>NC_051308.1:234875152-237797524 GCF_015220235.1 Choloepus didactylus
ACAGCCACCCGGCTCCAGCTTCACCTCCACCGGCCCCCCTGCTCCGTGTTTCCCTCCCTCAGGCTCACGGCAGCTGCAGTGCTCAGAAGCCTCATTTCAAGCCATACCTGGTTCTTCCTACCTGATGTGCCCCTCCCACCACTGCATCTGAGTAACTTCTACTTGTCGTCCACACTCAGGTCAAGCAGCACCTCCAGCTGGAAGCCTGTGATCCACCCTCTAGCTGGGTTGGGGTCCTCACACCCCATATTATAAATGTCACTTTACATGCCTCTCCCTCTGTGGCCGGCCAATTCTAGAACGGTCTGCAAGACACTTGTCCCCTGGTATGCCTGCCCTGATAGGCCTCTGCCCTTGATGATGGGAATCTGTGTCTATGATGAGGTTACCCTGATATGGCAACAGGGAAGGGATTTTTGTGGTTGTAATTAAAGTCCCTAATCAGTGGATTTTCAGTTAATCAAGAGGGAGATTATGGGCTTGACCTAATCAGGTGAGCCCTTTAAGAGGGACTAAAGTTAAGAGACAAGAGGTAGCACTCGGTGTCCCCTGTTGGCCTCAAGGAAGCCAACGTCCACGTTGCTGAGAAGCCCACATGGCAGGGAATGGCAGGTGGCCTCTAGGCACTGAGGGCCTCGGCCCTGCGATCGCAAGGAACTGAAATCTGCCAACAATCACTTGGGCTTGGAAAAGGACCCCGGCTCCAGATGAGAAGGCAGCCTGGCTGGCCCGGTGACCGCAGCCTGGTGAGGCCCTGTGCAGAGAACCCAGTTAAACCATACCCAGATGCCTGGCCTACAGAAATGGTGAGATAATAAATAGGCGCTGTTTTAAGCTGTTGAGTTTGTGGTTAATTTTTTGTACAGCACAGAAAACTAAAACACCCTCTAAGCTCTAAGCTGTACTATGACATGTCTTATTTGACCTGGTAGTTTTAGCAACTGGCATGTATTTGAATGAATGAATGATTGGACAATATTTTAGAAAAGCAATATATCAAAGAGATTAGGAGCAAGGAGTCTAGATCACACCACCTGGCTCTGTTACACACTAGCTGTGTGGCCTGGGGCAAGCTGTTTGACCTCTCTGGGCTATAGATTCTTTATCTAAAATGGGTATAACAGTGGTACTTACCCCCTAAGGTTGCTGTGAGAATTAAAAGCTAACTGATACAAAGCACTTATACAATTCCTATTATGCTCCGGGGGTTCTAAGTGTTAGCTATTACTGCTAATTTGAGTGGGGAGGAAGGTATCACAGTGGTAGAAGGCAGTGGGCATGGCAACTGTGCGTTGAAGAGGAGAAAGGACAGGATTGGACGTCTGGAGGCCCAGGTTCAATGCTCAGCCTTGTCACCTAACCATGAGCCAGTCACAAAACCTCTGCGAGTCTCAGTTTCCTCATCCCCCAGATAGGGGTGATGGTTCCGCTGGCCCTGCATGCCCCTCCTGGGGGGAGTATCTCGTGAGAGAAAGTACCTGCAGGCACTGTGCAAATTATGAAACCCTGTGCATGTGTCAGCTACTGGAAGGACAGGAGGATGGAGAGAGCAGCAGAGAGCAGGGAAGGGGGTGTGTTGTTGGCAAAGAGGAGGGAGGTGGCACTGGGCAGGGGCTGGAGGAGAAGAGGCTGGTGGTCCCCTAGCCCCCCGGTCACAGCCTGAGGACTGGCAGGAGCAGATCATCTTGTGCCAGGCTGGAAGGTGCTTCAGGGCTGCTCCAAGATGGCGAGAGACTTAAGGCAAGGACACCCCCTGTCACATCGTGGGTATTTAATGGATGTTTGAAGAACTTAACATTGAAAAGGACCAGGATAAACAAATGACCAGCTGACCCGGCCAATGAGTTAAAAAAATCTCTGTCACTGAGCTCTCTATCTTCCTCAAAACTTCCTTGAAACTCAGAATCTTGGTTGGAGAAGCAGGCAGGTGTCAGGCTGGATGTCTTGTGCTTAGTTATGGCTGTGGGGAAAAGGGACTGAAAGGAAAATGCACATTTCCTCATCTGACCCTGTTCTCAGCTCAGGGGACCACTGAGTGTTAGAGCTGAGAGGAACCATGAGAAACGCCGACCTCCAGTTTCCCCATTTTTACAGATGGGGAAACTGAGGACCAGAGACGCCTTGGTACTGTCTTGCCAACTCTCCTAGATGCTACCTAATAGCTGCTCCATTTGTAATGTTCTGCACAAATGGGATAATGGAGACAAAGCCTGAACACGGCAGGCCCTCATGCTGCACCTTCCCTACAAGACTCCACAATGCGCCTTTCAGAGGCGCCCAAGATGGCTGTTCATCCGGCAAATGCTCACTGAGCAGCTGGTCCGTGCCAAGCACTTGTGGGTCAGGGCTATAGAGTACGCAACTCTGGCTGCAGAGAAGCAACACCATGTCCTGGTTAAGAACTAGCTTCTGGGGCCAGACTGAGCGGCTCTGCCTCCCTGCTGCCCTGGCTGTGCAACCTGGACACGGAACATCCCCGAGCCTCAGTTTCTGCATCCATGAGATGGGGATAAGAACAGAACCGAGGTCAGAGGAAGGTTGTCAGGAATAAATGATAGGATGCACGCAAAGTGCTATAACAGGGTGGGCCCAGATGCTGGCCACCATTGATTGTTATTCCTGAAAGAGCCTCTAGGGGCAGGATAGAGCACACCCACCCGAGGGAGAAGAAACTTTAAAATTGTGAATAAACTCTTTTGGGTATCCCTTGGGTGGGCCAGCGGACAGCTTCAATCTGCCTTTTTTGCTCAGAGAGTGAACAAACTGAGACATATCCACACCTCCCAGTCTGTAAAGGGAAGAGCATGAGAGCAGACAGGGTGCCTGAGCATGTTATGGGCGGCTGTTACAGCTCCTTCCACAAGAAACTTCAAGACCTCACGAGAACTTCAAGAGAGGCCAGAAATGACCTGAAGTGAGGGGGAAGGAGCATGCATTAGCACACCAGGTGTCTGCTGTCACCACTAATGTTCCCGACCTTGGAGCCTTGGTGGCAGTGTGTCTTCATTATGTTACCCATGTGACTAGGGAGGGGTAGCCCAGATGGCCAAGCTAACACATGGGATGCTTAGGAATTTTTCCCCTTTCCTTTGGATTTCTTTAATATTTCCCCTTTAGCCACTGCCAATGAGAAATTCCGCACAGAGCCAATTACCCAGCTAATTGAAAACAAGGGTATCTGAACACCCTTCATCTACTCTGAAGATGATATTGCCAGACAGACGCCTCTTGAGAAGGGCTTGGTTCATCAAGCGTCCAAGCAGACGGCAGCAGGAGCACCCACAAGGGAGATGGACTAAAGCGTAGGAACAGAACGGAACTGACCTGAGGGCAACCCCACTGCGCAGACTTGGATCCAGACCAGGCGGCCTCAATCAGCAATTCCAGAGGGCAAGACCACGTGACGTACATAAGAAGGCAGAGAGGTGAAATGGACCTAGAGATATTTATTCCAAAGCATGGGTCGGGATTCATCGAGTTAATGCAGTTTCTCAGCCTCAGCACCACTGACACGTTGACTGGATAATTCTCTGTTGGGGGGTGGGCTGCCCCGTGCATTGTAGGGTGTTGAGCAGCGTCCCCTGGCCCCTACCCACTAGATGACAGCAGCACCTCTCCCCATGTGGTGACAACCAGCAGGTTGTCCAGATATTGCCAGATGTCCCCTGGAGGACAGAGCTGCCCCCAGTTGAGAATCACGGAGTTAATGTAAAATAACCAGGCACGGTGCCAGCTCCATAAATGACGGCAGCCAGCGTTTAATTGATGGTTGTGCCAGAGACCAGAGATCATCAGGTGTATCTGTCCACAAGGGATGACTGCAAAGTGCCTTCGCTCTGTTTTTGGCCTGACCTGCGCTCCACTGGGACATGTTGTTGGTCTGGTTGCTGCCAACAATGCTGAAATTACTCGTCATAGAAGTTTTGATGCTTTCTGAAAAGCAAATTTGGAGTGTTGCTCTAACCCCGTTCATTAGAGGGAAAGCCAGGCCCTGGGAAATGGAGCATTTTCAATCATTTAGACTCTGATGGGTCTCTCTGACCTGCCAGAAGATCATATGCACTTTTTTTCATGAAAGGTCACTCCAGGTTCTCACTGGCCCAGGTTCTCATGCTGCTCAACACCCTACAGTGCCCAGGAGAGCCCGCTCCCACCCAACAAAGAATTATCTAGTCTTTCCTGGGCTTGGCTATGGGACTTGCCTTGGCCAGTGGGATGCTAACACACATGTCACAACAGAGGCTTGCACAAGTGCATATCCACTCTTGCCTGGTGAAGGATAAGAGATACATGGTGCAGGGCCTAATAACCCCGGTCACCCCAGCATGCAGCCAGGTGACCCTCAGATACCAAGCATGCTCAGTCAAAATCAGAGCTGCCTAGCTGACCATCTCAGATGTACAATATTCAACACCTGTATGTCCCTGAGGTTTTGTGGTTGGTTGTTACACAGCATCATTGCGTAAAACACTAACTGATATGTACATTAACTGATATCATCTTGTATCACACTTTGACATCCTGAAGTCCCAGCACCAACAGGGCTGGGAATTTCTGATTGCTCTCTATCATGGTATGTGAGGAAGGATGGGAAAAGGGTGGGGTGGGAAGGAAGTATTAATTTTGCAGCTGCCGCAGGTTGATTTTTAGCTATCGATTACACTAAGGCAATGTTCCAGCCTGCCAATGTCTGGGCTGTTTATGCCCCCAACTTTTGACTTTCATTGTTTCCTTTCTTATGGAGAACAAGCTTTGGTTCCCTGGGTAATAAAAGATGATTTAGTAACTGCCAGGTACTGGGGCCAGTGAGAACCTGGAGTGACTGTTCATGAAATGAAGTGTGCAGCTTCCAGTGTATGTGGTCTTTTGGCAGATCAGAGAGACCCACCAAAGTCCAAATAACGGCAAAATGCTCCATTTCCCAGGGCCTGGCGTTCCCTCTAGTGAACGGGGTTAGAGCAACACTGCAAATTTGCTTTTCAGAAAGCATCAAAACTTCTACGTTGAGTAATTTCAGCATTGCTGGCAGCAACCTGGACCAACAACGTGCCCCGTGGAGTGCGGGTTAGACCAAAAAAAAAAACAAAGGACTATTGAAACCTGCAGATCAACCTTGTGCTATCTCCCTCTTCCTAACTACCACTGAGACCCATCCAATTAATCACTGATCCTTATGAGATCTTCTCCCAAATGGCTTTGGAACCCCTTGTCTCTGTCCCCATGGGACCATCCTGGGCCAAGCCATCAATATCTCAGGCCCAAAGGACTCTCAGTCTCCTAACTGGTTTCCCCACACCCTCTCCTGGACTTCCAATTTCTTCTCAGTCCTGCAGCCAAGTGGTCTTGAAATATAAATTGGATAATGTCTTTCCCAAGCTTCAGTGCTTCAGTGGCATCTGTTATCTTTTAGGGTAGAACCCAGTGGCCCGTCCCTGCACCCTTTCTTAACTCACCCTATATCCCCTCCCCACCTTGCCCACGGGGCTGCAGCCATCTGGTCCCTTTGCATCTTTTTTTTTTTTTTTTAATTATTCAATTTTATTGAGATATATTCACATACCATGCAGTCATACAAAGCATACAATCAATTGTTCACAGTCCATTATATAGTTGTGTGTTCATTGCCAAAATTGAATTGAAAAAGAACACTGGGGGCCTTTTTTTTTTTTTTTTTGCTCCCATTTTTCTGCTCATCCAAAGGGGAGTGTGGTCCCTATGGCCCCTTTTCCTCTTGAGTTCCCAGGGCCATGCTCCTTCTGGGCTAGACAACTGTTCGCTAGGCCCTGTAGCTCTTTTGCATCAGTTATCTATTGCTGCGTTAACAAGTCATTCCAAACTCGATGGCTTAAAGCAGCATTGATTTATCCCGGATTTCTGTGCGACCGGAATCCAGGCAGGGCTTGGCTGGCTCATGTGCCTGGGGGTCTCTCCCAAGGCTGTGAAGTGTCCCCTAAGGTGGCACTCATCTCCAAGCTCAGCAGGAACAGGATCGTCTTCCAAGTTCATGCATGGGGTTGTTGGCAGGATTCAGTTCCTCCTGGACTGCTGGGGCGAGGGCCATTGGCCACCCCCGTTCCTGGCCATGTGAGCTCCTCCACAGCCCCCAGCTTCGCAGCTCGCTTCATCGGAGTGAGCAGGTGGGAGACAGTGAGCGTTCCAGCAAGGGGTCGTCAGGGTCTTTGGTAACCGAATCTTGAAAGTGAAATCCCATCACTTTGGCCGTGTTCTAGAGGTGAGAAGCAAATCACAGGTCCCGCCCCCACCCGAGGGGAGATTACACAAGGGCGTGATCCTCAGGAGGCAGGGGTCGTGGGGAACCATTTTAGAAGCTTTTGCTTTACCTCCCTTCTCAAAAGAAAGGAACTCCAACCCCCAAACCAGAATGCAGCCCTCAATTACATAGTTAATCCTCTAATAATTATTTATTAAGGGCCCACCATGTGCCAGAGATTAGTCCTGGGTGTGCAGCAGGGGACATACCCCCTCACAGAACTTTTGTTCTATTGAGGAAAGACAGACAATGAATAAATTTACATAAAGAATGTCAAATGGTAAAAATTGCTTTGGGGAGAAGAAAGCAGGGTAAAGGAGACAGGGAGCACTGGGGCAACTGGAGAGGATGGAGTCCCGAAGGAAGAGCAGCTCAATCCCTGCTGATCCTAAGGAAAAGAGTAGCTCCTGCAGATGGAACAGCCAGTGCAAAGGCCCTGAGGCAGAAGCAAGCTCGGGGTGTGCAGGAAATAGTAAGGATAGTGTGGCTATGCTTAGCAGAGTGGGAAGAGGAAGGAGGAGGCGGTGAGGTCCACGAGAAGCGGGAGGGCAGTTTCCTTAGGTAGAACTCTGCTTTCTCTAAGTGAGATGGGAGCCTTGGGGAGAAAAGATGGTGAACTGAGCAGTGACACGATCTGATTTCTATCTTCAGAGACCCTTCTGCTGCTGTGGTGAAGAAACTGTAGAGGGGGCTCAGATGCAGCTGTGAGAGTGAGGAGAGAGAAGGGTGGCTGGGATGAGGGAAGCAGCAGTGGGGGCAGGAAAGCAGATAAATTCCAAACATGCTCTCAAAGGCCTGCCCTTCTCTTTGGGGGCAATTACCGCACTTGTAAATAAGTAGTTAATCATGCAACGGGGCATTGTTTATTGTCTGTTTACCCTCTTGAATATTAATTCCTTGAAGGCAGAGGCTGTGTCTGTCATGTTCTCTGTCTTTGAAGCTTGAGACAAGGTATGAGTTGATGGAGGGGGATTATTTCACAATGTCTGACACATGTCTGTGTGCAGCGAACGGGTATCACGGAGAGCTGTGGGAAGTGCAGGAATTTTCCCTTGCGCTGAATCCTCATTCTACCCCTGACACCTGTGATGCTTTGGGCAAGTGGCTTAACCTCTCGGAGCCCTGTTTTCCTTCTCTGTAAATTGCAGAGCAGAAAACTGATCTCACTTGATAAGAAAATGCACGTTACAGTGCCTAGCACGGGGGCAGACAGTCAATATGTGAGAGCTCGTTTTCTGGCTGATCTTTGGTCTAATTTGTTTCCGCTCTTGGATGGGAAGGATCATGAGAGAATGGGTTTCTACCGCCCCTTGGCTCTGCCTGCTCTTCATATTGTGTTCTGGAAGCAGTGGCCTCTCAAGGACTGGCTGGTGTAAAGATGATAAACTGCTTGACATTTCAGCCTCAAATTCTCCTCTCCACTGAGCCAATTGCATGGCTTTTCTCAGAGGACCATTCAGTGCAGTGTTTGCTTCCCTAAGGAGCTCATGGTCCTTTTTGGAGGGTACTTTAGGCCCCCTGGAAGGTTCTTCTGGGCCACTGGTAGGCTGAGAACCACATCCTGAAAGCCGTCTCACTGCGCTTTTTAGTCTAAGTTTTTCATGACCCTGAGTCAGGAGTTCCATGCCTGCCACGGCTTCATTAGCTCATAAAAGCCAGGTTTCATTATCTCATTCCTCACGAATGCCTTTGGACATAGAAGACCCAGAACTGGAAAGGTAAACATTTTGCAGTTTATTTATTTGGTCCTTCATTCCAGAATTCAAGCCAAGAAATATGAACTCTGGAGTGAGACGCCTGTGAGTTCAAGTTCTGTTCTCCGTTCACTGGTCGTTTGCCCTTGGGAAAGTTATAAAGACTCCCTGTGCCTCACATTCCTCACTATTAGATGAAGGTAATGATGGTGCCTTACTTCCTAGGGTGGTAGTGAGGATGCAATGAGAAGAGGCAGGTAAGTCAATTATCACAGTGCCTGGCACATGCTAAGCACTCAAAAGACAGCGTCTACCCTCATCATCATCATCATCGCCATCCCCATTATCACCATCATCAACCAGCAGACACCACGTGCCTCCAATGAGCAAGCCAGGGACCCCTGGACCCAGAGTTAATAAAACACATGGTCCCGGCAATAAAACACTCAGAGCCAGAAAAGCTGAGCTGATTAGGGAGGAAACAAATACCACCATGGCTTGATCTAGCGGCTGTTCAGACTCAGAAATCTGGAGTTTCAAAATGAACACTGAGCATCTCAATTTAATCTCATGAACTCTTGGCAGGGAGATTCACTCTGCAAGTTCCATGAAAGAAGGGTCTGGGTTTTAGTCTTTCTTGCCCCACCAGTGCCTAGCTCAGTGCTTGGCATGTAGCATGAGTAAATGTTGGATTAACTATACTTAGTTAAAGAGGAGTGCTGAGGAAGAGAACCTGGGAAAATAAAACCTTTATGAATGTCAAACAACTCAACACACTGTTTGACGACTTCAGTGTAAATGAATCAGAAACATATGGTCTGGGTTTCCTGAAAATTTACATGAAAAACAAATAAATATAGGAGAACAGCCAGCCTTGGAACAAAAATAGACTTTGCAAAACATCCAAAATGGCAGTCCATGACTCCAAAACCCTAGAGGAATCCTCCAACCCCTCAGCAGCACTATAGGGTGAGCTGAAGAATTAGATTTGCAAATGAGAGGAGACAAGACATCAGAGGAAGAGCATTATCACTATAAAATGGACCTGGAGAATTCTGGAGAAAGAGACCTGCTATGACCAGGAAGTTGATGGGCAGGAGAGGAACAACCAGTCTGGTGGAATGTCCTGGCACGTTCTCAGGATGGGGTAGTGGTTCTCAAACTTTGGAAAGGATTAAGTTGTATCCATGGTTATTGCAATACTCACTTTCTGTATTCTGTTATATACTTACTGCCTCCAAGTGCAAAGCCCTTACCTGGTCCAGTAAAGCCAGGATCTCCTGTCTCACCTGCGTGCTCACAACTCTACCTGACAGATCTTACTTAGAAGTTTGCACTCCCAGTTGTAACACAAATATATTTTACACATTGATCATGATCTGGTAACACCTAAGCAAGGTTCTCACATGACAGAGCACACTGGTTGAGACCTTAGGGCAGGGGGAGCCTGACTTCGGAATCCGCGCCCCCCCCCCCCACCCCCATAATCCATGGTCTCTGAAGTTGCTTGGAAAGCAAAGTACCAAAGAGGGCCAAGAGTGAGGGCTTTGTCTAAGTAAGGGTTTGATGGTTTTATAAACAATGGGCCCCGGATTATACACTGCCTTTCCAATTCCTGGGAGTGTGGGGGCAAGGAGGCGACGGCGTGCAAATTTCTACAAGAGATACAGTCCTAAGTGTGTTCCTTTATCAATCAGGCAACAGAAAACAGATGGCACGTTCAAATTAGGATAAAGGGCTCAATAAGGGGATTATTTAGAAAAGCACGGGCAGGGTATAGGGGACAATGCAGATAGTCGGGTAACCAGAGGGTAAAAACAGTGGAGCTGTAACCCCCTAGGGGCCTGCACAGACAACAAAGGAGAGGGTTGTGTAGAGAAGGTCCCTTGAGAGTGGCAATGACCTGGGCAGAGGAACACAGCCAGTGTCCCAAGGCAACAACACAGGGAGGGAGTGGGGGCAATAAACACCCCGACCTCCCTCCTGCTGGGACACCCCAGTGGCTGAACTCATGGCTGCATCCTCTCCTGTGGCAGCGAGCAGGGCACACGGGTGGAGGAGATGTCATGATCCTCGTGGCCTGCCCTAGAGAAGATGAAGCCTGACGTCTCTCACGGAGGGTGGCCGGACTATCTTCCAGAGCCATGTCCCCCAACCAGCTTGGTGCTCATTGCCCTGTGGAGACACCTCTTGGCTTTGCAGAAGAATAATGAGATGTTTCAGATGCCCACAGAGGATTCTGTGCTAGGTTTTGGTGACATCGTGGCATGCCAATTTACAGTCTCACTTTGCCCCTTCCCAAGATGTTGTACTTGACTTCATGGTGGGATGGAAGTTCTTGAACTCTGTCTGCAGGGAGCCCACGCCATGGGACTGCTGTATAACAGGCTGCTAATGGCGGTTTGGTCACAAAAGGCCCTTGGACAGAGAACATGTCTTCCCTACTCTTGATATTTCCTTCCATATGACAGGTGATTAGTTTCTATAATACTCTTGGCCTTTCTCTCCACATTTTTCACTCTGCCCCAGGGGAGGCGGAAGGACTTGCCTGGTCAATGAGTTTAGGTGGAGAAACCAGACATGCATAGCCCAGCCACTCCTTTTTCTCCTTTCTCTTTTGAGGGTAAGCTGCTTTCTTCTGTTCCATCGAGACCTGGAGCCTGGTGGATGAGTCTGGCTAATCCTCGGGATTGAGTATGAGGAAGCCCAGTTAGCTCTCACATATACGCCACATTGTTCCAGCTCCTTCTCTTTCCAGTAGGAACCAGTGTGTCTGCCTCGGACACACTCACCCCATACAGCGTACATCATAGGAGGGAGGTCAGGAGTCTGTGGTTTTCAGAGTGTAACTGGAAAGACCCCAACATATACCTGGGTTCAAATCCTTTCCCTACCATTTACCAACTGTATGCCCTTGGGAAAATTTCTGGACCTCCTAAAGCCTTGTTTCTTCATCTGTAAAATGGGAATAATAGTCTTCACCCAATAGGGTTGTTATTAAGCAAGATTGTCTGCTTAGCCCTGTCAATGTCTGGAACATAGCAAGCTAAAAATTGCTAAAAAAAAATAAATCCAGGGGGTGGGGTAGGGTTGGGGTGATGGTAACTGGGTAAAGGATAGATTTCAGGTGTAAATTCCTGTTTTTCTAATTTTTAGGTGAAGAAAGAAGGAAACTGTAAGAAATGAGGGTGGTGCTGGGAGAAGGGTACAACCCAAAGCACATGTAACACCTTAACAGAGCCCGTACGAAAGAGCCAGTTTACGTTCTAATTAAAATGACGCATCGCCAGGAGACCCTCAAAAAGCAAAGGGCACCAGAGAGAAGATGGAAGGCTGGGAGTTAAGGGCCGGGGCCCCCATAACACACAGAACTTTCCAACGCCAACCCTGAGATAACAAAATGGGGATTTGGGATGGGGTCACATGGAGAGTCTGTGACCCCCTTGAAACTGTATGCAAATGTTTGTGTTTCATCTTGCGGTGAAGTCTTCTACACCTTTGCCACCTGGTTCTTAGCCTGTTGGGAATAATAACTCCCTTTGACAACATGGTGGAAGCTGCAAACCCTCTTCCCAGAGAAACCAACTCACACACCCAAAATTGTGCAAACAACTTCAGAATGTGCTGGAAACCCTTGAGCCCATCGAAATTTTCTAAGTTAAGACCCCTGGCAAGTAGGCTTGTTTCCTCAATCTCTGGAGGTGCCCAGGCCCGGGAAGCTTTTAAAATGCCACATTTAGGACCCAAATAGAAATGAGAAGTAAACAATAAACACAGCACATCCTTGAGGGCTGGTGCTGGGTAACCAGACAGTGCCCATCTGTTCATCCGGGATAATCGACCCCAAGGATGTGCTTCAGCAAGTGACACGGCAGGGAAAGAGGGGAGGAGGGAGACGGTGCGGGGTACACTGACAGCTTTGTGGAGCTCTCGCCGTCCATGGAGGCAGATGCTAAAACCCGAGGGAAGGTGGGTGTGCACAGACACCCACATGTGAGGTGGAGGAAAGTGTGGAAGCAAATGGTGCTGATGGGATGGAGCAAGATAAGGGCAAGGGGGCCACCTTCCACCTTCTTTTCCTGCTGCCTTGTTTGAGTGTGTCGGATGGTGGTGCAGGGTGCCCAGCAGGAACTTTTCTGATCTTTAAAAGTTATAGTAATGGCACATGGTTTAAATTATATATCCATCCCCCAAGGGCATGCAGACACATCTTTTGAAACATCCAATAAATAAATAAACAGGCTTAATTGAAATCTACTCTGGCTTCTTCATTTGAACGAGATTTCCCTTTGGCGTCATCTCCAGTTGCCCTGAGCCCTCCAGTCCATGCTGAGGTTTTCCATGGAGAACAGGGACAGGAGAGAAGAATTGTCCGAGAAGACTCACCAAGACTGACGTGGGTCCACACGGACCAGCTCTCAGAGGGGCTCATTCCTTGCCAAGACCTAGCTATCGCTCTAGCTCCCTTCTCCATGACTGGGACTACTGAAATAAGGAGTAAATGGGTGCAAGGAACCTGTTAGAAGACTTTTCTTCCCTGGGTTCTTGCTGTCACTGAGGAGACACCCCATTGCATTTTTAAATCTGAGCCAGACACACAGGCTCTCTTTCCATCCCAGGGACATTTTCAAGCGGATGGTGGGTTGTGGACACATTTGTCATGACAGTGTTTTTTCTAGTTGAAATATTTGATCCTCTTAAGTAGTAAACAAATGTCTCCATCAGACACTGCAGAATGGTAAGTGAGCTGGATCAGTGAGTAAAGTCTCCAACTGTGTGATCAGGTTAGAACAAATTTTCAAGCAAGACCTGTGCAAGACCTCCTGCTCCCTGCCCCCCTCAGGCTATGATATCACCGTTGCTACTGTCAGTGATATTTCAGGCAGCGTCACCAAACTGCACTGGCCTTGCGTTTAGGGTTTCGAAGACGTTCATAACCCCAAACCTTCCCAAGGCCCATGAGGCCCTGTGTGATCTGGCCTCCTTCTCTGTCTCTAGCTTTACCCTCCCTGCCCCTTGCTCAACGTGACCGGGCCATGCTGCCCTCCTTTCTGTTCCCTGAACATGCCATTCCACCTCTTCCTGCCCCAGGGCCTTTGCACTCGCCGCCCCTGCTGCCTGGAGGCTCATCTGCATGTCCGGCTCTTGTGAGTGCTGGGCCAACTCAGCCTGGCTCACAGAAGCCGACTGTATGCATCTCTTCCATGACGTCACTTTGATAGTTTGAAACTGGCGATGGCAGGAATACGTACCCCGAGGAAATCAGCAAATGCTACGAATCAGGCCTTTTTTCCCCTGGAGAGCTGACTGTTTAAACATTTACCAGCACACTGGTTGGTTCCTTCTCATTATTCAGGGTCCAGATCAAATGGCATTTCTTCAGAGAAGTCTCTGCTGCTACCTCAATGTAAGCTAGCTTCTCTGTCATCGTCAGTCTCTCACATTGCCCAGTTTTATTGCTGTTGTTGTTTTTTATGAACTACAAACATTATTTCTTGATGGATGGGTTTATGGATAGTAGACCTCTTCCCCAATATAGTCTCAGGAGACTGCCTTTATTTGCCATCGTAGCCTCAGGACCTAGCACAGTGCCGGGTACAACTTTCAAAGAGTATTTGTTGAAATGAACACAGATGTGACAATAAGTTCTTTCTAAGGCTCTGGTCAATTGGGAAGGGCTAGGGAGGGGCGAAGTCTCTATCAGAAAACAGCTGAGCCCACCTGACTCCACAAAATGACCCCTGCCTTTAAGTTACCAACCAGAGACAGCTCTCCCAGGGTCAGCTGACCTGTCATCCCTCCGCTGTGCATCAGGGAGCTCACGGTCCTGGACTGTCAGGCAGGCACTTCCCTGGGTCTGGGTTTCAGGTTGGTCCTGTTCAGGCACAGCCAGAGTCATTTACTGGGGCTTTCTTTCAGGGATGGCCAGGTGAAGGGAGAGCAGAGATAAATGGGGTTTATCCTCTGTGGCTTCTGTCCCTGGCCAACCCAAATGTTCTTGCCCATTTCCTCTTTCTCAAGGAGGACTAACAGGGAGACCAACAAGGCTTGTTGTCTACTGACTGTCAGGATGGGATGTGCCACCTCCAAGTGTCTGAAATTCTTGCATTTTCACTCAGCAAACTTCACCCACCCACTCTTTTGCCAGGTCCCACGCTGGGTTCTGGGAGCAGAGATAAAAAAACAGGCTGTGCCAGCCCCTGAGGAGGTGATGTTTTCATGGCAGAGGTACCCATATGTAAAGGATTCGAACAAGGGACAACAGAGGTTCTCCCAAACACCACAGGATAATTCCAAAGGGGGAAACACTGCGCATTCTGGAGAAGCTGGCATTTGAGCTGGGCCCTGAGAGACGAGCTTGCTGGAGCCCCACATGGGTGGGGGGCAGTGGATTACTTCCATATGCTGTGGGAAGAGCCTCAACACAGCAAGCCGCCCGAACCCGCAGGGCAACTCGGCTCGTGGCCCAGGGCCAGATGCGGATGACGGAGGATCCGGCAGATGTCGGGGGCACAGATGACACCAAGCAGCAGATGCCGTCGCCTCCACCTCCACCCCGGCCCCAGCCCCTTGGCACTTTTTATGCACCCCCCCCCCCCGAATTGATGGATCGCCCATTCCCATCACTTGGGCTAAATGGGGATTCGAAGCTGAAATGGAAGCTGAATATTGCTCTGAGAAAATCTTGAAATTGTGAACAAGAAATGTAACTCATTTTGTGGTTGGAGATTTACGCCTGTTCTGTGGTTCCAGGAGCCACAGCACAGGACCATCTGACAGGTATTCGGACAGGATGCTGGAGCAGGAGATGCACAGGCAAACCTCAGGCACCTGGCCGGGAAGCCCACGCTCAGCCAATCTCACCGCGTGCTCCAGAGGAAGGTGGCTGGGATTTTCTGGCAACTCACACCCAATGATCCCCACTTCTATTCAACAGCTCCACGATCTGGGGAGGAACCACCGTGCTGGATCCCGTGGTCAGGTCCACTGAAGAAAGGGGCATGTGAGGAGATCCAGGCAGAAATGGGAGGCAGGTGGTAGCTGGTGGATTTTGCAGCAGGGCAGAGTCAGGGGGCTGTATTACTGGGACCACTGAGACCACAGGCTCAACACAGGAAAAGCCAGCATTTCAAAGCTTAGGAAGGGGCTTCCGTCTATCAAAAAAGAGCTTTGTCTCAGGGCTCCTTTAAACCAACACTCTTTCAGTGAACTGAAGTGTTTTATGGATCATTAAATTTGGGGATGGGAGGAAGAAACAGGGAGGGAGATGGAGACACATGAAGCTGCCCATTGTCGATGAGTCCTAAGTGATCATAAAGCAGTGAGATGGGAGAATATAAATCAATGAGAAAATAGGACCCCTAAATAAATCCTTCAAATGTGCGGCATTTACTCTCTAAGAGAACAGAATGATTAAAAACAAAAAGAAAAACGGGTTATGTTTCCAGATGTGACAAAGTTGTGTCATGAAAAAGAAGTAATTGTTCCCTTAACATAACTGTGGCCAACGTGTGCTTGCTTTCCTTGCCCTATTGGGGAGGGTTGTTGGATCGTCTGCACTCACCTGTGACCAGGAATGTGGGCTCAAGGCCCCCCCGGCCTGCTGAAGCTGCCTTTACTTGCTCCTGTCTACTCTTTTCCGGTCCTTTCCTTTCTCTCCTGCTGGGTTTTGGGGACCCTGCTGCTACTGGTTGACCTCATGAAAGCCTAAGCTGCGGTTCTCAAAGTGAGGCCCCTGCACCAGCAGCTTCAGCCTCACCTGGGAGCTTGTTAGAAACACATCCTGGGTCCCATCCCTGACCTATTGAATCAGAGACTCTGGGGGTGAGATCCAACAAGCCCTCCAGGTGATTCTGAAGCCACTCCAGCCTCTGGGGTGGATGCTCTCGCCATGAATGGCCAAAACATCCCCAAGAGGATGCAGCTGGCAGGAAGCACCGATCTGCCACTGCTGTCACCTGCCCGGTCTCCATTCATGACATCTTCCTGCTCAACTCTTCAGCAGATGTACAAGACCCTCCACAACCTGGCCCTGGCTTGAGCTTACCTCTGTAAGCTCAGCAGCATGACCCTCTTACACCACTTCCCACCTTCTCTCCTGGATCTGGCTGCCTCCTCTGCTGAGAAAGTCCATCTCATCTCCTGCCTCACTCCCAAAGAGCCTGGTCAATGCCTTCTCCCTTCTCTTCCTACAGATTCCAGAAACTTCTCCCAGAAAGTTTCCCTGATGCTCCTGAGGCTGATGCTTCCACGAATTCCCTAAACAGAACTTTTAACACACTGTGTAATAAATTCCTATTTGTGACTATGAACTCCCTGGAGGTAAGTTATTTTACACGCCTCCTGCTTTCACTAGTATGAGGATTGGCACACGGTGGGGGTTGGGGTGATGCTCATCAACATTTTTAGGGTGATAAAGGGCTCAGATGCTGATCCTGGGAAGGAGTTGAGCAAACGGTCCTTCACTGAGGTCCAAAGTCTCAGATTCATACTGTAGGAGCTAGCTCAGCATGAGTGGTGATTTAAAATTACTGTGCATGCAAAATTAAGTTAGTAGCTAAAGGAAAACTGAATTATGTATAACATGTTGTGTATTAACACATCTCTTGTAAGGTTTTTTACTGTATTCACCAAAACAAGCAAGATTTATAGACTAATTTTCAGGCTCACACCTCTTATATAAACCAAGGTAAACATGTGCAGGCTGTGGCGGAGAGGTACAGCACCCCCAAAAGCTACGGCCTGTCAGGGAGAGAGGTGCAAGGCAGAAGAATGACAAAGGCTGGGCAAGAAGGGGCATTCCAGAGCTGCCTGGGCCCCTGGCTTGCTGCGTTCCTCTCTCATAAGTCCTTTAACCTCCTGGATGGACGGGCAAGCCTGTGCAGAAGTGTTCTCCAAGAACCTTGGGTTCAACCCCTTGGTAACTCACTGGAAAGTTTTAAAGCGGGATTATAAGAACTTTGTAGACCTGCAAGGCTGGCTGGAACTTTTTCCAGGGCCATGTTGGAACACTCAAATCTTCAAATCTGTCTGTGTAGGAGTATGATGCAATCACTCATTTATCTGGCTGTTCAATAAGGGACAAAGCAATATGCTATGTTCATTACAGAAGAAAGTGCTAGAAAGATGGAAAAGGTACACTCCTTGCCCTCATGGTGCTTCTAATCAAGCAGAGAGAAGACAACAATTCAGCCTAATCTTGGCAGACTGGGAATGCTCACATGCATGGTAAACTCTCCGGGGCAAGAGAGTAGAGGGTTACTTCTAACTTGCAGCTTAAATATCACATCACTGGGGTCGCCTTCCTGGCCTCTTATATGAGGCAAACTTCCCCTGTGATATGTTCCTCTGCACCTTGTACGTGCCCTTTTAAAAGCTGATTACATTAGAAATTACCTAATAACAAAGTCCAACTATTACTGAATATTCCTTACTGCATTATATGCAGTGACTCCTTTAATCTTTTCAACAACTCCTAAGATAGTTACTATCATTAGCCCCATTTTACAGATGAGGAAACTGAGGTTCAAGGAGGTGAAGAGTCTTCCCCCAAGTCGCACAGCCTATAAGTGGCACAGTCAGGCTTCAAAAGACAATCTGTCTCCAGACTGTGTCCCTCTGTCCAATGTCCACCCCACTTCTGGGTTGTCAGTGGACAAGGTTACAGGCCTCTTCTGCCATGTTCATCTTTGTATTTGTGGCCCCTAGCCCAGGGCACATGGGAGGTGTGCAGTGAGTGAGTGAATAAATGAATGAATGCAAGTTTCATCTGGGAAGATCAGAGCAGGATGGGCGAAGGAGTGGAGGTAGCCTCAGTTGGACCCCTGCTTTCTTCAGTATGTCTGACCCCTTCCCCCTCCTTTCTTTCTGTTTTCTTCTTTTTTTCCTCAACATTCCAACTAAAGGGCACCAGGCCAGTGACCCCTTGCTTGGTCAGTGACAGATGGGTGAGCCGAGGCAGCTGGGAGCTGTCCGAGTTTATCTCAGCACTGATGAGGTGGAGGGGTCAGTGAAGCAGGCAGAAGCCAACTGTCATCTTAAAGGCCCAGAGACTGGCAGCATTTTACAGCTTCGGTACAGCCAGGTTCTGCTTTTGGAGGGAGGCAGATAAACAACGGCCCCATCACGTAAAAGGACTGGAATATGACGGTTTTCAAAAGGAACGTCAAAAGGATCAACAGCCCATATCCTCATAGCTTGGTGCTGAAGCCACACCAATGCCTCGAGTTAAAATCACACTGAGCCTGCATGCTACATTTTAAGTCTTCTCCACAAAGTGCAATCCATAACCCTGCAGCATGGGGCAAGCTCTCAGGGCCCTTCCATGCATTAGTACAGCTTGGTCTTTTTATGGGGATGGAGCTGAGCGCCCGGATGACAAACACGACTCAACATGCTGACCCTAGAAATAAACACATGATCCCTTCCCTGCAATGTGCTTCTGGATTTACCTCCAAACACCCAGGAGAAACAGGGTGCCTCTAAAAATAGGGACAATTGTGGGCTCTGTTGGATGCCAAGTGATATCAAGCATGGCGGAAGCTGAAGCCTGCACTCCACACACAGATTTATGAGAGAGAGGGGAGGTCAAGGTTAGGGCAATGGGGCCAGTTGTTTAAACAAAGAAAATCTACAGCTTCTATAACAGCAGTGCTTAGGCCCCCAGTTCAGGCAAATACACACTGTCAATCCGCTTTGTGTTCCAATTCCAGGTTAAAATAACATAAGACAACAAGTCCAGGACCAACTGCTTTAAGAGTTGCTCTCTCTAGACTTAGGATGCTCTCCCTCCAGTGGTATTTTGCAACATGCCTTTGGGACCCACAGATGTTGGTTTTCCCTGTGCTCTACAGAATGGCAGTTTGTGATTCTACTTTCAGGATGGGAACCATGTGGCTTCCTTGCTTCCTGGTGGGAATCAATGGTTCAGTCTGCTCTCCTTCCATTAGCCTCCCATCCCCAGGAGAAACTGCTGACTCCCTCATTCAGTAGATGTTTTCTTAGGAGTTACAAATAAGAAGGAGGTGATAGCAAGGTAGATAGTTCTTCTGTCCTGTCCAGGGGTCCAAAGTTCAGAAGAGTTTCAGGACCATTGCTCCTAAGAAGTCATGATCACCCCTGCTTAACTTTGGAAATCCACACGGATCTGTTGAAAACCACAGTTAAAACCAAGGGCAGTTACTTAGTGATCTAAGCAAAGGTATGTCTCCATTCCCTTTAAATATGGCCCTTGATAAGATCAAAACTGGTCAAATTGATGTCAGGGAACTGCAGACGTAGATAAACTGAGACGGGCTCTACAATGTGCACAGGTGGTCTGGATCAAGGGCCTGCATCCTACCTGGCTCATCTCATGGTGGGCTCTCCTTAAAGAGAATAAGCAATTATACCTAAAGCTGAAAACAGCAAAAGCACAAAATCCTGAGTTATCCTCTGCTAATATTTTGTTATTTATTCTTCCATATATGCATTGAAAGACATCTGGGAGACCATATATAGTTCATGTGTACACACACACACACGCAGGATCAGTACATACTGCTTGCATCTTGCTTGGTTCACTTATCAATACACTGTGAGCTTATTTAACAAACCAGTCACATATTTCTGATATACCTAGATTTAAGGTGCAAAGTCAGGGGATTTTTTTTTTTTTTCACCTGAAATTTGGAAGCACTGAGCCATCCATCACCAGTCAAAAATCCCCAAAGCTTTAAAAAATTTAACTTTCAGTTAAATATCTAAGTCAGAGCTTGTTCTGTCAGTGGGATAATCCCTAGTCATGCCTAAAAATATATTTTGCCTTTAATTGCCACATCATTATCCCTATTCACCTGAGATATAAATGTAAATTCAATATTAGCTATTACAATATGCATTTGTTTTCTAAATGGCCTTATCCAGCAAATGACTCTGCAAAATTAGGGAGAATAATAATGGATCAAGAGTGAGGAATAATAACCAGGTATCCCGACATCTCTGTAAATCACCGCACACATCCTGTGGCAGGCGGAGGGGGAGGGGACGTAATTATACAAAAATAAGATGATCCACAACGAGGCCTCTGGAGCCTGCTTTCTTGAATGAATTATGGATGTTGGAGTTTTAAGACAAAGTTATTACGGAGGTCTGATTGTTGGCACACAAGGGCAGTCTGAATAAAGCATCCTGTCCTGTTGCGTTTGTTTTAGAAGCAGTGTTCCTCTTTGGTGAATGGCTTTGCCCAAAATCAGAACATAACTGAGTTTCCTGTCCTTGATTTTAAAGAGCTGGAGAAGGAGGGAGGAGTGTGAAGGAAAGCCCCCTTACTTCTGCAGGGGCTAGCTGTCACCCCATCTCAGTCATCTGAACCACCAATTACTTTGGTGACAAGGAGAGAGCCTGCAATTATGTTACATTTGGACGGGCCGCAGAGAATTCCCAGCTTGGTCTTCAGCATGCTTTCATAAACGTGGTCTATCTTCTCCCTCCCTGACGTTTACTCCAGCCTACTGGCCTCTTTAAATCCAGAGCTCCCCAGTAAAAACATCAGACGTGGGACTGGACTAAGTACTGGTTTTTATAGGGCTCTGCATTTTCCGAGCACTTGAGAAGTCAGAAGACAAAAAAAAAAAAAAAGCCAGTGGGCTACAGATGCATAATTCATGACCCGGGCTGAAACCGCGGCTTGTGACACGCCCGCTGCATGAAATGTGCAGCCCTCTTCGTTTGTGCATGGAGGGCAGCCGTTTGTCTGGTTGCAGGAAGGGACGGGGTCAAAGCAGCAGGTTGCTTTGGCCATAAAGGGAGATTTCTGTGCCCATAGAGCAGAGGTCTCAGGAACCCATCCAGCTCTGAAAATGGACTCTGTCGGCGGGCAGTCGGCTTTGAATGGGGGGGGGGGGGGGCTCCGCCATCCAGTTTGTTTCCCAGACAGAAGCTGGAAGCTGGGTAGCTGCTTTGACGCCCGTTTCACTCCGTTGAACGAGAAGAACCCTGTGAAACAATGTTCTTTGGCTCAGTGGCCCATGCGACATGCTTTGCATGTTGCATGCGTTTTGCACCAGCTGATCTCGACGGATACCCTGCCATCTGAGGATCTCGCTGTGCCCTCTGCCCCTGGACAAGCAGAACACTGCGATCCCAAGCTTTAGCGCCTCCGGGGCGGGGTCTAAGAGGCCCCTGAGGCGGAGACTTCTGCCACGCAGCTCCTCGCCATCTGGGCAGGCGGGCTTAGCTGACGCTCCGGGCGCTGGGCAGCTAAGATGGTCCTGCACCTGTTTCTTTTTCCTCTTGGCCATTTAGCTTTTCACTGGGAAAACAATTCCTGGTTCTTCCAGCAGTGGTGAGGGGGTCCTGCCAGGAGTAATCGAGGCTGAGCTGTCCTCTTAAATTTCATCTGTCAACCGTCTATTAAAATCCCCAGCCACTCCGAGGGCGAACATTTGCAGCGCTAGAAAGCTTTTCCAGACCATCGACATCCTCCAGCAGCTGCCCTGTCCAAACCTGGCCCCGGGGCGAGCTCAGGAGTGGACTGGAGAGTGGACCTCACTCCCCTTGGCGGCCGTGGCTTGGGCGAGAATCACAGGCCAGAGGAGGACCTGGGCCGCTATTTGCAAATTTCATGAAATCTTGTAAACAAGACCAAGTGCAATTTAACCCATAAACTCTTATTGGCATTTTTTTAAAAGAAAAAATTACCTTGTCCAAATTTGTGATCTCAGGTGTGACAGGGAAAACGTGTATTATCTGTGCTATTCCCTGCAAATGAAATAACAAGTATTTGTGTCCATGGGTGGGGAGATGATGGACAGGCGAGCATTCCATACCTTTGTTGAGATTCTCGACAGTGTGCACAACTATGACAGAGCACGATCTTGTGAGCTCCCTTTTTTTGCTAAGATACCTCCACCGAGAAGAAATGGAATCAGAGAACCCAGAGCAGCCCCCCACCATACCCCAGACTATACCACAGTCACCTCTCCTTACTTCTCTTATAGATCGGCCTGTACCATATTATAATCATTCACTTCCACGTCAATTGCTACCACTAGAACTTTGAAGGCAGGAACCTTGTTTTCTTCTGCTTGGCATCTGCTCTGGGGTCCAGCTTGCCACCTGGCACACAGTGGGTATTTATTCTTTAATTCCATATTGAGTGCCTGCTCCAAGCCTGGCACTGGAGGATGTGGAGATGAATAGGGCAGACATGCCTTCTAGACACACTTGAGAGTTTATCTAGATGAACTTGAGAGTTTATCTAGATCAATATCTCCTTCTCATAAATGAGGCAGCAGGCCCAGAGAGGGGCCAGAGCCAGCAAGGGCTCTTTTCCCCATTGCTGACTGCTACAACCCTGCTTGTCTTGGCAGGTGGCAGCATGTCTATGAACCCAACTCTTTTGTGCCCAGAGGCTGGAAATGAAAACCAGGGCAGTGGGACATCGTAGCAGCAAAGGATTCTGGGAGAAGGGTCTTGGCCAGTTGTGGATGGAGAAGAACCAGGCAAGGGTGGACATATTCCAGCCTTGGTGGGGGGAGTAGCAGCAGAAGGACATGCTGGGGACCAAGTCCTTAGCCTCCCCATGCAGTGGGGCACAGCAAGGCTCCAACAGACACCCTTGGTTCAGGGCCAGAGTAAAGATTTTGGTCTCAACATTGAAAATTAAGACAATAACTCATGCCTCTCAGGTTTGCACCATTAAAACTGAAGAACAGAATTTGCCCATCAACTTAAGCCCCATGAAAATGCATAGAAAACCATTACAATGTAACTTATTATTATACAGATAAATCATCCTGGTTCCCCTGCCTCCAACTTGCAATGAATTCCACGTTGTAAAAAATGGGAGCCGCTAGCGACTATCTTTAGGGTTGAATCTCAGCTTCTTGACAAGATCAAAAGGCCCACAAGGCTGGAATTCATCCATATCTGCATCCATATCTGCATCCATATCAGCATCCCTATCTTCCCCTGCTTCTATTCTACAGCCAGGCTGCAGGGAACTCCTGGAAGTATTTCCAGCACACCATGTTTGTTTCTTGTCTTTCTGCTTCTGCTGCCGGGCTGTTCCTCTGAGGAGCGCACCGTTTTCTCCACTTGGCTAATCGAGACTCATCTTTCACAACTCAACTCTGCTGTCCCCTCCTCTGGTGTCCTTCTGTAACTTCCTACTGCTCACACACACCCTCCTTGGGGGCACCTCCAGTTATGTGTAATCCTCCACCCCCCGAACCATCCACCACGTGCCTGTTGACTTGTCTCTTGTCCGGGAAATAGTCATGTCCCAGCCCTAGTAGGCACTCAGTAAATGTTTGTTAGTTTAACATAGGCCATACCCTCCTCAATCCAGCCTCACAAAAGGGTGCCATTTTGGCATGGAAGAAATCACTGTGAGCCAACTGATACTTCCTTTAAAAATAAATTAACAAACCCTTGGTGAAATAAGGCAGGCTACTTTGAATGCCGGTAACCACCATGTATGTTGATCAGCTTCCCATTTGGAGGGGAGCAGGAGCTACCTTGGAGAAACAGCACACCAGCTCTCCCATGTTAGCTAACGCCCTGCTTCCAGGCCCCTCTTAACTAGCAAGCCTTCTTGGGGTGAGTCCTGTTCCATGGCAGCCTCTGCAGGGAGTTCCATATAAAAGGGAAGAAGAAAACCAACCAGAGCTGGGGATATTCGTGGTCTGGTTTAACAAGCACTGGCTCTGTGAAGGCTTGTCCCTCTCCTCTGCAAACAGAATTCCTTGATCCAACCTAGTGAGGAGCTCAGGACTGGGCTACTCAGGGTGAAAATGGGAGCCTGGGAACCCTGCAACCCTGGGGCAGAGGCTCTGCAAAGAGATGTTCCTGTAGCTGTCACAGTCCCAAGCCTGGAAGTCCTTGAAATGTCGAGGCCAATGCTGGGCCTTCTTTTCCAGGCTGCTCCCTGAGCCCTGATTTTGGTCAACATTGAAGGAGATTGCCCAGAATTTATGCCAGATGATCTTTGCTCGGAGGTGAAGGTGGAACCAATGCTGCTATGTTTCCTCAGGAATTCCCACAGTCTAACAAGAAGTAGGGGATGTCCATTAATGTCAAAAGCAGTTAGGAAAAAGTGGAATAAAGAGTTCATTTCCTTTTTTCCAATAAGAAAGCTCCAAAGTTGAGGAGGAGAAGGTTCCACATCCATCTCCCTGGAGCCTCTCATCACAACAATGTGGGAAGGTGTCAACTCAAGGTATTGTTCAAACTGAAGTGGGTGCCTAGAAATTCTGATGTGGCGTCCATGAGTGGCAGAGCGAGGTCAGTGGGAAGGGGTGCAGGGCAAAGAGAGACACATTCAAATTCCAGTTCTGCCTCTTACTAAATGCTCGAATTTGGGGGGATTTACTATGCCCTTGGGCCTCCATTTCTTTACCAATAATCAACAAAATGTGACAGCTACTTCATGGGGCTATATGCATTGAACACACGAGTACACACATGCAAAACCACACCCGGAACTCATCATCTATGATTTCCAGTTTTGGTTTCTTTAAAGGGAGTGAGAAATAACCACTTCTTCTAGAAATTTGTGTTTCTTCTTCCCCCATCCTCATCTTTTACAGTTGTCTTGACCCATAAAATTGGGTAGACTTTTTAAAAGCAAGTTGCTCCTATCTTTCTAATAAATTCAGCTTAGTTTCATTATATAAGTATCACGGACATAAACAGATTTGGGGATAACCACAAGTGAGTTTTAGCCAGAAAGCAACTTGACTGCTGGGAGCAGAGAGCTCAGGCACAGTGAGGAGTGGATGGCCCTGCAGCCAGCACTGCCTTGCCCCTTGCACCCTGGCCTGACTTCCAATGCCACTGCCTGCATTTCTTTGCCTGAGGACCTTCTCTTGCTGCTGGAGCCCATTTTGCCACCTGTACAGCAGGCCAGAAGTGCCACACAACAATCACCCTTTGGAAGCAGACCTCAACCAATGATGGATGTGAACTGGTGCACCCCAGCTCCCTAGCCCAGAGGCCAGGATAGGATAACTCAACTCAGGGTCTACTTTTGGGGGATGTGAGTTTTACACTGGGAATGGAGAACACAGGGCAATATGGTACTTTGGATACATGAAGGTCACCCTATACACAATCTATCTGTGGGAGGCCAAATAATAGACCCCTAATCCCTAGATCTTAGAATATGTTACCTTACGTGGTAAAAGGGACTTTGCAGATGTGATTAAGTTAAGGATCTTGAGATGGGGAGATTATCTTGGATCATCTTGGGGTCCCAATGTAATTACAAGGGTTCTGATAAGAAGGATGCAGCAGGAGCCAGAGTGAGAAGGAAGCCATGTGCTGTTGGAAGCAGAGGAAAGCAGAATCAGAGAGAGAAGATACTATACTACTGCCTTTGAGGTGGAGGATGGGGTCATAAGCCAAGGAATCCAGGCAGCCTCTAGAACTAGAAAAGTCATGGAAACAGACCATTCCCTGGAGCCCCTAGAAGGAACCAGCCCTGCTGATAACACCTTGATTTTACCCCCATAAGGCTCATTTCAGACTTCTGACCTCCAGATCAGAATAAATTTGGGCTGTTTTAAGCCACTGCTTATGTAGTAATTTGTTACAGCAGAAATAGGAAACTCAGACAACATCCAATTCTTGCATCAGCTTTGTAGTGGGGATGATTTATCCCCATTTTACACACAGAGAAACTGGGGCTCAGGGGTGAAACAACCTGCCCAAAATCAAAGAGCTGATGAGTGCAGGGCTGAGATCAAATACAGTCTGTCTGACCACGAAACCAATCATGTCTCCTCCACCCCACAACTCCTACACTGACTCTGAGGGGCAAAACTACAAGGCCACCATCCTCGGGCAGGTTTTCCTGACATCCGTGGTGTCCAATAAAGGGCTCAACAGAAAGAAACATATCAAGCTTTGAAAGATGAGGGAAGCTCGTAGGAGCTTGATATGGCGTCAGGGTCTACCTTGGTACCGGAGTAATAAAACCTACTCAGATGCAGACTAAGACAGGTAGAGTCATTCTAGTCTACCGTGAAGCATGGCAGAGAAGGTGCCAAAGTGCAACTGTTATGGGTATTTCAGAGCAAATACAAATATCCCCGTGGGTAAGAAAAATGGAATTGCAGCTCAAATATTATTTAATAGTCAGTATGTATTTCATTAAGTCCCTGATACGTGCTGGACATATGAAGATGCTGGGTATCCAAAGAGTAATAAATATGAATTCACAAACCGCCTTGGGGATGCTGAGGATGCGAAGGGCAGCAGGTGGCACTAGGATACAACAGGATGCGTTCTCTCTTTCTAAATTAACCTGGGAAACCTTACCTGGGGACCTACTATGTGCTAGGCAATGTGCTGTGAGCTGGGGAGAAGATAAGACAATTCCTGCTAGCAAGGAGCTAACAGTCTAGTGAGGTTAATGAACAGGTAATGAAGAAATGACATTTCTTTTTCATGCATTCATTTGACAAATATTTACCAAGTGCATTCCACGTGTTGGCACTGCATTACGGGTGCTACAGTTGAGAAAACCTACGGGAAAGAGTGGAGGCTGACAGGAGAGTGTCGGCAATGTTATTTGGTGGGTCAACTGGGGTTGAACTCTTAGGGGTGAATAGGTACCCCCCAGGTGGAGAACGAGTGTAAAATCTTTGCACTGCACCTCTACATTAATAGCACATTAATATAATTTGTCTGTTCGACCTATACATCTTCTGTGAGACAGGCCACGACTGTCAAATATGAGCAACAGAGTTTTAATTAGGGTCTTTGTTGTTTCTTTGCACTTCTGAGCAGCTCTGCACCCAGGCAATTAAACTCAGCCTGGTTTTCTCCGGTTCCTTCCTACCACTGAGACACTTGGTAGCTTCTAGTTCCTGGGCAAGTGCCAGGGGTCAGAGTCTAAATGGTTTTCAGTTCTCATTTCCCATCCCACCATGCATTCAGCAGGCACTTCCTCTATATCTGATAGGAAACTTGCAGTATGTCAGATATGACAAATAGGGTTTTAATACAGCCAAGGGAAATATAAACAAAGAGATCTGCTTTTCAGACTCTGGTAGGAACAGTTCAGGAAAAAGAAAGGGAGAGAGGATTTTAATGGACTTACTGACAATCCAGTTCAAATGAGAGAGAATAGGGGCCGATGGTGGCCGGTGAGTGGCTGGCATGATTATGCATCCCACCTCTTCCAATAAAAATGACTGCCAAATCTTTCATGCATTGAGCTGCCTGCGTTTTGCAGATCTCCTGGGTCTAGGCTACTTTGAGCATTTATATCCTCGGTGAGTGAGGGAAGAATTTATAGGGTTTCCGGGTGGGATAATTGCATGTTCTTTTTAAAACTCTTTTTTCAGAATGAAATTTTTCTCCATTAAAAAAAAAAAAACAACACAAAGTCAAAAATGTAAACAACTCCAAATGCCACTTTCATGCTGAAACAGAAAGCCACGGGATGTGGAGGCTGAAAGGGTAGTCATGAGTCAGTCAGTCCAGAATTTCTGAAATGTCAGTATTGGGCCAGCTGCGATGCATCACTCAGGGGTGACCCAGCCATTCCACTCCTCGATATTTACCCAGGGGAACTGAACACACACATCCACAAAATGATTTGTTCGCAGATATCCACAATAGCTTCATTCAGAAAAACTCCAAACGGGAAACAATCCAAATGTCCATCAACAGGAGAACAGATAAACTGTGGTATATACATACAACTCAATACTCTTCAGTTGCAGAAATGAATGAACTACTGACACATGCAATGGTGTGGATGACTTTCAAAAGTATTTTGCTGAGCAAAAGCATGCAGACATAAAAGCGTACCTACGCATGATCCATGAATATGAAGCTTTAAATTGAGCAAAACAAATCCTGATAGACTCAGAACAGTGACTGCACGGTGGGGGCAGCATGGGAACTAACTGGGAAGGGGGTATAAGGGACCCTTCTGGGGTGATGGAAATTTTCAATATCTCATTAGAGGTGGGGGTTACACTTGTGTATGCATTTGTCAAAATCCACCGAACTGCACACTTAAGATGTGTGCATTTCACTGTATGTCAATTATGCCACCATTTAAAGCAATACTTTTTAAAAGAGTAATGCAGGGAGCTTATTAAAAATTTCACCACCAAGGTTCTGGTTCAGCTTGGAGTGAGGACCTGGCATCTACAGGCAAGTCACATAGTCATGTGGGTTCCAGCCAGCCCTACTTGCTCCTGCCCTGCTGGGTCCTGAGCCGGGAATTGCCTTCCCAAACCCCATTCTCCCCGCATCCTTCTCTTTGACACAGTTAGTGCCTCCTCGTCCTTCCACCCTTCATGCATAAGCCACTTCTCGGATGTGCTCAAGAAGCCTGGACCAAGTCCCTTCTTATGCAGAGGCTGGCAACGTGGTCCTTCTGAGCACAGATTCCTAACTCCCCTCCAATGAGCTGAGTGACCTCGGGCAAGCACCTTGCCTCCCTCTGCCTCAGTTTCCTTATCTGTAAAATGGAGATGCTGCTGTTTAATAGTATCTACCCCAGAGGGCAGACATGAGGATTAAAGAAGTCAGTGTAAATATATAAAGCACAAGAAGAGTGCCTGGCACACAGTAGGTCTATAAGAAGTAGAGACTATACTTCAATAGAATCCTTGGCTGCTTTCTCATAGCACTAACCAGCATCTCTAATTATACAGTTTGAGGTTATCTGATCGATATCTGTGTCCCCCACTAAGTTCTAAGCACCATGAAGGTAAGGCTGATGGCTGTTTTGTTCACTATTGTATCCCCAGCACCTAGCAGAGGTCAGGCAAGTAGTTGGGGCTATATGAGGACTCGATGATGGGATGAGGACCCACTGGTTTTGCAGATAAGCCCCTGCTTTTGTAGATAACAAAACCTAGGCCAAGAGGGGAAGTGACTCACCCGGTGTCACATGGTCTATTTGAGTCAGAGTTGAGGTGTCAAGGCCCTTTGACTCTTAGGGTCCCTTCTCCCGTATCAGGCCGACACCCCTAAATCTGGGACTGGAACTTGTAGGCTGCAAAGAGCACCCCAGGCCATCCTCAGCAACCCATTTCTACACACACCATCTGTGCTTTCTCTGAGAAAAATCACTGTGTGGAAAACCCCCGGGAGGCTGTGGGATGTCCCTTGCCTGCTCCTGTCCTTCACTCACCCCCCTCCCCTGCCCCCATTACCAACATGCTGTCCTCAGTCATCGGAGACTTTGCTGCCACCACGCAGCAGCTTTTTGATATACGGGTGCACACCTTGAAACTATTTTAGTCTTGGTAGGCTGCATCCTCGGTCTCTCTTCGCAGATGGGAGTGAGCTCAGAGGATCCCCATCAATAAATCCCAGAGCCTGGGAGTGTCCTCTTCTCCCTATGATATTGCAGAGCTGATATCCAACCCCTCCCCAGAGGGAACACTGGGGCAGCTTCCCTAAGCTTAGGAGTGGGTGTCTGTCATCACCAAAGTCTTAGAATGGGTCCTTGGGGTACCTTGGAATCTGTCATGAACTCCAGGAATTCCTGGGTGCTGCTCTTACTCCACAGGCCAAAGAGACCGACTACTAGTCCCCTGGGTGAGTCGCTCGTGAGCAAGCCCGATATCTATGTCTCAGGAAGCTCTCTCAGATTGGCTGTGGAAATAGTTCTGTCTTTCCAGTGGGAGTCTCGGGTATCTCCGTTCAAGTTTTAAGAAACATTTTAAGTTAAACAATGGCCAGGTCTCTAGAAGACAAGTCATTGGATTATCCTCAGAAGCCCTTGAACCTAAGAGAGACAGCATTAGCATGGGGTAAAGCAAAGAGCCTGGGCTTTGGGGTCAGACAGACCTGAGATTGAGGCTCAGCCTGGTCAACCACCAGAGGTGTGACATTGGACATGTTACTTAACTTCTCTGATCCTCAGTCTTCTTTACAAAATAAAGACGATAATATCTACTATGCAAAGCAAGTATACAAAGCCGTTGCCACAGCGCCTGGCATACAGTAGGCACTAAATAAATGGTAAGATATGAATATGTGGTTGTGGATAACACTCCAACGTAGCATCCTTTATCCTTTCAGCTAAAAGTCCTTTCCTTCCATTATTTTTGCATGTGTTTATGTATTTTACTGAGATATAATTCTCATACCATAAATTCTCCCTATACAATTCAGTGGATTTTAATATAGTCACAAAGTTGTGTAACCATCACCATTATATGACTCTAGAACATTTTCATCACCCTGGAAAGAAGGCCTGTATCCATTAGTAGTTGCTTCCTGTTCTAGCTCCTGGCAAACCCAAATCATCTTTCTGTCTCAATGGATTCGCTTACTCTGGATATTCCTTAGAATCACACAATATGTGGCCTCTTGTCCCTGGCTTCTTTCACTTAGCATCATGTTTTCAAGATTCATCCATGTCATTGCATGCATCAGAACTTCATTCCTTTTTACTCCCAAATAATATTCCATTGTGTGGATATACCAAATTTTGTTAATCCATTTATCAGTTGATGAATATTTGGGCTGTCTCCACTTTTGGGCTCCCATCCATTATTTTGTTTGATCCTCACAATGCCACCTGTAGGAGAACAGAGCAGGTATGATCTTTCCCATCATACAGATGGAAGTTAAGGCTCAGGGAGTGAAAGTGACCTCCCTAAGAACCCTCTGGCCGTCCAAACACACGATTAGGTTTCAAGGTCAAAACACCTGACAGGCATTAAGTTCAGCCAACATCTCAGGGATGAATAAGGAGGACCTGACAGCTCGTGTTTGTAGAGGGAATGCAGCAGTGTGCAGTAGATCATTTCAGCTGAGGCCTGGGGGCAGAGGAATGTGCATAATTAAAGATCACCCGGCTTCCTAACCCCAGGAGGGGAGACAGTAGCTTATTCCAAATGGATGGGTGCCAGCATGTGAGGAGAAAAACAGCCTGCTCATACTAACTGAAAAAACCTGGACCAATGAAATCTCATCCTTCGGATTTTGCTTGGGATTTTCAAGCTCCATGTGCTAGTCTGTTCTCCACTTTCAACATGTCGAGTCAGATTCTCCTTTGCCTCCTCTACATTCTTTGCCCCTTCTCAGTTCTTCCTCTTGTGCTCAGATGGGGAGGGGATGAGTGTCCACGGATTGCAGAGTAAAGTCAACAGGGAAGGCACAGGCAATCGGAGCAAAAGAACACAGAAATAAACCACAAGACAAGACAAGTTTCTCTGAAAATGGACTTGGCTGTTCCCAGTAAGTCTCCATTTCTCATTCAACAAACAAACAATTTTTGAGCATGTACTATTTGTTCAACGTTCGCTCAACAACATTTTTACTATGCACCTCCTATATGTCAGGCCTGGAGACATCTGGAGAAGATGTTAGAAGACGGCAGAGCACAACTCTGAATATTTAAATTCTAATGATGGAGACAGATATAGGAACATAGAGGAAATAATAAAGGAATGAATGGAGAGTGGTGGGAGTAGGTGATGTCACTAGCTCCACTTACCCAGATGCCCCACATCGTTCTAGGCACCAAGGACACAGGCATGAAGGACCCTGGAGCATCTTCCAACTGGAAGGACAAATAGTGCAAGAAAGAGCAGCCGAAGCTGGAGGGGATGTTTTATTACAAGGAGACATTCCCCGAACCCCCTGACCCTATCTGCAACTTCTCCAGTCACCTCATGCCAGATGTCTTGGTGCCACCCCTCAGGGCCCCTCTTGCTGCTGAGCATTTGCAACTCACTGTGAGGGTGTGATTTCTGGGGCTTCCTCCCAGCTGCCCCTCCAATGTCAAGTCATGGAGTGACCAACCTTGCTGAGGGCCCTTGCTCCAGGCAGCCGTGATGTCCCTGGCAGGAGGAACAAACCAGCTCTCCCAAGGATGACAAGAAACAAGGCATCTTGTCAAGTCACTTCGTCCAAAGAACTAGCACCATGGGACTGACTTCAACAGCATCATGGGGCACCCAGCGAGGCAACGTGGGAGTCTTGATGTTAAAACACAGCGAGCACACCTGTAGGTAGTGATTTCCACCTTGATTTGGGATTTGAACCAACCCTTTGTGTATCTACATCCAGCTGCAGGGCCCACTTATGCTGCCACAGAAACATCAATAGCAGCATCCCAAAGTTGGCCAAGAACCAATGGCCAAGATACTGGGCCTCGGCTGTCTGCGCCTGCTTAGAACCGCCTTCCAGCCACTACAACTCATTCCAGTGAGTGATAAGGTCTCCAAATAGCAAACTCTGGGCTGCACAAATAAAACCTACCTGGGGAAGATAGCATCTACCCCCGGGGGGGCCGAGAGTATCAAAGGAATGGAGGCAGGCAAGCCATTGAGCACCTACTTGGCATGAAGGGAGTGCCCTTCCTTCCTCGTCCAGGGTAAGCCTTGCTTTTAGTCAACTTAAACTTAGTTGAACTTACCTAACCCTTAACCCAGCAGGCTCACAGGCCCTTTCGGTGACCACAGCTACATAAGAGAGAATGCATTTTACCATTTTGTAGGAAAGATCTTCTTAGCCTAAAACACGTTTCACTTTTAGTTCTACTGCTTGCCTTCAACGAATCCTAATTTAGTTGCTAAAAAGACCCTCTACAGGAACCAGAGATCAGTGTTAGGGATATGGGACTGGAGATGACTCAGAAGTTCTAGGCTCAGCTCTGCTTTTTACTCCCTGTTCACCTTTGAGCAAATCTCTGCTCCTCTCCAGGCCTGTTTCCCCATCCATGGAAGGTTGGATTAGATTAGTGGTTCTCAAATTTATAAGAAATACCTGAATTGGCCTACCCCACCTCGATGGTTGCTAACATGCCCACAGACATAGGGGACGGGTGGTTTGCTGGGTTGAGCCCTCTACCACAGGATTTACCCTTGGGAAGACTGTTGCTGCAAAGGAGAGGCTAGGGCTCCCTGTAATTGTGCCTAAGAGCCTCCTCCCGAATGCCTCTTTGTTCCTCAGATGTGGCCCTCTGTCGCCAGCTAAGCCAACTTGGCAAGTGAAATCACTGCCCTCCCCCCTACTTGGGATCAGACACCCAGAGGAGTGAATCTCCCTGGCAAAGTGGAATATGACTCCCGGGGAGGAATGTAGACCTGGCATCATGGGATGGAGAACATCTTCTTGACTAAAAGGGGGATGTGAATGGAAATGAAATAAACTTCAGTGGCAGAGAGATTCCAAAAGGAGCCGAGAGGTCACTCTGATGGGCACTCTTACGCACACTTTAGACAACCCTTTTTAGGTTCTAATGAATTGGGGTAGCTGGTGGTGGATACCTGAAACTATCAAACTACAACCCAGAAACCATGAATCTTGAAGACAATTGTATAAAAATGTAGCTTATGAGGGGTGACAGTGGGATTGGGAAAGCCATAAGGACCACAGTCCCCTTTGTCTAGTGTATGAATGGATGAGTGGAAAAATAGGGGAAGAAAACAAACAAACAAACAAACAGACAAAGGCACCCAGTGTTCTTATTTACTTTAATTTCTCTTTTTCACTTTAATTATTATTCTAGTTACTTTTGTGTGTGTGGTAATGAAGGTGTCAGGGATTGATTTTGGTGATGAATGTACAACTATGTAATGGTACTGTGAACAATCAAATGAACGATTTGTTTTGTATGACTGCGTGGTATGTGAATATATCTCAATAAAATGAATATTAAAAAAAAAGCCAAAAAAAAAAATTACCTGAGAAGCTCTATTAAAACTCAGATTCCAGGACCTCACCCTCAAGTCTGTTTCAGTGGGTCTGGGGAAGGGGCAGGAAATCTGTGTCCTTAACCAGGTGTGCCAGTTTGAATGTATTATGTCCCCCCAAATGCCATTATCTTTGATGTAATCTTGTGTGGGCAGACCTATCAGTGTTAATTAGATTGTAACTCTTTGAGTGTTTCCATGGAGATGCGCCCCACCCAACTGTGGGTGATGACTCTGATTGGATGATTTCCACGGAGGTGTTGGCCCACCCATTCAGGGTGGGTCTGAATTAAATTACTGGAGCACTATATAATCTCAGACAGAAGGAGCAAGCTGCTACAGCCAAGAGGGACACTTTGAAGAAAGCACAGGAGCTGCAGATGAGAGACAGTTTGAAGACGGCCGTTGAAAGCAGACCCTTGCTCCAGAGAAGCTAAGAGAGGACAAATATCCCAAGTGCAACTAAGAGTGACATTTTTGAGGAACTGCAGCCTAGAGAGGAATGTCCTGGGAGAAAGCCATTTTGAAACCAGAACTTTGGAGCAGACGCCAGCCACGTGTCTTCCCAGCTAACAGGTTTTCCGGACACCATTGGCCATCCTCCAGTGAAGGTACCCAATTGCTGACACTTTATGGCCTTAAGACTGCAACTGTGTCACCAAATAAACCCCCTTTTATAAAAGCCAATCCACCTCTGGTGTTTTGCATTCTGGCAGCATTAGCAAACTAGAACACCAGGGTTCAGGGGTGAATCTGCTATAGGAAGACCGAGGACCATGCTTTGAGAAACCGTGTACCAGCTGACCTCTGAGGCCTTCTTTAGGATTCTAAACATTAGAGGTGTTAAGGTTCCTTAGCATGGGGAGGGAAAATTCAGGAAGGGCTGGAGAGGAGTTTACTGGCACCAGGAACACAAGGAATTTTTATGAAGAAGATGTTGAACTATGTCAACTCCTGGTGAGTGTTCATTTAAAGATGCTCTGGCATCTTGTCTCCTTCGTTTCCACTACTTGTATCCTGGAGGCAGGCCCTCACTACGTGATCGGTGGACAGATATAACAGTGTTAGGGGTTGAACTGTGTCCCCCCAAAAGACATGTTTAAGTCCTACCCCTCATCTTGTGAACGTGAATTCATTTGTTAATAGGATCTTGGAAGATGTGATCAGTTAAGATGAGGCCAAACTGAAATAGGGTGGGCCCTGAATCAGTATGACTTGTCCTCAAGGAGAGAAAATTTGGACAGATGGAGACCACCAACGTGGAGACAGAGGGCCAGAGGGCCAGGTGACAGAGGCAGAGAATGAGTGACATCATGGACGCAGACAAACCACCACCAGAACCCTGAAGACTTCGGAGGAGGTGTGGGCCTTGATTTTGGACTTTGAGCCTCCAGAGCTGTGAGATGGGAAATTCCTTCTGTTTAAGAGAACCAGCATGTGGTTTTCATCACAGCAGCCCTGGAAAACCCGAACACACACTACTACCCCACGTGTTCCCCTCCTCCGGCTGCTCTCTCCACCTGTGAAAAGTGGGGACTGGTCCTGATGATCCCCAAGGACCCTTCCTCTCCAGCATTTGGGATTTCTTTCACATCACACAAGCCTCTGTTAGATGCAACATGGGTTCTTATTTTGAAACAACCAAATCACCCCAAGCCTGTAATTTCTGCTTTGGGGTAGGAAACAAAAGAGGCCAGAACACCTGACTACTTGGGAACCATCACCTGATGAGTGCCCAGGTGGGTTGTAGGAACCACTCCATGTCCATGCCCCTGCTGGCTCTGGGGTGTAGCACTGGTCAGTTTCAGCCAAAGACTAGAAGTGGGACTGGTAAAGTCTCAGGGAGGCTTAGCTTTTTTTTGCCTCTGATGAGAAGTAAGAAACAGTGAAAATGCTTGATGGCTTTCCCTCTTTTTCCCCTTGAAAGCTCCAGCCCATTGTGAAGTGAAGACACAAGGTAAGACATTTCCTTTCCGCACTGGGCTCCTGTCATTGTTTTTGGCTATACTGCACTCTGAACACCTTTTCTATGTTTGGGGTGCTCCCCACTTTATGAGTCCACATCTTCCCCAAATAAGAAACCAGAAACTTCCTTTCTCAGCCTCCTTTGCACATGATGTGGGCTCCATCAATCGGACTGTGCCCAAGCGGGGATCTGAGAGAGAAGCTCACGGCTGGGAGAAATAGGCAGGGGCAGATCTCGGGTGAGCGTGCGCTGCTCTGTCCAGTTCCCAGGGACGGCCGTGACAGCAGCTTGGAGGTGGCAGTGGTGCCCAGCATCAGGGCTGCAATTAGTGGTGTCTGTGCCAGCGGGTGGCACTGTCATCTCCACAAAGCAGTTCTGCCACATGATCTGGGCACCGTTCCCTGCTGCGAGCTGCTCCGAGCCTGGTGCTCTGAGCCCCTGAAGATTCTATGAGATACTCAATAGCCTTTAATAAATTCTTTCTCTGCCTCAACTTGCCCGAGAACAATTCTGTCATCTGTACCAAAGCATCCTGAATGAATATAGCCAGTGCAGGAAGATCTGATTCTCTGGGTGGAAAGCAAGACAGCTGAGCTTTCAAAGGAAACCAGGGAGGCTTTGGCCCAGGAGCTCTTCAAGAGAGAAGCTGACAGTTATGGAATTGACCCGTCTAAAGGAGGGCTCAGGCCACACCACGTTCAAAGGCACTTCCTTCTCTTGGATTCAGCAATGACCTGGCTGAGAATATTGGGCAAAGGACATTTGAGAGGAAACCTGACATTTTCTTTCTTACTTAATGTTTTTTTTTTTTTTTTTTCTTTTTAATCTACCACTCAATTTGGAGGAAATGAACCCAAATAAGTGAACCATGAAGTGAAGGCTGTACCATGTGGTGGGCCTTTGTTCGCGAACAGACCGAGGGAATGCAAATTAACTAAGAGCTGCACTTCTCTTTGTGGTCTTAACCTCTGTGACACCACCCAGGCCACACACATTAAACAAATTCTGCCAGCTCAGGCTTCATAAATAACCCCGTGGGGATGACGTGTCTCTAAAATGGGGGAAAAAAAAAAAAGGACAAAATTCTCAGGCAATGATATTCATTTCTAGGCTGTGCAGAAGACCTAAAATAATAAAAGGCCAGCAATAATTAGAAAGTGTTTTTGTAATATTCTCCTCGCTGAAGAGATTGACACAAAGGTGCCCAGAGACTCATGCTAATGGGCAAATGGAATGTTCTGAAAACAGCTCCTTTGAATCTGAGCTCCCCAGCTTGCTCGCTGGCAATCACAAGCACACAAATTAAAGGTCTGATTTTCTGATTTTCAGAAAATACAGGGCAAGAACTTTCTAGATGGAAAAGTTGAAAAAGAAAGAAAGAAAAGCTGTGAATTAAAAAGAGATCTAGACATTTATTTTCATTTTTACTTTTCTCCATTATGTGTACAGATTCCTTCCCTGGCATCATGAAATTAGGATGTTTCAAACAGTTCTAAAAAAACAAATCCAAGAACTCTCTGCAACCTGAGAGAAACTCTGCTGCCCTTCTCTGAATGTCTCAAGAGGCAAGAAAAATAGCTGTTGAGTATATCCCCAGCCTGATCAAGAGCAAGTCAAGGGTTTGTGCCCAGTGAACTGGAGCAAAGTAAGTCTTTAATTTTTATGAATGGTTGGGCGAAAAGAGGATTACATAATGGTTTTGCCATTTTTCTTGCCTGCAGCCCAACAGCATCTTCCTTTCTGTTTCTCCAAGAACCTTGACATTCATTTGTTCATTTAATAAATATTTGTTGAGCACCTACTACGTGCCAGCCACTGTTCTAGGTGCTACAGATATGAAAATGAAGCGAACAAACAGAAGTCCCTGCCCTTCTGGAGTTTATATTCCAGTAGAGGAAGCAGATAAGAAACCAGACAAATGAATAAAATATATATGAGAGAGCACCATATGTTATGTAGGAAGAATAAAATGGAAGAGGGACAGGAAGCATTAGGGGAGTGTTGAAGTGTCATGGTTACACATCAGTCCTCCTGTCCCGAGATGACACCTGATGTTGGATGACACCTGATTTAATTCTTTGCTCCTGCAGAAAGCCTCTGCTGACCCTCCTGGCCCATTACCACTTGGTTAGCCAACTTCTTACTGCTCTTGTCTGCCTCAGGGTTTCTCAGCCTCAGCACTACTGAGATTTGGGTCTGGATGATCTTTTGTTGTGGGGTCAGTCCTGGGCATTGAAGGTTGTTTAGCAGCATCTCTAGCCTTTACCCACTAGATGCCAGTGGTATTCCCACCCCCAGCTGTAACCAACAAAAATACCTTCAGACAGTGTCAAATATCCCCTGGGGAGCAAAATCACCCCTGTTTGAGAACCACTGATCTCCCCCTTGCTATAACTGCTGGTGAACCAGCAGCATGGGAGCCCCTGGGAGCTTTTAGAAATGCAGAATCCCCAGTCCCACCCTCAGACTACCAAATCAGCATCTGTATTTTAACAAGATCCTCAAGCAATTCATATGCACGTTAAATATTTGGGAAGCAATGGTCTACACCACTCATTGGGCCCTTAGAGCCACGATTCTCAAACTCCTAATGTCCATCAGAATCACGTGGGGGCTTGTTAAAAGTGGGGACACACAATCCCCTTCACAGATCCACTGAATCCAAATCTGAGGGGATGAGGTCCTGGCATCTATGTTTTTAGCCGGCTTCCCACGTGACTCTGATGTACACTAACAGTTGAGAATCATTGTTTTAGACTAGTGGTTTTCAAAGTGTGGTCCCTGGACCAAGTACCATCAGCATCACCTGGGTACCTCTTAGAGATGCAATTTATCAGGCTTCACCTACTGAGAAGTAGGTGATCTCTAATAGGTGGGTGGTACCAGGAAAACTGGGTTGGATGATTGATTGGTTCCCTTGCACTGAACTATTTCAAAACAAACAAACCCACAAAGGATGTTTTCAGCTAGGGAAAGTTTGGATGTCAAGCACCTTGCCCAAAGTCACACAGGGAAGGTCGGGCAGCTGGAATTTGAGCCCCTTATCTACCAGTCATAACACCCTGGCTTTTTCCTTAATATCATACTGTTGGTAGACCAGATGCATGGAGGACTGAGAAAGCAGCCACCCTTGGCAAAGACTTCCTGCCAAAAGGGTCATGTATGTCCTCTGCAGAAAGCTAGACCTTCTTTCTGCACTGAAGAACTCAAGCCTCAGGCCCTTGGGAAAGTGTGAAAATTGAAATTGATGGAGGAAAGAGACCCAATTGCTAGAAAACAGCCAGCAAACCCTTCCTGCAGGGATGTGACCAAGGCCACCCAGTCCCAGGGTGATGCTGGGTCAATACAAAAACATCCAGAATCTCCAGAGGGAGCGTGGAGCATCCTTTGGCAACACACATCCCTGTTTGCAATTACCAAAAGCGATTATTTATGAGCACAGAATAAACCAAAACAAAAATAGATTGCTTGCCCTTGCTTGAGTGAATAAAAAGGCCTGATAGCTCTTGGTACTTAAGAAAAGTACTTTTGCTTCCATTTTCTTATTTGAGCCTCCACAAGAGAGGCAAGATGGGAATTTTGATGAGGCCCATAAGGATCAGGAAACTGAGGCTCAGAAGGCTAAGTGACCTGCCCAAAGTCACAGAGTGAGAAGCAGGGTCTCAAGCCTAGCAGAAAGCAGGAGGGGTGGCTCCCAGGCTTCTGGTCTGATACTCCACCACGTGTCCTCCTGGAGAGAGAGTTATCGAGGTCTGTCCTGCTGAAACACAGATGTGGACAGGGTCAGGGTTGGGACTCTGTGGCTAGGACTTGAGTGTGAGTTGGGATGGTAACGTGGGAGTGTGCTCTCAGCTCACCCTTCCAGAAGGGATTTGCTGCTGAACTGGGATGACCATGGTTCACCAGGGTGGCCCTCAGCTAATGACTGAAAAAGGTGGTAGTACTGGGGCCTGGCCATTCCAGCCAATTGAGGGGCCAATTTTGCTCTGGAGCTCCTCTGGGGCTGGCTGAGCTTTGTCTGGACCCCATCGTGGTCTGATGGCTCCCTCTGCCGAGTCCTGCTGCCTCCCCTTTTCTTTCATACAGGCTACTCCCCAATAAACCTTTCACACTGCTAACGCCATCTCCGCACCTGCTTCTTAGACAGCCAACCTGTGCAAGCCAGTAGAATGCTGAGGAGAGCATCTGAGGTTCCGGGCCTAAGCTGCCCATGCTTGGGTGTTTGTTCAAAATACCTGCCGAACCGAGAACCACTGAGTGGTCCCAAGCAGCCTGGAGATGTGAACCAAATCTGTCCTCCGGAAGAAGGGAGTGAGGACTTCCCAGGCTGGGCAGAGATGGGAGGTGGACACCCCAGCCTGGGCTCCCGGCCTTCAGTAAGAGATCTCACTCATCTTTACAACCCCTCGTCGTTCCCAAGCGACAGGAGAAACTCCTTGGTAACAACGGGTTAAAAGATATTTACAAATAACATAAATCTCTGAAAATCTGCCTTTGTCCAATATTAATGATAAATCTTTTCTGCCTGGGAGGATCTCCAGGGCCTCGGTGTGGCTTCTATTCTGTATGCTGCGCCAGGAGAAGAGAATTCCAAACACAAACTCCTTTTAAATACTTAACAGATTACAGCTACAATTTGATGTCAAGTGACGTGAGCTGCAGCCGGCTTCGTGCCATTAGTGTGTGCCTCGTCTATTATTTATTTTTTTCAAAAATAAGGGCTCTAAGATGCATGTGGCAGAAGGGGAGAGCACATTTACGGTTTGAATTTCTGCAACAATCTATCACGTGACCTAGGCGTGGGCAAGCAGCTGCTGACCGATTTTTAGAGAAAAACCAACATCCTGGGAGGGAGGGAGGGAGGTGACACCTGCTGGTTCACAAAGAGAAGAAGGGAAGTGAGGAGAGAGGCAGGGGACGGGGCGGGGAGACAGGGAGAGAGGAGCAGGCTCTTGACCAGTCTGCTCGGCTCAGGCGGGAGGGAAACCTCTGGCCCCCTGAGTCCACCTGCTCACAGAAGGAGACCCCAGCACCCAGGGCCAGGAGACTGCGGAGGTCCGCTGTGACTTTAGACCTCAGCTTCCTTGACTGAGAAATGGGGCCCGAACCTTCCACTGCCACTTCACACGGGGCCTTGTGAGGATTCATGAGGACGTGGCCTCTGAGTGTCGCCGTGTGGGTTCCTGTGAGAACTGTGGGGATGTGGCCAAGTGTCGCTGTGTGGGTCCCTGTGAGGACTGTGAGGATGTGGCCACCAAGCATGCACCCAGTGGCAACAGCACCACGTGGGACCACAGCCCACCTAGGACAGGAGAAAGAACCTGTCCCCGTACTCCCAGAGGGGACTTGTCAGTTCAGTTGAGGGGTGGCCGCCCCAGAATGACCCAGAAAGGGCTCATGGTCAGTCTTGCAGCCTCAGAACAGCCGCACTGCAGCAGCCACGGGCCCCTTCACTGCCTAAAGCCACGGCTACCACAGCCATCTGGCAAGGGTCCCCCATGGCCCCCGACCTGCAGAATCAGGAAAAGGAGGCAGGGTGGCACCTGGGGGCAGTAGGCCGTGACCTGGGCCAGGGTGGCCGGGAACGCTCCTAACACACACGGAGTGTGTCCAGCGCCCCTGGGGTTTCACAAGAGAAATTAAAGGAGAGAACCTGCCCTTCTGCACTTTAAGAAGCAGAACCTCGGGACACCACAGACCAGGCCAGAGGGAATGGGATCGTGCGTGAAGGTTTCCTAAGATTCTTCTACTTACAAGAAAGAAATTTGCATATAAAGTTCCCACATTCTTGGGGATTTTGATTTCCCCCAATTTTCCTTCTTATTGCCTAAAGAATTTAAAGGGGGAAGAAAAGTCTCTCTGGAGACATTAAAAAAAATAGCATTCTAAAGCAACATTAGAATCGGTCTCCTCCTCCCTGGTTGTCTCATATCTGAGCCTCGGTCACATCAGAGTTCATTCCTACAACTGGAGCTTTAAAAGATTCTGATTTTCAAAAAGAAGACGAAGACAATGGATTTGAAGCTGTTAAGTGCAGATAGTCAGGGTTTTGCTCTGGTTTGGCTTCAAGGAGCAATTTGATCACTAAGAATTGTACAGAATTGTCTATAATCTGAAAATGAAATCTACTTTCATTCATTTTTCTTTTTTTTTCTCTTTTGAGAACTCATCTACATATAACAGGGGGAGGCTGGACTGCAAATGGTTGTTATCCGGGTCAATTAAAGTACACTGAATTTTGAGGATTTCCAGTGGGAATCCTTCCGTACAGGAGGCATTGTTCCCATGGGGATGCCCCCTTCCCATTTTCCGTGTTTGTTCCAGAATAATTACATTCTGACGAGAAATCTGCCTCGGGATAAAGTCAGATGTTTGGTTCAGATAAAACACAGCCAGCCTGGCTGGAAAAGCACAATTTACTCTGTGTGCCTGTGTCGTAGATTAATTCATACCCTCAAACACATAATCAGAGGAACATGGTTAAGAGAAGGCACAGTCTCTAACGTCCTTGCTAAAACAATTTCCTCAACTTCTGTGTGCTCAGGAAGTCGGGAGAGCAGTGGGGATGGGGACAACTGCTCGTCAGCGAGTGCCGGGTATCCATCGGACACTCACTTCCTAGTCTCCCCATCGGGACTCAAACCTTCCGGAAGGGCCAGGCCTTCGAGGAAAGCCGTGGACCAAGCCTCCAGTCTAGCACCAGAGGGAAGAGGGAAGCAGGACCTTCTCAGGCCTCGCTTTCCCCATCTATCACGTGGGTGTCACAGCTGGCAAACTGCTGGCCACTCCCCAAATTCTGAGTTTCTCGGTTTCCTTCCTTGCAAAAGGAAAATAAAATCGTTGGATCCCAGTGGTGAGTGTCGCTCTGGTGACGAGGAGCTGGCAGTTTTCCAGCAAGGTGGCTGTGCACTTTACAAAACAACTAGAAAAGGCAAAGCTGAGATGGTCTTTCTTCAGGTGGACCCAGCGCTTGATGATGGGCCATGCCCTGTGCCAAATTCTCTGTGGGCTTTCTCTAGTTGAATCCTTACAGCAGCCTCAGGAAGCAGGGACCATTGCCACCTCCACGTTCACACAAGGAAATAGAGGCACTGAGAGGTTATGCTCATGGCATGAGCCCGCACAGCGAGCGTGTGCAGAACTGGCTTTGATTCCGGCCGGGAGCTGTTCTGCAGAGCCTGCACCCTTAGCCGTGCCACCATTCTGCCTTCCCACCCCCATCCCAACCCTAACAAGCACCCAAGGGTTGACTTTTGTGACATGAGGCTTTTCAACAGCAAATATAAATGTATAGCACGTAAATAATTTATTTTGATGGGAAACGAAACCGTTGCATAACTTATTCATCAATCACTCCATCAGCAGAGTCAATAAATGTCGTTCCTTTGATGCCAAATGGTTCCATGGGATGAAAAGGCTGCACAGCAAACAGTGATAACACATTTTCAATGTGATAAAATGAGGCAGCACCGGACATCCTTAGAGACTGCTAGACGAGAACAAAGGGAGAGGAGTGCTCAGTCCGCGCAGATACCCTGTCCATTTGATGCCCTGCTGCTGGAGGGACACAGGACGAGCCAGAGTTTGTGGACAGGGCCACCTTGACGGGACACGGGAGGGGAGAAACAAGGGGTCACAAGGACAGCCCAAAAGAGCCTCGCCTGTGCAGGTGGTTCTTAAACATTGGGCTGGTCACACCGAAAACACCCGAATCCCCTGGAAGGGAACTGAATAAAAGACAGATTCCTGGCTCCACTGCTGTGGAGGTCTGGGGTGGAGATCGGGGGCCTGTTTTGTACTTGATTTTTAACAAGCTACCAGATGATGCTGATGTATACACACAGATGGGAAAGGTCTCAGATCCATGACAGGGGCAGGCACTTTTAAAAACATTTCTAAGGACCACAGTCACAAAAAAATAACCCACTGTGTCCTGTGATGGTGGTGTAACTCAGACTCTTACAATGAGAGGATATACAATGCGTTAGTATCCTTTTGTCTTGACAGGGAACAGAAAATCCTATGGAAAAACATATATAGGAAAAACCACCTGGACACTGTTTTGCAGAACGAGGGGTGAAGGGGGAGGTGGCGGGCTGGCCAAGAAGGAAGAATGTGAGTGTCTGCACCAAGTTGGCCTGAGTTCAGCTCCCGACTCTACCCATGGGGCCTTGGACAAGCAAGTTCCTTTCTCTCCAAGGCTCAGTTTCATCATTTGCAAAGTAGGGAGCACAATGCCTAACATGGACATTTAAAAAAATGTAAGTATTGGCGATGCTGGATGAAAAGCATCTAACTTAGTACCTGGCCCATGGTAGGTGCTCAATAAATCATATCAGCCTTAGGAGAATGATATGTAAGAGTTATGCTTCACCTAGATATGCCAAATGGCCACAGTATGGTAAGCCCAAGTCAACAGTAGTCCCAAAAACCTTAAAGAATACCTGGATCTTTATCTGGGACTCTACAAAAGTTTCACTCACTAAGTTTCTTCTTCACAATCTTAAATCCTTCAGAGAACTTCTGTTCTAGTTTGCTAATGCTGCTGGAGTGCAAAACACCAGAGATGGATTGGCTTTTATAAAAGGGGGGTTATTTGGTTACACAGTTACAGTCTTAAGGCCATAAAGTGTCCAAGGTAACACATCAGCAATCGGGTACCTTCACTGGAGGATGGCCAATGGTGTCTGGAAAACCTCTGTTAGCTGGGGAGGCACGTGGCTGGCGTCTGCTCCAAAGTTCTGGTTTCAAAATGGCTTTCTCCCAGGACGTTCCTCTCTAGGCTGCAGTTCCTCAAAAATGTCACTCTTAGTTGCACTTGGGGTATTTGTCTTCTCTCAGCTTCTCCGGAGCAAGAGTCTGCTTTCAACGGCCGTCTTCAAAATGTCTCTCATCTGCAGCTCCTGTGCTTTCTTCAAAGTGTCCCTCTTGGCTGTAGCTCCTCTTCAAAACATCACTCACAGCTGCACTGAGTTTTCTCTGTCTGTCAGCTCATTTAAATGGCTCCAGTGACTCAACTCAAACCCACCCCGAATGGGCGGAGCAACACCTCCATGGAAATTATCCAATCAGAGTCATCACCCACAGCTGGATGGGGCACATTCCAAAGAAACACTCAAAGAATTACAATCTAATCAACACTGATAATGTCTGCCCACACAAGATTACATCAAAGATAATGGCATTTGGGGGACATAATACATTCAAACCGGCACAGCTCCTATGCCAGCTAAGTCCCAAAACCCAGAGGCCATAGCCTCTTCAAGGACATCAACCAGATGTGTCCTCTTTTCCCATAATGTTGACACCCCTTTTCAACATGAACAAGTTAGGGAAGTCACTAGACATCCCTAAAGATCAGGAAAATGAATAAACTAGAGGAAGGGGTAGCAATGGGCAAGATGAAATTCAACAATGGATTATGAATACTGAATCTCTACATAATTTCTTTTTCTTAGTTGTTAGGGTATTAGAATAGTTAGAAGGAAAGAATTGAAATGGTGGAACTATAATATATACCATCCTTTGAAATTTGTTGTATAGCAATTTGTTAAATTGTAATTTGAAAGCTATCACCTTTTTGTATATATGTTATGTTTCATAATAAGAAATAACAGAAACTATGGTACTGTAACTCATAACAACTTTGGAAATTTCCTATATAACCACTTGCTAAATTAAACTTTGAAAGATATTTTAAAAAAAGAGTGAGAGAGAGGGGTTCCTCATAAACTACCTGCCCTTCTTCTCCAACACACACACACGCATACACACACAAATACACATTCACACATACGTGCACACACCCCACTAAAAGAAAAATACCTATAAAGACCAGTATTGGTCAGAGGGATAAAGATAATCACATCATGAAAAAGAGGAACAGTTCCCCAGACTTTCTGGGAGCTGCAGTACCCATCGTAAGATCCTGAGGAAGAGCTGGTTTGCCATCTGCACACCTTCTCCCAAGGCCTGACGTCGGGTTGTGCTCAGTCCTGAAGATGACACCCGTGGAGCCGACCCAGCACGCACAAGCCCAGAAGGCGTGAGCCCTCCCAGGGTGTGTGGCCACCACTCTCCACAGCCGACTAGAGAGAGAACTGTCCCGGCCTGTGAGCCTGCGTCCAATTGACTCGCCACTGCAGACAGCCCCAGAGGTCTCCTTTGGATTTGAGTCCACAGCGGGTACCTAGTAACAAAGGCAGTCGCTGCACAGGAAATGGCTACAGTCCACTCAGGCACAGGCCTCTGGCCAAAGCCTGCCCCACGGGAGGAAAGAGATAATGAAGTTGCTGGGATTGACCTCTCCCTGGGAGCCTTCTCCAGCACCCCCCATCCCCCGCCCCAGGGCACACACAGATGCTCATAAAACCCTACAAGGTATGGACAATTACAGGCCCACTTTACAGATGAAGAAACTGAGGCTCAGGGAGGTAAAGAATTTTCCCCAGTGTCACCCAGCTAGTAGGTGAGAAGCCATGATTCTATGCCAAGCCAATGAGACTTGAGAAGCCACAGTCTTACAGGGTCTGGAGAACCATGCCTGCCATCTCTTTGTGTAAATACAGTTTTACTGAAACACAGCCCCGTCTGTTTGTTTATGCGTCGTCTATGGCTGCTTTCACACTACGACGGCAAAGTTGAGTGGTTGTGACAGAGATAATAGGGTGCACAAAGCCTAAAACATTTACTGGCCTTTTACAGAAAAGCATGCTGCCCCCTCCTCTTAACCACAGCACGGTCTGGTTGGTCAAAGGCTCAGGGGCATCAGGAGATGCCCCATGACAAAGTGGGAGCAGCTGGACCAGGCAGGGAGGGCAAGAGAGGCCTGCAGATGGACCCTCGGGAAACAGCCCACCCTCATCTCCTTTACCCCCCACCTCTGACCTCCTGTGTTTAGAATCATTCCTTCTCTCCAGCTCGAGAATCCCTTAGCTTCCAGCTTCCATCTCCCCTTCTACAAATGGGGCAAACAGCATCACCTCTGTCATAGAACTTTTGTGACACTGACATGAGATCTATTAACTAAAAATGCCCCAGAAAGGGCATGGCCCAGAGTCGGCGTTCAATGAACACGTTTCCTTCTTTCCTTGGGCCTCTGCAAACCAGCAATTATTCTGTGGCTTCAAGATGTGGTGCGGTGCCACCGGACTGCCATTCAGCGGGTCGGTTAGGGAGAGAGACAGAGAGGGTCCCCTTTTCTGGACAGATACAAAAAGCTGAAGACAAAATGTACCAAGAAGAAAGAGGCTCCTTTCTATTTGCTCGGTCACGTACTGTTCTGCACTGCCACCCTTCCAGCAGCAGCTACAGGTGGATGGCTAGTCGGTTGGGTGGCACTAGGGACGGCTGTTGAACACAAAAAACTATTCCAGCAGATCTGTATCCTCCTCATTGAAGGACCCAACCACACAATCCCATCGTGGCTGGTGGCGGTAACGGGCAGGGCTGGGCAGTCCCCAGGCCTGGGTTTGAATCCCAGCTCTGCTGTAACTTCAGGAAAGTTATCACATCTCGGATTTCTCATCTGAAAAGGGGGTGACTATAATAGTATCTACCTCACAGGGTAGAAATGAGAAAACATATGCAGTGGTTAGTGCTCTGCCTGACAAATAAAGAGCAGTCCATAAATACCTGCTACTATTATTCATCCTCTCCTAAGGCACCTAACCTCTTCCAACAGGGGTTTGCATGGCAGCCCTGCAGGGAGTGGGTTCAGACCTCAAGGTGGCCGCGAGTAGTTGGCAACAGATCTGCGGAGCCCCAACTTCAGCCAGTGTCGGCCTCTATCTTTCTCTTCCCCTCCCAGCCCCATTCGAGCAGGCGCTGATGGCGTTATCAAGATTATCTCCTGGTAGTTGCAGAGCTGCTGCCCTTGGACTTGGGTTTAATTCCATTTTAATAACAGGTTCTTAAACACATTTGAAAACAAAATTATGATGCCCTTTCATCCCTCCAGTTGGGAAAAACCCTTCCTAATGTAGAGTAATGTGTTGGGTTTTGTGTTGTCTATTGTTTCGTTGTTTGGATTTGTTTTTAAGAATGTATTGTTTGGGAGATTGTTGGGGGCTGGGACTCAGGGCTTTTTCCATTTTGAAATGATTTCCCTAGCAACAAGAGAAGCAGCCAGTCTCCCCAGATGGCAGAACCTGCCTTATTTGAAAATTACTTTGTTGTAGGGCCAATAGGGATCATGGTTTCTACAAGCAGTAAACTTCACTTTGAGATGATATTTTCAATTCAGGGACAGGCTTTGAATGCTGCTTTCATCTTGCATTTGTGGAAAACATAAAATTTTACTTTTCTAGGCAGGATCAAGGTGGTGGTTGACTTTTTAGACATTCTCTGTACCATTTGCTTCCACTGATTAAAAAGGATACGCTATAATGTGCTGCCTGTGGGAGCTATGAATGGAAAAGGAATTTCTTGGACTTAAAAGGTGGGTGGAGAGGCCAGGTAACTGATTGCTTTTATTCCTTTCACCTTCCCACAATCCTACCCCAAACCTTACAGTGCCCTAAATTTCATCAAGCTAAAAGACATCTCCTCTCTTTGGTGACCTATGGAATTACCTCTAATTTTACCATTAGTAATACATTCCTTTGGCTAGATTCTGCCTTTATTTGGTAGTCTCTTTTAAAAAGTAAATAGCATCAAAACAGGTAAAAGTAAAAGCTCTTGCCAGTCTCTAAACATTCCAATGTGAATTAGGGTAAATTTCATCCTACCTGGAGTGTCCTGAAACAGTATGCAATAGAGATGCCTTGCAGTGATGGTACTGGGGGTTGCTGTTCATGAGCATGGTTGGGAGGAGGGAATGTGCAGACACAGAGAACTCACCAGTGGACAGTGGTCTAAGAGTTATTCTGTGAGCATCCTTCTTCTGCTGAGATCCTCAACTTGGCTCAAGAGACAGCTTAGGGGGCCAAACTCCCTGAGATGATGTGCAAAGTGTCATTATATGTGTATTTTTTCTAGGTCTGCAGTTTTTGTTAGATTCTTAGAGGATTTTGACCTGGAAAGGTTATCAGTAATAATGACAGCTGACATTTATCAAGGGCTCTCTAGACACCCAGGCACGGTGCACAATGCTTCACAGTCATCAGATCACCTGCTCCTCACGTCCCATGCAAGGTACGTTGAACTTTTGTTCCCTTCTCAAAGATGGAGAAACTGAGGCTCTGAGTTTGTTAAGCAGTAAATAAAAGTGACGATGAAAACATTGGCTCACATTTATTTAGTGCATGGTATATGCCAGGCACTATTTATAAATTATTTTAGGTTTTCACAGTCATCCCCCTCACTAAGGCACAGAGAATTTTTAAAACTCACCCAGGGTCACAGAGCTGAAAAATGACAAGTCTGACTGCAGCTCTATCCAATTTTGAAAGTGCTGTGACCCCACTCCTGACAAATGCCTCTGAAATTCCACCTTCCAGCTCCCCACGATGCTCCCCCCACCCAGTTCCACTCAGGTCTCAAAAATCCTCCAGGTGCAGCTGCTTTGGCTGGGATGCTGGCTTTTCTCTCCTGACACTGCACAATAACTCGATGTGATGGCCTCCAGGGGCCCCCACAGAGAGTCAACCCCACTGGCCCCGCTGGGGTCACCGGACAGCAGCCCTGGGCAGCACCTCTTGCGGGGCAGGGCCCTCCTCCCCTCAGTGCCCCGAGCCTGCCGACTCGGCCCCTCAGTCTCTAAGAAGGACGGCTCTACACCACGCAGCTGAGTGTTGCCTGAACCCCAGCTAGCTTTGTCTCGGATTAATTTAAAGAACCATGATCCCCAAAGGAGCAGGAGACAGAGGAAGTTCATTTGTTTGACAGATTTCTATTGAGGGTCTCCTGGGTGCCAGGCTGTGTCCTCAGGGTGAGGTTTCACCTCAGATCAAGAGAGACTGATGCCACCGCCAGACGCTCAACCTTGGTCGGGTCCTGAGCCCGAGCCACACCCAGAGAGTCTTCATTTAAAGACCGTAAACCCCAGCCTTCAGCAGCACACGTGGTCGGCCGCTGCCCTCTAAACTCAAGTCTTCAGCACGGCACACGTGCCAAGGAGCACTTTACTGTGCAGGCAGGACGGGACGCCCCTGAAGTGCTCTCAAAGTGAGGTCCCTGGACCTGCAGCGTCAGCATCACCTGGGAACTCGTGAGAAATGCAAATTCTCGGGCCCTGCCCATCCCACTTCAGCAGAAACTCTGGGATGGGGCCAAGCCAGATGCTCTTTATGAGCCCTACAGGTGATGTGAGCCCTACAGGTGATGTCGAGGCTGCTCACGTGTGAGAACAGCTGCCTAAGAGGACAGACTTGGAAGCCAATGGGCGTGCGTGCATGTGTGTGTAAGACCTGGTTCTGCCCTCTACCAGCCCAGATTCAGCAGATCCAGGAATCTCTCCAAGCCTCAGTCTCCCTCACCTGTAACATTTGAGAGTAGTACTGTCTTGCATTGTTTTGAGGGTGAGATGCATGCAGATTAAGTATCTGGTGCATACTTAAGTATGCAATAGCCAGAGGTAATGGTTGGGATTACTATTCTGAGCTTGTCCAAACTCTGCCTGCCTGGGGTTTCCAGCCACCATCACACTCTGGGCCAGGCTGACCTAAGACTGAGTCCCAGTTAAATGGGGATGAGCTGGTTCCTCGACTCTGGGCAAGCAGCTCCCTCCCCAACCCTGGGACTCCAACGTGACTGCTCCCTGCTCCCACTTAGCACAGGCACACAAAGCTACATTATATGGTAGCTGAACAGAAATGTAAGGCGTTTTCCCTTTCTGGAAATCAGCTCTGTATCAAAGTCATCAAAATGTCAGTTTCCCCATGAGCAGAGAAGCAAACGGTTCTAATCTTTATCTGTTGCAGGAGCTAAGCCTGCTTATAATGAAGCATTATCCAAGCATCGCCGGAGAAGGCCATTCAAATGTCCAGTGATTTAAACCACCTCTGTTAAGCTCAAACAAACAAAAACCTATAAAGAGAGATTTCACTAATTCACTCTAATGACTGTGAGACCCATCCAAATACACTACATTATCAAGGGCACTAGAAAAATAATTTTAAAATGAGGGAGCTGGTAGGCATATAAATTTATTTTATTGAACCAGCAAAGTATTTGCCCAGCAAGTTACAATTTAACTCAATGCCATGGGTACTTTGGTATGTCTGTTGGTGGATGGTCAGCCCCAGGTAGAGAAACCCAGAAAGAGCCAGGGAGAGGTGTCCCTAAACCCTCCCTGGCTTCCGAGGGCTCTGCTTTTAACACAGGGAGGAACCAGGTGGGGGACGGGATCGGAGGTCTTTGCCAGCACCTAGATAAGTGGTTCTCAAAGTGTGGCCCCTGGACCAGCAGCATCAGCAGCATTTGGGAACTCATAAGAAATGCAATCTCCCAGACCCCACCCCAGACCTGCTGAATCAGAAACTGCCATCTGCATTTCAATAGGGCCTCCAGGCGATTTGCAGGCAGGCTGAAGTGTGGGAGCCACTGCCTAGATGAGACCCAGGCAAGGGCTTCCTCTTGCTCAGCAAAGCTAACAGCTGCTCCCCAATTCCCCTGCTGCCTTAATTACTGATTCCCTCAAAGGCCTGGATGAGATGTTGTCCCGCTTGCACCTGCAAACACACGGCAGTGCTGGAGTCCCTGGAAAGGAGAGGCTAGTCATCGGGCCCTTTCCAACAGGTGAGGTGCGGGCCCTTTCCAACAGGAGGTGCGGTGAGCAGGGGTGTACCTGAGCCTCTGGCAGTCAGGCAACTCAGTTTCTCAAAGCGCTTCCTTAAACACTAAGCAAAGTGGTGGCCTGGGCCTTGAAAAGCTAACCTCCACGGGCCTTGGAAATAGCAGAGGGCCTCAGACTAACCTCTGTCTGGGCAAGAAAGGGCCCAGATGCCCATCCTGGAGCACAAAGGCCTCTGGTCTGCACTGCAACCTGGCAGGTGAGGTGGGAGCGTGTGCACTTGGTGCGTGTTCCCAAGAAACTTTCAACCTGTGGATGTGAGCTGGAAAAGTGGGGGTGGAGGTGGGGAAGAGGCCAGTGGTCCTCAAACAGGGGGTGATTTTGCCACTGATTCCCCTCCTTCATCTGGTTCCTCCCCTTGGAGGAAGCAGAGCCTTGGAAGGCCAGGGAAGACTTAGGGACACCTTCCCAGGCTCTTTCTCTACCTGGGGCCGACCATCGTCCAACAGGTCGTAGCAAAGTACTCAAGGCATTGAGTTAAATTGTCACTTGCCATGCAAGTACTTTGCAGGTAATGCCACAACCTGGGAGTTTGGGGGTCCTACTGGCATGTAACCGATAGAGGCCAGGGGATGCTGCTGCACATCCTACAATGCACAAGACAGTCCCCCACAACAAAGAATTATCCAGTCTCGGATGTCAATGGTGCCAAAGTAGGCCAAGTCCTCGATCTTGGGGCTTGCCCTTATGAAGTTTGTTACTGCAAAGGAGAGGCTGAGCCTATTTATAATGGTGCCTAAGAGTCACTCCCAGAGAATCTCTTTTGCTGCTCAGATGTAGCCTCTCTCTCTCTAAGCCCACTTGGCTGGTAAACTCACTGCCCTCCCCACTACATGGGACAGGACTCCCAGAGGTGTAAATCCCTCTGGCAACACAGGACATGACTCCCGGAGATGAGCTGGACCCAGCATCATGGGATTGAGAAAGCCTTCTTGACCAAAAGTAGGAAGAGAAACTAAACAAAATAAAGTTTCAGTGGCTGAGAGATTTCAAATGGAGTCAAGAGGTCATTCTGGTGTTTATTCTTATGCATTATTTAGACTTCTCTTTTTAGTTTTTAGTGTACTGGAATAGCTAGAAGGAAATACCTGAAACTGAACTGCAATACAGTCCTTGATTCTTGAAGATGATCATATGACTATATAGTTTACGTGGTGTGACTGTGTGATTGTGGAAACCTTGTGGCTCACACTCCCTTTATCCAGTGTATGGACAGATGAGTAGGAAAAAGAGGGACTAAAAGTAAATGAATAAAGGGGGGGAAAGGAGTATGAGATGTTTTGGGTGTTCTTTTTTACTTTTATTTTTATTTTTATTCTTTTATTTTTTGGAGTAATGAAAATGTTCAAAAATTGATTATAGTGATGAATGCACAACTATGTGATGATACTGTGAACAACTGTACACTTTGGATGACTGTATGGTATGTGAATATATCTCAATAAAATTGCATTTAAAAAAACGTCAATAGGGCCAAGGTGGAGAAAGCCTGATTTAGGCTGTAGAGAACCCTTAGGTTCACTTTAGGGTTAACTGCCAAATTTGGAGTTGGCCTTTATTCAGTCTTAAGCAGTATTTGTTGAGTATTTTCATTCTCCCAAGCACTGCCAGGCACCACAGCCCTTCACCCATTTAATCACGAGAACAGAGGTCAAAACGCTGGGAGTGCAGCCCACAGATGAGTTTTCTTTGTCCTGTGCACTGTTTTATGTTATTTTATCTTAAAAAAAAATTTAATTAGCCTTTAACATTTAAAATCCAGGAGATTTCATATAAATTCTGGATTTCTAGTTTTTCTTGAAACATCAGAAGGATGTGGGCCTGCCTTCTTGGATGGAGAGAGCTGACTGTAGCGGGGTAGCTACACAGACTGTGTTAGCTGCTCTCTGGTTTGCCAGAGTCCCCGACACTCCCCAGTGAGGGCCATTCATTGTCACATGTCACTGAATTTGTAATCTCACCTGGCACCTGCAGATATTTGAATCTGTGACCTCTGCCTCCCAGGCTTCACTCCTGTTTGAGGTTTCAACACTCAACCCCACAATGATGACTCTCCAACCTGTGTCTCCAACTCTTTTTGTTCATCTCTCCTTTCCTCCCCATTTCCAACTCCTACTGGACCTCTCCGGAAAAGAGTATCTCACAGCTCCCTGCAAGGATTCTTGTTTGAACCATCCCTCCAGAGGAAAAAGGACCACAGGCACCTAGGACCTCACAAGGAGCAACAATTTTCCTGTTTATGTGTCAGTTTCCCCTGCAGCACTGTGACTTCTGTAAGTCCAGGAACCCAGTTATTTATCCCTGAGTTGGCAGAATTTCTCAACCTTGGTATTACTGATGTTTGGGGCTAGAGAGTTCTGTGTTGTGGCAGTCTGTCCTGGGCATTGTAGGATGTTTAGCAGCATCCCTGGCCTCTACCCACTAGATGCCAGGAGAACGTCCATCAGTTATGACAACCAAAAATGCCTCCAGATATGGCAAGTGTCCCCTGGGGGGCAAAATCGCCACCCACAGGAGAACCGCTGAGCTGGTGTGTGGCTTGGCATGCAGGCAGCAATGACATGTTTTTTGAATAGATGAATGGATGGACAGATGGAAGGATGATTGGATGGATGGATGGATAGACGAACGAATAAATATATGACACAGAGACTGGGGAGCAGGAAGAGGAAAAAGGTAGAAAAATGATTGGATGGGTGGATGGATAGACCAACAAATAAATATATGGCACAGAGACTGGGGAACAGGGAGAGGAAAAAGGTAGAAAAATGCAACCCGCAGCCAGTTGAAAAATAATGAAGAGTGAAGATAATAGAATGACTGAAATGGCAATTTCAAACTAAAGCAAATTGGATTAAAATCCTACGCATCTTTTCAGGGATGCTATTAGTCATTTAAAGTGAAGAACACGTCGTAGATTTACAACAGGATCAAAACTGCATGGTTGTATGAAGACACAGCTTCCTAAGCAGAGCTTGTCTTCCGCTACTTAGCTTGTTTTATTTTGCGATTTTTTCATGCCGGAGGCTGGCTCTGATTTGTGGTCTCGTGATCTGGCGCAAGCAGTACCCTCGTTTCAGTACCAAATGCCCTCATCTCAGTGCCAAAATATCCTGTTCCACAGGAAGTAACTGAAAGCAAAAGGATTCAGCCAGTGAGACATTTCAGAGTGTTGAATGATTTTCCATTTGGAAGCATTACTTGGGATCACTGCTGCCATTCAAACTACCCCCGTTGAAAAGATGAGTGGGGCGTTCCCAAATTTAGCCACAGTGGCCATTTAATCAGAGCAGACCATGACACATTACTGACCAGCCAATGGCATGAGTTACATCAGGAATTTTCTTCTCTTCTAACGCTGAAGTTCAAATGGTTCAATTTAGACTCTGTAACTATTCTCGTGGGAAAAAAAGCCCTAGTTGAAATTTTGGAAAATAAATCCAACCAAATAAAGGTTGTTCTTTCTGATGACGCTTCCACAGAATAAAGCTCATCGAGATGGAGTTAACAGTTAGGGGCCATGTGATTCTTTGTGCATTTCTGGAAGCATTCTTAGTCCCACGGGTGGGCTGGTGGGAGGAGCTCTGCCCTCCAAGACTCATACATAACTTCCCAGTCTGTTCGGCAGGAAAAGTTAGCAGGAGATAAGGAGGATTTCTCATTTCTTAGAAATTACCCCACTGGTCTCTGTTCATTAACAGGCAGGACAGATGTTGAAGTCACAGAAAACCTCCCCAATAATTACCAGCAAACTGACAGGAAGCGCACATGGATGGAGAACCCCCGCCGAGAACACAAGAAGGCCAGGCCTCCCTGCCACCAAAGCCAGTCTCAATATTTCTTCTAAACACGGCAGCTAGTGAAAGACAGCGCTCCATTTTGAACAAGAGCTTCTTTTTTAGGGTTCACGAAACCATAGATGGCAAGTTGAAAATAAGATGAATTACAAGGAAGTGCCTTGGTTCTAATTGCAAGGGTGCCTAAATTTGGTCATTTAAAGAACAAACTATTTTACCTTAATGATGCTCTTGGATTTAAAATGTGTTGAATGAGCCTCATACAGTTTTAGGCAAATCACCTGATGTCAGTTTCCCGCTCCATAAGCATGGGAGGCTTTTATGAGTGGATGTTTGATTTGTCCTCTTTGACTCCCTAAACCACTTGCTTCTAACCTAGGGAGCCACAGACCCCAACAGAGAAGAGGCCCTTGGTGTTATTTACCTTGTCCCCAAATCCCTGTGCGCTCTGTTGTGGATGGACTGAGAAAGGCCCTTTGAACACAAAAGTGTGTGCGGCTTTTAACTGTATGAAGAAGCTGCCAACGAATAAAATACAAATTTATTTAAAACACTACTGAATTCATAGTCTCCTTGTGATTTTTGCTCAGTCAAAAGCTATTTGAAGGAGAGCTACATCATATGGCTCTCATACCACCCACTGAAAGACATTCCTAATTGACAAGCTTCCTCAGTCGCCTTTAAGTTTGGACTGGTTCAAAGTGGATATTTATCAGAGTGGTGTCTCTGGAATGTGCCAGCAGGCAAACTGTAAGACTGTCTTTGTGCTGTAAATGTTTATAAACATCCTTGGTGATTAACAAAATGTGAATGTGGTTTACGGAGATGGATCAGTCAAGCTTTGGGGTATAATGTAAACCATCAACCATTTCGCCCTAGCCTAAAGGTAGGTGTTAAGATCAAGGACTCCGGAGCCCACTGCCTGGGTTAAAATCCCAGCACTACAAGTTTCCATCTGTGTGACTTTGGGCAAGTCACTTAACCTCTCTGTGCTTCGCTTCCCCTACCTGTGAAAAGGGAGTAACAAGAGCACCTTCCTCACAGCCCATAAATGAGTTAATAAATGTAAAGGGTTTAGAAGAGGTCCTGGTGTAAAGTAAGTGCTCTGTAGCGGTCTGAGGATTAGGCCTTCCGGAAGGCTGTGAATCAGAGACCATGGAGCTCCTTATTCACCAGGCACAGGCCTTGAGAGGAGGACCTGCCTTTAAAGCTAAACAGCTCCGGGCCTGGCCACCCTCAGAGCAGTAATTGGTGCTTGCGCCAGGAGAGCTGACTGCTGCTTTTCCATGCCTGGATTAAATGGCAAACAAGTTAGGACATACTTGGTTGTCTCAAATGCTTTGGGGAATCATTCTGGAAAATCTGAATGCGTGGACAGAACTGATGGTTAGTGAATTAAAATTTCTCTGCTGCCAACTTAAAAGAACTTGGTGCACCAAACTGTTTTTAATGAGAAGATGAGAATGGAGCTAAGGAGGAAGGAATAGCCTCAGGCCCCAAAGACTAAAGAAACTTCAGCCATTCACTGCTCATCTGGGGAGAGGCCAGATCCCAATGGGACATGGACATTGTATCAGCAAGCTCTATTTTTTTTTTCCCACTTTAACAACAGCGACCCCCATTCCCTAACTCCCTTAAATATTCATGGAAGGAATAACTGTCCCAAGCAAGGACTCCTTCCTTGTGTTTAATGGAGTTCTGGGAAGTTACTCCTCTCTCAAGTATCCCAGTTTGTCCCCTCCTTCTCAGACCTCCAAGGTGAAACAACATGCCCAGTCCACCCCCACCCCACCCCCAATCTAAAGTGTGTGCTTGGGGGAGAGGGGCAAGTCTGTTTTTTATTTAGATCAGCTAGGATCAGATGCCCAACCATTCGGCAAGTTAAATAAACCTGTGGCTATTCATCAAAGAATCTATGCTCATGAAATAGCACTATTGAACTTTCTTGTATTCTGTTTCTTGCATAGTGTCCAGGTAAGATTTCTTTTATAATATTTTCTGTTATAAATTAATAATACATTGCCAGCATGAAAAAAAACTTGGAAAATACAAGAAAGTTGCTTGGGGGAAAAATGACCTCTTTTCTCTTACCCAGAACTAATCACTGCCAATATTTTACTGTACTTCCTTCTGGTCTTTTTCTCGATGCATAATTTCTTGATCGTGATCTTTTACATAAACATGATTGCACCATGCATACAACTTCATACCCTGCTTTTCTTCACTTGTGCTTTTTAGCTCGCGTGGGATTCCCCTACTGCTGTGATAAGGATTCACCTGGGACAGCTTCTAGGGAAAAGGCTCATCTTAATTTAGTTCAGCTAGGAGGAGAGCGTTGGGATAGCTGGGGAAGTAGCTGGGAAGTCCCTATGTAGATGGCATGAGCTGCAGATGGAGGCTGACAGTGGGAGTGGAAACTGCCCGGTTGTTTCTGTAAAGCTTCCCTCTCAGGGTTCACCCATTGCATTCCAGTTCTGGTGGAGCTGACTTTAGCAGAAGGTTGGGGGCAGGGGGAGGAGTCTCGGGGCCCTGGGACATGCCTGGCCTGGCAGGCCCTCTTTTCAGTCTGAATTTACTGCAGCATTTACAAATCAGAGGGGGCCAAATAAAAATTCAGGTTTACAGCTTCAATTGAAAATGTGTAAGATCTGACAACACCAGGCTCAGATTCCCACATGGCAACAATTACCAAGAGTAGAGAAGGCATTTCTGTCTTCAGATTGGGCAAGGACTCGATCGAGTTCACTGCATTCTGACCTCACTCATTTGCTTAGTACTTACCAGCCCAGACTCTTTGGGCATTTGGGTTTGCACCGCCTTGTCCTAAAGTGACTTCTTGACCTCTGATCTGATTTTAAGACAATGCAGAGAACTCTATTGTTTGTCCTTAAGTTAGAGACAGAAATGGACTGGTCCTGTTCTAACTCAGGATGCTAATTTACCTTTGGAATAGGTAAAGCCCTTTTGGGGAGAAAAAGAGAATTGAACTACTCCACGGTCTTTATCCTGGGCTAGGGGTGTGTGAATTCGGGAAGCCAGCCCTGCGGCAAAGGTGGTCCAGCATGATGGAAGGCGTGTAGGTTTGGATTTCTTGTCATTATTTTACATAATTTTGCAATTGGCTGTGGGCTGTTTTGACCATTATTTTTTCATGCAGCAGAAAAAACTATGCCCCGGGGCATGATTATTAAAATGTTACTGTTTTATATTTAAATAGTGGAATGGCTTTTCTGAGCTTTAAAATGAGCCAAGGGATATACCTATGGCTGAAGACATAACTAGAATGTAGGCTTCTCACGCCGCTGCTTGGAACCAATTACTGTCGGGACTCAGTCTTCCCCAACCATGTAATGGGTCAAGGGGCAAGAAGGGTGTGGAAAGAGGATATGGAGAAGGAGGGGGCTGGCAGGCAGCTGCCCCAGGCTGTGAGGAATGGAAGCTCAGCAAAGAGCCCCCCGTGCCCCAGGAGGCCTGACCTCGGGTGTATCTGACTCATACATTGCAAGTTCTTGGGCAGCGGTCACCAAGATGGACTGGGAACAGAGTGCAAGCAACTGGGGACTCTGAGAAAGGAAAGCAACCAACAGGAGGTTATTAGGTTGTAAGTAAGTGAAACCCTCTCAGACTAGTCCAGTGTTCTCAACCAGGGTTGACTTTGTCCGGTGGGACATTTGGCAATGCCTAGAGATGATTTTGGTTGTCACAACTGTGAGGCAGCAGGGAGAGGGGAGAGGGGGATGCTACCAGCACCTGGTGGGTAGAAGCCAGGGATGCTGCCAAACATCTCGCAATGCATAGGACAACCCCATACAACCAAGAATTATCCAGCCCAACACGCCAGCAGTGCTGGGGTTGAGAAACCTGACACAGCCCAACAAAGGCAACGTGCTAGAAAGTGAGGCAAAAATGGTCAGCTAGTTGTCCATCTCCCCCTACCCTTGCCATATTCCCACCTCCTTTTTACCATAGTATTAGAGCTTTATTCTTTTTAACAGTAAGGTTGACTTTCTGAGGCTGTACAATTCTACGAATTTTAATACGTATAGATTTGTATAACCAATCAGCACCACAATTGGGACACAGACAGTCCACCAACCTCAAAATAACTCTTTTGTGCTGTCCCTTTATAGTCACATCCTCTCTCCATGTCAGTAACTACTGATCTGTCTGTTCCCATCACTATACTTTTGTTTTCAGGAGAATGTTACATAAATCGAATCATACAGCATGTAAACTTTTAGACCTATTTCTTTCACTCAACATAATGCCTTTGTGATTCATTCAAGTTGTTGCACTTATCCAGAGTGTGTTCTTTTTACTGGTGAGTACTATTCCATTGTATGTATGTATCACGGTTTGTTTATCCGTTCATCCGTAGAAGGACATTGGGTTGTTCCCAGTTTTGGGCTATTACAAAAAGAGCTGCTATAAATATTCATGTACAGGTTTTTGTGTAAAAATAAATTTTTATTTATCTAGGATAAATATCCAGGAACTAGATTGCTAGATTCTATGGTAGGTTTATGTTTAACTTTATAAAAACTGTCAATTTTCCAGAGTGGCTGTACCATTTTGCATTCCCACCAGCAATGTATAAGAGATGCAGTGGCTCTGAATCCTCACCAGCACTTGGTATTGTGTGTCTTTTTTATTTTAGCCATTGTGATAATTATGCAGTAGTATCTCATCACAATTTTAAATGCATCTCCCTAATTGCTAATGATGTTGAACTTTTTCATGTGCTTACTTGCCATCCATTTATCATCTTTGGTGAAATATCTGTTCAAGACTTTTGCCCATTTTTAAAATTGGGGATTTATTTTCTTATTGTTGAGTTTTGAAAACTCTTCATATATTCTGGATACAAGTCCTTTGTCAGGTATATGACTCACAAATATCTTTTTCCAATTTGTAGCTTGTCATTTCATTCCCTTACTAGAGTCTCTCAAAGGGCAAAAGTTTTTATTTGTTGAAGTCCAATTTATCAGCTGTCTTTTATGGCTTATCCTCTTGGTGTCACATCCTTTCTTATAGCCAGAATGGCCAGAGACTGAGTTCTGGTCAACACAATGCGAATAGAAGTGCTGTGGTCCAGAAACCCCCCTTAAGTGTCCGTGGGTATACTCCCTGAGCGCCATCTTCTGGCCCCTCCATCTGGTGGCTTGGGCTGGGGATGTGATAGCTGGAGTGCCATCTTGGACCAGAGGTTGTGGGCCCCTTGGTACGGGACGTAAAGTAGAAAGATGAAGGATGCTGGATGCTTGAGAACTTTGTGGAGCTGGGCCCCCTGCTGATCCTGGATGGCCTACTTCTGACTTACGCTACTATTATTTTGGGTTTTCTGTTATTCTTGGCCACATCTAGACCTAACTGATGCAGAATAACATGAGGTATCTCATGAAACTCAACTAGGTGTCACTTGGGTCACTGGGCACTACCTGGCCATCCGAGGTTTTGGCTTGCCCAGCACGCATTCCTACTTCTTCAGTTATTACCCTCTCAATTTATCACTGGGATGAAATCATATGGTATGGTTGGGGCTGACTCTACTTCTTAACTCTATGACCCAAGCCTGGCTAGTAGCTGTTTGCAGTGAAATTGCTTTCAGAACTTTTTCTAGAACCATTGGGGATGAGCCTCTGGTTCATCTGGGGAATATGAGTTCATAGTTCCCCACAGTCATTATGCCACTCAAAGACATATTGTGTGCTTGAGAATACAGCTGTCAAAGTAAAGCAGAACCAAGAGATGGACAGATAGATGCTAGGGAGTGAGGGAAGCAGAGAGACACAGAGCAAAGGCTTGAGGGCATAGTAAGCCTTTCCGAACAAAGAGGCATTTAATCTGAGACATGAAGCATGAATAGGTGTTAATATCTAAAGAGGGCCAAGGTGAGGATATGGAGAGTGGGAAGAAAGAATTATCCAGGCAGAGCAAAATAGCAGGTGCAAAGGCCCAGGGGCAGGCTGACTGCTAGGTCAGAGCACAGGTTGCACACCTTGTTTTTGCTGAGCTTTGCAGTGAAAGTGTGGGATCCCTACCAGGGTTCTTGCCAAAGGGACATCTAAAGCACTGGATGGACACGTCTGGAAAGGACTAAGACAAGACGTCATTAACTACCTAAGGAGGTAACACACCAGAAACCCAGCATTGAAACCAAATCCAGCAAATCTCTCCAATGCCTGCTGTCTGCTGATGGCTACAATTAGGGACCTGAATATCCACTGTCCTGGCACCACAGATTGCTCTGGACCTCTTGCTCAGCATGTGTGCCAGCAGGCAAAGGCATGGCCATTCAAGAGGCATTTAAAGGAATGATGAAAATCCCAACTTGTCTTCCCCATAGCAACAGAATGGAGGTCTTCTCCACCTGCAACTGAAGCAACAGTATCAGAGCGTAACCCAGCAGGCCCCAGACGATTTAAACCTGGCAAACACAAATTAGGCAGCTCATTAGACCATAATTTTATTAGGCAGCATTTAATATAGTGAATAATTTTGAGCTTTATTATCTAAAATATAAAGGGATGTTTTGGAACTTAGTTCAGCCGCAGACTGGGTTTTTAAAAATGTTGCCGTTTCAGGCCCAACAAAGCAAGAGCATTTCTCGAACAACCTTTTGTGGATTTCCAGATTGCAAGCTGCACCTTTGCCCCCCCATCTCCCTCTCAGCCTAGTGGTGCTAGGCAACCACATGCTTACTGGGGAAGTCACCGGCTGCACCGGACCAGCTCTCTACCCTCATAGGGATGGGGAAGGGGAGAGCAAGGGATTACAATTCTGTGAACCAGCAAGGTTCAGGGCAAATCGATGGAGACACGCAGCCACAGGCACGTGCGCCTCACTCCAGGCCCTGGTGGCTAAAAAAATCAAAGAGGTGGGTCTGAGTGTCCAGTGCCTGTATGGATTGGCTGACTCCAGTTCCTCGGCAGGCCGACCCTCTGTTTTGCATAGGGAATTCGAGAGGAGAGAAGAAACAGGAGATGTTGTAAAAAGCCTCTGAAATTTACAAATAGCTGCAGAGAAACAGGTGTGGGGGGGGGGGCTGAGGCAGGGAGGGTGCTGGCCAGCCTCTCACCTGAGCCACCTAAGCCCAGCTCTCCCCCCAGATGCCTCGATTCCATGGGGCATTTGTACCGTCCCAAACAGGCCTGTGGCCCTGGGACCCGATGTCCCCCTATGGGGACAATTTCTAGACATTGGGCACCACAGGGGATATTTGACCACTAAAAGTGTTGATGTTCAACATTAATTTTTAATGTTTCAGAAAACCATTAAGCTGGTTTGTATTATGCATCACATTTTACGGCTGGTCATTTCATTTCCAGCTGGGAAAGTGGCTGGATGAATCTCAATGGGGATATTTACTAGTTTCTTTGACCTACTCAATGTTTAAAAGAGAGGCCCCAAGGGGAAATCCTTCCTCTTACTCCAGCTTCTGTCTGCTGGACCCTCTGGGGGGATCAGAACCCAATTGAGTGTGTCAGCCTTTGGGGGGTCCCTGGATCTGAGGTGCCCCTTACAGGCAGAGGGAGCCACACAAACAATGGCTTGGAGGTTAGAGTGGAAGAAATGGGTTCAGGGCCAGGGACAAGTTCAGTCCGGCTGAAGTCCAGAGTAAGTGCTGGGGAGGAGCACTAGACGATGCTAGAGAGGTAAACTGAGGAGGGTCCCATGAGCCCGTTTAAGGTTTTCTGACTTTATCTTGATGACAACAGGGATCCACCGGGGAATCTTTAGCTGAGGAGTAATGAGTTTAGACTCGTCATTTAGAAGACCAGGTGCCAGTGGATGGCAGCAGGTGGGGGGTGGTGGGGTGTACAAGGCGGAAGGCAAGGGGACCAGGAGGGATTTTGCTGCTGTTTAACCTGTTGAAAGATGATTGTGGCTTGGATTGGGTGACAGTAGGGATGCAGCAGAAGTAGAAGGATGCAAGACCTGTTCAAGAGTTATAGTCAACTTCATCCTCTAGGAAGTCCACAAACACAAACACCTAACACACACAATGATTTTCCCTTTGTAGGTGGGGCCTTACCCTTACAGATCTCAACAGGACAGCCATATCTTAACACAACCACAAATTATTTATGCATAAATGCATACATATATATGTACACATACTTAAATTCACATGCATGCATATATACACACATGTACACATATCTGTACAAGTATGTACATCTATACACACATGCACATACATTTATATGTGATTCTTAACCTTGGCTTTCCATATAATCATCCATGGAGCTTAGAAGAAAAAGTTTAAAAAGACACCCATTGCCCACGCCCCAGCAAGGACTAATTAGACCAGAATCTCTGGATGGTGGAGCCTGGGAATAACCTTTTTTAAAAGCTCCCTGGATGATCCTACGGAGAGCCAACCTTGAGAACCAATGTTGTAAGGTGGTGATGGCAAGCAGAGGTTCTGGAGACAAGCTACCTGGGTCTCCACCACTTCCCACTGGGTGACCCTGGCAAGTCATGTGACATTTCTTAGCCTCAGTTTTCCTCATCCATGGAATAGAGAGACTAATCCTCCTGCCCCATTGGATTGCTGTGACATGGAAATGAGTTAATGCAAGCGAAGAACTTAGCTCAGTACCTGGAATACAGTAGCTGCTCAGTAAATGTGACAGCTCATATAATTTCCTTTGAATACAATAAAGTCAGCAGCGATTCTGCATACCCCCACTTCTTTCACCTCTAACACTTTCCCTTGAGCTCTCACTCAGGGTTTTTCTGGTTCCGTTTCCATTTTCACTACATACCTATCACTATGTGCCCATGGTCTAGGGGAAATCCTAACCTGCAGAGAGAATTTACAGACCAGCTACTCAAGGAATGAGGAAGCGAGGGAAGGGGCTCTCCCGGCTGCCTGCAGGAAGGGGCAGCCCAGATTCCTTGGCAACGACCTCCAGCCTCTGCAGAGATCTCCTTTGAAATTATAGCTCTCGGGGTTTCGTCTTCCTGTGGAATGTCTGATCCTCAGGTCGGATTTCCCCTAAAACAAATTAGCTTGCCTTTGGAGCAGGAGGGTGATGTAACTTCTGTTATTTCCTTCTTACATTTCTTCCTGTCTTATTTCTCCCCTTCTGAGGAGGGTGGCATCTCTCGCAAATTAGCTGTATCTGCAAATTCACTTTCTGTGCTGTTTAGATCCCCTTTGTTCAAGATTAGCAGGAAAGCATCGGCCAGGGTGGGGCGGGTTGGGGAAAGGCTGACTCCTTGCAACTCCGGTGAGTCTCGTGTCTCAAGTCTGAGCAGTTAAGAGAACGAGAACAGCCTTAGCCTGTGGCCGATCACCCCTCTACGAGCTGTGACCAACACCTGTGGAAAATAGCTTCTCCGGCCTTTGTTTCCTCATCTGTAAAGTGGAAGGTGAGCGGATTAAATGACTTCACACAGGTAAAGTGTGTTCAGAATTGTGCTGGCACCCAGGGAGGGTTCAATATCGGCTGTTACTGTCCTTACTAGAACGGTTCTAGGGGACAAAGGAGAACCAGAAATGCCAACAAATATGAGCAGCCTCCTGTCCAGACTGCTCAAGGTGAGTCCTAGGGACAACTGCATCTCACCTTCCTTTGAGCTGGGAGTTAAACAGCATTGACTCCACTGTGCAGCCAGAGAAACCAAGTTATTTATTCTCCATCGGGACCTAGAAAGGATGACCACTGGGCTTGATTTTAAAGTGATAACTAGAGATTTTAGAGGAGTATGGTAACATACGTCTACTTCAGCCCCATCACCTCATTTGTAGGGGAGAAACCCGAGCCCAGAGGGATGGGATGGCTCCCCCAAAGTCCGTGCCTGGCTAGCGTTGGAGAAGCCAGGAGTTCTGGACACCAGGCCAAGGCTCCACTAGTATGTCCCTTATTTTTTCCCCCCAGAAAGGATTTAGGAGGGAAATGTACAATTAGATTTCCAATTACCTAAAGATGGAGTGGGCATTCCTGCCAGGTCCCTCACCCCTTTCCTCATCTCAAACAAACAAGCCTCCTAACTTCCTGATTAGAAAAATGGGGGAGGGGTAGAGCTTCTTATTTTATTACAGGAAATATTTCTGTTTTCATGGATATTGGCTCTGTCTTGGGCTGTGAAGCTCCCAAAGCTAGGATGCCTTTTTCAACCAAAAATTATTATTATTATTTTGAATCCTATTAATTTGGCAGGGCAGGGTTTATATCCATTTTACAGATGAAGCAATGGAGGCCTTAGTGAAGTTAAGTGATTTTCCTGAGGTCACACTAGCTGGCTGCAGAGAGAGTCTGGAGTTAGCCCTAGAGTGACTTTGTCATACTACCCCTTCATTATCACATGGAATAAACAGGTACATTTGCACAATGTCTTATTCTTTTTTTTTTTTCCTGATGACCCTCCTTTTTGCCCTTCCAGACACAGCAGGTGTGTTTCAGTGGTCCCAGACTTTTTTTTTTCCTGTAACTTCATTAATTTTTATTTATAAACATTCTATACATATTGAGCTTAAGTTCCCCCTTTCCCCTTCCCCATCCCCGGTAACCTCTACATTCTGTCTCTGCGAACTTGCTTATTCTAGATACATCCTATACGTGACATCATACACTATCTGTCCTTACGTGCCTTGCTTAAGGCACATGTCTCTCACTGAGCATGTTTCCAGCTGATGCGCAGGATCCCTGGAGCCCACCAAATTTCACGGCACATCTTTCACGACAACCAAAGGGTGGAATCAACCCAAGTGTCCATCAACAAATGAACAGAGAAACAAAATGTGGTGCATACACACCATGGGATATTATTCGGCCATAAGGAGGAATGAAGTTCTGAGACTTGCTGCAACGTGGACAAACCCTGAAAACTGAAGGCATCATCTTGACACTCACTGCACAGGCTCCATCCGACAGAGGGAAGGGCCAGAAGGACCCCATTCCAGCCACTTTTTGCTGCTTAGGGTGAATTATAAGGGGGGCCCTCTGGGCACCGGGTGATCCTTTTCTGCTTGTTTTAGAAGAAGGGGTGGGAAAGTTCACTTACTTCTGCCTCGTGCAATGCCAGCAACTCCAACCTTCTCCCACGAGAGTAGGGATCTTATAAGAGCAGGCGAAGCTCTGTAGACATACAAGGCACTCAGTAATCCGACTTAGCTGGGCCATCTCGGAACGCAAGGGAATGTGCCTAAAAAAATAACTGTTGCCGTCACGTGGCTAATATGTCATCACTCTTTAGAAGGCCCCAAAATGACACCCCTGTTGGCATCTTTGTTATCGGTCTCGTCCTTTTCAGTTGGGATATTTTTATTGAGGTTGGTTTTGCAGGTTGGGGAGTAGAGTGGAGTGTATTTTGACTCTGTACCCTACCCAACAACCATGGTTTTCCATATGCCAAGAGGTCAGAATGTAAATAGACACCATCGATGGAATAAAACACATCAACATGTTGAGAACAAATACGGCACCAATGACATCATCTAATTCTGGATTTCTCAGCCATGGCACCATTGACATTTGGGGTCGGATAATCCTTTGTTGTGTGGGGCTGTCCTGGGCACTGTGGGTGTTTAGCAACATCCCTGGCCCCTACCCACTAGATGCAAGTAGCGCCCCCATTGTGACACCCAAAACGTCTCCAAACGTTGCCTAATTGCCCCAGCTGAGAACCACTGGACTAAATACTTCACATCAGCTGCAACACATATGTAACTGTATCTGAAGCATGTGAATCCCCTGAGTACAGGCAGATCCGTGTCTCTTGGAGAACATGGCAAAGGGACAGGATGGGGCAAAGAGGCTACAAGCCATCACCAGGAAACAGAACTAGTGCAGTGGCCGTAATAGGAGTTGTAGGAGGGGTAGCAGCAGCAGCAGAAGGAAGCCCTGACTTAGGGCCTGCTTGGCACCAGCACTGACCCTGGCCCTTACCCACCTCAAACCCTCACAGCTGTGCGAGGCAGCATCATCCTTGCTTTATAGACTGTAGGGGCAGATTTAGGGTCATTGAGGGAGAGGCCCAAAGCCCGTGGTAGGATGTGGCAGAGAGAAGATCCAAACTCAAACCTTTCCAACATTCAGAAATGCATATCTAACTAACCCAGTACATTGCCTCACCCAAATAAAAACAAAACAAAACAAAACACTAATATTTATTGAATACGTGGCATGTGCCAGAACAAAGAACTCGGCAGCCACTTAAGAAGTCATTCTTCTCCCGCCACCATTTTACAGATGGGGAAACAGATATCTGCAGGTGTTGGACACTTGCCCAAGCTCACTCGGCTGTCAGGAGGCAAAGTCAAGTTCTAACTTAAGCAGTCAGGCTGCGCTGCCTGATTTCTGAACCACTCACCTCCTAAACAATTTTTAAAGGGCACAAGATAAGCAAAAAGGGCAAACTTGCAAACCCATCCAGCCCCCCGAGTGGATTCCTGTTGAGGGGGAGGTGTTAGCTGACCCTGAAGGGAGAAAAATGGTCTGGGAGAATTCTGCCCAGTTCTGCCCTGAGAATCTCTTCCTGTGCGGCACTTTCTGACCTTACAAGCCTCCTGCAAACCCTGCCTGCTGGCTAGCTGGAAAGCTCCAGACCGCTCTGCTCACCATCCCTGATGAAAGGCAACTTTGCTAACAAAGCCAGCCTGTCCTGGGCTACATAAACAGGATGTAACTGAACGGGTGGGGGAAGAAAGCAGAGCTGTCCAGACACACAGTGCAAAAAGCAGGCAAGAGCTCCCCGCAGCTCACGAGGGCAGGGCTCCTGCTCGCCGTCGGATTATCCTGCTATTGAGGGATGGGGAAATAATGCGCCTTATTTACAGCGCCACTGGCTTCCGGCAATAATACGCTAATAACACCCAAATACCCCATCACCGGGTAATGTACAGTCCATTTTTGAAGACAGATTCTCCATCTATGGTTCTGAAATGGAAATTTTTAAGACAAAAGAGAAGAAAATATTTAGTGATCTCATATTTTATTGGCCAGGCTTGATGAAAAATGGAGCTGAGAAGTATTTGATACATACCGCTGGGGACGAGGTTTACTCAGAAGGAATAGTTCAAGTGTCCGTACAGTGTATGTGTGGTATTTTGGGCACTGGTTGTATTACAACAAATGGCATCCATTGCATTCTAGATACATACACATAACTCCTCATGACATTACTAGGAACGAGGCATGCAAACAGAGGGAAAAGAACAGGGCCTCTCTGCAAACCCTACATTTAATGGATTTCCAGTTTCACGGTGTTGGACGTGGCTTTGGAGAGCTTCAAAGAGCAGGAGATGTAGGCACAATGATGCAGAAATCAGAACAGAACAGTCCACAATTTTGCAAATGTGGCATTTTTTTCTTTCACCTCCAAACTGTATAGTAAAAGCTGACTGGTTCCACATCCTGTCAATCCAAGCTCTTTATTAACTGGTACTAATATAATGGGACTTCTTTTCATATTGATGTCCCCAAGGCACTGTAAAGAACCTGAAGTGTCTTCTGAATCATCAATGAAAGAATGAGTTATAAGGACAGTTGAGTGTTGAGAGACTGTATTTCCCTAATTCTTTGCATGACGACAGTCTGCATTGGTTTCCTATTGCCGATGTAACAAATTAAGACCAATTGAGCATCTTAAAGGAACACAAATTTATTATTTTACAGTTCCAGAGGTCAGAAGTTTGAAATGGGTCTCAGAGGGGCTAATATCAAGGTGTCAGCTTGGTTATAACCCTTTGGAGGCTCCAGGGGAGTAAAGCTACCCCTTGCCTTTTCCAGCTTCTGGAAGCCACTCACATTCCTTTGAGCACGGCCCCCTCCAAGCTCTGGCCTCTTTCCAACCTGCCTCCATCATCACATCTCCTTCTCTGACTCTGACCCTTTGGCATCCACTTAAGAACCCCTGTGATGACACTGGGGCCACACAGACAATTCAGGGTAACACCCCCTCCACCCCCATCTCAAGATCCTTAACTTAATCACATCTGCAAAGTCCCTTTTCCCACGGAAGTTCACACAGTCACAGGCTCCGGGCCTTGGGATGTGGACATCATCAGGGGGCCGTCCTTTTGCTGACCACAGTGTCCAATACCCAAAAATCTGATACAGTGAAGAGTGTCTTATCCTCCCTCCCAAAGAGGAGACTGCCTTGAGTACTTCCAGGAAAGTACTGATGATAAATCTGTTCTGATCCAGACTCAGGTCACACGTGGCTCAGCTTGAAACAAGGGAACCAACAGAGGGCACGAAGTTAAGGGATGGGGAGGGTGGGCCTCTGCAGAGCTGATGCTTGCAGTCTTGCCTTTATTTGTTCAATCGTGGCAGATGACGTGAGTTCACTTGGAAGGGAAGAGATTATTACCTGTGGCCTCACCAGGAGCAGGACAATGAGCAGAACTGAGATGAGCAAAGCAGAGGAAAAAAAAAAAAGATGGCCCCAAAGGGTGGATTTTCTTTTTGTTGAGAGCTTGTTCAATTTCTCAGAACCTCCACCATAAATCTTCAGTCTACTTACTCTTCTCAACACAGACAACTCTTCACTATTTATATGTCCTTACTCTTAACTTTTACCATGGCAGCATTTTCTGATGTAAACACCGGGGTAATTCTTTCCCCAACAGAAGGATTCTTCTATTTGCAAAAGGATCCACACTTAATTCCCTTAAAATGCAACCACTAAATGATGTTCTGCTTCATAATAGTTTTTCCTTAAAATAAAAGCAAGTACCCCCAGTGCATTCAAAACATGTTCTGACTGACAAAATTATTTAAACAATCTCCTGGTATCCTTCTCCCCTCCCAGAAAGCAATAGCTCTATTAAGTGAGGTACACCTGTAAATGATGGGTGGGGGGGAGCACGGGGTGACAGGGTGGGGGACGATATGAGAATTGCGGTAAAAGGACCCAAAAAACGAAATTGCAGGGGAGATGTTTCTAACACAAGCTGTTCCCTTTCCTGCTTTTTTTAACTGAACAGTTTGGCAACCGAGCTTTGGTTTGACAGGGAACTGTGAAAATGTGTCACTCTGTCTTCTCCAAACTTCTAAATCCAATCAAAATAACATTTATTAAAAACCTGGGAGTGCATGCCAGAATTCGTGGTGTGATATTAAGAGAGCTGACCCCAAGCCCTCTCCCCCCACTTCTCTCTCCTCTTTTATACAAACAACACAGAGCTTCAGATACACAACCCACAAAGGCGCATTTTCCCCACAAGCTTCCTCGACTACAGAGGGTGGTAACTGCAGAAAATTTTCACCACTTCCTTCCCTGAGAAAAATCCAGGCAGCCCAGGAATGAGGCTCGTGTGCTCTCATGCGCTCGCTCTCTCAAGTACACAGTGTGGCACGAGAAGTTGTGATGTGCCCAATCTGGAGCTGCCCGTCTCCACTGTGCGCACAGAAGCCGCCAGCTGGGAGCTTGAGGAAAGCTCCCCCACCCTGTGCTGGGAGTAAACAGGGTCTGGAGCCAGGGGTCTGGACCTGTGCCTCCGCCCCACCGTTACCCAGCAATGCCACCTCTTCCCACCCGCGTGACTCCAGTTGACGACTCTCCGGGTTGCAGTTGATGCCAACACCCAACTGAAACTAGCATAAGGAAAACAGAATATATGGGGGTATGTAACTGAAACGTCCAGGGGTGGGGACAGTTGATCCATGCTCAAGCTATGCTAGCTCCTGCCATCTCTCTGCTCCATACTCCAATGGGCTTGTACCTCATGGTGGCAAGACGGATGCAGGAGCTCCACTCTTTTAGCCCCACAGTCACAAGTGCAGAGGGAATCACTTCCTGGTAACTTCCATAGAAGCTCTTGGATTCACTCTGATCGGATGCTGATGGGTCCATCTCTGAATCAATAAGGGTGCTCAGGGGATATATCTCTGTTTTTTAACTTAGAGTGTGAGGGGGAGGTCGATTTTCCATGAAGCTCACAGCTTGAGAGTCAAGGAAAGATGGATCTCCAAACCAAAATCGACAGCTATTGTCAGCAGGACAATGGATGCTGGAGGAAGGGGTATAATCAGTGTGTACTAGATGTTATAAAACATTTTATGAAAAAATAACTTCTTCATTTATTATGCCTTATATGTTTTATCTTATTCAATCTTTGCAATAACCCTTCAAAATAATGTACATTATTAGCCCCTATTTTATTGATGAGGAAACAAAGACTCAGAGAGGTTGAGTGCCTCGCCCACAATCACACAACTCATAAATAGCAGAACTGGGATTTGAACCCAGGCCTGCCTGACTTCAGGGTTCATGCTTTGTCTTCTAGACGACACTTGTGGTCCACTTGGGGATGCATTATGTATTTACATATACATTTATATATATTACACTGACAAAAACATAGTGCTTTCTGGTTTACAAAGCACTGTCACAGTCGCCCTCTCATTTTATCCTCATTATGTCCCTTTGGGAAGATGTTATTAAGCTTTTTTATGGGTGAGGAATCTAAGAGAGGTATCCTCATGCCTGAGGGCTTGGTTTGGAGATGGACTTTCCAGTCCACACTCAATTCTCCCCACTACCCACCCCGTCATGGAAGAGGCAGGAAACACCTATGAACAGTGGGCTTCAAGAGGAACAGTGAAGGACCAGCCTGAACTCTGCATTAGGAGAAAGCTTGGGACATTCCTCCAGGAGGTGCGTGGCCAGGATTGACTTGTTTTAGCTGCCGTGACTCCTTTGCCCTTCTCTGATGTTTGTTTGAGGATCCATCCATCCCATCCCACCAACTTTGGCGGAAGTGTTATGCCAGTTGCTGGCCTGAGAGACAATTGTATGTTTCTGTTCCCAATTCCATGACCAGTGATACTGTCTTGTTTGGTAGCTTAAAATCAGCCATAGCAAGAGTATTTGCACCACAGAAATTGGCAAATGCTATAACCAGAGCCTGTTTGCTTTCTGATATTTTCTTGGAGAGTCAATTGTTAAAAATTTACCAGCATGCCACTGGGTCTTCTCCAGCTCTAAGTCCAGGGTGAATGGTTTAGGTGTAAATAAACAGCACAACCCTGCTTGTAGTCTTAACCCCCCTTCCCTCCCCCACTCCGCTTCAGTGACTGGATCAGAGTTGGGCATGTGACCAAACTGATCCAATCAGACCTAAGTCCAGGACCTTTTTTCAAAGGTTGGACAAAGAGTTAGCTGTGGCCCACCGGATGTGAACAAGGAAGCAAGGTACCCCGGAGCCACTGGCAGCTAACTTGGGAGAGGAAAGGAAAAGCCTGCTATGGACGGAGCCAACACAGAGGAAGCAAAAGTGATGGACAGACAAAAGCCGGGGCTTGGCCACCTCACCTGAGCTGGCACATCCATCCTTGCTCGAAGTGCACACGGCATTTGAGGTTTTCTGTCATGGGAATCCGCTCCCATTTCAGCCAGTTTAACTTGGGATTTCTGTTCCTTGCAACTCAGCACATCCTAAGTGACCCAGTGGAGGGCAAAGGCACCAGCCTACGGAGAAGGGAGCTGCCATTGGGGAACAGCGGTAAATAAGGCTGAACTCCAGGTAAACGCAAACTAGTGTACAAGAAAAGGCCCTTAAAGAAGGAAAACGGCTTATGACAATGTCAAATAAGCTGAAGTCAACCCTGCCACATTTCTCAGGGCCACTGGTTATCCACGAGACCCCTCCAGATGGCCCAACAATTGGTCTCTAGAAGAACATACGTTTCAGAGGTGACAATACTTTTGGTTCCGTTTTGGATCAATGGCAGAAGCGTAACATGTCGGTAGCAAGAAGGCCACTGGAGAAACGGCTCCGTGGGATCGGAGCTGAGCTTTCTGAACACCGTCTCCTCGTCTCTGCACCGAGACAGTGGTTTCCCACACCTTGCAGGGTTACTGCAGAGATGAAATCAGATTCAGAGGCAGACTCGACATTCTCCAAATGAATCCCATTTACATGTGCATCTGAACTATTAAACCACATAAAATGCCTTCGTTTCACTTGGGACAATAAATGAAAACTCTTTTGACATTTGAAGCATTTCATGTCTCCGTGCTTCTGGAGAATGGTTCCATTTAACTTGAAAGGGGTTTTCAGTGTAATTCACGTTGAATGTTATGAAAGCATTTTTCTCTCACATTGGGCTTTATCTAAATTTTTAAACAAGGCCTAATTTACAGGCCCCAAACGACTTGGCAAATTTCCTGCAATCTCATTGAAAAAGTACTGGCTGCCTATATGTTGCAGTTGTGTTGAAAGGCTGCTTTGTCTTGGGTGCCAACTAAAACTAAAATCACTCCACCGACAAAAGGCTGCCCTTTCAAACAAACCCACAGAATCCATATGCACGCACGATCCACAGAACTACCCCCCCGGAATCCAATCCCCCCAAGAAGCATGGAGGAGCGGACCAGGTGCAATTTCCATAGCATGTGGGCTGGGATGCCCCCCCTCCAAAGAGGAGACAGTAACTTCAGAGAAGACCCCTAATTTGTTCATGGGGGAGATGCTGCCCATTTACTGGGAGGGAGAGGGTGAGGTCAGAGGGAGAGAGTTTAATATTCATCTTGCCCACATTGCCATCAGCTGTTGCACAGAGTGTTTGTGAATCACATGCTCTCAGATGCCAAGTTGGGGCCCGAGGGCAGAGAACAAACCTGACCCCCACTCACCCCTCCGTCATGCCCCTCCACCCCCCACCCAAAGGCCTCCTTCCCCAGGATGCAGGGCCAGCCCAGCTGCTGAGCTCCCCTTTGGTTGGTTGTTTTGTGGAGAGGAGTTTCCCCCAGCAGAGATCACGGACACCTGCCCCCTGTCAGCGACCATGGTGTCTAAGGGTTGGGAATCGCATCACCTCCACTGATTAGGCCCCGTCCAGGAGGCAGGCACTGTGCCGAGCCCTAGGGCTGCAACGGTGACCAAACCAGACACGGCCCTTGTCTTCATGGAGCTGCCGCTGCAGCAGGAGAGAGACAGTTAAGTCAACCACAGTACAGTGTGAGCGAGGATTGAGCCTTTTAAGAACTGTGGAAAACGGCTCCTCTGCCTTCCCAGCTCACGAGCAACAATCCTTGCCTGTCCCACATGCTGTGGCTCAGCCACCCCTCTGAATTCCTCTCCTACTGACCCCTGTCCCTACTTTGCTGAGCTCCAGCTGTGCCGGACTCCTTGTGTTCCTCAGACACATAGAGGCTGCGGCCTCACCAGCCCTTGTACCCGCTCTTCCCTCTGCATAAGTGGGATGCTCAAACCCCAGATATCCCCCCAGCTCACTCCTTCACTTCCTTTCTGCTCTTTTCCAAGGCCTTCCCTGACCCATGATATAAACAGGCCCCAGCCCACCATCACTCTCTCCCTTGCCTGGCTTATTTTCCTTAGCATCGCTTGACAAATTACAGACGTATTTGTTTACCATCTCTTGCCTCTCCTTGTCTGTCTGCCCACTGCTTTATCCCCAGGGCCTAGAACAGCACCTGGAACACAGTAGGTGCTCAATAAATATTTGTAACAAGCCATGGTAAGTGACTACAGGGTGCTAGGGTAGCACACAGCAGGAGCAGAGCCTCCAGGCAGGGTTTAGAGGCCCCTTGGGCACTGGCACTTACGGGTGGGTGGGATGTTCTGCATGAAGACAGGGAAGGGGGCTGTGGGTGGCATGGTCAGCTCTGAGAAGTCAGGGAGAGTGTGTAAAGACCTTGGAGTGGCAGGAGGGCAGGCCATGCACGGAAAAGCACCCGGAATGACCTGCGTTTCAGAAGGCTCATTGGGGCTTGGAGGCAGAGGACAAGATGGAAGGCTGGGAGGGGGTGTTGCAGAGGGGCTGGTGAGAGAGGCTGGCACCCCCACCAAGTTGGTAGCTCCAGAGAGGGCAGAACCAGGCTCTTGACTCAGCTCAGCCTCGGGAACCCCCGTGTCCCTGAGCAAGTCCCTTGACCCACCTGGACCAGCCCGATGCGTTGTCAGAAGAATCCTGTAAATAATGTCCCTTCTGATGGAGTGTAAAGTAAAGCGTTCTGCAAAAGCCAGCTGCCGTGATGAGCTTTTACCCACTAATGGCTGAAGCTTTACATTTTTATCCTTGCGTGGCACTTAGTGGATGTGTCAGAATCTCGACTCTGATGAATTTAAATAATGGTGCCATTTGATTGACAGCCAGAAGTCATTAATTCGGGATAATGTATGCATGTGGCAGAGGAGGAACAGAGGAGAACAAAGGGCCTGTATTGACCGTTCTGCAGCCTCAGCAGGTCTGGGTCCCCTTGGCTGCTGCCTGATTCTCCAGCTCCGCCAGGAATGCGCCAAAGCAAAGGAGTCTTAGCGCTGGCCAGTGACTTCGGCTCAAGCCTGAACTCAGGACGAAATCCATTTGTGAGATCAACCACTTTTCAGAACCCCTTTGATCCCCTCAAAGGTGGAAAACAAGCAGGTGTCAGGTATGAAAGTGGGGGGAGGAGAGACAGTTCTGAAAATGCTCAGCTTTCTTTCTTCGCCAGCCCGAGTGGCTGCTCCTCTCCCCTTTCTCCACAGCCCCTCGTTTCCAAGGAAGCTGGAATGCGTCCGTCTCTGGAAGAAGTCACGTTGTGCACTGCACAAACCTCCCTGCCCTCTCTCATGTCTACTAATTGCCTGCCGAATTGAGAAGACTTGAAAGGAAGGACGATAATTGAAATCTCACATAATTACATTTTAAAGTAACGCGTTTAGCTTCTCCCAACTTCAGTCAAAACTCTGTCTTGTCAAAATAATCTTAAAGTTTTTTTTTTTTTTTCCTTAAACAAAGATTGATGAAATATCACTGGAAATCTTTCAGCTGCTAATTATAAGTCAAGCCTCTTTGGGGCTTTTTTTTTTTTTTTCCGGGATACCTCTTTGACTTCTCTAAGTGATTAGTTTAGTCTTCTGCTTCTAAACGGTTCATTTTCCACTTGCAGAGAAGAGGGAAATTTCTCCTCCGGTTTTAATTACAATCTGAGCATTATCCTCAGATAGTTCAGAGCGAGGCTTGGCAACGTAACGGGAACTGCTCTGTGAATCAGGGATAAATCCAGCGTGTTATGGAGGCTTGTGTCTTTCATTACATTACCTTGTTGGTTTAATTAATGGTATTACCCTCTGAACTGTGTACAGAAGCTCAAAGAAATTCAACACATGCAGAAAACATGCTCAAGGGGAAAGCGAAGAGGCCTAATAAAGCACTGCTCAAGCTGCTCTGGGGATGCTGCTAATTTCTTCCATGATTCCCACCTGGGGGAGGTGGCTCCCTCCAGGTGACACAGGTTAGGCTTGCTCAGCTCATCGGTGGCAATGTGTGTATTTCGGTTTCTGGCACAGACCAGCAATTTACCTAGGATATTTAATTTTAGAAACCAGACATCACCTCATCGAAAACTAAATGTTCTTCCTGCTTGTTCAGGTGATGGTTATGCCTGGCAAGAGCAGGTAGGGTAAGTGGGATGGGTGATCTGAAGGGAATGAGAAGGTCTTTGGCTCTGGGGTCATTAACCCATCTCAATAATATTACTGTGAAAGCCTGAACTCGACAGTGTTAATTACCACAAAGCCACAAATCCCACCATTAGGCTATACATTCTTTGCAGGTAGGGACTAGGTCATGTTCCGGCACAACTTGGCACGTGGTAAGGAGTCAATAAATGTTTGTTGAACAAATGAATGAACTCTCTTTACTGAGTCATTAGTTGTGAAAGGTCCTGTGTAAGCCATGCAGAGTCCACAGAGATTTTGTTGACACTCAACACTCTTTTTTTTTTTTAAACAAAACAAAACAAAACACCCTATAAGAAAAGTGACACTGAAATTTTAAGTAACTCTTCTAAGGCCATATGACTAGTAACTAACAGTCAGGATATGAATCTCGGTTTTATTGGATTCCAAAGACAACACTTTTAACACCTCCATTATAAGATAAATCAGAATGAATAGATAAATGCATATCTGCATTTCATTTCAGGTAAGGCTTTGAAGGCATAGCTGAGATTTTGACAGGTATTAATTAATATTTTACAAACACATGAGAAATCTCAAAGGTATCTTATTTTACTAAACTATATAATCATTTATCTCCATCTGTTGTCTTTTTTAAATGTTCCGTGAAGGCCCAATATCAAGCAAATCCATACTTTCCAGTCAAAACACGACAATACAGCCTCCTCCTTCCAAGATGGAGTCTCGATGGGCTCACTTCTGGGACTTTTGATCAATCAACATTTATTAAATGTCCATGTGTTTCAAAAGAAGTCAGAGGCACCTCTGACCTCAAGAAGCTCACACGGTGAGATGAACTCTTCTAAAATTTCCCCCTTTGACCCCTGTTGGGGGAGGGGTGCTGGCTCAGGCCGCCCGTCTGCAGAGGACAAGGTTAGAGGGGTTTGGTTTGTGCGTTCTAATCCCACACTGTGTTCTGCCCAAGCAGGGAGTGTAGGCTTTCTATGGCTTCTAAGGTTTTGGAACTTTCCCACGCTTGCTATTTTCCCATCTGTTTCCCCAGAGCAAAAAAAAGTCAACCACAGGGCACAAACCCATTTCCTGGTGAGCTTTGAGAAGGGAGGCCTGTGGAAAAGGGCCCACTCTGCAGCATGTCTTGGGGATAACTGCAGAGAAGCCAGGAAGGCATCTGGGCATTGGGGTTCAAAGCAAAGCAAGGGGGCTTTGGGGGTCAGTGTGGTCCTGGGGGCTCAGAGGAGACCTACCTTATCTTACAAATTTTAAGTAAATCTGTGGTTTCTTATCTTACAAAAGATAAGATTATCTTACAAATATATATGTATACAATCTTCCAAAAGGCTCTACAGGCATGAGTGGAATGAATATATGTGGAGTAAACCTTCTCCCATTTCTGCATTCAGATGCAACAGAAATATACCTGTGAAAGCCAGCATCCATTTTTGAGAAGAAATGCACTTGCAGCACTTTGCAGTCACCCTGAAGACTCTGGCAAGGATCTGGTTTCTGCAGGCAGGCAGCCCCATCTTCCAGTCACTGAGTTGCCCATCACAGAGGACAAATGACTTGGGTGACCTCGGTCCAGTCCCCGGTGGACCAACGCGCAGAGGACTGAGCCGCAATTTCAGTAATTGTCTTTTCACTTGGCAGCTCCCTCGTGGGAGGTTGAAGTTACAGGAGAAACTGTCCCCCATCCCCTCCCCACCCCTACTCCAGAAATGCCCTTTTCCACCATGGTCCTCCAGGCTGGCAAGGAAATTCCTAGACAGAGAGGCTGGCCTGATGGTCCCAGCTTCCAGGAGAAGCAGAGATGATGAAAACCCATATATGCCAACGAATTGGCAAATGGATAATGATAATGTGGAGTAAATATTGTCCCATTTCTGCATTTGAAAGCAACAGAAATATACCTGTGAAAGCCAGCATCCATTTTTGAGAAGAAATGCACTTGGCAGCACTTTGCAGTCACCCTGAAGGATGCTTTCACTAAAAGCTTAGCATGTGCAAAGAGCCCTGCTGAGTGATTTCCGTAGACGTCATCTGTTAGGCTCCTCCCAGCAACCCTAACGTGTAGGTACTATTATTGTTTCATTTTAAAGATGATATAACAGAGGCTTCGTGAGATTAGGGACCCTGCCCAAGGTCACACACAGCTAGTAAGTGACCAGGTCAGAACTAGATCCTACGACTGTTTGACTCCAGAGCCTCTCGCCCATTGTGGTTTTCCAGCTTGCTTCTGCCACCCTAAACCCTTCTTGGTTGGCTTCTTTTTAATGTATGGTGCTATGGACTCTCAGAATGCAAATTCGGTTCCGATGTAAATTCCTCACATTGGGGGATGGCCTTGTGGGTTACCTGCACAAGGCATGGATGATCCAGCTGGCCACCCTCTTGCAGGGGTCTTGGGGACAGGCAGACCTGAGTGCAATCACTTTCTTTACCAGGTGGGTGACCTTGGGCAAGGCCCTTTTGCTCTCTTCTAAAAACCGAGGAAAATACAAATAAATTCTCCATAGGATTGCTGAGACGGTTTAAAGACACAATCCAGCCTAACGAAGGACACCACCGTGTAGGTGTATAGTCAAATATACTAAAAATTAAAGGTGTTGAGCACAATTCCTGAAACATAGTAAGCACTAAAAACATCAGAGCTAGTAGTAGTATTTCTTCACAAGGTCCAAAATCAAATTTTCACAATCCATTTTAGCCAGAGATAATCTCTCTCTCCTTTGAATTTCTAAAGGATCTTAACATTTCTCTTAGAAAGTATCTTTCAAATTTGTATTATGTGATTTTTGCACTTGAGTTTTCCCCCCTTTAAAAGAAATCAGTTGAGAGCGTATTCAGTGCCAGGTACCGTCCCAAATACCTCTGCATTCACCATCTCGTTTGATCTTCAAAGTGAGCCATACTCTGCTGTAGTGTGTCAATTTACAGAGGGGGAAAACTGAGGCTCAGAGAGTTTAAACAACTTGTTCAGGACACACAGCGAGTAAGCGGTGGCACAAGGACCCAATTCCAGGCCATCTGTGCTGGAGCCTGGGCTTGCCACCCTTATTTTGCGACAGGCAGTCAGTTCTAAATGGCCCGGTCAGCACTCAGGTCTAAGAGCTGCCCACCGCCAGCTCCCGGCACGGTGCTGTCCACACCAGGAGCTCGGGAAGTACACTCAGAAAGAACAGGCAGGCAGAAGAGGAAAGTTTTGGCAGCCGCACTGGCACAAGTCTCCTCCAGGCACCACGTGCCCACGTCTTCCCAATGCGTCTCCCTAGTGGGTCAGCCAAGATCCAGGACCTTGGGAAACCTCTCTCGACTCCCCGCCACTGCCCTGCCACATGGGGCAAAGTGGAGATGAACGATGATGGTAACACTGTACTGACCATTACCGGCATTCCTTGGGTGCTGCCAATCTGCTGGGCACTGTTCCCCACGCCTTTCCTGAATTAACACATGGAATACCCTCCACGACTCTCAGAACCGGGTGGTCTCATCAGTCCCATTTTACACCTAAGGAAATGTCACTTTAATTTTAAATAGACTTTTCAGAGCTTGAAACAATTTCAAAGTCATCTAATTTTTCTCTACATTTACTTACTAATTTAGGAAGAAGTAGATAAACCTACACATAAATTCATAGATCTTACCATTTTACATGTGTGGGAAATGACACACGGTGGGGTCAAGGTTTACAGGGCTCCCTTGAATTGAGGAGCTGAGCTGACCCACTGAAAATGACTCAATGCTTCCTTCACTGGATGTGGGATGAAATCCAGATTTTCGGTTTACAAGAAACTTCCGAATCTGTCCTCCAGACCTGGGTTCTTTCTCTCATGTGCTCTCTCTCTCCTCTCAGCTCCTATGACTTCTCCCATCACACCCATCCATGAGCCAAACCCAAACATGGGCTGTTGCCACACTGTGCCACGCTGTCACACTGCCATGTCCCTACCTCTGCCCAAAGCCCCCTCCTACACCTTCTCCACCCACAGAAGACCACTTGCCCTTCAAGACTCAACTCTAGCACTGCCTCCTTTGGAAACGTTACAGAGACCCTCACCTTGGGCTCGGCCTGGGCAGAGTGTCCCTTGTCTACACTTTTACATGCCTTGCACATGCAACTATCATTGTATAAACCAATGTATTGTAATTGTATGTTTTCCTGAAAGTTAGTCATGTGTGCTGGTTAAAAGTACAGGTTTTGGGGTCAGTGGGTCTGGGTTCAAATCTCAGCTCTGGCCTCTGTGCGACCATGGAAAAATGACTTGACCACTGTGTGCCTCAGTTGCCTCATTTGTAAAACTCAGGCTAAAAACGATATTTGATGAGAGGACTAAACAAGGAAGCACATATTCAGCTTTGAGAATGGTGAGTCACCCCTTCTAAGCACTCAGTAAATGCCAGGTACTGTTATCTTCCTCCACATCACCATCGTCCTTTCCTGCCCCAGCTTCTGAGCTCCACGACCCTATGGCAGGCCCTCAAGAAATATACAGTGAATGAAGTTTTGGTTCATCTACTCTGTTCCCCTCATTTTACCAATGGGAAAACTGAGGCTCAAAAGTGATTTCCCCAAGGTCATACAACCAATTGGACACAAAAAGGATCCAGGGCTTTAGATCTTCCCTTGTCGAATCCTTACTCTCACTTCCAGAATGTTCCAGAGTAATATCCCAATGCGTTTTCACAGACATGGGCTGCCCACCTTGCAAACCAGATCACTGAGCCCCTTCAAAACCAACCAACTGGGATGAGGCAGGCACTGGACTCAGCTGCCACCGCTCAGCACCCAAGCCCTTTCTTTCCTTAACAATGGGAGCTTGCAATATCAGCAGGCAAGCTATAAATAATCCAGAAAAAAAAATCCCGAAATTAACTGAGGGTCTATCCACGAGTCAGAGGGGCTCCCTCTCCCAGGGAGGATGATGCATGAGCTGTCGGAGATAAGACTTTGGCTGGGCATATTTAAGGTGAACGCAGATAGCAGTGGGCACTCGGGGAGTCCCTACTGCCACCACCAAATGGGAAACCCCATAAATCAAACCACAGAATAAATGAGCACATTAAGTTTTCACACACTCTAGGATTTTTATTTGAAAGACCAAGATTCCAGCCTAAACTAGTATCTCCTTAACCGATTGGTTGTCACTCCCCAGAGAAGCCACTGGTCAGTGCTAGGGTCTTCCAAGTGAGACCTCGGTGTGTGGTTTTAAATACGCAGACCTGACATTTGTTGAATCCTTAGCATATATGGATTAAGCACTTAGCACAGCGCTTCACATATATCGACACAATTTTTATAAATACCCTGTAAGGTATGAACTATTATCACCCCCATTACATGGATGAGAAAACATCTGTCAAGTGACCCAACAGGATGACATGCTAGGAAGTAATGGAGCCTGTGGTTGAACCCAGGTATCCGACTCCAGTTAAAGGAAAGGAGCCTTACATCCAAGGTTGTCTTGCAGGATCCTTGCGAGAGTAAATAGAAACAGAAAGGAAAATTAACAGACACCATGGCTTATGACACCAACTCAATGACCAAAGGTATGGGCCAGGTCACCCCCCAGACTTTAAGAGGCAGCACAGCCAGCCCCTTAGGAGCAGGCTGGAGAGTTAATAGCTATTTGATGGACACCCACCACTATATTACAAATGGTTGGGAGCAAACTAAATGCAAATGAGGCCACAAGGGCAGAAAACCAGCCTTCCCAAGTGTATTCTGCCTGCACTGACATGTCCTGGTTCTATCCCTGAGCTTAAAATTTCATGCAAAAGGCAACACTGAGATTGCCGCCCCCAAGAAACCCTAGGGAGGACAATCAGGATGACAAATGGAACCCTCCCCTTTGTATCTCGGAAATGCCAAGAGGTGTAGGTGATGGGCTGAAATTCCTAAACAAATCAGGGGAGTGAGCCTTTGGCTGAGGCTGATTTATGGGCAGGGAGGCCCGGCCCTCACCTTTATTTACAGTGCTCAGAGCACGTAAACTCCAAGAAAATTTAGTGTTTTAATTTGGGCATCTGGCTTTTGCATTTTTTTTTTTCCAACACCCTCTTCTATGCTTGCTGGAGAACCAGACAACCGTAAACCCTCACAGAAGAGGGCTCTTCTGTCTCCATTGTTGCTTGTTTCTGAATGTAAGTTCCTTGAGAGCACAGAAAGGATGTGTTTATGATGCATATAAAGGGTTCGGCTATGGGGTCTGCAGCAAGGACCTGTGCATCTATGCATCAGTCTGGACACTGCAGGGGGAGCCGGGATCTGCCCTGGACCAGGAGTCAGTGTACGCTGCCCAGCTCTGCTACAAAGGACTATGCAGCCTCAGCTAGTTCAGTTGTGCTTTCAGGCCTCGGTTTCCCCAACTGCAAGGTAAAAGCTGGATAAGACCATCTTCAATGGCCCTTCCTGTATAGAACAGACATTCTGTGGTTCAAAAGCCCACGTGAGCTCTTTCTGCCCTTGCTGCCGTCTGCTCTCTGCCCCGATTTTCTGCAAGCCCATCGTCTATTGCAGAGTTTATGGGCTGACATTATCTCTGCTTAAGCCACGTAAGACAATATTCCCCAAATTTAACAACCTGCCTACTTTATGATATTCTTTAAGGTAATCCTGGTTAATTTGGTGATATCATTAAAGATCAGAAGTTGTAGAAATTCAGAAGTGGGAGGGACCTCAGAGAGGTCTTGCACAACACGCTCATTTCGACTGATCCAGTGTTCCCGCTCCCACATGGCTGTCTGGGATGTCTCTTACAAGTTGTAGCAGTGGGTGTGGACTGATGTGAGCCATATCTTTGGCCATGCAGTTGGCATCACAAGCCACTGTGGATGTCAGAATGTCCCTTTTTGTTCCTCTTTAGTCGCTCAGGTGTCAGGGCCAGGCTGCAGTTCTCTAGATTCCCATGCTGGGGCCTCCGGCTGCTGCTCTTTCCTTCTCCAGCTTCCAGGAGACTGAGCAGAGTATGGTGTTTGTCCTGGTGTCCCTAGCAGCCAGCATGGCGGCTTGTCGGTAAGAATGTGCTTAATGAATGCTAATTGAACAAATAAACAAAATAATGAACGCGGCCTCCTTCCTCAGTGCCTGGAATGCCATACATTTATGACATTCACTTATGACATTTACATTGCTGACCTTTAGGGCACTTACCAAGTGCCAGGTGCTGTGCGAAGCTCCTTGCACACCTGCTCTCCTTTAATCCTACAACAACTCTAGGAAGCCAGGACTAGTGTTACCCCTATGAGGAAACTGAGGCCTAGATTGGTAAAGCAATTTGCCCGTGTTACACAGCTGAGAAGTGTTACGAGACGCGATTCTCACCCAGCAGTGGGCTCCAGAGATTTCTATCCTACACTCTAAATGCTTAAATTGCCCGTGTTGGCATCTTAGTTTCTTCAAATGAGTCATTACAGCCAAATAAGCGAGGCCCATTCCTAGTAATTATTTTTTCTTGGCATTTCTCTGGGTTCTACCTAAAAGACCCACACTAGAGCTGCTAAACTTTTTGTTTTCTTTGACTGCCGATCTTGAGTGAAACGTAGTGAAGGGATGATTCCTTCCCAACCAGATCACATTTGGTTTTCCACATATTTTTTTTTCTCTCCAACGTCTCAACCCAGTGCAGGAGTTGCTTGGCCGACATGCCTGGCAGGGGCCCAGGCTGTGTCTGGCCTTCTGATGATCACATCTCACTGGACAGATCTGCCTTCTGTGAGTGGAAACCTGCCTCTCTTGAATGTTCACTCCTAAGCCCTGGGTGGCCCCACCAGCCAAACATTAGCCACACACAAAAGAAGAGAAATGAAAAACATTTACTCTGGCTCTTCCAGGTGATTTTAATTGCAGGGAATAAACCATTATTATAATAAAAAAAACGAATATCAGCTTAGGGTGTTTGCAGTGGAACAGTGAAAGGATTTTGCAAATGCAATCTTCTGGAATAAATCTGAATGCTGCTGGAGAGATTAGCCCATTATCCAGCACTGGCATAAATGGGAAAATGATACGATGGATCACATACTTGAGGGGTTTTAGGACATAGCTGGAGATGGGGCAGGATGATGCTAGTTAGTGATGGCAGTTGGCCAATCAAATCATATTGCCCAAAATCTAGTTTGGGGCCAGTCCTGTTATTCTGACTATAACCGTGCTTTCCAATATTCATGCCAAGAGGTCACCCTGCAGAAAATTTTGCCTAAATGAAGGAGGGTTTTCTTAAAGCCAAGGGCCCAAGTCATAGATTAATCTGTATCACAGGTAGGCAGAGTTGAGTCTGAGGAACAGAGGGATCCCTTAAAATCAGCAGAAGGCTCAGAGGCCCAGGGCAGTAGCCATAATTTTCCAAGCCACATATCAAGCACCTAACTACACATGGCATTGTTGAATCTCGTACTGAGCAGGGCAGAACACACATGTCCAGATGACATTCAGTAGCAGCGATTCCCAACCCTTGGGCAACAGACGTGCTGGGTAGCCAGAAAGAGTGACTTACAGGAAGTCCAAAAATCCATTTGTCTCCAACATGTTGCCTGTTGACAGAATGAATCATTTTTCTTGCATGTATGTACCATTATTTTTCAAATGCATGCAGATGCAGAAGCAGCATTCATTTGACAATGCTACTAAATTCATCGAAATCTTTTGCATTTATGTATTTTCTCCACCAGAAAAAGAAGAAAACTACTAACAAATTGGGACCAGAATTCATTCGTTCTCTCCTTTTCTCTGTCTCTCTCTCCATCAGTCAAAAGGATATATTTACAAACTAGGGTCCACTGTTCTAGTGTCAATATGGCTGGAAAAAACATTAAATCCAGACATGAACTGACGATATGGAATAGCAATCTTGGCTAAAGTTTAAACCACTGGAAACTGGCCCCTGGCTAATGCTCAAAGTGCATGTGTGCTTGCTTGGGAAGTGATCACTTTGTTGATACTAGTTTTGGACACAAACCATTATCTGTTTCCTTTACGTACAACCTACTACCTTTGTCTGCCAGTCTCCAGGAGTTAAGCTTTTCAATCACTAACTCTCCCTGTTGGTTCATGTTGAAAACATCTGGATAGTTTCTTGTGTAAACCATTTATGGATTCTGACCATAACCTCAAATACAAGTAAGTCTAGGGTCTGTGTATGCTAAGGGCTAGAAAGCAACAAGACATCATGGGAAGCCTGCCTCCTCCCAGGAGCACAGTCTCTAAGCAACACAGAAATTTCAGGAGAAAGACCTGGTTTTGGAACACAGAGCTCCAATCTTGCCTTTGGGAGATAGAAATTGGTTGGGGAAATAAAGAGAATTTCATTTGAAAGGGAGTGAACTCAGAGTTCAGTTATACAATACACTATTAATAAATGAAAAGTTCCATCTATGAGTCCCCAAAGTCTTCCAGGCTTTGTGCCAGGCATAAATAACATGTTATTCCATTAACCAGCGGCTCTCAAACCAGCGGTGATTTTGCACCCTCAAAGGTCATTTGGCAATGTCTGGAGACTTCTTTTGGTTGTCACGTTGTCACGACTATGGGGGTGCTACTGGCAACAAGTGGGTAGAGGCCAGTGTGCTGCTTAATGTCCTACAATGCACAGACAGGCCCCACGACAAGGACAGTCTGGTCCACCATGTAACAGTGCTGAGGTTGGAAAGCCCTGGATTAAAGCATCCTAATCACCCTATGTTTGGAGGTGTCATCATCAGCCTCGTTCCAACTCATGAGAGTTGGAAAGGTATTACATATCCTAAAGATATAAAGATATATTCATAAATAAAGTGGGATACATTCAGATATAAGGGAGGTCTGTCTCACTCCCTTAACCGATCTATCTGCTATGTTATCTTGAAGATGGAAGTGGCCTTCTCATTTTATAAACAAGGAAACTGAGGCTCAGATGTTAAGCGTCTCACCCTGTATCTCACCATGACTGATGACTCTTTGACCTTTCACAGTTCTTTTGAGGTCAGTGACGATGTCTAAACACAAATGACTTCACCCCAACAAACGTCTCTTTCTCTTGTCCATTAACCATTACACCCCTATAATTTACTCCTTGTTGCTGCTCCTTTTACACTGTAATCTAGTGATTTTATTACTCTCATCTAATTCACTAGTGGAATCATCATGTATTAAGCTCTTCCTGATGCTAGGCACAGTAAAGTTGCTGGATGTAAATGGGTCAGAAGGAGACATATTTTATTCATGCAGTAGCTCAGGGATCTGCATAGTACAGTCTAAGGGCTGCCTGTTTTGTAAATAAAGTTCCTTGAGAACACAACCATTCATTTCTATATTGTTTATGGCTGCTTTCACATTACAACGGCAGAGTTGAGTAGTTGTGACAGACATGCTATGCCCAAAAAGCCTAACATATTTGCTGTCTGGCCCTTTATATAGAAAAAAAAAAATGCTGACACTTGTACTAGCTCCATCAGGCACCAAAGAGGAAGCTCTGGAACAAACTTCAAACTGAATTCAGAAGCACTTCCATCTACACACGCAACTATGTTAACTTTTGGCCATGGAGGAACTATAAATCTTTTATGTTTATGTGACTCTTAAAAAAAAAAAAAAACCCAAAGCACCGAAATATATTGATCCTTGAAAATACTTTCTGCTATTCTAGAACTCATTATAAATAGAACTTCAAATGAGGTTGAAATGTACATTATTTCTATTTTGTTGTCTGAGGTTTGGAAAGCCCAGAAGTAAATACTCTTCGTTTGCATGGTATTAAGACAGAGATCAGACTTTGCAGCCATCGGATTAGCTGCAAATGAGAATTAGCCTCAGTTGGTGTGCCAGTTTGTATGTATTATGTCCCCCAAACGCCATTATCTTTGATGTAATCTTGTATGGGCAGACGTTATCAGGGTTGATCAGATTGTAATTCTTTGAGTGCTTCTATGGAATGAGCCCCACCCAGCTGTGGGTGATGACTCCGATTGGCTAATTTCCATGGAGGTGTTGCTCCACCCATCCAGGGTGGGTTTAAGTTGATCAGTGGAGCCATATAAAGGAGCTGACATAACAGAAGGAACTCAGTGCAGCTGTGAGTGATGTTTTGAAGAGGCACAAGCTTGCTAGAGAGGAACGTCCTGGGAGAAAGCCATTTTGAAACCAGAACTTTGGAGCAGACACCAGCCATGTGCCTTCCCAGCAAACAGAGGTTTTCCGGACGCCATTGGCCATCCTCCAGTGAAGGTACCCGATTACTGATGTGTTACCTTGGACTTTATGGCCTTAAGACTGTACTTGCGTAGCCAAATAAACCCCCTTTTTATAAAAGCCAATCCATTTCTGGTGTTTTGCATTCCGCAGCATTAGCAAACTAAAACAGTTGGTCATCTGCTGCATTGCAGAAGCCACTGGGTTGATAGCCCCCTTCCATTCCTCCAAGACACACACCAAAAGGCTCCTTTCTGATCTCCCCTGAGTTCTTTGACTTTGGTCTATGGATGAAATTCTTAGGACAAGGTCTAGGCATGAGCCTGGAGCAGCAGGAGGTTCACCTGCTGTTCAGACAGTTAAAGTCACTGCAAAAGTGAGAACTTGTGCCTGCACAACCAACAGGTAGGTGGAGAATTTAAACCAACCTATTTTGGTTGCACGATAACCCAAAGACACTGATAAAAGAGACTAAAGAGCTAAAGGTGTTTCCCTGCAAGGATAGTGAAGAGAGAGAGATTGGGGGAATTTATTGTTTCAGCTACACTCCCTTTCCCCCAACACCCACACACTACACACATCCATATAGTAAGACCAAGGTCTCTAAAGATGTGGTTCCCAATTATGGCGGTGCAGGCTCCAAAAATTGTTCTCATCAGAAGTCATTACCAGGTCTGATTCATTGAAATAAATGGGACATTCCCCCAGTGCAAACCTGACCCTGTTTATAGATTGCTAACTGCTTGAGAGGGAAACTAGAAGAGAAATTCTAAGCTTAGGCCTTAAAAAGACAGGCCACTGGGAGAGAAGTCAAATGACTGTAAAAACCTGGCTGAAAGGGATGAAAGAACTTAGTGTAAACAATGGGATTCAATTTCTGAAAACGGAGTCCCCCTTCACCACAGGTCTGTCATTGCACATGGGGCTCAGAGCATGAGGGCACAATCTCGGGGAGACAGTGCCACCAACCAGGCCCTATAAGACAGGGTGGCACATGCTCAAGGTGGAGTGGTCTAGGCAAGGTCAGACTTCACCCAACAATGAGCTCCAGGGCATCGCTCTCCCCCAATCCTGTGAACTGGCCTGATCTTGGAGTGGAAGAAAGAGAGGGGAATTTGGTTCAATGCCCAGCTCAGCAATCTTGGACAATGCAACTTCAATCTCTGCCCCTTGGTTTCCCTGACTGAGAAGCAGATTTCTGTGCCTACCTCATGCAATCCTATGGGCCAGTTGGTAGGATTGATGGGGACAATGCCTGGGAAAGTCTTTGTCGACCAAAAAGAGCTGAGAGACTACGGTGTTTCCCTGGTGCCCTTCTGAGACCAAAAGAAGAAAAGTGGACACATCCAGCGGAAGCCTAGAAAAAGGGCACCCTAGCACGGATTTGTGACTGAGGATACTTGACCAAGTTTTTGCATTAAAAGTGGGGTGATAGCATGGAAGATGTTAGAGAGTGGGTTTTGACTTGATCCATGGCGGAGGTGACCAGTGTGTATTGACCAGCTGTGTTCGAGCAAGCTTTGACTCTACTCGCCAATGATGATGATCCACGCTGTGGAATGGCTGACCACAGAATCATCATCCTTCACCACAGGACTTCCATTAATACTTAAACACGCCTCCCTCCTCCAGCAGGGCTGCCCGTATGATGTCGAATTGCGAGCAGAGCAATCAGCGTGCTCGCCAGCTAACGGGCCAACAGTCGCCGCAAAGTGGCAGCCAGGCCACACCTTTCCGTAAAGTCCCAAATCTAAAGATGTGTTGACTATTCCCTTTTTTCTCCCTTCACCTAGTAAACCTTGGAGGAAAAGGAGATGCAATCCAGCTAATGAACACATTAATGAAGATAATCAATACACAGGTTGGTTCATCCCAGGTAGAATTTATCATGCTGCAGGGTCCCATAGTCACACTTTCCTGAGTCAGTGTCAAATTTCTAAATCTCATACCTATCTATCATCCAGAAATGGGGAGCACAGAATTTCAAAAGGCAAGAATGAAAAAGAAAAGGTGATATAAATCCCACAGTGTTCCACATTAAAGCAAATGCACCACGTTCCATGGTTTAAAAGAAGTTCAGGTTAATCAAGGAAAATGAACCAATTCATTTGTTTCCACTGAGAAGAAGCCCTAGCCTTGGCCAAGAAGATAATACCAGGGGTGAGCTTCTTTTTAAAGGTGCAGGGCTATGCTCTCACTGAAATTCACATCTTTTCTTGTTCTCTTCAGAGGAAAAAAAAAAAGGTATTATTCAAGATTAAACCCTGGATCAGTGTCATCTTTCTTCTCTGTAAGAAATTCTCCTTTGCTGGGGGAGAGGGTCCTGGCCCTAGCAGCTCTTCCCTGAAGTGTCTCATCCAAATCTATCTACAAAATTGTACTTTTTAATAATCTGTTGTGGTCAGTTTTAACCTTTTGTGGCTCAGTTCATGTGTTTTCCAGCACGCTGTCGTTACAAACTGCCACTGTCACAGATATCTGTGACGTCTTCTGGATTTGTCACTCCATCATCCATTTTCCCATGACACCTGTCAAGACCTTTATTATAAAATGTAATTATGTTTCCATGCCAATCACATCTACTAGACTACGAGCTCCTAGATAACTCGGCCCCTGTCTTATGAAATCTGTGGTTTCTGAACCCAACCCATGTGCCCAACCTTTCAAGATAGAGACAAGAAAGGAGAGGAAGAAGAAAGGAAGAAACGAAGGGGAGGTGGAAGGGCAGGCACGTAAGCGAAAAGACAAAACCACTGTACTGGTGTGTCTTGGAGCTGCCTTGCTACTGCATCTTAGTAGTCTTGTCATATGAAGTGGGCAGGTTCCAGGGTCAGCGGATCCTGTATTCCAATCCCCTATTCCACAACTTAGCACACGAGAACTTTCCAGAGCTTGGAAAAGCTACTTCACCTTTCTGAGTCTCAATTTCTTCATCTGCAGAATGGAGGTTGTGCTGGTTTGAATGTATCATGTCCCCTAGAAAAAGCCATACTCTTTGATGCAATCTTGTGGGGCAGACATATTAGTGGGGATTAAGTTGGAACGTTTGGATTAGGTTGTTTGCATGGAAATGTGCCCCACCCAACTGTAGGTGATGACTCTGATGAGATATTTCCATGGAGGCGTGGCCCCGCCCATTCAGGGTGGGCCTTGATCAGTGGAGCCATATAAATGAGCTGACAGAGACATTTTGGAGATGGCCTTTGAAAGCCGACTTTTGCTCCGGAGAAGCTAAGAGAGGACAAATGCCCCAAGAGCAACTGAGAGTAACATTTTGGAGAGAAGCTGAAGCCTAGAGAGGAGCGTCCTGGGAGAAAGCCATTTTGAAACCAGAACTCTGGAGTAGACGCCAGCCACGTGCCTTCCCAGCTAACAGAGGTTTTCCGGACACCATTGGCCATCCTCCAGCTAAGGTACCCAATTGTTGATGCATTACCTTGGACACTTTATGGCCTTAAGACTGTAACTGTGTAACCAAATAAACCCCTTTTTATAAAAGCCAATCTGTCTCTGGTGTTTTGCATGCTGGCAGCATTAGCAAACTAGAACAGAGGTGATAACAACCTACCACTGTGGTATGAAGGTACGATGAGAAATTGTTTGTTAAGTACATTGCACACAGTAGGGCACTTAGCAAAGGCTCAACAAATGCTGGATATTTTTATTACCACACTCTCAGGTACCTCAAAGTCTCTCTGGCTGCCCAGTTCTGATCCTGGAACATCCCTCTGTGTAAAAAGGAGTCAAGTCCCTGTTAAGAGGCTTGTGGGTCCACTTTCCCCAAAAGGAAGGAAGGTCAAGTCCTTCCTTTGGCTCACTTTAGCAACACCCAGCAACAAGGGACAGGGCGAAGGGGTTCTCACAAGTGAACACGGCTCAGCCACTAAGATGCCCTCTTATCTCTGCCTAGACATGAGCCCTTCCTGGCTGCAGATTCTTGGGCAGTGACAGAGCGTATTTCATACAGCAGATTTGTGATGACTCAGATTAGTGTCTGGCATGCAAATCCTAATTATAATTGCCACAATGCCAGCGTTAGAGCAACACTGATTTCCTGGACAAAAATGGGGAAAACTACACAACGCTGTAATGGCATCCTGGTCAGGACACATGAGGCCTCTGGATTCACATTTAATTGTGTCCAGCCTCTGCCACTTGCCACCTAGGGGACCCTGGGCGAGTCTCACAACCTCTCTATGCTGCAATTGCCTCCTCTGCAGTCTGACTTCATATGGAGGGTTAAAGGATTAACTGAGAAAATGCAAGTCAAGAGTTTGGAACGGTCAGGTTTGCACTCGATTAAAGTCATCTGTCATTAAATCGGTGATCCTCATGATGCCATTTATAAGGTGGTAAGTAGACTGCCTTCTGCACACTTTGTAATTTAGGAATCACTCATCCATCCATTCACTCACTGGACAAATATTTACCGAGCTCCTGCTATGTGCCAGGCATTGTTCCAGGTGTTGGGAATAGGACAGAAGACAAAACGGACAAAACCTCTGTCCTCATGGAGGAGACATTCTAGGGGGACTCACGACTGAGGCCTCCCCCAATGCTGTGTTATAAATGGCAGTTCTCAACGAGAGGTGATTTTGTCCTTCAGGGGATATTAGGCAACTTCTGGAGGTATTTTTGGTTGTCACAATTGGAAGCTGCTATTGGCATCTAGTAGGTAGAACCAGAGAGGCTGCTAAACATCCTACAGTGCACAGAACTGCTCTCTACAACAAGGAATTATCTGGCCCCAAATGACATCAAGGTTGAGGCACCCTGGTATAAAGGAATCCATAAGAGGTCAATAGGTCTGAGGCCAGAGGGAAAGAAACAGGAGAAAGGGAAGGCCATAGGTTGGATGGAGAACAAGGGGACCACGAGATTCTAGCACTGCCTGCCTGACTGTCAGCATTCCCAAAAAGAAAGCACCCTTCAGGATCCTAACCCAAATTGCAAGATATAGCAGGACCCAAGTCCAAGATCAAAACGGTCCCTTTCAGTGTGACACGTGCACCCTGGGTTGCTCAACTTGCAAGCGGGATCCAATCTCCTCCTTGTCAGCAGATCCCAAACCTAAGTGAGAGGCACTGCTGCTCCCTTAAGTCTTAATCATAAGATTTTACCAGAAGGACCTAGAAAACCACCACCATCTAGGGAAGCATGAATCAGAAATGGAGATGAGCCGACAAGTCCCTCAACCTTCTGAATGAAACAGACCAAAGGATGTTTCCGATTTAGGACACAATACAGGGAAGCACATACAGATTTGAACAGGAGAGAAAGCTGGGTTTGAACTCCTGGCTTGGTAATGTGCCAGTTGAGCAACCCTGGGCATCAAAGTAAGGTGAGAAAGAGCATGGACTCTAGAGCCAGACCACCTGGTTTTGAATCCCAGCTTGGTCATTTAATGGCTGTTTGCCCTTTGGCAAGTAACATATCATATGAGTGCCTCAGTTTTCTCATATGTAAATGGGCACAATAATGGTACCCACTTTTTCAGTCATTATGAGGGTTAATTAAATGCATTAACACAGAAAAGCATCTGGAAGAGTACTTGGTACAAAGTAAACAATATGTCCATGTTTGTTATTATCACCACCAAAAAGACAGGTGAGTTACCTTTCCAAGGCCCAGTTTCCTCTTTAGAAAAATGAAGACAATGGGAGCCACCTCACTGGGCTCAGGATTCATGCATGCATGTTTAGTGCTTGGCACAATGACAAGTTGTGATTGTTCAGTGAATGGCATTCACTGATAATTTAGTTATCATTTTTTAATTATTTTATGAAAAGTTTGACAAAAGCACTGAAATTTTTACTCATTTAGTCCTACATTAACCTGCTCCCCTTCATCAAAAAGAAGAAAACAACCTGGACTCAGGACGGTCCAAGAGCACCCCCGTGTCTTGTGATGTACCCAAGAGGTAAGTTCCACACACAATGAAGTGCTAAAAAGTGAGTGTAAAATATTAGCTCTGGATCCACCTCCTTTTAAAGGTCACTTTGCTCTTAATGACGCCAATTACTTCAAACAATCTGTAGAGCTAAGACAACATTGGGAAAGGAAGTCCTTTATATCCCCCACAAATGTACAGCAGCGCTTGCTATGATGGACAGGGATGGCGGGATGGGGGTACCAGGTGGGGCACCTCCTCTTTCCCACGTCTCTCCATCCTCCCAGTCTGACTGCATGTCACTGAAGGGGGTGGCAAAGGGGACGGGGGCCTCTCGGAAGTCTGACCCAAAGATCTAGCATGGCCAAGTCAACAAGAACACCAAAACAAATTTATAGCCAATGGTTTCCCAACGTACAGAAGCCACCTGTTCTAACAGTTGTTGTTGCTGAACTTTCGGCTTCGCTCATATTTCTAACAGTTTGGGTTTCCAAGGGGGAAGCAGCAATGCCCACAGGGCACAAACTTGGACCCCACCACTTAGATCTCAGGTGGCAGCAAATAGGTGAGACAGGCTGAGACTGTTCTTGTCTTGTGCCAGCAACCTGGGGAGGAAGAGACATCCCTTTCCCTGGTTTTCTCTTGGTTTCTCCACAGTTCAGATGGGACTGGCAGGGGACTTTGAAGATGGTGACATGGGACAGCAGGACCCTTAGCTGCAGCGAATCCTCAGGAGCAATCTCCCATCAGGTGCTGGAATGGATGGCCCCTCTATTGGCTTCAGGGAAATGGTCTTTCCCTAAATAACTCTGCCTGGAACCTCTCTGCCTGCACTTCAGAGCACTAAGGCATTGCAAGGACTACCCTTGGTGCACCCCTGTCACCCCATGTGTTACTCATCCTAATATCCAGCCCAAACAGTACAGACTAATTTTCATTTACAAGATCACTTAAAAACCCATTCTCTGGTCTCAGCAGGCAGAATGAGTTTTGTTCTTGCCTGATACATGGCAGCGGGTTAGGAAGCCAAGGAGTAATGTTCACACAAACCGTTCCTGAAAATGGTCTGAAAAGAACTGAGGAATTCATGTTGGTTTCACTTTCCTTAGATGTACAACCCCAAAAAGAATATAAATATTCCACATATATAGAAAATATGCAATGAATGTGGCCAAGACCCCGAGCCTGACCTTCTGGGCCTGATATGACTTGCACAGTGAGCAGGCAGAGTTCCAACGAGCATGTTCCACCTGCCAAGCCCATCTGCTATGAGCCCACTGGCAGCCAGGAAGTCACAGATTATAACCTACAGGATTCCTAACAGGGCCGATGGTCTTCAAGAGCAGGGGGTAAAGGGATGGGAAGAATGGACCTTGCCTTACACTGGGAGGATATGTGACTAGGTTCCTATTTATAAAAACCAGATCAACTTAGACTTCTGGTTAACATCCAAAGAGTTTTGAAAAAACCTCAGTAAACCATGAAATGTTGGAAGCATGAAATTAACCAGAACCAGAAACTTGACCTAGGGGGTCCTCTGAAGGCAGTTTCCAAAGACAATCGAAAGACAGTAAATAATAGCCAATCAATAACTAATTCCAACCATGCTGTACCAATTTGCAAGTAATCTCTTTGTGACCACGCATGGTGATTTTCAGGATGAACTTGAAACCCCACCTTGTGACAGCCCACTGATTAGGATAAGACACAAATGTCTTTTTCAGTCCATTGATGTGGCTGGAAAACCAAGGCATGTGTGCTATGTGATGAGCTCTGTAATTTAGGGGAAAGCCGACAGAAGGCCCCAGAGATTCAGCCATGTTTCTTTCCAACTTCTCTGCTATTTGAAAATTCTCTGTCTCAAAAAAAAGACAAAAGTGTCCTTAAGGAAAGGGAAGCAGAGGCAGGATCAATTGGGAAGAGGATGCTAAAAGACAGAACTTGTTTTGCAAAGCAACAGGGTCTGGAGTCTCCTCCAGCTACTCACATATTCAACTCACCCCAAAGGTAATTTATACTTCACTAAAGAGTTTCCAGTGTTGTAAATAATGGTAGATCAAAGCAATCAGGCCTTGAGTAAGAACCTATTTTAATGCCTGGAAAGAAAGAAAAACTTGCATCTATTTATGGTAATTTACAAAGGTGTTGGAAAATGACCCTTTTCCCCATTCCTTCTCCTACAAACGCACTAGGCAGTAAGTCTTCAACATGAAGAGAGATGCTTTCAGCACTTTCACGTGCATAGGCACATAAATGCAGTGATTTCCTTTAAAAAACAACAACAAACGCATGGCAGTAGACATACATCCCACTGGGCATTAGTATTTTACGTCACATATAGTTAACACCTACTTGAATTGGGTACAATGGAGCTTAATTGTTTTATTCTACACATAACAAAGCAACCAATTGAATCTAATATTAGTCATTCATCAGATAAAACATTTTCAGAGAAACAAACTGCTATATTTTCTCCTCAAAGAACAGCAAGCATCTTAAACACATTTCTCAGAGATGTTACGCTGAGGAAAACAGCTTAGAAATGTTACTTTAAACAAACCGGTTCTCTGGCTACCAACAACAAGATGAATTGGAGCAAATACTTGGCTTGCTTCTTTCCAAGCCTCCTTCTGTCCACCTGTCAAAGGCGGTGCTGACCCCACCAACCCAGGAGGCAGCTTCGAGAGCTGTGAAATGTGCCACCCTGCATGGATGCCCTCCGTGCTGAAAGCCAGCATCCTCATTAGGGATTATCCAACTCACTTGCAGCAGGCAGCGAGAAGATGGGCTGGCTGCCAAGGGTTCTTTCAACACAGATTCCGAAAGAAGATCCTGCAAAGTGCCGAAAGCCCAGATTTTCAGCGGTTCACTTTCTAGACTCTGTTACATAGCAACCATGCCTGCTCCCACAGGGTACCAACCAAGTTAGTATTTTGTTTAAATGGCACACCGCATTGACCCTCCAGGAAAACCCAAGATTTCCTAATCAAAAGGTGACACGAACCCACCTACTGCCGGATTATCATCGTTGGAATAAAACATCCAAACAGTGCATTGACAAGCTTGCTTAATTCATCTTTTCGAAAAACCCTCTTTCAACAGAAAAATTTGAAAACCGATCTAGCCATCTCTTGGCTGGGGAGCGAAAGGCGACTATTCTTCGCCACCATTTGTGCTAATATTGTTAAAGGTACATTAACACGCGTTTAATATGTGCATAATGCCCTTTAGTTAAAAGATGACTTTTGCGGTTACATTTTGAGAGAGCCTCATTTCATTCAAAACCTTGATTTGAAAAGTGAATACTCTGAAGGGCTGGACCTTTTGAATCGTACCAACATAGTCAAAATTAAAACCCACAACTAATTTGGAAGAATAGTCAGGGATCTCCAGGGGCTGAGCTTCCGTGAGTCTCTCTGGAGGTATATTATGGAGAAGCAGGAGGAAACCAATCAACTACTCTTTAAAATGAACTTGAGAGAAACTGATGCCTTTCCTTTAGGAAAATGAAAGCAATATGGGAAGAAACGACCAGACCACCTCTGCAGAGGGTTTCTATTCTAGCAGAATGCTGCCACAGGTCATGAGAAAAAACCAACAAACAAAACACCGTCGTGCTGCTATAGATAAGTAATGACCCACTGGATTTATTCGGGAGGTGGGGGCTTATTTTCTTTTCAACCATCAGTTTAAATTCACGTCAGTTTAGAGGGATGTGTGGCCAACAATTGAGTTAAAAATTAAACTTTTTTTTTTCTGATTATAAAATCACTAAATGCCCCTAGTAAAAGGTTTGAAAAATTCCAAAGGTACAAAGAGGAGAAATGAAGACCATCCTTTACCCTATCCCCCCACACAGAGCCACTGGCATGGGCAGGCAGGGTCCCCAGAGCACAAGGGGACTGCTGGCTGTGTGTGCATTTCTTTAGGGATATCAGGAGATCCAAAAGCCATTTAGGTTTCCATAGCCTTTTCCATTTTTGTAGGAAAAAAGAAAAAGGAGACAGCCCCCTGTTGCTCCACCACGATGACTAGGATTTCAATTTCCAAGTCAAGTGGGACATCATTGCTGCACTGACTTCTTTAGCCTGCCCGGGACTAGACCCAGCACCCAGATAAAAGCCATTTAACTTTTCCTTGGCTGAGGGGAGGAACAGATGGTGGGAAATACATCTATACTTTCCAGTTCCCCTTACCATGGCTTTTGATTCTTAGCAAAATGCCAGTTCTTAGCTAGATCATTAAGGTTAGAAGAGTTGCTGCCTATAGAAAGTAAAGCATCACCTTGCAATCGTCTGTTCCCTTCCCCAGGTTCCAGCAGAGATGTCTTTCTCACAACAATGACATAGCAAGGGATAAATGACAAGGATAACCAGATGCCAACCATGAAAACTGCAACGAACACCAGGGTCCCAACACCTTCCCACCATCGTGTCATGGCTACCTTGCTACCAAATTACTCTGCAGATTCCTAAGACTTCTGACAGACTCTTTAAGTTCCAAGTTGAGACCAGACTTGGAATTCAACATAAAACTGCTAATATTCAGGTTTATCATCTTACATGAAATAAGTACACCTTCTCCAGGAAGAAATAGAAACTGATGGAGAGAACACATTAAGGTGAAAATCGACACTCTCCCAACACTTGGGAGAACCTCTTGAAATAACAATGAAACCAGAAAATCATTTTGAGCCACTGAGCAATTGGTATGTCACGTATCAGGTGATATATGTGTATACAAGTGGCCCTCGTGGATATTCTTTTCTGTCCTGTTCTGGATTTCAGCAGCTTAGTTTACAATGCAAATGACAATAATCAGTGATAACTGATTCTTAAAGGACAATTAGGGGGGGAAAATCCTGAAAAGCCTGCTCACCATTTATTTTTCAATTCACAGAAACCAAACAGCACATTTTAAGGATGCCTCCTCCACCTGGAACCCTTGCAGTGGCTTCATCACTCTCAATGTCAACACAGACGCGCTGTCATTTTGTCCCTCCCCCTCTAAACTGCAAACGGGCCCCTTCAAGCAGGGGCTCCCTGCAACCCACCACGGAAGCCTTCGTTTCGCCAGGAGCCCATGGCTCAGCCTTTGAGGTCTGCGAATTCCCCCTGGAAAGTGCGCTCAGTGTTGATATTTGCAGGAAATTTAAACTCCCTGCTGAGCAGAGCATCTACTGTTGCATCGATATATTCCACTGCATGCGCGATCTCAAATGGGGAGAAAATAAAGTCCAGATGCAGATCGAGACAAGGGATTTGGCATCCGTGGAGAAAAGTACAAACCAACCCACTCCCCTACGCCAAACACAGCGGCAGAACAGAGAGCTCTCCGGGGAAGAGATATTCCAAAGGAAGGTGATCGAGAAGGCGCCTTCGGTTCTGGGGGTAGCTGTGATATTCACCCCTCCCTGCCTGGGGGTGGGGGCAAAGGCCCGGGGTTGAAAAAGTTTGCCCACTCAGCTGGGGGCTGGGTGCCATCTAAAGGGCACTTTCCACTGCCGGGAGGGGCCCGCCGGCTGCGCCTCGCTCGCGATGGCCGGGACGGTGTGTTCCTGCGAACCCGTGCACACTCCGCCCGGGTTGTCGTTAATGACAGCAGCCTGCAACTCCCAGCAAGGGAGAGGCGGTAGCCAGCGCCGGGCGGAAAGGGTTACAAGCCACAAAGCACGGCGATTCGCCCCAGGCGTGGGGGTGGGGGAGGCACCGAGTCTCCGGCCACCCCGGCGCCGGGTCCCGCTCGCCCGCCTCCCCTCCGCCCGGGGCGCCGGGGCGATCCCTACCTTGCGCGCCGTGCGGGTGGTTCTCCATGTTCGCCGCCGCTGAGTCCGCCGCCGCCGAGGCGCTGGCCGCCGCGCCCGGGCCCGGGCCAGGGCCGCCGCCGCCGCTCAGTTCCGCCAGTCTCCGGTTGGTGGCCGTGAGTTCGGCTCGCAGGTTTGTCACCTCCTGGCTGGCCGACTGGACCGCCCCATCGATGCGGAGCGCAAGCTGCTTATTGTCTTCCATCATGCTCAGGATTTTGGCCTGGGGGCGAGAGAGGTGACAAAGAGCTGCATGATGCGCGGGGGGCGCGCGGCCGGGCACCCCCGGCTCTACCTGTTGGGTCCCCCACTGCCCCGCTCCCCCGCGCCCCGACCCCCAGGCACCGGCAGCGCCGGCTCCTCGGGCGCAGGAATGACAGCGGCGCCTCCAGCCGGAGCCGCGGCGGTAGCGAGGCGGCGGGGGGAGGAGGAGGAGGAGAAAGAGGAGGAAGAGGAGGAGGAGGAGGAGCAGCAGCAGCAGGAGCAGCGATCGCCGAGACCCCAGCGGGTAGAGCGGCCAGGAGGACAGCGCGCGCCGCGGCTCAAGGCCCGGCACTCTTTAAATGGAGCCTACCATTCGCCTCCCGCTCGGGAGGGAGCCCGGGCCGGGGGCTGGAGGCCACCCTCGGCCTCCCGCGCCCCGCACTTCGGGGACACACCCCCCGGAAGGCGGGGACGGCAGGCGGCGCCGAGGAGTGGGCCAAGGTGGCGCCCCTGGCGAGGGGCGGGGGGCGACTGGTGCAAGGCCAGCCCTAAGTCCCCTCCCTGGAGCGGTGGGGCGGCCCCCGCCCTGGAGAGCGAGTACCCCGCGCCGTGCTAGGGTTGGGGAGGAGGTGGGTACTTGGGGGAGAGGGGTGCTCGGAAAAGGGGCCCGAGAGGGGAGCAGGGATGGAGCTCGCGGTGGGAGGAGGGAGGGCAGCATGCGCGAGCTCAGGAGTGGAGTTCTTGCTTTCCCCTTTCCTTAAAATGCAGGTACAAAATGCCCAGCCGGGAGCTGAGCTGGTGACCCGGAGCGTCTCACACTCTAACCTGCACTGCACCGCACCCCGCCCCCCAACCTGCGCTGTCCTCCCCCAGGAAAGAGCCAGAAGTGGAGGCCCACTCTCTGGAGTTTGTCCACTCACACACTAGTCTCCCCACAGCCGAGCCCCAGCGTGTGCTTCTGAGGGCAAAGGGGCGACATTAGCCAGATCCCAAACTTGTTGGGGATCTAAGAGGGATGAGGGTTCCCCTTCCTCCTCCTACTGTGATGAGGAATGTTCAGGCCCTGCTGCCTCAGTTTACCCACTTCCGCTTCATGGGTGAACTGAGGTAACATTGAAGTTGAGAAATCCCACCAGGCTCTTCTCCCCACAGTGAGCAGGCTTTGCATTTTTCACCCGGGCCTTGGATTCCAGCCACCAGAACTCGTTTCCATAGTGAGCTTCATTCCATGCAAATCGGACAATTAAGAACAGCCAGGGTAACCTAGTGGACAACAGGGCACCACCACTGCGGCTGGACCTTGGGGGAGCCACTGAGAGCTCTCTGCCTAGGCCAGTTCCCAGACCCACCCCCTTCGGATTCAGCAGCATTTATTGGAACCCTACTGTGTGCAGAGTGCTTTCTTAGGCATCATTATCTCTTTGGAGTAAGGATTATTATTCCCATGCTAGAAATGAGGAAACTGAGGCTGGGGTGGGGGGGTGGATGGGTTGGCAGTTTGCCCAAGGGACCCAAGAAATCAGGTGAAACCAGGATTGGAAGTATGCAATAATCTGATTCCGGGTTAGTTCCTCTGTGCCTTCAGGAGGTCTTGGATGCTGTACATGTTTTTCTTCTTTTACGCAGAACCATGAAAACGCACCCTTGCTCCATCCCCTTGTGACCACCAGCAAGCTTTTGCAAGAGGACAGGACAGCGTTAGATGGTGGAACAGCAGACACAGTTCTCACTGTCCTCTCCACTCAGCTGACTGGTCAGTGTGGGGACCAAACCCCTGACCTTGGCCTCATGAGCACTGGTTCCGAGGAACAGGGCAAACCCAAGTGTATTTGAGAACCAGGACTCAGACACCTGAACTCTTTCACTTAAAGACACCAGAGAAGTTAGGGAGGAGCCTCAAAACTGCAGAACTTTGAGAACTCAAAAAGGGGGTGTTAGATTAGACACAGTTTGGAGGTTCCTCGAAAAGTTAAGCAGTTACCATATGACCCGGCAATTTCACTCCTAGCTATATACCAAAAAGAATTGAAAACAGGGACTCAAACAGATATTTGTACACAAATGTCCATAGCAGCAGTCTTCACAATAGGCAAAAGGTAGAAACAGCCCAAATGTCCATCAATGAATGAATGGATAAACAAAAAGTAGTCTAGTCATAGGAAGGAATGCGATTCTGAAACCGCTACATGAAGAACCTTGAAAATATTATGCCAAGTGAAATAAGCCAGACGCGAAAGGACAAATATTGTATGATTCCATTTATGAAATATCCAGAATAGGCAAATCCATAGAAAGAGAAACCAGACTGGTGTCTGGGAGGAAGGAAGAATGGGAAGGTGGAGCAACTGCTTAATGGGTACAGGGTTTCCTTTTGGGGAGATGAGAATAGTTTAGAACTAGATAGAGGTGTGGTTGCACAACATTGTGAGTGTACTAAATGCTACTGAACTGCTCACTTTTAAATGGTCAATTTTACGTTATGTGAATTTAACCTAAAAAGAAAAGTCATTATATATGCAAATACAAAAAAAATGTGTCGGGGGAAGGGTGGGAGAAAACGATTAAGAGCAGCTCGATTTTGAGAGTGGCCTGTGCGTGTGTGGGTCTATGTGTGTGTCTACGAGTGTCTGTGTGTGTGTGTGCGTGCATGTGTAAGAGTGTGCTTGCACCTCTGCTACGGCACTCATCAGGAGACCCGGTGATTTATGTTTTCCTGTCTCTCTCCCCTCTTCACTGTGACCATCTGGGAGAGAGGAGGGGGTCGGGTTTTGTGTGCTCTTTGTCCGTCCATCCTTGCCACCCAGCCCATAGTAGGGCTCAACAAATGACTGTGTAAGCGTGTTTGTATATTAAGCAAACCGGCCAAGTGGAAGATGGTCCCCACATTCCAGAATCGTAGAAACAAAATAAGACAAACAAACAAATCTAACAAGGAGAAAAGAATGCAGACACATTCCTTTGGCCCCTTCTCATCTCTCTCTTTGCCTCCTCTTCCTCCAACTGTGGCACAGCCATGGAGGTTTTAAGAAACTTGCTTTAGTAACTCCTGGGGTGCCTTCTAGGTCTCAAATGAATTTTTGTTTTTTTGAGATTTTTTTTTCCTACAATGAAAAACAGGACTTTTTCCAGCTGTGCCTCCTTCCTGCTCACAGGCACACAAAAGGATCAGATCTCAGAAAGAAAGCCTGAGACCAGTTACCTACCCCCTAGGGATCAAGTTGATTTAAACCAAAAAGGTTACTAGTCTACCTTTCTTGGTTACTAGTTTGCCTTTCTTTCCCCAACCTCCACCACCCCTCCTTCCTAGGTGATATCAGGTAACAAAAAGTTGTGGAATCTGTGTCCTTTCCTGCTTGCACACCACCCTGTTGCTAGTCTGTCTGCCCATTTGGAGGGCCAATAAGCATTTACGACCCATTTCTTGGGGTGGGGTGGGGCTTATACACTATCAGGGTAAGAGTTCCAGAGCTGTCATCCCAGCTTTCTCTTTGGGCATCCACAGCTATGAGCATTTGACTGTTTCAGGACACTGCCTTCTGCATGTCCCAAAAGGAGCCCACACCCCACACCCCAGTAGGCTGAGAATCAGGCCAGAAAATGGGTAGGCTTCAGAAGGGGCTGCGGCCACTTTCCCAGAGTCTTTGGTTGCTATCCCTCCCCACCAGCCAAACCACATCTGAAAGTCAGAATTTGCTGTTTCTGATCTTTCTGAGCAGAATGAGAAAATTGTGCCATGTGCATTCGGTGCCCGTCAAAGCTGGCCTGGACTTTTTGGAAAGCTGGCAAAACCATCCTCCTCCCAGCTCAGAGAAAGCAAATTCCTAACAAAAACCAAGGGCAAACAGCCTAACCCATTGCTGACAGCATTCCTAAATGCACCTTTCTTCTCCCATAAATAGAGTGACCTTAAAACTTAATGTCCAAACTGGGACATGTTTGAGTGCTGTGAGTAATTAAGCCCGGGCAAGTGGCATGCGTGGTGCTGTCCCAGGAAACCCAGAATGTATGAGTGACCCTGTACACAGCTGTGTGATGCTAGTCAGTTCCGGAAGGCAGTGGAGACCCAGAGGCAGGCAGGGACCATGCAGCCATGTGAGGATTAAACCGGGGTCTTCAGAAAATGGCTCATCCTCCTACTGACATGGATTGGGACTGTCTCGGTGCCGAAGAGCAAGCCCCCGGCCTTGCGTAGTCTGGCCTCTGACTTCATCTCATGTTCACTACGTTCTGGCCACTTAATTCTTTCCAACCGCAGGGCCTTTGCATTTCCTCGTGTGGCTGCCTGGCTCTCTCCACCTCTGATTCCTTGTCATCCCTTAGATTAAGGTTAAATGTTTTCTCCTCGGAAAGCCCTTCCCTTTAAACCAGCCCCCATCATTATTCTCTGCCGCAGTACCATATTTAGTTATTTCATAGAAGTTGATTCATGTGCTAATCTGAAATACAGGCTAAGGGATTTGAAAGGCAAGGCACCGTGAGCTCAGTTAGCTGGGGTGAAGGTCTTCTGATACTGGGGTCCCCGTGACAGTCCTGCTTATTATGCTTTTTATTGGATTCCATGGAATTCCCAAATATAAATGCCTCTTTCTCAAGTTTATTTGTATCCTTCTATTGCCCTGGCTAAGACTGTACCACCCCCTACCATATGTATCCTCCCAGCTGGACTTTGAGCCTATGGAAGGAAAGGATCGTGTCTGGTTTGGCTTTGTGCTTCCACTGCCTAGATCAAGGCCAGGGACACAGCAGGTGCTCGATGCATGCGTCTCAAAAGAGTTGGTTGTTGGTTGAGCAGATTCATCCCTGCCCCTATCCCCAGTTCATCTCCACTGAGATATGTGCTTCTCTCCCCAGGGAATTGTAGTCACATCTTACTTTCCCGAAGTCCTTGCACAGCTCTCTTCTTATTTTATCCACCAGTTAGAGGAGGTACCTGGGACCTGCATTTGGCAGATTAGGGCACTGAGGCTAAGGGGTTTGTTCTAAGGTCACCAAACTAGACTCAAAGCTCCATGAGTCTGCTCAGGTTAATGTCTACTTGACCAAAAGGTGGGGCTGGGGGTGGGGATGGGAAGAAAAAAGTAACAAGCTGAGGTCATAGTGGCTAAGAGTTTCTCAAATAGTCAAGAGGCTATCCTGGAGGTTTCTGTTATGCAAGCTCCAGGTAGCCCTTACCAAAAGTAGACCCCAAATACCTAGGTCCCTACCTGAGATTCTATAAAATATTCACTTGCTAAGTTTTATCTCAGAAACTTAAATCCACCAGAGTGTTCCTATGCCAGACAAGTCCTAAAACCCAGAGGCAACAGCCTCTTTAAGAACAATCAGATGTGGCCCCCTTCCCCATACCATCAACACCCCCTTTCAATATGAACAAGTCAGGGTGCTCACTGCCTAGACACCCATGAAGATGGAGAAAGAGATTAAGTGAGAGGAAGGGGTAGCAACAAACAAGATAAGATTTAACAAAGGTCTATGAATCCTGAAACTTTATATAAATATGTCTATATTTTTAGATGCTGGGGTGTTGGAATAGCTGGAAGGAGATAAATGACATGGTGGAACAGTAACTTATAACATCCTTTGAAATTTGCTCTATAGCTATTCATTGACTTGTGCTTTGAAAGTCTTCGCCTTTCTGTATATACCCTATATTGCATAATAAGGAAAGAACTGAAGCTGAGGAACTGTAACCCATAACACTTTTTGAAATTACCTATATAACTGCTTTTTGAGCTGTACATCGAAAGTAAATACCCTTCTGTATGCATGTTATGTTTTACAATAATAGAAATAGCTGAAGTTGTGGAACTGTGACCCATGACATTCCTTGAAATTTGCTCTCTAACTACTTGTTAAATCGTACTTTGTAAGTTATCACTGTTATGTATACATGTTAAAGTTCACAATAAAAAAACGCATTAAAAAAATAAAAGCTCTGTGAGGGCAGGCTCATGCCTGCATGTCCACCATTAACACCCCCTTCCCCTCCAGGGCTCACCACATATTTGCTGAGTGAGTGAATGAGCTGAGAGCCAGAACTCAGATATCCCCACATGCAGCCCAGTTTTCTCTGTGCCTCAATCTCAGGAATGTGGTTTCTGTCTGGCTCAGAAACTGGAGGCAACATTCACATGCTCCTCCCTGCAAGGTGTAGCGGTAATTTAACAGCTTCCAGGAATTCATACACAGGACAGGGGGATAAAGGGAAGACCTGAAAGAGAAGCCTGTGGGTGATGGACTCCTTGGCCCAGGTGTGGGTGCCCTGAGAAACCCTACTGCTTCTTGGGGTCCACATATGGCCCCCTGCAGGAGCCCGGGAGAAATACTTGGACACACCCCTCCTCCTGCATTTCGACTCTAACGGTCACCTCCTGCCAACAGTGCAGGATACCAGGCCTGGCAAGGTGCACCTCTGGGCTTAAGGCTGGTTCCTGTGCCTCTCAAAGTGAGAATGAGGACCCCTGATACGGAATCCCATGAGGAAGCTCATTTAGATGTGGATCCCCCGGCCCTGCTGCTTGACCGTGTGAATCAGAATCTCTGGGGTGGTGCCCAGGAATGTCTGATGCATGGTGGAAGTTTGAGGGTCCCTGTTTCAGCACCCTGGGCAGGTGTTCATCAAGCACCACGCCCATGTGAGAAATACTTAAATGCAAGAAGGCTTCAGAGCCTCAGGGGTGGCTGCAAGGGCTGCATGCTCCTTCTCTCCTGGATGCTGTCTGCCTCGTGTCTCCCTGCAACCTCCCCCATCCAAGGGTCCCTGGGGAATCGCCCTCCCTCTCTGCAGATGGACGCTCTGTTTATTCAAATTGTCGTATGTGAATCCCAGCCAATCTAGGAGCTGTAACTCTTGTACATTTACACGGTTTACTTTGGCTGGGTGTGTTCTACATGGGCTCTGGGGAAAAGGACAAAGCGTCTCCCAGGCAGGGGCCACCAGGTCTCCAGCCTCTGTCTGGGAAAACCAGGAGGAGGAGAGCTCCTGAGAAGAGTGTGCAGACAGTGGAACCCCTAGAACTATCTTTACTTCCCAGCAACTTTCCCTTCACCCCACACCCTCATTAGTCACTCTCATAACTGCAGCGATGACATGAAGGAATGGAGAAAAGAAGAAATAAGGAGGAAAAATTAGAGGAGAAGATTGTGGGGCTTTGGGAGACAGTCTGCAGCTATCAGAAGGGAATGTATGTACGCCGATGTCAATATATTCATGCATATGTATAGATATAGTCATTAGTGTGGACGCCGAGCACAGACCCTGGTAGGGAGAGGGGCGCCCTCCCCTTGCCTTCCTCAGCACTTTCCTATCTGAGGTTTGGGAAGTCGGTCAGGCTCATCTCTTCTGTGTGTGTATTTAACCGACCTAGTCCTTTTTGTGTATTTTTCATTTGCAAACAGTCCTTTAATAATCATTTAAAATTCACATTCTCCTATGTATGAAACATATAAATATTAAAAATACATACTAAGCATAGACCTAACAGCATGAGCATATGTACTTAAAGTTTCTTGATAGAAGTGGAATTTTTCCCTTCTTGAATGTTCTTGAGTTTTTTAACGTGTTTCTTCTTTGGTGTGGTGGGGGCTTACAAGAGAATATGTGTGATGGCTGGGGCTCTTGGCTCTGTCACAGCCTTAGTGAGTGATGGTAGACAAATAGCCACAAACAGAACATGAAACCTGAGACAAATATTCCCACCTGCAGAGAACTATCACTATACCTCCTGTTCTAGCTTGCTAATGTTGCCTTTTCGCAAAACACCAGAAATGGATTGGATTTTATAAAGAGAGTTTATTTGGCTACACAGTTATGGCCTTAAGGCCATAAAGTGTCCAAGGTAAGTCATCAACAATTGGGTACCTTCACTGGAGGATGGCCAATGGCATCCGGAAAACCTCTGTTAGCTGGGAAGGCACGTGGCTGGCGTCTGCTCCAAAGTTCTGGTTTCAAAATGGCTTTCTCCCAGGACGTTCCTCTCTAGGTTGCAGCTCCTCAAAATTGTCACTCTTAGTTGCTTTTGGGGTGTTTGTCCTCCCGTAGATTCTCCGGAGCAAAAGTCTGCTTTCAAAGGCCATCTCCAAAATGTCTCTGTAAGCTGAAGCTCCTCTCTCAGCTCCTGTGTGTTCTTCAAAGTGTCCCTCTTGGTTGTAGCAAGCTTGCTCCTTCTGTCTGAGCTATTACATAGTGCTCTAGCAAACTAATCAGGGCCCTCAATGAATGGGCAGGGCCACACCTCCATGGAAATTATCTAATCAGAATTATCACCTACAGTTGGGTGGGTCGCATCTCCTTGGAAACAATCAAAGAATTACAATCTAATCAACACTAATACTTCTGCCCACACAAGATTGCATCAAAGATAATGGTGTTTTGGGGGACATAATACATTCAAACTGGCACACCCCCTAAGAGCTAGTCCAACCCCCAGGCATCTTGCCAGATCTGCCCTCTTGGCGTTTGCCATTTGGTGGGTGCCATTTTATTTCCTAAAACCCCAGAGCTGTCTTTGGGGGTGAGGGGGTGGGGGTCCCCGGACCAGGCTAAAGAGAATAGGATCAAGTCTTCCAGCCAGGCTCACACTCCCTAAATCAGCTCTGATCTCCCATCTTAGGGACACCTTCTCTCTACAGCCCATGACAGGGTGATGGTAACTAACACTGTCAATGACCTTATCCCTTCTGGGGGCAAGAGTAGAAACAATGCCCAGCCTCTGGAGTTAGTGAGGCATGGGTTCAAGTCCCAGCCCTGCCCCTTGCTAGCGCTATGATGCTAGATGAGTTATTAACTTCTCTGAGCCTCAAGTTCCTCATTAGTGAAGTGGGATAATACCAGAACCTATTTCACAGAGTTGTTGAGGAGTTAAATGAGACAGTGCTTGCGAAGCATTTGGCAGAGTGCCTATCACCTAGAAAGAACTCAATAGATGTCGTCAGGGATGCAGGTACATCAGGATGCAGGTGATGGAGATGGTGCTGACACTGCTGGTGATGGGGACAGTGGTTGTGATGGCAACTCCCCTCATTTGGGCATCCACCATCGTCTGCCACTGTGCCTGGCCATTTATTTCCACCGACTCAGGCTAAATCCTCCCAACACTGCAGGCAGGTGTTACCTTCTCCTTTCAGCTGATCAGAAAACTCGGATTCTGAAGGTTTGCTCATGCTCACCTAGCTAAAAAGTAGCACAACAGATTGAAAACCAGATGTTCCTGATTCTAGCTAGGCCTGGTCTTTTCTTTCTTTCCTGTTTACCCCTAAGACATGAACACAGCCTCATCCCTGTGCACATGGAGGCACCAAGGGACCTCCTATGTCCCTTCCAACCCAACACCTTCATCCTCTGCAAAAGGCACTGATGTGACGGGGAAGCAGGGCAGAGGGCTGCTTCTCTGTGGCTGGTACATTAGTCCTTCCAGGCCCTGGAGACCCATTCAGCAAATTAGTTCTTTGGGTTCATAAAATGGTACCCCGGTGGCTTGAAATACTTAACAGACCAACCCTAAATGAGTAATTTATTCTTTTCTCACTGATAGTGGTATTATTCCTGTGATCTCCATTTTAGAAAAGTTGTTTTCTATGCTTTTGGGAGTAAATTGGAGTACTTTTTTTTTTTTTTAACAGAAGTGCCTTAGATTTGCTAAGGAGCAGTTTCATACACAAGGAGTTTTTTCAGGGGCCTGTTTCTCTCCATGCTTTGCCCTTTCTCATTCATTTATTTAGCTAAATGGCTACCTTCAGTGGGAGAATTTTCCATTCATTGCTTAACCCCTCCCGACACCTCACCCCTGACCCAGACTCTTGTGAGCTTCTGCTTCCTTCTTAGTTCATTTCTTTCTACTCCGAGGGTCTCAGATGCCAGTTCGCACTGAGTAAGTGCCCTCTGGGAACAGTACTTCCCCCCCAAACACACAATTAAGGACAGTGCAACCCTCACCCGATGCCACAGAGGAGATGCTATATAGGGCACCAACCAGCAAGAGGAAATAAGACCCTAACATCCCTTGATGATTCATTCCAAAGGAACATGACAATGTGTCCTACTCTTTTACAAGAATTGGAAAGTAACAGTCATTTTAGGTAACTGTCCAAGGAAGGGGTCTTGGATCTTGCCTTGTGGGTCAGTACTAAACCCTTCCATCACTTAAGCGCCCTGGGAAAAATATTTATTAGCCAAATGGTAAGGACTGTTCAATCAAGCATGCCACAATATTGTACCTGCAACCGACTGTCCCCACATTCAGTTTCTGGATGGTCGTATGCACAATTAGGAGAGAGCTATATTTTAGCCAACAGTAGCTCATTGGGATAATTTGTTTCTAGCCAGTAAATTGCAAAGTTGTCATGTTTATCTTAATTGACTGTCCCTTTATTTGTTTACCTGCCTTGTTTTATGCTGTGGAGGTGTAAAACAATTTATAATCTAATATTTGGAACCAGAAGTTCCCATTATTAAGTGCGTGCTTGGCTCAAGAGGGAGCGGTCATTGCTCATAGCAGTATCAGTCACGTTGGGTTTAGCCAGCACCCTCTGCCATCTTGGTAGCAAAATGATATGTTGACACTGTTGCCCAGGAACAGCTGAGCACCAATATTTTTTTCCTTCTGAAAACAAACAAATAGAAGATTTGCTTTTAAAAGGGAGGAGGGGTGATGTAAATACAAGCACCAACGAACTCACTGTTTGTCTTCACCAGGTGCCCTCTGGCAATCCACACCGAAGTCCACAGCTCTGAGGCTGAGTGGTTCCCATCTGCCTGTCCTGACATCTGCAGCCCCAGACCCTCCATCCAGCACTGGTTCCACACCTAGCCCTGCAAATTGCTGGGATCACAAGAATTTGTCTGTCCAGGTTCTAAACCAACCATCCTGTATCAAAGGGATGACATTTTCTGGAAACAAGAAAGCTCTGTGTTCTCCCCAAGGCCAGTAAGAAGTCACCAAGGAATCCTGCAGGAAGTCACTTAACAACATGAGATGCCTAATAGCTTTGGGAGGCCCCCGTCTTCCAGGTAGCTTTGGGAAGAAAAGGAAGACAGATCTATGTCCTCTTCCTGTCTGTTATTCATTAGGGAGTTTCCAACCAAAAGGCAAACTTAAATGTCTCCCCAAATATGGACCCTTCCAGGCCCTTGGAGGACCCACAGGATGTCTTTGTGCAAATGAGTGATGTAGCTGACATAGTCAATGAGGGTACAGGCTCAGAGAATGGAACCCTGGCTTGGGCGTGCTTGTGGGAAATGATCACATGTACCAATTGTATTTTTGCCTTCCAAACTCAGATGGCATCTGTGGTGAACTAGGATCTATTTTTTAAGATTGCTTTATGATTGTTGTTTTAATTCAAGGTGACACAAGCTTTCACAAATCTTTCTACACCTTTATATGAAGAACACTGAATGAACTTCTTTTATAATTTTTAATTAAATTTCAGTGACAGTACAAATCCTGGCTTTCTCGAAATTTTCAGACTACTTAAAGAGAGGCTAAATGAGCTGGTAGATTCAGAATTCAGTTTTGCTGGAAGTGTGTTTGGAAGGGGCTTGGATAATGATAAGAGCTAGCAGGGTCTTACATCAGATGTGGCACTAAGTATTTCACTTACATTCCTTGCAACAACCCTATGAAGGAGGAGCTACTATTATCACCCCCATTTTACAGATAGGAAAACTGAGACTCAGAAAGTTTAAGTTATTCACTTGGGGTAATACACTACAACTGGCAGTTCTAGGACCACGACTGAAGTCAACGGGATGCCAGAGGGCCACACCTCATCACTATGCTGTGTCACCTCTTTATATCCAAACCATTCACCAGCCCTGTTTGAAATGAAAAGTGTAGTAAAGATGGGATTTAAATGCACACCTGAACTGAGGATGGCATTGGAACAATGAACCTTTTTTATTGGGGGGTGGGGGGGTGGGTAGTGTGTAGGGGAAGGGGAACAGTGAACATGAATGCAATCATCAACCATCTGTTCCAGGAACCTTAGCCTTTCCACCCAGAAGAAGCTTGGGCACCCCTGCCAGTCCCGTGGTTCTCACAGACTCAGCAGCTCTGATGTCCCTCATGCACACAGCTGTAACCTCAATTATCAGCAAGTGAGAAAAGAACCTCACCTAGTCTGTGGATGTGAGAAATTTAGAGCTGAGAGGGCCTCACCGTTCATAAGTCAAACATCCTTGCTTTACAGATGAAGAAACTGAGATCCAGGGAGATAAACTGACTTGCCCAAGTGACCCAGACACAGAGTGGCAATACTTATTATTATTGTTTATGTTTTTATAAGGGAACACATGGCCCTGGGAGAGGCTCCGTAAATATCTGTGGAACTGAATTAAATTGTGGTATTTGATTTATCCATCTGAGGGCCATATCAGAAAAACAAACTAACTCTATTTCCAGTTATGCTTTGTGAAAAGCTTCCAAACTCTATAGGAGGTGAAAACCTTGGCTATGAAGCGCCCCTTCGATCCTACCCTTCTTTTTTCTTTTCTTTTTTTTTTTTACTGATAACAAACTTGGCAGCTGACTCTCCCAGAAATTAGTAATCTAACCTTAAAGATCTTCTTTGGTTATTCCCACAACTTAGAAAGAAACTAAACATTTCCTATAGCATCTTGCCCTCTCCCTTCTGATGCCCCTGCTAAGCAACAGCTGTGTCTATTTAAAATGGATTTTGATCTCTCCGAAAGGATCTGGTTTCTCTGCACACGGAGCTGCTGCCTGGAGATGGTGTGTGCAGGTCTGAGAAGGTGCTGAAGGTGCTGGGGTTCAGCTGACTCTGCTGTAATCCTAACAGACGATCAGCAGAAGCCGGTCTTCCCTTGGGGGTGTGGGCGATGCGACTCCCTAGCTGACACTGGTGTGGGGGGCTGGGTTGCTCTGCTGCCTCAGGAATCATTTAGCCCCCTCTCCTCCACCCCCTTGCCTATTGGTGGCAGAGGGGATTGTTGTTCCTAAGTCCTCACTCCTTCCTGCTAGTGGAGTTACCTCTCGTACCTCTGCCACCCACCTTTCCCTGGAGGAGATGTAGTACCCCTCCCTGCCCCCGTGATGGTCAGCTTGGCCATGTGACTTGCCTTGGCCAGTGCAGTGTGAGGGGACTCACAGCAAGCAGGGGCTTCAAATGCACTGGTGAGGAGTGACCTTAGCCTCTGTGATCCTCTATAAGAAGAACATGCCCCAGGTAACGGTCTCATCAATCTCAGCCCCAGGAGGAAGATGCATGGAACAAATCTGAATCGGACCTACAGTCTGGAGCCAAACTTGGCCCAAACTTACCAAACCCCCACCAACATACAGATCCATGAATGAGAAAAATGACTACTGTTGGGAGCCGCTGAGATTTTGAGGCTGTTTGTCACAAGGCAAAAACTGACTAATACATTCCCGAGACCAGCACCTTGATGAAATAGTGCCATCCTGCCTGCAAGTGAAAGAAATTCAATCTACACTAGTTTAGATGCAAGGGGGAATTCACTGGCTCACAAAACTGGGAATCTAGAGGTAAATCTGACCTCAAGAATGCTAGGAGTCAAGCAATGTCATCAGATCTCTCTCTTTCTTGATTTCCCTTGTTTGTTAGCCTAATTTCTCATTCTCTGTTGTGCAATTGGCCTTTTTCCATGCAGAGGGGGCTGGGGACACAGGGGGGTTGGCAGCTCCAGGTTTATGTCATCCTACTTCAGCTACCTTAGAGGAAAGAGGGAGTGTCTCTCCCCCATTGTTTCCAGGAGAGCCTTGGCCTACTCCTAGGTTGGTCGCTATGGCCAGGGCCCAGTGGTTCTCTGATCGACCAGGCTTGGTGTATGTGCTCAGCCCTGAGGCCCCAGGGAATCCGGCTGGCGGCCATACCAGAAGCACCAGTGGGGAGAAGACAGTGCCCAAGTGAGTGGGAATGATTTGGCAAAAGAAGGGGAGAGGGAACACTGGGCAGACCCAAGCAGCAAATGTTCATACCCACCATGCCCCTGCTCCACACATAATATGATGGGCCTGGGCCTGCTGGCTGGATGGTGACTTAGGGACGCTGACACGGGCCACTCATTCAGGCTTTTCAGTCAGACATGCTGGACTTGAATCCCAGTCTTGCCACACCCTAGGCGATTAGCTTTAGGTAAGTTGCTTGGTTTCTCCAAGCTTTAATTTCCTCTATTACAGGGTGGTATAACAAATACGTACGTCTTTATTAGATGGTGATGAGGATCAAATGAGATCATGCAAAAATCCTTAGGCTGTGTAGTGGCTCCTGTAGCAGTCCCACACCCACCCCCAGATCTCTTCGTTAGATTTCCTCCATGCACCCATATGCCAAGTTCTAAGAATATCAGCTTCTGAAGGCTCACAGCTGTCCCCCTCACCAGCAATTACCCCCTGCAGCAGGGGTCTACCTCACCCAAGGTTATGTCCTCACCCAAGGTTATGCCCCCACCCAGAAACCAGCCCTTGACCAGTGACTTGGGTACAGAAGCCCAGGCCCCCTGCCTCCATTTGGGACCACTCTGAAGGGCCATCCCAGCTCCAGGGCTCCCTCTAGGCATCAGGTGCAGCCACACTGACAGCTTTTCCTTCTGCCTGATCCTGCCTTCCTCACTCCCTTCCAGATGGATCTCCCTAGAGTACTGCCCAGTAAACCTCTTGCATACAGGGAGCCTAATCTAAGACATTCTGGTCCCTGGCACACGGGGAATCCTCAAATGCTGTTAGCCTTAATCATTGTCATAACTTGCCTATTCATTCATTCATTCACTCATTCATTCAGCACCGTGCACTAAGGGCTCACACTTACAACAGGCAGGTAGTTTACTAGCTAAGAGCGCAGACTTGCCTCTGTTACCAGACTGCCTGGGGTCAAGGTCCTGTTCTCCCTTGCACTAGGTCTGTGACCTTGGGTAAGGTACTTGGCTTCTCCATGCTTCTGTTTTCTCTTCTGCAAAATGGTGATAATAATAGTTTCTATCTCATAGGGTTGTTGAGAAGATAGGTAAATTGAGAAGCATAAAGGGCTTAACACCGTGTTCAGCATGGTGCTCCTCTGCTTTATACCCGACAGTGCATTCGGTGCTGGGGATAGAGGGATAGAAGGGATCCAGTCCCTGCCCTTTCGATGCTTATGCTCTAGGGGCCAAGACAGATAAGTAAACATCCCTAAGGGAAAGAGCTCAAATCTGTGCCCTTTAAGGGCATGCTTTGGAATGAAGCTGCATCACTCATTGATCTTTTAACTCCACATAATAAGGATCCATTAAAATAAAGATTGTCATTTTTTCCCTTCCCATCAGGAAAATTCTTAGATGAAAAGTTTGGAGACCAGCTCAAAAGAGTTCCAAAATCTCTTTTCTAATCCCAGGCTGGGCGTGCCTGCCCCTCACCTTAAGCTGTTTCCTATAGACTGAGGCCAAGTGAACTGCTGGGCAGAATTGCTGGGGGGCCTGGAACCACCTGAGCTGAGGTTCATGGGCTCCTCTGAAGGTTACATACACTTCTCTAATGCCTTGTCATGCGTCCCAGACCTGGGCACAAGTTTCGGTAAAGGACAGTCTCATCCAGTCATTTGAGAACCTCCTTTGCAACTGGGACCTGCCACCCAAAGTGCCATCAGCGTTTTTGTGATATGGAGTGGAAAACTTTCAAAATGTTTGAGCGGGAAAGTCAGCCCCTAAGGGGTCCCCAAGTTCAGTGCTCTCATTTTGTAGAGGAAGAGACTGAGGGCGGAGAGTGGGGAAGGCGCCCACCCCAGATTGATTTGGCTTCAGACCAAAAAGTTTTTTACCACTTCAAAATGGTAAATCCTCAGCTTTGCCTGGGGAGGCAGAAAGAAGGCAAGACGTGGAGTCGGGCAGACCCAGGATGAGTTCCACCCCTGCCTCTTGGCCTGGAATGTCATCACGGCGCCATGTAATACTGGGCAAATCACTCGTGCCCTCTGAACTTCAGTTTCTCACCTATAAAATAGGGATGATGTAAGCGATATCAACAAATATGTGTTAAGCCTTAACACATGTCAAGCATTATTCTAGGGACCGTCGAAACAGCAGTGAAAAAATAGACAAAGTCTGTGCCCTCATGGAGCTTACATTCTAGTCTGGGTGGGAAGAGATAGATAAATGTGTGTGTGTGTGTGTGTGTGTGTGTTGGTGAGGAATGGGTGCAATGGGAGGAAATAAACTAGGATGAGGGGAGGGAATCAGGGTTCTATTTGTATTGGGTGGTCAGAGAAGGCATCTTTGTTAAGGTGACACTTGAGCATAGATCTGAATCACCCCGAATCACATAAGAGACTGAGCTAGGTGGATGTCGCTGGAAACAATGTTCCAGTGCAAAAGCCCAGAGGCACGCCTGCCCTTGGCTTAGCAGCTGCCATGCTGGAGTGTGTGGGGGATGGTGAGCAGAAGCGGGGGTGGGGGTCGGTGAGTGGGAGTGCGGGGAAGGATGAGCAGGAAATGAGGCTGGGAGCAGGTCCCTAGGATGGGTGTAAGGACTCGGGCTCTTATTCTGAGTGAGATGAGAGCCACAGAACTGATTTATGCAGAAGGGTGATGGGAGATGATTTATGCTTTATGATGCTCCCCTGGCTGCTGTGTGGAGGAGGCAGGAAGGCATTTAGGAGGCTTCCTAATAGTGGCTTGAAAGAAGGTGGGGGGGGGTAGAGGGAAGTGGTTGGATTCTACATAGATGTTGAAGGTAGAGCCCCAGAACTTGCTGACATAGTGGACGTAGTGTGTGTGAGAGAAAGAGGCATCAAGGATGACTTGAAGGCTTTGGGTTTAAGCAACTGGAAGAATAAAGAATTCACTACTGAATGGGGCAGGCCAGGGGAGGAATAGGTTTGAGGGATGGGTGTTAACTTTGAGGTGCATAGTAGACGTCCAAGGGGAGATACCCAGTGGGCAGCTGGATGCGTGACTTTGGGGTTCAAAGGATGGGCTTGAGTTGGGACTATAAATTCGGGAGTTGTCAGGATCTAGGTGGCATTCAGAAGCACAAGACAAGATGAGGTGCCTTGGAAAGGCATGTTGATGGGGAAGGAAAGGCACAAGGACTGAGTCCCAGGGCCCTCCTACCTTTAGAGGCCAGGGGCATGAGGACAAACAGGCCAAAGACACTGAGAGCAGTAAGACAGATGGGACAGAAACAAGCCCAGTGTGGGCTCCTCAAAGCAGGCTTCATGAAAACCTTCCGAGAGGTCGAATAAGATGAGTGGTGAGGACTGACCAAGGATCTGGCAATGCGGAGAGCATGGTGACCATGACAAGGTGTTTCATAGGGAGGTTGGGAGGATTAAGTGAGCTGAAACATACAAAACACCTCGCTTAAAACCTGGTGCATAGTAGGTGCTCATGAAATCTCAGTCCCCTTTTCTCCTGATCCTTCACTCATCATACAACTCTGTCCAACACACAGCCATCAGTCACTTACCCCCTACTTCCACCATCAGTCACACAATTCTTCATTATGCATGGCTACCTTCTTAATGGATTTTAAAGAGAAATTCGCCAGTGATGGTAAGAAACCAAACTGACTTCAATACAATTTAATTATTCTGGAAGTCCCAGGGATGGACTGTGGATCTGCATATATCCCAAATAGTATGCCATGGAAAAGATGCTGGATTCCTGTAGCCATGAATCAGGATCGGTACTAATTATCCCCCCTCCCCACCACACACACACACACACACACACACACACACACACACACACACACACACACACACACTTGGCAAAAGGTCTATATGATGTCCTAGGAAGGGACAAGGTGAAAGGGCACAGTGTAAAAGGCAGCAGGTAGACTCTTGCTCGGTTCCCTGCCACTTACTAACACCAGTGCATTGTGTTAAATTCCAGGAGTGGTTTTCTCACGAGAGTCTCAAAATTCCAGCCTGACCGCCAGGTAATAACCCTGGATTCTTCTCCTTTCTCAGTTATACACCAGCCAGTTTGTTCCTTTTAATTCTGAGTCAGATGATTCAGGCAGACTTTTTGTATTTCAGGAGTGGTCAAATTGCATGCTTGTCCTAGCATTTCTACGTACGCTCATGAGATAGTGACCACTATAATTTTTTTGGCATTAAGGTGTGTCAGGTATTGTATTACGTGCTTCATATTTCCCCTCTCATTTTATCCTCTCAAAATTTAATTATTATAACAACTCTGTGAGGTAGGTATTATAATCATTTTATATGCAAAAGTTCCCAAGAAATAAATTCTGAAGGTCACATAGTAAATGGCAGAGCTGGGGTTTGAACCCAAAGCAGGCTGATGTCAAGGCTGGATCTTGAGATCTCTGCTCTGGGCTGTCTTCTAAGAAAAGATTGATGTCTTAAAGCAGAGCATGTAGGAGGTTCTGCCGTAATATTCATTTTATGTTTTTATTAGTCAGGCACTGGGGAAAAAAGAGATAAACTCTCTTGGTCCCTGCCCTCAATAAGTACGTAATATACTCTTATAAAGTGGGAATGATAATCCTTACTGTGCCTACCTCTGGGGGTCACTATAAAGTTCAAGTAAATTAATGGCTATGAAACCATCCTCTTTTCCTAAATGGAACACTGGGTGTAATAGGAAGCTGATTTTAAAAATACATTTCATAAAGCACATTAGTATCAACATATTTTATAGTGCTGAACCAAATCTTAATAAATGGCCAAATTTACTACTCCATCCTAAATTTTAACTTGTAGATGAATGGATCAATTTTTTTTCCCCAAAGAAACATGCATTTTCGGTAGCAGTTGACATAAATCTACTCTGCTTCCATTACTTAATTCATTGAAATTCTTTCCTTTTCAATTAAATAATCACCCAGAACTTAAAAAAGACATATTTCCATTAGTAGACTCTCAAATAGAATAGATGACCTTTGAGATCCCAAGAGTTTATGTAAATTTTTCTGATTGCTTTTTATCTTCTTGTGTATCACTTTCCCTAAAAATTCTGTTTGTCAGTGTATTTAAATTCTTTTCTCATCTCATCGCACCACTATTTAAATATATAATGAGTCGCAGCTGAAAGGGACTGAAATATCATGGGCTTCTTTTAATATATGCCAATGAGATGGTACTTCATGGTTGGAAAAGGCTTAATGGATGGCAAGGGTGTTTTTCCTCTACCCGTGTGAAGTGGAACTTGAAATTTCAAGTTAAACAGGCCTTGTTCCTTATTTGCTTTTCTTTTTTGATACAACCTGATACTCTATATGAATGATAGCAAACACGTATCAAGTGCTCATTAAGCATCTGATCTACAAGAGCTCATTAATTCTACCGACAAATATAAGATGGATACTTTTAATTTCCCCATTTTATAGTTGAGACACTGAGGTTTTGAAAGGTTAAATACTGCGCCTGATGACACATAGCTAATATACCATAGAGGTGGAATTTGACCTCAGAGCTTGAGCTTTTTAACATTAAGCCATGAGCCCCAGCTCTGCTGCCTGTAGGACCTCAGGCTCCTCACTTTGCTTTCTGAACTGGAGTTTTCTGTTCTGTAAAACAGACATCATAATCGTCCCGGCCTTGCCCTCGTCCAGAGTTGCTATGGGATTAAAGGAGTCACTGGATGTGAAAATGTGTTTTAAATTGTCATGAACTTACTGCCATTGTCATTGGGAAGTGAACACAATGAGGGAATCAATCAATCAGTGGAACACAAGATCTCTCAATAAATGGTGCATGTTTAAGGCTAAAACCAGCTTTGTTCAAAGAACCAGCAGCCTGCACTGCCCATGAGTTGACCACCAGTGGCTGGGAGTTTCACTCCAGAGGGGCTCCTATGTCTCCCGGGTTTTGATCGTGTTGTTGAAGCATAATGTTACCCTTGGAAGTCACTCTCAGCCACCCTCTGAAGCTATTTGCCACCTCCCATGCGTGCCAACAAGATTAGTTTTGCCACCCTCTTTGACTAGTGGCTCATTTCCAGACTGAGGGTGTCAGTGGAAGCAATCTTTATGCTCAGATTTATTAAAGCCACTGTTGGTTTAATGAATTACCGCAATCCAATGAGCCCATAGATAGCTTGTATTTAACTTTTATGTGGCTGCCTCAGAAACCAGCTTGAAAAGCAGAAATCAATGATTGTGACAAAATCTCGATACAATTTATTTTGAATGTTCAGTTTGGGATTTGATGTATGCCATTGTCAGATATATTTTATGCTCTCAGATGAATTTTATACTTACTGATTAAAGGGGGTTAGCGATATCACTAGGATACAATTTGACAAACTTTAAAAGAAATGTTGCAAAAGCGTTCCCATCCATTACATGCTACTTTCCAGCCAGATTGGCTTCAAAGTTTAATCAGCAGCACCAGTAGCTGCATCTTCTAACCACCAAAGGGAGGCTCTATTTACCAGTTCTTACATTAATTAGTCAAAATGCATTTAATTAATTATACCCACTATGAATGTCTGATTTGCCAGTAATTGGATAGGGTATAGGCAGGAACCAGGTGGTATGGGAGGAGTGGACAAATTTGCAGGGCTTTTCGCTTTGGAGGCCTTGGTCTCAATATGTATTATTTGTCCTCAGATTTGTTTTTTTTTTTTTTGTAACATACCAGATACTATTTAGAAATAACCTGTTCACAAGCAGCACCTGCAGATTAGCATAAAGCTCCTATTTAGGAAGGTGTCTAGACAAAACCTAAAATAAGAACCTATAAATCTTCAGCATTCAATGGCAGCAGGCCAGAAGACTTACACAAAAACCAAGACCAGGTGGCTCTTTAGCTTTTAGCACTAAACAATTTATTATATAGATTCCCACAGGATGAGATTAGGGTTGGCCTGAAGAAGAGAATGAACTGATAGGTGTATCCTCTTTAGAATGTCTCTTTCATTTGTTCATGCATCTATCATCAGTGCATGCATGCATCCATCCATCCACCCAACAAGGCATCCATCCTTCCATTCTTCCATCCATCCATCCATCCATCCATCCATCCACCACCCATCCATCCATCCATCCAATCATCCATCCAGTCATCCTTCTGATTTAACTAGCATTTATTGACTGCTGATTTTGCATCAGACTCTGCTAAATACATGCCATGAATTAATCTCTCTTAGTCACAACTATCCATGGGGTCAATACTTAATATCATCTTCAGTTTTCAGATGAGGAAACAAAAGCTCAGAGAGTCTAAGTGACTCATTCAGCCTCCCACCAATCATATGGGAAGAGCGGGGACTCATGCTCATCTCCTGACTCCAAGTCCAGGACTCTTTCCTACCACTACCAACCTGGCTGCCTGAGGTAGGGAATCTCAACTGTTGAAGTTTAACAAGTGCAGTGCCTGTAAAGGAAAGTGGCTACCCATCCACAGCACGTTCACCTAAGGCAGTCGCTTTTTATTCATCTGTGTTCCAAGCACTCCAAGTCCTAGAGATATTATGGGGAACAAGAAAGGCATAGACCTTGTCTCCTTTTGCACCCTCCCTCCAAGCTTACAGACTAGCACAGAAACTGCTAATGGACAATTATTTAACAGCATTATTCAGTGGCTTGAAAAACACTGTCCATAGGACAGAATTCTCAGTACTGAATTACTAGTTCAAGAGCCTACCTCCTGCTGTCTTTCAGCTCTTTCCCCTCCCCTATTTGACCACTGCCATTGACTGAGTTCAGGTACTGGTTCCTGGTCACCTAGATTTCTGCCACAGCACTGGCTCCCTGACCACCTCCTCCAGTCTTGCCCACCAGCTCAGCTGAAATTGCACACTGCTGCCAGAGTGGCGTTCACGCACCATCATTTTAATCAGGTCTCTCTTCTGCTTAACTCCTTAAATGGATCCCAAAGAGCTTTAAGCTTAAACCCAAACTCCTTAGTGTGGGAGAAAGGGCCCATCAGATAAGCCCCTGCCTACCTGGACCCTCAGATGTATCATGAGATCTTACACTTGTACCTTTCCACCTGCTGCTCCCTCTGTTTGAACCACTTTTCTGACTATCTCCTCCTCCTCAGTGCACTGAACAGCGTGTTCCTTCTCAAAGTCTTGGCTAGACATAGAGAGCCCCTCCCATGTGTTCTCAGATCATTCCTGAAGCCCTTCCATCGTGTCGCTTCTGCCATTATTCTGACACTGCCTGTTCCTTCCACTAGGCTCAGAGCTCACGAGGGTGGGAACTAAGTCCTCACCTTTGTATCCTCAGGGCCAGCCTGAGCAGAAAGCCGGGCCCACGGGAGGTAATCAGCGGAATGAATGAAAGCAAAGCTCCGTGTGGACAAAGAGAGCTTTTCTGGATTTGTAAGAAAGAGAACTCTCTCTATTTCATCGCTGTTGATGAAGAATTGATGAAATCCAGCGTCCCTGTTTAATAAATACGGAAACTAAGACTAGAGGAGGTTAAGTGGACTGGCCTAAAGTCACACAGCTAGTTGGTGATCTGCTCCCATTCTGTTCATCCTTCACTTGTATTTTCACAAACAGGGGAAGCCCTCATAGATTTTCCAGGGTCTCTTTAGAGTTTTTGAGATGCACACCTAAAAATATTCATTGGGAACCTTACAACACCAAATTACTGCTGCTTGGAATAAGAACTTATATTTTGGGGGAAAACCAACTAGACCTATAGGAATGTCTAGTCTGAGATAAGTAGAATTAGAGCTGCCAGCCACCTCTGGCACTGACAATATTTTTATCTTAAGATTATTTATCTTAATTAAGATGTTCCCTGTTTCAAATGCTAGTTACAGATGCCTGAATTTCTCCTTCTTTCTGCACCCCTAGAAGTGGCAATCTTAGGAGTCAAATACACTGGCCAACTTAAAGTACAAAGCCTTTAATAGACAGAATGTAAGGACATGATTTGCCAGGTTTATAATATACTTGAACTTCACTGGTTTCAAGTTCTGACCTGTACTCATTTAGTTTGGGTTTAAGGGTATTTCTGATGCTTCCATTTTGTAGGAAACAGGTTTCTGGGAAAGCCTCAAGAAGAGTCCTGAAACTGCACTTGCTTTGTACAAAGCTACATAATTTCTTTTTGATGAGCATAGTATGTATTATTCAGAATTGTTCAGCTAAATTTCCCTAAATACACATGGGGACTTAAAAGGCAGAGAGTGGGAGGCTCTATGCCATTTAGGAGAAGTGGATTTACTGACCCCTAGGAGAGAAGAGCTTAATGAATCAGAAGTGTCTTACTTCTCATGCATGAAATAGGACTTCAAACCTCTCCCCTATCCATCAGAACTGAGGAGCCCCCAAGTGGTCTGTTAACATTTTCTCACCTGTTACATCATTGCTTCTGAAGTGTTTCCACAACTAGAACATTAGCTTTCCTGAAGGCAGGGAGCACCTGCTCAACATCTTTGGTGTCTTGACTCACGATGCACAGAAGAGTGCAAGGTATACAGTAAGTACTTAATGCTTACATAAATGTTTAGTCTGGTAGTATTTATGCTTACATAAATAAATAAGTTCCAGCAGGACCTGACTCTTGAGTCTTGCCACCCTCAGCATCTCCAGTGCTCCCTATTTCTCTTTGCAAAGCAGGAAAACTCAGTTGGACCAAGGAAGTCACAAATGAAGTTCACAACATGTACTTTTAAAAAGGCAGCTATGCGCTCAGCTGGTCTTGGGTTGTGGCTTTGTTATTGCCCTTATTTACAGCCCAAGGAATAGGCTCACTGTGTCAGAGCTGCCGAGTCCAGGACACAAGAAGCCGGAAGGCAAACTTCATTTTAAACCTTTATGCTCCTGCTTCTCAGGTCTGAGTTCAGAGCCCAAAGTCATACAGATCAGAGGTCTGGGGACAGAGAGGCATTATATCGGGTCTCCTCCCAGGAGACTGGATTAAGCAAGAAAACCTTTTGAAGCCTGGGGCCATTTTCACCCAGGAAGGCTCAAGGAGCAGGGGACTGTACAGTCCTTTCTCCTCTTCCCCTGGGTTCTGAACTCGTGCCAGTGCCTCCTGAAACCCTTTAGTCTGACTGCTGGCCAAATGAATGCACAGCCTTTGTACGGGGCAATGCCAGTGGACTCTGTATCACTAATCTGCACTAAGAAATGTGAAGCCCCCAAATCTTCCACTGGATGTCAATGAAATAACCTGGAATGCCATGTTGGAATGTAAAGTGTTACCTACTGAGAGATTCAAAAGTTTCCCACCCACCCATTAAAGGATAGAAATGTCTTGGCGTGGCTCATAGGGTTGGTCACAGAGGGGCAGTGGGAAGGATACAAGAGGGGCCTTCCCCGAGCTGCAGGGGGCAGCCTTCCCATGGCACTGGCTGGATCCTGTTACCCCAGGGGGCCTCCCCGGGTGTCTACGTGAAATCAGAATGAAGACCCTCTAGGCGCTGGGTACCGGAGCAGATGGAGCCTCTTGGTTCTGTTCCAGGCAGAGTAATTACATTGAATTTACTGTCAAGGCACTCTCTGATGCCAACTGAATGCAAGGCCTGCCTCCCCCTCCCTGCCATCTCATTGCTTATTTCCAGTTGCCAGCCCAGTTGGAGGGATGGATCATTTGACTAAGGGTAAATCTCCGTGGGATCCTAGTAGAGGGGAGGTACGCTGTTCCCCCTGGCCCGGATTCTCACAGCCAATAGGGCTCCCAGTTCAAGCAACACAAATGAGTGCAAAACTACAGCTGACTTTATTGGGGGTCCCGGGTCTCATGCTGGCTCCCTTAGTCAAGGACAATTTATTGCCAGACCCGCAAGGTTCACACAGCACAGGTGCATGCAGCCACTGAGCTCACAGGAGCACTCACACAAGCTTTGCCAAGACAGATTAACCCCCGAAGAGCACATTTTACTGAATGAGGCCAAAGTAAAAACAGAAGTTTAAGAGCACTGAGCAGTTTTTGCAGCGTGGATTCGGCAAGCAGAAAACAGAGATTCAATGCATGAATATGGCGAACAATTATGGGAATAAGAGCAACTTTGCTTCTCTTTGGTGTAATTATTGCATGAAGGCAGCATTATACTAAGTGTTTTAACTCTAAACCTAATTTTATACTTCAACAGGAGTTTAAAATAAAAAGCAGGAGCATTCTGAAAAATTGGTTATGTGCAGAGTTGTTAGTTTTGAATTCTTTTAAATTTTTGCAAGGATATATATATAACAAATATATACAAAGCAATATATATATGTATGTGTGTGTGTGTGTGTGTGTATATATATAACAAATCCAAGAAAGAAAAAAAACTAACCTCAAGATAATAAAGTATTTTAGTCATGAATAGAGACCATGGTTGGCAGTAGACTTAGGGGTGAGTGAGGAGGTCATCCGCTTGAAGTAGGGCCTAGAAAACTACTTTATATCTTAGAAGCTGGTAAGTTGTAGGTGAAAAGTCCCAAGTTTACAGAGGACAGGAAGAAGCTGGAGATAAGAACTTTAGTTGGTCAGAAAAGAATTCCAAGGTGAGGAGTAAGTAAGAGTTGTGAAATCCAGGACACTGTGATTCTCAACAGAGGATTAATGGAGAAATTGGAATCCTCGTTAATTGCTAGTGAGAATGAAAATGTTGTACCACTTTGCCAAACGGTCTGGTGTTTCCTCAAAATGTTAAATCTAGAGTTACCACATGACCCAGCAATTCCACTCCTAGGTATCAACCAGGAGAAATGAAAAATGTGTGCACACAAAAATTTGTACATGAAAGTGCATAGCAGCTAATAGCCAAAAAGTGAAAACAACCTAAATGCCCACTGATGGATGAATGGATAAACAAAAGGTGGTATATCCATATAATGGAATATTATTTGGGCATAAAATAGAATGAAGTACTGATACATGTTACAATATGGATGAACCTCAAAAAACATTATGCTCAGTGAAAGCCACACACAAAAATGATTCCACCGAGATGCCCAGAATAGCCAAGTCTAGAGAGACAGAAAGCTGATCAGTTGGGAAGTGGGAATGGAGAATAAGTCGGTATGAGGTTTCTTTTTTAGGGTGATGGCAATGTTCTAAAATCAGACAGCAATGGTTGCACAACTCTGTAAATATATTAAAAATCACTGAATTATACACTTAAAACTAGTGTATTTTATGGTATGGAAATTACTCCTCAATAAACAAAACAAAAGCAGAGGCCTTCAGGATGTAATCAGGAAACTGATTTGAGGATTCAGCTCCAAATTTGTCCCAACCCTCTGGCTCCAGTTACCAGGGCTGATGGTGTCCTCCTAACTGATGGGGTGTCCCCAGGTGTCACTGACTTGTGATTTTTAGGTAGAAAATTTACCAAACTGAGTTCTGATGGCTATACTAAGAGTTTCAGTAAAAAATAAAAACCAGAAAAAAAAAAAAAAGGTGAGGGGTGGGAGGTTAGTTTTATGGTTGAATAAATTTAGAAAATGGCATTAAATAAGCCTGTGTACTGAAGAACTTCTTAGAGCCTCTGGTATGCTGATATGCCTTGTGAATCTGTTGTATAATACAGCATAATTGTTATATAATTGTTGTATAACAATTCCTCCATTCCTGCTCCCAGCCCCAGGCAACTCCTGAGCTACTTTCTGTCTTTCTAGATTTGCCTGTACTGGGCATTTCATGTAAGTGGAATCATACAATGTGGGGGTCTTTTGTGTGGCACTTTTTTCTGCAGAGCATAATGTTCTTGAGGTTCATCTGTATGGTAGCATGTATCAGTACTTCATTCCATTTTATGACCAAATAATATTCCATTATATGAATATACCCAACTTTTGTTTATCCGTTCATCTGTTGATGGGCATCTGGGTTCTTTCCACTTTGGGGCTATTATGTATAATGCTGTTATGAATGTTCATGAGGAATTCAAGCAGTTAAAAGGGCAATGCATGAAAAATAGGTAAATCTGGCTTGAGGGGCAGAGTGAGGGTGTGGACTGAGAAAGGAAGGAGTAAGCAATTGGGGAGGCTATGCAGACAGCTCCAAGTATACGGGTAATACTTTATTTCTTAAGATGCTTAAGCAGGGGGTGGTGATAAAATCTGCACTTCAAATTTTCCACCAGGTTGGTAGCCTGGTGGAAATATGGAAGCAAAACCAAAGATGGGGAGTTGGGAAACTCTTGCAGTAAGAAGGGCAGCACAGACAACAGGGTAGAGAGGAAGCTCTGGTTGCTGTTTAGGGGATGGGGTTGGTGAGGGCTGAGAGTGTGGGAGAAAGAGGAACTGAGGAAATGGTCAAGCTTCTGGCTTAGGCATTGTTTGGGGGTAGGATGCCACCCACTGAGGTAAACCCTGGAAGAGGATGGGTTTGGCATGATAGGTTTGGGACAGTGTGGTACAAATGTTGCCTATTTAAGCCAGGAATTCAGAAGAGAGAGGATTATGGAAACATCATGTGAGCTGCTATTCTCAAAGTGTGGTTTGGGGGAACACCTGAAGTGGAATCCGTTGGGATATGGGTTAAAATACACGAGCCCTACCTGGAGCTACTGAATCAGAATCTCTGGGCACAAGGTCTGGGATGCTTCCTTGTTAACAAGTTCCCCAGATGACTCTTGCAGGTGCCAAAGGAGGGCCCCATGGAGGTATAAGCTGGGCCCCAGGAGCCATCAGTGATTGGCTGCACCTGGCAGGAAGGCTTACCCAATTCTGACTGTAGGAAAATTCTCACTGTGTTGGGAGGACCCTACGATTGGAGGCTCTGGTGCTTGGGGTAGATATTCCCCACTTTGACAGGTTTCCCATTTGCACACGGAGCAGTCATCATTTGAATTTTTTGGCAGCTGTGGGTGTGCTTTTTTTTTTTTTTTTTTTTTTTAATCATCATTTTATTGAGATATATTCACATACCACGCAGTCATACAAAACAAATTGTACTTTCGATTGTTTACAGTACCATTACATAGTTGTACATTCATCACCTAAATCAATCCCTGACACCTTCATTAGCACACACACAAAATAACAAGAATAATAATTAGAGTGAAAAAGAGCAATTGAAGTAAAAAAGAACACTGGGTACCTTTGTCTGTTTGTTTCCTTCCCCTACTTTTCTACACATCCATCCATAAACTAGACAAAGTGGTGTTTGGTCCTTATGGCTTTCCCAATCCCATTGTCACCCCTCATAAGCTACATTTTTATACAACTGTCTTCGAGATTCATGGGTTCTGGGTTGTAGTTTGATAGTTTCAGGTATCCACCACCAGCTACCCCAATTCTTTAGAACCTAAAAAGGGTTGTCTAAAGTGTGCATAAGAGTGCCCACCAGAGTGACCTCTCGGCTCCTTTTGGAATCTCTCTGCCACTGAAGCTTATTTCATTTCCTTTCACATCCCCCTTTTGGTCAAGAAGATGTTCTCCGTCCCACGGTGCCAGGTCTACATTCCTCCCTGGGAGTCATATTCCACGTTGCCAGGGAGATTCACTTCCCTGGGTGTCTGATCCCACGTAGGGGGGAGGGCAGTGATTTCACCTTTCAAGTTGGCTTAGCCAGAGAGAGAGGGCCACATCTGAGCAACAAAGAGGCATTCAGGAGGAGACTCTTAGGCACAAATATAGGGAGGCCTAGCCTCTCCTTTGCAGCAACCGTCTTCCCAAGGGTAAAACTTATGGTAGAGGGCTCAACCCATCAAACCACCAGTCCCCTATGTCTGTGGTCATGTTAGCATCCATGGAGGTGGGGTAGGCGAATACCCCTGCATTCTCCACAGGCTCCTCAAGGGGGCACTACATCTTTTTTTTTTTTTTTTTTTTTTAACTTTCCCTTCTTTTTTCAAATCACCTGTATGAAAAAAAAAGTTAAAAAGAAAACAAACATACAATAAAAGAGCATTTCAAAGAGACCATAGCAAGGGAGTAAGAAAAAGACAACTAACCTAAGATAACTGCTTAACTTCCAACATGTTCCTACTTTACCCCAAGAAAGTTACATAATATAGCAACATTTCAGTGAACTTGTTCCTACTACAACCATCAGAAATTAACAGACCATAGTCATTTCTGGGCATCCCCAGAACGTTAAATAGCTTATCTGTTCTTCCTGGATTATTGTTCCCCCTTCCTTAATTGCTCTCTACTGCTAGTTCCCCTACATTCTACATTATAAACCATTTGTTTTACATTTTTCAAAGTTCACATTAGTGGTAGCATATAATATTTCTCTTTTTGTGCCTGGCTTATTTCGCTCAGCATTATGTCTTCAAGGTTCATCCATGTTGTCATATGTTTCACCAGATCGTTCCTTCTTACTGCCGCGTAGTATTCCATCGTGTGTATATACCACATTTTATTTATCCACTCATCTGTTGAAGGACATTTGGGTTGTTTCCATCTCTTGGCAATTGTGAATAATGCTGCTATGAACATTGGCGTGCAGATATCTGTTCGTGTCACTGCTTTCCGATCTTCCGGGTATATACCGAGGAGTGCAATCGCTGGATCGAATGGTAGCTCTATATCTAGTTTTCTAAGGAACTGCCAGACTGACTTCCAGAGTGGCTGAACCATTATACAGTCCCACCAACAATGAATAAGAGTTCCAATTTCTCCACATCCCCTCCAGCATTTGTAGTTTCCTGTTTGTTTAATGGCAGCCATTCTAACCGGTGTTAGATGGTATCTCATTGTGGTCTTAATTTGCATCTCTCTAATAGCTAGTGAAGCTGAACATTTTTTCATGTGTTTCTTGGTCATTTGTATTTCCTCTTCAGAGAACTGTCTTTTCATATCTTTTGCCCATTTTATAATTGGGCTGGCTGTACTATTGTCATTGAGTTGTAGGATTTCTTTGTATATGCAAGATATCAGTCTTTTGTCAGATACATGGTTTCCAAAAATTTTTTCCCATTGAGTTGGCTGCCTCTTTACCTTTTTGAGAAATTCCTTTGAGGTGCAGAAACTTCTAAGCTTGAGGAGTTCCCATTTATCTATTTTCTCTTTTGTTGCTTGTGCTTTGGGTGTAAAGTCTAGGAAGTGGCCTCCTAATACAAGGTCTTGAAGATGTTTTCCTACATTATCTTCTAGGAGTTTTATGGTACTTTCTTTTATATTGAGATCTTTGGTCCATTTTGAGTTAATTTTTGTGTAGGGGGTGAGGTAGGGGTCCTCTTTCATTCTTTTGGATATGGATATCCAACTCTCCCAGCCCCATTTGTTGAAAAGACCATTATGGCTCAGTTCGGTGACTTTGGGGGCCTTATCAAAGATCAGTCGGCCATAGATCTGAGGGTCTATCTCTGAATTCTCAATTCGATTCCATTGATCTATATGTCTATCTTTGTGCCAGTACCATGCTGTCTTGGCAACTGTGGCTTTATAATAAGCTTCAAAGTCAGGGAGTGTAAGTCCTCCCACTTCGTTTTTCTTTTTTAGAGTGTCTTTAGCAATTCGAGGCATCTTCCCTTTCCAAATAAATTTGATAACTAGCTTTTCCAAGTCTGCAAAGTAGGTTGTTGGAATTTTGATTGGGATTGCATTGAATCTGTAGATGAGTTTGGGTAGAATTGACATCTTAATGACATTTAGCCTTCCTATCCATGAACATGGAATATTTTTCCATCTTTTAAGGTCCCCTTCTATTTCTTTTAGTAGAGTTATGTAGTTTTCTTTGTATAGGTCTTTTACATCTTTGGTTAAGTTGATTCCTAGGTACTTGATTTTTTTGGTTGCTATTGAAAATGGTATCTTTTTCTTGAGTGTCTCTTCAGTTTGTTCATTTCTAGCATATAGAAACATTACTGACTTATGTGCATTAATCTTGTATCCCGCTACTTTGCTAAATTTGTTTATTAGCTCTAGTAGGTGTATCGTTGATTTCTCAGGGTTTTCTAGATATAAGATCATATCATCTGCAAACAATGACAGTTTTACTTCTTCTTTTCCAATTTGGATGCCTTTTATTTCTTTGTCTTGCCGGATTGCCCTGGCTAGCACTTCCAGCACAATGTTGAATAACAGTGGTGACAGCGGGCATCCTTGTCTTGTTCCTGATCTTAGAGGGAAGGCTTTCAGTCTCTCATCATTGAGTACTATGCTGGCTGTGGGTTTTTCATATATGCTCTTTATCATGATGAGGAAGTTTCCTTCAATTCCTACCTTTTGAAGTGTTTTTATCAAAAAGGGATGTTGGATTTTGTCAAATGCTTTTTCAGCATCTATTGAGATGATCAATTGATTTTTCCCTTTCGAGTTTTTAATGTGTTGTAATACATTGATTGTTTTTCTGATGTTGAACCATCCTTGCATGCCTGGAATGAACCCCACTTGGTCATGGTGTATGATTTTTTTAATGTGTCTTTGGATTCGATTTGCAAGTATTTTGTTGAGGATTTTTGCATCTATATTCATTAGGGAGATTGGCCGGTAGTTTTCCTTTTTTGTAGCATCTTTGCCTGGTTTTGGTATTAGATTGATGTTAGCTTCATAAAATGAGTTAGGTAGTGTTCCATTTTTTTCAATGTTTTGAAAGAGTTTGAGTAAGATTGGTGTCAGTTCTTTCTGGAAAGTTTGGTAGAATTCCCCTGTGAAGCCATCTGGCCCTGGGCATTTATTTGTGGGAAGATTTTTGATGACTGATTGGATCTCTTTGCTTGTGATGGGTTGGTTGAGGTCTTCTATTTCTTCTCTGGTCAGTCTAGGTTGTTCATATGTTTCCAGGAAATTGTCCATTTCTTCTACATTATCCAGTTTGTTGCCATATAGTTGTTCATAATATCCTCTTATAATTTTTTTAATTTCTTCAGGATCTGCAGTTATGTCACCTTTTTCATTCATTATTTTGTTTATATGGGTCTTCTCTCTTTTTGATTTTGTCAGTCTAGCTAGGGGCTTGTCAATCTTGTTGATCTTCTCAAAGAACCAACTTTTGGTGATATTTATCCTTTCTATTGTTTTTTTGTTCTCTATGTCATTTATTTCTGCTTTAATCCTTGTTATTTCTTTTCTTCTACTTGGTTTAGGATTGGTTTGCTGTTCATTTTCTAGCTTCTTCAGTTGATCCATTAGTTCTTTGATTTTGGCTCTTTCTTCCTTTTTAATATATGCGTTTAGTGCTATAAATTTCCCCCTTAGCACTGCTTTTGCTGCATCCCATAGGTTTTGGTATGTTGTGTTCTCATTTTCATTCGTCTCTATATATTTAGCAATTTCTCTTGTGTGGGTGTGCTTTTGTCCTTCTGATTTGACAGCTTGCCCTGGTCCTCCTGTGTCCTCCAATTAACAAACCTGTCAAAGCACCACTTGAAAGGCCTCTTAAATGATCCACAACACTGTTTTCCACAAATCCCCTCGGAGATGAGTTGTCTTAACTAAACATGCTCTGGAGTGCTATGCAATCAAGTATTTGGCTTCCTGATCATTAAAACAGCCATATCCTGCTTTCAACAGGAATCTGTAGAAGGCACGGCCATATGGACATGGGAGAAGAACAAAAGCTCTTTCATTACTGCAAGTGGTTGGAAAATAAACCTTGGGCATTCCTTGCACTTAGTAGGTGCTCAATAAACACCAGCAGAATTAGGTTGAAACTGTCCCTTCCTTGTTCCACCACCTATGACACTGGGAAGAAACACATTTTCCTGAAAATCTGCTGTTATTTCAGAGATTGGAAACTGGATGGAAGAAAAATCAGCCAGGGAATCAGAGGAGTTTGGGATCAGCTTAGGACATCAATGAGAATCTGCAGAGAGAAGACTCAGGAATTATTACTATCTTCAAGAGACTACAGGTCTTTCAGGGCAATCTTTTAGTTTGCTGAGGTCTATATAGTCAAATTTACCAAGGTGAATCAAGGTACAAAATGTCCATGACCTTAGAACTAGTATCAATTACCCAGAAAATCAAAGCCAGTGTATTTTTAATGCACACCAAAAATTTTAAAGAGGTTTCCCTCAACTTCCCTTATTGTTGAAATTTAGTCTCAGGTGCTCTGACTTCTAGACAATTGGTCACAACTAATTCACTCTTTTCCAAATTAAAAGCAGCCTGGATAGCTCCAAATGAGCTGGAAGATTTCAATCTATTTGCCGAACAAATAGAATGGCGGTCCTGTATCCCCAGAGGAGCGGATGCTCACCTAATAAAAGATTAAGATGCTAGCACTTATCTGGTAAGTAATTTCGTGCCTTTGTCAGACCCATCCCCAGCAGAAGGCAAATCAGTCTCCAGGGCTCCTAGGTTTTGCAAAGGCTTTCCCTTCGGGGAGCCACTTTTCTTCACCAAGGGGGATTTTCTGAAATTTTCAACATGGGCAAACTCTGATCTTCCAGTCACGGCACTGAATGTAATTGCAGCTTCCTGCAGGTCCATGTTTCCTGTCCCATGACCCGCCCACCAACTCACAGCTGATTGGCCCAGAGGCAAGCACCTGACCCCAGAGCAGCCAATCATGCCAGTATTTTGACACAAGACTTTAAGTATTAGTTCCTTGCTCCCTTCCTCCCTCCCTGTCCTGAGCCTCTTGTATTCTACCCAGCACCCCTCAAAATGCCTTTTCTGATCATCCCATTTCTTATCAGCTGTGCCATTAGCTGGAAGTTACTGGGAAACCTTAGAATTGGGGATCCACGATTCAGCCCCGCCTCCGTATCAGCCGATTGGACCAGTGAAGGGCACGTGACCCCGGACTGACCGTTCATAGGCTGGCTCGCATTGCCTGCAGCAACGTGGATGGAGAGTGGGGCCCGGGAGGTGGTTGTGGCTGACACAGACAAGCTGAAGCTCGGCTTCAGAGGACGGGCGGCTAGCGGGCACCCAGACGGACGCCGAGAAGCTGAGGCAGTGAGGACCAAAGGGAGAGCTCAGACTGCTGCTCCTGAATATCCCAGAAGCCAGAACTGCCCCGATACTGGCCATACTCCTGGCTCCTGCCTTCCTGATAGGAGGTCTGGCCATCTCGCTCCTGCCCACTCATCATGTGAGGTAACCTGTGAGAGCCATACCAAACCTCCTCCAGCATCTTCGCTATCCCTTCTCCCCTCCTCCAGCATTGCCCTCTCCCCTTTCGCCTCCTCCTCTTCCCCATCATCAGCATCATCATCATCACCTCATCATCATTGCTGTGGTTTAGTGGGCACTTACTTTGTGCCCGGCTCTGTCCACAGCACTTGATATTCATGGACACTACTACTCCTCACAACAACCCTGTCAGATAGGTACTATTATTGACCCTGTTTTTCATATGAGGAACAAGGAGACTAACTGGCCCAACCTCACACGGTTCTAAGCGGTGGAGTCAGACTTTGACCCGAGGCTGTCTCCCAAGTCCATGCGTTGTGGCTTGCTTAGACCCAGATCCTCTCAGAGCTAGCTTGCTTTCTTTTCTTCCTTCCTTCCTTCCTTCCTTCCTTCCTTCCTTCCTTCCTTCCTTTCAAAAGGACTATAGAGATCATCAACTCCAGTAATTCTCAAACTTTGGGATTTCATAGACCAAATAACAATAAATAAACAGGGCCTATGGACATAGGGTTGCCAGCTTCTAGCTTCCTCAAGTAAGGACACGAGGGTGGGGAAAATGGAAGTACAATCTTTACCATCACAAAAGAAGGGCCATTCAACACAAGAAAAATAGGCAGTACGTAATGTTAAAGTAGAGTCCTTTGAGCCGAATAAACCAGGTCATAAGAAAAACTCACTATATTGCCTTTTTTTCCCCCTAATTCTTCCATATGGCAGTTAAAATGCGGCCATGAACCAGCCCTGGCTCTCAGACTGGTGGGCGTCACTGGTTTTCTTCCAATTCCCCACATCACCTGTGAGGAAACAGAGGCCTGGAGAGGGTGAGTGACTTCTTCAAGGTCATACGAGGAGTTGCAAGCAGATCTGGAACTTGAATTCAGGTCTCTTGACGTCTACAGCTGAACAGTATTATTTCTGGGGAGCTTTCATCCCCATATGGTGAGGACTGAACACCATGGACGTGTGCTCCCTGAGTCCTCACTGGTGATGGATTGGAAGTCCTGGCCTTGGGGATTTGCAGTCTTCTCCTACTGGCCTGTTTGAATTCTCATGACAACCCTGCAAGGCAGATAATTCTGCTTTCATTTTAAAGATGAAGCACGTGTAGTTCAGAGGTTATTTGCCCCTTGTTCCCAGTCACACTGTCAGTTGTTTGAAGGCAGCCTTCCCACAGGTGCCAGCGTTCCATGCCCTGAGGGTGGAACCCTTCCTGGAGGATGTACAGTGGGGATGGCACAACTCCAAGTAGCTGTTTCTTTTCCTCTGTTTATAAGGAGGAAATGCCCTTTAGTTGTTGAACATGCATTTACCTGTTCAATACCTATGTAACAGATGTGTTTACTTCCTCTGCCTCCAGCCCTAGAAGGGACAACCCTAACCATCCTTTTTCCCTGCTACCCTTGCCCTGTCTCCAGCTCAGCTGATTTGAATTTGGAATCCAAGGGACTTGAACCAATAACATTCCTTTTGAGTCAATAGCTACACAGGGAAGTTCTAGTTAATAGCAGGAGCTTGAGTTACGAGATCATGTATCCTTGGGTCCCATCTCACTGTAACTGGAGCATCCATTTGGGGTGATAGAAAAGCAGAGGAGACAGAGAGGAGGTGAGAGAAGAGGAAAGAAGAAAAGAGAGAAGCAAGAAGAGAGAAAGAGAGTCCTGATTCCTTGCTCTTAGGAAATTTTGGATGCTGCTTATCTTGAGCTAGTTTGAGCGGGTTTCTCTTCTGTGCAACAAAAAGGTGCTTAGTCAGAATAGGATGATCTGGGCCTTACACTGGTCTGGATGTGGGAATATAGAGAATTATGGCTCAGTCTCTGCTGTCCAGAAGCTCATTTTCCAGCATGGAGCAGAAGACAGTTTCTCCCTGCCCTGTGCAAACACTCACAAGTGCACATGCTGCTCTGTGTCCTTGATACCCTTTTTGTGCTGAAGATGGAGCCTCCAAGACTTTCCCCCAAATATCTAACCAACAAAGAGGGCATGTTTAAAAAGGACAAAAAAATCAAATGAAGCCTAACTGAGAAAGCACTAAAAAATTCTATCAATATTACCAGATTGTATTTATCACAACAGCCAGCTCATCCTAGGAGCTCTTAACAAACATTACCCCTGGCTAAGCTTCTCAGGGACAGATGAGGGACAAGCAACAAAAATAAGGATGCCTTCTTAGGAGGTTGGATGGCTCCTGAAGGAAACACGTTACTGGTGCTTGTGGCTGTGCTGAACTGGTCTATTTGCCTCTTCAATTTTGCTGGTAGTGTTTATTTTGGTGCTTAGTGAAGCAGGATGATAAAACAGAACTTGTCCTGTTGTAGAGTCACTACTGAAAACAACCGGTAACAAGTCCTCCACATTCAGAGAGAGGAGCTGGATCTTCTTTCCAGAATTTAGTAAGGGGACAGCCCATCACCCACCTCCAGCTACTGAAGGGTAAGCTGGCATTGTTTTATACTGATCCATGGATGTTGAACTTGAAAATAAAAGAGGATTCTTTATTTCCAATTTCAAGGTGTTATCACAAGAGTGGCACTGGGATCTGGGGAGACTCTTTTCCTCCTTGACATTGGGGTTGGCAGCTTTCACGTCAGTGTAAGCTGAATCTGCAAAGTCATTTGGGCCTTTCCAATGGAGGGGGTTTATGAAACTAAAACATTATTATTAGTGCACATGGTCATTTCCTATTGTGGCTTCAACCAGTCACCAACTATTTACTGGATGCTAAGCTCCAGGAATACACCCATTAATAAGACACAAGGAGGTTCTCCATCCTTTGCGGAACTCACAGTTTGGGGCAGAGGTTGAAAACTGGTGGTCTAGGGGAAGGAGAGAGTTCCTATGCCCTGCAGTTTTTTTTTTTTTTTTAATTTGGTTCTCATGATGCTTTACAAATTTTTGCAGTAACATTTTAATATTGGGAGATCTCACACAAAAATCTAGACTTCCAGTTTCTCTTGAAAACTTGGAAGATCTGGCAACAGATCACATTGTGCCCTCATGGCCATAGTCAGCTGGTGCTGAGGAATGATTGCCTCCTTTAGTTGGAAAGACTTCCTTCCTCCCACGGTCCTCACTGTGACCTACTGTCAGGTGACAATCATCATCATAATTGCCCTCTTTATCTTTTGGTAAAACAATATTTCTTCGTATCCTAGTCTCCATTAAAAATAGGAAAACAAAATATAGACCAAAGGACCCATATTTTTCAAGAAAAATGACAGAGCACCAAATTTCTTCATGAAGGTATTTATTATGGAAAAAAAAGTCTATGCCAACTTCCTGCACACCTGACTGTTTACTCTTTAAATCATGTATCCAGCAACTTTGGGCATTTAAGTTTTTGCTCTTTGGTCCAGTGATTTCAAAATTTTTCCTCTAACAGGATCCCACTTGGATAGTTGGCATACACAGAAGAACCTTAAAAAATAGTTTTCATTTAATTAATGACCAAGGTTGGGCTTGCTGGTCAATGCAGGCATCCCTCATATTGTTCCAGTTTCCAAATGAATGCTGTTCCAGGTGGTGGGGGTAATTTAAGTTTCATATTGATTTTTTTTTTTTTTTTTAATATATCATCTCCTTCCTGAAGTCTGCTAAAATTTCACCTTGGTTGTTTGCCCATGGTATTTCTGTTCTTGTTGGTCTTTGGACAGATTCCTTTTCTCCCTTTGGTGCTATTTCTTCTGTAGCTTTTATTTTGCTCTGTGGATTATTTTACTTGTAGACTGATGTAGCTCTAAGAAACTCCTGTCCCCACCTGCTGCTTTTGGGCACAAACTGGATCCTTTCAGCTTCCAAATGGTCTCCTATTTATTACTCTTTAAAAGAAGCCAGATCAGCCATGCAAGGGGAATGGGGGCTAAGAGCTTCTTGTTAGAATCAGGAACCTGAACTTCAGGACCAAATGGGCTTTTGAGGTTAATCTAATCTCATCCTTTCTTCTTGGAGATGGGGAAACTGAGGTCAAGAGAGGAGGTGAAAAAAGGGCCCAAGGTAATTAACTGTAAGAGGGATTGTAAGAGGGCTGTACTAATTCTAAGAGGGAGATATGGATGCAGATACTTGCATGCAATTGCTTATTTGGCAATGAACTACTTCCATTTTGGGTAGAACATGGAAATTGAGAAAAATATCCTGTAGAAAAAAATGTTTTGGTCTTTTACGGGTGTTCTAGTTTGCTAATGCTGCAGAATGCAAAACACCAGAGATGGATTGGCTTTTATAAAAAGGGGGTTTATTTGGCTACACAGTTACAGTCTTAAGGCCATAAAGTGTCCAAGGTAACACATCAGCAATCGGGTACCTTCACTGGAGGATGGCCAATGGTGTCCGGAAAACCTCTGTTAGCTGGGAAGGCACGTGGCTGGCGTCTGCTCCAAAGTTCTGGTTTCAAAATGGCTTTCTCTCAGGATGTTCCTCTCTAGCAAACTTGCTCCTCTTCAAAACATCACTCACAGCTGCACTGAGTTCCTTCTCTTTGAGTCAGCTCATTTATATGGCTCCACTGATCAAGGCCCACCCTGAATGGGTGGGGCCATGCCTCCATGGGAATATCTCATCAGAGTCATCACCCACAGCTGGGTGGGGCACATTCTAAGCAAATCTAATCAGCACCAAAACGTCTGCCCCACAAGAATACATCAAAGATAATGGAGTTTGGGGGACACAATACATTCAAACTGGCACAATGGGTAAGTTATAGAGAAGGAGGAGGAAATGGCACTCTCAGTTGATTGACTTGAAGTTGAAAAGATCTAGCTCCAAACCTCCATAAGTCTCCATAGAAAAAATTTAATTTTCATGTACATGTGAATTAGTGGTGTGCTTGAATATTCAGTAACTATCCCCTCCCCACTCCTAAATACCCTGACTTGTAGCATTTGACAATTTCTATGGTGTAAATACTTCCACCATGCCTGATTTTGAGCTGCCAGCATGACATCACTGAATGCAGACTTGGGAAGCAGTGTGCACAGTTGGTTTTCTGAGCCAATGCAAGCTGCCTCCTGATGTGAATGTGCATATACTTAATTGTTTCTGCATAGGTATTGTTCAGAGTCCACCTAAATCTTGATTTCAAGACAACTTTTCAGTTCTGTAGCTAGAATGCCTCCGAGAAAGTAAGAGTCAAGCCCACTGCCCACCACACTGTGTTGTATAGACATCCAGGTCAATTGGTTAGATGGTCAGCAAACACTGATGGAGCACTACTGTGTGTCTGTCCTTGTGTAAGGCACTGAAGGTTCAGTAATAAACCAGACAGATGTGGTCCTTGACAGGCTAGGAACTTGCTATCAAGCAGAATTCAACAGAATTGTTGATCTGATGGCTGATTTATCTGTCCTTTTATCACTAGCCAACTTTATAAAATAAAGCAAATAATTCTAAAATGCTCTGGGAATTGCTTTTTACCCCATTGAGAACTTACAACCCTGTGCCAGTTTGGATGTATTATGTCCCCCAGAACGCCATTATCTTTGTTGCAATCTTGTGGGGGCAGACTTACTAGTGTTGATTAGATTGGAACCTGTTGGTTCAGTGTTTCCATGGCGATGTGACTCAACCAGCTGTGGGCGAGACCTTTCATTGGATTATTTCCATGGAGGTATTGCCCCACCCATTCAGGGTGGTCTTTGTTGTATTACTGGAGTACTTTAAAAAGAACCACACAGACACCTGAAACTCAGAGTCTAGAGCTTTGCAGATACGAATGTCAGTATTAACGCATACAGCAATTGTTAAAAAAAAAAGCCGAAAAAAGCCCAGACTTCAATTAGAGATATGAATGAAACAGCTCTGATTAAGCAAATTGGGCCAAAGAGTAAAGGTTGAAACTGACTGTGTATTAAAACTTCAACTTCCTTGTGAGACTAAGGGAAGAAATGTTTATTTGGTGCAGGATCTATATTTTCTAAACAATATAACTTCTACAGCCAGTTTGTTCAAACACCACAATTACATGGAACTTTGAATAAGAAGTGAGACATGGTAGGTCTCTATAGCTTAGAGTGAAATAGCAGCACATCCCAAAGTACGAAGTAATTTGGGCAGAGAATAAAAATATATATGCAGGGCCTCCCTGAGGAGCTGGGGGAAAATGCAAAGTGTTGGACTTCCTCACCTGGATTGTTGCTGATGTTCTCACAAACATTGGAGACTGACGGCTTGACATGATGAGCCCTCTACCTTGGGGCTTGCCCCTGTGAAGCTTGTTACTGCAAAGAGAGGCTAAACCTGCTTATAATTGTGCCTAAGAGTCTCCCCTGAGTGCCTCTTTGTTGCTCAGATGTGGCCTTCTCTCTCTCTCTCTCTAGCTAAGCCACCTTGGCAGGTGATCTCACTGCCCTCCCCCCTATGTGGGACCTGACTCCCAGGGGTGTAAATCTCCCTGGCAACACAGGATATGACTCCTGGGGATGAATCTGGACCTGGCTTCGTGGGTTTGAGAACATCTTCTTGACCAAAAGGGGCATGTGAAATGAAACTAAATATAAAGCTTCAGTGGCTGAGAGATTCCAAACAGAGTTGAGAGGTCACTCTGGTGGACATTCTTATGCACTATATATAGATAATAGCTCTTAGGTTTTAATGTATTGGAATAGCTAGAAGTAAATACCTGAAACTACCAAACTCCAACCCGGTAGCCTTGACTCTTGAAGATGATTGTATAACAACGAAGGTTACAAGGGGTGACAGTGTGAGTGTGAAAACCTTGTGGATGACACTCCCTTCATCCAGTGTATGGATGGATGAGTAGAAAAATGGGGACAAAAACTAAATGAAAAATAGAGTGGAATGGGGGGATGATTTGGGTGTTTTTTTTTATTTTTATTTTTTATTCTTATTCTGATTCTTTCTGATGTAAGGAAAATGTTCAAAAATAGATTGGGGTGATAAATGCGTAACTGTATGATGGTACTGTGAACAGTTGATTGTACACCATAGATGATTGTATGGTATGTGAATATATCTCAATAAAACTGAGTTAAAAAAAAAATAAAAAGAGCCACACAGGCCTAGACACTACTACAGGCAAGAGGGACACTTTGAAGAATGCACAGGAGCCGAGAGAGCAACTGAGAGTGACATTTTGAAGAGGAGCTGCAACTGAGAGATGCGTTTTGAAGATGGCTGTTGGAAGCTGACACTGACATTTTGGAGAAAGCCATTTTGAAACCAGAACTCTGGAGCAGACACCAGCCACGTGCCTTCCCAGCTAACAGAGGTTTTCCAGATACCATTGGTCATCCTCCAGTGAAGGTACCCGATTGTTGATGCATTACCTTGGACACTTTATGGCCTTAAGACTGTAACTGTGTAACCAAATAAACCCCCTTTATAAAAGCCAATCTATTTCTGGTATTTTGCAAAACAGCAGCATTAGAAAACTGGAAGAAACCCCAACTTCCCTATGCACCATTTTAATCCTAAGGGACGTCAGATAATATTCCCATTTTCAAAATATCTTGAATATAGATTCAATGTAATTTCCAAAGGAAAGCTATTTCCTATTATCACTATTAGGAGTGGAGAAATTTCCCACCAACTTAAACAAAATGCTAAAGAACTACAATTGCAGAAAGCTTGGAGATCACTTTTTATATCTTCTTGGCAAACGTGTCAATGGCAAACCGCTATTACTGCATTTGCTGATTCTCCTTGCTTTACACTGGTGTTGCAGAAAGTCAGTGTACCTGGTGCTCCTGCCTAAAATGTGTGTGGACCCAAATCGGCAAATGCAGATAAAGCAACCACAAGTTTCCCTTGTGTAAAACTTTGTACAGTGCAGACTTGCTGGGCCAGCTCTGTGCCCCATTCGATTGCTAACTGGAAAAGGTTCTTCCACCTCGGGTTAAAGACTCAGTGAAATTACCCTCTTCAATTATGACAGCAGATCAAAGTCATAATCCTAGAACTCTTGGGAGAGGTGTTTGGTAACACTCTCTCTATGGCTGTAACTATAACTGTTAACATCTTATTCCTTGGAATAAATGTAACCTCTAAAAATGCTAAGGAATTCTCACTGTAGTAGGATTGGGAGAAGGAGCCCTGTTCTTTTCCTGTTAGACGTATTCAAGGAGGCAGCTTTTTGGTTTGTGCAGTTCTGGGCTGGTTTGTGACTCAATGCTTACGTATGAATAACTGACTGCTAATAATGGTGTCTTATATCTGAGGCTTAGCTAGAGGGCCTGAGAAAGCAGGAGGGGGTTTCTAGCAGATGAGTCAATTCAGACAAGAGATAGCAGTTTTAATCTAATTTTAGGGGATTACCTGCACATGAAAACATAGACTCCAATACCCAGTCCTTCTAGAGAGCTGGAGTGCCAGATTAACATTTCTAAGATGCTTTCCTCTTAATTGCCTCTGTCTCTTCAGATCATATCTATTATAAGAGTTTGGGGGATGGTGGTGGTGGGGATTTGGCTGCTGAAAGTTTCAAAGGGGTGGCGTGTGGGTCAGTTTATTTTGCCAGACTCTTCTCGACTTGGCTTGAAGGAGAGGAAATGAAGAGTGAGATTTTGAGACATTCCCCAGGAGAGATGTTCCCTCCCCATCAAAGACAGCTAAATCCACGTGGGTGTGGGTACCAGGGCCGACACGGTTCAGCTGTGAACTGACATTAGATGCATGTGCCTGATAATACAGGGGTGCAGTCCAAGCCCCAAAACTTTGCCCAGGCTTACTCCTCTTTCCCCCTGAATTTGTGTGGCTGTGGCTGGAGGAACGGTAGGGCAAGGCTTACTTTCTCCTGTGCTTACTGTATGTCACTACCATTTCCATCCACACCCCACCATGTTTATTCTTCACAAGAATCCATTGGCATGGCCATCATCATCCCCATTTAGGGATGAGGAAACCGAGGTTCAGAGAGGAGAATCGATTTCCCCAAATTCCTCAGCTAGGAAGGGGCTGTGTCAGGACTTGAACCCAGGGCTGACTGGCTCCAATACCCTTGCTCCTAAATACTCTTCTGTATTCTTTTGTTCCCAGAAGCTTGAATTTGGCATTTGAGCAGTGGTTGTTGCCCCTGGTTGAACCTTTGCGTAACAGGGGGGAGCCTTTTAAAAGATACCAATGCCTGGAACCAACTGCAGAGTCACTGAATCAGAATTTCTGGAAGTGGGGCCCGGGCATTGGTAATTATGCAGAGTATACAAAAACAAGCTGTTTGGCCCATCCTGACAGCCAGTGGTCTTGCCAGTGGCTCTGGGGGTTGTCTGGATTTGAGTTACCACTGTTCAGGGAAGTCACGCCCTCTCTCATAGAGATGTAAGGCCGAGGTCACAAACTGGTGGCTAAGGACTGACCCTGGCCCACTGATGTGCTGAGTTTCATCTTCACAGTGTTGGAAATGGTTTCTAATTAATTACCAAGATTTAAGAATCAGAGATTGCACATAAAAATTGGTATGTCTTGCTTCTCCTGGAAACGCAGAAGACACGCCAAGAGCTGGCCTGCAGTCCTGACGGGCCCTGTCGGCTGGGGCTGAGTAGAAGCTGCTCCCACCCCACTCGGTCCGGGACTAGCCCTGGGGCCGTGTGACCTGGTGACCCCTACTCAGCGTTAAGTTAGAGAATATATTTTTATTTTTATTTATTTTTTTATTTTTATTTTTTTAAGAGAATATATTTTTAAAGGGTTAAAACGTTGCCTGACCCATGGTAAATAGTCTATAAAGAGAATTTTTTATTACTACTATTTTCTGATTACTGTTATTCTCTTTGCCTGCTGCCTCCTTTGGAATACTCATGCTCAGTTGTGCATGGAGGGATACCTGGGGTTCTCTCCTCCACTTTTTGCCATGGGACGAGGGAACCCCCACTTTGAACACATCCCCAGTTCCTCCCAACCCAGCTACCACACACTAACCACCACAGTTTCCAGCAGAAAACACAGGGAGTGGTTTCCCTGGCAACCCCCGAGTTGTGGCCTCTGGTTGGCACGCTTTGCAGTTGGGAATCAGAGCTGCTGGTTGCCAGGAGGGGAGAGGGTGTGAGGAGGGGGCGATAGGAGCCGGGCCCCAGGGACCACCCTCCTTGTCCCCGCAGGGGGCTCCCAGCCATCCTGCCTCGCCGGCTCTCAGCGCGGCCTTGCAAGCTGCTGAGAGGGTGGGTTGCCGCTCTCTCGCCGGACCCTTCTGTCACAGGAAGGAGCCACCCAGGGTCCCTTCCCAAGTGATGTACCAGCAGGGTGCGGGAGGATGGTGGCAAAGAGAAATGCTGCCCAATTTGAGAAACCCCTGCTCTGCGTCTTGGGCGAAAATCCTCCTGAACCATTTATATTCAAAAAGGTAAATTATATTTTAGTGACACTAAAGCACTAATTCAGATTCTCAGCTTTGAACCAAGTCCTGGAAGTCTTGGTGTCAAGGGCACTCAGACAAATTGGTGGCATTACCAAAAAAAAAAAAAAAAAAAAAAAAAAAAGAAAGGAAAAAAAGAGAAAAAAGAATAGAGAGACCCCTACCCCCCTTAATGTTCTCTCACCATGATGGACACAGCACACAGTGTTGGGCTGCTTTTCCACACCATGGGGCATTCCTAATCCTTCAGGGAACTAAACCTGCACCATCCTCCTTTGGTAACTACCCACCCAGTGGTGAAACATCGCTAGTCAAGGGCTTGGTTGTTTCTGCTGGGGTTTGAGCGTGAGACCAGGCTGGGAGACTTAGATGCCTCAAACCTGAGAGCCCCTTCTTCGAATGGCCCCACCAGCTGACTCACAGATGTCTCAATTCAGGGAGCTATTAGCATATCGGAGGCCTTGACCTAGAAAGGAATGAACGCTCCAAGCAGATAACACTACACAGTTGCTATAGTGGTGCTTTGTTATTTGTAACCACCCAACCAACAGATATTTATTGAGTACTTTTGCACAAGGCACTGTGCACACACAAATTGCACAGAGCTTAGCATCATTACAGAATATTAGATTTGTGCCGAGGCTAGCTGCATGAATAGAGATGCCCCAAATCCACTACAGGGGTTTAATTTGATTCCTCCCATTCTAGAGAGCTGTGCAAAGTTTTACAAGGAGAACGACACCTCGGTAATTGCTCCCCGTGGTAAGGAAGAGGAGCAGGTGAATAATTTTCACTGCTATCAGTGGTCTTCCACCCTAATTAGAAGTGTAGACAAAATCTGCGTTGTGTTTGTTCAATATAGATGTGAGTTTGGTGAACACTGACTCGGTGATGGGTCAGAAGTTGATTTTCAAGGGGCAGGGGCTATGAGTTGAGGTCCCCGGACCTTATGTTTAATGTTCACATTATTTTCAATGTAAGTGCACATACAGACTTATGTTTAGCTATTTGCATTTCAATTTATAACCAGTATAATTGTAGGATAAAGTAATATTTCTGGGGAGCAGAGAAGTGTGAACAAAGCAGAAAATTAGGGGGAAGTGCTTTATAAGGATTGAGGAGGAACAGTGGGTTAGGAGAAGGACAGGATGGCGTTGGTAAAGGGGATGTGCTGGAAAGAGTGGACAGGATCCGGGAAGAGAGCTGGGGAGAAGTCGATTCAAGAGATTTGGGCATGGGAATTACAGGAAGAAGAAACAACTGTCCCCTGGAGTTAGGGGTCTGCTTGGCTGAAGAATTTCGGTGTGATCCTGGGGGTGGTGTCTGGTAAGCAGGAGTAGATGATGAGAGAGATGGAGACTGAGGGTGTGACTCCCATCCCTTCCGAGGCCCACGTGCCCCCTCAGAGCCCAGGACCAACCAACTCCTTGGTCTCTCCCACCAAACACTTTATGTACCAGCAACATATAGCGATAGCGATATTGGCTAACGTTTATGTAGAAATCAGTATGTGACAAGCGCTTGATTTATGATCTCATTTCATACTAAGAGCAAAGCCTCATTGAGGGAGGTGGCTCAGGATCGCCTTCCTATGGAGAAGGAAATGAGAGTCTGATGAGGTAAAGGGGGCAGCCCAATGCTACAAACTGCGAAGTGATGGAGCCCCGGGGTTAAAGGGTTGGATGTCAGAACCCACGGTCCCCTTTCCCCGACGTTCCACCTCCTCTCCTGCTTCTGTACCTTTGCCCAGGTTGGTTCTAGTCGCCTGGAAGGACCTGGCTTCACCCCACCCTGCGGTCACTCGCCCTCGGTCAGGACTCAGCCCCACAGTACCTCCTCTCTGGGGTCCCCTCCAGCTCGTCCCCACTCATCCAAGGCTCTCTCCACTTGGCCCCAGTGACAACAGCTCAACATCGACAAACAGCAGCCGCCTCTCCTGTCCACCATCATCGCGGATGGAACGGGAGCTGCAGATTCACAGGAAACAAAGTAACTTTGCAGGGCGGGGCGCCCCCACCTCCTGAGCGCTGCTCTCTGCTGGGCAGCAGCCCTGGCTGTGGGCTTTGATAACTGGACATACTAAGGACTACCTTCTCCTTTCTCCTTTGCTATTGCCAAAAAGAGAAGAGTGGAAGGAGGGGAACTTAGGCTGTTCATATTTTGGCTGCTGCTAATTAACTCATTCTTAACAAAAAGAAAGCCAAAAATGTCCCCAGCTTAAATTAGCTACCCCTTCAAGTAGGAAGAGTAAGGTGTATCTACTGCTGGCCCTGACAAATTAGAAAAAACAAAATAGAAAATTAAGAAATATATCCACCCTGCTTTAGTTACATTATCCTCCTGATGGAAGCATGCCAATCTTTTTCCTAACTTAGGGTATTTGCATTTGCTGATTGCTCCACCTGGAATCTTTACCCACAGATCTCTACCTGGCTGGCTTCTTGACCTTCAGGCCTAAGGACAAATGTCACCTCCCTGACAGCCTTCTTGATTACTGGCTAATGCTTTTCCTCCTTCCTGCTCTCTGTCACATTACCTGGTTTCATTTTCTCCCTAGCATTTATCCCTCTCTAGAATCTTCTTGTTCATTTGTTCCCTTGTTTATTGTGTCCTCACCACTAGATGGTTCCATGAGAGTAGCGAACTGGTGTGTCCTTTTCACCTCTCTATCCCCAGAACCTAGAATAGGTGCCAAGTAAGCATGCATTGAATGAAAGTAGCCCCCTGTGTGCAATAGATGTGCTCCTGAACAGGTGTGTGTACATAGGTACGTAGGAACTCTGTAAGTTGAACCATGAACTAAACTAATAGCAGGATGGACGTCTCTTCTACAAAACATCTAATGAAATATAACAAACATCCTCTCAGATGATTAGTTGAGCCTGCAAAAAAAGTAAGGGAAATTTCCGAGGACCAAAAGCAAGGAGGAAGCTGAGAGCCAGAGGGGTAACAGGTGCTGAGATCGGGGCTGTTGAGGATGTTGGCAAACTTGGTACCCCAGAGGCTTGTTTTTTTAAGTGGAGATAGGAGACAAGCTTTGGACCTGCCCAAGCCTGAGGTCACTGCCCAAACCTGGGATCCTTGAAGGGTTGAGCCTTCAGAGATAGAGGATCATGGGGAAAAAACCACCTGTGTCAAAGGGAGGTGGCAAGCACCTGTCTGTCTTGGCCTGGGCGCTGGGTGGATAAAAAATAGTTGTCCCCAGAATTCGTAGCAGCAGTCTATCTTCTCATAGGTTCGGGATTTAAATTTACATTATCCATGTGGTCCAGGAAACCTCAAGATGAGAAACTAACACAGAACAGTCTCTGGTCAGTGTTGCCCTAGCTTGTGTGGCAGGTGTGAATAAGTGGTACCTCAGAAGGCTTCTCCTCACAACGTTTGGTCTTTTATTGCGGGGACTTAAGCCTACATGCCATAGGCCAGAACTGTTTCCCATGCACGCACCTCCATCCCTACACCCCTCCCCAGCTGCAAGGGAGGCTGGCATTTTTAGCTGAGCACATTGCTCAGGCAATGATCCTAGGTTCTGTTAATGAGAAAGAAGGGAGAACAGACATTGGATAAGCAGCCAGCCTTCAGACACTAGGTGTAAGGATTAGAAAGACAGACACTAAAATGACATGATAATATGATTATCTACATAGAAAGCTTCAAAGACTCTACAGAAAAATTATTAGAATTAGTAAGCAAAATCAGCATGTATACTCTTTTATAAGATCAGTATACAAAATTTAATTTAATTCCTATAGATGGGCAACCATTTATGATCACACACACACACACACAAAACCCCACAAAAGTATCTAGGAATAAATGAAATAAAATATATGCAAGGCAGTTATGGATAAAATTATAAAATGATTCAAAGACATAAAATTAAACAAATAAACCAAGAGAATGATCATTTTCTTGGATGGGAAAAGTCAATCGCCTAAAGATGTAAGAGGCTGATACCTTAATACCCAACAATTCCACCCATGGAATGCCCTAAAGAATTCCCATATTGGTCCTATAGACATGTGAAAAAGTGCTCATAGCAGGGTTGCTTTAAGAGTGAAAAATAGGAATCAGCTTAATATTAACAGATTATATATTAACAGATTATAAGTAAACTTGGTGTATTCTTCCAATGGAATAACCTGCAGCAGTGACAATGAATGAACTGCAGTCAGTGTGCAAAAAGGAGGGGATCTAGAAAAGAAGGTTGAACTATAAAGCAGGTCACAGAAGGAAACATACAGTATTATTCCATTTATATATCAAAAGTATGCAAAACAGAAGTATATATGGTTTAGGGACATCAACGTATATGGTAAAACTATAAAGAAATACATGGGAATCATAAGGATCAAATTCAGGTTACCCCAGGGTGGGATGGAAAGAAGGGGATGGGATTGCTGAGGTTATAGAGGGAGCTTCAAATGTGTTTCTAATGTTTTAGATCTTAATCTGGGTAGTGGCTTCCTGGATGCTCATTGCATTATTCTTTAAACCTTTTTCTAAATCTGAATTCATAATACATTTTTTAAAAAACTTAACATTTAAAATCCTAGGGACACTTGTTTTGATTTGTGTAATTAATTCCCAAAATATTGCCAGTTTAAAGGATTAAACTCATAAGGAAACTGAGGCAGGAACAATTAACCAAGTTTTGCAGACACACAGCCCTTAATGGCAAAGTCCAGACTAGAACTCAGGCCTTTCTTTATGTGGAACTGTTTTGTAAACTGAAGAATCTCTGTGATCCACTAGTTTTGTAGGTTGGGATTTCTGTTAATAGAGTCTCTTAAAGCAGAAGATCTGGGTATTCCAAACATGGCCAGGAAACGGGCCAATGGTGGCTTGCATTAGAATGTTAAGAAAAAGGTATGCATCATGCTACTCCTTCTTTTGGTAATATCAGGGTAAATCTATTGACACTTTGGCTGATAGGGAAAGACACCTGCAGTTTAAAATTTATGTCAATTCTGAGATTCTTTGATTCCCTGGGAGTCAGAGAGCTGGATTTGAGCCTGGATTCTGTCCCTTGCTCCCTCAGTGAACTTAAAGGAGTTCTGACATCCCTGAGCCTCATTTTCCCCAGGTGCCCAGGAAGGGGCCTGAACGAGGTGCTTTCTAAGGCAATGTCCAGATCCAAGAGAGTTTAATCTTAGGAAGCAAACAACACTTCAGTCACAACCCTCTCAAGGACTTGGGTGTTACAGCAGGAGAGATGCTTCTTTAAAAAATAAATTCCCCAAAGTTGATTTGCCAAAGCTGATAAACACCCTTCACATCTGTTCACGTAGGTGTACGGGGCCTGATTTTTCTAGGATAGTCTATTTAGACCCTAACACAGATTGCATTTCTTTTTTAAAGCAACAAGAGTGATAAAGTATCTTAGTATATAATCAATAGAAAGCAGTTTAGTGGCCTCTGAAGTCTTCCAAACAGTCTTTCCTTCTCGTCTTCTCTGTAGGAAAGATCAAATGAGAAGTTACCAGCTTCCTTCTGTGTTTTAGTTATTTGCTACGTAAATCACTGAAAAACATTTAGAAACCATTTAGAACTGGGGAGAGCTCTTTTCTGCTAATACCACTTGCCCCCACAAAGGATGGAAAAAGAGGTCCTCAGATTTAACTAGTTGACAGGACAGAGGCACTACATCATAGATTCTTAAGCTTTGGAAGAAAAAAACAAGAAGCTTGTTTCCAGTTTCTCCCTGGAAGATTTCTCTCCATCTGCCATGCAACCACAGTGAAATGTAAGTCTGCTAAAAAATGATAAGCTATTGACAATGGGTATTTTAAAAGAACATTGTATTTGGAAAGAAGAACTGTGGTATGGAGAGATAATGTGCTTTGCTAAACCTGTGCAGGGTTAATCTTTAAAACTGAAAGCTGATTTCAGCCCCCAGATCCTACCTGTTTCACGTAATTCACATTTTCCATTTATGCTTATGAAATCCTGCAAGCACCTTGCACAAAAGCCACTATCATAATAAAATCAGCCAGCCCTTCGTGCGGGTCAATAGCACCATTCACCAGATATTTCTGGTTCTCCCGACTTTTAGACACATGGTAAGGATCATATTGAGTGGGTCCCTGTGGTGTCTTGCTTTGGCCAATGAAATATGAGTGAAAGTAACGTGTGCAACTTCTGGTAGATGATTTATGAGCCTGCCTGTGACTTGTGACTTTCTCTTTCCCTCCTTCTGACATGATGCACAGGTGGCTGCTCCTTTAGCCCCATCCCCTGAGTGGCTTCAATGAACCGAGACCCCTGTTCACCTGCATGGACATGTAGCACGAGTGGGCAATACAACTTTGTTGCTTTAAGCCACAGGGATTTTGCTGCTTTTGTTACTGCAGCATATCCTAGTCTATACTGACAGATAGTCACTTATTAAACAGTGGGCCTGGTAATACACTAAACACTCAGTATGAATTATCTTATTTAATTCTTCCAACATCCATGTAAAATGGACTATAATTATCCCCTTTTTCCTCTTGAAGCTTGTGGGAACAAAGACATTAAGTCACTTGTCCAAGGTCACAGGAAGGGCATGGGTGGAGCTAGGATTCAAAGTCAGGCAAGCTATCTCCTGAGCCCGCCATGAAAATCACAACACTTTTGACAGGTGTTTTAGGGGAGTTGGAATGTTGCACATGGGGAAGAAGAACGACTATTCTTTAAAACCGAACTTTGACCACCACCCTCCCACCTCGGTACCTTTGTGAATACAGGCACTGATAATTAAGTCAGTGACACGATAGAGTCGGGCACCAGGATGGCAGATAGATCTCTCCTGTCCCGTGAAGAAGAGCTTGAGCTCCTTCCTAGCGGAAACTTGGAAGAGAAATAATGAGGAGTTGCTAAGAAATATTTTGGAGCATTTCATGGGGAAAAATGTCTATCAATGTTCAATTCAACCTAGTGTTTATGCTGTCAGGCCCTTTGTTAGGCTTAGCAGACCTGAATATTATGAAGACACTGTCCCTGCTTAGATCACGAATGATGTCACACATGTGCTCAGTGTTCTGGGGTGTTCTCGCTGGGCACACAGGGGAGGGGCACTTGGAGCAGGCTGGGGATGCAGCAAGGCTGGATGGAGCACCAGCACCCTAGGGATGTGCTCTCATCAGAACATCCTTGGTTCCTCCTCACTGACTTGATTCAGATCTGTTTCCCAGGAATTTAACTAAACTTCTTCTGAAGTTAGTTGTATTTTCACTACCTCTTGCATAATGAAATTGTTTAAAATGGGGCCTCCTTTAATTTATCCTAAAACAGTCTCTTTTAAGTTCCCAGGCAAGGAAGAAGACATTAGTATTTTAGAATTTCATGAAGTATACATTTCTCCTTTGCATATCTTTATGATTTTTATACATTTTGATCTTATCCACCTATATTCTTAGTCACTTGGGATTAAAGGGACCCCATTGTCTCCTTTTCAAATCTGGGAGAAATTTCTTTAAGAGGAGACCAAAAAACAAAAAACAAAAAACAAACCTCAAACAGCAAACCTGTCTACACCCTGGTTGTTGAGATTTGAGAGCCTCTGAGAAAATTGGGAAGGAAAACACACACACACACACACACGGACACACACACACACGGACACACACACACACCCCAAACTTGTATTCAGAGATCTGTTTCAAGGAATTTTGCAAATTGAAGGAAGATTTGGGTGTTAGTTTTCCAAAATTATTCTCTTTATAATGAGATTTTTCTTTAAATTTCTGATTTCAAAATTGGTTGGTAAAAATATGCATTTCACAAAGTCATACAAATAATGAAACTTTGCTTTGCTGCATCTGATTAAACATGTTTTTTAGACCCAGTCTTAGAGATATCAATTCATTCTCTTAACAGACGACAAAGTGAACGGAGTAGAAGCCTACCATTAATTGTCTACTAACGATGCTGAAGTAGTCCTTTCATATAATTGGTCATCTAATAATCTGTTCTTTATCTGAGTTACTTGCTTATACAAACAACTCTAATATATGTTACTTTCCATTTTCTTATTTCTAATGTATGAAACGCTCATAGTATGGCAGTGTCCAATGACCTGAAGCCACAAAACTGATATTTCGCACTTTAAGAAGGAAATAACTATTGCACAAAACCCCATAATCTTGTGATGTTTATCATTGAATCAGTGCAGCAAGTATGAAGCAATTTCTGTAACAAAAGGAAAAGGGTGTGCTCTTAGCCCTTGGGGGGAACACCCTTCTCCATGTGAAGAGGTCATCTTTTAATGAGCTGATATAATTTTTTAAGGGTGTCAGTGAGTCACTGAATGCACAGCAAAGACAGGCCTGGGTTGACTGTCTCATTCCAGGACCAGTCAATCTCGTAGACGGGTCATGGGGCAAGCTTCCCCGAGAGGGGTCCCAGGGGACCCACGAAACTTGGGGAGCTGGGGGCTGCTCTGCAGGGATTGTGCTACTGGTCGGGCCAGATTCTTACATCCCATTCACGTGAGGGTGGTGGGCCCTGTCAGCCTTTCTAGCCAACCACAGATCTCTAGCCCCACCCATTTTGGTGACAAAAAATATATATAATTATTTCTGACATCTTTTATGTGATTAACAAACCCTCTGATGTAGAGTTTGAAGGGCTTAAGCAACCACCCCTGTCGTGTGCATTCACAATTGAGGTGCTTCAATGGGTCTTGGGTGCCCCTACGGTGTAAATTACTGTTCACTTCCATACATATTGAGTCACACTGTTTGTGATAAAGTATTTTTAAAGTTATTTTTGATGCTGACTGTGTAGCCCAATTAAAGATGAGACACTGAGGCTTAGAAAGGAACGGGAGTGACCAAGGTCACCCAGTTGATTTCGAGCCTGTGTTGGCCATCATGCTATTGACCAGTAAATAACATGCGAAAACATCTAGTAAGTAGCCATCCCCTAAAATACTAGTTTCCTTTGCTGTTCCTTCTATCTTTTCCATCCCCATTAGCAGGGCTGACACTTAGGGCTGAGCAATGCACAACTCCAGACCTTGAGTGGTGCCCCCTGGAGTTGTGCAATCTGGTGACCCTGTGACTTTAAGCAGCACTTCATATTCCTGCTTCCCTGCTTTCCCACGGTGAGTAAACACTGCAGTTGTCCAGGAGGTAAAGAACAATAATATTAATCATGTTTGATTTTCTGGATCCTTAAAATTAGAGTTGCTATTACTGCATTCTTGTTAGTGAACACTGCATTTATGAGTACAGTGAATTCCTCAGGCTTGAGGGAGCTGAGTGAGCCTCTGGGTCCAAAGGACACCCCTCCACAGACCATGGAGCCACTGCCTTCCAGAATAAACTCACAGGGGCCTGGCCAATCTGTCAGTCCCTGTATTTTGGAGAGAATGCCCTGTGAGGAATTGAGGAGGCTGGCAACCGCCTCAGGAGGCCTTTGTCTTGAAGTCTGATTCTGTGGCTGTCAAGGCAAATAGCCAGGAGTTTGGAGTGGGTGCTTCTGGTCATCAAATGAAACATCTCAGTGTGACAGAGAAGGCTGCTTTTAAAGATGAGACTGAGCACACTTATTTAACCTTTCAGGCCCAGGAAAGGAAAACAAGTAGCTTTTCCTTGTGGGGTTGAAAAATGGAGGAATAATCAAGAGAGATGAGAACCCATAACTCAGGAACTAGAAACCAACAGAAGCACTTGTAAGAGAAGCAGGGCTTTAGTCTCCCATAGCAACTAACTTTGCTCAGATGCATATCAGGTTTCTGAAGTACTCACAGCCCTCCCCAGAGCAAATCTGATTTATTCTCCAAACACTTGGGCATTTGAACAGCTGAGTGATTTATTGAAGGTTTCCCGACTCATCAGTAGATTCTGGATTAGCGTCCCATCCCAAATGCCTTTCCATGCCACTTCTCTGGAAAATGCAAGTTTGGGATTCATCTCCACTCTTTGGGACTGAACTTGCCTTGAACTCGGGTTTTATTGAATTTAAATGGGAAAAACATATATCTCTGTGCCCCAGGTAAGAACTTACTGTATGTCCACAAATCACAGTCGTAGGAAATCAGTTCCTTCCTCATTTCATCTATCCGATAAATTCCATTGGGTGTCTATTTTGACTTTGCCACTGCCATGTGAAAAAACTGGCTAATTTGTAGCTCACTCGTTTGTCCTTGGGGAAGCAGAAGAATAAGATAAATGGTTAACCGTAACTTGATGTCTGTTGCCAGAGAACTAAAGAACTCCTAAAAATAACTGGATCTTGGGAGAGCGACATTTGAATACTTTCTTTGAAAAAGAAAATAAGCCTATAAACTTGAGTAGGTGGGTAAATATTTTGTACCTGGGTCTGTTGCCTACTCCTTAGAAATGGTGCAACTTCTTGCAAAGAATTTGCATCTGATATGTACCTAAAGCTCCTCTCCTTGTTGATCTGATTATTAATGGAGCTTTAAAGAGTGGAGTAGGGGAGAGGACCGAAAAGCATATGTAGTAGCTAGAATCTCTCTGTCTAGTTATAGATATGCATACATTTATCTATATATAAGTATAACATGATCAGGAATTTGTTGATATAGAGAGGAAGAGGCAGTGATCACTTAAATTAAGAAAAAGGTAATTTGACTTATTTTCCAAAATGGCAGGAGTCTATGTAAGTTCAACCCAAGTTATAATATTTTCCCGGTACAAAGAATGCAAAGTGGCTGCCTGTGGATGTATACAGCAGGCTCAATTTCATTTGACAACTCTGTCTTGTGTCAAAAAAAAACAACAACAAGAGCCATGGGGCAATTTCACCCAAAATCCAGGGTTCTGCCTTCTTTGGAAACATCAGAAGGGTTGGCTGCACAGGGTGCATTTTCCATTTGGTGTCTCTCTTTTGGATGGGGCATATCTTCTCTAGTTCCCCGCGATCCCATCACACAGCCCACTTGTCTCCTGGAAGCTGTCTCTGGGACCCAGGCAGGCATTTGGGTTTACCGCCCTTAAGCAAGGAGACAGTCTGCTTAACCCCTCTGGGCCTCAGTTCCTTCTCCACAAAACAGGATGATGGTGTCTGCCCCAGTCTCCTCGCAGGCTCATCTAAGAGAGAAGGTAGGTGAGGAGACTTTCTCAGCTGCAGGAGCGATTCACAGGATATCCAGCCGAAACTGGACGGACTGGCATTTGCCTTGTAGGTCTGAGCCAACATAAAGTCTCATGAAAACCAAAAGCAAAACGGGCTCCTCCTCCAAAGCATTGATGCAAAATGCAGATTTTACCGAAGGTCTCTTGGGGATGGCCAGGTGAAGTGACATCATATTTCACTCAGCAACACTTCTGGGGGTCTGTGGATCTCTTTATGATGTTAAACAATTCAGTCTTAGGCCTTCTGACATTTGCCCCCTCCCTGTCTTAGAATGCTGGGAGTAGGGAGGGAATCCTTATCCACATATCATTAGGATTAGGAAAAGGGGATTGAAATGCATTCACTTAATGGGGGACATTTTTTCAAAGGAAATGGTTGGAGAAATGTTAGCTCATGACTTCATCTTGAAAAACAAAACTAAAAAATTATGAAAATTACATTTATTAGTATCTTATTTTGAACAAAATTGAGGTTATAGTTGCAAACGCGGTATTGATTCCCTAAAAAAAGTAACAGAAAATGAGTCAAGTAAGGATTATTTTTTCTTAATTTGGTATATGTTTTTTTCCACCGAACTAGATCGTACTCATCCCTTACCTTCAATTTGATAAGTAGTAGCATAGGTAGTAGCATAGAGCATAGTAGTAGCATAGAGAAAAACAAGTTTTCATAAGTAGTAGCATAGAGAGAAGTAGCATAGAGAAAAACAGTAGTAGTAGTAGTAGCATACAGAATAATACAGTAGTAGTATACAGAATAATACTGTAGTAGCATACAGAATAATACTGTAGTAGCATACAGAATAATACAGTAGTATTCTGTATTATTACAGTAATACAGTAATAAGTAATAAGTATAGTAATATACTTATTAAGTATAATGTAATAAGTATTATGTAATACAGTAGTATTCTGTATTCAGTACAGAATAATACTGTAGTAGCATACAGAATAATACAGTATAATACAGTAGTAGCATACAGAATAATACAGTAGTAGTAGCATAGAGAAAAGTAGCATAGAGAACAGTAGTAGTAGCATAGAGAAAAACAAGTAGTATAGAGAAAAACAAGTAGTAGTAGCATAGAGAAAAACAAGTTTTGCAAAAATATCTGAGGGCCTTATTTAACTACCCCAAGGGCCCCTCTTAATCCTCTGATATTTAATCATTGTCTTTATTTGGAATGCTTTTAGATTTACAGAGAAGTTGCAAAGAGAGTACAGAGCTGCAGCCCGTTCGCCCAGCTTCCCCCAATGTTAACATCTTACATAACCAGGGTACATTTGTCACAACTAAGAAATTAACAGTGCTACATTATTATTAAACAACAGACTTTATTTATATTTCTCTTTCCACAAATGTCCCTTTATTGTGCTAGGATTCAATCCAGGATATCACGTTGCATTTAGTAATCATTCTAATTTGAAGCATATTTCTTAGCATCATCTTCAATTGTGACTGATCTAATTCTGCCCTATCTTTGTCAGTGGCTTGCTTTGAGCATGATTTGTACAACTCTTTCAAATCACTTTCATTGGCTGCATGAAATAATATATTGGATGCAATATTTGCAATTTCATTTAGTAAGAGACTAAGGGAAAAAGTTTCTTTTTTGGGGGGTGGAGGGTGGGGGGAGAAAATGCTAGAGTTAAGCCTGACTGGTTTTTGATCCACGTGCACCAATATGAACCTTTACTTGTTGAAATACTCCTTTAAGTTTTAGTAAATAACCATGCCCAGGTGGCACAATGCCCCTTCCCCTTCCCCTCCCCTGATGTTGCATCTAAAGGGTAAATTCCTGGCCAGCAAGGGACACCCCATTCCAGTGGTAGGAGTCTGTTCTGGATGACAGGTGGATGGCAGCCCGTGCCACACTGGATGCTATTTATTTGGACAGTCATCCTGGTGTTAAGCAAGGAGGGGGATGAATTTTATAAGCCATCAGTTTATTGGTAATTTTTTTTTAAGTGAAAACTTTCCTTTTGTGCAGCCTTATAAACTCAGGGTCTTGGAAGATGAGGGCCTCTCAACCTAAACATTTTCTTCCTCTATCTGACATTCCACCTGCCAGTGGCCTTTGTAGTCTTGGGCCATGCCCATTTTCAGAAAAATAAACTAAAGCAAGGTGCACACAAAAAGGAAATTGTCTAATATTCCAACTAATTAAACAGTTGAAACTTGCTGGGAAACTATACGTCCCGGTTCCCTGTACTGTTCTTATTAGATCCATATCTTTGATGCAGTGAAAGTGAGACAGACAAGCTCCAAACTCAAAGGGTTGACGCCCTTGGCCAGTCATTAATAAGTCAGTCTTACAGAAGAGGGTTACATTGGTAGACAGGATCCAACTGGATTTAAAGGCTACCTTTGTCCCCACTCAAAAGTGTCTGCCCTTGGATTCTCTGAGATATCTCTTTCTGCACAATAACCCCCTTTATTACTTGTGCTAGTTCGCATGGGTTTTCATTCCTTTCGACCAAAAAAGTCTTGAACATGAGGGCATGGCCTCTGCCAGATTGCCAAGGTGCTAGGAACTCTCCTTCTCTGTATCACCTTTGTGTTAAGCCTTGTGTTCCCAGGAGACACTGGCAAAAATGTGAATGTGACAACCAAGAGGGATGGGGGGGGAAATAATCACCAATGTCCGACAGCAGCTTCAGAATTTCTAAAGCATTTTTAGCACTGTCTTTAGATTGTCCCCAGCCTGATGAGGTTGAGGGGACAGACAATATAATTATTCTCATTAAAGGAGCTGTAGGAACTGAGGCTTAGAAAAATCAGATGACTGTGGTAGTGTTACTGACAGTGAGTAGCAGGGCTCAAAATGGAACCCAAATTCCTTGATGGGTTTGATGACAGCTGGTTAGTGCCCATCAGTCTAGCTCTGCAGGGGCCAAGGTGGTAGCCAGTAGCCACGGATGGTTATAAATTTAATTTTGTACATTAAAATGTAATAAAATTGAACGTTTATGTCTTGGTTGTACTAACCACATTTCAAGCACTCAAAAGTCAATGAGGCTGGTGGCAGAGCAGATAAAAAGCAGATACAAAGCATTCCCATCATCGCAGAAAGTTCTATTGAATGGTGCTGGTCTAGACTGGTTCATGGGGCCCTAAGGGAGTGTGACCCCCTGGTGTTTGGAAAGGTCTTGATTTGGGAGCTTCCTTGAAATTCAGGCTCTGTAGAGTGTTATTGTTGGAGGTTAGTGAACAGCCAGGCATCAGAGCATAAGACAAATGTTCATTTATTTATTTATTTATTCATTCATTCAACAAATATTTACTGAGAACCTTCTATATGCCAGACATGGTGTGGGGATATGACAGAGAGCAAGCCAGGTGTGGTCTCTACTGAGCAGTCTCAGAGTTCACAGTGTTGGGAACATCTGTTGGACCCAGGAGATGCTTGGGCTGGAAGGGGTAGAGCATCAAGGAGAAAGAGGGAAACCAGGCAGCTGACTTCACTTTCTTAGGGAGAAATCATGGGTGCTCTTGTGTGTTCTACAGTTCGGAGGCACCTCAGACGTGGGCTCTAACACCTCCCGACTTGCCTGTCACAATGTCAAGAGTGATCACCCATGCTTCCGATAAAGCCTAGCTCCAGGGCATACATAGCAGGTCACTATTTCACTCTTCCCCAAAGGGTGGGTCACCTCAAGCTCTAACAAGCCTCCAGGACCTCATCCACTTTCCCCAGATGTGTGAGATGAGGGGCATTCACCTTTGCAACCCATTCCCCCAGGTGTGCACAGGCAAAGGAGAACAGTAAGAGGACATTACTGTATGGGGAATCTCAAATCTATTCCAAGTGATTTAAAAAAGAAAGGAACTCATTACTCAGCATAGAACCTTCCATCATTACAAATAGTAAATTAGTTGTGACCCACCAGCGTGTCCAGATGGGGTCAAGGACCATGTTCTATATGGCCCACATGTCACCCCATCCAACAGGGGAGGCCTTTACAGCTGACTCTTCCCTGGCCTGCTCAAGTAACCAGGGACTTATAATCCAAGTTAATTAAGAGATTGTTTGGGCTGGTCCAGAGAGATTTTGGTCACTCTATTTAACAAATAGTTATAGGCCATAGTATTTTCATCAAATTGCCCGTGAGATCTGGGTTCCTGGTTTGATACCATAATGGGAAAGCAAGATCCCCTTGGTTTTGGTTGATGGCCTGAGTTCTGCTTGGCCTCCGATGATCACTATCAGTACTATGATAGGCAAGCTGGGGAATGTTGAAGCTCAGTCCTGACATGTTCCAGAGATGTGGAACGGAGAAGAGCATCAATAGTTTCTCCCTAGCACATAAGCAGTGGTCTCACATCTTTTCTTTCACTATGAAAGCTTGATTCTTTTGACACCATGGATTTCCAGTACATGCAATAAACATAAGATACAAGCCCATTCATAGTGTCCTACAGATGTTTTGAGTGGCATCATTTCAGAGAGAAGATGTGGCCATAGGAGAGACTCAGGGTTGAGGTTGTCACAGTACAAGGCCAAGGGGATGCTGGTGAAGCCAACACTGGCAAGCGAGAACCTGCAGTTTAGGCAACCAACAAATTCATGGATTCTGAACTAGAGCTAATGAACTAGGTGACTGGTCAAGCAATGAAATTTCCCTGAGAAGACAAAGAGTTGGTTCTCTGAGTGAGGAAGAGGAGGGCTTGAGTCAGACATGGGCAGTTCCAAGCTCAAGATCTAATTTGAGGAGTAGGGTTGTGTAAGGATGAGGGATTCAGGATGCGGCTGATGTGAAAGTGCGCTTGAGGAGGGCAAAGTCAGGCTTGTCTCTGCTGGGCTCAAAGGGGAATGTGGGACACAGTCTCTTCCTAAAGTGAGTGTCAAAGGTAGTGGTGAAAAACCCACAGAATTAGAGATTTCAAATTCTAAAGATTCCATGGGCTAGTGCCCTTATTATTGACTAAACCCCAGAGAGAGAGGGTTGGGTTTGGGAGTGTCAAGAGCAGCTAGAGGTGGAAACCTGATTATTTGGACAATGATACAGTTTTGATTGACTTTTCAAGACTCATGTGCACTTGGGGTTGAATTATTTTCTAGGGACTGCACTGGAGATGGGATATATGTTTTAAATCATATATTAACAGCAATTGGACATAGCCTACTAGAGTTCTTGTTTGATAAGGCTTCTGAGGCTGAGTCTGGGGTTGGAGGGAAGAGGCATTGTGGTGAGTTAGTAGCACCTGCTATAGGTACATCCTGGCAGACCCCCCACCCTCCTTCATCGTAGCCTTCTGGAAAGGGTTTCATTGAGTGGTAAGGAAAAAGCTGTAGGGAGTGAGAGCTCAACCTCAGCACAGTTCAGGCTAAGGGAAACTCATAAAAAAACAACTTTCAAGACCACCTATAAGCTTTATGAAAGTTTATCTTTGTTGGCTGAGATTCAGCCAGAGGTAAGGATGCGTCATCACAAATTTGAACACCCGATTCCTCCAGGTTTCTTTTATACCCGAATTCTTGCATGCGAGGAGACACATGACAGAATTAGAGAATAATCAAAGTACAGCATGACTAAGTCCCCACAAGAAAATTTCTGGTAGAAAAGAAAACCAAACAGAGTTGCTTTGAAAAAGGAGAGCAACATATGGGTCCTGGCCATTTGGAAATCTCCACGAAGCAGGTGAAATCTACGAGTAATTGTGAAGGACAGGTGGAAACCAGAGATGTGAGGAGGGAAATCGAGAGCATATGTGATGGATTCCCCTGCTAATTTAAAAGCAAACAGCACAGCTAGATTAAATTTTTTATGGGTATAAATAGACTTTGGTGTAGGGGAACAGCCATTTCATTGCCGACACGATCATAAATACCACGAACCTTGAGGCAGAATGCAGAGCTGTGAGCTTGGAAAGATTGCTGGCCTTGGGTTATCAAGATGCTGATTCTTTAAAATTTTACCAATATCCAATATGCCAAGACGTGTGGCTGTGAAAAGGCCACCCAATCTGCGTGTGCTGTCTCTGCAGCCTTTCACCGGGAACAGGTGAATTTTTCTGCTTATTGTTGCTAGACATGGGGCCTTGTCAATGTACCTAATTTTTTTCCCCACTGCTATGTGTCTAATAACTTGTCCTAGGGTATTGTGTTTATCCCAGAAATGTTAATGACTTCATAACTCAGTGTGAAATGCTCTGGGCAATTTTTGTATTATTAAGGATTCTATGAAGTATAAAAAAGGAAATGCTCTCGAGGTGCCAGGCCACAGTTATAACTTGGTTCTCATTTTGGAGAAAGGAGGAAAATGAAGCTTTTTAAAAATACATGTTGTGCACCAGGGAAGCAGTTCACTTGAGCACGATGACAATTGTTGCTCTTTGGAATTAAGGTAGCAAGTCTGCAGAATGTCACCGGACTCCGCGTTTTGTCTTCTCTCCACTGGTTTTCTGAGTGATGCCAGGAGTTAAGCACCAGGCAGGAAGGCAGGTCTGTGGATTTGGCAAGTCAGGTTGATGGCCCTGTGTCTTGGGCTTTGGAGAGGTGGGGCAGACTGTGTTTCTGGTGACCGAGCAGTGACTCAGGGTGTCAGATGGCAGGGTAGAAAGAAGGAGCAAGCTGGACGAGCTGTGGAGCTGTTCTAACAGAGATGGAGGCTGCTACGCCCACAAGCTGCTCCGTACCACCCTTCCTCCTTCCTCACACCACTTCCTTGAAATCATTCTTTCCAACTTAATTTTTTTTTTTTAAGCCAGAAACTCTGGTGTGTGAAGGAAGGGCAACATGTAAAACCAGTAAAAATCATGCAGCTCTGGTTGAAATCCTGATGGAAGGTGGGAGCCCTGTGTACCTGGCACTTCCCTAATTCTCCTCTGCCATGTGGAGGCTCCAGGGACCCTTAGGCTCCAGGGAACACAGTTTGAAAATCACTGCCTAAAATGTTTTAAGAAGAAAATGCATGCGGAAAAAGTTTGCAAATGGTAAAACCTCATGCAAACTTTTTTGTTATTATCGGTTTCCAGTTCAAAGCTTTCCTTGCTGTTCAGTTTAACATGTCAGGTAGTCTGAATGATAATGATGAGAAAATATTTTGCAGATAAGGAAAACTAGAGGCTTGGGAAGGTAAAGTAAATTAACTAATGTTTCATCGTGAGCAGGTTACAAAGTTGGAGTACAAACCAGGTTTGTCTCTGGAATCCTGGCTGTAAATCGCAATGCTCCACTGGACCTCCCTCCACCGACTTCCCTCAGCTCCCCAACCCCCTACCCCCCAAAGTCTTCCCAACACCTACGCCCTAAAAAATATTTCCCAGATTAAAATTCTGGCCCCACAAGAATGGCCCTGATTACAGGTTCTGCCTGAGCTTCTGTAGGCCATCAGCTTGCATGCTGTTGTCTATTTACAGTGATGGGCTTGAGATTGGGGTGATCAACTCACATTTAGATGAGAACTCTTATTTAGGGCTTCACATTCACTTGATAGGATTATCTCATGGGCTCTCCAACACAGAGGAGGGAACATTCTGCAACTATGTCTATCGTTGATGGCCTGGGAGAAGCTAAACTCAAGATAGATTTGTTTGCGTGGAAGTTTCTGTAAGCGAGAAGTTGGGCAGTTGGCTGCTAAAAATGGGTATCAGACTCTGCAGAGGGTGGGAAATTTCCACTCTATATACCAGACATGCAAAAAAAAAAATAAATAAATAAAAAAGTGGCTTTCTTTCAATGCCCTTCTCTTGGGGGGGAAAACCTACATTCTGCCTGTTAGAGCAGCTCAGTTCCTCTGGTTTAGAGCAGTCTCTTTGGGGTGAATCAGTCTACTCTGCGCAAGTGTCCACTTTTTCATTGTTCCTTCTGCTCCTGCTTCCTCTTGCTGGTACGTTATCCAGGCTGGGGGAGCCTAACTGCAGTGGGGGACAGTGGTCTGCTCCCGTCCTCCGTAGCTTTACTGGTCTCCACTCAGGACTGCCGGCTTCACCTGGCATCAGGGACTCCAGTGTTGGGAATTGTAGAGACACAGCTAGTGCCATCTGGGTGTGCTGGGTGCTGGGCTGGTTCCTCCTGCTGAAGTCTGTGATCCCTGGGGTGGGCTTTGGTCCTGAGGTCCTGCCCTCTGACATCTATTCTGATTCCACCAGTTCTCTCCAATGGCAGGTGCTTTTGTCGTGTCCAGGAAGACCTAGGTACCTTGTTTTCATCACTTTTTAACTTCTGCCCAAGTAGGATCATGTAGGACTTGGAGGGTCTCTAAAAGAGCTTGAAATTTCCCACCAGTGCCTGAGAAGCACAGGCCAGCAGAGCATCCTGGGGTTCAAGCTCGTCATGCCTACCCAGCTGTTTTAATGACCCCCCTGCCTCCCCAGGTGTCTGACTGCTTCTCTTTTCCTTTTGCATCTCTGTCAGGGGAAGTCTTTCTCTTCCCATCTGCAGGGTCTTCTCCTACTTCTTCTCCTCTGTCCTCTCTACACTGTGGCTTAGAGGACACCTCATGCCGCGTTCACCATGCTTGGCTGTCTGGGATTTAGAAGACCCTCTTCCCTCTCAGAAAGCCTGAATTTTGTGACCATCATTCAGCTGTGGACTAAAAATCTGAAGCTGGAAGTCAAATGCTGAACAGTGGCTCTTTCTCTTTGCATTCCTGTTATAACAATACTAATCTCCCCTGGAGGCACTGGGTGCTTCTTTTGAATAGGGGGATGGTAATGTTCAAGGAAGCATGAAAAGGGAAAGCAGATTAATAGATTTCAAAAAATATTATCCTTGTTCCTGCTGCATCAGTAGACAAGTGGCAACCCGGATGTGTGCCTTCGTCTGAAACTGATCAGCTGCCTGTTTCGTACCTGGCACCAGGCTGTGAGAGGGACATGAAGAAAATGGATCTAGTTTAGAGGGGAGAAATGAGATGGTGAGATGAAAAGATTTGTCACCTGAGAGATGGATGAGGAAGCAAGGGGATGTGTAGCTTGGAGAACAGAAGACTCAGCAGAGGGAGGAGAGCTGTCTTCAAATATATGCAAGGTTGTCATGCAGAAAGGTAGGAAGGAGAGTTCTTTGTGATTCCAAAAACTAGAATATATGAGCAGACGTTAGAGTGAGACAGATTTCCACTAAAGGCAAAACGAGTTTCTTAAGAGACAGCGATGTCCCTGGTTGGAAAGTGCTGCTCCAGAGAAAACAGGGGCCCTTTTTTTACCAGAGGTATTTTGGGTACATCTTGGACTTTGCCAACTGCTATAACATAGACTAAATATCGCTTGTAAAGGGGCTGCAGAAGGTGACCCCTGAGTTCTCATCCAACCTGTGGTGGATTAAAGGGGTGGCTACAACTTCTTTGATACTCTTCTCATCAGGAGGTGGGTCCATGTCCTTTTCTCTTGAATCCAGGAGGGGCTCTTTGACTGCTTGACCAGTAGCATATGGCGGAAGTTTCTAGGCCCAGGCAGTAAGGGACTGACACCTGTCTCCTGGGTCATTTGCTCTTGGAGCCCTAAGCTGGTGCAAGAAGTCTGAGGCCACCAGGCTGTGATGAAATCCAAGATAAGCACATGGAGAGGCTGCCTGGGCTGGGGGAGATGTGCTGGACCAGACACACACACACACATGTACAAACACACCTCAGTACACATACATGTGGGACAACCCAGACACACACATGTCCACGTTATCATCTGTTCTGACCCTGAGGTGGCTTCAGGTGTTCTTGCTGGGTGACCTGGAAGCCGTTTTGTGCTGCTCAGCACCCTGTCCAGGTGGCCCTTGTGTATATTTGGAAGTAAATGTGTCTGGCTGAGTTGCAAATGGCCAGCTCTCTTCCCACCTTGCTGGGTCTCCGAAGAAATACGTGAATATTTTAGCACTTTTTTTTATTGTAGATGATTTCTCTTTTCCTTGTGGGGTCCTTTTCTGGGGTTGTTAAGAACCTCTACTCATCACAAAATCAGGCACAGGAGGTATTTATCATACACACAGGAATCAACATGAGTAATGCACCCCTTAGCTACTGCTCACCTTTCTTTCACCTTCTTGGGCTGCTATTAAACTGTAACACATAGAGAGTGTGCTGGGCTTTATGGAGTTGATGGTGAAAGTAGAGTCATGGCAGGCTGACTTGCCTGGGGGGTTAAATCCATTCAGATTTGCAGTAATATAGTGAGTAGGTGCCCTTGTCACCATAAAACGGCATTAAAAAATTATCATGTGTTTGTAAAAACTAGCACCATAGACTGTCAGGGCAGAAGACAGCCTGATGATCAACTGGTTTAGTCCTTGATTTTTTAGAGATGAGCAAACTTGGGGTCATACTGGGGCCCGAACTTCCTCAAGGGCATATGCTCCTTTGTGGCAAAACTCGGTCGACAAGCCTGGTTACTGCTGCCGAGAGTAAATAACACACTGGTGTGTGCAGTGGTATAGCCATATGGATATACACTTTCAAAATAAAACATTGCTGGCATACATGGTATTTCTTTCCCATTTCCCGTGGCTGTGTCATGGCTGAGAATCCTCATTGGTCCCCTTCCTTAAATCATAGCCTCTGAGCCTTCCCGTGGCTGCCAGCACATTCTGTGCAGCGACAGGACTATGCACGTTGCCCGTAACCATCCACTTCATGTGCATATGATCCAGTGTCCACACCTCTCTGTCACCCAGGTGGGCGCACTGGAAAGAAAGTGAGGGGCGAGGAAGGCAGATGGATTGTACAATGCAATACTTAGCTAAGCAACGCAGCTAGCAGATAGACAAAGCTAAGAAAGTTCTGGAATGCGTGTGAAGGCTGCTGGTTATGGTGCAGGAAAAGAACAGTGAGGGCCCCCCTCACTGTAATGATGGACAACTTTATAACATCTGTGTGACTAAAGGAAAGCTAGCTGTCAGTCAAGGGATTGATCTATCTACCGATCGAGCTATAGATAGATGGATAGTTAATAGATATAGGTATAGCTATATATAGATGGATAGATATTGTTTTCCTCTATTTTACCCTCCCCATTTCTCAAATAGCCACAAGCTCTGAGCTGGGAGGCTCAGGGCAGGGTGGAGAGTTGGAGTGGCCTGCAGAGCATGTCCCTTTCTGGCTTTGGATTGCCAAAGCCTAAGCAGGTGGATAGGTTTGGGGGTGGGGAGGGGGTAGAACTTGGGAGATAAATGTGAAGAGAGAGAGAGAGACATAGCCACATAGCCCTTTGAACAGAAAGTGATTTTCTTGGACAAGGAGCAGATGAACATTCTGAGAGTCAGGGGACCAGCACCCCGCTCCCTGGCCTTGCCCCCGAGGGCTGATGGGAAGGTCAAGGGGAAGGGTGGGATGCTTCCCAGCCTCTCTGAGATTCCCAGGCCTCCATGTGTGATGCGGAAGCAGCCGAGCCCCAGACTTGAAGGGACCAGTAGACTGGGACGATGTGTGTCTCCATGGCAACCAGTGTGGTCTGGTGACTCACAGCTCGTGCGTGCCGGGGGTGGGGGGTGGGGGTGGGGTGGAGTGATGGGGGGATGGGGGGGGTCCCAGTGCCTTGGTGCTATGAGAAGACCCTCTGGGGTGGGGGTGGGGGTGGGGGCTCTGAGAATCAGGGAGGTTGACTCGACTGCCCACCTGAGGGCATGGAGTATTCACAGTTGAAATAAAGCTGCTTGGAAGAAAAGCAAGAGATGTGGTATTCATTCCACACCTGAATACATGGCTTGGATTCATCTCACTGAGATTCATTCATTCCTTCTAAATCTGAAAAACAAAAAATCTGTATTTTCTCCATGAGTGGTCCAGTGCATATTCTGTCCTGCTAATGGTGGATGCACTGACTATTGCTTGGCTGTAGGGACCGTCTACGTAGTGTTGCTTGGGCTGAAGGAAGGGCAGTCTGCATCAATACTCATTTGCATTTCTTCTCTTCTTGGTCATTTATTAAATACCAGGCTTTAAAACAACACCGGGAATTGCTGCCTGATCCAAGACACCGAACTGTACACCAGGGGTTTTGATTTGGAGGAGAGCCTTTTGACAAGCCTGCTCCCTGGTAACTTGAATCATTAGGGTCCCTGGTAGCAGCAGCGAGAAGCTGTGACTGTTCAAATCTCCAACCAAGGCCAGTTTTCATCCCAGAGAGCAAACCTTTGTTGCCAGCGTGGCTGAGAAGATGTAAATAGGTCTCAGGTGGTTTGTTCCTCTGCAGATGAGACGCGGGATTTATTTTTCTTTAAGTTAGGTCAGTTACAGGCATCTCACAGGGGAGAGCAAAGTAGAGATGGTAGAAGCTATGACTATGTTTGGAGACAGAAACAGAAATTGTATTTTGCTTAATTAAATTGATGTGGGGGCAGAAAAATCCACTGGCAAAGGGGACAGGACTTCTGTGAGAGCAGGGGTGTGGACTCCCTCTCTCTCTCTGTCTTTCTCCATCTGCCTATGAAACTCTTGGTGGAAAAGATCTGTGTGAAAGATCTGGAATAATACAGTTCAATATACATTCCCTAACACAAATTTGCATCTACATTAGAAATCTCAAAAGTGCACATTCTTTCAAATTTAGCTTTAGCGCTGGAATGTGCTGAGGTCTACAAATAAGAATTTCTTTTTACTGTGCACTTTTATCTACTTAAAAAATGCAGCTTTTAGTTACAATTGGCAGGAAAATCAATTCTGATAACCCCAACCACAGCACAGTAACTTGACCCCCAAGTTGAGGATGATTTAAGCCTAGTGACACCCAGAAACTTCTCTTCTCCCTCTCCCACGCTTTCAAAGAAAAGCAGCAATTCCAAAACAGGACAAAGCCAACTCAAGGGCCCCGGCGAGTCTCTTACTGGGGATGGGCTGCTCTCAGTGCTCAGCCAGTTGCTCTGTTGGTTTCTTCCTTGAGCTGTTGAACGGCTCATGATCTCATTCAAGAGGCAGCCCAGGGCTCCGAAAAGGAAAGGGCTGTTTAATTTCCGAGCATTACAATGTTCACACTTCACTAAAAGTCCTGGCCTAATTTAATCCTGAGTTCTTAAAGCTCAGTTTTACTTTTAGTTATTTATTCATTTTGACAGTTTTCACCTTAGCTCTGGAAAGACCACGGATGAGCCAATCTGATGACAGACACAGTTGCAAAGGGTTTGGTGACATAAATGCCAGAAGGGTGACATTTCTATTTAAATATCATGTTGGATACATGGAATGAAAACGGATTTGCCCAAGGTGGTCAGGGCACCTCTGAAAATGTTAGAGATGGTCCTGCCCCTGGGCCTGTTTTTCATTTCCGTTTCTCTTCACGGCTTCGAGAAAACTCCCTCTGGGGTGGGCTGCACTCTCCCTGGCCTCGGCTGTGTGGCCTTTTCCAGGACAACCTTGGCTCATCTGGGGCTTGGTTGCTCAAGGCTGTTAGCAAGAGTCGGGAGAGCACAGGGGACTTCTCCCTTTTCCTTTTTTCCTTTCCCCCTTTCCCCTCCAGGGCATGCCCCTTTCTGTGCTTCTCAGCTCCAGCCCCTCACACGCTCCTTCCTTGTTCCTGACAGAATCAGGATGAAGGGGAACCTCGCCTTGCACAGGGAATCGAGCTGAATGAATGAACATTTGCTGCAGACACAGGGATGCTTCTGCCCTTCCGGCCTGGTTCAGCGCTTCTGCCTTCAGAACACCATTTGTTTTCAGCCTAGGCGGGTTGAACAGGTGTTTAAACAAAACCACCTTTGGTTTAGTGCAAAAGGATCGAAGTCTGGTGGGAGCTTCACAGAATGATCGTGTGTAGTTAACGGTTCAGTTCAGTTTAAATCTCTGCCCGTACAGGTGCCAGGGGAATTCCAGGAGGAGGTTACGTCTGCAGGCAAACCTTAGCAAAACTGGGCCAACATCTTGCTGGGAATCTTCAGAGTCTCCTACCCTAGAGTCATAGTTATGGTTTTTCTTCGACATGAGAGTCAGTTGGAAGAATTCTGTTTGGCTTTTGGTACATATAGGTTGCACTATAAGCCACTGCTTTCTATAGTGATGTTCCTATGGGGATCACAAGTAATATCAGTGCTGACAGTTAACTCCATCCGCCTCTCCTGTCCTGGCCTCCCTGGGTGCCTGGTATTGGGCACACACTGTTCCCAGGGTCCCTGCAGATTCCCTGCCTGTTTCTCTCTCAGTCACACCATTACACCCTCCCCAGGGTTTGCTCCCTCTATCATGGTATCGGCTGCTGTCATCATTTGTCTGCCTCCTCCAACAGGCTAGGGCCACCAATGGACAGAAACTGTGTGCACCAGGTCATGGCCATCTCTTTATCCCTGTGTTCCCAGCCTGGCCACACCCTGTGGCTCGTGTGGCTGTCTAGTAAATGTCCGAGGAATGAATGAATGTGCAGGAGCCAGGACTGGTCACCACTGGGCCCGTGTCATCGATGCATCATCATCATCCCAAGTTCTCTTATCTCTGCCTTGTCGTCTGCATTGGGCTGCACGTGTTGCTGCTATGTCCTTCCTTGTCCCAAGAGCAAGGCATCTTCCTGTCACCAGCTGTGGTGTCCCAGGGGCCACCGCTGTGACTGATGCTTGGGCTCCTGGAAGCTTCCCCGGCTTCCACACCATCCTGGGCACTGGTAAACTTCTGTGGCCTGCTGAGCCCCTGGGAACACTTGATTGCTCCGCTCTCAGGCATGGCTCAGGGGTCCTGGGAGGCCACCCCAGGCCCATCCACTCCCAGCTTAGACATTTCTTCTGCAGCTGGGTTGTGCCAGATGTAGAGAACTCCAGGCTCTTGCTGCTCCCTGAGGTCTATCTGTGAGCTGGTATCCCTGAAACTCTCTAGGACTCCTGGGGTGATGCAGGGCCTTTATCAAAGCCCACTGGCATCAACGTCTCTTCTGCATCCCCTCCTACTCTGCCCTCTTCCCACCAGACAGGAGAATGTTCACCTTTATACTTCCTTATCATTTGCCTCGTGCCCTGGCCTAGGCTTTTGCAACTCAAAGGCCAAAAATGGACTTTGCTTTACCCCAGGTCAGCTCTCCCCGGGGCAAGGAATGCTGCTGGGGGTAGGAAAAACTGGTAGGAGGGGAAGCATGAGTTATGATGGATGCCCACAAGGGTATCTGTTGCTCAGTGCCTGTTACTGCCTTCTGCACTTGACCTGCTGTATCTGCAGCTCTGGCTGTTTTTCTCAGACCTGCTTTGCCTCGTTTTCCTTACCTCTGCCTTCTGTAACTTCATCCTGCTTGCTGGATTTCCACCCAAAGTACTGGCCTTTATGGCCGTTTAAAGCTAAGTAGAGAGTTCTTTTCTTTCTAGCTACAAAACCACGGCTCAGTCTTCTGCCGTGAGCCCCCCTCTCCTTCTCAGCTGTGGTTGCTTTGAGTCGTATAGCCAGCGGCCATTTCTTGGACTACAGAAACTTTTGTTTTTACCACTATTGTTAATATTTTAAATTGCCAATGATTTTAGAGCCATAGCAAATCAGAACTGAATGAGACTCAGGGACTCAGATTATTTCTAATCTCTGTGACCTTCTCAACCCTTGTTTCATGGATGAGAAAATGGTGACTCAGAGAGGACAAGATTCTTGCCAAGTTTGTACAGGGTCCCAAGGGCAAGAGGGACTCAGAAAGTGAGTCACTGTGCAAATGAAGTTTTACTTCCATATCCGTTTTCTGCATTTTCAGAAATGGCATATTCCAATAACGAACCTTTTCCTTTCAAAATATTAATTGCTAGCATTTATTGAGCACCTACTGTGTACCTGACACTGTGCTCAGTGCTCAAAATATAGTATCTCTGTTGATCCTCCTAATAACTCCGTATTTTCTCCATTTTACCAGTGAGGAAACTGAGGCTTGCTCAAGGACAAGGGTAAAGTGGGTAAAGTGCTGGAGCCAGGCCTGGAAGCCCAGCCTGTGTGACTCCAGGGTGGGAGCTCTTATCAGCTACATCATCACACAGCTCAAGACAAGAAAAAGACTGCATTGCTCAGCCCAAGTATATGTGTCAGGAGATGAGAGTAGATCATGTCTTCCTTGGTAGATTCATCACTTGGGATTCTAATAAACTTATTTTTTTAACTTTATCAAAAAATTAAAAAAAAACAACATTTCAAACAAAACAAAACAAAGGAATAAAACAAACAAATATCCTAAAATAACTACATTGCTTCCAATATGCTCCTACCATACCCCAAGAAAATTAACGAACAATAGTTACTCCTGAGCATTCCCATATCATTAAGATTACCCTCATTATCTTATCTGTTCTTATTAAATAATAACTTATAGTCATATTACCTAATCTAATAAACTTATAATCATATTACCAACACTTTCTTAGTTTTCCTTTAAAAATGCCTGTTTTCCCTACCTTCAAATAGTATCACAGTTCTCTGATAATGTTAGATATTTATTACGCCATTTGACAGATGAAGTAGCAAAAGGCAAGAGTAGCTATGTGCTTGGCTCAAGGTCTTGTGGCCAGTCAAGGGCAGATCTGGGGCTTGAACCCAGAACTCTAATCTCAAATGGAATGCGCTAAGGGATGGAGCACACAGTAGGTGCTTGACAGTTAGCTTCATTTCCTCGCCTCCCCTTCCTCCACGTTCTTCCCAAGAGCTGGTTACACGCTTAAAGCTACAGCAATCTACACTCCTCTGCTTTGTTTTATGGCGACGAGAAAATGTGGAGCTATCCATCCACTTTGCCGCTGTTGAAAAATAATAACTGGATGATGTTCCCCTTGGCAGCTGTCTGGGCCTGGTATTTAAGCAACATCCAGTTCCAAAGAACTGCCCTTTAAAAAGAGATTAGAATTGCACATCCACCATGTCTAAGCTGGAAGATAAACAAATGTTCTTCTCTACTCAAATATTTCTAGCTTTTGCTTTAAGGTGTTTCTCATGACTGGAGCCCAGCATGTTGCATGTGGAGGGCTGGAAGAGTTTAAGCGCATACTGTGAGTCAGGGACTGCACTAAGGTATAAGTTCCAGACTTTCTAGTATCACTTTAATTCCTGCATCAGTCTTTTGGTTGCAAATGACTCAAACTGAGCAAGTCATTAAAGGGGATTTATTGGCTCATTAACTGAAGAGTCCAGAGATAGATTTAGCTTTAGGTATAGCTGGATCCAGGGAGTCCAGCAACACTAGGAGGATTCATTGTCTCCTTTGTCCCATTATCTCCATGTTCTGATTTCCTCTGTGTTGGCTCTACTCTCATCCAGGCTTTCCCTCTTGGTGTGGAGATGATCTCCGGCAGCACAAGCTTACATCCCACCAGCCAGTCCACTCCCATGGGGAAAGGGAGCAGCTGCTTCCTAACAGTTTGCATAAAATCCCAGAATTGCATCTCATTGGCCTGACTTGGATCACATGCTCATCTCTAAGCGAATCACAGTGGCCACGGGATTGGAAACACGGACTGGCCAGGCCTGGGTCATGTGTCCACCTCTGGATCCAAGTGCTGAGGTCAGGCCACCTAAACTGCTATGACCACTAGTGGAGAGGGGCAGCTCCCTAAAGCAAATCAGTGGCCTGTTGTTAGAAAAAGAGTAAAGGGATGCTTGGCAGCCAAAACAACTACAACAACAAAAAACTCCTTTCTCCTAAGAGAATGCAGACCATACAAAAAAATTAAAAATTTAAAAATTTAAAAAAAGGCTTGTTGCCTGCTTGTTTTTTCTCACTAAAATAAAGTCCATGGGAGAAATTCAAGGGACTTGAGAGAGAAGAGGAAGCCTGGTCCTAAATTAGAGAAAGGAGGAAGGAAAGGAATGAGGAATTAAGAAGTGATTCATTTATTTTCCTTGAAAATATGAAGATGAGTTGGCAAGGTATCTGTCCTCAGGGAGCTTATAATTGGGGACAGACTCAGAGCTGCAAACATGCAAAACAAAGTATCTTGATACAATAAAATCACTCCAACATTCAGTCATCCGTCCATTAGCTCTTTATCCAGCAAATGTTTGTTGAGAGTCTACTGTTTGCCTGGGAACGGCTTAGGCCCTGGGGATACAGCATTGAAGGAGACATACAAGATTCCTGCTCATCTTGAGCTTACATTTTTGTGGGAGAGACACACAAAAACACGTACTCTAGCACATGGGCAGAAGCACTGCAGTATACTTAACAAAACCGCTTGGACGAAAATAAAGCAGGGTTATCTGTAATGGAGTGACTGGTGGTGGAACCAGGTACCCTTTGGACTAGTCAACGAAGGCCTTGTGGAGAGGTAGCACCTGAGACTTGAAGAATAAACAGTCAGGAAGACCCCCATGGTGATGTGGATTCCAGGTCAAGACCCTCAAGTGGAAATGAACTTGGGGTGGTTGAGAACCAGGTCAGTGGGCTGGAGCAGTGAGTGATGGGATGGTAGAGTGGGAGAAGGGCAGAGGGAAGCCAGATCCTGTATTGACGATTCTGCTTCTTCTGAATTTCCTGAATACTTTGTTTCATTTTTTATGACACCTGTTCCGTTTGGTCTTGCCCAAAAGCTCCTTGTGGAGACATCTTGTTGCTATACTCAGTGGAAACAAGAACTGGCTCCGTGTCTGATTCATATTTGTCCATGCTCTGCCCCCACCTCTTCCACCCTATTCATACTGCCTTGCAGATATCAGGCGTCTGGTATTTCTTCTAGTGAGAGAGTGTGGACAGTGGAAAGGACTGGGTTGGAATCCCAGCTCTGCCACATTTTAGCTGAGTGACACTGGGCAAGTTGCTTAAACACTTTGGACCTCTCCTCTGAAAACAGGATAATATATATCCCTTAGGATATTTTAAGGAGTAAGCAAGATTGTGTAGAAGAGAATTCGTAGTGGAAATTCATTAAATGTTAATTTTGCTCCCTGATTTCATTTGCAAAGGAGAGAATTATGGCCCAGTATCAGCTGCACTTGGGGAGAAAAAAAAAAAACAAAACTATCTTCCTAATTTTTGTCCATACTAGAAGACTGGACACATGGGGGCAAAGGTTTAGAAATGGAGAGTAGTGTGGAATAAAAAGAATAAAAAGGAGGTGAGAAGATATTGTAAGGATTGTAACAGCAAAAGTGATAATTAACATTTATTAAGCTCATACTGTGAGCCACGGGCTGCACTAAGTCCTTTGGAGATGTCATCTGACTTAACCCATCAACAATTCTATCAATAACTCTAATCAAGCAACAAACCTATGAGGTGGGTTGGTTGATTAGTCCCATTTTATGATGGAGATTCAGGAAGATGAAGTCACTTGTCAAGACCATAAACTAGTAAGTGGTTGATCCCACCTTTTTAACCACTGCACTACCCTGACTCCCAAGGTGGAATTCTTAACAGGCACATACCTTTGCTATAATTCTGTGATTTTTTTTTTTTTTTGGCTCAGATGGTTCTCACTCCTGAAAAAAACTTCAATTTCCTTGATTTCAAATGCTTAAATATATAGCATTTTAAATGATGAAATTAATGATACTGAAACTCAGGACCATTTTTTTTTCTTTTAGAAATTAAAGACGCTGCAAAGAATAGTCTCCAACTGTAGCAACCTGCTACATTAATGCTGAAAAACTCATTTAAAATTCAGCCATTAAATGACAAACCATTACCACCATTTTTATTGCTTTATATTCCCCTAACAAATTTATTATGTAATTACCTTGCATAACAGCATCATTTTAGGAAGTAAAGTTGAAATAAAACTCCTATTTTAAAATGCTTACTCTTATATGTTTTCAATATCAAGTTTATATAAAATATCCAACAATGAGAACCAAGTCTTCTTTTGCAAACCAGGGCCCCATAAGTAGGTTTGGAGTTCCATATTTCATGAACCTTATTCTCTTTTGCCCTCTGCTGCATGTGAGCAAGAGAGAAAAACTGGACCCCTAGGCTCCCCCTTCTTTAGCTTGGTGCTTCATTTGTTGAAAACACTTGAGCACACAACACAAGCTTGTTGGGTTTTTTGGTTGGGGATTATGAAAATGGCTGCTATTCCCAGCCACCCCGTCAGTCTGTGCCCAGGTTTTCTTTCTTTCTTTTTTTTTTTTTAAAGAATATTAAAAAAAAGAATGCAGTTTTATGGGTAACTTGCACAATTGCTCCTTGATTCTGCTTTTGACTGTGGGAGTCAGAGAGGCATCAAAGACAGAGACTGGGGGAGAAGGACCGGCTAACACAGAGGCATAAGATGATAAAATATACAATACCCAGAGGAGAAACCAGTTCACACTGATACTTCTTTTCCTAAAAGCAGAAGAAATTGGACATGTTTCCAAGGGAAAAGGTCAAAGGAGGGTGCCTGGAGACATCCCTGAGGAAGCTGGTTTTTGCAACTCTGTGGATAACGAGCCAGGGTAGCAAAACTATACAGAGATCTTTCATATGCAACTCAATCATACGTGATATGTTTGAGCTATTTTGTTCCTCGGGCTGATTAGGAAAACAACCTGGTGAGGGGCTGCATTCCAAACCTGCCTGCTCTCCAGTCGCAGGAAAGAGAGGTACGTGGCTTCTCTCAGCTGGAGAAGAGTCTGCCTGATTACCCTTGGAAGGTGTCATCAGAAGACTTAGGTCTCAGTTGTCAAATCCGAATGAACTTGTGCCTCTTTGCAAGGATGGTCGTGAATAGAAACTAGACGATTTGCTGTTTGACTTTATCTCAGTCTTGATTTCTCTCATAAACCCAGCAGGGTGGACTCTGGGCAGGGAGTGTGCCGATGAGCAGGGGAAGGAAAGCTGGAGGAGACAGCAGTGGGTCATTCCGGTGGCTCTGGCTAGCTGTGTGACCTTGAGTGCGAGTCTTCACTTCTCTGTAGCTTTATTTTCTCATCAAATTAGGGGATCGGAGCTGATTGGTGTTCAGTGTGCCTTTATTGAGTCAATGGACTCAGCAAGCTAAACGTCTACTACCCTGGATTTTTCTCCACACCCTAATCCAGTGGTTCTCAGCCGGGGCATATCCCCAAGGGAAATTTGGCAATGTCTGGAGACATTTCTGCTTGCCCCATCTCGGTGGGAGATGTTACTGGCATCTGGTGGGTAGAAGCTAGAGGTGTTGTTGAATACCCTGCAGTGTACAGGACAGCCTCCCACAACAAAAATTATCTGGCCCCAAATATCAGTAGTGCTGAGTTTGAAAAACCCTGCCCTAACCCTTCAATGAGACATAAGCTCACATCGCCCCTACAAATCAACGTGCAACTATAGAAGTCCTACATGCAGTACCTCCCCATGTCCCCTGAACACACAAGTCATCCTAAGTGCTACTATCTGTGTGAATTCCTAGGGAGAAAGACACTCCCTGAATCATGTAGCATCTGAGATGAAAACCCGATGTCAACATGCACTGGTACCAGTGGGGAAAAAGGCAGAGAACACTCCACATTTCCTCCAGAACTCCATGCTGATCTCTTGCCATCCCCTGAAAAACTCTTCTGTGGCTTCCTCCTGCAACCCGAGTTATGCAGAGAGGATAAGCAGCTTTGTTTCGAGCTTCAGAATTCTAATGTTTAAACTAATGCATTTATTTATGCCAAATGCAGCTTTCCACTCAGAACCTTATGAATTCTTCGGAAGTCCCGAGTGAAATCAACCTCCCCCCGTCTGGCTTTTAATATATGATTGTCAAAGCTGCTGGTTTCCACTTCTTGCATTAACAAGACCTGACTTTGTGGATCATTTAATATTTATCCAAAATATTTGATACCCATATAATGACATAATCACTCAGTCCCTTAGCCCGACATGGTTGTATAAGCACCTACCGGGTTTGGAAATCTACATTTTTCAGAATATGTTGTCGGTTAGCATAATGTATTCTGGGGCATAGATTTCTTGCCAAAATAATTCTGCCCGGTGAATGATAAATGTGTTGTGATTATTTCTTCAGCTTTTGTGAAAGCATACAGTAGGGATAGTGTCTTGAAAGCAGCACACAGGCCAGCGGAACACAGTGCTTCTTTGTTTTGTTCTGCCATATTTAGAATTCGTTCTCTAAATTCTTTCCCCCAGCTCTCTTTTACTAGTTTCTACTCCCTGAAGTGATCGGTGCTGGCAGTTGGTTTGTGTTCAGCTAATAAGCTCTTCTTGGCTCCAGTTAGTGTCTCTTTTAGTTAAAGCCCTCAAGAACTTAATGAACTGTTGTGTCTCTCCTGGGTAAAGGTCACTGTAGCTAAGGTTTTAAAGCAACCTCATCTTTCAAAACTGGCTTGACAAATGGAAAACTCCAGAGTCCTAGAGGCATGCTATTTCTGGCTTGTACCGGAGTGAAGGGAAATGAATATCCCATGCAATGTGGACTCTGGGGTTTCCCCAAAGAACTCTAAAGCACAAGGTCTTGGATTAAAACTATATATAAATGGTCAGCTCTCAAAGTGTTGGCCAAGGCCACAGAATTGAGAGAGACTACCAAAGACCACCAAGATCTGTCAAACTTTGCATCTAGAAAGCTTCCTGAGGCACAAAAAGAGAGGACGGCCAGCTCTGCTCTAACAGCTAACAATCCTGCCTGATTCCCCCCTTTCCCTCTCTACCTCTCCTAGTCCATTAAAAGCTCAGTTGGATCTACCTCCAATGCATATCTTAAATCAATCTACTTCTCTCAAACTTCATAGCTGCCAATGAAGCCATGGCACCATCATCTCTTGCTTGAATGTTCACAATAACTACCTCTTTTCTTGCCCCATCATAATCCATTCTTCACTCAGCAGTCACAAAAATCTTTCAAAAATGTAAGCCAGTACATGTCGCTCCCTGCTTAAAGCCCTTTGATGACTTTCCATTGTTCTTAGAACCAGTTCTTGAAGGCTCCCTATGTTGGGTTGCCAGAATTAGCAAATTAAAATACAGGGCATCCTCTTACATTTGAATTTCAGATAAACTACAAATAATTTTTTGGTATAAGTATGTCCCATGCAATATCTGGGAATACTTATACCAAAAAAAATTGTTCATTATTTATCCAAAATTCAAATGTAACTGGACATCCTGTATTTTATGTGGCAACCCTATGTCCAAGGCCCTCCAGGACCTGGCACCTACCTACTTTTTAACTTCATCTCACACTCCTCTCCCTTGTCCCAGGCACACAGGCCTCCAATATTCTAAGCCCTCACCAGCTTCTGGGCCTCTGCATTTATCATGCCCTAACCACCTTCAGCTCTTTGCATGGCTTGCTCCTTCTCATCCTTCAGGTCTCTGCTCAAATGCTGCCCCCTCCTTGGAAAGGCCTCCCCCACACTCTATCCAAAAAGGACTCGATCCTTCGCCAATCTGTTAGAGTTCTTTATCCCATCACCCTGTCTTATTTTCTCCCCAATGTGGATGATATATTTATTGCCTATCTCTTCTGGGAGAAGGGGAGAGGCCTGGTCTGTCTTGTTTGCTGCTATGCATGGCAGGACTTGTGCATGGCAGAAGCCCAGTGAATAATTTGGGAATGAGTGAATGTATCTGTATTTGCCCCCTTTGACCTTAGCATAAAATCCAGTTCTTTCCCATGGCCTACCAGGTCCTTGTCTTTCTCTTCAATGCTGTCTCAGAAAGACCCTTTTCTAGGGAGGGCTTACACATGTAGAGTCCATGGCTATTTCACCCATTTGGTGAGTTGTGTCATGTCTAAATTCATCATGGACATTCCATGTTGGCTGGTGGAAAGACCATGGGTTTTGGGTACAGAAAGATCTGGGTTTGATCACAACTTTCGACTTTCACTGAGTCACTTCCTCTCTGCGAATGAGTGAATGAACCTATGTTTGTTGAACCTCGATGTTCTCTTCTGGGTAATGGGGTAAACATACTTAACTTGTAGGAATATAGTGAAAAGTTAAATGTGATGACATATTTAAGCCACCAGTACAGGGCCCAGCATACAGTCAGCCTTTAATAAATGGGAGTTGAACTTACTGATAACCAAGGGCACTCTGGAGTACCCTGTAGTCCACTACACTTCAGAGGCTGTTTAAACCATCCATGCATCTTAGTATCTCCTGCTGTTGTGTTGAATTGTGTCCCTCCAAAAAGATTTATTCAAATCCTCAGCCCCAGTACCCGGGGTCTTTGCAGATGCCATTAGTTAAGATGAGGTCATACAGCATAGGGTGGGCTCTAATGCAAGGTAACTGGTGTCCTTAGAAGAGGAGGGAACACAGAGACACACAGAGAGAAGAAGGCCATGAGAACACATAGGCAGAGAACGGAGTGATGCTGCTGTAAGCCAAGGACAGCCAAGATTGCCAGTACCTGCCAGCAGTAGGCAGAGGCAAAGAAGAATCCCCCCCTAGAAACTTTGGTGGGAGCGTGGCCCTACTGACACATTGATTTTGGACTTCCAGCCTCCAGAACCATGAAGGAATAAATTTCTGTTGTCTTAAGCCACCCAGTTGTGGTCATTTGTTACAGTAGACCTGCTAGTGCCATATACCTCTCCTTACTGCCCTGCTCACTTATTCCCTGTAATTCTTGCACCAAGGCCTTGCACCAATAAGCCCTTAGCTCTGTTTGCAGAGCTCTGTGCAGTCTGCTTTCTTGGAGGATGGGACAGGCAGACGCTAATCCTAGAAAGACCCTTTCTAGCCTCCTCCTTTCACCCAGGATGGCACCAGTTCCTGTCTGATCAGGTTCTGCTCCTTAAAAATCCTCCAGACTGGATCCGCTACAGATGTTGCTGTTACCATGGTAACTATTATGGCCAAGATTTTTCTGAAACTATGAAGGGAGAGCAGCAAAGTTCCAAAGAGCAAACAATTACTCTTATGCCAAGCTTTAAGTGTGCAACCTGAATGCTGGAGGATGTGTACCTGGACCCCTGGGTCCTTTAAACTCTCCTCCTACAGAAACAACCAACATCATAAGGACTCACTGGCTAGTGGAGAGAACTTCTATTGAAACCAGGCAAGCCACTAGGTTGCTGTTATTACCATTTAGTAGGGAAATGTTTTTAAAGATTGAAATTATTTTTTTAAAGTCTCAAAGGACACCTGTAGTTTATTATTATTATTATTTTTAAAACTTTGGTATGGCAGTTTTAAAACATGTCCAAAAATCCTGACCTTCCCACTGAGAGGTGGGGACCATGTCTCCTCCCCTTAAATCAGGGCTGGCTTTAGCAAATCCTCTTGCAACCCACAGAATACAGTGGAAGCAAAGCTGTTGGTGCGTGACCTCCGAGGCTGGGTCACGAGAGGCCTGGCTCGCACTTGTTTGGGGAGCCCTGGGTTGTCATGTAAATCTGACCTCCCTGAGGCCACCATGCTGTGAGCAGAGCCAGCCCGCATGGGGTGACCACATGTAAGTGATCCAACTGAGAGGTGGAGCTGAGGTCCCAGTTGACAGCCAGTCTTAGCGTCAGGCATGTGGCACCCCCAGATATTTCCAGTCCCCATCATTGAATTGCCCAGCCATTAGTCACACTCAGATGTTGCATATTCCCAGCTAAGGTCCCAGACATCATGAAGCAGAGAAAAGCTCTGCCGTGTCTGAATCCCTACCCATAGAATCCATACAAAAGCCACTAAGCAGTAGTAACTGCAACAGATGGGCTCGCTATCTTTGGCTGCCTCAGGGACACCTGAAATTCAACACACCCAAATGGAACCCATGACTCTGTGTCTCCTGGTCCATAATTTTGTCCTCTTCCAATGTTTTCTACATCTTCCTTCCAGGATCATCCAAGCTAGGATCTGACCTTCTCTCTCACCTCTCCATGTCTGATCCATCACTCAGGTGTGCTGATTTTTACCTCTCAGACAGGTACACTCTCTGGCTGGTCCACACTTCAGCTACCTTTGAATGCACCTTGGTGGTATTGAGTGATGTGGAAAAAAGCATGACTTTGGAGGGAGACAGACCTAGCTTCAAATCTCATCCCCACAGACTAATTGGGCAAGTGGTTTTGCCTCTCGGAGCCTCATTTCTGTATCTGTAAAGTGAGGATAACAGTATCTCGTAGCTTTGTCATGAGCAGCCACTGTGGCTGGAGTGCAGTTGGCTCTTAGTCAATGGGAGCTCTTACCATCCTTATTATTTCTTTATTATTATTTGGTGGCAATGGCAGGGGCGGAGGTGTGTGTTGTCCTGGAATCATTCTGCCCACCAGGCATGGAGTAGTTATCCAGTTGGGACAGGGCTTACCTTCAGGCTGGTTGTCCCCAGCCCCAACCTTACCATTTTGTACAAACATCCTTGGGCCTAATTTAGCTGTCCTGGGATAATATTTCCAATGTCATTTAAGCCAAGGACCTTCAGTCTCAATAATAACTACTGCTTCCGGGGCTCCTATAATTGGGGTGGGGGGGGACGAGATGGGCAGCTCTATGGATGTGTGTTTGGGTCACAGGAGCCGGGTCCATTTGAGGGGATCTTGGGAACGTTTTGCACCAAGGGCTGGGATTTCAAATCTTTATTAGGCCTTCAGAGTTTTATTTAGAACACCAGGGGGTCCATGGATATAACCGTTGACTGAATTCCATCAATCCTTGACTCATTGCCCCGAGGTTTTCAACTAAGGAAAGAAATATGTTTTCAGTTTTGGGCAGAAATGACAAGCCCTCCCTTCTACTGATTCTGCTAGGTGGTATTCATTTTAGTCCAGACCTTACATGTGCTCTGTTCTATTCTTTCAAAAAAGAGTTCTGCGTTATTGGTGCGATCCCCGGTGGATGCTCTCATGATATATTTAGCACGTGATTCCTGGAATCCAGGCTCTCAAGTCCTCCAGCCATCGCGCTGCAACTTTTGTTTCCATAGAAACTAATGTTTGTGTTTATATCTATGTAGACGCCGTCTCCATCGGATTTTACTTCTCCGAGCAGCTGTTGTAAGTCATTTCACCAAGATGGACGTTCACCATAGGGAACAGAGCCCGCATTGTACCGAGATGAGCATTTTGTTCTGCATCGTTATGGGCCCAAAAGTCGGACTGGTTCAGAATGAAAATAAAAGGGGGACAAGGCGGGATCTTTCGTAGCAGCATGGTCCAGAAAGCAAGTGATCCCCAGTGCTAAGAATGACGACCCGGTTCACAATTAAACCCATGCTCTGCCAATAAACAGGGGCTTCATTGATCTTTTTCCCTGGGGAAATCTAAAAGAACTGTACATATTTAAGTGCCAATCTGTTCTCCATAGCCAAAGGATATGGCAGCTTAGTGGAATGAAAATCTATGTTGGGAAAGGGCTGCTCTGGGCAACCCATTTATGCAGATGCTCCTCGGTGGGATGGCTAGTTAACTTTCCCCAACAACCTCACTAGGGCTCCACTAATATTTCCTGAACTGCCTCCGCAAATGATATGTCCATGGCCTGCTTTGCAAAGCCAAAGCAGCTGCCAAGTCTAACAGACAACCAATGGATCTTTTCCTACTGAAACTTGCCTCCTTTTGCTTTTGTCATGATCAACAATTTATATATACATGCATACATTATATTTTTTTTACTTATTTTGTTCACCCATTCAACAAACGCTAAGCTGCCACAATGTCCTCAGTGCTGTGTTTGATGGTGAATAACTGTGAGAGCTGAAATTTATTGAGCACTTAACAATGTATCAGCAGTGCCTTCGATGTTTTATATGGGTTTTCTCATTTTGTCCTCACAGCAACCATATAGTTAGATATTTTAAGTGTCCCCATTTTTATAGCTGAAAACATGAAAAAGATGTGATGAAGTCTGCCTGGGGGAGTGGAACAAAGCTTAACAGAGATGGGCTGTATCAGTTGGGTTTTGTAGGATGACTAAGAGTTCCTCCAGTAAAGAAGAAAAGAAAGTGTATTCCAAGCAAAGGCCAAGAGGCCTTTGCACACAAGCACAAGCTGTATCATCTTTGAGGTCTGTCCTCAGAAAGTCCCCTAATTAACTTTTAAGCTGTTCAGTTTCATGTTTCGTTGCTTTTGTCAATATTGCCATACAATTATGGGTGAAGTCACATATTGCAGAAGAAAGAGATATAGCAGACACCTGTTGGCTTGTCTGCCCAGGATCCTTCTTCGAGGATCTGCCTCTCCTCCACCTTCCATCCAAGGGGAGGAGCCAGTTTCAGACCCGCCCTGCTGGCTATGGTTGCTGGGTTCTGGGATGGCCCCTGATCTAAGCTGGCTCGTGAGCCTTTTCTCTGGAAATTTGGAAATGGGACTAAGAGTCCCATCAGTAAGGCTGTTTTGGGGAATAGGGGAGATTTAAACTGGGGAGCAATTAGAGGAAGCTGTTTCCCACATGTGGACAGAGAATCAGAGAAACACTTCTGTGGCGAGAGAAGCAGTAAAGGAACTCAGGGAGAAGGCATCCTGGGTTTCCCGGAGAACCAGAGGCCCTAGCAACTTTTCCTTCCTGAGGTTCCTCTGCTCTGAGGTCCTAAGAGATACCCCTGTAAAGTTTTAGTTAGGTCTTCTTTCTGTTTATGCTACCTCAAGTCATGTTCTGTCACTTGCAACCAAAACAATTCTAGTTAATATAGAAAGAACATAAAACTCTCACTTTAGTGGCCTCCACCTGATCTCCAAGTTTGGCTATTTGAGAGAAGAAACTCAACATACAGCTACTCACATGGGGGGATTCTTGAGCAATGTTTGCAAAGAGCACTAGTATTTTTTTAAAAGATGCTCCCAGTCAATTACAGAGCGTTACATTAATTCAAACGCAGGCAGGAAGTCAGGTTGTCGCCGAAGCATCTTCCCTGCCGAAGGCCGGTATCCATGATTAGCTTCTGTGCCTACAAATAATTCTACCCAGAGAGCCCCGGATCTCTCCTTGGGCAGGCTGATCACATCCCATTGGCCTCTTCATCTTCATCTTGCATCTTCTCCCAGCTTCCTTTCTGTAATTCAATTTTCCAACCAGAACTTGCTTGTTGGAACTGCTTACTCACTGGCTTCTTTCTCCACAAGCAAAATGCTTGGCATTAATCCTCATTATGCTGGTTTCATCTATTTCCATGAATTCCCCATCTTTTCTAACGTTTTGTAGCTTGAGGCCTCTGGCTTTCTTCAGACTTCTCTGTCTTCCAACTTTAAATCGATGATGGTGAATTTGGTGAGAGTCCGCCTCTGAATTAATCTGGACCCCTCCTTCCCTACTACCCTCAACTCTATTTCCATTTTGTAGTGGAGAGACACTCTAGTTGTATCAGCTATCAACACAAACCATGGCACTTTGTCCTTACTATGACAAGGTTTGGGGTTCCATGACTGTTGATAAAGTCAGGACTGAGGCTAAGGTAAGGCAAGTGAGGAAACTAGGGCACAAAATTGCTGATGGTGCTTGCTCTCAGGTGCCAACCTTGCACTTGCCTCGAGAGTGGGCAACTCCTTCAATTTTCAGCCCTAGTTGCCTCGCTTGCCTCACACTACTTCCATTCCCAGTTACAGCTCACTATGATTCCCAGAGATTGTTCAGGTACCATGATGTGATCAGAACCTTGAAGGTGAGAAGTTTTCTTGAGAAGGAAGCTATTCTGAGTCCTGAGAATTGCATTGGGTCCTGGCCCTAATGGGATGTTATTGGCACAGATCTGTTAAATCAGTTTGCATCTTAGCTTGTGTGATCTTGGATAGGTTGCTAACTTTCCCTGTCCTCAGATTTCTCACCTCTGCAATCAGACTAATATCCCTACTTGCAGAGATGTTAGGAAGATTGGAAGCAGGGATGAAATTAGCCCAGCCTGGTGCGCAGCTTGTTAAACTGATCAGAGAGAGGACCCATTGTTACTGATATAAGGCCTGTGTTGTTGGATGAGGGATATTAATAAGCATAACTAACATCTAGTGCAGCTGAGCCCTGCTCTAAGCATTTTGCACAAATCAGTTCCTTTAATCCTAATAACAGCCCTTTGGGATCAGTGTTGTTATTGCCCCATTTCCCAGAGGAGGGAACGGAGGCAGATCACACAGCTCTTGGGTGCAGATGCCAGAGCCCTGCACCACAGGACCCACGAGCCAGTGTTAGAGATTCCATCCTTTGGATCTATAAGGTTTGTAGGTATTCGAAGGTGGCACCCAGGAGACAGCACAGTAAAAGAAAATGCTCGTGGGTTTTAGAGTCAGGCATAGCCGAAGGGAAAATACTGGCTCCTCAACTCATTAACTGTGACATTGGGCAGCTCTTTCTGCAGAGTGTCTATAAAATAATATCATGAAGTTATAGGTGGTGGAGTGAGATAGCACTGGCGGAAGCCCCGTGTACTACCTGGTGCCCACAAGGGTTCTGTCAACCTTGGCCATTTAATTTTTGCTGCTGGGATCATTGCACAGTGCCTGGCACACACCTGGGGCCTGGAGGATGGTGAGTTCCCTTCTCCCCTCCACTCCCGCCCCCAGATCCCCTACTAAAGTGTAGGAAGCCCCAGAAAGGTAAACATTTTAAAGTGATGTTTTACCAACAGGTGCTGTTTTGGTAGGCACCTAGGGGTAGGGGCCAGCAGAGATCTCAACTGAGGGCTCTAAAGAGAAAAGCTAATTGTTTCTCTTACTCCCTCCTCACCCCATAAGAGATATCCTGAAAAACAAATTCAGAAATGGGTGCTGTGTGAGTATGCGCTGGATTGTAAGCTCTCTGAGGACAGGGGCCAGGTCTGTCTTCTTCACATCTGTATCCCTAGGCTCTAGCTTGGAGCATGACACTTAGGAGGCACTCAGTTAATGTGCAGTGAGTGAATGAATGAATGAACGAACACGTCAAACTCTTCAGTCTGGAGAGATGCAGAGTTGGCCGAGGAGAGTCATGACAGGGACGGGAAGAATGAGCAAAGATTTCACCCATCACAGGGATAGGACCAAGAGGGGCATTCCCAGCAGTGACACAAAGGGGGCATTAAAAAAATAAAAGCCTTATTGGGATCTAATTCACACACCATACAACTCACCCTTTTAAAGTGTACAATTCAGTGGTTTTTGGTATGTTCCGACTTGTGCACTACCAACCAATTTCACTAACTACTAAAGTATCACTAACTAATTTCAAGACATGTTCATTACCCACACAAAAAATCTTGTACCCCTTAACAGTCACTCCCCATTCCTTCCTCCCCTCCACCCCTGGCAACCACTAGTCTACTTTCTGTTTCTGGGAATTGGCTTTTCCTGGGTATTTCATATAAATGGAATCATACAATATGGGCCCTTTTGTGACTGCTTTTATTAAGCATCATGTTTTCAAGGCTCATCCATCATGTAGCATGTATCAGTGCCTCATTTCTTTTTACAATATTCCATTGTATGGATAAATTACATTTTGTTGAGCCGTTCATCTCTTGATGGCCGTTTGGTTATTTCTACTTTGGGGCTGCTATGAATAACACTGCCACGAACTTTCATGTGCAGGTTTTTGTGTGGGCGTATGTGTTCACTTCTCCTGGGTGTGTATGCTGAAGTGTCATTGCTGGGTCGTATTGTGGCTCTATGTTTAACATTTTGAGGAATTGCCGAATTGTGTTCCAAAATGGCTGCACCATTTAATAATCCCACCAGCAATGTGTGAGTGTTCTAATTCCTCCACATCCTCACCAATACTTGTTACTGTCTTTTTATTTTAGCCATCCTGGTGGTTGTGAATTGGTATCTCATTGTGGTTTTTATTTGCATTTCCCTAATGACTAATGATGTTAAGCATCATTTCATATGATTATTGGACATTAGTATTTCTTCTGAGAAGAAAGTCTTCATTTAAATCCTTTGCCTGTTTTAAAAATGGGTTATTTGTATTTTTATTGTTGAGTTGTAAGAGTTCTTTACATATTCTATATATAAGTCCCGTATCAAACACATGATTTGCAAATATTTTTTACCCTTTCATGGGTTGTCTTTTCACTTTCTTGATTGTGTCTTTGAATCACAAATGCTTTAAAATTTTGATGAATTGCAATTTATCTATTATTTCTTTTGTCATTTGTCTATTGGGGCTATATCTAAGAAACCTTTGTTGCCTAATTCAAGGTCATGAAGATCCATTTTCTTCTAAGAATTATAGTTCTTACATTTAGGTCTATGATCCATTTTGAGTTTTTTAGTATGATTGATTTTGTATACATGTATTCTTTGAAAAGATTATTCTTTTCCCATTAAATTATCTTGGCACCATTGTCAAAAATCAGTTGACCACAGCTATAAGGATTTATTTCTGGACTTTCAATCCTATTCCACTGATATTTATGTTTAGCCTCATGCAGTATTAAACTAATCCCTGTAGCTTTGCAGTAGGCTTTGAAATTAAGAGTTTGAGACCTCCAACTTTGTTCTTTTTCAAGATTGTTTTGGCTGTTCTGGGTCCCTTGCAATTCCATGTGAATTTTGGAATAAGCTTGTCAATTTCTGCAAAAATGCCAGCTGGGATTTTGACAGAGATCGCATGGAATCTATAGATCAGTTTAGGAAGTATTGCCATCTTAACAATATTAAGTCTTTCAATAAATGATCATGAGATATCTTTCCTTTTTTTTAGACGTTTTAATTTTTTTCAGCAATGTCTTGTACTTTTAATATAGAAGTGTTACATTTCTGTTGTTAAATTTACTCCTAAGTATTTTATGATTTTTTATTCTATTTTCAAAGGAGTTGTTTTCTTAATTTTGTTTCTGGATTTTCATTGTTAGTGTATAAAAATACAATTGATTTTTATATATTGAACTGGTATCCTACAACCTGCTGAATTCATTTATTAGTTCAAATAGTTGGGTTTTTTTTTTGTTGTTGTTGTTATCAATACATACAAGATCATGGCATCAGTGAAGACAGATAGTTTTACTTCATCTTTTCCAATCTGATCACTTTTATTTCCTTTTTTTACCTAATTGCCCTGTCTAGAACCTCCAGGATAATGCTGAATAGAATTGGTAAGAGTGGATATCCTCGTCTTGTTTCTGAACCTTGGGGAAAAGCATTCAGTCTTTCACTATTAAGTATGATATTAGCTGTGGGGCTTTCACAGGAGCTTTTTATCAGGTTGTGGCTGTTTCCTTCTATTCCCAGTTTGTTGAGTGTTTTTATCATGAAAGGGTGTTAGATTTTGTCAGCTGCATTTTCTGCATCTGTTGAGATGATTACATGATTTTTGTTCTTTTACTGTTTATGTGGTGAATTATATTTCGTGATTTTGTATGTTAAACCAACCTTGCAACCCTGGGATAAATCCCACTTGGTCATGATGTATAATCCTTTTGATAAATTATTGGATTCAGTTTGCCAGTGTTTTGTTTAGAATTTTTGTGTCTATATTCATAAGGGTTATTGGTTTGTAGTCTTCTTTTATAGGGGTGTTTTTGTTGATTTTGGTATCAAGGTTATATTGGCCTCATAAAATGAGTGCAGAAATGTGGCCTCCTCTTCTGTTTTATGGAAGACATTGTGAATAATTGATGTCAATTCTTCTTTAAATGTTTCGCGAAATTCACCAGGGAAGCCATTTGAGCCCGGGCTTTTCTTCATAGAGAGTTTACTGATTAGTAATTCAATCTCTTTACTTATTATAGGTCTATTCAGATTTTCTATTTCTTCTTGAGTCAGTTTCTGTAGTTGGTGCCTTTCTAGGAATGTGTCCATTTTCTCTCGGTTATTTGATTTGTTGATGTACAATTGTTCATAGTATTCCCTTATAATTCTTCTTATTTCTGTAAAATGGGTAGTAATGTCCCTTCTGTCATTCCTGATTTTAGAGCTAAAGATTTGTCAATTTTGTTGACCTTCACAAAGAATCAACTTTTTTGTTTTGTTGCTTTTCTCTATTGTTTCTCTATTCTCTATTTCATTTATTGCTTCTCTAATCTTTATTTTTTTTTCCTTTCTTCTGCTTGCTCTGGGTTTAGTTGGCTCTTCTTTTCTAATTTCTTAAGGTGGAAGGTTAGGTTATTGATTTGAGATCTTGTCTCTTTTTTAACTATAGACGTTTATAATAAATTTCCTAGAGGCTATTTTTGAGACAAATGCAAGGATGTACTACTTTAGTCCTGAGAAATTATCTGGGCTGAAATATAAATTTAAAAAGTAAAGTTTTGATCCATCTTTCTCCAAGTATTCTGTGGTCAAATAAATATGGAACCCACTGGCTTAAAGTGAAATGGATTCCTTCACTGCAGGATGGCTCCAGCCCTTTGACCTGCTAGTGTGTGTCATGAATCTTCCAGGGGTGGTGAGGCTCTTGAGTTTCCCTGATTTTATTTGCCTGAGAAGCATCTTCAGGGCCAGTGTTCTGCAGAGCCAGGCCTCATTATGACTTTTTGGGGGTCCTGGGCAATTTTGTCTTCTAGTTTGCCTTTCATGGATCCTTTCATTTCTCAAATAACAGTAATAATCATAATCATAATCATAATCAAAAATTCCATTTTACAACTGCATTGGCATGAAGACAAATATGACCCAGGCTGGAAGCATTATGATATATTCATCATTATTGTATTTACATTTTCTTCAGATTTTAAAATAAATTAAACTTAAAACATTTGTGTGTGCCCTTAGAAGTATCCTGGGCTCCAGGCTTTGTGCCTCCGGGGTAGGGTGGCCTGCAGCAGAGGAGAAAGGAGGGTGGGCTCAGGCCAGCAGGGCCTTCAGGGTGGACCAGCAAGGACAAGGCCTGGAATACAACTCTCGGAGGCCCAAGCCACTCGGACCAAGCCAGAGTCTTTGCCAGAAATGTCACCATGAACCATTGTCAGCATTCAAAAATAAACAAGAAATTATTTGGTTAAGCACTGAGCATCTTCATATTAAACAAAACAGCCCCTCTCTGTCTACACCCGCCCTTCCCTCTTTAAAGGCTTGGGTTTGCTTTAGGAGGGAGGAGGGAGCGGGCATGGAATTGCACACCTCTTCTAACCCAGTTAGACTGCAGAACAATCGATCATGGGACAATGGGCCATTGTTATTCAGAAATACTGCCCGAGTGCACAATCCCAAACCTTTAGTCAGCTCCTCACGGAAAGAAAGGCAGGGCAGCAATTGTCACTGGATCAATTTCTTCTAGTTTGGGAAGAATCGATCCCATCGCAAAGCCTCAAGGCAGTCTTCTCCCCAATCAGCCTCGGAGTCAGGGGAGGGGGAGTGGACAGCAAGCACCCACCCAGACACAAGGTGTGCAAGAGAGATGCTCTTGGTGCTGGTGGGGGTTATAGAAGGGGCCTCGAAGTTTCCGAATCTAAGCTGCCTTGTATCTTTGGGAAATGAGTGGAGGTGGGAGGTCGGGGCTCAGAGGATGCCCAGACTCATGGTGTGTTACAGTCAGAGCTGGGATCAGAACTCCTGTGGCCTGATGTCCAACTTGGCATGATCTTAGTTTTATAAAATACATTCAACAAATATTTATGGATTTCTGTTGTTTGCTAGAGGCTCTGCTCGGCAATATACTGGTCTGGCTCTTGCCAAGAAAGCCATGGCAGGTTCAGTAAGGGTAATTGCTGAGAGTTTAAGGAAGGGACTATTATTGATGGTGCAGGGGGGTTTAAGGACATCAGCAAGGAATGCCAAAGACCCCAAACATAAGGAGGGAAGCTTTTACCACAAGTGGAGGGGCAGGTTCTTAGAACTAGGGAGCTGTAACTGCAGGGGAGAGGATGCACCACTGGGGCTGAGGTCTTAGAAAGAGGTTGATAGCCATAGCCAAGCCATACCTGCGCCTTCCCAACTAGAAGCCAAAAGGCAAGGTCCAATGTGGCATGCTTCCATCTAATAAAATGCATTCAACGGCTAATGGCCTAACTCAACTGGAAAACAGAAGGCACTGAGTTTGCCTAATGCTCCACCCAAGGCTCGGTGCAGGGAGGAGAAGGAAGTAGAATGGGTCTGGAATGGCAAGAGGACAATATCCAGCAGAGTTAAATTCATACAGAGATGAAAGTGCCAATCCTTTTGGCTAGGAGCTCATGATCATGTTGGAGGGATGATAAAAGTCTGCTGATTCTACTGGAAAATTGCAGACTGAGCTGCAAGGCAACAAAAGCATTTACTTGAGGTCTAGAATTGCAATTTGGAAGAACACAGATTCAGGTAACAACCCAAGCTGTGTCCTCTGTTGGGGCTTCCAAGCAAAGGTTTTTAAAGAAAAAGAAGATACATAAGTTGTTTGTAAATGGATTGGTGGATATTTGGGGCTTTCCAAATGTCCTTCAAGTTAGACAGCCTACTGATTTCTTTATCTTGTAGTTGGTTCTTGGTATCCAGATGTTCTCAGAAACATTTTTGCTTTTGGTTTTGCAGGCCTCGGCAGTTTGTGCTATCTGGCCGAGAGGTGCATTAGAGTAACTTCTGGAATGGCCCCCCAACTCCATGTTAAATCTCTTAGCCATAGTAACTCCATTTTGTTTTATCTCTTTTCTCACTGACCGTTAGCCCCGTGTGAGGTGCCCTGTAATGCAGGGTGCTATGGGGATGCGAAAGAAGAAAACTGAAGAAAGGGTCAGTGAGGGAAGTCAGGAAAGTCTTCCAAAGGAAGAACCTTGAGCTGAGTCCTGGATGTTGAATAAGAATTACACTAAGGAAGATCAACTTGCACAGGAGCTGGAGACAAAGTAGATCGTTAGAGGAAATGGGTTCCAGGCTGCAAAGTTGGGGCTTTAAGCCGAAGGTAATGGGGAGTTATTGAAATGCATTATGACAAAATGATTAATGCGACTTCTTTCTGAAGATGACTTTTGGTCCCTTTGCCTTTTCTTCCATTTTGGTCCCTTTGCCTTTTTTTCCACACAGTGGATACTATATTCCCTCACATTGGATCAGCTGCCCAATACATTGATCCCAGTGGCTGTCTTGGAACTCAAGCCCTAACCCTCTAATCTTGCAGATCTTCAATTCCCCTTGGCAATCTTGTCATCCAAGTAATAGATCTTCACAGGCAGAATGGAAGAAGTAGTCTTAAATTCCCTATAATTTTACTCCATTTTTAATTCTGCACTCATTCATATGGCCAACTATAAACTCAAATAAATTATTTTCCTGGTTACTGTATTCATTCTGAAGTTGAAAACCTCCTGGAAGTAATAGAAACTCAAGTTCTCAGGTTGTGAAATGACTCTGACTTACTTTTATGAAATGTTTTCCTTTTGAAATGATTTATTACAGTTTACCACTATTCAAACCTCTTCAGGTTGAGTTTTAAAAATAGGTGTTTTTTTTTCTCTCTAGTGACAGAATTAAGTAAAGCATTTAAAAGACAAGCTCCATGAATGCAATGAAAAGACACATCCCCCTTATATTTCTCATAATTGAGATTCAATTTCACCTTCTACTCTGACTCTATATATTAGTCAGAATCTCAGAGAGCAAAGGGTGGAACTGGTGCTTTATTGCTATCAAGACTTGGAGAGAGAATGGAGCTCCTGGGTTTTTCTGTACCTCCATTGTGCATGCTCTGTAATCGTCTAGCATTCTCTTGGTGGATATTCAATACCAGAAGATTGAATCTTGGCAGAGTTGGAAAATAAAACACAGTGTTGCATTCAAGGATGTAAGATATCTTAGCCTAGGCAAAAAAGAATGATAAAGATGTATTTCTCGGTTGTCAGGCTCTGAGATCAATGCGTGGACAGGGAGCCAGGAGCTCAATAGATTTACATGCAGGCGTTTCTGCAGCTTCCCCTTAGATTCTGGGTTTGAATTCCAGCCCCTTTGCTAAGCCTTTAAAATGCTGGCTCTACATAGTCTTCTAGTGAAAGCGTGCTCACGAATGTCATGCTTTGCATTTATACACGCGCATATTTCCACGTATGCCTCAACTCTGAAGAGATACTTCAGCATGATTTAGAGAGCTGAGTGGCATCTTTAGAGACATTGCCAAGCTTCTTTAGAGCTGAACGGTTCAGGGAATCCAAAATTAGGCTTCTATTTTCTTTGTCACTGTTCCTCATCTATCATTTTAATAAACGTAGTCAAAAGTGATCACAAACCTTTTCAAGAGCAATAATGATTAAAGTCTCTTAAGAAGCTATTTTGGTTCCCAGAGGAAACATTTTTCTTTTCTGGGATTCTATGAAAACAAAAATATCAGGGATTATATAAAATCTCTCCCCTCCTTACACTTTATTTCCTAATCTATGAATATCAATCTGAAGAATATATTTACATGCAAAAGACCCCCGTCCCACCCAAGAACAATGCATGATTTATTCCCTTCCCCCATAAAATTTTCACATTCTTCAATACACTTTCTGTATTGTTTCAAACATTCCTGGTTTCTATTTTGATTCTTGAGGAGCAAGGAGAGATTCAGAGCCTTTTCCTTCTTAGACTCACAGCAGGGATTTTTTTTTAATATGGAAACTACAGCAGAGTTTGCTTGTGTGTGAGAACTGGCAGCCAGCAGCCCTTTTAAAGCCTAATTTATTAAGAAACACTTGGCAACAAGGATCTTTCTTCTTCATTCTCTTGACTCGGTGGAAAGCCAGTCTGTGAAAATGAATAGCAAGTCTTGGAAAACCCTGTCTCATAAACTTAAAATGCTGGATCAGGTAAAACATACTTTAAGAAAAAGTACTGGACTATTAAGAAAAAGAAGAAGGAAAAAAAGAAAAAGAAAAGAAAGATATAATATTTCTCTCCTAAAGACCCACAGTTCAAAGAAGGGATGTTGGTTTCACCGACTGCTCGAAGACAAATGACTGAATAAGGAAAGCTCCTTTTCCTTCAAATGTTATAATTCCTGGATACACTTTGCAAGCACTTGAATCATTCTGCAAGAACTGAAGGCAATTTCATTTTCTAGAAACCCCTCTTCCACCTCTAATTTCCTAGCCAAGTCAATGGTGGATCACTGAGATACACATTCCCGGGGATCTCATTTCCTCCTGATTTCCCGAGGCTGCCTCTAATAAAGGAGAGCTAGAGGGACCCAGAGCCTCACAAGGAACATAATATAATCACTTCTGTCAAACTAAAATTCTGACTCATACTAATTCACTGTGACTGATCATTAGGATTCAAGAAATGAGCTGGATCTGCACTGTTAATTTAAATTATTCCAATGTGCCCCATCTACCAGGAAAGAAAAGAACAGCGAATTTCTTCTCTTTGGCTGTAGATGTGGACCTAACCTCTGGAGGGGTGGGGAGTGGGGAGTCAAGACTCACTGGAAGTTAGAAAACAGGGCCAGGAGCCCCTGCCCCGATTTGTGTTTGTAGCATTCATCCAGAGATTTCCATGCCCCAAGGAAGGTCTGATTGAGCCAAAATGATTACTGTCACAGGACTTCTTTATGGTTTTCTTTTACTCACAAGCCTAGATAAAATTGCCTATTGATTGACCTTAAATGAAATCTACTTTAACCTGGGAACTCCATTAAAAGAATAATTCAAAAGGCCATCTCCTTACCAGCTCATTGTTAACCTGACTGCCTGGGAATTAATGATGCATACCATTCCTGGAGACTCATAATTCCTTCTGAGTTTAAATGTTTATCTGAACTACTTGAAACCTTGCTGTCTCCTCCCTCTCCACTCATCTGCATTTTATTTCTCCTTCCTCTTTCAGAGAAATGAATTTTGATTTCCCTTCCTTGCAGTTCAGATTCGCTGGAGCTCTCTGGGCCCCAATATTTGAGGGGATCTGCTGGAAGGGCAGCTCCTTGGCTTTCCTGCCTGCCCACCTCACCGCGTTTTCTCTACCAATGACCCTGGGGCATCAGAATGCAGCAGCAGCCTTCTGTAGCTTCCCATAAACACTGCTCTAAATACATTTCAACTTGCACTAGAAGAGGTCACATTTTGGAGGAAACTGTCCATTCAGGACTTCAGCAGAAGAGTTTGGTTTTGCATCTGCTACACTGCTTGGTTCAGGAAGTCAGAGGGCAAGGCAGTGGGGACAGAGGATCTTATCTAATGTCAGCAGAGACGTGCAAGAATATCTGCCTTTCCACACTGGAGATTGGACCAGATGATGCGTAGATCAGCCTGTCACCTGCCTGTAGATCAGAAAGGGAATTGGAATGGCACCCTAATGGACAATGAAAAGAACTAAAGGGAACTTGATATGCCATCTGTCACCACACAAGAAGCCTGCATCAATTGTGTCTCATTGAGTGTGCCCAAAGTTAGAGGGACAAAGACCCAAATTCAACAATATGGGCCTCAGAACAAGGGAAGGGAGCCTCCTCCCCTCCTCCCACTCCAACTCTGTCCTAGACAAGTTACGTGCTCCTATTATGTGCTCTGATGTCCCCTTACACACATCTCATTTGTGGCACTTCTCATACTTAACTACAATTGCTTGTATGTTACTCAGTCTCCCCATTTGGTTCAAATGTCTGTGGGGACCATCAAATGTTGACCATGGCTTCTGGGACCTGTACAGGGTTTGGCACTGGATACACACTGCATTTTTGAATGAATGAATGAAACATCCATAAGATTCAAAAGAAATGTATGTTTCTGAGATTTACTCTAAGGGCCAGAAAAAAATGTTAGAAAATAACTTGACCTCCACAAGAGAATGCAAAAAGGCATGGCCTGCAGAGAAAAAGAGCAAAAAGTGCCAGGAGAGAAGAGGCTGAGGATGCAGGGGAACTATATGAGGCAAAAACCTGCCCTGGAAATGGGACTGGAGAGACAGGATGTATTGAAAGGAAACTAATGTTGCAGAAGCAGAACTGAAATCTACTCTGGAGGTGAAAAAGGACAGAATTGACACTGCAGAAAACCAAGTCAGTGATGTGGATGTAAATATGAGAAGCTCTCCCAGAATGCAGAGCAAAATGAAAATCTATAAAGATATAAGATATAAGAATGTAAGATATAAGGAAACTTCCTGGAATCATAGAAGACTCAGCAAACAGAAACATTATATCGTGTTTCAGGCAAAATTACTGAAATGGGTCCCATTTCCAGACACATTCTTGTGAAACTTAAGATTACAAGGATAAAGACAAAAACCCTACAATATGAGTGTTAAATAAAATTAAACCAAATGCATTGTGTGAAGGGCTTTCCCCACTCTTCTTGCCCCACCTCACACCCTCCTCTATGGGGTGGACCAATCGCCTGAGAGATGGGGATGGAGATGAATGGAGCCTGAGCAGCTCAGCCCTTGTCCCTTCTCACTCTCTTTGGGATCTGCCTGCCTGCAGAGGGCACGTGGGCTCACTGGTGCTGGGCCTCATTTACTCTGGCTCCTTCCCTCTTACTGGGTTGCCCCCCTGTCAGGTTTTTCCTGGTTGACTCTCTGTTCCAATGTCCCCTCCTTGGAGAGGCCTGCCTTGACCATCCGATATCACCCCCTGCCCACCCCTCACCTCCCACCCCCGCCATCAAAGTCATTCTCCAACACCATCACCAGTGCACCATGTGCTGTTTTCCTCATTTATTCCTTCAACCAATATTCCTCAAATGTCACCTGTGTGCTGGGCTCAGTTTTCTGTGCTGGGGAATCAGCAGAGAAAGTTCCTGGCTTGAAGGAGCTTACCATTAGAGAGTGAGACAGACCATAAACAGAGACCAAAAAAAAAGTCTCATACAGGGTCAGGTGGTGCTAAGGAGCCATGAAGCAGACAAAGGAGGGCAAAGGGCTAGATGATTGGGTGGGGTGGGAGGTGGTCAGAGAAGGCCATATTGATGCAGTGACAATAGAGCAGAGACCTGGGGGGTGGGGGCACACCAGGGGGACATCTGGGGGAACAACGTCCAGGCAGAGGGAACAGCAGGTGCAGAGGTGCAGAGGCCCTGAGGAAGGAGCACTGTTGGCCTGTGTGAGCCAAGTTGAGGCCAGGAGGTTGGAGCTCAGCAGAAAGACCGAAAGAAGGGTTGCAGAGGTAGCCAGTGATCGGTTTACACAGGGCCTGCGGGCCAAGGGGACAACTTTGAATTTTATTCTAAGTTTAATGAGCAGCCATCAGAGGGGGCATCAGGCGGGAGGCTTACCATCACTTGAAATTATCTTGTGTGTTTTACTTGCCAATGTCTTTTTTCCCTGCTGGAATATAAGTTTTGTGATGGCAGGTGTTTTTTTAACCTTCCTCCCTATTGCATTCCTAGCATCTAGAACAGGAGCTCGCAGAGTAGGTGCTGAAAAATTATTTGTTGAAGGAAGGAATAAATTAATGAACAAATGAAAAAACAGAAACCACGAGTATGCAGAAGCTGAGAGGTAGACAAAAATAGAGCAAGCAGAGGAGATGCAGTGAGTCTTCTGAAACAGCACTGGTGGCCTGGTTAGTTCTCTGGGCCCAGGAACTCCCCTTCTCCCCGAGGCCTGTCTGCTTGACTCTTCTCGGGTCACCTTGTGTGTGAATACATGTGATTAACCTCTGCCCGCCTCTGGGCAGCCTTGGCTGAGCTGGGTGAGCTGACACTCCAGGAGCTACCCCTGCCCTAGACCTGCCCACAGCAGTGCCCAAATCAGGCTGGGTGGTGAGGCTGCCCTTCTGGCAGGTTCTAGCTTCTTCCTCAACTTTGTATCCCAGGGCCCTAATCCAGTGTCTGGCCCATACTAGGCAATATTTATTAAATATCTAACTGGACGAGATGCATGAAGATCAGTTGTACAGATAGATTAGAAATGGAGCGACAGGCAGAAAATTAACAAATAATACAAGCAAAAAGATAGCAAAAAGAGTAATGATGATAAAAAAAAGACAGGAGTGGTAGTATCCATTTCAAACAAAGTAGAATTCAAGAGGGAAAGAAAAGTGTTATTAATTAGAAAAAGGGGACATATATAGGGATAAAAGGTATAATCCACACAGAATTTATAAATAGCCATGAAGTGACAATGCATTAGATAAAAGTCAACACCCACTCCTAATTAAAAAGGGGAGAGGGGACCTCATTGAAAGCATGGAATAGAAGTTCATTTTATCAGTAGGGTAAATAACTGTAGCTTAAACCAACTGCCACCATTATATTTAATGGTGAATCCAGAAGATATTCTCATTAAAGTCAGGACAAAAGCAGGAGTCCCTGGTGACAGTAAAAGAATCACTTGTAAATTTCTTAGAGGCAGTTAGTGTTTGATAAAGGAGACAGATTAAGTATAAAATACAGACATGGCATAAGCTTTACCAACAATAACCAGTTGGAAGTTATAAAAGAGAAAAATCACTCTCTTAATTCCATTAGCAAACTCATGAAAAAATATTATAAGAAATTGGTAGGATCTATATGATGATAACTAGAAAAATCTTTTAAAGATACACAAAGTAATATATGAATAAATGCATGCACATATAATTTTTTTAGAAGAGAAAAACTAAAGTTTGTGACAATGTCAATTATCCTCAAATTAATTTATAAATATAGCTTTTCAATCAATAGCCCCATGGAATTATTTTTCTTTTGAAACTTGACTAAATGATTGTAACATTTATTTGAAGGAATCAAGAGATGAGAAAAATAAGAAAGACTAATGGAACAAAATTTCAAAAATGTTTACATTGATTATGTGGGATTTATATGGGACGGTAGGTGAATTTCATTTTCTTCTTTGCATTTTTCTACGTTTTCTAATTTTTCATAGTAGAAACAATTTTATATTAAATTTCATTTATAAAAATAGAATGAATCGCAAAAATATAACCATCAAAAGCAATAACAAATACAGGTGAATAGTTATTTATCTCAGGGTACCCAAAGACTTTCTAAATATAAACACAATGAAAGTCATCCTATATGAATGTGTGATAGAACTTAGAATATTTAAGTTCTATCACACATTCTATCACACATTCTAAAAACTTAGAGTATTTCTCAAAAAGAAAAAATAAATATTTAAAATGCAAACTGCAAAAAAAAAAAAAAAAGGTGGCTAATGCAGGAAAAGGGTAAATTTCTTCCTTAAATAAAGAGCTTTCAAAGGTCAAAAAAAGAAGGGCCAGGAGGTGGGGCAAGATGGTGGCATAGACAGGTGTGGGATTTAGTTAGTCCTCTAGAGCAACTAGAAAATAGCCAGGAACAACTAGTAAGTAGTCTGGAATAACTGTTGGTGCACATCTGTGACTGGACACACATTGTACACCAGACTGGAATGGGTGGAATGGCTGAGATCGCAGCACAGATCTATAAGTAAAATTCTTCAGACTATGGCGCTGGTGCCCCTCCCTCACCAGCACAGCAGGCTGAGCTGGAATACTTTCCTGTGGAAAAATGAAGCAGATTACCTGGAGCGAGGGAAAGTAACTAACCAAGCTCCAATTGTGGTTTCAATCAACAAATTTGGAATACTGAATACAAGCTACAAGCACAGATAAACCCAAAGCAAGCAGGAACGTACTCTGAGGTTGCTCCTGGTAGACAGGAGGTGGGGCTGATGGAAAAAACATAATAAATAAATAAAAACAGAGGCTTTTGAAGACAGCTGAGCTCAGAATACTGGAAAATGGCTGTGTCCCAAGGAAAGCAGCACAGAGAACCAGGTACCAATACCAGTCAACTGGCAAAACCGGGGGCTGGGGACTGGCTCTGCAAAAGGTTTTCTTTCTTTTTTTCTTTCTTTTTTGTCCCATTTTAAGTAGCTCATTAGAGAAAGCTGTGGACATTTTCAAATGTCAGTGTTGACCCAGGCAAGGGTTGAGTTAAGAGTCAGAGAGGCAAAGGAGGAATTTAAGTGTACGAGATAACTCCCTAAAGGTTCTATCTTCCCTAAGAAAAGGGGGGCCAGGCCCAGCTTAAGTAGCTGCCCTCCCTCAGAGAATTCAGACCCTAGGGCCTGGGGAGAAAGAAAAACAAACAAACAAACAAATAGAAACAACTTCTTAAGCTTGGCTTCTAACATCCTCAACTCCTGGCCAGGACAGGGTTCACTGAGAATTAAAAGGGTCACACCTCTTTAAGCCAGTGGGGAGCTGCAGGCTGACAAGCACTACCTGCTTGGCAGGATAGGAAAAGCGCAGAGCCTAGGGGCCTCATGGGAAAGTCTGACAACCTGCTGGATCTCACCCTCAGGGAAACCTGATACTGAATAAACTGACTCCTGAGACCTGGGCCCATCTGGTCTGGGAAAATCTGATTGGGGTAATCAAGGAAACCAGATGCCTAGACAACAAAAAATTATGAGTCACATTAGGAAAAATGTTCCCAGTCAAAGGAACAAACTTATACTTCAACCAAGATACAGAAATTGGAACAACTAATTATTAATCAAACAAATCTCCTAAATCAATTCAAAAATAAAATCAAAAAGTTGAGGGAAGATATGGCAAATGAGATGAAGGATATAAAGAAGACATTGGGCAAACGTAAGAAGGAACTCAAAAGTTTGAGAAAAAATTGACAGAACTTATGGGAATGAAAGCACAATAGAAGAGATGAAAAACACAATGGAGACATACAACAGGAGATTTGAAGAGGCAGAAGAAAGGATTCATGAATTGGAGGATAAGACAGCTGAAATCCTACACACAAAAGAACAGATAGGGAAAAGAATGGAAAAATATGAGGAACATCTCAGGGAATTGAATGACAACATGAAGTGTATGAATATATGTGTCATGGGTGTCCCAGAAGCAGAAGAGAAGGGAAAAGGGGCAGAAGCAATAATAGAGGAAATAATCAATGAAAATTTCCCATTTCTTATGAAAGACATAAAATTACAGATCCAAGAAGTGCAGTGTACCCCAAACAATAGATCTGAATAGGCCTATGCCAAGACACTTAATAATCAGTTTATCAAATGTCAAAGACAAAGAGAGAATCCTGAAAGCAGCAAGAGAAAAGCGATCCATCACATACAAAGGAAGCTTGATAAGACTATGTGTGGATCTCTCAGCAGAAACCATGGAGGCAAGAAGGAAGTGGTGTGATATATTTAAGATACTGAAAGAGGAAAACTGCCAACCAAGAGTCTGATATCCAGAAAAACTGTCTTCAAAAATGACAGAGAGTTTAAAATATTTTCAGACAAGCAGACACAGAGAGTTTGTGAACAAGATACCTGTGCCAAAGGAAATACTAAAGGGAGCACTACAGACAGATAGGAAAAGACAGGAGTGAGAGGTTTGAAGAAGAGAGTAGAAATGAAGACTATCAGTAAGGGTAAAAAGAGAGAGAGCGGAAAAAATAAAAATAAAATAAGATATGACATATAAAATCCAAAAGACAAAATGGTTGACAGTAGACATTATGTTGAGTGAAATTAGCCAGAAACAGAAGGATGTATACCATATGATATCACTAATATGGACTAATATTGAGGAGCGAAATCTGAGAGTTGAGAACACATGTTATCAAAAGATAGAAAGAGGTTAGAGATCGGCATTTGATGCTGAAGGAGTACAGAAGTTTCAACAGGATTGGTTGTATAGATCCAGAAATGGAATGGATAGCATAATAGTGGGTGATGGTAACACAATATTGTAAGTACTCTGAACAAAGATGAGTGTGAATATGGTTTAAAGAGGAAGGCTGAGAGCATGTACAACACCAGATAGAAAGAAGATAAAGACTGAGATTGTAAAGCTTAGTGAAACCTAGAGTGGTCAATAATGGTGATTAAATGTACAAATACAAGAATGATTTTAAATGGGGGAGAACAAATGAACATCAACATTGCAAGGTGTTGAAAATTGGATAGTATAGGGGAAAAAATACAATCAATGAAAACTAGAGTCTATAGGTAATGTAACATTGTAAGATGCTTCCATTAATTCTAACAAAGGCAATATACCAGAGCTAAGTGTCTATAAGAGGGGGGTAAGAGAGAGTGATATGGGATTCTCGGTGGTAGCGATGTTGTCTGACCTTTTTATTGTATTTTATTTTTATTTTTCTTCTATCTTTTATATTTTTATTCTTCATTTTTTTCTTCTTTTTCCTCTTTCTTGGGGTAAGAGATGGAAATGTCCTCATATGTATTGTGGTGGTGAATGCATAATAATGTGATTATACTGGGAATCATTGATTGTTTACTTAGAGGGAATTGTATGGTGTGTGAATAAAACTGTTAAAAAATAAACAGAGGGATACAAGTGCTGGAGAAAATGTGGAAGCAGGATGTGCCTATTCCCTGTTGGTAGGGCAGTAGAATGGCACAGCCCGGCTGGAGGGCAGTGTGGTGGTTCCATGGGAAGCTAACGCTGGGGTTGCCATATGGTCCTGCAACCCTGTTATTGGGTGTGTGCTTGGAAGAACTGAGAACAGGGACACGAATACACATTGCACACTGGTGTCTATGGCAGCGTATTCATGATTTGCAATAGATGGAGGTGGCCTAAGGGTACATTGACTGATAAATGGAATGGCGAAATGTGGTTTTACATACAATGGGGTACCAAATGGCGGCAAGAGGAAACAAGGTGAATGGACCTTGAGGACAGTATGTCAAGTGAAATAAACCAGAATTGAAAAGACAAACCTTATAATGCCCCACTAATATGGATTAACTATAATGAGTAAACTCTGAGAACTGAATCTGAGAGCAAAGGTTATCTAGTAAAGGTTCCTAGATTGTAAGCTCTTACAGCAGTCACATCTATTCATGAGTTGTAATGGTTATTTCTAAATTCTGAGATGATGAGCTGTTTGTGTATAACCTTGTCAGTCCCTGTAACTTTGGGTATCTGTGTGACACCTGAGACTCAGAGCCAGAGTTCAGCAGCTATGAATGTCAGCATTACTCCATACAGCAAATGTTAAAAAAACGGAAAAAGTGATCAGACTTCAATTAAAGATATGAATGAAATGGACTTGATTAGAACTAAGGTAAACCAGACCAAAGGGAAAAGGATGATATTGATTGTGTTTTAAAACCTCAACACACACCTTTGGTGTGAGACCAAAGGAAGAGATGTTTATTTGGTGCAAAATCTATACTTGTGTAGCACGCTATATAATTTAACTTGTATGGTCAGTTTATTCAAAGACCGTAATTACATGGAACATTGAATAGCTCTGGTTGGTTTGTACAGGTTAGCACGGAGCCCCAATACATCCCAGAGTAATTTGGGCAGAGAATAAAAAGTATTTGCAAAGCCCCTTGGAGGGCCTGGGGAAAAATGTGGAAACATTAAACTTCCCCACATGGGGAATTCCTGATATTCTTTCAAGCATTGGGGACTATCATTGTAGTAGGCCAAGTCCTTGATCTTGGGGCTTGCCCTTATGAAGCTTGTTACTGCAAAGGGGAGGCTAAGCCTACTTATAATGGTGCCTAAGAGTCACCCCCAGAGAACCTCTTTTGTTACTCAGATGTGGCTTCTCTCTCCCTAAGCCCACTTGGCTGGTAAACTCACTGCCCTCCCCCCATGTGGGACATGATTCCCAGGGGTGCAACTCTCCCTGGCAACACAGGACTTGACTCCCAGGGATGAGACTGGACCTGGCATTGTGGGATTGAGAAAGCCTGCCTGACCAAAAGGGAGAAGAGAAATTAAACAAAATAAAATTTCAGTGGCTGAAAGATCTCAAATGGAGGCAAGAAGTCATTCTGGAGGTTATTCATATGCATTATATAGATATCCCTTTTTAGTTTTTAGTGTACTAGAATAGCCAGAAGGAAATACCTGAAACTGTTGAACTGCAATCCAGTATCCTTGATTCTTGAAGATGATCATATAACTATATAGCTTACACAGCGTGACTGTGCAATTGTGAAAACCTCATGGCTCACATTCCCTTTATCTAGTGTATCGACAAATGAGTAGAAGAAGGGGGATAAAAGTAAATGAATAATGGGGAGAAAAAGGAGTATGAGATGTTTTGGATGTTCTTTTTTACTTTTATTTTTATTCTTATTCTTATTTTTTGGAGTAATGAAAATGTTCAAAAAATTGATTGCGGTGATGAATGCACAACTTATGTGATGATATTGATTGTACACTATGGATGATTGTATTATGGTATGTGAATATATGTCAATAAAATTGCATTAAAAAAAAAGGAAGGGCCATCACCTAAAGGGAAGAAGATATGAACAGACACTTCACAAAAGAGTTCAACTTGATGAGTAATTAAAGAATTGAACAATACAGGTCACTCTCCTTTTATGCCAAACTGTCAAAGATGTAAAGAATCTGAATGCTGGGGAGGCTGTGACTATCTATGCCTGTGCCAGGATTGATGGTGTCTTTTGGTGGGGTGCTATACCCTTTCTCTAGAGCAATTTTGCAATAGACTTCAAGTTTTTAAAATGAATTCACATCCTTGGACAAAAAAAATTCCACTCCTAGCAAGTCTGTTCCAGAGACACAGAAATGAGGGAAAAGATTTATATACTGTACAAGGACATTTATTCATGGGGGAGAAAACCATATTTTAATATTTATATTGTGGGACAATTTCCCTAAAATAACTGTAATGCAAAAAAATTCATTTCAAAAAAGTTTATTCAATTTGATCCAATTTAAATATATATAGAGAGAACAAATATAGGCATAGAGAATATATACCAGTATGTAGACATATAGAATATATAGAGAGATATATGGAATCCCCAAATATTATCAATAATTATCTTGAGTGGGATTATGGGTAATTATTATTTTTGTTATACTCTTCTACATATTTTTCACTTTTCCAAATTTTCTACAGTGTGTAGAACTTATTTTAATAATAACAACACCAACATAATAAAAAAAGAAAAAAAACCAAAACATAGTGCCAACAATTGTCCAGGAATTTGGCTGCCAAGTGTGGGACACAAGTTAACTGTACTGATTCAGGAAAATTCAATTACAATAATTGCAATAAACACTTATTGCACCCTTGCAGTGTACAAGGCCCAGGGCTGGGTGCAGTGAAGCCATGCAGAAATGGACAAGACATGGGCTCTGTCCCAAAGTGCTTGTGCTGGTTTGAATCTTTATGTACCTCCAAAAAGGCTATGTTCTTTTAATCCAATCTTTTGGGGACAGACCTAGTGCAGGTGGGACCCTTTGATTAGATTATTTCCATGGAGATGTGACCCCGCCCATTCAAGGTGGGTCTTAATCACCTTGCTGGAGTCCCCTATGAGAGGATAAAAGGCAGAGAGAGACATTTTGGAGAGAGCTGAGAGAAGCTAAAATATGTAATCCAGAGTTTGCCCTTGAGAGACGCTAAGAATGAAGCCAAGACAGAAGCCCAGAGACATTTTGGAGAAAGCCACAGAAACCAGAAGCTAAACCCGGGACCAGCAGACTCTGGCCATGTGCCTTCCTGTATAACAGAGAAACCTCAGATCCTTCAGAGAAGGTACTGTCCTACTGATGCCTTAATTGGGGCATTTTCGTGGCCTTGGAATTGTAAATTTGTCAACTAATAAACCCCAATTATAAAAGCCAATCCATTTCTGGTATATTGCATTCTGGCAGCTTTAGCGAACTGGAATGGTATGAATTATGAAGTGGAAGGAGATGGAGCCCAACTTGGATGGACATAAACACGGCAGACTAGGCCAAGGGATAATGGGAAGCTAGAGGCAGATGGAGGGGGCTAATGGGAAGGAGGCCTGGGAACGAAACATCCTGGCACCTTTCAGTCTCTTATTTTCCAGAATTCCTTTTAGGGTTCATATTCCCTGGGGTTGGAAGGATCATGTGGCAGCCAACATTTGGAGAGGCCTTATATGGCCAGGTGCTCTGCTAAATGTTTTAATTGGGCTATTTTACTTAATCCTCCAACTAAGTCCTTGAGGTTGGTGCTACTATGAGTCCTGTGTTTTAGATGCAGAAACTGAGGGCGGCAGTTACATAACTTGCCTGCCTTCACCCGGTCAGCCAGCATGTTTCACCTCAAAGCCTTGCTCCTATTTGTTCTGCACAGTGCAACATGCATGTACCAGCCAGAGCTGAATTGTTCAGGTCGTTAGAAGGGATGAGAAGTTACCGTTCTCTTTCTCAGCAACCTCCTATCCTTCTCCCCTCTCCTGCTATTTTGGGCAGCTTCGAGCTTCTCCTCTAAACAGGTGTCTAAGGAACAGATATTTAGAGTATTGTATTAAAGCTACGCCAAATGCTTAGCCTCCACGTGATGCTGGAGAGACGTAAGCAGGGCCTGTGTAGAGCCTGGTAAGGAGAGAATTTTCCTCCATTAAGTTTCTTCTGTAGTTTCTGCTGTAAGTTATTAATTTAATAAACACTTCCTGAGCATCCAATATGCTACAACACTGTGCCAGGTGTTGGGGAGAAAAGCACAAACAGAGCACAGCCTTTGCCTCTCAGGACCCCAACTCTCCCTAATCAAATCCCTCCTCATGTAAGCTCTTTACTTGGAATTCTCATAGGGACAGCCACCTCAACACATCCCAAATTGGAACCAGAGCTCTGTTCCAGCTCAGGGATCCCTCTCCTGCTGGGGCAGCACCAGCCACTCAGATGTGCAAGCCTGAAACAGCCTCTTCCCATAGCACCCAATCCTTCAGCGAATCTTACCCAGCCTACCTCCAAAATGCTCTCCACCTGCACTGCTGCCCCTCAGTCCTGAGCACTGTCATCTCTCTCCATGGCAACCACAACAGGCCCCCAGTTATTCCTGCATCCTTTCATTGCCACATTGCATCCAGTAGAGAGAACTTATCACTCCCCGGCTTAAAACCCTCAGGTGGCTTTCCTCTATACTTGGAGCAAAATAAAATTCCTTGGCTCCAAGGCCCTGCACCATCCTTAGCTCGTCTCCTCCTCTCTCACTGTTCTTCCCTTTGTATGTGGACATATCCTGGGCTATTAATCAGTCACCTTGGGGTGTGAGGCTGGGGGTTAGAAAGAAGTAAGTGGAGGGAGGTTTTCTTCATATATTTTTAAATTGTTTTACTGGTTGCTATGAACATGGATTAATTTTATAATTTTAGAAGAAGAAATTAATGAAATATGTTCACATACTGACCATTAGTTAAAAAACTCCTGTTCTTTAACTATAGGGAAAACTAATGATATTCGCCTCTACCTCCCAGTGGTATCCCAAAGAACCAGGTCAAACAAAACAGGAAGTAAAGAGGTGGCCTGAGCACTCATGCTGCCTTTGGAATAACAGCTTTCAACCAAGTGTAGAAGAAAATAGTAGCCTTGTTGACTTAGCCCCCGTGTCCTAAAGTGCCATGAGAGAATTCACCGCTGTAGCTGTTAACACTGATTTATGGAATCTCATCTAGACCATTTTCAGCCCCACCAAAAGAAAAAAAGTTGGTCCTCTTGAATGCACATGCAGCTGAAGGAATCCTCTGTTTTAACTTGGCCACAAGCAAGCTTCGGATAAAAAGAGCCCATAATTTATAGGGAGCTACCCAGGAATTTAGGATCGAGGTCAAACCAATGGCCCTTCAAGTGTAATATTATGTCTGGCTCTTCCCAGCGGTCAGTACTTTGGAATTCAGCCAGGCAGTTGTGTGAAGTTCACCATGAAGGAAAAAGGACAGAATTCTCCTCTCAAACCAGAAGATATTAGCAGTATGCTATCAACTCTTATTACCTAGTTAAAAATTGATTATCAAAATATCTATCCACCAAGTCTATCTGACTCAACCATCTTCACTGCACATTATCTTTCATGGATCTTAAGTGGACAAGCTATTAAAGTGGCCAGCTCCCCTTATAAAACAACACGGAGGAAAGGAAGAATGTTTCGGAGGTTGGTTTCTACATAAGAAACATACAATGGCAGAACTGTCCACTATGATTCTAAATTTCTATCATGAAGTTTCACTTTCTGTCTTCAATTTAATTTTCTGGAATCTGTAGCAGGCACCAAGATTTCAACCACAAGCCATGGTTAGTGGGGACTTAAATCCCACAGTATTTATCATGTTAAAAATAATTTCGTTTGTGACCTACCCAGTGAGTCACAACTGAGAACTGGTGGAGAATAGTAAAGTAGGAGCTTCAAAATTTCATCCATAAATTTGAAATCTAGCTGAAATAGGGAGAAATCTTAATTTCTAGTATTAACTTCTTAAATTATTTTTCATTTATTTTCCATGTAATTCCTGGAATATTAAGGTCTTGGAGCAAGATGGTTGAAAACTTTTTCCCCTGAAGGCATGTCTGGATTCATTCAAAGGAGGCGGGGCCAGAAAATGAAGAGAACTTAAGATGGTCTTAGTAAAGAGTGAAATGTGAGGATTGGCGTTCATTTGAATGCAGAAAAGTCCATGAAAGAGAGATGCCACCTAATATCCCCAAAGCGGCTTGCTTTGTGAGTGATTCTGGCCTTACTTTTCGTAAACTTGGTCTCCCTTATAATTTTTCTTTCTCCTTCCCTGGAGTCAATATTGGTAGGTTCTTTTGGATCTGTGGCAGATTGGTTATGAGCTGGTCCCAATTCTTGACTCCCCTCTGAACCCACATCTTCTGTACTACTTCCCCATGGTGGGTGGGGCATTCGATCCCTTCCATTGACTTTGGGTTCAGTCATGTGATTTGCTTTGGCCAATGGGATGATAGCCAATGTGAGACAAGCAGAAGCTTGCCAAAGCCCTTCTGCCATGTCCACACTCTGGCCTCTCTGCCTTTGTTGGGAAGCATGCCTGGGCTAGCCTGCTGAAGGAGGAGATACCTGGGGCAAAGCCAAGACAACACAGTTGGCCCAGCTGGGGTCTCAGACCTGTGCAGGAGCCCGGCCAAGATTGCAGAGCTGCCTAGCCTTCCTGCAGCTGACCACAGCCACCTGGGTGAGCCCTGCTGAGCCCAGCCTCAACCAGCAGAACCAGCCAGAACCCATGGACTCATGAACAGCAGTCAATGTTTATCGTGTGCCACTGAGGTTTGGAGGGTGTTTGTTATGCAGCAATATTGGGACAATAGGTAACCAACACAGGATATAAATTACTTTTTCCTTATATTCAGTTCAAGGAAGAAACATGAGCGAGAACTACCTTCCCCAAACAGGTTACCCTTTTGTTCTCTGTTTGATTGATAGCCATCTTATGTCGGTGAGTGTTCCCTGTTGCCATTGGCAGCTAACACTGGGCTGTTAGCTTGCTGATCTTTTTGCTCCTCTCTGAAACACAAAGTGAAAAGTGTCTGCCTGGGCACATGGAGGAGGGCCCCACCCTCTATCTTCATTTGAATGTTGGTGGTTTTAATATATTTTTATTTTGATATGACTCTCCCTTGCTGGAACATGGCATGGAGTTTGGATGGGTTTTATTGTTGGAAGCAAAATCAGATTTGAGATCCTGAGGGATTGTATCAGCAGAAGAGTAAATTTGGATAGGAACAAAATCAGAATAATAGTAGCTAATGCTGACAGTGTGCTTCAGCATGCCAGGCAGCAAAACTTAGAAAAGCCTTTTGCTTATGTTAATTTATTTAAGACTGAGGACAACTCTGTGATGGAGGAAATATTATTATCACTGCTTTACTACAGGTGCGGAAACTGAGGCACAGGCAGGTTATGTAACTTGCCCAAGGACACTTGCCCAGCTAATGCATTGCAGAGCTGGGATAGAAATCTAGGCAGTTGGAGGTCAGAGCAAACTGACTTGGAACTTGGGGCACATGTGAATCCCTCTCTGACCCCTTCCCCCAAGAAAGATAGTGAGGTCCCCGCCACGTGCTGGCTGTGAGAGAGGGTTCTAAATCGTCACCTCCAGGCATCATGGTTCCTCCATGAAGACCTCCAAACCACCCAACTCCAAGACCCTCTCCCACCCTCTTTCCCTTCTGATGATTCTGTGAGCCTTCATTTATTGAATGCTGGGCATGAAACAAGCCCCTTAAGAGGTATTATTATTATTATCTCTTCTTTGCAGATGCTGAAAGAGAGGCTTAGAGAAGATAAGTAATCTGGGCAAGGGTCAGAGCTTGCCAGAAGCAGAGCAGCAACCAGCGTCAGTTAGATCCCAAAGCACCCAAACGTTTAACTATAATAGAGCTCTACTATCTCCGCATGGGACTTCCTGATTTTGTTTTGGTTCTGGGCATCTGCAAGAAATGTAACTTTGTGTATCTATACCTGAACCTAATTGTTCTTTGGGCCCCAGTTCCCCTGTAGGATAGAAATTTCATCTCTGTCTGGAGTTCTCTGCCTTTTCTTTCAGGTATTACTTCAGCTGGGGGGTAGGGTGGGGTGCTGAGAAACCGCTCCTTGCTCGAAGTCACGTGTCCACACAGATGTCCATGGGTCTGCTGGTCTTTGGCCTTCCATCCATGCAGCTCTGCGCCCTCCTTTTCCCCACTAAGCATTGTGTTATGCTTGCAGACTGTCTGAGAAACATTTGGGCAGCTTTTGGGGTCTCTGGGCTACTCTGGGCTGTGGAAAGCCCCAAGGTGGTCTTGGGCCCCTCTGACTGGACATGCCTTGCAGACAGGTACTTTGCTCTTACATTGCTGGACCCACGTAGCTCTTGACTGACTTGCAGATATGCAGTGCTCTATCTGGGGATGAAGGTTCCAGGCCCTTTCCTGGGGACGCAGGGCCCAGGGCTCCCTTACAAGGCATCCTCCAGCATCACCTCTTGCTGTCCCCTCCATCACACTTTCTAAGCACACCTCTTGCCTGATTATCTCTCTCATCATAGTTTCTGGTTGCCTTATGCATACATTTCGCATTTTCCTAAGTGAGTTAGAAGTTTTCTGGCCTGAAACAGTCAAGAGTCACAACAGCTGCTCAGTAAATTACTGATTTTGAAAAATGAAGTGCCCTGTTATGTGATGGCCCAAGCACAATTAACCTGCTAGTCCTACTCCTTACCATCTGAAAGTTTGTGACCAAAAATAGAACTTTTAGGTATCAAATAGGACAGCTACCATGCACCTCTGAGGTTTAGTGGATAGAATGGAACCTGCTCACTTACTTAAATAGGCTAAGATCTTACATTTCTTAGACTTTTCTCGAAAATTAGCACTAGTTCTGCACCATTTTGTAATAATCTTAAGTAACAACTGCAACAAAGCCATTAAAAATAAGAATAGCTAACTTTATTTGAGGGCTGGGTGCTTTCATGTGCCAGCTGCTTTTACAGCTTTTTTGTATTAAGTCATTTCACCTTCACAAAATCATAAGGAGTAGGTACTTTTATGATTCCCACTTTACAGATGGGGAAACAGAGACCAGTATTGGTCAAGTCAATTGCCCAAGATGACACAGCACATAAAAGGCAGAGGAGGGCTTTGAACTTGGGTGGTCTGGCATTGCATCCCTTCCTCTTACATATTAGGGATTGATCTACTCACTATACATGTACTCAACTGGGTTAAAAAACAGAAAAGAGAAAGCTAAGCTTAGGGAAAAAAATAAAAGACAGGAAATGCAAACATGGAAAAGCAGCCAACCAAGGCTTAACTTAAATGTGCATTCGGGTATCTCAGAATATTCGTATATTTTAGATTATTTTGTCAACGTAAAAGCCCCCCAGAACTCCTGTGATCCCTTGCACAGTTGTGTGACCTCTGTACCTGGTATGCCTTATCGCTTTCCTGACACTCTATTGCCATTGTGTGTTAAGGTGCCTGTCTCCCTGCTCAAGTGTGAATGAATTGAGTGCAGAGTCTGCACCTCTGTGGGTAGGGTAGCAGCAGGTGCCTGGGGCTCAGTAGACGTTTGTTGTGAGCTGTAGCTACTGCACGTGGTGCAGGGCCCCTGCCTGTACTGGTCTCCCTTCTGGGCTATAGGTGACAGGCTCAGCTCTGACCTTGCCTTGGAGCGCACACCTGACTGTGAGCATGGAGAAGGTGGGGCTGACACATTTGTGACATTGAAGTCTGGCTGTTTTGGTATTTTCATCTTGATTCGCCCATCTTGTCCTCATGTGACTACCGAGCCCTGGTTACACAGATGCCCCAAGGCCCACCCTGATTTTAGGTGCAGCTACAGTAGACAGTTTCATGGAAGCTCAGATTCACTCCTGGACTCCACATCCAATCTACTTTCGGTCCCAGGGCCTTTTCCAATACCACAGGTGTCTACTTGGCCTGCACATAAGCACAGCCTGGACATACAGGGCAGGCAATGCTGCCAGGGATGACCCTTAACCAAAGGGAGAGGAAGCTGGTGGATAAATCCTCCAAGATCCCATCCTTCAGGTGGACAATTGGTGGGGTTTCTGGATGCTTCCCAGGGGGGCTCAGTGATGGCAAGGCCCACTGCCCATAGCAGTGACCTTAATAATATACACATATGTAGACTGATTTTTCCTTCTTCTCTGATCCATTCCCTGCTTCTTCTTCCTATTTCTAGGATCACCTGCATCCAAGCCCTTCCCTCAGGCTCTACTTTCAGGAGAATCCAAACCAGGACACTCTGACCACGGTAGAGCCTGGATGTGGTTGTGATGAAACAAGAGGTGGAGGCCAGCTGGGAGGCGAGGACACTCGTCTGCATGGTGAGACATTATGGAGCCTGAACTAGGGCAGTGGCTGTGGAGTATGAAGTAGAGGCAGAGCCTAGGATGAGTGGTGAAGGAGAGACAGGGGTCAAGGGTGCCTCCACATTGACGACTCGGGAAGAAAATTAAGGAGGAAGGAAAATGTTAAGGAAAAGGATGGTCACTTCAGTTTTGGACATGTTCAGAGAAATAAAAAGTGACCTTTTTGATTTTTCATTTGTCCATTTGGCCCTAGAGTGCCTGCCACTGCCATCTATCCATCCATCTGAACACCTAACCGTCTACCCATCCACCAATCCATCCATCCCCCATCCATCCATCCATCCATCCATCCATCCACCCTTCATATACTGACTGAGTGCTTTGCATGCACTAGGAAATGTTCTCAATGCTAGGAAATGTCTTGGCCTGCCTTCTTGAGAAAACAGAACTTGAAGTACAGCTTAAAGTGCTGAGGTTTGATAGTGGGAGAAGGGAAATAAGATAAGGAAGAATGTGAGACAATGTGTTACTGTGCTGACTTTCACTTAATGATGAGTTGTAGAGAGACAAGGTTAAAGAAGTTTCACCTACACCATACCTTACATGACTTCTCTGGATTGGAGGCAAGGAGAAACTATTGCCTCACAGTAGTCCCTGGGGGTGGGAAAGGAGAGCTAACTTATCTGCTGCCCTAGTCAGCTCCTGTTTCCCACTGGTCAAGTTTGCCCCGAGGGCAGTCAGCTCCTCTGGACTTTGACTCTTTCAAATGGAGCGCCCCTTCATTGGCTGCTCAGGAAGCTCGGTCCCATGCCTGCATTGTGGTGCTTTAAAAAAAAAAAAAATTGGAAGTGTCAGAAGGTATCATCAACTCTGGGTAAGCGACTGGTTGGCCTGGATGCATGGAGACAGCCAAGGGGGCGGGGCCAGCATTGCCAGGGTAAGGGCCCCGGTGGAGGAGGACGTGACCCAAGTGGCTGGAAACTCCAAGGTTATATGAGGACACGCACAAGATTTGTGTCCAAAGCAGGGGAGAGCAGAAACAAACAAACAAAAGAAGATGCCATGATGACTAGAGGGAGAAAAAAGAAAGATTGCCTTGACTGAGTGGCATATTTTAGTTAGAAGCACAAGGAAAAGCCTTTCCAGGTGGTTAATGTTTGTGGTGAGACATGAACGAGGAGAGGATACAGGTCAGCAGAAAGAACATTCCAGGCAGAGGGAATGGGAGGTGCTAAGGCTCTGAGGTGGGAACAAAGTTTGGTATAGTTGAGGAACAAAAAGAATGCTCCAGTGGCTAGGGGGCAGTGAACAAGTGAGAGTAGAAGGAAGTAGGCAGGATCAGGCAAGGGGTGGTAAAGAATTTGGAATCCCATTGCCAATTGGATTGTTAGTATCCACGTGATGGGGTTTTAGATGGGAATTAGGTTTGGAAGTTGGAAGGGGACAGTTGTGTCCAAGAGTTGAGTCATAATCTTAAGGCACTTTTAAGCAGATTGAATACATAATGTCATGGGTTGTATTGATACATTCACTGCTACAATTTATAAGGAATGGTTATTATCAGAACTTATAAGTATATCAAGAAAAATAATTACCAATACAAGTTTGGGAAGCTCTTGGCTACATCCAGCTCATTCCCTGCTGTCTGTCTTTTGACCATGTAGAGCACTGGGTGGGGAGGATCAATTTAATCTAATAAAGGTCATCCTCACATCTCTCCTGCTCTGTGACATGCCATTTATGGAATCATCCATTATTGCCTGAAGAACAAAGACGAGCTTCACTAAGCAAAAGGATGATAAAGTTCACTTGAAAATTGGGGAGGAAATTGCAAAACTATTTGAGACCAAGGGCATAGTCATGTACAGAAATCAATAGCTGTCAACCAACAAGGAGGGAGGAAAATGAATAAACACAGTAAATAATGCTGAGAAATGACTTGGTGCCAAGTAGCCAATGACAGAGCAGGCTAGGAGTGTGGTAAGGAGCCCTAGTTCTGGAATCACATGGTTCTGAGTAGGAATTTGTGCCCTACCACTTGGGCATGTTGCTTAACTGGTGAGAGGCTCAGCTGATTCATCTGCATAGTGTAAAGAGTAATAATGCCTGCTTCATGGGTTTCTGGGAGCACCAAAGGAGAATGAATATAAAGCTATTAAGTACCCAAACAACTACAGAGTCATCATCCTTCTCCCAGTCCTTCTCCTTCACCTCCTCCTCCTCTCCCTCTTCCAATCACTATTCATCCCCTATCTACCCACTGTTTATCCATCCATTCATCCATCCAACATCCATCATTATCCATGAAAGCAACACAAAATATAGGACCGCGCAGTAAGGATGCCTCCAAAGTCTTACTTTCTCAGACTGAGAAGGGGAGATAAAGAATCCCACAAGGTTATCTAGTATATAAAAGATGCCCATTGGGCTTTCCTTCTCCTCACATCATTGACAGTAAAATGAGCTTCTTCCAACCTGTGTTCAAACTCAAAAAAGTTTATTCACACATACTCATGAAAGCCCTCCCTAGATTAAAAAACCATCAACGGGAATCCAGGATTGTAAATTAAAAAATTGAAATACTGAATATTTTATAACACTTCCCAGACTACATCATCTCTCCCTTTTATTAAAAAAATCTTTAAACATTTGATATAAATGTTTTTTTTTCATTTTTATTGAGAGTGTTCAGATACCATACAATTATCCAAAGATCCAAAGTGTACAATCACTTGCCCCTGGGTACCCTCATACAGCTGTGCATCCATCACACTTAATTTTTGTTCAATTTTTAGAAACTTTTCATTACTCCAGACAAGAAATAAAGTGAAAGATGAAAAAAGAAAAAAAGGAAACTCTAAACCTCCCCTATCCCTAACCAACCCCCTCAATTGTTGACTCCTAGTATTGATATAGTACGTTTGTTACTGCTTATGAAAAAATGTTGAAATGCTACTAACTGTAGTATATAGTTTGTAATAGGTATATAGTTCTTCCCTATATGCCCTTCTATTATTAACTTCTAATTGTATTGTCATACATTTGTTCTGGTTCATGGAAGCGATTTCTAGTATTTGTATAGTTGATCATGGACATTGCCCACCATAGGATTCAGTTTTATACATTCCCATCTTTTGACCTCCAACTTTCCTTCTGGTGACATATATGACTCTGAGCTTCCCCTTTTCACCTCATTCACACACCATTCGGCGCTGTTAGTTATTCTCACATCTTGCTACCAACACCCCTGTTCATTTCCAAACATTTGAGTTCATCCTAATTCAACATTCTCCTCATATTAAGCAACCACTCCCCATTCTTAAGCCTCGTCCTATATCTTGGTACCTTATATTTCATGTCTATGAGCTTACATATTATAATTAGTTCTTGCCAGTGAGACCCTGTAATAATTGTCCTAATGTGTCTGGCTTATTTCACTCAGTATATTGCCCTCGAGGTTTTGTCATCAACCCATTTTTTTTTTTTTTTAATATGGTTTTGTTCACTCACCATACATTCCATCCCAAGTAAATAATCAATGGTTTTCTGCATGGTCATACATTTATGTGTACACCACCTTCACCACTATCTATATAAGAGCATCTACATTTCTTCCACAAGGCAGGAGGGAGAGTTAAAGAAGGCAGAGAGGCAAAAGAAAGAGGTAAAAAAAAATGACAGCTAGGAAGCAGCAAAAGGAAAAATAACCTTAAATCAAAGTAGAATAAAGAATCAGACAATACCACCAATGTCAAGCGTCTAACATGCCTCCCCTATCCCCCCCTCTTATCTGCATTCACCTTGGTATATCACCTTTGTTACATTAAAGGAAGCATAATACAATGATTCTATTAGTTACAGTCTCTAGTTTATGCTGATTGCATCCCTCCCCCAATGCCTCCCCATTTTTAACACCTTGCAAGGTTGACATTTGCTTGTTCTCCCTCGTAAAAGAACATATTTGTACATTTTATCACAATTGTTGAATACTCTAGATTTCACCAAGTTACACAGTCCCAGTCGTTATCTTTCCTCCTTTCTTGTGGTGTCTCACATGCTCCCCACCTTCCTCTCTCAACCGTATCCATAGTTACCTTTGTTCAGTGTACTTACATTGTTGTGCTACCATCTCCCAAAATTGTGTTCCAAACCACACACTCCTGTCTTCTATCACCCTGTAGTGCTCCCTTTAGTATTTCCTGTAGGACAGGTGTCTTGTTCACAAAGTCTCTCATTGTCTGTTTGTCAGAAAATATTTTGAGATCTCCCTCATATTTGAAGGACAGCTTTGCTGGATACAGGATTCTTGGTTGGCGGTTTTTCTCTTTCAGTATCTTAAATATATCACACCACTTCCTTCTTGCCTCCATGGTTTCTGCTGAGAGATCCGCACATAGTCTTATGAAGCTTCCTTTGTATGTAATGGATTGCTTTTCTCTTGCTGCTTTCAGGATTCTCTCTTTGTCTTTGACATTTGATAATCTGATTATTAAGAGTCTTGGCGTAGGCCTATTCATATCTCTTCTGTTTGGAGTACGCTGCGCTTCTTGGATCTGTAATTTTATGTCTTTCATAACAGATGGGAAATTTTCATTAATTATTTCCTCTATTATTGCTTCTGCCCCCTTTCCCTTCTCTTCTCCTTCTGGGACACCAATGATACATACATTATTGTACTTTGTTTCATCCTTGAGTTCCCGGAGACGTTGCTCATATTTTTTCATTCTTTTCTCCATCTGCTCCTTTGCGTGTAGGCTTTCAGGTGTTTTGTTCTCCAGTTCCTGGGTGTTTTCTTCTGCCTCTTGAGATCTGCTGTTGTATGTTTCCATTGTCCCTTTCATCTCTTGTGTTGTGCCTTTCATTTCCATAGATTCTTCTAGTTGTTTTTTTGAACTTTTGATTTCTGCCGTATACATGTCCAGTGCTTCCTTTACAGCCTCTATCTCTTTTGCAATATCTTCTCTAAACTTTTTGAACTGATTTAGCATTAGTTGTTTAAATTCCTGTATCTCAGTTGAAGTGTACGTTTGTTCCTTTGACTGGGCCATAACTTTGTTTTTCTTAGTGTAGGTTGTAATTTTCTGTTGTCTAGGCATGGTTTCCTTGGTTATCCAAATCAGGTTTTCCCAGACCAGAACAGGCTCAGGTCCCAGAGGGAAGAAATATTCAGTATCTAGTTTCCCTGCGGGTGTGTCTTAGAAAATTGCTCCACCCTTTGATGCCTCGGGTCACTGTGCTTTTCTGCCCAGCAGGTGGCGCCTGTCAGCCTATAATTCTTGACTGGTGTGAGGAGGTATGGCCGTGTTCCCCCAGGCTCTGGGGTCTGGTTCTGAATGGAAAGGGCTCCACCCCTTTCCTCCTAGAGAAGACAGAGCCCCCAGGTGGAGGTCATTAGCATTTAAATGGTCTCTCTGCTTGTGCTGTCTCCGCCCTTCCCCGAGTCACAGCCCTGGAAACTGAAAATGACTGGGGCTTTCTCCACTGAGCCAAAAAAGAAACAGTTCCCTTCAGACCCAGTCCAAGGCGACCCTCCGGCTCTCCCAGGTCAGTCGTCACCCAAAGCCTCTGTCTGTTTTTGGGGATGCGTACCTGTAGTGAGCAGTTCACACTCGCTACTTAAAACCCCAGTTGGAGCTCAGCTGAGCTATATTCGCTTGCTGGGAGAGAGCTTCTCTCTGGCACCATGAGGCTTTGCAGCTTGGGCTATGGGGGAGGGGGTCTCACGACTTGGTTCCACAGGTTTTACTTACAGACTTTATGCTGTGTTCTCGGGCATTCCTCCCAATTCAGGTTGGTGTATGATGAGTGGATGGTCTCGTTTGTCCCCCCGCAGTTATTCTGGATTATTTACTTGTTGTTTCTGGTTTTTTGTAGTTGTTCCAGGGGGACTACTTAGCTTCCACTGCTCTCTATGCCGCCATCTTGCCTGTCCCTCTAAATGTTTTTGTTTGTGCTGGGATTTGGTGTAGTCTTGAACAGTATGGAACAAAGTGATGGTCAAAGTGATGACAAGACAACTTGAAATGTTATAAATCGATATTCACTATACTAGAGGCAAATAACAGTAAGTACTGTGTTCTGGGCTCTGGTATAGTGGGTCAGTAGACATTATTCCTTATATTCCTCTCATCTTTTTGATAATGCATATATTACTGCCCCTGTTTTTGGATAAAGAAAGTGAGATTTCTTAGAGTTGAGCTACTTCCTCCAGGTTGCTGTGGTAGGCTGGGAATCATCTATAAGGCTCAAAAAAGATTGGTTTGGATTCAGACTTTTAATGTTCTTTTTTCTAATGCTCTACTTCCTCATCTGTGCACCATCCACTACCTATCTACCATCCTTCCATCCAGTCTCCATCCATCCATCCATCCATTCTCCATCCATCCATCCATCCACTCTTCATCCATCCATCCATCCATCCACTTTCCATCCATCTATCCATCCATCCATCCATCCCTTACCCTCTCACTATGCAGTCTTCCATTCCTTCCATTCATTAATTGTTTTCTGATGGCAACACCTCACAGTTATATCTTAAAGCCAACCCCTTCTCTCTCTGCCTGTATAACAATGGCCTCCCAACTGCTATCCTTGTTTCCATGCTTTCTTCGCTACAATTTTTTTTCATCACAGCCACCAAGGTGGCTCACTTTCCAGTGTATTACAATTGCACTTAAACATAAAACCCAAACAAGACCGAGCCTGCACTGGCTGTCCCATTGCCCGCTTCTCTCACTACTTGCTCTCTGACTCAGGCCTTTCCAGCCATGCTGGTCAATTTGCTGCTCTTGCCTTAGCAACTTTCCATTTGCTGCTATACCCAAAATGTTCCCCTCTCAGATGGCACCTTCCTTCTCCTTATATAGAATTCAACTCATATCACCTCCTTAGAGATGCTTCTCCTAGTAAAGTCAATGAAAGCAGAACATAACCACCTGGCATCCCCAGTCAGTCTTAAGTCCATCAATTTTTTTTCACAACATTTACCTGTATTTGAAATGACATGATTTGGTTGTTTACTTGTTTATTTTATGAATCTCCTTTCTTTAACCCACACCCCCCAGAAGTACACAAACACTCGGGGGCAGGAGACTTGAGCAAATGAAAGTGTGACTTGGGTTCACAAGTGCTTGTTGCCTGTTCTCAATGCTGGGATATATTGAAAAACAAGACAGACACAGTCCTGGCTCTCAGAAGGTAACCAGAGGTTACCTTCTAGAGAGGAGACACGCACAACTCACCAACACCGGGATAACTGCAGAGTCTGGTACCTTATAAATAAAATAAACAGTGATGTGACATGGCATAATGGAGAGGGGTAAGAGGGTATGACCCATTGCATGATCAGAAAAGGTCTCTGAGGAGGTGACCTTTGAGTTGAGAAGGAGAAAGGAGGACTCAGCCTTTCCAAGGAGCCCAGTGTTTCATGAAGAGGGAATAATTTACACAAAGGCTCTGAGGTGGGTACAGATCAGGTGTATTAAAGAAACAGAAACCAAGTCAGTGCAGCTGGTGTGTCGTGAGCAAGGGGTGGAGAATGAAGCTAGGGGTGGTTGAGCGTCCATGGTGATGAGGTAGGTGTTTTCAAGACAGGCTTGCCAGATATAGCAAATAAAAATATGTGTCACCCAACTAAATTTGAATTTCAGATAAATAACAAATAATTTTTTAGTATAAGTATGTCCCAAATGTTGCTTGGGACATACTTATACTAAAAAGTTCTTTGTTGTGAATCTGAAATTCAAATTGAGCTGGACCTCCTGTATTTTATCTGGCAACCTGTTTTAAGGCAACACCCCAAACCTGATCAAAGTGTGGCTGTCCTGGAGTCCTGGACCTTGCTGCTCTCCCTGATCCTGGAGGAGGATCCAGCGAAGAAATCTGAACTGGCGATTAATTCAATTATCGCTTATTCCCATCTATTTGGGGGGAAAAGACACTAGAAAATTGAAAAGTGTATTTATCTCTGGAACATGTCATATGAGAATTATTCCAGGCTATTTACACTCATAACTGTGTTAAAACTGAGAGGCCATGTGTTGCACTTTAGGGATGGACTATATTTAATTGGCATTGTATCTTTCCTATAGCACCCAGCACAGTACCTCGTGTGTGTGCAGGTGTTCAGTAAATGAATATTAATTCACTGGGAATAAAGGAAAGCCATTTTGGATTTAGAAGCCTCACTGTGTTCCTATCTTGTTGAGGGGCAAAAAAATCTCAGGGACTCAATCTCTGAATTTCTCTCCTCTTAGTCTTCTCACTAAATTTAAAGAAAATAAAATTGAAGTTTCCTTGTTCACCAATATCCTGCTGCCTTTTACCTCCAGGTGTGTGTGGGATAACACTGCCTCACACCCTGGAATATGGTGTGGTCATGTGACTAGTTTTGGCCAATAAAATGTAAAAAGAAATGTTGTATGCCACTCCTGAGCCAAAACATTTCATGGCTGGTGCTTGATGTTCCAATCCATGTTTTCCCTGCTGCAGCTGACCTGAAGCCTCATGTTGATATGCTCATGTCATAAGATGACAGAGCCTCCATCAGTCTGGGTCCCAGAATAATCACGATGAGCAAAGACCCCTCCACCTTGCATCACATATGTAGCATGGGCAAGAACAAAAAATTTGTTGTTTCAAGCACTGAGCTTAAACAAGTGAAGTTGTTTGTTACACAGCATAACCTAGCCTATACTGACTGATAAAGTCCTAGAGCTTCTTGAGAGTCTGTCACACTGTAACATTTCTAATGGATCTTTAGACCTAAATTAGATAGACTTGGAGCTATGGAACAGACTTGTTACAACTTTTCTGAACACTTGGGGGGTAAAGAGAATGGTCTGAATTTCCTCCTAGTTTACCCTTCCTATTTTAGGATTCACCCCAAAGTACAGCATAAGGTGGGGGATGGGGGTTGATAGTTGTCCCAGTATGGTGGCATATACAAAAGACTGGAAACAATGAGGGCAGGAATAGGTTATTATTTATCTCTATCCCTAGAGAATACCTTAGCACATACCTGGTGAGTGGTTGTGGTGTGGGAACTATTTTTGGGGTTTCCTTGTGCCCCAGTTGCTGCACCACCATTCTCTGCTCTATAAATAAAGCTAGCTTCCGAGATGGCCACCAATGACACATATTCACTGGTATTCACTGAAGCCTTCCCATGTTGAGTAGGGTTGACTTTGAACCCAATAAAATATTGTTGGCTAATATGGCTCCTCTACCTAGATAAACAAACCTACATTCAGTTCAACATTCTTTCCCAAGAAGACTGCCCACAGCAATTGACAGGACTGGAGTGTCAAATGGTGGATTCAGTGTGCCATCACTCTCTGCTTTGACACCTGCCTTCTGTCTTCTTCCTTGTGTTCTGGCTCAAGTCCATGACCATACCTTTCTCTACCTTTCCCAACCATTTGTTGCTGTCCCCATGGGCTAAGTATTTCCAGAGGGAACACTGCTCTTCTGAGGAGGCTGCTTTGTGTTTCATCAGTCTAGCTGATACAATATTGTGCCTCTATCTATGGTTCCTATTTTTCATAACAGGACTGTCAAACTGGGCTATCTGTCTTAACTCAGCATCCATTCTTATTCCATCCTTTGTACCTTGCTGGACATTTCTCAAGCACATTGTTTATGAAATATGTAAGCATGCAGCCTTAGAAAGAACCTATTTCTATAAAATGGTCAGTAACAATAGCTTTGCTGTTCGACATTATCACCACCCAGATTCACTTATCCCCTCTGAATAGTGTTCATGTATCAAAGCAACGTCATCCATTTTGCTCCCAATCATGATACTATTTCCTGGTGTTTTATAAAACAAGACATTATTCAAAGCCAAAAAACTGACACAGAATGCTGATAAGGAAGAGCTAACCCAGCAAGAGCAGAGAAAATAGTCACTTAATCCTGATTGTTAGTCCCAAATCTTCCAGGGAGATTTGTAGTGTAAGGTTCAGAGATTTTGTAGAGCAACCATCATTAATGCTAATAAAAACCTGATGTCATGGCTACTTTTCCTGAATATTCTGGTGTCCACCAGCTCATGCTCAGGGGAAAACATATCCACCATCTACCTTATTGCCTATGAGACCAAAGTCATTATTGCCATCCTGGAGCCTAGAATCTTTTTTTAAACTTGTTAATGCTGCTGAGGATGGCAAAATATTGCCTCTGGCAGCCCTATATATTTGCTATTGCCATCTTCACTGATAAATTGCCCAATTTTCTTAGCAAATTCAGCAACAATAACAGTTTTCTGCTAGTAAAATAACCTTTCATTTCATAAAAAAATGGGATGGAATGGAAACGAGTGAAAAAGGTTTCATGTCTCCTATGAAGACAAGTTCCTAATTTTCAGTTTTTACTAACTGTGGGTAGGGACTGGTTTTGCACTCCTGATAAATATAAATATAAATGCTACATTTTATATAACACATAACAGTCTGAATGCTGTCTTTGGAATGCTGGCCAAAATAATTTTGATAGAAGGGGTCTTATCGGAACACTCGATAATTGCATGGAGAGTGTAGTGGATGTCTGGTTGTTTTGTTGTTTGTTTTGACTGCCTGACATACATCCCTCCATATCTGATAGCAGCATCCTACTTTTTTTATGGCTGAGATTCTGAATAATTGTGTTCAGAAGAATACATCATGGGAATTGCTGCCTTAATTTATTAAAAACGAAAGAAGAGTTCTTCAGCGAATATTTGGATGTGGGGAACTATCTGATTTCAATATTGGTTATAAACCTCTGCCAAAAAGGAGACAGGGGGATGAAAAGGGAAGGAAAAAGTAACTGTGGAAATCCTAGCTCTCATCAAGATCCACCCCCTGGCTTTTTTGGGAAAGTCAAAGACCAGAAATTTGGTGTGATTTGAACTGGAACCAAAGGGCAAATAAAAGCAAGAATGATGGACCATCGTCATAAGGAGACGTCTTGCAAACCACTGATAACACCTACCCACAGAGATGCCTAGGCAGGCAAAATACAATCTTGAAAGTTACATAAACCACTAACAATCAGACTCTGATGGTGAAATAATTTTCCAGTAAAGTGAAAGCCAAGAAATCCTGAATCTGTGCTTTGCTAGTGCTCAATCTTCAATCACCCTGATTTAGCTGTAATCCTAACATTCAAGCCCAGATTTGTGGTGAAGCCAAACTCCATCCCAGGCAAGTCCACAGCATCTTTCTAGTTCTCACTTGAATGTGGACATGTAGGAAGATATGTGGTTACAGCATGATGTGCAATATGATGTAGGCAGTGCAGGGTAAAGAGAGGAGCCAGGCTCTGGGGTCTGTTGATTTGGGTAGGAGTCCAGGCTCTACATCTTGCATATGGGCATCTTGGTCAACATATTGAACTCCCTGTGCCTTGGTTTCCTCATTTCAAAAGTCTGAGAATTCCAGCTGGTTCACAGGGTTTCACATGGCATGAGTAAGATTGCATATGTAAGGAAACTGGGGTACGGCATAGAAAAATGCATATAAAGCACTGCTCTGGAACTTGTTGGGGCAACACACGCATTAATAATTTGCTTAGTTATTGTTTAGTTGGTCACCCAAATTACTGAAGACACCTGTAGTAATTAGTGTAGACTAACTGCCAAGAATCCCCAAATTTCTATACCTTAACATGATAAAAAAATTATTCTTACTCATGCCAACAGTTCAGTGTGGATGTGTTGGTTGGACACCTCTTCTGGGCACCTGTCCTCCAGAAGGAGACTCGATGGGCCAAGCTCCTTCCATCTTGTGCCTCTGATGTCACAAGACCTTGGGGTCTTGAAGAACTTCACTTCCAGTCCTGGGGATGGGCAAGGCTCAAACACTCCGAGACCATCAGCCTGAAGTGCTCTCGCAAGGAAAGCAAGAAGAGACTTTTAACTTTGGGTACTTTTGTTCTTCCACGGTTTCACCAAACACTAAATAGCAATGTTCTACTCTTTGCAAGGGAGGGAAGTAAAGTGCATTGGTTTTCTTTTTTTTTTTTTTTTTTTTCTTTTTTCTTTTTTAAAAAAATTCAGTTTATTGAGAAATATTCACATACCATACAATCATCCATGGTGCACAATCAACTGTCCACTATACCATCCCATAGCTGTGCATTCATCACCCCAATCTATTTTTTTTTTTTTTTTTATCTTGAATGAACTTTATACATTATACCATGCATAGTTTTTAATTTTAAAGAAAAAAGTTAACAAAATTGCAGTAATTTCTTTGACATGTTGAAAAAAAATTTTAAGATTATTTTAAAGATTCTTCAAAATATTAAAAACTGGTACTTACTGAATCTCTTTTTTTTTTTTTTTTTTTTTTTTTTTTTTTTTTTAATCATCATTTTATTGAGATATATTCACATACCACGCAGTCATACAAAACAAATTGTACTTTCGATTGTTTACAGTACCATTACATAGTTGTACATTCATCACCTAAATCAATCCCTGACACCTTCATTAGCACACACACAAAAATAACAAGAATAATAATTAGAGTGAAAAAGAGCAATTGAAGTAAAAAAGAACACTGGGTACCTTTGTCTGTTTGTTTCCTTCCCCTACTTTTCTACACATCCATCCATAAACTAGACAAAGTGGTGTTTGGTCCTTATGGCTTTCCCAATCCCATTGTCACCCCTCATAAGCTACATTTTTATACAACTGTCTTCGAGATTCATGGGTTCTGGGTTGTAGTTTGATAGTTTCAGGTATCCACCACCAGCTACCCCAATTCTTTAGAACCTAAAAAGGGTTGTCTAAAGTGTGCATAAGAGTGCCCACCAGAGTGACCTCTCGGCTCCTTTTGGAATCTCTCTGCCACTGAAGCTTATTTCATTTCCTTTCACATCCCCCTTTTGGTCAAGAAGATGTTCTCCGTCCCACGGTGCCAGGTCTACATTCCTCCCTGGGAGTCATATTCCACGTTGCCAGGGAGATTCACTTCCCTGGGTGTCTGATCCCACGTAGGGGGGAGGGCAGTGATTTCACCTTTCAAGTTGGCTTAGCCAGAGAGAGAGGGCCACATCTGAGCAACAAAGAGGCATTCAGGAGGAGACTCTTAGGCACAAATATAGGGAGGCCTAGCCTCTCCTTTGCAGCAACCGTCTTCCCAAGGGTAAAACCTATGGTAGAGGGCTCAACCCATCAAACCACCAGTCCCCTATGTCTGTGGTCATGTTAGCAACCATGGAGGTGGGGTAGGCGAATACCCCTGCATTCTCCACAGGCTCCTCAAGGGGGCACCACATCTTTTTTTTTTTTTTTTTTTTTTTTTTTTTTTTTCCCTTGTTTGTCTTTTTTCTTTTTTTTTTTTCTTTTTTTTTTTTTTTAACTTTCCCTTCTTTTTTCAAAACACCTGTATGAAAAAAAAAAGTTAAAAAGAAAACAAACATACAATAAAAGAGCATTTCAAAGAGACCATAGCAAGGGAGTAAGAAAAAGACAACTAACCTAAGATAACTGCTTAACTTCCAACATGTTCCTACTTTACCCCAAGAAAGTTACATAATATAGCAACATTTCAGTGAACTTGTTCCTACTACAACCATCAGAAATTAACAGACCATAGTCATTTCTGGGCATCCCCAGAACGTTAAATAGCTTATCTGTTCTTCCTGGATTATTGTTCCCCCTTCCTTAATTGCTCTCTACTGCTAGTTCCCCTACATTCTACATTATAAACCATTTGTTTTACATTTTTCAAAGTTCACATTAGTGGTAGCATATAATATTTCTCTTTTTGTGCCTGGCTTATTTCGCTCAGCATTATGTCTTCAAGGTTCATCCATGTTGTCATATGTTTCACCAGATCGTTCCTTCTTACTGCCGCGTAGTATTCCATCGTGTGTATATACCACATTTTATTTATCCACTCATCTGTTGAAGGACATTTGGGTTGTTTCCATCTCTTGGCAATTGTGAATAATGCTGCTATGAACATTGGCGTGCAGATATCTGTTCGTGTCACTGCTTTCCGATCTTCCGGGTATATACCGAGGAGTGCAATCGCTGGATCGAATGGTAGCTCTATATCTAGTTTTCTAAGGAACTGCCAGACTGACTTCCAGAGTGGCTGAACCATTATACAGTCCCACCAACAATGAATAAGAGTTCCAATTTCTCCACATCCCCTCCAGCATTTGTAGTTTCCTGTTTGTTTAATGGCAGCCATTCTAACCGGTGTTAGATGGTATCTCATTGTGGTCTTAATTTGCATCTCTCTAATAGCTAGTGAAGCTGAACATTTTTTCATGTGTTTCTTGGTCATTTGTATTTCCTCTTCAGAGAACTGTCTTTTCATATCTTTTGCCCATTTTATAATTGGCTGTCTGTACTATTGTCATTGAGTTGTAGGATTTCTTTGTATATGCAAGATATCAGTCTTTTGTCAGATACATGGTTTCCAAAAATTTTTTCCCATTGAGTTGGCTGCCTCTTTACCTTTTTGAGAAATTCCTTTGAGGTGCAGAAACTTCTAAGCTTGAGGAGTTCCCATTTATCTATTTTCTCTTTTGTTGCTTGTGCTTTGGGTGTAAAGTCTAGGAAGTGGCCTCCTAATACAAGGTCTTGAAGATGTTTTCCTACATTATCTTCTAGGAGTTTTATGGTACTTTCTTTTATATTGAGATCTTTGGTCCATTTTGAGTTAATTTTTGTGTAGGGGGTGAGGTAGGGGTCCTCTTTCATTCTTTTGGATATGGATATCCAACTCTCCCAGCCCCATTTGTTGAAAAGACCATTATGGCTCAGTTCGGTGACTTTGGGGGCCTTATCAAAGATCAGTCGGCCATAGATCTGAGGGTCTATCTCTGAATTCTCAATTCGATTCCATTGATCTATATGTCTATCTTTGTGCCAGTACCATGCTGTCTTGGCAACTGTGGCTTTATAATAAGCTTCAAAGTCAGGGAGTGTAAGTCCTCCCACTTCGTTTTCTTTTTTAGAGTGTCTTTAGCAATTCGAGGCATCTTCCCTTTCCAAATAAATTTGATAACTAGCTTTTCCAAGTCTGCAAAGTAGGTTGTTGGAATTTTGATTGGGATTGCATTGAATCTGTAGATGAGTTTGGGTAGAATTGACATCTTAATGACATTTAGCCTTCCTATCCATGAACATGGAATATTTTTCCATCTTTTAAGGTCCCCTTCTATTTCTTTTAGTAGAGTTATGTAGTTTTCTTTGTATAGGTCTTTTACATCTTTGGTTAAGTTGATTCCTAGGTACTTGATTTTTTTAGTTGCTATTGAAAATGGTATCTTTTTCTTGAGTGTCTCTTCAGTTTGTTCATTTCTAGCATATAGAAACATTACTGACTTATGTGCATTAATCTTGTATCCCGCTACTTTGCTAAATTTGTTTATTAGCTCTAGTAGGTGTATCGTTGATTTCTCAGGGTTTTCTAGATATAAGATCATATCATCTGCAAACAATGACAGTTTTACTTCTTCTTTTCCAATTTGGATGCCTTTTATTTCTTTGTCTTGCCGGATTGCCCTGGCTAGCACTTCCAGCACAATGTTGAATAACAGTGGTGACAGCGGGCATCCTTGTCTTGTTCCTGATCTTAGAGGGAAGGCTTTCAGTCTCTCACCATTGAGTACTATGCTGGCTGTGGGTTTTTCATATATGCTCTTTATCATGTTGAGGAAGTTTCCTTCAATTCCTACCTTTTGAAGTGTTTTTATCAAAAAGGGATGTTGGATTTTGTCAAATGCTTTTTCAGCATCTATTGAGATGATCAATTGATTTTTCCCTTTCGAGTTTTTAATGTGTTGTAATACATTGATTGTTTTTCTGATGTTGAACCATCCTTGCATGCCTGGAATGAACCCCACTTGGTCATGGTGTATGATTTTTTTAATGTGTCTTTGGATTCGATTTGCAAGTATTTTGTTGAGGATTTTTGCATCTATATTCATTAGGGAGATTGGCCGGTAGTTTTCCTTTTTTGTAGCATCTTTGCCTGGTTTTGGTATTAGATTGATGTTAGCTTCATAAAATGAGTTAGGTAGTGTTCCATTTTTTTCAATGTTTTGAAAGAGTTTGAGTAAGATTGGTGTCAGTTCTTTCTGGAAAGTTTGGTAGAATTCCCCTGTGAAGCCATCTGGCCCTGGGCATTTATTTGTGGGAAGATTTTTGATGACTGATTGGATCTCTTTGCTTGTGATGGGTTGGTTGAGGTCTTCTATTTCTTCTCTGGTCAGTCTAGGTTGTTCATATGTTTCCAGGAAATTTTCCATTTCTTCTACATTATCCAGTTTGTTGCCATACAGTTGTTCATAATATCCTCTTATAATTTTTTTAATTTCTTCAGGATCTGCAGTTATGTCACCTTTTTCATTCATTATTTTGTTTATATGGGTCTTCTCTCTTTTTGATTTTGTCAGTCTAGCTAGGGGCTTGTCAATCTTGTTGATCTTCTCAAAGAACCAACTTTTGGTGATATTTATCCTTTCTATTGTTTTTTTGTTCTCTATGTCATTTATTTCTGCTTTAATCCTTGTTATTTCTTTTCTTCTACTTGGTTTAGGATTGGTTTGCTGTTCATTTTCTAGCTTCTTCAGTTGATCCATTAGTTCTTTGATTTTGGCTCTTTCTTCCTTTTAATATATGCGTTTAGTGCTATAAATTTCCCCCTTAGCACTGCTTTTGCTGCATCCCATAGGTTTTGGTATGTTGTGTTCTCATTTTCATTCGTCTCTATATATTTAGCAATTTCTCTTGCTATTTCTTCTTTAACCCACTGATTGTTTAGGAGTGTGTTGTTTAACCTCCAGGTATTTGTGAATTTTCTAAGTCTCTGATGGTTATTGACTTCTAATTGTATTCCATTGTGGTCAGAGAATGTGCTTTGAATAATTTCAATCTTTTTAAATTTATTGAGGCTTGTTTTATGTCCCAGCATATGATCTATTCTGGAGAAAGTTCCGTGAGCACTAGAAAAGTATGTGTATCCTGGTGATTTGGGATGTAATGTCCTGTAGATGTCTGTTAAATCTAATTCATTTATCAGATTGTTTAGGTTTTCAATTTCCTTATTGGTCTTCTGTCTGGTTGATCTATCTATAGGAGAGAGTGATGTGTTGAAGTCTCCCACAATTATTGTGGAAACATCAATTGCTTCCTTTAGTTTTGCCAATGTTTCTGTCATGTATTTTGTGGCACCTTGATTGGGTGCATAGACATTTATGATTGTTATTTCTTCTTGCTGAATTGCCCCTTTTATTAGTATGTAGTGGCCTTCTTTGTCTCTCAAAACATCCCTGCATTTGAAGTCTATTTTATCTGAGATTAATATTGCTACACCTGCTTTCTTTTGGCTGTAGCTTGCATGAAATATTTTTTTCCATCCTTTCACTTTCAATTTCTTTGTGTCCCTGTGTCTAAGATGAGTCTCTTGTATGCAACATATTGATGGTTCATTTTTTTTGATCCATTCTGCGAATCTATATCTTTTAATTGGGGAGTTTAATCCATTTACATTCAACGTTAAACCGTGAAGGCATTTCTTGAATCGGCCATCTTATCCTTTGGATTATGTTTGCCATATTTTTCCCTCTCTCTATTAATATCCTTTATTGTACCCATACCGAATCTCTTTAGTACTGAACCTTTCTCCAAGTCTCTCTGTCCTGTCTTTGTTTCTCTGTCTGTAGGGCTTCCTTTAGTATCTCCAGTAGGGCAGGTCTCTTGTTAGCAAATTCTCTCAGCATTTCTTTGTCTGTGAAAAATTTAAGCTCTCCCTCAAATTTGAAGGAGAGCTTTGCTGGATAAAGTATTCTTGGCTGGAAATTCCTCTCTCTCAGAATTTTAAATATATCGTGCCATTGCCTTCTCGCCTCCATGGTGGCTGCTGAGTAGTCACTACTTAGTCTTATGCTGTTTCCTTTGTATGTGGTGAATTGCTTTTCTCTTGCTGCTTTCAGAACTTGCTCCTTCTCTTCTATGTTTGACAGTGTGATCAGTATGTGTCTCGGAGTGGGTTTATTTGGATTTATTCTATTTGGAGTTCGCTGAGCATTTATGATTTGTGTATTTATGGTGTAGAGAAGATTTGGGAAGTTTTCCCCAACAATTTCTTTGAATACTCTTCCTAGACCTTTACCCTTTTCTTCCCCTTCTGGGACACCAATGAGTCTTATATTCGGACGTTTCATATTATCTATCATATCCCTGAGGTCCATTTCGAGTTTTTCAATTTTTTTCCCCATTCTTTCTTTTATGCTTTCATTTTCCATTCTGTCATCTTCCAGGTCACTGATTCGTTGTTCAACTTCCTCTAGTCTTGTACTATGAGTGTCCAGAATCTTTTTAATTTGGTCAACAGTTTCTTTAATTTCCATAAGATCATCCATTTTTTTATTTAGTCTTGCAATGTCTTCTTTATGCTCTTCTAGGGTCTTCTTGATTTCCTTCATATCCCGTACTAGGGTCTCATTGTTCATCTTTAGTTCTTTGAGTAGCTGCTCTAGGTGTGTCTCTTCTGGTCTTTTGATTTGGGTGCTTGGGCTTGGGTTATCCATATCGTCTGGTTTTTTCATATGCTTTATAATTTTCTGTTGTTTTTGGCCTCGTGGCATTTGCTGTCCTTGATAGGGTTCTTTTAGGGTTTGTAGACCAGTTGAAGTCCTTATCTCTAATTTATCAGATCTACAGCTTTGTGGAGTACACTTTCTCTAACTAACCAGCAGGTGGCGTCCACGAGCCACCTGTTCTCCACAAGCCAGATCTCCCCTGCTTAGCCTTTTTGGTGAGTGGGGGAGTGAGTCTTGTGGGGCCCAATTGGTGTCCCAAGCTTGCGTGTGTAGTTGGTGTTGCCTGCCCTGTATGTGGGGCGTGTTTCTGGGCAGTCGGGGAGGGGGGGTGGCCCTAACAATCAAATCTCCCTGATGATCCTAGAGTTTTAAAGCTACTGCAATAGTCTAATCCTTCAGTTCAGTCCTGCCACAGTTTGTCTCTGCCACTGACCCACAAGTCTTTGGTATTGGCGTATGGCTCCTGAGACTTGCAAGTGGGCCCCTCTTCCAGGCTGTGCACCCCGGGTCCTCTGTTGAGGGATGACTGTGCTATGTCACAGGTGAGTGCCGTCCCCCCAGGGCAGTTCTGGGCTGCTGGGCTGTGTTGGGAGGCTCCCAGTCTGCTCAAATGACGGCTGAATGGGGCTCTGTTAATTCACACTGCTCCCCCTTCCCAGCTCTGGGACTTTCAGCTGAGGTTGCAGGAAAGGCTAATGTCCACGCCCAGTTTTGTGGTGTGTGCCTGTTATTTGAAGCACTTCCGTCACACTGGGTTGTCTGGGGCAGCTCTGGGCTATGGGGCTGGCGATGGGCAGGAGTGTTTCCTGTCCACCAGGATGGTGGCTGTGAGCGGACACCCCCCTTTTCTTGGGAAGTTGTGTTGTTTAGTGAATTTTCTCAGCCACTGGATTATTGCCTTTTGTCTCAGAGCTCTCTTAGTTCTGCTCTTGACTTGACGTGCCCAAATTTCAATTCTTTGAAGCTTTCTGTATTGAGCTTCTTAGAGTAATTGTTTTAGAAAAAGCAAAAAGGATTTAAAAAAAAAAAAAAAAAACGGCCCTCCTCAGAGATCTAATGGGTTATTGAAATGCTAATAGACAAAGCAACCAGGGCCATTAAGGAAAGGTGCCCTGGGCAGAGAGATCAGCCTTGCTTCGGGATTTGCATATGCGCCTCAAGGCCTGATCTCCGCCCTTCCCCTTTCTGTGTTCACCAGAACTCCAAAAATCCTCTGCTTTTACTTTGGAGCTTCTCGTGTTGTTTTCCTTCTATGCCCGTCTCCTCTCTGCTGGGCTGGCTGCTCTCAGAGTCTCTGGTGTCTGGCCTCAGTCTATCTATGGTTGGAGTTTGAATCAGTAGAATGAGTTTCCGATGAGAGCAGCCACTGCAATTCTCCCTTCTCCTTCCTGGAGCTGACAGCCCCTCCTCCCCCGGGACTGAGCCTGGCAGGGAGGGGCGCGGGTCCCCTGGCCGCAAAAACTTACAGATTTCGCTGATCTCAGCAGTTCCACGTTTTCATGAGTGTTGTATGAAGTATGCCCAAAGACAGATTGCTCTGTGGTGTCCAGTCCACGCAGTTCCTGGCTTTTTACCTACTTTCCTGGAGGAGTAACTAAAACATACAGCTCACCAGTCTGCCATCTTGCCCCGCCTCTGCATTGGTTTTCTTTGTTTTGTTCCAAGAATCCAGATTACACTGGAAGGTTTTTTTTTTTTGTTTTGTTTTGTTTTCTTTTTTAAGGGTCTAGGCCTGGACATCTTGCATGTCAGTTCTGCTCTCATTCCCATTTCATTGGCCAGAAGTCGATCACCACAGAAAGGGTGCTGGAAAGTGTATGGGTATTTAGGAGAAGAAAGGATGGGGTTTGGCAAACAGATCAGTCCTTGCCCCAACAAGCCCTGCTCCCTCGGGTGGTATCGTGGGGGAAGCACCTTGGTTTGGCCGGCTGGTCCTCGAAAGCACCCCGGCGTTGCAGCATGGGGCAGAATCATTATTTTCAAGCTCAGTGGCATTTCAGCGACTGTGAAGTTGCCTGCTACATCTGCCACAGGGAGGCTCCCGGGCTGAGCATTGTGACTGTGTTTTATCTCATTTTTGGGCTCAGAAGCAATAGTAATTAATTTCAAAACATTGTTTGGGAATTGTCACATATATATCAAAAGCTTGAGAGAGCATAGTTAAGGGGGTCATGGATGCTGCTGAGTCTAAGGACTGTATTGCTAATAATAATCACTAACATTGATTGTTTACTCTGTGCCAGGAACTATTAAAGAAGCACTTTACAGAACTGAACTCACCTTATTAAACATAGAGACTCGAATAAGGTGAAGCCTGGGTTGGCCAAGGAAGCTTCACACAAAAGAGGGTGTTGAGGTGTGCTGACAGGACTTTAGGATCAAGGCTGATCCCAGGATGATGCTCTAGGTGTGATATAGTGAGATTCATGTCAGTGGGGTTGATAAAAATGTTGACCTCCATTACCTTCAAAATAGACAAGTTAGGTTAGCAAATGAGCAGGGTAAGAAAAATCTTCCTTATGTGCAGTAAAGCTTCCTGGACCCAGGGTTATCTCAGAGGAAATCTGGGGCCCCTTTCCCTAAGCCCTGGGCACAACTTCTCCACTCTCCGCCCCTTACCCTGGAGGCCAGGACTTTTGGGGAAAAAAAAAAGTCTCTCAAGGGATATCAAATGCACTTTACTTCCCTCCTTTGCAAAGAATATAACTATATTGCTTTATTTAGTTTTTGGTGAAACTGTGGGAGAACAAAATTGTTCAAAGCTAAAGTCCCCTCTTCTTTCCCCGGGTGAGCACTTCAGGACGGAGCAGTTTCCTTTTGGGAATGTTTTCAGTCTGTTTTCCTGATTTGTTTTATTTTAACCCCTTCCTGGCTATGTGCAGAATGTGCCTGTTTCTGGATATATCTGGATGGTGAATATCAGGGTAAGACACCTCCATTCAGCACCCTCTTCTCTGTTTGTGTTGGCTTAAGGAACACCATGTTCCCTCAGTTCAGAGCAAATCCCAAGTAAATTGTCATTATCTTAATGTCATCTCCCCCCTCGGGATATCTGAACCCTGGGAAAAGGGGATGACAGCTGGGAGGGGACAATGCTTAGTAGAAAAGGCAGATTTTCTGTTGCTGAATTTCAGGTCCCAGGGAGGAAATTGGATTTCTGTGGAGCTAGGAGCGTGGGGCCCCTGTCGACTGATCTGAGCCCTGGCTGGGTTGCTGACTGGCCGCACGGCCCCCGGCAAGTCATCTGAATTTCTGAGTCTTGACTTCCTCATGGTGAAACAGGCATAAACTGCCCTCCCTTATTGAGATCTAGTGTGTGATGAGATCAGATGTGCCAAAATGCTGTTGGTGAACTGCAAATCACCTTATAAAGATGAGGTGTTTCTCTATTTTCCTGAAGAGGATTCTGACTTTCTAATCAGAAGATCCCGCAGCCACATGCAGGACTTCTGTCTGGTGTGGGGGGACAGAGGGGTGTCCTGGGCAGGGGCTTAAAGGTAATTAGGGAAATACTGTCAGGCAGGAGGGGAGGGGTGTTCCAGGGCTACAGTGAGCACAGATGGACCATCTGGCTGTGCAGAGACTGGGGTGCAAGGAACCTGCTTGTTTATGGTCTAAGATGGGGACGGTGCTCTTTCAAGGGTGGCAGACCCAGAGGAAGCCAGAAGCCAGCATCCCCAGGGAGTAAACATCTTCAGGCTGGCCCTCATTGCCATGTCCGAGCCTCCGGCTGCTGCCAGGCTGAGGGGTGGGGGTGGGGGTGGGGGGAAGGGCAGAGAATGTGGGCAATGTAGAAAGCTTGGCGAGCAGTCCGATGGGGCTGGCCCCAGCCTTGGCGCCCAGCATGGGGGTCGGTTGGAAAAGGCAGAGGGTGACAATGTGTCCCTGGGCTCTTGGCCAGATGGCGTCTCATGTATAATAGGTGTGCTTTTTACCTTGTCAGAGTGGCAGCACCACATAAATGCACAGATCCATGGTGCCAGCTAGCCAGCCCCCAGGCAGGGCTCAGGCTTCGGGGCTCCCAAGCACCTTCCAGACTTAGAAATTTAGGAGCTTGAGAGCAGCTTGTGGGTGAGAGAAAATGGATTTGCCAAACCTGCTCTAGAGGCATCACCTGACGAATGTTGGCTCCACTTGTTGAGTGTTAATTACTCGTGTGTCTATGGTTTCCATGGGATCATGTGAATGTGGGAAAGAAAGCAAGAGGAAAAAAAAAAAAACCCATGGTTTCTGACAACAACTCAAGCCTTGCCTTTCTATCCTTCCTCTCCTTTCTATCTGTGCAAATACCACCCAACCATTCTTGTCCTGATGCTTCCTCTGGGACTGCCACCCTTGAAAGAGCACCATCCCCATCTTAGACATAAACATATGTGTTTATGTTGCAATAAATAAAGACCTTTGTTTTCCCTTTGAGGCCAGAGAGGGTACTGGACCAGCATCTCCTGCTGTGGCTTATAAATGGCCACATTTATAAGCTTGTGAGTTGCTACTCAGCCTTCCTGCGCCCACAGCAGACATTGTTAATGGATCGTGGCAGGCTTTGCCCCTAAGCTGGAACCCAGCCTCAGAATCCCTCATGACACAGCAGTCCAGGCAGCCAGTACCAATTGATTGGAATTGGCATAAGAGAGAAAAATCATGTGCCACTCTTGATTTAAATCCTCTCTGTCCTAGGTTAATCTGATTAGGGAAAGATGCAGAGGCATACTGCCTTGGTTCCCCGCCCCCCCACCTTGACCACGATGTTTGCTTCACATCAATCAAAGAGAGAGCGTGGCTCAGTGGGGAGTGATGCAGAGCAAGGTCCAAACGATGCTGGAAGCTGCGAGTGCTCACACCCCCACCCCCACCCCACGTGATACCTGAATCTTAACTGCCAGGACCACAGGAGGTCTGAAATAACAGGGTGGGGAAAACTGGCAAGATACACTAGTGGGCAGACGAGCCAGGGTGCTGAGTTGGGTTTATTTCTCACTGGGTTTAAGCTAAAGAAATGGGCTGAAGACTGGAGGGTTCTGATCACTGGAGCTGCCACCCTGTTTGAGAAACCAGAAGGAAACAAGGGTTGCCATAGTTTCCCTTGTCTTCAAGGGTGGATTTTTCCAGAGTTAGTTAACTTAAGACTCTTCCAAGACCAAGTCCAATTTTAAGTTTGCTGTGTTTCCACAATTGCCTCCTCATTCATTCATTCAACAAATACTTGTTGGACACCTGCTCAGAGCCCTATAATGTACCAGGCCCTTGGGGTTAACTCAATAAACAGTAGAGACCCAGTCCTGCCCTCAGGGAACCAACAGGCTATCAGAAAAGACCAAAATAAATGTGTAATTATCATGAAATCCTATGAGGTCCATAATAGCGGAAGCATGGGAAAACACAGGTGCATATTTATCTAAACACATATGCACTGGCTCTCAAGGTAGTTCAGAGCCACAGATTGCCCTGAAATCATAGTAATATTCATTTTTAACTCGGCGATGGGGAGCCAGGACCAAAAGCCATTAGCAAGGGAGTTAGTTATGCCTGTGGAGATACTATTTGACCCATGGTCTCTTGTTCATTCAGCAGTAATTTAGTGCTCACCAGTTCTAGTGGGCTTTTCTTCCTCAATAAGACCTGTTTCTAGAGTCCGCAGAAAATGATCATTTTGCATTTACAGCCTAATTTCTCTGGAGAGAAGGACATCGGGACAAACAGGACACACAGTCTTTGTCCTGGAGATTGTTCCCGTAGAATTCCTCTGGGTCGAGCAACCCCGCCCATTTCTGCGGCAAGCTCAGTTCTGGAGCACAATTGGATGCAAATGCCTCAAGTTAACCTGTGAGGATGGGAGGAGATTTTTCTGGAACAGGTGATTTTTCTGGAACAGCACAGGTCAGTTCAATGTACAGAATCACTTTTTTTTCTTTCAGATCACTGTTCACACTTGAATAAGCTAGTATTCTCAGTCCCTTGATGGGAAAATCCACTTTGCCTGCAGTGCAAAGAGCAGAGTACTAGCAATGGAAGAGGGAAGGGGAGAAAGGAGAATTTTGTAATTTTCCAAGATATGAGTCCCCAAGACTCTTTGAAAACAACACTGAACACTGAATCTCTCCATTTAAAAACTTGCAGCTTGTCCACCTGGAGAGGATCAGCCTCCAGGATGGGCTCCAGTGGTGCTTGTCTCCTGGGACCCACGCCTCAGCTTTGTCTTGGGTTCTCTCTCTCTCTCTCTGTCTCTCTCTCTGTCTCTCTCTTTCTCTCTCTCTCTCTCTGTCTCTCTCTCTCTCATCTGAACTGCAACCTTCTAAGAGATTCTCAGCCAGAGGCATCCAGCTGGGCTGACCCCAGATTCCTGAAACTGTGAGATCATAAAGGCTTGTTGTAAGCTGCTAAATTTGGGGTGGTATTTTGTTACACAGCAGTAGATAGCTAATCCACACATCTTTCATTTCATTCTCTGAACAAGAATAGTCAACACCTCCACAGTTCAGAGGAGACACCAAACCTCTCATTTTCTACCTCAAAACACAGTGAAAACTGAACAGGTGATTTGTCAGTGAACATTTTCATGGTACCACTGCTATCCTCGAAGATATATATGCACCGTCAAAATTCATTTATGTATTCAGTCAACAAACATTTACTGAGCTCCCACTCACTATGGTCAAGGCAGTGTTTATGGGTTTGGATACAGAGATAAATAAACACATTCTCTCTCTTAAGGAGGAAATAGTACACCTGTGATCATAACTCAGGGCGGAACATTCCAGATGATCTAGGGAATCCAGAAGACAATAAGACATACTATTTCTGGCCTCAAGTAGTTTATTAGACTCAAAATCAGAAACAACCAGAGATAGTTTTCTCAGCACCTGAACTTGATATTTTTATGATAACAGAGTGGATAGATGGCTGCTGGTTAACAAATGCTAAGTGATATGAAATTTATGTAAGTAAGAAATGTTGGTCAGATTCTTCTTTTTTCTTTTCTTTTAAGTTCCCCAGGTTTCAACAACTTACCAGAGGGTGAAAAACAAAACAAACAAACAAAAAACACAACTATCTGCCTCCATCACTGGATGAGGTTACCCCTCTCTCCTGGCACCATGCTGAACATAGGGAAAATTAATCTAAAAATTTTCAATTCTGTAAAGTTCCATGGAGAATTTTCTATATTGCCTTATGCCACCCTATTGTCCAGTTGAAGAAAAGGACTCATTGCATGTGAAATATACCATAACTTCACTTAGTAATATCGTCCTAAAAATGCATGTGGCAAAAATTTTTTGCAAGATCTTTTTGTCTTTGTTGGCTATGATAATAGAAGATGCTACAGTAGAAATTGTATGTGTTGGTTTTCCTCCATATATATTCTTGATTTGGGCTTATGGTGAATAGACTTGAATGTGGAGTGTAGGTAGTTAAGCAGGCTTTACATACGTGGTCAACCAGATGTCTTAAATTCATACTCTTTAGACTAAATTCAGCCAACACAGTGAGGTTGTTGGTGTTGCTATTATTTTTAATTAAAGCAATAATTGAAAATTTGCACTCTCAATTATTTCCTTACATTATGACTAAGGAGCACTTTCCCCTCCTTATAATAGAGAAATATTTCTCTCTACCAATGTCTCTATTGAAAGTGAAAAAATAAAAAGCAGACAAAAAGAAGTGCATGTTTTAAGAATAGGAATTGGAAAATATAGTAATTCTTGGCCTGCTTTACTAATTAACATCACTTGCCCTGCCCTTGTAGGCATTTAAATCTGTGACTCCCAGCAGCAGGTTTGGAAATGGCTATTTCCAAAGACTCCTGGAAATCTCCTGATGCTTAGTCCTCATTGTAGCATATAATTTCCCCCATAAAATGCAGTCTTGGATTACTTATCCAGAGTAAGTGCACATGTGAATAGAGAAACACCCAGGGGTAAGGTTGTTATGCTGGACTCTCAGCTAGGTTTACTCACTTGGTGTGTCTCTGTACATTAACTCCATAGTGCCCACAATTCAAGGTCATGTGTTAGCCAAGGGATCACTCACTACACCTTGAGGACCTTGATGAATAGCCAAAAATTCAAATCCTGAAAGCTTATTGCAACTGAACAGTTTCTGGTACTCATGTGCCTTTTGCCCAGATCTACCATGTTTTGATAAATAAATTCTCTTGGGCAAAATAAAAACTGGCCTTTTCTTTTTTTAATGGAATTAACTCTGTGGTAACTAGATGTGTAATGAGAAGCTAGCGCTTAATAGATACCCTAGGAAAGTCTATTCATATTGAGGAGAAAATGAAAGCCCAGAAAAGACATGTCACAGGACATACTTTTTAAGGTTGCCAAATAGATCAATGACCTAGATGAAGACTGACTTTCCATATCTTACTTGGGCAGTGCCCAATATTAGGCAGAGCACTTTCTGCAATAATTATAATGGATCTGCTTGGTTTTATTTCCTAAATTCTGGCTCTAAAAATCTTTCTTATCCATCAACCAATGTAATTTAATTTAAATATGGGGAAATTAAGGAGTAAGAAAAAGGGAGCTGACATTTATCAAATCCTTACTATGGGCCAAATACAATGCTAGGCATTTTCTATACCTTTTCCTGCTATGTGAGGTTGGAATTTTGTACCCCATCTTTTAGATAGTATGAGACCCCCTTGTTCAGTGTACCACAGCCCATAAGTTGTAGAGTGAAGATTCAAATTCAGAACTGGCTGGCTGAACAGTGTGATCTTTTCAGGAAAAGTGATTAGAATTCTGATACATTCATTCACACCTTTCCCCCTTTACCTCTCCCTGGAATTTTCTCATTGGCCTATTTCCTACCATCTGCCCTTGTTCATCTTTCAAGACCCAGATTAATTTCACCTACTGGTGAACCTTCCCTGAAACATCAGCTGGCTCTGACATCGCCTTTCTCTAATGCTTATATCTTTGAAGATGTCCCCACTCTGTAAATGTCTGTTTTGCACAATTTAGAACTTTATTATGTTGATAGAAAATGCTGTAATATACTGTGCTGCCTTATTTGCTGATTACCTTGTGTGGGCTATTGTGAGTCTTAAGGTTCTCATGTGTAGGGACAGAATCCCATACATTTTTTTTAGTGTCCGTTTGCTATGTGTGTGTGTGCGTTCATTATTATGTGTATGCACATTTTGGTGTGTGTGAATTCGTTGTGTGTTTGTATATGTGTTGTGTGTTGGCTTCCCAGTAAGCACTACTCCTTCTGGAAGCACTCCTGTTTCCTTTTGGGGGAATTACCAACTCCCCATTTTGCATAGTCCTAGAGAAAAGGTAATTTCAGATGATGGCCTTGCACTAGGGGAGCTGAAGGAGACAGATCCTCCTTCGAAGCGCCTAGTACAGCCAGAGATGAGCACATGACCTATCTCAGCCAATCAGATGCTCCCTCTGAGGCCCTAGGATCACTTACTGCCATGACAACACACTCATGAGGCTTCCCTGCCATGAGTCTGGGCTTCCTGCGGCCTGATCCTCGTGGGGACTTTGACTCCTGCTCAGCTCTATCCTTCCATCAATTCTGTAGGTTCTGCAGCCTTCCAAAAAGTTCTTCATTAATTATAGTCTGTTTGGGTTATTTGCAACCATATGCTCCCACAGAAACTAAGCCCTCATCTCGGCACAGATAGGCAGCCTAAGTATAAACTCTTGCTGATTGCCTTTTTGAGCTACCAATATAATCTCCATCCAACATGTATGAGAATAATGGGTATTTGACACTGTTTCAGAGTTTTTCTATTTCCAGGGGCTGGAGCTGTGTCATACTCTGGTTTTGAACAATATTGGGATATTTGACAGCCAACACCCCTCTTCCCAGTCTCTCTTTTGCAAATCCAAACAGCCTACCCTGTCTTCCAGTGCCTACTGCCTAGGGTTTGTATGAAGTTAAAATGTGATGGTTGAGATAATTTCTTTCCTGACCCCCCGCCGTGATCTGTTTAAGTCAAGTGCTCTGGGCTAGTTTATCATGAAACCACATCCCTTTCCTCCAGTCAGACAGAAATTGGGAAAACAGAAATTAAATGTGAAGCAAGAGGGATGGAGGCTGGCCATGAAAGGATGGGACAGGTGTGGATGGTTGACAGGCAGAAGGAGGCTGCAGGTGTGGGAGAAGCACTTTCCCCAGCATCTCCCGGAGCATGCTGGGCCTTATACTGGCATGCGAGCATTTGCCCAGAAAGAGCAAATTGCAGCACCAACTTGGAGCCAGGCACAAAACGATAAACCTCTCCCAAGAGAGGCTGTTAAGAATTAAACTGGGCAAAATTCTTTTCACCACAATTTTACTTGAAGCTGGGAATGTATGCCATCGTTTTTCTCAAACTTAGAGTCAGAGGGGGCTCATTAAACTCACTCACAAATTATGCCAACTGTATTTGAAATAACAGAGAGGAGGTCAGGGAGGGATTATTTCTTGGCCTGATGCTCAAAAAGCAGCAGACAGGATCGTGCCTGATCTTGCAAACTTCCCTTGTTTCTAGGTAATGTTGGTTGCAGACCCCAAAATTCAAAGCACGCACTCAGCAGCATAAGGAATTGGGAAAGATGCTTTTTGAATTTTAAGAATTAGGGCTTTAATTACTTTAAAGTTTAATTTTTCAGAGAGAAAAGAGATACAACTTTTAGACTTGAATTTCTCTCTGAAGATTTCATAATGAGAAGGGAAAGATATTCAAAATTTGATCATCTCTAATCAGCATCGTTTTATTGACGTATCGGATGCTGACATTGGTTTCACTGCATGATCTCTGGTGCTATGCATTGGACACAGGCTGGGCATAATTTGAGATGGGGAAAGCATAGGGAGTAGATTTTGATCCCAGGGCACATCTGATTCTTGCAGTTAATTTAATCAATATGTTGCTATTACCATTCAAGAGCCTCTGGGAGCAATTGTTGAGCTGTCCCCCCAACCAGGTGTGGTGGGGTCCACCTAGATGTGGTAGTTGATGTTGAGGGCTGCCCACGGTGGTAACAGGGATGCCCCTGAAGGATGTGATTATCTCTCCAAATAGGCAGCCACGGACCTGGTTGACCATGGGCTCAATGCTTAAACCCAATAGACCATGAAAGACTCAAGCTGGGGGTTTGAGGCAAACTACAAATTCCCATCATCCTTCCTACCCATCCAGGGCACTTGGCACCAGTGGCTCAGCCCCTTCTTTCTGGGATCTCTTTTATGGACTTTGTGCCTTCTGGAATGCTCTTTTGCTCTGAAGCTACTGTGGTTGCCCCCAGCCCTGTAGGTCAGTTTAATTTAGAGTATAGACTTGGGAAGCTGGTTGTGGCCACTCACCCCTGCCAAGTCCCCCAGCCCTAGTTACTGTGCTTCTTGTCAGTAACAAAGCTGACTCTTATCTCCAGGTGTCAATTGCTCCATTGCTGGGCCCACTTCTCATCTGACTCTGAACTTGGAGGGGAATTTCAAGTGTGAACAAGCATTGCCTCAGAAAACCTCCAGCATAGGCTGCTGAGGTCAGAGATCCATGCAGAAACTGGAGTCCTAACTCTCTGAGGCTGCGAGAAGGCAAAGCTGTCAAATGCTGAAGGTTAACCATTTAAAGAATTAAATGAAGAGTCTTAATAGATATGCAGACAAACAGATAGTTGTTGGACAGACAGATAGGTGGACAGATGGAGCAATATGGCATAAGTGGCAACATGTTAAAAGTTGGTGGATTGGGGTATCTGGGTGGGGTGTAGGTTGGAGTTCTCTATATGGGTTTTGTATTATTTTTGCAATTGTCCTGGAAGTTTGAAATTATTTCAAAATAAAAATATTTTAAAAACCTAAAGTATTTTAATAGATGCAGTCAAAACAGAAGTAGATATTCAGTACCTTTTAACCAGATGCTTCACTACTTATAACATTAGAGGATTTTAGAGACTAAAATTCTCTACTTCCCTCCCCTGACAATTTTCTTAAAGAGGATTGGGAAATGCTCAAGACCACTTTCAAATGATTTAAATTAAGATTATGAAGTTTTGTTTACTTTGGAGATGGTAGAGAAGGAGAGCAGTGACCCCAAAGGGTGGGGATTTCTCTTCCAGTGGAGTTTTTTGATAAAGTTTTTCTTGAGGGGTGTAAATCTTACAAAGGTTTTCACTGTAAACCTTTGAAATTCAGTTTGAGAGTTACTCTGTGTCTGTACCACACACCTTGGAGTCTGTCAAGAAATTCTCCCATTAAAATCTAAGTATATTCAAAAATTACAAAGTATAGTTACTAAAGGAGTTGAGGTGACCAGATACTTTCAGTTTTACAACTTTTGATTTATCTGCCTTTAACATGAGCAAGATCTTATGGTTTCTAGGGTGGGATTGTGCTTAAAATTTTTTACAAAAATTTCTTTTGAAGCCCAATGGACCGTGAAGCCCTGAAACCTTTTACGTTTATTTGAAGTGCAGTAAAGAAGAAGAGACCTGCTGAAGAATTAGAGAAACTCATCATTACAGTGGCAGAAAGACCACAGAATGTAATTATAATTCTAATGAAGGCAGTAAAATACAACGGGTCGTATGAATAAACGATGCACCTCTAATGCCTGTACACCCCATGGGAGGGTCAGGAAGGAGGAGTCTCTGGGGATTCGCATCCAGAGCTGAGAAGCTGTGCCGCCTTCCCCGGTAATGACCTCTCGTCTTATCTTTCAATCCCAGTAACACCAGAATTGCCTCCATCAGAGCTCTGAAAGGCCAGCAGCCTCCACCCCCATGGCACCCCTTCCCCATCCCTCGCAGGACTACAGGGCTCCCCATGAATAATTTGCATTTGCAAATAGAATGGTCTGAGCTTGATTTATTTCATCAGTGGAGCAAACCTCTGTCCTCCATCTCTGGATGTGTGTTGTGTCTTATCTTTGAAAAGCCCCTTGGCTCGCAGAGGTAGCCTGCTGGCTAGGACTTAATTAAGGAGCATTTGAAGATCCGGTGGCCCTTCTGGCAGCCAGCCACCTTATCTCATGGTGCAGAAATCCCTCGGGGAGCTGTTGCTTGCACAACACAGGGACTCAATTCAGGGGTGGTGGTGGTAGGGGGGCTTGAGGTGTTTTTTGATTTGCAAAACAAAAAAATTACAAAATCAAACTTATCATTGAGTATATTACCTGGGAAGCTGAGCTCACCTTTTGGGAAACCAAACATTTCTGGGTTGCAAGGAATTTTAGAGTCATGGAATTCAACGGGGGTGGGGTGGAGTAGAGACAGATATGAGGACCAGAGAGAGACTGATTGACCAAGTTCATCCTGATCTCCTAGATACCTCAGCGAGTCAGGCTAATGGTTTACTGGTTCCTCAAAAGGGAGACATGGGAAAAGAAAACAAGAAGCATCCCAAGGAGAAGGGAAATTCTACAAGGGTCCCAAGTGCCAGAGAGAGCAGGTGTCAGCTCACCTTGGGTGATGCTGTACTCCTAAGTGGCCACAAGGTGGCAATGAACAAGACGGCTTGCTTTTATAAAAAGTGCTTTGGGTGCCCAATAGTAGGAACTGATACTTTTGAAATCAGGTCAACAGGGGCTTTTGTGGTCTCCTCCTAATAAGAAAGTTTGTGTCCCCAGACCCAAATATCGGAAAGGGCCTTATTTTTTTGAACACAAAATGAATAGATGTTCATGCTTGACTCACCTCAAGTAACTGCTGCCCCATCAAAGAGCCATTGGGTCCTATAGAGCTTCTGCCCCTTCTCCTGGGTGGATTACCCCTACCAGGCTAACTGAGAAACAACAAGCTGAGACCCCGAGGGTCTGCAGTAAGTACCCAAACTGCAAGTTAAGAAGGTTTAGCTACAGCGTCTTAGAGACTGTTAGAGGCCTCAGCCTGTCCTTTGTGGTTATCTCCTAAAGTGACAAACCTCTCAACACCGTGGGTGAGCTGCTCTGGGAGTCCCTATCCCTGTGACTCGAAAACTTGGTTGGTTTCTCTGGACCTAAGTTTTACAGCGTCAGCTTTGGCGGGTGGGTAATGGTTTGTGTTCAATTAGTATATCATGCATTTGGTCCAACAGATGGAATGAAATGGTCAAAATATAAACCTATTACTGCAGCAACAATCAAAATAATATCCTATATTTTATTTATATAACACCTTGTAGTTTTCAAAATGCTTTCACTCATCTCTTTTGATCCTCACAACAACTAAAGATGAGGCAGGCAGGGGTTGGTGTTACCAGGGCCTCGGCCTGCTCATAGGGTACCTGTTGGTGAATTAGACAAGGATGCACCTTCCTCTCAGGATACGAAACCTGGCCCAGCTGAGCTTTAGCCCCAGCTTGCCTCTCAGATGGGGCCCCTAGATATTGTACATGGCAACCCTAGATATTCTTTCCATTTTGTAGGTACACTAAGGCTCAAAGAGGTTAATTGCCTTGCTCAAGGTCATCTAGCATGTGATTTTCTGGCTTCTAGTTCAGTGTTCATTTTTCCACATTTATCTACTCTCCTAACTTACCTTCTAGTTTTATATCAACTAATAGTCCCTTTTTTTTTGGTAAAAAAATTACAATTAATTTGAGTGTTCACCTTTCCTCTTCCAATCTCATCCAAAATGTCCTACTTGCTGAGTTGAACAAATGCCCATATCAAGGACCAGTCTTGTAGGATTTTGACTTACCATGCAGAATTCCACCATAGAATTTAATCCTTTGAGACTTTTAAGACTGCAGCTGCAAGCAATTAATTTGTGTTCAAATCCAAACACACCTGGAAGAAAATGCCAAAGGCCCCTGCTTTCCAAACTGTATTCCATAGAACACTAATACTCTAAGGCCTGGAGGGACTGTCAAAACACAGATCATTGGATCCCATCCCCAGGGTTTCTGATTCAGTGGGTCTGGGTTGAGAATCTGTATTTTTAACAACATCCCAGGTAGTGCTGATACTGTTGGCTCCAGGACCATACGTTGGGATGTACAGTTACAGAAGGTGCTAACAGCGGATTCAACACAGCTTTAATTAAAAAAGAATATTTTAGAGTGAGATTGATCTGCACAGGAGAAGAGCTAGAAACACTGTAATCTTCTAATGGAAGATAATACAGAAGACAATTAAAAAAATCCTATCATAAGCCAACATTGCCTTCAGCAATTTAAACAAACATTAATTAAGCTCTGAAAATGTCATAGATTCTTTTCAGGTCCCTGGAGATTCAGACCAAAGAAGGCGTTGTCCCTATCCAGGGGTGCAGAGATGCAAACAGATCATTACAACCCAGTGGGTTATTCCTTCTCTGATCAGAGTAAAATAGATGCCAGGCAGGTGGCTGCAGTGGGTGGTTTAGAAGCAATGACCAGAAAGAGGAAGGTGGACACTAGCCCTCAGGAACCTTGTTTTGTCCTGAGTCATTCGTTCTCGTGGAAGGCAGTGCCTTTTATGCTGTTTGAGCTGTAGACATGGGCCCCTGCCTTAACAGGTTTAGGGTGCTCTGAGAATTCAATGGTGACCAGGGTTGGCTTGATGGGGATATGACCTGTGCAGAGCCCCAAGTTCAGAAGATCACCCCACTTGGTTTAATTAAGCCACTTGGTTTAATGCTCTGCTGATGCTACTTTGAAATTCTCAGTAATGTTTGAAACGAGGGTCCTGCATTTTCATCTCACACTGAGCTCTGCAAATTATATAGCTGGTCTTGATGGTGACTCCATTAATAATTCCACAAACATCTTTTCGGTCACCTATTAAGTATCAGATACCTGAGTTAGTCATTAGAGTATCTCCCATCAGCAAGATGGGGCTCCTACTGGAGAAGTTATTAACTGAATGCAGAAGACAGAAACATAAATAGGATTTGACAATTCAATGTGGTAAGCACTAGGAGATAGAAGTACACACCCAATCCACAGGAAAGAATTCATCTCTGTCAAATCCTCTCAGGTTGCCGGTAGACAGCTCTTTATCTCTTATCACAACACACAGGACTGTAGTCCTCACCCAGGTAATTTATAGGGAAGAGTCTTTTTATCTCCATCATAGAGTACATCACCTTCATGCCAAGTTTAACTTTCATCAAGGTCATGTTGTTAATATGCATCTTTTCCAGAGGCTGGTCAAACAAGCCAGGTAGTTCTGACACGCTAATAGATTTTATTTTTAAGTGGAAAGTCAATTTGCTACCCTGGCCCTTCAATTGTACTGAACCTCCCTAGCTTTTCAAATATAACTCAACAAATACCAAACTCTAATGGCCTGGTGTGAGCGGGAGCTAAAGCTAGACTGTTTCAAGTGAAGGATGGTCTGCCTATCTTTCAAGCCAGTGTTTTGCAAAGAGTAGTCCACAGACCACTCACATGAGAATCAACCAGATGCTTGTTAAAATGCAGATTCTTAGGCCCCAACCCAGTCTCTAGAATCTGCATTTTTTTCTACTAGCTTCCCAGGTGATTCTTAAACACATGGAAATTTGAGAAGGTTCCTAGGAGCCTTGCCAAGAGAATGCCAGCAGACTTTGGAGTTTACTAAGTGGAAAATCAACAAAAATATATTGAACTCTTGGACATATGCAGCACTATGAGAGGCCCTTTTAGGGGGATACCAGAGATGAAGTCCCTCCATCAGAAAGAACATGACAGCCTGTTTGTGGCAACAAGACTTGTACAAGGGGAGGCGGGGCAAGATGGCGGATTGGTGAGGTGTATATTTTAGTTACTCCTCCAGGGAAGTAGGTAGAAAGCCAGGAACTGCGTAGACTGTACATGCAGAGAAATTTGACTTTGGGCATACTTCATACAACACTCATGAACACGTGGAACTGCTGAGATCAGCAAAATCTGTAAGTTTTTGCCACCAGGGAACCCACACCCCTCCCTGCCAGGCTCAGTCCCATGGGAGGAGGGGCTGTCAGCGCCGGGAAGGAGAAGGGAGAACTGCAGTGGCAGCTCCTATCGGAAACCCATTCTACTGATCCAAACTCCAATCATAGATAGACTGAGACCAGACACCAGAGAATCTGGGAGCAGCCAGCCCAGCAGAGAGGGCATAGGGATAGCAAGAACAGCAAGAAAAACCCAAAAATAAAAGTGGAGGCTTCCAATAACATGCACACACCACAAAATCAGGTGTGGACATTAGCCTTCCATGCACCCTCAGCTGGTTGTCCCAGAGTTGGGAAGGCGGAGCAGTGTGAATTAACATGCCCAAACAGCCACCATTTCAGCAGACTGGGAGCCTCCCTACACAGCCCTGCAGCCCAGAGCTGCCCTGGGGAGACGGCACTCACCTGTGGCATAGCACAGTCATCCCTCAACAGAGGACCTGGGGGTGCACAGCCTGGAAGAGGGACCCACTCGCAAGTCTCGGGGGCCATATGCCAATACCAAGGACTTGTGGGTCAGCGGCAAAGACAAACTGTGGCAGGACTGAACTGAAGGATTAGACTATTGCAGCAGCTTTAAAACTCCAGGAACACCAGGGAGATTTGATTGTTAGAGCCATCCCCCCTCCCTGACCGCCCAGACACACACCCCATATACAGGGTGGGCAGCACCAACTACACATGCAAGCTTGGTACATCAATTGGACCCCACAAGACTCACTCCCCCACTCACCACAAAGACAAAGTGGGGGAGAACTGGCTTGAGGGGAACAGGTGGCTCGTGGACGCCACCTGCTGGTTAGTTAAAGTGTACTCCACAAAGCTGTAGATCTGACAAATTAGAGATAAGGATTTCAATCAGTCTACAAATCCTAAAAGAACCCTATCAAGTTAAGCAAATGCCAAGAGGCCAAAAACAACAGAAAATTTTAAAGCATATGAAAAAACCAGACGATATGGATAACCCAAGCTCAAGCACCCAAATTAAAAGATCAGAGGAGACACAATACTTGGAGTGATTAATCAAAGAACTAAAGATGAATGACGAGACCATGGCACGGGATATAAAGGACATGAAGAAGAGGATGGCACAGGATATAAAGGACATCAAGAAGACCCTAGAAGAGCATAAAGAAGACATTGCAAGACTAAATAAAAAAATAGATGATCTTATGGGAATTGAAGAAACTGTTGACCAAATTAAAAAGATTCTGGATACTCATAGTACAAGACTAGAGGAAGTTGAACAACGAATCAGTGACCTGGAAGATGACAGAATGGAAAATGAAAGCATAAAAGAAAGAATGGGGAAAAAATTGAAAAAATCGAAATGGACCTCAGGGATATGATAGATAATATGAAACGTCCAAATATAAGACTCATTGGTGTTCCAGAAGGGGAAGAAAAGGGTAAAGGTCTAGGAAGAGTATTCAAAGAAATTGTTGGGGAAAACTTCCCAAATCTTCTCTACACCATAAATACACAAATCATAAATGCCCAGTGAACTCCAAATAGAATAAATCCAAATAAACCCACTCCGAGACATATTCTGGTCACACTGTCAAATATGGAAGAGAAGGAGCAAGTTCTGAAAGCAGCAAGAGAAAAGCAATTCACCACATACAAAGGAAACAGCATAAGACTAAGTAGTGACTACTCAGCAGCCACCATGGAGGCGAGAAGGCAGTGGCATGATATATTTAAAATTCTGAAAGAGAAAAATTTCCAACCAAGAATACTTTATCCAGCAAAGCTCTCCTTCAAATTTAAGAGAGAGCTTAAATTTTTCACAGACAAATGCTGACAGAATTTGCTAAGAAGAGACCTGCCCTACTGGAGATACTAAAGGGAGCCCTACAGACAGAGAAACAAAGAAAGGAGAGAGAGACATGGAGAAAGGTTCAGTACTAAAGAGATTCAGTATGGGTACATTAAAGGATATTAATAGAGAGGTGGAAAAAACATATATGACAAACATAAACCAAAGGAGAAGATGGCTGATTCAAGAAATGCCTTCATGGTTGAATGTAAACAGATTAAACTCCCCAATTAAAAGATATAGATTGGCAGAATGGATTAAAAAAAAAAAACGATCCATCAATATGTTGCATACAAGAGACTCATCTTGGATACAGGGACACAAAGAAATTGAAAGTGAGAGGATGGAAAAAAATATTTCATGCAAGCTACAGCCAAAAGAAAGCAGGTGTAGCAGTATTAATCTCAGATAAAATAGACTTTAAATGCAGAGATGTTATGAGAGACAAAAAAGGCCACTACATACTAATAAGAGGGGTAATTCAACAAGAAGAAATAACAATCTTAAATGTTTATGCACCCAATCAAGGTGCCACAAAATACATGAGAGAAACACTGGCAAAACTAAAGGAAGCAATTGATGTTTCCACAATAATTGTGGGAGACTTCAACACATCACTCCCTCCTACAGATAGATCAACCAGACAGAAGACTAATAAGGAAACTGAAAACAATCTGATAAATGACTTGGATTTAACAGACATATATAGAACATTACATCCCAAATCACCAGGATACACATTCTTCTCTAGTGTTCATGGAACTTTCTCCAGAATAGGTCATATACTGGGACATAAAACAAGGCTCAATAAATTTAAAAAGATTGAAATTATTCAAAGCACATCCTCTGACCACAATGGAATACAATTAGAAGTCAATAACCATCAGAGACTTAGAAAATTCACAAAGATGTGCACAAGGGAACTACCAGAGGAGGCAGAGCTGAGCCCATGGCCCAGAGGGGTGCTGCAGGCCAAGAGTCTCAAACTGAACCCCTGGAATCTTTGGGGTTCATGAAGGTCCCCAAGGAGGTATTGGAAAATCCAAGGAGTGGCAGAAAAAGGTGGGGTACCAGGCCTCCTGCCTGCCACAAGAATAGCCCCATACACATCTGTTATTTGTGGGCTTTGGAATAAGCTCTCACTTGGATAAACTTTCTGGAGTTAAAAAATGTTTTTGGCAATGAGTGTTCTAAAAGTTCAGGGAAGGAGACCAGATTGCACTTCAGTGATAGAAGAAGAAATAATAGAAGTGAGCTGGGCTTACTGGGCCCTGCCTGACATGGACCCACACCCACCCAAAAGGGCCATCTGACAGGTGTTAGAGCCTCACTTGTTCTCCAAGCAGGGTCGTTGCATTTGCTATTGTCCTTTTACACTATTTTCCACTTTTCATGGTGCAATCCTCCCCTGGCTTCCTTTTAGCTGGCTCCTTTTCTTCTTTCACAGAAGCCCTCTGGATCTCGTTGCCTACAGTTGTCCAGGCATTTCCCCCCATCACAGCACTCTCTCTTTTCCTCTGAGCACTTCTTCCAATTAGTTTTTTCTTCTTGCTTACTGGTTCAGTGTCTGTCTTCCCGAAGTAAATGGCAGCTCCCTGAGGGCAGAGGTTTCTCACTGCCCAGGTCACTGCTGTGTCCCCAGCACCTAACACGATGACTAGCAAAAAGCAGATTCTCTCTGATTATTTCATGAATGAATGAATGAATAGGGGTGAGAGGGGTGGCATGTGGCACTACAGAAGGAAGAGACAAGATTGTCAGAAGCATAAACGTGGCATACCCAAAGAAGGATTGGGGCACAGCGAGGAGAGGGTCAAGCTCCATATAGTTCTTTCAACAATCATTGGTTGAGAACCTTCCATGTGCTGGCACTCTTCTCAGTGCTCAGCAATGAATAGAAGATAAAGATCTCTGCCCTGGTGGATCTGGCATTCTAGGGAACAGATATAAAACAAGAGAACTAATTAATGAGCAGGCAATGTAACCTGCTAGATGGAGAGAAGTACATGAGAAAGAAAGAGCCACCAAGAGAAGGAGGGTTGGGAGTAGATGCGGTAGAAGGTGGGATGAGGGTGGGGAGCACTACAAATGCCAGACCTGACAGAGCTGAGAGGACTCACCAGGCTGATATCTAGGGAAGGACCCTCCAGGCAGAAGGAACAGATGGTTGAAAGGGCCTAGAGCAAGATGGAGCCTGGCACTTTTGAGGTCAGAGTGGCCAGAGTGGGGCAAGTGGGGGGTGGGAATAGAAGAAGAGGCCAGAGAGTGAAGGAGGGCCCAGTTCACACTGGGCCTTGTAGACCTGCACCTCCCAACATGGTAGTCACTGCCACATGTGACTACTTAAATTTAAATTAATTAAACTGAAATAAAATTTATGATGTAGTGCTTCAGTTGCACTAGCCACAGTTAAAGGGCTCAGTAGCAAAATGTGGCCAGTGGCTACCATTTTGGATAGTAGAAAGATAGAGCATTTCCATCATTGCAGAAAGTTCTAAGTGGACAACACAATTACAGACTTTAATTTTTACTATGAGCAAAATGGGGAGCCATAGGAGGTTTGAACAGAGGGACACATTCTGGCTTCTAGGCTGAGGACAGGGTCCAGGTGGGTAAAAATAGGGAACCCCATTTTCCTCCCAAATAGGGAATCCTATTGTGGGATTCCAGGTGAGCATGGATTGCGGCTCAGATGAGGGTGATCGTGGTGGGGTTGGGTGGGGTGGTGAGATGTGGTCAGACTCTGGATGCATTTTGAAGGTAGAGCCCATTGGACTTGTCGACAGATTGGGTGTTGGTTATCAAAAAAAGAGAGAGGAGTCATGGATGAAACCAAGGCCTGTGTAAGTAGAAGGATGAGGTTGCCGTCTTCTCGGAAGGGGATAGCGATTGCCAGAGCAGGTGTGGTTGTAGAGAGAAGTCAGGAGCTCAGTTTTTGTTGAGTTTGTGATGCCTATTGGACATCCAAGTGGAGTTGTTGAGTTGGCAGTTGGATAGATGTGTTTGGATTTCAGTAGAAGAGTCTGGTATATATATATTTGGCAATTGTCAGAATACAGATGGCAACAAAGACCCAAGACTAGATGAAATCACTGAGGGAGTAAAAATAGAAACTCTGTTAGAAGGTCATAGAGGTCTAGCAAGCACAAAGAGCTTATGGGGGTAACAGCAGGGAATGAGGAAGTCTTCACATTATGAAGCACTGTTTACTTTATCCTCTCAGCCACGGGGAACTTTGGAAGATGTTTAGTAGGCCCATATGAAACCATCCCTGACTCCTATGACACTTTCTCATTCATTTCACAAGGTTAAGGACTATCTCACTCAGAGTAAAAGCCAGAGCCCTATTGACTAGTCCCCCCAAAATGTCACTTCTCCCATCTGATCTCCTATTGGGCCCCCCCTAGCTCTCTGTGCTCCAGCCACACACTGGCCTCCTTGCAGGCCCTCAAATGCTCCTGCTTCAGGGCCTTTGCACTGGCTGTTCTCTTGGTCTAGAATGTTCTTTCCCCAGGCATCACTGGGGCTTACTCCTTCACCTCCTAAAATGTCCCTCCTAAATGTATTCCCAGACCACCCCACACCCCCTGTCCACCTTATGCCGCTTCTTCATTCCCCATGGGGCTTGTCTCCCTCTGACCCTCTGCACGTCGTGTTTATTTGATCATCGACTGCTCCTCGCTACCGAGTGGGCCCCACACGGCAGGGATTCTTGTTAGATTTTGTTTTGTTTTGTTCATTGAGGTGCCTCCGGCCCTGAGAAGTGTGCCAGCCACATGTAGGCACTCTGTAAATATCTGTGTTGAATAAATGAACTTACCCTGCCTGTCAGATCAACTCAGAGACCATCAAAAGCATCCATAAAGGGCTAAATATAAACAGTGAGCTGCAGTTCTCCATTTTCTGTGAGCCTCAGGGAAATAAGAACTTCCCAGGCGCTCTCAGAGTTTACTGGGTGCAGGGCAGGGCGGGCATGAAAAGGTTAACCAAACAGGCAGGCAAGACGAGGAGGAAAGCTGACTGGCACCTTTCAAAGGAGCCCTGGCCCCACTCCCACCTTCTAGAGGGTATTAGAACCTGACATTCTGTCTCCAGCAATGCCGGCTCCTCCTCCTCCTCCTCCTCCTCCTTCCTCATGTTCTTTTCTCTGTCACTTCAAACGCTGCCCTCTTCGACTTCTTTTAAATAGCAAGTCTGGAAACATCCAGGGGAAAGCTGTGGCCCTTCCCTTTGAGAGCTGGCCCGGCAGTGTGCGTCCACACACGCTGCCCAGCACGAGGCGTGTCCCGGCCTTCTCACGTCCCACTCACAGCCGCCGTTTGCTGGGGTGCGTGGCAGGTGCCTTTACTTTGCAAAAGAGCCTGAGAGGTATGGGGAGGGGAGGGTGTCTGACAGTGCCCCCTCCCTTGTCTTTCTTTTAAAAAAATTACAGCAAATTGATCTTGTTGGAAAAAATTGGACAATTATTTCAGCAATGGGTTGTTTCTGGCTGCCGAGAGAGGTGAGCAAGAGGGAGAACAAAGATGCAGCTCTCCCCTTCTAATTCTCTTTGTCCGGCATAAAGCATCATTTCTCATGATTGTTGAAAATTGCTCACTGGCCTCTGTGAAGACTTTAAAGGGAAGCCAAGGCTCTTAAACATGCACATTTCACTGGTTTTGTTCTGAAAATTATCCCCGTCACTGTAAATATGCTCAAGTCTATGAGTTAAGGAGTGGGACGAGGCTGGCAGTGAGCTGGAGGCCCCACTGCAGGCTGCAGAGAGGTGCGTGGGAGTCGGGGCGCCTGGGAGGAATGGGGAGCAGTTCACAGATCATAAGCTGACATGGCTTTATCTAGTGGGGACACACGGCTCTCTGACTCACCGCATTTCCGCACACGACCTAACCGGGGCACGTCAAGGGAACATTGGTGTTTTCAGAACAAGCTTCACTTCAAGGAGGATAATAATAAGACAAATTTTTTGTCAAATTCCCCCAGAGGGCAAAAGATCTTGATCCAGGGCTGGTTGGTGAAAGAAGGAAAAGCACCAGTCAAAGAAACAGGGCCAGAAATGAATGGCAATAAACTAAAAATAAAAATTAGCTGAGTGTGCTGGAGTCTGTGTAGAGCATGTGGGTTGAAAAGTGGGGTCTGGAATCAGACAGCCCTGAGTTAAATCCTGTTTACTCCACTGGCCAACTGTCCTACCTTCAGCAAGTTATTTCACATCTCAGACCTTTGGTTTTCCTCTCTGTAAAATGGGGACAATTATAGTAACTACCTCTTAGGATTGTTTTAAGATTTAAACAAGAAAATGCATGTAAATGCCTGGCTCCGAGAAAGCCCACAATATCTGCTAGCTGCTGCCACTACCACCTTTGTCATCATCAACATCACCACCATCTAATTTAATCCTGGCTTTACTTCTTACCACCTGGGCAATTCGAGCTGGGTCATCTAATTATGTGTGTGTGTCTCAGTTCCGTCAGGTGTTTGACTCAGAGGGTTACTGTGGGCATTCAGTGAGACAATTCGTGTTCAACACAGTAGCTGCCCTCAGTAAAAGTCCACCTGCGGTCACCATTATTGTTGGGCCCTGTCACTGTCCCCATCCTAAGATGAATTAGCTGAGGTTTAAAGAGCTTGCTAAAAGTCAAAGATGCAAGAAGGGCTATTAACCACTGCCTTACGCAGCATGCTCCCAGAAGGAGCCCTGAAGACAAGGATCAGGGTGCAAGTGGGTTATGTGGAAAGAGATCCAAGGAAGCAGTGGAAGAGGAGTGGGCATGGGAGACAGAGAAAAGAAGGGAGCAAACACAGGTCCATCAAAGAGCAGGCAACTGGGGCTTAGCTGGGAAACTGAAAGACAGTGCATGAAATGCCCCTGAGTTGTCCCTCCCAAGGGTCGAGGAAGTTGGGAAATTTATCCTTCTCCTCTCATTTTCCACTGACTGAAGATGACTCTGAGGCTGCTACCTGCCTGATACTTCCATCCCATCCTATGTGTGAGCCAAGAGAGAGCCATCAGGTTTTAGTAGGATCTTCAGAAAGCACTGCAATTCCGAATGCCAAGGGATCCTGATGGGATCTGCTGCAACCAGCAGGAAATGGTCAGTTGGGAAGCCAAGGTTAGAGTTCAGACAGCTTAGAAATGAGAAGCTCAGCAGGTCACGGAAGTGAGGACAGCAGTTGGGTCATAAGCGCCTCAGTCAGAGAAGAAACAAGAAACTGATACCTGAGGGGTAGAGAAGGCGGATGTCTAAGCAAAGGGTAAGGATTCAAGGGGCCTGGGGCTGGTATGTCAATAGAATTGAATTCAGTTAAGCAAACACAGGCTGAGGTTCTATCACACTTAGGGTGCAGTGTAAGGAATGGTGGGGATTGCTGCCCTACCAGGTGTACAAGCTAATACCCACCTGTTTATGAGAAACTAGGGTGAGACCTGCTCTCTGCTCAAGCTTCAGACAAGGTGCTTCAGGAGCACAGAGAATGGAGTGGTTATTGGTGGCAGAGGTTGTCATTTGAGCCAGACCACAGGTGCAGAGTAGGGGTCCACGAGAAAGAAATGGGGGTGGGGACAGCGTTACAGGTGGGCCATTGTGAGTCGAGGCATAAGGGTGAGAAAGTACAGGACATGGTCAGGGCATGGTGGGCAGTCTGTAGGGTTGGAAAACAGGGTGACCAGGTGTGCAATGGGAGAATGTTCTAGAAAGATCAATTGACGACTCCATGATGGAGGACACTGAATGCCATGATAAGAAAGGGGCAGAAGCCAAAGACCTTGGGTCCTGGAATGGAGACAATCTGGGCCTTGTATGGGGCATTTTAACCAACTTCCTCTGAAGTTGCAGTGGATGGAGGTAATAAGAACAAGTGATTGGTGTAGAAAGAGGAAAAGAAGACAGTTGCTGATGCAATGGAAGCTTTATCAGGGGCAGGAGCCTGGTCTTGTGTCTGGGCACATCCTCCTGCCATGCCCAAGGCACATCCTGCTGCACTTACTCCTCTGTAGCCTGCCTGCTGAAACCAGCTCTCCTCCAGCCTCGCTTCCTAAAATCTCTTATGCACACAAAGGTTCCAGGTAGAAGTCCTACATCCTGCTCCCAGACCCCCCAGTGTCCTCAGCAGCTCTGTTATCTATAAGGATGTGGCCGAGCCTGCTGAGTGGATTGGCAGGCTCGTAGGGAAAGAACTGGTCTTCCAAGCTTGCAGGCAGGCACACAATCCACTAGGAATGATGTAATGAGGGCAAAGCTCTTCCCGCAAACACCAAGTAAATTCCCTCTCTTCCTTTTGTGCTTCATGAGGATCCCCATCAGAATGTCTCCAAAGAGATAAGCAATATTGTACCTGGTGACTCTCATGGACACCACTGGAATCTGAGCTCAAGTTTACTGGATCTTTCTGCCAAATGCATCCTCATCCTTCGTAGACCCCTGAGAGATCAGCCAAGAGTCAGTTGTTCTTTCTTGAGAGACTCCTTCTCTTTGAGGCAAGAATGCATGGAAGTGGCAGGGGTTTCCCCTCAAGCAGCAGTCCTTTCAAAGCCCTGTTTCCCTGAGAGCTTTGCAGAGCCATTGCCAGATCCCAGGGGAGTCGTGAGGTTTGTCACATGCCCCTCTCCCCTTTGACTTGGCCACGAACAAAGTCTTAAGGTAAGGGAACCCACCAGACAGGACCGCAGAGAGCAGGTGAGTCTCAAAAAGCCTCACCTGTCCCGATTACAGAGCAGGCTGAGGAGTAGGATGCACTGGAGGACAGCTGGAACTTCAGCCCCAACCACAGAAGGGCTGGGCATCCTGGACTTTTATCCCATGAATTGATTATTTTAATATTTTTTAGTACGAGGGTAAGTGTTTTATATTTTTTGTTTATTTTTAAGTTAAGTGCCATGCACGAATGCCTTTTCTTCTGTGTACCTCTTATTAGTTGAGACAGCCTGCAAAGAATTACCATCATCCCAAATCACAGCTGACAGCACCTCTTCTCTTCTCCACCTTCTCAAATTCCTCTTTCCTCCTCTTGCCTTGACCACTGAGGTCCATGAGTGCCATTTACCAAGCATCCTCATGAAGGGCCATAGGAGCCATAACTGTAACTGATGTGGCGAGTTAGCGCGAACCTGGAGGAAGGGCTGTGGCAAAATTATAAGGATGCAGACATCTGTGATCCTGTAAAGGGATGACAGATGAGTGAGTGTGCACACGTAGGGTGGCCTTGCTTCCCTTCCAGACTCTCTCTCCTCCTCATCTTGTTCTCTCGCTTCCCCATGCTCTAGAACGTAGCCTTGAGCCGCTGGGGAAGGAGTTTAGTTGCAGCTGAACTAAAATTTTTGGTGGGTGGGGAGTAGGGACAGAGGCAGTGCAGATGAGCAGTCCAATAATGAGCTTGGTCCTGAAGCATCCTCACAAGACACAGCTTTGTTACTGTCCTTGTGAGGCAACTCCTGTCAAGCTCCAACATGAATTCTCAGCCAGTAAGGGAAGTGGCGGAGGTGGGAGAGAAGGGAGGGAGCAGAGAGAGAGAGAGACAGTCAACACAAGATTGTTCATAACAGCTTTATTCTTAATAGCCCCGAACTGGGACAACCCAAAGGCCCATGAACAGGGGAATGGATAAAGACACTGGAGCATTGTCTGCAGTGGACTACTACTCAGAAATTAAAAGGAACAAACTACAGACAAAAGGAGCCATGTGTATGAATCTCAAAAAATACTATGTTGAGTGAAAGAAACTGGCCACAAAAATAGTACACAATATATAATTCTTTTAAAAATGAATTTCTAGAATAGGCAAAACTAATCAGAACAGAGGTTGCCTCTGAGGTGGGCAGGTATCAACTGCACAAAGGTGTGAGGGAAATTTCTAGGGATATGGAAATATTCCAGATCTCAACTGGGGATTGGGAGAGAGTGATTTCACGGGTGTATACATGTTCAGATTCCATTGAATTGTGCACTAAAACCTTTAATTTTATTTAATTTTAAGTAAAGTATCTGTCAATAAAAACCAGCAATAAAAGCAAACAAATAGTGCTATAGGAGGCATATTGTGAAATTCAAGACAAAGAGAAACGTGTTTGTGTGTGTGTGTGCATTCATACAGTTACCAAGAAAGAAATCACAACCAAACACAATGATATATATTATAGAACCAAAGGACAGCACATTCCAAGTCCTCAGTAGGAACCCCAGAAATCCTGTACCAAGAGAGACAAACTGTGCAAGCGTTGATGGGAAAGTCAAGTTCCGGGGCTGGGTGGGCAGCATCCAGCCTGGAGGATTGTCCTGATGAAAGAGCCATCACATTGAGTATCATCAGGGGGCTCATAGCTTTTCTTTTCCATCTTGATGAAAAGACTGGTAATTTTTCACTGCTGCAGAATTGAGCTGTAACGTACATTTGCAGTCTACATAGTTGATCTCATATGCTCTTGGTAGTTCTCTCACATTTTCAATAGGTACCAGAAAAAAAGTTGTTCCTCTGGGAAGTTAAAGGGGTGCAATTCTGAATCCCTGTCTCTCCCTGCTGCGACTAGGCTCATGAGGAAAGTCAGAATCAGGGGAGAGAGGTGGGAAATGTCCATGTTTTTTATTTTAACATGATTCTGGGAGACCCTTACTCTCCAGAGCGACCTTCTGGTCCCTCTTATCTGTCCGCATCTTCTCTCCCCCACTCCCGTTTATCTTCCCAAGGGAGCAGGGGCTTGGAATGGTCTGGAACTTGAGTAAAAATGTTGGCTCCACTATATACTGGCTATTCGGCCTTGGATAAGTTAACTAACTTCACCGTTTGTGAAATGGATCCCAAAATGTCCACCTCTGATGCCTATTATGGAGTTAAGTGAGAAATTGTCTAGGTCAATGGCCAGTGTCAGCCAGTGCTCGAGGGCTGGAAGCTTCTTCTATTTACCCAGATCATCACCTGATCCCCACACACTGATCTGTTTTTGTATACTTTGGTCTTTAGTGCATCCATCCAGTTTTTCAGCCATTCATCCATTCATTTGCTCAATCAGTCAGTAACTATTTATTGAACACTTATAGTTATAAACTGAAGAAAAGGAACATACTTTTCTGAGAGTGTATGACAAAGGAGACTGACTGAGGCTGTGGGGTCAAAGGGTACTTATTCCCCGAGGTGGTGGGCTTGAGCTGAGGTCCAAGGATGGGGACGACTAAGCACCCAGCACCCCTGCCCCTTCGGCATTCCTGTTTTTGTCCAGGTGGTTCTTTAGTCAGGAAGGGGCTTTGCCCACCTTCCCCCCATTCAGTCCCAGCTCATGAAGCCTCTTCTCAACTGGGCTGCGGGTGCTTGTCACTGTGGTGGGAGCTCCTGGAGGACTTGAGGTCAGTCCCACACAGCCTACATGTGACCATGATGCATTACCTGCAGGTGTGTGCCTCATCTCCTCCACTCAACTCCCACACCTGGAGAGCCTGTCTAATCTGCATGGTGCTGGGCATTGAGAGATTACAAAAGAACTACTTGCTGGCTGGTCTATTGCCTAGACGAGCATCTCATTGCACATCAACAACGAAAGCACCACCAATACCCAGAGGCAGTTCGCTGGTGTGGTTGAGACCTTGAGAGTCAGGTCCTTCACTGCCTAATTTGTTTTTTCAACAAATATTCATTGAGGGCCTACAATATATCAGACCCTGTTCTAGGTGCAGGGGATACATCAGCCAATCAAAGATCCTTGCTCTTGAGGACATATAACACAGTCCAATATATGCATATTGAACATGTAAATAAGCAAATTCCTTAGTCATTAGAAGATAAGTGCAAAAGGAAAAAAAAGTAGGCCTTGGTGAAGGAGATTGGAAGATTGTGGGTGGAGGAGGTAGGAGGCATTAGAGTTTTAAATAAGGAAGTCCTGATAAGCTTCCTCGAGAAGATGACATTGGAGGACATTCTTGAGGTTAACCACCCAGTCACCTGGGGGTAAGTGTTCCAGGCAGATGATGGCCGTGCAAAGTCCCTGAGGTGGGAGGCCGCCTGGAGTGCTTGAGGGATAGCAAAGCTGGAGCAGAGCAAGTGAGCAGAAGAGCAATGGGGAAGAGATCAAAGAAACAAGGAAGATGGGATCATGGAGTGCCTTGTGGGCATCACAAGGAATTTGGCTTTTACTCTAAGAAACTGATTTGTGCCCTAGTTCTGCTGCTAATTTAGCTGTGAGAATCTGGGAAATCAATTCATCCCTTTGAGCCTCAACGTTATCAGGCGTAAAACAGGAATGATGATGATGATAAACAGACTTCCTCTATAGAGAAGCTATGGTGAGGATTACTCGAGCCAAAGCTCTCAAAACACTCAGTCCAAGGACTGGCTCCCGGTAAGCACCCAAATGCAAACAATTACTGTTTCCATTTGTTACCATGGTTGCAATCACTATCACTATTCTCTCCATTAATTTCAGAAAGGGAAAGGCACTCTTTAGTGAACGCCTTCTGCTCATCAGAAACTGTGCCTTCATAGTGTGCCCTTTTAAGCCTAATCCCAACCCTTGCAGAAAAGACGTCCTTTTAATTGAAGGGTGAGCCAAGCTTTGGAGAAGTGAAGTGGTTGCTGGGTGTTAGTTAGCTAGTACGAGGCTAAACGGGATGTTGAACCTGGGTCTATCTAACTCTAAAATAGTCTACTTTATTAGAATAAAAGAAAAGCGTTGCAGAACTTAACTGCTCTGCTTCCTTGATATTTGGGATGCTTCTTCTGATGTTGTCCTTACCTTGCCCCTTGGCATGAACAGAGCCAGGTGGGCTAGGCAGGCCTTCAATGCTTGGAGATGCCAAGGGGATTTCAAACTGCTATTCTTAGGAGCTGACAGTCTCTTCATTCTGCTTATAACTTAACATCAATTTTCTAGAGCTTTGCTAAAAGATCATAAAACTATATGACACTGTTCTTCCTTGAATTGTGATGAGAGAAAAAAATACCTCATGAATTCCAAGTATTGACTGAGACCTAAATATTTAAATATTTCCTGAAACTCTGGCTCATTTCACTGAAAAGGAAAAGGGACAACTTGGGCCTGGCTCCTAAAAAATATCATTAATTCTATTTCTGCCCTTATTTAGAAGGAAGAAATATTGGCATATACAAAAAGCAAATTTAAAGGCTTTGCAGAATTTAGAAAAGAACTTTGTGGAGTTCAGTTTGAGCTCAGTATAATGAGTCATTTGTACTAAGTTCTTGTTTCGTCTGATTGAATGTGTCTATTTCTTCCATGTTCTCCCTGTACCTTTTTTATGTCAAGAAATTCCAGGCAACCTCTAGAAAGAATTGAGGTTTCTGATAAGAAAGGACATTTGAATTTGGCTTGCCCCACAGAATGTCTATAAGCATCTAAGTCACCACATATGTTCCTGGATTGAAAGTGTGGTCCTTTCTGAGCTCATTTATTAACCTAAAAATTTACTGACCTTGAAGAGCCATGGAATGTTCAGGAATTAAGAGCAAACAAAGTGCTAAGTTTGTCTCACTGAATGAGTTCATTCCTCCTGACAGTCTTTAATGAAGATGAGCTATCAGGTATGGCATTTAGGGACTCGATATAAATCAGAACTTGAGATTTGCTTACAACATGACTATGACTTCACCAGGACTCTCATTCAAACTTGATAGATTCCATCTCAAGGAAACCAGCCAAACATTTATTGAATCCATTGAGTAGAGCTGTTGCCAGTGATCAACTTGAACTTGAGCTATAGTCCATTGCAATAAAATGCTTTAGGAAGAACATGGTCTGAAGTTCATTTACAGGTAGTTCATTATGAATTTGAGTAATAATTTATATTAATGAGGACCTAGAAACTGGAGCACAACTACAGGACTAAGGAACCTGCATAATTTTGCCTTGTGGTGAGTGTGGACTTCCTTGGTGAGCATCAAATTCTAAATTCTAAATATCACTCAACAGTGGCTGTCAATTCTACGATAGACTACATTTTATGTTTGTATTAATAAATACATATGTACGTATACTCTCTCTACAGAGATAGATAAAGATATAGATAACAAAAGGCTTTGCAATTTATTTTTTTCTCTTCTGTATAGTTGGTCAAAGGCTGGATGAAGTATGACAGCCTCTACAAACTACAAAAAAAATTATAATAGTGCCTACTGTGTCAGGCAGTGTCCTAAAAGCTCTGTGTATAGTAAGTCATTTAAATAACACAACAACACAAGGAGGCAGGAGCTATTGTTACCCCCAGTTTACAGATGAGGAAACTGAGGCAGAAGGGGCTTGAGTAACTGGCCTGAAGTCACAGTACAGTGAGCGGGGCAGCAAGGGGAAGGTGGAGCCACATCATGGACCCAGCCTTTAGAACAGCTCCACACCCCTCGGGTCCGCCATCAAATGGCCCTTCCGGAGGAAAGTGTTTGCTGAACTCTGCAGGCTCGGCTGGGTCCACTTGCACCTTCCTTCTCAGCCCTCCTGGAGTTAATGATTTCATGTTTATTTGTGTGATGGTTGGGCTGATATGGGGCTCCCCCACGAGAGGTTGTCTGACTCTGTCTGCCCTCCACTGGGTTTGCACACCTAGCTCTATGCCTGGCACATAGTAGGTCCTTTGTCCATAACTGCTGACTGAGCAAAAGAATAATTTAGAGAATGTGAGAGAAAAGTTGAAGGAAATAAAGGGACAGGACAGATCAGAACAGCAACCCCATGAGTTAGGGTTGGGGTTATTGGAAGCTGCTGAGGCTTTCCCTGGGGCTGACTTCCTCTTTCTGCCCGAGCTCTGAACTCCTTAGCTTGGAAGACTCTGGGATGGGAGGGGCTGGACATTTTGCTTTCTCCTTCCTTTGCTTCCCTCCTGGTCATTCCCAGCTCTGCAGGTCTAAGCACAGAGAGCTTCAAAACACACATCACTGATGTTCCACGAAAAAGGGCCAATCACAGTTGGGTCAGCCTGGGTCTGAATGCATCATTCATTCATTCATTCATTCAATCATCAATACTTATCGAGCCCTTGCATGTACCAGACACTGTTCTAGAGTGTTTTATGAATTAACCAGAAAAATCCCTGCCTTCATGGAGTGTACAAACTAGTGGGGTAGGTGGGGGGAGAAGACAGATAATGTGCACACTAGAAACTAGCTAAGTCCAATGGTGACACATGCTGTGCAGGCAAATGAGGCAGATGTGGGATGCAGGATGAAGAGGGAGTGGGGTGGGGTACCAGCTGTTCCAGATGGAGTGGTCAGGGCAGGCCTCTCTGATGAGGAGACGTTTGAGCAGAGCCCTGAAGGAGGTGAGTGTGGGAGCCATGGAATGTCTGGGGGAGAGCATTCCAGGGAGTGATAACTGAAGATGCAAAAGCCCTGAGGAGGCAGCCTGCCTGGAGGGCTGGGGAGGAGCCAGGAGGCCAGCACAGCTGGAGCGGAGTGAGTGAGGGTGAGAGAGGGAGTGAGAGGAGGTGAGGTCCAGGAGTCACGGGGCTCTGGGAGGGCTTTTACGCTGAGTAGGATGGGAAACTACTCTTTCAGAACTGTCCCTCCAATCAGAGTGCCTCTGCAAAGAGCTGTCTTCCTTCCAAGTCCAGATAAAAGAACTTTCCAGAGAGTTGGAGATGGGGAGGGGTTCTGGACTCAGACACACTTGGATTTGAATTCAGGCTTTGCCACCTACTAGCTTCTGTCACCTACTAGCCAGGTGACCTGGGGCAACCACACAGTCTTGCAGAGTCTCGGTTCCTGATCTATAAAATGGGACCCCTAGTGCCTCCCTCACTGGGAGGGCCAAACTGGATAATGTATGTGGAGTGCTTGGCCAGGGCCTGGTCTCCAGTCTTCAGTAGATGTCATAGTTCTACTGCACTATGGTTTTTATCATCTAGAGATTTGGCTTCGGCTTGTGAGATCAGGCAGGGAATTACCTGGGAGTCTGCAGGACCAAGATCTCATGGCAACTTTGGAGCTCACTGTGAATCTCCTTGGTGAGCTGGCTTCTGGGGCAGCAAGGGAACATCACAGCTGGAGTCCTAACTCAGGAGATGGAGAAAACTGACCAGCCTTCCAGATGCCATCAGGAGCTGCCTGGGGCCTGGGAAGATGTTGGGACAGGGCTCCGTCTCCCATAGCCTGCTCCTAAGGACATGCATTTCAAACTGCAAGGTGAGAAAAGGGGCCACCTTGGTCAACCCTTGCCCAGCTGGGTTTGGGTTGGTCTCTGAAGAAGACGTGAAGGCCAGGAGACTCACTCCTGCCAGTACAGCTTGGGCATTGCACATCCAATAAGCCCCAGCATCCCACTGGCCAGACATCTCCTAGGCCAGAGAGAGCTCCGTTTTGTTAAACTGACTTACAGTTTTTCATCATGTGCTTTTTACAAAACTATCTTCCCTGTTAGAGAAAGCCAAAGAATATAGGATGATTTATCCATGATACTGAAATGGGCTCTGTAAAACCAAAGCGTCTATGATATTGAAATAGGTTACATTAAACCAAAGCATTTTTGCCAGCCCAGTGACAAAGTTGACAGTGGCTTGGCAAGCAGCAGGGACTTGGGAATCTCTGCCCCCTCCTCCCCCCCCTTTTTTTTAACTCTGGCAGTGCAGCTCAGGAGCCTTTATGGACTTGCTAGAGGTTTGGGCCAAAGATGTAGGAGAAGGCATTAGAGTGAAGTTCAACTGGTCCTTCGTGACATAAATATCTGGAATACTCCCCTGCAAGGTCCCATGCATGCCTGTGGGCTTCACAGTTGGCACAGCTCAGGACTAACATGGCTGGGGCAAGCTATGCACTGCACAAGGGGCAAGCTATGCACTGCACAACTCTAGAGGGCACAATTTATGTCAGCGTCTGTGTGAATGGCTCTTGATAGGGCTGTGCAGTGGACACCTTGCACAACTGCACCTGATGGCTTTGTACACATGCAGGTGGACTTAGACTTGCAGGGAAGGGAACTTGCTCTCTGGGAGAGCAGCGAGCCTTGGTGAAATGCTTCTGGGCTATGGCTTCAGACAGACCTGAGGTTAAATCCTGGCCACATTACTTGCTGTGGGCTCTGGACAAGGGCCTAGTTTCTCTCAGCCACAGATGTCTTGTCTGTGAAAATGAAGATAATTTAATTTCTGAGCTCAACCGAGGAGAGGATTAAATGAAACAATGTATGTGGAGTATAACGATTTGAGAGTGACTATTTTCTGAGTGTGATCTTTGCGTCATTAGCTCCTTTAATCTTCACAACAACCTGTGAGGTGTGCGCCATCATTTCCCTCATCTGCTAGGAAAGAAAGCTGAGGCTTAGGCAGGTTGAGGAACTTTTATTGTGTTCATTGGGACTCTCAATTGTGTCAGCTGCTCAACTCAGACCAGCTCATGCAAGAAAGTAGAATCTGGTGTATCAGGTAGTAGAAGTGTCCAGAGTTAGCTTCAGACACATCTGTGTCCAGGGGCTCAAGTTATGTACCTCGTTGTGCTTGGTGCATATCCATCTGTCTTTCCCAACCATCTTTTGGTTCTTTCTACCTCTGTATTGGTTTATTCCTCAGCAGGGTCTCTCACCTTGTAGGCAAGGCTGACACTGACAGCTCCAGGCTTGGGTGGTCTTTTTTTTCTTTATTAGAGAAGTTGTGTGTTTACAGAACAATCATGCCTAAAATACAGGATTCCCATGCACCGCCCACCACCAGACCTTGCATTGCGTGGAACACTTGTTACAGTTGGTAGGTGGTCTTTTGTGTCTGACTTCTCAGAAGGAGAAAGTGCCTCTTTCCCAATGTTCCAGCAAAAGTCCCAGGGAAAGCTTTGATTGATCAGGCCGGGGTCATGGGTGCACCCCTGGAGAAAGACCAGCAGGAGAATTTCCACAACATGGACCAAAAATAAGGGAGGTGTTGAATCCCAAAGTTACAGGTCCACTGTGGTCCTAGAGTGACTATGTGCTGGAGAGGGGATTTGAAACTACATGCCTGCCACATAGTAAGTGCTCAGTAGTTGGAATCTACTAGATCTATTATTATTATCAATGCAGTTTCATGCATTGTGGATAGTCATCAGAAGTTTGATTTCTGGATAGCTTTTGAATTGTTTCCAAAGAGATTTCATATCAGCTAGCATTTGCACTCTTGCTGTTTCAGGAATGTTGTAACAAGAACATATGTTAACACGTGAAAGCACTGTGCCATGAACTATTTCAATGTATCTGATATTTTAGAATGAATGGCCCTGTGGAGACAGGAGGGAGCATGCAATTTTCCTCCATTTTACAGAGAAGAAAACCAAAGGACTCAGAGTTTAAAAGACTTGCTCAACTTATGCTTGAGGAATGTGGTAATGCTGGGATAAACCCAAGCTTCCTAACTCCCACTCTGGAAGTCTCCTCATCAGACACTGTTTCTCAAATTCAGTTGCACAGAACACTACGATTTCAAAAAACAGCATTGTGGGGAGTGGGGGCTAAGTGGGCAGGATCTTAGGATCTTCAAACTAGTTTCCATGAGACTAACTACCCCTTTATCTGTTTTTTATGGCAACAATAGTTGAGCAAGATTTCATGTGAAAAATATTGCACGTTCTTAAAAATTAGAAAACCACTGCTATTGGCCAAGTCAGTCCATAAACAAAGAAGCCCTAACTTGAGTTTTTGGTTAGAAGTCAAATAGAATTTGGGAATATAATCAAATGAGCTTCCATGGGGGAAAATTCTCATCTACTGGAATCATAGGGAAAACCTCAGGGATTAGAATCCAAGACGAAGACAATGGTCTAAGAATGTTCTCATTGTCCATGAAAAGATGACCTGCTACGACTTAGAACCCCACCTCCCCCAGGACCACACAGTAGAAGGTCACAAGTGAGTGGTGGAAAGCATTCTATATTTTAGACCTTCTGGAAGCAAGGGTGCTACATAAGTACCATATAAATGAATTTGAAGGTCAGGCATCATCTATTGTTAACCCTTTAGGTGACATCTGGACCAAATACAGCCAAAAAATGAGATTTTTCTTTCTGTTTCCTTCCCCTGTGTGTGTAAGGGAAGAGACAGTAGGAGAAATAAAATACGAATAACTGCTTAGCGTATATCACTGAAGATTAACAATCTAGAAGGGCTGGAAGGTGCCGAGTGACTCTCTAAGTGTCTTCTGGGCCAAGCAAGTATGCACTGCAAGCAGTCTGTCTGTGTGGTTGAAGGAAAAGGGGCTCTTTCCCATTGGGCTTGTTACAGTGATTTAATTTTTGCCCTAAGGCTAACTGAGCACGTGTTTTCAGGGCAGTTAACTAAGTAAACTCTGAAGCTCATGGATGTTCTTTAGAACACACTTAGATCAGATCTCATCAGAATACAGAATGAAACTCAGCCGTCAAAGCCAAAACGCAGAATGCAATGCAAGTTTTAAAAAACAAAGGTAAAAATATAGATTTGCCCATTTTCTTCTTGGCTCACTATGGTTGACTGGGTTCCTTTACTGTTACATTTCTCAGAATCTTTACTCTGCCAGTGGGCATTGGGAATGTCCAAGACGAACCTTCCAAATCCCAGTCATTGTGGTGGACAAAACTCACTTTGCAAATTGCTGACCTTGGTTTTGGAGAGTTAGCCTGACACCAGCCCACAACATAATTGTTAACTTGCTACATATGCCATTGCATTACAGCCATCACCTGGTGTGCCAGTTTGTATATTTATGTCCCCCAGAAAAAGCCACATTATTTAAAGCGTTCTTGTGAGGGCAGATGTATTAGTGTGGATTGGGTTGGAACCTATTTGTTCAGTGTCCATGGAGATGTGACCCACCCAGCTGTAGGTGATAACTCTGATTGGATAATTTCCATGGAGGCGTGGCCCTGCCCATTCAGTGTGGGCCTTGTTTAGTTTTCTGGAATACTATATAAGCTCAGACAGAAGGAGCTCATAGAGAGCTGGAGCTGAGACAGACATTTTGAGGATGGCCGTCGGAAGGTGATGCAGCCATTTTGGAGAACACCATTTTGAGACGCAACCTGGAAGTGAGCAGACGCAAGCCACATGCCTTCCCAGCTAACAGAGGTTTTCTGGATGCCAATGGCCTTTCTCCAGTGAAGGTACCCTTTGTTGATGGACACTTTATGGCCTTAAGACTGTAACTATGTAACCAAATAAACCCCCTTTATAAAAGCCTGTCCATTTCTGGTGTTTTGCATTCCAGCAGCATTAGCAAGCTAGAACACCTGGTTAAACAAAAACTATCTTGGAAATAGATTGTAATTTAAGAATTCATTTGCAGTTGGTTATTTAGAGCCTGGAAAGTAGCTTCCCATTCAAACAATGCTAGACTTGGGCGTTGAGGTGTCTAAGACTTATGTCAACATTTTGCAAACTGACTTTTGCCAAACCTGTAGGATATAAAGAGGGACTCTATGTTTGGAACATTTGGAAAACTCCTCTTGCAGGGTTACAATACCCACTGACACAATAAAGCTTCTAAGAAATTTTGGATTTAAAAATAAAAGACTGTTCAACAGTATTTGAATTTTTTTAAAAAGGCTGTTCAACAATATCTAACCCAGACTCTGTCAAACTTATTGATAGAATCTTCTTGTATTCCAAAGACCATGGCTTGGGAAACATGGTTTGTTTAATACATAATGTCTCCAAATCACAGCTCTGTCACTATCCTAATATGACAGCACTAAAGACAACAGTCAAGCATACCGAGTAGCATCTTTGTGAGAAAGTACTTTCCAAGTCCTAACCAGGGATCTGGGAATATGGCTTCCCTGACATGGCTCTACCTGTGTCTAGTATGCAGATATGAAGCCACTGTTGGGAGATGGATGATAGAACCTCTTGCTCCCAATCCCGTGTATTAGTTTTCTGTGGCTACTGTAAAAAATTACCACAGACTGGGCAGCTTAGAACAACAGAAATTTATTCTATCACAGTTCTAGGGGCCAAAAGTCCGAAATCAAGGTGTCAGCCAGGCCATGCTTCCTTGGAAGGGTCAAGGAAAGGCCCTTCCTTGTCTCTCCAGCATCTGGTGGCTCCTGCCGCTCCTGGAGCCCTTGTGTGGCCTTCTCTGTGTTTCTGTCTCTGGGTCTTTCCCTCTGTTTTTCTCTTATAGAGACACTGTTGTTGTGTTTAGAGTCCACCCTAAACACAGTGTGATCTCACCTCGGAGCGTAACATTCCCAGGTTCCTATATTGGGGGGCCACCATTCAACTCACTGCAATCCACAACTCAGAAAGAACATAATAGGACATGTAATCAGTAACCAAGTGCTGAAGGGGTACTAGCGGCACCCATCTATATGAAAACTATTCCGCTGATTACCCCAATTAATAAGTTAAAGCTCACCAGGATCTCTTCCCTGAATTATGTGGGAAAAATATTTATAATTGATATAAGTTGATTATACACCATTTACATTCTTTTAATTGATGCAGTAGCTCTTGTTGTAACCCAAGGCACATTGTTTAAGACCAATCCCTACATGGAGAGAACATGCCCCAACCCTCTGATTAGTCCAGGAAGAGGTGGGTGCTTCCTGGAGCAACTTGGGGACACTGCAGGCCTTGGATCACTCACGGCCTGTGACAAGGAGAGGTGTGGGGAGGGGAGGTGGCTTCTCAGGGTAGGGTGGAAAGAACACAGACTGTGAGATCTGATCCTGCCTTTCCCACTTCCCCACTTCATGACTTTGGGAAGGTCATTGAAATTCTCTGAACTTCAGTTTCCTTATCTGTGAAAAAGAGAATAAGGACACTATCTTAACAGGGTTATTCTGATGACTAAATAAGGTGTATCTATTATGACACCTGGCAGGTATACACTGGCATGGTGGGTAGGCCTTGTCATTTGCATAAAGGTGGAGAGCTACCAAGAGACAAAATTCTTCCTGTTGAAAATGCTCAATAAAATATACATAGGAATGAAAAATACAGCATCAAGTTGACCTTTTCCATATGGTTACTGATCACTCAATATTGCCAGTTACATCTGAAAGGCAAGCAGGTATTTAAGACAAGACTTCACAGGAGACAGTTCTGGGGGTGGGGGGTAGATGGTCACTGCAAGACCCCAACTCGTGATCATTTGTGCAGATCCAGAAGCAATATTTCTTTGTACACACAGAGGTGTCCTGGTGATTGGCTTATGATAACCAAACTCATAAGAAACTGATAGATGAGCCAGAGGCAAATTTCCTGACTTCCAATGGGAGAAAATCTTGGCTTCAGAAGTGGGGATAGTCATGTGGACTGTCCTAAGTGTATACTAGATCATATACCAGAATTTGCTTGGATAGTATTCAATTAGAAGACAAGAGTTGGATCCCTTGAAGAAATTCCTTCCTCTAGCCAAGAACTCTAGATTAATTGTTTAAAGAACAAAGTTTGCTGTCTTGAGGCAAAGTCTCATTTTCCTGACTTGGTGCTGATAAATTCTAACAAAGTCCTACTCTGCAATTTCCTTTGCCTTGCACCAAGAGCAAAATCACTTCCTACCAGAAAATTTGCAATGTACGCATATAGGTAGAATTTTCTTTCCATTATTTGCACTCTGACAGCAAAAATAGGAGAAGCAGCCACTGTCTGTTGAGTGCTTACTATACCAGACACATTGCAAAGCACTTTATATATATCATTCCCTTTGATCATCACCACAAGCTTGTAAGGCTTTGGACTTTACTGATGAGGAAACTGAAGCCTCAGCGAGGTTAGATAACTTGCCCAAGATCATACAGCTATGAAGTGGTGGAGCTGAAATTTGAACTCAGATCTTCCTGACTTTGAGCTCATTGCTCATTGTGACTTTAGCTGCTCTTTGACTTTGCTTTTAGTAAGATCTTTCCAAAGTCCCATAATGCTCATGTTCTAGTTTGCTAATGCTGCAGAATGCAAAACACCAGAGATGGACTGGCTTTTATAAAAAGGGGGTTTATTTGGCTATACAGTTACAGTCTTAAGGCCATAAAGTGTTCAAGGTAACACATCAGTAATCAAGTACCTTCACTGGAGGATGGCAAATGGTGTCCGGAAAACCTCTGTTAGCTGGGAAGGCACATGGTTGGCATCTGCTCCAAAGTTCTGGTTTCAAAATGGCTTTCTCCCAGGACATTCCTCTCTAGCAAGCTTGCTCTTCTTCAAAACATGACTCACAGCTGCACTCTGTTCTGTCTCTTTGAGTCAGCATGTTTTATATGGCTCCACTGATCAAGGCCCACCCTGAATGGGTGGGGTCACACCTCCATGGGAGTATCCCACCAAAGTCACCACCCATAGCTGGGTGGGGCACATTCCAAGCAAATCTAACCAGCACCAAAACGTCTGTCCCACAAGACCACAAAGATAATGGCAGTTGGGGGACACAATACATTCAAATCGGCAGAGCTCACTTCCATTGGACCTACAGATTCTTTACATGGCTCTAGAATACACCCTGGTTCCATTAGTAACTCTGTATGGACTATCTACTGGGATGGTCATGTCTGGAGATGGCAAATCTTTATATGTAGGTAAGTCTCTTGTAGTTTCCATTTCAGATGATGACATTTTCTGATGGCTCTAAAGATTGGGCTGCTCTTCTCTAGGGCCTCCTTGCTCAGCTTGTGCCTGGAGTACAATATCTCAGACTCGCTTCACTGATGGTCATTTGAACTGATATGTTTCATCAACTCCATAGCATTGTTTAAGTATATTGTATACTGAAAGTCAAAGCTGGTTTCCCCGGGGACTTTTATTCACCCTTATAAGAAGATGAAGTCAAGTAAAACATCTTTCCTTACAAATCGGGCAGCCAGAGATATGCCAAAAACCTCACTAAAATGCTTTTGCTATTGAAAACAGTCAGACAGACTCAGTAGCCAGGTGCAATGGATTTAGAGTAAAAAAAATAAGAAAATTTCTGTTTACGGATGAAGTGTGATTTCATCAGCAGGACAATACATAACAGGAATACTTAGGGGCAATTGATTATTTGTTTATTTGTAATAAAATTAAAGACTTAAGCAATCTTTTTTTATATCACTGTCGAGACGTGTTTTCCAGCTCACTGCTGAAATCTAACTTCAGGGAATTTGTTATTGATGCTGTATCAAGAAGTTACTCTCTAGTGGCATTCGATATTATTTGATATCAGAGCAGAATCCATCAGTGCCAAATCCTGCTCTGCAGACATAACTGGAATGTGACTGTAAATAAATTACATTACAGTGGAATTTGACATAGGATAGCATATAATCAGGTGGTGCTAAGCTCCTAATGCCATCAAGGGAATGCCAGGGCAGGCCCAGAGTCAGAAAACGCCACAGCTACCCATTGCACCTTGGAATTTCACTTATTTCCTCGATGCAGGAAGGCACTGTCTTCTCTGCAAACCTTTAGCCAGCCTGTCTTCTTCTCTTACCCTGATCTAGGCCTTTCCATCTGCTGAATGTGGCATATCTCCCCATTCACCTCCCCATGGCCCTTGGAAACTTTCTTCCTTTTCCTCTCCTTTCCAGTGGAGGTGCTTGCTGGCATGTGGACATGCTTTGGAAGTTTGCCTACTGTCTTGATGTAGGTTCTCCAAAAAGCAAATCTGAGTCAAGCATACAAGTGAGAGTGGTTCATTGGGGGAGGTGCAGCTAACACTGGTAGGGAAGTGGGGAAGGATACAAGGAAGGGAAGGAAGTTAAAAGGCTCTGATATTATATCTGCTACCACGGACAGTGCCTGAAGGCTAATCCCATGGGGAAGCTCTGGGAAGTGGTCCAAAGCACAAGCCTCAGAATCATCCCAGCTGAGAGGAGAGGGAGCTGGGGTATTTACACACCAACTCCTTAGAGTTCTTGGCTGATGGCTGTGTTCCTCTGACCTACCACCTGAGGGCAGCACAGCTTTCTACAGTTCATGCAAACATTGACAGATGGGAATCAGCCAGAGGATCTTGAGAGCTCTGCAGAATAAGGATAGGTCAGCAACAATATCTGTTACACCTGCTCTATCCGAGATAGCAAATTTAAGCAAGACTGTCACTTTTCCTTCCAAAACACATCTTGGTTCTGTCCACTTCTCTATCTTCTATTGCCACCCTAATTCCAGGGTCATCATCTCTCTACTGTCCAGATCAGCATTCCTTTTTTGGCTAATTTTAAAAAAAGTATTGTATAATGAAACATTTCAGGCATACAGAACAATGTAGAAAACACTGTATATTCACCATGGAGCTTTGCCACATCTCAACACTTAGCTTTAATTAATTAATAGCTTTAAAGTATTTATAGATACAATTGATGCTCCCTGCCTGTTCCTTCTTGCTCTCTTTCTCTTCCTCTCCTCCCAGAGGGATGGATGTTTATCATCCCCATGAATGGTTTTCTACTTCTGCTATATATGTGTATATGCCATACATACACACATTTATGCATGGTGTGAATGTATGTGTGTGTAGGATTGTTTTACATTTTTTCAAATTTACTAAATTGGCATCATGCTGAATAAATCATCCTAAAAATGTTTGTTTGCTTCCTTAATGTTATATTTCTACAGTTATCCATGTTGATGCACATAGTTCTGGTTCAATCATTTTAACTGCTGTATAGTATCACATTGTGCAAATATACTTCAAGTCATTCATTCATTTTTCTGTTAGTGGATTATAGGTTTCCCTTCTGCCCCAAGACCACCACAAAAGATGTTTATTTTCCTAATAAAAATAGTGTTGTGAATAATACTTTACAAGTTTCGTTATGAACACATCATAAAGTGTTTCCAAATATATATGAGATGTACATATGAGATTAAATCTGACTCTCTATTTTGTTCCACTGATCTATTTGTCTAGCTCTGGATCAAATTACACTCTCTTAATTACTGAAACTTTATAATGTCTTGATATCAAACAGGGAAAGGTCCCCTCTCCATACTGTTCTTCTAAAAAATTATTTTGGCTCTTTGCTTTTCTGTATATAATTTCCATGGAAAATCCTCTTAGCTAGTGATTAGAATTGCATTAACTTTATAGACTGATTTGGGAGAATTTCCATTTTATAATATTGATTCTTTCCACTAATAAATATGGTCTATCTTCCATCTCTCCATTTCACTAGGTCTTTTTTTAAATCTTTCCATAAAGTTTTATGAATTTATCCATAAAAGTTTATTCCTAGGTACCTTAAGTTTTTATTGCTAGTATATGGTATCATTTTAAAACTATGTTTTCTAATTGTTTTTTTTTTTTTTTGCTGATGCCTACAATTGATCTTTGTATATTTGATCCTATTTCCAGCACAATTGCTAAACTCCCTAGTTTTATTAGTTTGTATGTAGATTCCTTGAGTTTTCTATGTAGATATTTTTGTCTTTAAATATTGGAAGATTTGTTTTTCCTTTCCAATCCTCACATATTTGAGTATTTATAATTTAGATGTTCTTGTGGTAAAAGCATAGAGCATAAGGATATTGTTGATTCATCAAAGAGTCTGTCTTTTAAATGGTGGGATTAAATTTCTTATACTTTTTGTGATCTTGATATATTTAGATTTATTTACTGATACATTCAGATTTATTTTGCCAATCTTACTTTGTCCTTGCTGTTTGTTGGTCGCGTGCTTTCTTTGCACCCTTTACCCTCCTTTTGTATATTTTATTGGTCACGTTCCTTTATTTCATTGCCTATTTTACTTTATACAGCCTAAAATTAGCCAGTATCTCCACCCTTCTCCTGCCCAATGTAAAGACTTCGAACTCTTTAACTTGAACAGCCCTCTCATCTTGCATGTTGTTCTGTCTGGAAGTTTAACTCCGCTTTGTTTTTAGAGTCCCCAAGTCATAATTTTCATATTGTTTTATACATGCAATGCCTATTTATATTTAATTGCATGCTTTCCAGTTTCATTGCTTAGTGTTGCTGTCTGTATGTTGTTTGCCTTTCTGGTTTTTACTTCTTTCTGTCTGAAGTACACCTTTTAGCAGTTCTTTCAGCAAGATTCTATTAGTGAAGCTCAGTCGTCGCCTGCCTGAAAATGCCTGGGTTTTACCTCATTCTTAAGTGATGATTTGTCTTTGCAGGCAATTTAAAGATGTTATTCCATCGTCTTCTGGACTACATAATGCTTTGGAAAATTGGCCATCATTCTGGACATTGTCCTCTATATTTTTCACTCTGTGCTTTTAAGGCCTTTTCTTTGTATTTGGTATTCTGCAGGTTTGCTGTTGTAGGTCTAGTTAGGATTTATTTTTATTTATCCTTCTTGGAACTTGCTATTCATTCTCAATCTATAAGTACAAGTTGTGTTAGTTTCCTAGGGATGATGTGATGTAAATCACAAACTGGATGATTTAAAACAAGATAAATTCATTCTCTCACAGTTCTGGAGGGAGAAGTCTGAAATCCAGGTGTTGGCAGGACCACCTTCCCTCTGGAGGCTCTAAGAGAGGATCTGTTCCCCACCTCTTCCAACTTCTGGTGACATCTAGCATTCCTTGGCTTGCAGCCTCTCACTCTAGTCTTCAGGCCAGTATTTTAAAATCTCCCTCCGATCCACCTTCACATCACCTTCTCCTCACTGCATGTCTGTATGGCATCTCCTTCTGCTTTTCTCCCCCAAGACCACCACAAAAGGTGTTTATTTTCCTAATACAAATAGTGTTTGCATTTAGGGCACCAGATAGTCCAGGATAATCTCTCCATCTAAAAATACTTAACGTAATACATCTTCAAAGACACTTTTTCCTTATAAGATAACAGTTACGGGTTCCGGGGACTAGTACCTGATATCTTTGGGTGGCCATTGTTCAGCCTACTTCACATGTCTATCATCTAAATTCTGAAAATTCTTAGCCATAATAACTCTGAATGTTGCTCTTTCATAATACTCTCTATTCTTTACTTCTAGAGCTGCTGTTAAAATAAATTGGACCTTCCCAATTAATATTCTATTTCATCTAATCTCTGTTTCAGGTTTTTTACCTTTTAACTCTATCTAATACATTCTGAATAATTTTCTCACATCTATCCTCCAGTTTATTAATTCTCTTTTCACGTGATTAATTTGCTCCTCCACCCTCCATGATCTGAAATTTTTTATTTAATTATTATTTTTATCCAGAAATTTTATTTTAAAAATATGTCTATTTTTTCTTTAGGGTTCATGTTCTACTTTTTTAATACTTACTTTATGACTTTAATCATTTAAAATATATAGTCTTTCAGATGGTTTTCTCATATGAAGTTCTTGGAGGGATTGTCTAGTGCTTCTTTTTATTGTAGCTTTAGGGTCTTGCCCATGGTAACTTTTTCCCTTGTGCATTTTATAATTTGGGATTATAAGCTTATTATCAGCAGGGCTTTATCAGTGGAAATTCTGTGGGGCCTTTGCCGAGGGTGTGTCTCCCTCTGGCAAGAGTATCCCTATTGAGGACTAGTGTTGGAGTTCCTTCTCAACTTGGAGATCCTGGGGGATGTGGGTAGACTAAATTTAAACCCAGACCTGTGTGAAATCAAGTCCTTGGGTTCTCAGTATTTAATTCTCAGAGAACTATTTCCTTTGTAGCAGAACCCAGGCCAGGTAACACAAGCCCACCTGTCTTCCTGTGTGCATGGGTAGTGCCCCTCCACCATGGGAGAGAAGGGGGGCTGTGAAGGTAGCCTCTCAGAATCCTAGCTTCCTGTGGGCATCCAGTTCTCATTACCCACTTCTCCTGAGCCCAACACCTGTAACTTTCCAGGCATTAAAAGCATAGGCATTAAAAACATAGGCCCATGGTTGACAAGATGACTTTTCCACTTCCTCTTTTGTTTCTGGTCTCTAGAAACAGGTTTACTTCTTGGGAGCTCAGCTATGGACTTAAAATGATGTTTACTGCTTTCTATCAAGCATTTCTCAGTTTGTTTGGGACGGTTGCCTCCTCCATCACTCCACCCTAACCACCTTGTCTTTCTGGCAGTTCCTAGAGTATGCCATGATCTTTCTTAAATAAAAACTCTACTTAAATTTTCCCTCTACCTGGAATGTTTTCCCATGGCTGAACCCCCATCATTCTGGGAGGCCCTTCCCGACCCCATCTCTAGGGAACAACCCTGTTCCCATCACTCTCTATCACACCACCCCCTTCATATCCTTCATAGAGTTGATCATAATCCATAATTGCCTTGCTCATTTGTGTCCTCATTCGTTGTCTGTTATGTTCCTTAGAATGGATGTTGTAAGGATCTTATCTGGCTTCCCCTGCTCCTTATTGTCAGCATCTATAATAGTGCCTGGCACACAGTAAATTTTCAATAAATATTTACTAAATGAATGAAGGCATATATCAAAGCAGTGGGCTCTCAAGAGACTACATCCATGTCCAGAACAGCCTCCCATAAGGCTGTGATTTTCTGAAGATCTGGGAAAGATACATTCCCTAGCCATCTATGGTTTCAATATTCAAACTTTAACACTCAGAAAATCCAGGCCCCAGTACTGTGCAAAAGTGAAAAGTAGAAGAGTTTGCAGACACAATTTTTAACTATAATCAAATCATTAGATTTCTCACCTTAATAGACTCTTACTGGGGGGCCAGTCTCCCCTTGTGTAAGCCTTGACCCCAAAAGCAAGCTCCCTGGGGAAACTGGAACCTGCCTGCTTTAACTAAAGTCAAACAACTCCTGGCTCCAGCTCCCCACAGAGGTGGTAAATTGGGCTGAAGCATGTGTGTGGATTAAAAACGTAGCACAAAGAATCAACACAAAGTAGCAAATAATGGAATCTTTAAAAAACAAATTAGTTTTCCCATTTTGAAAGCAATATAATCACTTTCCAGGAACTTTGAAAATAGAAAAAAGAAACCACTCATAATTTAATACCCACCAGAAACCACAGCAATCATTCTGGTACATATTCTTCTGATTTTTAAAAAGAGGCTTTTTATTTTTTTGGCCATGGAACGCTTACTCACCATGTACATAATCTCAGTTTACACAATGCTCTGAAGTACGTGTGATCATTCCCATTTTAAAAGGATATAACAAGTGTGTAGAGCGGCCAAGTTAACTTGCTCCAGGTCTCACAGGCAGGTAGTGGGTAAGTGAAGGCTTGAACCTAGGACTGTGTGATTCCAGACTCTGTTTAAGCCTTCTCTCGCAACTCTGATATTATATTGCTTCAACCCTCCCTCCTTTTCTGTAGGGCTGCAATCACATTTAGCTTTATATCAACCTCCCACCCCCCACCTTTTTGCTTAACATCACAAGCTTTTCTTGCACATTGCTGGGTAGTCTTTATAACCATCTCTTTTGACGACTGGCAGAAGGATGTCTGATCACTACTTTCTCATTCAATAAGGACAAACTGACCACTTCGGCCCAATCTTGTCAAGTTGAGCCCTTGCACATCCTATGACCCAGAGATTCCTCTTTAGGTGCACATTCTAGCGAAAATCTTAGAGATGGCTCCAGATGCCACAGACAAGACTGTTCATAGGACCGTTGTCTTTAATGGCAGAAACTGGGAATGACTCATGTATCTGTCAGCAGGATGGACACTTCCTGTGATATCTGAATGCACTACAGCTGCCGGTAACAATGTGGGTGAATGTTGCTAATATCATGTCGAGTGAACCTGCCATTTTTTATAAATCATAAAACCAAGCAAACCTAGGCAATATACTGTTTAGACACTCACACATGACTAATACAACTATATTTTTAAAAAGGCAAGAGGTTGACAAACGCACATTTCAGACTGGATTCCACTCTGAGTTTGTAGAAATTCAGTTGGTGAGTATTTATTGAGTGCTTGCTTGTCCCAGCTCTTGTGCTTGCCCTTTACAAACAGAAATGCCTCACTTCAGCCCTCTGAGCTCTTCACTATTGTTAGCTGCCTTTTACAGATAAGGAAACCAGGATGCAGAGAGGGTAAGTAACTTGCCTAAAGGAGGTAACAAGCTTTCCTGAAAACCTATATGATTCTTGGTTTAGGTGCTTCATAAATCTTTCACTTTCTTCCCAGCTGTGCATACTACCAATTTGTAATATCACATTTGGACTCTAACAGGCTCAAGCCCAGTACAAAGGATCCTGCATTCCTCACAGTTCACCCTCAGAGTAAAAGATGAAAAATCTGCATTTCAAATCACTGCATTTGTTGTTATGACAACACTCAGCCTGGATCTGTTCTGAGCAGTGGTATGCAAAGCCCTGAGCTGAAAGCATTGTGTGGACATGATTCAGGGGGTCTTGGAAAGAGGTGGGCTTATTCACACACACTGCCAAACCAACAAAGACGAAAATGTTTCTCAGCTATCTTAATGCAGTGTAAAAAACATAAAGAATTCAGAAAAGCATCTAATTCTTGGAGAAGCACTCCCAGCAGGGAAGCTGAGCATTTGTGTGCTCCTCTGCACTCATCTTTACAATAACGTGACAAAAATGTCAGGTGCTGGAGAGCAGAATGTAACTTGATTTCTTCTATAGGAATGTATTGAGTGTCCGTCAAGAACACTTTCTTTATTCTTTTACGCATATACACATCAGTGATGATCTATGTTTTTGTTTGCATATATATGTTTTATTCCAAATTTTCTTTGTTCACTATTACATTTTTGGGATTTCTCACTATTTCACTCTCTGATCCATCCATGTTATTAAGAGCCTATTATTTATCTTTTCTCCTATTTATGGATGTTGACATTACCTCTAGGCTTTGTTTTGTTTTGTTCCTCTCAGAACAAACAATACCACGATGAACATCTTCATACACATCTCCTGAGGCGCACGTGGGAGAACTTCTCTTGGATATATAACTAAAATGGAATTTATGGCTCCAGGGTGTGAACCTATTCAATCTAACAAAATTCTGCCAAATTGCTTCTCAAGGAAGTTGCTGCATCAGACCCTCCCTGTAGCAGTGCAGGAAAGGGCTTCTTGCCCCCTCCCCTCACCAACATTTGCTATTGTCAGATTTTGAGCTTCCCCCAACCTATGGCTGTGGAATGGTATCTTGCTGTTGTTGGGTGCAGTTCTGCCACTAGCAGTGAGCAAGTGAGCAATTGCCGCTCCACCCGTGGGTACTGGCCATTTAAAGTTCCTTTTCTACCACTTCTCTGTTTTTTCCCTTTTATTCTTTTGCTGCTGCTTGGGTGTCTTTTTTCATTAACATATTGAAGATTCTTTATGTGTTTCAGCTACTACTGTTATGGTGCCCGTGAGTTAAAGTACGTGACAGCCAAACAGAATCTAAAGAGCCTTTATTAGCCGGCCGGCAACTGCTCACTCTCGCTCCACACAAGGAGTTCAGTAAGCAGTCCCGACCTGAGTGTGCTTGAGACTTATATAGGCAGAAACCACATCCTGAAAATACAAGCAAGCTATTTTGACAGAAGCAGAGTTGGCAGCTAATTAGTGGTTGCTTAAGATCTTTAGCAAGGTTGAGAAATTTTCTCAAGGTCGGCGCAATGGTTAATTGTTGAAACGGTTACGCTTGGCTAATGCATACAACCACAAGTCTCACTCCCTAAAACGGTACAGTTTCACTCCCTTCTTCTCAGGGCTTAATGCTTACTTTGCAGTTGTTGCCGGTTGAGGGGGAAGGGGACTCTCCTGTTACAGATTAAGGGGAGGGGGCCCACTTCACTACATCAGTTATATATTGCAAACATCTTTTCCTAACCTGTGGCTTGTCTTCTAACTTTGTTCATGAGAAGCTTGTACATGAAATGAATCATATTTATTTATTAATATTTTATTTGCTGATTTTTGGGGGGCAGGGTGGGGAAGTGGGGAGGAGTCTTTACCAGAAACCCCTTGCCTAGCCTGAAGCCTTAAAGATGTTTTATGTTTTCTTCTAATAGACATAAAGGTTTACTTTTTTTACATCTAGATCTTTGATCCATCTGAGTTTTATTTTTGTGCATGGTGTGAAGTAGGGACATAGTGTCATCTTTTTCTCATATGGAAAATTCATGGTCTCAACACCATTTATAATAGTGTTTAATGGGTCATGTTTTCTGCTGGTTTGCAGTGCCACTTCTACCATGCACTGTGTCTATAAATGTATGGTTTCTCTGTGAGATCTCGATTCTCTTTCATCGATCTATTAATCTATTTCTATACCAATATCACTCTGTTTTCACTGTGATGGCATTAGTCTAGGTAACTGGTAGGACAAGTCCTTCTTCCTTTTTTTCAGAATTGTTTTGGCTACTCTTAGATATTTACTTTTTCATGAGAATTCTAGAATCATTTATCCAGTTTCACACACACACACACACACACACAATCCTGTTGAACTTTGATAGAAACTGTGTTGAATTTATGGATTAATTTGGGAAAAGTGATATTTATGCTTTTGGGATATTGAGTCGTCCCATCAAACAACATGTTATATATTTCCATATATTTGCATGCTTTATGCTTTTCAATCACCTTTTATAATTTTCTCTATACATTTCTTGCAAGCCTTTTGTTAGATTTACTCCCAGGTCATAGAATTGCTATGAGAATTAAACAAGATAGAGGATGTAAATGCTTGGAAACTGGTAAGAGTTCAGTAAGTGTTAACAATTATTAGTATTAACTCAAATTTTTTTTGCTATTGGGAACAGACTATTCTTTCTTTCTATCCTATTTCCTGTTACATTTTCTAGTTTATAGTTTATGTGGATCTTGTACCAACAACCTTCCTGAATTTTCTTTTTAATTCTAAAACTTTATATGCAGATCTTCTTGGGTTTTCTTCATAGACAGTCATAATTTCTTCAAATAATGAAAATATTATGTCTACCTTTCCAATTCTTGTGTCTACTTTTTTCTTTTCCTTGTTGTGTTGTATTGGCAAAGACTTCAAATATTCTGTTGTATGACAGATGTGATATCAGGCATCCTTGCCTTTTTCTGAGTTTTAATGGGAATGTGTCTACATTTCACCATCAATTATGATGCAAGCTCGTTTTTATATTTTGGCAGCTATCCTTTATCAGGCTATGGAATTTTTGTTCATTTCCACATTGATAAGATGTTTTACTATTTTTTTTTCAATCATGAATAAGTTTTCAAGTTTATTGATCACTTAGTCTGCATCTACTGAATTGATTGTATTACCATTTTTCCTTTGATCAGTTAATGTGATGAGTTACAATGGCAACATTTAAATTTTCATGCCATCCTTGCTCTCCTAGCATAAAGCTCATTAATCACAATGTATTCATTTTAATACCCTGCCAGGATCAAATTGCTAATATCTTATTTAGGATTTTCCCATTGGTGTTCAGTAAGTACAATCGGCCTGTAATTATATTTTCTTAAATTGGAAGTATCATGAAAATGAACAATTTATATAAGAAAGAGATCATCTTTTTTTTCCCCCTCAATTTTGGTAAAACTCATCTTTAGCATCTTACGGGCTCAAGCTATCTCCACTACATGGAATTCTCTCTCTTTTCCTGATTTGTAAAATTCTCTAGTTTCTAGGTCCCACTCAAATGTCATCACTTCTGTGGAACCTTAATTGATTCCTTCCTCTAGCCCTTTGCCCTCTTTGGAATACCTTCTTTGCTCTCGTTCTCTCTCTCCCCAGCAGCCACAGACCAATTTGTTCATACCATGTCTGCAGATTATATGCTTCATTTTTGGATGTGACCCCACCTCTTGCCAAGTGGCTAGTGCAAGGCCTTTCTCTTAGTAGATGTTGAGCATGCACTTGCCAAATGAATGACTATATAGCATTATCACTCTTCCTTATCACATCCTAAACACACACACATGCATACACAATGAAGACAGGAATATCACAAGAAAAAGAAAGCTTTTATTTTCAATTCACTTCTGACGTTAATTCTTGGGTCTAGCCTCATCTGGCAAAGTCTTGTTCTTATGCAGGAAATGCTGTTGTTTATGTTCCAAAGTGATGGGCAATGCAGCAGGGGCCAGGCCTGGCAGAGCACAGCTAGGCAACATTTATGAAGGATTAATGGGCCAAATAAAGCATCTGCATTACATACTTATCACAGAGGTTTATCACTGTATATAAGTAATTACAGTACCTGTTGCAGTCAATGACATAGCTTAGAGACAGTAGCCTGTTTCTTTCTTGTCATCCCAGCTCAGTGTGGGGTGGTGACTGGAGACAAGTTAGGAACTGGAGAAGTAAGTTCCTGTCCCAGCCCTGCTACTGGATCTGTGACCTTGGGCTACATACATCTGTGCAATGCATGGATTGTGAAAGAAAGCACCCTCCAAGGAATGCATATTTTAGAGCAGATTGGGCAGAACGATTTCTAAGAGTCTGCCTGATCCTACAACTTTACGATTTATGGGAGCTTAAAATTCAAGGAGTACAACACTGAGAGCCTGGCTTGACAAGCTTTAAATTAACTGACAATGGGACTTCTCTTTTTTCACATTGCTCTTAAAGATGCTGATATTTCTTCTTTTGTGATTCTCTTAGGACACATGCTGCCTGAACTGGAGTCAAAGGAAGATATGTGAGTGAAAGGAGCTCCCTAAACATTTTGTCTCCATCCCAAGTCCCCTAAGGAGGACAGCAGAGGCAACTCAGTGTGTCCAGCAGCTGCCGGGACTTCCATGGGTTTGGGGTTTGTTACATAATAGGAAAGGCGAACTGTGTGGGTATCATCCTCCAAATGGGTAAAAAGATGTGAAATCACTCCTTCTTCTGTTTTTTGTTTAATCAACAACTATTTGTTGGTGGCTTCTAGATAAGAGGCGCTCTTCTAAGTCATGTGGGAGATGAGATGATTGACACATGACCACTATCCTCAAGGAGCTCTCAGTCCAGTGGAGAACAGGAGAAACCCGTTTGCTAAGGGCCCTGTGGAGACCAGAGGAGGACGAGGTAACTGACGGCTGGAGCCTCAGGGAAGCCTTCTGGAGAGAGGCCACGCTCCCTGGGGCAGCCTTGAGGCATAGGTAGGGGACTTGATTGCAGAGCAGGATAAGAGGAGGGGGATCAGGACACTGGAGAAAACAGCGTGTGTAACAATCCTGCTGATGGAAAGGTCGGGGCGCGCAGGTCACCACCCATTAGCAGCGTGAATGTCTCCAGCTATTATCACCCAGGACAGAGGCTTTGAGACCGTCATGACTCATGTTCCAGCGAATGCCTGGAATTGGTCCTAGTGGGTGGCCACCTGCTTGTTGTCGAGAGAGCCCTGAATGTCATCTTGCCCTTAAATGATCTTTTCCAGTGACTATCACGGTGTTTGGATCTCTCACCATTAAATTCACTTTTCCAGGAGAAAGCTTTATTAAAGAAACATACTTGGTAAGCAGCAAATTGGTTACTTGGGAGCCATAACTTCTTAACAGGTTAGCTGTTATATGAAATCCTGGTCCAGAGGTGGTGAGTTTCCTGATGGGGGTATGGGGGTCAGGGAGGTTCAGGGCATCGGTCGTGGTGATGGCAGCACCAAGATTTTGGGGAGATGAAATCCTGGGTAATCAGGAAGCAAGAGTCTAAGACCACCGAGTGCTTACGTGAGGGAAGGAGTGGGAGAAAACGCAGGGGTTCTGCATTCTTTAGTGGGGTCACTGTGTTAATGGTCCCTCTCTCTCCTCTTACGTCTGCTTGGGGAGGAGGAATAATGCCATCCAAATGCTAATGTTTATTTCTAAGAGATGATAAAAAAAAGTCAGCTCAGAAAATTCTAAAGCAGCCTTGATTACATTTCCTATTTTGGGAAAAACGAGCTCATCTCGTGCGAAGACGTGAGATCAAAGCCCTTTATTTTGCAGAGGAGCTTCGGCTACCTGAGAATTAACCTGCAGCCCTGCGTCTGACCTGTTCACCCCAAGTCTCAAGCCTTTTCAAAAGGATAATAGCGGACACGTCTATAGTGCTTATTCTGTGCCAGGCACTGTTCCAAGTGCTGCGCGTGCATTAATCCCTTTAATGCTTGTTATTACCCTATGAGATAGGTACTAGTGTTAGCCATTTCACAGATGAGGAAGTTGGTGCACCTTGCCCAAGATCACACAAAAAGTAAGTGGCAGAATCAGGTTAAAATCTAAGTAGTCTGGTTATAGTGCATGCTTTTAACCACTACACTAAACTGACTTTCCAGAAAATAAGGATAAATAATAATGGACTATCCAGTTACCATGCTATATCAGTTGGCGATTGCTGCATAAGAAATCACCTCCAAATTCACACAGTCACTTGTTATTATATCTCATGTATTTATGAGTGGGCCAGGGGATCAGCCGATATAGGCTGAGCTTGGCTGAACTTGGCCAGGCTCACTTGGGCAGCTGTAGGTTGACTTGGAGCTCTGTTCTAGGCTGGACATGGCTGGGGTACTGCAGCTGGGCTGCTCAGCTCCATCTGTGTCTCATTCTCCTCCTGCGACCAGCAGGAGAACAAAAGGAATCATCCAAGGGCACTTGAGGCCTAATCTCAGAACTGGCACAGCATTACTTCAGCATCATGCCATTGGTCAAAGTGAGTCATAAGGGGAGGGACAATATACTCTGCTCCAAGTCACATGATAGGGGTGTGGATACAGGGGAGAATGAAGTGGGGCCAAAAGTGTACTCAATCTACTTCCATCCTAAAAGATACATTGACTCTAGCCTTTAAAAAAAGGAGAGGAGTAAGCCTTCAAATCCAATGCCATGGAAATTACTTCAAGAGCAGAATGTAGGCAGAGAGATGCAGACACAAACTCTCTATATATCTTATTATTTTTTTTTTGCTTGTTCTAAGTAAAAAAGAACTCACAGAGCAGAGAAAATGGAATCTGTCTAAAAAGATGGCTGACGGCATCTCCGTTCGTGAGAAGGCATTTAGGTGGCAGTGCTTTTTCAGTCTTACAGCTATAAACAGATCCAGGCTGCATGGCTTTAATTAAGTGGCATACTCTTCTGTATTTATCATAGATGTTTATGACCAACCCAAAGTTTTCTTCTATACTTAAATGATGTGTTGAAGGGGTAAGATGAGGATAACACTGGCCCATTTCTTAATTTTAGATTATCTTGCAGAAACTAAAGTACACAGCCACAGAAACCATCCCCAGTAATTTCAAGTTGGCGGAGCCAAGCTAATTATCCGCAATTTCATCTGTCAAAATAGTGTGGAAAATTCTCACGTCAGGGGAGTGTGTCTGATAGGAGGGCCTCGCCATGGCTCTGGAATCTTCTCAATGTGAGAGGGTGTTAGCTGTTGGCATTGGGTGAGGGGCACCTCGTCGTCCTTTTCTGAACTATGGGGTCAGGTCTGGGTTTGGCAGAAGTTTGGCTCTGCCCCCTCTGAGCCACAGCTTGTGCCATGGTGAGTCCTACAGCTGCGGTGGAGGTAGAGGAGCTGTGTGCACGTGCACGTGAATTCCCCTGAAGTGGTGCAGTCACCTTTCCCGAGGACCGATGTTTAGTTCAGCAGGTGGACACTGCAGGGCTGTCATGGCGGGCACAGCTCTGATTGGTCAGTTCCCAATCCTGTTTGGCGCCCCCATGTGTTCTGGGTGGTAAATACAGTTGATCCCTTCTTATTCGTGGATCTGTCTTTGAGAATTTGCCTACTCACTAAAATTTATTTGTAACCCCCAAATCAATATTTGAGGTGCTTTCCTGGCCATGCGCACACATGTGCAGAGTGGTGAAGATTTGATTCTCCTAGTTCAGATGTCCCTAACTGAAGGTGAACAAGGCAACCGTCTGCCTTCTGGTTTCAGCTCTTGTACTGTAAAGTGTCTGTTTTGCAGAATATTTAGTGCCAAGTTTTTTGCATTTTTGTGCTTTTTGTAGGGTGATTTTGCTGATTAAAATGGTCCCTTACCATAGTGCTCAAGTGCTATACAGTATTCTCAAATGCAAGAAGGCTGTGATGTGCCTTTCAGAGAAAATATGTGTTAGATAAAATTCATTCAGGCATGAGTTATAGTGCTGTCACCGTATGTTTACTGTTAATGAATCAACAATATATATTAATAAGGTGTCTTTAAACAGAAACACACATAAAACAAGACTATATATTGATGGATTGACAAAAATATTGTGAGCAGAGGCTCCATCTCTTTCTCTGCCCTCCCCACGCCCCCTCCTTTTTTCCTGTCTGCAGCACTGCTAGGGGCCTCTTCTGTACCTGGTGTTGTGCTAGGTGCTGGGGAGACAGGGATGTTGGCAGTCCTCACCCTTGAAGTAGAGTGGACTGAGCAAAGGTTCTGGAATCCACGGACCTGGGTTCATATCCCTAAACTTCCACTCACCAGCTAGAGGGCCTTGGGCAAATAGGTCAAACTCTTATCCACTTCTGTTCCCATCTCTGTAAAACAGGATCACTGCCTGCCTCCCACAGGGTTCTTACGGGCCTTCAAGGAGATGATAAACTTAGAGCACCTAATGCCATGCCCAGTGAACAGTAAGTACTGATACAGTGGGATTCATCTCTTTTCTTTAGAGAAGGGGTGACAATGACAATGCCACTTAGTGGAGAACAGTGTCAAGATCTTAGGCAAGGTAATTCATCTCTAAGCTCTGAGTTTAATTGGGGCTAATAGAAATTGCCTTCTGTCCTTTTCTAATGGGGTATATGAGGATTACACATGATAATGTATATACGGCTCCAAATTATAAAAATAGTAAAAGTTTCAACTGTTATATAATGTTTCTTCATATTTCGGCAAGTCTGTTAGTTGTTTCCTTCAATCACTAAACTGGTGACTCACCCCTCCCCCCCACAAACCCCAGATTCCCTCATTATTTATTTATTGAGAATATTGAAATAGTCTGGCCAGGAGAATACTGGAAATCGATTTGTCTGCTGAGGTGGCAGAGATGGCAAAGAGGGTCCCGGAGACCCAGGCCATTGCCATTCAATGATGAATACATACATTGGCACTTTTTAACCCCCCAAGGGCTCTCGCAGCTCATGAACATACCGAAGCAGACAGTAAAATCATCATTGAGCACATTGATGTGCTTACCAAGCACCCCCTTGTACTGCTGGTGAAGGGGAGGGGGTCCGTTTGAGGAGAAATCGCTGTCTTCCATCCTGCCCATCTGGAGGTAGAAGGACATCAAAAGGCCTGAAGCATCTGCACCATGTAAGATAAATGCCAGTTGGGGCTTCCTGCCTTTGATCATTAAATCCTTACAGCAAAGCTCCAATTTTCCTGGTACCGTTAAAATTAGTTTAAAGAGTTTCCTGTTTTTTTGTGTGTGTTTTTTTTTTTCCCTCCATCCGGGGAGTTTGCAAGTACCGTTTTCTGTGACTTTTATGCAGAGCAATTCTCTCCAATTCAAATGCCACATGACAGCAAGGGCATGGGACCCTCTGAAAAACCATCGGCCAATGCAAAAACTCAAGAAGCACTGATATTGATCATCATTGAAAGGGGAGAGGGGTGCTGCTGCCACTCCTGCAAATGTATCCCCTGGAACAAACACCGAATGGCAAGACATCGTCTACGGTAAACTCTTTGTGAGACAGCATTTTACTATAAATTATTTACTATAAATTATGCTGCAAAGTCTGTATTTCCTTGATATTAGAAAGACAATTGATTTTCATAGCTCTGCAGGCACAGGGAGGATCCTGAGTATAATGTGATACCTTTAAATTAAATTATGTCTGCAAGACTCCATGATCTAAATATTTTTATTTATAGGCATTTGTTTACTACATATTGATAATAATTATTGTGGTAATAATAATGTAGCAACAGCCACCATTTGACGGACATCTACTCTGAGCCAGGCACTGTATTAGATGCTTCACAGATGTTACCTCAGGGTTCTCAAACTTGTGAAATAGACCAATTAGAGGTGCCACAAAAAGGGTTCCTTGGACAAAGAAGTTTGAGAAAGTGCCTATTAAGTGCTCCAATAAGTCCTGCGGCCCACACCTGAAAGTTGGCCATTTGATTTGGCATTGATGAGTGCCTGCAAGAAAAGAACTCAGAGAAGCTGTGGTAGAACACTTTTAAAAAAATATTTGAGTTTATACAAATTGGCCAGCAACAAACAGTGTGACAGGAAGATCTGCAGCATGTTCTCTTTTCCCCCTACTTTACCTGCTGTGTACGTGGCCACACAGCCCTAGGGCAGAAAGGAAGCCAAGGGCGAACAATTGCCTGCCAGCTCCCACTGAGGACTCCTAGCAGGAAAACACATGCACTTATTCTGTTGCTTTCCACTTGTCCTCTGTTAGAATTAATGGGAGGGTTCCAGAAAGAGAAAGAGACTCTCATTCAATCATGCAAGATCAGTGGTTCTCAACGAGAGGCAATTCTGCCCTCACCAGGGGACATTTGACAACATTTGGAGACATTTTGGTCATCACAATAGGGAATGCTCCTGGCATCTAGTGGGTAGAGATCAGGATCCTACAGTGTGCAGGGCAGCCTCCACCACAAAGAAATATGCAGCCCTCAGTGTTGAAGGAGCTGTGGTTGAGAAACTGTGTGATAGGCCAAAGCTTGTACAGGCAGAGCCCCTGTCTGTCTTGTTGGTTGCTGGGACTCCAGCACCTTGCTCAGGGTATGGCATGGAGCAAGCCTTCAACAAATACCTGAGATGATCCAAATGCAACTACATGAATGATAAAGCACCGCATCTAGTATCCAAGGTAAGATGCAATTCAATCTCTGTTATAGAGTCATCACACAGACTTGAGAAAAATGATGGTTATTTAACTGGATATATTATCTCTGTATATTTCTACCTTATATACTTTTACCTTCTCCCTTCAAAAATTTTCACAAAGAAATTATTGTTTTTCCTGTTTGTAATTTTATTCTCTTCTCCAGAAGCCTATCTCTGAAGGCTTTGGCTCAGTAGAAGAGGTGTGAACTGTGTTTAATTAAAGAAAAGCCAAGAGATGACCTTCTGTTTCCTCACCTCGGCTACGCTCATCACACCTTCTGAAACTTTGAAGGAACCTGTTGCTGCTGAAATCAGTGGCAACATCCAAAGAAACTCATGCTCCTGGATGCCAGAGTTCACAGGTGCCCAGTAATGATTTGGTTTAAGAGACAAAATATCCCTGCAGATTTGAAGAAGGAAGGCAGACTATTTGTGCACGTATGGTAATCCTATACCTACCCATTAGTGTCCAGGGTTGAAATTGTAAGTGGTGCAAAAGAAGAATAAAAACACGTAGGAACATTCTAGCCCCAGCACAGAGAGAATAATCAAATGCTGGAACCCTACTGCTAAGTCAGGATTCAAGCATGCATCTCCTGAGCCCATTTCTGTCCAATGGCTAGATAGTTAATCCTCATTATTTGTGGGTTCTGTATTTGCAAATTCACCTGCTACTGACATTTATTTGTAATCCAAAAATCAATTCTCTGGTGTTTTTGTGGTCATTTTTGGAGAATGTGCAGAATGGTGAAAAACTAGAGTCATCCAAGGCCTGTGCTCCCCGATGAGAATGCTCTGCTTTCTTGTTTCACTCTAATACCATAGACAAGTGTTCTTTTTCATGGTCTATTTAGGTCCACATTTTTGCATTTTTATGCTTTTTGTGGGTGATCCTACCATTTTAATGGCCCTAACGAGTAGTTCTGAAGTGCTGTCTAGTGCACCCAAGGACAAGAAGACTGTAACGTGCCTTACGGAGAAAAAGCACGTGTTCGATAAGCTTCATTCAGGCATGAGTTATGATGCTGTTGGCTGTGAGTTCCATGTTAATACAACAACAATATATATTAAAAGAAGTGTCGTTAAACAGAAACAAACATAAGGCAAGATTATGTATTGATGGATTGATGCAAATATTGTGACCAGAGGCTCACAGGGACCTAACCCTGTATTTCCCCTGGAGCAACAGTTCAATATACACTAATTCAGTTTTCATGATGACTTTATAGGTCATAACTACCACAAATAATAGGACTCAACATATAAATGAAATTAATATGGCCAGCTTAAACCAACTGTTACCAGTGGTCACAGGATTTTGGAGGACTTTTCCTTTCTAATAGATTTTCTGGTTATATTTTGAAGGGAGTAGTTATAGGATTTATGGACAGGTAAGAAGTAGGTGTGAGAGAAAGGGTGAGCAGCTGGAAGTTGGAGAGGCAGAAGACTGAAAGGAGCTGGTTGGGGGTGGACAGCTCTCAGGAGTTCAGTTTTGAGTAAGGTAAGGTGGAGATGCCTTTTGGACATCCAAGTGGTGAGACCCAGCAGGCAGTTGTCTCTGTGGTCTGGGAGAGTCACTGAAGGTATCAAGACTGGATGAGGTCATTAAGGGAGTGAGCGGTGTTAGCAAAGAGAAGGATCCGAGGACTGAGCCCCGGGTCCTACACTTAGAGTTAGAGACTGGGCAGAATCCCTCAAAAGTGACTGAGAATCCATAGCGACACCACGCCTTCAGGTCTTTACTCAAATGATAGCTCCCAGTGAGGGCCCCCCAGGCCTCCTCTCTAGCATTTCAATCCACATCCTGACTCTTATTATTTCCCCTTTCCCGGGGAGGTGGTTTGTTCTGTTTTTTTTTTCCCCCTAAAAGTCTACATTATACAACTTATCTTATTCCCTGTCTTTCCCACTAGCTAGACAGGCAGAGATTTTTGTCTGTTTCATTCACTGTTTCATCCCTAGAGCTAGATCAACATTTTGCACACAGGAGGTGCTCAATACATGATTACTCTAAATCAAAATTGCTGTAATGTTTTATTTATTTTAAAATGTAGCAGATTTAAAAGAAAAAAACTAATAAAATGTGGCAGATTTAGCTTTTGTAACTGAAAAATAGCAATGAACTTTATCATATCTACCTATTTGTGTCTATCAACTATCATCTGTGTGTGTGTGTGTGTGTGTGTGTGTGTGTAACTTTAAGTCGTAGCCTAAAAATGTTCCTATGTCCTTATTTGGCTTTGGTCCACATACTCTTCTTTTAAAGAATAAACCTCTTGTTGCAGGTAGCTTCCTTTTAATTTGGTAGTAAGAATTAAATAACTGAAGTTTATTCTCATCACTGAAAATTATGTCCCATAGAATTTATCCAGTTCTTGATGAGAGAAGCTCCATACTGTCTTAAGTGTCTGCTTGTCTCTGGCCTTCTAGAACATCAGCTTCACTAGAGCAGAGAACTGGTTCATGCTGAATCCTCAGTGCCTGGAACAGTACCTGGCATATTTGGTAAGGGGCTTATTGAGTATTTTATGAATGAGTGAATGGGATAAATACATGGAGAAGTGAGTTTAAAAATTCTTGCCTGTAAAATGTTGGCCTATTAGGATCCTCATTTAAACCAGTAGTTCTCAACCTGGGGTGACATTGTCTAGAGGCATTCTTGGTTGTCACATATGGTGGGGAGGGGTGAGGAGGGTGCCACTGGCATCCAGCTGGGAAAGGCCAGGGATGCTACTCAATAACTTACAGTGCATAGGTCAGCCTGACACAACAGAGAATGATCCGGCTGCAAATATCAATGGTGCCAAGGTTTAGAAATCCCCATTTGAACCCAACAGGCAAGCCTTCACTGTGTGCCTGGGACCTCACCTTTGGCAGTGGAGTTAGCAGCTGGTTCTGCCACTAGGAAGGTCATTTGTCTGTCCCCAACCAGACATTAAGCTCTGAAAACCTCTGTTCAGCTGGTTGGGTAGTAAAGCGTGCCTGATTCTCGCTGGTAGACGTGGTGGTATGTCGGTGGCACTGCCAGCTCTAACAATTGCCAAGGACCTGGCCCGTGGTGAACAGTGGAGTACGAGGAGTTGGGATTGTTGGAAATTGAGAGGGGAAGAGGCTGGTTTCTCTGCTTGGCGGAATTGCTGGTTCTTAGGTTTTCTGTCATTGTTGCCATGGAGAGCACTTTCCTTAGCGAAAGGGGAGTGGGACCCACAGGGAGCTCTCATAATGCTGTCTTTCCACTGATGTGGTGGCCTTTTGGTCCTGCCTCTTCCAGTTCCTATGAGGCTCCTTCACATTTGTCTTTTCTGAAACAGACAGAAGCTTGTGGAATGGCCATCTGATGGCTAGGAAACCAATTACTGGCTAAAGAGACCTTTATGATGAGTTGATTCCTGCCCCCATGCTATTTTAAAATGTCTATATTATACTGAGCAACTAGACAGTATATGTCTATGTAGAATGTCTTCCATTTAAGCACTGCAACAAAATGCTCTGATTCCCATTAGCTTTCACTTAGAAATAACAAGAAAAGGAGAATGGCTGAATAACTACCTTCAATTATTATGCAAGATGATATTTCTTTTCCAACATAAAAAATACATAAACGTCTGGCTGATCGGAAAGATCCTGATACTGAACAGCCCCATTTTCTATTCATCACCAGCAAACTAATACAGCGTTATAGGAGTATTGGCTGTGCAAATGAAAATGTATGTGGTTAAAACAATTTCATTTAACATAATGCTTTTTAGTTTGTTGTTGTCACATTCCTGCAGTTATTTTACACCCAGAATCTAGTGACTAATAAGCTCACCTCCTTTTATTGAACACTTACCATGTGTTGCATCTGGGTCACCTGAGACAGGTGATTCACCCAAGGTCCCGTAGCCAAGAGGCAGTGCTGAGAGATGCCAACTCACATTGCTTTAGATTTTGTTTCTGAGCATAGGGCTGTGTTCTTTCTGTCTACACTACATTTGCTTTAGATTTTGTTTCTGAGTATAGGGCTGTGTTCTTTCTGTCTACACTGCATATACACTGCATACTCTCGGGTGCTAGATGACCTTTGATGACAATCAAGATGGTGAACCATCCCCAAGAGGCAGAGAGCCACTCTAATTTCCCAGCCACTCTTACCGTTTGCACCACCCTTATTTGTGTAGAGTCATGTTGGGCCAGGGTGCCTGGAATATTTGCAAGGGAGCCTCACTGTCTCACAAACTCCAAGGATAACCTTTATGTTGACTTTATTCCCCGGAGACTCAGCTCCATGGGTTGATGCTTTCAGCGACCTTACACCTTACTGTGCATTCAAGATGGGAAATGCAGATTAGTGAAGTCCCTGGTAGGTCTCATTCCCAGTGTTTAAGATACAACACAGTCCCAAACACCAGCCAACTACTTTCTCTGGGATTTGACTGAAGAAAGAGTTATCTGCTCCAGTGCTGGGGTGAGGCTGTAGGACTTACTCTGGGAGAGATGGCTCGTTGGTCTCCAACGTCTCTGGGGCCCTCCTGGGGATCAGCTCTGGATTTCTCCTTCCTTAGTCCTGAAGTGGCTGCCACAGGGGCTTCTTCATCTCTCCTTACCTCTGATCAACACCAGAGACATTGCTGATGAGCTCAGTGAAGGTCTGAAATGAGGTTCTAGTGGTGGAAATAAGGGCTTGCAATTTAGCATATTGGATGTAAGAATTGGTTCTTATCTAATCTAGCCTCCTGTGCTCTTTATAAGTGATGCCATTGTGATGAATAAAAGACAAATCGAAAGAGTTGCTGAATTCATAACAACCTTTTCATTATAATCTGTTTTCTCAGTTAATGGACACTGAAGTACAAGTGCCTTGTCGTGGAGCTCATTGCAATTAGGAGTCGTCTCGCTGGAAAAGGTTGGAATCTATTAATCTGGAGCTGCGGCAGAGGTCCCCAAGCCAAACAGAAAGTCTTTCTGGCCTCTGCCCTAAAATGGCTAAGGCGTTTTAGAGCTGGGGTAAAGTATATTTGATTGGACTTCAGTTCTTTGGAAATTGACGAATCCTGATATGGCATATGTGACCACTGTATTATTCAGATTATTCAGTGCACCTGCCCCGTTTCTCCCATATCCATTCCCAGGACAGATTCAGTCCACTCTTGCGTCTGGATGCATGTCATTTCCTCAAAGTTCTGCAGCATAGAGAGCATGACAGTGCGCACATGCTCGCTGGTTTAACATTAGTTAAACGAAGTTAGTTGATTACTTTTGGTCTAAGCTACACCCCAGGGGCAGTTAGCTGTCTGGAAGAGGACCCAGCATTTGATGAGAAATAACCACGATCCTGTCACAGCTCCCACCAGGGCTTCTTCATCTCTCTTTACCTCTGACTTCTGAGCAACACCATGAGCAGGATAAAGGTTCGAAATGGGTTTCCGTGGGCCGAAGTGGGGGCTGGTTATTTAACATCATAGATTTGAGAAATGGGTTTTCAATGGTGGAGTTAATGATATTCCAGATTTATGGTTTAGCTAAAACAGTCATGAGAGGCTCCCCATCCTTGCCTGAAGTGGGATGAGAATCTTGCAGGCACTTCCCTCTTCTCCCTCAGGGATGATGCTGGGTTCCTGAGTCCAGCCAGGGGTGTGGGGGATCCTGGTTGCCTGATGCCCACAGTTAAGATGAGCCCTCTCCTGCCCCCAGAAGCCCTGTCACAGCTGCCTGGAATGGGGGTTCCATGCAAGGCGCTGTCACAGCACCTAAAAGGGTAGGCAGCTGGGATTTTGTTGAGCTGACAGAATGAGTCCTAGTCGGTTGTCTGCTTACTAGCCAATGTTTATTTAATGAATGTCTGTGTTGGGGGCAGGGTTGGGTCTGAGACTTGCTGTCAATACAACCTGGTAGCCAGGCTGTGGGGGACTAGCTAATTCTCAACCCCCACCAACTCCTCCAACTACTGGTGGCTATCTCTAGATACCAAAAAGAACTTAATATGTGTGCATGGTGAAATTAGCTCAGTTTACAACAGTATCCTACTTTTGCAACAAAAGGTTTTTTTTTTTTTTTTAACTTCTATAAAAGTTCCATTTATTAAAAAACACCTGGACAACTAAATCCCTGGCAAATTACACTTTAATTACCCCACAGGCATAACTTCAATCTTTTTAATAGCTCCCAATTCCCTGTGAACTCTGAAACCATCTTTTCTTTCCCTAAAGAGCAGACAAATTCCTCCCTTTGGCTATGAGGAGGCCTTATCTGAGTCCCCAGAAAAGTGCCTCTCACAGTCCTTGTCTGCTGTTTGCCCTCCTCTGGTCAGGTCCTTCTTTTGCATGACCTGTAGTTCTTCCAGCTCTTCCCATGGCTGCCTCCTACTCATCCTGCTGGCCTCAGGCTAAATGTCACCTCCTCAGGGAAGCCTCCTCAGATTACTCTGCCTACATAGGCTGTTTCTGTGTTAGTCCCTAATGCCACTTCCTGTTCCCATCATATGATTTTATATTTCATAATTATTAGTTTGTTTACTTATTGGCCCTCTGATAACCCCACTAGAGCGTAAGCTCCTTGAAGACAAGAATCTTGGTTGTCTTGCTCACCACCCAGCATATATATTATGATCCATCATGGTCTCCCAGCCACTTGTCACAGAACCAGCAGTGGACTGCAGGGTGGGCCACTGCCCATGAAGAGGTGGGTCTTGCTTTGAGAAAACTCAATGCAGAGAATGGGGGTTGCTGACTAAGGGAACGTGCAGATTATCTTCGAGCTGCACCTACCCACCCCCACTCTGGCAATGTTTGAAGACGTTTTTGGTTGTCACAACTGTGGCGCTACTGGCATCCAGTGACTATAGGCCAGGCATGCTGCTAAATATCCTACAGTGCACAGGACAGCTCCTACCACAGAGAATTATCCGGCTCCAAATGTCAATTGTGCCAAGGTTGAGAAACCCTGTCTTGAAGTTTTTACCATATCTCAATTGCCAATTTCTAAAGAATCAAAGTCCAAGGAAAATATACTTAACACAAGTCATCATTCTTTGGCGATTAGGGAAACATTTAAATTCTTTTATTGGCCTCAAGTTGATGGTCCATCAATCATTACTCAACACTACAGATCAAAGCAATCAGAGCAACAACTTGAATTGACCAAATAAAATGCATGATAGTTAATAATGAATCTCTGATACAAACTTGTCATTTGCTTTACCCACAGCAAGAATGCAGAGAAATTGCTTTTGCGTTTTCAGACTGTTTGGAGCTACCAAAATGAAAAATCGAAGGTAATAAGGTTGATAAATTAGAGAGTGATTATTCACATCCCTGAGTGATTCTTCTTTTTTCAGAAGGATCCTCTGCCAGGGTCCTTTGAACAGCTGGCTCCTCTCGTGCATTTAAAATCTAACTCAGGTTACAAAAGCATCAATTTATGCACCCATTTTCAGGCTTCTACAGTGAAAAGTGAACTGCATCTGCACGTGGTGCCCATGGCCTTGCCCCGTAAAGATAATTCTCCTGTTTCTTGGTTTCGCTTCAGAATGTGGTCTGTGCAGGGCAGGGCCCGTGTCTCTGGAATGTTTGGTTCTGCTTCAGGAGACCAATAAATATGTATTGATGCTGATGAGGTGAAAGGAACCAGAGAGGCATTTCCTCACATCCCTTCTGTGTTCTTTATGGTGCGTTTTTATCAACATCTGCAAAGGATGCATTGAGACACTCTTTCTTTTCTTTGAACACTCGGCTTTCTCAGGGGTTGTGATACCGGCTTTCCTGCACCAGCCGTGCGATGCTCCTTCGGGGTCCGGAGCCCACACTTCTCTAATCCAGCCCTGTTTGCCTCTCGTCAGCTGCTGGATTCACTGTCCAGGCTTAATTTTCTAACCATGTCAAAGCCTGCTCTGTGCTGTAGGAGGCACTTTTGAGAAATGGGATTAGGAATGCAGTTTATGTCTCAGTATCACAGTGAAGAATTCAGAGACTAGGAAAACAATTTTTTTCATTTTCCTTTTGTTTTGTGTGAAGGCTGCAGTACAGGCCTGGCCTCCTTTACATTCAATGCTGGTAAGATTCCACACAAAACTGGAAGGGATCAAAGTACTGCTTGTAATAAATACTTGCAGGCCTCCTTGTCCTGACTGGGCAGCAGTGGAAGGGACGGGGAAGGTCCCCAAGACGCGTCGCAGATTGCAATCTGGCGTTGACATTCGCTGTGCGTGGAGACGTTGGACGAGGAACTGCTGTTGCTGTTTGTAGTTTAGACCCTCTTCATGTATAGGTTCAATAGTTTCACCTTGTTCCCCTTGAGCTGGGCGAGGTGAGGTTTCAGCTCTTATCCGATTACGGAATAAATTGCCACTGAGCAAACCACGCTGGCTGTGGGCACACTGCTCTCCGTGTTGTCGTAACCCTGCAGCAGGCCCGGGATGACATCGGGTTAAGAGCTGCAGCAGGAACTCCCTGGAGATCCTCTTGACCACTTTGCATCTTGATGGTGGCGATGTTGATGGGGTAGCCGGCCGTCTGGATCATGGGGCAGAGGACTCTGATGCACTGCTCGGGGTGAATGGAGCTGGCCAGCCTGGACACTAGGGAAGTTTTCTATTTGCCTTCTGTTAGAGACACGATAGAGCAGAGCCTCTCAAAGTGTCTTCCTCGGACTGGCAGCAGCAGAAGCGCCAGCGAACTTGTTAGAAATGCAAATTTTATGATCTCACCGCTGACCAAGTAAATCAGAGCCTCTGGGGGTGGGGCCAGCGTATGCGCTTTAATCCGCCCTCGAGGTGGCGCTGTACAGGCGACGTTTGAGACCCCTTAGGGTAGCACAGCAGCTCTTTCCCCAGGGCTGAGCTCTTCACCCACCCCTGGTCAAAGGCTTTCCAGAACACCTTGCTGATGATATGAATTAACTTCATGGTTCTCAAAAGAAACGTCAAGGACTCAAGACTAGTACCTGACAGTCCAGGGTTTTTTGGCCCAACAGGTAGAGAGGAGGATACAGGTGGAGCAGAGGTGATGGGTCCACTACTCAGAGGGAAATCTCTAAGTAACCCCATCCAGCCCACCTTAGTCAGGAGCAAGGCCGCCCATCCCCTCCACAAGATGGCCATGCCCCCCACCCTCTCCTGGGTTGTGGTCCAGTTGGTTTTTCCTGCTGGGGAGGTCAAGGGCAGAGGGGGAGAAGGGGAAGGAGAACTGATCCTAGACCCAGGACCCTGAATGCCCTGGTGCTGAGCTGCTGGCTGCCTGGGGTTGTTGTACTCACCGGAGAATGGCGTAGCAGCCTTCCTCTGCCTCCGTGCAGTGCCAGGGCTTCCTAAAGGAAGTGCCCCCTCCTCACCTCTGCCCAGGACCAAGGTTCCCCATTCCTTTCTGTCCTATTTCACTAGCCCATACTCATTCCTTCCCCCCCTCTCCCAGGCCTTGGTCTTCTCTAGCTCCTAGAAGTGGAAAAGCCACTCTTTGCAGAAGCATCTGAACTTGGCACATAGCATTTTGCTTGGTTGGTTCTGTCTTTAGGCCAACTGTCTGTCTTCGTGGCAAATACTCATGTCTGATTGAGTGGGCTGAAGGGGGGTGAAAGGCCCATTGTGCACACGGTGGGGGGGGGGGGGGTTCGGAATGCACCCAGACCACAAAGATTAATGCTTTGGATATAATCTCACCAGGTGGTCATGGAGCCAGCCATTTCTGGACTAATTTATATGACTATTACATAGATAGTGATGTTGATTGCGCACTGTCAAGAACACAAGAATTCCCATGATGATGGTTTGTTTCTTTGATACTCAAATGTTTTTTGCTGGATCCGTATGTGAAAGCTGCGTCTTAGATTCTCTTACAGGGGCGTGGAGATGTTGGCTTTGCTTTGTATAACTGGCAGTAGGGCTGTGTTTGGTTTTCATTCCCTTTGGGCCCTTGCTCAGCTTTGCTTCTTTGTGAAATATCGTCCCCAGGAAATGTATTCTGTCTCTGTAAAGGGTAATTAGTCAGCACCCATCCCAGGCTCGGAAGAGTAAAGGTCAGTCCATCCTACCTTTTCATTCTTTCCTGTTGCTTTCTCAATGAACTCGCCTCTTCCCTTTTACTATATTCCAGAAGGAGAACCCACTTTACACATCTGTGCTAGTACATTTCAAGATTCCTTCCTTGGAGCTGAATAGATTCTTGAAAGTTCTCTCCCATTGTGAGTTCTGCATTTTAAATAATAAAGTCATGCACATCCTTTACAGTAAATACGGTCATGAAAGCACTTGGATAGTGTTAAAGTTAATGACCCAGCATTGAGTGAGGAAATTAAAGAACAAACAATACATTTTTGACATTTCTGCCACCCAGATAGCAGTGGCAGCTTTGCCATCACACATACAAAAGAAAGAACTTTTCTCCTGGAGGAACTGTGCAGATTGAGAAGCTCTTATTTTGCATTTCAGAATTTGTGTCTGGTCTGACTGTTTCCTAGGGTGATGCTACAGAAACACATCTTGGTATAAAACACCTTCTACCTCTGGCAGTTGCTAGTGAGCTCATGAAAGTCAATGCAACTGATTCACCTCTGAGAAGCCCAGAGGTGCATATGAGCCACTGTGTGAAATGTGGACCAAAGGCAGGTGACCACGGTAAGATCAGGACCCAGAAGGGACCTGCCTATGACAGCACCGTCAGTGTGCTCAGAAGGGGAAGAAAAGCCATTATTCTCCCCTTGGCCGTCCCTCAAATTCTCTTTTACGATGAAATCTCCAGCAGGTAAAGAGGTTGCTGATTTGATGAGCTGCTTTCAACACTATACAAACCCAGTGGCTGAAAATTAAAGCCATGCCTTCTCTTGCTTTGCTTTGGCTGCCTAGTCATAGTCCAGGCAAAGGATTCCGGCAGGTAGGCTTGGAGAGCCGGATGCATCGCAGATAATATCCACCTAAATAAATTATTCAGATCCCCAGCATCCTATTCCTGTACTGTTGGCAAAGCTGTTTTTCCAGGCCCCAGAGGTGGTTACCAGGGTCCAGTTAGGTTATAAATTGTGAGAGTCTGTTTCATAGTTGATAAAACTGTGAGAGACCTAGAAGCTTCATCGATGCCTCTTGAGGGTACCTAAAGGGACGGATCACACTGATATTGAAATATAAACATGTGTTTATCAGTAAGCAGCCGCTTCCCACAGAGTGATACTCAGAAACTAAATCCAGCTCTCGGGGGTGCATCACCCCATCAGTAAACTGATTTATACTGGGGTCACTGCTGCTTCCTAAAGAGACTTGAGCAGAAGCCAAATTTGCAAATTCGTCTTTGCCCCCTCCCCTCCTCCCTTGCCCTGTTTCCTCAAAATTGGTCAACAAATATGTATTGAGTACCCCTATGTTTGGGGTGTCACACTGGACGTTGTGATATATTGTATCTACCTGTACAGATAGAGATGAAACAGTCATTTAGGGCTTCACAGTAGGCCTCAATTGAGCCCCACTTTTGCAAGTGAGGAGATAAAGTTCAGATGTGGAAGATTGGAACTGAGATCTGACTCCATATCTGGTGGTCTTGCTACTCCTACCCTTTTTTCTTTTCAGGTCCCTTGCACTTTCACTTGGCCTGGTTCATTCTGAAAGGGATAACGAGACAAGTTTCAGATAAAATCAAACTGACGTGTTTCCAAGGAACTGAGAGAAGAGGCAGCACTTGAGGAGCAGTTGGAAAATGGAGGGAGTACAAGCAAGGTGGGTGTGCATAGTTAGGGGCAGGGGTTTCCCTGGACCCCTGAAAGTGCACGAGCTAGCTGGGTACCCACCGTCTTTGCACTAAGCCAGCGGGGGGAGGGGGGTGCCTACCTGTGCTGGTTTATTTGTGTCCCCCAGAAAAAGCCGTATTCTTTAATGCATTCTTGTGGGGGCAGACATATTAGTGTGGATTGGGTTGGAACCTATTGGTTCAGTGTCCATGGAGATGTGCCCCACCCAACTATGGGTGATAACTCTGGATAATTTCCATGGAGGTGTGGCCCTACCCATTCAGCATGGGCCTTGTATAGTTTACTGGAGCACTATATAAGCTCAGACAGAAGGAGCTCAGAGCAAGCTGGAGCTGAGACAGACATTTTGGAGAACACCATTTTGAAACTCAACCCGGAAGCAAGCAGATGCCAGCCACGTGCCTTCCCAGCTAACAGAGGTTTTCCAGATGCCAGTGGCCTTTCTCCAGTGAAGGTACCCTTTGGTGATGGACACTTTATGGCCTTAAGAAGTAACTGTGTAACCAAATAAACTCTCTTTTATAAAAGCCAATCCATTTCTGGTGTTTTGCAAGAAGGCAGCATTAGCATACTAGAACACTACCTTTTGATTGGTTTGCACAGAAAAATCTAGAACAGCAGTGGGAGTGATGGTAACATTGTTACTGATTTAGCCCAGGTTCTCTACCTCTGCTGCCTGGAGAGAAGTGACAAGGGTGACCCGGAGGCAGGATTCTTTCTAATTTAACCATGACAATTTTCTTGACCCTCTCCTAAGTTTCCTGTGCACTGAGGAAGGGCTGACTGTTCAATTGTCCAAGAACTACTCATCCCCCTGCACTGGCTTAGCAAGATTTGAACTGGAGACACTGGACAGCCGACAGCCTCAATGGAGATACAGCAACTACATTTTATTTTTTATTAGCACGTTCAGAGGGCTCCATAAGAGTCCTATATAAAATAAACCACACTCAATTGCCAAATCATTTCCACAGGCTTTTATGGATATGTTTTCTACTAACTTCCTACTGTAAAGGATTATGTTTAGATCTTTAGTTGTTAAATGGGAACAGCTGCAACAGACTAATAGCGTAAATGAGCAGATGTGTATTTCTGGAGAAATCGATTTTCCTTTTTTATTATTATGTCACCAAATTTGGCTTATTTCCAGGGAATTTACATTTTAAGCTATAACTTGCTTGTGAACTAACAGTAATAACTGTGGCTTCCAGGTATGGAAATTTATCTCCGCAAAAAGATCTGCTAGGCCTTGCAAAATTTTTAGTTATTATTATTAGCAATATGCCATAAGAGGAATATCTAGTTTGTGACTGAACTGCTATACTGACCACTTCTGCTGTTTCATTGGGGGAAGTCTTGGGGTTTTGAATTGATCTATAAAGGATTATTCTCTAACCCAGCAGTTCTCAGTCAGTGCAATTTTGTCCCCAAAAGGAAAAATTCTGGAGAATCAGAATTTTTGATTTTTAAGACTGGGGTAGGGGAATGATACTGGTGAGTAGGGGCCAGGGGTGCTGCTAAGCCTCGTCTAGTGCACAGGACAGCCCTCACTGCAAAGAATTATCCAGTCCCAAACATTAACAGTGCAGAGGGGGAGAAACTCCTCTGTAACCAAATATAAACTTTTTTTCTTTCTCTTTCTTAGTTAGAATGATAATGGTCATATTTTACTAGGAAAACATACTGTTTCCTCTTTATAAATCTCTTACCCATACATTATAGTGCTAAATAATTCCACGAGGCAGGCATCATTATGCCCATATTCGACATGAACAACAATAGACATTTGTCTAGAGCTTTCTTGTGCCAGCCCCTGTGCTATGTGCTTTCCCTGCGGAATCTTATCCGACTGTTGCCGTGTCCCCAGGAGCAAATGCTTTGATTAGCCTCATTCTGCAGGGGAGGAAAGAGAGGCCCCGAGAACTGAAGTGTATTCCCCATGGTCCCACAGGGGGCAGGTGGAGGAAGTTTCAAACCCAGGGTTCTCCCTCTTACCACATGCTCTCCAGTTCTGAAGTGCCAGGGGCTCCAAGACCCACAAGTTTGGTGCAATCTGTTAGTGCCCATGGCAGGACCCCATCCAGCTGGACTCCAAAGAGATGCCCACAACATTTTTCTAAAGAAGAGGGACTTAACATACAGCATTTCCCAAACACGTCCCATAGGAAAAGATTCTGAGGCGAAATAAGAGTGAGAAGCATCGTATACTGTATGCCCTTTTTGAGATTCAAACTGTCATCAGCAAAGGCTCTGATAAGGTGTGCTTTTACAGAAACAGTTCTGTTCATTGTGTTTAAGCCAATGGTTCCCCCAAGTTTTTGACCATTAAGATCCTTATTGTAGGACAGTATTAATATCTAGAGCAGTGTTGGAAAGCTTTTTCTGTAAAGGGCCAGGTAGTAAATTTTTAGGCTTTGTAGGCCCATATGGTCTCTGTCCCATATTTTTCTGGTTTTCTTTTTAAAGCCCTTTAAAAATGTAAAAATCATTCTTATCTGGAGGACCATGTGGGAACAGGCTACTGGCCAGATTTGGTCCCTGGGCCCAAAGTCTGCTGATCCCACTAGAGCATCCGAGTTTGAAAATTACAAACTAAAGACGACAGCTTTATTTCTTTTTCACAAAGACAGCTGAGAAATCCAGGGTGACCAAATCATGTTCATTACCACAGTGTTCTTTCATGTACAAATTGAGAAAATAGAAAAGTTTGAACAGCACATCATTTTGGGTAGTGTTTCCTCAAAGGGAAAATGAGTCACGGACAGAAGGTGGTGGAGGGTGAGAGCCTACCATGCACCTCCATCTGGGGGGCCCTTAGCACATCCTCCTGATGGCGAAGTGGGAGACATGGCGTGTTTAACCATCATCTCATCATTATGCAGATGATTTTCTCTCTGTCTACCAGGCTAACATGGATGCTTGCCAGGAGGAGTTTATGGGGATTACAGCTATTTCAGAGTCCCCAACTGCCAATCTTAGCAAGATAATGAGGACTTTTATGGGCACCGAATTGGATTTCCTTTAAAAATGCAACCAGGGCTCCCTGACATACAACTTCAGGGCCTTCTGGAGCCAGGACAGTGGTTCTTGGAGCTCTTTATTTAGAGGCGATTGCCTCTTTGTAAGAGGTGACATGATGTACGATCAGATCGAAACTGGAACTCATGCTGGTTCTGCCATCACTTCACTGGGGGTCCTCAAGAAGGTTGAGCCCCCTTTCTGCCTCAGTTTCCACATCTGCAAAGTCCCTCCAGAGGATGAACTAAAGACAAATGAAACATATTTTTCTGGTTTGCTAATGCTGCCATTTGCAAAACACCAGAAATGGGTCGGCTTTTATAAAATGGGGGTTTATTTGGTTATAGAGTTACAGTCTTAAGGCCATAAAGTGTCCAAGGTAAGGCATCAACAACAGGGTACCTTCACTGGAGGATGGCCACTGGCGTCTGAAAAACTTCCGTTAGCTTGGAAGTCACGTGGCTGGCATCTGCTTGCTCCCGGGTTGGGTTTCAAAATGGCGTTCTCCAAAGTGTTGCTTTCTGGGCATTCTGTCCTCTCTTAGCTGAAGCTCTTCCAAAATGTCACTCTCAGTTGCTCTGAGGTCCCTCTTGTTGTGAGCTTTTATATAAGACGCCAGTGAACTAATCAAGATCCACTCTGAATGGGTGGGGCCACATTTCCATGGAAACATTCAATCAAGAGGTCACCTTATCAAAGATGTCACTCACAGTTAACTGGATCACATCTCCATGGAAACACTCAATCAGAAGTTTTCAACCTAATCAACACTAATATGTCTTCCCCCACAAGACTGCATTAAAGAATACGGTTTTTTTCTGGGGGACAAAATATAGACAAACCAGCACACATATATATTAGCAAATGTCTGGCAGGGTAGAGAAGACAAAGAATATATGCTTTGGAGTCAAATAAATCTGGATTTGAATCCTGGATTTGCGGTTTTCTATCTGAAGGAAACTGGACAAATGATTTAGCCTTTTGGAAGCTCAGTTTCCTTACCTATGAAATGGGGATAATATTCTGATCTTAAAGTGTTGATAGGAGTATTAAGCTGAATAGTGCATGTAAAGAGCTTTGGACAATGCTTTGTGCGTAGTAGGTGCATAGTGTCTTAGACTTGAAGCCACTCTGGGTGTGGCAGGCAGACACTAAGGTGCCCCCCCATCCCCACCTCCTCATGCCCTTGTGTAGCCCCACCCCTTGAGTGTGGGCGGGACCTGTGACTTGCTTCTAGCCAATAGAATACAACAAAGATGATGGGCTGTCACTTCCGTGACCATGTTCCCTGAACTTGCAGTGTGTGTCACTGAGAATCTCCCTTGCTGGCTCTGAAGAAGCAAGCTGCCTTGTGGTGAGCTGGCCTAGAGGGTCACATGGCAAGGAGCTGCGGGCGGCCTCCAGCCCAAAGTCAGCAAGAAACGGGCCCTTAGGGCCGGCAGTCTGCAGGGAACCGGATGCTGCCAACAACCACATGAGCCTGAAGCAGATCTTCCTCCAGTTAGGCCTTCAGATGAGCCCCCGGTCCTGGCTTGTGACACCGCATTGCTGCTTTGTGGAGGGCCCAGCTAAGCTGCGTCCAGACTCCTGGCCCACAGAAACCAAGATAATAACTGTGTGTTGTGTTAAGCCAATACGTTCATGCTAATATTGTTACTCAGCAATAGGTTACTGTTTCAGTTTGCTGAAGCTGCCAGAAAGCAATATACCAGAAATGGATTGGCTTTTATAATGGGGGTTTATTGGTTCACAATTTTACAGTTCTAAGGCCATGAAAATGTCCCAATTAAGGCATCAAGAGGATGATACCTTCTCTGAGGAAAGATCAATGGCACCTGGGGTTCCTCTGTCACGTGGGAAAGCACATGGCTGGAGTCTGCTTGTCCTCTCCCAGTTTAGCTTCTGGTTTCCAAGGCTTTCTTCAAAATGTCTCTGGGCTTCTGTCTTAGCTTCTCCTTTAGGTTCTCTGCTTGTTTCTCCCAGGGTGTTTCTGTCTAAGCCTCTCTCTTAGCTTCTGTTGGCTTCTGTGGGTCGTCTTTGCTTCTCCCGGGGGCAAACTGGATTGCATGTCTTAGCTTCTCTCCAAAATGTCTCTGTCAGCTTCTCTGAGCTCCTTCTCTCTGTGAGCTCTCTTAAAGGACTCCAGTAAAGGATTAAGACCCACCTTGAATGGGCGGTGTCACATCTCCATGGAAACAATCTAATCAGAAGGTCCCACCCACAGTAGGTCTGCCCCCAGAGGATTGGAGTAAAAGAACATGGCCTTTTCTGGGGTACATAATAGATTCAAGCCAGCAGTCTCTGACACACGGGCTTTCAGTTGGTCTCAGAGATGTGCCGCAAACCCTCGAGTCAGAGGGTCTTTTCTTGTTGCCTTTCTTTGTCTTGCCCATGTCTCCTCCTCCCCCTTCTCCTTGTCCTTAGGGGCTCTTCCTCAGGAGGACTTTCTTCACCCAATCATGTGCTCTCACGGCACACAGTCTTTCTCTTTCAATGTAGTTATCGTCATTGTGATTCTACATTTATTTGTATGATTATTATATTTTTAAGGTATATGGTGCTTCAGGTGAAATACACTGATATTAAATGTATAGTTCAATCAGTTTTGATAAATGAGCTCACAAGCGTAGCCACACTCCTGTCAAGATACCACCCCAGAAAATTACTGCTTAATGGGTACAAAATTCCTGTATAGGGTAATGAAAAAACTTTGGTAATGAGTTGTGGTGATGGTAGCACCACATTGTGAATGTAACTGATACCACTGAATTATACACTTAAAAATGGTTGAAGTGGGGTATTTTGTGTGATATATATATATGGCCACACTAAAATTAGGGGGAAAAAAAAGTATCACTCCAGAAATTTTCTTCTTGCTCTCACCCTGTTAATCCGTTTTCACTTAAAGCAACCACTGTTCTGAAACATCGTATGAATGGAATCCTACACCTTGGGGTCTGGCTTCTATCACTCAGCATAATACTTTTGAGATACATCTTTGTTGTTTTGTCTGTCAGAAGTTTGTTTCTTTTTTATTGCTCAGTAGTATTCCATCCTATGAAAGCACCACAGTTTGTTTATCCATTCTCCTGTGGTTGAACATCTGGGTTGTAACTGTTTGGAACAATTATGAAGAAAGCTGTTATGGACATTCTTATAAAGTAATTTTGTAGCACACATTTTCATTTCTCTTCGGCAAATACCTAGGAATTGCTGAATCAGGGTAAATGTATGTTTAACTTCTAAAAAAATGCCATTTTTTGAAACTGACTCTTATCATTTTACACTCCTACTAGCAGTGTATGGGTGTCCCAGTTGTTCTGTATCCTTATCAACATTTGGCATTGCCATTCTTTTTAATTTTAGCTATTCTAGTATGTCTGGGATCATGTCTCTTTTGGCTCACCTTTTCTCACATGCCTAAGATCACAAGTTGTTGTTGCATGAATTCCTAGATGAATGAGTGGATGAGAAATTATTATTTCCAGAGATAAATGTGTGAAAAGTGTTTTATGAGCATTAAAACACTATACAAACTATACAAATATGGGTTTAGAAGGAGGAGAAGGAGTAGAATTAGTACTACATTGGTGCTTTTTTAATGGACTCAGAGTATGAAGTAAAGTAGTAAATTTTACTGTAGTAAATGAACTCAGAATCAGGAGGCCTTACCTAGCTGGACTTGGGGAGAACCTGATTATATTCCTTCCTTTACGTGAGGGCTCCTTTAAAGGTCTGCCAGTCCTCTGGAGCCAGTGGAAGTTCAGGACCTTAATACTTACCCCTACAAGTATTCAAGACTCCCCCTTTGCCACAGTGGGAAAAATGCTTTTGAACTGATTTGGTCTAATTGCACATGTGCTGGTTTGGAACTGCATGTGCCCCGGAAAATCATGTTCTGAAAGAGAATCCATTCCTATGGGTGTGGACCATTGTCGGTAGGATATTTTCATGAGGCCGCTTCAGTTAAGGTGTGACTCACTTCACTCAGGATGGGTCTCAATCCATTTCCTGGAGTTCTGTATAAACAGAATGAATACAGAGAGAGAGAGAGAGAGAGAGAGAGAGAGAGAGAGAGAGAGAGAGAGAGAGAGAGAGAGGGAGAAAGAGAAAGCGAAAGCCACGGAAGCAGGAAGCTGAAAGCAATGGAACCCAGAAGAGAAGGAGAGACCAGCAGATGCCACCCCATGTCTTGCCATGTGCCAGAGGAGCTGAGGCTCTCTAGCAGCTGGTCTTGGGGAAGAGAGAATCACCCTGATGATGCCTTGGTTTGGACATTCTGATGGCCTCAAACTGTAAACTAACAAATTCCCATCGTTTAAAGCCAACACATTTCATGGTGTCCGCTTTAAGCAGCCCAGGAAACTAAAACAGCCATAACCTTGCACCTCTGTAGACATGTAAAGCTTCCTTTCACAGCTAGTGCCATTCTAGACAGAATGCTTAGAACCCACAAGATTTTTAGGGGTGTATAAAAATGTCTCAGAGCTGAAAAATATTTTGTGGCTTCACCATATAGAGATGACTGCAAAAGAGAAATAAACAAATACACAGGGTCTATGAAATGCTACATTATCCCATTTTCATTAATTGTTGCATTTAGTATTCAAAAATTTATTACATTTCAAAATAATTTATGTATGTTTAGTTTTTTTTTACTTTATAAGAATTTCTGAGTATATGATTTCCCAAAAGATCATAGCCAATCTCAAACAAGCTTCTAGAAGACAACTAATTTCAAAAGCAAAGTTATAAAAATTCTTTCAAAATGTATACAGACAAGTAATTATATTTAATATGGGATCTAGGTTAGGATGTTTGGTGTGGGCCTCATATGTAAGAGTGTGTCCCATAGACCTACAGGAAGGTCTTAAAATGATCAGTTCATCCTTTGGGGCACTGACCCACAGCCCATTTTCATTCAGAGTTGACGGACCCGCCCTTCACTTATAAAGATCAGGTCTTTGGTTCTGATGCTCATTATAGAAGTAAAATATCTTAAGTTTTCAAAGGGAGGAAGGAATTTTCCCATTCTTCCAGTGCCTTTTGGCTGCCGTGAAATAATGAAAGTGTGGAGTTGATGTGCCAGGAAGAATCAATCAGAGCACAGGGGCACCTGCTGGGATCCAGAAAGGCTGCTCAGAACTTTGGTGGATCAGAACACAGAGGCCGCTGCGTCCTTCAGGGGCCAGGTCCATGTCCTGTTTGGCTGGTGCACTCCTCCTTCACCAACAGCTCTTCTGTGTGTCTCTAACTCAAACCAGATTGCACAAACCCGTCCCCTTCAATGGACCGGGGGACACTCAGCCTGGGAGGACATTTCAATAGATTATGGACACCTGGCACTGAGGAGGAGGGAGGGGAGCATCAGAAGTGCAGGAGAACTTGCTACCTTTAGGCAAGTGACTGCCAAACCTGGCTGAGAATCAGAACTTTAGGGAACTTTGCTGGAATATGAAGTGCTGGATGAATGCCCAGATGGGCTGAATCGGAATCTTGGGAGGAAAGGCTGGGAATCTGCATTCTTAGCCCATTTCCAGGGCAGCTCTGTGCATGTGGTCCTTGGGAGCCACCGCTCTAGACCAGGCTTTCTCCATCTCAGCACTGCTGACATCTGGGGCCAGATGTCACGGAGGCCTGTCCTGTTATCAGCATCCCTGGACTTTGCCCACGAGATGCCAGCAGTAACCCCTCTCCTCGCTCTACGGTGAGGAAACCAGAAATATCTCCAGACATTGCCAAAGCGTCCCCCAGGGGGCAGAACTGCCCCCATCCCCTGCTTGGTAACCACTGTTCTAGACCACTTAGTTTATTAATGATGGTGATCTTGACAATAATAAAGACAAGTACTACTGTGAACCAGGCTCTGTGCCAAGCAGGCACATTTTGTTTAAGCATTGCAGTAACACTGTTAGGGGCTATTTTCATCACCATCTTATAAGGTTTAGAGAAGACTCAAAGAATTGTAACACCTCCCTCAACGTCATGGAATCATCAGTAGCCATGGCTTAAATATACCTCTGGTTGACTCCAAAGTGGGTCGAATAGATCCAGAGGGGCAGCCAAAGCCTCATCCTTGCCCAGAGGCTCTTTCAAAGTTTGTTCCATCTTTAGACCAGTCTCCCCACCACCCCTGATCGTGCCCTGCTAATTTTCACTTCGGGGCTGTTTCTTTGCTCGGAGGTCTCAAACTCAAATGCTTCTACGGGCCTGGCAGGTGAAATAACTAAACCAGTCATGCTCATTGCCCCCTCAGCCTCACCTGGGAGACCTTGGGAATAGCGGGACTGCGCCAAATTAGAGGATACCTCTCCATGGAGGGGGCAGCTGCTTCTCCACACCCTGTGTGATGGGTACAGGCGATGATAGGTTTTTGCATTTATCAAGAAAACCTGGAAGTTGGAATAATGTGTTTCACATCAATTGTTAAATTTTGGGACATCATTCAAATTCAAATCACCTGGGGTCTGGATCGGGGCTGAATCTGGGCTCTCCATTTGAAGCCCCTGCCCTAATCTACCTTGTAAGGCTTTCCTGCATTTTTCTAAGCCCTTCTCATCCTCCAGGGCTAGACTCAGAGCTCACGGCCATGCATCCCCCCTGGATACTTCCGGCTCCTCTCCTGCCTCCTTTATCACTTGTACCACACAGCTTGACCCTTGTTCCTGTCTGTGGTTTCATTTGTCCCTTATTTCACATGTTGTTTCATCCTGTCTTCCAAGTAAGAATGAAAGTTCCTCAAGGGGTAGGACCATGCCTTGTGTTTTTTTTTGAATTCCTTACAACAGAGCACAAAGCCCAACACATGAAATGCACTGGGTAAATTTCTGTCCAATTGAATAGAAATCCTTCCTCCCGGCCAACCCTGATCTCAGGTTTGAATTTAAGCTGGCTGCCTCTTATTCATTCTTTGCAGACATGGAGAAAAACTGATCTGCATCCTCCATACAGAATTTTTGATGAACTTAAAATCCATAATCTAATCCTTCTGCAGTCTCCTCTATTTCTAGGCCAAAAACTGCAAATATTTTGAGGGTTGTATAAGACCATGCACCCTGATTTACTTAGCTTTGCTTCTTGTTTAGACACTAGATCCTTGTGTATGCATGCCATTTCATGCTACCTTTTCAGTTTCCCAATTTAGAGAAAGGAGACATAAAAAGTGTATTCTCCTCTCCCATTCTTTTCTAGGTAAAGTGATTATAATTCAGGGTCATGCAAAACTAAGAGAGTTTTCTGGATTATATCTCAGGTACAGAGGTGGCCAAGATTCCCATCTCCCAAACCTCAGCCAGCTGTCTACTGCCTTTTGGGTAATCCTCAACCAGCTGTCTACTGCCTTTTGGGTAATCCACCTCACTAAAAGCCCTCCAGAAAAACACAACCTTTATTTAAAATAGGGCTTTGGCTCAAAATCCCTGTGGGTTTGGCTAGGTGTGAGCTATGGGCATGCCTTCCTTTTTAACTTTTTTTTTTTCCTTATTAAAAAGTAGTATGCACTCATTGTAGAAACTTTAGATGATACAGATAAAGAAAAAAGAAAAATCATCTCTAATCTGACTACCCAGAGAACTGTTCATTTGTGAATATATATTCACACATGTAATCTTTTGTATAAATATGATATTATTTATACTATTTCAACAACTGCTGAAGCAGTCAGAGTTCTGTGGCTATAAGTAACAGAAATCAACTCTGGCTAATGTAACAAAAAGGAATCTATTGGAAGGATACAAAGGCAGCTCAAAGATTCAATTACTAATTTCAATAATCAGGCCTTGGGGAGACTGGGGATCAGGGTGGATCTTGGAATCTAGGTAGCAGAACAGATTCATTAGGATGTTTCCAATGGGATGACTCAATACCAGCCATCTCCTGGCAGGGTGGAATTCCACTCAAGATCTGAATTTCTAGGAAAGCTTGGGTTACATCCCTGAAAGCCTGTGTGCCTCTGCGGGCAGTGAAGGGCCACACATGGCAGGAAAGACCCAGAGAGTCATCCGTGCTAGGGTTAGCCAGGGGCTATTTTGAGCATGCACACTTGACATAGCGCCTCGTCTCAAAAATGCACAGCAGTAACTTACTAGCAGACAATGACTGCGAACTTTTCCATTCATTTTCTTTCAGAATATCCACCTTTTATTTTTGTTTTTACCAAAAGAGCCCAAGTATGGAGTTTCTAAAAGATGAATAGTACTGTGAGGCTTTTAACGAGAAGCCTCCCACACCTTCCCTGAGACAACCTCTTTTAATGATCTCTAATGTTGTAATCCTCATTTTTTTTCAGATAGTATGCTTATTTGTCCATTTGTTGATTTTTAAAATTTAGGCAGCTTCTAATGCAGTGGTTTACGAAGGGCAGTCCCTGGACCAGCTGTGTCACCATCACCCAGGAAATCATCAGAAAAGCCGAGCTTTGGGGGCCCATCCCAGATAAGCTGCATCAGAGGCTTTGGGGGTGCAGCCCGGCCAGCTGTGTTTGAACAAGCCCTCCAGGTGGTGTTGATGCTGGTAATGTCTGAGAACCACAGATCTCATGTTTTCCCACTGCAGACAATAAGGATTTAAAAGAGAAGAAGGGAATGGTGTGTGTGTGTGTGTGTGGAGAGCCCATAAAGCTAGCTCCAGACACAGACTCTCCAAATACATGAACTAAAAAAAAGTTTCCTTTTTCACTCACTCTAGTAGCAGTTGGGTTCTTGCCCTGACTGATACAGGCTCTATCAACATTTGTCTTCCCCTGAACTGGCCTCTTACAAAAATGTTTCACTTAGCACTGGCTGTTCCCTCTCTTTGGAATGCTCTTCCCCCAGGGAGCCATGTGGCTTGCTTCCTCACTTCCTTCAATTGCAGCTCAAGGGTCTTATTTTTTAGGAGACTTTTCCTGAACCCCCTATTTTAATGACATATCTCTCCCCTCCCACTCTCTTTCCTCCCATCCTGCTTTACTTATCCCATAGCCCTTATCACAGCTTGATATACTATACATTTTATTCTTGATTTGTTTTGAGGTCTATCTTCTTTCCATTAAAATGGAATTTGCAGAGGATGTTAGATGTCGGCATAGAGAGGAGTGAAAGCTCATTAGTTTCCCCAGAACAACTAATAAAAAACCAGGAACAACTAGTAAATAATCCAGAATAACTGCAGGGGGACCAACGTGATCGTCCACTCATCATACACCAACCTGCAGCCTGAGCTGCAAAGCCTCATAGTGCTAGAGAGAAGCTTTCTCCCAGCAAGTGAATACAGCTCAGCTGTACTCCAACTGGGGTTTTAATTAGTGAGTGTGAACTGCTCACTATGAGCTGTGAATCCCCAACAAGCAGACAGAGGCTTTGGGTGACAACTGACCTTGGAGAGCCACAGGGTTGCGGTGGACTAGCCCTGAAGATTTTCTGTACCTGTTTCAGCTCAGTGGAGAAAGCCTCAGCCATTTTCAGTTCCCAGTACTCTGACCCAGACAAGGGTGGAGATAGCACAGGCAGAGAGAGACAATTGAAATGCTAATGACCTCTCCCTAGGGGGTCTATCTTCTCTAAGAGGAAATGGGTGGGGCCCAGTTCTACTACCTGCCTTCCATTCAGAACCAGACCCCACAGCCTGGGGGAAAACAGCCATGGGCCACACCTCCTTATACCAGTCTGGAATTACAGGCTGATAGGCACCACCTGCTGGGCAGAAAAGCACAGTGACCTGAGACATCACAGGGTATACCAATTTTCTAAGACACACCCTTAGGGAAACTGGATACTGACTATTTCTTCCTTCTGGGACCTGAGCCTGTTCTGGTCTGGGAAAACCTGATTGGGGTCACCAAAGAAACCATGCCTAGACAACAGAAAACTACAACCTACACTAAGAAAAAATGAAGTTATGGCCCAGTCAAAGGAACAAACTTACACTTCAACTGAGATACAGGAATTGAAACAACTAATAATAAGTCAATTCAAAAAGAAAGAGCTATAGCAAAAGATATAGCAAAAGAGCTGAACCGTATAATGAAAACACTGGGCATACATAAGGTAGAAACTGAAAGTTCAAGAAATCAACTGGCAGAATCTATGGAAATGAAAGGCACAACACAAGGGATGAAAGACACAATGGAAACATGCAACAGCAGATCTCAAGAGGCAGAAGAAAACACTCAGGAACTGGATGGAGAACAAGGCACCTCAAAGCCTACACACAAAAGAACAGATAGAGAAAAGAATGGAAAAATACAAGCAACATCTCTAGGAACTTAAGGACAAAACACAAAGCAAGAATGCATATGTCATTGGTGTCCCAGAAGGAGCAGAGAAGGGAAAAGGGGCAGAAGCAATAATAGAGGAAATAATCAATGAAAATTTCCCATCTCTTACGAAAGACATAAAATCATGGATCCAAGAATAGATCTGAGTAGGCCTATGCCAATACACTTAATAATCAGATTATCAAACGTCAAAGATAAAGAAAGAATCCTGAAAGCAGCAAGAGAAAAGCAATCCATTACATACAAAGGAAGCTTGATAAGACTATGTGCAGATTTCTCAATAGAAACCATGGAGGCAAGAAAGAAGTGGGGTGATATATTTAAGACACTGAAAGAGAAGAACCACCAACCAAGAATCCTATATCTGGCAAAACTATCCTTCAAATATGAGGGAGAGCTGAAAATATTCTCTGACAAACTGACAATAACAGAGTTTGTGAACAAGATGCCTCCTCTACAGGAAACACTAAAGGAAGCACTGCAGACAGAAAGGAAAAGACAGGAGTGAGAGGTTTGGAAAACAATTTTGGGAGATAGAAGCACAGCAATGTAAGTACACTGAACAAAGATGATTGTGAATATAGTTGAAAGAGGAAGGCTGGGACCATGTGGGACACCAGAACGAAAGACAAATGATAAAGACTGGGACCATATAACTCAGGGAAAACTAGGTTGCTCAACGATTGTAATAAAAGGTACAAATATGTTTTTACATGAGGTAGAACAAATGAATGTCAACATTGCAAGGTGTTAAAAATAGGGTGGGATTGGGGAAAAAATACAATCAATGCATACTAGAGACCATAATTAACAGAAACATTGTATTATGCTTCCTTTAATGTAACAAATGCAATATACCAAAGTTAAATGCATATGGGGGGGTGGGGAATAGGGGATGGGTATGGGACTCCTGGCATTGGTGATGTTGTCTGACTTTTTATTCTACTTTAGGTTAATGCTATCTTTCCTTTTGTCACTTTCTACCTATCAAAGTTTTTTTTGTTTATTTGTTTGTTTTTCTCTCTTTCTCTTTTCCTTTTCTTTTGCCTCTCTGCCTTCTTTGACTCTTCCTTCATCTTTGTAGAAGAAATGGAGATGTCCTTATATAGATAGTGGCGATGGTGCCAAATGCATAAATACGTGACTATACAGGGAACCAATGATTGTTTACTTATGACGGAATGTATGGTGTGTGAACAAACCCATCTTAAAAGACATGGGTTGATGAAGAAATCTTGAGGGCACTATATTGAGTGAAATAAGACAGACACATAAAGGCAAATATTGTAGAGTCTCACTGATATGAATTGATTATAATATGTAAACTCATTGTTCTAGTTTGCTAATGCTGCTGGAATGCAAAACACCAGAAATGGATTGGCTTCTACAAAGGGGGTTAATTTGATTACACAGCCACAGTCCCAAGGCCATAAAGTGTCCATCAACAAAGGGTACCTTCACTGGAGGATGGCCATCAGCATCTGGAAAACCTCTGCCAGCTGGGAAGGCAAGCGGCTGGTATCTGCTTTGGAGTTCTGGTTTCAAAATCGCTGTATCCCAGGACATTCCTCTCTAGGCTGCAGTTCCTCAAAAATGTCACTCTTAGTTGCTCTTGGGGTGTTTTCCTCTCTTAGCTTCTCTGGAGCAAAAGTCTGCTTTCAATGGCTGTCTTCAAACTGTCTCTCATCTGCAACTCCTCTCTCAGCTCCTGTGCATTCTTCAGTGTCCCTCTTGGCTATGGCCAGCTCACTCCTTCTGTCTGAGCTTATATAGTGCTCCAGTAATTCATTCAGGCCCACCTTGAATGGGTGGGGCAACACCTCATGGAAATTATCCAACCAAGGTCTTGTCTACAGTTGATTGAATCATGTCTCCATGGAAACACCCAAAGGATTCCAAAATCTAGTCAACACTGATGTATCTGCCCACACAAGATTGCATCAAAGATAATGGCATTTTGGGGGACATAATACATCGAAACCAGCACACTCATAGACATGAAATATAAGTTACCAGGATATAGAATGAGGCTAAAAGAATGGGGAGTGGTTGCTTATTATGAGCAGAATGTTCAACTAGGGTGAACTTAAATGTTTGGAAATGGACAGGGGTGATGGTAGCATGTTGTGAGAATAACTAACAGTGCTGAATGGTGTGTGAAGGTGGTGGAAAGGGCAAGCTCAGATTGACGCATGTCACCAGAAGGAAAGTTGGAGGTTAAAAGATGGGAATGTATAAAACAGTGAATCTTGTGGTGGACAATATTCTGTGATTAACTATACAAATATTAGAAATCTCTCTCATGAACTAGAACAAATGTATGACACTATAACTAGAAGTTAATAATAGAGGGGCATATAGGGAAAAAATATATACCTATTGCAAGCTATATACTACAGTTAGTAGTATTTTAACATTTTTTCATCAACAGTAAGAAATGTACTATACCAAAACTATGAATCAAAAATGGAGGGGGGGTGGGGTTAGGCATATGGGAGGATCTGAGTTTCCTTTTTTTGTCTTTATTCCTTTTCTGGAGTAATGAAAATGTTCTAAAAATTGAGAAAAAAATTAATTGTGTTGATGGATGCACAGATGTAGAGGGTACCATGGGCAATTAATTGTACACTTTGGATCTTTGTTAGTTGTATGGTATATGAACAATCGCAATAAATGTGTATATATATATATATATATAAAATGGAATTTGCATGAAGACAGGGATTTTATTAGTTTGTTTTTTTCCTGCCATATCCCTAATACCTAGATCAGTGCTGTTCAATAGAAATAGAATGTGAGCCACATATGCAATTGCAAATTTTCTACTAGCCACCTCAAAAAAAAATGTAAAAAGGAAGAAGTGAAATTAATTTTAATAATACATTTTAACCTAATAGATTCAAAATAGTATCACTTCAGCTTTGTAATCAAGATACAAAAATCATTCGAGTGTGCCAGTTTGTATGTATTGTGTCCCCCAGAAAAAGCCATGTTCTTTGGTGCAGTCTTGTGGTGGCAGATTTATTGGTGTTGATTAGGTTGGGACATTTGGATTGGGTTGTTTCCATGGAGATGTGCCCAACCCAACTATGGGTTATAACTCTGGTTGGATGGTTTCCATGGAGGTGTGGCCCCGCCCATGCAGCATGCGCCTTGTTCACTGGAGCAGTATATAAGCTCAGACAGAAGGAGCGAGCTTGCTACAGCCAAGAGGGACACTTTGAAGAATGCACGGGAGCTGAGAGAGAAACATCCTGGAAGAAAGCCATTTTGAAACCAGAACTCTGGAACAGACTCCAGTCACGTGCCTTCCCAGCTAACAGAGGTTTTCCAGATGCCATTGCCCATTCTCCAGTGAAGGTACCTTATCTTGGACACTTTATGGCCTTAAGACTGTAACTTTGTAACTAAATAAACCCCCTTTAAAAAGCCAATCCATTTCTGGTATTTTGCATTCCGGCAGCATTAGCAAACCGGAACAATGAGATATTTTACTTTCCTCTTTTCATGCTAAATCTTCAAAATCTGTGTGTACTTTACACAGACAGCACATCTCGGTTCAGACCAGCCACATTTCAAGTGCTCAGTAGCCCCGTGTGGCTGGTGGTCACCAGAGTGGGCAGTGTAAGCCTCGACAGTGCCCTGGTCATGGTATCCTTCAGTAGATGGAATAAACAAAGCCCAGTAGTATCAGTGGAAGAATGTAAGTTCTGATGGATGGAGCCAGAAGGACTTATGGCTCTTTCTGAAACCATCATCAGTAAGAAAATGAACAGCTGGGTTGCATCAAATTTAGAGACAGCCCTAGCATGATGTATCTGTAGTGATTAAGGGACAGAACCTTTAAAAAACAAAATGGCACCCCAATTTCTTTACATGACAATGTCATAATGTGTTTTTAATTGGATTAATTCTCTGAAGAAGACGAAAGGGAAGTGGCTGCCTACCAGTGTTAAGTACCTCCAAATGGTCTCAAAATCAATTAAAGCTAAAACTAATTAGCAGAGGCATTAATTGAAAGGGAGATTTAAAAAAATCCTTTTGTTTCAAAACTATTTTATGAACAAATTTCAGGTTGTGGTGCAAATCGAAATCAATGAAAACCAAATATCATTCTCGAAAGTTGGGTTGTCAGGGCTGGAATGATGATATTTGAGAGCAGAACTTTAATGGGCCTGAGGTTCTGAGAGCATCGTGCATATGAACAGCTCAGGGCCTTGTGGAGAATTAAACTCTGGAGTCAGTGCAACGGGAGACAGTCACAGCCCCCCCCCCCCCTGCCAAATCCCCATCTGCATTGGCTGACCTCCATATCAATAGCTCTTAGCCAGGAAAAATTATCTTTCCCTCCTGCAATCAAGCATTTCAGTGGAAAGCAATCTTCCATTTATTTGTGCCATTTTTCCTCAATTGCTTGAGTGTGGCAGAAAAATGGGTGGCATGACCTCACATGGTCTTTCTGATCTTTTTCCTCACTGACTAGCAATGCTTCTTTGAATTTATGGTTCCAACTTCTGTCAGAAGACAGCACTGGGTACAGCACGGAATGTGCTAGCTCAATACTAAGGCCTCCAGAGGATGCAATTCATTAAAAAAGTCACGTCTGATGGGGACATTGCAGCTCTCTCTGGATTTTTCCTCAGAAGGCCCTCATTGCCTGGGTTTTGCTGAATGTGCCTCTGCCTTGCTCCCTTTCTCATTTCTTTAGGGAATCCACTTCCTCTCCCAACATCCTTTTACCCTGACTCCTCTCCTCTTCTTTTCATTTTTCCTGTTACAGGTGACATTTATCAGACCATTTCTATGTGCCAGGCACCTAAGTGCTTTATTTGAATGATCTCATAGCATTGTTCTAGGCTCTGGGGCTATGGCAGCAAAGAGAACAGGCCAAACTCCTGCCCCCCATGCTACATGCTACGTTAGTATCCATGCTAATGGAGAGGCAGGTAAGACTTGTGATGAAGAAGCACAGTATGCACTTGTTAGGGAGTGGTAAGTGCCAAGGCAAGTGAAGAGGAGGCAATGTTGAATTTCACCTGAGCCCTGTGTTTCTAGAAAATGGTGAAGGTTAAGGAGTGTCCCCACCCCTTTGTGTTCTGGAAAATAACTTATTGCAAAGAGCCATCCTTCCCCATGTGACTTAGACAAAACTCAGGGATGCCTCCTTGTTTACTTATGACAAGGCCAGACACAAACCCTCCAAATTCACATTCTTTGTTGCATAAATGATTAGCTGAACTGCTTGATAAATTGCAACAGAATGCTTATTAACCAAACTTGGGTTAAGCAGTGCTCCTTCCCCCGGTCCCTGGGCTTTGGCCCACCCTCAGTGTGAGTCAGCACAGGGCCCCTCCTGAAGGCCCCTCCTAGAGATGGCCTCAGGGTAAAACACCCTCTGACCTAGGATCTGCTCTGGCCACCCTCCCTTCTTCCCCACATCCAGTTCCTTCTGGCCTTGTTTACTCCTCTCGGTAAAATAACCCCCCTTTTTGCCTAACCCTTGAGATACTTGCTGATCACAGGGTCACAGCTGTTTCAATAGACCCCTCCCCCTGTTACAAAAGTCCATCCCCCACTCTTCTATAATAATCTTCTGAATAAAGTCTCTCCGTATCAAGTCTGGATTTTTTTTTTTTTTTAATTTGTGACAAGACGGGGGGATACAAAATGCTGGTGGGGTGCGGGTGGATTGAAATTGACAGGTAGCTAGGGGAGCCCTACTGGGGAGGTGGCATCCGAATAAAGGCGGTTATAAGCAAGTCATTCTTGGCTCAGGAAGCATTGGAAAGTCTGCTCTGACCATGCACTTTGTTCAAGGTATTTTTATTGAAATATACGATCCTACAATAGAAGATTCTTATAGAAAGTAAATTGAAGTAGATGCACAACAGTATATGCTTGAAATCTTGGATGCTGCAGGAACAGAACAGTCTAAAGCAATGAGAGATTTGTACATGAAAAATGGACAAGGCTTTGCATTAGTTTATTCCATCACAGCACAGCCCATATTCAATATTTACAAGATCTGAGAGAACAGATTCTTCAAGTAAAAGACACAGTGATGTTCCAATGACTGTGGTTGGTAGTAAGTGTGGCTTGGAGGATGAAAGAGTTGTAGAAAAGGAGCAAGATCAAAATCTAGCAAGACAATGAAACAACTGTGCAGTCTTAGAATCTTCTGCAAAATCAAAAGTAAATGTTAACGAGAGGCTTCTGGAAGACGGTGGCTAGGTGACACAGGGCAAAAAAACACCTCCATGAAAAATACTAGATAAAAGCCAGAAAGTGGCCCAGAACATCAGTTCCGGTGATGCACAAGCTAGACAAGATCTGCTAAATCCACAGGGACCGTGCACTTGGTGAAACTGGGAGTCTACACTCTGAAATGAGTGAGTAAGCCTGCTGACTATCCGGCAGCCATGCTGCGGTGTGGGAAAACCATGGGTTGGTGTTTGGAGTTGAACCAGTTCTTTTTTAAAAAAACCAAAAGCGGCTGCGGGTACAGCAGTGAGAGCCGCACAGTGAAGTGTGGCAGGAACTGGCTGTGCCAACATCTCAATATCTGGCGTGGATGATAGCCTTAGTGCACCCGCTGCTAATTGTCTCAGAGTGAGGAAGGCAGAGGGGAGCCAAAAGGGGAAAATAATCACACCCGTTACAGCCATCTTCCTGGTGGGCTGGGAATGCTCCTGCCTGGCGCCAGCGCCAGCACCACAGCTCAGAGCTGCACCAGAAAACCCAGTGTGACAGGAAGTATTTCCAGCAACACACACATGCCACAATATTGGGCATGGACAGTAGCCTTTCATGCACCCACAGCTAATTGTCCCGGAGCTAGGAAGGCAGAGCTGTGCAAAAAGGGGGAAATTAACACGCCCCATGTAGCCATCCTTACAGCAGGCTGGGAAAACCTCTACGTGGCTGGTGGCCCAGAACTTCCCTGGGGGATGGCGTTCACCCGTGACGTAGCATAGCCTTCCCTCGGCAGAGGCCCTAGAAGGGCATGGCTGGGAAGAGGGACACACTCAGAAATCCCAGGGTCCATACACCAATACCAAGGACTTGTGGGTCAGCGCCAGAGACAATCTGTGGTGAGACTGAACTGAAGGTTTAGACTCTTGCAACAACCTTAAATCTCCAGGAACACCTGGGAGGTTTGATTATTAAAGCTGCCCTCCCTCCCTATCCACTCAGACACACGCCCCACATTCAGGACAGACAGCACCAACAACACACCCAAACTTGGTGCACCATTTGGAACCCCACAAAAATCAGACCATCAAACACCATGAAGACAAAGTTGGGGAGAACTGGCTTGAAGGGAATAGGTGGCTCGTGGACACCACCTGCTGGTTAGTTAGAGAAAGTGTATGCCACCAAGCTGTAGATCTGACAAATTAGAGATTAGTCTTTGAATTAGCCTACATATCTTAAAAGAACCCCATCAAGTTAAGCAAATGCCAAGAGGCCAAAAACAACAGAAAAATTTAAAGCATAAGAAAAGCCAGACAATATGGATAAACCAAACCCAAACACCCAAATCAAAAGATCAGAGGAGATGCAGTACTTGGAGCAATTAATCAAAGAACTAAAGATAACAAACAAGAGCATGGCACAGGATATAAAGGACATGAAGAAGACCCTAGAAGAGCATAAAGAAGAAATTGCAAGAGTAAATGAAAAAGTAGATGATCTTATGGAAATAAAAGAAACTGTTGACCAAATTAAAAAGATTCTGGATACTCATAGTACAAGACTAGAGGAAGAATGAATCAGTTACCTGGAGGTGGACAAAATGGAAAATGAAAGAACAAAAGAAAGAATGGGGAAAAAAAATTGAAAAAATGAAAATGGACCTCAGGGATATGATAGATAAAATAAAACATCCAAATATAAGACTCATTGGTGTCCCAGAAGGGGAAGAGAAGGGTAAAGGTCTAGAAAGAGTATTCAATGAAATTGTTGGAAGAAAACTTCCCAAACCTTCTACACAATATAGATACACAAAGCATAAATGCCCAGTGAACTCCAAATAGAACAAATCCGAATAAACCCACTCCAAGACATATTCTGATTAGACTGTCAAATACTGAAGAGAAGAATCAAGTTCTGAAAGCAGCAAGAGAAAAGCAATTCACCACATACAAAGGAAACAATATAAGACAAAGTAGTGACTACTTAGCGGCCACCATGGAGATGAGAAGGCAGTGGCATGACATATTTAAAAATTCTGAGAGAGAAAAATTTCCAACCAAGAATACTTTATCCAGCAAAGCTCTCCTTCAAATTTGAGGGAGAGCTTAAATTTTTCACAGACAAACAAATGCTGAGAGATTTTGCTAACAAAAGACCTGCCCTACTTCAGATACTAAAGGGAGCCCTACTGACAGAGAAGCAAAGAAAGGAGAGAGCGATATGGAGAAAGGTTCAGTAATATATTGTTGGATTCAATTTGCCAATATTTTGTTGAGAATTTTAGCATCTATATTCATAAGAGATTTTCGTTTGTAGTTTTCCTTTCTTGTAACGTCTTTATCTGGTTTTATCATCAGGGTAATGCTGGGACTTGTGTAACTTCTCCCCTTCAGTCTCATCAAATATATAATTGGTTTAAACAATAGGTGCTAGTGCATTAGGTTGTTATGCAGGTTAAACCACTAAATACATGTAAAGCTTAGTACATAATAAGTACTAAATACATATTTTTTAAAGTATTGCTTTCTTGGAAGTAAATTCTACATGATTACAATTCAGTATTCAATTACCATGTTGTTAGATTTCACTTGCTAAATGTTTATTTATGACTTTTTCTTTGGTATTTGTAAAGTGATTCACTTATCATCTTCTTTATATATCCTGTTCTTGTCCACCTTTGGTATCAGGGTTTGGCTAACTTCCAAAAGCAAGGTGAATAGCCATCCATCTTTTTCTAGGCTCAGGAAGTGTTTACATAATATAGAAAATCATCTGGGCCTGGGACCTATTTTTGTATTAGTTATATATTGCTGTGTAACAAATTACCCCCCAAAACTTAATGGTTTAAAACAACAAACATTTATTACCTCATAATTTCTGTAGATCAAGAAACTAAGCATGGATCTCTCACAGGCTGCAATCAAGGTGTTGGCTGGGATTTCAGTCATCTTAGGGCTATCTAGGGGGAGGATACATTTCCAACCTCACACATGTGGCTGATGGCAAGATGCAGTTTCCTGTGGGTTGTCTGACTCAAGATGTCAGTTCTTCATGGACTATTGGCCAGAGGCCCCCTCAGTTCATTGACACATGGAACTCTCCCCAGGGCAGCCCACAACTTGACAACTGGCTTCACTAAGGGAGAGAGTCATGTAGCAAAACAGGAGTGACTGTCTGTTTTGTAACCTAACCTTGAAAGTAATATCCCATCACTTTTGCTGCAGTCTATTGGCTAGAAGAAGCGAGTTGCTAGTCCAGCCACCCTCAAAGGGAGGAGATTACACAAGGGTATGAATACCAGTAGGTGCTATTATGGGCCATATTAGAGGCTGCCTGCAACAGATTTTAAAGGTAGATCTTTGACTACCCTTCCACTTTCTTCTATGGCTATAGGTCCATACTAGTCCTATAACTTTTCTTATACAATTTTGGTAATTTATTGTTGCCTACCAAATAATTATGTTTCTGTTTTGAAAATTTATTTGTTAAAAAATCTAATCTGGAGCTGAAGCTTATTCCTATCATTATTTATGTCTCCCCTCTCTTTTTCTTTATCAGAAAGATCACTTGCCTAATTTGTTGGTCATTGCAAAGAAGCAGTTTTTTGTGTATTGCTCAATTCTATTTTTTGTATTTTCTTTCATTGATTTCTGACTTTATTAATTACTTCCTTTTACTTTCATTTGAGCTTATTTTGTGTGCTTTCACCTAGATTCTTGAAAGCTTGGTTTCTTTGTTTTCAATTTTTATTTCTAATAAATGCATTTAAGCCCATGTATTTTCCTCTGAGTACTAGTTTGGCTATACCCCACTGGTTTTGATATGTAGAGCTCTTATTGCTTTTCATTTTGCAATGGTTTGTAATTTCCATTTTAACTGATTTCTCCTTAACCAGATTAAAAGTGCAGTGCCCCACCTTCCTTATTTCCATGGGCATAGATTTTAAACCATCCTTATTATTATTATTATTATTTTTGTTAAAATGTTATTTTATTGTCCTGTGGTTAATGTGGTCCTAGATGATTTTTTCTTTTAATTTTTATTCAAATAACATATATATGGCCTAAAATTCCCCCCTTTAACATATACAATTCAGTACTATTAATTACATTTGCAATTTTGTGTTACCATCACCACCACGTATTACCAAAATTTTACAATAGACCCAAAGAGAAACTTTGTACAATTTAAGCATTAACTCTCCATTCCCTACCTCCAACCTAGCCCCTGGTAACCTGTATTCTGGATTCTGATTCTATGAGTTTGCTTCTTCTAATTAATTCATATCAGTGAGATCATAAAGTATTTGTACTTCTGTGACTGGCTTATTTCATGCAACCTGACTTCTTCAAGGTTCATCCATGTTCTTGCATGCATCAGAACTTTATTCTTTTTTAATGCTGAGTAGTGTTCCATTATATGTATATACCACATTTTGTATATCCATTCATCAGTTGATGGATGCTTGGGTTGCTTCCATGTTTTGGCAATGTGAATGATGCCGTTATGAACATCAGTGCACAAATATCTGTTTGATTCCCTGCTGGGTCACATGGTAATTCTATACCTAGCTTTCTGAGGAACTGTCAAACTGTCTTCCACAGCAGCTGCATCATTTTACATTTCCACCAGCAATGAAAGTGTTATTTCTCCACATCCTCCCCAACACTGATAATTTTTTTGTTTTTAACTGGTAGCCATTCTCATTGATGTGAGATGGTATCTCATTGTGGTTCTGATTTACATGTCCCTAGTAGCTAATGATATTGAGCATCTTTTCATGTGTTTTTTTGCCATTTGTGTATCCCCTTTGGAGAAATGTCTATTCAAGTCTTTTGCTCATTTTTTAATTGAGTTGTTTATCTTTTTAATCTTGAGTTGTAGGATTTCTTTATATGTGCTGGATAGTAAACCCTTATTGGATATGTAGCTTCCAAATATTTTCTCCCATTGAGTAGGTTCTTTTTTCACTTTCATGATAAACCCTTTGATGCATAAAAGTTTTTAATTTTGATGACGTCCCATTTAACTATTTTTTTCTTTTAGTGCTTGTGGTTTAAGTGTAAAGTCTACAAAACCATTGTCTAACACAAGATCCTGAAGATGTTTCCCTATGTTTTTTTTTCTGAAGTTTGATAGTCCTGGTTTTTATATTTAAGTCTTTGATCCATTTTGAATTAATTTCTGTGTCTGATGTGAGAGAGGGATCCTCATTCATTTATTTTTTAATTTTTTAATTTTTTAATTTTATTTATTTATTTATTTATTTATTTATTTATTTATTTATTTATTATTTTGGCATATGGATATCCAGTTATCCTAGTACCATGTGTTGAAGAGATTATTCTTTCCCAATTGAGTGGACTTTGCAGTCCTGTCAAAAATAATTTGGCCAAAAAAAAAAAAAGAAAAAATAAATGAACAATGGAGGGGAGGAAGGGAATAGAATGTTTGGATGTTCTTTTTTATTTTAATCTTTATTTTATTTTTTGGATAATGAAAATGTTCAAACTTTGTGGTGATAAATGCACAACTATATGACAATACTGTTAACAACTGATTGTACACTTTGAATGACTGCATGTTATGTGATTACATCTCAATAAAATTCCATTAAAAAATAAAAAAAATTAAAAAATGTTAATGAGATATTTTATGATCTAGTGTGACAAATTAACAGAAAAACTCCAGTGCCTGGACGGTCTGCAAAAAGATATCATGTCGGCCGCTTTACTATACTAAAGGTGTTGTAGCGCTGAGCCAGGTCTGAGGAACTGTTGTCCAATACAACAGTGCCAGCATTCCAACTTCCTTATACCACCAACATCTGAAATGGACTTTCCTGTGTTGGTACCTTTAAGAGGTGGATGAAAGCTACTGCATCAGTTTGCACATTCTAATCACTTCCCAGTATCACAAGAGATTTTTACTTATATAATAGTCCTGGAGTCTGTAACTGGTGAAACCAGAGGCTGCATCCAGTATAACTGCTTAAGAAAAATTTTTTATCGACCAATGTTGTACATGTAGAAAAATGGTGTATTGTAGACTTTAACATGCCCCATAAACTTTGTATTGGAGAGTACAATAATGTAAATCCTAAAAACACCACTATTTTAGCTTAATGAAAGAAAGTCCAAAAGGCTCCTGTATAGACTACTTAGATTACTTTGCTTCTTTGATACTTGTAGCTCATTGTAATTTTTTTAAGAAATTCAAGGTCATTATCACTGTTTTATACAAAATAAGTGCTTTTGATTTATGCAGGTCTATAAGTTTTTTTTTTTAATTTTTGAAAAACCTGTGGAGACAGTGATCTTGTCTTTAAAATATGAGTCTTTTCAGTAAAATGTCTTAGATTAAAGACATTGTCACCTTTAATATCTGTTGGGAAGGAAATGCCTAGATTTTTCAAATTTCTTGTTTCTTTTTTTTATTTACATAGGGGACAATGTTTATAGTTGTGAATAAAGTGGGGGTCTACAATAAGAAGTGTATATTTTCAAACAATTTTTTAATGATTTAACAATTGGAGTAAATCAAAATTTCAGTTTCAAGCCAAACAATTTTCAGGCTTCTGCAGCTGTAGATTCTCACTGTGAATTCCTTGCTTGCATGTGCATAAGAGTATTTTCAATACCAGAAACACGTTTCATACTTTTGCCTGGTAGTGATTATTTCACGTGTAACGTTTTGCTTGAGATGTTGAATGGTGGATGAGATCTGTGCATGCGGATGTAGGAAATAATTTGAATCTTGTGTAATTTGTCACAAGGCCTAAGTTGTAATAACTATTGCTCTATTATTTAACAATGCCTTGCTCCTTCATATGCATTATTGCTTGGGTATAAAGACTGTGTATCCATACAACAGGGAGCCACAGTATTTAAATTGGCCAACCTAATGTTACAACTATTTGAGATGGCCAAATGCAAACTTGCTTGCAACTACTTTGAGGTGGCAAATGCAAACTTGGTGCAATTTTGTATAACTTAGCATGAGTAGTTCCATAAATTTGGACTGCTATTCCCCATCCCAGCCCCCAAAAGAGGTATAAAATGAATTCATGATAAAATTTTTACTTTACTCATCCTGAGGGATCCAGGCTGATGTTATACCTGGTTCAAAGAGGAAGTCAAAGAACAGGCACATTTATAGATCGGGAATATTGCAATGATTGTGCAAACAGAAGCAAAACTGGTTTCTTCCACCTTGGTACATAGAGGTCACTTCAATTTCTACAGGACACAATAAACTTCTTAAAGGAGAAAAATAATCTGAGACTCAGACAGGTTAAGAAACATACTTGAAGTTGCTCGGCAGCTGTCAAAGCTGGGTTTGGAACACCCAAGCCTCTTGCCTTTATTAGGCTGACACTCAGTGATTTAGGAAAGGTAGAGGCTTGCTAAAGTATTTTCAGATATTTGGAAAGCAGTAAAACTTGGTCTTATAATGTTAAATCCTCTCAAAAGAGATGCATACCTTAATATCCAAATCAACAAATATTTCCTAAATGTCTGCTCTGTGCTAAGCATGGAAAAAAGGCATGAGGGACCCAAAGATAAATAAGAAATAGCTTCCAATGAGCCAGCAATTTAATGATGCAAAAAACAACCCTCACACAGTGCAGATGCACAGAACACACTGAATATATTAATCCAGCATACTGATGGAATATTCTTCACCCATTTCCCACGTCCACAGTTTTACAGGGTACATATGCAGTCACAAGGGGCATGAAACATCAGATATGTAAATTTTTTCACTGCAATGCAAAATTCCACAGAAAACTACAGCTAGGGAGATTTGTAGTGAAGCTTGGTGGGAGAGCTGCTTGAAGTACCAGGATAAGGAAGATGGTAGCTTGTAAATATTTGCATCCAAAATTGAGAGGTTCTTTGTTAACCCTGATAAGAAGTTAAGGGTCTAAGGATAACTCACAGAAAGGCAATGAATGACTTATTTTCAGTGAAAAGCTGTTACTGCTCCAACTACTCTAATTTTCTTCCTTGCCTGTGCCTAACACAGAGTAGGTGCGTAATTCATACTTATTGGAAAATTAATTCACTTAGGGTCTAAAGTGGTTCAAGAGTTTACTTTTCAGCTTCTTTTTTTTATCTCCTCCTCATTTGAAAACTGAGAACACAAGGATTTCCTGTGGGATGATGGTACTGGGGAGCTTTGAAAGTCTGCTTTCCTTGTTTCTTCTCTTTTTTTTCCGTATGCATTTCCTTCCTTATTTCATAAAGAGTCTAATCTCTCTCTTTCTACCTCTGCCCTCGTTTGTCTATGAATTCTACCAGAAAAAGATGGGAGCTCTGGTGTTTTCTTTCTCAGAGCCTCTGGGCAATCTGGTTGTGACATCTGTCACCACAGTGGTCTCAAGGTTTTATTCAGTCACCTGCCCAATTAGGTGGGTGTCCTCTTTCACCACAGCTCTCCCACGTGGGTTCCTCCTGAATTCATGACTCCATTAGGATACTTTTAGCCACGAGCAATACAAAACTTAACTAAAAGTATGCTAAACATAAAGGACATTTATCATCTCACCTATCCATCAAGGATATGGGAAGATCCAGGGTTGGTTACATTGCTCAACATCACCAACAGAAGACCCAGGAGCTTCCCATACCACTAGACTGGGCATGATAGATTCTCTTGGGTCACAGATTGGCTAAAGCAGATCCAGGCTCTGTTTGTAGACATGATGATACACAGCAAAGAAGAGGACCATTTCCTATTATCTCCTTTTATTTCTGAAGAAAATGTTCCCAGATGCCACAAATCAGGCATCTTTTCATATGTTATTGGCCAGAAGAGGGTGAATCCCATTCCAAAAACAGTGACAGGTCAGGAGAAAAGAAAGACTTCCTTGAGTGGCTTAAGCAGCTTGAGATTCTCTCTCTAGGGGTGGGAAGAGGTCCAGGTTCCACTAAATGATGTGGTTACTCTAGAGAGTGTGAATAAAATCATCCTCTGTGAGCAACAAAGAGGAAGAAGTGGACATTGGGTAGACAACCAAAAGTGACAGCCACACGTGATATTACGGGAATAAATATCCTAGACAGGGGAGGCCATTCTTCTCTAAAATATGAAGAAGTACCTACTTACTATAGAGGCAGGATAGGAATAAGGTAGAAAAATTTTAGGGATTTCAAAATTCATTTGGGTGCATCTTGACTGAACTTTGAACTCTTGACAATGTATAAAACTCATTGAGGGAAAATAGTACTTGTAAAACAGGACCCTAAATATATTTTCTCTCCAAAGATTAAACTTTTAATTTTTTGATATGCTATGAAAAGGGGGCTGCACACTTAAAACTGCAGTTCAAATGCTATTTTTTCACTCCCCTCCTTACGCAGATGACCTAGAGCTGCTTTGGATGCAGAACAAGAGGAAGAATGGTGACATCTGCTTACACCATACTCATTCTTTCAACAAGTACATATCAATCAAACACTTGTGCTATTTCAAATAATAGCTAACATTTACTGGACACCTACTCTGTGCTAAGTGCTTGACGTGTATCATCTTATTTAGATCTATTGACCCTCTGAAGTTGCTAAATGTAGTGGACCTTTGTTGTTTTGCCCTTTTGGCATCTATTTCCTCCTCTTCTGATAACGCTATTCAATTTTTGACTTGGATAAGTATTTATACCCAGTCTAGGCAGGGTTTCACAAAGCCCTGTCCCACAAGCAACGAAAGAAATAATAGATAAATTGGATTTCCTAAAAATTAAAAAGTTTTGTGCATCAAATGATACTATCCAGAAAGTGAAAAGACAACCAATAGAATGGGAGAAAATATTTGCAAATCATATATCTTTTAAGGGTCTAATATCCAGATTATATAAAACACTCTTACAGATCAATGACAAAAGACAAACAACCCGATTTTAAAAAGGGCAAAGGACCTAGTTGGATGTATTTCCAAAGAAGATACATAAATGGCTAATAAGCACATGAAAGGATGCGCAACATCGTTAGTCATTAGGGAGATGCAGATTAAAACCATAATGAGATATCACTTCTGTGATGCTTAGGTTTGTGTGCCAACTTGGCCAGGTGATGGTGCCCAGTTGTCTGGTCAAGCAAACGCTGGCCTAACCATTACTGCAAGGACATTTCATGTCTGGTTAATAAACCCGAGGCTGGTTTATTAAATCATTATTCAGTTGATTGCTTCTGTGTCTTATTACATCTACAATCAATTAAGGAAGTATCTTCCACAATGAGAGAATCCAATCAGTTGGATTTAATCCAATCAGTTGAAGATTTTCAAAGGAGAAGAGAGAACTTTCACTTCTTCTTCAGCCAGCCAGCCTCTCCTGGGGAGTTCATCAAAAACCTTCATCAGAGTTGCCAGCTCATGGCCTGCCCCACGGAATTTGGACTTGTGTATCCCCAGAGTTGCATGAGATGCTTTTATAAAATCTCATATTTACAGGTATCTCCTGTTGGTTCTGTTTCCCTAGAGAACCCTGACTAATGTAACTTCTCACCCACTGGGATGGCTATGATCACAAAGACAGAAACAGCAAGTGTGTTGACGAGGATGTGGGGAAAATGGGACACTCATCCACTCTGCTGGTGGGAATGTAAACTGGTGCAGCTGCCTTGGACCACAGTCCGGAAGTTCCTCAGAAAGCTAAATATAGACTTACTGTGTGACCCAGCAATTCTACTCCTAGATGTATACCCCAAAATTGAAAACAAGGTTCAAACAAAGATTTGCATATGAATGTTCATGGTCATGTGCACTCTTCAGAATTGCCAAAATGTGGAAACAACTCATATGTTCACCAACTGATGCATAGATAAACAAAATATGATATATATATATAATTCAATATTATACAGTCTTATAAAAAGAATGAAGTATTGACACATGCTACAACATGGATGAACCTGGAAAACAGGTTCATTTACACTAAGTGAAAGAAACCAGATGCATAAGATCACATATGGTACGAATCCGTTTATATGAAATATCCCAAATAACAAATCCATAGAGACAGAAAGTAGATTAGTGGTTGCTGGGGCAGGGAGAGTGACCACTTCATGGATACAGAGTTTCCCTTTGGGGTCACAGAAATGTTTTGGAAGTTGATAGAGGTGATCATTGCACAACATTGCAAATATATTACATGCCACTGAATTGTATACCTGAAAATGGTAAATTTTAACTTCAATTTAAAAACTGAAAAAAGAAAGCCCCGACCTACCCTGACCAAATAAAGGTCAGGTGAACCAAGCTAAGCCACCCAGATCTGCATTCCCAGGAATTTGAATCTTCCTTCCCAAACTGCCTCCTCAACTGAAATGTCATCCAAAACTGGACAACTAATTTTCTTCCTATCCCAAGATGTTCCCCCTGCAAGTGACCCTAAAAATGTCAACTTCATCCTTTTGGCTGCTCAGACGGAGAGCCTTGGAGCCATCCTGAGCTGGTTACTTATTCTCACACCTTACCTGTAACCTGTCAGGAAATCGTGTTGGCTCTACCGTCAAAACACATCCACCTCCTCTGCTGTCACCACCCTACTGAGAACCACCAGCATCTCTCCTGGATGACCACAGTGACCTGACCAATGTCTCAGTTTGTGCCTTGTCCTCCTTGGTGGTAACATCTTCCTGAATGTTCTCCTCTGAGCCCACCTCTTGGTTTCCATGCCCTGGGCCATCAGTCCTGCCCTGTTGCATGCGAGCTGGACTTAGTGATTTGTTTCAAAGGAATAGAATAAGGTGGAAGTGATTTCTGCCTGGCTCCTCTCTGTCTCTCAGATCACTCTTTATGACTAGCCAGACGCCCAGTCATAAACAAACTCATCCAAAGGCATATGTGGGGAGGGACTGAGCTTCCTGCCAAGGGTCATGCTAGTGAAGTTGGAAGCGGGTCCTCTAGCCCCAACCCCAGCCCCAGCCTTCAGCAGATTGCACCCACCTCTCATTGCTCCACTGCTCATGACCCTGCAGTGCAGGGGGAGGGTGGGAAAGCCAGAGCCCTTATGCTGACTCACAAGGTCCTCTGCGGCCGGACTTCCCATTCCTTTCCGACCTCAGCTCTAACTTCCCTCTCTCACTCACTTTGCCCAGCTGGTCCCGGCGGCCAGGCACAGGGTCACCCAGGGCCTTTGGCCAGCTCTGTCCTTTGCCTGGGGCACTTTCCCCCAGATACCCACACTCCCCTCTCAGCTCTTTGAAGTCTTTGCTCAAATAAGGGTTTTGGGATGGTGGTGATGGTAGCACAACTTTTTGAATGTAATTATAATATTTGAATGTGGCTAAAAGGGGAAATTTTAGGTTGTGTATGTTACTAGAATAAAAATTTTTTAAAAAGCACCATGGGACTGTACAACAGAAACAGTGAACTCTATTGTAAACAATGGACTACGGTTAATAGGACAATTATAACAATGTCCTTTCATCAGTTGTAACAAAGTTACCACACTAATGCAAAGTGCTAATAATGGGGGGTGGGTGGGTCTATGGGAACTCTGAATTTCCTGCATGATTTTTCTGTAAACCTACAACTTCCCTAACAAAAGACATTATGTATATACAGTATATAAAATACCACCCTCTAATGAGGCCACTCTGACCAATTTATCTAACTGCAATAGCCTCTCACGAACCCGTCCCACCACTGCCAACCCTCTTTCTTCTGATCTTTCTCTTCGTCCACGACACTCATCACCTCCTAACATATCCTGTACAATGGAGTTTTGTCTCTCCTCCCTCCTCCCTAACTTGAAAGTCAACTCCTCAAGGGCAGGGATCTTTGTTTTATTCGCTGCTGTATCCCAAGCAATTGGAACAGCCTGGCAAACAGTAGGTACTTAATAAATATTTGATCCATGAATTGATAAATGGAGGGAGACAGGGATTGCCCTCAGTCTCTCTTGCCTGAGAACAGTGCCCTAAAGGGATGCTGGTGGTGGAGGGGCTCTTATCCCTTCGTTATGTTACTTAGATTTCCATTCAATGTCATTTTTGCTTGATACTTAGAGTCATTTCCTGTTCTCTGCAGCCCAAGAAAGAACTGATGCAATGGGATTCTCACTGCTTTACAGGTGTGAAAATGGAAGTTCAAGGCTAGTGCCACATTTATATTGACTGTTCTCTATGAAGTACAATCAATATAAGGAAGGCCACAAGACATGCCTTGGAAGGAGTCACACTCGAGCTGCGGAGTGAAGGCACACAAAATAAAACAACCACACAAAGGAGCAAGGGGGAGCAGAGCCAGGGAAGTAGTCTAAGAAGTGGCAAATTTCAAACTTTAGAGCCTAAGTGGGGACAGTGTTGTCTCTGAAATGTCCCCCTCAGCGTCTGTCCTGAAGACCCACAGCCACATCTCCCAAGACTCAGCAATTCCAGTCCTGGAGAAATTCCCCAAAGAAACATCAGCACACCTAAAACAGAGGTAATAGGGGTACACTCTACTCAATAGCCAAAGCCTAGAAATACACAAACGTATCAAATCATTAATGGAAGAGTTGATTAGTAAACTGTGGTACAGTTAAGATTATATAGCAATCAAAACTAATGGATCAGAGCAGGGGTCAACAAACTCTCCAGCTCATGGTCTGCAAGCTAGGAATTTTATTTTCACATTTTTAAAGGGTTATTAAAAATAAACAAAGAAGAATATGTGACAGAGGCTGTACGTGGCTTGCGGAGCCTAGAAAGTTCATCTGGACCATTACAGAAAAATTTGCAGAATGATCCCTAAACTAGAGCCACGTGTGAAAATGCAGATGAATCAACATTGAGTGAAAAAAAAGTCTCCAAATTTTATGTATAGTATGATATCTTTTTTATTCAGTTAAAACCAACTAAAAAGAAAATAGGCCTTTAAGGACACATACCAATGCAATCAAAATATACAAGAAGAAAATCAAGGGAATGATAGGATTCAGGAGAAAGCTTATCTTCCTCTGGTGTGGGGAGGCAGAAGGATGGAGCCGAGTCGGGCCCAGGTTCTAGCTATTGTTGTTGGAGAGTGGATAGATGGTGCTTATTATTTTCTTAAAAGAAATAACCAAGTAAACAAATAAATAAAAGCAGGCCAGGGCTGGGCCAACAATGAGAGTTCAACACAAGCCAAGGCTTAATCTCATTCTGGCACCCGAGGTCCAAGAAAATTAACAAATAAACCATATTTGTTGCAGATTTAAAAAAATAGCAATACATCAGGCTAAAAAAATGATTAAATTAGTAAGACTCCTCTCTTCCTCGCTTGTCTTCTTCAGAGGTGCCATGTAAAAGTATGGCATAGAAGTTGCCCTCATCACTTGTGCTCACACCATTGGCCAAACACAATCTGCAAGGGATTCTGGGAAATATAGTCTTTATTCCAGGAGGCCATGGGACCAGCTAAAAGTCAGGAATTCTATATTCTTTTCTGTACATAGGCCAACATATAAATGCACATGCATGCAATTTTATTTATGAAACTATATGTACTCTACAGAAGCTATTACTGTTCTATAGGCTGTATTTTTGCAGAGAGCAATGTTATCATAGAAGTCTTTCTGGATCAGTTCATATAGTCATTTCTAATTCTTTCGATTGTTACATTGTGTTCCGTTGTATGTATGTAGCAAGATTTTTATAATCAGCCTCTTATTCATCCACACTTAGGCTATTTCCAGTTGCTGCAGATCTTCTGAAAGATTGTGGATGACCACATACTTATATTACACCACTGAAAAGCAGAGACAGCGCCCTTGCTGAGAAGTCTGGCTTTTCAAGGATGACACTGCTGCCTTGATTTTGCTGCACATCAGCAACAAATCAACTAAACAGACAGACTTCAGTTGGCTGCTGACACATACAGTGAAACTCCCAGGCAGATAAGCTGGTGACGCTGTGGTCCTTCCAGGGGGGAGCGTGACTGCATTTTAGTACAAGGCTTCTAACCCCAATGGCACACAGCATCACTGGAGCCGGAAGATGGAAGCCCCACCCTTTTGAGTCACCCGCACTGGGTTTGACAATTCTGAGAGCAGGAAAGGAAAGAGAAGACAGCATAAGGAGAAGCCGTGTGGGGGTGGGTGGGGTGGGGACCAGCCGTTTTGCTGATTGCCCAGCAGGAAGTCTAGTCTCCCATAGTCAGATGAGCTTGATTTGCACCTGGTTAGTAAATAGGAAAAATAAAACCTCCTCTTTTGTGGTCAATAACGCCCCCATTGTCTCCTAGCACCTGTCCCACACAAGGACACTTTCCCTTTGTCATGGGGGCTTCTGTGGCTTCCATAGTACAGAGGTTTGCTGCCAATAGAGTCAGAGAAAAAGCCATGCAGCTGTCTCGTGCTGAGGGTGCCCCAAGTAGCAACCAGGTGTCTGAAATCTTCAATACCCCGTCTTCCTTGACAACTGTGAATGGCAAGCTTGAGGAAGTGTTAGGAATTCTTTAATGGCAAGTTTTATGATATCACACTCTTCCATCTTAGAAGGCAATCCTGACACAAAACGCTGTAAAACATGCTTGAAGGGGAGGCATGGAGGAGGGGACAACATTAACCGAGTAACAACTCCCAGCACTCGGTACTGAGCTGGCTGAGACCCAAATACTCAATTTGGTCCTCCCAGGAATCCTTCGAATTTTGGAGAGACTAACAGCTCAGGCAAGTTCAATGACTTGCCTGAGTTCCTGGTTGGCAGGGCTGGCTTCATTCCACTCGGGTTTGTCTGGTTTAAGCTCCCTTCTGGTGTTTGCTGTCCAGTTGGGAGAACATCAGGCTTTGGAACTGTTAGATCTGGTTCCCCCCACTGATCTGAGTTGTGCTGTGCCCCTCAGATCCCATCTAATTCCTCTTACACATTCCAGGTCTGCAAATACAGGGAGAAATGACCTCCCTACCAAGTCTTCTCCGATGTCTTTGATGGCTCTTCATACAAAATGGTATAATGGATAGATGTCATTTTAGTCTGCCTAATATTCATTCCCTCCTCTGCTCATAGCACTCTGAACTTCCTTTGGGGGACCATCCCCTCTCATGCTCTCAGTTCCTGTGAGTCAGGGAGGGGCCCCCTCACTTCAGCCTCCTTCTGGAGTATACAACTCCCTGCCACAGGGATTGGTTCAGGGGCGAACCATTCATTGGTCCAAGCTAGGTCAGTGGAAGACTTTCCTGGAATCTGGGCTGACATGGAAACAAGACAATCTCCTCCTGTTGGAGCTGCTAATCCAGGAGTTAGTTATAGGCTCAGCATTGCTGATGGCCAGCTCATCATCTTACTGGAAGAGCTTCCCTAAAACCGAGGCCAATGAAGGAAAAAGTGGAACTGAGGAGGAGGAAAGAGAGAGATTTCTGGCAGTGTTGTTTCAGCATCTGGATCTAGCTATGCCTGAAGCTGGCCTACACTTAGATTCTTTGTTTATCTGATTCATTAAAATCTTTCTTTTGGTTAAGGTAGTTTGAGTGGTTATTTCTTTGCTTGCATCCAAAAAACAGCTCTGAATGTGAGTTCTATACCCTCCCATATTCTGATCACTTTTTTTCCCATCTGAGTGATCATTTTGCTAATATTTTCCTTAAATGTGCTATTATCACAATAAAATTTTCAAAGTATAATGTCTAAGGAGGTACAATTACATGAGAATAGCTTGCTAAAGGCACAATCCTTTGATCCACCCTGTGCATATGGAATCTAGAGCTTCTTACGATAGGAATGTCTTCTCTTCCCGTACAGATACATGACTTCAAGGAAGGGAAGTGTCTAGGGGAAGAGGAATTGAGAGCAGGAAAGGTGTATGGAGAAAAATAGAAAAAAGATAATAAATACTAGCACTATGTCTCCTCTGAATTTCACACATCTGTATTTATTTCAGCAAAAGAAGCTAGAAGGGTAGGATCAGGAACATTTGGACTAAACACAGAGAAGAAATGGAAGTAGTAGCCAAGAGGCAGTGTGGACAGAGGAAAAGGCTTAAAGTATAATTCCATGGGGGAAGAAATAGACTAAACATTTTTTGCCTGTCTAGTCTATAGTTGATGAAAAATATAAAAAGTTAGACCCATTACATGAGCCTGAGATGTTTCTGTTTGTTAAACATACAACAATATTCACAAGGAACAAAATAAGTGATCCAAGAGCTGATACATTAGAAACTCTGATGCTAATGTAATTTGATTCTAAAAGATTCACTTCCAGATAGCTTAACAAGACCGTCTTATTTAATTTCCCCTTCTCTAAGTATTCTCATATGAGCACAATTATTTTCCATGATCGGTGAGAGAAGACCCTTTCCTCCAGTCACCTGTGAACTTAGTATTAAGGATGCTTGATCAGCATTTGCACAGATCCCACTGTGGGGCTGATGGCAGCTCACTTTTTTTTTCCCAAACAGAGGGCTCATGTCAGTGGTCCTCAGAAAGGGTCTTAAATAGAGAAGGTGGGTCTTAAATAGAGAAGGTGGGGAGCCAGGCTACCTCAGCTTTTCAGGTTTCATTTCCCTCACCTTTATTGATGACCCCCTGTATTCAAGGTGCTGTGGGGGGATCAGGACTGAAGAGGCTACAGCTCTCAGAGAATCAGACACTAGAAATGGAGAAAAGCAGGCACACAGGTCTACAGGTAGAGAAGGGGAGACGGTCAGTCCTATCCAAGAGCAGAGAACGGAGAGGCTGAGGCCAGCAGGGGGGATGAGAGGGCTTTTTGAGGAGATGACATTATAGCTGGGATGGAATTAATCATGGCAAATGAGGTGGTTGGGCATTCCAGGGAGGGGGTCAGGGAACAGTGGGAAGGGACAGGTGTGTTGGCAAATGGCAAGCAGGTTCTGGGGTGGCTGGAGCCCAGGATGTGTGTAGTGAGGGTAGTTCAGCCCTTTCTCAGGAGAACAAATTGAAATATAAATCAGTGTTGGAAACATATCACAGATAACTTTAGAGCCACTCTAATTTATGAAAAATGAAAATCACTTGGAGACATCGGCGCTTTATCTTTTTGAATTCACTTTTCCTTAGGGCACACCTCTCAACTTATGCCAACGCCGTTCTCCAATCATTGGGTAAGCGTTTGCGGGCTACTAACTCTATTTCAGGTACTGTTTCAGGCACTGGGGACGCGTGACCCAGCAGGCAAAGAGCCTGGCCTCGGGGAGGTGATGTTTGAATGGGAGAGGACCCACGACTAACAAATCAACAAATGGAAAATGTTACGTGCTCTACAGAGAATGAAGCAGAACTAGGAGGGCGGGGGTGTGTAGATAGAGGGTGAGGGGAAAGGGGCCTGCTACTGTAGGAGGAATAATTAGACAACATCACTCTGAGAATGTTAGAAGCTTACAGATGAGGAGAGACCTAAGAGAAGGAGGGCGAGAGCCGTGCAGAGACTGGGTGGAATAGCAAGTGCAAAACCCCACCCTGGGAGAGAGCTCAGCGTGACCGAGGAACACCTGGGAGTCCAATGTGGCTCCAGCAGAGTGAAGCAGGTGGAGAAGGGAACGAGGTTGAGGGGAGTGATGCAGCAAGGGAGCTGGAGATTGTGGGCCACGGTAAAGATCTTGAATTTTCTTTTGAGTGAGACGAGGAACGACTGGAGGGTTTTGAGCAGGGGGTGACTTCATCTGAATTCATTTTAAAAGGATCAGTTTGGCTGCTGCGTTGGTGAGCACAGAGTGTAGACGACAAGGGTGAGAGCAGCGGACTCCAAGTGCGAGATGGTGGCTTGGACCAGGGTGGTGGTGGTGGAGGCTGTGGGAAGTTTGGATGCTGGAGATGCTGGATGTATTTTACGGGTAGAGTAAATAAAATTTCCAGATGGACGTGTGACATGTATATGACACGTGAAAGAAAAAGACACATCCAGGATGCCTTTGAGGTTTCTAGCCTGAACAATGAGGACAGAGTTCCCATCTGCTGAGACAAGAGTGGGAAGGAGAATTCAGGGGAGCAGACTTGAGGGAGGAAACCAGATTTTCAGCCTTGGCCTTGCTAAATTGGAGATGACCATAAGAGACCCAAGTGGCGATGTCAAGAAAACAGGTGAGTCTAAGAAACTGGAGTTTAATCCTATGGATATACTCAAAAGGACAGAAAGCAGGTACTTGAACAGAAGCTTGCACACCAATGTTCATAGCAGCATCATTCATGATAGCCAAAAGGTTTGACCAACCCAAGAGTCTATCAACAGATGAATGTATAAACAGAATATGGTATCTATATGTGTGTGTGTGTGTGTGTGTGTGTGTGCGCGCGTGTGCACATAAACAAAGGAATATAATTCAGCCTTAAAAAGGAATGAAGTTCCATATTATGGCATGGATGAACCTTGAAAACATTATGCTAAGTGAAATAAGTCAGGTACAAAAGGACAAATATTGTGTGATTCTGCTTATATGAAATACCTAGAATAAGCAAATGCACAGAGACACGAAGTTAGCAGGGGCCACGGAAATGGCGAGGGAGGAGTAATTGCTTAATGGGTACAGAGGTTCTGTTTGGGGTGATAAAAAGGTTTTGGGAATGGATGGAGGTGATGGTAGCACAACACTGTAAATGTAATTAATGCCACTGAATTGCCCACTTAAAAAATGGTTAAAAAGGCAAATTTTATCTATGTTACCTGGACTGGAGACAAAATGGGCAAGTCCTCAATATATAGACAATTTTTAAAGGCAGGAGAGCAGGTGAGTTCACCTATGAGCGGGTATAGACGGATGAGATCTTTGGGCAGGAGCACCTGGGGACTTCACCTCTAAGAGACGAGGGGTTGCGGAGAAATCAGCCACGGAGACAGAAGGAATGGCTGGTGCAGCTGGAGGAGAATCGGGAGACAGGGCTACCCCAGAAGCCAAGTGATCAAAGTGTTTCAAGAAGCAGCGAGTAACTGACTGTGTCAAACGATGTCGAGAGGGCATGTGAGAGGAGAGCTATTTTGGGTGTTTTCTCAAAAATATTCTAAACATGGAATAAAGCTAATTTAGAAATATGGGGAGTGTAGTCGCACTGCAGTCATGTGGTAGCAGTTTCAAGTTAGCGTTGAACACATAATCATTTGGGTGGCTTCAGCTCCACTGGCTAAGGGGGTTGGGTGTTAAGGCTCAGAGAGAGGCTGCTTTGTCTTGAATCCCCATGAAAGAACATGGAAGGATAAAGGGAGGAAGAAAGAATGTGTGTGTGTGTGTGTGTGTGTGTGTGTGTGTGTGTGTGAGTGAGAGAGAGAGAGAGAGCGAGAGCGAGAGAGAGAGAGAGAGAGAGAGAGAGAGAGAGAATGCATGCAAAAGAACATGGCCATGTGAGTGAGTGGGGCGTTTAGACTAGACCCAGGCAAAATTTCAAAGCAAACGGCATTGTGTCTAAGTCTTCTTTTCTCCCCTTTCAGCTATTTTCCTTCTTTCTAGAAAATCCTCTGCATAAAATTACTTGATATTAACAGCCACCTTCCCAAGGCATCTGCATTTCTAAGGTCACCAAAGTAATTATGGGGGTTCGTGGACTAATTTCATAATTGTATATGGCCTAATGGAAATTGCACCTTTATTTTCAATAAAGTTACACAAGTAGTTTGATATCAAATTACTGTTCAGAGAGCAGCATCTAAACTTGTAGCTGTAAGTCTCATACTATTTCAAGTGTAGAAACTATTACCTAATAAATGTGGTCTTGCTGGTAATAATCTTTTAAAACACAGGTCCCATGGGAAGAGATAAGGAATAACAGCAGTGTGGTAGAGATGGTTGTTTCAAGTACCTCCTCCCTTTCCAGAAACTCAGTAGGATGGTACTTCCATGCCCCCTTGAAGTCGGGTAAGGCAGGTGCCTTGTTTTGGCCAATGAAACGGGAGTGGAATAATGCATGGCCATTTCTAGGAAGACGTTTTAAGAGCCCATGTAAGATTTGCTATATTCTCAGTGCTTTTCCTGGGCCTGTGGTGGGACAGCACTTCCCTGCTCAGCTGCTAGGTGTGACTATATGTCTGTATTTGGCTACATGAATCTCAAGTGGAAACATTTCTCAGAGGAAGCCTTTAGGAGCCAGTGTGCAAATTTGCTAAGTTCTCTCACCCTCCCACCGGGATGGGCATGCTCCAGATGGTGGAGGCTCCATTTGGCTTGGTTCCTGAGTGAAAAAGACATCAAAGCCCCCTGATAACCCAAAACTGACAGATAGTATGAACAAGAAATAAGACTTCGTTATTTGCAAATCACTAAATTTGGGGACCGTTTATTATCACTGTCCATTCTAACTATTACAAAAGGACTTTCCGTTAGATAAAAGATTGGAAACAACTTTTTCCAGGTGTGACCTCCCAATAACATTTGCAATCAAGAGGTTGTGTGTAGAATTGATTAGAGGAAGGTGAGATTGAGGACCATTCAGAGGCTCTCTGAGGAACAAAGGAGGGCAATGAAGCTAAGTTACAGGGATGGAGAGGAGACTTGAATTTGGTTTTCAAGGATAAATAGGAGTTGGTTTCCAATACAAGATCATTTTCTGTGGGCAAATACAATCTGTTAGAGAATGTCACATCATCGGTTTTCAGACAGCTTGTAACAGTTAGGGTTAAGCAAGCAGAAGGTAAATGGTTTCAAAAGTTAAATACTGAGTCTCCACAATCATATTTGGCCATAAAGCATTTAGAATGTGTAGAATGTGAAATGTTTAATATAAAAGCAAACTATTCCTTAATGGATTGCGTTACAGTATATGCAAAAAGGAGTCAGTGAATGTTAGTTTCTCTAGGGAAGTCCTTGGCTCCTCTTTTAGTATCTGGAGTCTACCTGATTTCTAGGTTTGTAACTTCTGAGTATTGAATTCTGGCACTAAGCATTCATTATTAGGAAATCTGCTCTCTTTAATGAGCTGTAATCATTGAATTTGGACAATATGATTAATCCTAGAAAAATATAGCCCCACGACCTGCCATTTAAAGTTCCTGGCGAGAGCTTAGTGAAATTGTCTGGGGATCAATGGTAACAAAAAATGAATGATGCTTTTATAGTACACAATGATCATTTTCTGATCAAATAAATGCAAATAACTTTGGCTGCACAGCTGGTTAGGGCTGCCTTAGTGAGCCAGGGACAAAATTGTAAATACCAAGATCTGTTACTGTCTCTCACATCCTTGGTAATAAACTTCAGATTTAGATTTAAAAATGCTGCATGTCTCTCTATAATCAAATACCCTCCATACTATGCTATAAGTAAAAGCTACTCAACAATTAACAGTATTTTATAACCCAAACACTCCCATTTGGGTAACTGGAGACTGGATAAAACCTCTTCTTTGCACAGGTAAAAATCTCTCTCTCTCTTTTTTTTTTTGCTTGGCCATTCTCAATAGGAAATGTTCTGGTTGGCTTTGACTTTGAGATGGATTTTTAAAAAGACGAACACTCAGCATTTCTTTTGATTGTTAGCCTACACCTTAATCAATAAATTTTCACCTTGACAAACCAAATTTTGTAAGGCATGATATATACTTCAAAGAATCTGAACGAGCATTCCGTAAGTGGAAAGAGCATTTCTTGGTGCACTTTTGCCATTTTGGGCTGCCAGGAAATGCTTCTGTACATTCTCATGACTGTTAGTGTTAATTTCAGAAAATATAATTTTAAAAATGAAGTCTCTTTAGAGTAGCTTAAAAACAAAGCAAAGCAAAACACTAACTTTTTCACTAAATAAAAAATGTTTTAAATAATAAGATTTTAGGGCTAAGAGCCTTTAGATAAGCTAATCCCCTAATATGAAAACCAGGGAACTTCAGGGCTATAAATTGAGGGACTCAATCCAAGGTTTAAAGCATTTTGTTTTGCTATAAGCCTGGCTTTGTAGTTGGAAGCTTTATGATTCAAAGCAGGTAGTATGGGAGGCTAATTGAAAGTGTGTTGACTGTGCTGGCTTTTCTAAAAAAAAAAAACAAAACAAAAAAACACTATATTTAAATGCAAATGACAGAGGACAGGTATAGATAATTGCCAGGAAATGGTTAGTCTTGGTGGCTTTTGTTTTTTTGTTTCTCAGCATGGTAACAGATATTTTGGATGAAATTCTCCTTTATTTTTTGCTTTGGTGGGATGGAGGATGCTGGAGGTCTTAGAACTTGAAATTTTATGCTAGAATTGTAGAGCACTGGGAAGTGGCAGGTGTGGAAGGTAAAAGAAAGCAATTCCTATGATCATTCAGAAGCAGTTAGAGATAAGATTAACCTTAGGAAAGATATTAAATCCCTATCACTGTTGGAGTAGTGATTCTCAAATCTGGTTTTGTGCAAGAATCCTTTGAAAACCTAAATAAAATGTAGATTATAAATACCCTCCCTCAGAAATTATGGCTCAGATGTTTTGAGATAAATCCCAGGAAACAACCCCCATCCCCACCCACCCTACCCCCAGTTTGGGAGGCGTTGGTGAGAGCTTTTGTCTACTACTTATGCCTCCCCCTTCCTCCCTCATTCCACCAAGGGACTGGGGAATTTAAGACACATGGGAGTGGGTTATAAAAGAACAGTATTTGAATTTGAATCCTGACTCTGCCCTTACTAGATGGTAAGTCTTGGGTTCCTCAACTTTAAGATAATCAAAATAGTTGCAAAATGCTTACTCCATAACTGGCAAATAATAAACATTCAAATATTGATAGCTAATATTCTTTTATGATTTTAATAATGGCAACAATAATAACAAAAATAATATTCTGATCAAAATTGTGTACAGATTACAGTTGGAATAAATTATTAATAGGTCAGGGTTAGGTATAAAATAATCAAATTTCACTCTGTTTAAAAAATGTGCTCTGTAAAGAACTTCTGCTTCCAGCCATAATAGAAAGGAAGCAAATTTACCCTCCTGTCTTACAGAACTAAAAAATTGGATAAAATATATATAACGAGAGTTTTCAAACATTAAATGTCAGACAGATTCAGACAGATTAGATCTGTGATCCCTGAAAGAAGGGAACAAAGTGAACCAAATGACTGTCCTGACTTTCTGCCCGGAGGCATGTTGCAGACTGTGGAGCTGGGAGGGAGATCCCAAGCTGAGTATAGAGGATTCACTGAGTTGAGGAGACAGAAATATGAGTTCAGAGAATCTGAAGACCAGGTTTTGGAGAGGATGGGCCTTTGTAGGAAAAAGTTCCAGAATCTGCATAACAGTCCCCTTGGGTCTTTGCTAACTATGGAGGCATGCATGTGTAGATTGCAACTCCTTGAGGCAGGCAAAGATCAACCTGGGATCTGGGATCTGAATGGTTCCCAGAGCTCACAGAGGCGTGGAAATTGTCTGAGTCCAGCCAGAATAGAGAGTTTCCAGTAATCACCCAGATCATTCGGTAGACACCCCAGAAAGGCCACACTTTAGTAGAGAAAAGGCTGCTATAGAACCTCCCCAACAAAGCTTAAAAACAAGTCTTGAAAGGATGAACTGGCTTGCAAGTAAGTCAACTGTCACCAGAACAGAGCCCAAAACTCTTTAAAGGAAGAAAACAAAAATTTAGACCCCAAAATGTAAAATCTACAATGTCTAACATCAAATAAGAAATTTCCTGACAGGCCAAGAAGCAGAAAAACAGGACCACAACCAGGAAAAAATAAATGATCAACAGGTATAGACCAAGAAATGACAGAGATGATGAATTATCAAAGAATGAGGTTAAAAAAACTTATTTTGAATATTTTGAAATATGAAAGGAAAATATGAACATTGTGAGGAGAGAAATGGAAGTTATAAAAAGAACGAGTAGAATTTCTAGAAATGAAAACAACAATATCTGAAATAAAAAAACTATTTGGGATTAACAGAAATTCAGATACTAAAGAATGAAAGATAACTGAACTTTAAGACATAGCAGTTGAAACTATCCAAAATGAAGTGCAGTGATAAATATGAACAGAATCCCATTGGCTTGTGCGATAATGTCAAATTGTCTAACTTATACATCATTGAAGTCCTAGAAAAGGGGAGGAGAAAAAATATTTGAAGAAATGAAATAAAAATTTCCAAGTTTGATGAAAACTATAAACCAGCGGATCCAAGAAACTCAGTGAGCCCCAAGCAGAATAAGCACAAAGAAAATCATACCAAAGCAGATCATAGTCAAGTTGCTGAAAACCAATATCAAAGGGAAAAATCTTAAAAGCAAAAGAAGTTAAAAAAAAGATGCAATAAATTCAGAGGGAAAAAAAATTAAAATGATGAGAATCTTCTTGGCAGAAACTATGCAAGGCAGAAGAAAATGAAATGACATCTTTAAAGTACTGAAAGATAAAAAGGTTAATATAGAGCCAACAAAAATATCTTTCAAAAATGAGGCAAAATACTTTTTTCAGACATACAAAAGTTGAGGGAACCCATCACTAGAAGATCTGAGCTATAAGAGATGTCAAAGGAAATTCTTCAAGTGGAAGGTTCTAAACAATGAATGAAGAACACTGGAAATGATAAATATGTAGTTAAATGTAAAGTAAATTATTTCTCATTTCTAAAATTTCTTTAAAAGATAATTAACTGTAGAAAGTGAGAATAATAATGTATCAGGGTATGTAGATTAAAATCTATGACAATAGCACAAAGAATAAGAGAAGGGAAATAGAAGTATTTTGTGTTAAGGTTCTAATGTTTTTCATGAAGTGATAATGTACTATTTGAAGTTAGGATGTGATAACTTAAAGACGCATAATGTAAACTGTGGAGTAACCCTAGAATATAAAGCAAAAAATATCATGGCTAATAAGGCAATAATGGAGAAAAATGGAACGCTTAAAATACTCAAATATTCCAAAAAAATTAAGGGAAAAAGGAATAAAGATGAGACGGGGCAAACAGAAAACACATAGCAAAATGGAAGACTTAAATGTGCACATATAATAATTACATCAAATGTAAATGATCTAAACAGCATAATCAAGAGGCAGAAACTGTCAGGATGGGTTAAAAAAAGCAAGACTCAACTATATATTATATACAAGACACAGTCCTCTCTCAATAATCAATAGAAGAAGTAGACAGAAAATCAGGAACTTTTGGAAAACATGAACATTATTAACTAGTCTGACCTTAGTTACACTTATAGACTACTCCAGCAAACAACAGCAGAGTACAAATTCATTTCAAGTGCATATGTTATATTCACTAAGGTAGTCATATGCTGAGTCCCAAATAAGTTTTTCAGTAAATTTAAAAGATTCTAAATCACACAAAATATGTTTTTTCAGCACAATGGAATTAAATTAGAAGTCAATATCAGAGATATCTGGAAATTCCCAGATAATTGGAAATTAAGCAGCACTCCTTTAAATGTTCCATGAGTCATAAAAAAAAATCATATGGGAAGTTAGAAAATATTTTGAATTAAATGAAAATGGAAACACAACATCAAAATGTAGGGAGTTATATCTTTAAATGCTTATGTTAGAAGAAATGAGAGGGTCTCAAAACCAATATTCTAAGTGTTCCATTAAGAATCTGGAAAAAGAAGAGCAAATTAAACTCAAAATGTGCAGAAAAAAGAAAAATAAAAAGGAGCAGACATCAATAAATAAAAAATGGACAAACAATAGAGAAAATCGATGAAACCAAAGCTTTTAAAATTCAGCAAAATTTATAAACCATTAGCTAGATTGATCAAGATAAAAAGAGAATAGAAGAAAACTACCAATATTAGTAATAAAATAGAGGATATCACTAGAGATCTTACAGATATTAAGAGGGTATTGAGGGAAAATTATGAATAATTTTTTGCCAAAAAATTCAAATATTTAATCAAATTAGACAAATTCCTTGAAAGGAATAACAAGCAAAGTTGATATAAAAAGTAGAAAATAAGAATAGAACTATATCTAGTAAGGAAATTAAATTCATAAAAACCTTACCACTAAGAAAGTTTTCACCCAGATGCTTTCACTCGTGAGTCCAATCAAACAGCTACAGAAGAACATTAACCAATCCTTAAAACTCTTTCAGACAACAGACGAGAAGGGAACCATTCCCAACTCATGTTATGAGGACAGAATCACCTTTATAGCATAACCAGATAAAGATATTACAAAAATAAATAAATACAAAATAAAAATACATGAACACAGACTCAAAATATCTTAACAATTTTTAGCAAATCAAATTCTGCCATATACTGAAAGGGTAAATTGCCATGACCAAGTGAGATTTATCTTAGGGCTGTAAAGATGATTTAAAATGTGAAAATCAATCAAGATAATTTACTTTGCCAGCAGAATAAAAGAGAAAGATCATCAGATCATTTCAATAGATGTAGAAAATGCATTTGACATTTTCAAAATGCATTCATAATAGAATCTTCTCCGCGAACTAGCAAAGAGAAACTTCTTCAATCTCATAAAGGACATCTACCAAAACCCTACAACTAACATCATATTTAATGGTGCAAGACTACATCTTTCTTGTAAGCTCAAGAACAAGATAGGGATGTTCAATTTTGCCACTGCTTTTCAACATTATACTAGATGTCCTAGGCAGTGCAATGAGTCAAGAAAAGGAAATAAAAGGTGTACTGTTTGGAAAAAAAAAAAAGGAAAGCTCCTTATTATAAGATATTATTATCATGTATGTAGAAAACTACAAGGCAACTGAAAAAAAGCTCCTGAAAGTAATAAATGATTTTATCGAGGCCACAGAATATATGGTCAATATACAAAATTCAATTCTATTTCTATATATTAACCATGAAAAATTAGAAATTGGATTTAAAAAATAATATTTACAATAGCCTAAAAAACACAAAATGCTTAGGGATAAATTTAGCAAAATATGTGTAAGATCTGAAGATCTAAAGTTACAAAACTTTGCTAAAAAAAAAAAAAAGGAAGGTCTTAAAAAAATCAAAACACAGGTGATATCCCATGTTCATGGATTGAAAGTCTCAATATTTTTAAAGGGTTCTTTCTCCCCAAATGGATCTACTCATTTGATGCAAAATCTTACAAGTCATTTCTGTAGAACTCAACAAGCCTTTTCTAACATTTACACTGAGATGAAAAGGACATAGGATAGCAAAAACAATTTTTAAAAATAATGAAATTGGAGGACTGACACTGCCAGATTTCATGACTTAATCAGGCAGCGTGGTTTTGACATAAGGATAGGTGCAGATCAGTGGAACAAAACTGAGAATTCAAAAAGGTTAACTGATATTAAACAAGGAGTCAAGGAATTAAATGAGAAAAGGGTTGTCTTTTCAACACATGATGCTGGGCCAAATAGATAATAAATGAATGAATCTCAACCCTTTACACCATAAACAAATAATAACTCAAAATCGATCATAAAACAATATAGGAAAAATATATGTGATCTTGGTGTAGGCAAAATTTCTTTGACAGGACACAAAAAGCACATTCTATAAAAGAAAAAGAAATGATTAGCTGGACTTCATCAAATTTTCAAAAAATTGCATTTTGAATGGCATTAAGAAAATGGAAAAGCAAGCCATAGATTGAAAAAAATATTTGCCATGCAAATAACTGACAAAGAACTTATATCCAGGACATGTAAAGAGCTGTTGCAACTCAATAATAATGAGACAATCTATAAAAAATGTTTTAACAGACACTTCAACAAAGGATATATACACATGTTCAGATATCACATGAAAAGATGGTCAACATCATTAAACCATCAAAGAAATTTAAATCAAAACCATAAAGATATACTACTGTATATTCCACTCACATGACTAAAATTAAAACACAGATAATATAGTTTGGTGAAGATATGGAAAAACTGGAAAATTCATTCATTGTTGGTGGGAATGTAAAATGGTATAACTACTTTGGACAACAACCAGGTGGCTTCTTACAAAATTAAGTATACATCTACCATTAGACCCAACAATTCCAACTCCAGGTTTGTACTTAAAAGAAACAAAATATATGTCCTTACAAAGAATTGTACATCGATGTTCACAGCAATTAGCATTATTCCTAAAAGTCCCAAACTGGAAACAACCCTAATATCCATTATCAGGTGAATGAATAAGCAAATGGTGACATAGACTTTGCATTGGAATGTTATTCAATAATAAAAAGAAATACACTATTGATACATGCAACCACATGGATAAATCTCAGAAACATGTTGTGCAAAAGACAGGTCAAATTTACCTAGACCAGGGATAGGATGCTAGATATGGACTGAGAAGGGTACAAGGACATATTTTAAGGTAATAGAATTATTTTATATCTTGACAGTGCTGATGGTTATACAGGTATATACATCTGTCAAAACTTATTAAACTGTATGCTTTTTATTTTATGTAAGTATTGCATGTAATTATTTATTATAACAATAAAGTTGCTTTAAAAATATGTTCTATAATGTTCTCTGCTTTACTGTTTTATTATTCATGTATTCATTTATCAAATGTTTAGATGTTAGGCTCTGTGCTAGGGCTTTGAATAAAACAATGGTGGATGAGACAGACAAGGAAGTTGCCCTTTTGAACATTTCTTCATGGTTGTAGAGACAGATAAAGAACAAGTGGATTAAATTAAAAAAAAAAAAAAAAAAAGAAAAGAAAAAGAATGCCACACAAAAATTTATACATACAAGTTTATTCACAATAGCCCCAAACTGGAAACAACCTGTTCTGGTTTGCTAATGCTGTCATTATGCAAAATACCAGAAATGGATTGGCTTTTATAAAGAGGGGCTATTTGCTTACAAATTTACAGTTGTAAGGCCATAAAAGTGTCCAAACTAAGGCATCAACAAGAGGATACCTTCACTGAAGAATAGCCAATGGTGTCTGGAACAACTCTGTCAGCTGGGAAAGCACGTGATTGGCATCTGCTGGTCCTTTGCTCCCAGGCTGTGTTTCAAAATGGCTTTCTCCAAAATGTCTCTGGGCTTCTGTCTTCACTCCTCTTTCTCAGCTCCTGTGCCTCCTTGCTTCTTTCTCCCAGGGCATTTCTCTCTAAGCATTTGGGGGTCCTTTCTTAGCTTCTCTGGGGCAAACTCTGGGCTTCATCCCTTAGCTTAGCATCTCTAAACATCCTTCTCTCCAAATTCCAAGCATCTCTCAGCATCTCTCAGCATCTGTCTGCTCCAGCTCTGGAGCTCTCTTAAATAGTCCAATGAAGTAATCAAGACCCACCCTGAATGGGTGGGGCCCACACCTCCATGGAAATAATTCAATCAGAGGTTCCACCCTAATTAACAGACAGATCAGTCTGCTCCCACAAGATTGCATTAAACCTCTTTGTTGCTCTGATGTGGCCTGCTCTCTCTAGCTAAGCCAACTTGGCAGGTGAAATCACTGCCCTCCCTGCTATGTGGGATCAGACACCCAGGGGAGTGAATCTCCCTGGCAAGGTGGAATATGACTCCCGGGGAGGAATATAGACCCGGCATCGTGGGATGGAGAACGTCTTCTTGACCAAAAGGGGGATGTGAAAGGAAATGAAATAAGCTTCAGTGGCAGAGAGATTCCAAAAGGAGCTGAGAGGTCACTCTGGTGGGCACTCTTACACACAATATAGACAGCCCTTTTTAGCTTCTAATGAATTGGGGTAGCTGGTGGTAGATACCTGAAACTATCAAACTACAACCCAGAACCTGTGAATCTTGAAGACAATTGTATAAAAAGGTACCTTATGAGGGGTGACAATGGGATTGGGAAAGCCATAAGGACCACACTCCCCTTTGTCTAGTTTATGGATGGATGAGCAGAAAAATAGGGGAAGGAAACAAACAAACACACAGACAAAGGCACCCAGTGTTCTTATTTACTTTAATTGCTCTTCTTCACTTTGATTATTATTCTTGTTATTTTTGTGAGTATGGTAATGAAGGTGTCAGGGATTGATTTTGGTGATGAATGTACAACTATGTAATGGTTCTGTGAACAATCGAATGTACGATTTGTTTTGTATGACTGCATGGTATGTGACTATACCTCAATAAAATGAATGTAAAAAAAATTGCATTAAACAATATGGCTTCTCTGGGGGATATAATACATCCAAACTGGCACATTCCACCCCCTGGACCCCAAAAAGACATGTTCTTTCCAAATGCAATATACATTCATTCCATCACAATATAGATAAGTACAAAGTCCTAACATGGCCTTCTGTCTGTGGATCTCTGAAACTCAGAAAAAGTTATCTGCCGTCAATATACAAAGCAGGGACAGTCATAGGATAAACATTACCATTGTGATAGGGAAAAACTAGAAGGAAAACAGGGTTCAAAGGTCCAAAACAGTTCCTAAAACCCATGGGACAAACTTCACTAGATTTCAAAGTCTGAGAGTCAATAATAGAATGACATTTTATTCTTGAGGCTTGAGAGAGCAGGAGTCCAACCCTTTGCAAAGGCTTACGCCACAGCCCTTTTCTCTCCAAATGCTGGGGTGAGGGCTCCAACATTTCCAAAAATTGGGGAGACCACCTTGTTTTCAGCCCAACCCTCCTCAAGCATCGGGGTGCCACCTGGACTCTGCCTCTCTGGGGCAAAGGCTTTCCTCTCTCCAAACAGCGCGGTGGTGGCCATGCTCTCCCCAATCCCCGGGGAATGTGCTCCACCTTCTCTGAGGCCTGGGGTGGCAGCACTCTTCCTGAGCATTGAGGGGAAGGCCACACTCTGACTCTGGGACAAACTCACCCTTGCCACATGCATGGGTTGTTCTGCTCTCCTTGCCCAAGATTTCTTGGCTTCAGACCTTGGCTTCCATGGTTCTGTCTTCTCTGAAGAAATTTTTCCTTTAGTCTGTCCCTTTTCTGTCCCTTTTAGTCAAGGCTGGCACTGGTTTCATCTATATAGATCTTGCAAAAAATCTGTTGGCTTGGCATGCAACATAGAGGGGTCAAAATCATCAGACAATAGGACTTGCCACAAAACCTTTCTGGATAACTCCGTCTCCAGTCCTGGCTTGCACTGAAATGGATGGCTGTTTCCAGAGCTCATTAAATTCTCAACACGGGGTTGTAGCCTCTGGGGTTTCACTTTCTGGAAGCCCAGATTTTTCCATATCATCAATCATTTGTTTCTTTGTACACAAGAGTTCAATTCTCAGCTTATCTCTTTCCTCTCGCATTTTATTATAAGCTGCAAGGAGAAGCCAGGCTGCATTTTCTACTTTTAGTTTGGAGATCTCTTCAGCTAAGTTTTTCAGCGCAGCGCTTTCAAATTCTGCCTTCCATCTGACACCAGGATTCAATTTTGTCAATTTCCCTGGCACTTTAAAACAAGGATCACATTTCTTCCAGTTTGCAATGACACATTCAGCATTTCTGTTCAAGGCCTCATCAGAAGTATCTTTAGAGTCCGTGTTTCTACCAACAGTCTCTTCAAAGTATTCTAAGCAGGGACAGTCATAGGTCCTCACAATTCTTCCAGAATCTTCCCCTTATCAATTTAAAAAGCTGTTGCAACATGTTTGGTATTTGCAACCTCAGCAGCACCCCACTTCTCTGGTACCACAAAAGGACACATATTGTATGATTCCATTTGTATGTCTAGAATAGACAAATCCATAGAGACAGAAAGTAGGTTAGAGGTTGCCGAGTGCTATTGTAAGGAGCATGGGTCTGGAGAGTGACTGCTAATGGGTAAGGTTTTCTCTTTAGGGTGATGAAAAGATCTGGAATTAGATAGTGGCGATGGTCAGAAAACCTTGTGACTACACTAAAAACCACTGAATTGTAGATCTTGAAAGTGTGACTTTATCCTATGTGGACTATATTTTATCATCATTGGCTAGCCTGCTATGACAAACAGCACACAAGAATTTATCGGCTCATGGTTTCAGAGGCCAGAAGTCTCAAGTCAAAGTGCCAGTCAGCAAGGTCATGCTTTCTCCCCATAGTCTGTAGTCGTCTGGTGCTGGTTTGCCACAATTTATGGGCTTCCTTGGCTTGAATCCCTGTCTCCCTTCATCTTGAGATTGCTCTCCTCGTGTCTGCTCTTTAGTTTCCACTAATTCTCCCTCTGGCCTTCTCTGACTGTGTCCAAATATCTTCTAATAAAAGACCCCAACAACATGGATGCAGACCAACCCTGATTCAGCTGGGTCACACCTAATAGGATCTTAGAAGATCCAATGCACCTATCTTAACTGATAATACATCTTCAAAGGGTCTGTTTACAAATGGGTTCATACCCACAGGAACACAGATTAAGATTAAGAACATGTCTTTTTGTTGGGGTACTTAATTCAATCTACCACTTATCTCAATAAAAAATTTACTTTTAAACAAAAAAGAAGCAAAGAATGAATGAATGGAAGAATGATGTCATGTCATGCTAAGAATTAGGATGCAGTGACACAGAATGGGGCAGGGGGAGCTCCTTGGAAGAGTGGGCAGGGAAGGGTCTTGAAGGGAGCTTTGAGAAGGGGCCAGCCATGTGCCAAATAGGCCTTGGAACATGAAAGCATTTTGTCTAAGTCTAATAACTGATTGGAACCCCAGTATACAGGGAATGGAGGCAGGAATGGTACACAGTGAAGTCAGTGAATGAATGTGAGGACCCAGGGCTCTGCATCCTCCTCCATTTTTGAGCAAGTCACAGCACGCAGCTGACAACATGTCTGGGACTGACATTAAAGGTCAACAGACCCAGGGAGCAAAGAATGTATTGTCAAAGCCTTAAAATTCCCCTCCCCTGATCACTGTTAATACTCAAATCTCTCTAGACTGGTGAAACACTGTGGACCTAAGCCATTATAAGCCACCCTCTTGGCATTCACTGCTCTCTTTTTCATGCGGTTCACTTTCCATGGCCAGCTGTCACCATGGGACCAACTCCTGTCCATAAGTCCCAATTAAAGCCATATCCACTTCCATGCCTGGTGTGTTCTTTGGTCTTAGGGCTAAGCTGGGTTGGAACAATGGGCTAGTCCAGATCAAGTACACCTTGATAGGCCAGAGTAATGAGATTGGATAATGCTTCTTTTTGTTTGCTGTAATAAAAAAGTGATTTTGGTAAATAAGGCGTGGAAATTTTATGGTTTAATTTGATCAGCTTTAAGTAGAAAGTCATTGTAGATATTTCAGATAAAGCTATTTGGAGCTCAAAACCAACGTGTATGTGTGTGTGTGTGTGTGTGTGTGTGTGTGTGTGTGTGTGTGTGTGTGTGTGTGTGAGTGGGTATGGATGTGTCAGGGGAAAACCACACTGTGTAAAACAAGTTTAAAGTGGTTAAGACATTTCTTGAAGGTTGACTCTACAATTCTAAATGCAAGATGACCAACACATGTTGTCACAAGTTCAGGTCAAAATGAGCTCCCTTTTTTCACAAGTAGTACAAATTCTCCTTGGCATAAGTACAGGCATACATAGGGCTGTACAAACTCTGAATAACCAAAAGAAAGTATTTACATATATAGATGTGAAGAGAAATTGCCCATGGGAGTAAAGTGATTTTATTCAAGGCTAAATTTTCAAATATGTATCTAATATCACAGAGCAAATGGCTTTTTCTGGGATGCACAACCCAGTTACCCACTTACCAATAATTTGCCACCGATTAGAACTACGCAATTATCATTGTAATTTGTCTTTATTGGCCTCATTTTCCACTTGAAAGTGTTAAGCCATCATTTTTTTTTCCAGCCTATATTCTCAACCCTTTTGGAATTCACATACTATTTATCATTTATTTCATTTCATAATATCTGTCTATCCCAAGGGGCGGGTTTCATGTGTCTCTGGGATGAATCAAAATTAAAGTAGGTTTTAAAAATTAGTTAAATTTGTCAACACACTTGAGTAAAGGGTTGCATCATGGTGTATGTCAAGTTCTAGGGCTAGAAAGTCCCCTTAAAAGTTTAGAACACCACTTTTGGAACTTAAAATTAGGTCAAACTACTTAGTATTACATGTAAAGAAGCCCTGGGCCAGTAAAATGACTTACCCAGGGTCTTGTAGTGAATTTAGGGTAGCATTGGACAAGAATAGGGGATCCCTTTGAGATAGTTCAATCTTTTTAAATGGTATAAAATGAACATCCTGCTACATAGAATGAGTTGTATGGGATGGATGAAAATCATGGCTATATAAGATTGGTAATAAATTTGACTTGTTTCAAGGATGAAGAAATTTAGGGTGTGATTAAGAGGGCAGGCCCCAACAGATGTCAGATGCCAAAGAGTGCAAAGAAAGATTGAAATCAGGCAAAACTTTTTATGGTGTTAGATGTTAAGAGAGAAGTTATCATGGGGGTAGAAAGGCAAGGAGACTGTGAAAAGTATGGGTGAAGTTCCTATCTCTTGAACCAGGTGGTGATTACATTGGTAATTACACAGGTGTGCTTGCTTTATGAAAATTCATTGAGCTGCCCAATTGTGATTTGCATACTTTTTGCATTTTGTATTGGTTATCCATAGCTGCATAACAAATTGCCCCAAAATGTAGTAGCTTGAAACAACAACATTATTATCTCACAGTTTGCATAGGTCAGAAATCTGGGGACAGCTTAGATAGGTTCTCTGCTTCAGGGTCTTTTAAACAAGATGTTGGTGGTAGGGGGTGGGAGGGGTTTAGACATCTCAAGGTTTGATTGTGTAAGTATCTACTTGTGAGTTCACTTGTGTGGTTGTTAGCGGGGTCCCATTCCTCTCGGCCTTTTGGATTGAGGGCCTCAGTTCCTTGCTCACTGTTGGCAAGAAGCTACTCTCAGTTCCTGCCACATGGGCTTCTCCAACACGACAGCTTGCTTCACCAATGTTTGCAAGCCAAGGAGGCAATAGAGAGAATGCTAGCAAGATGGAACCCACAGTCTTTTGTAACCTAATCATGAAAAGACATCCTATCACTTTTCATAATCTAGAAGAGAGTCACTAGGTCTAGTACACACTCAAGGAGAAGAGATTACAGAAGGATGTGAACACCGGCAGGTCAGAATCCTTGGGAGCCATTTTAGAAAACTATCTACCTCACACATGTTATCCTTCAATAACAGGTTTATTAAAAAAAAATGGATGTAGCCCTGCCCCAATCAAGATGGTGGAAATGAAGTGTCTTGGGGCTCTGTTTCCCCACAGAAGCTTTGAACAACCAGCAAGAAATTGCAGGAACATCTTTCTCAAAGCTCAAAAAAAAAAGAAAAAAAAAACAAAAAACAGCAACAACGAAAAAACAGTTAAAGGCCTGCACTTACAGGGCAAGCACTGAATCAAGAAAAAGGCTATTGAAAAGCAGTAGGATCTCATGGTGTCATGGCTGGTCCCCTCCCAGCCCTCACTGGCTTGGCATGGAGCCAGCTCATGATCCCAGTTCAGATCCCTGGTCCCAAATCTGGAGGGTGCAGTGTCTCTCATGCTCATACTGGGAGCATGTATGTCTGGCACAATCTGTCTGGTGGTGACCTGAGGGAATAGCTGTCCCAGAACTTGCTCTGCATGTAAAAGGCAGTTCACAGAGCTTTCCTACAGACCATTATGGGACAGCAGTCAAGTGCCAGGCACAAGGGCTGGCTGGCTGTGGAACGTACAGTGAACTATCTGGGACTAGAGAGGAAAGGACATTCATATCCATCTAAATGGTATAATCCCTAGGGCCAAACACTCATGACCTAGACAAGATGCATGCATAGAAAGGACCAGGGAGGCCCTTATGCTTTGGCCTGGAGCTAATCCTTAAACTCATTGTATGGATTAGCTCTGAAGCAGAGTGCTTGCACAGGCCAATCTGCAAAACATGGGAAAGGTATTGTCTCTTCCTCTTCCTCCTCTCCCTCCTCCTCCTCCTCTTCTTCTTCTTCTTCACTAGCTCCAGGCATTCAAGAAAAACTCTGTCATAACACTAGCTGGATACAACCGTAAGGAACAGATGCCTGAGTCTAAATTCCAGTGATAACACTACTAAATATCAAAATGTCCATATTTCAACAAAATATTACAAAATATACATGGAAACAGGAAACAATAATCAAGACAAGGGAGAAGATTAAAACATGAGAAAGCGTCAGTGAAGAGGACAAGGCCTGGGACATATCAGACAAAGAATTTTTTTTTTAAATTCAGTTTTATTGAGATATATTCACATATCCTACAATCATCCACCGTGTACGATTGATGGTTCACAATACAATCATATAGTTCACCACAATAAATTTTCGAACATTTTCATTATTCCAAAAAGAAACAAATAAAATAAAAATAAGAACAAAAATAAAAGTAAAAAAGAACACCTAAAACATCCCACCTCACCCCCCATTCCACCCTATTTTTCATTTAATTTTTGTCCCCAGTTTTCTACTCCTCTGTCCATACGCTGGATAAAGGGAGTGTGAGCCACAAGGTTTTCACTATCACACAGTCATACCATGTGAGCTACATAGTTATACGGTCACCTTCAAGAATCAAGGCTACTGAGTTGCCGTTTGACAGTTTCAGGTATTTCCTTTTAGCTATTCCAATACACTAAAAATTGAAAAGGGATATCTGTATAGCGCATAAGAATATCCTCCAGAATGACCTCTCAACTCCATTTGAAGTCTCTCAGCCACTGAAACTTTATTTTGTTTCATTTTGCTTCTCCCTTTTGGTCAAGAAGACTTTCTCAATCCCACAATGCCAGGTCCAGGCTCATCCCCAGGAATTTTATGTCCCATGTTGCCAAGGAGATTTACACTCCTGGTAGTTATGTCCCACATAGCGAGGGGAAGGCAGTGAGTTTACCTGCCAAGTGGGCTTAGAGAGAGAGAGGCCACATCTGAGCAACAAAAGAAGTACTCTGGGGATGACTCTTAGGCACAAATATAAGGAGGCTTAGCCTTTCCTTTGCAGTAACAAGCTTCATAAGGGCAAGCGCCAAGATCAAAGGCTTGGCCTACTAAATTGGTAGTCCTCAGTGTTTGTGAGAATATCAGTGATTCCCAAGGTGGGGAAGTTTACTATCTCTGATTTTTTTCCCCAGTTTCTTAGTGGGGCCCCGCAAATATATTTTTATTATCTGCCCAAATTACTTTGGGATGTATTGGGATTTCACACTAATATGTACAAACCTACCAGATCTCACTTTCTATTCAAATTTCCATGTAATTGAATAAACTGACTGTACAAGTTAAATTATTTAGTGTGCTACAGAAAATATAGATCCTGCAACAAATAAACATCTCTTCCTTTGGTCTCTTACAGAAGTTGAAGTTTTAAAACACAGTCAATATCATCTTTTAACCTCTAGCCTGATTTGCCTTAATCCTAACCAGATCCACTTCATTCATATCTCTAATTATAGTCTGAACTCTTTTTCAACTATTTTAACAGTTGTTGTATGAGGTAATACTGACATTCATAGCCGCCACACTCTAGCTCTGAGTCTCAGGAGTTACACAGATACCCAAAGTTCCAGAGACTGACCAGGTTATACATAAAGAGCTCAACTTCTCAGAATTTAGAGATAACCAGTACAACTGAAGAATAGTTGTAGCTGCTGTAAGAGCCTACTATCTCGTGACCTTTACAATAAGCATTCCCCTGATAAGCTGTGCTCTAAGATTCAATTCTCAGAGTTTACACATTATGGTTAGTCCATATTTAGTGAAGTGTTATAATGTTTCAGACAAAGACTTTTAAAGACTGGTGCTAGATATGCTCAAAAAACATGGACAAAGAACTAAAGGAAATTGGGAAAATGATAGATGTACAGAAAGAGAATATCAATATAGAGATAGAAATTATATAAAGGAAACAAATAGAGCTGAAGACAAAATTCCTTTGTGGGGTTCAACAGCAGATTGGAGCTGGTAAAAGAAAGAATCAGTGAACTTGGAGATGAGACAACTGAAATCATCCGGTCTGAGGAGCAGAAAGAAGAAAGAAGGAAGAAAAGTGAACACAGGCTGAGGAAGCTGTGAGACACCAGCAAGTGTACCAATATATGCTTTATGGGAATCCCAGTAGAAGAAGACAGAAAGGAGCAGAGGGAATATTGAAATAAATAATGGCTGAAAGCTTCCCAAATTTGTTGAAAGACATGAATAAACACATTCAAGAAGCTCAACGAGCTCCAAACAGGATAAACCTGACATACTGTGACACATTATGATCAAACTCAAATGCCAAAGATAAAAAGAGAACTCTCAAAGCTGCAAGAGAAAAGCAGCATGTCACATACAAAGGAGCCTTGATAAAATTAGGGGCTGATTTCTCATCTGAAGCCATAGAGGAAAGAAGACAGTGGGTTGACATATTTATAATGTTGAAAGGGATCAAAAATTGCCAATCAAGAATTCTGTATCTGTCAAAAATGTCTTACAAAAATGAGGGAGAGATTAAGACATCTCCAGATAAACAAAAGCTGAGGGAGTTCATCACTACTAGACCAGCTCTACAAGAGATGCTGAAGAGAATTCTACTGGTTGAAAGGAAAGGACACTAGACAATAGACCAAAGCCACATGAAGAAATAAGGAACTACAGTAAGGGTAATAACATGGGAAAATATAAATGCCAGTACTAGTGTATATTTGGTTTTTAACTCCACTTTTTACTTCCTACAGAATCTAAGTGGCAGATGCATAAAATGTAATGATAAATCAGTGGTTTGGGACTCATAATGTGTAGACATGACATTTTTGATAAGAATTACATAACGGTGGGGGGTAGAGAAGTATAGGAACATGGTTTGTGTATATGATTGAAGTGAAGTTGGTATCTAAGCACATGTGAGTGTTATAGATTTAGGATGTTAAACTTAAGCCCCATGGTAAACTTCAAAGAAAATATTGGACAATATGCGTTCATAGAGTAAGAAATGAGAGTCTGGGTTGTTAAGGAATAGGAGCTGGGGGAAGGAGGAATTATGCAAAATGGGTGTAGGGTTTCTGCTTGGGGAGATGGGAAAGTGTTAGCAAGGTGATGAGGGTATCACAATGTTGTGAATGTGATTAATCCCACTGAATGGCATGCTTGGAAGTATTCGACATGGGAAAGTTTATGTTTTATATAAATAAAAAAAGAATAAGCAATTGAAGAGACAATGACAGTTAAATGCAATACGTGATCCTGGATATATCTAGCAAGAGAGTATGAAAAACTGAAAAGGGCATTACTGGAGCATATGAAAAAATTGAAATATAGACTGAGAACTTCATATCAATGTTAAATTTCTTGCCCTTAAGCTGGTTACCTAAGTGAATATCCTTGTTCTCAGGAAAAGTACATGGCAGTATTAAGGATTCAAGGAGCATGATATGTACAGCCTATACTCAAGTATTCAGAAAATGGATTGATAAATAGACAGACCTACAGACTTAAAGATGGATAGATAAATATATAGATTGATAGATTGATGGATAGATAGAATGATATGGTACATGAGACAAAATATTAAAATTGGTAGATCTGAATTTCTGGGGGAAAATGGATGTTGGAATTCTCTGTCTGAACTTTGCATTACTTTTGTAACTGTCCTGTAAGTTTGATAGTATTTCAAACTAAAAGTTAAAAAAAAATGATGCATGTAGGCCCAGGCATCAGGCCAACCTGGGTTTAAATCCTGACAGCTTACTCAAGTCACTAAACTACCTTAAATTTCAGTTTCTCCGTCTACTAAATAGGGATAATAATATAGTGTACTTCCTAGGAATGTTGTAACTACTAAATGAGGGTACACAAGCAATGGCTGCAAAGCCCTGAATGCAGGACTGCAACAGAGTGCTCAATGTTAGGTGCTATTATTATTGTTATTTAAAAGACATTCCCAAGGTAATTTTTATTGCAAGGAAAAGGGAACAGCCCTACATTCCAGACATTTTCAGGAAAAGGAAGCTTCAGATGTTCAGTAACTTGTGTAAGTTTGCACAGTTGAGCTGCAATATTTGAACCTGGGTCTGTTGACTCCAAAGTCATTTATTTTTCCACTACATCTCATGCATCCACATGGAGCTCCTGTCTGGCTTTCTTCTGCTCATTCCTGTGCCCTCTAGTTCTTTTCTCACACTGCTGTCAGTCCAACTATTTTGAAGACTCAGTTGACTTCTATAGGTTAGCAGGCCCTTCGCAGCCCACAGAGAGCCCAGAATTTGGCTCTAATAGTTAGGCACTTACCTTCCCATAGTTCTCTAGCACACTTTACCTGCTCCAAGCATCATGCATTCCTCATTAGCCAGTATAAGTTTATACTCGTGCTAATTATCACCTGCATATATTTGCACTGTTTTTCCTCCTCTCTAGGATGTTCTTTGCTTAAACCTTATCTCTTTAGAGTCATCCACCCATCCTTCTTTCTGTCCTTCCTTCCTTCCTTCCTTCCTTCCATCCATCCATCCATCCATCCATCCATCCATCCATCCATCCAGAATAGCTCAACTTTAAAAGCATCCTTTGATATTGAACTTCTCAAAATAGCCAGCCGTACTGTCAGTGTTGGCATCTCTAATATCACATTTTATCTCCAGCATAGCATTTGTGAGGCATCCCTTGGAAAGAGCTGTGGCTGCCAGGCCTTTTAAAATAAAACCTTCTTTTTCTTGGGAATTCTCAAACATGGCAGCAAGCAGATGTGCTCCCAGAGGCTCTGAATGTGAGCACAGACGGAACACTCTGCATAGAAATTGCAAGTAAACTTCACAACTGGGGAACATAAAGATCTTTTATTTGCAGAAATTGGAGATTGTAATTTGAATGTGTGAAATTGCCAATAGTCTGGTAACTACTCTGGCCCGCAAGCAGCCTTAAAAGGGAATTGAAACCATTTTAAAATCAGTGAGGTAGGCAATGTGTGGGTGTGCATGTTTTCCATGCAACCAATAGAGAGATTTATGCTAGATGCAAAATACTCTTTAAGTTATTGAGGACAACAATGAGTCATTAGGAAGGCGGTGGACTCGTTCTAACCATCAGGGGCTTATGGGAGTTTTCTAATCTGTTCAAAATCCTAGGGTGGCTCCATATTGACTGCAGAAAGGAATTCATTTTCTTTGGTCTGCTGTTTTCCTCTCTGCCTTCAACCACATCCCCCACGTCTTTCCTTTTTGCACCTCATTCTCCAGAAAGTTCCATTTACTCCTACTTCCTTGGACATGAGCTCTGTTTTCTTACCTCCTGCTTCTGCTCACAGTTGTCCACCTAGAATATTATTCCCATCTCCACATGTTCAAACCCCATCTTTCCTACTATATTAGGAGTCAACTGTGACTCCTGCCTTTCCACTGTCATCTCTTACCCTAATCTGATCCCATCTCAGTGGCAAGTCCTGATGGCTCTACCTCCAAAACAACTGTTACACACAAAGCACCCCTCTCTCCACTCTTGCCATCATCTCTTTCCTGAAGATCTACAAATGACTTCCTGGTCATCCTGCATTGTAAACTGTTTGAACACAATGGTGAGAATTATTTTTTCCTCCAGATATAAATTGATTCATGCCATTCCTATGCTTAACACCTTTCAGTAATTCCAGTGGCAAATAGAATCAAATCCAGTTCCCTCCCATGGCTTCCAAGACCCCACGTAATCTGCCCCCTACTGCAGCTTTGACCTCACCCCCTGCCACTCTTTATTCTGGTCATTTTTTCTCCAGTCACCAAGCTCTTCTGCCATTTTCTCAAACATGCCAAGCTCCTCAAACCTCAAATATAAAGTTCCAGGAGGACAGAGACCTTGACTGTCAACTTCACTGTATCTTAAGACAGTGTCTGATTTAGCACTTGGTATGTAGTAGCGGCTCAATAAACATTCATCAAATTTGTAACTAATCAAAGCCATGAAGAATATTGCCTGATCCCATCAGCTGAAAACAAATGCCTTCAGAAATCCTATAATAGCTCCCTAGCTCTGCTTGTAAAAGTGTCCTTTCTGATTGTATTATTGATAATTGTATAATAATAGCTAAAACTTATTAGTTACCATTCTTTTAAGCATTTTCAACTTATTTGAGCCTTGGCAACAACCCCATGAACTAACCACTAATATTATCCAGCCCATGATCATGCAATCAGGAAGTGGTAGAGGTGGGATTTGAAACAAGGCAGTCAGCTCCAGTGTCCACAGTCTCGATCATTATGTGAGGCCTCTTCTCACTGTCTATATCTGTGGTTCCAAACCTATAGGCCACCCACACGGGGAGATGTATCTTGGGTGGGGAAGGGAGAAGGGATTTTGAAAAAAATATTAAAAGGAAAATTCAATATAGTATGTTTTAGAAAATGAAATAAAAACCAATTATTTTTTAATGCAACCTATGACAAAATCTTAGCTGGTGAAGAAAATTTTAACTGATAAACACTATTGTTTATGAAAGAATGATTCTGGGTATCAGAATCACCTGGGTTAAAAAGTATAAAATATTTATATTTAGGTAAAGGCAGCATGTGGCTGAGGTTTCTGGTTGTCCCAATGTTGTTTTCCCTTTCTCCACCATGGTAATAGACTCCTGATTTTTAACATGGTATATGGCCACTGGGGAAAAAAGAGTAATTTTACCAGCCTCCCTTGCAGCTAGGTGTGACCATGTGACTAAATTCTGGTCAGAGGGATGTAAGTGAAAGATGTGTGCAATTTACTGGTCATACCCATCAAGGGAGAGAGTGTGCCCTTCCCTGTGTCTTTCTCTTTCCTGCTGACTGGAAGGCAAAGGTTGATGGTGCCATCTTGGATCAGATGGTAGAGCAACAAGAGCAGAACAACAAATAGAAGGTGTCTGGCTTTGTTGTACTTTAGATGGCCGTACCAGCTTGGGCTGACCGGGGAGTGTAGGACCATAATCACCTTCCTGACTCTGAATTATTACATGTGGAAAAACTAAAACATCTATTTTGTTTAAGCCACTGTCATTTTGCACATGCGTTATATGCAGCATATTCCATATCCTAACTAATACAATGGGTAATGGGTTAACTGACATTGAGAATCATTGATGTGCTTTTCTCTTCCCACTAGGCTTGGTCTGCTAAGCACAGGTCCATATTTATTCACCTTCAAGGCTTCACACAGTGCCTTAAACCTAGTACTTTTAAATCAGTCTTCACTGATTAATTGATGATGCTATGACTTTAAATTGGAGATTTAAACAAAAATGGGTGGTGTATCACAAAAATCTAACCATCATGCTTCTAAAGCCCATACTGTTGCATTCTTGGGAGACCCAATTTCTTCTTTTAACCTTAATTCGAATTTTCTTTCCCAGGCTCCCAAAACTTTCAGGCTACTGACATTTGGAAAGCTAAATACACAAATTGGGCCAACCTATAGGTAGCATGTTTCTGGGAAAACTGTGAGACTTAATTAGCAATGAGACTCCACACATTTCTGACTGGGCCAAAAATATTTGACTGCCAATTTTCCATTAATTATTTGTTAAATGCATTCAAGCCCTTAGAGGACAGTGAGTGTTTGATGAAATGGCCTCTAAATCTAATAACAATTTGCTTGTCTTTAGAACTGCATCCCTGGAGATCATCTGACAAACCAGGAAATGATACATAATAGATGAATGGGCAATACCAAAGAAATTGGCATGGCTGAATACAAAAGAAATTGGCATGGTTGACCTCCACACTTAATGATTGTAAGAAAGGAATAAGTTTCGTTTTCACATAGAGACAGCATGGAATAAGGGAAATGGAGGCAAAACCAGTTTAAACAAGCCCCAGACAAAGAGAAGAGAGAATCTGCCTGATGTAAAGAGACATGAGGTAGTATCAGAGGCGGGAACTCACAGCAAAAAAAATAAAAATTTGGGGGGGCATTGGCTAATCAGTTCAAAATCTCAATAATGAGCTAGTTGGCTCTCTGGGATTGGCGGTAAAAATTAAAATCTCAAAAGATGAATTAGTTAGTGTTCTCGGATAGGCTGTAATCTCTGTAGTACCCAGTCAATGGGGAAACAGGAGAAGGACTTGCGAATTAGGAGTAGGAGATTTAAACATCGCCATTCTCTTCCTCTGGCGCGCCAGCCTTCCGCGTGTTTGGCTGGACGCCCCATCTTGCAAGATCGTAAATAAATTCTTTTCTCCTCCAGAACCGAGAGAGCGTTTATTCCCTTACAGGTACCACTTTATTTCCGACAACTTGGGGGCTCGTCCGGGATCCAAAGCTTCGGAGGGGGACCCCCGAGGTGGACAAAGGGAAGGCGCGCCCCGCTGATTGAGCGGTCCCGGACTCCGCCATTAAAGGCCCATCTCCGGCAGCTAAAGGGCCCGAGACCAGATGCTTGGATCTGCCGGTTGTGGATGAGAAAAGGGGGAAAAGAAAAGGCCTGCCTCTGGTTAACCAGGCAACTCCGTGCACGGACCAAGGTAAGGAAAGAAATATTATATTACCTTGGTGGTTAAAGCATTCTGAAAGTCTGGGGCTGATCCTGAGGGAAAGATGCCCAAACAAGACTCAGAATGGGGACATTCTGATGAGCCTAGAGCTGATCCTAAGAGAAAGATGCTCAGGCAAGACTCAGAATGGGGAATAGAGGCAGTCAGCCGGCCGGGAATAAAGGGAAGGGGGTACCTTTAGAGTCCCCGGGGAACATTCCTCTAAATAATCCATTGAGAAACATGTTAAAACATTGGGCTAAAAGTAATTGGACCAAGGGAAAGGGTAAAAGAAAATGATCAAATATTATTGTTATGTTTAGACAGAAAAAAAAAAAAAAAGGCATTTTGCTGCCAAATATATTCTGGCCAAAATATAAGGCAGATAAGAGTTGGCTTTGTGCTGACCTCGTGTGTCATGTTAATAAAAATAAACCTTTTTCCAAGGCAGAATTGAACTGTGCCATGTGGTGGCTGCAGAAAAAAAAAGAAACTAAAACCTGGGATAAGCATTCCCCCACCTTATGGTTTCCCCTCCCCCACTGGGGCGGGAACCATTAAAGCCTGAGGTTTTGGTGGAAGCAGTCTATGCCCCCAGGCAATTGAAGAGCCAGTTAATGCTGACTGCTCCAGTAATTACAACCCACCAAAAGTTAAAAAAAAAAAAATGAAGAGATTTCCAAAAGTTTCTGTTTCTAAAGGCTCTTAAAGAAAGGAAGGTAAGAATCATTAATAAAAAGCCTAGGAAGGCTAGCTGAATAACAATTAACTTGATTCTTAAACTCTGGTTTATGTAAATATCCCTTTCTTGGAAGAAGAAAGAGAAATGAGAAAGAGGGCGGCTATGAGAGAAAGAGAGAGACTGCATCCACCTAAAATAAAATTGGCTGTACCCATATCCCCAAAGAACGATGAAAGTTGAGGTCTGAAGTCAAGTGGTCTCAGGCTGGGAGAGTGGAGTGGCCCACATGCATGAAAAGGGTAAGTTTGCCCTGGGGGTTGAGGGTGGGCCTTCCGCCTCAATGCTCTAGAAAAGTTTTGCCGCCTCAGGACCCAGAGGGTGGAGCACATTCCCAGGGGAATGGGAAAAGCCTGGCTGCCACCCCTCTGTTAGGTAGAGCCTTTACCCCGAAGAGGCAGAGTCTGGGTGGCACCCCGATGTTTAAGAAGGGTGGGGCCAAAAAGGTAATCTCCCCAACATCACCCCAGACTTTGAAAAGAAAAGGGCTGCCACAAAAGCCTCTAAAAAGGGTTGGACTCCCACTCCCTCAAGCCCCAAGAATACAATGTCATTCTGTTAATAACTCAGACTTTAAAAGGTCAGCTATATAAAGGAATTTTAGCCTAATATTCAGAGAAGATCCAAAAATCGATGAATGGCTGAATAAGCCATTAGAGGAAATATTCAGAGAGTCAACAAGCCAGGGAGGAAACAGACAAAAGTGAGATAGAGAAGTAATTGGAGCAGTTTAAAAAAAAAAAAAAAAAAGGAGGAAAGAAATTTGTAACATGGGGTTTGTGTGATTCTCTATTCATATACTTATGTGGGGCTAAACAGGTATTAATAAATACATTTACATATTTTAGTGTGCTGTGTAATTAAGTCTAAGGCATGTGGAAGCTACATTTAAAGTCCCTTAATGTGTGTATCAGGGTATATAGAAAGTTATATGCACATTTTTTAGGACTGTATTTGAATGCATTCTGAGAGTTAAAACTTCATAAATCTAATGGGAGTTTAAGTTGTATATTTACACAAGAATGTGGGATAGTTGTATTTGTATGTAATAAAAGCATGTAATATAATTACGTAGGAGTCTTTCAAACTGTTAAAGTTTGTCAGTGTGTAATTTAAAACTTGGCAAATTTTTTTTTTTTTTTTTTTACTCATCTATAGTAAACTGAAGCTATTTCTTTGTGTCTTTATAGCGTTTACTAGTTTGTGTGTACTCTAAAGCTGGACAATTGTGTGCAGTTTCACAATAGTGTGAAAAATGAAAAAAAGTGAGAAAAACTGTGTAAAAGTTTTCTATGTATGTGTAACAGTAGTGTATTGGCTATACATGCTTGTAAATGGGAATGTATGTCTGTTTCGTATGGTTATGAGTGTGTATATAAGTTGTATGTGTCTGTATTCCAGATATATGAGACTGTGTATTCTTGTAAAAAGCAGAATAATTTTTCTAATATATTTTGGGCAAAAGCAAAAGGTCCATACTCAAAGTGCAAGTAAATGTTCCTATAAAAGGGTTTAAGGTTCACTAAAGCTGAATTAAACAAACTTAGAACAGTAAATAGTTCATATCTCTTCCCAGGTCTCCATTTAGTAATGCCAGGTTGCTATCTTAACATTAAGTCTAATAGGAATAAAGACACCACATATATTGTCAAATACTACACACCAAGGCTTGTCCTCCTCTCCCTGGAGAGTGGGTTTTTACTCATCTAACAGCAAAACTTGTGTGTATGTTCAGGGTATGCATATATGTGAATCACATATATTCAAGCATCACTAAACTAGGTGTACTAAAAACTGAATTTTAAGTTAACATTTAAGAGTGGTAAGCCTTTTTATGTTCATTAATCTTAGGTTATTGTAAATTATTGTTGTCCTTTAGTCTAATTGTTCTAGCCTGAAATGTTGGTAAGTTCTTGCTGCTCTTCATGCACATGACTTCAGGAGTGTCTGTACCTAAAGCAAGTATTAGCAGTTTTACACTAGGGGAGTCATTAGAGAGGTGCAAGCCATGTGTAATTTAGTACTTAGGCAATTACAAGGTGTAGGCCTTTAGTTTTTGGTTTGCCTTTCCCCAGGAGAACTGAAAAGCTCCCCTCCCTAGACACAAAGAATCTTTTTCTTAAGAATTATATACTGGCCTTGTCTTCTACTTTATCATCTCTCAGGCACCGTGGACTGCTGGCTCAGACCCCGCCTCTTAAATTTGCTGCCCATCGACATCAGCCTGGCAGCTGGGTTCTAATCCAGTCATGAAAAGAATCCAAACTTCAACCAATCTGGGAAAGACCCTATCAAGTCTTGCTGACAACTGAGACGGCAGTCCGAATGGCAGAAAAAGGCTGGACTTATTACACACAAGTGAAGGGACTGGTGCCTGAACCAGATGATAAGTATCCAGCAACTCAACCTAAATCCTGGAAAGTGACTCCTACCTCAAATCCCCTAAGGATCACTTTAAATAAGCAACAGTTAAAGGAACATATTAGAAGGAAAAAAGGGCTGGATTAAACCCTATATTTGCATTGCGCTCTGTGTATAGCTTAATGATGAAATTGCTTATGCTGATCATAATGTTCTATATTCAAGGAGTAACAGGTTCTGCTAAGCTGGTTATAAGTGTAGTCAAAGGCTTAAAGTCTCAAACTGTACAATCTGATGTTTGTCAAGTAATGAGCTGTAAAAATCTAAAAACATCAGCAACAACTGAGGGAGGAATATAAGCATTTATGTAAGCAAACTATTCAAATAGAAAGCAAGATTGTTGGGGGGCGAACATTTAAAAGTATAACTTATGAGACACCTAACCCCTGTTATTCTTGGAACACTGCTTGGTGGACCACACAGTATGAGGGATGGGTCTTACCCAGGTTGGAGGAAAAACCATTAAGGGAAACTTGACTGGAATTTAACTCTCCAGTACAAATTGACCCCAAGGTCATTAGAATACTTAAGACCAAAGACTTAAAGCAAACCACAGAAATAGAGACAGGTTATGGAAATACAAATGCCTGGGTAGAATGGGGCAAACATACCATCCAGAGTCTAAACAGAAGTGACTGTTATGCTTGTACAACCAAACAACCTACTGTTCAGATTATGCCCTTCCCCTTGGGAATGAAAAAGCATGAAAGGGAGTTTAAATGTATAACACTCCTCTTTCAAAATGCTACTCCTGGTGAAAGTTGTAGTACGTTGTCCTCCCTTTTCCCTCCAGTCCAGGAGGGAAGTGTCAAAGCCATACCAACATCTCACCTTGGTCCTGGAAACCACTCTGCCTGTCTCTCCAGATGGGAAGAAGGGCTCCAGGATCTTGGTACCATGGCTCTGTGTACACAGGTGTGGAATGTGAGCAAGGATAGTACTGGCAACTTCTCCAGCCTAACTATACCCCGAGCAGACCTCTGATGGTACTGTGGGAAGGGCATCCTCTGGCCAACACTACCTGAAAGGTGGAGAGAAACCTGTACTCTGGTTCAATTGGCTATCTCATTTACCCTGGCATTTGAAAGTAATAAAGTACCAACCCAAGGCAAAGGAGAAAAGAAAAATGTACAAAGTGTACCTAGTTCCTTCAATAAAAAATGTTTGTAGATAGTATAGGGGTTCCCCAGAAAGTTCCTAATGAGTTTAAAGCTAAAAATCAATTAGCTGCAAAATTTAAATCGTCCTTATTCTGGTGGGTCACCATCAATAAAAATGTCAATCATCAGCTAAAATTTATCAACTATACCAGGAATGTCATTAAAGAAATAGCAGAACAGTTAGATGCCACTAGCCGAATGGCATGGGAAAACAGAATGACCCTAAACATAATGCTAGCTAAAAAAGGAGGCGTCTGTGCTATAGTTGAGAAAAATTGTCGCGCATTCATCCCCAATAATACCGCACCTAATGGAACTATCACCAAAGCCCTACAAGGCTTAACAGCCTTATTTCAGAAACTAGAAAAGAATTCCAGCATTAACAACCCACTCATAGAATGGTTAAAAAATTGGTTCGAAAAATGGAAAGGAATTGCAACATCTATTTTAATTTTCCTTATCATTCCAGCCAAAATGTTTATAACAGCTGGGTGCTACATAATCCCGTGTGCTCAAAGGCTAGTTCAAAAAGCCATCAAAACCACTAGAATCAAAAATAAAAAAAATCCCTATAATGAGGAATGTAAAAAAGCCCTTAAAAAATTTGAGAATCTAAAATGTAAAAACTAAAAGTGTTTAAAAAAAAAAGAGGAGGGAATCTGTAAGAAAGGAATAAGTTTCGTTTTCACATAGAGACAGCATGGAATAAGGGAAATGGAGGCAAAACCAGTTTAAACAAGCCCCAGACAAAGAGAAGAGAAAATCTGCCTGATGTAAAGAGACATGAGGTAGTATCAGAGGCGGGAACTCACAGCAAAAAAAAATAAAAATTTGGGGGGGCATTGGCTAATCAGTTCAAAATCTCAATAATGAGCTAGTTGGCTCTCTGGGATTGGCAGTAAAAATTAAAATCTCAAAAGATGAATTAGTTAGTGTTCTCAGATAGGCTGTAATCTCTGTAGTACCCAGTCAATGGGGAAACAGGAGAAGGACTTGCGAATTAGGAGTAAGAGATTTAAACATCACCATTCTCTTCCTCTGGCGCGCCAGCCTTCCGCGTGTTTGGCTGGACGCCCCATCTTGCAAGATCGTAAATAAATTCTTTTCTCCTCCAGAACCGAGAGAGCGTTTATTCCCTTACAGGTACCACTTTATTTCCAACAATGATAATCTTAGCTAACATTTAATGAGTGCTTATGGGGTACTAGGCTCTGCTCTATGTGGATTAGTTCATCTAAGCATCAAAAATCCTAGGAGGTAGTTACTCCACGATATGCACTTTGTAGGTGAGGAAACTGAGACACAGAGGGGGTAGGTAATTTGCCCAAGGTCACACAGCCAGTACTTGGCAGATCCAGCATTCAACACCAGGTAGCCCAACTCCAGAGCCCACAGTCTCAACCACTACTTAAAAAAAGTTTTGCAATTTTAAATTTTGTTATAATTATGAAATTAAAGAAAAGTTGTACAAGAATTGTACAAGAAAATCCTATATGCTATTTACTCAGCTCTACTCATTGTTTACATTTTGTCTCATTTGTTTTATTATTCTTTCTGTATATTTTATATGCATATACATATTATGCTTTTTTTAACCATCTGAGTAAGTTGGGAACATTATGCCCCTATTACCCTAAATATTTCAGTGTCTATTCCCTAAGAATATTTTCCTATATAATTATGATAGTTATCAAACTTAGAAAGTTTAATGTTGCTATAATAGCTATTATGTCATCCTAATCCATATTCAAATTTCATCAATTGTTCCACTAAAGCCCTAATGCCCTGCATCAAGACCATATCCAAGTTCATGCATTGCATTTAGTTGTCCTGTCTCTTCAGTCTCCTTTAACATGGAATAGTTCCTGAGTCTTTGTGTTTCCTGACCCTTGACATTTTTTTTAAGAATACACGCCAATGTTTCAAAGCCTATTCCTAATGTTTCCTTATGATTAGATTCAAGTTACGCATTTGTGGCAGGAAGACCACAGAATGATGTTGTGTCCTTCTCAGTACATCTTACCAGGAGGAACCAGATGGCCTTTCAACCCAGTTTGATGATGTTTGCTTTGATCACTCTGTTAAGGTAATATCTGCCAGTTTTCCCCACTTAAAGTTACTATTTTTTTCTTTGTAATAAATAGTTTGTGGGGAGATGCTTTGTGACTTGGTACATATCCTGTATCTCATCAAACTTTCACCTACCACTTTTTTGGCCTCTGATGATGGTCAACTACACATGTTACTGCCTCCCTCTATCTAAGGGTATGTTTTCCAACTCAAGGATGAGAGCCACTGCCCAGGACAATGCTCTGTCATGGGCAGCTGAGGACAGATACTGTTCAATGGAGATCAATAGCCCAATATTGGAATTCTTAGGTAGGGTTCAAGTTCTGGCGTTAGCCTAGTCAGATGGTCTTGGGAAGGTCCTTAACCTCTTTGAGCCTCAGTTTCCTTGTCTGTAAAGGAGGATAATCACAGAATCTTCCTCTCCAGTATTGTAGTAAGAGGCATATGACATAATGTAGACAGAGCGTCTGAACCATAGAAGTGCCAACAACACATGTGTGAATATCATGGAAGACAGAAGCAGCCCAAAATATCAGGGCTAGGTAGATGTTCACGCTGGTTACTATCTAGCATGACACTGGGAGAATATAGAAATTGGGAGGCCAGTATGAATGAATAACTCACATCCAGGGCAGGGTGAAATATTGTATTAGACAGGTGCAGAGGGTGGTAGATGTGAGAGAGAAGTGATTCATTTCAGCGAGGGATCAGGGAGGTCTTCACAAAGAAGGTGATGGCACGTGAACTCATGGGACCACTTAGGATCAACATCTTTTTGTTGAACCTTCCTTTGTATACGCTGCTTTTTGCTGGGTGCTTTAGGGTTCAACTTAGTGTAAATGTGATTGGTAGATTCTGTGGGAACAATCTAATTGGAATAGGTGGCAGCATTGGGCCCCTTCCTCATGACATCAAATGAAGTAGAAAGAAGAGTTGGAAGCGTGGAGGTCAAATTTTTATAACATCATACCTGAGCCTCTGATAGGGGCTGGATGTCCAAAAATCAAATCTTATCCCGTCCCTAAAAGAACAAACTTTGATTGTGAAGGTGTCCTGGAAAGCAGAGTCTGGGACTTCTTAGATGCTGTTGGTTTGGAGCTAAATGTGGCAACATCTAGGCTCTGTGTGGGCAGAGCTAATCACATCAGCTCAAACATCACCTCCTGGTCTTGCCTCACTCTGCCCAACCTATTTCCAAACACCTGTGGTCAAGGTGCAGGGCCAGGTCACAGGGCAAACAGAACAAGGAATTTCTTTTCAAGAAATAGCCTAGGCTGTTTACTTCTGCAAGAACAGTGCATAGAAGTCTTTCATAGAAGGGTATTACAACTGTTTAGGTGCAAGTAGACTAGAATCAGGAAAGGGCAAAAAGGGAGACCAAAGCCCATTCCACCCCAAACACACTTCCTTCTCAATGTTTTCTAGATGGCCTGATGGGAGACTCTGAGTCTGACAAATTGGCTGTGAGCTGGCAGGAGCACAAAACAATTACCAATTGTGTGCGAGTTAGGGTGTGTTCCAGGGACCTTCAGAGCCAGCCCAAGCACATCGGTCTTTGCCAAAGCCTTCTTTCAAAGACCTCACTCGGGGAGCAGTTGCAGAAAGAGATGGAGAAATATAGGGATTTAATTTTCCCACAAAGCACTTTTGCCCAAGCTGTGCTAATGTTCTCCATTTAAATACTTTTCAAAATGATCCATGAAAAAAATGCAGTAACATTCCATTAACGATGTCTGCCTTCGTCCCACCCAGGGCCGCGACAGTCAGCCAAGCAATTTAATGTCTCAACACAGAAATTGTTACGTTTCTTCCCCTAATGGGGAGAAGGTGCAAGGAGCAGACAGACAAGATGTGTGTGCTTTCAGGAGGGAGGCAGAGGCCTCCTATTTTCTGAACTCTCTTGGGGCTCCCAAAAGCAGCAAGGGCTTCTCTACGCCACCCCATTCATGCCAGAGCTTCCTGACACCAAATCCAAGGTGTTTCTATTGGATTTTTCTTACAGCAGAGCAAAGAAACGTAGGTTTATGCGAGCTGTAATTTTAGAAGTAAAAGGGAATGCCTTGCTTTCACCATAGGTAGTGAGCCTGGTAAAGACAGAACTGAGGCCTATTCATCGTTGTAATTCTGGTTCTAGCAGTGACTGTGCTACCCAAAGAAATGTTCAGAGAAAGTTTCATGAATAAAAATACATGAAAGCTGACTCCTGTCCCTTACATCATTCTCCAGAATTCAGGCAACCACAGGTCCTGTATTTTCTTCCAACGTTGTCAGGATTAATGTCACGTTGTCAGATGAAGTGGCCTAGGTTTGATTCAGCAAATATGCACATTTGATCTTGAAAGCAGAGTTTTTTTTGTTTGTTTCAACCTTTTTCAGGGTCACAGACCCCTCTGAAAATCCCATGAGAGTTATGGACTTTTTCCCCAGCAAAATTCAAGTTTGCACAAACATTCAAATTTTTGCATTGAATTTCGGGGAGCTGTCAGACTCGCTAAAATATCTCTAAACTCTAAGACATAAATGATCTCTTCTATGTGTTGCTGTCACAGCTTACATTTTGTTCCTCAAACTATGGTAGCAGATCTGCTTCTAACATGAATTTTTACTGGATTGTACATTACAGAAGAGTTTATTGTGGTCTTTTCCTCAGCTGGCTGTTTTGTAGCTAGTAAGAGTTCAATTCAATATAAGTTGCAAAACCTTAACTGATACAGGATAATAGAAATACAAAAGATTTATATCCCTTTTAATACATAGGGATGTGCTAATATGTAAGCAAGAAGAGCCGAATTTTGTGTATTCATGTTTTTAAGGCCAATCCCTTTTTCAAAGGCCCATAGATCCATCTCCTTATTTAAAAAGAAGAAGCTTTGCCTGTAGAAAAACATGTTTATTAAGGCATCTAAAAAGAATGTTCTGATGGAGTATGGTCCTAGGGCTCCATCAACTTCCATACTTGACATCTCTATTATGAGTTCTAGAAGCAGCTGCAAGACTGCCAACTGTTTGAGAATGAAGGGAAAATTAAAACATAAATGATGTCATGCATTTAGACAGTGGTGTGGTAATACCACATGCACAAGAGAAAAGATTTTGGATGGTTATATAAAACTCAGATGTATCCTTGGGAATGTATTTAAAGCTCATTAGTTTTGGAGGCCTGCTGGATTATTGGGAACACTTTGAAATGAATTCATTGTCCAGTTCATTATGGATGACCTCCGAAGGAAAAATAACAATGTTTGACATGAGGCTGAGGAATAGATGAAACTTTCCGAGAATGGAATGGGGTTTTAGTGAGCTTCCAAAATTCCAGATACTCATTGAAGCTTATCCAAGTTGTCTAGGCCTCATAGATGGAAATCCAGACTGAAAAGCACATAGAGACTCAGCCACCCTGGGAACATTTTGGCCTGAGACCCAATCAGGCCTTTCGTCAAGGTCCTGAACACACCTTCAAGGAAATGCTGTGCTTAAACCCCTTTCTCTGAAGTCTTTGAACCTCAAAGAAGAATGCCTTGTTGGATGAAAATTTGGAGGTGTTGGATGAGAGTTTGAACATTAGTAGGTGAAACTCTTTGAGCTCTTTGCAAGCCACTGTGGCTAGACAGGCTTTTACACTAGCTCTTTGCACTGAGGAGGTAATTCAAATTCTTCTGGGCCCATTTCCCACCACTTCAAAAGGAAATACTAATTAAGGGCAAGCTTAGGAAAACAAAAGAAGTACAGGAAGCTGTGACTTCCAAATGGCAAGACATCCCACCATCAATACTTGAATTCCACAAGGTAAGAGCTCCTTAGTTTTAGAGTCTAAAAGAAGTTTGCTAACAGTTTGAGACTCAGTTGTAATTTGGAGCAAGGGTTGTTTATCGAACATCCTACTTGTCCGTAGAGATAAATGAGGCACTGGGTTGAGTACAAAGGATCTATTGAGGAATTCATTGTTTATAGTTGAACTGGGCAGACCAGAGTCACATAAATGGAAAGGAGAATAAAGCAAGACTTCTGGGTGCTAGACTCATGAAAAAAAAGTCAGTGAAAGTTGGAGAAGTCTGATAAAGGCTTCTTGGATGTAATGGGAAATAAGTTAAGCTAGAAGGATGGGTACAACTTAGATAGGCATAAATAGGAAGGGAAGGCAAGCTTTGTTCATTCTGAGGTCAGTCAGGATACTAAGGCCAAGATGCAAACTTTGTTATGCATCAGAATGACCTGGGGAGCCTCTTAAAGTGAAGATTCTTGCACCTCACTTTTATGTATCCTGATTCAGTGGTTCTGAACTTGGGCCTGGAGATCTGCATTTCTAACAACTTACCCAGGCAATGCTGATGCAGGTAGTCTGTGGACCAAAACTTGCAAACACTGACCTCTACTTCATTTTGGTCTCTTAATTTAATCCTTGAAAGCACCAATCAGGATACAGTCCTAAGAATCCCAAGTCTATAACCAGGAGTTAGTGTCATGCTCTATTTTTCCCTTACCACACCACATCTTCACCTACATAATCCCAACCAATCCAAACTTGACACTGAATCCCATCAAACCATACTCCTGCCAACTCAGGCAAAGCAAGGGGAGTGGTGACTTCTGGTGCCCAAGAAGTGAGATACATTCTCACCTTTAGTTTTTATAGATTTACGATCATAAGACTTCCCCATCAGGGTACCTCTGAGTTTCAGTCTTTAGTCATTTGTTTTGGATTGTAAACTCTTTTGAAAATATGATGAAAACTATGATCCCTCTCAACAGATAACTGTATCTGAACACATGTACTCACCATTTTGCATAGAATTTCATGGAGTCCAACAAGAATGATTAACTAAAACATTCTTGTTAGACCCAGAGGCATTTGCAAGCCTTTATTCATACTGTTTCCTCAATGTCAACAATTTTGTCCACTTAGCCCCTGGACAGAGTAAGCCTTTTTCAATATCGTCACTACACATCTTGACTCTTTTTGGGTGTCCCATGTTTATTGTCTTCTGAGGAATTGTTCACCAATTTCAGTTTGAGATTCCTACTTGCCTGTTGATCTCGGCTCACTTTCTCAAGTCCTTCCTGGTGCCTGATGGAAGACGCCACACCTGCTTCCATGTTGTTGTCTGTATTGATTTGAGAAAAAGTGGCAACTTCATTATAGCCCTGTCTGCTTCCTCCTACTCTTTGCTATAACTCAAGGGACTTCAACTCCAGAACTTGTCATTCATCACAACCATAGCGTTTAGTTGGAAAGATTTCAGGTGAAGTCTGTCAGTTCTGAAATAGGAAAAGATACTCCTATGTGCTGGTTTGTATGTATGGTGTCCCCCAGAAAAGGCCAAGTTCTTTGGGGCAGAGTTGTGGGTGCAGAAATATTGGTGTTGATTGGGTTGGAATCTATTGATTGAGTTTTTCCGTGGAGATGTGACTCAATCAACTGTGGGCAAGAACTTTGATTGGATAATTTCCATGGAGGTGTTACCCAGCTCATTCAGGGTGGGTCTGAATTAGATCCCTGGAGCCATACAGAGAGTTCATGGATGGAAGGAGCTCAGAGCGGCTGTGAGTGACATTTTAGAGAGCAGCTATGGCTGGAAGACATTTTGAAGATGGCAGTTGAAAGCAGACTTTTGCTGATATTTTGGAGCGCACCATTTGGGGGGTGGCCTGGGAGTGAGCAGACACTGGCCACGTGCCTTCCCAGCTGGCAGAGGTTTTCTGGATGCCGGTGGCCTTTCTCCAGTGGGGGTACCTTGTGGTTGGTGCCTTGCCTTGGATACTTTGTGGCCTTGGGACTGTGGCTTTGTGGCCAGGTGGACCCCCTTCGTGGAATCCAATCCATTTCTGGTATTTTGCAGAATGGCAGCATTGGCAAACCGGAACAGTTACTAAAAATGGCCCTTGATTTTTCCTGTGCATGTCCCATTTTTTCATTCATTCATCTGTGCGCCCATCAAATGTCCAGGTGCCAGATCTGTGCCAGGTAGCAGGATAAAGAAGAAAGTCTGAGTCCTCATGGAGCTTTTAATCTAATTGAGAAAGTCAGATAACAAACAAATATAAAAATAAATAAGATTATTGTAAGTGTCATGAATAAGATGATGAATTAGGAAGTAATGAAGCAAGGGCCCTGACTTTGCTTCTTGGAGGAGGTGATGTGGACTGAGACCCAAAAGATGAGAAAGGACTAGCCATGAAAAGAAAGGACACACGTTATTAAATCTCCTTGTCTGGGACATGCTTCTGTGAATGAATGTCAGTGGTTCTGTATCAAACAGGCCAGTATAGTTGTGATCTGAAAAGGATTCTTTGTTTAATGCCTGCTTCCTACTACTGGCTTATGTCTTGCTTCATCTGCTGACAGGCCTGTGGAATATCAAGCCAAGTCTCCTGACAAGCAGAACATCCTTTTCAAAGAGAAAGTGATTGCTCAGAGCCTGATATGAATCATGGGAATGAAAAGAACCTTATGGGATCATGCTTGTATAGACTCGGAATGGGCATTTTGACACCACCCTGGTGGCTTGAGTTAGACAGTGGCCAAAATCAATCCTGTGATGAAACCCTCTAGATGTTTTTCCCAAGATGATGGGTCTGGAGTAACGAACAGGAATTTGTAGGTCTGAAGAAGATGGAGCCAGAGTTCCACAGAACACTTTGACCAGTGGTAACTGGGAATCAAACACCCCTCCAGTGGGTTTGGCTGGTAGATTCCACTATCATCTCTTTTCCACTCAGCAGGTTTAGCAAATGCAACAGGACATGTGAATTATAAGGAGTGTGTGACTTGGCTGTTGTCAGGCTCCTGGGTAGACTGCTTAACCCATCTTTGTGAATGACCCATGTCTCTTTGGTGATCTGAGTGTGTAAACTCTTCAGCTCACTGGGCTGTGAGGCCAAACTTCCCATCCAAGAGGTTTCCATGGTTACAGCTTCATTGTTCCAACATGTGAATTTGATCAACCCTTCCCAAGGCTGGGTCTGATGTTGACCTAAATGTGGTCTCTTTTCCCAAGACTCGGAGAGCCACGAGCTTCTAGAGTTCTGGGTCGGTCTCTCAGGATATGTACCTGTTTATCCAGGTTACACAAAGATTCTCTACCTTTCCCCCTGATTCCTGTGACAAATGGTGTTCACATGTGGGACATACCACACTGAGGCACTCAAATTTTTATGAAATGTCAAAAAATATATATTATAAAGAAGTAATCCTTCTTGGTTCCTCAAGAAAATGCATTGTGAAATCTCACGATTGACCTTCTGGCATGTATCACCAATATCCCTGCTTTTCTCCATTGATACAGCCACCATCTTGGCTGGTGCCATTATCTCTCACATGCACCGTGTCTCCTAACCTGTCTCTCTACTTCCTTTTTATTTATTTTTTTTATTAATTTTTTTGTACCAGTCTAATCCATTTTCCTTAATGCAGCTAGAGGCATCTGTTGAAAATACAAATCAGATCACATTACTCCACTGCCCAACATCCTTCAGTGGCTGCCCACTGAATGTGGAATGGAGTTTAAAATCCTTACCAGGGCCCAGAAGGCCCTGCAGGATCCTGTTCCCAGGGAATTCTCCAACCCCTTCCACATACTTTTCTCCTCCTTGCTCAATGAGTTCCATGATCAGTTCCAAGAGCTCTCCAAGCACTGTCTTGCCTCGGAACCTTGGCACTTGTGAGTCTCTCTGCAAACCACACTGTTCCTACTGCCTTCACGTGACTGATTTCTTCTTAACCCCAATGCTCAACCCCAAGAGGCCTTTCCTGACCTCCTTACATAAAACAGCCTCCCACCCCACCACTGTTATGTTCATCATGGCTTATTATTCATGTTTTTTTCTTAATGCTTGCACTGGATTAAATTATATTTCAGCAAGTATTTGCTCTCTTCAACCTGTATACTGCATGCCCTGCTGACTCTGGGCTTGGCCATGGACTTGTTTTGGCTAACTCACTTAGCAAACTTGATCTGAACAGAAGCTTTGCCCTCTTGAACTCCTGCCACTCACCATGAGAAGAAAACGTCTTCAGCACTGCTCGTGCAAGGAGGGTGGGAGGTACGTGGTGCAGACCTGAGTGTGACTCAGCCTGCAGTTGAGTCTAGCTGAGCATAACGGAACCTTGGCTAACCCACAGACCATAAGTGGGAAGTACAAACCTGCTTCAGTCAGCCACCCAGCTTTTGGAATGGCTTGTCATAAAGCATTATTTCAGCAATGGCCAATTAAATGCGGTGCTTTATCACCATCTAATTATTCTTAACTCCATTTTTTTTCTCATTTATTACCTCTTTGCCCTACCAAGTTGTGAGCTCCATGAAAGAGGGAACCATGTTTGTATTTTCCCTTTTGTATCCCCAGAACTGAGGACAGTGCTGGGCACCTAGTATTAGCTCAATAAACTGTGTTGAATGGAAGAATCCTTTGTAACCACCCCAGCTACTCACATTCTTCAACAATAGCCGCTTGCTCTGCCTTATGGCACAAGCAAGACATGTCTTCATTTGTGTCCTATACCCTGCTCATCCTGCTCATTGGACAGAACATCATCCTGCTGTCTCTCTGAAGAAAGCAAGTCAGAATGCTGGCAACCAAGTGTTAATACAAGGAAAATCTTGAGTTAGCTCAAGTTTATTAAAAAAGAAAAGAATAAATTCTTTCTCAACTCTATTATTAGTAACCAATTGCATGCAATACACCTCCTACCATGGCTGACAACCACTTTCAAGTCTATAAAGCATGGGAGAACTTGGCCAGCCCTCCCTCACAAATCTATTTCCAAAGATTTGGAGATATACACAGAGAAATAAGAGCAAGCTGATACCACTGGCTGTGTGTGCCGCATGTACTTTTATTCCTTTACAAAATTTTAGTCTGCAATCTGAAAATCATCCATGGAGTAATTAAGTGAAAAATAAGAGAAATGGAGAACATACAGAGATACATATCAAAAGAACATTAAAATAATATGTATGTGTTGGGAGAGGGAGGAGATATAGTTCATAAATCTAAACTCATAAAGAAAAAGAACTGCATTCACTTAAACATAAATCAAATGACTATCTTTCCTCTTCAAGGTGGTCTAATGAGTTTTTATACACAAGCCACCTTGGATTTCATTAGCAGAGAAGATGAAGAGGGTCATAGAGGCGATTCAGTGACTGACGCACACTGTGACATTTGGATGGATTTTTGGAATTGTAGAGAAGTTCATTCACGATGGCCCCCTTTAAGATCGAGTCAATTCAACCTATTATAAATTTGTTTCTACTGTGTGTCTGCCATTTTACCATACAGGGCAGCAATTCCCAACCTTTACGTCACAACCCATTGAGATGTCCCAAATAATGTTACTTGTAATGGTTAAAATCTTAAATTTGTGCAAGTCTTACATTTTTAATATAAATATAAATAAAAATTTCAAGGATATTCTTCTTATTCCTCGCCTTCCAATAAGTAAGAGTGAGAGAGGGGAGATGGAGTTGCAGCTGACGTTGGGGGATGGGGGAGTGGTGCAGGCACAAATATGCCCTCATAGGGAAAATGCTAAGGATTATTGCAGCAAGACAGGGCAGGGAGCAGCCTGAGCCCAGAGCACTGCAGGCGGCTCTCCCAAACCATTCTCCACCCCTTCCTCCTTTGCCTGCCTCTGCAGCATTGTCTGGAAAACAAACTGACGAGTACTCAAGGTGTCTCTTATAGCCAGTAAGTGGCTTTGTGATACAGTTCTGGTCAATGAGACACCGGTGGAAATCTGTGTTGCCTTTCTGATAAGAAGGGGGGAACCTGCTTGTGCCACCCTTACTCCATTTTTCCTGGTTTGAAGTAAACATGGTGCTTGCAACCGTAGCACTGTGGAGCAGTGTGGAGGAGGGTTTAGAGAAGTTTAGGAGTGCTGGCCTGTCATAGACGGGCCACTGAGCCAAATTGGCAAGTACCTACCTTCTGACTTCTTGGGTGAAAACAGTAAACCTCTCTATTTGAGCCCAGTGGTCAGGCTTTCTGTTTCTTGCCCCTGAATGCATTCTTAATCGATACCTAATGAAACCAGAGAGCCATTGTCTCTGCATTATTCCAACACAGTATGGCATGCCACACTTTGACGGTGCTGTTCTCTGTGTATAACAGTGACAAAACACATCTTCTAAAAATGAAATGCACAAACTCAGCCCCACTTTATTCCAAAGGAGTATAATGTTGTGATGTCCAGATGAAGTTGGATAGTTCTGCACTTAAATTCCAGATTCTTCTCTAACCAGCTCCCCTGACTTTGGATAATTCATGAAACCTCTCTGATGCTTAGTGATGTAGTTGGTAAAACAGGAGAAGAGTAGCTTGCAAAGATGTTGTGTCCTTTAAACCATCTTCAGGGCCTGGTACCATGCTTGGCAAATCAGAGGTGCTGGCTATGGTGGAAGCATTGGTTTTGTTGCAAATTGTGGTGAGTCTACCAGGGGATCTCAGCTCCTTGGATAGAGAACCCTGAGCCCAGACCTTTATATGGTGAATTGAAGAAGGCAGATCAATCATGCATCCACTCGATATACAGGAATCTGCTGGTGCTTCTGCTTTCACAATGCACTGATGAAATATAGGCAAGAGGGGTAAATTTGCATAGTTGTTAAGCAAATAGGCTCTGGACCCAGACTGTTTGGATTGTTCTGGCTCTGCCACCTATGAAATGTGTGGCCAAGTTATATCACCTCTCTGAGCCTTGGTTCTCTCATCTGTGAATGGAGTTTCCTTGTAAGCAAAATGGGAATAAAGCTGCCAGGGTCTTTGTTAGGATTAAACAAGATAACCAAGTTATCTAGTGAATGTCACCCACTGTTAGTCCTTACAAAATACTAGTTCAGCTTTACCTCCCCAGCCCCACTTTCCCAGTGTTGCTCTGTGCTCACCTAGGATCTATGAAATCCGTCTAAGGATATTTCACTGTGTACACATCTGGCTGTGTTCCTCTGGCCTGGACCAGCCACCCGCAGTTTCACAAAGGATCTTCACATTTACACAAGTGAAAGCCTGGGCCGCAGCATCCGCCATGCGGAGGAAACAGGTGCACGGAGGAGGCAGTGGCTCTCCAGCTCATCCATCAGCGTGAGCCTGTGGCTAGCACGAGGAATGATGCCCCGCACCTCTGTGCACAGACACACAAAGAGAAGAAGAAAGGTGGGGAGATGGGAGCTCGTTTATCACCCTGAGTCTGTCGGCCAGGCCTCACTGCCATCTCGGTGGCTTTGGGCAAGTCGGATGCCCACAGGGAGGCTGCATGTCGGCTCCACCACCTGCCTGTATTCACAGGGCATTGATCATTCCCTGCCAGCCTGCATCTGCATCTTGCTGCTATTTCTCCTCCCAGCCCCAGACAAAGGAGGCTTCAGCCATTCGGGTGACTTCGACTGTGATGGAGTCCTGGCACCCCTGCCTAAGGGTTCACCCTGGCATCTGAGCTCATCCATCTCCTCCCTGTGTTCTCTGCCCTATAATGTGGCTAGATTGCAAACAACTGGGCTGATGAGAGACAAAAGAAATGTTAAAATGCTATGCAAACTGTTGGGTGAAATGCATGCATTGCTTATGCTTATTGCTCCTGTGACCTCATAGCATGGGAAAATGTCAGCAGACAAAACATATATAAGTGGATATGATGCAGACTACTCTTTGCTTTAGCACAGCTGAGTCTCACATATAGATAAGGTGTTAATTTTGCAGCCATCCCAGTCTCTGCTTCGTTATTCACTCTCATCCCCACCCTAACCCCAGTTTTCTCTTGCTTCCTCACTGTGGAGGAATGACTGTTTCTGTTCTTAATTGTCTGCCTAAACTATTCCCTTTGAAGTCACCCAGACTCTAATGCAGGGGTTTGCCTGGATTGTACTTTTTAAAACTTTCCTCAAAAATACTCCTTAAAGCATTGAGGATGTCCATTAGGAGTGCAGGTGGCTGCAAGTAACAGAAAATCTTCCTAACAGTGGCTTAAGCACATCAGGGTTTATTTTCCATATATGACACAGAGTTCAGAGTTAAACATTTGCTGCTTTTAGCTCAACTGCCCAAGGACTCAATCTCATCTATCTTTCCATTTGGTAATCTGTAACATGTTAGCCTTTTGCCTTACGATCCAAGAAGGCTGCTACAGTCCCAGACATGTTATCTGTGTTTGAGGAAGGGGTACCAGGTAAGGGTGAAATGAGAGGGTCTGGTGGTGTCAGAATCTTCTGTTTTGTTTTTATCTGAAAATGACAATCTTTCCTGGAAACATCACTCCCAGAAGGCTTCTGCTTCTGCCTCATTGGTCAGAATGGTGTCACATGACCACCCCTGGCTGCAATAGAGGATGGGAAAATGAGTGTCAAGAATGGCAAGTAAGAAGGGGGTCAGAAATGGCAATGGTTGCTGTGTGAATGAAACTATGACATCTGTCATAAACTACAAAACCATGTCAAGGTAATGGAACCCAAGTCTAAAACTCCACCTCCCTCCCTTACTGCTCCTATTATCATTGGTTCACCTGGATGACATGAAACTCGCATTTACTTTCCACGTCATTAGCTGGACTTGCAAACACCGATAAAATATTAGCATACGCAAAACTCAATTGTATTCCAATCACTTTCCCCCTCAATGCATTGCATTTTCTTTCAATTCATATGTGAGTTCTTAGAAGGAATAGATTTTGCTCCTTCCACATAACAAAACTCAGTTAAATTTTAGCACAGTTCATATTAATAGGTATAGTCAAGATTATGAAAGCAACCAAAGTCTACAAATTTGAAGACCCAAAATCAAGACTAACATAAATAAAAATCAAATAAGTTACATAGTCCCAGGCTTCTAAGCAAGAAGGCCAAGTAAGTTCTATGCTTAACCAATGATTTAGTGACCCTAGGCCTATCTACAAAGTAGGCTTGGACATTTTTTCTGGGAGCTGCACAGCTTTTGAGGGATCATTTGCCCGTAATTCCAAAACTGATCTAACAGGTCTAGCAGTGCTAGGTGAGAGTTCCAGACAGTGTTTAATAATGGCTATTACTTATCGAGTCTCTTGTGCTAGGTGCTTTATGTGGATTATCTAAGAAGTATCTCCATCTTACAGATTTGAAAACTTAGGACCATGACTGCAGAGTCTGACTTCTTGTTTGCCATGTTCTTAGCACCAGTATTGTGTTGCTTATTGGGTGTAACAGAATCCTTGTGGTGGATGAGTAGAGATCATGGAATTAACATAGAGCTGGCGTGATCGGTTTCAAACTCCTTGCTTGCATTTGTGCAAACAGACACACACGCACACAGTATACAGACACTTGACATTCACCAACACAAGTTCCTGTGACAGCACACTCACACTGCCTTTTTAAAAGGGGACCCTTGTAACCAAGGACATTGTCTACTTCTTATCCTGCAGAGATACTAGGACACTGAATTCCAGGAGAGAGAGAGAACAAGAATGTGGATTTCCCAAGCCCTTTTAGTTCTTGATATGTCTACAGTAATCTTAACTCTTTATCTTCCAAGATTGCTTAGAGACCTGCTTAGGTATGCCCTGGCTGCAGCCCATGCCATGCTTTCTTTGATGACTCTAACTGATGCAAGTTCTCAGGGCAGGATGTTGGACCACTGGGTTGCCACATAGGAGAGGCAAGAAGAGAGTTTTGCTCTGAGATGTACCAGTGAAACCCTGAAGCCACCAGGTGCTGGGATGCAAGGAGTGTGCCTGCTGTTGTACATTTGCTTTTGGCTCAAAGTGACAATTATGAAAATGGTAATAATAGCCAACACTTACCAACACAACACTTAGCCAACTCTTAACCATATACCAGGCTCTGTTCTCAGCTCTTTATTTGGATTGTTTTAACTTTATTTTCACAAGAACCCTTGAATTAGGATCGGCTACCTCTCCAGGCAACTGTGATAATCAAAAAATCCTGGATTGTAATTGTCATTGTCACCTGAACCACTCCATGGTCTCCCAATGATCTAACCTCTATCCACTCTTCCTTCTCTTTAATTCATTCTCGACACTGCAGCTAAGTCCATCTCTTCATAAAGTAAATCTGGTTATGTCATTCTCCTCAACAGCTTTCCTTGCTCTCAGGATAAAGACAAAACTCCTTACCCTGGCCTGCAAGGTCCTTCAGCATCTTGTTCCTATCTGGTCCAAACTCCTCTGCCTCCTGACTCCATCACTGGCTCTGTTTTGGCCCTACTGGCCTCCTTGCAGAACCTTGAGCTCTGTATGTTCTCTCCCAAGATAGCATCTTTGTACAGGCTCTTTCCTCTGCCTGGGAGGCTCATCCCTTCTCTTCTTGCTTCTCCTTGGTGACTACCATTTGGTCCTCAGCAATCGGTTCAAGTATCAATTCCCTTTTGATCTTTCTATTAGACCAAATTTCCTTATTATAAACCTTCACCATGTACATTTTAGGGTTGCAAATTTATATTTGTATCATTAATTAATACTAAACTGTAACCTCCATGAGGTTGTAAAGACCACGCCTGTTTTTGTTCACTGTTATATCCCCAGCAGCTAACACAGTGCCAGGCTTGGGGTGAATACTTGTCTGTTGAATGAATGGATGTTTGAAGGAATGGATGGAAGGATTAATGGATTCTGTGAAAGTTCCTCTGTATAGTTAAAGGCAATTAAAAATACAGTTAAATAATTATTACTATCCTTTTACGGACTATGGCTTTTTAAGTCTGGTTGTATATATCCAACGTGTTGGCTTACTTTTGTGGCTAAAAGGCAATTTGCCTAAGGAATATTTGACAGCCAATACTAACCCAGAAAAATAAGGCTGAAACAGAATACATGTTTTCAAGTATAATTAAAATATATTAAGAAAAGACTATGTGAATTATGGATTTTAAACATTAATTAAAAATAATTTAAACTCCCCTCCAACTGGATTGGACCCCCTACTATACCTGCCCAAGGAATACATGAGAGCAAATTAATATAGCACACTGAGGTGCAGGAGGGATTCTTCTAGTTATCTTGAAAACTGCTGACCCATAAACATGGCCAACAAAGATCCACTTATTCTACTACCATTTGACTGAGAAAATAACTTTTCCTGTGCAGGCAAATTGCAAAGGTCCACAGTCTTCAGCCAAATCTTCAAGGTGATGATCACAAATTTGGGGTTAGCAGCTGAGAATCCATGGGGCTTTAGTGCAGATAAAGCATGACAGGAAGACAACATTGACCAGCCAATTCATAAAAAATGGCTTGTGTTGATGAGAGAGCTTTTATTTACTTGAAGAACTTTGTCTTGTTGATGTGGTTGATCAAATGTGAGCTCAGTGCAAGTTGCCAATGATGGCTGGAGGAACCTGAGCCCAGTTCTCCTAGTGGGTGCCCTGAGATGGCAACAGTGTTTCAACACCCCCTGCTAGACCTACAAGAGCATCTCCCATGTGATGGCTGTGGCAGTTGTTAAATTAATATTTTTTCATTTTAAGTTTTAGAATATTAAGAACATAATTATCATCTCCTTAAGAGCCTCCTTTCATGGAACCTGGGATGGGACAGGGTGGTAGACCAGATGACTTTCTTTTTTTTTTTCGCAGGGATGGCAAAATGACTGAAGTTAGACCAGAGGGACATGAGATAAAGTTGCAAAGTAATATAAGAGCAAAGGTTGGCACCCCAGGTCTTGCTTTCAATGGCAGCTGAAAGTTAAGTATCAATCATGACAAACCCCTTTTCTACTTTCAAATTTTTACAGAGGCTGGGAATTGTTTTTTTTTACTAAACTCCTCTACCTCCACCACCTTAATCACAGTATCTAAAATTTACTGATTGCTGACATATATTATCTTATTTAATCGTCACTAACATCCTCCTTATTTAATCACTAACATTATGAACAGGGTATCACTATTTTTTTCATTTTATAGATGAGGAAACTGAGGCCCAGACAGGTTAAGTAATTCATACAAGGTTACACAGCTGGTTAATGTCTAAGCTTGTCCTTGAATCCACATCTGTCTAACTCCACAGAATTTTTTTTATTGAGATTGTTCACAAACTGTACAATTATCCAAAGATCCAAGGTGTATAATCAATTGCCCACAGTACCATTATACAGCTGAGCATCCATCACCACAATTAATATTTTTTTCAATGTTTAGAACATTTTCATTACTCCAGAAAAGAAGTAAAGACAACAGAAGGAAACTCAAATCCTCCCATACCACTAACCATTCCCCCTCCATTATTGATTCATAGTATTAGTATAGTACATTTGTTACTGTCGATGAAAAAATGTTAAAATACTACTAACGGTAGTATATAGTTTGCAATAGGTATATATTTTTCCTATGTGCCTCTCTATTATTAACTTCTAGTTATAGTGTCATACATTTGCTCTAGTGTCATATATTTGCACAGTTAATCACAGACATTGTCCACCACAAGATTCACTGTTTTATAAATTCCCGTCTTTAAACCTCCAACGTTCCTTCTGGTGACATATGTGACTCTGAGCTTACCCTTTCCACCACATTCACACAGCATTCAGCACTGTTAGTCATTCTCCAACATGCTACTATCACCTCTGTCCACTTCCAAACATTTAAGTTCACTCTAGTTAAACATTCTGCTCATAATAAAGCAACTCCTCCCCATTCTTTAGCCCCATTTTATATCCTGGTAACTTATATTTCATGTCTATGAGTTTACATATTATAACTATTCATATCAGTGAGACCCTGCAATATTTGTACTTATGTGTCTGTCTTATTTCACTCAATATGGTGCCCTCAAGCTTCTTCATCAACCCATTTTTTTTTTAAGACGGTTTTGTTCACACACCATACATTCCATCCTAAGTAAACAATTGGTCGTTCCCTGTATAGTCAAGTATTTATGTATTCACCACCATCACCACTGTCTATATAAGGACATCTTCATTTCTTCCACAAAGAAGGAGGAAGAGTCAAAGAAGGTAGAGAGACAAAGAAAAAGAAAAAAGAAAACAAAACATGACAACTGGGAAGCCATAAAAGGAAAGATAGCATTAAACCAAAGTAGAATAAACAGTCAGACAACATCCCAAATGCCAAGAGTCCCATACCTCTCCCTTATATCCCTCCCCTGCCCATATGCATTTAGCTTTGGTATATTGCCTTTGTTACATTAAAGGAAGCATAATACACTGTTTCTGTTAATTATAGTCTCTGGTTTGCATTGATTGTATTTTTCCCCCAATCCCACCCTATTTTTAACATCTTGCGATGTTGACATTCATTTGTTCTCCCTCATGCAAAAAGATATTTGTACAATCATTGAGCACCCTAGATTTCACTGAGTTATGCAGTCCCACTATTTATCTTTCCTCTTTCCTTCTGGTGTCCCACATGGTCCTAACCTTCCTTTTTCAACCATAGCCACAGTCATCTTTGTTCAGTGTACTTACATTGCTGTGCTACTATCTCCCAAAATTGTTTACCAAACCTCTCACTCCTGTCTTTTCCTTTCTGTCTGTAGTGTTCTCTTTAGCATTTCCTGTAGAGCAGGTATCTTGTACACAAACTCTGTCATTGTCTGTTTGTCAGAGAATATTTTAAGCTCTCCCTCATATTTGAAGGACAGTTTTGCTGGATATAGGATTCTTGGTTGATGGTTTTTCTCTTTCAGTATCTTAATTATATAACACCACTTCCTTCTTGCCTCCATGGTTTCTATTGAGAAATCCACACATAGTCTTATCAAGCTTCCTTTGCATGTGATGGATCACTTTTCTCTTGGTGCTTTCAGGATCCTCTCTTTATCTTTGACTTTTGATAATCTGATTATTAAGTGTCTTGGCATAGGCCTATTTAGATCTATTCTGTTTGGGGTATGCCGCACTTCTTGGATCTGTAATTTTATGTCTTTCATAAGAGATGGGAAATTTTCACTGATGCTTTCTTCTATTATTGCTTCTGCCCCTTTTCCCTTCTCTTCTCCTTCTGGGACACCCATGACATGTACATTCCTGCATTTCATGTTGTCATTCAATTCCCGGAGATGTTGCTCATATTTTTCCATTCTTTTCTCTATCTGTTCTTGTGTGTGTAAGCTTTCAGGTATCTTGCTTTCCAGTTCCTGAGTGTTTTCTTCTGCTTCTTGAGATCTGCTGTTGTACGTCTCCATTGTGTCCTTCATCTCTTGTGTTGTGCCTTTCTTTTCCATAGATTCTGCCAGTTGTTTTTGTGAACTTTCAATTTCTATCTTATGTATGCCTAGTGTTTTCATTATATGCTTCATCTCTTTTGCCATATCTTCCCTAAGCTTTTTGAGTTGATTTAGCATTAGTTGTTTCAATTCTTGTATCTCAGTTGAAGTGTAAGTTTGTTCCTTTAACTGGGCCATAACTTTGTTTTTCTTAGTGTAGGTTGTAGTTTTCTGTTGTCTAGGCATCTGGTTTCCTTGGTTACCCCAATCACGTTTTCCCAGACAAGAAGGGGCTCAGGTCTCAGAAGGAGGCAATAGTATCCAGTTTCCCTGAGGGTGTGTCTTAGAAGATTGATACTCCCTTTGAGGTCTCAAGCCACTGTGCTTTTCTGCCCAGCAGGTGATGCCTGTCAGCCTGTAGCTCTAGACTTGTGTAAGGAGGTGTGGCCCATGGCTCTTTTTCCCCAGGCTCTAGGGTCTGGTTCTGAATGGAAGGTGGATAGTAGAGCTTGCCACCACCTCTTTCCTCTTAGGGAAAATACACCCCCTGGGGAGATATCATCTGCATTCGAATAGTCTCTCTGTCTCTGCTATCTCCACCCTTGTCTGGGTCAGGGTGCTTACAACTGAAAATGGCTGAGGCTTTCTCCACTGAGTAGAAAAAGGGACAGATATCCCCCTCAGGGCCAGTCCGTGGCCACCCTGAGTATAACCCATTGGCCAGATCAGCACCCAGTCCTCTGGGCTCCCCCTCCCTCCCTGAGAGGTCCTCCAGCTCTCCAAGGTCAGTCATCACCAAAAGCCGCTGTCTGCCTGTTAGGGATTCATAGCTTGTATTAAGCAGTCAACATTTGTTAATTAAAACCTCAGCTGGAGCTGGGTTGAGGTATATCTGCTTGTTCAGAGAGTGCTGCTCTCTAGCATAGTGAGGCTTTGCAGTTTGGGCTGTCACGGGAGAGGGGCTCTCAGCTTGGGTTCGCAGTTTTTGCTTACAGATTTTTTGCTGTGATCTCAGGCATTCCTCCCAATCCAGGCTGGTGTATGATGTGTGAACAGTCACATTTGTCCCCAAGCAGTTATTCCAGATTATTTACTAGTTGTTCCTGGCTATTTATTAGTTGTTCCACGGGGACTAACTAGCTTCCACTCCTCTCTATGCCATCATCTTCCCCTCCTCTCCCCAGATGACTTTTTGAGGCTTCTTACAGTCTTTTGGCTCCACATTAAAATGAGATAGTTGTCTAATAATTATTTCCTAGTAGTGTCCAGGAAGAGGTTAGCAAAGTAGACAGGTTGTTACATTAGGATATTTCATTTGCATTTTGCCTAATTCATCTCAAAAACCAAAATTTCCTGTTGGAGTTGGCCACTCTTTCCTAAACAATAGCCTCATTAAGATGTAATAATTCACCCTTTTAAAGTGTACAATTCAATTGTTTTCAGCATATTCACATGGTTGAACAGCCATTACCACAGTCAGTTTTAGAACACTTTCATCACCCCAAAAAGAAATCTCTTAAGCTTTAGCAGTCACCCTCATTTCTCCTCACTGCCCTCCCAGCCCTAGGCAGCTAATATATTATGTGTCTCTATAGATTTGCCTATTTTGGACATTTCCTATAAATAGAATCATACAATATGTCACCTTTTGTGTCTGACTTCTTTCACTTAGCATAATGTCTTCAAGGTTCATCCATGTGGTAGCATGTATTAATATTTAATTTCCTTTTATTACTGAATAATATTCCATTATAAGGATACACCATATTTTGTTTATCCATTCATCAGTTGATGGACATTTGGGTTGTTTCCACTTTGGGGCCATAATGAATAATGCTGCTATGAACATTGGTGTAGAAGTCTCTGTGAAGACATGTGCTTTCATTTCTCTTTGGTGTATACCTAGGAGTAGAATTGCTTGGTCACATGCCAACTCTCTTTAACCTTTTGCAGAACTGCTGGACAGTTTTCTAAATGCTGCACCACTTACATTTCTACCAGCAATGTATGAGGGTTCTGATTTCTCCATATTCTCACCAACACTTGTTATTAACTGTCTTTTTGATCTGATAGCTAATGATGCTGAGCGTCTTGTCATATGCTTACTGGCTGTTTGTATATCTTCTTTGGAGAAATGTCCATTCAGAGCCTTTGCCTATTCTTTTAATTGGGTAAAGCAATTTCCTCTTGAAATCAGATCTCTTGCTATTAATATCCTTTCTAAGAGCAATCTTAAAAAATGGGGCTTTCCCTCTTAGAATTAAGAGCACAATTCAGTTGTGGCAAGTGGGATTTCAGCCTCAAAAATAATCTAAAATCTGGGGAGCTCACAAAATGTCTTGATAGAGCTTGTGCAAACCCAGAAGGAAAGAATCAGACTTCATGGAATTGTTTTGTCTGAAAAAGCTGCAGCCCAATTAATATTCTGTGAAAGGAAGAAAGGATCTTGCTAGTGCCAAGTTCTCGGTAGTATTGCTAATTGTGGTTTGTTCCCCAAATCTTTCTTTGCTCCATGAACCCTGCCATTCTGCTAGTAACCTGAGAGATTAAATAAACTCATTTGTCTGATCTCATTCCCCGACAAGGGCAGATAGAAATTCCATGGGGAAATTATAGAAACAGCACTCCACTGCTTGCAAGGTGATTCTCTCTGGTTTCTTTCCCCCACCAGAGCTCCCCTTCTGACATTAGCATCTATTATCTTCCTGGCTAAATTCTCCCATAAATGGCATGTAGCATCGCTAGGTGGTTGCCAGTGACAAGAAAACGACACCAACTGTGAATGGGGGCAAGAGCTCCTGGAGAAGGCAAAGAAGAAACCTGGCAGAAAACTTTGGAAGACAATGCAGAAGTGTCATGACTTTTGCAGTGAAACCTGTCCCAGAAGTTTGAGGTACAACATGCTGAGTTTCTGTTTCTTTGGTCAAAGCAAGCAAGGAGGTCCAGAGCCCACAGGTCTGTCTTTGAGCAAAGGGGCACCAATGTCTTGGAAAGAATTAGAGCATGCTTTAATGAGAATCCTTGGTACAAACCCCTCAAATGTCAGAGATACTTGGTAACACTTCTGCAGAGCAAGATGCTTGAATACACACAGGCATGGAGAGTCTAGAGGGTAGACTGTGGCTTTTGTATTCTCAGAATGAGGTCTGAAGAATCATTCAAGCCCATAGGTAAGACAGAGACATCCAGAACCACAGCATGTGTTTCAGGTCAGTGTTGTATTTACAGAGATGATTTTCAAGTTTGAATTGTTGGAAGCTGTTCCCTCTGTGGGAATTCCAAGCCTGCACTGGGAATCTCATTTTGTAGCCCACAATAAGCTCTACATGTGTGTCCTATGCAGTGACTGAATCATGTCTGGTGCATGGTGTCAGCAAAATGTGTGCAGAAGAAATAGCTGATAGAACAGGGCATAGAGCTGTAGATATCAATTTTTTTTTATTTTTTATTTTTTTATTTTTTAGGGAACAGAATTTTTTCAGATAAAGTCTTCCCTGGAAATTCAGCTGATCCCAGAGGCTTATTTAAACTGTGTGTTTGGAGGTGGGGGTAGGTATGGTGAGCAGGGTTGTTGGAGCTAGGGTGACTTTCTGGTTTTAGCTCTGAAAGTCCTGTATTCCAGGAACCCCCTCAGTCCTGGGCACACTGGGGCAGTTGGTCACCCTAGTGGAAATTCTGCTCACTAGATTTGTTCCCTGTGGCCTCCCGTGGGACACCTAGGCCTCCTGTAAATGACAGGATGGTAGGGACAGGGTCTCCTTCCATCTTTCTCTTCCCATACTTTGCTTATGGAAGCACTTATTAAAAGTTGCTCAAATTCAAAGAACATAGGATCCCAGGACACACTTTAAATATCACTGACTTAGAGAAAATGCCAGGAAGGGAAGGGGGAAGAGGAGGGCACACTTATTAGGCTTCTAAAACGTGCCAGGTTCTGGGCCAGATGTTGCAGGGGCATTCCCTCAGGAAACCCATGAGATAGGATTTAGAGTTAGGAAAGTGAGTTTCTTGTGGAAACTGGGTTGATGACACAGGTGCCTCTAGCACCCTCAAGCTTGCCAGCACATTCTACTTCCATGTGTCTCCAAGGAACCCCAAAAGCCCTCACGTCTTATAACCACCGTCCAAACATGCCACAGACCACCATCCTCTTGGCCAAGCTGACTTGGCTCCAACTCCCTGCCATCTGCCAGGGCTGCCAGCCAGGACTCGGTCTAGCAACATGTGCACTTCCTGCCTGCCCCGTCCGTCCGCCCCAGGGACAGGAGACTCTCAGCCACTTCCAGCTTAGGGGGAGCCCTACATCAGAGTCAAATTCCAGATTCCAAACCCAGAGTGTCAGGCATGTGCTGGCTAGGGTCTGCACAGTCCCCAAGGAATGCATGGAATCCAGAGGGAGAAAGCCCCCTGAAGAGGCAGGAGAGGGGTGTCCGTCTCACGCTGCCTGCGGGGTCTGGCTGGGTGACTCATGGACACAGTCCCTTAGGTCCTGAGTCATGTCAGGAGACAACAGTCCTGGGATTTGCATCCTACTTGGGCATGCCAAATTTCCTTCAAAATCAGATGGCTGCAATTTACCTACTGACTTGTTTCATGTGTACAGAAATAATCCCCGAAGCTGCTGCTGATAAAATATATATGCACATCTTGACTGCTTTCACCCTTCAGATTTGGTGGGGAAGAGATAGGCTTCAAGGAAAAAGATTTGCAGACATGGAGGTAAACACAGCTCTTTTAGAGAAACCCCACTGAAGTGGCTTCTGGATTTTTGTTTTGACCAACTGCATCAAATGAAGTCAAAGAAAATAGAATGCCTCTTGACATGGCATTGTGCCAGTTGAGAATGGTCAGAAATTATTCCAGAAACATCCGGTGAAATTGGTTTCAAGTGCCTTTGGACAAACAGTGCTCCAAGTTAAAGTGCTTCCGTGCAAGTTTAGAGCTGGGGCTTGACAGACTCGAGACTTGCTGGGTTTTGAATCCTGGTGCTTACTGCCCGTGTGATCGCAGACACGTTGCTTAGCCTCTGTGCCTCAGTTTCATCCTCTGTAAAATGGAGATGATAATAGAAGCTACCATCTAGGGTACTATTATGATGTGTAAATGAGATGAAGCATGCACTTACAAAAATGCCTGGTGCAACTGTAGAAGTGCAAGAAAGATGGGTCATTATCATTTCATCAGCTGAATGGTTGGATACATGACTCGCCTTCCAGACTTGTGCAATTTCTGCCTATGGCAGGGAGAGCGGTGGGGGTTGGTCAGCATTTCCCCAAACCTTGCAGGCAGCAAAGGTGTTCCTGCCGTGTTCTTCATCCCACGTCTGATTGGATCCTGGTTTAAGGCCTGTCTCTCTCCCTGGAGGCCACCTTGTCTGCGTCTTCCCTGCCCATCCCATTGCCCAGGACACTGCCTTGCACTCGGCAGACACTTCAGTCATATTTATTGAATGAACGATGTGCCAATTCCTCTACTCCTTAAACAGCTCTAGGAGGTAGGCATCATTGTCTTGTTTTTGATAAAGAAAATGATATTCCTATTCTCAGAATTATTATCTTTGAACAAAGGTACCATCTAAATAATTGTTGGCTCTTAGAACACCAGACCCCCAAAAGTAGTGGACGAACAAAGTGTCTGAAATCTAACAGATTTCAAGGCCCAACATGAATCTCCAAATGAGAATCCCCTGTTGTCTCGATGTTTAACATGTGCCCACACGTGGTTCTGATGAGACCAGTCAAGTTTGGGGACAACAGCATAAGGATGCTCATGTGAAGATGGAGAGGGTGGAAACCCCTTTTCCTTTGATTTCATGCTTTCCTGTAAAGGACCATAAGTTTAGAAACACTTCTAGTCTTGCTCTACCACTAGTTCAGTGTCTTATCTGATTAAACAGTCTTGTCTGTATAATCTGTAAAGGAACATAAGTTTAGAAATACTTCTAGCCTTGCTCTACTACTGGTTCAGTGTCTTATCTGCTTGGTGAGTTTGGGGAAAGGGATTGACCTGTGTAACTGGAGCCCCACAGCTTCTGTCCTGCTCTCTGCCTGGAAATGGGCGGGGCTGGGAGGTCTTGGTGGGAGGACCTGGGATCTCAAACTGCTTTAGTAATATAGATTACATGGATCCATTTAAACAAGTGATACGACAGTTTTTTTAATAGCAAGATTTATAATTGCTGGAAATTACATCTTTTGAAACTGTTTATGCCTCTGATAAAAACAAATTAGATGACCAACTAAAAAGATTTTGTGATGGTAGCACAATATTGTAAGTATAGTGAATGCAGCTGAGTGCAAACATGATTGAAAGAGGAAGGCTAGGGTCATGTATGTCACCAGAAGGAAAGACAGAGGATAAAACTGGGACTGTAATGAAACCTAGAGTGGAGAATGATGGGGGTTAATTGTACAAATATAAGAAAGTTTTTACATGAACAAGAACAAGCGTATGTCACTATTACAAGGTGTTAAAAATGGGATGGTTTATGGAAATTACAATTAATGCAAATTAGGGTCTATAGTTAACAGTAAAATTGTAATATTCTTTCGTTAATTGTAACAAAGGCAATATACCAAAGCTAAATGTAAAAAAGAGGGGATATAAGGGAGGGATATGGTATTTTTTTCTCTTTTCTTCTTTTTTTGGGGGAAGAAATGGAAATGTTCTCATATAGGTTGTGGTGGTGAATGCGTAACTATGTGATTATAACAGGACCTGCTGATTGTACACTTAGGATAGATTGTATGGTGTGTGAATAAAGCTATTTAAAAAAAAACACAGAAAACTATGAGTGTTGGAGAATATGTGGAAAAAGAGGTACACCTATTCACTGTTGGTAGGGAAATATAATTGTGCAGCCCCTCTGGAGGGCAGTGTGGTGGTTCCCCAAGAAGTTCAGTATAGGGTTGCTATATGATCCCACAGTCCCGTTACTAAGCATATACTCAGAAGAACAGAAAGCGGGGACACAAATAGACATTTGCCCACTGGTGTTTAAGGTGGCATTATTCATGATTGCCAACAGATGGAGGCAGCCAAGGGTCCATTGACTGATTAGTGGAAGGGCAACCTGTGGTGTATACATATGATAGAATATTGTGCAGCTGCAGAAAGGAATGACGTTGTGAGGCATGCAACGAGGTGCATGAACCTTGAGGACATTATGTTGAGTGAAATGAGCCAGAAACAAAAGAACAAATATTGTACAGTCTCACTAATATGAACTAACTATAATGAGCAATCTCTCAGAATTGAATTTGAGAGCATAGGTTATCAGGAGATAGAAAGTGGGCAGAGATTCAGCAACCAATGATTAAGGAGTACAGAATGTTCAATAAGATTCATTGTAAAGGTTTGGAAATGGATAGCACAATACTATGTGATGATAGTACAATACTGTAAGTATAATTAACAAAGCAGAGTGTGAGTATGGTTGAAAGAGGAAGGCTAGAGTCATGTATGTCACCAGAAGGAAAGCTAGAGGATAAAAATTGGGGCTGTATAACTTACTTAAACCCAGAGTGGACAACAATGATGGTTAATTGTATAGATATTGGAGAGTTCTTACTTGAACTAGAACAAACGTACATCACTATTGTAAGGTATTAATAAGAGGGTGTTACATGGGAAAAATACAATTAACATAAACTAAGATCTATAGTTAACAGTAACATATAATATTCTTTCATTAATTGTAACAAGGGCACTATACCAAAGCTAAATATCAATAATAGGGGGATATAAGGGGTATGGTATAATTTTTTCTTTGGAAGGAATGAGAATGTTCTCATATTGACTGTAGTGGTAAATGCATAACTATGTGATTATATCAAGAGCCATTGATTATACACTTAGGATGGATTGTATAGTGTATGAATAAAACTGTTTAAAAAAAATCTGTGAGAAGGTTCACAGTTTTCCAAAACAGACATTATATGCTTCCTGAGTGAAGTGCTCTGAAGCACCAGCAGCTCTTATGATGTAGTCTTGTCAAAAAACAAAAAAAGAAGTTGAGTCTGAATCATTTAAACATACATATCCAAACTTTTAAAGTTAGAATCATATAATGCCTGGGAGTGGCTTCAAGATAGTCTGGAGGAGGTGATGGGTGTGAGCTGAGGTAGGACAAGACTGTCCATGAGTTGATAATTATCAAAGCAGGAAATGAGCACATGAGAGCCCATTACTCTGCTCTTTCTAACTTTGTATCTATTTGAAAAAGAATTTAGGTGTTCATATTGCATTGTGGTTGTGTTTTTAAAAAAAGAACTTGTTTTTTTAGAAATATCTAGTGATATATTTGTGGATGAAATGATGTGATGTATGGGATTTGCTTTAAAATAATTCAGGGTTGGGTGTGTAACAGATAAGATACAACTGTTAATTTTTGAAGCTGAGTAATTAGCAGGTGTGTGGGGGTTCATTATATTGTTTTCCTTATTTTTATGTGTATGAAAGTTTTCACAATAAAATTTTTAAAAAGAAAATGAGGAACTACTCCTAAAAAGTTATTTTATGAGATTACTATAACCTTAATGTCCAAACCAGACAAGGGCAGGTCAGTAAGGAAACTTAGAGGCCAATCTCCTTGATAAATGTATAGGCAGAAGTCCTAATAAAACACAAATACAATATTAGGAAACTAAATCCAACACTGTGTAAAAAATGCAACATGATAAAAGTGGCAAGAATTAACATTAGGAAATTATTAACATAATCATATCATTAAAGGAGAGAAAAACACATGATCATCTAAATAGGTTTTGAAAAAGCATTTAATAAATTTTAGCTATTGTTCATAATGATGATGATGATGATGTAACCTTTAACAAATTAGGAATAGAAGGGAATTTCTTTAACTTCATAAAGGATATCTCCAAAAAAGCCTAGAGCAAACACTAGACTCAATGGTTTTTTTTTAAGTTTCGCTTTAAAATCAAGAATAGGACAAGAACATATCCACTGTCACGACTTCTATCCAATATTATACTGGCAGTCCTAGTCAGCACAATAAGGTGCTGTTCAAGTGACAGCAAGAAAAGGTACAAAGATTGGAAAAATAAAACTGTCACTTATTCATGCATCATTTTCAACTGAGAAAACCTAAAATAATTTGTGGACAAATTACTAGAATGAATAAGAGAATTTAGCAAGTCTTCTGGGTGCAATATTGACATATAAAATTCAGTGAATTCTGTATATCAGCAATAGAACATGCAATTTTAAAATACCATGTTCATTAGCACATATTAATTAATTAAAGTATCTAGGAATAAAACCAGCTAAAGATGTGCAAAACTTTTGTGTAAAAAATTATACAACTTTATTTGAAGACATTATAGATGTCTTTTTGAAGAGACATTCCATGTTCATGGATTGAGGACTCAATATTATAAAGATGTGAATTATCCCAAATCTAAAGAAATTCCAGTAAAAATCTGAAGATAATTTTCCTGGAACTTGAGAAGATGATTCAAAAATTAATATGGAAGAACAAAGGACCCAAAATTATCAAGCTATTCCTAAAAAAAAAGAAAAATAAAAGTATAGAGTAGGAGAACTTGCCCCACTCAATATCAAGAATTATAAAGCTGTAGTGATAAACAAAATGTAGTATCCACCAAGGGATAGACATCAGACGAATGAAAGTAAGTAGGAGCCAAGAAATGGACTAATGCATATCTGGAGACCTGGTATATGACAGAGATGACACAGCAGATCTGTGGGGAAAGGATGGGCTTTCCAGCAGGGTGCTGGAGAGATTTGTTCTCCTTATGAGAAAGAGTATGAAACTACATCCTACCTCATATCATAGAGAAATATCAGTTTCAAATTGCTTAAAGCAAAAGGCAAACTATAAAAACTTCTAGAAAACAATGCAGGAGAATATCTTTATTACCTTGGGGTAAGAAGGGATTTCTTAAATAAAACACTGAAGTCAACTACATAAAAATTAAAGAGAATGAAAAGACAAGTCACAAACAAGGACAAGATAGTTGACCTTTATAGCAACCAACAAAGGATTATTATCCAGAATGGGTAAAGAAGTCCTGAGCATCACTATGAAAATTACAAACAACTTAATAAAAAATGGGAAGAACGCATGATCGGGCATTTCACAGATAAAAGAAACAAAAATGCCTAATAAGCATATTTTTAAAAGCTAACATCATCAGTAATCAATGAAATGCAAATCAAAACTACGATTTGATACCATTACCTTCCTGATTGGCTAAAATTGAAAAGCCACACAATCAATTACAGGTGCGCCAGGATCACAATTCCATTACCCCACAGGGAGGCAAGTGGAGTTGGGACGGATGGAATTCCTGGGTAGTTGCCTGTGGCCATACATTAGCCAGGGTTCAAGTCCCAAAACAGAAACCATTCTATGTATTTTAAGCGTAAAGTAAATTACTATTGGGAACTAGATGCTTATAAAATTGTTGGAGGGGCTGAAGGAGCAGATTCTTGCGGGAATGACCCCCAGGCATGTATGGGATGGAGGTACTTTGGTATCTGCCATCTACCAAGTCGTCAGTGGAGCTGGGCTGGAGGCGTCTCTGCTCCCTGTACGACTGCCCGACACACCCAGGAATTAGGGAGTCAAGTTTAGAAGCCGTCCCCCCAACATTGTTTCTTTTTTTTTTTTTAATTGGATATAATTTACATATCATAAAATTCAGTCTTTATAAAATAAACAATTCAGTTGTTTTAGCGCCTTCACCACTATCTAATTCCAGAACACTTTAAATCACCCCAAAAGAAACCCATTAGCAGGGTTTCCCTATTCCCTGCTCCCCCAGCTCCTGGCAACCACCAATCTACTTTGTCTCTTTAGATTTACTTATTTGGGCCATTTTATATACAGTAAGTGGAATCATACATTATGGGTCTTTTGTGGCTGGCTTCTTTCACTTAGCATAACGTTTTCAAGGTCCATCTGTGATGTAGCAAGTGTCCTTTGTATGGTTGAATGATATTGCATTGTATGGCTAGACCACATTTCGTTTCTCCATTCATCAGCTGATGACATTTGGGTTACTCCCACTATTTGGCTATTATGAATAATGCTGCTATGCACATTCATTTACAAGTTTTTGTGTGGACATATGTTTTTGATTCTCTTGGGTATATACTTAGAAGTAGAATTTCTGAGTCATATGGTAAATCTATGTTTAACCTTTTGAGGAACTGCCAGGCTATTCCAAAGCACATGCACTATTTTTTATTCTCACCAGAGAGGTACGAGGATTCCAGTTTCTCTACATCCTGACAAGCATTTTTATCATCTGTCCTTTTGATTGTAGCCATCTTAGTGGGTGTAGATTGTATCTCAAGTGGTATCCTGTGATTGGCATCTCCCCGGCCACTGTTTCTTGCCACTCAAAAATATGAAGATGAGCACAGGGAGGCTGTTGCAGGGAGCTTGTTAGCATCAGACAAAAGCAGCAGGGAAGATGATGTTGGCCTCTCTTTGGCCTTCTTCATCTGGTGTGGGTGCATCGAGTTGGCAGGCTCTTGTTTGCCTCTAGAAATCCAGCTACAACAGAGTCTGGGAAATGTGGTATTTAGATTTTCAACCTTTTCACATAGAAGTATTGTTGACTAGGAATTAGGATAACCAATTCTAAGAACCCACTGCAGGCCATAAGAAGCCTGTTTACCAAGGTTTACAAACATTAGCATTTTCCATGTTCACTACAACATGAAAAAAGACTGGAAAGCACCTCCCTAGAGACATCTCTTGCACAGGTGCATTAGTTAAATATTCAAGAATGCTCACGGTAGCATTGTGCAAAATAGCAAAACATCAGGTAAAACCCAATGGTTGATTGGATCTAGAATGTATAAGTAAATTGTGACATATTCAGCAATGGATACTATATACCAATAAAGTAAATGACACATACGTCTATGAATATGGATGAATCTCAAAAATGTAATGCAGAGAAAAAAATCAAATGGACAAAGAATACATAAAGTATTATTTTATTGAATAAAGATCAAAATCAGGCAAAACTAAATAATGTATTTAGTATAATATAACATTTTGGGTGTATGCATGTATAGATGTATACTATATATATGTATACATATACACATACACACACTAAATATGTAAATATATATAGTATAATCTAAAGCAGTGAAGTTTTCAGTATGCATCAGAATCACCTGGAAGGCTTTTTATAACCCAGATTTCTGGGTCTCTCCCTAAGAGTTTATGACTTAGTAGTTCTAGAAGTGGGGCCTGAGAATTTGCATTTCTAACAAATTTCCAGGTGTTCCTGATGCTGCTGGTCCAGGGATCACACTTTGAGAAATACATGGGAATAATAAATACCAAATACTACATAGAAGTTACCTTGTTGAGAGGTGGAAAATGTGATGGGAAAAGAGCATATAGGGGACTTCAAAGATATTGGCAATTCCTATTTATTAGACTATCTATTACACTGGGTTGTGGGCTATACATCCCCTCCCTCCAAAGGTAGTCATGTCTTAATCCCTGGAGCCCAGGAATATGTTAGCTCAGAGGGCAAAGAAAAATTAGGGTTGCAGATGAATTGAGATGAATTAAGGTTGCTAATGGGGCCTTGAGATGGGAGATTATCACAGATTATTCAGGTAGGGCCAACGTAATCACACAGGTCCTTCTAAGTGGAAAAGGGGGGCAGAAGAGGGAGAATCAGAGAGATGGGGGCATGAAAAGGAGCTCGTCCAACACTGCTGGTGACCTCTGGATGCTGCAAGAGGCAAAGAAGCATATTCTCCCCTAAAGCCTCTAGAGAGAAATGCACTCTGCCTATACCTTGATCTTAGCTCAGTGAGATATATGCCCTAGTTCCGAGCTACAGAACAAATCATGATTTGTGCTTCTTAAGCCACTGAAGTTTGTGGTATGTTAGAGCAGTCAAAGGAAAATAATAGATGGGTGCTTGCCTGTTAGGCACACAAGTAGTCGTTCAGAAATTATTTAAAAAAAATGTACATATACGTTATCACACTTTTGTAGCTATATTTCGTAATTTAAAAATACAAAAAAAGCAAGGAAGAAATCCAATCTTTCTATTTCACGCTAACTTTTCTCTGTTGAGTTATATCCTTGATTAAGAAATGAGTTATGGGCCATTGGGCTAGCTTTAAGAAATCTGGAAGTTAGACAAATAAAAGGGGGCTTATTTATTGAGTTTCTAGGTACCAGGAACTCCAATGAAGCCTCCCAAAGGTGCTGCAAGGCAGTTGTTATCACCCCATTGTATGGATGAGCTTGACGTACAAAGTTTTTTGCACAACACAGTTATTAAGAAATGGAGCAAGAATTCAAACCCAAGGCAAATGGTTCAGAGTCCATTCTTGGTCACTGCATCAGTGTTTCTCAAAGTGTTATCATCCACCGATTGCCAGCATCAACACTGCCTGACATACTTTATAAATTCAGGTTCCCAAGCCTCAAATCAGCTACCATATTAGACTTTGTGAAGGTAAGGCCTTGGGATATGCATTTTGTTAAGCTCCCTGGATGATGCTTATATACAAATAAAGACTCAGACCACCATTTTGCCAGATCAAGGGGCAGAAGAACTCATTATATCTTGGCTAGCTTGACTCTATCTGATCTAGAAATGAGGACCAATACATTAAAAAAAAGTGTATGCATGAGGAGGGGATGGAGTTGGGGTGGAGGGAGTCAGGGGTAAAATATACTCATCAAGGGAAGCCAGTAGACTAGGGAGATGTAAAACATTAAGACTTGGAGTGATGTCAGCCAAGGAGCTATCTTTCCCATTTCATACAACAAAAGGCTTCTACTTAAAAGGGCGGTAATAATTGAGATGTGCAAATGTCCATCATCACATTTTTCATTTACAAACATATTAACCCCAAGTCAATGTTTGGAACTCACAGTCAATGACCCCTTTTAATGTTCAAAAGCAGACAACAAAGACGTAAGAATCACATTGGGTACCACAGCGTTTGTGTGATCTGGCACTCGTACCTTGGGAAGGCATACATAAATAGGAAAAGTAAACCTTCAGCCATCCCAGATGGGAGAACTTCATTGACAGCAGTAGGAGTCTGGCTTCTTATATGACTACAGAATGAGTTTTTGATAATTTGCATATTTTGACTCTTACTTCCACCCAAATGCTATAATTTAGAAGATCTTTTCCACCAAAACCTCAGAGAATAGTAAAAATACTTTTGCCAGCTTTCAGAATTTGGGAAAGATCTAGTTTTCAGAAAGATAATCTTGGCCATCAGAAGGGTCAAGATCAAGAGAAGATGGGGGAGAGGATATAACCTCTGAAATGGCTTAAAGGAGGAAAGAAGTTCTGCCATCTTTCATGTGGTTTAGGAAGGCTCTTTATGGCTGTTTTTTTTAAACTTTAGGCAGAGAACATTGGAACTTATTTTTGCCTGTATATTTATTAGCATTTTTCTTGGCTTTAATTCTGTGCTGAGCTTTGAATATGTGCTGTATATTGTTTTTTTTTTTTTTTTTTTTTTTTACTAGACTTATTTCAAAAGGAGATTTACTCTCAGGAGACAGGTAGAAAGCTGGAGATCAGGTAGAGAATGATCTTTTCAACTTGGCAATTCAACTACATAGCTTCTGTATCCCTCTTCTGCTTGACAACTTATACCCTTATGTTTAATTTCCAGAGTTGCATATGGGTCCAAGAAGCAATGAATAGCATCTTTAGGCTAAACCAAATTAAATCTGATCCAGAAAAACAATGCAATATTAGAGTTAATGTGCAACTCACTAGCAGCATCAGCATATCCAGATTTGGACAGATCCGTGTTTCATTCAGCCCTTAATGTATGTATTTGGGACTAGTTTTTTTTTTTATGATTCTTATTATTTTTATGGGGTAACTCTTATGTATTTAGCTGGTCATATTTTTTAAAATTCAGTTTTATTGAGATATATTCACATATCATACAATCATCCATGGTGTACAATCAACTGTTCACAGTACCATCATATAATTGTGCATTCATCACCCCAATCTATTTTTGAACATTTTCCTTATATCAGAAAGAATCAGAATCAGAATAAAAAATAAAAATAAAAAAGAACACACAAATCATCCCTCTATCCCACCCTATTTTTCATTTAGTTTTTGTCCCCATTTTTCTACTCATCCATCCATACACTGGATAAAGGGAGTGCGATCCACAAGGTTTTCACAATCACACTGTCACCCCTTGTAAGCTACATTGTTATAACAAAGTCTTCAAGAGTCAAGGCTATGGGGTTGGAGTTTGGTAGTTTCAGGTATTTACTTCTAGCTATTCCAATATATTAAAATGTAAAAAGTGTTATCTGTATAGTGCATGAGAAAGTCCACCAGAGTGACCTCTCGACACATTTGAAATCTCTCAGCCACTGAAGCTTTATTTCATTTCATTTCACATCCCCCTTTTTGGTCAAGAAGATGTTTTTAATCCCACGATGCTGGGTCCAGATTCATCCCCAGGAGTCATATCCTGCATTGCCAGGGAGATTTACACCCCTGGGAGTCAGGTCCCATGTAGGGAGGAGGGCAGTGAGATCACCTGCCGAGGTGGCTTAGTTAGAGAGAGAGAGGGCCACATCTGAGCAACAAAGAGGCACTCAGGGGGAGACTCTTAGGCACAGTCATAAGCAGGTTTAGCCTCTCCTTACAACAGCAAGCTTCATAGGGGTCAGCCCCAAGACAGAGGGCTCAGCATGTGGGACTAGTATTGAGGCTTTGGACAAGTCACCTAGGTGCTTTAAGCTTCAGTTTCCCTATTTGTGAAATGAAAGAAAAGTATTAGGTGAGCTCTTCCAAGTCTCACATCCATAACTGTTTGGGATTCTCTAGTTTAAATAAAGTGATTCAACTAAAACATTATTGAATAAGTAAAATTTGTTTGAATTCGTAAGTATGTGAAGTTTTATGTATCTGGCTTTTTGAAGCAAAGAGCCTTTGTGAAGAAGCAGGTACTAACATGGATTCAAAACATGAATCCTTGAAAGTCTTAGTTTTGACCATGGAAGTATAAATGATTACTTTGCTAAGTGTGCAACATTTATAAAGCTGTGACCCATGCGGTCCAGTGGTAGAATGGTATCACATTTAAAGAGGACAACATAATAGGGACTCTTAGGCTTTAAGATACCTTGTCTGCTTCACTTGTATTCTTGAGTGTCTGCCGTCACCATGTGAGGAGATGTTGCAGGTCCCAGGAGGAGGTGAGACACACCTGGAGCAGCTGGGCCCATCCTAGATTAGCCAACATCAGACACTCCACAGGTCCATGAGAACAAATGGTTGCTGCTTTAAGTCACTGAGTTTGGGGCAATTTGTTACACAGCAATTTTGTGTCAAGAGCTGACTGATACAGGGACACAGCAATGTAATTTGTATGTTATTGTTCCATTCTATACAAAAAACTTTTGTGTTTAAAGTCACCAAAGAGTTCTACAATTCATTATCACATTTATTCTTTAGAAAGAGATATAGCAATATCATTTATATATTATTGTTCCACTCTATACAAAAAACAAGTCACCATTATCTTATTTATTCTTTAGAAAGACTCTGTGAGGTATATATTATTGTCTCTATTGACAAATGAGAAAGCTGAGATTTATCCTATGCAGTAGACATATTTTGGGACGTCTGGTGGTCCCACAGCCCCCTTACATGGGAACTCACCTGCTTTGGTATTTGCTGAAAGTCCTGGCTTGGGACACCACTTTTGTGTTAACAGCCCTGACCCTTATGGCTTGGACTCAGCTATCAGACCAACAGTGGGCACTTGACTTGAGATAAACCAATCATGGCTGTCCAATCAGATTTCTCTCTTGAGAATTTGAATTAAGACTTAGGGATTTTAATGTTTAGTGATCGAAGAGCATATGGACTTGGGATGAAATGCCCTGTTGGACCATGTGTAAATACAGCAAATGACTTGAAAGAGAATGAGAGAGAGAAGACATCTACCCTCCCCCTGGCCCTGTGCCTTCTTCATGGCACTGTGAGTATTATTTTTCTTCTTGCAGGCTGTAGCCCCTTTCTTGACAAACTATGTCATTACCAGGCACTACTCAAGAGAGGATGGGAGGGGAAACATCAAAATCAGAGCAAAAGCAAAGCATTGAAGAAAGATGGGAGTAGACTAGTGCCTTGTAAGATCCAGGAAAAAAAGAGGGATATTGAGAGAGGAGAAGAGAAATAACCCAGTGAGATTTAGTGAGTTAATAAGCTCATTGAAGGCACATAATTAATGAATTATGAATTTCAATGCTGATTTATTTCATTCAAATGCTTGTTTGGGCACAAAATCAACTTAACTATGCTCCTATGGTATGAGAGAATTCTTCAGTACAGAGGAAAAAGGGTCACATTTACTGAGTACTGACTATGCACCAGGCCATTTACCTTCATCATGTCATTCAATCCTCATAATAATCCTATAAAGTCGCTTCTGCTATCATCCACATTTAAGGCACTAGATGAAATGCAACTGAGGCTCAGAGATGTGAATTATTTCTCCCAAGGTCACCCATAGCCAAGACTGGAATTCTGCTCTGGTACCACAGTCAACATCAATTGTTTTGTACCCCAATATCCATTCTCTGTATTTTTTTGGTGTGATAATACATCTTGATTTTCCTTGAAGAGCCACCCTTCTTCCTTTTCCTTCTATATGGGTGGTTTCCAGTGCCATGCATCCAGGCTGGGATCCCATGACTCCAGCCGAGTGATTGTTTAGGAATGAACACATGAAAGTCCCCTTAGACTTATTACTAACACTTTAGAGAAACAAAGAGATTCCAGATGTCTCTTCCATCACCTGTGCTACCTTCCCTAGAGTACATGTATGGAAATGCCCTGTCCCAGCCTTACATTAGATGAGGGTTCTGGCGAGCCACATGGTCTTTCCCATTATTTCATTAGCTTCTTCTCTCTCCTGCCTAACATGAAGTTGTATGTCCCTTAGTTTCCCTGTTGTAACCACACATAATTCTACACAACACCACTCTCTGAGTTTTTAATAGCATTTCCCCATATGCCGTGCTGCTTTTCTGCAATTGCCTTCCAATTCTAGGTTCTTGTTGCTGTTTATTTTCCCCCAGACTCTCTCCCAGTCCACTGGCAGAATGGTCATCATTTCACTGGTTGGTCACACACTGTACAGTGGAGACCTTTTCTTTCCACTTCTCTGTTCAAGCCTATGTCCCTATTTTCTTTATATAATAGCATTTGAAAAACGTTAAGATACATTCTTTATTACAAATGAGGTGGATGGCTCAAAGTTGAGCACACAAGCCATTCTTTCAGAGCAGAGTTTCTCAACCTTTTTTGCATTATCAACACCCCTTCCAAAGAGTCTTTTTAGATATTTTTTTTTCCTTTTCACCATCCCCTACTTCCCACCATGACATTTTAATATGACAGATACACCATATACCTGTTTAGGTTTAGGTATGGCGAAACATGAAATTGTAATATCTAAGTTTTTTCATCACCAAAGAACCAATTTTCACCCCTTTTGGGAGGATGTCACCCCCATTAAGAATGCATGTTTCAGAGAGAGAGAAAGAACCTAGCCAAACCAAAGACTTAACATCTCCTTAATTATTTTGTACTTTATGTGAGCAGAGCTGGTTCCAGTGACAAGTCTGGTAAATCTGCACTCAAACAAATTGAAAGACATTACAAACATTCATTTGCTTCTAGCACATTGATGACTCCAGGAGCATGAGAGATGGACTTATTCTGGCTTAAGGTACTCGTCTTTGAAAAATGATGGAAGTTGTTTTTTTAAATTAAGGTAGCAGCACCATTGATAATTTAAACATTGCAGGTATTCCAAAATGCTGTGATTTGTAATGCTGGTTTTAATTAATGCCTGCAACCCAGCTGTGAAAATTGGGACCTGTAATTTGTGAGTTATAGTAACTGCTAGTGTTTATTAACCTAGTAGGTCAAATTCTGGTTTCATGGCCTTATATATACATATATATCATCATCCTATTAAACTTCAAGTTGAAAGCCAACAGGAGAGGGAAATAATCAACCACTGGTAATGTGTCACCTTTGAAAATAGAGGTGAGAGCCAAATGTAAGATTTTCTCCCCCTTCCCCGCTGCACCCACTCCTTCCACCATGCCTCGCTCGGTCAACTCTTTCCTTTCACCGTGTGTTATTTAATTTCTTCCTCCTTTTCTACATACTGGCAGCTCAATTACTATGTTGTCATCCTTCTCATCCCACACAAAATGCCTCTTGTTTTCAAACTGGATTATATAATCACATTCGGGCTTTCTCTCATCTTGCTAATTTCAGTCCATTCCTTTGAGTATATGAGTTGTCACTATGTGTTATGTACTAGAGAGGGATACAATGAGAATTATATTAATAGTATAATATTAATATTAGTACCACCATTAACTCTTACAGGGCACTTACTATGTGCAAGACCCTGTGCAAATCTCCTTGCATTTATTAACTTCTTTAATCCTTGAAACCTCTTACGGTAAACAAGGCTTAGCCATTACCCTGAAGGTGTCTATCACGTAGTGGAGCTAACTGTACTGGCCTTGCTTGATTGCAGGTTCCTGGAAGGCTTGCAGCACCTTACACAGAGCATGGACTTTGCACAATGAAGGCTGGTTGATCCTCTTAACTGGAAGAAAAATAAGCTTGAGGACCTTTCAAAAGGTTCTTCTGAGGAAAGTGGGGCAAGGTTGAAAGTAATGCAGAGACATTAAATGTTTATTTTTTGTCTTGAGGAGGCATGTATCATGGTGGTTTAAAGAACAGGCCTAGAAGTCAGATGGTGGTTGGTATCTGGGTTCCACCACTTAATACCTGGGTCACCCTTGGGCAAGTTTCCCAATTTCTAGAAGCCTCAATTTCATTATCTGAAAAACAGGGATAATATAGGATCATGTGACAATTCAACAGCACATATGTTGTCATGTATGTGCACGTGCCTGGCATGTATTGGCATGTGTTGTAATGACTGTATAATTATAAGTACGGTAACCCACCAGATATCCCATGGCAGTCCATGGAAGTCCTTTCTGTAATGCCAGGACACTTGAAGCTGTCAAGCAATTAAGTATTTTTTGAGCATTTAGTCTGTGCTGATAGTGGTACATTCAAGAGCATATAATTGATTGCCCATACACCTAATAATCACCACTGTGATTCCAGATTTGCATGTGTGTCTCCTGCACCCAGGGACAGCTTCATGGGTGCATGACCTGTGCAGCCACCCAGGGCTCCACACTTGGAAGGGCCCTTGCTTGGGCTAATGCTTTACTGCTATCATCTTGAAATTCTTCATAGTTTTTGAACAAAGGGCCCTGCATTTTCATTTTACACTGAGCCCCACAAATTATATTACTGGTCCTGCTTCTACTAGACTGTAAGCTCCATTGAGGACAGGTTCTAAATTTTCTTTCACCTGTCATTGCCTCCCAGATCTTACCAAAGTAGGTGCTTGATGAGTAGCTGTTGAATGTAGGGAAGGAAGAGGATGCTTTGCAGTGAGATGTACCGGAATATATCCCTGGGCTCAGGACAGAGGGATTTTGGTTGAATATCCTGGATGATAATAAATGGGGAACCACTACAATGTTCCATTGTGAATTGAGGCTCTAGTCACAAGGGATACTGTCTCTTTTCTTCTATAAACCAACCACAAATAACAATCCTGGTGCTTTGTGAATTAAGCCAACTCTAAATTGGTAAGAAAGACAGAGTTGTTATTTTTATTTTCATTTTAGGTCATGTGACAAAATTAATATAGACTATTTTAAAAAAATATCCTATCGTCTCTGAGGGGTATTAATGGGTATATATACATATATATATATATATATATATATATATATATATATATATATGAAAATAGAAATACTGGTTTTAAGAGGGCTGATGAAAAAAATATATGTTGGATGAGTGGGAGCAAAAGTGTGGAGGTTTAGATTTTCCCTTGCTTGGGAGGACTTTTTTCCTTACATCTTCAAAGGTGTAGATGCCCTTTAAATAGAGACAAGTGGTATTTATGAGCTCCATTCATTTGTTTAATAAAAATTTACTGCATGGCTAATATGTACAATGCACTGTGTTCCTATGTACACAGATAAAAAAGGATGACAAGCGTGAGAAACAGATGTCAATCAATCATTCCAGTGCTTTTATGGAGAGGTGCACAAGTTGTTGAGATGGCACAAAGAAATTAGCAAATGACTCAACCCAAGGGATTGGTAAGTTTCACCATGGATGTGGCATTTGAGTGAGTCTTTGGAGTCAGACAAACACAGCCCCCCAGTACTTGTGGTCTTGGGTTTGGTCTCCTTATCTGAAAAATGGGGATGATAACTTCTAATTGAAAAGGTTATTGTGATCATCAGAAATAACAATTGCAATGCCTTTGCAAAGGGCTGAACCCATAGCACACACCAATAGATAACAAATAGCACTGTCCCAGGTGCTGATGCTGCTCTTGGGAAGGAGCTCCTGGAAAATTCAAGGCTTCCGGCAGAGCCCACCTACCCATATTCTCACCTGGCCTGAGCTTCCTCGTGCATCAGGAAGGTGTGAGCTGGGTAGGGAGAGACTCTTAGAAAGAGGAGTTGTGGTGACACTCTGGGTGAAAAATTGAGTTCTGATTCTTAACCAGCTGCATTGAAAATCACCTTTTCACATTAAAAATCATCTTCTCTCTACCCTTTCACCAGAGAACAATGAGATGGGTACTTGACATTCAAAAGAGACACACAGTGAAATGTCACAAATACAATGAAACAGCACACTCTTCATCACACCAAATATGCATATTTGTGCGTGGTGGCAAAGGGGATGAAGCAAAATATTTATTACCAATTGCCCTCTGGCAGAAATCTGATGAATAATGTCTAATGGTGTAAGATATTCATGGTTCTGACTCCAGGGGCAGTAGGCAGGGTTAGGAGGTCACGGAGATGGTCCATCTGCCAGTAACATTTAAGGTGGCACATACAAGATAGCATTTCTGGGTACAGCTTGTTCTGTTCTTTTAACCATGGTTTAATATTTTTAAACACGATTTTTGGTTAAATTTCTTGTTAAAGAAAAAAAAAATGTTGCTCTTTTAACCTGTGCCTTTACACAGCAATAGTAACTTCAATAATTTAGATGTGGTTGCATTTTGCCTTCCTGGTTAGGTTTAGCACTCCAGCCAGACACAGGCAAAGGCACAGCAGGTGATAACTATCCATTATAACCATCTGTCTGTCTGTCCGAACACCATCCATCCATCCATCTGTCCATCTGTCCATCCATCCATCCATCCATCCATCCATCCATCCATCCACAGTGCCAGCCATTGGGTTCTGAGAAAAAAGAAACTGTTTGCATCGGGTGGAGGCAGGATTCAAACTTGTCATCTTCATTTTAAAACAAGCAACTCCCCAGGAATTGGCCAATCCAGGTGAATCCCAATCTGAAACACTCAGTATTTGATCTTTGTAGTCATGGAAGGCTAGTTACTTTCCAGTGAAGTCACTAAGAGATGGAAATGGAGATTAAGTTAAAGACCTGCCCACTACTTGTTTCATTCCCCTCACTGCAGAGCAACCCCCACTGTCCTCAACCAGGTGTCCTGAGTGCTGGTCCTTTTTTGTCAAGGTGTCATCTTTGATAAATTATGCAATCAGTATCTACATCTGTTCTTTCCTGAGGAAGGATGCTTTGGAGGCACATGAGAAAAATTGAATTATTTGGGAGAAAGGCAGTATAATTCCACACTGAGGATTAGATTTCTGGTTCTCCAGCAGGGAGTGGGGGCAATAGGGTGGCCTCTTCCACCGGGTGGGGCTGAGCACTGTAGTAAGGAAGCACCTGCCGAGCACACAGGATGGTACATATGGTCACTCGAGTGTACTCAAGGTGCCTGCTGAAGGCCAGTGCTTTGTTCGCTTCCATTGTTGTAGGTTTCACAATGCAGCCAGCAGACTTGGGATGTCCCTTACTCAAGTGTGGGGTCTTTATCCACACCTATTGCAGTGGTCATGAAATGCAGGTGGTATGGTATAATAATTTCAGTGCTTTTTGTAAACATTTTCTTTATAACCAACTGTGCTAGTTTGGATGTATTATGTTCCCCAAAATGCCATTATCTTTGATGCAGTCTTGTGTGGGCAGGAAATGTATTGGTGTTGATTGGGTTGGAGACTTTTGATTGGATGTTTCTGTGGAGATGTGATCACTCAATAGAGGGCAAGATCTTTCATTGGGTAATTTCCATGGAGGTGTGGCCCCGCCCATTCAGTGTGGGCCTTGATTAGTTTACCAGAGCACTATATAAGCTCAGACAGAAGGAGTAAGCTTGTTATAGCCAAGAGGGACACTTTGAAGAATGCACAGAAGCTGAGAGAGTAGCTGCAGATGAGAGACAGTTTGAAGATGGCCATTGAAAGCAGATTCTTGCTCCAGAGAAGCTAAGAGAGGACAAACACCCCAAGTGCAACTAAGAGTGACATTTTTGAAGAACTGCAGCCTAGAGAGACCGGGAGAAAGCCATTTTGAAACCAGAACTGGAGCAGACACCAGCCACGTGCCTTCCCAGCTAAAAGAGGTTTTCTGGACGCTATTGGCCATTCTCCAGTGAAGGTACCTAGTTGTTGATGCCTTACCTTGGACACTTTATGGCCTTAAAACTGTAACTTTGTAACCAAATAAAGCCCCTTTATAAAAGCCAATCCATTTCTGGTGTTTTGCGTTCCAGCAGCATTAGCAAACTAGAAGACCAACTTACCATGCTGCATTAATTAAACCAATGACAAAGTACCAAAGTGTTAGCATCTCTGAGCCCACAAGACAGAGTTTACAAGGAGGCCAGACAGATCTCTTTAGCCACAATAATATCAAACCCTCTCTTTTACTTCGTCAAACATCATTACTTTGAACCCCACTAATTAGGAATAACGAATGGTAGCTGGGATACTGCCTGGGCCAAAATTTAACTTTTTGCTATCTAGAGAAAAGAAAAGCATTTGCTAAACAAAAATTATCAATGTTAATAAGATCTAGAGGGAGAACAATTAAACTAAATGAGGATAAAATATTTTCATGCATATACAATCACCTGGAAATAGTCCATTTATTCACAAATACAAGTTTAACAGGCAGAATGCCCCATTCAGAGATGGTTGTGTCCTGGATCCTATGAATATGCTGTGCTACTTGGGAAAAGGGACTTAACAACTGCAATTAAAGGTATAGACATTAAGACAGGACAATTACCCTGGATGGTCCCAGTCTACTTATATGAGCCCTTAAGAGCAGAGAATTTTCTCTGGCTGGAGCCAGAAGAGAAATTTGGAGAGACTGGAAGGGTGAAAGGGACCCAGCCTACCACTGCTGGAAGGGGGCTGCATGGAAAGCCTGAGAAGGAAAGCAGACAGCCTCTAGGAGCAAAGGGTGGCCTCAGATTGGCAGCCGGCAAGGAAATGGAGAATTCAGTCCTACAACGACAAGGAACTGAATCCTGCCAGCCACCTGAATGAGCTTGGAAGCAACTCAAGCTAGATGTCTAGAACCTCCTGAGACTCAGGAACAGAGTCCTGCTGACACTGGCTTTGGCTTTGTGAGACTCAAAGGAGAGGACCCAGCCCCCCATGCTGAGCCCAGACTTCTGGCCAAACAGAACTATGAGATAATAAATTGTAACAGCAGCAATAAGAATTAATACAACAGGGGCACTATTAAAAATATTTAATGGTCAATAAGGCCCCTCCAGTATGTCCTGGTTGAATATCAGCCTTGCAGATGAATTACAGAAAGATGATGAGAATTCATTCTTGGCTATTTATGTAGACAGGTCTCTAAAAGGGTCTTCTAGGCAACATTTATCAACTTAGGCTCTGTTCGCTGCATGCCTGTAAGTATATTCCTTGATAACTGTTCAACCTAATTAACCTCACTTTAGCCTTCAACCTAATCAATCCCAAAATTTCCCTTCATGTTAGTTTGTTTTTATGGTTTGGATTCTTACACATATCACCCCAGCCCCCTTTAATAACAGTCTCTTTACCTAGCAACCATCTCTGGGAGCAAAGGAGAGTTTTGCCTTTGAGTTCAGAAGCCTTCTCTTCCCCGTGTCAGGGGACAGTCAGGGTTGACATGGTTACAAGGGGAGCTTGACGTTGCCAGAGTCACATTAGAGTGAATGAAATTAGCCTAATATGTTTGTCAACCGTCAGAAAGCTCAGCCTCCCCAATTATCCTGTCCAATTAGATTAGAAGCTGACAGCAGAGAGCACGCCCTGTGACATTTCACTTGGCTATCTCAAAATGAGGACCAAACAACCCTGCTTGTTTACCTCACTTAAACCCCCATCCTCTTACGAGCTGTTACAAGAACTGATATTCGTAATTAGCTACCATTTGAATTACATCAGTTTATCTTTGACCAATATGAAAGTCATAGGTCTATATGGGTAAAGAACTATGGTTTAAAGAAGCCCTGGGCAGTGAAGAGGGGCTCAAAGACTCTTTGAAAAACTTGGTCAAATTCATAGGGGCACTAATTGGGGTTTTCCATAAAAATGCAATATAAAATTGCAAACATTATAAATGGTGATCAGCGGTGTGGAATCAGTGGAATCAGCTCATAGAACTGAAAACTGATACACATATGCACACATGTGCTCCACATAACCTAACTGAAACAAATCTCATGGATCACACTGTGGGAATTTTATAGGTTGCACATTATTATACAGAGGTTGTGCAGAAGATGGTAAATTTCCACTCTGATTTTAAAGATGAATGAAACATTCCCCGCTTTCAACAGCTGCTCTCGGTTCTACCTACAGGTCTGGTGTTGCTTGGAATTTCATTATGACTTCGTGTAGCAACGACTGAGGGATTTACAACGCATAGAAAGCGTCTTACAAGAGATGGCTTGAAAAACGGCTCTCAGGAAGACCCGCATTTCTTACTACAGAGCAGTTTCGAACAATAAATTTGAACAGAAGGCTTAACAAAGTTTTTGAACAGAGATTTAAAGTGATTTTATCATGGGGGTCCTTCCAGTGCTAAATGACATTGGACAGTGTCCAAGGCAGGTGGTAGTGTATCATACACTACAGAATTCCACAGTATAAAATAAGAGTGTCACAACGAGGCTCCAGTGTGGGATTGCGTAAACAAGGCAAGTCGGGGTAAAGGGGTTAAAATGGCTAGCAATGTGTAGAAAGTTCTAGCCTTTTAAAAACTGTTCTTACAAAGCTGTAGTTATACTGCTCACATGGGCTTTCTAGGGAATGGCTTTCCCAAATTTTAGTCATCTAAGAACCACAACAACGGTTTTGCCACTTGCATGACTTGATTAATATTTTTAAAAAGAAACCCATTTTTTTTAGAAATTTACACCATTGGTTTGATGTGCTAGTTATAGTTTTTCTAATACATATGAAATAAATACATAGCTGTTAAAATCTTAATGTTCTTCCACGTACCCCCTAAAAATTATCGTGTGTGGCAGCCGTCACCTGGTGGTCCCCATTTGGGAGCCACGGCGTTTTGGTCAAGTGAGCCTCTGACAACCTCCCTGCAGGTAGTTGCAGGAGTTGACTGGGGCCCTTGAGAGTCTCTCTACTGGATTCCAGAACTTCCCACACAGAGAGGAGACTAGAGGGCTATGAGGCACAAGACGGAACTTCTTAGAATGATGTGTTTAAGCAGCACTCGAAACTCATGAGCCAAGAGAGTGACCTTTAGAAGAGGATGCCAATTGGACTTGAAGAGTGATTGGAAGGAATAAGTTACACCTCAGGGTTACACGGAACCTTCCACCCTAAAATGTCAAAGTGATTTTTACAAATGATTATTCTGCCTCCTGGCATCCCTCTGGAAGGGTCAAGTGCCTCATGGGTGGGAGCAAGCACCAAGGAGGGGGAGCAACTTGATAAAAGGTCAGGCAGCCATTCAATAGCGGAGAAAGCAGACTCTTAGAATTGCAAATCTGATCGGGCCCTGAATTCAGTCCTAAGGACCCTGTGCATCTTAACCTGAGTCCTGGGTGCTGAAGCATCTTGGGAAGAACATTGTGAGAGGAAATGGGAACTTTAGATTATAGCAATGATAAATTGATGGTGCTGATTAGAGCTGAAATCTGCTGATTGACGACTATATGGCAGGACTTTGAAATACACGGTGTCGGTTATATTTAAAACATCCTCACGAAGAACAGCACTCCTCTTATCCCCATTTTACAGCTGAAGAAACTGAGGTCACTTGTCCAAGTTCACTCAGTAGTAAGTGGTGGAGGCAGGATTTGAACTCAGGATGTCCGACTCCGGACCCTGCCTTCTTAAACCACTTGGTAACTAACTCATTGAATGGTGCCACTTTAGTTCCACAACTTCTTGATAATAGTTCTGCTTTCCTTCCCAGGAAGCATTATCAAAATCAAAATAATTTATAATATAATATAATATAATAATGCTTAAATTGTATAGTTTCTATTTGGGTTTATCGTAAACTTTTGGTAATGGATGTGGACAATGGTAGCATGACATTGTGAATTAACAGCACTGAATTATATATTTGAATGTAGTTAAAAGGGGAGATTTTAGGTTGTATATATGTTAACTAGAATAAAAATTTAACAAACAAACATTGGACTGTACAACACAAATAGTGAACCCTATTATAAATAGTTAATAGGAAAATTATAAAAATATTATTTCATGAATTGTAACGAATGCACCAAGGTGTAACAATTGAAAGGTGTTAATAATAAGATGGTGTATGGGAACTCTGTATTTTATGCATGATTTTTCTGTAAACCTACAATTTCTCGAATAGAAGTATCAGATAATATAATTCATGTAACAACACATTAGATGCAGGTTCTCATAGGGAAGGAGCTATTATTATACCAGTGTCTTCGTTGTGTGTGCGTTGTTTAGGAGCACAGACGCTGGACGGGGTCTGTCTGATTTGAACACCAGCTCCTCCCGCTACCTGCTGCGTGTCCTATGACCACTGACTTAACCTCGTCAAGCCTTGGTGTCCTCATCTTTAAAATGGGGACAAAACAGCACCCATCTCACAAGTGGGCTGTCAGTTAACTCTACGTAGGGTTAGTTAGTAAATTAGTTACTCTATGTAAAGTGCATAAACAGGGTCTGGCAAATACTGTAATTCCACCTGTGAATGTGCTGGGCCCACCAGCCGGGCACTGCCAGCCTGGACCCGTGTCCTTGACTCACTGGCTTCACTCACAGAGATTGGATCCATTTCTGGGGTCCGGCCCCTACAGTGGGAGCACAGTAAATAGCATCTCCAGCTGGAAACTTGGACATGATTCTAAATCCCTCCCTCATCCCTCAAATCCCATCCATTTAAAAAACATGTATTGTGGTAACATATCTACATCACACAACTTCCCATTTTAACCACTTTCATGTGTACATTTCCATGGCATTAATTACACTCATGATATTGTGATTGCATCACCACCATCCATGACCAAAACTTTCCCATTGCCCCAAGCAGAAGCTCTGCACCCATTCAGCAATAACTCTCCAATCTCCTCCCCTCTGCCCCAAGTCCCCAGTAAAGTCAAATCTACTTTCTGTCTCTATGAATTTGCTTATTCTAGGTGTTTCATATACATGAAGTCATACAATATTTGTCCTTTTGTGAATCCTGTCCATTTTACCTCCGCTATATCTTGTGGGTTCAGATCATGTCTAACCACCTCCACAGCCTCCATCTCTGCTCACCTCCTGCATCAGCCTCCTGACCCATCTTGACTTCCACCCTTGCCGCTCTATGATGTAATCCCAAAACAGCAGCCAGAGGAGACATTCTAACATGGAGGTTGGACCATGTCCTTGTTCTGCTCAAAACCCTCTGCTGGCTTCCGTCTCACTCAGAGTCAAAGCGACATCCTTCACCACAGCCATGCATGGTCTGTCTCCCCACCTCCCTCTGGCCTCATCTCCCACTCCCCCCAGCCTCCCAGTTCACTCTGCTTCGGTCACTCTTGAGCACACCTGATATGCTCCTGCCCCAGGGCCATGCACACCCTGCTCCACCTGGAGTGCTACTCCCAAGACATCGCAGGGGCTGGTTCCCCCTCCTCCAGCCTCTGCACAAATGTCTGGACCATCTTCCCTCCCTTCCAGCTCCTTGAGTTCTGCACACTTACCCCACCTGACACTCTGCGTATTTTACTTATTTCTTCATTTAGGGCCTGCCTCCTGCACTAGAATATCAGTTCCACAGGAAGAGGGGATATCTGTCTGTTTTGCTTGCTGCTATATCCTTGGCACCTAGAAAAGTGCCTGGCACATCATAGGACCTCATCAAACATTTGTTGACTGTATAAAGAAGCAGGAAACAAAGAGAGGGAGATGTCTTACAACTGTCATCAAGACACAAGAAAGACCCGTTTCAGGAGGATGGAAATCAGAAACAGTGATAACAGCCTACTCAGGAAATAGAAGGAAAAAAAAAGAGTTGGTGATATCATTCTGTTCTCAAAAGAAAAATCCACTCGCTTTGTGCTTCTGTAAAACCTCATGACTTGGTAACGGCACATTTATGAGTTCAAGACAAGATTGAGCAACATTTCAGCAGCTTGCATATTTCCTGGTCAAAGGCTCGGGGTCACCCAAAGTCCCTGTCTCAATGGAGGGTGGGATTAAGTCATTGAGAATTTCCAGAGCTCAGAGAGAAACTTCTAATTCTTCCAAAGCTTTCTCAAGGCCCAGAAGCCACTATCTCTCTAGCCTCGTAGTAAATAGTCCTTCCACACCTCTGTGATTTCTTAGTCAGAGAGGAGGAAGCATTAAAGAAAGCAATGTCTGTTGCATGTCCAGAGTTTCCAACATCTCCTCTGGGTAGATTAAAAAAAACACCCAACAGATTCATGCAATGAATCTGCTTCGTCCAGATGGTTCCTGAACCACAGCCAGGTCAAAGTGATGGATGGAGGTCTTGCTAGGCCACTCAGGGAGGGGGGCCGGAATGTTCTAAAGACTGAAAGGGAAAGGCATCCCACAGAGGGACGGACAGTGAGAAAGGAGGAGGCCTTGGTGCAGATGTTCGGGGCACCTGGGACGTCATGTGCCTTTCTTTGTGCTGTGGCCACTGTCCCAGCTCTGCACAGTGAGAGCCTGTGCTGGGCCTTGCCAGTTCCAATCGGGAAGAGAGTGCAGCATAATATGCCTCCCACAGAAAGCTGTGGCCTTGGCCCCCAGCGGCTCGCAGCTGTGTGCATCTGGAACAAACCGTCCCATCCAGAGCAGCCCAAGTGCTCCGGGGACTCTTCTGTGACCTGATACTCAGCGGAGCACCAGAAGGGCCCAGGGGAAGGCACCAGCCATGTGAGACCCTTTCATTGCAGTCTGAGCAGAAACCATTTGCTTTTGTGACTTCAACTCCCAAATCAGGGAGCTCCTGCCTTTCACCTGCTCTGTGTTCATCTGATGCGACAATAACCCAAGAGAACTTTGGGTCTCCCTGCACCCACCAATCCCCACTGTTACCTCCCCCTGCCCCCACTTGGAGCTACTCTGCCTTGGCTGCCAAGATCTAAATTCCAATGCAATAAACATTTGTTGAGCATTCATCACAAAGACTGCAATGTGTTAGGTTGTCTTACCTCCTCACCTATTCCTAAGAGGTCATTATCACCTGCGTTTCAGGTGAGATTCTAAAAGCAAATTCTTGAGGCTTCACAGCCAATAGGTGGCAGAGCCAGGACTCACACCCAGTCTCATCTGAAAACAAACTCACAGCTGTCATGAAATAAAAGTGTGAGAAATGAATTTAATATTCTGAAGCAAAGCAGCTCAACTTGCCAATGCATTTGGCTCTCCCTGGTATAGATTCTCGATTAAACAAGTGACAAAAGAAGTCCATCTCCCAGAAGTATAGCTGGCCTCTGTCTTTAAAAATAAATAAATAAATAAATAAATAAAAGGCAATACTCTTGAAATGTTGCTCGAAATATAATTTTAGGACTGTGGATGGTTCATTGTGAGATATTGCAATGAGGGTCACAGGCTCTCCTTCCCTCTTCTCTTTTCATCTTTTCAGTCTCTGACATTTCATAGAAATGTCTAGTTTTCCATTAAATTGCCTCATTTCTTCCCTGTTCTTACCCTTCCCCTTCTTTTGAATGCTATCTTGAAAAATAAAGGCATTTACTACATTCAGGGCTGAACAAGCAAAAATAAGAATAAATTATAGCAGAAGGGGTCTAAGAGATAAGGATGAACTTTCAGATCAAAAGGGTAATTAAGTATTGACATGGCCTTGGAACAGAGACTCAGTCACACCCGCTGATGTGCCATGTTCTGGGCATGGAGCGAGGATGCAACGGTACCATTTGGGGCTGGGGCGGGGAGAGGAAGAGTTACAAAGACACAGAAGGCGCCGTCGACATCTCTAAAGACCTCCCAACTGCCTGAGGGATCCACAAAGCCCACTGGTAAGAAAGACTTAAAATTCTGCTTGAATATTTGGAAATGGGGAAAGGAACTGTGCCATATGCAGTGAATAAGTTATCCTATTTAATTCTCCCGACAATTTTTGGGGTGCATACCATTATTTTTACCTTTTTACAGATGACAAAGCCGAGGCTCAGGCCAGTTGCTCTGGATTGCAGGCCAAGGAGTGATCAGCTCCGAGATCAAAAGCCAATGCAACTTCCTCTGACATTTTGCTCTAGCATGATCTGGATGAACACTTTTGGGACAGATGGGGAATGTGGTGCTCTCCTTACCCTCCCTCTTCCCTCCTCCTTCTCTCCCGCCTCTTTCCTTCTTTCCTTTCTTCTCTTCCTTCCCTCGCTGCAGTGTGTTAGAATATACACATAAACATATATAAAAAGAAAATGTAAAAATTCGTGTAACAACTCCTGTACTACTTTGCCTGGTGCTAGCCATAAAAGGTCATCTGTTCCAATTCTGGGGGAAAAATGCAATGTACTTTATGGGAATTTTTTTAACTTTATATTTTTAACTACTTTCAAATTTTCAGGAGAGTTACAAAAGTACTACAAACCCCACACAGAGAATGCCAGCACCCCTACCACCCCCAGTACCTAGATCCACCAACTTTAACATTTTGCCACATTTGCCATATCATTCTGTTTGTCTATCTGTCTGTCTATTTATCAATCCATTTTTTGAACACTTGAATGTAGGGTGTATACCTCATGTTCCTAGAACCTTAATACTGCTGTGTGTGCATTTCCTGAGAACAAGGATAAACTTATTTATGTGACCACCTTAAGTATAGTAATCATGTTTCAGAACGTTAACATGGATATAAAGCTTATAATCTATATTCCAATTTTTTCATATGTCCCAATAAAGTCCTTTTGAGTTTTTCTTCCTCCCTTGCTAGGTCCCATCCAGGATCATGTATTGCATTTAACTGTCATTGTCTCTATAGTTGTTCTTTCTTTTTTTTTTTTTTTAATCTTGGGAACATGTATACCACATAAACTTTCTCATGTCAACCACTCCCAAGCACACCATTCAATGAGACCAATCCCATTCACAGTGTTGCAGTATTGTCACCACCTTACTCATACTTTCCCATCCTTCTAGACAGAAACCCTACACCCATGGTGCATTAATTCCCCATTCCTCCTGCCTCCCACTCCTGGCAACATGTGCTCTAATTTCTGTCTCTATGAGCTTCCATATTCTCCAATATTTTATTTGTAGTTTTAACATGGGGCCTAAATTCAACATCCTAAATCTATAAAAATTGCCTTTACTTTGATACCAACTTAACTTCAATCGTATACACAAACTATGTTCCTATACCCCTCTATCCCGCATATATATGCAGTTCTTATCACAAATGTCATGTCTATACATTATGAGTCTCACACCACTGATTTATCATTACATTTTACACATTTGCCATTTAGATGCTGTAGGAAGTAACAAGGGGAGTTAAAAACCAAAAATACATTAGTACTGGCATTTATTTTTTCCCATGTTATTACCCTTACTGGAGTTCCTTACTTCTTCATGTGACTTTGATCTATTGTCTAGTGTCCTTTCCTTTCAACCTGCAGAATTCTCTTCAGTATCTCTTATAAGGCCTGTCTAGTGGTGACAGACTCCCTCAGCTTTTGTTTATCTGGGAACATCTTAATCTCTCCCTCACTTTTAAAAAACAATTTTGCCAGATACAGAATTCTTGGTTGGAATTTTTTTTCAGCATTATAAATATGGCATCCCACTGCCTTCTTGCTTCTAAGGATTCAGATAAGAAATTGGCACCTAATCTTATTGAAGCTCCCTTGTAGCTTCTCTCTTGTAGCTTTCAGAATTCTCTCATTATCTTTGGCATTTGAGTTTGATTACAATGTGTCACGATGTGTGTCTATTTGGATTTATCCTGTTTGGAGTTTGTTGAGCTTCTTGGATGTGTTTTTCATATTTTTCATTAAATTTGGGAAGTTTCCAAACCATTAGTTCTGGAGTATTCTTCCTGTTTCTTTCTTTCTTATTCTGGGACTCCCACAATGTGTATATTTGTATACTTGATTCTGCAGGTTTTTTGAGCTCTGTTCACTTTTCTTAATTTTTTTCTTCCTTCTGCTTCTCAGACTGAATGATTTCAATTGTCTTATCTTCAAGTTCTCTTATTCTTTCTTCTGCCAGCTCCATTCTACTGTTGAACTCCTCTAGGGAATTTTTAATTTCTGTTATTGTGGTCTTCAACTCTGTTTGGTTCATTTTCATAATTTCCATCTCTCTGTTGTTCATCTATTGTTTTCCTGATTTCTTTTAATTCTTTGTAAATGTTTTCCTTTAGCTCTTTGAGCATATTTAGGACTATTTTTTAAAAAGTCTTTGTCTGGTATGTCCCAGGTCCCATCCTCCTCATTGATGTGTTCTAATGCTAAATATGCTCTTTAGCCTGGGCCATTGCTTCTTGTTTCTTTGTATATTTTGTAACCTTTTGTTGAAATCTGGACATTTTTATATTTTAATGTGTTATTACTGAAATTTAGACTCTGAGGCATCTGTTCCTCAAGCTTGGATTCAGCTAGTTTATGACAGAACTTTCTTGAATGCCAGGAGCAAGAAGGAAGAGGAGGAGAAGGAGAAGGGGGGGGGTTGAAAGAGAAAACACCTTTCTGAATCTTTGCAGATTGACCTGTGTAAGTGTTCTTCTTCAGGGTTTATCAATACAATGAGTTTAGAGAATAGCTCCAGGCCAAAGCAGAGGGGCCTCCCTGATCATTTCTGAGGATGCTCGTGTGGCTCCAGAAATTCCCCTGTTTACATGGATGTGAACATCCCCTCTTCCCCAGAAAACTGTTTTCTCACAGTCCTGGGCATGCACTGTATATTCTACAGCCAGCAATCCTTTGCCCCAGGCAGTGACTTGATTGTTCTACCATAGCATTCTGTTGGAGGGGTCTGGGAGCTGCCGTCTACACACAGGGCAAATTCTGGGACAGCAAATCCCTCAGACAACCACCAGACAGATTAGGCCAGACGTGCAAGCTCCCAGTATATGCCGGGGGGTTACTCTGCTCACTCCAGAACGGGGACCAGAGAGCACTGGGAGCGTGGGCTGGCTCTGTGCCAAGCTGGTGAGACGGGGAAGGGGCCAGCCAGGGTGTCACAAGATCCTACCACTTTTAAATAGCCTTTTTCTTGATTCTATGCTTGCCTTTTTATTGAAGTTCTTTAACTGTTTTCTGGATCTTTGAGAAAGATGTTTCTGCCAGTTCTTGCTGGTTGTTCAAAGCTTCTGTGGGCAGATGGAGCTCTGAAGCCTCTCGCTCCACTATGGTTGGGGCAGGCCTTTTATGGGTGACTTAAGGGACTGTATTTTGACCATTCACCATGAGTTCCAAGCCTCACCCCACAGTATATTGGTTGTTATTGCTCTTTTGTTCAATAGATCACCAGGGTCAGTGGGCTTGAGTTGCCAATGAAAGGGATGGTTACATGCAGCTTTAACTTCTTTGAACAACATGGAGAGACAGATCACAGATGCTGGGGGTGACTTCCAGGAGCCTCTCTCTGACTTTCTGCAGATGTCAGTGCAAACTTTAAACACAGATGAGATTCTAAGCACATCTTATTAGCACAAGTTGCTGCTACATATAACAAAGTCTATCAAATTATTTGATAAAGATCTATTCATTACCCTTATCCAACCCAAAGAAAAATATAATTGAAACATGGTCACATGCTGTAATGGGCAAGGGAATAAAACTTCCTTTTCTTTCCCCTAATTAGAAAACCAGTGGCAAAAAAAAAAAAAAAAAAAAAAAGGAATAAAGGCAGATCAGATAGGAGAACACATTTTAGGATTTTTTGGGGTTAGAACCCTTTTCTGAGTGACTTGCTAGTTAAGGCATTTTATAAACTCCAAAAATAAAATAACCTAACCATGGTTGTTCCGGTTTTTTTTGTTCCTCTCTGTTGCAGAAACATAATGACTCTCCTTGCTCACAGAAACCACTCATTAAATATCTGTTGAGTGTTCAGTGATTGATAATGGCTGTAGGAACTCAGCATCCAAACATTGATATCTGGTTGGGGAGGGCTCCATGAAATGAAAGAAAGCACACAGATAAGGACGTCTGAATCCTACTTTGTATTCCAGAGCATGCTCTCTTTGCCGTGGAGCATGAAAGAGGCTACAGTGTGGGCAGTAGAAAGCCTCAGTCCTTGGAGGCAGGGAGGCAGCTCCCCACGCAGAAGTGACAGTTCTACCTCAAGAGCAGGGAAGAAAGCTCAGAGCCATGCTTCAAGATCTCCACTTGGCCTTTACCTGAGAGGATTAGCTGCCGCCTGCCAAAAGCCTGAATGTCTCCCCCCACTGACTTGGTTCCTTTTTTCTCTGTAAGTCTAGTTCAAAACGCAAATAGTCCTATGGGCAATTGAACATTAACCCATTACCAGCTGTTAACCCAGATCCAATAGCATTGTCTATTTGTTTTTTTTTACTAGCTAGCTGTCTTCTGATGTGGGAGAACCCTTCCCTGTGATCATGGTTCAGGGTTCTGAAGAAATGGGAACCAGAGCAGATAAGTGTTGATGCAGCAAGGGGCTTGGGAGGGGGAATGGGCAGATAAGAAGTAAACAGGCAAGTGAAATAGCCCTGCTTGCTGCTAGGGTTTTCTCCAACAGAGAGGTCCGGGAAGCCTCTTGTGCCCAGGAAGCACGTGAACTAATGTTTGCAGGATAAGCATGATTCACCCAAAGTGCAAGGGGAAGAGTGTCCCAGGCAGAGGGAACAGCAGGTGCAAAGGCCCTGGGGGCAGGAGAGGCCTTGGCATGTTTGAGAATCAGAAAGGCGCCAGTGTGGTTGTTAAGGTAGAGTAAGTAAAAGGGCAGGGGTGTAAGCTAAGTTTCCTTATTTTTTTCTGGAATAAGATCCAGGAAAAAATTTGCCACCACTTCATTCTGGCCTGTGATTAAAATCACGGTACCGAGCTTCTCTCACAGGCAAACCATGCTGGGTAGCGTGAACTCTAGGTTTATCCATTGGCTTGTTACCAGTGAGATATCAGATCTGAATATAAAATGAAGCTTGCATCCCTCCCTCGGACTGAAATGGAAGCCAGATGGAGCAGACACCCCTTGGGAACATCTGGATCCTTATAAAATAATTTCTAGCTTGAAAAACATATTTACAGATAAAATCATACTGCAATGAAGGCACAGTTACAAATGTACATATAAACACAAGGAAGGGGCCAGTTTATTCCTTCCCAATGCTAATTGTCTGTTAAGGTCTGAGCTCTTCTGGCCAAACTGGGCTGTCTTCTGTTCCTGCCCACCCTCCAGCAATTTAAAATCTTCAACCTCACCTTCATGCCCTCCCCTAGAGACCCAGGAGGAACTTCAGGTCATGCCTGGATTTCCCTGGACCCACTCCAGAGACCAACTTGGTCTTCTGCATCTTCTCAGATGCCAGGGAAGGACTTCCCCGCAAAGTACAGCAGCCTCTCTGTCCTTCCTCCCACGAAACCCAAGAGGAGCCTGAGCTACTGAAGGCCTAGCTGTGGCCCTGCCCCTCTTCTCCATCTGAATGAGCCAGATGTAACAGCACAAAGAGGCAAGACAACTCAATGAAAGAAGAAGACACACACATTTCCTTCCTGGAGGCAATGGTAAGGACAAGACTATTCCAGAGGAAAGGAATAATTAAGGAATTTCTACGACTGAGGTACTTTTACCTCCCTCAACCTTGTCAGTTTAACAGATCAGCATAACAGATCAACAGATGGCTGGTTCCGATGGTAATCTCAGTGCTGCTAGTTCTGTGGGTGGGATCCTGGAAACTCCGCAAAGAGGAGTGATTCAAGATCTGGAATTATGCCAAGGAATCACAAAAGCATAGATCACATTGGTTAGATTCAATTCCAGGACGTGTCTTTCCTGCTAGTAATTTTAGTTTCACTATGTGGCATGGTGGAGCCAAGTACCCGGAAAAACATACAGACTTTTTTTTTGTTTTTTAGCTCTCATAGTAGTGTTTCCATGATGCAAGTTGACTTTTCCCCTTCTTGGATCACTGTGTTTCTTTTCTACCTTTATCCCTAATGTATAAGGCCTTTTTGGGGGTTCCATTTTATTGATTGGCCTCAAGAAAAAGTCTTAAATTTCATGCAATGTCTATGTGTTTTAGAACCCAGAAGTCGAAGGTGAGATCCAACAGTAAGACTTTGAAGCAAAAGAACATGTGGAGAAAGAAAGCTTGGGGGCTTTACTTTGTATTATTTGAATAAAATGTAATGATTGGGGTAAGATCCATGAAATTAGATACTTCTGCATTTTAACAAGTAAGTATTATCTTGAAGGAAATTCTGATGTTATTTCAATTTTCAGTACTGAATAAATGTGTGTATAAAGGAACTTGCCATTAAAATTTAGGGATATGTATTATTAACCACACTGTAAAAGGAAAGAATGACATAAGGAATGGATAAATATGGATTTTGGGAATCCCCAAATCTCTATAGGCCCAGGAAATATTTTTTCACCACCTGTGTTGGAGGCCTAACTCTTCTGTTGCTTTAGTGTTAACTAAAGCTGTAATAGGGATAGCTTTATGAAGTCTGAGCAGTACTGGTTGCCAAGCGGGCAACCGTGGGCAGAACAAGAATTTCTGTCAAAGGAGAAATGTTTCCTTTCCTTGTTAGAATCCCACCTGTTTCTCCTTCTTGTTGGAGAAAAAGTGAGACCCTCATTTCTCCCACTATTGGGGATTCCTGGACACCATCTTAGGGCTCAAAAGGTGGACATGTGGCCAGCCAGAGAGCTTCTCTCCCATGGCCACAGTCATGGGGTCAAAGGAAGCCGTGCAATCCGAGCAGGTGTGATCAAGGCCAGTGAACATCAAGGTCATTTATGAAACAGTTGGGAAAGAGGCACTCTTTTTCCACCAGGGCTGCTCGGCCAGGGTTGGTACTGGCCACTGTGTCTCCATGGGGGAATGTCTGCTGGAAAATGAAGACAACATAGAGCAAAGCTGAGTAGAGGGGGAGAGAATTTGATTCTGAATCATCACTTGGACATCTGGGTCCTGCTGTGCCGGATTCACACCTCGAGCTGCCCAGCTTATGGCTTGCTGGGTTCTTCCTGTGATTTAAGCCAATTTAGGTTTGTTTCCCATAATTTCTCTGACTAATTCAGGGGCTGTCTTGATGTGTCTGCCACAGTTTTTCTTCAAACCAAAAGTTCATGTACTAAGAACTTTCTTTTTATGACCAGGAAGATATATTTGAGTCTTACAGAATAATCACATTTTAGAGCTAAAAGTGACCTGCTCCCATTGGTTATTTATTGAAAGCCAAACCACCTCCCAAAAAGAGTAATCATCTAAAACATTCACCATTGTATTATGTTCCTGGATCTGTGTGTCAGGAATTAAGGGAGAGTACAGTGGGGATGGCTCATCTCCAATACATGATATCTGGGGCCTCATCAGGAAGGTATGAATCATTTGAGGTTGATTTGAAATCAGCTAGATGCTTCCTCACTCATATACCTGGTGCTTGGGCTACAGTGACACAAAGGCTGGGCTCACCTGTGACTTCCAAACAGAGCATGTATCCATGGCTTCACCATGTGGCTAGCTTGGGCATCCCCACAGTTGAATTTCTTACAGGGAGCTCAGAACTCCAAGAGTGTGTGTCCCAGTGAACATGGGGGAAGTTGCAGACCTTTTATGACCTAGCCTCGCACAGCCTCCCCTCCACTGCCTACCCAGATTCAAGGGAGGGGACATAGACCCCCACTTGTCTACTGGAGGACTGTCAAAGAATCTAGACCATGTTTTAAAAGCACCACAGGGCCTTAGGTATGATGCATATGGCACCCCCCACACACACACACACTTCTGTGCTTTTGCACATACTTCTCCTGTTGGGTAGCATCAAGCCCCCACCCTTGTGCTTCTCTCTCCTCTCACAGACTCTGTATAAGAGGTACCTCCTTGGGCAACATGCCCTACCTCCCCTTGGACTGTGTGCCAGTTTGAATGTATCATGTCCCCCAAAGTGCCATGATCTTTGATGCAATCTTGTGTGGTCAGATGTATTAGTGTTAATTAGATTGTAATTCTTTGATTGAGTGTTTCCATGAAGATGTGACTCACCCAACTGTAGGTGATAACTCTGACTGGATAATTTCCATAGGGATGTGGCCCTGCCCATTCGCAGGGGTCTTGATTAGTTCACTGGAGCTCTATAAAAGCTCAGACAGAAGGAGCTCACTGCTAGAACAACTGAGAGTGACATTTTGAAGAGGAACTGCAGCTAAGAGAGGACGAAACCCCCAAGAGCAATATTTTGGAGAATGCCATTTTGAAATGCAACCTGGGGGCAAGATGATGCCAGCCATGTGTCTTCACAGCTAACAGAGGTTTTCTGGACACCATTGGCCATCCTCCAGTGAAGGTACCCTCTTACCTTGGACATTTTATGGCCTTAAGACTCTAACTTTGTAATCAAATAACTCCCCTTTATAAAAGCCAATCCATCTCTGGTGTTTTGCATTCTGGCAGCAATAGCAAACTGGTACAGATTTTGGTACCAGAGAAGTGGGGTGTTGCTGAGTTTCCAAATACCAAACACGTTGGAACGGCTTTTTAAATGGATAAGGGGAAGATTCTGGAAGAATTGTGAGGCACTTGATAGAAAAGGCCTAAACTGCTTTGAAAAGATTGTTGAAATATGGACTCTAAAGATACTTTTGATGAGGCCTTGGGCAGAAATGATGAATGTCTTGTTGTGAACTGGAAGAAAGGCGATCCTTGTTTTAAAGTGGCAGAGAATTTGACAAAATGAGTCCTGGTGTCGGATGGAAGGAAGAATTTGAGAGCAACGAGCTGGTATAACTGGCTGATGAGATTTCGAGACTAAAAGTTGTGGATACAGCATGGCTTCTCCCTGCAGCTTATAGCAAAATGCAAACAGAAAGAGATAAACTTAGAACTGAACTCTTGGATTCAAAGAAACCAGAAGCTGATGGCTTGGAAAATTACTGGCTTCCAGTGGGTGGAATCCCAGAAGCTATAGCCCTACATGAGGATTTAACCAAACATGGAACTCAACCCCCATTTCAGTAAAAGCCAGGATTGGAAATGGAGTTATCCAGAAAGGATTTGTGAAAAGCTCTCTTGTCTGATGGTTTTGACCCCTGCGTGCTCCATGCCAAGCCAAAGAGATTTTTGAGAGAACTCTATAGCCGGAGCCATGGCCGGTCTGGACTGGAGGGGACAGAGGAATATATTGAAGGAAAACTGTCTTCCAAGACAGAGCCATGGAGATTGAGGTCTGGAGTCAAGAAGTCTTGGGCAGGGAGACTGGAGCAGCCCACAAACGTGGAAAGGGTGAGTTTACCTCAGGTTGAGGGCAGGCATTCTGCCTCGATGCTTAGGAAGAGTGCTGCCACCCAGGCCCCAGAGAGGGTGGAGCACATTCCCTGGGGATTGGGGAGAGCCTGGTGGCCACCCCACTGTTCGGAGAGGGGAAAGCCTTTGTCCCAGAGAGGCAGAGTCCTGGTGGCACCCGATGTTTGAGGAGAGTGGGGCAGGGAAGAAGGTGGTTTCCACAATGTGTGGATATATTGGAGCACTCACCCCAGCATTTGGAGAGAAAAGGGCTGCCACAAAGGCCTTTAGGAAGGGTTAGATTCCCGCTCTCTCAAGCCCCAAGGATAAAAACGTCATTCGATAAATGACTCTCAGACTTTGAAATCTAATGGAGTTTGCCCTGCAGGTTTTAGGAACTGTTTTGTTCCTATTAACCCTATTTTCCTTACTGTTTCTCCTTATGGCAATGGGAGTATTTACCCTATGACTGCCCCTCCTTTGTATATTGGAAGCACATAACTTGTTCTAAGTTTCACAGATCCACAGCTAAAGAAGAATTATGCCTTAGGACCAATCACACCTGTAACTGATTTTGATGGGATCGTGTACTTAACTATTGTTACTGAAATGATTTAAGTTCCTGTGATATTGTCATGGGATGAATATATTTTATGTAGGGAAAGATCATGTCATTTTGGGGTCCAGGGGGTGGAATGTGCCAGTTTGAATGTATCATGTCCCCCAAAATGCCATTATCTTTGATGCAATCTTGTGTGGTCAGATGTATTAGTGTTAATTAGATTGTAATTCTTTGATTGAGTGTTTCCATGGAGATGTGACCCACCCAACTGTAGGTGATAACTCTGATTGGATAATTTCCATGGAGGTGTGGCCCTGCCCATTTGGCAGGGGCCTTCATTAGTTCACTGGAGCACTTTAAAAGCTCAGACAGAAGGAACTCACTGCTAGAGCAACTGAGAGTGACATTTTGAAGAGGAACTGCAGCTAAGAGTGGACAAAACCCCCAAGAGCAACATTTTGGAGAACACCATTTTGAAATGCAACCTGGGAGCAAGGAGATGACAGCCACGTGCCTTCACAGCTAACAGAGGTTTTCTAGACACCATTGGCCATCCTTCAGTGAAGGTACCCCCTTACCTTGGACACTTTATGGCCTTAAGACTGTAACTTTGTAACCAAATAACCCCCCTTTATAAGATCCAATCCATCTCTGGTGTTTTGCATTCTGGCAGCATTTGCAAATTGGAACAGACTGGGTGAGGGGTTGTTTTGCCCTGCTGCATGTACACCCTCTGCTGGTCTTGTCCTAATGGAATTGTCTGATCCTTCCTTGTCACTCCTCTCCAAATTGTGAACATCCTAAGGAGAAGTGGCCATGCTTTTTAGTATTATAATTATTTTGGTCCTGGCACAGAAAAGATGCTCAATATAAATATATTTAGAGAAAATATCCAACCTAGAAAGGAAGCAAATTTTTTAAAGCCACACAACTCATTTGTAGGCATCTAGAACCTGCACCTCCTACCTCCTGCCTTGAATTCTCACATTATTCCCACTAAACCATATTGTTCCAGACACACAGCCCAGAGTGTCGCTCAGGAATGTTTGTGGATGGTGGTGATGAGCCCAGGAGCATCTGCATAATCAACTTCTGTTTGTGAAATCTCTGGCTTTCCAAACCCACTAATTTGTGACGCATTTAGACCTGGGAAGAAAACACAATAGATTGAGAGTGGCATTTTACATTTGCAGAAACAAGAACTGATTGCGTTCGAGTTCATGCCTAATTAGGCTATGCATTTTGTCAGCAGGCTCTGTACTTCCCAGCTGCAATGAGCAGGACAGGCACAACTGGTCCCCCCAAATGTGGGCCAGATGTTTGGCTTGCCAATGTGCAGGGGGATTATTGCCAGAAAATGACACTAAAAACAGAAAGGGGAACAGTTGTTCTGCAATGCTTTAGAAGAACATTTGGAACAATTTTCACCCTACGTTAACCTGCCACCGATATTACTAAAGACATCTACATATAAGAATCTAGGCTAAATCTAGACGTTCCACACAGTTCAGAAGGTTTCATTTGATGTTTATTGATCCCCAAGCACTTCCTAGAACATGAGAAAACACATTTCTTTGCCTATTGATCCACCCATTTCTTTCTTGTAGCAAAGCAAAGGGAATGTTTTTCAACACTGACTTAGAAGAAATTAGTTCAGGAATCCCTTTTACTTCTTTTATAGTGCATTCTAAACTGACCCCTATCCACAAACCGCAAGCAGAGTATTCAGCCTTTTGGTACTGTAACCACCTCTTCCTGCAAATTGTCCCTCAGAGAGCTGGTTTCCCTGGCCTTCAAATTGCTTCATATTCTCATGAAAATTCTGACCACTGCCAATGTATTAAAAAAATGCATTAATTTGCCTTCTTACTATTCTAGGAGCATGGAAACAAACAATTTAAAAATCCATAATTTGTTTTCTGGCTACTTCTTCTAAGATTTAGTTATTTTCACAAAAATGTTCATCTACTCTCATTTCATATGCACCAGATCAGGGAAAAATTAAACGTGACAATAACATGTCTTGGCGACGATGTGGACAAATCAGAAATCTCACATATTGCTTACCAAAATATAAATTGGTAAACACCACTTTGGAAAATAATTTGGCATGAGCTAGCGCATCTTAAGATTTGCATTCCTTGGGACCCAGAAATTAGCCTTCTAGAGAAACTTGTGCACGGCTGCACCAGGAGAGATGAAAACAATGTCTGTGGGGGCATCAGAAAAAGCCCACATGTCTAGCAGCAGGAGACCATGTAAGTCAAGAGTGTTAAAATCAAACCCTGATTGCAGCTGAGGAAACTGTTGAACTGTAGGTAGGTGTTAGTGTGGGGGGAGCAGACACACACACACACACACACACACACACACACACACACACACACACACACATTGTTTGGGTAAAGAAGATCATGAATGCATTCAGGCAGTATGATTTTATTTACATAAAGCACCAATCTGTGCAAAACTAAAACCATGTTATTTAGGAAGACTTACATATTAGGTAAAATTATAAAGAACAGCAAGGAAATTGTCGCCATCAGCTTCAGGACAGGGATTCTTTGGGCTGGGGAAGAAAGGGAACGAGACTGGGATATTGGGAATGTTCGATTTTTTAAGCTGGGTGATGGGTACAAAGGTACTTGCTTTATTTTATTATTGATAACCACCATAGATGTCGCATATTATTTATATGTAAATACCATTTCATAATTTTTAATACAAAAAATAAAAAGAATTATATGGTAAAATCCTTCATATAAAAACTTGCAACATGTATGACATGTCTTTAATATGTTAATTAAATTAATTATTATAATATTATATAATATAATTATCACATTAATTAAAATTAATAAGACCAACACCATCAGTAAAATATGGGCAAAGGCACTAACTGGCAATAAACAATAAAAAGTGCACCATCTTTTTATTCTGTCTAATCAGCAAAGATTAAAAATGGTGATAAAATCTAAAGTTGGAATGGGGGGTGTGGGAACCCCAGACCCAGGGCATTCCCCAAGGGCCTTCAAGACTGCACACAGCAGCTTGCGTGACCTGGGTCAGTTAAGGTTTGACCTATTCTCCTTGTAAAATCAGGTGCTAAATGTAAACTATACCCTCCCTGAGACTCCCTGAGATACTGTTGTCTACAACATAACCTTCAATCCTCCCCTCCTTCCTGTTGATTACAGTCAATCCCTCCCTAGTTGCACGACCCCCCCCCCCCACCTGCTCTCATACCCATTGGAATGTTGAGTCCTTATAACCAGCTTATTCAGCGCCCCCAAAGGGCGGAGAATTTTTACATTGAGCTCTGGACCCGCCGCCATTCAGAGTAACTCCTGAATCCATCCAGAGAAGCTCCTGAATTCAGGGCAACATGACTTGATTTCCCACCCTGTAGGTAAGCCCCATAATAAAGGCTCATGTCTCAGAACATGTCTGGTGCTTTCTTTAGTCCTTTGGCTACAAAAGTCCTCTTGGGCCATGACAGGGGAAGAGGAGACAGGCTGGTGGGAATCTGCAAGATGCACCTTTTCTTCCAGGCAATTTGGCAACATGAAGCAAAGCCTTCAGTTATTTACAGACTTTGACCCAACAATTCTATTTCCAGGACTCTCTCACAAAAAAATAGTTGGACAAGGGAGAGTGCTGGTGGATGTACGTACAAGAATATTCACTGCAGGATTGTTTATCATGGTGAAAAATGTGAAACTGCTCAAGTGTTTAATTCAGGACTGGCTAGATAAATCATGGTACATCCACGCAAAGGAATAATATGAACACATTAAAATTGTGATATAGCTCCATATTTTTCGATATGGAGGGATGCAAATGACATATTGTTAAGTAAGAACAGCTTTACTAGGACAGAATACATTCACACAAATTTGCTCTTTTGCAAAAATTGTGCATAAGCCATCATCCTGGTCCAGCCTCCACCCTGTCTTGCCTGGCCACAGGCTAGAACCTTCTAAATGCTCTCCCTGCTTCTGCCCTTATCTTCCTACAGCCTGTTCTCAAAACAACAGCCAGAACGATCCTTTTCAAATGCAAAACAGAGCATGTCACCCCTCTGTTCAAAACCCTCCTGTCTCACTCAGAACAAAAGCCAAAGTCTTCAATGACTTGCGAGGCCAGGCATCACCTGCCTGCAGCACCTGCTCTCTTTGCTTCCCTGACAGCCCCCAAACACCTGCTGTCTCCACTCCAGCCACTCTGGCTCTCCAGCTCTGTCAACCCCCACTCCCCACAATGTGCTTCTGCCTCGGGGCCCTTGCACTTGCTCTTTCCTCTGCCTGGAAGTCTTTCCCTCCCCCAAGCCAAGCCTTCCCTCTTTCCCCCCAAACCACCTTCTCAGGGAGGCCTTCCCTGAGCGCCCTGCTTAATATTGCGACCAGAGCTCCCTACCTCCTTGCTGGCTTTCGTTTCCCCAGAGCGCTGCACCTTCTCCATATCCCACAGAATGTTTATACTTTGTTCACGGGCTCTCGCCTCCCGTGAGAAGGGTGGCTCCCTGAGCCAGGGACTTCTACCTGTTGTGTTCCCTGCGGCCTCCCCAGCACCTAGAACAGAACTTGGCACATAGTAAACCTCAACAAATACTTACCAAATGAATAAATTACTGAATAAATGAGCAAATGTAGAAGGTAATTTCAGACAATGAAATGTGTAGTGAGGTAGGAAAACAGAAAAATGGGATCGAGAGCCCCTGTGGGCCAGGTGGGCTGCGTCCGAGCAGGACAAGGTGGCCCTTGAGGAGACCTGAATGAGAAGCCGCAGCAGCCAGGCACTGGGGACCTGCAGGGGTAGTGACCCAGCGGAGGGGACAGAAAGTGCTGTGTCCCGAGGCAGGAGCTATCCGGAAAGAAGGATTTACTGAAGATTGCTCTTTTTTCTTACAGTGGCAACATGGCGGGTGATTCTTAATGATCATTTTTCTCTGCTTAATTGTTGTTTCTATTATTTTATCAATGAACATGGATTGAATGTGCAAAACTGGGAAGCTCAGTTCTCTGTGTCTGTCTTGGACTGGGTCTAGAGTCAGCCAGCTGAGGTTTTCCTGAGACCTCAGTGTGGCTCTGTGGCTTTGGTGGACCTCATGGGCCCTCTATAAATGAGAACATCAGTATCTTTCCTCTGCCTATTTTGAAGCATGTCTAATTGCATGTTTTCCCCATTCTCTCCAAGTGAGATTAGAAATGCCTTTCCCTGCTCATCCAAGCACAGTCCATGCTAAATTCCCACAGACCAAGGTGGCTCCTAGCAACAGCTTCTGATGCTCTTTTACTAACTGTTTAACGTAGCTTTTGCTACTTGCTTCTTCCCCAACCTCGTCTGGGTAGCTGCTTATATAAGGGAGAAGAAGGGTAGATTAAACCAAAATCCAAAATAGGACTCCTGTTCGAAAGGAAGAAGCATAATCTATATGTCAATGCCACAACAGATCACTCCATTCTTCCTTCCTCTTGCTTTCAGAGACTGGGACAGTGGTAGGAGAAGTACAGGAAGGAAAATTCAGCCTCTGCCTATGCTAAAGGGCAAGACCTAATGAGAAATTCTCTGGGCAGCTGGGTGCTGTAATGATTCTCTCGGTATGAGTGGGTGGCTGGGAGAAGAAAGAGGGCGAACGTTTTTGCAAAGAAAAGTGAAAGATGCTGAGTTTCTGGAGAAAGCCCAGGAGGAGAAATAATTACAAACAAAAGAGAACAAAACAAAAATAGAGACACACGGGATATGTGTGCATGGCGGTGACAGCGGTGGTGCATTTGCTAAGCAACGTGGAGGGAGTGATCGAAGGACTTTTAACTGTCTGATGGCCAGTTTGGGGTTGTTGGCCTAGTGCTATTGTCACTTCATCTCCCCTGGCACTTCAAATAACCAGAGAATTCTGATACATGTAAATGCCCTGTAGGATGGGTCCTTAATGTTTTGTTTTGCTTGTTTGTTTGCATGGTTGGGTTTTTGTTTATTTGTTTGGGGAGCTCAAGGAAAAACGCCTGTATTCTGCACTGGGCCGATCTGGTTCAAAACTGTATGTGTGATGGTGAGCTGCTAAAAGGAACCAGTTCAGGGCCCCTGAGACAGAGGGAGTTGGGGAAAATGGGAACTAGCAATAGGTCCAAGTTCAAGCCAGTTTTCTGCTTTGGGGTCACCTGGTTTGATTATAGACCTATGGGTTGATATAGTATGCTTTATTTTCTAGTCTTCCTTCCCCTCAACCCCCCACACAAATATAAACCCCACGAGCACAGGGACTTTCTCCATTTCATTTACCGACATAGAACAAGTTGGCACATTGCGGGCCCTCAATAAATATTTGCTGTTCAAATAAATACGTGCTTTTTTCAGCAATTTTCCTTCCCTCCCACCTTGAGAAATGGTGATCGCATATGCTGGAAGGTAATTCTCATGGAAGTTCTTTTTGACATTGGCTGCCCCCTGCCCCCTGGAAAGCCTCAGACAGCACACAGCCTCTCTGAGCTCCCCTCTGGATTCACATGGTCTCCCCGCTTTCCATCTGTTACCATTTTTCACAAGTGGAGGCTACACACCAATGGGTTCTCCATTTAGTTATAGAATTCTCTTCTTGGTTGGACAGTTTGCAAACTTGGGATTTATTTACTTTTCTGCTATTTAAAATAAATTTTAAGTTGTGGGAATATAACATCTCTTCAGAGGGAATCTGAGTCTTTTGGCCAAAGGAAAGTGTGGGGCCTTTGGGCAAAAGAAATTGTGGGTCATGCTTTTAGGAAAGAATCAAGATGATCCTCTATGTAGCAACAGGTCAGAAGACAGGGCAGGGTGAAATTAGGCAAATGCTTTGTCCAAACAATTCATGACTTCTTGGCCGCTGCTTTACCTAAGAACCCCAAACTGTATGGGGGTTTGACACACTTTGGAGGCAGTGGGGGTAGGAGGACATGGACAATTAAAAGAGAACTCCCTACAATGCTTTAAAAATGGATTATTTTAAAGAGACAGGTGCTATGAAAAGTAAGTTCTATTTCCTGGCTCTTGCCAGGAATTCAAAGTTTCTTTCAGAGTCCACTTTCATCTTTTCCTGTTTCTAGAGCCCTTTGCCCCCCAATTCTGGTCTTGATCAAGTCCCTGGTGGACTCTCCGTCCTCATCTGCAGAATGGAAATGCACACACCACAGGAGCACAAGGACTGGGTAAGCTCATACTGGGAAGGGTGGAGCGCAGTCCCCGGCTCACGGATGACAGCATTCAAGACATAACTTCATGAAGGAATGATGCCAACTACTGTCCTTAACAGCCTTGATTATTATTATTATTATTATTATTATTATTATTATTATTATTAGACTAAAACTTTATTCAGTTTTCCAAATAGGACGTGCCTTTACCAGTTGCCTTCGGTGTTTTAAACCAGAAGAGACAACATGAGCTTTTGGGGGCAAGTACAAGAGAGGCTCTTGTGGCTGGGGAGGAAGGGAAGGGACAGTCCAAGCTTCGTGCCCTCGAATCCTATCAACAGGGGGAGGTGGGGGAGCCAGAGTCCCAGGTTCTTATCCCAGTCCTTCTATCTGACCTGTGGCCTCCCTCACATTTGTTTCTGTCCCTGCCAAAGGAGGGGAACAACAGTACAACCCATCAACAAGATGGGAAGGCGTTTGTATCCCAGGACAGAGTCCGCTGCAGCCCCCATTTAGTCAGTGTTTTACCCTGTGCTGGGATTTGGGCTAAGCACCCTACATTTATGACTTCATTTAACTTCCATACCCACTTTATGAAGTGGGGGCCATTATGACCTCCACTTTTCAGATGAGAAAATGAAGGTTCAGAGAAGTTGATAAAAAACAACAAACTTGTGGGTCACAACTCCAGTAATGGTGAGTGGGGACTTGAACTCAGGAAGTAAGAATCCATAGTAACCCTGACCCATACCCCATGGAAATCTCCAAAGTCAACAGAAATGGAGCATTCCTAAATCCTACTAAGTTGGGTTCAATTAAAGGAGATCTCATAACCTATGGTATTATAACCAAGAATTAACAAATATAATTATAGCTTATTGAACTTTACTCATATGTTTATTAACCTTCTGATATATTGTAATGTAACCAAAAGTCAAATACTTGTAACTGTTTTAACTCACTGAACTGGTGCCTTGATGCTTTGCTCTGTAACTGTACCTGAATAGCGTCATGATAATCTGTAATCTGGATTTATGTTGTTTTGTAACTTAAAAGTCTTGTAATTCCGTTTCCAGCCTCCTTAATGTTTATTAATGAAGAAACCTGAGCCAACCCACCCCAATTCCTACCTTAGTATGCTAAACAGGGCCATTAATAACCAAAGATGGCCTGCCTGGCAAGCACAGGAAGCACAAAACTTTAACCTATGGTAACCTATACCTCATTGTAATACTAAAAACCAGGCCCGTAATCATATTAAGCTGCCATTTTCCTTACATACGTCATATGACCAGGTATGTGAGCTGTCTGCGCATGCTCTATAATTAGACCATCTCTAACCTTGTCATTTCAAATCACTGTACCCCATTATCATAAGCCCACCTTTGCCAAGATGCTATAAAACTACGAAGCTCTCCGGTTCTGTTTTCCTTGCATTACTCTTTGCAATAAAAGCTCTTTCTCTCTTTGGAACCCCAGTGTCATAGATTGGCTATTACACACATTGGGCAGCGAATCACATTTTATCCAGCATCAGCATAGGTGTAGAGAAACTGACATGACATGGCTGTGGTCCAGAAAGTATTTCAAGATCCAAGATTTGGACAATAGCTTCAAGAGAGGTGCTTGCCAAGGAGCAGAAGGACAGCCGTGCACAGAGATCAACCTTTTGGACACTGATGAGGTGGCTCCTTGGAGCAGCTGTGGGGGCTCAGGGAAGGGGCACTGAAGCTAGTCTCTCCTTTGTTTGGGGCTCCTTGGATCTGGCAAATGCCTCATCCTGGTCTGATGCACCTCATCCTGGGTGCATCCCCACAAGAAACAGGAGGAGGAACCGGGCAGGACCACCTCATGTCTCAACCTGGTGGAAGTGGAGGGTGAGGCTGAAATCAGGCCAGCTCTACCTCTGTGCTGTACACCTCCTGGGGCTGCAGCTGCCTGGACGATGGGTGCCTGGATCCATAAATTTTATCTCTGCTCTCCTTGAACCCAGGTCCGGGCCTCTCAGACTCAAAGCCCATGCTCTGAAGTGCTGGGCCATCCTGCCTGTCTACCAGATGGGCATGTATCAGGCTGAGGCTCAGAGACAAAGGAGGGCAAGCTGATAATCAGGAAAATTAATCCAAATCTCTATCGGTGTCAGCTCCAGGGTGGTACACAATGGAGTCTAAACCTTGTCACTACTGACATATTGGGCTGGGTCACTCTTAGTTGTAGGACCTTTAGCAGCATCCCTGGCCTCTACTCACTAGATGCCAGTAACATCTTCCCGCTTCCCCTCCACATATGGCCTTCAGTTGAGAACCACTGGTCTAAAGAACCCTAACAGACATCTGAAATTCAAGGAAAATAAAGTCAACTCGAACTCTTGAGTTGACTTTTTGGATTTCAGGTTCCCAAGCTCAGATTGCTCCAAGCCAACGGCAGTAACACAGAGATGAGACCGTGTGAACCAGCCTATCAGAAGACTTTGGGGTGATGACATGGAAAACAAGAAAGATTAAAAATTCCTATTTTGCTGCAGCCCAGATTCAAGGTATTATCTCTGCTTGTCCTTGTCCATTAAAGCATAGGATCGATGCTGTATTGAAGAGAGAAACAAAGGCATGCTTTCCTGAAAACCAGAGGAGTTTTTGGCTTAGTTAAACATTTTTTTTTATTTGATTGGAAAAAATGCAGGTGAGCAATTTAGAGCCAGAAAGAAAGTTGAGAGAGAGAACCATTAATTTGAAATTCCAAGAGAATCTGGGAAATCATAGCCAAAGTGTTCATCCAATGTGAAAATAACCAAAGTGTCTAGTGTCGGGGAAGCCCCTGTCCTTGGCTACTTGGCTGCATGTAGAAGTGACAGCTTCAAGATTGTCTTTGCCATTGGAAAGAAAATGATCAACCTTGATTGTGCATTCTTCCTCTGCCCAGGGTAACAAATGGAAAAGGAGCATTTGTGCTGTGACTCAGACATGCACAAACTCTCTAAAAATTATGCCACAACTCTGCGTAAACTGAGAGTCCAGATCCTCCATATTTTTGCCATCAGGATTGCAATATCCCAACAGATTGGCCCAGTGAGCATGGAACACACCTGCTGTGCTTGGCCACGCACCCCCACGGCCAGCTGTAGGGCTTTAGGAGATGGGAAGCATCCAGGCAGATGTCTGGCGTCTCCTGGGCTCCAGCCATGACGGCAAAGAGGAGCTAAGTTTAGCTTAAATTACTGCTCATCTCAGAAGTGTGTTGTTGCTTGTTTGTTTGTTAACATGTTGGGGTATGACTGCTCAGTTCTGAACTGAACCATCCCAAATGGCACAGTAGCTGCTGCCTCTGCTCCTGGTAACTCAAGTTAGATGTCTTGATTTGGGGGTCTGGAGAGTGATCCCCTAGCTGCTAAGAAGGATGGTCTTTCACCCCCCTCTGCCAAGGATACCTAGCGAGTGGTGTCCCATGTACCTTTCTCCTCTCATTTTGTCCCATTGCCCCGCTCCTTTTGGCATTCCAGGATGCCAACCCCAGCAGCAAGATCCATGGCTGCCAGCAGAAAAATATCTATTGTATCTAGTGCTTTTTTCACATGATTTCATGGAATCCTCAGAAATGACCCCATGAGGCAGGTACTACATTGACAGTAGTGATGGCTGCACAGCTCTGTGAACAAACCCAAAAAGCATTGAACTGTGCACTTTAAATGGATGGATTGTATGGCATGTGAATTATATCTCCATAAAGTGGTTTAAAATATATATATTATTAAAAAAAAACTTTCTGGAGGCTGATAAAGAGGGAAATTTATAGCCTTACATTTGCATGTTAGGAAAAAAGAAAGGCTGAAAATTAATGAGTGCAGTATCTGACTTTATAAGTTGGAAAAAGAATGGTTTGAGGCGGAATTTATTCCCACGGTCAAGGTCACGCAGCTTGTATGCAGCACAGATTCCCAGGCAAGTTCCTCTGGCCCCATCACTTATGTTTTTACTGACACTAACTACATGAGTTAGTCTGAGGCCTTGCACTTAGTAGGAGCTTAATAAATGTCCTCTGAATGGATGATCTCCTTGAATTATTTTTTCTATTGATCACACCAATCCAATCTCTGTTAATCTGCTCGAACACTTTCACGGGTGATTTATGTTGCATTACAACAGAGCGTGCTCTCTCACTGCCAGGGAGAGGGCATTGCTAAATTAAAGGCATTCAGAAGAAAGTTTCTGCAAACTGAGCTCTTCAGATGGGTTTGGAGAGGAAGGAAGCCAGAGACCAGTGGATGCACGAAATGATTTCACCCGGCTAGGAAACGACTTAAGGGAAAAGTCCAGAGTGCTTTGCAGTTAGTCTCCTAAGCAATTGGTTCTCACAGGCTCTCTGGGCCTTAACTCTGCTCCTCAGCTGTTAATGATCGTGTTCATGGGAAAATGCAGTGGCCCTTCAGTTCAGAACACCCCAGAGATCCATTAACATTTTCCTCATCTTTGTTTCTTCTCTACTGAACCCAGTTTTCACTTTAGGAATAGAAACAGTTCCTGGTGACTAGTGAGCGAGATGCTTATAGGACTCCCACCCTCCTCAAACATGTTCACACTCTCCCCTCCCACTCCCCTAAAAATGAACCTTAAAAAGGTTCCAGCCGATACCTACATGGTGAGCAAAATATTGCAAAACGGAAAAAAGTATTTGCTGATAAGGTTGTGGTGTATTTAAGTCAGGCATGTCCCCCACAGATTAGTTTTGTTGTTTACATATGATTGCTTATGTTGTTTCTTTTGCAAGATTTAGACAACTCTTCCTCTTATTAATACTTATTAGAGAATAGGACAGTGGGGGAGACCAGCCCCACATCACTGGACATCAATGAAGAGTACGTGAAAAGGGGTTGGATGAAGCTGAGCACAGCATTTCTTTTGTCTGTTCTCATCTCATGCATTGATCAACCTAGATTTGGGGACATAAGCTCCTGGTACCCCGGACGTTGCCCTTGTGTGAGGGTGAGATGAAGAGAACCGGTTTTCCCACTTGTAGTAATTTTGGGAGGAGGTCGACCCTGGGCAGAAAAGGAAGACTCAGGTGGCGGATCTTGGACTAGGAAGAGGGGAGACAAACCAAAGCCTCACTTCTATTTCGGCATCTGGGAGTCAGATGGGCTCTATTCCACATCACAGAAAGACCTAGAAGATTTCAGAGAAGTACTTAGTCTTTCTTTGCCTCCCTGCTTCTGATAAAAGCACACGAAGGCAAAACAGAACTCGGGTGGGAGCTGAGAGCTAAAGACACTAGGGTGGGTCTGGTCTTGGGCAAGAAAGGTAGATTATCATCTTTCTTCCCATTTTCCCTAAATATTAAGAAATTATCTTTTGAAAGTTTTTTTTTTTTTTTGTCTCTGCTGTATTCTGGGAAATTGAGGGGACAGTTCCGTACTGTTTTTTAGAGCAATGAGTCTTCTCTCCCAAGGACTGAGTGGTGATGAGTGTACCACTTTGCCTCCTGGAGAGACAGTTTCATGATGCACGGGGAGAAGCCAGAGTGAAGGCCGTTTCTGAGCCCACGTGAGACAGGGGAGAGCTGCTCAGACAGAGATTGGTCCCTGCGAAGGGGGCTGTTTCCAGCAATAAAGCCAGAAGGGACCTGTGTTGTTCAAGTACACAATTTTTAAACCAGATGCCTAAGAGTCAGCCCAGTGGCATATCACTTCTTTACTTTGTCTGTGCTTGGACATTTAGATTGTTTCCAATTTTTCACTCTTAGGAAAAATGTCACTATTTCATCTTTATGAATAATTTTTTTTCTATTTTTATATCAGCTTTATTGAGATATAATTCACATACCATAAAATTCACCCTTTTATGGTGTACAGTTCAGAGGTCTTGAGTATATTCACAGAGCTGTCCAACCATCACCAGCATCAATTGATGAACATTTTTAACACCCTAAAAAGAAACCCAGTATCCATTACAAGTTACTCCCCATCTTCCCACTATCTTTCTCCTTCACGTGACCTATTCTGAACATTTCAAATAATTAGAATCATCCCATATGTGGCCTTTTGTGTCTGGCTTCTTTCACATAGAATCATGTTTCCAAGGTTCATCCATGCGGTAGTACTTCATGCCTTTTTAAGGTTAAAGAATATTCCATTGTATGGGCATACCTACTTCATTTTATTTATCTATTCAGCAGTTGGTGGATATTTGCCTATTGTGAATAATGCTGCCATGAACACTTGTGTACATTTTTGTGTGGACAGATGTTTTCAATTCTCATGGATATATACCTAGGAATGGAATTGCTGGGTCATATGGTCACCCTATGTTTAATGTTTTGAAGGAACTTCCAAATCATTTTCTGAAATGGCTGTACCATTTTACAATTCCACCAGCAATGTAGCTTTTTATATCTTGATGACTCCTTCCATAGAATAGATTCCCAGAGGTGAAATTTTAGAGTCTAGAGGTACGTACATATTATCATCTCTTGACACACACTGCCAAACTGCTTTGCCAAAGGGCAGTATAGACAATTTTTCTAATAGCTCTCTTTTGGCTTCATTAATTCACAACCATCACCTTCCAAATCTGGTTCAAATTTCATTTCATGCCAGAAGGTTTATCCCAGCTTGCCCTTTATTCTGCTCTCCGTACACTGCCCACCTGCAGCACAGCCCCCACCATCCCCACACCCCCTGCAGAACATCAGTCTCAATTTGTAAATTACTTTGCAATTTTCTCAAACACTCTTCACCTGTGTGCTTTTCAAGCTCTTTAAGTTCAGGTACAATGCCTTCAATTTATTTTCTATTTTGGCAGAGCAAGCAGGAAAGGGCTCCATATATGAGACACTCAGTGAAGGATTTTTTTTTAGTAGTAATGTTAAAAAGTATGTACGTTGGCCACGTTTCTTACAGGGCAGGTGTCGCCGCATTTGCATGATTGAGAAAGCTGTTTCTCTGGACCAAGTTCCCTTTTCTGGACATGCTATCGCATTCCAGGACCTTCGAAGGCTTTGAAATTCCATCCGATCATGTAAGAAATATGAGGGAGCGATCCTGTGTTAGGCATCTACCATGTGCCAGGCTCTTCAGCCGTATGTTGTAGAATTTACCTCATTTTATCTCCAAAGCAGCCAGTGCAGAATTTAACAACCAAGTGCTATTGTTGCTATTTTACACACGAGACTACTGAGGCCCAGAGAAGTTGGGTGTCCTGCAGGACACGGGTGTAACTATAATTCAGAACTCGTTTCACCATTTTATGCTGAGCACACATAGGCACTCAGAATCAAGCAACAATGGAGAAACTCTGACGACAACACATGATAGAATTGGGACGATATACAACATTCTTCTCAGTCAGACAGAAATGCTTTCGTTCATGTAGCGGAGAAGGGGCATTGGCTCTCAGCCCTATATCAGCTGGGCTAATGTGCCTAGTATTTTCAGATTCAGAATATCAGAATATCAGAATGTCAGAAATGGAAGGGACCTTGCTGGCCGCTAGGGGGAGCTCAAGACCTCCTCCTCCAGAACCTCCTACGAACCAATCAGAAAGAGGGGCAGGGTCTTTGCATCCTTAGCAGCTCCAACTAGGCAACAGGAAGTGGAGCTTCCGTAGGCTTTGGCAAGAGGCTGAAACCTAAGAAACCACAGGAAGGCAAAAGTAATTGAACTGTGTTTGATATTTCAAAACCCTTAACCAAAATAATATTTTTCCAGTCCCTCCAATAAACACACACACGCAGAGCCACCAAAGTACCTAAAACTTCAAGCGCCTTTGCTTGTAACTGTAAGGGCTGCCAGTCAATCTATGTGGCAGAGGCCACTAATGTTCATGAGCCCATTTCCTCTTCCACTACATTTCCCAGCCTCTTGCAGCTGCGTGTGGTCATAAGCCTGAGTTCTACCTGTGGGAAGGGAGTGCAAGTGGAGTGTGCCACTCCCAGGCCTGGCCCATGAAGACCTCCTACAAGCAACCCTCCAGACCCTTCCCCTAAGCTGACAACCTTGGAATCAGTGTTTAGACTGCAGTGGTGTTAGGCAAAAGGAGCCCTTTTCCCTGAATCACTCCTTGGAGGAAAATTACCTGCTCATCTGGAGCACCTGTTTTATCTTGACTTGACCAAGGAATGAACTCTTGCTGTAAAAAGCCACTGATATTTGGAGAATTACCTTTTACAGTAGCTTATATTGCATTAGCTCACCTAGAAGGAATTTTTAAAAATGGTTACTAATAAAGTCCTTTCTGAGTCACAACTGGTGTACTAGATGCTGATACCAGTAATATAACTAGGCTGTGTTGGTGAATCCCTGGAGTTTAAATTCTTCATTCCACAGATGGATCAACCAATGGCTTAAGTAATTTGTATGAAGCCACAGAACAAATTGCTGCAGAGTAGGGACTCAGACCTAGGTTTTCTGATTCTGCCACAGACACCTTCTCATCTATGGTTTGCTCTCCCTTTACATATTACATATAACTGTGGCATGAGAGGTTGCAAGTAAGAGGTGAGTATTGAATAGCCAAGAATCTGGGCAATCCTGGTATATTAGTTAGGGTTCTCTAGGGAAACAGAACCAACAGGAGATATCCTTAAATATGAGATTTTATAAAAGTGTCTCATGCAACTGTGGGGATGCACGAGTCCAAATTCTGTAGGGCAGGATGCACAACTCTAAAGATACTTCTGATGAGGACTTAGACAGAAATGATGAATGTGTTATTGCCAACTGGAAGAAAGGTGATCCTTGTTTTAAAGTGGCAGAGAATTTGGCAAAACTAAGTCCTAGTTTCAGATGGAAGGCAGAATTTGAAAGCGATGAGCTGGGATACTTAGCTGAAGAGATCTCCAAACTAAGTGTGGAAAATGCAGCCTGGCTTCTCCTTGCAGCTTATAGTAAAATGTGAGAGGAAAGAGATAAGCTGATAATTGAACTCTTGGGTACAAAGAAACCAGAAATTGATGGTCTGGAAAACTCTGGGCTTCCAGAAAGTGAAACCCCAGAGGCTACAGCCCCACATGAGGATTTAATGAAACCTGGAACGAGCCAGCCATTTCAGTATAAGCCAGGACTGGAGAAGGAGTTATCCAGAAGGGATATGGGGAAAGCCCCATTGTCTGATGGTTTTGACCCCTGTATGCTGAAAGCCAAGCCAACAAAATTTTTTGTGAGACCTGTATAGATGGAACCAGTGCCAGTCTGGACTAAAAAGGACAGAAAAGAGACAGAATGAAGAAAAAAAAGTTTTTCAGAGAAGACAGAACCATGGAATCCAAGGTCTGAAGCCAAGAAATCTCGGGTAGGGAAAGCAGAGCAAGCCAAGCATGTGGCAAGGATGAGTTTGTCCCGGAGTCAGAGTGTGGTGCTCGGGAAAAGTGCTGCCACCCCAGGCCCCAGAGAGGGTGGAGCACATTCTCTGAAGATTGGGGAGAGCTGGCCACCAACCCACTGTTCTGAAGGGGTTGAATGTGTGCCCCAAAGATGGAAGAGAGTATGGTGCCAACCCAATAATTGAGGAGGGTGGGGCCAAGAAGAAGGTGGTCTCCCCAGTGCATGGATATGTTGGAGCACTCACCCCAGTGTCTGGAGAGAAAAGGGCTGCTGCATAAGCCTTTGGAAAGTGTGGGACTGCAACTCTCTCAAGCCCTGAGGATAAAACTTCATTCTATAAATGACTCTCAGGCTTTGAAATCTAATGGAGTTTGCCTCATGGGTTTTAGGAACTGTTTTGGTCCTGTGAACCTTGTTTTCCTTTGAATTTCTCCCTATGGCAATGGGAACATTTATCCTATGACTGCCCTTCCTTTGTATATTGGCAACAGATAACTTTTTCTGAGTTTCAGAGGTCCACAGCCAGAGGGGAACGTTAGGACTTTGTAATTATCTCTATTGCGATGCAATGAATGTATTTTTGCATTTGGAAAGAACATGTCATTTTGGGGTCCAGGGTGTGGAATGTGCCAGTTTGGATATATTATGTCCTCCAGAAAAGCCATATTCTTTAATGCAATCTTGTGGGGCCTGACTGATTAGTCTGTCGATTAGGGTGGAATCTCTGATTGAATTATTTCCAAGGAGGTGTGGGCCGTGCACATTCAGGGTGGTTCTTAATTAGATCACTGAAGTCCTTTAAAGGGAGTTCACACAGAAAGCAGAGAAGACAAAATGCCCCAAGGGAAGCTGAGAGAGACATTTTGGAGATGGCTGTTGAAAGCTGATACTTGGAGACTCTTGGAGATGCCGACAGAAGTATGCTTGGAGATGCTAAGCTAAAAGATGAAGCCCAGGGTTTGCCCCAGAGATGCTAAGAGAGGACTCCAGATGCTCAGAGAGAAACACCCTGAGAGAAAGAAGCAAGGATGCACAGGAGCTGAGAGAGAGTTGCTGAAACATAAGGGACCAGCAGACACCAGCCATGTGCCTTCCCAGCCAACAGAGGTGTTCCAGATGCCATCGGCCATTCTTCAGTGAAGGTATCCTCTTGTTGATGCCTTTAGTTTGGACATTTAAGACTGTAAACTTGTAACCAAATAAACCCCCTTTATAAACGCCAGTCCATTTCTGGTATTTGCATAATGGCAGCATTAACAAACCCGAACACCTGGGAAAAAAATAAGAAAGAACCTCCCCATCTGCCTACATTTTATTAACTACAAGGTTTTGTTTCTTTCCCACTTTGTACAAAGTAGCAATTTAGGGTTTGATTTGATAGTGTTCACATTTCATGAGAGAGATAACATTATTTGACATTAGTCAAATGTTACTGTCTTTGATTCATATTTTTTCTGTTCTTTTTAGCTCTTTTTTTTTTTAATATTCATTTTATTGAGATATATTCACATACCACGCAGTCATACAAAACAAATTGTACATTCGATTGTTCACAGTACCATTACATAGTTGTACATTCAACACCAAATCAATCCCCGACACCCTCATTACCACACACAGAAAAATAACCAGAATAATAATTAAAGTGAAAAAGAGCAACTAAAGTAAAAAAAGAACACTGGGCACCCTTGTCTGTCTGTTTGTTTGTTTGTTTCCTTCCCCCACCTTTCCACTCATCCATCCACAAACTAGACAAACAGGAGTGTGATCCCCATGGCCCCCCCAATCCCACTGTTCCCCCTCATAAGCCACACTTTTATACAATTGTCTTCAAGATTCATGGGTTCTGGGTTGTAGTTTGATAGTTTCAGGTATCTACCACTAGCTACCCCAATTCATTAGAACCTAAAAAGGGTTGTCTATATTGTGCGTAAGAGTGCCCACCAGAGTGACCTCTCGGCTCCTTTTGGAATCTCTCTGCCACTGAAGTTTATTTCATTTCCTTTCACATCCCCCTTTTGATCAAGAAGATGTTCTCCATCCCACGATGCCAGGTCTACATTCCTCCCCGGGAGTCATATTCCACGTTGCCAGGGAGATTCACTCCCTTGGGTGTCTGATCCCACGTAGCGGGGAGGGCAGTGATTTCACCTTTCACCTTTCAAGTTGGCTTAGCTAGAGAGAGAGGGCCACATCTGAGCAACAAAGAGGCATTCGGGAGGAGGCTCTTAGGCACAATTATAGGGAGGCCTAGCCTCTCCTTTGCAGCAACTGTCTTCCCAAGGGCAAATCCCTTGGTAGAGGGCTCAGTCCATCAAACCACCAGTCCCCTATGTCTGTGGGCATGTTAGCAACCATCGAAGTAGGGCAGGCCAATACCCCTGCATTCTCCACCAGCTCCTCAAGGGGGCTCTGCATATTTTTTTCCTTGCTTTTTTTTTTAAAAAAAAACTTTTTTTTCCTATATCAACTGTATGGAAAATAAAAAAAATTAAAAAAAAACATACAATAAAAGAACATTTCAAAGAGACCATAACAAGGGAGTAAGAAAAAGACAACTAACCTAAGATAACTACTTTACTTCCAACGTGTTCCTACTCTACCCCAAGAAAGTAACCTAATATAGCAACATTTCTGTGAACTTGGTCCTACTATACCCATCAGAAATTAACAGACCATAGTCATTCCTGGGCATTCCCAGAACGTTAAATAGCTTATCTGTTCTTCTTGGATTATTGTTCCCCCTTCCTTAATTGCTCTCTATCACTAGTTCCCCTACATTCTACATTATAAACCATTTGTTTTATATTTTTCAAAGTTCACATTAGTGGTAGCATATAATATTTCTCTTTCCATGCCTGGCTTATTTCGCTCAGCATTATGTCTTCAAGGTTCATCCATGTTGTCATATGTTTCACGAGATCGTTCCTTCTTACTGCCGCGTAGTATTCCATCGTGTGTATATACCACATTTTATTTATCCACTCATCTGTTGAAGGACATTTGGGTTGTTTCCATCTTTTGGCAATTGTGAATAATGCTGCTATGAACATTGGCGTGCAGATATCTGTTCGTGTCACTGCTTTCCGATCTTCCGGGTATATACCGAGAAGTGCAATCGCTGGGTCGAATGGTAACTCTATATCTAGTTTTCTAAGGAAATGCCAGACTGACTTCCAGAGTGGCTGAACCATTATACAGTCCCACCAACAGTGAATAAGAGTTCCAATTTCTCCACATCCCCTCCAGCATTTGTAGTTTCCTGTTTGTTTAATGGCAGCCATTCTAACCGGTGTTAGATGGTATCTCATTGTGGTCTTAATTTGCATCTCTCTAATAGCTAGTGAAGCTGAACATTTTTTCATGTGTTTCTTGGCCATTTGTATTTCCTCTTCAGAGAACTGTCTTTTCATATCTTTTGCCCATTTTAGAATTGGGCCGACTGTACTATTGTCATTGAGTTGTAGGATTTCTTTGTATATGCAAGATATCAGTCTTTTGTCAGATACATGGCTTCCAAAAATTTTTTCCCATTGAGTTGGCTGCCTCTTTACCTTTTTGAGAAATTACTTTGAGGTGCAGAAACTTCTAAGCTTGAGGTGTTCCCATTTATCTATTTTCTCTTTTGTTGCTTGTGCTTTGGGTGTAAAGTCTAGGAAGTGGCCGCCTAATACAAGGTCTTGAAGGTGTTTTCCTACATTATCTTCCAGGAGTTTTATGGTACTTCCTTTTATATTGAGATCTTTGGTCCATTTTGAGTTAATTTTTGTGTAGGGGGTGAGGTAGGGGTCCTCTTTCATTCTTTTGGATATGGATATCCAACTCTCCCAGCCCCATTTGTTGAAAAGACCATTATGACTCAGTTCAGTGACTTTGGGGGCCTTATCAAAGATCAATTGGCCATAGATCTGAGGGTCTATCTCTGAATTCTCAATTCGATTCCATGGATCTATATGTCTATCTTTGTGCCAGTACCATGCTGTTTTGGCAACTGTGGCTTTATAATAAGCTTCAAAGTCAGGGAGTGTAAGTCCTCCCACTTTGTTTTTCTTTTTTAGAGTGTCTTTAGCAATTCGAGGCATCTTCCCTTTCCAAATAAATTTGATAACTAGCTTTTCCAAGTCTGCAAAGTAGGTTGTTGGAATTTTGATTGGGATTGCATTGAATCTGTAGATGAGTTTGGGTAGAATTGACATCTTAATGACATTTAGTCTTCCTATCCATGAACATGGAATATTTTTCCATCTTTGAAGGTCCCCTTCTATTTCTTTTAGTAGAGTTATGTAGTTTTCTTTGTATAGGTCTTTTACATCTTTGGTTAAGTTTATTCCTAGGTACTTGATTTTTTTAGTTGCTATTGAAAATGGTATCTTTTTCTTGAGTGTCTCTTCAGTTTGTTCATTTCTAGCATATAGAAACATTACTGACTTATGTGCATTAACCTTGTATCCCGCTACTTTGCTAAATTTGTTTATTAGCTCTAGTAGCTGTATCGTCGATTTCTCAGGGTTTTCTAGATATAAGATCATATCATCTGCAAACAATGACAGTTTTACTTCTTCTTTTCCAATTTGGATGCCTTTTATTTCTTTGTCTTGCCGGATTGCCCTGGCTAGCACTTCCAGCACAATGTTGAATAACAGTGGTGACAGCGGGCATCCTTGTCTTGTTCCTGATCTTAGAGGGAAGGCTTTCAGTCTCTCACCATTGAGTACTATGCTGGCTGTGGGTTTTTCATATATGCTCTTTATCATGTTGAGGAAGTTTCCTTCAATTCCTACCTTTTGAACTGTTTTTATCAAAAAGGGATGTTGGATTTTGTCAAATGCTTTTTCAGCATCTATTGAGATGATCAATTGATTTTTCCCTTTTGACTTGTTAATGTGTTGTAATACATTGATTGATTTTCTTATGTTGAACCATCCTTGCATGCCTGGAATAAACCCCACTTGGTCGTGGTGTATGATTTTTTTAATGTGTCTTTGGATTCGATTTGCAAGTATTTTGTTGAGGATTTTTGCATCTATATTCATTAGGGAGATTGGCCGGTAGTTTTCCTTTTTTGTAGCATCTTTGCCTGGTTTTGGTATTAGATTGATGTTAGCTTCATAAAATGAGTTAGGTAGTGTTCCATTTTCTTCAATGTTTTGAAAGAGTTTGAGTAAGATTGGTGTCAGTTCTTTCTGGAAAGTTTGGTAGAATTCCCCTGTGAAGCCATCTGGCCCTGGGCATTTATTTGTGGGAAGATTTTTGATGACTGATTGGATCTCTTTGCTTGTGATGGGTTGGTTGAGGTCTTCTATTTCTTCTCTGGTCAGTCTAGGTTGTTCATATGTTTCCCGGAAATTGTCCATTTCCTCTACATTATCCAGTTTGTTGCCATACAGTTGTTCATAGTATCCTCTTATAATTTTTTTAATTTCTTCAGGATCTGCAGTTATGTCACCTTTTTCATTCATTATTTTGTTTATATGGGTCTTCTCTCTTTTTGATTTTGTCAGTCTAGCTAGGGGCTTGTCAATCTTGTTGATCTTCTCAAAGAACCAACTTTTCGTGATATTTATCCTCTCTATTGTTTTTTTGTTCTCTATGTCATTTATTTCTGCTTTAATCCTTGTTATTTCTTTTCTTGTACTTGGTTTGGGATTGGTTTGCTGTTCATTTTCTAGCTTCTTCAGTTGATCCATTAGTTCTTTGATTTTGGCTCTTTCTTCCTTTTTAATATATGCATTTAGTGCTATAAATTTCCCCCTTAGCACTGCTTTTGCTGCATCCCATAGATTTTGGTATGTTGTGTTCTCATTTTCATTCGTCTCTATATATTTAGCAATTTCTCTTGCTATTTCTTCTTTAACCCACTGATTGTTTAGGAGTGTGTTGTTTAACCTCCAGGTATTTGTGAATTTTCTAAGTCTCTGATGGTTATTGACTTCTAATTGTATTCCATTGTGGTCAGAGAATGTGCTTTGAATAATTTCAATCTTTTTAAACTTATTGAGGCTTGTTTTATGTCCCAGCATATGATCTATTCTGGAGAAAGTTCCATGAGCACTAGAAAAGTATGTGTATCCTGGTGATTTGGGATGTAATGTCCTGTATATGTCTGTTAAATCTAATTCATTTATCAGATTGTTTAGGTTTTCAATTTCCTTATTGGTCTTCTGTCTGGTTGATCTATCTATAGGAGAGAGTGATGTGTTGAAGTCTCCCACAATTATTGTGGAAACGTCAATTGCTTCCTTTAGTTTTGCCAGTGTTTCTCTCATGTATTTTGTGGCACCTTGATTGGGTGCATAGACATTTACGATTGTTATTTCTTCTTGCTGAATTGCCCCTTTTATTAGTACGTAGTGGCCTTCTTTGTCTCTCAAAACATCCCTGCATTTGAAGTCTATTTTATCTGAGATTAATATTGCTACACCTGCTTTCTTTTGGCTGTAGCTTGCATGAAATATTTTTTTCCATCCTTTCACTTTCAGTTTCTTTGTGTCCCTGTGTGTAAGATGAGTCTCTTGTATGCAACATATTGATGGTTCATTTTTTTTGATCCATTCTGTGAATCTATATCTTTTAATTGGGGAGTTTAATCCATTTACATTCAACGTTATAACCGTGAAGGCATTTCTTGAATCAGCCATCTTATCCTTTGGTTTATGTTTATCATATTTTTCCCCTCTGTCTATTAATATCCTTTATTGTACCCATACCGAATCTCTTTAGTACTGAACCTTTCTCCAAGTCTCTCTGTCCTTTCTTTGTTTCTCTGTCTGTAGGGCTCCCTTTAGTATCTCTAGTAGGGCAGGTCTCTTGTTAGCAAATTCTCTCAGCATTTGTTTGTCTGTGAAAAATTTAAGCTCTCCCTCAAATTTGAAGGAGAGCTTTGCTGGATAAAGTATTCTTGGCTGGAAATTTTTCTCACTCAGAATTTTAAATATATCGTGCCACTGCCTTCTCGCCTCTATGGTGGTTGCTGAGTAGTCACTACTTAGTCTTATGCTGTTTCCTTTGTATGTGGTGAATTGCTTTTCTCTTGCTGCTTTCAGAACTTGCTCCTTCTCTTCTGTGTTTGACAGTGTGATCAGTATATGTCTCAGAGTGGGTTTATTTGGATTTATTCTATTTGGGGTTCGCTGAGCATTTATGATTTGTGTATTTATGTTGTTTAGAAGATTTGGGAAGTTTTCCCCCAACAATTTCTTTGAATACTCTTCCTAGACCTTTACCCTTTTCTTCCCCTTCTGGGACACCAATGAGTCTTATATTTGGACGTTTCATATTATCTATCATATCCCTGAGGTCCATTTCAATTTTTTCAATTTTTTTCCCCATTCTTTCTTTTATGCTTTCATTTTCCATTCTGTCATCTTCCAGGTCACTGATTCATTGTTCAACTTCCTCTAGTCTTGTACTATGAGTGTCCAGAATCTTTTTAATTTGGTCAACAGTTTCTTTAATTTCCATAAGCTCATCCATTTTTTTATTTAGTCTTGCAATGTCTTCTTTATGCTCTTCTAGGGTCTTCTTGATTTCCTTTGTCTCCCGTACTATGGTCTCATTGTTCATCTTTAGTTCTTTGAGTAGCTGCTCTAGGTGCTATGTCTCTTCTGATCTTTTGATTTGGGTGCTTGGGGTTGGGTTATCCATATCGTCTGGTTTTTTCATATGCTTTGTAATTTTCTGTTGTTTTTGGCCTCGTGGCATTTGCTGAACTTGATAGGGTTCTTTTAGGATTTGTAGACCAATTGAAGTCCTTATCTCTAATTTATCAGATCTACAGCTTCGTGGAGTACACTTTCTCTAACTAACCAGCAGGTGGCATCCACGAGCCACCTGTTCTCCACAAGCCAGTTCTCCCCTGCTTAGCCTTTTTGGTGAGTGGGGGAGTGAGTCTTGTGGGGTCCAATTGGTGTACCAAGCTTGCGTGTGTAGTTGGTGTTGCCTGCCCTGTGTATGGGGCGTGTTTCTGGGCAGTCAGGGAGGGGGGGGGGGTGGCTCTAACAATCAAATCTCCCTGGTGATCCTAGAGTTTTAAAGCTGCTGCAATAGTCTAATCCTTCAGTTCAGTCCTGCCACAGTTTGTCTCTGCCACTGACCCACAAGTCCTTGGTATTGGCGTATGGCTCCTGAGACTTGCAAGTGGGTCCCTCTTCCAGGCCGTGCACCCCAGGTCCTCTGTTGAGGGATGACTGTGCTATGTCACAGGTGAGTGCCGTCCCCCCAGGGCAGTTCTGGGCTGCTGGGCTGTGTAGGGAGGCTCCCAGTCTGCTGAAATGATGGCTGAATGGGGCTTTGTTAATTCACACTGCTCTAACTTCCCAACTCTGGGACAATCAGCTGAGGTTGCAGGGAAGGCTAATGTCCACGCCCAGTTTTGTGGTGTGTGCCTGTTATTTGAAGCACTTCCATCACACTGGGTTGTCTGGGGCAGTTCTGGGCTATGGGGCTGGCGATGGGCAGGAGTGTTTCCTGTCCACCAGGATGATGGCTGTGAGTGGACACCCCCCTTTTCTTGGGAAGTTGTGGTGTTTAGTGAATTTTCTCAGCCACTGGATTATTGCGTTTTGTCTCAGAGCTCTCCTAGTTCTGCTCTTGACTTGACCTGCCCAAATTGCAAGTCTTTGAAGCTTTCTGCATTGGGCTTAGATTTTGCTGATCTCAGCAGTTCCACGTTTTCATGAGTGTTGTATGAAGTATGCCCAAAGTCAGATTGCTCTGTGGTGTCCAGTCCACACAGTTCCTGGCTTTCTACCTACTTTCCTGGAGGAGTAACTAAAACATACAGCTCACCAGTCTGCCATCTTGCCTTTTAGCTCTTTTACTACTATTAAAAATCAGGTAAGAAATTAATGATCAACCCAGTGTGTGTAAGCTGAAGTGGTATAGAGTAATAATAATAACAATAACAGTAGCCTCTAACATTTAACTGATCACTTACTGTATACTAGGCTCCATGCTAAATACTTAAAATGCATTCTTTCGTTGATATGAGAAAGGGATACATGAGGTGGGAACTACTATTGCTCCCAATATACTGATGACAAAACAGAAGTTCTGAGGATGGAGTAACCTTTCTGAAGTTAGACAATGCCCACCAGAGACCTTATACTTCTTTGACACCATAATCAGTGATCTTGACACTAAACTAGACTGTCTTGTGACAATGTATAAATGTACCTTAGAGATGATCATTTTTATAACCCTCTTACTGGAAAAATAGGGCCACCAGTGGGCTAGTGGACAATTCAGAAACACAGAATTTTGGTATCTTAGGGTTGGCTTCCATGACAGAATTGATAATCTTATAGGGAAGGCTCACTGGAAGAACTTTCCAGTAAGAAGCTCTGTTCTATCCAGTCATTAGGGCTTTGAAATCTCTATTTAGAAGGAAGTGTGAATTCTGACAAGCTCTTTAAGAAGAATGTGAAGCATTGCACATAAGACTCAGCACTAGCCTCAGAGATTTGAGTTCAAAGCCTCCCTCTGCAAAAACAGGCTATGTTCCTCAATCTTTTTAAGTCACATTTTTTTAATCTGTCAATAAAAAACTGGAGGATGATAATACTTGCCTCATAAGGATATCTTGAAGGTTAAATTATAAAATAAACTCATACAGTCCAAGCAGTTAGCACATGCCATGCCTAGCTCTTAGATGGTGCCAAATAAATGGTACTTATATATGGTATTTTCCCATTACATATGGTATTACAGATGGTATTTCTGTAATACTTAAATGTTAATAGTTTCTTCTAAAAGACAACCTGCCTGGTAACCCTGGCAGTTTTATTCAACTCAGACCAAACTCTGATGATGAACTTTGATTTTTATACAGCATTCCTGATGGTTCTAGAGTTGCACAGTCAATATGCTAAGTTTAAATTAATTGAAATTAAAAGATTCAGTTCCTCAGTCACCCCAGCCACATTCCAACACTCCATAGCCAATGTGGTTAATGGCTGCTGTATTGTACAGGCAGATACAGAGCATTTTCATCACTGCAGAAAGTTCTATTGGACAGCAGGGGTCTAGAGATATACTAGGGTCTAAAGAAATTTAAGAGCACCCTTGCTTGCACAGGGCACTTTCCATACAGTTTTGCTGGAGGCAGGTAGAACATGTAAGCCACGGGGGTCCTTCTGCATCTATGACAATCAAACACTACTTGAAGAGAGACTCTGTTTTTCAGAACATCTTTCTGTGTGGCTATTTCTTAAACAATGACAGCAGGTCCACTAGCTCAGGAAATCACAGAAACTCAGTTGGGCGCCCCTGAAGTGCCTGACTTCTTTCCAGAACTTGGGCCCTGAAGGGGTTTAAATAAGAATTGAAATACAGCAAAGGACACTATTAGAGGGCCCTTGTATAAATAAGATATTCATATTTGCTGTGAAAATACTATTCAAGAAAAGCATAAAACATTAGAGACATTGTTTGCCATCGAATTAATGGTCCGAAAGCAAACAGAAATATGAATTTTCTTTACATCTGTTCATCTTTTGCATTTTCCTTCACCAATATGACCATATTTTTAAATAAAATACGTTACATGGGCATAAAGTATGTTACATTCAGACTTAAAAAAAAAAATTCAGAGAACACCTCGATAACACTTCTTTTTAAAAATGTGGTATATTTCCAAGGAGCATTCACAAGCTTTTACAAACATACTTTTTATAATACAGACATGCAATGTAAAAGCAGGATTTGCTAAGTGCCAAAGACACATTTACATTATAAATTTGTTTTGTTTTGTTTTTTAAAGCTAAGAAAAGAGAAACCCAGTTGGCTGCAATTGAATTAAAGAATGGCAAGCTATTTTTTTCTTGTCTTTTTACAGTTCATGATACAATTTTATTTTTTTCCATTTTTAAAGATTATACCAAATAGAGCTTACAAACTATTTTCCTTCTAAATGAAGTCAAATCGTTTGTAGATATGCGGGTGCATAAAATATTTCTAAGGTTTTGGCTTTTCTTCAGCTGAACCACAGCTATTTAGAGCTTTTCCACTGGCATGTAAGTATGTGGCTCTGTGCGTCAGACAGCTATCCTGCATGTGGTTCCAGACATGCAGTTGAGCGGAGACTAATGAAGAAGGTGGTCAAGGCAGGGATACAGCCTACCAAATGAGCTAGAGATGATAATCCAGATACCTCCTCGAACAGAGGACACTGAGTACACCAACACAACTCCTGTTAATAGCATTATCTAGAATTTTGTGTGGGCTAGAATTTATAGGCTCCATCTTCTTCCTTTTTGTTCAATATTAGAACTGCATTTGCTTTATTCTCCAAGATTCCCAAAGATTATGAATAGTGATTCAGTCATCTTCCCTCAGAGTCTGGTAGGTAATTTATCTAGTCCAGGGAAGCAGGCTAATGTGCTTTTTACAATTTCTACATGTCAATTTCCTCTTGTCTGTTGTACTGGAGATGATAGTCACTGCACCTGCCTGCCCACAGCCCTCTTCTGAGGGAACTGCTGCCAATTTTGGATATATGTACAGGACACTTTTCCCTCAGCCAGAGTTGATTGGATGAGGTTGCAATGTCATCCGAAGTTGGCCAGATGCCTAGAAGAAAAGATTGAGCCTCTTGGTACCCCCGTTTCAGGCTTTGTAGTCTTGCATAAGTTATTTAAGCTTTCTAAGTCTCAGTTTCTTCATCTGAAAAATAAGAACAATGCTATTTATCATGGGGTTGTTTCAGCATATAGTGAGTTCGTGCTCGTAAAGTAGCCCCTGGCAGGACGGAAGCCTCCAGTAATTTTAGCTGCTGCTGTTGTCTTCATCTTTGTATGAGTTTTTCAGGGCTGCTGCAACAAAGATTTAACAGACTGGTTGGCTTAAACAACAGGAATTCATTGTCTCACAGTTTTGGGGTCTAGAAGTCCAAAATGAAGGTGGCACAGAATCATACTTTCTCTGAAGTCTGTAGCGTTCTGGTGGTGGCTTGACGGCAATCCCCAACTCAACCTCTGGATCCACACGTGGCCATCTCTCTCCTTCTGTCTCCTCTTCCGCTGGTCCCCAATGGTGTCCAGATTTCCTCTGTTTATAAGGGTCCAGTCATATTGGACAAAGACCTACCATGATTTAGTTTGGCCTCATCTTAACTCAATCCTCAAAGATCCTATTTAAAATGGGTTCACATCTACAGGACAGGGGTTTGAAGTTGCAAATGTCTGTGGGGGACATGATTCAATCCACATAATCATTATCATCCACCATCACCACCAATATCAATAGCATTGGCGTGTCATCATCATCAGAACCCAGATGAGTGGGAGAGACAAGCTGAAAGGCCTGCAGATTTAGGGTTGAGGATGCCCCTTTGGTCTACAGGCAATACACTGAATAAGCAGAAGGATCCAGTCTACAGGGAAAGAGAGAAATGACTAGGAGGGGTAGAACCAGGATTTAGTGGGCATAGGCCAAGGATACTAAACATCCTGCAATGTGCAGAAGTGTTGTACACAACAAAGAAACACCTATGTCCTGCACAAGTTTCCCTAGTCCTGCTGGACAAGGTGTATAAAGGGCAAGCCTAGACTCTCCATGTTACATATATGCATAATATACGGCTTACAAAGTTTTAACACATATTGCAACTTCTGTGTAATTCAAAGAAATTTGTTGAAAATTTGTGGATAACCAGACTCCATGGTGGTGTGCTGGTTTGGATGTATTATGTCCCCCAAATGCCATGTTCTTTGATGCAGTCTTGTGGGGGAAGATGTATTTAGTGTAGATTGGATTGGAATTCTCTGATGAGTGTTTCCATGGAGATGTGACCCACCCAACTGTAGATGATAACTCTGATTGGATAATTTCAACGGAGGTGTGGACCCGCCCATTCATTGCAGGCCTTGATTGGTTACTGGAGTACTTTAAAAAGAGCCACCCAGGCCCATACACTAGCTGCAACTGAGAAAGCCATTTTGAAACCAGAACTCCGGAGCAGACGCCAGCCACGTGCCTTCCCAGCTAACAGAGGTTTTCCAGATGCCAGTGGCCATCCTTTAGTGAAGTTACCCTATTGATGCATGACCTTGGACACTTTATTGCCTTAAGACTGTAACTGTGTAACCAAATAAACCACCTTTTATAAAAGCCAATCCATTTCTGGTGTTTTGCATTCCGGCAGCATTAGCAAACTGGAACAGGTGGTTTTCAAACATAATCTGAGAATTCTTTGACACTGCTCCCATCAAGAGATTTATTTACCCTCAGTGCCTCCCTACCCTCCCATTCTGGGCAGGCATATGGCTGCTTTGACAGAGAGTATGACAGAAATACTAGATGATTCTGCAGCTAAGTCACAAAAGGTCATGCAGCTTCTCCTGGGACACTTGCCTTAGGATCCCTTGCTGCCATGTTGGAAGTCTGAGAACCCTGAGATGGCCATGCTGAAACATCACATGTAGGCAGTCAGGGTTCTTCAAACTCCTGCCCCAGGGCCCAGGCAGGTGAATGAAATATAACCATCTTGGAAGTGAATCCTTCAGCGTAAGGCCACCCAGGGCCCAGCTGTTGGGATCATCCCAGCTCAGGCTGCAGGCATCACGGAGCACAGACTAGCCATTCCCACTGTGCTCTTTCTGAAGTATGGGCCCATAGGACCCACAAACATAATAAATAGTTGTTTAGGCCCCTGAGTTTTTGTTTGCTACAAAGAGATAGTTAACTGGACCACCATTTTGGAAAATCATGTTGCCAGTACAATCTGATTTTATAAGACTCTACAAACAGATGCAAACACATCACTATTATTTCTTCTGTTATTGTCATGCTTGGACATTGATGTATTAAAGTATATTTTACTTTTTTAAAATAAATTACTTTTCTATAGTCCCCCTGTTTGTTTCAGTTAGAGCAATATATTAATTTTATTTTGAAATTAAGTGTTTAGGTAGATTATATTATCTATGACATTCATTTCAAGATAGCAAAAGAGATGTTACAAAAGACGTGTTACAAAAAGGAGGAGTTAGTCTAATAAGTGGAAGACACTGAGCTGGGCATTTTTGTCCCCTAAGATCTGGAAACGGCTGTCATTTTTGTTAGCTTCTTTGTTAGCTGTACTTTGTTTCCACTCATTCAATTCTGTGAGATTTTCATAGTGTCCCTGTAACCACCACCCACTGCTACCTTTTCTTGAGTAGCTTAAGTAACTTAAGGAGCCTTAACTGGGATATCCAGGTTAGTTCTAAGCTCTATAATCTCTTTTTTGCCTAAACAGAGAAAATGGAATTCCAAAGAGATTAGCCTTTACTCTGGCATCTGCTGGCACTATTCAGTTAGATCCAAGAAATGGGCCTCTTCTGCCTTTTTTCATCTTCTTGCTCCAGAAATAACCTTTAAAAGTCCATCGAGTCTATTTGGTACAGGATCTAAATTTTCTAAATGGTACAACTCTACAGTTGGTTTGTTCAAACACCACAACTGCATGGAACTTTAAATAGGAAGTGAGATACAGTAGTTTAGTATAGGCTGGAGTGAAATAGTGACACATCCCAGAGTAATCTGGGCAGATAATAAAAAATATATTTACAGCCTCCCCCCACCCAGCCCCGAAGATCTGGGGGAAGGTGCGGAAGTGTTGGACTTCCTCACCTGGACTGGTGTTGATGTTGTCACAAACATTGGGACTGGCGGCTTGATGTGCTGAGCCCTCGATCATGAGACTTGCCCTTATGAAGCTCGTTACTGCAAAGGAGAGGCTAAACTTGCATATAATTGTGCCTAAGAGTCTCCCCCTGAGTACCTCTTTGTTGCTCAGATGTGGCCCTCTTTCTCTCTAACTGAGCCACCTCGACAGGTGAACTCGCTGCCCTCCCCACTACGTGGGACCCGACTCCCAGGGGTGTAAATCTCCCTGGCAATGCAGGATATGACTCCCGGGGATGAATCTGGACCCGGCCTCGTGGGACCGAGAGTATCTTCTTGACCAAAAAGGGGATGCAAAATGAGATGAAATAGTTTCAGTGGCTGAGAGATTTCAAATGGAGTTGAGAGGTCACTCTGGTGGACATTCTTATGCACTATATAGATAACACCCCTTAGGTTTGATGTATTGGAATAGCTAGAAGTAAATACCTAAAACTACCAAACTCCAACCCAGCAGTCTGGACTCCTGTAGACAATTATATAATAACGTAGATTACAAGGGGTGACAGTGTGATTGTGAAGACCTTATGGATCACACCCCCTTTATCTAGTGTATGGATGAGTGGAGGAATGGGGATAAAAACTAAAGGACAAATGGGGTGGGATGGGGGGATGATTTGGGTGTTCTTTCTTCACTTTTATTTTTTATTCTTGTTCTGGTTCTTTCTGATGTAAGGAAAATGTTCAGAGATAGATTGTGGTGATGAACGCATAACTATGTGATCATACTGTGGACGGTTGATTGTATACCATGGATGATTGTATGGTGTGTGAATGTATTTCAATAAAACTGAATTAAAAAAAAAAAGCCCATCGATAGTTATTTCTGTTTCTCTCAGCACATTATACTCTTCATTCTTTGTTTTGGAATAACTTTAAAAACCCAAGTGATAGTTCCTTCAGTTGCTATTGGCATGCTTTGACCTTCAGTCTTCACTTTGGGCTGCCTCCTTCCCACTGGCTCCGTGCTTGCGTCCACCCTTGGATATGCCCTGCTCCTTCCATCCTGATTAAGTCTGGGCTCACAGTACTCATCCTGGGTCTGACCTGAAGATAACTTTTATCTTTCACACCAACATTATTGGTCCTTGGGGCTGTCAGAAATTCATTTTTGACAGTCATCCATCCCTGGAGTCTCGAAGACTCTCTGTCCATTGGAGTATATTTTTTAAAAGTCTGCCTTGTTAAAAAATAAGATTGTCCATCTTATTTTAGGAAGTCAGTGCCTCATTCTCTGCCTACTATAAACTCCAAATGATGTGTGGCATTTTGTCAACGTTTGTGGAAGCTATTTTGTGGGATGTCTTCCTAATGCACGTCACCACCAAAGTGGGCTCCCAACTGCCTTGTTTGTACCAAACAAGACCCTGCCCCACTGGCCATAGCAGAATGAGCTCTGGTGGACAAAGGCACAAGCTGGACCAATAAGATTATTTCACATTGTATTAGGAGATCAACAAGATTTTAGCACTGTTTAGGCTGGTCTGTTGAGTAAAAATTTGTAAACACAGAGATTGTGGGACAGAGATATCCTTTCTCCAGGAAGAGAGGAGTTAAGTCAGCCATTCTGAAAGAAGCATGCATAAGAGACAAGTTCCAATGCTTTGGAGTTCCTGGTTTCAGTGTCTGGCCAAGGCCGGGTGGCCTTTCTCCTTTGTGTTCCATTAGACACTTTATAACTCTCCGCCCTTTTGTTCCCCTATGCCAAATGGATGAGATTTGCCTTATATGCAATGGTCATCATGAATCTAGAGTTTTTCCTTTTGGGTCAGTTTCATGGTTGAGCTTCTTGTATATTTTGAAAAAGCACATCAAAAAGTTGAACAGTAATTGAGGCAGGATTTACTGTCAAATTCTATCTAAGATCTGAAAAAAAATAGCAACTTGGGAGAACATTCAAATTTTTATTTTTTTTCTTAGAAAGAAAATCTAACAAAAGAACATAAGAGAAGGGAGTATATGAAAAGAAGATTATATTCCTAGACCAAGGAGTTCTACCACACCAAAAGGAGCACGGACAGGAAATGGCACATCGTGGGTGAGCCAGTCAAGCTACACCACGTGTGGTTTCTCCCAAGTGGCTTGCTGATAACAGGCATTGTAAAGCTGGGCTTTGCACTCCCCCACCCCCCACCTCCCAAATAGGCACCGTGTCAGTTCCTCAGGCATTGGCACTGGGCTCACAGCTCATGCCAGGAAAAAGCCTGCTCTGGTTTATTTTTGCACTGCTCTGGGAAGGAAGCATACTCAAAAGAGCCTGCTGCTAAGCAACCATTCCAGGCTGCCATCTTTGCTTCTGCAAGATAACAAGATAACAGGTTTTCCGTGCCCCAGAGGTTTGTTTGCTGCTGGCTGGCCTGTGACTGGGCCAGCTCTGGCTCCAGTAACCAAGCAAATTTCTCCACCATCCAATGGGCTACAAGCACATGCTCCCCATAGAGGTCTGAACCCCAGTTTAGGGAGGGACTCCCTTTCCATGCTTCTTGTTCTCCCAGTAGTATCCCTCAGCCCTGGGGTACCCTTTAGAGACTTTTTAAATATCTTTATAGTTAGTCTCCTATCATAGCTTAAAATTCATTTTTAACTTCCCTTTAATAATAAATAACAATAGGCTTTGGACAAGCTAAATATTAAGTCATAAAATTATCCCAAAAATCCTTTGTGAGGGCCTCAATACATGGACATCATGATTTTTGTGGAGTCAAAGTCCAAATCTGCCAATTGAAGAGTATCATCCTTGGATTTCAGAACAAATAAACTCACATCCCTCTTAATAGATCTGTATTGGATCCCCTAATGCCAAATTTTCCTTTTGATTTCACAAACTATATTTTAATTTTTGGAGTGGAGACTATACCAGGCCATTGAATACAGGCCACAGCACAATGGGGATCATACTGACTTCTGGGGAGGGAGTTCTACAAACACTTGGGCATGAAGCCAGATCTAACGGCACCAAAGCTAGGCTCACATGTGACTCGTACCCCCCTAATCCTCTGTGATCACACACCAAAGCCAGGAAAATTCACTTTTTATGAAAAGTAGTGTCCAATATCCAATGAAGGTAAAATTTTAACAAGGCACCTAGCTATTGCTAGGCACTTAAATAGTTAAGTGTCTTAAATTCAGAGAGGGGACAGGTTTCTGCTTCTAATCATGCACTAAGTCTCTGGTCCTTCTCCCTCCCAGTTTCCCGCAACAGTGCTATGACCAGATAGAAAGTTAATCCTGCAGATGTGATCTTTTCACACAGAGGATGGAATTGGTACCTCCTTAGGAAGTTTCTGGAGTCAGAACTCCTAGGATTTTATCCCTTTAAGACCCAAATTTGCCAAAGCAATTTAACCTATTTCTCTACTCAGGAGAGAAGGCAAGATATTTCCATCTTAGCTGACAAGAACTATTGGCAATTTGAATGAATGATGCTGAGAGAAGAAAACGATGGATTAAGAACTTCCTAAGGAAATGAATTTCAAAAGAAACCTCAAACATCACGAATCACAAGCTGCTTTGTTTTCTTATTCATGACCTTCATCTACCTTCTATTCCATAAAGTAAATGGAAATGTGTCATTCTGATTAACGGTGATTGCTTCCTTGTCATACATCAACTAAAATGAGATGTTTTACCGTGACAGATTTAAGGGGACATGGACATATATTTAAGAGGTACTTTTTAAAAAACCACTCTTGATTATCCATGGCACTTAAAAAATTCCTATTACCTTCTTCCCACCCTACCCCCTTCCCTACAGATTTTTAAAGATAGAGAAATGACTTGGCATTCAGCAGCACTTGATTTTGCCTTGTCTGTGCAGCTGTATTGTTTACAACACAGCTCTCGCAAAAGTGTTGACCAGTCTCAAGATTGTGATTAGCCAGAAACATAATTTTAGCTGGCAAGCTCCACAATGAAACTCTATTAGAAACAGTACCCCAACTCTTTTAAGAGGGGTTTAATGTTATTTATCATTTGCCTTCTTGGAAGCAATTTAGCTACACAGGAAGAAACAATTTAAACTAATAATGATTTTAGAACATAAAATTCCTAGAGGGGAAGGATGATGTGGAAACTTGAATAACAGCAACAGAAGATCCATGAGGCAGGGGCCATGTTATTGCTTCATCCTGCATTGTCGATCTCTAGCATGGTGCTATTAGTATGTTTGGAACTCAATAAGTATCTATTGAATCCAGTTCTGAAGGTCAAGCAATGAGTCTAAAGCCTATTGAAAATTATCTGCAAAGGCATGATAGCTAATGATATGGGACAGCAGGAGACTGTAAAGGATATGAATGGATGAAAGAATGAATGAATGAATGAATGAACGAATGAGTGAGTGATTACATCCTCAGGGCCAATGAACGCTAACTAAGCAAACAGAACTCGTAACCATGACCTATCTAGTGAACCCCTTGGAGGGAGGGACCATACCATTCATCTGATAATCAGCATCCAGGACCAAAGTCAGCTTTCAGTAATGCTTGTTGAATGAACAAACAGTTGGATAAATAGATGAAGCTGCTTCAACCTAAACTTTTACCTTCAGGCACAAACAACAGCTGCTGTGCCTGTAATAAATCTTTTTTAAAAAAATCAATGTAAATTAAAGCTGTTTCCTCAATGGAAAAAAAATAACCTGACAGGTATAAGTATGGTTGGGAACAGAAACCCAGAGGCTAAACATGGGACCCTACTTGCCTGACGGTCCCCACCTTCACAGAGGGAGCATTTGCAACTTTGGTCATTTAAAGCTAGTTAGATAGGGTCGATGGCCACATTCATTGATACTCAGCACCCTAATTTAGTGGTATAAATTTCCCTGTATTGGTCTGGACCCCGAGAATGTCATCACTCCCATCAGAAGTGGACATGACATGGTCCACCAGAGAATGAGTGTTTGCCTTGCCAGAGAACCTTCTCACTGAATTTGGATGAAGTCCATTTCCAGTTTTGTGCACAGGGAAGTTCCAAAGAGCACATAAGTAATCATTACACAGAGAAATAGAATGCATCCAAGTTTGGAACAACAAACATATCCATGGGGTAACTAAGTATGAGTCAAAAACTCAAAGTCAAGACCAGGGGAATTCAGAGCCATTAATTGAGTTGGCAAGGTAAAGAGGAGGATTTTGTTTTGGAAAGAAAATGGGTTCAATTTTTGGCATGCCAATTTTAAGGTACCATATAGACATCCAGAACGAGATGATGAGCTGTAGGTTAGAAGTACAGATCTTAGGCTCCCACAGAGAAGGAGTCTGATAGGTATTTGGACATTAACAGCTTGGGACGACAGGTGAAGCCAAAGCAAGGGAATGAAGAGAGAAAGAGGCATTGGACCCAATCAGAGGGATGGGAAGAGAAGCCAAAGGACAATAAAGGGATAGCTGACAGGTAGGAGGGAGGTCAGGGTATCAAGATTGTTCAGAAACCCAGCAAGAAAAGTGTTGAGGAAAGGTAAGACTCATCAACAGGGAACTTTGCAGAATTTATGGAGAGTAAGAACTGAGGAAAGGTCATTAAGAAGTGACCAATGACATTTAAACAATTGGTTTCAGTTATGTTCAGTGTTAGAAACCAGAATATAAGGGTTAAAGGTGAGTGGTTATTGAAGCGGTGGATCCTAAATCTTCTTTCAATATGGATTGATGGTTTAATAAAAGAGCATGTATTATTCATCTTATAAGATTCATTGTGAAGTTTTTCCTAATCTCCCAACCAGAAATAAATTTCTACTCTTCTATACTCTCATAATACTTTGCCTATATAGCACCCATAATATTTTACTTCATATTATAATTGCCTCATTTTGGGTGCAGGATTTCTCTAATGTCTGTCTGCAAGAGTCGGCTGTTCAAGCAATATTTGTGGCATGTACTAATAAAGGTTTATTTGTATACAGATATGCCTACCCAAGGTGATATGACTCTGCAAAATTACACAAAAACTATTGGAGAGATGAATAAAAGGCCAGTTACACTGATATTAAAAAAAAACTTGTAAATTATAAAATAGAACACAGATATAGAAAACTGCATAAAACCAATGCATGGTTTAGTGAACTATTGTAAGGTCAATGCTTTGTAACCATGACTTAGATTAAAAAAAACAGAAATTTGCCAGACACACCAGAAGCCCTCAACATGCCCAACCAAATCACAATACCTTCCCTAACTCCCCATTTCTATGGTAATCACTTTTGAATTTTCCTTTATAGCTTTATCACCTGACTATACATTCCTAAATGCTTTAGTTTTTGCCTGTTATTTTTATATGCCTTTTAAGTCTCTTTTAACCTAATCTTGTCCCTCCACAATATTTCATCAATTTATTTCCTGAAGAAACCAAGTTATTTGTTACGTAGAGTTCTCCACTATCTAGGTTTTGCTGGTTGCATCCCCGTGGATCTACTGGATTGACCATCAGGTTTATTATGACAAGGCTAATACATAGATGGTGTTGCATTCTCCCATCAGAGCCACGTGATGTATGGTTGTCTCTCTTTTTGTAATGGTAGTAGTCAGTGATGCATGCTGTTTAGATTAACTCAGTCATTCCTTCCTCAGGTACCAGTTGAAAGATTTCGATAAAGAGAAATTTTCACTAATCTACTATTTGGCTACCCAGGGATTAAAATTCATTTTATAAAGGCAGGGTATGTGTGCCAGTTTGTATATATTATGTCCCCCAGAAAAAGACATATTCTTTATGCAATCTTGTGTGGGCAGATGTGTTAGTGTTGATTAGGTTGGAACCTATTGGTTCAGTGTTTCCATGGAGATGTGACCCACCCAACTGTAGGTGATAACTCTAATTAGATAATTTTCATGGAGGCATGGCCCTGTCCATTCAGCATGGGCCTTGAACCGTTCACTGGAGCCCTATAAAAGCTCAGACAGAAGGAGCTCACTGTTAGCAGCTAAGAGTGACATTTTGGAGAGCAACTGAGAGTGATATTTTGTAGAGAAGATGCAGCTGAGACAGACACTTTTAAGATGGCTGTTGGAAGCTGATGCAGACACTTTGGAGAATGCTATTTTGAAATGCAACCTGGGAGCAAGCAGACGCTAGCCACATGCCTTCCCAGCTAACAGAAGTTTTCTGGAAACCAATGACCTTTCTCCAGTGAAGGTACGCTATGGTTGATGCCTTACTTTGGACACTTTATGGCCTTAAGACCGTAACTTTGTAACCAAATAAACCCCTTTTATAAAAGCCAATCCATTTCTGGTGTTTTGCAAAATGGCAGCATTAGCAAACTGGAACAGTATATGACTCCTTTCTCATTATTTAATGGTTGTAAAACTAATGAGTGGTGCTTTAATATCCTCCAAAGATGACAAATTAGGTTTTTTTAAACAGAGCCTAATGAACTAATGAATTTAAATATATTTGTTAGACTTCAATCTACTGCAATTATTATCTTATTGAATACATATTGTCCAGTGGAATTTACTCTCTATTAGAGTCCTCAGGTAAAGCCTGTGGGGAAAAAGTTCCCCAAATCATTGAGTTTTGATAGTAGCTTGTTTGTCCCTTTTACTTGAAAGCCAATTTATCTGGATACAAAATCCTTAGCTGACATTTCTTTCCTTAAGTATCTTAAACATGTTACTCTATTTTCTTCTGGCATAAAACACCACTATAGAAAAGTTTCGTGACAACCTGATTTTCTTTCCATTATAAATGTTTGTTTTTGTTTTTGTTTTTTGCCTGGATACCCAAAGGATGAGTTTTTGTTTTTTTTTAATACAATAATTTTAAATTCTCAATTTTAAATACTAAAATATGTGTCAGTGTTGGACATTCTGGGTCAATATTCTCAGGTATGTGGTGTACCCTTTCAATATGTAATTTCAAAAAAAAATTTTTTTAAGAAAAATATTATTTAAAGTATAGTTTTTAGTATTTGTTATGTTCCCTTGCTTTGATTTTCTTCTTTGGTAATCTCATTATAGGTATGTTGGATCTTCTTTGTCTGTATTTTAAATTTGTCACCTTCTCTTGGATTCTTTTTCTTTAACCTCTTTTTAAAATTGATTTCTAATCTTTCCTGAGTAATAGTGCCTCATTTCTGAGTCTTACTAATTCTGATTTATGTTTTCCTTTCACGTCTTGCATCATTGTCTTAGCATGTTTTAGCTTTGAAATAGTGGATTGTAGTTTTTGGGGGGAAGGCTGTCATTCTGGCATTCTTCCATTATCTGTGGAGATGTGATTTTACTTCTTCATTCATTTATTTTTCCCTTATAATAATTTGGTATGGAATTATTGGAATTATTAATTGATAATTTCTGTTGCTTGTTTTTGCTTAAAATTAGTTTAATTTTCCTGAACTTTTAAAAGAAGGGGTAGTTCAGGATAGTTTTTCTAACTTTTCTAACTTTAGGCCTCAGAGCATCCTCTCTGTTGTTTTCATTTAGGTTTAATATAAATATGGCAGCTTTATATTCTTCCTCCACTTTTATCTGTATCTTCTCTTTCCTTTGTCTCCATTATCTCTGTACTGCCTAGTTTGGGCTCTGCTCTCAGAAGTTTCTCCTCAGTGGGTGACTTTATCCTGGAAGGAAGTCTTACAAGTTCATGGGCCCAGGCTGCTCCCAGCCCCTTTAGAACTTACCATGAACTCTTTTCATTCCCCTGCCAGCGGAGTGTACAAAATCTCTCCCAGTTTGGGCTACTTTCCAGTGAGTCCGCTGTCTGCTTTGTCTCTTCTGTCTGCTTCCTCCTGCATTATTGGTGATATCACACAGGTCCTTATTGTTGTTAATAGTTTGTTCCCCAAATTCACATTTTGGGGTCTTGGAGGATACCTTGTCAGCTTTATCTGTTGAACATAATGCCCACATGTTTTGACTTTCCTATCTCTGTATTTGGTTTTTGGGGGGAACTGAGGAAATTCAAAAACTCTGCTGTCACTGCCACAATCTTATCAAATATTTCTACTTGTGTATATTATTGATACAATAAAAAAAATGGAAAGCGATGGTATGTTTTAGTTGGGAATAGCAGAACGATGATTACAGATATTGTTCATGTAAATGGCAGATGACCGTTTCTTCAATGAGAGGAAGCTGAGACTAGTTGACTTTCAGTTCATCTCTAATTCTAGGCTTCTGTATCCCAGTCTTGCAGGAGCTGGGGTGATATGGTGGAGGTAGGATATAACCATCAGAATGGGGTTCAAACCCAGCCCTGCCACTTGAGGAAGCTACTCTGTGAGCTTCAGTTTCCTCACCTGAAAAGTGGAGATAGTAATACCTTTATAAAGCCAATGTGCCAGACCCACAGTAGTTTTCTTCACTTTGAGAGGGAAACATTGGCCAGAAAGAACAAAACTTTGTGCAAAAATTTAAGAACGTAAAATGAGCGGCATGTAAAATGAAAGTACTGAGATTCCCTCCAATATGATCCTACTGAAGCTGGGGCCTCAGAACCTCAGTAGAAGTTAGAATAGTCAGTCATGAGGAGAATTGGGAACATGAAAGGGGTGACAACACTAAGGCATAGAGGAGCAGGTCCTTCCCACATTCCTTCCAAGCCTCTCCATCACAGAGGAATTTGGTGATCAGTAATACAATCATTTTGGCTAAATAAATCCTACAACACTATACTGTGGAGAATATGCTGATAGGGCCTTAAAAATGAAAAACACATAGTAATAACCACAAAGCTCTAATTCTCTCCACCATATTCTGACCTAATGAATTGGTATCAAATAGAATGGATTATTGGAATAATTTTCTAAAGGGCTTTGTCACTCCAGATCCAACCTTTGTTTATTTCATAGCTTCCAATACTAGAAATCACTTTTCTGTTGAATGTTGAATGCATGTTACTCCAAGGATTCTTAAAAATAGAAACGGGAGACTGCTAAAAGATTTATTAAAAAAAAAAAACTCAGGCACATCACTCATTCTATATGTTTAAATGTTGCCTAGCCCAAGGACATTTAAAAATTTTCCCTTGACTTACTGAGCTTTTCCACACTCAGCACAACTTATTATAATAATATATTATGAATAATAAATTATTATATTACCCATGTTTTCTATAATTCTTTGCCATCTATAATCCATAAATTCTTGAGGGTAGGGGCAGTATCTTATTCAACTTTGCATTCCTTGTGCCAAGCACAGGACCTTGTATATGAGACGCTCACAATCAATGCTTGTGGAATAAATTAATAAGACCTTTTATTTTTTCATTTACCCAGACTTCAGAACCACCTCTTCTTCCTCTCCTTTATTGAGTATAGACAATTCTACTATTTTCATATGCTTCTGGGCTAGAATTTGGAAAGGAAGTTTAAAAACAACAACATACATTTGTTATTTATTATTCAAGTTTAATAAGCATTTATTGGAATGAGTAGAGTGAGAAAGTGAGATTGTTGTTTAAAATGGGTTTGACATTGGGGACTGACGGCTTGATGTGCTGAGCCCTCTGTCTTGGGGCTGGCCCCTATGAAGCTTGTTGCTGCAAGAAGAGGCTAAACATGCTTATAATTGTGCCTAAGAGTCTCCCCCTGGGGGCCTTTTTGTTGCTCAGATGTGACCCTCTCTCTCTAAGCCACCTTGGCAGGTGATCTTGTTGCCCTCCCCTCTACGTGGGTACTGTAAGAAAGGGATAAGTTTAGTTTTCACATAGAAACAGCATGGAATAAGGGAAATGGAGGCAAAACCAGTTTAAACAAGCCCCGTGATAAAGAGAAGAAAGAATCTGCCAGCCCCTTATATGAAAAAGTAACCATGGTTACTGGAATGTAAAGAGATATGAGGTAAAATCAGAGGCGGGAACTCACAGCAAAAAAAAAAAAAAAAATTTTTTTTTAAACTAAATGAACTCTCTGGGATAGGCTGATCTGTTCAAAATTTCAATAATGAGCTAGTTGGCTCTCTGGGATAGGCTATACAAATTAAATCTCAAAAGATGAATTAGTTAGTGTTCTCGGATAGGCTGTAACCTCTGTAGTACCCAGTCAATGGGGAAAAAGGGGAGGGACTTGTGAATTAGGAGTAGGACATTTAAAGATTGCCATTCTCTTCCTCTGGCGCGCCAGCCTACCAAGTGTTTGGCTGGACACCCTATCTTGCAAGATCGTAAATAAATTCTTTTCTCCTCCAGAACTGAGTGAGCGTTTATTCCCTTACAGGTACCGCTTTATTTCTGACAGTACTGACTCCCAGGGGTGTAAATCTCCCTGGCAATGCAGGATATGACACCCGGAGATGAATCTGGACCCAGCATCATGAGATTGAGAACATCTTCTTGGCCAAAAGGGGGAGGCGAAATGAAATGAAATAAAGCTTCAGTGGCTGAGAGATTTCAAATGGAGTAAAGAAGTCACTCTGGTGGACATTCTTATGCACTATATAGATAACATTTTTTAGGTTTTAATATATTGGAATAGCTAGAAGCAAATACCTGAAACTACCAAACTCCAGCCCAGTAGCCTTGACTCTTGAAGATGATTGCATGACAAGGTAGCTTACACGAGGTGACAGCGTGATTGTGAAAACCCTGTGGATCGCACTCCCTTTATCCAGTGTATGATGGATGAGTAGAAAAATGGGGACAAAACCTAAATGAAAAGTAGGGTTGGATGGGGGGGGGTGTTCTTTTTTAATTTTTATTTTTTGTTATGATTCTGATTCTTTCTGTTGTAAGGAAAATGTTCAAAAATAGATTGGGGTGATGAATGCACAACTATAAGACGGTACTGTGGACAGTTGATTGTACACCATGGATGATTGTATGGTATGTGAATATATTTCAATAAAACTGAATTTAAAAAAATGAGTTTGAGGATTCCCTGAAGATTTGTTTATTTGTTAAATATTCATTGCCCACACTATGTGCCAGACATGGTTCTCGATGCTGGGGTATGCCAGTGCACAAGACTGACCAAGTCCCCACTATGTGAGCTTGTCTTGAGGATGAGAATTCTCACAGTAAACAAATAAGCAAATACACATATATTGTCATGTCAGTTAATGGCATACTCTGAAGGAAAGATATCCAGGGTGATATTAGGTGGGACAGAGGGGAGCTGCTTTCCAGATGAGGTGGGTAGGGAAGGACTCTCTAAAGAGATGACAATTAAGCAAGATCTGAATGAAGTGAGGGAATAAATCATGCAACTATTTGCAGAGTAAGTGTTCCGGGAGGAAGGCAAAGTAAGTGCAAAGGCGCTGAGGTGGGAATGTGGTCCAGGGCAGGGTCCTTGGTTCATTTCTTCGTTCACTTACATTCAAACTCTGATGGTCTCGTCCAATTGTTTTAAATACAAATTATACACTGATGATCCTCACATTGAAATTCAGACTGTCACATTCAACTGCCTACTCAAAAATCTCTCCTTGAATGCCTAATAGGCACCTCCAATTTATCATTTTCAGATCCAAGCTCCTGATTTCCACTCCAATTCTGCTCGTACCACAATCTTCACTCTCTTAGTAAATGGCCACCTCCATCCTTCCATTTGCTCTTTGCGCTTTTTCACATCCCATATACAATCCATTGCTACGTCTTTTGGTTTTTAAAAATATGCTGAGTGCGCCTACACTTCACTGTTACCATGCGACCCAAGCCATCACCATCTTTCTCCTGGGTGGCGGAAGTCTTAACTAGTTATCCTGCTTCTCATCTTCCTTGCTTCCATGTAGACTAGTCTCTGCACGGCATGGTAGAATGTTGCTTCTAAAACATAAATCAAACTATGCCACTCTTCTGCTCAAAACCCCCAGCAGTTCCCCAGAGTAAAAGTCAAAGCCCTGTAAACCCTCCAAGTTACCTTTCTAAGCGGCTGCCCGTCTGTCCCCCTCCCCACCACTCCCAAGCTCACCTGCTTCAGCCACACTGGCTTCTGGCTGCTGCTCAAACCCAACAGGTGTGCTCCAGCCTCAGGGCCTCTGCACCTGCTCTTCTCTCTGCCTTGAATCCCTCCTTCATCTTTTTCAGGACTTTGTTCAAAAAAGACCCTCCCTATCTTCTGTAAATTGCAGTTCCTTCCTCGGTGGCATACGCCACACTGCCCCCTGCTCTGCTTTCCTGTTTAGACCAGAGGGGGTGGAAGGCCAAGGAGGGAAAATAAATACACTTTTTAGCCAAGAGAGGGCCCTGCATGAACCAGCAACCAGGGGCATGAGGAATTCAACTCTGCACAGCTGATGATCTTAAAAGCAAATGCAACACAAGTGCTGTGAAAACGTAGATGATTTTCGTATCTGCTTAAGAAACAACCTGCTAAAAAAGCCTTTAAGTAAATATAGAAAAATGTGCACGTAAGAAAACTTTCCAAGTAAAGGCTGTTAAATACAGGTGGGTACCATGCCTTATAAGATAAACATGTTCCTGAACAGTGGAGTGTGCATTTAATTTCTGAACAGCAGATGTCATTTTGAATTCATTACGGGAATATAGGAGTACATTACTTCAAAGAATCCTATAAGAATCATTGTGTGAAGTGAATCATCCATATCTTCTTTAACTTCGTGTATTAAGCCAGATTTTCATATATTTGAATTGCATAAAATCAGGATATATGGGCCCTAGAGTTAGCTAAGAGGGGAGGCAGGTTTACAGGGAGTTTTACAGGACAAGATTCATAAAATTATCTTCTAGAAGAGACAGACAATTGTAATCTGCTTCTTTCCTGGAGGCAGGAAGTTAAAGACAGTAAGATTTCCTGACTTGCACTGGTATTCACCACTGTCACCTGGCTACAAAGGAACCCCTCTGGATGCATCTACCTGCTCTCATTTCCCTGCTGGCAGCCGGGATATTGCAGAATTTATCAAAGAGCACTCAAAGCTGTGTCGCTTTCCATTCCATTCAAAGAGAATCACAATTTAGGTCTTAATTAAAAACAAACCCAAACAAAAATTCCGTTTTGCCCATTTTTTTCTGGCTTGTAATCTACAGTATACTGACCTACAGGAAAGGAGCTAATTGTCTTTGGAAAGCCTTCTTTTTTCTTTAAAATGTGACTTCAAAAATAAATTGTGATCATTTAACATAATTTCCCTCAAATTCTAAGGCTGTGAAAAGCAGTGCCTGGAAGCAAGTGAACAGATGGTAAGAGAGAGGTTCATAAATCACAGTTCCCCACTCCACCCCCAATATGGAGCCATCATTAATTTCCAAATAATAGTAAATCATAGTGGGAGGTAATGCCAGCCGTCCGCGTAGCCCAAGCCAGGGCCCAGTGCTGCTTTGGCTGTGAGAGAAGGGAGGCCTGCTATCCTTGAACCATTTCGCCAAAACATTAACACAAACACAATCCCTACGATACCCCTGGCAGGAGTGAAAGCCTTGGACTTCTCAGAAAAGATTCTCCCTCCAGCCTCCAAACAGGAGGACAACCTGGACCTGCAGAAGCAAACATTGGTGTTTACCCACGAGGGCCAGTTTCTGGCGGAAGTGGGCCTGTGGAAATCCGGAACTTGCTGCCTATGTAAACGCACTCAGGTTAAAAAATAATCACAGAACAAAAATAAATCACACAACCTAAAACCCACTGTGTTAGCAAAAAAAAAAAGCATTATGACTTGGGCTGCCAGTTTGATTTTCAATCTCTTCATTTAAGAGTTACAGTAAGTGGGGTGAGCTGGTGTACAGCTCTTTGAAAAAAACAAAACAAAACAATAAAGCCCTGACATGTAGCATTTGCCAATGTCTATGGTATAAATACAGCCCTTATTTGCTACTAATTGTTGAATGACTAGCAAAATTCCAGGATATTTAATAATCGGAATTCAAGCCCATACAAGCCAGCTCCAATACACCACTGATCCCAGTTCTTGACCATCAATTTATTATGCACATGTTCTTTCTTTGTAGTGAAAATTAAAAATAAAAACATGAGCATGTTTGAATTTCAGATAAATATTTGAACACTGTGACTCAGTTCCAAAGAATCGTATCAGCTTTGAGTGCATGAGTGTCTTCAGTAAGTGAATGCTTTTAATAGATAACCATATAACCCCTCGTGGGTCCACCAAAATCCTTTCAGCGCACTTGTGAGGTCATAATTCAACTATTTTTATAATAATTCTAAAATTTTGTCTTTTTCCTCTTATTCTCTTGAGTCTACAGCAGAGTTTTCCAGTGGCTACATGGCATGTGATATCACAAGAGATTAAGTGCAGGGACAGAAATGTGTTCCATTAAACCAGACATTAAAGAGATTTGCGGAAATGTAAAACAATGCCACTTTATCAATATTTTTTTTGTTTAGTAAGATACATAAGCTTTCTTAACATGTTGCGTATGTTAACACATAATGGATTTATTACTGTTGTTTTAAAATAAATTAATAAACAATTTAGAAATTCCTCAGTTTTAACTTTTGACGTGATAAATATTGATAGATATAACCCCTATAAACAAAGATGCCTAGGGGTCCTTGATAATTTTTAAGAGTGTAGTGGGGTTAGTTCTAAGATCAAGAAGTTTGAGAACCACTGCCCTGCAATAATACACATCCAATTAACACATTCATTAGAGAGAAGATTTAGGCTCTTTCACCTCCACTGGCATCTCACGGTGTCTGAGTGTAAGTTTAGGTGTCTTCCTCTCCCACCAGCTTACAGGAACCAGAGCCATCATCAGCCCAGAGCAGGTACATGAATGCTTGCTGAAAGCACGAATGGGGCAATTGGGAGGATAAAGTCACGTCACAGGTTCAGACGCCCTCCATGATCCCAGACCCTGCAAACTGTAGCTGCTCATCTGAAAGCGCAGCACTCCATGGGTACCATTAGGAGGACTGATCTCACACTGGTGTCCACAGCCTCATCTCTGGGCATCAATTGATTTCACTGCTGGAAACAGCATCTTACCTTGGCCAACTTTGCATGGTTATCCGCAGCCGGGTACCCCAAAATAACCAGTATGGGACTGCTACACAAATAATTACAATTCCCAACTCTAAATACATGCACCGTCATCTTGATATTAACCTGTCTATAAAAATGGAACTTGGAGCAACGTTATAAAAATATAACGTGGGCAACTGTTAGTGGTAAATTTATTAAGGTCGTACTAGCACCACTGTTTTCTACAGTCACTACCCGCTTGGTTAAGATGTCTGCCCTTTAATTTATTATAATCCGTATCTCTATAAGAAAATATCAGTTCATTTCAGAAGTATTTGTAAACTGCGGGCAGATTTTTTTCACAAAGTTTCAGCTGCCTGGAAAGTGTAGGCTCTTAATCAAGCAAGGAGAGAATAGATGGAAATGGGGACAGATGGCTTAAGGGACATCACACACACCTGTTAATCTGATCTAGAAAAGTTGGTAAGCACTTAGTGTGGGCTGTCTTTCCTTCCCTCCCTGTGATGGTCAGTGATCCTGGGTAACTAAGCCTTCCCTGCAGATTCCAACTTTCCTTGGCTTGGTCTAGAGTGGGGTGGCAGTGGGAGTGCAGGGGAGGGAGCAGGGAGATGAAACAAGCATTTCAGTTGCATGGTGAAGCCATATTCTCTAACCAGCTTTACCTAAAGGTGGCAGTTTGACTTCCACCTGCTTGGCTCCTGTGTCCAACTTGAAGATTGGAAGGTGGGAATGTTGTTTATGAACCTCTTAGAACCTGGAAGGTGGGAACAGAGTGGGGTGGTGGTTGGCAAATGAGTGGAGAGGCAGCCTGCAAAGATAAAACCCCAGGCTTCTGCTCAGCTTTGGGTTACAAAGCTGGGTCTACCCCGGGAGTGCAGTGGGACCCATACGAGCTTTTATTTTCTCATCAGCTAAATGCAGAAAATAATGCCCACCTTTCAGTGTTATTCTGATCATGAAAAGAGAAAATGCATAGCTTGGGAGAGTGCTGCACACTTAAAAGACTCTCGGGGCACGCTGCTCTTTTCCTATACTCAGGAAGATTAGTAATTGCAAAGTGATTATTTTATTTGCTCATCGTTTTTCTCTCCCACCCGTCTGTCAGCTCCACAGGGGCAGCTGTTTTGTTCACCCATCTACTCAGAAACCAAGCACAGGACAGACCTGGCACATAATAAACACTCAGTAAATTTTGCGTGAATGAGTTATTGAATGGTCATTATTATTCACTGCCCTGCAAATTGCCTTAACAAGTAACTCCATAATAGTGTTTTTAATGTAGCTGTTGGTACTGACAAACATATGTATATTTACCTGAGAAACACTTTCAGGATTAAAATGAGACCTTGATTCTAAATATGGAAAGCCAGCATAATACATACCGTTCAGCCTTTCTGCTAACCATTACCCTTTTTCTCCTCCACGCTGGGGTGGGGAAATGTCATTATGGATACAGGAGATAATCCTAGTTTGCTTTGGTGTTAAATCAGCACAAACAGCATGGACACTCTTTCAGTCTATAATTTGCTCAAAAAGATCAAAGCTGAAGCTAATAGGGCCCATGGCTCTAGGAACTGAGATGCTATTTCTAACTGATGGGAGGGACAGGGGTCTTAGAAGGTATCTCTGTGAAGTGTTTGCATCAGGAGGACAGATTAACTTGTTGCTAAAGCTTCAAAACAAGTTTGGATGCCTCAGGTATCTGCCCTCAGCCAGCCAAGGGCCCCTCCTTGGCCTGTCCATTTTAAGCCATTTAGACATAGTGAGTATGTATACTACCCTTGGCAAGTCTCATGTTGTCCTCAATATTTGATTGGTCCTGATCATTGCATCTGCTTAGTAATCTGGAAACGAAGATGTTTCTTCTCAGGTAAGATAATGTCCCTGGGCATGTTGAAGTGCAGTACAGCCTAGTGTGAGTCCTGGCTTCAAATCACGAGAGCCAGGATTAGGGTGAAGTGAGTGAGGCTCTCACCTTAGGCACAAAATTTAATGAGGAACCAAAAAAAAAAAACTCGGTAATCTAGATAAATAATTGCTTAATGCAATTTAAAAAAAAAATCAAGATTAATGCAAAAAATCCATGATGAGCAAAATAGCAAAATTTGAAATAAAGGCAAGCTCTGAGGGTCAGGATGAGGTGCAGTGACCAAGGTCCAGTCATGCAAGTGCAGAGTCAGATCTTGTCTGTCTTTTAAATTTTGATATTTTGCTCATCATGGTAAAGCTATGGAAAATATAATGCTCAGTTTTGGGAAAGGGCATTTACAACCACTCCCAGTAAATTGGTGCAACATTCCAAAGGTCAAGAATTTGGCAATAAACATTATTAACAAGCATCCATTCCCTTTGCCCTGCCTAATATTACCTCTAGAAATTTATTATAAAGGAAGAAATAGAAAAGCACACGAAGATTCACATATAAGGACATTTCTCATAGTGTTGTTTATAGCAAAGAAGAAGCTGGAAACAACCTTAGCATCCAGCTATAGGGATTGGTTAACTAATTGCTAGCCCGGCCATGGGATGGCATGTTATGTTGTCATTCTTTACATTCATCACTTCTCAGCAATTCTATGCCATGTGACTAAATATGGTGTGTGTTCTTCGTTTAATTATAGGAATAGAGTACTGTACTCCAGAGGAAAGGAAAGAGATTAAATGAAATATAAATTAAGTTTGAAGCATGCTTAATGATGTGGGAAATGCTCATGTAGTGATCTTAGGTTACAAAAGGATAACATAATGTTTATAGCCAAAGGATGTTTCTAATTCTATAAAAAGGAATATTTAAAAACGAAAAAGGATTTGTACAAAAAAAAATGTTTGAAATATACTTGCTCTTGCTGAAATGAGGGTGATGATGTCTAATCAACTCAACAAACTCAACAGTTGTTACCATTACAATCAGAGAAAGAGTTTATACATCAAATCACCAAACAGCCAACAAAGATAATAGCACAAATTTGCTGGAGGTTTTCTTTCCTCTACTGTAGTGGCAAGGCTACTGCAATGAATATTGAGCAGGGAGAACTATAACTTTTCCCCTTACTATCTATTGAAAATCAAAACTGCAGGTAAAATGTAAACACAATTACATTGTCTCTTTTCTGCAGGCATTTGTGATCCATCAAAATAAAAAAATCAGAAAAGAAGGAAACAAACAGTACAGTGACTATGTGGACTAGAAAAGAGATGGAGTAAGATTTACCACTTGTGTTTTCCAAATTGTGTTTTAGACAGTTACTTTACTGAAAAAGTGAAAATGGAAGTGGGTGGGAATTCAATTATCTAATCATTCCACTGATGCCTCATTAATATTAGATAAAACATTTATTGCCCATGCAGTAATGTTTACCTATCTTTGGATGGTATTATTTTAATTAGATATATGCACTTCACCAATAGGATAATGTGTTTGAGCAATGGTGGCTATAGAGAAAACCCTATTTTTATCACTACAACATATAATTTCTATTGAAAATATTTACAAGTTAAATTGGAAATCTCCATTTAGAAAGAATTAAGAGGTCCACCGGGATCATGGTACAGTGAGCACTGCCACATATCAGCTGCATAAATTTTCATTTGCTCTTGACAATTCCCTTTTCTATTACAGCTTGGTTCAACTCTTGGATCTTTCAAGCTCTGATTCTCATTCCTAATCCTCAACAACTTTGCTCCCCATGTAAGAGACTGGTCATTTCCTCTTACTCCTGAGAACACAGCTGAACTACATTTCCCAGCCTTCCTTGCAGATACCCTAGCCATGGACTAAGGACCGACCAATTACCTGTAGGTATAAGTGATGTATGTTCCATGCAAATCTCCCACATGCAATCTCCAGCCCCTTCTCCATCTTGAAATTGCCATGAGTTTGATACCTTATGTGTCTTGGCAGATATTAGCCCATATCTCGTCTATGCTGTAATTATGGAATTCTATGTGTTTACATAAAGCATTTTTACTTTGTTGGAGCAGTTGTGTCACTCTTTACATTTGCTTATCACTTTTCAGCAATTCTATGCCATGTGGCTAAATATGATGCTTGTTCTTCTTTCAGTTACAGGAACAGAGCAGAGAACTCCAGAAAAACGGAAAGAGATTAAATGAAACATAAATTAAATTTCTGTTTCTCCTGCAGAACCAGAAAAAAAAAAAAAAAAAAAAGATAATGCTGCCCTGTTTTTAACATTGCATGAGTTAACCTCAGTTTCAAATACTACTTGAAAATAAAAACTTTAGCAGTTTTAGAGACATATAATTGGACCATCCTCTTTTGAAGAATAGGTTGCCTACACTAACCCTTTCCCTACTCTGTGATTTCTTTTTCACAAGACACTATGACAAATGAATCCTTGCATGTCCTCTACAAAACATAGATCGTGCATCTTCTACTTGTTTGCGAGGAGAAAGAATAACAGTGAAGTAGTTTCCAGTGATTGTTTGAAAAAAGAATAAGGGAACCAGAATGAAATGGAAAAGAAACCTCACATTTAATAAAATATGCAAATGTTTCAAAAGACAGATGCTCAAAGGAAGGAACTAGCTTTACCTGCACTCTCCCACATCTCCAAATTTCTGTCTTCGAATGCAGCAAACCATAAAATAAATGGGTGAAGCATCTTTCTTTGGTTTTCTATTAAAAGTTTAATTTGCAATGCACCCAAATGTGAGTTCTGTTCCACTCTTTGGAGAAAATTGATGGATCCTTTGCCGTGGAGGCAGCACAGGTTGGTGGCTACAGAGAAGGTCATTCATTTCCCACTGTGACAGGAGGCAGACCACAATGGCAGCTGCAAACACACTTGCTCCTGGAGCTATGGACATTTGGGACACTAAAATAAATTGATTGTACTGAAAGATTCTTTCACTCTGCCCACCACATCATCTTAATGGGGAATTCATACCGCTTTGAGATGCATTTACTGCTGAAATGGAATGATGGCTTCTAAAATTACTTCAGTGCATATTGAATTGTACATAAGTTTATTGGATTATGGGACAACATTTTGGTTTTAGACAGAAGCCACTGGACTCTGAGTCGATTATTCCTTTGTCAAATCCAGGGATGTGAATCTCGGCTTTGGCTCGAAATCTCCATCTCTTTCCTATGCTTGAAATACCACAATTTCTTAAACTAAATTCGCAAATATGCTTTAATACTATAATCAAGACAGAAGAATTTTGCACACACTTGGAGTGAGTAATTCATGCAAATAAAATTCTAAGAAAAGGATAAATGAGCAAAGACAGGTAACTGCAGGATAAAATGGTATAGCTTTCAGACTTAAGTTCATACTTCTTTCAGAAAGCTCTTACAACTCTCTCTATTAACCACTTCTAATTAAGTATTTATTGAGCATCTGCTGTGTGCAGGGCACTGGACACTTACTCATTTGCTCCATTCTCTCAAGAAGACTTGGTTTTGGTGCTTTACAGATTCAATTCATTTTTCATTCTCAATCTCATTTTGGCGACATAGCCTACAACCATTTAAAAAAAGCTATTATAGGTCATGTATTATTTATTTCATTATTTAGTGTAATGCAACATGTTTCTCTCATGATAATTCCTTATTTTTAATATACTTAATTTTTTAAAATACTTTCCTTTCTATGGTGATGATTTTTATTTTCACATGGCTGTGGCAAGCTTCAGACAGCAAAACCTGTGGAAATACCTAGTGCTTTTGCTTGTACACAACATTAGCTTTTTTCCTTCACAACAACTCTGGAGGCTGCTAGCTAAAATAGTAGGATCCCATTTCGCAGATGAGAACACTGGCTCTGGAGATGAAAGGATATTTCATAAAGCTGCCTAACAAGTTGGTGATTGGACTAGACTGGAACTTGCTCTCCAAACCACATCCCTGCACTCTCCCCACCAGCTGCAAATGCCTGGAGCATCAGAAAGCTGGCAAACAACAGGGGAGAAGGACCCCTGTTTACATGTGATTCCCCAGCATCAGGCAAGACCAGGTCAGAGATGTTGGTTTATATCAGCAGGTCACACATGGAGAAGGCTTTTCCTCCCAACCTCAGAAGATCAGCTAATGGACCACTGTTCTGAAGCAGAGCAAGCTGTGGCAGATGTCACCACGGCCGCTGCAGTTCTGATACTGCCAAAGGGGACCCAGGTACACTGTGCAGTAGATCAAATGGAGAAGCTCCTGAATCAAATGTCTTGGTTCTAAATCTGTTTCCACTTCTCATTATCTCTTGCTGAGTATTTGCTAAAATAAAATAATTCAATAAAATAAGAGAGAACAAGGCACTAAGGCAGTGAATCTCACTCGGCTTTCTTAGATTGAGGAAGTTGGTGTCTGTGCTGGCTTGAATCTGTTATGTACCCCATAAAAGACCATGTTCTTTTAATTCACTAGTGTAGGGGCAGACTTACTGTGGGTGGGACCTTTTGATTAGATTGTTTCCATGGAGATGTGACCCTGCCCATTCAAAGTGGGTCTTAATCATCTTTACTGGCATTCTCTATGAGAGAATAAAAGGTAGAGACATTTTGAAGAGAGCTCAGAGACACTTAGAAACACCCTGGGAGAAACAAGCAGAGAAGCTGAGAGAGACACTTTGGAGAGAAGCTAGGGTATGTAATCCAGAGTTTGCCCCTGGAAGAAGCTGAAAGAGAAGCTAAGACAGAAGCCCAGAGACTTTTTGGAAAAAGCCACTGAAACAAGAAGCTAAACCCAGGAGAGATGTTTTAGCACACTCCGGCCATGTGTCTTCCCATGTGACAAAGGAACCCCAGATGCCATCAGCCTTTCTTCAGAGAAGTTATCTTGCTCTTGATGCCTTAATTTGGACATTTTCATGGCCTTGGAACTGTAAATTTGTGAACTAATAAACCCCATTGTAAAAGCCAATCCATTTCTAGTATATTGCATTTTGGCAGCTTTGGCAAGCCAGAACAGTATCAACTAAGGGATGAACTTATGCTGGAGCTTTGTCTGCAGGAGCCTCCACTCAAAGGCCCCTTTCACAGGCAGACCAGACCACCCAGGTAGGTTTGCTGGTGGGGGTGGGTGGTCTCTGTTGCCGGGCAACCAGGTCCCAATGCCAATTTGCCATCTTATCTGTGATGTCTGGACTTTCCAGGACTTCTGGAACTTGAGTGCTAAGATGCCACCAATAGCTCTCTGCAGATTTTTCTACTGCTAAAATCAATTGATAAACACCTCCATCTACTCCTCTGAGAGAGAAAGAGAGACATGGGAATAGGAGGGAGGAAGGATGGGAAAGAGAAAAGATAAAATAACAAATGGTTTAAAATTAATGTCTGTCACAGGCATTCAGGAACAATGAATGTATTATCAGTTGAGACAGACACAAAACCAGATCTCTAAAGGTCTGCTTTGCTCCTTATTCATTATCTAATCCAGCACCACCATCCCCCAAGATAAATTAGGCCAGGAGAAGTCATGTACCAATCAATCCCCTTTCTTTCAGGCCATGAAAGAAGCACAGGTTGATGAGGGACACTCTAAAGAAAAGTTTGAATTTAACAAATGCTAATGATGCTTCCAGGAGCTCCATGGTCCTTGGTGGAACTGGCCAGCAGGATGCTTTACCTTTCAAAACATCTTGTTTTTTTTAAAAAAAGCAACCTAGGCTGTTAGTGGGTGTTCACTTCCAGCATTGGTGTGAAAAGGAGGATTAGAATATGAATTGATTATCTGAATAAATGTGCATTAAACATTTCACTTGGAAAAATAAATTCAGTAAAACAATATACTGAGTATAGGACAAAACATATGTATACAAACAAAATTATATATATTTATATATAAACAGACATAAATCTTGAAACGTGCCATACTACACATTTTTATAATCTCTTCTGCATTTGCATATACATCTGAAATATATTACAAAACATATATATTCTATACCACATATGTGTATGCAGAGACAAACCAGGTTCATTCTGAATCCTCTGTCACACTTAGAAGACTAGAGATAATGCCATAGAATAATAAATATTAATGATATATATTTTTTTCTCCTAAACTTATTTTTACTTTTTCCGTATTGGGAAGTGCTTTCCCCAGCTAATTATGAAAATAATTCATGCTTACTGTAAAAATCCACAAAAATAAAAGAGAGTAAAGAAGAAAATAAAAATATACTAGCTTACTGTTCAGAGATAACTTTTGTTAACATTTTGTATATTCCCATCTGGGATTTTTTCCTCATTATTTACCAATTTGTCATGGGCATGCTTCCATGCGAATCAACAGAGAGCTACCTAATTGTGCTTAATGCTTCTAGAGTATTCCACTCTAGGAATGAAACAGAATTCATTTAACCAATCAAATAATATTGAACTTGTATGGGATTTCCAATTTTCCACTGTTATGAGCAAGACATGAGTTTTAAAATAGTCAAAAAACAATACTACAGGAGACATACATATGTCAAAAAAAGTGATGTCTGAAAAATTAAACAGCAAGTAAATCTTACCCACTGTTAGTTGTGAGGTGAATGAAATGGGTAAAGTAATAGCAGGTAATAAGGATAACTCCAAAGCAATGTCTTCCCCAAATTTCAGTAGTGCCATTTCTAGTAGGGAAAAGTAAAAGGAAGATATAAGGTAGGAAAGAGCTTGCACAATTTATAATCTGTCCCCTCACCAAGCCAAATATCCCTGTGGGGCCCTCATCTCACCCCTTAACTGTAAATACAGCAAGGCAAAGAGACAGAGCGGAGGAAAGAAAAGCCAAGAACATAATTACAAGCCTTAATTTCTAAAAGTGTTTTTGCTGCAAGCTCTCTAGGTAACCTTTTCTAGCAGCTTCCATTGAGGAAGGACCTTCCTGATATTCCAGTTTGCTAATGCTGCTTTTTTGCAAAACACCAGAAATGGATTGGCTTTTATAAAGGGGGTTTATTTGGTTACAAAGTTACAGTCTTAAGGCCATAACGTGTCCAAGGTAAGGCTATAGATCATCAATCACCTCAATGCCTGAAATTGGAATAAGGTAATGCTAGAATGCTAATGCCTTCAGGCAACTGCCAGAAGCAAACAGTTATTCTTTTTCGGTTACATCACCCTAAGTTTTAAATTATTTTTATAAATAATTTTTTGAATACCAGATGTGAACACTATAAAAAATAACTAGGCAGATTCAAAACAAGGCAAAATGAATAATAATCAGAAGAACAGTAAAAAATAGAAACACATGAACCCAGAGCAATTGGGATCATCAGTCGCAGAGTTTAAAATAAGCAAGCTTATGTTGAATAAGAGAGAAAGCAAGTTTGAGAATTTCAGTTAAAAAACAAAATAAACATATAAAAGGACACTGAAAACTTACAGTATCCCATATAGAATAATTGAGTGGTAAATATAACTAAGAACTTGGTGGATGGGCTTACCAATAGATTAGAGACAGCTGATGAGAGAATTGGCAAACTGGAAGATAGGGTAAGAAAAAAATTCAGAATGAAACATAGAGGTAAAAGGATGAAAAAATAAAAGAAGCAAGAGTAAGAAGCATAGAAGAAAAAGTAATGAGATACAACATGTGTAATTGAAGATCGGGAGTAAAGAAGAGACATAATGAGGCAGTAGAAATATTTGAAGAGATAATAGCTGTAAATTTTCCAAACCAGATTCAAGAATTCCAACAAATTCTAACCAGGATTAATAAAAAGAAATCTAAGAAATATAACAGTCTTCAAAAAAACTAAAATTGACATCTCCTTGTTTGGATTAAGATAATCATTTCTTTAATCTCCTTATCAGGTATCCTAGAAACAAAAGTGAATTCTCCTTCAAAGAAGGTGATATCATCCAAGGCTAAATTATCTACATAAAAAGTCAAAAGGCATGTCTATAATTCAATAAACAAATCATCTGGAATGCAGAATGTCAAGGTTGACTCAAAACCCAAGTTTTAATAAAACATAAAATATGAAAAGTCACATGAGAAATCCCAATATTGGTGTTTCAAACATAGATTTTAAAATAACTGTGATCATTATTTTCAAGAAATGGATGATAAGATAGGGAAATTTAGCATAGAATTAGAAATTAGAAAGTGAAAGAACCGAGTAGAAATTACAGTACTGAAAATTATAATGACTGAAATTAAGAACTCAATAGACAGGGCTAATAGCAGATTAGTCACAAATGAAAAGAAAATTAGTGAAATGGAACATGGGTCAGTAGAAAATATACAAACTGATGTTTGGAAAGAAAAAGGATGAAAAATACAGAAATGAACATAAGTGACATATTGAACATGGTGAAAAGGTCTTACATTTAATTAGAGTTCTGAAAGACATATACAGGGATGTTCAAATCAAGATTTTTGATAATTGCTCCAAACTGGAAACAAAGCTAAATGTCCCGTAATGGACTATCATATAGCAATGAAACAAGAACTTACTGAAGCTATGCTCAATATGAATGAACCTTAAAACAATGCTGAGTGAAAGAAAGCAAACACAAAAAAATACATTCTGTAAGGTTCCATTTACATACACAAAAAGATTAACACTAAATTATAGTCTTAATCATGCATGTTAGGTGGTAAAACACTAAATAAAAGCAAGGAAGTGAATACCATATTTGCAAAGATATTGGTTACCTTTCGTTGACGAAGAAAAATGGTGGAGGGTTTCTGGCATGCTAAAAATGCTATATATCTTGACTTATGTGGTAGTTAAAGGGGTGTTTGCTTAATGATAATTCATTGAATGCTACATATTTGTTTTCTGCCTTTTTCTGTAAGTTTACAATAAATAAACATTTTTTTTTTTGAATAAAAAGGAAAAAGGAGAATGAATGTTTTGTTTTGTTTTGTTTTGTTTTCATTGAGCAACTGGGTCATGCTATTTCCTGATATGGGGAGACTGGGAGGCAGGGGATTTGGGACATCTCCTAGCCTTAAAACCATGAGCCAATAAAGTCCTATAGATTAAACCAACCCAGTGCATGATATTTGCTTCAGCAGCCAGGAAACTAAAACAGAGAAGAATTCAAGTGTCGTTTTGGACATGTTAAACTCCAGACTCTTTTGAGACAACAAAGACATCAGCTAGGCAGTTGGATGTGTGAGTCTGGAGCAATAAGGAAAGGCCTTGGCTGGAGGTTAAATGTGGGTGCCCTCAATTTGGTGGTTTTCAAGGCCTCAGGGGAAGGGTGGAATCCTACGGACAGTAAGCAGGCTGGTAGAAATTAATCGGCACTGGTCTGAATCCTGAGGAGTGTCTGGACATAGAGAAGGAGCTGTCAGCCAGCAACACAGTTTGGAAACAAGGCATATAAGTCCCCAGAAGCCCTAGGAGGAGAGGGTGGAGGGATGAGTGACGCTGAAGGGTGTCAAGTGCTTGGCTTTGGAAGAGTAATCCTGCCTTATCCTGATGAATAAGGAACAGCCTTATCAATGAACCAGAAATATTCCATTAACAGGAACAAAAAAAAAATCAGATGCGCTTTAAGAAGAAGAAAAAAAAAATCTTTTGTTGCAAAAGCCCACATTATTGGTCCTATCCCAAAAGGCTGATTCCCTTGGCCAAAATACATTTTCCAGCCAACTGTGCCAATAGCTTAATGGTGAACCCTGGATAAAGAAACTGTATTCTAGTACCCCAGTGAGATCGGGAGTGGGGTTGATAGGAGAGAAACATGGTTACTCTTAAAGTTAGACTGAGTATGGCAGTCACTTACAGGTTGAGATTTCTTAACCTCAAACCTCCACCAGACTTTATTATTTTCCAGACTACCCAAAATTTATTCCTCTAGAAAGTACTGGCCAGCGTCCTCTTCCCACTTGCCTCAGCTTCTCCAGTTTAAGCTTATTGCTCTCCTCCCTCAGCATTCTGTATTTTCCCTCCCAGAACACTCTGTACACCACTCTGTAGTACTGAAAAGAAAGGAAAACTGCACTGCCCAGTGCATAGTAAGCACTCAGTAAATCCTTGATAACAGAGCTGTGCTGTTGCTGAGGCTTCCCTACCTTTATGCAAACGTTGGGACTTATGAACAGCTCTCATGAGGAGTGGTGGGAGAAAATGGGTCTGGGAGCAAGGAAAATGATTTGGAAAAGGCTGATTTAGGGAGGTACACTGAGGAGCCTAGGCCAGGAAGCGAGAGGTCTGTCTCAGCAGAAGTGGTGACAGTCGAGGAAAGGAGAAAATTCATGGGAGAGGGATTTAATTTGCTCCATAGTTCCTCCAAAGTTGGAAGATGGTGGAGGAAGGCTGATAAATCAGATTTGCTATATGAAGCCAAATGCTGCATCCTGGGAAAGACCTGGCTTGTTCCCCCCACCCACCCACCCCCAGGGTAGCAGCATAACTCAGTCCAAGGGCAACAGCTGCTGTTAAACTTTGCTAAATCTCTATTTCACTTTCCTGTTTGCCCCACAGGTCCACTGAAGTACCAAAGTGAGACTGTAACAGATTAAGAAACCCTAAGGATGATCTAAAATGTCAAGTGCTCCTCCATGCTAATAATATGCATCTGGAATACTTCCCAGATGAGAGAAGACACGCTTCCCTTTGATTTAGAGTTGGAAAGATGACAGAGTGGAGGCAGAAATCATGATGAAAAGAAAGGCATAAGCCAGGTGACAGCTTCCCATCACACAAAGAAACCAACAATAGAGAATCAACAAATTATGTGTGATGTTGGCATCAGTGGCATAAACAACCAGCAGTACCACCTACAGCAACTGCTGAAAAAATACAGCCACCTGCCATGCCGTGTCTGGGCTCTTAAAGGACCTTTAACTTATCTTGGATGAAATGCAAACTTCTAGATCCAGCATTCAAGGCTGTTACTCTTTGCAGATCAAAGAAATATGCATGTTGGCCTTCAATAGCAATAAATCTTATTCCATTAAACTGTGATAAAAAGAAATACACTACTACTGAACCATGCGCCTGCTATAAAAATGCCTCATTCTTTCTTAGTTTGTAATCCTCTCATCAGCAAGAGGTAGGTCCATTTTGATGAGACCAGAGAAAATACAAGGTAAGGCATTCATTTCCAAATGGTGTTCTGCAGAGCTGTAGGGTTTTGTAGAGGTGTTTCAAAAGTTCTACAAAACTTTTATTCACATTTCATTTAAAAATACATTTAAAAGCCATCATGTGCCCTCAAATGCAACATATATCATTTATGAACAGCAGTTGTACTAGCTTGTGCTTTCGAAATAACATTTTTTCCACGGCGAGGAATAAAACTCCATGTGCCCCCTCCATGCACACTTTTAAACTTCTTGTTAGTGTGTATCACTGATTTCAAAAGATCTGGTTTTCTTTGAATTCAAGCCCTGTGCCTGGCTGTGCAAATGTACAAGCAAGTAGATTCCTAGAGCTTAAATCCAAGTGTCCAGATGCCGCTGCTCAGAGAGAGCTTGGCCCTGTGGCTAGTCATGTAAGAGAACACAACACATGTCACATAGCATACTGACAAGATGACATTGGATAGAAAGGATGGTATTTCTTGTAAAGTTTCAGTGTTCTAGTAGTCAAACCTCCTCAGGTTGCAAGTGACAGAAACCCAATTTAATCTAGCATAACTGAAAAGGAAACTTTATTGTCTACTTCCCAGAGTACTTTTTTTTTTTTTTAACTCATCCTTATAATTTCCGTGTGTGTGCTCATTCCACACACATTCCAATATTCTCTGGCCTGGTTCCTTGAAGTAAAAACTACATTTCCCAGACTCCTCTGCAGCTAAAGTCCCCAAGGTTGCTCAGGCTCTGTCTGAACAAGATGCAAGTAGCCAAAGAGGAAGCCACTGCCAGGGAGGAAATTGGCCTTTCTTATAAGCCAGAGGCAGAAACACTTGGTTCTTCAGATCATCCCTGGGCTGGTTCTAGTGTCCAGTTCCTCAATGTTGTGGATGCTGAGCTGTGTGAGGTGGTGGCAGTGAAGTTTCCACTTACAGACTCGTGGGGCAGTTGGCTCTTTCTCCTGGCTAATATATTCCTAGTCATGTAGCCTCCGAACCTAGTTTTCAAGATCTTCTGGAGATTCTATAAATTACCCCCAAATCTCTATTTTATAAAAAGTCCTTTCTACTTAAATTAGCTAGAGTGAATTCTGTTGTTTGCTACTAAGAACTGTGATTGATACAGCATGACTCTAATTAATGTGTTACTGAAGTACACAAAGGACTCCCAGACCTGTCTCTTCAGCCCAAAAGAGGGCTCTCCTGGCAGAGATATCTGACAGTCTCCCAGAAAAACCCACCCAGATGTCCCATAATCCCCTCAATCTTCATAGACTTCAAACTAAACTCATAATTTCCCCCTTCAAGACTGCTCCTCCTTCTGTTTTCTTTATCAGGCACTATCATTTTCCCTGTCATCCAAACCAAAATCTGAGAATCATCCTAGATTTGTCCCTCTCTTTCACCCCTAAATTTTAATTAATGATAGTCCTATTTCCTGAATATTTCCTCTATATGTCCCTTCCTCTTTAATTGTACTGCCCCATACCATATTTCATTCCTTCACCATCTCTTGCCTAGATAAATGTTTCTGTCTTCAGTCTCACCCCTGACAAACCTTCCAAATATTCAAATATAACTCTGTCATCTCTTTGCCTGAATAGATTATATGGTTCACCCACCACTTTCGTAGTTCTCAAACTGGAGTGAATGGCGTAAAACCAAGAGCATGAGTGGCAGAGACTGACTGAAGACTTATCAAATTTACTTTCTCTTTCTCTTGGCATTACTGCTAGACTGTATTTCCCAGCTGCTCTTCCATTTAAAGGGCTTAGTTATCTGTCAGACCAGACTTGAAATACTGGCTCTGCTCTTGTATTAGTTAGCTCTTGCTGTGTAACAAGCAACCTTCAAACCTAGTGGCTTAAAAAACAACCATGTCCATGGTTGAGAGTATGAGAGTGTATTTTACAATGTACGTCATTTGTCTCTTCTTTTTCAAGAATATGAATCATTCCAACTGCTAGTCTAAGACATTCCATTTTATAGGTATGGAGAAGGAAAGGGGAGAGTAATGTCAAATTTCTTTCCTACTAATTACTGGTCAGATTCTTAGCTGCCTCTTCTTGGATTTCTTCCAAAAAGAAATTATTTTTCTACCTGTTGATTACTTTGCTTATTGTGGACATTTCACTGATATTAAACAAGGCCATGTTCCATGTTTAAATCACTTTTCTTTAGCTATTTGTTCCAGGGCTATATGAGCCCTAAAATGTAACTGGGCTTCAATGGCATAGTCTTTGTAGTTTTTTATGTTGTCTAGGGTTTTTTTATTGCACTGGCATGATCTCCTTTTGGGTAGTGTAGAATTCCCAGTTCATAGTAAGTGTACGGCACAAAACAGTGATCATATTTAAATACTTTCTCCTTTTCAATGACACAATTAAAGTACATCTCAGCCCTCTTATATTTGCCTGTTTCAGGCATATAACTTTCAGTACATTTAACAAACTTGTGTTGTCCATGCCATACTCTTTATTTGAATTTTCTTGTAAAAGAACTTGTCCTTTTTCAATTATTGATAGCCAATTTGAAATAAGGTCTAGTCTTTTGCTCATGACTTGGAAACCACTCAAGGCACAGATGAATTCCAGAATGGGTTGTGCTATCAACCAGCCTGAGACGGTGGCATAGTACATTTTGGCAACAAACTTTTCTGTTGGCACAGAAGTTCCTAAAATCTTTATTCTCAGGATATGTACTTTTAAGAATAGAGCAATCACTGCCTCACAAACTGATTTTACAAAATCAGAAGGAAGCAAGGCCTGTATCATACACAGCTTTACTGTAAGTATATATTGCCTTGGACTACCTGCTGTTTTGAGACAGTAGATCAGCATATTGGTAAACCTATTTCAATTCCTGCAGAAAAATGTGGCACTACATGAGTTCCTAGCAGCAGAAGTGATGTAATAGCTTCCATTCATTCTGAACAAAAATGCATGCTGTAATTTTAACTGTGCAGGTTCAAAACATCCTTTCAGCATACTAAAACATGCATGAAAAAATGTAAGTATGACCCAGTTTGGAAATTTTTGGAGGAAGATTATGCAGAGACCCTCTATGGCAGAATTGGTAACCCCTTTCAATACCAGAAGCTACATAGATGTAATTGTAAGAAAAGAGTAGAGTCAAAACACTTAAGATATTATTTATATGGGATTCAGATGCATTCTCATGAAGCAAAGCCAAGCCTACCTCTCTATCACCAGCAAATTCAACAACAGTTGGTAGTTTAAGTGACTTTGGTAGCACAAGTGATAACATCAAATTGAATGTTCCAAGTCCAAATTTTATTCCTCTATTGTGGGCTTTGCTTTGGTAGTTAGGTGTCTGCAATATTACTTCTTGACAGTCTTTGTATATTTGGTAACTTAACCCAGCATTGATCCTGCTTTTAAGAAAACCAAGCATAATTTCATCCTGTATAAATGGCACAGAGGATTTCAGGATCAAACCCTCAGTATCGCAGAGTTCTGCATGGAGTTCCTTTTCTTTGACAGCCTTAATTCCCTGTTTTCTTACTATGTGAGATAAAGTCATTATCCTAGATTTTCTTTGGAAACGGTTGCAGGTTTTCAAAGCTTCCTTTACAGCAGCCATTCCAATCTGTGTATCTGTGAATCAAAAGTCAGGTTGCCTTGACAGCCATAAGATACCATAAATTAAGGCATGGTATGTGCTGTTATTAGACCATGGGATGGATGAGATTGATGGCATCTGAGAATCCGTTATTTAGAAATAAGTATAATCCAGTGGTGCGTTCTTCCAGGGAAGTCACTAGTTCATGGTTGTTGCCACCGGAATAATTTCATAGGCGTCTTCAAACTTGCTTTCCTTATCATTTTCCCCTTAAGTAGAGCAAGGGACATATTTGCTTCCCCACTTCTGAGATGGGAAATAACTGAAGTGGAATGATGTGGCTGCAATGAGGACAGCTCCTGCTCCCCTGACGGGGTCACTTCTTCCACCCAAAGCTCAGCCTGCAGTGTTGCTCTTACAATGGAAGCAAAGGGACAAAGAGCTGTGCAGTGCGGCATTAGGGTGTTCTCATCCTATTGCTCATAAACTCACAGCTCCCCAGTCCACAGGCAAAATACTGTTGGATAGAATCCTTAGGGTTTCAGCATTTGAATCTGAGGTTCTTGTTTTTGTGAAAATTTGTTTTTCTGAGGTGTTGCTTCTTACATGTACCAGGTTGTTTCTTTCTCTCTGATGAGCCCCAAGAATCACAGAGTAGCAGACCTGTCAGGTAGTCCAGCAGAAAGGTGGGGATGGCTGCATCATCAGCAACTAAATTTTACAACCTTTCATAAGGCCGGCCTAATGCATCTGCAGTAAGATTCCTAGAGCTGAAGGTCCCTAAACTGGGGAAAATGGAAGGGGAAAAGGGAGTAGGGAAAGGGAAGGAAAATAGGGACAGTACCGGGAAGGGGGTCATTATTTCTTACAAGTCTACAGGGCAGCTAGGTGGTTGTGCTGCTCTAGGATTTGCTCAGCTTGCTGAGGCATCTGCCCTGCAGTGGGCCAGCTGGAGGCTGCCTAGACCAGGAGTGATTCAGCAGGGATGACATGCCTCTGTTTCACATGTTTTCTCATCCTCCAGCAGGGTAGCCCAGGCTTGTTCTCACAGCAGAGCAGGGTTTCGAGAAAGAGCAGAAGTGCACAAGGCCTCTTGAGACCTAGGCTCTGAGCTGGCCCACCCTTTCATTGCATTCTTTTGGCCAAAGTAAGTCACAGCCACAGGACAACCCAGTTTTAAGAAGAGGAGAAATAGGGTCTACCTCTTAACGAGGAAAGCTGCAAAGTCATATTGCAAAAGGGAGAGAGCAAAGAATTACAGCCATTCTTGCAATCAAATTACCATGGCTAATCACTGGGTATGTGACCTGAAGTATGTTTCTTCTCTGGGCCTCAATTTCCTCATCTGTAAAATAGGAGAGTACCATGCCCCTCATAAAGTTTCAGGAGGCATTAAGTGAGATAATGGATATAAAGCCCTTAACAGAATGCTTGGCACAAAGTAAGCACCCAATAATTCTTCACTATTTTTTTTTTTCACATCTCCCTGCAGTGTGACTTTCACATGCTATAAGCTCAGGAAGTATTTCTTGAACAAATTAACCATGCACCTGGCTTCAACCACCAGCTGGAACAACGGTCTTTTAATGTTTCTAGAGCCATCGCAAGCCCACATTTCTTACACTTGGTCCCTGGACATTTGAAATCATTCTGTTCAAGCTTGACATAGAATCCTCTTAAAATACATCCTCCAGCTGTTCAAACACAGTCTGCACTCTGTGCATAAAAACAGGGGAGAAAGAGCACCATTCATGTTCCTCTAAATAAACTGACTGGTGCAGTCTTTCTGAACGAGAATGTGCATGAAGCTTGCTAATTAGGGCATTTCGAACTTCCATTTTCAACAGATAAAAAATTGCCAAGAGTTAATGTAAGAACTCTTCTGCTGATTTGCTTTGCCAATTTTATGCGGTAGATTGACTGCATTAATGGTCCCAGTTTTCACACTTCACTGTACCCAACTTCTTTGGTGATGACTTCCACCTTGACTCTGGGCTTGTTGTGTAACTTGCTTTGGCCAATGGGATAGTAGCAAACTTGATACAAAATAGGCTGGAAAAAGGGATTACTTTCTTCACTTCCTCTTTTTATGGACCCTTATCACTGCTGTGAGGACATTCCTGAGTTAGCCTGTTGGAGGGATGTGTGAGATATGTGGAGGAGAGCTGAATTACTCTAGCCAAGACCATTTTAGACCAGCCAGACCACAAATGTATAAATGAGACCAGACAAGATCAGCCAAGCCTCTTGCATATCAGAAGAATTATCCAGTCAATCCATAGACTTATCAGAGGTAATACATAGCTGTTGTTTTAAGCCACTAAGTTTGGAACAGTTTGTTATGCAGCAGTAGCTAACTAATACAGACCCATACCATGATCCTCATTATCAATTCTATCATGAATTGCTTTCTCTTTGTTTTATACTTTTAGGAGGAAGGAAAGAAAGATGAATTAGGCTCAATAATTCAAGACAAGGACATCCATTCTGAAAGGAAGTGTCCAAAGTACTGAGTTGGCCAAAGTGAGGGACTTTGTTTCAAAGTCCCTCAGGGATAAGTGAGTACATGGAATAGCCTAGTCACCATCTTACTAATAAACTGCTACTAAGTATAATTTACTAAGACACAAAGGAGTGAAGGGACACAGAATGTTGGCTTGAGTTGGCACCAAGGAAATTTGCTGGCTCTACTCCCAGATCTAGCATCAGATTAATTTATGACACTTAGCAATGTCAGGCCTCCATTTACCTGGCTACTCCACAGAGAATAGTTGAGGTCCCAAGAGATCTATAATAGAATAACTATTCTAAGCATGAGTTATTTTTGGTTATAATTATATGGCATACATTCAGCTCTCTATATCTAATAGATGGGAGCTATAGCATAAACCATGCCAAATAATTAACACTAAAAATAAGTCTCATATTGAATCCCATTACGGTGAAAAAACTATTGGCAATGAAATTACCCTTACAATTATGTCTCGTGCAAACTAACATTGGTTTACATTTCCTGAGTGCCTGTCATCAAGGAAGGAATGCTTTGGCCACAGATGATCTATAGAGTTACTAACCTATAGATGCAAATTGAGAATTGACTGTTTCCCAGGTTATATATGGAATGTCTTCAGTTAAGTAACTGCAGCCTTTACCTCTTCATTTTCTTGTTCAAATCCTAAGAAAAATAACTCTACTTCTTCCTTGTTTTCCCTTCATCCATCTGACTCCCATGTCTCATGTAGTTCAAACAACTCTGACCCTTGTTTGCTTTCCTGTGTGTCTCTATACATATAACATCTAGCAAGAAAAGACTGGCCCCTGGTTCCTCCGTGGGGCCCAATTGGCCAAAGATTTAAAGGATTATCTCTTCCTGAGGGAGCAGTTGGAATTTTTATATTCACTAAATTAAATGTAAATATCTGGAATAACTAATCTGTCTAGATGTTCTGCAACTTCCCAGGGGATCTATTTCCAGTTAACTCATAGGGTAGTACTAAACACACAGAACTTAATTAAATTACAAACGCATGCAATAAAGCACAAGAAGAGGACACCACACACACAGACAACTCAGCTCTCAGCTTCAATGTCACCTTCAAAAAGAATATCTTTGAACCTTTATCTAAATTAGGTCCTAATACATCTTTAAGACAAGTACAGAAAATCTTAATTATTTGTTTACTTATATGTTTATTGTCACTCATCCTGACTAAAATACAAGAGACTTGAGGGCAAGATTCATTTCTTTCATTTTCAGTGCTGTTTCCCACAGCCTAGCACAGTGCCTAGCAAATTATAGAAGCTCAATGAATGAATGAGAGATGGAATGAATCGATAATTAAGATATATCCCTAGGACAAATTCAGATAGATTGTAGGGTTCTGAAGAAAAGGATTCCGAGACTGGAAGAGTTCCATAATCAATTAAAAAATCAGCCGTGGGTCTAAAGCACTTTTTCAATGTCACTTTTGACATTTGGGGCTGGATAATTCTCTGTTGCAGAGGACTGTCCTATGTACTGTAAACTGTTTAGCAGCATCCCTGTTCTCTATCCACTTGATGACAGTAGCACCCCACCCCTTGGTTATGACAATCCAAAATGTCTTCAGACATTGCCAAATGTCCCCTGGGGGGCAAAATTATGTTCCTGTCATAAGTTGAGAACTACTGTTCCAAGAGATGATGGTCAGGGTTGGGTATTATTATGTGAGCCAAGTATATACAGACATGGCAATAGAACATCATGAGAATACTGGGAAATTTGGAGGGTGATCTATAATATCTTTTATATTCTATTTAAAGATTTTTGAAAACTGTGTTCTTAGAAACCTAACCCTTCTAGGATCTTGATGGGTAGAGTTTAGCTTTAGGAATATAGTTTATATTTATTAAAACTGCCAAAACATTTAGAGTTATATGTCTGAAGCCAGACTTTAATCTTCTTTCTCCTAATTACATGCTTCCTTTACCTCTATTCAATAACCCATTCAGGAAGCTAATAATCTCAAGGTCACCACCTACAAGTAGGAAATAAATTACTCTTGCTTTGTTATAGACTGGGTGGAACAATATAAAAAGGCTATATTAGTGAAGCTTAATACTTAGTTACGAAATAGAGATAATACCTACCTCCTATACCTCTCATTACTAAGGAAAAAATGAGAAAATATAGGTGAGAGTGCTTTGTAAACAGTAAAGTGATCAGCAAATATCAGCTACGTACTTCCTTCCACAGTCTCCCCAATTCGTTCAACAGTGTTTATCACAGGGCACTTCAGTATCTGTTTATCGGTCCCATTAGACCCCAGGCTCCTCCAGGGTGGGACTAATGTTCTGTCCCTCTTTGTCCCTGGAGCTTAGTGCAGTTCCGAGGTCTGTGCTGGGGCACAAGCATTAAGTTCCTGCATGTGGAGTGTGTGATAGATTTATTATTGTCTCCATCGGTAGGGGAATCTGCCCAGCACACATGCCCCTCTTCTGGTAATAATCATACCTCCTACCCTATATGTGGGACCAAAGTGTCCCACCCTCCCATGGCCAAGGGGAAGGATGGCCCAATGAGCTAAGGCAGACCAGTCAGACTTTTCTAAGAATTTGGACCTTGAGCCAAGTGACACAAAGAGAGAAAACTGTGGGAGCTGAAATATCCCAACCCCAGCACCCTGAAGCAACTGCTTTTTAGTTCTTGATACCTAAATCTCCAAAGCTTCCCTGTTTCCTGTCTTTTCTGATATGCAGTTCTTCAGCTTTTCCTAAGAGGTACCCCATAGGCCCCCATTAAATGATTTCCCTTGTTATGGTAACCAGAGTTGGACTCTGTTGCTGACAACCAAAGAGCCCTCCGACTGAGTCCCCACCCCAAACTTCTTCTGTGGTTTTGCTACTATTTCAGCTTTCCCGTATCCTGAAGTGGATTATCAGCTATTAGCTCAGCATAAATTGTATTTGATTATCACTTGAAATGTGTATCATTTAAAGAACCCCTTAGTATCTAGAAAAGTTACATAAAACTTCTATGATGTAAAAAGAAATTCCTAAACTGTCATTTATCACTGTAGAGACACATGAAAGCCATATCCATTTGCTAGAGACTATTCTGGTCAAACATTTCCCTTCTGAAGAGAAGTTTCTTTCCTTTAGCACATAGTGTTGGGCAAGAGTGCAGCTTTCATCTGAGCCAGATTTCTAACTATACCCATACCTTTGCATGGTAAGCACTAAAAGCAACTTTGCATTCCCCTAAGATTCTGCCTGAAGGGTTTTAGCCAGGTGGCAGAGGTCTCAGAAGATGCTACTTTCTCTATTTAAAAAAAATCTAGGTCTCAGAAGATGCTACCTTTCTCTATTTAAAAAAATATCTAGACACAAGCCTAACTGAAGATCAGCATTACAATTTCTGGTCTCAGCCTCCATTTCTTCTGAACAAGGTCTGTGATTGCAGAGACCCTACAACTGATGCTGTTTCATCTAAGCCTGGCCATGCCCACAGGTTACATTTGACTTATTGCAAAGATCAAAATCACCGTGGCAGGATGGAAAGCAGGCTTACAGCCATTAGGTAAGATACTGTAAGCTTCCGAGTTGCTGATTTTACAATTTTGCATCTGAGAATGGAAAATAAGCATTGCTTTTTCAAACATGCTGGGAAATGGATGAGCTAAGACTCCTTTGAGTAATCAGCTTATCATTGTACCTTTCTAGTTAGGTGAACAAAATTCTTCAGCGTCTTTTTAAGTATTGCCTTCTCCTATGACCTTTTGGAGGTAAAGCTCTGATGATGTGAGTAGTCATGAAAATATAGCAGGATAATTTTCTTAGACAATAGTTTTGCCTGTTTGCCCTTGTTCTAATTTTGGAATTTCTTCTCTGCTTGTTCCAAAGTGGGTAGAGAGTTCCAGTTCTTTCCCCATCATGGTGTCATAGTTCAGAAATACCCAAGCTGGGGGAGCTACTCAGAGTCACAGTAGAATCTGTGACCTTGGTAAGACAAGCATTTTCCCAATGCCTCAGTCTGCTCAAAGTGAGGGCAAGACATTGTCTAAGGCTGTCAACAAGGTCGTGTTCTTGGGGATGACTGTGAAGCCCACTGCAGCTAGAAAGAAAGTGCCAGATCATGGCTTTATAAGAACCAGTGTCCCTACCCTGAGAACAGGGTTCCCTTCAGAAAGCACCTGAAGGGATGGGAAGTGCTAGTAAGGGGGACAAATCATTTTGAAGTGTGCCCCTGTAATGAGTTCCTGTTCCCGGGGTCCCCTCTGGAGGCAAGGAGGTGTCAACATTACAGGGGTCACCCTCCCTCGCGGGTAGTTCATCGGGATCCTGCAACCCAGGACCCTCCCAGGGAGTCTCTGATCTAAACTCCACTTCGCCAGAGGAGGCCAGTCTGGGGACTGTATTTCTGGGCAACCCAAAGAGCTGACCCTCTCATGTTCAATTGGTCCAATTTTGCCACAGACCCATCAAAAAGCATAATCAACCAGGAGAGTTTGCTTGGCTGTTCTCTTAAAAAGGGAAAAGACAATCAAGCCACCCAAATCATATTCAGTCTCTGATCCCAGCAGGGCCCCAATCTGCCCTCTGAATGCCAGGTTTCTTCCTGCAAATCACTCCACTTCCTGCAGCTGCTGCCGCCCAGAGACGAGAACAAGGGTCTTTCGCAAAGATGCTTTCAAGTTCCCTGAACGCGAATACCAGAAAGAAAGACAGATGAGAAAAGAAAAGGAAAGGAATGGAAGACAAAGGCAGGATGTAACACCACACCCCAACTAACATTTGTTCTGCAAACCACGAGAAGAGGAGGCAGGGGAGAAAGGAAAGGGATAAAAGTAGAAGAAAGAGAAAATAGGGGGAAAGGAGGAGAAAAGATGGAGGAGGGGGCAAGGGAGAAGTGAAAAGAAAAAAGAAAGCAGGAAAAACAAGCAAGAGGAAGAAAGAGCACAGGAAGGGACAACTGAGTACAAAGGATGAAGGGTGTTTCATTTATTTTCCACCTGAAATTTGACTTCTGCAGACCTAAGCACAGACTTGGCTTGGAGATGACTGTGGTGCGGTTTGTTTTTATTTTTAAAGGCTTACTTCAGTGCACCTACAGCTACTCAGCTGTAGTTTTAAAACAAACTCCCCCTTCAAATTCCAGGGCAGGCCAAACTTCAAGTCGAAAAGCCCCCCACTCACAGGCCAAGGCCTGGGCAGGGGTCCTGGTGGCAAGCGCACACGGGCTCTTCCCTGGTGGGCAGAAGGAGCCCCCCGAGGTGCACAGAAAGTTCTCCACCTTTTGGTACGAGAGCCTTTGTAATGACGGCCTAATGCTAACAAAACGATCTGATTGTTTTCCCAAGCATCCGTTCTCCCCTTAATAAACAATGATATTAGGTCTTTGGGAGAGAGAAGGAGAGAAATGCCACAGGAGATTTAATTTGCTGTAATCAACCCCTTTTAGCATGCAGAGTCACACAGTACGAGTAAAAGAATTAATCTCTACCAGAAAGAATTGCCTCTTTGGTGTTATGAATCTAATCACTTATGAGGCTGAGTCAGCAGTTTGGGTTTAGACAGAGCTCTCAGGAGTAAACGCCACAAGATCAGGTTTCAAATACGATCTGAATGGTACAGTTCATTGAATTTGGGGGCCTGTGGACTAGAACAGGGATGGAATGCAAATAGAGGCACTTTGCCTCTTTGAGACACCCCTGTGTTGGAAACATTTAAGGAATGAATAAAAAAATCCCCGGGCTTCTGAGCTACCTGTCTTAGATGTTACTTCCTTGATTCCATTCTCTAGGGTGGACTGTCAGGGCTGCCAATCGTATCTGGCACCCCTATTCTACCTGGGAGATGTGTGTGCTCTGTGCACGCTGCTTTATAATCCCCAGAGGTGGAATTTCATAGCCCAGCAATGCGTTTGCCTTTGACATTCTCCTAAGCAGGATTTATTGCTTCCAAGACAGATGTGACTTGAATTGATTATGCGTTTTAAGCAGTCACTCCTGAAGCAGCCTCGAGGTTCTCTAGAATACTTTTTGCCTGACTTCTTTCAGTTTGTAAGCTGATGTCAGAGTATTCCATCATAATCTCATATTATTAAGAGCCTTTTGGGCATGGAGCTGAGTGGGCTATTATACCCGCCAAGTTAAGGGAGGTGGTACCTACTCTTGAAGAAATATCCTACAACAATGTAACTGATTAGACATCTATCACTATCATCATGCACAGACCCAATGAAAGGATGGACATATAAGTTATTTAGAGCCCGTCTACCTTACACTTCTGATGAACTTAGAAAAGTATATTCACCTTTGGAATTCAGGTAAGAAGCAGTGTTAAAAACTGAAAGGAAAATAGTTGGATTTCCAAAAATACTCAATAAAGATTCTCATTAAAAATAACATATTTCTAGATTCTACTTCAAAACTCAAAACCACAAATCACCCCTGGCCATCCCCCCAAATGTTGGGTTTCCTTAGCATTTTCTGAGCTTAATAATGCTGATCTGAGAGGGTATATTTCAGATGCACAGTTGGGGGCATGTGGGTATTAGCAGAATTCTATAGACTTCAGTGATAGAAGAGTCGTAGCCACAATTAATGCTTCAAAAATTTAGGGTCTTAGAAAGAAAACAAACAAGAGTAGTAGCTTTAAACTAAATTTAATCACAACCCACTCATTCTATATTAGACTAAAAGGCAAGGGTCGGGGTGGGGGGAGTCACTGAGCCCTAGGTGTTGAAAGAAACAATAACATTTCCAAACACTACTTACTTTCCTACCTGACTTCCTGTGAATTTTTGCCGCGGTAAGAAAAGACACAACCCTCCTTCTTTTTAAGTGTGAGTTAAGGGAATATCTACCATATACTGCTCTATTTTATCTGGCTGTTGCAGTGAGAAAATTCCAGCAAGCACTGAGTTAGGATCAGGAGATTTTGACATTATAAAATGATCCTGCACAGTAACCATATTATATGGGATATTTTAGACTCATTGTATACAAGGGGGATAATCACTACCAACACCACTAATGCTGAGAGGTTGTCAAATGAATTAGGTATTTAGGGGGAGAGAAATCTCCTTACACAATGTTGAAACAATTTTAAATCCAGTTCTAGGATTTCATATATAAGGAGAGGGAAGAGATGAATGGTTAGCTATTCCCTTAGATTTTGCAGACTGAAGTTTACACAGTGTCTTTGGAGATCCACTTACAAAGTTCCCTTGCCTGGGACTGAGGAAAGCCAATCCTTTCCAGAGCAATACACTCTCTTTTATTTGGCAAAATGTTGTAAATTTCTTTTTTATTCTGAGTTTTAAAATTGGCTGTTCCTTCCTGCCTCCACCAGACAGGCTTCAGGAGAAAGGAAAGGCTGAATGACTGCCCATAGCAAAGGGGAGAGGCAAGAAGGGAGGATAGAAATGGAAGGCTTTGCATAATTTGGGCCAGGTCATCCCAGGGGCCCCCACTGAGCAACTTCAAACATTGGCAGGTGAGAAATGCACAAAAGCTTTGCCAGTTAAAGTCTTATTGGTAGAAGATCCAGGCTTCAGGATTGATTTTATAAACAAAACAGAAACCACTACCATAATAGAAACAAAAGCAAAGAGGCTGCAATTCAAAATCTCTGACACCGAGCAGAGCACAGGAAACAAGCAGTTACTCTGACCTCAGGACTGTTGAATAGAAAACCAGCTCGGGAAGAATGCTCCAGGGCAAACTAATGCAAAATCAGCAAACCGAAAGGACATTTTCTGAAACTTATTTCTAGATACTGAAGAGGTAGGAATAACCAAAAAATCTAGTTTAGCTTGACTTCACTGACAGAAAACTATCAATCTTTTAAAACACCGGGTGTTTGCCTATAGACATATCTGGAGATCCAGAAGGAGGAGATAAATTATTTTTAAATATTTCAATGAAATGGTGCATCAGGAGAAACTTTGAAGAATTACATCTCAACAATAGCATGCAATGAGCTAAATACCTTCCGCAATAAATTCATTGCTAACATTAACAACAACAAAAAATCAGTGCAGATTTGCTTACTTGGTGATGCATCAACTGTACCAAAATATTCATTAGTTACTCAGTGATGCTGTTTGGAATAAGTGTTTGCTTCACTCCGAAGGCTTTGCCAGCTTTGATGTCTGCCAAGTTTATATGTAAATGGATTTTCACTTTTCCAACGCTAATGGGAGAGCTGTTAAATTCTCAGAGACAATGCATATATTATTTTTAAGCCCTATTACTTTGACTTAAAGACAAACCATTTTAATACTAAATCCCAAATAAGCCCTAATCAGAAATCCAATACCCGATATAGCAGAATGCCTGTTATGTGGCTATTTGTCGCAAAAGTAGATTTCAGTAAGTGCGGTAGCTTAACATTAAAAAAGTACAACCTACTCTATCTAAAAAATACAACCCACTCTTGGTCTTTGTACCTGAGCATCCATTAAGAGATGCCTCATCAATATCATGGAACTCTTCAGTGTCTCCTTCTCAGTGGGTAGAAAGGGGTCTTTATCCTCTTCCAGTGCCGTCGATTTGGTGACAATAAAATGGGAAATCTGGTCATTTAGGGTGTGCAATGATTGCACAGCTGCAAAAAAAGAAAGAAAGAAATGTGGAATCACAGCAAGTAACTGTCAAAGAGAAATTGGCTTGCAATTAGAGACCAGCAAGAGTGTACATACAAGGTTTAAACCAGGCAGGTATCAAGAACCCAACATATATATGAATCCCTTCAACAAGTGTGCTCAACAGAGAACAAATATTTATTGAACACTAACCAAAGGCCAAGCTTTTTATAGAGCTCTTGGGGATATAATTGTGAGCAGAAAGAGACATGGTGCTACCCACATGGAGTGTCCAGTCCTGCTGGGGAAACCGAAAAGAAACAAATATGAAAATAGATGTAGGAATATGATTTTGTGGTAAACGTTCATGAATGACAGAGCTTAACAGGGCAAGAGGGGACCATCCTAGAATAGATTTGCATTCATGGTGAGATGGCTATTTGCCTCCAGGCAGATGGGCTCTGTCATGTCATTAAACTTTATAAAGGGACAATGGCCATGTTTCCCAATTGGTACCACATGTGGCTGGGGGGATGATTATTTCTCTATAACTCTGATAGCATTTACCATCCGTCATAAATTTTAAGATTTTACTTATTCATTTTGCTTGTTGTCTCTTTCTACTACTGTGCTACTATGCATTCACCAAGAGGAGAGGTTTTTGGTTTTTTTTTTTAATCTCTTTGTTTACTGCTATATCCCCAACAACTGGAACAGTGGTTGGCAGACAGAAGGTGCTCATTAAATATTGTTGAATTAATTTCCTTACATTTCTTTGAATTAAAATTCTTTGCCTTATTGAACTTCTATAATTTTCATGTAAATCCATCCTTTCAAACCAAAAACAAGTAAATCCTAGGCATTCTCAGTAAAGCCTTTCGCTAACCACAGTGCTGAGGGGAAAGGTAATCCTCAAAAATGATAGAAATTGGAAACACTCTGAGGACTTCTGCTTCTGGCAGGAGGGTCCAGATTACCCTCTTGCTGTAAATAACTGGAAAACTAGAGAATATTTTGGAAACATCTATTTTCAGACATTTAACAACATTCAGCACTGGACTATGATCCATAAAACAGCTGAACAAAAACCAAGTTCCATCTTATCACTGCCCAGGCATTCTGCAAAGAAGGAATTTCCAGATTTCAGCGCAGGGAGGAGGAACCCGAGCAGTGCTCAGCGATCTCCCTGAATTGGGGAGGCAGAGATCAGGGAGGATACCTTAGCTGGAATTTGCAGAATAGAGAACTGAAGTAGAGGGAGTTACATGAAATCTCTACGAATCAGCATAAGGTCCCTTTGAGTTGTTGGCTGAATATCAACCCTGTGTATAAATGAAACCCTACATGACCAGGCAAGAAAATCTTCCAGGAGAGAACAGTTACTGAAGCTACTATAAGCCAAACAATTCCAAGAGATCACACAGGGCCACAAGTTATTCACATTCCAATCAGCCAGAATGGAGGGACTTTGATGAAAATAGACGTATTCAGTAGAGGCGCCAGAAGGGCCAGGCTTTAGCAATAGGACTAATTATCCCAAGATTAAAAACTACCCTAGCTCTACCCAAAAGGATCTTAAAGTAAGGCTTGAAAATATTGAACTGATCTACAATTAATGCACCTGTCCAAAAAAAAAAAAAAAAAGAAAAAAGAAAAGAAAGAAGAAAAGAAAAGAAATTGGGCATTCTTTATATAAGTATAACAAAATCTAGTCCTCTAAAGTATAAAATTCATCATGTTCAAAATTAATAAGTATCCAGTAAAAGCTACCAGACATACAAAAAAAGCAGGAAAATGTGGCCCATAGCCTGGAGAGAAATCAGTGTATAGAAACAGACCTAGAAATAGCAGAAATGATAGTATTAGCAACATGGCTATTAGGGCATCTATTATAAATAAGCATTGCATGTTTAAGGTTGTAAAATAAAACATGAACATAATAAGGAGAAAATAGAATACTTAAATCAAAACCAAATGGAACTTCTAGTGATGAAAAATACACTATATGAAATAAAATTTTAACTGAATGAAATTAATAGCAGATCAGACAATGAAGAAGAAAAGATCAGTGAACTTGATGTCATGGCAATAAAACTATCCCAAATGAAGGAACAGTGTCTCAATATCAAACTTTCTAACACATATGCAATTGGAGTCCTCGGGGGTGGGGAGGAAACAACATTTGAAGAAATAACAGCTGAATGTTTCTCTAAGTATGATAAAACTATAAACCCACAGATCAGAGAATCTCAATAAACCCAAAGCAGGATGAAAAAAAATGGAAACTATGCCATACCATGGCATATTATAATCAAATTGCTAAACAAACAAACAAGCATACAGTGAGCAAGAAAAATCTTAAAATCAGCCTGAGGAAAAAGGTGGATTACATTCAACATATTTATCCTCAGAATCTATATAAACCAGAAGATAAAGGAGTGACAGAACATACTGAAAGAAAAAAAAAAAAAAAAAAAAAAAAAAACTTGTCAACCTAGAAATACATGACCAGCAAAAATACCTTTCAAAAATGAAAAATATGGATTTTTTTGATAAACAAAAGCTGTGAGAATTCATACCAGCAGACCTGCATTATAAGAAATGTTAAAGGAAGTTCTTTAGACAGAAAGAAAGTGACATTAGACAGAAGCTTTCGTTTACACAAATGAATAAAGAATTCCTGAAAGGGAAAATGTGTGAGTAATATAAAAATATTTTTCTCATATTTTAATTCATGTAAAAGATAACTGACAGTTTAAAGCAAGAAGCAATAATTATGCATTGTGGAGTTTATAATATATACAGAAATAAAATGTGTAACTGCAACAGCACAAAGGATGAGGGGGAGCCAATGGAAGTAAATTGTAAGTTTCATATACTATACATAACATGATATATGATTATTATTTTAAAGTAGACTATCATGAATTAAAGATGCACATTGTAAACTCTAGAGTAAGCACTAATAAATAAACAGATGGTAGATTAGGTCAATAGATAGATATAGATAAAAAGATGATAGAGATGGATAGATTACAGATAGATGGATAGATAGATATAGATAGATAGGCAGATATAGATAGATGATACATGAAAAATGGTTTTGAACTATGGAAAGTCAAGCTTGGAATACTGTAGTTGCAACTATAGACCATAGAGTAGACAGAATAAAGGATATGACATCTGAGTAGTTTCTCACTGCACAGTTAGACTGGAAAACTCTTTCCTTGGTTGAGCTAAGATGGAGAAAGGTGAACAATAAAGTATGGGGCTGATACATGCCTACCCCATATACCCATCCCCCAGTGGAGGTGATTAGAAAAACCCAGACAGATTTGGGGCTCTGAAAGCAGAAATACCTTAGTGTCCCATACCCTGCTCTGCTCTGTTTTGGGTAGATCTGTCTCCTGACTTATCATCCCACTTACTACCTCTCCATTCTTACCACCTCCTTTAAGGCATAACTGAGGAGCCTATGTGGACATAGTTCCACCTGGGGTACCACATAGAGCAAGCCTAGGGGCATAGAGTGTCAGGGTGGCCAAAGGGTGTCACCACCCACCCGTCCTTTTACAGGGGACAAGGTGAGGCCCAGAGAGATCACCCAGGTGCTGGAAGAAGCTGTAGCAAGTAGGCTTACAGGACAGATTCTAAAGCCAGTCTGCCTGGATCTCAGTCCTGTGTTCCCTCCAACTTGCTGCATAGCCTTGGGTCAATCACTTAACACCTCAGTTTTCCCAACTATAATGAGGATACTAATAGTATTACATCACAGAGTTGCTCTGAGAATTAAAGAAGACGGTTTGGAAAAAGCACATGACACACTACCATACCATGTATAAGCCCATAATAAACATTAACTATTATAACTCCATAATTTATACTTGAAGTACTTAACTTGCTGATATTAACTAGCTGTTATGTATGTAACTGAGGTTAATTATTAACTCCTTAAGGTCAGACCATCTATTTTTCTATTTATTTTCTGTCCTCAGTTACAATTAGCCCAGTGTTTCATACACAATGAAAACTTAATAAATGCAAGTTGAGTAAGTGGAAGTAATGATATAAGGGAAGAAATGCCCCTTCCTCTTGTTTTTCTGTATGGACCTAGTCTTCAAGTTGGGGTCATCCTGAATTAGGCTTGTGTAATGGGTAATTTATGGTTTTTTTTTCTGGTTAGCATCCTTCCTCTAATAAAAGAAGAGCTCTTTCCCTTTTGGAGAAACATCCGCTCCCACTTGTGGTTAATTTAGGGCTAGTCCTATAACTGTGTCCCAAGGGTCGGCCCAGGGCTGGCCAGCCCAAGCATTTCACTTCCCTGGCCACAGTGGTTGGGTCAGGAGAAGGCATATGACCCAAAAGCGGTCAGTAAGATTTTCTTTATCTTTTTTAATGCAATTTTACTGAGATACATTCACATACCATACAATGCACCTGAAGTATACAATCAGTGAATCCCAGTAACATAACATAGTTGTGCATTCATCATCATGATCAATTTTAAAACATTTTCATTACTCCAAGAGGAAAAAAGAGAGAAAGAGAAAACCCAAAACATCTCACACACCCTATCCCCCCCATCTTTGACCCCTAGCATTGGTGCAGTACATTTATCACTGCTGATTAAAGAATATTGAGATATTACTGTTATCTATAGTCCATAGTTTGCAATAGGTGTTTTCCCCATATATCCCTGTATTATTAACTCCTTATAATAGTTTTGTACATTTGTTCTGGTTCATGGAAGAAATTTTTTTATATTTGAATTGTTAATCACAGTCATCATGTACCACAAGTTTTACTGAACTAACGCAGTCTAATGTTTTAATCTCTGGCTTTCCTTCTGGTGCATATTTGACACTAAACTTCCACTATAACCACATTCACACATGATTCAGCCCTGTTAATTATACACAATAATGTGCTACTGTGCTGGTTTGAATCTGTTATGTACCCCACAAAAGCCATGTTCTTCTAATCTAATCTTGTGGGGGTGGACCTATTATGGGTGGGATCTTTTGATTAGATTGTTTCCATGGAGATGAGACCCCACCATTCAAGGTAGGTCTTAATTGTCTTAACTGTCACTGTCTATGAGAGTATAAAAGTCAGAGACATTTTGAAAAAAGTCCAGAGACACTTAGAGAGAAATGCTCAGAGACATTTTGGAGACAGCCATTGAAACCAGAACAAGGAGAAAAGCTAAGAGATGACATCCAGAGTTTGCCCCAGAGAAGCTAAGAGAGAATCCCAGATGCTTAGAGAGAAATGCCCTAGGAGAAACAAGCAAGGAGGCACAGGAGTTGAGAAAGAGAAGCTAGGACAGAAGCCCAGAGACATTTTGGAGAAAGCATTGGAAACCAGAAAGTAACCCCAGGAGAGACCCAGCAGATCCGGCCACATGCCTTCCCATGTGACAGGGGAACCCCAGATGCCATCAGCCTTTCCTCAGTGAGGGTATCCTCTTGTTGATGCCTTAGTTTGGATACTTTTATGGCCTTAGAATTGTAAATTTGTAACCAAATAAATCCTCTTATAAAAATCAATAAATTTCTGGTATTCTGCATTCTTGCAGCTTTAGCAAACCAGAAGAGCTACCGTCACCTCTATCCATTTCCACTCATTTAAATTCAACTTAGTTAAAAATTCTGCCCATCTTAAGCAACCGTTCCCATTCTCTAGTCTCTTTTATCTCCTGGTAACTTATATTCTAGATTCTATGTCTATGAGTTTACATATTATAATTAGCTCATATTAGTGAGATAAGACAATATTTGTCCTTTTGTGTCTGACTTATTTCATGGAACATAATGTCCTCAAGGCTCAGCCACATTGTTGCATGCTTCAGGACTTCATTCATTCTTACTGCTGAATAATATTCCATAGTATGTACATACCACATTTTGTTTATCCATTCATTGGTTGATGGACACTTGGATTGTTTCCATCTTTTGGCAATTGTGAATAACACTGCTATGAATATTAGTGTGCAAATGTTTGTTTGTAGCCCTGCTTTCAGTTCATCGGGGTATATCCTGAGTAGTGGGATTGCCTTGTAGAACAACTCGATTCTTAGTTTTCTGAGGAACCACCAACCCATCTTCCACAATGGCTATACCATTTTACATTCCCACCAGCAGTGAATAAGTGTTCCTATTTCTCCATATCCTCTCCAACACTTGTAGTTTCCTGATTGCTTAGTAGTGGCCATTCTAATAGGTGTGAAATGATATCTCATTGTTGTTTTCATTTGCATTTCCCTAATAGCTAATGAAGATAAGCATTTTTTCATGTGCTTTTTTAGCCATTTGTATTTCCTTTTTGGAAAAATGTCTATTCATGTCTCTTGCCCATTTTTAATTGGGTTGTTTGTCTTTTTATTGTTGAGTTGTAGGATTTTTTTTTTTTATATTCTGGATAGCAAACCCTTATCAGATATGTGGTTTCCAAATATTCTCTCCCATTGAGTCAGATGCTTTTTCACCCTTTTGACAAAGTCCTTTGAAGCACAGAAGTATTCAATTTTGAGGAGGTTCTATTTATTTTTTCTTTTGTTGCTTGTGCTTTGTGTATAAGGTGTAGGAAAACTATCACTTATCGCTAGATCTTGAAAATGTTTCTCTACATTTTCTTCTAGGAGTTTTATGGTACTATCTCTTACATTTAGGTCTTTGATGCATTTTGAGTTAACTTTTGCATAGAAAGTAAGATAGGAGTCCTCTCATTCTTTTGGTTATGGATATCTACTTCTCCCAGCACCATTTATTGAAGAGACTATTCTGTATTGGTGGGCTTGGGAGCCTTGTCAAAACTCAAATGACCATAGATCTGAGGGTCTATATCTAAACACTCAATTCAATTCCATTGATCAATATGTCTATCTTTATGCCAGGACTATGCTGTTTTGACCACTGTGGCTTTGTAATATGCTTTAAAGTAAGAAGCATGAGTCCTTCCACTTCATTCTTCTTTTCAAGATGTTTTTGGCTCTTCAAGGCCCCTTTTCCTCGAGAGAGAAAGAGATGCCCAGCCAGACCCAGCTGTCCCAACCACCCCAGCCCAGTTGCCAGATATGTACACAAAGAAGCTATCTTGAACATTTCAACCCTAGAAGATGCAATATAAAGAAGAACCAAGGAATCCAACTATCAGCCATAATCAAGGCCCTAGAATATGGGCCTGGTTGAGCCATCCCAGTGATCCCTAGCCATTCAGGTCATCCCAGATTAGCGCACAGTCACTGTGGAGCAGAGACAAGTCACCCCACTGTACCCTGCCCATGTTCCTGACCCACAAAACCGAGCGCAGAATAACGTGATTTGTTACACAGCGGTGGATAACTGGAATGCTATCAATGAACTATTCAATGAGTGTTTAGTTCATTTTACCTAAGCATATCACTCAGCACATAGTAGGTGCTTGATAAACATGTGTTCAAAAGAATAAAAAGAAAGAACAAATAAATAAAGGAAAAGGTGACTCCATTCTATTTTGTTCCTTATCCTTGCCCCCTAATCCTAGAACTATGTGTTATGCACATTCTTCTTCATTTGGCCTATAAAAATCTAAACTAAATAATGCTCTTCTTAAAAATGTATGATGGATTACAGAATGAAAGCCATATATAGGCTTTCTTACCTTTCTTACCTACCTGAGTTTAGGAAATTGAGTCATAAAAGCTAGTTTATTTGGTTGGTTGTTCCGAATGTGAAATGATGTTAAATTTACATCATGTTATTTTGGTCTACAAATTTGAAGACATGTATTTCTATAACAGACTTATTTATATGAAGTGTTCATTTGGAATTTAACTGTATATTAATGAGTATTTATTTAGGTTTCAGATAAGGATGGCACATTCATGGTTTGGCAGAAGAAAAAAATTAAAAGTTTCAACATTTTGTGTCATTAGCAAAAATAGAAGGTGCACATATAATTTCTTAAAGTTTTCAGAAGAGGAATAACAGCTTACCATACTGTGCCTCTGTTTTTATGGATCAGATGAAGTATAGAACAGGAAATAATAATAATAATAATATGACCCCAAACACTCATTTTATGTAGGCAAGTCCAGATGTCACTGAGATGGGCTATTATGCATTTACAGAAAAATATGCCACGGAGTACAGCCTCCCCACAAGAAGCTCCATGGATTTTATGATCTTGTCATTTATATGGTCGATAGACATGAACTAATGATCAAATTTATCCCTGCATGTTAAACAACCTTTGCTTTTCGTGTATCTCAAATTCTGTGATGTGTTTTGCATTAAAATGCTCACAAGTTTCCAGTTCTTACTTTAATATGGGCTCATTAAATAAATGAAGCCTAAATAATTCAGGTATTTTTCCCCCATTGTGATAATAAAAACTCAGTCTGCAAGTCAAAACTTGATGGTGGGGAGGATATGGAGAAATTGGAACTCTCATACATTGCTGGTGGGCATGTAAGATGGTGCAGCCACTGGAAAAAAATAATTTGGCAGCTCCTCAATAAGTTAAACACAGAATTGCCATATGAACCAGAGTTCCACTCTTAGGTGGAATTCCACCCAAGAGAAGTGAAAACATTTGTCCACATAAAAATTAGTAAACAGGTGTTTGTAGCAGCATTATTCATAATAGCCAAATGTAGAAACAAGCCAAATGGTCATCAGCTGGTCAGTGGATAAACAAAATGTGGTACATCCATACAATACAGTAGTCTTCAGTCTTAAAAAGGAGTGAAGTACTATTACATAGCACAACATGGATGAATCATGAAAACTTGCTAACTGAAAGAAGCCAAAACAAAAGGCAACATATTGTATGATTCCATTTATCTGCACTATCCACAGTGGGCAAATCCATAGAAACAGAAAACAGACTAGTGGTTGCCAGGGTCTGGGGAGAAGAGAAATGGAGAGTGGCTGCTTAACGGGTATGGGGTTTCCATTTGGGATGATGAAAATATTGTGGGACTAGATAGTTGTGACTTTTGAGGGGTCCCTGGCTTGTCAGGATAACACTGTTGATCCCATGGTGGGATGGTGGCAGAACCCAATATGCTATCTTGGCTCCAGTGGAAAAAACATAAGTTTTGCATTTGGTCAGGTTAAAAGTAGGTAACAAAATAAACTCTTAGAACCCAGGATTCAACATGCTGATGATGAATTCTCCACACTCTTCTTTAAACGGTAGATTTGCAACAGACCCAGAGTTACCTTGAGGTATTGAGAAATGCATGTGAATTTATTTAGATGCAGAACAACAGTGCAGCAGAAGAGACCAAACAGGCCATGGAAAAAAGCAGTGACGGTGTGTGCAAGGCAGTGGTGAGTCCAAGAGAGGTGGCCGATTGGTTTCCTAGGGCTGTCATAACAAATTACCACACACTGTTTGGTTTAAAACAACAGAAATCAATTATCTCACATTTCTAGAGGGCAGAAGCCCAAATTCAAGGTGTCGGCAGGGTCATGCTCCCTCCCAAGTGTCTGGGGAAGACTCCCTCCTTGCTTCTCCCAGCTTCTGGTGGTTGCCGTCCATCCTTGGCCTTCGTTGGCTTGTGGCAGCACCACTCCACTCTCTGCCTCTGTCTTCACGTGGCCCTCTCTCTTCCCTCTGTGTCTGGTCTCTGTGTCCAAATTTCCCTCTTCTTACAAGGGCACCAGTCATTGGATTAGGGCTCCCTCTACTCCAGGATGATCTCTTTAAATTGATTCCACCTTCAAAGAACGTATTTCCAAATAAGGTCACATTCCCAGGTTCTGGGAGTTAGGACTTGAGCATGTCTTTTTGGGGTCACAATTCAACTCAGAGTAGACGGTGGCCATTACAGAACCTGAATAAGCCTGAAGGGCTTGAGAGCTAATGAATGACAAAGCGGGAAGGAGCTACAGTGAGTCCCACGGAAGCGATATAGCTCAGATCCACATTGTGGAGGATAAACGTGGCCCAGACTTAGAAATCCAAGCCCATGGCCAGAAAGAAGCTTGGGGGAGGTCTAGCCCATGGCAGTGAGTGCACCTTTTGAGGTGGGAGTACACCTTTTTGAAGGGTGTGGTTAAGGGCTTGGACTTTGGAATCAAATTTCCTGAGTCCGAATCCCGCCTCTGTCCGTTCCTGGCTGGGTAAACTTGGGGAAGTGACTTCATGTCTTTGTGCATCACTTCTCATCTATATCTAAAGCTGTATCTCATTCTCAGTCATGTTGTGAGGATTCAACTAACTGATACAAATAATGTAATTAGAACAGTGCCTGGCCCAGAGTTAGTAGGCAGTGATAGCTCTCAGTGATTGTCATCGTGATTATTACAAATGGTGCTGCCTAATTCCCATGAGCCTCCAGCATGGTCCTGACTCAACCATCCAAGAGTCCACCCAACTGCAGAGGTCACCTCTCAGCTTTTGATGTCCCAGGTGGCATTGGAGGTTCACTGGGCACCACCGCTGCCTATTCTCACAGCCCTGTCTGCCTAGACCAACATGACACCTTCTTCACCCCACTCCCGGTTGACTGGGCCTGACCAAAACAGCCCAGGGGTCTGAAAAAGGGTCTGAGACATGGAGTGAAGTTAAGTGGCTGGACATGCATCACAGAAACTCTGTGGATGGTCATATTCTACTGTGCAGTCTGGATGTAGGAAAGACAGGGTAGGAAGAAGAAGAGGGAGGAGAGAGAAGAGAGAAGGGAAAAGAGGGAGATGTAAGCATGGAGCAGAGGCAGAGCCTGCAGCTTTCTTATCCTTGGTTTCAGTCCCTCCTGAGACAAGTTGCCTTCCTGCTCTGGCTCACCTTTGAGCAAGGGAGAAACTCAAGATTTCTGTTACCTGTACCAACAGAACCCTACTTAATACAAATCCCACAGCTGAGGTTCTTGGTATACTTGTGACATTTGCATTTTATCACTCAAGGTCTCCAGACTACACATGAACTATGCTACTCTTTGAGGTTAGTATTTCCCATGCCTTGCTCAGAGAATGGTGGTGGTAATGATCACAACAACAACAACAACAATAACAAGAGCAGCTGCTATTTATTAAGCACTTACTGAATGCCAAGCACTGTACAGAGCAACTTGCATGCATTCTCACATTTCATCTTCACAAAACCCATGCTTTAGGTACAGTTTAGTCTATCTTTCTGTTAAGGAAACCAAGGCTCAAAACTTTTGCTAATTTGGTCATAGCCACATAACCATGTACTTGTGAAAGGTTCTAAGCAATTTTTGCTCTCCCTGCCGGACTGAACAGATACCTCTATCTCGCTCAAATGATAAAATGCAATCTGTAATTGCATGAAATCTGTGAAGCTCAAGCCCTAAGATCCCAACAATTTGATATTCAAGTAACACAATCCTATGGCCTGCAATGGGTATCATGTCCATCCACTATTGCAATCAGACAGCTGCCTGCTTGCCAATCTCACCTGTCTCCTTCAGAATAAGCACAGAAAGCTACCTCCAATGGAACACAGCCCTGAGCACTATTATTCAACCAAATATCAGAGCAGCAATTTGCAGAGATAACAGGTGCTTTCACTCTCAGTGTTTCCTACAAGGGCTCCAGAACTGAAAACTGAGCTAAAGAACTCTCTAGTGCTCTGTGGTTGCACCTAGATGGGATCTAACCACACACTGTTCCCCTGCCTTTCAAAATGCTTCACTTCTGTTACCTGCTGCTTCCCAGCATTACCATGGCCAACTTCACTTTGACCTCAGAGAAGCTGCAAGGTAATAAATTACAATAAGGTTGCCCTGTGGAAATGGATTTTGACAAAATCTTGTAGCCAGAAGATTTGCTTGGGCCTAATACATGGATTCTCATTTGAATGTCGTTGTCCAAGTAAAAACTGCAATGAGAAAATGGACTTTGGCCCCTGGAGGAGGGAGTGAAGCCAAGGACATGTCAACCTTCTAGTGACAGAAGATGGACTGCTGTAACTGTAGTCCTGATGGGAAGCACTCCCTATTGGTGGGAGGCTAACTTCACTCTTGGAAACAATAAATTTCCTGAAAAGAAACTGAGAGGTCATCACTGTTCGACCATTCTGGTCCCCATTCAGATCTGATAGGCATCCTAAATCTGGGTTTTAGGGTTGCGGGTTCCTATTTTTGGGGGTGGTCTATTCATACCATGCCCCAGTTCCAGCCTGGATTCCTTTCCCCAACCTTTTACCTCTTCTCTCCCCAACCCTTCCATAGTTCTCCAAATTCCATTTTCCAGATATTCCCAGATTCCACATCTGTATTCAGTAGGAGAGCTTAGCCTCCCTTTTCAAGTCAGACAACTGTGAAATGGCATATGATCCCCACCCCAAGGGACTTTGCAGGGGTGGGAGGAATTGGGGGAAAGCAATACTTTCTATTATAAAACAACAACAACAACAACACAATGAAACCTGGAATAAAATGCAAAATTCAAATGAAATTTTAATACAAAACACAAAATTTCAAAGATGCCTATTTGTCCCTGACCTTGGGGATCCTAGTTCCCCTTCCTGTCCCTTAGCTGTATTTTGAAAGTAAAGTTTGAGAATCCTAGAGCTTTTAACCTAAAGCCCCGGAGCATCTCAGCCTTCTCATGTCAGCTTAAAGGCTGCTGTGGCCCTTCAGTTCCTCACACAAAATTAGAGGATATTTGCAACTTACCTTTCACTTTCTTATTGAGTCAAAAAGAGATAAAACCTCACTCATATCTGGAGAAGAAAGTGTACTCTGAGTGATTTTTTTAAAAAATCTAAATTAAATAAAATTTTAAAGTAAAGTAAATATATTTCCAAAAGTGAAGAACTAGAAGCAAATCAAGCAGATATGAATAAAACTAGAGGACCTGGAGACAGAAGATGGCAGCACAGAGAGGAGAGGAAGCTAGTTTGTCCCCCTGGAACAACTAATAAACAACTAGAAACAACTAGTAAATAATCTGGAATAACTGCAGGGGGACAATTGTGACTGTCCACTCATCATACACCAACATGAATTGAGAGGAATGCCCAAGATCACAGTATAAAATCTTTAAGTAAAAACTGCAGATCCAAGCTGGGAGGCCCCTACCCCCATGGCCTGAACTGTAAAGTCTTGTGGTGCTAGAGAGCAGCACTCTCCCAGCAAGTGAATATAGCTCAGGTGAGCTCCAACTGGGGGTTTAAACAACAAACGTGGAGTGCTCGATACAAGCTATGAATCCCCAACAAGCAGACAGAGGCTTTTGGTAACAACTGACCTGGGAGAGATGGAAGGTGGCTATGCACTGGCCCTGAAGGGGGTTTTCTGTCCCTTTTTTAGCTCAGTGGAAAAAGCCTGAGCCATTTTCATTTCCCAGTGCTCTGACCCAGACAAGAGTGGAGATAGCATAGGTAGAAAGACTATTCAAATGTAAATGACCTCTCCCTAGGAGGTAAATCTTCTCAAAGAGGAATAAGGTCATGCCAAGCTCTACTACTCACCTTCCATTCAGAACCAGACCCCAGAACCTTGGGGAAAACAACCACAGGCCACCCCTCCTTACACCAGTCTGGAGCTACAGGCTGACAGGCGCCATCTGCCAGGCAGAAAAACATAGTGACTTGAGGCCGCATAGGGTGTACCAATCTTCTAAGACACCCTCAGGGAAACCAGATACTATTCCCTCCTTCCAAGACCTGAGCCTGTTCTCGTCTGGGAAAACCTGATTGGGGTAACCAAGGAAACCAGATGCCTAGACAACAGAAAACTACAACATACACAAAGAAAAACGAAATTATGCCCCAGTCAAAGGAACAAACTTACACTTTAACTGAGACACAGGAATTTAAATAACTCATACTAAATCAGTTCAAAAAGTTTAGGGAAGACATGGCAAAAGAGATGAAGCAAATAATGAAATCACTGGGCATACATAAGGTCGAAATCGAAAGTTCGAATAAACAACTGGCAGAATCTATGGAAATGGAAGGCACAACACAAGAGATGAAAGATACAATGGAAACATACAACAGCAGATCTCAAGAGGTAGAAGAAAACACTCAGGAACTGGAGAACAAGGCACCTAAAAGCCTATGCACAAAAGAACAGATAGAGAAAAGAATGGAAAAATATGAGCAATGTCTCTGGAACTTAAGGACAAAGTGAAATGCAAAAATGTAGTGTCATTGGTGTCCCAGAAGGAGAAGAGAAAAGAAAAGGGGCAGAAGCAATAATAGAGGAAATAATCAATGAAAATTTCCCACTTCTTATGAAATACATAAAATTATGGAGACAAGAAGTGCAGCATACCCCAGACAGAATAGATCTGAATAGGCCTATGCCAAGACACTCCATAATCAGATTATCAAATGTAAAAGATAGAGAATCCTGAAAGCAGCAAGAGAAAAGCAATCCATCACATGCAAAGGAAGCTTGATAAGATTATGTGTGGATTTCTCAATAGAAACCATGGAGGCAAGAAGGAAGTGGGGTGATATATTTAAGATACTGAAAGAGAAAAACCACCAACCAAGAATCCTATATCTGGCAAAAACTGTCCTTCAAATATGAGGGAGAGCTTAAAATATTCTCTGACAAACAGACAATGACAGAGTTTGTGAACAAGATACCTGCTTCACAGGAAACACTAAAGGAAGCACTGCAGACAGAAAGGAAAAGACAGGAGTGAGAGGTTTGGAAAACAATTTTGGGAGATAGTAGCACAGCAATGTAAGTGCACTCAACAAAGATGACTGTGAGCATGGTTGAAAAGAGGAAGGTTAGGACCATGTGGGACACCAGAACAAAAAACAAAAGATAAAGACTGTGAGTGCATAAACCAGTGAAACCTATAGTGCTCAATGATTGAAATAAAAGGTACAAATATGTTTCTACATGAGGTAAAAGAAATGAATGTCAACATTGCCAGGTGTTAAAAATAGGGTGGGATTGGGGGAAAAGTACAACCAATGCAAACTAGAGACTATAATTAACCGAAACATTGTATTATGCTTCCTTTAATATAGCAAAGGCAGTATACCAAAGCTAAATGCATATGGGGGTGTGGGGGGTGACATAGGGGAAGGGTATGTGTTCTAGTTTGCTAATGCTGCAGAATGCAAAACACCAGAGATGGACAGGCTTTTATAAAACAGGGGTTTATTTTGCTACACAGTTACAGTCTTAAGGCCACAAAATGTCCAAGGTAACACCTCAACAATCAGGTACCTTCACCAGAGGATGGCCAATGGTGTCCGGAAAACCTCTGCTAGCTAGGAAGGCAGCTGGCGTCTGCTCCAAAGCTCCGGCCTCTAAACGGCTTTCTCCCAGGACGTTCCTCTCCAGCAAGCTTGCTCCTCCTCAAAACGTCACTCACAGCTGCACTCACTTCCCTCTCTTTGAGTCAGCTCATGTATATGGCTCCACTGATCAAGGCCCACCCTGAATGGGCAGGGCCACGCCTCCATGGGAACATCTCATCAGAATTATCACCCACAGCTGGGTGGGGCACATTCCAAGCAAATCTAACCAGCACCAAAATTTCTGCCCCACAAAACAACAAAGATAACGGCATTTGGGGGACACAATACATTCAAACCGGCACAGTATGGGACTCCTGGCACTGGTAATGTTGTCTGACTTTATTCTACTTTAGTTTAATCCTCTCTTTTCTGTTGTTGCTTTCTAGCTGTCATGTCTTTTTTTCTCTCTCTCTTTCTTTATTCTTTTTCTTTTCTCCCTCTACCTTCTTTGTCTCTTCCTCCTTTGTGGAAGATATGGAGATGTACTTATACAGATAGTGCAATGGTGCTGAATACATAAATATGTGATATACAGGGAACCATCAATTGTTTACTTAGGATGGAATGTATGGTGTGTGAACAAAATTGTCTTAAAAACAATGGGTTGATGAAGAAACCGTGAGGGCACTGTACGGAGTGAAATAAGACAGACACATAAGGACAAATATTGCAGGGTCTCACTGATATGAACTAATTATAATAGGTAAACTCATAAACATGAAATATAAGTTACCAGGATATAGAACAAGGCTAAAGAATAGGGAGCAGTTGCTTATTATGAGCAGAATGTTCAACTAGGTTCATCTTAAATGTTTGGAAATGGACAGAGGCGATGGTAGCACATTGTGAGACTAACTAACAGTGCTGAGTGGTGTGTGAAGGTGGTGGAAAGGGTAAGCTCAGAGTCATGTATATCACCAGAAGGAAAGTTAGAGGTTGAAAGATGGGAATGTATAAAACAGTGAACCTTGTGGTGGACAATGTCTGTGATTAATTGTACAAATATTAGAAATCTCTCTCATGAACTAGAACAAATGTATGATAGTATAACTATAAGTTAATAACAGAGGGGCATATAAGAAAAAATATACCTATTGCAAACTATATACTACAGTTAGTAGTATTTTAACATTCTTTTATCAACAGTAACAAATGTACTATACCAATCGTATGAATCAATAATGGAGGAGGGGTGGTTAGGGGTATGGGAGGATTTGAGTTTCCTTTTTTTGTCTTTATTTCTTGTCTGGAGTAATGAAAATGTTCTAAAAATTGAAAAAAAATTAATTGTGTTGATGGATGCACAGCTGTATCATGGTACCATGGACAATTGATTGTACACTTTGGACCTTTGGATAATTGTATGGTATGTGAACAATCTCAATAAAAATAAATAAATTAATTGAAAACAAACAAACAAACAAAAAACCCAGAGGGCCTGCTTCTAATATTACATAATAGTTTGCAATTAGCATGTCAATTGTACCTAAATAAGTATTACTAAAATGCTTGAGAATGCTTAGAAAGTTGAGTCTGTTGCAATTTAAAGATAGTGCTAATTTATTTACCAAATGCTTTATTATAATAATAACAATCTCTCTCATATACTCATAGTAACATTTATAACAGTGCCATATGCTTGTCATAATAATAACACTAGTAATAGCTATTGTTTATTGAACACTGGCTATGTTCCAGGGTCTGTGCTTACTTTGTGTATTGTAATAATCCTTGCAAAAATCCTATTGAGGTGGTATGATTACCAGTTTTTTACAGATGAGGTTCTTGAGGTCAGAGAAGTGACTTGCACAAGGTCACACAGGTAATCAGTGGCAAAACCAGCATTCAGATCCGGTTAAGCATGACTCCAAGGCTTTGGACCGCCACAGGCAAGAATGACCCAAAGGATCTCATTGTAAAATTGTGAAGTGAGGTGCAGCATGCTAATTTTTATTTTGGGATTCCAAATCTCCTCTTTCTGGCCTACCCACTTTGGTGCTTTGAAGCTATATGTATCCCAGAAAAATATGTTCTTTTTTTTATATTCAATTTTATTGAGATATATTCACATACCATACCATCATCCAAAGTATACAATCAGTTGTTCACATTACCATCTTATAGTTGTTCATTCATCACTCCATCTATTTTTTTGAATATTTTCCTTGTACACGAAAAAGTGAAGATAAGAATAGGAAAAAATAGGAGTAAAAAAAGAACACCCACATCACCCCCACCCCACCCAGACCTATTTTTCCTTTAGTTTTTTGTCCATATTTTTCTACTCATCCATCCACACACTGGATAAAAGGGGAGTGTGATCCACAACGCTTTCCCAATCACATTGTCACCCTTTGTAAGCTACTTTGTTATACATACGTCTTCAAGAATCAAGGCTGCTGGGTTGCAGTTTGTTAGTTTCAGGTATTTACTTCTAGCTCTTCCAATACATTAAAACCTAAAAAGGGTTATCTGTTACTGCATAAAAGTGCCCAACAGAGTGACCTCTTGACTCCACTTGGAATCTCTTGGTCACTGAAACTTTATTTCTTTTTTTCGTTTCATTTCACATCCCCCTTTTGGTCAAGAAGAGGTTCTCAATACCACAGTGTTGGGTCCAGATTCATCTCCAGGAGTCATATCCCATGTTGCCAGGGAGATTTACACTCCCAGATTCATCCCAGGAGTCAGATCCCATGTAGCAGGGAGGGCAGTGATTTCACCCACCAAGTTGACTTAGCTAGAGAGAGAGGGCCATATCTGAGCAACAAAGAGGTATTCAGGGGGAGACTCTTAGGCACAATTATAATCAGGCTCAGCCTCTTCTTTGTAGTAACAAGCTTCATAAGGGCAAGTCCTGTGATAGAGGGCTCAGTCCATCATCCCGCCAGTCCTTAATGTTTGTGAAAACATCAACAGCGATCCATGTGAGGAAGCCCAACACTTCTGCATTTCCCCCCGGCTCCTAAGAGGGGCTCTGCATATATATGTTTTTTTCATTGAATTTTTTTTAATTAACTTTATCAAAAAATTAAAAAAAAAATAAAAAAATAAAAAAATTTCAAACAAAAGCAAAATAAAGAAATAAGAAAAAACTAATAACCTATAATAACTACATTACTTCCAACATGTTCCTACTCTACCCTAAGAGAATATTTAGACTATAACATGGCAAAGGAATAAGAAAAACAAGTAACCTAAAGTAACTACATTTCTACGAACTTGTTCCTACCATCCCCCCAGAAATTAACAAACCATAGTCATTCCTGAGAATTCCCAGAAAATTAAGTTTACCCACTGTTCTGGTTTGCTAATGCTGCTGGAATGCAAAACACCAGAGATGGACTGGCTTTTATAAAAGGGGGTTTATTTGGTTACACAGTTACAGTCTTAAGGCCATAAAGTGTCCAAGGTAACACATCAGCAATCGGGTACCTTCACTGGAGGATGGCCAGTGGTGTCCAGAAAATCTCTGTTAGCTGGGAAGGCATGTGGCTGGTGTCTGCCCGAAAGTTCTGGTTTCAAAAAAAAAAAATGGCTTTCTCCCAGGACATTCCTCTCTAGGCTGCAGTTCCTCAAAAATGTCACTCTTAGTTGCACTTGGGGTATTTGTCCTCTCTTAGTTTCTCTGGAGCAAGAGTCTGCTTTCACTGGGCATCTTCAAAATGTCTCTCATCTGCAGCTCCTGTGCTTTCTTCAAAGTGTCCCTCTTGGCTGTAGCTCCTCTTCAGAACATCACTCACAGCTGCACTGAGTTCCTTCAGTTATGTCAGCTCATTTATATGGCTCCACTGATCAACTTAGACCCACCTCCAAATGGGCAGGGCAACACCTCCATGGAAATTATCCCATCAGAGTCATCACCCACAGCTGGGTGGGGCACATTCCATAGAAACACTCAAAGAATTACAATCTAATCAACACTGATAACGTCTGCCCACACAAGATTACATCAAAGATAATGGTGTTTGGGGGACACAATATATTCAAACTGGCACACCCATGATAACTTACCTGTTCTTATTAGATTATTGTTCCCCCTTCACTATTTGCTGTCTATCGCTAGATCCCCTACATTCTACATTATAAACCATTTAGTTTACATTTTTCAGTGTTTACCTTAGTGGTAACATACAATATTTCTCTTTTTATGCCTGGCTTATTTCACTCAGCAATATGTCTTCGAGGTTCATCCAAGCTGTCATATATTTCATGACCTCGTTCCTTCTCACTGCCACGTAGTATTCCATCGTGTGTATATACCACATTTTGTTTATACACTCATCTGTTGAAGGACATTTGGGTTATTTCCATCTCTTGGTAATTGTCAATATTGCTGCTATGAACATTGGCATGCAGATATCTGTTTGTGTCACTGCTTTCAGATCTTCTGGGTATATACTAAGAAGTGCAATTGCTGGATCAAAGGGTAACTCTATATCTAGTTTTCTAAGGAAATGCCAGACTGTCTTCCAGAGTGGCTGAACCATTATAAAGTCCCACCAACAATGAATAAAAGTTCCAATTTCTCCACATCCTCTCCAGCATTTGTAGTTTCCTGTTTGTTTAATGGCAGCCAATCTAATTGGTGTGAAATGATATCCCATTGTGGTCTTAATTTGCATCTCCCTAATAGCTAGTGAAGCTAAAAATTTTTTCATGTGTTTTTTGGCCATTTCTATTTCCTCTTCAGAGAACTGTCTTTTCATATCTTTTGCCCATTTTATAATTGGGCTGTCTGTACTATTGTCATTGAGTTGTAGGATTTCTTTACATATGCAAGATATAGTCTTTTGTCAGATACATGGTTTCCAAATATCTTTTCCCATTGAGTTGGCTGCCTCTTCACCTTTTTGATAAATTCCTTTGAGGTACAGAAGCTTTCAAGTTTGAGGAGTTCCCATTTACCTATTTTTTCTTTTGTTGCTTGTGCTTTGGGTGTAAGGTCTAGGAAGTGACCTCCTAATTACAAGTTCCTGAAGATGTTTCCCTACATTATCTTCTAGGAGTTTTATGGTACTGTCTCTTACGTTGAGGTCTTTAATCCACTTTGAGTTAATTTTTGTGTAGAGTGTGAGGTAGGGGTCCTCTTTCATTCTTTTGGATATGGATATCCAGCTCTCCCAGCCCCATTTGTTGAAAAGACTGTCCCAGTTCAGTGGTTTTGGGGGCCTTATCAAAAATCAGTCAACCGTATATCTGGGGGTTTATCTCCAAATTCTCAGTTCGATTCCATTGATCAATATGTCTATCTTTGTGCCAGTACCATGTTGTTTTTACTGCTGTGGCTTTATAATAAGCTTCAAACTCAGGGAGTCTAAGTCCTCCCACTTTGTTTTTCTTTTTTAGAATGCTTTTAGCAATTCAAGGCATCTTAACCTTCCAGATAAATTTGATAACTAGAATTTCCAAGTCTGCAAAGTAGATTGTTGGAATTTTCATAGGGATTGCATTGAATCTGTAGATGAGTTTGGGTAGAATTGACATCTTAATGACACTTGGCCTTCCTATCCATGAACAAGGATTATTTTTCCATCTTTTAAGGTCTCTTTTTATATCTTTTATTAAAGTTATGTAGTTTTCTATGTATAGGTCTTTTACATCTTTGGTTAAGTTTATTCCTAGGTGTTGATTTTTTTAGTTGCTATTGAAAATGGTATCTTTTTCTGTGTATCTTCAGTTTGATCACTTCTAGTATATAGGAACATTACTGACTTACGTGCATTAATCTTGTATCCTGTTACTTTGCTAAGTTTGTTTATTAGCTCAAGTAGTTGTGTTATTGATTTCTCAGGGGTTTCCAGACATAAGATTATATCATCTGAAAATAATGACAGTTTTACTTCTTCCTTTCCAACGTGGATGCCTTTTATTTCTTTGTCTTGACAGATTGCTCTGGCTAGCATTTCTAGCACAATGTTGAAAAACAGTAGTGACAACGGGCAACCTTGTCTCCTTCCTGATCTTAGAGTGAAGGCTTTCAGTCTCTCATCATTGAGTACTATGCTGGCTGTGGGTTTTTCATTTATGCCCTTTATCATATTGAAGAAGTTTCCTTCAATTCCTACCTTTTGAAGTGTTTTTCATCAAAAAAGAATGCTGGATTTTGTCAAATGCTTTTTCAGCATCTATTGAGATGATCATTTGATTGTTCCCTTTTGATTTTTTAATGTGTTGTAATACATTGATTGATTTTCTTATGTTGAACCACCCTTGCATGCCTGGAATGAACCCCACTTGGTTATGGTGTATGATTTTTTAAATGTGTCTTTGGATTTGATCTGCAAGTATTTTGTTGAGAATTTTTGCATCTATATTCACTGGGGAGATTTGCCTGTAGTTTTCATTTCTTAAGGCATCTTTACCTGGTTTTGGTATTAGAGTGATGTTAGCTTCATAAAGTGTGTTAGATAGTGTTCCATTTTCTTCAATGTTTTGAAAAAGTTTAATCAAGAATGTTGTCAGTTCTTTTTGGAATGTTTGATAGAATTCCCCTGTGGAGCCATCTGGCCCTGGGCATTTATTCGTGGGAAACTTTTTGATGACTGATTGGATTTCTTTGCCTGTGATTTATTGGTTGAGGTCTTCTGTTTCTTCTCTGGTCAGTCTAGGTTGTTCATGTGTTTCCAGAAAATTGTCCATTTCCTCCAAATTATCTAGTTTGTTGGCATACAGCTGTTAATAGTATCATCTTATAAGTTTTTTTTAATTTCAGGATCCACAGTAATGTCACCTCTCTCATTCATTATTTTGTTTATTTGGGTCTTTTCTCTTTTTGATTTTGTCAGTCTAGCTAGGGGCTTGTCAATCTTGTTGATCTTCCCAAAGAACCAACTTTTGGTGTTGTTTATTCTCTCTATTGTTTTTTGTTCTCTATGTCATTTATTTCAGCTTTAATCCTTGTTATTTCTTTTCTTCTACTTGGTTTAGGATTAGTTTGCTGTTCAATTTCTAGCTTCTTCAGTTGCTCCATTAGTTCTTTGATTTTAGCTCTTTCTTCCTTCTTAATGTATGCATTTAGAGTTATAAATTTCCCCCTCAATACTGCCTTTGCTGAATCCCATAAGTTTTGAAATGTTGTTCTAGTTTGCTAATGCTGCAAGAATGCAAAACACCAGAAATGGATAGGCTTTTATAAAGGAAGTCATTAAGTCTCTAAGGTAAGTCATCAACAATCAGGTACCTTCACTGGAGGATCATCAAAGGTGTCCGGAAAACCTCTCTTAGCTGGGAAGGCAGGTGCTGGCATCTGCTCCAAAGTTCTGGTTTCAAAACAGCTTTCTCCCAGGATGTTCCTCTCTAGGCTGCAGTTCCCCAAAAATGTCACTCAGTTGCTCTCGGTGTGTTTGTCCTCTCTTATCTTCTCTGGAGCAAGAGTCTGCTTTCAATGGCCATCTTCAAATTGTCTCTCATCTGCAGCTACTCTGCCAGCTTCTGTGCATTCTCCAAAGTGTCCCTCTTGGCTGTAGCAAGCGTTCTCCTTCTGTCTGAGCTTATATAGTGCTCTAGTAAACTAATCAAGGCCCATGCTGAGTGGGCAGGGCCATGCCTCCATGGAAATGATCCAATCAGAGTTATCACCCACAATTGGGTAGGTCACATCCCCATGGAAACACTCAATCAAAGAATTACAATCTAATCAACACTAATACTTCTGCCCACACAAGACTGCATCAAAGATAATGGAGTTTTGGGGGACACAATACATTCAAACCAGCACAGCTGTGTTCTCATTTTCATTCATTTCTATATAATCAGCAATTTCTCTTGCTATTTCTTCTTTAACCCACTGATTGTTTAGGAGTGTGTTGTTTACCTTCCAGATATTTGTGAATTTTCTAAGTCTCTGATGGTTATTGACTTCTAATTATATTCCATTGTGATCAGAGAATGTGCTTTGAATAATTTCAATCTTTTAAAATTTATTGAAGCTTATTTTATGGCCCAGCATATGATCTATTCTAGAGAAAGTTCCATAAGCACTAGAGAAGAATGTGTATCCTGGTGATTTGGGATGTAATGTTCTATATATGTCTGTTAATTCAAATTCATTTATCAGATTGTTTAGGTTTTCAATTTCTTTATTGGTCCTCTGTCTGGTTGATCTATCAATAGGAGTGAGTGATGTATTGAAGTCTCCCACAATTATTGTGCAAACATCTATTGGTCCCTTTAGTTTTGCCATTGTTTGTCTCATGTATTTTGGGGCACCTTGACTGGGTGCATAAACATTTATGATTGCTATTTCTTCTTGTTGAACTGTTGCTTTTATTAGTATGTAGTGGCCTTCTTTGTCTCTCATAACATCTTTGCATTTAAAGTCTATTTTATCTGAAATTAATATTACTGCTCCTGCTTTCTCTTGGCTGTAGCTTGCATGAAATATTTTTTCCATCTTTTCACTTTCAATTTCTTTGTGTCCCTATGTCAAAATTGAGTCTCTTGTAAGCAACATATTGATGGTTCATATTTTTTAATCCATTCTGCCAATCTATATCTTTTAATTGGGGAGTATAATCCATTCACATTCAATGTTATTACTGTGAAGGCATTTCTTGAATCAGCCATCCTATCCTTTGGTTTATGTTTGTCATATATATTTTTCCCCTCTCTCTCTTAGTTTCCTTTAACATACCCTTACTAAGTCTCTTTGGTTATGAACCTTTCTCCATACCTCTCCCTCCTTTCTTTGTTTCTCTGTCAGTAGGGCTCCCTTTAGTATCTCAAGCAGGGCAGGTCTCTTGTTAGCAAATTCTCTCAGCATTTATTTGTCTGTGAAAAATTTAAGCTCTCCCTTAAATTTGAAAGAGAGCTTTGCTAGATAAAGAATTCTTGGTTGGCAATTTTTCTCTCTCAGAGTTTTAAATATGTCATGCCACTGCCTTCTTGCCTCCATGGTGTCCGCTGAGTAGTCACTACTTAGTCTTATGCTGTTTCCTTTGTAAGAGGTGAATTTCTTTTCTCTTGCTGCTTTCAGAACTTGGTTCTTCTCTTTAGCATTTGACAATCTCATTAGAATATGTCTCAGAGTGGATTTATTTGGATTTATTCTGTTTGGAATTCATTGTGCATCTATGATTTGTGTATTTATGTTGTTTAGAAGGTATGGGAAGTTTTCTCCTACAATTTCTTTGAATACTCTTCCTAGACCTTTACCCTTCTCTTCCACTTCTGGAACACCAATGATTCTTATATTTGTGCACTTTATGTTGTCCATCATATCCCTGAGGTCCATTTTGATTTTTTTTATTTTGTTTCCCATTCTTTCTTTTGTACTTTCACTGCCCATTCTGGCCTCTTCCAGCTTGCTGATTCTCTCCTCAGCTAATACTGTGTTTAACCAGAATCTTTTAAACTTGCTCAACAGTTTCTTGTATTTCCATAAGTTCACCTATTTTTTTTAATTTATTCTTGCAAATTGTTCTTTATGCTCTTCTAGGGTCTGCTTCATGTCCTTTATATCCTGTGCCATGATCTTGTTGTTTGACATTAGTTCTTTGATTAATTGCTCCAAGTACTGTGTCTCCTCTGATCTTCTGATTTGGGTGTTTGGGTTTAGGTTATCCATATCTTGTGGTTTCTTCATGTGCTTTAAAAATTTCTGTTGTTTTTGGCCTTTTGGCACTTGCTTATCTTGATAGGGTTCTTTTAGGATATGCAGATTTATTTGAACAATTATCTCTAATCTGTCAGAGCCACAGCTTGGTGGTGTGCACTTTCTCTGAGTTACCAGCAGATGGCGCTGGCAAGCCGCCTATTATTGTCAAGCCAGTTCTCCCCAACTTTTTCTATGTGGTGAGTGGGGATCCAAATCTTGTGGGGGTTCAATCAGTGGGTCAAATTTCCATGTGTAGTTGGTGCTTCAGCCCTGACTTTGGAGGGTGTGTAGCAGTTAGGGAGGGAGGGCAGCTTTAAGAATCAAATCTCCCAGGCATTCCTGGAGACTTAAAGCTGTTGCAGGAGTCCAAACCTTCAGCTGAGTCTCCCCACAGTCTGTCTCTGACATGGACCCACAAGACCCTGATATTGGTGTAGGGCCCCTGAGACTTCCGTGCGGGTCCCACCTCCAAGGGCGTCTGCAGGGGGAAGACAGTGCAACATCACAGGTGAGCACAGTCTCCAAGGGAAGCTCTGGCAGCTGCACCTCGAAGGGGTGTTCCCAGCCTGTTGAGAGGTTGGCTCTACGGCGTGTGGTAAATTCCCCCTTCAGCAGACCTCTGCCTTCCTAGCTCCAGAACAGCTAGTAATGGGTGTGCGAAAGGCTATTATTCATGCCAGATACTGAGGCATGTACCAGGGTTTGGCCGGCATTTCCCTCTGCACTTGACTGCGCAGCGTAGCTGTGAGCCGTGGTGCTGAGCAGGGCCATTCCCAGTTGGCTGAAAAGACAGCTGTATGGGGCATGGTAATTTCCCCCTTTTCGCAGACCTCCGCCTTCCTAGCTCCAGGGCAATTAGCTGTGGGTGTGCAAAAGGCTATTATCCATGCCAGATACTGAGGCGGGTGCCCAGGGTGGGGAAGGCAGCCCCCCCAAGCTCAACTGTGTGGCTCTCACTGCCAGATCCACAGCTGCTTTTGGGATTTTTAAACTAATCCCTCTCCAAACACCGACCCCCAGTTTCTCCTGACTGTGGTGTGGCTGCTGGCTTCCTAGCAGCCTCACTCACTCATTTCTGAACACCAACTCTCAGATTCACCAAGTACACATTCCCTGTGGATTTAGCAGACCCCGTCCAGTTGGTGCAGTGCTGGAACTGGTATTCTCAAACACTTTCTCTTTTATCTAGTGTTTTTCACAGAGACTTTTTTTTCCCTGACTCTCCTAATCCACCATCTTCCCTCCTTCCAATAATATGTTCTTAAATGTAATCCATTTAAGGGTGTAAACCCATCATAGGTAGGACCTTTTGATGAGGCTACTTCAGTTATAAGGTGTGACCCACCTCATTGAGGATGGGCTTTAATCCTATTATTGGAGCCCTTTATAAACAGAATGTGTAAAGAGAGTGAGAAAAAGCCACAGAAACAAGATGCTGAATGTAAGGAAACTGGGAAGAGAAGGGAGAGACCAGCAGACACTGCCATGTGCCTTGCCATGTTGCAGAGGAGCCAAGGATCGCCAGCAGCTGGTCTTCTGGAAGAAAGCATCTCCTTGATGTTTCTTGATTTGGACATTTTCTCAGCCTCCAAACTGTAAGCTAACAGATTCCCATTGTTCAAGCTGAACCATTTCATGGTATCTGTTTTCAGCAGCCTAAGAAACTAAAACACCCACTCTGCTCACTAATGGCAGCTCTTTGTATGACTGTGAGTGCATCTGCTGAAGGGGAAAACTATCCAACAACAGGACAGGGGTTGCCATCCATGAAGAACTTGTAGGGCAGCTTCACATCTTTTCCTTTCACAACACCAAGCATTTGCCTGACCTACTTGCAGAGTCTCCAACTAAAGAGTTTGTCCCTAAGATGCTAAGATGTTGAACATTAGGCCAAAACAAAAGATGCCAGGCAGCTGCTAAAGGAACAGTGCTTCTCCAGAGCTGAGAAGGAGGACAAGAGGAAGCACTCTGAACTGGGGAGTATGGGAGACAACAGACTGTTCTCTTCTTTTCAGACAGAGTCTGAAGAGAAACTACCGTGAGCATCTTCCTTTGCTTTGGGAGGTGGCAGGGTTGTGGAGCTCAACAAGCAGATGAGATTTAGAAAATCCCAGGGACCTGGATGAGCCACGGACAGGAGGTTTCCTGCCAGTCCCCACTGAGCAAAGACCTGAAGAAGGGGGCTGCATTTTAAATGGATCGTTGTCATCTCTGCTTTTACAAGGCAGGCATGGCACTGGTGCTGGTGCTGGGGCTGGTGCAGAGGTGAGGACAGGATGAATCAGAAATCTGGCTGTCCCTTGGGAAGGACGAACTTGTCAAGCCGTAGTTGACAAAAGCACAGCATAGTAGGGGTGGGGAATCCACTGAGAAACCCTTGCTTCCCAGTGTCCCAGAGCAGGGCAAAGTTTTAAAAGTAAGACACATTTAAAAACTCTTAGAAATATATAAAACTCGCTATGTAATTGTGACATATAATTCCTAGTCCTGTTTGTTCAGTGACAAATTAAAATTTGCATGGATGTCATCAAGACAGAAAATTTCAAAAGATGAAAAACTGTGGTCATCTTGCCATAATTTAACTTATAATGATGCTTCAATTGAACAATCTCGTAGAAAGACCAATGCCATGGGAAAAGAATCTACACATTTCCCTATCAGTATTTTATTTTAGCCAGAACTACTCCAGAAAACTTAAAGTGAACACGCTTAAGGGTGAAATACTCTCACCTAGGAGTCCTCCTTTATTTTAAGAGGGAACTCATTATTCCTTGAAGGCAAGCTTTGGCAGAGAAAAACCTTGCACTAGCCATGTCAATCTGATTGCATGTGTTCCTGAAGCTCTAATGTGCTTCGAGATTTGCTTTTCTTTCCCCACAAATCATTTTAATGGGGCAGCCTCAATGATAAGAGCCAAGCAGGGGTCAATCTAGCAATCAACCCACGAATCAACAAATATTTAATAAATTCCTACTTGGCAAACAGCCCTTGGCCAGGTTCTCTGCGATGATTCCAGGACTATAAGAACCAGATTCATTCTTAAGAAGTTTAATGTCTGTTTAGGAGTCATGATAATTGCTTTTATATAGCCCAATGTGATTGGGGGTGGCAATGTTCAAAAAATCATTATCATTTTAAAGAAAAATAAAAACAACAGTTAATGAGTTTTACCCTTCTCCAGACAGAAGGTTCAATTCTGGGACCCACCCACCCCCACCCCACCCCCGAAAAAATAAGAAGTGTAAACTAAATTAATAAAGGAAGGAATCTGGAAATTCTTCACTATTTTATTTAGGTCCTAGACATTGTACTTAATTCTTGGCTAGCAGCAAAGGTTTATCAAAGGAAATTTTGTTCTTAATTTTAATTACCACCTATGCTATTTAATTACATTTGGGCTGTTAATATTTTAAATGAATTCTGTTTTAGTGCATCTTCAACTGTATTCTAAAATTCAGTAGGAAACAGCTTTGAATCTCAAATAAACTCTTTTCTTAGCATAGGACAGCTTACAGATTTATGGAAGGGAAAAAAAAGAATTAATTAGGAGCCACATTTTTTTTCAGATAAATTTGTTTTGCCTGAAATACTCAATGTTTAGTTATTCAGTCAGCAAGCATAATAGCATAAGGGTTGCAGTCAGGCTTTAGAGTATCAAATCCTGGCTCTACTACTTGCCAGTTACAGACTTTGGGCAAGTTAGCAAATTCTCTGACTCTCCGTTTCCACATCTGTAAAATGGAGATAATAAATATTACCTGCTTCAAAAGGTTGTTGTGAGGACTAAATAAATTAATATAGATAAAGAGCTTAAAACAGCATCTAGCCCATGACAGCAAACCTTGGCTGTGTGTTTATTATTACTTTTATTTCTACTAGAATGATGCCAATGATGATTACTACTATTATTATTTTTGAGTGCTTTCTCTGCTCCAGGTTTCTATAGCAATGAACATTGTAAACATATCTTCTATGCTTGTGGAGCTTACAATCAAATGGGAGACTGACAGTGAACAAATAAGTTCAAGTGTCGTGAGTCCTGTGAAAGGGAACCCAATATGGATATATGAGACATGCCCATATGCAAACGTAGATATGAAACAGCCTACAGACTTGCAGAGATAATTTTTTATTACCTACCATTATGGTTTATTCATGCATCTGCTCCTTAACATCAGTGCCAAGAAATCCAAAATGAGCATGAAGCTCACTTACTTTTTATTGCTTTTGAAAATATTTCTTTAAGAAACCTATTCAGACTTCCAGTTAGAGATGGAGGACTGAATACACAAATTACCTCCTCACTTTCCACAATACAACTAAAACAATAATAAATGCTTCGTTTAAAAACAAACCAACAAATGCTTAAATACACAAGACAAAGGAATAGGAGATAGGGTGACAAAAATCAAACATTAGAAGCTTGAAACATAAGGGCAAGTGGTAATGGATTTAACAGACCTGAAAAACCAGGATCCTAAACCCAGAGTAGAGAAAGCCAAGAAGCAATCTGTATGCTCTGGGATTTAGGGGGATGGTTGGGTTGAGAACAGGGAGACTTACTGAAAGCCTGTATCAAGCAGTTATATCCAGAGACTTCCCCAAGTCTGCACACACAGATGACTGCCCCCTCCACCCACCCTGAACACTGGAGATTTGTGTTAAGAGTTAAATCTATAAAATTTCTAGAAGAAAACAGGAAAAAAAACTTCATGATAGTGGATTTGGCGATTATTTCCTTAATAGAACAAACAGCACAAAACACAAAAGAACAAAAATATAAACTGGGCTTTGTCAAAATTAAGAGCTCTGCTTGTTAAAAGATACTGTTAAGGTCTCTTTGAAATGTTCTTTTATTGTATGTTTGTTTTCTTTTTAACTTTTTTTTTCATACAGTTGATTTAAAAAAGAAGGGAAAGTTAAAAAAAAAAAAAAGGAAAAAAAAAAAGATGTAGTGCCCCCTTGAGGAGCCTGTGGAGAGTGCAGGGGTATTCACCTAACCCACCTCCATGGTTGCTAACATGACCACAGACATAGGGGACTGGTGGTTTGATGGGCTGAGCCCTCTACCATAAGTTTTACCCTTGGGAAGATGGTTGCTGCAAAGGAGAGGCTAGGCCTCCCTATATTTGTGCCTAAGAGTCTCCTCCTGAATGCCTCTTTGTTGCTCAGATGTGGCCCTCTCTCTCTGGCCAAGCCAACTTGAAAGGTGAAATCACTGCCCTCCCCCCTACATGGGATCAGACACCCAGGGGAGTGAATCTCCCTGGCAACGTAGAATATGACTCCCGAGGAGGAATGTAGACCCGGCATTGTGGGACGGAGAACATCTTCTTGACCAAAACGGGGATGTGAAAGGAAATGAAATAAGCTTCAGTGGCAGAGAGATTCCAAAACCAGCCGAGAGGTCACTCTGGAGGGCACTCTTACGCACACTTTAGACAACCCTTTTTAGGTTCTAAAGAATTGGGGTAGCTGGTGGTGGATACCTGAAACTATCAAACTACAACCCAGAACCCATGAATCTCGAAGACAGTTGTATAAAAATGTAGCTTATGAGGGGTGACAATGGGATTGGGAAAGCCATAAGGACCACACTCCACTTTGTCTAGTTTATGGATGGATGAGTAGAAAAATAGGGGAAGGAAACAAACAGACAAAGGTACCCAGTGTTCTTTTTTACTTCAATTGCTCTTTTTCACTCTAATTATTATTCTTGTTATTTTTGTGTGTGTGCTAATGAAGGTGTCAGGGATTGATTTAGGTGATGAATGTACAACTATGTAATGGTACTGTAAACAATCGAAAGTACGATTTGTTTTGTATGACTGCGTGGTATGTGAATATATCTCAATAAAATGATGATTAAAAAAAAAAGATACTGTTAATAAATTGAAAAGCTAAGCCACAAACTGGGAGAAAATACTTGCAAAATGAATATCTGATAAAAGGATCCTGAATGTATAAAGAATTATTAGAGCTCAATAATATGGAGACAAACAACCCAATTTTTTAAAATGGGCAAAAGATTTGAACAGATATTTCACCAAAGAAGATATATGGGTGGCAAATAAACAAAGGAAAAGATACAAAAATCATCAGTCATTAGGGAAATATAAATTAAAAACCACAATAAGATATCACCACACACCCACTAAAATGTTTAAACTTAAGAAGACTGACAATACAAGTGCTCACAAGGACGTGGATCAACTGACACTGTCATACATTGTTGATAAGGTATACAAAATGTTACAGTCTCTTTGGAAAACACTTCTGCAATTTTTTAAATGTTAAATATGGACTTTTCATATGCTCCAGAAATCCCACACCTAGATATTTAGTAACAAGAAATAAAAACCTGTCCATACAAAGACCCTTATGTTAATATTTATAGTAGCTGTTTTAAAAAACAGCCCCAAACCAAATGCAATCAAAATTGTCCATAAACTGGTGAAAGGGTAAACAAACAGTTGTACATATATATAACAGAGTACTATTCAACTATAAAAAGTGAAGAATGACTGGGTAATACAACAACATGGATGAATTTCGAAACCATTATGCTAAGTGAAAGAAGCTGGACACAAAAGGCTTCATACTGTTTGTTTCCATTTACATGAAAAGACAAAAATATAAGAACAAAATCAGATCAGTGATTGTCATCGGCTAGGATTAATGCAGGAGATAGACTGCTAAGGGGCACAGGAAACTTTTGGCATAGCTGGAAATGTCCTATATCTTGATAGTGGTGGTACTTTCAGACAGTACACATTATGAAAGCTTATCTAGCTGTACGCTTTATTTCTCCTTGCAGTTCTATCAGTTTTTGCCTCATGTATTTTGATGCTCTGTTGTTAGGTGAATATACATTCAGAATTGTTATATGTCTTCTTGGAGAACTGATCCCTCTATCATTATGTAATGTCCTGCTTTATCCATGACAATTTTCTCTGCTATGTTATGTCTGAAATTAATATGACTACTCCAACCTTCTTTTAATTAGATTTAGCATGGTAAATCTTTTCCATTCCTTTACTTTTAAGTGCTGTGTATCTTTATTTAAAGTGGTTTTCTTGTATAAAATACAGAATTTTTATCTACTCTGATAGTCTCTGACTTTTATTTCGTATATTTAGACCATTCATATTTAAAGTGAATGTTGATATAGTTGGCTTAATTGCTACCTTTTTGTAACTGTTTTTCAATCTGTTACTCTTGTTTTTTCTTTCTCTTTTTGTCATCTCCTCTTTTTCTGCCTTCTCTGGTTTTCATTTCATGTGATTATATTTTCTCTCTTTTGTTATATCAATTATACTTCTTTATAAAATTTCTTTATACAATTGCAATCAATCTAAGTCCATGTTTAAATAGCACTATACCACTTCACAAGTAGTACAGCTACTTTATAAGAGTATTACCAATTCCTTCTGACTGTCCTTTACTACATTGCAGACATTTATTTCACCTATCCATAGGCTATGATCATCCAATATATTGTTGCTATTATTTTTTTTAATTTATACAATTTTATTGTTGTTATTATTTAGGGAGAAGTATTATTTTTGGCTGAACATTTCTTTTTTGTTCAGTGAGTTCTTTTTCTTCTGCCTCCTTCCTCCTTGATATAATGCAAACCTTTTTATTTTTTTTCCTTTTTAATTTTTATTGGGATTTTTCAGATACCATACAATTATCCAAAGATCCAAAGTGTACAGTCAGTTGCCCCTGTTACCCTCATAAATGTTGCTATTATTTTGAACTAACTGTTATCAGTTAGATGAGTTAAGAAAAATAAAAATTTTATTTTACCTTAATTTGTTCCTTCTTGAACATTTATTCTTTGTTTTTGTAGATCCAAGTTTCTGACATATATCATTTTCTTTCACTTTTATGAACTTCCAACATTTCTTGCTGTGTGGGTATACTGGTGACAAATTCCCTCAATTTTCGTTTATCTAAGAAAGTTTTTATTTCTCTTCACTTTCAAAGAATAATTTTGCTGGATACATAATCCTGGGCGGTGGGGTTTTTTTTCAAGACTTTAAGTTTTTCACTTCACTCTCATTTTGCTTGCAAAGTTTATGAAGAGAAGTCCAATATGATTCTTACTTTTTTTCCTCTACAGGTAAGGTGTTTTATTCCTTCTGGCTTCTTTAAGAATTTTCTTTTTCTCTCTGAGTTTCCATAGTTTGAATATGATATGTCTAGGTGTGGACATTTTGATATTTATCCTGGTTGGTATTCTTTAAGATTCCTGGATCTAATGATTTGGTATGTCATTAATTTTGGAAAATTCTCAGTCACTATTACTTCATATATTTCTTCTGTTCCTTTCTCTCTTTCTTTTCCATTGGGCATTTCCTTTAAGTGTATGATACACCTTTGGTAAGTGTCCCACAGGTCTTGGCTAGCCTCTTATATCTTTTCCATTATTTTTTCTCTTTACACTTTCAGTTTTGGAAGTTTCTATCAATATATCACCAAGCTCACTGATTTCTCCTCAGCTGTGTCCAGAATCCTGATGAGACCACTATTCCAGTTTGCTGTTGCTGCCATTATGCAAAATATCAGAAATGGATTGGCTTTTATAAAGGGGGTTTATTTGATTACAAAGTTACAGTCTTAAGGCCATAAAGTGTCCAAAGTAAAGTCTCAACAGGGTACCTTCGCTGAAGGATGGCCATTTGTATCCGGATAACCTCTGTTAGCTGGGAAGGCACATGGCTGGCATCTCCTTGCTCCCAGGTTGCATTTCAAAATGGCATTTTTCAAAATGTCTGCATCAGCTTTCAATGGCCATCTTCAAAGTGTCTGTCTCAGCTGCAGCTTCTCTCCAAAATGTCCCTCTTTGCTGTTCTGTTCCTTCTATCTGTGAACTCCTTTATACAACTCCAGTGATCCAATTAACACCCACCCAGAATGGGTGGGGTAACAGCTCCATGGAAATTATCCAATCAAATGTTTCACTCACAGTTGATTGAGTCACATCTCCAAGGAAACACTCAATCAAAAGATTCCAGTCTGATCAACACTAATATGTCTGCACCACCACCCCCCCCCCGCCAAAAAATGGCATCAAAGATAATGGCATTTGGGGAGACATAATACATCCAAACCCGCACAACCATCAAAGGCTTTCGTTTGTTACAATGGTTTTTATTTTTAGCATTTCCTTTTGATTCTTTCTTAGAGTTTCCATCTCTCTGCTTATATCACCCATCTGTTACTGCTTGTTGCCTATCTTTTCCATTAAAACTCTTAGCATATTAATCATGGTTATTTTAAATTCCAAAATCTCTGCCATACCTAAGTCTGTCTCTTCTGACTTGACTGTGTTTCTGCTTTTTATATTCCTGTCATTTTCTCTTTTTTTTTTTTTTTTTTTTTCCTGAAAGCAGAGCATGACATACAGGGTAAAAGAAACTAAAATAAATAGAACTTTAGTATCAGATTATGTTTATCTGGCTAGGAATTAGCTGTTGGTGCCAGAGGCTACAATTTCCTCTAGTATCTTTGTTTTTGTCTCCCTTTTGTCATGACATTTCCCTAGAGATTTATCCTTATATAAGGTCTGATTCTTTCAGTTCTTTCCATTGTAATCCCATTTTACACAGGAGCCCTACTGATGTGAAGATAAGGTGCAGGGGCATGGGAAGTGTTCTACAATCTTATGATTTGGTCTCAGTCTTCTAGTGAGCCTGGACTCTTGGGCAGTGACTTTCACAAGTGCTTGTCAGCTTTTATTATCACCCCCTTAAGTGAGACTGAAGGACAGAGTGGGCTGAATTTGCTTCTTTCCCTTCCCCCATGTTAAAGGCTAGAGTGGGGTCATCAACATGGCAACATAAACAGATACTAAAAACTTCTCCCCAGAGATTCAGCAAAAAAAGGACAATTCTGGCTTGTTCAGAATTCTGGGGGAATGTATAGACTGGAGAAGGACCCTACAAATGCCAAATTGATGACAGAGAAAAATGTCAGGTAGGAAAATCCCATCCTGGACAAGCTGGTCCTCTCCCCTCCCCCTCACTCAGTCTCACACAGAGCAGGAAGAGCACAGAATCAGTAGCTGGGACCTTTCCCACCTCCCACCAGGGACACAGACTATAAAATCTCTCATAGCTTCCCTGTCCGACCGTGGCCACCAAGCCGTGCATGTGTGGCAATAACATGTCAGCCCCACTGCCCGCCATCATGCCCGCCACCCACAAGGCCACTGCGGCAGTTATTTTTCTTCATGGATTGGGAGATACAGGGCATGGATGGGCAGAAGGCTTTGCAGGTATCAGAAGTTCACATATCAAATATATTGGCCCACATGCACCAGTTATGCCTGTAACATTAAATATGAATATGACTATGCCTTCTTAGTTTGATATTATTGGGCTTTCACCTGGTTCACAGGAAGATGAACCTGGAATCAAGCAGGTGGCAGAAAATGTCAAATCTCTGATAGACCAAGAAGTGAAGAATGGAATTCCTTCTAACAGAATTATTTTGGGAGGATTTTCCCAGGGAGGAGCTTTATCCTTATACACTGCTCTTACCACACAGCAGAAACTGGCAGGTGTCATTGCACTCAGTTGCTGGCTTCCACTTTGGGATTCATTTCCACAGGGTCCTATCACTGGCGCTAATAAAGACATATCCATCCTCCAGTGCCATGGAGATTGTGACCCCTTAGTACCCCTAATGTTTGGTTCCCTTACTACTGAAAAGCTAAATCATTGGTAAATCCAGCCAATGTAGCCTTCAAAACCTATGGGGGCTTGATGCACAGTTCATGTCGCCAGGAAATGATGGATATCAAGCAATTCATTGATAAAGTCCTACCGTCAGTTGATTGACATCACTAAGAGGCCTTGGGTAGAAGTACACCAGCATCACTGTAGTAGAGCAGAAACTTTTAAATGTGCCCAATCCTGAAACCTCTTGTTTGCAGTGTTAGAATGTTTTGCAAATACATACCAATGACACAAACTAAATGTCTCCTTATGGGAAATGTATGTTCTTTTAAGTTTCTTTTCATGTATTTGTATAATGCGATCCCAGAGTAATACTAGTATTAAAATAGGTGAAGCAGCTGGCTTCTTTTTCCCAAATGTAATTCAGAAAAATAATAAAATACTGCAACCAGAATATTCATTACATCATTTGGAAGTTATCAGTATGCTTAGAGAAAATTTGTTCAGGTATAAATGAGTAATTAAGATATAAATGATTTAAGCACGTCATAACTTAGACTATGGATTTATTCCCAAACTGCCTAGTCACCACACAGTGGCTGTATTTTTATGTATGTATTCATATAGACATAATAATTGTAATACAAAATAAGGTGGTATTGATATACATCAAAATGATAGTACAAAATGAGATGGTATTATATAATTCCTAATAACAGGGATAATACTTTTAAGTGTTAATGAAAGAGTAATATTGCTCTCCTCAATTAATGGCCTTTTATTTGGGGGACCAGACTTTTTTTCTTATCATTTCCATTCAATACTCTTTTCTCCTTTCTAGAAAAGACACGTGTTCTACCTTTATTATCCTTCATAGGGGACCAAATATTGCTTCCCTGCCATAGACATCAGATGTTAATAAATGCTGTAATTTGACATTCTGAATCACAGACATATGCTATTTATGATGTGTTTATACTTATAATGAAACCAGACATCACTTAAAACTTCTGCGCTACTTATTTCTTCAACTGTTTTTTAGTCCAAATTTAGACTTACTCAGTTATTAGAATCTTTAGTTCAGGGAACAGAATGATTCTGTGATTTTAATTTTCTGTAATCAACTGGAAGAATGATTAGATCATACTTTACTATGTTCTGAAATTTTAAGACTTGATCTTAAAAATTGTAATTTCTAAGGTGACTTGATCTAAGATGATTCTCCTTGTAGTATAGAGTTTAATTTTACTTACTTTGTACATGTTTGAAACCAGCTACTGTGGAAAATTGGAATCCATCAGAAAATTTTGCTTTGGATTTTATCTGCCAATGAACATCTTTGAAATTTTGACTTTAATCAAATGATATTTTAGTTTTTGTGCAAACATAAAAATAGCAATCCTTTGATTTGATATAGTCAGTATTTTCAGATTACTGTAAAATTATTTGAAAACAAATTTCTGGGTAGTAAAGGGTAGTCAGAACTTGATACATATGGTATAATTACCACAAGGTTTAATATTTAATTGAAGTGTATGCTTGGTATTTTGAATTGCTAGTTTTGGGGTTTTATTCCAACAGATAAAACAATGATGGAATTGCATCAGTATAAATGGGTGCTAATTGATAAAGGAAATAATTTGGCAGTGTACAATATAGAATGTTAATAATTAAGCCATATGTTTATGTCTGGATTTAAAACTTTTAAACAATCATTTACAAACACATTGTCTTTTATTTTGAAGAATATAAACAGTTATATTCAGTTATACAAATAAACATCTTATTTATGGTTAAGATACCTTATTCCATTGAAAAGTTTTGCTGTGGTGTGGGAAAATAGTAAATCCTTTTCACAGTTTGTATCAATGTGAAATGAAATTTAATTCTGCCAAAAAAAAAAAAAATCTCTCATAGCAGTGAGACAGATCCACACTCTTTGAAAACCTGGGGGATAGGGGAGGACATTTCAAGGCCCAGGTCAGTGAGGGATGAAGAGTCTGACAAAATGTGGACAGAGATTGTGTTTCCAGCTCTGGGTCCAAAATCCCTTCCCCTACCCTTGAGGGAGAGAACAGTGGGCAGCCTGATCATAACCTGGTGGGTGGCTAAAAGCTATGGCAGCTGGGTGACTCCTCTGCTACATGTAAAGTGGGGAACACAGCCCCACATTGAGTCAGATTTTGGCCAGCAAAGTGACAGCACAGGAACCCCACAGTTTCAGCCCCACATAGTCAGAAGTTGCCTGGGCTCCAGGAGGCAATTCAGCACTGCCTTGTCAGATGAAGCCTTCGCTCCAGAAGGGAGGCACCATCTGAGGACCATTAAGTCACCAAACAGCACCATCTACTGGGCAGACTTGAAAACACAAGGGAATTGCAGGGCTTCTCAGAGCTCTCTAGACCCTGTTCCAGGTCCGTGGTGATAGTCTGCACCCCCTGCATGGGAACCTGACCCTGTTTTAGCTGAGAAATATAGATGACCCAATGGTTAAAGCAGTGTCCTAAGACAAATCCAGGGCTTGCTGGCTGGTGGAAAATAGAGCACCACTGAGAGCCAGCAGACTTGTTTTACCTCACACAGAGACACTGCAGTGGTGCACAGTATCTTCTCCCATCCTCCAGGCAGGCCACTGTGGGCACCTTACATTTGGGGGAGACTGGAGGGCAGAGCCAATGTGACAACTGGCCAGTGATAGAGACAAAGAATAGACAGAGATAAAAGCCAACCAACAAGAAAACCCTAGGAAAAAGAGAGAAAACAACCTCCAAAGTAAACTAATCAAGAAAATATGATGTCCAGACAGCAAAAAATCATGAGTCATATAAGAAAGCATGAAGATATGGCCCAATCAAAGGAACAAACTAACACTTCAACTGAGATACAGGAGTTGAAACAACTAACTAAAGATGTTCAAACAAATCTAAATCAAATCAGTGCATTGAAGGAAAGTGTAGAAAAAGAGATGACGGATATAAAGAAGACACTGAGTGACCATACAGAAGAACTTGAAAGCTTGAAAACACCAATGGCAGAACTTATGGGAATGAAAGACACAATAGAGATGAAAAACACAATGGAGACATACAAAAGTAGATTTGAAGAGGCAGAATAAAGGATTAGTGAACCAGAAGCCATCTGAAATCCTTCACACAAAAGAACAGAAAGGGGAAAGAATGGAAAACTATGAGCAGTGTCTCTGGGAATTGAAGGACAACATGAAGTGCATGAAGATATGTGTTACGGGTTTCCCAGAAGGAGAAGAGAAGGGAAAAGGGGCAGAAAGAGAGATGGAAGAAATAATCACTAGAAATTTTCCAACTTTTATGAAAGACGAAATTACAGGTCTAAGAAGTGCAGTGTACTCCAAACAGAATAAATCCTAATAGACCTACTCCAAAGCACTTCCTAATCAGATTGTCAAATGTCAAAGACAAGGAGAGAATTACAAAAGCCTCAAGAGAAAAGTGATCCATCATGTACAAGGGAAGCTCATAAGACAGTGCATATCTCTCTGCAGAAACCATGGAGGTGAGAAGGGAGTGGTATGATATATTTAAGATACTGAAAGAGAAAAACTACCAAGAATTCTGTATCCAGCAAAACCATCCTTCAAAAATGAGGGAGAATTTAAAATATTTACAGATAAACACACACAGCAAGTTCATGAACAAGAGACCTGCTCTACAAGAGGTACTAAAGGAAGCACTACAGGAAATAGGAAAAGACAGGAGAGAGAAGTTTGAAGGAGTGTAAAAATGAAGATTATCAGTAAGAGCAACTAATAGGGTTAAAAAGAGAGAGAAAAAGTAAGATACAATGTGTAAAATCCAAAAGACAAAATGGTTGAAGAAAGCACTGCCTTAACAATAATAACATTAAATGTTAATGGATTAAGCTCCCCAATCAAAAGAAACAGATTGGCAGAATGGATTAAAAAAAACAACAACAGGATCCATCTATATGCAGCCTACAAGAGACTCACTTTAGACCAAAGGACAAAAATAGGCTGTAAGTGAAAGGTTGGAAAAAGGTATTTCATGCAAACAGCAACCAGAAAAGAGTGGGGGTACCTGTACTAACATCAGACAAAGTATACTTTAAATGTAAACAATTAAAAGAGACAAAGGACCCTATGTATTAACAAAAGGGACAATTCATCAAGAAGATGTAACAATCATAATTATTTATGCACCAAGCCAGAGTCTCCCAAAATGCATGAGGCAAACACTGACAATACTGAAGGGGGAAGTAGACACCTCTACAATAATATTAGGAGACTTCAATACACCACTCTCATCAATGGATAGAACATCTAAAAGAGGATCAATAAGGAAATGGGGTTTTTGAATAATATGATAAATGAACTAGACTTAACAGACATTTACAGAATATTGAACCCCACAACAGCAGGATACACATTTTGCTCAAGTGCTCATAGATCATTCTCCAGGATAGACCACATGTTGGATAACAAAGCAGGTCTCAATAAATTTAAAAAGATTGAAATTATACAATACACTTTCTTTGAACATAATGCAATGAAGTTGAAAATCAATAATAGGCAGAAGGCTGGAAAATTCACAAATATATGGAGAATGAAAAACACACTCTTAAACAACCAGTGTGTCAAGGAAAAAATTACAAGAGAAATTGGTCAATATCTTGAGGTAAATGATTGAGAGCACAACATATCAAAACTATGGGATACAGAAAAGGCAGTGCTGAGGGGGAAATTTATTGCCCTAAGGCCTATATTATAAAAGAATAAAGAGCAAAAATTGAGGAATTAACTGCTCACCTGGAGGAAATATAGAAAGAACAGCAAACTAGCCCCAAAATAAACAGGAAAAAATAAATAACAAAGATTAGAGCAGAAATAAATGAAATTGAGAGCAGGAAAACAATAGAGAGAATCAACAAAACCAGAAGTTGGTTCTTTGAGAAAGTCAATAAAATTGATGAACACTTAGCTAGGCTGACAAAGAAAAAGAGAGGATGCAAATAAATAAAATCAGAAATGGGAGGGGAGACATAACTACTGACTCCAAAGAAATAAAGGAGGTAATGATAGGATATGATGAGCAACTATATGCGTACAAACTAAACAACTTAGATGAAATGGACAGCTTCCTAGAAAAGCATGAACAACCAACACTGATTTGAGAAGAAACAGAAGACCTCAACAAACCAATCATGAGTAAAGAGATTGAATCAGTCATCAAAAACTCCCAAAAAAGAGAAGTCCAGGACCAGATGGCTTCACATATCAATTCTACCAATATTCAAGAAGCAATTAGTACCAATCCTGCTGAGGAGGGAAAGCTACCTAACTCATTCTATGAAGCCAACATCACCCTAATACCAAATCCAGACAAAGATACTAGAAGAATAGAAAATTACAGACCAATTTCTTTAATGAATATAGATGCAAAAATCCTGAACAAAATACTTTCAAATTGAATCCACATTAAAAGAATTGTACACCATGACCAAGTGGGTTTTATTCCAGGTATACAAGGATGGTTCAACACAAGAAAATCAATTAATTTAATACACCACAGCAATAAATCAAAGTGGAAAAACCACATGACAATTTTGATTGATACATGTGATGGTTAGGTTCATGTATCAACTTGGCCAGGTGATGGTGTCCAGGTGACTGGTCAAGCAAGCACTGGCATAACCATTACTGCAAGGACATTTATGGCTGGTTAATAGACCAGAAGGCTGGTTTATTAAATCTTCAGTCAATTGGCTGCAGCTGTGACTGATTACATCAACAAAGGGTGTGCCTTCCACAATGAGAGGATTCAATCAGCTGGATTTAATCCAATCAGTTGAAGACTTTTAAGCGAGACAGATAGAGGACCTTCACTTCTTCTTTGGCTAGCCAGTGAAGAATTTCCTGAGGAGGTCATCAGAATTGCCAGTTCACTGCCTGAAGAGTTCATTGAATACCTTCATTGGAGTTGCCAGTTTGCTGCCTGCCCTACAGAATTTGGACTTGTGCCTAACCACAACTTCATGAGGCACTTTTATAAAATCTTATATTCATAGATATCTCTTTATTCTGTTTTCCTAGAGAACCCTAATGAATATAATGCAGAAAAGGCATTTGACAAAATTCAACATCCTTTCTTGATGAAAACACTTTAAGGGATAGGAATAGAACAAAACTTCCCCAACATGATAAAAGGACTATAAGAAAAACCCACAGCTAACATCATACTCAATGGGGGAAGACTGAAAACTTTCCCCCTAAGATCAGGAACAAGACAAGGATGCCCACTGTCACCATTGTTATTCAACATTTTGCTGGAAGTTCTAGCTAGAGCAATAAGGCAAGAAAAAGAAACAAAAGGAGTACAAACTGGAAAAGAAGAAGTAAAACTTTCACTGTTTGCAGACGACATGATCCTATATGTAGAAAATCCTGAAAAATCTACAGCAAAGCTACTAGAGCTAATAAATGAATACAGCAAAGTGACAAGATACAACATCAAAATAAAAAACTCAGTAGTGTTTATACATGTTAGTAAAGAGCAATCTGAGGAGGAAATCAAGAAAAAAAAATCCATTTACAATAGCAATCAAAAGAATCAAATATTAGGAATAAATTTAACCAAGGACCTAAAAGACCTATACACAGAAAACTACAAAAAATTGCTAAAAGAAATCAAGGAACACTTAAATAAATGGAAGGACATACCATGTGCACAGATTGGAAGACCAAATCTTCTTAAGATTATCAGTACTACCCAAATTGATTTATAGACTTAATGCAATACCAATTAAAATCCCAACAACTTACTTTGTATAAATCGAAAAACCAATAATCAACTTCATTTGGAAGGGCAGGGAACCCTGAATAGCTAAAAATATCTTGAGAAAGAAAAATGAATTAGAAGTCTCACACTACGTGACTTTAAAGCATATTACAAAGCTACAGTTGACAAAACAGCATAGTACTGGCATAAAAATAGATATTCTAACCAATGGAACTGAATTGAGTGTTCAGAAATAGACCTTCTCATCTACAGACAATTGATCTTTGATAAGGTTGTCAAGTTGACTCAACTGGGACAGAGCAGCCTCTTCAACAAATGGTGCTTAGAGAACTGGATATCCATAGCCAAAAAAATGAAAGAGGCCCCCCATCTCACAACTTATATAAAAATTAAGTCAAAATGAATCAAAGACCTAAACATGAATGCTAAGACCATAAAACTTTTAGAAGAGAATGTAGGGAAATACCTTAAAGATCTTGTGATAGTAGGTGATTTCCTATACCTTTCACCTAAAGTGTGAACAATGAAAGAAGAAATAGATAAATGGGATCTCCTCAAAACTGAATACTTTTGCACATCAAAAGACTTAGTCAAGAAAGTAAAAAGGCAGTCTAAGCAATGGGAGACAATATTTGGAAACCCCATATCAGATAAGGGTTTAATATCCAGAATAGATGAAGAGATCCTGCAACTCAAAAACAAAAAGACAAATAATCCAATTAAAAAATGGGCAGTAGACACGGACAGATACTTTTTCAAAGAGGAAATATAAATGGCTCAAAAACCTATGACAAGATGCTCAACTTCACTAGCTATTAGGGAAATGAAAATCAAAATCACAATGAGATATCATCTCATACCTATTAGAATATCCCTTATTAAAAAAAAAACAGAATTACAAGTGTTAGAGAGGATGTGGAGAAAGAGGCATACTTATTCACTGTTGGTGGGAATGAAGAATGGTGCATCCACTCTGGAAGACAGTTTGGTGGTTCCTCAGGAAGCTAAGTATAAAATTGCTATATGATTCAGCAATCCCATTACTAGGTATAAACTTGGAAGAACTGAAAACAGGACACAAATGGACATTTGAAGACCAATGTTTATAGCAGAATTATCCATGATCGCCAAGAGATGGAAACAGCCCAATGTCTATGAACGGATGAGTGGATAAACAAACTGTGGTATAGACATACAATGGAATATTACACACCTGTAAGACAGAATAAAGTTATGATGCATTCCACTACATGGATGAAACTTGAGGACATTATGTTGAGTGAAATTAGTCAGAAACAAAAGGACAAATACTCTATGGTCTCACTAATATGAACAAAACATAATGAGCAAACTCTTGGAGTCAAAGTTAAGAGCACAGGTTATCAGGAGATAGAAAGAGGGAGAGATTGGGCATTTGATGCTGAAGGAGCACAGAATGTTCAACAGGATTGATTGTAAAGGTCCAGAAATGGATAGCACAATACTATCTGATGGTAGCACAATATTGTAAGTGTAATGAACAAAACTGAGTGTGAGTATGGTTGAAAGAAGAAGGCTAGGGGCAAGTATGACACCAGAAGGACATATAGAGGATAAAAAATAGGGTTATATATCTTAGCAAAACCTGGACTGGACAATGATGGTGATTAAATGTACAAGTATAAGAAATTTTTTTTACATGAGGGGGAACAAATGAATGCCACCACTGTAAGGTGTTGAAAATGGGATGGTATATGGAAAAAATACAATCAATGCAAACTAGCTTCTAGAGTTAACAGTAACATTGTACTATTCTTCTGTTAATTGTAACAAAGGTGATACACCAAAGCTAAATTTCAATAAGAGAGAGAGATAAGGGAGGGGTATGGAATTATTGTTGTTTCTCCCTTTTATTTTTTTATTCTGTATTTTAAAAATTTTTTCCTCTTCTTTGTTTGCAGAAGAAATGAAAATGTTCTCCTAGAGATTGAAGTGGTGAATGCATAACTATTTGATTATACTGGGAGCTATTGATTATTCACTTAGGATGGATTTCATGGTGTGTGAATGAAACTGTTTAAAAATAAACAGAAAGATACAAGTACTGGAAAAGACGTGGAGAGAGAGATATACCTGTTCACTGGTGGTAGGGAGGTAGAATAGTGAAGCCCCTCTGGAGGGCAATGTGGTGGTTCCACAGGAGGCTGGGTATGGGGTTGCCATATGATCCTGCAACCCCATTATTAACTATGTACTTGGAAGAACTGAATGCAGAGATACGAATAGACATTTGCATATTGGTGTTTATGGCAGCATAATTCATGATTTGCAATGGATGGAGGTGGCCTAAGGGTACACCAATGGATGAACAGAGGGGTGAACTGTGGTATATACATAATATGGATTACTGAGTGGCTGCAAGAAGGAAAGAAGTTGTGAGGCATGCAACTATGTGAATGAACCTGGAGGACATTACGTTGAATGAAAAAAGCCAGAAATGAAAGGACAAATGTTGTATGGTCTCACCAATATAAACTAACTATAATGAGCAAATGCTGAGAATTGAATTTGAGAGCATAGTTTATCAGGAGATAGAACGTGGGCAAAGATTGGGCAATCAATCAGAATGTTCAATAAGCCTCATTGTAATGGCTCCTAGATTGTAAACTCTTAGAGCAGTCACATCTATTCCTGATTTTTAACTGTTACTTCAAAATTCTGAGATACTGAACTCTTTGGGTATAGCCTGGTAGTTCCCTGGAACTTTGGGTATCTGTGTGACACCTGAGACTCGGAGCTAGAGTTATGCAGCTCTGAAAGGCAGCGTTACTCCATAGAGCAACTGGTAAAGAAGCTGAAAAAGAGTTCAGACTTGAATTAGAGATATGAAAGAAATGGTCTTGGTTAGGACTAAGGTAAATCAGAATACAGGATAAAGGATGATATTGACTGTATTTTAAAACTTGAACTCCTGTGTGAGACCAAAGGAAGAGATGCTTATTTCATACAAAAATTATTTTCTGTAGCACAGTATCTAATTTAAGCTGCATGGTCAGTTCATTTAAACAACATAATTACATGGAACCTGGAATAGGGAATGAAATCCTGTTATTCTGTACAGGTTAATGTAATACCCCAAATACATTCCAGAGTATTTGGGGCAGAAAACTAAAAAGTATTTTCTAAGTACCCTCAAAGGACTGGGGAAAAATTTGGAAATATTAAACATCCCCCATTGGGGAACTCCAGATATTCTCTCAAGCATTAGGGACTCCCAATTTGATAAGCCAAGCCCTCGATCTTGGGGCTTGCTCTTATGAAATTTACTCCAGCAAAGGAGAAACTAAGCCTGCTTATAAATATGCCTAAGAGTCACCCCCAGAGAATCTCTTCTATTGCTCAGATGTGGCCTCTCTCTCTAAGCCAACTCTGCAAATAAACTCACTATCGTCCCCCCTACACAAGGGGCATGACTCGCTGGGGTGTAAGACTCCCTGGCAACATGAGGCATGACTAACAGGGATGACCTGGCCCTGGCATCATGGGATTGAGAAAGTCCTCTTAATCAAAAGGGGGAAAAGAAATGAAACAAAATAAAGTTTCAGTGACTAAGAGATTTCAAATAGAGTCAAGAGGTCATTGCGGAGGTTATTCTTATGCATTATATAGATATTCCTGTTTAGTTTTGAGTGTATTAGATGCTCCTGTTTAGTTTTGAGTGTATTAGAATAGACCGAAGGAAGTAACTAAAACTGTTGAACTGTAATCCAGTAGCCTTGATTCTTGATGATAATTGTATAACTATACAGCTTTTATAGGGTGACCATTTGCTTGTGAAAACCTTGTGACTGACACTCTCTTTATTCAGTGTATGGGCAGATGAGGAATAAAATAAAGACAAAATAAATAAATAAAATGAATAAATGTTTTGGAGTTTTTTATTTTTATTTATATATTTTTTGAGTAATGAAAATGTTTTAAAATTGATTGTGGTGATGAATGCACAACTACATGACCATACTGAGAGCCGTTGATTGTATTCTTTGAATGGATTATATGGTGTGTGAATAAATCTCAATAAAATTGCATTAAAAAAACTTATGGGACACAGCTGCAGCAGTTCTTAGAAAATTTTAGCTGTCAATGCCTATATTAAAAAAAGAAGAAAGATTTCAAATCAATAACCAAACAGTCCACTTTAATAAACTATCAGAACAAAGCAAAATAAACCCCAAGCAAGAAAAAGGAAATAATAAAGATTAGAGTGGAAATAAATGACATAGAGAATAGAAAAGCAATACAGAATATAAACAAAACCAAAGATTGTTGTTCTGAACAGATTTTTTGGCAAAATGTTAGTTAGGCTGACTAAGAAAAAATGAGCAATTTCACATTTCTAAAATTAGGAATGAAAGAGGAAACATCACTAACAACCTTGCCAAAATAAAAAGGATTTTAAGGTGCTACCATGGAAAACTATATGTCAAGAAAATGGGGAACTTGTGTTTTCAACAAATGGTCCTGGGACAACTGGATATCTCATTTTAAAAAAGGAAGGTAGAACCCTCACCATACACCATTCTCAAATGAAAAATAGACAAATATAAGATTTTAACAAGTATAAAATAATTTAAAAGAGACGTAGAAGAAAGCTGTTGTCATACTGAGTTAGGCAATGGCTTTTTAGACACTGGTTTCTTACATATGACACCAGCACAATTGACAAACTAGGTAAATTGGACTTCATCAAAATTTAAAAATCTGTGCTTCAAAGGATGTCATCAAAAAAGTGAAAATAAAAGCCATAGAATGAGAGATAATATTTTCAAGTCATAGATCTAACAGGAAACTTGCAGACACAATATATAAAGAACTCTTACAACTCAGTAATAAAAAGTTACTAACCCAATTTAAAATGGGCAAACGATTTATATAGGCATTTATCCAAAAAAAATATATGAATGGCCAATAAGCACATGAAAAGATGTTCAATATCATTCATCTTTAGGGAAGCACAAATCAAAACCACAGAAAAATATGACTTCACACCCACTAGAATGGATATAATAAAAAAGATAGACAATAACAAGTGCTTTCGAGAATGTAGAGAAATTGGAACCCTCCAACATTGCTGGCAAGAATGTAAACTGGTGGAGCCACTTTGGAAAATAGTTTGGTGGTTCCTCAAAATGTTAAACATAGAGTTACCATATGACCCAGGATTTTACTCCCAAGTATATATCCAAGAGAATGAAACCAAAACCATGTGTTTATACAAAAACCTGTATATAAATGTTCTCTGCAGCATTATTCATGATAGTAAAAAATGGAAACAACCAAAATATTCACTAACTGATGAGTAAACAAAATATGGTCTATCCACACAATGGAATATTATTATACAAGCAAAAGGAATGAAGTAGTGATGCCACAACATGGATAAACCTTGAAAATATTGTGGCAACTAAAAGAAGCCAGACACAAAAGACCACCTATTGCATGACTTCATTTGTTTGAAATGTTCAGAATAGGCAAATCCATAGAGAGAGAAAGAAGATAGGAGATTACCAGGGGAAATGGTGAGTGCCCGCTAATGTGTAAGGGGTTAACTTTTGGGGTGATGAAATGTTTAAAATTAGATTGTAGTGATGACTGCACAACTCTATGTATAAACTGAAACCACTGAATTGCAAATTTTAATTGAATGAATTTTACGGCACCCAAGTTATATCTCAATAAATCTGTTAAAAAGAGGAAAAAAAGGATAGAGGAGGTTGTAGGTGAGTATTTCCCTCCCACCACATAAGTTGGACTCTTTGCTAAGAACAGAAAACTCGGGCAGCATATTTCAAATGTTAACTTTTCCCCTGCCCCTGTGAGAAGCATGAGGAGATCTTCCTCCAGTCTTCATAGTGAGAAACTGACAGGCTCCTAGAGATGAAAATTCACAAAAGTGTGGGGCTTTCCTAAGTCTGGGAACTCCTGGAACCTGTAACTCTCAAGCTACGCACCCTGAGCATCAAGAAATTTGTCCATTACAGCTTAAGTGTTCGTATTGGCACTGGCTCCAGTGGAGAGCTTTCACTCCTGGGCATTTTCTTCCAGGTAAGCTGCAATTCTCTGTATCCACCTCTCTCTGAGGTTCTTAGGGCAGCAGCTTTCAGTGTGACCTCAATTCTCTGATGCATCTAAGAAGAGTTATCAGTTTCTTTAGCTTTTTTCTTGTTGTCAGTACTGAGCTCTTCATGTACTGGGCTGGAGAGTAGAAGTCTTGCTGAACACCTTACAAAAGTATATTTTACTACAGGTAAATTATACCTCAATAAAACTGACCCTACCCTCAAAAAAAAAGCTCGAGAAGAAATTTCTGCAAGAAAATAAAATTGATCAAATATCTAGTATGTATGAAATTATTAAGAGAATATTTTAGACTAGGGGAAGAGTTGGAGATGAATTATTGTTAGATTCACAGAAAACTAGACTAGCAAAAATATGGCAATCATTAAATCTAAGGTGAAAAATAAAAATAAGTATAAGAAAGGAACAGTAATCATAGCATACTACCTGACTCTCCAATGACTGATATTAAATGGTCATAATAATATAAACACTGAATAAGGACTAACCAAATTATGTATAGATGTGTGTATACTGTGTGTGTATAGGATAGATTATAGAAGAGCTAAATACTCATCATGGGAACCAATAAATAATTAAAACTGTAAAATCAAGGAATAGCATTATAGACATGTTATTCAGACATCCAGGGATTAAAAAAAAAAAAAACTTTTAAATGGCTAACAAGAGTTTACAGGATTGCCTCAGGGTACACAATTCAACTCAACTCTCAGTGTTTTCAAGCAGTGATACCTAAGGATATAAGCCCCAGGAATCTGGAATTGCACACCCACAAATACAACACTGGTACAGAAAGGTAAGTCTGGCAACCAGCCCCCAAGATAGCCCCTGATGATTCTTGCCTCCCTGGGCTTCCAGCCTGGGCAGATCCCTCCCTCACTGAACAGGGCTGACCAGCATCACCAATAGGATATAGCAGAAGTGATGGTTTTTCACTTCTGAAGTGAGATCAAAAAAGACAGTGTGTTTTCCACCCGATTCTCTCTTGGATTACTCACTCCGAGGGAATTCAGCTGCTATATGACAAAGACACTCAAGCAGGCCACATGGCAAAGAGCTGAGGCCTCCTGACCGCAGCCAGAATGAACTTACCAGCCATGTGAGGGGGCCCTTCTTGGAAGTGAATTCTCGGACCACGGTCAAGCCCTGATGATGGCACCCAGGCTGGCATCTCGGCTGACATTGCATGAGAAACCCTAAACTATCACCATTCAGCTAAGCTACTCCTGATTTCCAAACTCACAGAAACTGTGAGATAACAGAAATGTATTGTTGTTTTAAGCTACTTAGTTTTGGGTTAATTTTTTAGGCAGCAGTAGGTAACTAACACAGATCTTTGCACCTGGAGTGGAATGCTGCCATTACAAAAAAACTAAAATTGTTGTTGTGGCTTTGGAACCAGGCAGTGGAAAGAAGATGGAAGACCTTTGGGGGATAATAGTGAAATCCTGAAGTGCCTCAAAGAGACTTAACAAAATCCTGTTGGCCCTTAAGGAGGCTGTCAATGAGGACATAAAGGAAATGAAATAAAATATTATTTGTAACTGGAGGGGAAGGGGTCCTTGCTATGTAAGCAGAATCTCATTAACACCATTGCCTGCCATGATGTGGAAAGTAGAAAGTGTATCTAATAAACTGGGTGATCCAACTAAGAATATTTCCATACAGAGTGTTGCAGGTGCCACCTTGTTTCTTCTTGCTGTTAATAATAACAAAATGCAAGAGAAGAGAGATAAGCTAAAGGGAGGACTAATTTTAAAAGCCAAGGATTGCTGGTGTTGGAAATTATCTTTTCTCCAGATGCCAAACAGAGCTAAAATTATGAAATGGTTCCCAGGCAAAAAGCAGATCCAGAATCCTCTTGGGAAAACCTGTAATAAAGATTAAAGCCAAGGGGTGTGGCTATAAAATCCTTTCTTAACACCTTAGAAAATATCTAAGGTGGTGCCTAAAAAACCGTTTGGCCAATAGTGGGTCTCCTAGGAAAGTTAAGGGGTGTCCCTCAGAAGTTTCAGCAGAAACCTAAGGTAGGAGAGCGTTTATCTCAAAGATATTTGTGGAGGTAGCTTTTGTCTAATGCAGCAAACTCCAGTGAGATTCACAGTAGACTCACAATGCTACAATACAATGAGAATTGTATTTGCAGATGCATGATGAACCTTAACTGCAAGGGGCAGAGACATTACAAAAGGAAAAGAGGACTGTGGATCCCCAAAGTTCTACCAGCAAAAAGCAGACTAAGAAAATGGTGCAGCTATAAACACGATCCATCTCTTATAGAATATAAAGGGTGACTCAAAGGGTATAACCAAGAGCTCAGAGGGTAGATCCAAAAGCCATGAGGATTTATTCCCACTCCTTGAGTCGTAAGTAAGGAACTGTCAAACTGGCCCTGCTGTCTTTAGAATTTGCATGGACCAGTGACTCCTGTGTGCTTCACATTTTCCTCCTTTATGAACAGGAATGTCATAGCTATGGTCCTAGGCTTGTCTCACCACTGTAAATGTGGGAGGGAGATACCTTGTCTCCTCAGTTCATAGGTCTTTAGATTGAGAGGAATGGTACTCAAAAAACTATACTTAAGGAATTATACCTGGACCTGATTTAGATGATGAGACTCCAGTTTTTGAGCTAATGCTGTAATGAAATGAGACTTTGTGGAGTCTTGGGAGGGAAGGAGTGTATTTTGCATGTGAATCATTAGGGGTCAGAGGGTGGACTACAGTAGTCAGCCTCCAAAGTAGCACCCAGTGATTCTCATCTCCTGGTATCCACATCCTTGTATGGTCCCTTCCTACACTGAACAGAGCTGACCCATGACTAGCTGGATATTGTTTAGATGTCAGGACTTGACTTCTCTTGCAAGGTTATAAAAGACTCTATAGCTTCCAGCTGGCTCTCTTTGATCACTCCCTCTGTGGGAAGTCAACCACCATATTGTGAGGAATCAAGGTCCATGTGGCAAGGAACTGAGGCCTCCTGCTAGAAGCTAGTACAAACTTCCCAGCCATGTGAGTAAGCCATCTTGGAAGCAGATCGTTCAGCTCCAGTCAAGCCAACCAACACCATTATGAGAGACACTGAGTCAGAACCACCAGGATTAGCCACTCCCAGATTCCAGACCCATAGACGTTACAAGGTAATAATGATTTATTATTGTTTTAAGCCACTAGGCTTGGAGGTAATTTTTTATACAGCAATAGATGACTACTACAGTGAAGATTCAAATTATGTTGTGGTCAACAGTTGTGATTTTGCTCCAATAACTTGACAAGACCCCATCCTCTATGCATTGTACTTTCAAAGAAGGACTTAGGCTTAAGAAGCATTTAAATTCTGCCCATGCTTTCTTTGTCTTTTTGCAGAGTAAAGAAGGACAGTTCTGCTTATCATGAGTTTTAGCACTCATGGATTTGAAGTACAAGTTATAACACGACTGCCAAGATCCACTGAGCCACAAAGATAAGTCCTCTTATCAGTGAGGAATTATTTTCACTGATAGAACTGGGGAAAGATGTAGCCTTTTATTTGTTATCAGATGCAATCTTCCAAAAAAATTCATACTCATACAGAAAAAAATACAGCTTTATGAAATTGCAGCAATTAAATGGTCACCGATCTACCAAGGGTAATTTAGACATAAATCCTCCATGGGAACAGAAAGATAAAATAAATGGGGGCCTCTGAATGAGCTCCCCAATTCATTTACTTCCAGCTCAGCAAGAGCTGCAAGGTTTGAACCAAAAAAACAAAAAAACAAAAAACAAAAAACCAGAAACAGAAAACAAATGAATTAAATTCTCCTCCTTTCCTTCTTTGGGATTTTATTATGCTTTCATTTTTGCTTTCCACAGCAGAACATGTAACTTTTATCCCACATTAAGCATTTCTTTTTGCCCTCAAAACGAAAGCTTCCCATTGGAGAGCTCTGCACCTGCTATATTGGGCATACCAGTGTGGCGTGAAAAGGTTACAGGTGTGATGAGGTTTTGAACCTCTTAATCCTTGGATTGGCCAAAGCCCAAGGCAAGTTACCTCAGTCTTCAAACAGTCTTGTCTGTTTATCCCAATTTGCTATAAAAATATGATCATTTTCTTTGTTTGCTAAGAATTGAGGAACACTAGTCCATAGGAATTATTGTTGATTTGCTCACTTGATTAGAAGCTCCATGTTTGGATGCTCCATGTTTTGTCTGCTTATTTATTTTACTTTATTTTTTTAGTATCCAGAGTGCCTGGAACAACTACTGGGCACCCAGTAAATAGTGTGATTTATTTTTTAGCTTACACACAAGAACAGTATGGGAACCCATAGCCAATCCCTAATAGGCAGATATGAAAACACATTTGCATTGCTTCCTGAGCAACACACTATTGCTTACTTTCAGGAAATGAATTTCATCCATGGTAACAGCTAAGACATGGCCCTTCTGGGGCACTAAATCATATAGATTGTATCCTGAAAATATTAATGTGTCGTTCAAAACTCCCTTTTTAATGTCTTTTGGGGGATTCTATTGAGACCATCAAAATTACTTTCCCTGGATCATCTACATTCCTTTCTCTCTATTTTCCTCTATAATCAGGATTCTGACTTTATAAATGAAGATGATACTCAATGATACCATTATGAATAATGTTGTAGAAGATCGCATTATCACAGGGATGTGCTACAAAACAGTGTGAACAGTGATACCTCAATTCAGTTTAAATATATATGTGTGTCTATGCATGTGCAGATAGGTTTATACACACACATAAGTGCACATATATGTATATTATATATGTGACTGAGAATGTATACATATCAAAATGTTAACAGAGTTTATCCCTACTTGTGACATTTTCTTTTCTGTATTTTTCCAAATCTCCCACATTGTATATACATTAATTCTGTATTCAGATAAAAATTATTTGTTGATTGTATTATAAATAAAGGTGGAGCTGATACCAGTGATTACTGGAGAGTAAGCATTTCTTGCTATGGCGATATCTGTTTGGTTATCTTCCAGTGATGCTAAATGCTTTTTGCATTTCAGTGGTTTTAGGATAAGCTTTGGAACATGGAATTATCTTTCTCCAGACATGAATTCCAATGATAGGTTTATGCTGCCCTGGTACTTGATTCCATCTTTTCACAGGCATAGTTTTATTAATATTCAAATGAATATACTTCTCGAATTACATCCAAGATGTAGGAACTGTTTCTCATGTGATAACTCAAAGGAAAACATAAAAGAACAGATCTGAAAGAATAGATCTCAGTGGCACAATGGAGTTGGAAGTTCAGAGGGCATGTGGTTCTTTGTTGAAAGGGTATAGGTTTGGTTCACAGAGACAACTCTTATTATTTCTGGAAACTTACTACTGTAGGAGTATTAAATTGCTCTGAAATACTAAGCTAGATGTAAAGATGTCAGGTTGTATAAAGTTATACAAGATTCTTGGCAACAATTTTAAGCTACGCCACAAAGAGCAGTAAATTCTATGCAAACAATTAATTGATAGCAGGATGGAGTTGTGGTATATTGGGAATAATACTGAACAGTATTATTAAGGCTTGTTATGTAATCTTCCTCAAGCCCTTAATGTCTTCAAACTTTTATTTTTTAGCTAAAAAATGGAGATAATGCTTACAGGAATATTGTTGTTGCTGTCATTACCACTATTTTTGTTGGTATCATCATTTTCTGAATTCTCAGGGGAATTTTTAGTCCACGAGTTTTCAGGATATAATATTTCAGTCATTAACGAGATCAATTTTCCTCTGTTGAGTCCGTGGGTTGCTCCTAATGCAAATCATGCTAAAATGAGCATCTCATATAACAATATAATTGCCTCTCATGTTATACTGCAGCCCTTAAATTCAGTCTTATAAAAAGGCATGGTATCTGAATCAAGAGGTTGTGCTAACATTTATTTATCTCCCTTCCCCTCCTCATTAAAATAGTGGTAAGGGAATAAAATGAGCGTAAAACCGCAACATGAAAAGGAGGCTACTGGCAGCTTGGAGATTCCAACAAATTTCTGTAACATATAGACTAGACAATATAGTGGTGGCTGAGAAGCATGTCCAGGGGAATGCAGCAATGAATAGGCTCAGGCAATGGTGTACAGGAGAGGTGGGAGGGGCTGAGCTGAAGCAGGATCAGCTCTGAATTGTGGAACCCCAGAAAATCTTGAGACTGGGCAATATCATGTCTGGCAGGGACTGAGGGTAAAGTGTTCACCCAAATAAAGGGAGATTAACCAAAAGGTTGTATGTGGAAGAGTTGGCTACCACCTCTATTGCCCAACTATAGAACACCAGGCAGCTAGAATTAATATAACCAGCCCCCACCCTCAAAAAAAAAAAAAAAAAAAAAAAAAACAGAAAAAGCAAAAACAAAATCCATTCAAATGAACAAAAAGTGGAGGGCTCTTTGTCAAAGAAATGAAACGGGTTTTCTGAAGAGAATAAGGGCATCTGGTGAGTATGTGGGACCTGGAGCAAAAATGTCAAAATTCTGGCATTTGGGGCTACTCTGGCATAACAGATTGGTCCCCGTTTGTTCACCATAAAGCAAAACCTGCCATTCACATACACATCGCTCCCCATCAGGATTTTTAACACCTCATTCTTAAGTATAAACAGACCACCAGGATTTCCTGATATTGAAGGAAAGCCTGAAACATGAAAGACATGTAAACAAAACAAAACTAAAAATATGGTCCTGCAGAAACTGCGTAGGAGCAGAGAATAATTTATAAGCAAAATAGAGATTACAGATTATATTTTATCCATAAATCAAGAAAAGGGTACTGTGGCAATGGAACAATCAAAGAATAAGGAAAAGCTCTTGGAAATTAAAACTATTATTGGCAAAATAAAAATTTAATATAGAGATTAGAAGTTGAATTTGAGAATATTTTCCATAAAGTAAAACAAAAAATCTAGGGAAAGATATAGGAAAATATAAGTAACAGAGAGAATATGCCAAAAGTCACAGAGATAAAGAACAGGGATGAAAGCAGAGAGGAAGAAAATAATCAAAGAAATAATACAAGTTCATATCCCAGAAATGAAAGTCACAAAGTTTTAAGTTTAAAGGGACCATTACAATAAATGACAATAATAAAATTAATAGCTAAAGGTTACTGAGAACCTACCAAGGGCCAGGCACCACTTTAAAAAGCTTTACATGTAAGGAGGGGCAAGATGGCAGCATAGAGAGGAGTGGAATTTAGTTAGTTCCCTGAACAACTAATAAACAACCAGGAACATCTAGTAAATAATTAGGAATAATTGCTGGGGGACAACTGTGACTGTCCACACATGATACACCAATCTGGATTGGGAGGAATGCCTGAAATTGCAGCATAGAATCTGTAAGTAAAAGCTGTGGAACCACATCAAGAGTCCCCTACCCCCAAAGCAGGCTAAGCTGCAAAACCTCACTGTGGTAGAAACAAGTAGCACTCTCCAAATGAGTGAATATAGCTCAGCTGAGCTCCAACTGAGGTTTAATTAACAAATATGGACTGCTGAATACAAACTACAAGCCCTCAACAAGCAGACGGAGACTTTTAGTGATGACTGACCTTAAAGAACCAGAAGACTTACCTGTCCTGGGAGAGGGAGCCCAGAAGACCAGGTGTTACCTCTGGCCAAAGAGTGAAACTGGGGGGCTGTGCACTGTCTCCAAAGGGGGGCTTTCTGTCCCTTTTTCTCTCTCTTAGCCTGAGGGGCTCAGAAGAGAGAGCTGCAGTCATTTTCATTTCTCAGTGCTCTGACCCAGACAGGGGTGGACATAACAGGGACAGAGAGACTATTCAAAGGCAGATGATAAATCCCTAGGGGGTGTATCTTCCCTAAGAGTAAGGAGGTGGGGCCCAGTTTTCCCTTCAGAATGAGACTCCAGAGCCTGAGGGAAAACAGCCAAAACAGAAACTAAGGAGGCCACACCTCCTTACACCAGTCAGGAGCAACAGGCTGAGAGGCACCACTTGCTGGGCAGGTTAGGAAAAGCACAGCGACTGGAAACCTCACTGGAAAGTCTGTCATTCCTCCAAGACACACCCTGAATATAACCTCATTCTGAGACCTGAACCTGTGCTGGTCTGAGAAAATCTGACTAGGGTAACCAAGGAAACCAGATGCCTAGACAACAGAAAACTACAATCTACACTAGGAAAAACGAAGATATGGCCCAGTCAATGGAACAAACTTACACCTCAATAAAGAAACAGTTGAGATAGTTTCACTTTTATGAAACAATCTATTAAAGATTTTCAAATAAGTAAGCTAAATCAAATAAAAAACCAAATCAATGAGTTCAGGGAAGATATAATAAAAGAGATGAAAGCTATAAAGAAAACACTGGGTGGACATAAGGTAGAAATCAAAAGTTTGAAAAAACAACTGTCAGAGTCTATGGAAATGAAAGGCACAACACAAGAGATGAAAAAAACACAATGGAGACATACAACAGCAGATCTAAAGAGGCAGAAGAAAACACTCAGGAACTGGAGAACAAGACACCTGAAACCTTACACACAAAAGAACAGATAGGGAAAAGAATGGAAAAAATATGAGCAATGTCTCAGGGAATTAAATAACAACATGAAGTATAGGAATGTATGTGTCATGGGTGTCCCAGAAGGAGAAGAGAAGGGAAAAGGGGCAGAAGCAATAATAGAAGAAATAATCAATGAAAATTTCTCATCTCTTATGAAAGACATAAAATTAAAGATCCAAGAAGTGCAGCATATCCCAAACAGAACAGATCTGAATAGGCCTACACCAAGATACTTAGTGATCAGATTGTCAAATGTCAAAGATAAAGAGAGAATCCTGAGAGCAACAAGAGAAAAGCGATCCATCACATACAAAGGAAGCTTGAAAAGACTGTGTGCAGATTTCTCAGTAAAAACCATGGAGGCAAGAATGAAGTGGCGTGATTATATTTCAGATACTGAAAGAGAAAAACCACCAACCAAGAATCCTAAATCCGGCAAAACTGTCCTTCAAATATGAAGGAGATTTTAAAATACTCTCTGACAAACAGACAATGACAGAGTTTGTAAACAAGATACCAGCTCTATAGGAAATGCTAAAGGGAGCATGGCAGACAGATCATAAAAGATAGGAGTGAGAAGTTTGGAACACAAATTTAGGTGATGGCAGCACAGCAATGTAAATACATTGACTGTGACTATGGTTGAAAGAGGAAGGTTAGGAGCATGTGGGACACCGGAAGGAAAGAGGAAAGATAAAGACTGGGACTCTGTAAGTCAGTGAAACCTAGAGTGCTCAACAATTGTGATAAAATGTACAAATATGTTTGTACATGAGGGAGAATAAATGAATATCAGTCTTGCAAGGTGTTAAAAATAGGGTGGTGTGCCAGTTTGAATGTATTATGTCCCCCAGAAAAAGCCATATTCTTTGATGCAATCTTGTGGGGCAGACGTTTTAGTGCTGATTAGATTGGAATTCTTTGAGTGTTTCCATGGAGATGTGCCCCACCCAACTGTAGGTGATAACTCTGATGAGATATTTCCATGGAGGCATGGCCCCACCCATTCAGGGTGGGCCTTGATCAGTGGAGCCATATAAATGAGCTGGCAAACAGAAGGAACTCAGTGCAGCTGAGAGCAACATTTTGAAGAGGAGCTACAGCCAAGAGGGACACTTTGAAGAATGCACTGGAACTGAGAGAGGAGCTTCAGCTTATGGAGACATTTTGGAGATGGCCTTTGAAAGCAGACTCTTGCTCCGGAGAAGCTAAGAGAGGACAAATACCCCAAGTGCAACTAAGAGTGACATTTTTGAGAAACTGCAGCCTAGAGAGGAATGTCTTGGGAGAAAGCCATTTTGAAACCAGAACTTTGGAGCAGATGCCAGCCATGTGCCTTCCCAGCTAACAGAAGTTTTTGGGACACCATTGGCCTTCTTCCAGTGAAGGTACCCAACTGCTGATGTGTTACCTTGGACACTTTATGGCCTTAAGACTGTAACTGTGTAACCAAATAAACTCCTTTTATAAAAGCCAATCCATCTCTGGTGTTTTGCATTCCAGCAGCATTAGCAAACTAGAACAGGTAGTATTAGGTAAAAAATACAATCAATTCAAATTAGGAAAAAAAAAGCTTTACATGTAGTGACTTATTAATTCTCATACTAAATCTAAATGTAGCTGCTATTATCATCCCCATTTTATGGCTGAGAAAACAGAGGCACTGCCTGTTTAAGACACTCACCCAAGCTCATAAATGGGACACCTGGGATTTAAACTCAGGCAGGATCCATAATAATCTGTACTCTTAACCATTATTTAACATTTCCTAAAACATCACTTAAACAAATCATTTTGAAACATAAGAAAACTGAGGATGAGAAAAATATTCTAAAATCTTTCAGAGGTTAAAAAAAAAGGTAACCAAAAGAAGAAGAAGAAGAAGAAGAGGAAGAAGAATGCAATCAGAGTGGCATTAAATAACTAATCATTATCTTCTAATGTTGGATAGCATGGAGCAATACTTTTCAAGTTTTAGAAAACAATTTTCAACCTAAAATTCCATACCCAGCCAAACTATCAATCAACTTTGAGGATAAAATAAAGATATTTTTTGATGTGCAAAGATTTATAAAGTTTACCTCAACATTCTTTTTCTTAGAAATGTATTTATGGGTTGCTACAGTAGGCAAGCAGTAAAATTAGAAAGAAAATTATTGCACAGGATTCAGGAAACAGGGCCGTCACCTAGAAGACTATTAGAAGGAAGTCTTGACAGTTGATCAGGTGATTCAGAGAGATGACTCAGCCTGGATTGGAGCAGGGGGAGCAGACATCCAGAAGAAAAGTACAATGGAGAGATATGATACTTTGAGAAGCAGGAAAAAAATTAGGATGAGATAAAGTCAGGGGAAAAAAAGACAACTAGTAAAACCAAAGGAGGGAAAAGCTATAAAAGAAAGAAAGTAAAGGCAAACTGTCCTGATGTTTTAAAGCTATATGCTAAGCAGTGGTAATTATGCATACAGAGAAAGATTTTAACTGTAAAAGAAAAAATAAAGAAAGTAGAAGAGTCACAAGTGGTGAAGCAAAGTGCAGGGATACAAATAAGCTTATCCTACAGAGAAACTGTCCGGAATTGATGAAAGAAGGAAAGAGAGAAATAGAGGGAGAGAATGAAAGAGAGAGAGAGAGAATGAAATTTTATAATTGTAACCAAGAGAGGAACTAAAAGAGATGTAACTGTTATGCCCGTATTATATAGAGATTCGCAGAAAAAAAATTACATCCCAGGTATCTTTTCTCTGGAAAGTTCAGGAAGATGTTGTCTACTAAGTGAGTGAACAAACTAAGGAAAGAAGGAGGCATGTTATCCAGGAAGTAGAGAATCTAACACAGAGCAAAGGATGAAGGAATTTCTGGAATAATAAAGAAGGAAAACCCCAGGAGAGTGACTAAAGGAAAGACCTAGACAGCTCCCAGTCCAGGGTGCTAGGAGGGTAAAGGTGCCCTGCATCTAAGAAGAAAATAAAAAGGAAAGATTACTTGATGTGTTTGAACAAATTTGGAGGAGATTTACAATTACAGATGAAAAGTTGGGGGACGAATTGCTGAAAGGCAATTATAAACTAGAGGGAAAACAAAGTTGTACAAGACAAGAAGTATAATCATGGATCAATTGTGAATAAAAGTTATATTGTTATATTAATAGAAACCTTGAATAATCATCAACGAAAAGTATGATATAATCATGTGCACAAATGAAGGGGATAGGAAGAAGTGCGTGTATGTGTGTGGGGGGGGGGGTGCAGGGAGGATACAAGATCCCAATCCTTACCTTTCACGTAGGAAATAAAAAGTTAATATGCAGAACCAAAAAAAACACAAAATTGGAGTGTAACCATGTTCATTAAAAATTGGGAAGTACTTACATGAAGAAGATAGCTCAGAGTTGAAAGTGGTTTTCTAGGGGAGCAATATTATAGTTGGGGAAGAGGAATGAGTAGGGGGCTGGGGTTTTTCATTTAAAGCCTCTGAGAATTATCTGGCTTTTAAAAACTGTGCCCATGCATCCTAAGACAAATCCAAAAGTTAGATTACAAATTTCAAAATCATTATATGGTATAGCTTGGGCAACAGTGCGATTTTCACTTAGATGTTGCACAATTAGGAACCACCGTTCCAAGCATCATTCCCTGGTGCTGGCCGCGATCCCTGATGCCACAGTGGCAGCCAAGCTGAGAGCTGCCCTGGAGCAGGTGCTGGGCCCATTAGGTGAGGTTCCCTCTAATAACTCCGCCCCCAGATCATTACTGTAAACTGTGGATCCTAGACCTCAATTAGACATGCCCTTCCTTCTAGCGGCATGACTGCAGGCTGGCAGTCCAGCCAGAGAACCAGCAAACACTTGAGAACAAATTTGGGCCGGTCTAGCTGAGGTATGAAAATGCAGCTCCAAGTGGCTTCTTTTAAAAGGTTAATTATAGAGGTAACTTCCGCAATTCAGTGCCCTGAGAAAATGCGCTTTGTGCAGTTACTGGGTTGAGAGGCAGTCATGGGGCAGAGAAGGGTTTTACCATCGTAAAGGGGTAGCAGAGGCCCTCCAGCTCCACCACTAGGTGCATCAGTCCCATGGGACAATGTCCATGAAAAATAAGCGAGACAAACACTTAGGGAGCTCTTTCACTCTCTAAAGAGCCAACAGCAAAAGCGGGAGGCTAAGAAGGTTTTAAGCTAAAGTGCTTCCTTCACTCAGCAGTCTTTGCAGAAATGTGAGAAATGTAAAAACCCTGGCACGTCCTCCTCCCCTTGAGAGTGGCAGTCACCCCACATAACAGGTGCACGTGTGGAGGTTGTACTTCTTGAGAAATGTATCATGGTTCTCAAAAGAAGGCGTTCGCCCAGTTGTGTATAATGTCGACGTAATTCCAAAAATCATTGCAAAGATGTTCAAACTCTCTGTCCATTTACATTTACTGTTAGGAACAGCCTGACAGGTAGAGCTAAGACATTTTTAGACTGTGCATTTAACTGGAATTTTAAGTGCCACTAACTGTGAATATTCAGGGAGGTACTAAACATGGGGAGGTTTTAAGAATGTCAAGCAGGCATAGCTGGGCAGCTTGGTGGATGGTGGCATTTTCCTGAATGATACTTTGTGACAGGAACACCTTGGGGTCTTGGCTTCAGCCTGCACAACTACCCTCATATGGTTTTAAGGTAAGCCAAAAAAAAATACACACACACACACACACACACACAGCAGAAAGGAGGAAGTGACAGAGGGAGGGAAAACCCAAAGAAAGTAGGAAGAAGAGAAATAAATCTTGGTTTTAGAACGGTTAAATAAACTGAAATGGATTTCCTCTCAGTGGTTTATCTCTTTAGAGGAATAAGAGAACAAATAACGGGGCAAAAAAAGTCTCAATCTCTACAACTACTATGTCTTAACATTTTCACTCGCCATCTCAAACTTTAACAGCATCCAACAATTATCCATAATTTCAGCAATGGCTGAGATATTGAAACATGTAATAATAATAAACAAAAACACACCATTATCCATGTACAGGTGTAACCTCAAAACACAAAGATTTTTCTCCAGGACTTTAAAAAATTGCTTTGGGTCACATAGGCTGCCAAAAATTGCTGATTTTTCTTCCTACTTTCGTTCAGTTTGCCTTAGGCTAAAACCATGGACGGTCCAGAAAGACTTTTGACCCCAAAGGGTCTCGATTATTGAAGCCATATTGACTTCCAGGTTGCCTTCCCTCTAATCTTAATTCTCTGAGGCCCGGGAGGAGATTTACATGTAAATCTGCCCTCCATTATGGCACCCCCCACTGCCATATCGGTAGCATCACCAAGGAGATCAAAGGAATTTTTATTCTATATTATTCCTTTGTTATGTATTGTTCCATCAGCAATACATATTTTTTTACATCCCTAAGGAAGCCTTCTGGGTTTGACTCTCAGAGAGGATTTGTGCACACAGGTTTTCACCAGAAACCTCAGTGCCCACGTGCCCCAGAGCACCGGAGCGCAGCACACAGCCCCACAGAGAGCCTTGGCCAGATTTATGGGAAGGATGCAAAGTCTGGACCAACCACTAGTAGCAAACCTGCAGTTTTCTCTAAGCCACTATTTTTAGTTTCTTAAATGGTGAGCACTTCAACAGCATCATGGAGAAGATCCAAATGCTTTCCCCACAAAAACGATTTCCAGGTTTTCCAGTTCCATTTCTGGGGACTTTATGGGGAAGTTTAGGAGTGATCTAGAAACAGCTTGGCAGGAGAATTAAGCGGCCAGAATGGCGCCCGGGTTGGAAAGCTCTCTGGCAGTGCGTAGATTCTTGGCACGTTCCTCCAGGGCCCTGGGAACCGTCCTAGGGGGGCTTGGGCATCTGCCCGGAGTTGCTGAGTGCAGCCTTGTTCACATGCCACTCATTCTTGGCAGGCAAGATTCTGAAGGCCTCAGTCTCCGTGCACGTCTCTGCTGCCAGCCTCGGGTAAGACAGGACGGCTTTCTTCTTAGAGAACAGGGGCATCTTCCCAGACAGTCTCCCATCCCTTGGACAGGTACAGACTCAGGCTCCTTGTCCTAAAAAATTATTGCAACAAAGGGCACCAACTAAACCTTCACCAGAAGCCTGAAACTTGTGGGGAATATCTAAACTGGGTGTAAGAACTGCAGTTACAGGGGGTTTAAAGAGCTGCTGTATAAACAATTAAAATTGTTAAAATTTTTGAAAAGAAAAATTGGGGTTATTTGTCTTTCAAAAGTTGAGAAAGAAGTAGAGGGAAAAAATGTATCGAAAGAAAAGGAGTGGAGGCTTTCTCTCCAATTACACCAGAGCTCTAAATATATTCTATCTATCTATCTATCCATCCATCCAATCTCAATGTATTATTGTATTATATCAGTCAGGAATGGATGTCCTTATTGTATTAGTAAAAGGGAATAGAGGTCATTCAAACATTATTTAGGGGCTTACTATTTAAGTATTTTCATCTTTATATTTAATAAGTTTCTTCATTAATTATTATTATTATTTCACCTATTAAGCACTTTTCTATATGCCAGGCTCTGTGCTGGGTGCCTTAGATATATTATCTAATTTAATCCTCATAATGCGTGCCTTAGGCATATTATCTAATTCAATCCTCATATCATCCCAGTTTTACAGATGAGGAAACTGAGGCTTAGAAAGATTAAATAGCCTGTTCAAAAATCACGCTTTGTAACTGATGGAGCCAAGATTCAAATCCAGTTGTTTGTAATGATAAAGCCCCTACTTTTAAGTACTTCCCTGCCTGTTGTCCTTTTAATGAGAAAAAGAGCCAGTGGGTTTCTTACTTCACTCTATGTCGGCTTCAAGATGCAGTCTCATTTTGGAAGGCTTGAGTGGATGCCCAAATATGTGCTTGGAAGGAAGCTTACCACCCTTCCCTCCTCCTGTTCAACACACACATACACACACACACACCCCGACTGTCTAAAATCTTCCCCCCTACACACATACACACATTAGAATAAATCAATTACTCCACACTTTACTGAAAGCCTGCTTGATCATAATGATTTTAGAGAAATTCTGGTCCAATCCTTTCATTTCATGGTTAAAGATAACTGAGGCCCAGAGCGTGGCTGATGCTAAATTGGAATCCAGAATTCCTCTCCCTGAGCCAGGATTGTCTCCTCTGCTCCCCCATACCCCATGCTCTGGCTGGGCCCTGGTAGCAGGCAAACGTAAATGAATTGTGCCCACTGGCCTCCTCTTGAGAAGTTTATGAATAATTGAAATATGAGGTCTGAATGTACTGAATACAGCATGGCTGAAACATAGATAATGGGACTGGAAGTTCAGAGGAGGGACAGAAAACCTCCAGCCGGGGAACCAGCATATTCAGGAAAGAGGTGGTGTCTGACCTAGATCTTGATGGACCAGTAAGGTATGAATAGGAGGTGATGGGGAAGGACAATGACATGGAGGCTTAAGATACTTATTTTAGGGAAACAAAACAAATTAAAAAAAAAAAAACACTTAAACTCCAAATAGTTTTGCCCAAAAGAGGACAATTCACCATTACCACAGCTTGGTTTATCACATCACTGTGCATTCTCTCAACAGAATCTTGCAGCAATGGACCACAGGCAAGAGAAACTTGGATAGAGATAGAGGAGTGACAATTGCTTAGGGCAGGACACTAAGGCGGAGCAACTCAGAGGGCAGTGAGTACTTGGGAGGCATGAAGGGGTTAAAACACTCTGCAAAGGCTCCTAGAATCTGCTCTCTAGGGGTAGGCAACTGAAGAGGACCAGGGGAGAGGCAGCCACTCCTTCCAGCTCCTGCCTGCCCAACCCTGGCTCCCAGTAGCCACAAGACGCGGGCTTCACTGATGTGTGCTGGCTGCGGTGTCTCTGAGCCCATCAGATGATCTGGCACAGTTTGTATAATTCTAAATTCTCCTGAACCACACATGTGATATTTAAACCAGATCCAACCACCAGGTCAGAAGGGCCATCCATCCCTAACCTGGAATACAGTAGTTTTATTTAGCATAAGAAACCAGGAGCTTTGCTCCTTAGCTGCACTGGCACAATCAAGATGTCCGGAGAACAAAGGGCATGAAAGTGCCCTCCTAAAATTTGTAAAGGGATTAAACTTGTCATGGGTAAGGAGATGAGGGGAAGCTATCGGGAAATGAGTTTGCGTTCTGCGGCGAACGTTGTTGCCTCCCCAGGACCTGCTACCCCTTTCTTCATTCCTAACAGAATCCCACCTTGCTCAGATGCCTGCCCCTGCACCTCCCGGGAAGGCCCTCCCAGAAGATCCAGTTGGCCTGAGCGAATCCCATTTCCATTTCTGAGTCAACTGACTCAGAGGCTCAGGGATGTTATCAAAGACCCAGTTTCTTTCCATTTTTCTGCCCCGCCATGCTCCAACTGGTAGCCAAATGGTTTAAGAGGGTCTACGAGTCCCATCCAGTCATGGTGACACCCAGATCAGCTCTTTCTGTGGCTCACTCTTGGGAGTTAGAAAAATTCCCTAGAAGTACCCCTCCTCCCTGCAGAGTTTATCTACTGTCTTCTTGGCCACAACTGTGTCACTTGCCAGTCAGAGGATGGCAGGGGAAGGAAAGGAAAAGAACCTGGGTCTTTGATGACACCATTGAGTCTCTGATTCAACAGCCCCAAAGCCCACCCTGTTAGACTTCATTATACATTTCTATATTGTTTGAGTCAGATTCTGGCTGATTTTCTATTACTTGCAACTGAAAGCATCTTAACACATAGGCTATATGTATCCAAACACTCACGCTAACTCTAGTCCCAGGGGAGACCCCTTGCCCCTTACTGGAACTTAACATTCTGAACTCCAGTAATGTTGCCCTTGACTGCTCTGAAGGTCAGAGGGGTGACCTTGGGTGTAAACCCACCTGACCACCTTGTATGGTGTGAATGACCCCAAACAAGCAAATGCCTAAGACCTGGACTAGGCTTGGAAAAATTCCTCGGAGCTTTGGCTGGAATCTCTTTCACAAAAAAGAGGATCCCTTTCACTTTCCAGCAGCTTCCCTTGCCTTTATCACTCTGCAGGCAAACCCGGGGCAAGTCAGTCCCTCCTCAGAAGACAAAGAGAAGTCCTTCCCAGGCTTCAGAGGAAACTTTGCAACCCCAAAGGGTGCAGTGGTTTGGTGGGCAGGTTGTTACTCTCCCTCGGCTTTCGGAGGGCTTTAGTGACTTCCAGCCTCAATCCCCAAATCCCCTGTCCCACTATTAGTTTGATGAGCCATCCCCACATTCAGTCCTAGTCCTCCATCAAATGCCAGAGCAGAGTTTATTGCAGTAATTACTAATGTCTTGGCTCATTAGAAGCCCTTCCCACTTGGGCAGGGGATTGGCAAAGAGTTGCAATTTGGAGCTTTCTGTTTACAAACAAACTAACCTTACAAACGCTGAGCCAGGAGCAGCAGCTGGGGAAAAGTGCCACATACCCACAGCTTGCTTTTCCCTCCACTCCCCCGTGGTTTAGCTGCCTTCCATTTTTTCTTTGAAAGCACTATGCAACTTGGTGCTAAGTCACTGCTGTGGGAAAGCTCTCTGGATATTTGTGGAATGCCTTTCTACAGCATCCCCTCTTATTTGTGTGACTAAGGAGGATTTTTTCTGCCGATCCACTATAGTTCAGCGAAGTGTCCCACTTGCATTTTCTTTAAGATGCTTGGCAATAGTTTAACATAAGCTAACGTGCCAGGCCTGTGTTAAGCACTTTATAAGCTTTACTCACATCATCTCATTTAGTTTTCTCAGTGGTCCGTGAACGTTATTTCTTCTTTACAAGTGTGGTGTCGGAGGCTCAGCGAGGCTAAATAATTTGCAGAGGGTCATAGAAGGAAGGAGGTGAGCCAGAGAAGGGTCTGTTTGGCCCCAGTGAGGTTGGAACTCCTAGTAACCCACAGCAATGCTTCCCTGAGATGGAGATATGGCGCAAATAAAAAAAATGACCCCAAACCAACCTTATGCCACCTCTTTTACCTCCTCACCAAAACAGGACCCCCTGACTTAGTTCTCTGAGGCTTTAACTGGTTACGTGACTAACCTCACCATCTTTTTCTCCCTGCCTCTCAGAGCCCCTGTCCCTCCCTTTTATCCTGCAAAAGGAGCCTCAGAGAATCACTGCTCAGAAACCAGCAAAATTAACATCAGTTCTGACCTGGTTTCACCCAAATTTATATAGGGGAAGTGTTGTGAGAAACAAGCACAGTTCCTAAAAAGGAACAAACACTCACTCCATTGTGGAGAAGAAAAGAATTTATTCACAGTCTTGCAAGAACTGGCCCCCAACCAAATGTGGGGGTTGGTACACAGAACAATAGACTCAGCAGTATTTATTCCCTAAACCTAACCACAAGTCCCTTCCCTGTTTCTCCATTGGCTGGATACTCCAGAGGTTACCTTCTATTGGACAAGCCTAACTAGCCCACGCAAATTTGAAACATGCAGCCAGCCCAAATTGGAAACATTTGAAATAGGTTTCTGGTGCAAATTTGCAACATTAGGAACCCTTGGAACAAATCTCCACCACTGACTATAAAGGGTATGCCCAGGCCTCTTTAGAGCCAGTCTGGGCTAGTTTGGTAACAAGTTATGAGGCTATTTGGGGAACCTCTACCCTGAGTCTCCACCTTGCAAGGATAGTAGATAGTGGGCGGATAAGCAGGGGAACTGACTGTGGATAGTGGGCGGATAAGCAGGGGGACTGACTGTGGATTACAGTTTGTCTTTTTTTACCTTCTACCAATTCCTTAACTGCCCCACCCTGCTAGGCACACCTGTCCTGTGTGAAAGCTAAACTTAATTTCATTCTCACAGTGTTACTCAGAGTGAGTTCCTTATCTCCGAGACTTTAACCCACTCACCAATTTTTGGTAAAATTACAGAAGATACATCCTTTTGGAATCTTTTCAGCAGACTCCATTTTTTTTTTTTTTTTTTTTATTCAAGATGGCAAGTTAACCCACAGATTAAACTTAAGCTAAACATCTGTATTCTCCTTCGGAAGAAATTCCAATTTGGTTAAAGGCTGCACTTGCCTCTAAAAGTTAGCATGGGGTGAATAAACACAGAAAAACGGAAAGCCCAACTGGTCTATTTAAACAAGACCCTGCTTCATTCAGCCGATTAATGAGAAATTAAAATAGTGCTCAGTGAGAACTTTAAATGCTTCTGAAGGGGAACGTCTGAAGAAAAATCTCTGCTGTTCAAGATGCTTGTAAAAGATATGTCTTCAACCTCAAGGGCCTCTAGCGTCGGGAAATCTTTGATCATCTAAATTTAGCTGTTTTCATAAACATTTCAGACAGCAGGCTAATTTTTATTGCCTGGAGAGCCTCATGCAATCAGACTGCAAAACCAGGAAGCATGTCAAAAAATTTTAAGAAATATCAGGAGCCTTGCCAAAAGGAAGAGCCAGATACCAGCTAAGTCGGCTGGCTTTAAATCTGTATTATCACTCTCTGCCCCTTGGAGAGGACAATAAAATTTTACTATATGCTGCTTCTAATTCAACTAATAATTTCTGAGCAGGTCATATGGACAAGGCCCCCTTTCAGGGTGCAGTGAGGGAAACAGATGCAGGCCTGGTGTCTGCCCTTGTAGATCAGTGGAAGAAAGAATATACAATCCTATCAGGTGTGTGTGTGTGTGTACACACATGGGCATATATACATGTCAGAAGCAGGGCACTCCAAGAACAATTTCTTAGGGAACATGGCATTTAATCTGGGATCTAAAGAATGAATAGAATGATGGATAATTTTTTCTCTCTTTCAATTTTTCCTTTTTCCTGCTATCAAATATTCATGCAATGAATAACAATTCAGCCAGGGAAAATGGGTGGAGAAGGCCACTGTGCTCTAGCAGCATTATGAAGACAACAACCTGGAAGCAAGGAAACCCATGGTGGATCATTCAGAAAAGAATTATGCTGCTAATATCTCACCCAGGCTTTGAAAACAAATTCATGAAGTTACATCTTTACTCATCCACTTTATGTAATTTGGGCATGCCAAAGGGGGAAAGGATAGATTTCTATCATTATTAACAGAACTCTTGCTAAGATGAAACTGTGTTCTAGAATAACGGCTGGCAGTGCCTGCTTTTGAGTTTGGTCTGTCTGGGTTTAAACCCAAACTCTACTGTGTACAGTCTGCATGACCTTGGAAAGATCATTTAATCATTTTGAGTTTCAGTTCCCCCAAATTTGATCTGAGAATTATAGTAGTAATTGCCTCATAGGGTTGTCGAGATTAAATGAGATGGTCCCTGTAGAATCTCTTGCAGATTGCCTGGCATACAGAAAATGCTCCTCAAATTTTAGAAGTTGTTCTACAGCAGCTGAGTAGAGTCCTTTCAGCCACGTCTCCATGGAGCTACTGATCTGACACTTGGATGGCTATTTTAACCAGGTAGTTTAAAAGATAGGCAGTGATACCAATATGCCCATCATTTTCCTTCATCTTATCATTTTATATTATCTGGGTTTGATCTTCATGAAAGTGGGTATTTTCACTCCAGACATATAGATGGAGAGATTGGTTCAGATAAAATCCCTCCCTGGGGAGTGGAGGCATCAGGCTAAATCCAAGATCTTCTGACTTGAATCCACCTCTTTTCCCACTATTTAATATGACCTATTAAATATCTTAAGAAAGACAATGTATCGATCAGAACAGTTTCTATGACACAGTTTCACACACTAGACGTCAGCCACAGCAGGATTCAAGGGCCAAAAGGATGTGATTAAGCAGATCTCCCTATGTCTCATGCTTCTTTTGGCTTTGTCCTCAGGCTTTATGTTCTGGCAAATGGCAGCCAGCACCTGCAGGCCTGTTTTCAAAGATGAATTCCAACTGAACCCCCTGGGTGGTGTCCCCATCTGTGATGGTTAGGTTCATGTGTCAACTTGGCCAGGTGATGGTGTCCAGGTGTCTGGTCAAGCAAGCACTGGCCTAACCATTACTGCAAGGACATTTGTGGCTGGTTAATAATCCAGAAGGCTGGTTTATAAAATCATCAGTCAATTGGCTGCAGTTGTGACTGATTACATCAGTGAAGGGAGTGTCTTCCACAATGAGAGAATTCAATCAGCTGGATTTAATTCAATCAGTTGAAGACTTTTAAGTGAGACAGATAGAGGACCTTCACATCTTCTTTGGCTAACCAGCGAAGCATTTCCTGAGGAGTTCATCGAAGTTGCCAGTTCATTTCCTGAGGAGTTCATCGAACATGTTCATCGAAGTTGCCAGTTCGTTGCCTGAGGAGTTCATTGAACATCTTCATTGGAGTTGCCAGTTTGTTGTCTGCCCTACGGAATTTGGACTCATGCATACCGACAGTTACGGGAGACACTTTTATAAAATCTTGTATTTATAGATATCTCTTGTTGATTCTGTTTCCCTGGAGAACCCTAACTAATATACCACCCCTGAGCCTATCATGGTGGCCAGTGATGAAAACATGACAACTGGGCAGACCAGAGTTACTGCTCAACAAATTCCTGTGGAGAGGGGAATGCGGGCTCTGATTGGCCGAGAATGGATCACCTATCTCACCACTGGTCCACCTAAATCTCATCAACTGAGTGTGGAAGGGGCTGGTTCCACAAAGACTGTCTAGGATACTGTACCGGAAGACAGAAATAGACACTTGGCAGGTCAAAACGGTATTTGTTCACTGAGGAATATTTTACAAAATGGGTCTACAGAGCACTAAAGCTTCAATAACAGTAAGGAGTAAGCCATTATTAGATAATGTAGGAGAAGAGAATTTTCTGGTTAATAGAGAGTTATAGAGAGAGCCCTTAGTTTCATATATGTGGAATATAATAAACTATTCCTCAAGGGACACTTTGTAGATGTCCACAATTGCTTGACCCTAGGATTGCCCTTGTACACATCCATTCTGATTAGGATAGACCTCACCCCGCCTTTCATGGTATTAGCTGAGGGAATAACAAGTAAAGAAGCATAATGAAGGTGGTGGGTAGGGGGTGACTAGGGCTATAGAAGTTTCCAGAAACCATGCCATATAAAGAACAGCTAAAGAAACCAAGTACCTCTATGGTGGATTAGAAAAAAAAGAAGACCAATGGAAGGCATGCTAATTATCTCCTAAGATTTTAAGGGCTCACATGTAAAGAGGAAAACACTGTTAGCTCTGTATTCTCTTCAGAGGTAATATTCAAAATAATGGGTGGAAGTCACAACAAGGCTGGGTTTTCACTCAACAGAGGTACAGTGGACATTTGTTGATCGTTCTCCCCAGCATGCCTTCTTCCATTTCCGGTAATAGCATCTGGTTTTGCTCTTGGGAGGCGCGTGCCTCCATACTCATTACATATTGCCTCCATACTCATTACATATAACAAACGGTTTCCATTCCCAGCTTCCAGCACATGGTGCTTGGTCAAGGCTGAAGCCCATCAGTCCAACCCTTGACCCAACCCACAGCCATAGGTTCATGGTGACCAGCACTCTCTCTGAATTCTGCCCACCTGATTTCCACTGAGCTGGGGGCACAGTCCCTGGGACACTGCAATAATTGAAGAATTCATTTAGTGTGAATTCAGGGCAGCCTGGGGGGTGTGCAATTGCCTCTAAAGATAACCCTCCACCAATGGGGGTGGGATGACCCATCATCCAGTCCTTCAGAGGAACATTCTGAGTCTCACTCTGCTTGATTTCTCAGAGGGTCCTCATTGGGATTGAGCTCCTGGTCCCCTGCAGTGCCCAGATCAGTAACATATTGTCTTTCTTTCTCTCCTTCTCACACTCTTCACTTCTTCCCTTGGCTTCCTGGGATCACCTCTCAAATAAACTACCTGCAAACCAAGTCCTAGTCCCAAGCTGTGTGGTCGGAGGCAGAGATTCCAAATGGTGTCATTCAGGAATAGACATATTATCCAATGCGGGCTAAGGACAGAATGAAAATCACAAGAATTAGGGGGCAGCCATAGACCAATGTCTGGTGTCATGGAGAAATGGGCCTGAAGTTATCAGAGGCCACTAAGTAGAGCATCACAATGGAGTCAACAAGGAAGAAATAAAGCTGAGAGTTGGGCCCTGGTGATACCATTTGAGCCCTGAATCAAGCCACACCTGAAGCCCATCCTTGGGGTATTTGAAGCTATGTGATCCAATGAATTTCCCTCTTAGCTTAATTGGAGGTAGTTTTTTTTTTCCCTACCACTTTCAATCAAAAGACACTGAGCTAAGGCCACAAAGAAAGTTTCAAATTATTAGCACTGCCTAACTATCAAAAATGGCTGCTTTGCAAAGTGGAGAGCCCCCCAGAATTGGAGAGATTCAAGCTGAGCACTGTCAAACATCCATCAGATGTACCAAAAGAAGGTTTATCCTTCCACATTGAATGGGAGGTCAAACTATACAAATTCTAAGATTTGTTTCAATTCTAAATAATCTGATTGATAAAAATGAATGAATGTATGCAAGAGCTCTCTGGCTAAGAGAAGACCGGGTGACAGTAATTCCTTTTTTGGCCTTCCTTCTTCATCACATCGCTATTCTTGCATCAACAATTCATTGGTTAGTCCTTGTTGGCCCTGCCATCTCCCTACCCTCTGGCAATTTGGATTGCTGATATTTTCTTAAGGATTTTCTTTCCAGAAATGGATAAATGGCTTCATCCTCTTCCTACATCATGGGGTTAACAGGACAATCAGCAAATGAATATAAGGACCGAAAGTAAAGATGTTCTTGCCAAGAAGAAATTTGTCCTACCCCAGGAGCAGCGAGAAGAGGGAGTCACAACTTTCTGGCCACTCAAATAAAAACCCCAAACAGATACTTCCACTCAGACCAAACCTAACTATTATCGTGACAGCAGAAAGTTCAGATATGTTATATCCAGGCTCACAGATCTCTCCTCAGACACCTCCCCCAGCAAGGCATACGATGCTAATATTTATTTTATTAGCGTGCATTAATCAAATGAGTAATGCAGCAGGAAATACTGATCTCAGAATCTTTTTAATAAAAAACATCAGTTTATTAATAGTGAAGAATATGCCAAGCAGGCCCTTAATTTTAAGGGAAAGATCCACCTTACCTACAGAACAGGCTGCCTGGCATTATTAGCTGTAGCAAATTACAGATGGGAGCAAAGTCCCCCTCCATGGTTGGCTGGAGGGGCCACCATCCCTCTCCCCACACATTCGAAGGGAGAAACCACAATGCTTGCCCGGAGGTTATGTAAAAAAAGGAAATGTGGATGTAGGTGATGTCTCTTTAAACTTTTGGCCAAAGAACAAAGCTTTTAGTCAGAAAACACTAATTCAGTTATGGTCAGCAGAAAGCAAATAGAAGAGAAAGACTTACAGGCTGTTGTAATACATAATTGATATGGTTTCTGAATCGTATTTGTTAACAAAAAAGTTCTATCTCGTAAGCTATTAAATGTACAGTTTGCTTGTTCAATTTGTTCACTTTCTTTCAATTATCTACATACATAAAATGTGAGAAGGGCTGCCTCTCTTTTAATTTATTTTTCTGATCTGATGCATTTCATCCATCAGGCAGAACTGTGAAACCATTCCCTTTCGATAAACATACAAATGGACAGAAACGTGTATGTTCTCTCTCGCTGGCTTTAGGTTTCTCCACGTGATGGCCTTTTTTGTCCCGTGAGCTGCTGGAAAACGGAGAGCACCATAAGACCCATCGCAAATAGAGCAAGGAGGGTACTGATGAGGTGTGCTGAAAGCGCTCAAACAAGGATGCTTCCCCACTGGGCTGCAGCCACAGGCTCGTTCTGGCTCTGCAAAGACACAGCACAGCTCCACAGATGGGCAGCCAACCTGGAATCTGCGCCCTCTTGCGGATTCATTCACTGGAAAGTGGGAGATTCTGGGGAGATATTTGGCAGGCTAGTTCCCAGGGCGGTTCTGCCTTTCACATCCCATTTAATTAGGCCAGATAGAAGAAATATCCTTGGACTTAGCCAGTGAGGAAAAGACTTGGCAAATTGGCTGGATGGATTTCTTTTATAATTGGCAAGCATGATTGCTAGATAGGGGTACAGGGACCAGAGAGTCAGGGGTGCCATGGAGATCCACAGTGGTATGACGGCCAAAAGTTTGTCAGGTTGGTCCGACACCCAGCCTCCAATGAAGCATACCCTTCCATGCCCTCCTTTCTAGGTACAAAGATCCATTCAGTTCTGAACACAGACAGCTCCAACAAATTCAATTCCAAGATATTTACCATCTCCTACTAGGTGCTGAGCTGTTCTGAACAGTGGGATATGGAGATACACAACAAAGAGCCCCTGCCCTTTAGGAGCCTGCAGTTTAGCAAGGGAAGTGATTCATAAATAAATAATTAAGAAACAAATGCTTTGACATTATTATTGCCTGTTAGGCTTACGCTAAAATCCCCTTGAAGATGTAACGGCCAACTTTTAGACAATTCAAAGCTCTTACAAATGGTGTTTCTAGAACTGAGGGCTTTGTCTGCTAAATGAATGATCAAATGGGGATGTCTTGGCAGAGTTGATAAAAATCCAGATTTCCTGGCTCTGCAGTTAATGCACTGCTTTGCTTGTGGGGTGACTTCTGGCCTCTGCTCTCCAAAGGAAAAGGGACAAGAAGGAAAGAGGGTATCATTTCTTCTTTTCATGCCTTCCATCCCAAAGCCAGAAGGCTGAAGAATAGTTGACTCCATCTTTCCTCCTTTGGCTGATCATCGAGGAGACTTATAACCAGCCTCAGGCACCTCCATCCATTGAAACTCAAAGATGGTCTCCTACAGATTTGGTTCTTTGAGAAGCTCCACAGCTCCTGCACTGAAGGCAAAGCCCACCATGCAGACTCAATGCTGAGCAACTGGCCCCAGGCAGCTCCCATCACTGACCTCCACCTTATTCCTGGATCTTTTTCTTCCAACCCTACGTTTGCACTCAGCCTGGCCCAGGCTTTCAGCTCTTGAGATCATTGGGCACCAGCCTGCAGGCTCCAACTTGGGTTTCTGTTCCGCCTCTGCTCTGCTGCCAGGACGCACACACCTCCTGCCCCTGTATCATCCTGTGTAGTGTTGCAGAGGCCACTGGGTGCCCTCCCCAGCATTGCGTGTTGATGTCAGCACTTCTATAGCATTCACACACTTCTCAGAAACTTCTCTTCTCTCCAGACTGAACAACTCCATGAGAAGAGAGCCTAAACCTGGCACCCAGTATGGGCTTAATACATATTTAGTGATCAAGTTAGTAGACCAAATTCATGAACCAAGAATGTGGTCTTTCTCTAATAATCTTGGGCATTCTTTATCTTAAATGCAATTTTATTGACATACAGGTGCACACCATAAAATCCATCCACAGTATACAATCAGTGGCTCACAGTAACATCACATAGTTGTACATTCACCACGACAATTGATTTTAGAACATTTTCATTACTCCAAGGAAAGAAAAAGAAAAAAAGAGAAAACCCAAAACTTCCCATACCCATTATGCACCCCCATCATTGACTCCTAGTATTGGTGTGGTACATTTGTTACTGTTGATAAAAAAAAATTAAGATTATTTCTGTTAACTATAGTCCATAATTTGAAAATAGGTGTGTTTTTCTCCACATAACACTCTATTATTAACTCCTTGTAATAGTTTTATACATTTCTTCTACCTCATGGAAGAAATTTTTTTATATCTGTACTGTTAATCTCAGTCATCGTCCACATCTAGCTTTACTAAGTTATACTGCCCCATGTCTTAACTTCCTACTTTGCTTCTGGTGACATATAAGACTCTAAACTTCCCCTATCAACCACACTCACGTACAATTCAGCACTGCTAATTATAGTCACAATAATGTGCTACCATCACCTCTATCCATTTCCACTCATCTAAATTCAACCTAGTTAAAAATTCTGCATATCCTAAGCAACCGCTCCCCATTCTCTAGCCTCATTCTATCTCCTAGTAACCTATATTCTAGATTCTGTGTCCTTGAGTTTACATATTATAATCAGCTCATATTACTGAGATCCTACAATATTTGTTCTTTTGTGCCTGGCTTATTTCACTCAGCATTATGTCTTCAAGGTTCATCCATCTTGTTGCATACCTTAGGACTTCATTCATTCTTACTGCTGAATAATAGTCCATCCTATGTATAGACCACATTTTGTTTATCCATTCATTGGTTGATGGACACTTGGATTGTTCCCATCTTTGACAATTGTGAATGATACCACTATGAACATTGGTGTGCAAATGTCTGCTCATGTCCCTGCTTTCAGTTTTTCTGGGTATAGACCCAGTAGCAGAATTGCTGGATTAGAGCAACTCCATTCTTAGCTTTCTGAGGAACCGCCAAGCCATCTTTCACAGTGGTTGTACCATTTTACATTACCACCAGCAGTGAATAAATAAGTGTTCCTATTTCTCCACATCCTCTTTAACACTTGTAGTTTCCTGTTTGTTTAACAGTGGCCATTCTAGTAAATGTGAGATGACATCTCGTGGCTTTGATTTGCATTTCCCTAATAGCTAATGAAGATGAGCATCTTTTCATGTGCTTTTAAGCCATTTGTATTTCTTCTTTGGAAAATATGTCTATTCATGTCTTTTGCCCATTTTTAAATTGGGATGTTTGTCTTTTTATTGTTGAGTTGTAGGATTTCTTTGCATATTCTGGAATATGAAACCCTTATCAGAAACTTGGCTTCCAAATATTTTCTCCCTCTGAGTCAGTTGCCTTTTCATCCTTTTGACAAAGTCCTTTGAAGCACAGAAGTATTCAATTTTGAGGAGGTCCCTTTTATTTCTTTTTTTCTTTCATTGCTTGTGCTTTGGGTGTAAAGTACAGGAAACTACCACCTATCACTAGATCTTGAAGATGTTTCCCTACATTTTCCTCCAGGAGTTTTATGGTACTGTCTCTTATATTTAGGTCTTTGATCCATTTTGAGTTAATTTTTGTATAGGGAGTGAGATGAGGTCCTCTTTCATTCTTTTGGATATGGATATTCAGTTCTCCCAGCACCATTTGTTGAAGAGACTGTTCTGTTCCAGTTGAGTGGACTTGGGATCCTTGTTCGAAATCAATTGACCACAGACCTAAGTGTCTATTTTTGAACTCTCAATTTGATTCATTCATCAATATGTCTCTCTTTACTTGAACATTCTTTTAATGACAGTACTCTTGAGTCAAGTGAAAGTATTTCAGGCTTACTTAGAAAGTTGTCTCTCATATCAAAGATGAAGGAGAAGATTCAAAGACCCCAGAGCACTTTGTGACTGGATACAGACATGGATGAAAGTGCAGCATCCACTATTTCCCCTGGATGAGAAAACCCTGTCACTATTAGTGTCAAGACTCCTGGCCTTCTGGTTTTATCACAGTTTCAGCATTAGTGAGCCTCTGCTTTTTTTATTGCACAAAACACACACTGGGACAGAAAACAGTCAAGGGTAATGCTTTTCTCAGCTATTTAGGAAAGGTATATAGATTTCATGAACCCCACATTACCTCTAAAATTGTTTTCAGATCCAGCATGTCCTATACTAACCTTCTTGCTTGTTCTTTTTCTTTTTGTTTGCAGCCTTCACTATGAAATAAATTGTATCTGGACAATGAAATCAAACTTGCCTAAAGGGCAAGGAAAAACATAAAATCATAAATTGAAAACTTTTCAAGTCAGAAAGAAATCCCTGGAGGCAAAGAGAATGGGAGACTTTTAAGATTTCAATACCCAGATCAGACCCCTCCAGGACACACAGGGCAGTGAATGGGCCTGGGAGGAACATCGGACCAACAGCTGGAAGACCCAAGGTTGACTGACAGCTCCACCACTTGAAAGCTGTGTGATGTTGAGGAAATTTCCTCACCTCTCTGATCCTTCTCTTTTTCATTTTTAGTTTGTTGGCCTTTGTAACAAAAGAGTAACATGCTTGCACAGCATTTCTCACAGGGCAATAGTAAAATTCCAGTGAGATTGGTAAAATGTACAATTAGAGCAAGTGTATCAAGAAAGAATATCTGGAAGACCAGGCTCAAGTTCCAGCTGTGCAGGTAAATACTCATGTACTTATGGACAGGAGGGGCCACTTCTTCTTTTTAAGCTTCCATTTCTTCATCTTAAAATAAAATAAATGAATCAATTGTTGTAGGGATGCCTTTTGCTTTTATGTTTACATAAAATACCAGACACAGGTATTACTGTTGGAGTAAGTGGTGTAAGAAGTGACCAGCCCTGGGTTGCCTTGTCTAGGAGCTCCCTCACATGGTCAAAAGTCCTGCCCATTTCAGCTGAAGCCATGACCAAACTAATGGATCCCATGTTCCCTTTTGTTCCACCACAGACACAATGTACACAGTAGGGGAACGAGCTGCTAAATCCTCTAAATATATATATCAGATCACGCCACCAGCTTGCTTGAAACCTTCAGTGCTTAAAACCCCTCATGCCTACAATAAACTCTAAATCCCTTACCATGGCCTCCAAGGCCCTGCAGGACCTGGCCCACCCACCACCCTGGCCCCACCCACCTCTCTGTCCCTCCCATTTCCCCACCCACTTCCCTGGCCTCACTCAGGTTCCCAGGACACCTGCCACCATCTTTCTCTCCTGAGAGCAGTGGTTCTACACAGGGGAGAGTTTGCCCCCTGAATAACTTAACCATTGGCTGCTGTGACATACCACCACAAACATGATGGCTTAAAACAACAGAAATTTATTCTCTCACAATTCTGGAGGCCAGAAGTCCTAAATCAAGTTAGGGCTGCGCTCCCTGGATGGCTCTAGGGGAGAATCTGTTCCCTGCCTCTTCCAGCTTCCTGTGGCTGCATCACTCCAATCTCTGCCTCCATCTCACCAGACCCTCCTCTCTTCTCTGTGTCTGTGTCATCCCCTCTTCTCATGGACACTTGTCTTGGGATTTAGGGCCCACTTGGGTAATCCAGGATGATCTCATCTCAAGATATTTAACTTAGTTACATCTTCAAAGAACTTTTTGCAAATAAGGTCGCATTTATAGGTTCCAGGTGTTAGGATGTTGTTATGGTTTGCTAAAGCTGCCATTATGCAAAATACCAGAAATGGATTGGTTTTTATAAAGGAGATTTATTAGGTCACAAATTTACAGTTCTAAGCCCATAAAAGTGTCCAAACTAAGACATCAACAAGAGGATACCTTCACTGAAGAAAGGCCGATAGCGTCTGGAACACCTCTGTCAGCTGGGGAGGCATGTGGCTGGTGTCTGCTGGTCCTTTGCTCCTGGGTTGTGTTGCTTTCAGCTCCTGGTTCTAGTGGCTTTCCATCTAAGCATCTGTGGGTTCTTACTTAGCTTCTCTGGGGCAAATTCTGGGCTTAATCTCTTAGCTTAGCATCTCCAAATGGCCTTCTGTCTCCATCTCCAAATGTCTGGGTCTGTGTCAGCTCCTGAGCTGTCTTAAAGACTCCAGTAAACTAATCAAGACCCACCTTGAATGGGCAGGGGTCACACCTCCATGGAAATAATCTAATCTAAAGGTCTCACCCACAGTTGGGTAGGTCACATCTCCATGGAAACAACATAATCAAAAGACCCCACCCATAGTAAGTCTGCACCACAAGACTGGATTAAAAGAACATGGCTTTTGTGGGAGACATAATAGTCTCAAACCAGCACAGATGTGGACATATCTTTGGGGAACCACCAGGCAACCCATTCTCCATTGCCAGATATTTTGGCCATATCCGAAGACTGGGAGGGGATGCTACTGGCATTAGTGGGTAGAGGCCAGGGGTGCTGCTAAATATTCTACAGTGTCCAGGACAGCCCTCACCACAAAGAATAATCCCTCCCCAAATGTCACTAGTGCTCAGAAACCCTGCCTTAGTGCCTCTGCACTCTGGAGCTGTTCCCTCTTCCTGGGAGGCTCCCCCACCACATGTGCTCATAGATGACCCTGTCTCATCACTGAGGCCTCAGGTCCAGCGTCATCTCCACTCAAGGGCCATCCGTGGTCACCCTAACCAAAGTGCTGCCATGGCCAGTTATCACTGCAAGCCCATGCAGAATTTTCTTCAGAGCACATCTTAACCATCATCACCTTATTTATTCACTTCTTTGTTTTCTGTGACTCCCTCCTTCCCCATCCCCACAACCAACCATAAGCTCCACAAGAGCATGCCCTTGCCTCCTTCCAAACTGCTAAGAACGGTGTAGGTTCTCCATAAATACTTGCTGACCAGAAGAATGAATGAATGAATATCCAAGAAGGGACTGTACCCAGAGGCACTGTTCATGCCAACCATCTCCTGTACCTTGTCAATATGGCATCACACTTAGGGTGCTGATGGTGACTTCAGGTACTGAGAGGAGCCGTCGGTGGATATATTGAGACTGCCATTTTCTGCAATCTTAAGACAGTAAGAAAAGAGTTTTCTTCTTCCCCTGATGAGTTTAATTCAATGCAAGGTGTAAATGTGTTTCTGTTCTGTGCCCATGTTGGTGGTAAGTGCCATGATGTTATAAATGAAGCTGAAAGCATGATCCCCGACCCCAACAAACCTAGATTATAGTTAAGGAGACAAGACTGAACACAGATAAAACAGGATTTGATGAGGTGCCAGGCTGAGGGAGGATAGAGGAAGCTACTCATTAACCAAGAAGGGTGAAGTGGTTAAAGAAGTCACCGTGGAGGAGGTAGACCGCAGCCTTGGCCTGGCTCTGGAAGGATGCGGAAGGTTTGCCTCAGAGGGAGAGCCCTCCTAGGGGCAATCACACATGTGTAGTCACCCAGAGATGAAGGGAAAAGTCTGGACCATTCAGGAACCAGTGAAGTGGCCAGCCCAGGAGCAGGGGCAGCTCGGACGAGCTAAGGTGGAGTCTCATTAAACACTGCCTTGATCACTAGGATGAAGAGTATGTGCTTAAGCCAAGGCTAGTATGGAACCATTGGAGGCTGTGAAGCAAGGGAGGGGTGCCACCAAAGTGTTCATTTAGGAAGATTAATCTGAGCAAAACAGACTCAGCAGGAAAAGGGAGAAGTTGGAGGGAGGGCGGCTGCCCAGCTCAAAGGTTATTATAGCAACCCAGGCATGAAATGGTTTACTCTATTAGAATTGCCTATTTGTTCCATAAGGGGATGCCAAAATACTCACATTTCTTTCCTTGCCCTCTCACTTCCTCTCCTCTTCCACGTCTTTGGGACTCTTACTTAAATGTTCATCTGAATATACACACGCTCGGAGCCATTCTGTTCTCAACAACGACGTATAAATTTCCATTGATGGAAACAGGAGTTACAGATGTGCAGCTTGAGCTGACAGCGCAGCTGAAGGTGCGTATATGTTAACAAAGCTGACAGCTGCTGGAGCCCACCATCTCACCCCACCCTCATCATCCGCATTTCTTGACTTGTTTAAAATCTGCGACCTTAACACTGCATGAATGCAGCTTTAAAAAAATGTCATGCCTCGGCATTTCATTTTATACTTCCAAAGGGGGGTTAGAATGAAGAAAAGTGAGGCTTTCAACCTCTGCAGGAAAATGGCAATGAAAGCAAGGCTCTGTAATTGTCCAAACAGAGAGACTGTGTTTGCCCAAGCAGTAGCATAGAAATATTGATGGAAACACCAGGAAACAGTTGGTTGGGTAAATAGTATATGCTCCAAAGTAACTTTTGCATCTTTTCTGGGTTTTAAAACTATCTGCCTACCACTCATCCCCCAGCTTTGCTATCCAAATATAGTCTTCCTTATAAAATGATCAACTTCTAAGAGAGAGCTAAGAAAAGTTATTTGAATCAAAGTAGGGGAAAATAAGTATGTCACCCAACAACAACCACAATCAAAAAACCCAAAGCAAACAAAAAAAGGCAGGTGTTTCAATCAAGCATGTTCGTTTTTGTGCAAAAGCAAGGACAGACAATTTTAGATCTTATGGCACATTATTGCAGAAAGTTACAAGCAAACAGAAAGAGGTTGTTTATGGAGAAGCTTTCAGAAGCACAATCCTTTTCAGTGATTTAGATGCTCTCATAGCTTAAGAACTATAGGCCACATGGATGATAAAGATGAATCTGGCGGGTGCAATTAGCTATTTTACAACCACTAGACACTTCCTGCTATTATAACACAATAAAAGGAGAATATTTCTTTACTGTATCAGTTCATCAATTATGCAAGCCGGGCCCAGTGAACAACCGTCTCCCCAGCCTCAGTCTCCCCAGGAGAATATAACTGCGGTTCTATCACTTAGGGTCGTGGTGAAAATGAAAGGGGATAGTGCACGTGCAAGGCAATGCTTTTAGATACAACAGAAACAAAAGTGGCCCCGGGTGGAAGCCGTCATCAGTTCCTTGGCCACCAGAGTGAAGTTCAAAGGTGAATTTGTGTTCACGTGAATTGCACAAGCTTTTCTCAAAACCTTAGAGTTATGTTTGACTCCTGGCTTTCTGCCCCACATCCAACACAACATCAAGGTCTTTCCTCTCTTCCTTCCAAACATATTCAGAATCTGACCACCTCTCACCACCTCCACAGCCACCAGCCCGGGCCAAGCCAGCATCACAGCTCACCTGGATGGGGGCGTGGCCGCCACACTGAGCAACTGCCCTTCCCAGCTGTCTACAGCAGCCTGAGCCAGATCCATGGCTACTTTGCTCAAAACCACTCTTCAGATATCTGCTCTCCTACCCCAATTACTTCTCTAAGCTCATCTTCTACTATATTGTACCCACACAGTTCCAGCCTCAGTGTCCTCCCTGCTGTTCAAACATGCCAGCCATGCCGCCACCTTTGGACCTTTGCACCAGCTGATTCCTCCTTCTGGAATGTTCTTTGGATATCCGTGGGGCTAATGTCCTTGCTTCAAGTCACCTTCTCAAAAAAGCCTACTCTGACAGCCCTACTGAAAATTGCAACCCTCCCACCCTGATTCCCCTTAGCTTGTGTTTTTTTTTTTTCCCCCATCAAATTTATCCCTTTCTCATCCTACTTATCATTTTTATCACTGGTTTTCTATCTTTTCTGTACACATACACTTGAATGCTTACACTGTGAGGGAGGGATACTTCTGGTGTCTTATTCACTGATATATTCCACAACGGATGCATAGCAGATCCTGAACAAATACTCTTGAAATAAAAAAAAGGTTTTATTAGTCATAATGATTTAAAGCTTGGACTCTTTTTTTTAAGTTCAAACAATTTATTTACTTACATATTTTCTAACATAAAATTTTCTATTTACTGTATAAAAAGTCTTAAATTATTCATCTGTATATTTTAAACTTAAACATGTTCATTCACGATTTAGATTTTGAAGCAAATTTAGCTCAGTGGTTATCTACTTAACCAAAATGTGGACCAGAAAGTCATTGTCTGATGAAGATTTTGAGTTGTCAAAATAGGGGTGTGATTGGGGAGTATAGTTACTGCCTAGTGAGTATAAAGTTTCTATTTGGAGTGATGAAAAAGTTCTGGTAATGGACAGTGGTGATGGTAGCACAATATTGTGCATGTAATTAATATCACTGAGTTGTATACAACAGTGGTTAAAATGGGAAATTTTGTGTTGTATATGTTACCACAATAAAAATTAAAAAATAAAAAACAAGACTACCTCATTATTTACTTGGGAGAACTGGTTAGATATTCCCTCTCAGTTTCAGACTGACCATTTTAACTCAAGCCTCAAAGGTCATTCTTCCTACACAACTCAAAGGATTTGTAGTTTGGGAAACCAAAAGTAGTTTCATCAACACATCAATTTATTTTAAAAAGAAAGAACAAAAAAGAAAAATAGGGCTGTGGTTTCAATGAGCTTATAATTTTATTCTACTTAGGATGAAGTAATACCTTATTTGCTGATAGTTGTATTGATACCTTATTCCTTTTTTTGTTTGGATTGTATAGCTGTTTTTATAACCTGAAATCATCTACATTACTCAGCTTAAAGCATCACTCATTTCGGTATAAAAATATTTCTATCATAAAAATGTTATGTCAAAAGAACAACTACAACTAAGGATATTAAGGCATAAAGAGCTTCAGATATGGGGACAAAAGCTTGGATTCTTGATCCAGAGCGCCTGTGTTTGAATCATGCTCTCCCATTTCCTAATCTCTCTATTCTTTAGTTTCCTCCTGTAGAATGGAACTCCCTCTTCTTTCAAAGCAATACCAATGAGCATCCTGAGGAATTAGTGTTCCTCAAACTCCAAATTTTTATTTGCCAACAAGAATATGGAGCTTCATTCATCATATTGATCAGTTAGCCTTACACTTAGACAAAGCTTTCCAAGGGGGAAGTTTACACACATTTCCCTAGTGAGTCATATGATAAACAGATGCCATAAATAGGCTAATAAAACCATATTTATACATGGTGTACTCTAGCAATTCAGATTCTTTTTTTTTTTTTTTTTGCAAGTAACAGGGATGTGCAAACTCAAATATCTATGGTAGGCACGGCCTGAGGTAAGGGTCCTCACTCTTCATCTCCTGGCTCTGCTTCCTCTGGGTGGTCACCATCCTTTGCCAGGCTCTCTCCCCTCATGGTGGCAAGATGGCTGCCACAGCTCCAGACTAGACATCTTCACAGGATATTGTCTGGAGGAGGACCACAATAGTCTCCTTGCCTATATGCCCATTTGGGTTTCTTCTGCTCCCATTGGCTCCTGTGTCCATCCCTGAGTCAAACACTGGGGCTGGAGGAATGTGATGGTCCTATTAGCTAAGGCCTAGGTCATGTGCTTCCCAGAGTGAGAGGAAGCAAGGTCAGACACAGCGAAAGAAGGGGAGTGGGCTTCAGACACCAGAAACACCACATGTCCACTGTACCAAGAACTCAGCCACTCAACTCAAGGGAGTATTTCCTCCCTGTCTCCATTAGTATGTTGTAAGCCACTGAAATGTTCCATTGGAATGCAGATTCAGTTATATTTGGACAAATTACCTCTGGGCCCAATGAGGGAAGATAGACCTCTAGCATCTACTCATGTTAAAACCTATCGTAAGGTAAAACCCCAACTCTTGTCATAAAACTACATGTAGGAGGACAAATTTTCCTTTGAATCTGTCTCATCTATCTGTCTCATCTGTTTGTGACTCTGAACAAATTGCTTAACCTACCTGTGACTCAGTTTCCTCATCTCTGAAATAGGAAAAGCAAACTTTTATGCACCTAACAGGACTATTGTAAGAGTAAATTGGGCTACGCATGTAAAGCCCAGAGAAGGGTGTCTGGCACATAGCAGGGCCTGCCTAATGTTAACTATTATTTATGTTCTTCTCATTATTAGCAAGGGGCTAGCAATCAAGTTAGCACAGTACAAAGTCTGGTGACATGAGCCGGACATGCACAATGTCATTTGGCCTGAGAATTCCTTATGTCTCTCCAAGAGCATTTTTTTTTCCTGGAATGTCAGTGGCTGAGACGATTTTCAGTTCACTTTTCAACATGTCCCACACTAGACTGGATTTTCACTAGCTAAATGGTGAATCCATCTAGTCAGTAAATTCATCTAGCCCCTGTCTGTTGCTGGCTAGTAAAAAAAAAAAAAGAGAGAGCTGAGTTTATGGTGGTCCAAGATGAGCAAAGTGGAAGATGGAAACAGATCCATCCGTAAGGGTGTTATCAGCAAGGCATTGGCTCCAAGTGTAGCAGTGCTAAAAACAACATGAAGCGCATGCACACGAGTGGCAGCAAAGCCTGGATGACCCTTAGGAGTCCAATAATTAACTGTCTAAACAAGGGAAATGATTGCCCTACAATAGTCTACCTAAATCTCTCATCTTCTTCCAGCCCCTGCAGACTCTGACAAGGACAGGACAACCAAGCTCTGTATGGTGGTGGGTGAGCCTGGGGTTTCAGTGCTGAACTGGTGATTCTGGATAACAGCCAGTGTAGACAGGTCTGACTTCTCATCATGAAAATCTGAAAACTGAGCCTACAGGAGGGAAGAATCTTTCCCAAAAGGCTGAAGGTGAAGGCTTCTTATTGGTGACTCATCTTCCCTAGCATTCATCTCTGGAAAATCCCATCACAGGGTTGAGAATTCTGGCTTGAGCCAAAGGTTTTGACAATAGTAGACTTTTGAAGGCTACCCAGCCATGGGTACTGCTCCAGTTATCCAGGCAAATCTGAAGCCAACTGTTTTTCCTGACAGCTTGGTGAGAGAAGTCAGAAAACCAACCTTACATATCCTTCCAAAAACCTTAGCAGTTTTGAGTTAAATTGCAGGTCAAGTGTTTTGATCAGCAGACAAATCACCCAATTCTACTAAAACATTCTCTAATTAGTGTTGCAATCCACTAATTAGTGTTGCAATCCACTGCGATCCACTTGCTTTCTCTGGACCTCGGTATTCCCATCTGTAAAGTGGAGGAATGCAACCAGATGATCTTGGGGGTCTCCTTTTGCTCGAACATCCTCATGGAACATCCATGCTTCCAAGAAAGGGTTAGGATCAGAAGTCAGCATGCAAGACCAAAATAACCCTTGTAAACTGCTTAACTTGCCTGTACAGTACCCTGCCTTTGCGTTTGTTTATTCGACCCTGCACAACAAATTCCATTCACACAAAAGTTTACGAATCACTGAGCTTGTCAAAGAAAGGAGCAAGAGGGAAGTCTGCCTGTATGCTGGCATCTGGGCCTTCCAACCATCTTGCCTTAAGAAAAGAAAACTATCAAATCCCTGGAGGGGTAAAGGGAATGGGGAAGAATTAATAAAGGGTTCCTTCTTGCCTGTGGGGTTTGCGCCATTCTGTTTTTAAAACTTTTGAAGCCTGGGCCCTCACAGTAGATTTGCTTCTTTCTGTAAGGATTAAATGAGATTTTATGCAGAAAGCAGTGAGCACAGGACCTGCACATGGTTGGTAGGAAATAAGTACTGGATTTGAGTCGAAATCTTGCTTGATCAGACCTATATTTTCACTATTCTTTGAAAGATTGTAGAGAGAACTTGGCTATCAGCCAGCTCTCATCCTAAGCTGGTTTTCCCCATTGTGACCCCACCAGGCAGCAGCCCTACGCATGCCCTGATCTCACCTCCCCTAGGGGTTCAGTTCCAAAGGCTGCAGGAGAGTGAAAGAGGCAACTCACTCGTGCAAGAACCTTCTCTGTGAACTGGAAAACAGCGTGCACCAATGAGGAGTTATCATTGGCATCCGTCTGGCCAGTGGAACTGGCTGGACTCTTTCATCTCAGTGGCTAATGAACTAACATTCGAGTGCTTGCCATGGGCCAGGCAGTGCCAAACGATTTGCTTGCAGCAAGAGCTCCAGATTTTGGGGAGGTGCATGTCATCCTCACTGCAAGTCTAATTTTTTTTAGGGGAGGAAATAGAAGATCAGGGAGGTTGAGTGATTTGTCCAGGGTCATGCCTTCATTCGGTGGTGGGGATTCAGACCTGGGTTAAGTATCTGAAGGAAAAAGCCCATCTGTCTGCCTCAACTTGCGGCCTCCTGATTTGAGAGCTACTGAGAGCCGCCTCCACCCAAATGTGCCCCGGCTCCCACCCCATCAGTGGGTAGTGAAGGGCTCGGGAGTGTACGCAACAGAGCTGGGGTCTGGGCTTACACCTCCGAACACTGACGGAATACACCGATTTACCCTCCTGTGCTTAGTTTCTTCATCTATAAATGGGGAAAATAACAGCACCTACCCCATGGAATTCTCATGGGGACAAAGTTAGAAAATGCTCGGCATCAGGTACCATGGTCAGCATATAAAAAGTGCTCAGTAAACGTTAGACTAACAAGTATACTGAAGCTGTGTCTAAAAGGTCTAGGATATTCAGCATCCCTGGATGGTCAGGGTACTGACAGTGTCTATTTAAATGACATCCTGATACCCAAAAAGGGACGTGTAGCAACCCGTTATTAAGATAATGGAAAATGCAGGGGGGGGGCAGGAAAAGCCTTTGAACACAAAGCGACATGTGGGTGGGCGAGGGGGCCCTGGTGTGACTGGGGGTGGGCAGTGGGGCTTCCCAGGCCTGGATGCTTGGGATGTGGGGTTCAAGAGAGCACCAGGCATCCATCACACAAACCACTTCCTTCACAGTTCTGGAACTCATCAGGCCATGCCTGGCTCCCCCAGGGTGAAAGGGGAGCCATGGGGAGGAATGAGGCTCTATTCTGGAAGTGGGCTGAGCACCTCAATGCCCTGCCAAGCAGCCGGCACTTGACAAACTCTGTCCATGTGGCCTGGATGTGCCCAGGCCTAGGAGGGAGCAGGCGCTGAGTCTGTCCAGGGCCGGGCCTAGAGGTCAGCATTTCTAAGAGCCGAACCCACCATGAGGAGACTCTCAGCTCCCTTCTTCCCATACAGGCAAGGTTTTGGAGACCCACTTAAACGTGAGAGAAGAGTGCCCTTCCCTGGATATTCACAGCTGGACTTGCTGTCTCCTCTACCACCACCACTGAGGTGTGCCCTCTGCCCTCCCTTCCCCAAGAGGCACCGATTCTGGGCAAATGCCCCTCGGGTCCACAGGTCACTGGCCAATGGATGCCCTGCTGTCTTCTTGGCCCCACTACTGTTTGAGAGTTTCCACTATGCAAGCCCTTTACACGAATGATTTCATTGGGTTTTCATGCAAACCCTCACAGAACAGGACAAGGGAGCTGTGGTTCCAGAAGGGTCAGCGATTGCCCCCAAGGCCACAGAGCTGTCAGGGACTGAGCTCAGGTCCTCCTGCACAGTGCAGGAGCTCAGTGTCTGCAGCCACCACCCGGCTTCTCTCCCCACATCTATCATTTATTAGCTGTGCAGTCTGAGGCAAGCAGCTTAACCAGAGTTCCAACCTTCTTATCTGTAAAACAGGGATAATCCATTTAAGTTTGTAAAGATCTTGGAGAAATTCCAAGCCGAGGATAAGTATTTAATAAATATCATCTAGAGTCACCCATGCTTGTTTGAACTCCGAGTCCTGGCTCATCAAACATCTGCATTTTCTGAGGGAAAGTTCTTTCTATGTCACCATCTGTACAAATACAGAATTTGAAAAGCTCAGCTGAGGAAGTGGTGTCGTTTCAACAATTCCTTTCCACCTGTCCTTTACCTGCATGCTGCAGTGTTGACAGGACATACGCCACTGAACATCTCCATTCTCTGCCAGCCCCAGCTCCCAAAAAACAGTTGCCACGTTGCCTTTATGCCAGAGAAACAGAGTTGAGAAAAGAGTAACTCCACCACTGTAAATATTACTTGGCCAGCCCAGAAATTGCATGGGGGTCCCTGATGCTGAGGGAGAGGTGGGTGGGAAAGAAGGAGCTTCTCCTCTAGAGGCCAATCGACATTGTAGAAATGAAAAATTAGACTTAGAGGAGAGGGTATGTGCTGGTTTGAATGTATTATGTCCCCCAAACACCATTATCATTGATGCAATCTTGTGTGGGCAGATGTATTAGGGTTGATTAGATTGTAATTCTTTGGGTGTTTCCATGGAGATGCGCCTCACCCAACTGTAGGTGATGACCCCAATCAGATGATTTCCATGGTGGTGTGGTCCTGCCCATTCAGCATGGGCCTTGATTAGTTCACTAGAGCACTATATAAGCTCAGCCAGAAGGAGGGAGTTTGCTACAGCCAAGAGGGACATTTTGAAGAATGCACAGAAGCTGAGAGAGTAGCTGCAGAAGAGAGACAGTTTGAAGATGGCCATTGAAAGTAGATGCTTGCTCCAGAGAAGCTAAGAGAGGACAAACACCCCAAGAGCAACTGAGAGTGATATTTTGAAGAGGAGCTATGGCCTAGAGAGGAACATCCTGGGAGAAAACCATTTTGAAACCAGAACTTGGAGCAGATGCCAGCCACGTGCCTTCCCAGCTAACAGAGTTTTTCCAGATGCCATTAGCCATCCTCCAGTGAAGGTACCCAATTGCTGATGTGTTACCTTGGACACTTTATGGCCTTAAGACTGTAACTGTGTAACCAAATAAACCCCCTCTATAAAAGCCAATCCATCTCTGGTATTTTGCATTCTGGCAGCACTAGCAAGCTAGAACAGTATGTGAAGTGAAAGAGTCCTTTACATGCATCAGCTCATTTATGCTCAGGAGAAGTGCATGGAAGCAGGCATTGTCACTGTCCTCCTTTTACAGCTGAGGAAACTGAGGCTCAGAAAGGTCAAGCCACTTGGCCATTTCATATTGCTAATATGAGGCAAAGACCCCTCCAGAATGGACATTTTCTAGTCATTTTGACTGGACACCAGCCTTCTGTTCCCCCATTAAATGTTCTGCAGCATTCTGGGGTGTATTCATTATCTATTGCTGTGTAACAAATTACCACAAACTTCAGTGGTTTAAAGAAACACCTGCTTATTATCTCACTATTTGTTCTCCAGATGTTCTAGTGAATTGGATGGGTTCTCTCCTCAGGGCCCCATGAGGCTGAAATCAGGGTGTCAGCTGGGCTGGGCTCTTATCTGGAGGCTGTGGGGAGGAATCTGCTTCCAGGCTCACTCTGGTCGCTGCAGAATTCGGTTTCCTGTGGCTGGAGGACTGAGGTCCCCGTTTCCTTGCTGGCTGTCATTTAGGGGCCTCTCTGCTCCTAGGGGCCACCCACATTCCTTCTTCAAACCAGCAAGTGTGTGCTGAGTCCTTCTCATGCTTCAAATCTTTCTGACTTTTCCTGCTACCAACCAGAGAAGCATTCTGCTTTTAAAGGGCTCACATAGTCAGGTTAGGTCCCTTGGAAATAATCTTCCTTTTGCCATATAATGTTGCATGACCAGTGAGTCAGCTCATCATGTCAACAGGCTCCACCCACACTCAGGTGGAGGGGATGGATGACACAAGGACGAGAGGCACTGGGGGTCACTCTTAGAATTCTGCCCACCATGCATGCTGAGTTGCCAGAGGCTAGAAAAGAACTCAGGCATTTGGATGCCTCATTCTCTAACTTAGACACTGGGTGACACTCTGGGATGATGGAAAGCATCCCTCTAACCCTGGTTACAGCACATACCCTATCTATGGAGTCCTGGTATGATCTGCATCTCCCTGACACACAGTCTGTGGAGCTGGCTGCACGTTGCTGAGCTAACATGATGTGCAGAAAGGAGAGGTGCAGAAAATCATGGGCTCCTTGGCTTTCCTTCCTTCCTCATCTTTTCCCTTCCTTCCTCCCTCCTTCCCTCCCTTCCCTTTACCCTTTACGACCACCTGCTGTGTCAGGCTCTGTTCTGAGTCCTGGTGATACCGCAGTGAACAAGTCAGGCAAAGAAAGGTTCCTATCTGCATGGACTTCACAATCTAGTTCAGAGGTTAGCAAACTTTTTCTGTAAAGGGCCAGATAGTAGATACTTTCAGCTTTGTGGGCAGATGCTTGCTGTAGCAACTATTCAGTTCTGCCACCGTAGCATGGAAGCAGTCACAGACAACAGTAAACCAATGAGCCTGTCTCTATTCCAATAAAACTTAAAAACAAAAACAAAAACAAAAACAGGTAGTGGGCTGCAATTGACCTTTGGAATGTAGTTTGCTGACCCCCAGTGTAGTGGGGAAGGTTAACAATATATGGGCAAAAATAAATAAGATCAATACAAGTTACTGTAATTTCCTTGGAGGAAACAAAGGGATACTATAACAGAGAATTAACTGGGGAGAAGGGGGGATTTGTTGCTTTAGATAGTATAATCAGGGAAGGCATCACTGAAGAGGTAATATTTAAACAGAGACTTGTAAAAAATAAAAAGGAAGTGCAGAAAAAGGAGGGTTCTTGGATGGCGGCCCAGGGAGAGCTTGGGGTGTCCCAGTGCAGAAAGAAATGCAGGCGTGGTGAGTGGGGCAGGGCAGGGGGTAGTGTGGCAAGGGGTGAAGCTGGCAAAGTGTTGCAATGATGCAGGGCTCTAGAACCCAGCATAAGGAGCTGGGGTTTTGCCCTGAGTAGGATGGGAGGACAGGGAGGGTTCAAGCAGAGAGTGACAGGACCTAATTATAGAGCGTTCTTAAAAAAACCAGCTTAGGAAAGGGCAATAACTGTTCCAAGGCATTTGTTCACCTGAATCGAACACCTTCCCCAAAAGGTATGAAAGGACCAAAATTCAAGCACACATGAAACCTTCAGATGTCACGCCAAATAAACAGTTACTTGCTTCCAAGAAGCAATTACAAGGAAAAGACACCAAGAAGGTAGAGTTGGGGAGGGGGGAGGCAAGAACATGAAGTGGTATCACTGTCAGATGGAATCAGCTCAGCCTTACCTCCAGCTGGTGACGACCCCCTGCTCCTCTCCATCCCGCACCAACACTCTTAATAGGGAAATGCTTACAACGATCAAATCAAATCAAGATGGTGGTTTCATTTAAATTGAGCTAAATGCCTGCCCCAATCAATCACAAGTTCCTTCCCTGGTTGCATTTTCTATTTAAAAACAAAACAGAACCAAAATAAATAAATGAATCAAGTGATCTGAAAGCACAGAGACATTATAATGTGGATTTTGCTTTTAACAAGCACAACGAAAAGCTTTCGGAGTGGGGGGCACTGTAGTTCAATCACACCTTGGTCCATGGAAGCAGTGTTTTCTCAGGCATGTACCTGGACTTATTCCTGGGCAGGTGAGCTACTGAAGCCCCAGGGACTCTCACTTGCCCTCTGAGCCCTCAAGAGCGGGAAGCCACCAGGTAGCAGGTGGCTTTTCCTGAGGGTCTAGAGCACAGCCCCTAGTCCCCAGTCTATGAGAGTCATGTAGGCTCGTGGGCACCTCCAGGGCTCAGGGAACCTTCTGCCTTACCTCAATCCACCGTCCACCCCCAGCATCCAGCACAGGGCAGTGAGTGAGCACGTGGAGCTTAAAAACATGTGGGGTGGCAGGGATGGGAGAACTAGATCTCAAAGAGGAAGAGCTTCTAGCTTCACTGGGGAGGGAACTCTCTCTCCACACTTATCAAGAACAACATGAAAGTCTAAGTCGTCCCACCCACCATCCATGGACATGAAATGCCATCAGCAGCAGGCCCAGGAGTAACAAAGAGATGGATGATGCCCCAGGTGTGGGAAGAATTCTTCCTAAAAAGGAGGAGGAGAGCAAAGGTTGAGTTACAGGTCCTAAGGCATGGCTGAAAAGGAAACACTCTGGGGACACTGGAGGAGTTGAAATAATGTGTCGCTTTTATCCTCTGGCCATCGCGGCCAGGGCATGTGTTGAACGACAGGCAAGCCTCTGCCTTTCTTCAGCCCCTGCCCTCTGGGTTCTCCATCTGGTACTAAGTGCAGCTATCAAGAGCTTCCTTTGTGTAAGGTGCAGGGCTGGGGATTGGGAGTGAGATAAAGAGTGTGGTGGTTTGGGAAAGCAGGAGAGACAAAACCAAGGCTAAGGACGGAGACACCTGGAAGCCACCAGACCCAGGCCCCCAATGCCAGCTGTGGCTGTGCCATGGCTGGGGGGGCGAGAAGATCTACCACCATCCAGCCAAGTCTTCACTCCTAAGAGCCAGGAAATCAAATCTTGGAACTGAGAATGATGACAAGGCACAGCAGCCAAAGGGAAGAAGGGTGACTCCTCCGCACAAGTGTAATGGGCTCACACTCACCGACGCCGTCGTGAAGCAGCTTGCGTGAGCTAGTGGCATCCTTGGTGCTCCAGATACGTTCATAAGCAGGGCAAGTAAGGTGCTTGCATCCAAGTAAAGGGAATCAGGAGAACAGTAAATGAATAAGCTTGCTTCAGACAGGAAAAGAGGGAAAAGGAGAAGGTTTGTCAGCTTGCCCAACTGAAGTCAGAACCAGCCTCAGGTCAGAAGTCCATAGACAAGGAGAGCTTCCAAGCCAGAGGATGCCGGGATAAGGAATTTGGACCGGAGTTACAATCCAGGCAAAGAGACAGGGCAGTAGGTATGCGGCACCAGAAGCAGGTCAGGTGCCTCGGACTCCAGAGTCCACCTTCTCTGTTAGGGCACAGATGGGGTTGATGGTGGCCCCCAGAGGCAGCCCCACCGGACGAAAGTGGTCCCCCAAGGACACAGTTTGGAGAGAGAGGGCCCCTTTGTGTGAATTAGAAAAAGGAACCCCTTCCTTCAGGTGCTGTAATCCTGCCTGGTTCTCCAGCCTAGTGGGTGAGGCGTGAGTGGAACTGAACTCATGTTTGCCCTTTGGCCATGCTCCTCAGTGTGAAGCAAAACCTGAGGACAAGTAAGCGGAGGCTGTGGACAGACACTGTTTATCATGCCCCCTCCTTTATCTCCAGCACTTTGTCTACATCTGGCACAGAGTAGACCCTCAACAAATATCTATTGTTGGAATGAATATGATGGGCACTTTGCCTCACCCCGGGGCTTTGACATACTTCAAGTGCATGATGAAACCAATTAGGGCCATTCTAACCCCTACGTGCTAAAGGGCCCACTACCTGGAATGGCACCGTCCAATAGAAATGTCATGCGAGCCACATGTGCAATTTAAATGTTCTAGCAGCCTCATTAAAAAAGTAATTTAAAAAGGTGAAATTAATTTTAATAATATATTTTGTCTTACTCAACCTATCCAAAATAATACCGTTATCTAGTTAATATAAGGAAAGTATTCATGAGCTATTTCACATGTTCTTTGTTTTTTTTTTTTTTGTAATGAGTCTTCAAAATCCAGGGTACATTTTATATTTAGTTTGGACCATTTCAAGTACTCAGGAGCCACATGTGGCTTGTGGCTAGCATATCAGATAACTCAGATCTAGGGTCTATGAGCTTTCCAAGGGCCAAAAACATTTCTGAGACCCCCCCCCCTCCAAAAAAAAAAAAATTATCAGCCTAAAGCATGCAAAGCAAATCTCCTAGGAGAAATGGATAAATATGCAATAAAAAGTCAGCAAAATAGAAAATCGTTCAAACAATAAGAGCATCCTAGCTCATGGGGGGTTGTGAGTAGCATAATTCACATCACATAGTAAGATTTATTATGTCAACTAGTACAATGCAACTCAAGTCTAAATTCTTACATAGTTATAAGAAATTGTATTTAAAGCACCATGTGGATACATTGTAATATATTTGATATGCTGTGATTGTGGCCTTCAAAAACAGGAGCGCCTAAGCTTGTGAGCCCACTCCCCATCTTTGCAGCCCAGGGTTTGCAGGTGAAGAGAAGCAGGACATCTTTCTGGAGTGGAGAGCAAAGGGTCAAGGAGCTTGGAAAAAACCATCCTGCTGACTAAATGCATTTTTCAAAAAAATAGTGAATTTGCGCAGCACCACTGGTGCAACGGATACGATTTGCTTTTTCCCTTCCTGTCAAGCCACTTATTAATCATAACATATTATTGCTCTGCAAGCTCAACATGTGGAGTGAAAAGCAGGATCCAGCTGAGAACAGAACTGAAGGGAATAAAATTGGATGACAAGAAAAGAGCAAAATTAACATAGGCTAAAATGATGAAGAAAAAATAAAACCCTCCATCCTCTTAGACCAGATTTTACAGCTATTGGATAAATAAAGGGAAACTTAAATAAAATTTTAGTGCAGCTACTATTTTATGTTTAAATTTTTTTTGTAAGGAATGGCATTTTGAGGAGAGGAGCCTGCAGGTAAGGAGTGTGAGCTGAAGGGGCTTCACCCACTGCCCTTCCAATATCACTGCAAATTAGAGTAATTACCATCAGATTCGTACTGGGCTATGCAGGTAGGAAATCAAATTTTATGTTCCAGGAAGAAATGGAAGAGAAATATTGGAGCATGGAGACAGGAGGGTAAAGGTCAAAATCATTCACCATAGCAGAAAGGACATGATGGATTTTAGCAGAGCATATAAGACAAAGAAGGAGTTAGGATATGAGTCCAAGGAGGTACCTACCAAAACTTCAAAAGAAGCTAAGAAAGTGTCAGGAGATACAGAAGTCTGGAACACATGCACACATGCCCCTCAGGTATACATCAAAGTCCTCAAGAAGTGGACCTTTCCTGGCTGTGGTCAGAAGGAACTTGAGAAGGGAGGACCAGTTTTCAAAGCATCATAAGGGTACGAAATGGAAACATGGATCATTGACAATACTAAAGATCACCAGCCCACCCCTTTGCAAAACTCATTTTGTCCTCTACCATGAATTCTTTCACCCGCAGAATGGACCAGGAACTCATGCCCAGCTCTCATGACCTCACTGTGGCCTTTTGGTCCACCGTGCGTCTAACTCAGCAGCAGCAATCATTGGTTCCTGGTGCTTTCTGACTGGCATCTCAGCGCTGCAGCCTCTTTTCAACTGTAGGAAAGGATTTGGGTCCTTAACGAAAGGCCAAAGCCCAGGAACAATTCACAGATGCAGGCTCAGCCATATTGCAACCATAGCTCACCCCACCAGTTCCTCGTGCTGTCTGTGAAACCTTCAAACACAAAATCTTTTTAAGCATCTTGAAATCTTGTGGCATAGGCGGCACACACCTAGCCATGCATGTTGGAATTAGAAATATGTTGGGGTTGGCACATGCGAAGCTGTGTGTTCTCCTTCCTGCCAAAGATGGAAGATGATTGATAGAATGAGAACAGGAAATCTGCTTGCCAGAGAGCATCTAAAATGGGACGTGCGTGCTTGCTTGCTGGAATGTTAACTTTGTGCTTCAAAAGAGGGACAAACGGGAAGGGCCACACGATTCTGAGCTCGTTATAAAGATAAAGGGTCACTTCAGAGATACAAGGAAACACACTGAGTCCAGTTCTACCCCCTGGGAGATAGTTGAGGATTTTGGAAAGTGGAATGATCATCTTTTAGAGACAGCCTGAGTCAGTGCACCAGGGAGCATCTGAAATGGAGCCCGCTGCCTGCTTCCTGGAGGGAGATACATCCTGTCATAATGCCATGTCCCAGGCAGCTGCACAGCCTCTAAAAGATGCTTCAGGCAACGAATATCAGTTCCCGGCTTCTATGTGCCTGGCACTGTTTTAGGAACTGGGGCACAGTGTGACGGGACAGAGCCCCAGCCTTCAAGGACTTTATGATCTGCTGGGGGAGATGGAAAGTAAGCGGGAAGTCACACTCTTGTACAGTTAGGGCTATGACAGTGGCAGTTCCAGGAGCAACTTGGAGGTTTTCCTCCTCCAGGCTTGGAGTGAGTGGCCAGAGAAGCTTCTCAGAAAAATGCAGCTTGTGAGCTGAGACCAGAAGGGTGAAGGAGATGTGCAGTGGGCCAGAGGAAGGAATCTCCAGTGGGGAACAAGAGCAGTCTCAGAGACCTGGATGTCACAGTAAATTTCCAGAGCTTCACGTGATTCCATGTGGCTGCAAGGCAGGGGAGCACTGGAGGGAGAGGCGAGAGCTAAAGCCACAGGGTCCACGTCTGGAAGGATCATGGACGCAGGCTGAGAAGCTCGGATTTCATCGTGTGGACAATGGGAGCTAAGGATATTTTCTGCAGGGGAAAGCCATAGTCGACCATGTGTTTGAAAATGTGGCTGCAATGCGGAGGGTGAATTGGAGGTTGGGCAAATATAGACGGACTGAGCAATTTAGCATAGAGAGGGTCTTAGAAATCTCACTCCACCCCCTGGTGCTGTAGATGAGGAAACTGAGGCACGGAGAGAGAATCTATGTGCTCAAGAACACAAAGCTGGTGCATGAAAAAGCAAGCCAGGTAGGATTTGTGGATTCAGGTGAGCAGGCGGCTTTGACAGAGTGAGGAGTTACTGCCTTCCCATTTCCCACCTGGAAAGCAGCCAACAGGCATGAACATACCTAGCTCATGTGTTGAGTGCCACGATGCGGTTCAGAAAGGGCTTCCATCCACACTGTCTCCTGGGACCTCCGCCAAACCCAATGTAAGTCCTTTCATCTGACATTTCACCCTCCTGGTGACTTGAGAAATCAACCCAGGTGGCCTTGAGTGGAAGCTCGTCTGAGAACCAGGCCACTGGGCCATGGAGCCACATGCCACATGACGTGCTTCCTTGAGGCCTCCCCAGACCCTTAAATGTGTTCATCCAAGCCATTCTCCTGCCCCTAAATATGGGGCTGCACAGGGCTGGGAAGGGAATCACTTGCAATAAGGAGAAATCTTGACACAAGAACAAAGCAGGCGAGAAAGATCTTGGGCCTAATGGGACATGACTGAACCCTGTGGCACAGATTGCTGGCTGGGGTTGTCTCCCAACTGTTCTCATCCCACACAGGACCCAAGGGCAGAATTAAAACTGAGGGTGGCAGTGGCGCTGACCTGAGAAAGGCTCTCAGATTGGAGAAGCATCAGCCCTGTCACCTGGGCTCCAAACGAGCCTGGGGAGAAAATGCCTGACCATGACAGGTCAGCTCTGCAATCTGCACATCTGAGGACAGGTGGAGAGAACCCCAGGATCTGAGGACATGAGCAAGAGGGAAGGAAGGAGGGAAGGGGAGAGAGGAAGGAAGGGAGGGAGGGGAAGGAGGGATGTCTGAATGTACTGTCAATAAACCTGACGCAAAAGAATTTATTCAGCATGCACTGATCCCACCAATATTAGCAGGACCAGCCGGACACTTACACAAGGCAGTGGTTGACCAGGCTCCCATTTTAGGACTCCCAGGAAAAATTCACTATGTTGAAATAGGCACCCCACCCCCACCCCACCCCCACTTTCTGGGATTCTACTGAAGGGAGGTTCACTCAGGTTAACATATTTAACCAAAATGAAAATATCTTTCCAAGAATAATGAGGGTCATCAATCATTCAAACTTCAATGAAGATGAATTTTAATTAAGCTTGTTTTATGCTCCAGGAGTGTCTCCACTCAAAATCCAGAGTTTGGACGTGGAGGGGGCAGAAAAGGACAAGGACTCTCAGGGAGGGAGGCTTTAGGCAGCTAAAGAACACACCCCTCCAAGCCAGGGAAGGAGAATGGATGGCTGGAGCTAGGCTGAGAAAAGGGGTGTGGATTGTTCCAGAGGGAATACGTTAAGCAGCCACTTATGAGAATAGGGGCTAGCTTTCCTGGAGACTATATGTTCTAAATATATAACAAGTTTTGGCTGAGCTTATACCCCACCTCCCATCACTGCCATTAAATTCAGTTTGTAGGGCCATCCGGGGGGTGTGGCGACAACACCCTTTGTTTGCTCGGCAATCATGGGAAAGGAAAGGAAATTTGGGTCAGAGTTGTGTTGGGTTTTGTCAGGAGGTTTGGAGAATCCTCGGGAGTTTTGGTATTTTCTGCCTGGGGGTGCCCCCTCTGGCTTCATTCATTGCAGGAGGGAAAATTCAGTGTGCAGCTTTCTCGACCAAATTTTCCAATCATTGTTATTTTTCTCTCCAAAATATCGTGTGGCTATTTTAGTTCTTAAAACAATTTCAAATATTTTTCTGCCAACAGCTTGCTGCAAAGAGGGGTGAAGATGGAGAATTATTAGGTTAAAATGCCTTGCCCACCACCTTGGATCCAACCCTGATATCAGTGGCTCACAAACTCCTTTTGGGATTTGTAACTATATCTGGCATTCCAAAAAGGACCCTTTCATCAAAAGCAAATTTAAACAATGTCTGTGGCACCTGAGAGCCTTCCAAGCAGCTCAAGCATCTGAACTCAATTGATCTTCAGGGCAATCCTTTGAGGAACCAGGTCACGGAACCCTATACTCCTGTCTTATTTGGAAGGGGCAGGGAATTATTGGTAATCACCAACCAGACTGGAAAAACCAGTTAGATGCTTGTCTCTTTGGCCATATTCCCTTTGGTCACTATGAACAGAGGTCAACAGATGTCCCAGCCCTTCTTCAACAACCAATGAATTGACTGGGAGAATACATTTGCAAAAGACATATCTGATCAAGCACTTGTGCCCAAAATATCTAAAGAACTCTTAAAACTCAACAATAAGGAAACAAACAACCACACTAAAAACTGGCCAAAAAAAAATCTGAACAGACATCTCACCAAAGAAGAGCTAGCTACAGATAGCAAATAAGCAAACGAAAAATGTTCATCATCATGTATCATTAGGGAATTGTAAATTAAAACAACGAGATACCACTACACACCTACTAGAATGGCTGAAATCCAAAACACTGACAACATCAAAAGCTGAAAAGGATGTGGAATGACAGGAACCCTCATCCATTGCTGATGGGAACGCAAAATGGTAAAGCCACCTTGGAAGACAGCTTGGCAGTTATTTATAAAACTAAACGTAAGTCTACCATATGATCCAGCAATTGTGCTCCTAGGTGTTTAAAGGAGTTGAACACTGATGCCCAAGTAAAAACTTGCACACAAATGTTTATAGCAACTTTACTCATAATTGCCAAAAATTGCAAGCTGGGACAAGGCCCTTCAACAGGTGAGTGGATAAACAAACTGTGGTGCATCCATACATTGAAATATTATTCAGTGATAAACAGAAATGAGCTCTTAAGCCATGAAAAGACATGGAGGAAACTTAAATGCATATTGCTAAGTGAGAGAAGCTGTCTGAAAAGGCTCCATACTCTATGATTCCAACTAGATGACATTCTGGAAAAGGCAAAACTATAGACAGTAAAATGATAAGTGTTTGCCATGGGGAGAGGGGAGGAGGGAAGGATGAATAGGTGGGGCACTGGGCATTTTTAGGGCAAAGTATTCTGCGTGATATTGTAAAGGTGGATACATGGCGTTACCCATTTGTCAAAACCCGTAAAATTCCAAAGAGCAAAGAGTGAACCCTGATGTAAACTATAGACTTTAGTTACTAATAATACATCAATAATGGTTCATCAATTGTAACAAGTGTACCACGCTAATGCAAAATGCTAATAAAGAGGACACTGTGTGAGGGGTAGTGTATAGAAACTCTTTATACATTCTGTGCAATTTTCCTGAAACCCTACAGATACTCAAAAAAATAAAGTTTATTATTAATTTTTAAAACATAGGGATTCAGGGGATGATGTCCAGGCAGCTTGTGGACAGAACCCCGAGTTACAGGGCTCCCAGGGCAAGGCAAGTCTCAGTGATTCTTGAGTTGGGAACGGGGTAGCAGGAATGGGTGACAGTTCCGCCCGCCCCAGGCCTTCACACCCGCTGTTCCCGCAGAAGGAAGGGGGCTCTGTCCCCTCTACACTGCACACACTCCAGTCCTTGGCTAAATGGAAGCCTTCCCCAGCCCCACACCCAGGTGGGTTGGTTCTTTTGTTATACACACTCAAGGGACGAGACTCCCCACCTTGTTTGAGAGTCCTTCTCTTGGTTTATAACGCTGCACTCATTCATGTAACTCTTTGAATTTTGTCCTTTTTCCTGCCAGGATGACACTCCCAGATGGCAGGGTCTGTGTCTCCCAAACTTAGCCCAGAACTGGCACACAGTAGGCACAGAAACACCATCAAGCAAAATTGTCACACAAGACACAGAGGTATGATGTTTTGAGAGTTCAAGCAAGATTCCCCTCCTATAGAAAAGGGAGCTATTTAACTCATTTATCTAATGATATTCCCCCTAAAACCACAAAGGGCTGAAGGGGACTTAATAAAATATACACACTGCCAAAAATAAAGATAAAACGAATAGTTTCAGGAATGAGGGCAAACAGAAAAGTGATTTACATAAATAGTAGAAATGAATTTGGAAACAAATGAAACCACTCAACGAACCCCAAATAAATGATGCGTGCCTTCATGAGAGACAGAAAGAAATCGGTTTCATGTTCTAAAAAAATGCCAAGGGGAACAAGTTCTTGGGAATGTCCTCTACATAGAATAGACCTACTACACCTGTTGTAAAGGTGGTGTGCTGGGGAAAGGAGGACCAGCCCCGCAGCCAGGGCACCTGGACTTCAGGTTCCAGCTTGGCCAGGGTAGGTCATTCAGGATCTGAGTTTCCTAACCTGGAAAATGCGATGGGCTCCCTTCCAGCTCCATGGCCCCGTTGTACAGTGACAAGAGGAGGAAGATGGTCTCTCACCACCTTTTCTAGACCAGATGGCAGGAAACATTTTGTCATTTTGGGATTTTTCCCCAACAATTTATCCTATCCACTTGCATGTCACAATGCTCTTTAGATAGTTTTCAGAAGTGACAAGTCCTTGTATTTGTTTACAATGATCCTTGGCAAAGCAGCTAACTGCCTAGTGAAAGTGGACCATTTCCTCTTATGAAAGAACCTGTTTACCCAGTTCCTGTGGGAGAAGAGTCTGGAGTTCAGGATGGACTGATTTAGTGCTGGGAGACAGGCGAGCTCCTTCAGAGGGAGCAGCAGGACCACATGGGCAGAGAAGGGGAGCTGGGTCCTGCACCAATTCCCTGCTGGGGCTCCAGGCCTTCCTCCCTGTTTGTCCAGCCTGTACCCGGGGCAGAACCCATCTCTCCTTGGCATGAGAACATCACAATGTCACACAGTTAATGAGCCCTTGTAATCTTCACAACTGTACATAGGCACTCCTCCAAAATTTGCCTTAATAATGTCATTTTTGTCTGTCTGCAAAACCAGATTTTCCCAAATTTAGAGAGCATGTTTCAGATGAGCTTATAGCATGTTATCAGGGTGTGGTAGGTAGAACAGCCCCAAAGATGTCTACGCACTAATCCGTGGAGCCTGTAAATATATACACCATGTTACCTGGCAAAGGGGCATGAAAGTTGCAGATGGAACGCAGGCTATAGTCAGCAGGGCAATTGTCCGGATCACCCAGTGGACCACTGTGATCACAGGGGTCCATAAAGGTGGAAGAGGAGGCCGAAGAAGAGGGTCATGAGCCAAGGAATGCGGGCAGCCTCTAGGTGCTGGAAAAAGCGAAGGGGGGGGTGGTTCTCCCGTGGGGACCCCCGGAGAGGACCACAGACCTGCTGTACCCTGAATTAACCCAGTGAGACCTGTATCTGGCTTCTGACCTCCAAACGTGCGATAACAAGTTTGTGTCGTTTAAGCCACTAAATTTGTGGTAATTTGTCACAGCAGTCATAGGAATATGGGGATCTGCACAGCCTTCAACCTCAAGGGAGTTGAATGGGAGACCATAGTCATCCAAAACAGGGGAGCTGGATTGCAAGGAGGGCCCAGGTGATGGAACCGGGAGAGGCAGCTGCGCGGCCACCGAGTGGAGAACGCCAGCAGCCATGTGCCCGTCTAACGTCACGAGAGCAGATGCCAAGAAGCAGACCTGGGGACACGTCGCTTCTCTCCGTGGCTCTCCGTCGGGAGCTACAGTGGGAGAGGCCCTTAGTGAGTCAGGGATGATTCAGGGAGCCTCGGGTTTCTCTCAACAGCACCAGGAAGCCCTCTGGGTGGATGGATCCATCCTGAGGGAGCACCTGCGGCTTCCCTGGGACCCTGAATTTTGTGCCATTGAAAGTCTGTGTTGAGTCTAGCTGGGTTTTCTGTCCTTGACTTATTCATTGAAGTCCCATGAAAAATCATCCCTTTGACTTGAGATGATTTTTAATCATGAAGATCAATACAGTCTGGGCAAACTCAGCTGGGAAGGAGCCGATGTTTACCTTTGCCCTATCAAGGAAAAAGGTCTCATTAAGCAAATGCAATGTGTAAACATCATCCCAAGGAACACATTTAACCTGCTCAAGGGAACAAACTGACTTCAAGTAATTTAACAGTGCTCATTTGCATACTGACAATTAAGATACCCTTATAATTGGGTTTTATTTACATATTAAGAGACTTACCAAAAATATTATTTTAAAATTTTTTAAATTTTCTTATTAAAATATGTCCACTGGAGAAAATTACACAAAACCAATGCCCAAAAGAAGAAAATAGGAATCATCCTTAATGCCTCCATCCAGGAATAACTTTCTATCACATTCTCTCCACTCCTCCCCATTCAACCCTTATCCCCACCCCACACCCACTCCACTGCCCAGCCTTCTTACTGACATTGTTTTTAGCATTTAAGAAAAAATAGACTTTAGAGTCAGATAAACCTGGATTCAAATCCTGCCTTTACCACTCACAAGTTATTCTATCTCAAATTTTTCATCTTCAAAAAAGTATTAAAAAAACATTATTTACCTATATGCCATCATTCAAAAAGATGTCTGATATTCTCCAAATGCATTGCCTTTGCATAATAAATGCTTAATAAACAGTGGTGTAGAGGTTACGGGCTGTGTAGGAAACAGTTAACATAGCAGGCCTGACTGCTACTCTTTGAAATGCCTGCTTACAAGGTTGGCCCTTGGCTGGTGACTGGGAACTAAGATTTCAGGAGGGCTCCCACCATTAATAAGATAACAGTAGCTCACTGCATTTATACAGCCCATCCAAACAATATGGTTTATGCCAAACACCTGCTTTCCATCTAAAAATTTAGGATTTGGTACATGCCAGGCCAGAGATGCCTACATGACCAACCCCCAGTGAAAACCCTGAGCAGTGAGTCTCTGATGAGCTGCCCTGAGTGGCAACATTTCACACATGTTGTCACAGCTTGTAGCTGGGGGAATTAATCACATCCTCTGGAAGCTTGAGCCTGGTTTCCCCCAGACTTTGCCCAATGCACCTTTTCCCTTTGCTGATTTTGTTTTGAATCCTTTTGCCATAATAAATCTAATAAATCATAGTCGTGTGTTTGACTATATTTTGAGTCCTAGCAAATCATTGTACCTGTGGGTGGTCTTGGGGACCCACAACACTTGAACAAGCTCTGGAGTCAGGCAGCTGGGCTCCATTCCCGGTTCTATGACTTATAGGCTCCGTGTATCACTCAGGTCCTAGTGGGACTCAGGTGGCCACCTTGAACAGGGGCTTTAAAGAGCCTTGAATAAAGGGAGGAATACCATAGTATCCCAGGGTTAGTGGGGAGCAAGCCACTGGACATCTAGGCCCTAAGAAGCCAGGTGAGAGGCAGGTTCCAGGAGAGGGTGTCTGCTGTATGGCGAGGGTGGCCTGGTGGGATCCGTGGGCCTAAGTGGCAGGCACAGCCAACCTACAGCAATCTGGAAGGAGAGGCCTGGGGGAGTAAATGCCCCTGACCACACTTTCTTCCTACCCTTCTCTGATATCCTGCTAATGCTTCTCACTGGCCAAACCCAACCAGAAGCTGGAGGACACTGATGCTGACCCCATCACTGAAGTGATGGAAAATGTTCTACATCTGTCCCAGCCAATGTGGCAGCCACTAGCCACCTGTGGCTATTGAGTACTTGAAATGTGGCTAGTGTGACTGAGAATAGAATTTTTAATTTACTTTCATTTTAATTGTGCTTCCCAAAGTTCTTCTTTATAACTGAAATGCCATTTTTCCCCATCTCCATGTGTCCGAACTCTGCCCTCTTACCACATGCAGCTTAAATGCCACCTCCTCCATGAAGCCTGCCATGATCCCTCATTCAGAAACCACTTTTCTCCTCCCCAGATCCTCATGACTGGTTGTTGTTTTCTCTCACAGAAGGTCTCCCTTTGCTTGATATTGGAGATACAGCTGGTTTAGAGGATGAGGTGGACCTGCAGTGATGCAGGCAGAAAACAACAATACTTTCTGTTATCCTTTATCCCATTGCCTCTCACGCCCCCTTCTCAATTTCTTCTTCATTGTTCCTGAATACAGTCTTGGACAGTTCCCTTTTTTTTCCCCAGTTCATTTTAGGGAATGAGAAGAATCTAGTTTAGTCTAATTTCAGAACTGTGAGCTCTCTGGTTGGCTGTTCACACCTCCCTTTCCTCCACCCCTACTTTCCAGCAGCCATTTAACTACAATGATTCTTGAGAGTCAGTAAAGCCTTATGGCCAAGGGACAGAAACCAGAGTCCAATTCTGGCTCATTACAGGTCAGCTGATTGTTTCCTCACTTCTGTCATTGCACTTATCACTGGTTTATAAGCTGGATGTTCTCACTCTGCGATAAGCTCCGTGAGGGCAGGGCCTGGTCTGTCCTGTTCACAATCTAACCCAGCTCCTGGCCTGGATAAATATTTGTGTCTTAAATCAGTGAATGAATGAATGCATGAATCTGGTCAGATTACTTCATATTTTTGAGGCTCCGTTTTCTCACTTAAAAAAAGTGCAGAATAATGGTTACCTGCTTTGGGATGCTCTTGTGTGAATTAGGTGAGGTCAATTGCATGCACACCGTGAAAGGACTGATGAAATGGGAGGAGTCAGCCGCGGTGGTGGCAATCATTGCTATTGTGCTATCGTGTTAATGATAGATGTGGTTTTTCATGTGACTATTTCTTGATTACTTTATTGCTTTTCAAATCCAGCCCCAAATAATTCAGGGGAGAGAGGGTGAAAAGAGAGAGACAGAGAGGGAGGGAGGGAAAAGTAGAAGGAGAAGAAGGAGGAGGAGGAGGAGAAAAAGAAGGGGAGGAGGAGAGGGATGAGTGGGAGGAGGGAGAAGAAGAGGGAGAGAGGAAGAGATGGAGGAAGGAAGGAAGGAAGGAAGGAAGGAAGGAAGGAAGGAAGGCCAGCAGGCAGTTTTTTTTAATTTAATTCTTCCTGTACCCTGTCATGACACAGGTGTGTCTAGAGTCTAACATGGAAGGGCCACCCTGATATTAAAACCCTTGCTGGGGACTGGCAATGATCCTGAATTTCCTCTTACTCTTCTCCTTTTGTCAAACCTCACATGGGGTATTTCATGCCACCTTCCTTAGCAAAGAGTTATCCACTGGGGAGCTGCCCCCTCCCTCCATCCCAAACCTCAGCCCGGGCCCCCAACCCCAGCCTAAGAGAAGAAGGTGAAAGCTCCTACATGGAGGGCTAACATGCAGATGTGAAAGTCTCCCTTCTGTGCTCTTTGAATCCCCATGGGTGTCGTGGCTACACATCACGCAGGACTTTATGAACCCTGTTCCCTTTCTTCCCACTGCAGCCCCATTCGACCCCAGGGAGGGTGGAAGCAGAAGGTTCATACAAGAGACTATAAATTGAAGTAAATCAAAGACAGGCCTTGAGTAATGATCAGCTGGGGAGCCCCAGGGACGCTCAGTGGTGTCCAGACTGCAGGAGAGGTTTGCAATAACTTAAAGGCACAGTCTCGACTGGCGCTGCATAAGGGAAGCCCAAATGGCCCCAACCCTGGAGCAATAATCAAGGGGCAAACCAGGTAAAGGGGAGACAAAAGGTAATAAAGTCTGGGCAGGGGGATGCTGGAGGACATTTTAAAGCAGAGCCACGGGCAGGAAAGCTGGGAGAATTGAGCACAAGGCAACCCATTTCCTTACGAACATTTACACAATGCTGGAGCTGTCCCTAGCATTTTCCTTTCTATTGCAAACGGAGACCCAACATCAAAGAACTATACTGTAACTGCATAAGTTCATTCAACCCTCATTAACCACTGGCAAAATAAAATCCATTTAATCACCTACTTAATTTGAACATGGAATTAAAAGTCCTGGTTTGTTTGGAAGGGAGTTTTAGTGGGCAGATGCCTTCCAGCTAGCCACACCCCACCCTTGTAGTTACAGGATTGGTCCACACAAATGGACACCAGTTCTCTGACTGTAAGACGCCACAGTACGAAAGATGCTGAGTCAAAAGGCAACTTGTCTTCTGCAAGAGACTCACAGGTCTGAGAGGCAGCACATGCAGGGAGAAGCTCCATCTCTTTGCTTCCTGGGGCCCTTGGGCAAGTCACTAAATACCTCCAAGCCTTGGCTTCCTCTTCTGTAAAATAGGCATAATAAAAACCTTTCCTTATAAGATTGTGGTGAGGATTAAATGAGATAATACATATAAAGCTCTCCAAATGGTTTGGCGCATGAAGGAATTCAAAAAACATGACTTGCCATCATTTTGATTATTGCTGCCGTTGCTGCCACTATTGCAATATCCTGCTCTTTCCTGAAGAGAGCACTTTTATGTCTAAGAAGCTATAAGGAGGATGAGCTCCAGACTATTGGAGAAACTGATTCAACAACTCTACCTGAATTTACTAATAGCTACAAATAGCTTAATTGAACTTTTCAGGATATTTACAAACTACTGGCCAAGATAAGCATATCTGGGGGCCAGATTTAGCCAGCTGGCTGGATATGAGAGGTAATGAAGCATTCTATGAGCCAGGTTCAACTCACAAAACAATAAATAAATCAGATGTTACTGGAGAGAAAGTTCCCTCCTTTTCAATACACACACACGTACACACACACACACACAAATGTACTACATGTGTTAGTCTGTAATTGAAGACAGTTCCCTATTTCCCGTAAATGTCTGCACAATATCTTTCTAATAGGTAGAATTCTTTTAAATTGGAGTAATTGAGTTTCCCTTCTATCTCTCAGCTTTACATACTGTTATACAACTTCCATCCTTAAGGTCACTCTATGGTCCAATAGGGCTGCTGGATCTCCAGCCATCACACTAACATTCGAGACAGCAGGAAGTGGGAGAAATGGTAGGTCCTTCAACTTAATGGCCTGTGGTCAAATGCCCTAGATTGAAGGGAGCATGAGGTCTGCGTTACTTCTCACTTGGGCTACTGCAATGACCTCCTAACTGGGCTCTCTCCCTCCAGTGTCTCCCTCCAGTACAGCCTCTATAGCTCCCACTGAAGACCTGAGTTAACCTACACTTTTGTACTCCTACCGTTACATAAGTTGTTCCCTAAAAGGAACTGTCTTCCCCTACAGCTCTCACTATCCTCTGTGACAACATTTTGCCTGATTAAACATGTCACCTGGGACTTCTAGTAAAGAGGCACATTCCTAGGCCCTACCTTAGTCCACTGAATCTGACTCTCCATGAGAGAGGCTGAAAATCGGGGTTTCCAATGGCCCCAAGTGAGTTTTTGAGAAGCATTCCTTAAGTCAGAAGTAGGTCAATTTTGGTGCAAACCAGAATCCCTGTTAAACCTATAGATGCACCTGATTTTGTCTCAGGAGGTCTGAGTTCAGCCTGGGGATTCATTCACATTTTAAACAAACTCCCCAGGCAGTGGTGATGACCTCCAGAGTCTGAGAAACTCAGCTCTTAAGTTTCAGCTTAAATCCTTCCTCCTTGAAGTTTCCCAAATCAACTGAGTTTGCATACCCTCTCCTATACTCCCAGGGTTGTTCTGAGAAAATGTAAGAACTCAAACAGCACCTAGCCTGCAGCAAATGCTCAAAAAACATGAACGCTTCCAATTACTTGCCCTGTTGTCATTATTCTCCTACATGCCCTGACCTCAGAACCTGTTGCCGCCTGCAACATCTCTAAGTCACTTCAGCACGTTTGGGTTTCATTTCCTAGGTGCTGAGTTCCTAGAAGGTAGTGCCCTCTTCCTAACCATCTGTGTATCCCCTACAGCAACCAGGACCCTGCCCAGCCCCCAGGAGGCACTCAGCACGTGGTTGTTGCATCAAATTAAGGAGGTGATATTTTCTGAAATGTTTGCTTGTGAACCTAGGATAATTTTTGTCACTGATAATAGATCAAAGCACCCTGCCCCTCTCGTACTCCATTCTCACAGGACTGTTTCCATGATGAAGGGCCAACTTCACCTCTTTTTAAAAATATATCATTGGTGATGAACACACAACTATGTAACGGTACTGTGAACAATTGAATGTACGCTTTGTATGACTGCATGGTATGTGAATATATCTCAATTAAAACGAATAAAAAAAAAAACCATGCATGAATATATCCTCATTATTAAAAAATACCTAAAAGAAATTTCTCTTTGATTATTACGTCCCCTTCCCAATCCTCTCTACAGAGACAACCACTATTATTAATGTCGTCATTGTTATTATTACAATGACCAATATGAAATTGCCAATATTTACTATTTTTAACCTATAAAATGCAATTTCATAGGTTCACTTTAATAGAGTAATAGTATCCTTCCAGAACTCTCTCCTACACGCAGTAAGTATGGTGGTTTGAAAACACGGCCATGAATTCTTTGACAGTCTTGCCATTAAGAAGTGGAGCTTTGTTCCCTTCTCTTGAATCCAGATGGTCTTATGACTGCTTTGACAATAGTGTTCTGCCTAAATAATGCCATGTGACCTCCGAGGCTGGGTCATAAGAGACCAGGAGGCCTCTGCTTTTTGCCTTTGGAGACTTAAGCAGACAGATAAGAAGTCTGAGGCTGCCACATGGTAAGGAATCCCCAGCCACATGGAGAAGCCATGTGCAGATGCTCCAGTTGACAGTCCCACCCGAACCCAGCCTTCAGTCTTCCCAACCCAGGAGACAGACATGGACTGAAGCAGCCTCCAGATGATTCCAGCCACCAGCTACAAGAACCAATCCCAGCCTTTCATGTCTTCCAGCCTGAACCCCCAGACATCACGGAATAGAGAGAAGTCATTGTGTCCTGTCTGAATTACTGATCTAAAGAATCCATGAGCATGATAAAATGGATATTTGGATGGTTTATTATACAGTAGTAGATAACTGAAACAGTTGAGTAACACCCTTTGAGCATATAGCTTATTTGAATTCAACTATGCATGTTCAGAGAGGAAGAAATTAAAAAGTGAAACAAAAACACAACTATTTAAAGAAATAGAGCAGACAATTCCACTCAACGGCCACTGCACTCAATAAGCGTATGTCTAGGTGAGAGTGAGAAACAGGTGGGAGTTGGAAATCTCCACTCCAGTAGTTCTCAGCCAGGAGAAGTGCTGCCCCCCGCCCTGGGGGGGGGGGGCGTTTAGAAATATTTGGAAGAATATTTCATTGTCACCATGAAGAGGACAGTGAAGTAAGAATCCAGGGCCAGAGAGGTAGGGATGCTAAATATCTGTCCTGCAGTCTCAACCAACATGAAATTTCCTGCCCTAATTGTTTAGATGCCCTGTTGGTAAACACTGGTCTCAGTTGTGAAGGGTCTTTTGTGGTACAAGATCTTACAGATACATATTTCTTTTTTGTTCAGCCCTGAATGCAAGCTGCCATCTTCATCTGGTGCCAAGAGCAAAAATAATCTGTGCCAACACAGGAAGAAACAGAGTTGGGTTGGACTTTGTAAATATGGAATGTCAAACTCCAAAATGCCTCTTTCCAAAGGGATTTCAGAAATCGATTTTGACTGTGTCAATTGTCACCCTCCCCAAGAGAGGGGAGGACAATTCATTTATATATCTTATCAGGCAGAGAGGGAAGAAATGAATTTAATTGAGTTAATATTTAGTAAGTATCTACAACGTAGCAAGCCCTGTGCTGGCAGATCTCCAAGACAGATGGCACAGCCCCTAGCCTTGAAGAGCTTACAATCTCTTCCACAGCAAAACGCAGACTTTCAACATTAAAAGTAGAATTAAGACAACACAGCGGTTTGTGGTCAAGGACTTCTGAGGACAGACAGACGACCATAGGTCCAGGCAGCTATGAAGCCTTCCTAAAGGAGCCATGCCGCATACTAAATCCCAAGAGATGGGAGGGGTTTGGTTACTTGAAGAGGACAAGGAACATAATTCCTATTGGGTGGTGACTGGGATGCGGGCACAGGGAAAGGATGCAGATGTGGGTCAGCAGGGAGACTCCACAATGTGATGATGGGCACCTTGGGAACACGTGTGATATGATCGGGGCAGATGCAGTCACCGCTTCTATGTGACTAATGAAGGGTGAGAAGGGGAGAAAGGACAGCATATGGCCAGGCAGAAACCCAGGAAGTTTTTGCATTATCAGAGACCATGCATGGTCACTACTGAATTACAAAATGTCACTAGTTCAGATATACCTGAATAAGATTATTCCTTAAATTGCATCTTTAATGATTTTAATAGCACAGAACAAATGAATTTTGCAAAGTACATTACACAACACTTACTTGTAAATCGATGCAAAAACTGTATAAATGTGTATGGCAAATAACCAACCAAGAGACACAGAGTTGAGGGGAGGAAATAAAAGAAAAGGACCATGTTTTCAGTGCAAATAAATGACTATAACTGTTTAAAATCTTTTTCAAAATAAGGGTCATGTGTGTACCTGCATGTGTGTATGTAAATGTGTGCATATATGCATGCATATAAGGTATGTATATACATGTTGGTACCTTCTAATTCTAACTTAAGCTTTTTTGAAAAAGTTTACTAGAAAGTTAAACTAAACTAACATAAGAAAATACCACTATATTTTAAAACAACCTAAGAGTCATTATTATAAATGATAGTGTTAACAATAGTAATAAGAATATAATATTCAGTAAATAAAACTAAATTATATTTATAGAACACTTTTAAAGCATTTTACATTGTTGTATGATCTTTCACAGTAACCCTCTGAGGTAAGGGAGGGTAGAAATTATAAATTTTCTGATCATCAAAGTAAAAACAAAGCTCATATAAATTAGAGCAATAGTTTTCCACCTGGAGTCTAGATATCCCAAAGTCCATGAGAGAGATTCAGGGACTTTTGTACTCCTTAAACTGCATGCTAATTTGTGTGTGTGAGTGAGTGCATTTTTCAGTGGAGAGAGCCCTCATCCATACATTTTCTAACAAATCCATGACCCCTCCCCCAAATTTAAGAATGGTTGAAATAGAGAAAAATAGCTGTGAATTTGATATTAACAAAATGTTCTGACATTAATAAAAAATGCTTTAGTGGGATGTATAATAATTGGTGCATTTACCTGTAGCTACATAGATAGCAATAAATAAGGTAATAGGCACAACTTTCACTTCTTGCTATGAGGGAGTAACTAAGACCAAATTCAGCCTTTCACCTTAAAGATTAGGAAACTGGAAAAAAATAGATGAAACAGTCTTCAGACATTGGACAACAAGCAGCACTGGAGAGTTATCCCTGAGGATGAGGAACAAACTAGTTGAGCCCTACACTTACTTCAGCTTACTGCCTGGAGAGATCTTCCAGACCACAGTGCAGCAAGAGGAGCATCACAGAGCTCAGAATTCTTACCCAGATGAGGAAACAGTTTGGAGTCTGAGGTGGTCAAGGTGGCCAGGGCTTGCACGCCAAAATGTTAGAGAGAAGAATCTGCACAGGCAGAGAGCTCCAGAAATTTTCAGAGGGGTTTCTCAAGACTTTGGCTGAGTAGTGATCTATGCACATATGGAAGGAAAATTTTGGGGGCCAGGAAAGAACAACCAGAAAGGAGCAGGCAAAGCAACCCATGGTGCCTGTAGAACTCAGAATAATTCATGTTTCCATCAGCCTCAAAAAGATTCTAAATAACTGTGTGCTGGGACAACATACAATAAAAGTTAAAGAGTGGCAACAAAATACATCAACCAACAGTATGATATTTACAACGTCAGAAATATATCAAAGTTTTCAGGAATGACAAGAAACAGAAACATACAACCCACAGCCAGAAGAAAACTCAATAAATCTAAACAGACCAAGAAATGACAGAGATGATATAAATAATGGACAAGGACATTAAAATATACTCCATGTGTCCAAAAAGGCAGAGAAAATTTTGAGAGAGAAATGGAAGCTATTAAAAAGATTAAATTAAACCTGTTGGGCTGAAAAATATACAACATTAGAGGTGAAAAGTATACTAGATAGGTTTAACAGCAGGTTAGATGCTGCAGAAGAAAAGTTTACTGAACTTGAAGATTTAGCAATAGAAGCTATCCAAAATAAGGCATGCAGAGAAAAAAGACTGAGAAAAGGACAAAGCATCAGTGACCTGTGGACAATATCAGTATCAAGTGGCCCAGAAAAGTGGAGATTGGGGGAGATATTTGAAGAAATAGCCAAAAGTTTTCCAATTTTCATGAAAATTATAAACTCACTAATCTAAGGAGTTCAACAAACCCCAAGAAAAGACACAAGAAGAAAAATGTGCCATGACACATAACAATCAAATTACAGAAAATCAGTGATAAAGACAAAATGTTAAATGCATTCAGAGAAAAAAAGATGCATATGTACAGTGGGCCAAAGATAATAACATTAACAAACTCCTTATCATAAACAATGCAAGCCAGAAGACAATTGAGTGACAATTTTAAAGTACAAAAGAAAACAAATCTATAAAACAAGAATTTTATAGTGAACCAAAATATCTTTAATAAATAATGGTGGGAAAAGAGTTTTTTTTCAACCAATCAAATTCTGAGAGAACATATTAACAGTATGACAGCATAAAAGAATTATCCAGGGAGTTCTTCATCAAGAAGGAAAATAAGACCAGACGGAAATTTGGATCTACACAAAGGAGTAAAGAGCACCATAAATAGTAAAAATGGAGGTTAATATAGAAGACATTTTGCCCCACTTTTGTAAACATTTTTAAAATAATTGATTATGACTATTAAAAGCATAAATAACAGTAAGTAAATGTATGCTTTATACTGTAGATAAAGTAAATTTAATGCTAATAGTAGCACAAGCCCTGGGAAGGAAGAAATAAAAATACACTGTTGCAAGTTCTTACTCTGCAATATTATTTAAAAAGACACTGTGACAAGTTGGAGATATATATTGTAAGCACTAGATTATTTTTTTCTTAAAATAAAGATAAAATGAAATCATTAAAAATACTCAATCCAAAAGAAGTTAGAAAAAGAAGATAAAATGATCAAAGACCAAATATGAAGAGAAATGAGCAGCAAGATGGCATCTTTAAATGCAACCATACCAATATTTATATTAAATGGAAAGGTTTCAAACATCCTAATGAAAAGATAGAGCTTGTCAGATTGGGTTAAATAGGAAGACCCAACTATTACACCCATTTTAAATATGAATACACAGAAAAGTCAAAAAGTAAAAGAATAGACAAAAATACAGCATGCAAACATTAATAAAAAGAAAGCTGAAATGTAGATATTAATCTCAAAGTAAATTTCAGAACAAGGAATATTACTGAGGATGAAGAGAGACATTTCCTACTGATAAATCCATCAAATGCCCACAACAATCCTAAGTGTGTATGGGCCTAAGAACAACAAAGTAGATGAAGCAATATATGATAGAACTAAAAGAAAGAATACATGGATCCACAGTTATAGTTAGAGATTCAACATCCTTTGTTCAACAAGGTAAATCAAGTAGAAAGAAAACCAGCAAGGATATAGAAGACGTGAACAACATTATTGCTCACTTACAACATTTAACGATCACTCCACCCAACAGCAATAGAATATTCATTCTTTCAAGTGCGCAAGAAATATTTACTGTAGAGACTATATTATGAGCCATGAACAACCGTTAACAAGAGGTGAACTCATATAAAGTATGATCTCTAACAACAGAATTAAAATAAAAATCAATAACAGAATATCTGGAAAATCCTCAAATATTTGAAAATTAAACAACACACCTCTAAATAACCCATGGATCAAAGAACAAATAAGAATGGAAATTAGAAAATGTTTTGAACTGAGTTAAAAATAGAAACAAAACACATTTTTTGAGACATAGCTAAACTGATGCTTACAGGGAAATTTAGAGTACATGATGCTTATATTAGAAAAGAAGAAAGGTAAAAAATCAAAGCTCTTAGCTTCCAACTTAAAAAAACAGAAAAAAGATGAAAAAATTAAACCCAAAGTAAGAAGGGAAATAATAAACAGAAGATCAGACATCAATGAAATGAAAGAGGAAAGCAATTCAAAACCAAAACCTGTTTTTGTAAAGATCAATAAAATCAATAAAACCTCTAGTAATAATGATTAAGATACAAATAATCAATGGCAGGAATGAAAGAGGGGCTATGACTTTAAATTCTACAGAAATTAGAAGCCTAATCAAGGAATATTTTGCTCAACATTATTCCATTAAGTTAAACTACTTATAAAAGGATAAATTCCTTAAAAAATTCTAACTATCAAAGCTCACCCAAAAAGAAATAGATAATCTGAATAGCCCTGTATCTACTGAAGTGATTGAATTGGTAGCTAAAACCTTCCCTCAAGGGAATCTCCAGGCACAGGTGGTCATTGATGATTTCTACCAAACATTTAGGATGAAATAGTATCATCATACACCAAATAAAAGAGAAGAGAACACTTCTCAATTCACTTTATGAGGTCATTATTACCCTAATACAAACCAGATAAAACATTTCAAGAAAAGAAACCAATATTTCTCCAGATTATAGATGTAAAACTCTTTCATAAAATTTTAGCAGTCAAATTCAGCAATATACTCAAAGGATAATACATCATGTCAATGCCAGGAAAGCAAGGTTGGCTTAATTTTGAAAATTAATTGATATAATTAGCCATATTAATAGACTAAGTAAGAAAACCATGTGCCTATCTCAATAGATGAAGAAAAAATTATTTGAAAACATTTAACGTCTACCCCTGATAAGAACTCTCAGAAGACAAGCGATAGACGGAACTTCAGCGTGATAAAACACATCTACTAAAACACTATAGCTAACACTAACTTAATGGAAAAAGCTGAATGTGTTCCTCATAAGATATGGAACAAGGTAAAGATGTCCACTTTCTTCACTTGTATTCAATATTGTAGTTGTAGCCAGAGTAATAAGGCCAAGAAAAAGAAATAAATATGCATATAAGTCAAAAAGAAAGAAGCAAAACTGGCTTCATTTGCAGATTAAATGATTGTCTATGTAGAATATTATAAAGAATCTACAAACAGTTATTAGAACTAATAAGTGAGTTTAGTAAAGTTATGGGATACAAGTTTATTATACAAAAAGCATTTGTATTTCATATAATGGTAAAGAAAATTGGAAATTGAAAATTTTAAATACCTTTTATGATAGCACCAAAATTGTGATCACTGAAAATCATAAAACATTGATGAGAGAAAAAAAAAGACCTAAATAAATGGAGATATAGCATGCTTATTGATTATTATCTTCATTATTAAGATGTTGTGTCAGTTTGAATGTATTGTGTCCCCCAAATGCCATTATTTTGTTGTAGTCTTGTGGGGCAGACTTTTGGTGCTGATTAGATTTGCTTGGAATGTGCCCCACCCAGCTGTGGGTGATGACTCTGATGAGATGTTCCCACGGAGGCATGGCCCCGCCCATTCAGGGTGGGCCTTGATCAGTGGAGCCATATAAATGAGCTGACTCAAAGAGAAGGAACTCAGTGCAGCTGTGAGTGACGTTTTCAAGAGGAGCAAGCTTGCTAGAGAGGAACTTCCTGGGAGAAAGCCATTTTGAAACCAGAACTTTGGAGCAGACGCCAGCCACATGCCTTCCCAGCTAACAGAGGTTTTCCGGACTCCATTGGCCATCCTCCAGTGAAGGTACCCAATTACTGATGTGTTACCTTGGATACTTTATGGACTTAAGACTGTAACTCTGTAGCCAAATAAACCCCCTTTTTTATAAAAGCCAATCCATCTCTGGTGTTTTGCATTCCGCAGCATTAGCAAACTAGAACAGATGTCAATTATCCCCACTCAAATTAGCAGCAAGTTTTCTTGGAAAAATTCACAAACTAATTCTAAAATTTAATGGAAATGCAAAGAACCTAGAATAGCAAAACTATTTGGAAAAAAAAGAACAAAATTGTACTTTATTTCAAGACAATATAAAGTTGAAGTAATCAAGAACATGTGGTATTTGCATAAAGATATATACAGAGATAAATGAAGCAGAGTATCCATAAATAGACCCAAATTGTACATTTGATCAATTAATTTTCAACAAAAGTACCAAGATAATTCAATGGAGAAAAGATAGTCTTTTTTAACAAATGATCCTGGAACAAGTGAATATCCATATGCAAAACAATGAACCCAGATCCATCCCTCAAACCATATACAAAAATTAACTCAAAATGGATCATAGAAATACAAATGGCTCAAACATATGAAAAGATGCTCAACTTCACTGGCTATTAGGGAAATGCAAATCAAAACCACAATGAGACATCATCTCACACCTACTATAATGGCCATTATAAAATAAAACCAGAAAATTACAAGTGCTGGCGAGGATGTGGAGAAAGAGGCACACTTATTCACTATTGGTGGGAATACAGAATGGTGCAGCCACTCTAGAAGGCAGTGTGGTGGTTCCTCAGGAAGCTAAGTATAGAATTTCCATATGATCCAGCCATTCCATAACTAGGTATATACTCAGAGAAACTGAAAGCTAAGACACAAACAGATATTTGCAAACTGATGTTTATAGTGGCATTATTCATGATTGTCAAGAGATGGAAACAACCCAAATGTCCATCAATGGACAAGTGGATAAACAAACTGTGGTATATAATACATATAATATTAGCAGTTGTAAGACAGAACAAAGTCATGGAACATTTAACAACATTGGTGAACCGTGAGGACATTATGTTGAGTGAAGATAGCCAGAAACCAAAGGACAAATACTGTATGGTCTCACTAATATGAAATAACATTAATGAGCAAACTTTGAGAGTTAAAGCTGAGAACACAGGTTATCAGGAGATAGGAAGAGGATAGAGATCGGGCATTTGATGCTGAAGGACTATAGAATGTTCAACAGGATTGATTGTATAGATCCAGAAATGGATAGCACAATACTGTGTGATGGTAGCAGAATATTGTTAGTACAATGAACAAATATGAGTTTGAGTAAAGTTGACAAAGGAAGGCTAGGAGCACGTAAGACACCAGAAGGAAAGATAGACAATAAAGCCTGGGACTGTATAATGTAGTGAAACCTAGAGTGGTCAATGATGGTGATTAACTGTACAAACATAAAAATGTCTTTACAAGTGAGAAAACAAATTAATGTCAACTTTGCAAGGTGTTGAAAATAGGGTGATATTGGGGAAAAATAAAATCAATGTAAAATAGAGTCTACAGTTAACAATAACAGTGTAATATGCTTCCATTAAATGTAACAAAGGCAATATACCAAAGCTAAATGTCTATAAGAGGGGGATACAAGGGAGGGGTATGGGATTCTTGGTGGTGGTGTTGTGTCTGGCCTTTTCATTGTATTTTAATTTTTTTCTTTTTTCTTTTATCTTTTTTCTTTTAATTTCTTTTTGAGTTATAAATATGTTCAAGTGCTGATTGTGGTGATGAATGCACAATTATATGATGATACTGTGATCAATTTATTGTACACTGTGGATGACTGTATGGTATGTGAATACATATGTATAAGATTGCAGAGGAAAAAAATAAACAGAGAGATATAAGTGCTGGAGAAAACATGGAGAGAGGGATGTACCCATTCACTGTTGATGGGGAAGTAGAATGGTGCAGCCCATCTGGAGGACAGTGTGGTGGTGGTTCCACAAGAAGCTAAGTATGTGGGTGCCATAAGGTCCTGCAATGTCATTATGGGGTATATACTTGGAAGAACTGAGAGCAGGGACATGAATAAACATTTGCACACTTGTGTTTATGCATATAATAGAACATTGAGCAGCTGCAAGAAAGAATGAAGTTGTGAGACATACAACGAGGTGAACAGATTTTGAGAACAGCATTTTGAGGGAAATGTTCCAGAAAAGAAAAGACAAACATTATAACACCTTACTAATATGTACTAACTATAATGTGTAAACTCTGAGAATTGAATCTTAGAGCATAGATTATCAGGGGAAGGCTTATTGTAAAGGTCCATAGACTGTAAGCTCTTACAGCAGTCACATCTATTCCTGAGTTGTAATGGTTGGCTCTAAATTCTGAGATGCTGAGCTCCTTGTGTATAACCTTATTGGTCTCTGGAACTTTGGGTATCTGTGTGACACCTGAAACTCAGAGCTAGAGTTCGACAGCTATGAATGTCAGTATTACCTCATATAGAAACAGCTAAAAAAGCTGAAAAAGAGTTCATACTTCAATTAGAGATATGAATGAAGCAGATCTGCTTAGGACTAAGGCATATCAGGTCAAAGGGTAAAGGACAATATTGACTGTGCTTCAAAATTTCAACTTCTGTGTGAGACAAGGGGAGAGATGTTTATTTGGTGTAGGATCTACATTTTCTGTAGCACACTAAATAATTTAACTTGTATGGTCAGTTTATTCAAACACTATAATTACATGGGACTTTAAATAGGAAGTGAGATATGATAGGTTTGTACAGATTAGTTTGAAATCCCGATACATCTCAAAGAAATTTGGGCAGAGAATAAAAATGTATTTGCAGGGCCCCCATGAGGAACTGGGGAAAAATGCAGAAATATTAAACTTCCTCCCCTGGGGAATTACTGATATTCTCACAAGCACTGAGGACTACTAATTTAGTAGGCCAAGCCCTCAATCTTGGGACCTGCCCTTATGAAGCTTGTTACTGCAAAGGAGAGGCTAAGCCTACTTACAATTGTGTGTAAGAGTCTCCCCGAGAGAACCTCTTTTGTTGTTCAGATGTGGCCTGTCCCTCTCTAAGCCCAATCAGCAGGTAAACTCACTGCCCTCCCCCATACATGGGACATGACTCCCGGGGGTGTAAATCTCCCTGGCAATGTGGGACATTACTCGGGGATGAGCCTGGACCTGGCATAATGGGATTGAGAAACTCTTGGCCAAAAGGGGAAAGAGAAATGAAACAAAGTGAAGTTTCAGTGGCTGAGATATTTCAAATGAAGTCGAGAGGTCACTCTGGAGGGCATTCTTATGTGCTATATAGATAACCCTTTTTAGTTTTTAGTGTATTGGAACAGCTAGAAACTGTTGAACTGTAATCCATTAGCCTTGATTCTTGAAGATGATTGTATAACTATGTAGCTTCTACAGTGTGACTGTGACTGTGAAAACCTTATGGCTCACACTCCCTTTATCCAGTGTATGGACAGGTGAGTATAAAAATGGGGACAAAAATTAAAGGAAAAATAGGGTGGGATGGGGGGTATGGGATGTTTTAGGTGTTCTTTTTCACTTTCAGTTTTTTTTTTTTGGAGTAATGAAAACGTTCAAAAATTGTGGTGATGAATGCACAACTATATGATGGTACAGTGAACAACTGATTGAACATTGTGGATGACTGTATGGTATGTGAATATATCTCAATAAAACTGAATTTAAAAAAATGGATCATAGATCTAAATATAAGAGATAAACTATAAAACTTCTAGAAGAAAACATAGGAGAAAATTTTAATGACCTTGGATTTGGCAAAATCTACTTAAATAGGCAAAGATTATTCAAAAGCATGAAATAAAAAAGAAACAACTGATAAATTGGACTTCATCAATATTAAAAACTATTGATTCTCAAAAGACACTGGCAAGAAGACGAAAGACAAACCAAAGACTAGGAGAAAATATTTGCAAAATATGTATTTTTTAAAGAATTTGTACCCAGAATATATGAAGAATTCTTAAAACTCAGTTATATGAAGTCAAATGACCCAATAAAAATGGGCAAAAGACTTCTGGATCACACTCCCTTTATCCAGTGTATGGATGGATGAGTAGAAAAATGGGGACAAAAACTAAATAAAAAATAGGGTGGGATGGGGGGATGATTTGGATGTTCTTTTTTGCTTTTATTTTTTATTCTTATTCTGATTCTTTCTGGTGTAAGGAAAATGTTCAATAATAGATTGGGGTGATGAATGCACAACCATATGATGGTACTGTGAACAGTTGATTGTACACCATGGATGATTGTATGGTATGTGAATATATCTCAATAAAACTGAATTTAATTAAAAAAATTATGGATGACATACAGCAGTGTGGAGAAGGACAGAGGATATAACTGGAGGTCTTACATCTAAAGAGTTGTACTGCCCTTTAGAGGCTTTCAAATGTGAACGCACCATCCCTAGAGTGTGTATTCCTAATTAGAGTACCTCAAATGCCCACTAACTGCCATGAGCATATAGTTCAATTCCAACACACATGTATATATCATACTGTGTATGGAGGGTTTTTAAAAAATAAATTAGAGATAAAAAAATTATGGATGGATGGGGAAAAAATGGGCAAAAGATTTAAATAGTTAATTCACCAAAGTATGTATAAGATGGCAAATAAAAAATGAAAAGATGTTCAACATCAATAACCATTAGGAAAATGCAAATTAAAAACATAACAAAATACCACATCATAGGCTTTGGATTGGCCATAAGTAAAAAGTGTCGGAAAGAATGAGGAAAAACAAATTCTCCCATATTGCTGAGGAGGATGCAAAATGTTGCAGTCACTTTGGAAAACAGTTTGACAGTTTCCTATGAAGTTTTAAACACTCTTAACCATATGAGCCAGTAATTCTACTCCTAGGTATTTACTCAAGAGAAATGAGAACATATGTCCATATAAAGACTTGTATGTGAATGTGTATAGGAACTTTTTCTGTAATTGCCTGAAACTGAAAAGAATCCAAGAGTCCGTCAACTGTGAATTACAATACAGCCTTACGTGGAATATTACTTAGCAATGAAAAGGAATGAACTACTGACAGCATGCAACAACATGGATGATTCTCAAAAGCATTATGCCGACTGAAAGAAGCTAAACACAAAAGTTTACATACTGAGTAATTTCAATTATATAAAATTCCAGAACAGGTAACACTGTAATGGTAGATGCAGATGAGTGAAGCCAGTGGTCAGAGGCTGGTGGGAAGAGGGTGACTGCCAAGTGGCGTGAAAGAAGTCTTTGGGGTACTAGACACGTTCTCTGTCATGAGTGTAGTGGGGATATGAGACTGTATGCATCATCAAAACTCAATGAATTGTACACTGAAAATTGAATAACTTATTGTATGTAAATCATATCTTAATGAAACTGAAAAAAATCACACTAAAAAAATCATAGTGCGATTTTCAAATAATTACCTAATTGTAGTGAGTGCAAATAACTCAGCTCATACAAACCACCATGGCTCTCAGAGATGAATGGGTTTATTCTAACATGACAGCAAACTCAACAACATTTAGGGTGAACGGTTTGCTCGAGGGAATAAGTGCAGTCAGGTATTGGGAATCTTTCAGTGAAAAAATGTAGGAATCACCTCAGAGACTCAGTTCCAGGAAAACTCTTTTTCCTGTAGGGATCCAATTTTCCACTCAGTCACACACATGCACACATATGTATGCACACATGTGCATTTTTTAAATGACTGCTGTATTGATAGAAGATGGTCACTTGGGGAAAATGGAGAGGCTTGAAAAAATAGTTGTAATATTATGACACAGCAGCTAACTGTATGCCTTTGAACTTGCTTCATGCTGTCCAAGCCCTCATCATGGGCTACCATGAAGCAGATGATGGTTGCTTTTTTCCATGCTGAAGATACATGTTACCCGTGCGTATCTGTGGGCCAGGATATTTAGGGATGCAGTTTTTCCATTGTGCATGGTCAGGTTTTGCATGTCATAGAGCAAGGAGTTCTCTGAGATCCACCCCACTGAACTAATGATTTTCTGCCCATAACTGGGCCTTCTTCCCATGACCCCTTCCCCCACAGGCACAAGTCAGAAGACAGTGGTTGCTCCTTGGAATACCTCCTGCCCCATTCCATAGTCCACTCCTTACAGGGCCATCTTGGTCTTACCTTCTGATCATCTCTGACACATCCACTCCTTTCCATCCAGTCCTGCTCCCACTATTGCCTTCCATCCACTCTCCACTCACACTGCAGCCAGCTGGGTCTTTAAAATGTAAATCTGTTTGTGATTATTTGATTAATGCATGTCTCCTTCCTACTGGAATGTAGAAGGGACCTCGTCTGTTTTGCTCATTGTTAGATCCCCAGGTCCTGGTACAGCACAGAGCAGGCAATTAATAAATATTTGCTAAATAAAAGGAAGGGATGGGGGGAGGATTCCTTGCTTTAATGAGGAAAAAGGAAAAGGAAGGACAATGCTGAAAATATCTGGGTGCGATCAGCCAGCAGTGACGCTGCGAGCGAGATCTCAGCCTAATATGAAGCTGCAGTGTCCAAACACACTGGGCTTTTGAAGCTACTGACCAATAAGCGCAGAGGTTGCTCCCATGACCTTCCTAGGTCTGAGTTGCTCTGAAGCTGCACACTCCAGGACATAATGAAAGACGTGCCCTTCGTTACCTGAAAGTACAATAGAGCTCTCATTTATAGGCCACTTACTCTGAGCCAAGTGCTGTGCTCGGCACTTACACAATCACTCTTCAAAAGCATCTTTTCAAACATTTTTTATCAGCTCATTTTTTCAGATGAGGCTCCTGAGGTTCGTGGAGGTGAGTAAACCTGCCCAAAGGCACATAACTGGCATGTGGCAGGGCTAGATTTGGATTTCAGGCAGCTAATTTGACAGCTCACTCACCTAATTCCTAAAGTATACTGCTTTCCACATCTATTCTATGTTAAAATGTATTCACACAACATCTACCAATGTTATTTATAGTCACCCAGTTCTGCCAAATTGATAGCCTATGAGGAAACATGACATGCACAGAAGAATCTAGAAGAAGAGGCTAAGATCCTGATGGCCACGGAGCAGCAGGAGCCCAGGGATGGGAGACAGCAATCAAGTTGGGTCCCCCCAGGAGAGCCTGGGCCTTTGGTGTAGCAGAGGGTGACCCAGCAAAGCACAAGAAAGAGAAGCAGGATACACAGGGTGAGCAAACAGCCGGTGGAGGGGGTTTGGCAAAAACACACATCACGTGCTTTACCAGGGTGCTCCGAGTTGGCCCTCAGATGCACTGGTTGCGATTTTGCTAGTGTCCCTGGGTGGCGGGCTTCCTTTAGGGACATGTTCCTAACACGCCCCCAGTTCTCCCCACAGGGGCCACTCAAAGGTTGACTTGAGTCTCTGGACAGCCTTGTGTGGAGGTGGCTCCAGAAATCCAGCCCAAATCCCACCCTCCTTGCAGCACAGCAAGGAGGGGCATGAACCCTCATTTCTCCACAGTCAGCACCACTTTCCATCATGGTCACTGGCCTGACATTTCCCACTGCCCCAAGCCTGGACTACACTTGCTGGACAATCTGGGGCCATGCTGGACTCTCCCTCTTTCAGGAAGAGGTCCTGTAAAAAGAGGCTATGGGAGTTAACATTTTAGTTCAATGCTCAGGAGACCAGAGTTCACTGGCTCAGGAGAGGCAGATGAGTTTACATTATTGATAAACTGCTTTACCATTCCAAGGGATAGACACACCCTAGAATGGTTGGTTCCCAGGCAGCTCTAACAGAGAGATGCTAGGAGAAAAGAGGGAGGGAGAGGGGGAAGGAAAGAAAGTGTGTGTGTTTGTGTGTGTGTGTGTGCTCGTATTGTGATACCTCAGGTTGAGTTCTAGCATCACAGTAATCATTTAAGTCAGAGATCTGCCAGCTTTTTCTGTAAAGGGCCAGATAGTAAATATTTTAGGTCTTTGTGGGTTATACTGTGTCTATTGAACTATTCAACTCTGCCATTGCAGCATGAAAGCAGCCATAGGCAATACCTTAAAAAATGGGTGTGGCCAAGTACCAATGAAACTTTATTCATGGACACTGAAATTTGTATTTTATATCATTTTCATTTGCCATGAAATAATTCTTTTTATCTTTTTCAACTACCTAAAAATGTAAAAACCATTCTTAGCTCATGGGCCATACAAAAACAGACAGGGGACTGGAATTGACCTGAGTCACATCCTTGATTTAAATCATCCGAGGAATGTGTATCATTATTTGGGGAAAAAATAGTGTTCAAAATTTACATAGCAAACTCATTGTTGAGTCTCATCTCTTATACCCCAGGCTGGTACCAAGCAATTATATCATGGATAAAGTACTGCAATTCAGAGCCATCTTAAACAAGGGGACCCCAAGTGGTAGATTGATCCCTAAGAGTGCTTAGTCATGGCCATTTTAATTAACACTTACCTTCAATTGACAACTAATAGCCAGCAGGCTTTTCTGCTTAATAAAGTAAACAAAGGATTTATTTGAAGACAGATGAGTTTTTAAATTTAATTTCCTTAAAAAAAAATAGAGCCTCCATGTGTGCCCATAAAAAACAAGTGACAGAAAAAGAGGCATCCAGTGGATAATTTTTAGTTAAGGTGGATGAACCCTTGCTAGCTAAAAGGTTTTCTTAGGGGGAAAGGTCTCAAACTGTTAACACATCAGTATGTTTCTGTCCATTAGCTTTTCCCAGGGTGACAAGCATGGTCTTAATGGCAATTTCTAGGAAGGTTCTTTCTGTATCTTCAGGGTTGTTTAGTGATGAGGTCTTAGAAACCATGGCAACTTCTCTGGGGGGTGTAGGTCAAACTTCAACCATAGGTCTTAATGATAAATCGTTACCTGGGGTTGTCAAAACAAATTACACAGGCTGGCTATGTGCTAAGCCAGGATTCAGAGCAGATACACAATGCCGAAAGCTATACGTGCCACTGAGTCTTTCAGGAAAGGCAAACAGGAAAATGGCCAGGCGAAGTAACTTCCCATCACTTACCACACGCTATGCATCTGCTCCACATGGAGCACCTGACTCAATCCTCATGAGGCCCAGTGAAGTCGGCACTCCTAATAATGCTATTTTCCAGAAGGGGAAACTGAGGTTCAGAAATGGTAAATGACTTGCCCAAGGTCTTTCAGCAAATCCTTACTGAACACCTGTTGTTTGCCAGGCACTGTCCTGAGTGCCATAGGGAGAGATCAGATCCATGCGGAAATAATTACATACACACATATAGTTACAAACTGCATTGACTGCTAGGAGGAAAAAGTCCAGGGAGTCGCGAGGGTGTGTAACATCCAGGAAGTGCCCACACTGGGCTCTGCCATACTGAATGTTATGAGATGCAGAAATGCATGGTCATTATAATGGTTGCCTGCACCATATTTTTGTTTTGTTTTGTTTTTCCCCAAAGTTTTGGGTATGGCCTCAAAGCCTGAGGGAGGGAAAAACAGGATGAGTCTTCTAGGTCTTAAAAAGCAAGCCCAGCCTCCGTTGAATGATTGGCAGTTTTAAATTGTTGCTGTAACCAGAGCATGAGAGGCAGGAAATGAGTCTAAAGAAAGATCTTTCGAATAATGTGAAGACTCATCCCAAAAGTATGTTCTTTGCCTACCCAAAGCCAAAAGAGTCTATAACCCCCCTCTATGACTTACAGCCAGAGCTATCCGCAGGCATTTCTTGCAGAGGCATTTAGGAAAGGGCATTCCCGCCACCAGCAGTTTGGCAACAAGCCCGTGGCAGAGCCCCTGGGGTTGCTGCATTGCAGAGGACAAAGCCCATGTGGGGGCAGCCTAAGGGTCCAGGCAACGCAAAGGCTGCACTTTAAGAAACTGAGAAACCCCATCCCCCACTCCCCAACCATCAGCTAGTATAAAGAAACCACCAGTCCAAAGAGGTCCATCATAGGCAAGAGAGCTGAGTAACAGTGCACGCGTCAGGAAACCAAAGAATGGCTGAGATCAAGGATACCAGGCCACCTGGACAGACTCTGAGCCCAGCTCCACCCTTGCCAGCCACGTGACCCAGGGCAAGCTACTTTACTCGCTGCAGTGCAGTGTCCTCATGTTGCATCTTTACTTTCATGTGCCACAGCTCATGGACAGATCCTGCAGTTCCCAGACTGAGCACAGGGTACATGCAGGACCCATAGCAAACTCACAAGGGTGCTGCAGGGTGTTCTAAAGCAGGGGTCAGCAAAGTTTTCTCTGTAAAGGATCCGATAATAAATAGATTTGGCAGGCCACACCATCTCAGTTGCAATTACTTAACTCTGCCGTGGGAGTGTGAACACAGCCACAGACAATATGTGACCTAGGGATGCACTTTGCCTCCCAGAGGACATGTGGCAATATATGGCGATATTTTGGATTGCTGCAATCACATGGCGGGCACTATTGGCATCCAGTGGGTAGAGGCCAGGGATGCTGCTGAAGATCCTACAATGCACTGGACAGCCCCCACCACAGAGAATTTTCCAGCCCCAAATGCCCATCATGTTGAGACCAGGTAAGTTACTTCTGAGTGGGACTGCTCAGCTAGGAAAGGGTAAAACAACTATTTGTAAAGAAACTTTCCATTTATGGTCCAAATCTGCCTGTGTCCAAAAACTTTCATTATTGTTTTTTTTCAAAGGTCTACCGAGATCAGTTTTTTAAAAGTACAAAATTCCTTCTACCATCTTCATGTTTAATACCCAAACCTTATCTGCACTGTTTCAAAATTCTCAGCGAGTGTGTTCCTGGCATGTTATTTTTTTTTACCTTGAAGTGTGCAGGGGGAGATTAATACATCTTCTAAAGAAATTCATTTTCTCCTCTCTTACAACAAAGGCGATGATACATAGAGGAAATAAATCATTGGAAACAACCAATAACGACAAGAGTGAGTCCTGCCGTGGAGGCAGAAGGAACCCCGGCTGCAGTTGTTGTAACTTATGTATATTTCAGCAGGGAGACCAAGTGGTAAATAAAAATTAAAATTAACATTTAAATGAACTGATTGCATTTGAGGATTTTTGTTATTCACATAGTTAAGTGTTAGACTAAAAAGAGAAAATATTTATATTCAAATTCTCCATTATACAACCAGTTAGTACAAGTAATTAGTAATATGAGACCAATATTTCATTCCTGGCATTCCCTCCACTCCAAATTTATTTTTTCTTGTGTGACCAAAATCACAAGGAAACTGTTCTCAAATGAGAAATAAAACCAATTTAAAATGACTTCCTCTCCTAACTTTTGCACAAAATCAAAGTTTATCATGAGGCGACACAAATAAAAGCAAGCACGTTTCTTTTCATGGGGTGGAAAAATATATTAGAGATGACCTCCTTCAACACCTCCATTTCATTGATGAGAAAACTGAGGTCAACAGAGAAGAAATTTGTCGAAAGACACAGAGCAAGTTAGCAGCAGACTCTGGCCTGGAGCCTGGAGCCCCCACATCTCAGTCCACCGCTCCCAGAGAGTATGCAGGTGGGAGTTCCTTGAGGCTTACAGGCTATCTCCTTGAGGCCTAGAAGCCCCCAGATATCTTTCAGACTAGTTCTGCCCTGAGTCCCAGGCTGGAGGAGCCCCGGCCCTGGGCAGCACATTCCAGAGGACCCTGCCCTGTTCCTTGTCCAGCTGTGCCCTCCCTACAAGGCAGGGAGCCCAAGAGACCAAGGGGCTGTGTCCTTCCAGAGCCTGCACCCCCACCTGTCCAGACCTACTTGTCCCAGGAGCGTAGAAATCCTTCCAGGGCTCAGGCAGGCTCTCCCCCAGGTCCATCCTTCCAGGAGACGGTCACATGGCTGATGTGTGACTCCCGCAGCCCAAGGGATGGTCAAGGGGTGGTTGTCTGCCGAGGATGCAGACAGCCCTTGGACGTGCGGGTTAGGATGTCTATGTGCAAGTATGTGAGGCTCCTCACAGGCTGGGACAGAGCCAGGGTCAGGAAGAGGGGGCCGGAGGACACAGGCCAAGAGCCAGCTTTCCCCACGCAGCCCCAGGCCAGACCTTCAAAGAGCTGAGAATCCTGTCACTCCACATCATTATGAAGGCACATTTGCAGTGTAGAAGGATGGGACATATTTCATTTAACAGTTTGGTGGCTTGATGGATAACTTTCAAGCATTCAGATATATGGGATGTGGGGTTTCGTCACTGTTTTCCTGGGCCCCCACGCATGGTAAGGGGGGGCTCATTCGAGACCCAGCACTAGCCTGGGGGTGGACTGGACCAGAAAAGTGTTTTGTTCTGTTTACAGAATGCTTATAAAAATGATTATTAATTAATATAAAATAAAATAAGGGAATTTGAACGTCTTTAGAGGCTTCAGACCCTGCATAGCTCACTGCTCCCACTTATTCCTCATGCCACTGGAGTTTGGAGCCATTGCTTAATTATTTAGCTCTACTGACCACACAGGTGAATCTTTCCAGTCCTCTGAGCTTAATAACCCTGGCTTTGTGAACCTGCTGCCTTGGGTTCTCCCATTTCAAAAAGCAATCTCAATTTTGATAGTGGCTCTCTCTCGCTCCCCGCTGTGGTTTCTGCGACATCGGTCTGCAGAGTTTATTACAGGGCCTTGGTGGGAAGCTCCACTCTCCTGGTCGTCCTACTCCACCAACGTTCACTGTGGTTTTGCCCTTTCTTCCGTGACCTTGAGAAGAGTCACTGTCGCAGGTTAGAACCTGCTGCCCTGATAAGGAAAGGCTTCATGGGTGGGCTCTGTCCGGTGGAAAAAGGGCCTCTAGAACCTGCAACTTTTTCCTAGCAGAACTGAATTCCGGCTTCTAGCTTCTCCTGGTTTTCTCTCTCTAGGTTAGGCAAGCAGGTGGCTGTTTTATTAGTAGGTGAGGCTATATTTACAGGTGGCCACCAGGTGCAAGAACGTGCCCCACACGGTCTCCAGAGCCAGCAGGTGGAGGAGCCGGCACCCAGGACGTGCATGCTCTTTTTGTTTCTCTGGGCTTCCTCTCACAGGGTGAGGATACCAGGGCTCCCAGAGTTTTTATCACAAAACATTTCATACACATTCTGCCCTATTTGATCCTTGTAAGAACCCTGGGAGAGGAGTACTATCATGATCCCACTTTACAGATGAGTAAACGGAGGCTCCGCGTGTGGGCTGGGTCATGTGGATGGTCCCCCAGCTGGTAAGCGGTGAACATCTCCCCCAGTCCTTCCCCCCAAAAACAGCAGCTGGGGCCTGCCCTCCCTTGACTCAGAACAAAGGCTTTCCAGTCCTGGGTTAGAAAGCCCAAGGCAAAGTGAGGAAACAAAAACACATTGCAAAATTAAAACCTCTGAATGACATTTAATTCACAATAACAGCTAACACTGAGCGCTCACCATACGAGGCTCCATGCAGAAACAAAAGCATCGTCATCGTATTTATATTTTTTAAAATATAAATTAAATATAGAATTTTAAAATATATTCACATTAATTATAATATATTTAATATGATTTAATTCAAATATAAGTCTGAATATAATTAATAAAATATAAACTAAATATAAATATTAAAAAAAAATTTAATTATCATTATTATTGTTATTATACCCATTTTGCAGGTGAGGATATAGAGGCATGAAGAGATCAAATTACTTCCTTAAGATAGCAATGCTAGGAGTTGGTGAAGATGGGTGTCTTAATTCCCAGCTGCTACAAAAAATGCTGTACCGTGAGTTGGCTTAAACAGTGGGAATTTATTTGCTCATAATTTTGAGGCTAGGAGAAGTCCCAAATTGAGGGGTCAGAAAGGCGTTTTCTTCCTGAAGGCTGTGGCACTCTGGGGTTGGCTGCTGATTCCTTGGCTTTTCTGCCATTTGGCAGTGTCCTCTCCTTTCTCTTCTGGGTTCCGTTGACTTCCAGCTTCTAGCTTCTCCTGGCTTTTTCTCTCTAAGTCCTTATAAAGATTCCAGTAACCCAGATTAAACCCAACCTGATTCAGTTGGCCACACCTTAACTAAAAATAGCATCTTTAAAAGGTCCCATTTACAGTGGGTTCCCACCTACAGAATGGATTAAGCTTAAGGACATGCTTTCCTGGGAACACAATTCAATCCAGATGGTCCCATCTGAAACCCTGTGCTCTCAGTACCTAACCCTACACAAAGGGAGATTTGGTGATTCCCCTAAGTCCAAAAAGCCAAGTTTCCACTGGGCATTACAAATGTGGCTGATGAGATAAACTAGAAACACATGTACACCCCAAGGGTCTCCAGGCTTTGCAGTTGGAGAAGCACAGAATTCTTGCAACCCAGATTTCCCTGGCAGTTGTTCCCACTTGCTTATTGCACAAGCCCAGCTCTTGCAAAGCACCCTCCTTCTGAGTATTTCTGGGGACCCTCCAAGGATGCCCGATGTGCACTAAGCACCAAGTCCCCTAGTCTGAGGAGGTTTCCGGGGGAGGCATCTACCTCGGCCACTGCCGCTGGTGCCACTGAGGTCACGCCAATGTCCACACAAGAGCAATGCCCCACATCCCCAAAGCTGCCAGTCTTCCCAATGCCAGCGTGATGCTGAGTCCTGTACAGAAGTGGGAGGAGGTCCCTCTCCCACATGCTGGGCAGTATCTTGTCATTTGAGCCCCAAAGCATGTCTTCAGAATTGTACAGAATCTTCCATGGAAAGGGCTCGGTTACCTTCTGTACCCCTTTGATCTCTTGGAATCCACGGGGCCAGGCAAGGTACACATGGCCTGCCATTTGCCTTCCTATACAACCTCTCCCTCCTCCTTCAGCCAAAACATCCCCCCAAAACTCCAATGCATGGTGACTGGAGCAGAGGGGTCATGACCCACTAGTTCCCCAAACAGACAAACCCTCGGTCCCAGCTTGGGTTCTCTGAGATACTCTACACTCATGCACAAGTGACTCTGCAGTTAAGCTCAGTACCACAATTCCCTGTTCTACAATTGGCTTGTACCTGCCCCTTCCTTCATTAAATAATTGTACACATGGGTCTTCTGTTTGGCCCTGGGAGAGAAAGAAACCCTGGGGTTCTCCCATTGGTGGGGTTCCTGCCTGTGAGAATCAGTGCAGGCTGCAGGCAGACCCAGGTTTGAATCCTGACTCAAATACTCGCTGTGAGACCTTGGGCAGGTTGCTTAACCTCTCTGTTCTTCCATATGCCTCCAATGAACCAAGGAATGAAAATGCCTCTCTGTGAGGATCTCTACTCAGATGAAGTATGGGGCTATGGCTGTTATTACAGCCATCCTCATTGCTAAATGCTAACCTTGCCCTATTTAACTTAGCACGGCTAGTCCACCTTCAAATTATCCTAGCAAATAAAAGACTGTGACGTCACCACTGTTGAATTTCTGATAGCTTTCTGATTAGAGTGTACTGGAATGTTTTTCCTTTCTGTAAGGATTAGTGGATTAGTGAAATTACTTATAAATCTAGGGCTGTTTCTGAAATAAATTTAAAAGGTGCAGTTTTTGTTTCAGGTTTCAAAATAAGCAAGTAAAAAAAATCCCTTCATCAACATTTCCCACCTCCCTTCCTCCCTCCCTTCTTAATCATATACAAGAGGCAGAAAACACATATGGAGTTCCCCAGCTTTCTCTTAGAAGAGTCACCTGACTGCCAGCCAGTAAGGAATAAACAGCCTGTAGTAACAAAACCTGAAAAGATTTTCCTCCCTACTTACTTCCTTATCCTTCATGAAATCCAAGGAACATTTTTCAGACATAAAAATGAGAGATTAAAAAAGACGAGCTATGCTGGGGTGAAAATACGAGGCTTTCAACATTTCCCTTGACGGCAATTAGGGTCTGAAGCATTTCAGAAAGCCAGCCGAATCTTCCAGGGTATGGCAGACATGGCCCCAAATCACAGATCACTATCATTTGGATTTATTTGTACAGTAGAGAGGGCTTGGTATTTGTAATTGCATCATTTTACAAGCAAACAGGTCTTACTTTTATAGCTTGAGTAAAAGCTTTCAGAGTCCTGGGGCGCTGTGCATGAAATCCAGCTTCAAAGACCACCCCCACCCTCTTCTATTAGCAATTCCTAGTGGTTTTAGAAGGCGTCATTAGAGAATGAGCACTTTCCTCTTCCAAAGCTGCTAGCTACCAACATTGAGCAGTAATTATTCCACTTGACATGCCTGGGGGACAAGAGTCCCTCCCCTCACTTAACTGATTAACACCACAATGTAATGGAGCTACAAATCTGCTTACCAGGTTCCATCCTGCCCCATTTACCTAAATTAGCTCCCCGGTCAATAATGAAAACCATTAGTGGACAATTAACTGAAGGCTTTGGTTGAGAACCCAGCAACTTCTCACTTCTCCATTTCTGGTCAGACACAAAACTTCGAAGAAAAAGGTCAGAACAAGACTTGTTCTCTGTGGTAGGAGAAAGACGACTGCATTTATAACAAGACTGGAAGGGCATCCAAAGTCCTTGAAGCCCCCAAATTTCTCTCCCACCAGCTAGCGGCGGTACTACCCTTCCATCCTACTCAATCACAAAAAATTCACTATTAGAGTCCCAGACATATCAGGCCAGTGGTTTCCTGACCTGCCTGCATGTTGGAATCCTCTGATGAGAGTTTTACAAATGGATGTCCATGGCCCCACTACACATTTACTTATTTAAACTCTTTTGGGACATGGTTTGAGAATCTGTATTTTAAAAAGTGTCCCAGGTGAGTGAGACAACTTAGCCGGTACGGTTTACTGACTGGTGCTTGGGAACACCGTCTCTAGGGAGCAACCACAAAATTTAAACTCACTTGGAAATGAAGCAGTTGCTTCTTCCAAAAGCTCATCACGGAGATTAACTTATCAGATAAGAAGGGGGAACACCTGTGTCTCTAAGACAGGGTTCAATATGGAGGGAGGGGGTAGACCAGAAGACTTTGGCTGTCTTTAGCTGCCTTGTGTCCATGTATCTGGAAGTGTTCTTGCCAGAACACCACCACCACTTCCCCTCTCTCTGGCCAGTGGCCAAGGTGGGCCCCACCCAGCCCCAATCCTAGCAGTGGTCATGCAAAACTTTCCAGGCCCTCGGGGGCCCTAACTGGTTCAGGGACACTTGTGAAACGTGTTAGTCCAATCTCAGATGATTTTTCTGGAACACTAGGGAATGACAACTCCCCTTCCTGCTGGGATTATTGGCTGGGAGGAAGATGTTGAAGGCCACCAAGTGGGGCGGGTCTGCCTGAGGGGGAAGCCAACACAGAGATTGGAACAAGGCAAAACCCAGTCCTGATGATGTCGTTTACAACAAGACTTGAAGGACATCCAAAGTCCTTGAAGCCCCCAAATTTCTCTCCCACCACCTGGTCTGGCTGCGGTTGCTGCAGAACCTTCCGGGTTTGAATCAATTAATCCCCACCCCACCCCCACACCCGTCTTTACTCTTTAACAATCTTTAACAAGATTTCTATCAACCGAAAGAATCCCTGCAGGAACATGGGACAAGCTCAGGCACCAGGGAGTAAGATGAGGGCACTGGGGCAGAAGACAATTGTAGAAAAGAAGCAAATATTATTTCACAAAGGTTTACAGGACACTCACTCTGTGCCCAAGGGGCAAATAGGATCACAACTCAGATCTCTTACACAACTAAGGATTTTTCCCCTGATGGCTAAGGGATCAAAAACCCGTTCTAACTGTAAAATTAACAGGATGTTCCTCAGCCTAGAAAAATGGAGCAATGTCCTATCATCACTGGGTGACAGACACCAACCCATTTATAGGCAAGAATAAAAGGATCAGAAGCTCCTTTCCTTTCCTACTTTGAGATGTCACTAGCATATTTGCAGCAGAGCTGTAGACCAACAGGAAAGTGCCAAGTCCACCTCTTATATATCGATTCTCAAACAATTTCAGAGAAGTATGGATTAGATATGCAACTGGAACCTGCTGAAGTAACTGGGAGATGAGAACGTTCTCTTTTATGTGCTATTGGAAGCAGTTTTCCTTTGGGGGCTTTCTTTTTTAAGGCATTTCTGATTTGGCCTAGGATTTTAGAATAATGTAGCTTATATGTGCTTAGAAAGATAGGAAAAGGAAAACAAAAGATTCAAATCACACTCTTTAACTTCCAAAGGCAAGCAATCCTTTTGGCAGTGCCTGTTTCAAAATGCGTTAGCTTCTTTTACCCTAACATGCTGTTTGCTCTCTTCCTAGTCTCAACTAGGGTTGTGGGTGTGGGCGTGTGTGTGTGTGTGTGTGTGTGTGTGTTTTAACATGAGAGCCTTATGCCTTCTGTTCTCAGGTTTAAAGGCCTGCCAAAACTGTGCCAGCAAACATTCACACCAGCAGGCTTTCTCCAAAAACCCCCTGTCCCTTTGCTATCCGTGTGTCTTAATGTGCTTTACCATCAGTACAGTGAGACTGACTGCTTGCCCCTGATGAAATTTTTGCAATACTCTTCACAGTACTGGGCAAAATTCTACCCAAATTGTTGTTTTGTCGGTAGGTCTCACCCTAACATCGGAAGAGCACGGGACGTGAAGACAAATGGAGGCCCACATACCCCAGGTCAAAACATTTAAAAGTCAGAATCCAAAGAACACCCAGAGTCTGGCCTTTCCCACCAGGACCCCATAGCCTGCTCCCCAAGACTCACCTGCTTGTCCTGGGGGCTAACAGAGCTGTGCTGCCCCCTCACCAGCCCAGCCACCAGCCAGCCTGGGTGGCAGCAGGGTTTGCCGGAACAGAACAGGATGGAAGCTGGGCCTGTGGCCTGGACTCCTGGGGGAGTGGGACAGAGCCAGTGTGAGCAGGTTCTCCTCTGTTGACTCAGGGTTTACAGGTACGTACCTCCCCAAACCGCACCAGCCAAGTAGAGAGGAGAGGGGAGAGGGAAGCCTGGTTATCTGGGAGCCAGATCTGGGTGATTCAGGGCAGCCAACTTCACACAAAAGCACTGACATTTTCTTGGTTTCTCAGCAAGGTTCTGAGTTTCTCCTCACTTTGCACATACCTCATACTCTTGGCTACACACCCTCTGGCTTGGAAAGTCCCATCTAGCTTTCCCATCTCTTGACCATTAGACCTATTTGCTCAAATAGGTCAAACACTCAAAACACTTCCTTACAAAACCCAAACAAACAAATAAACAGGTAAACACAATCTTTGTGTTTTGGTGGTTTGGATAAGCGGACTCCTCTACAGCACAGCCCGTGGGCAGGGGACCCTCTTGTCCAGGTCTAAGGACAGGCTATGTCAGAGTGAACTAGGCTGGCTTGTTGGAATGGCCAAAGTTCGCTGGTTAATTAAGGTGTTCATCAGTTGATGGTGACTCTTTGGGTGCCAGCATCTTGCTTTTGCATTAAGGAAGCACTGTGTCCCCCATGGTGAGAAGCCTTGGTATCACTGTCAATCAAGAAAGGCTGGACTCCCCTAGCCTGGAGGTGGACCGCTCAAATGCTCTCTTCTGTTAATCTGAAGATAAAAGAGAAAATAGTTGGAGATGCCTCACCCTGGTGGTGACCCATAAAAAGACTGTCCAGGTTCCTGCCCCTGGATCCTTGCAGTTTCCCTGTTCTTCAGCTTTGCCTTCCTCTCTGTGACCTCCTGCATGTACTTCCAATCAATTCCATTTCTGTTAAGTCAGCCAGAGTTGGTTTCTATTGCTTGCATCCAAAGAACCCTAACAGATACATTAACCATACAGCCTTCTTGGTGTGGTGGAAAGAGAGCTGGGTATCAGTTTACTCGAAAAAGGACCACAGAAACAAATTTGAAAAGATATTAGTCATCCTTTGGCTATGCCATTTGCCTGTGTCCAAAAACCATCAATGGATTCTCCTCTCCATCCTCCCCACCTCCCCCCACTCCCAGGCCACTACCACTGTCCATTAATCTTCAATTCAGCCAAAATCTGAACACACCTTAACCCGGTGCTCTATCCTTAATTGTCACTTCCCTCTTACATAAACCCTCTACCCCCAAAAAACTTGATAACCTGTGCCTAAGCCCTGCCATATTTTAAATATCTCCACATAGGTGATATGATACTAGGAATGTGCCAGTTAAAGTTTCAACTCTAAAGGCAATTTCTCCAGTTTCTCCAGGCGTGTCAGCTACTCTGTTGGGAGATTCATTCTCCAGACCTGATTATAATAAACAGCCTCAGTTTGATATCAACAGATATATATATATTTGAACAAAAGGAGAACATGGCCTTAGGCTCAACATATCTAGTTAGGAAGGTAATAACATAGCATTTCTTTTCTATTATAATTATTTTTACTGTTACTTTCTAGTTGTGGTAACACTATGCAGGTGGTTCACCAGAAATGGGAAACAGTGTTCAAGGGAGCTCAACTGACTGAAGTTCTGGGAAACACCAACGTATATTGCACCTCCCTGATTAGAATATTAGCTTCCAGTGGGCATCAAGCATGTTTTATTCATCTCAGCAAGTCCAATGCAGCTGTCTCCATGCTTGACAATTGGTAGGTAATTAGAAGTCACCAAAATTAAATGGTTAAATTAATAAATAAAAGACAATTAATTCAGGTGCCAGTAATTTGGAATTGATAATGCAACTAGAGCCACCAATAATAATGACAATGATGTAAAAATGTGCATATTGAATTTACTTTAGAGAACATGTTTTTAAGCACTTTGTAATTCCTTTGCTCACAAACCACTGCATCCAACCGAATCTCATCTGTGCAGGGAGATAGACTTGGGCAGGCCTTCAGTGGCTCATCCTCAGCTACCTATTCATTGGATTCACTGCATGTGTCAGCTCAGATGCCATCTCACTGGAGTTGCCTTCCTGAGCATTGGCCGCCATGCCCAAACTCTATTAGGTTTCCCTGCGAGCTGATGCCCCAGATCCCTGAACTGTTCCTTAAACACTGGTCACAGTTTCTAGTTATATATTGATTTAGGTGCTCATTTGATTACGTTATCTTCCCCACTAGACTCTAAGCTTCCTGAGCAGAGAGGCTGCATCTACATGCTTCACCTGTGATTTCTAGCTCTCAGCCTTGGGCTAGCATTTAGTAGGTGCTCAATTAACATGCGATAGATGAGTGAGCACATGGCTTGCAGGTGCAGTTTATTTTAAACAACTAGCCAATTCAGCCTCTTGTGGTAGTTCAGACTAGCCTTGCCTCCAATTTGCCTACATAGAGGAGGTTTCACAATCATAAGTGAGAGGAGACTCTGACGGAGCCATTAGAAGGCACTAAGTTTAAGATCCTGATGGGAGACAGAAAACGCCCTTTTGCACAGTCTAGCGCCTCACCTAGGATGGGCGGTACTCCTTGTGGAGCCTTTTGCCAAAGTATAAAATAATTGAGGGACAGACCCTCTGGCAACATCAGGAAGGATGACACAATTTTGCTCTTGGTTCTGGAGCCAATCTCATGTCACACTTGAAAACGTGCTCTTCCAACTGGAATCCCTTCATTTTCCAAGCATCAGGAATGGATTCCTCATAGTTAGTCCCGTGTCTCATTTGTGTGGGTGGGGGTGAGTGGGGGGCTAGTACTCCTCGGGCAGAATTTGTCATTCTGATCCTTCTTTCTACAGGGTTTCTCTCCTCAGTCAATGTGTCGGGATTTTAAATAAATAAAAGCACCCCGCTACCCTAACCAGATTTCACCATGCTTCCTGTCTGAGCATGAGATGTCCCAGCTTCGTAAGGAGTGTGCTTAACACTGCATTTGTGATGCTTCTAAGGAGTAAAGGCACTTTGGAAGAACGACTCCTTTCACCACCCAGATCTTTATCATGTGAATTCAAGAATAGCACAGGGCACAGTCTTCTCTCCAACACCAGCAAGTCCCGTGCAGTCAAAGGCGACAACTTGCTCCATCCCCTGATGACCGTCGGGCCCCTGGCTGATTCCTTGCTTCTTGTCTCCCTCTCCACCATTTGCATCCATCTCCACTCTGCACCTGGTGATCTTTCCAAACAGTGTTCAGCCCCCTGCTGAATACCTTTCAATTTATTCATTCTCTCCACAAACATTTAGTAAGCACCTACTGTGTGCCAGGAACAGGGCCAGATCCTGAGGATACTATGGTGAATGAGATGGACAACTTCCTGCCACTGTGGAGTTTCTTTTTTTCTCCTGGGAAAGACCAACAGGAACAGATATCATAGCTCTCCATTGCCCTTGGGATGAAATCCAACCTTCTTTGGTGGGAATTCAACGTCCTTCAGGATGTGGGTCCCACTTGCCTCTTTTTGAGCATGTTCTCACTATAATTTCTAGAACTTTCTCCACTGTTCTGGTTTGCTTAGGCTGCCATTTTGCAAAACACCAGAAACGGATTGGATTTTATAAAGGGGGTTTATTTGGTTACAAAGTTACAGTCTCAAGGTATTAAGTGTCCAAGGTAAAGCATCAACAATAGGGTACCTTCACTGGAGAAAGGCCATTGGCATCCGGAAAACCTATGTTAGCTGGGAAGGCACGTGGCTGGCATCTGTTTCTCCCAGGTTGTGTTTCAAAATGACATTCTCCAAAATATCAGTGTCAGCTTCCAATGACTGCAGCACCTCCTTCTGTCTGTGAACACTTTTATATAGGACTCCAGTGATTCAGTTAAGACTCACCCTCAATGGGTAGATTAACACCTCCATGAAAATTATCCAATCAAAGGTCTTGCCCACAGTTGACTGAGTCACATCTCCATGGAAACAGTCAAAGGATTCCAACCTAATCAACACTAATACATCTGCCCCCACAAGATTGCATCAAAGAACATAGAGTTTAGGGGGACATAATACATCCAAGCCAGCACATCCCACCCCCTGGACCCCAAAATGACATGATCTTTCCATATACAGAATACATTCATCCCATCAAAATATCACAGAAATGTAAATCATTTCAGTAACAATAGGTAAGTACAAGATCTCATCAAAATCAATTACAGGCATGGTCTATCCTATGGGATAATTCCCCTCTGGCTGTGGAACTGTGAAACTTAGAACAAGTTATCTGCTTCTGATATACAAAGGAGGGACAGTCATAGGATAAACATTCCCTTTGTCATAAGGAGAAACTGGAAGGAAAACAGGGTTAACAGGACCAAAACAGTTCCTAAAACCTGCAGGGCAAACTCCATTAGATTGCAAAGTCTGAGAGTCATTTATCGAATGATGTTTTATCCCTGGGGCTTGCGAGAGCAGGAGTCAACCCCTTCTGAGGGCCTTTGCAGCAGCCCTTTTCTCTCCAAACGCTGGGGTGAGTGCTCCAACATATCCACACATTGGGAAGACCACCTTCTTTTCAGCCCAACCCTCCTCAAACAGTGGGGTGCCACCCAGACTCTGCCTCTCCAGGGCAAAGAATCTTCCCTCTCCGAACAGTGGTGTGGTGTGGCCAGGCTCTCCCAAATCCACGGGGAATGTGCTCCACCCTCTCTGAGGCCTGGGGTGGCAGCACTCTTCCTGAGCATTGAGGCGGAAGGCCCACCCTCTGCCTCTAGGGCAAACTCACCCTTTCCACGTCTGTGGGCCACTCCGCTCTCCCTGCCCGAGACCTCTTGACTCCAGACCTCAATCTCCATGGCTCTGTCTTTGAAGACATTTTTCCTTCAGTTTGTTCATTCATCCCCTCCAGTCCAGACTGGCCATGGTTCCAGCTATACAGTTCTCTCAAAAATCTCGTTGGCTTGGCATGAAGCACACAGGGGTCAAAACCGTCAGACAATAGGACTTTGCATAAATCCTTTCTGGATACCTCCATCTCCAATCCTGTCTTGTACTGAAATGGAGATCGGGTTCCATGTTTGGTTAAATCCTCACATGGGGCTGTAGCTTCTGTGGTCTCACTTTCTGGAAGCCCAGAATTTTCGAAACTATGTTTCTGGTTTCTTTGTACCCAAGAATTCAATTCTCAGTTTATCTCTGTCCTGTCACATTTTACTATAAGCTGCAAGGAGAAGCCAGGCTACATACTCCACACATAGTCTGGAGATCTCCTCAGCTAAGCATCCCAGCTCATCACTTTCAAATTCTGCCTTCCATCTGACACCATGACACAATTTTGCCAAATTCTCTGCCACTTTAAAACAAGGATAACCTTTCTTCCAGTTTGCAAAGACACATTCAACCTTTCTGTTCAAGGCCTCATCAGAGCTATCTTTAGAGTCCCTGTTTCTACCAACAGACTCTTCCAAGTCATTCAGGCCTTTTCTATCAAGCTCCTCACAATTCTTCCAGAATCTTCTCCTTATCCATTTAAAAGGCCGTTCCAACATGTTTGGTATTTGCAAGCTCAGCAGCAGCAGCACTCCACTCCTGGTATCAAAATCTGTTCTGGTTTGCTAATGCTGCCATTTTGCAAAACACCAGAAATGGATTGGCTTTTATAAAGGGGGGTTATTTGGTTACAAAGTTAGAGTCTTAAGCCCATTAAGTGTCCAAGGTAAGACATCAACAATCGGGTATCTTCACTGGAGAAAGGCCTTTGGCATCCAGAAAACCTCTGTTAGCTGGGAAGGCCCATGGCTGGCATCTGCTTGCTCCCAGGTTGCGTTTCAAAATCGCATTCTCCAAAATGTCAGTGTCAGCTTTCAACAGCCATCTTCAAAACGTCTGTCTCAGCTGCAGCTCTGAAATCTTTCTGTTTGTGAGCTTTTATAAGATCCAGTGAACTAATCAAGGCTCACACTCAATGGGTGAGGCCACACCTCCATGGAAACATTCAATCAAAAGTCATACCCTAACCAAAGGTGTCATCACAGTTGGGTGGGTCACATCGCCATGGAAACAACCTAATCCCAATATCCCATGAGACTGGATTAAAAGATCATGGCTTTTTCTTGGGGGACACAATATATCCAAACTGGCACATCCACCATTGCACTCAGTGCCATCGGTATTCCCAGCTACTTGTTGTTCATCAGACATGCCATGCTTTCTTTTGCTAGTTGGCCTTAGCTCATGCTGCCAACGTGTGCCCTCACCATTCCTCTTTTCTCTTCCCTGACCCTTTTCCTAAGAACCTCCTACTCACTCTTAGGTACTCATCTTAGATGTTTTTTCTCTCCATGAGACTTTTTAACACTGTCTTCCCCAGGCTGGGTAGGTGGCTGTCCTCTGCACTCCGCAGCACCCAATACCCTCAGTTTTCCAGCACATAACCACTGGTTTGTAGTGGCCTGTTGCGTTCTTATTTATTATTAATACTCCCTCACTCACCAACAAATAGCAGTGTTCGTCTCTTCTCCCATCTTCATGTTCCCATCTTGGATCCATTATACTTCTAGACTTTTCTCTGGGAGAAAAGTTTATACAGAGTTTGAGAGTTGAAATATTGGTGTGAAGTGGAGATGGGACTTGAACTCATGTCTCCTATCTCCAAATCCAGTGTGCAGTGCCTCAACCCACAAAAGCAGGGGTTTGCTCAAGACAACCCTTTCTTATGCCTGCTATTCAGTATAATCACTAACAGTGGCCTCTTTCATTCCCAAAAGTGTCCTGGTTAGATGCTAACTTATACAGTCACCTACTTGTATGGCTTGAGAACATGGTCTGAATCTCACACACAAGTTATCCCAAGGGCTCACACAGGGCCACCATCACAGATGCAGCGAGTGGCTCTAAGATAGTCAAGACCACAAACCAATAAGAGCCCTCAATAAAAGTGGACCATGCAATGCTCCTTTGAGTCCTACATAATGAAACCCATTTGGAGTAAATGTTTAATGATCACTTGCCTGGAAGTTTACTCAGTATTCCAGAAAACTTGTGTAATGATTGCCTGGAAGCCAGCTGAAAAGATACCCAGAGTTTAGAAGGGGGTGTGACTGTGGCAGGAAAGAGAGTATCTGGTTCTTTAATATTTAAAGAGAAGTCCTACAGATGGGACCAGCCACCTGGCAGACCTCATGGCTTAAGTGAAACCAAGGAAGAAAAATCAACCAAGGAGTCAGACCTGTTTGTGGGAAAACACCATGAGCAAACCACCTCAGCACCTCTCTGGACCTCTGTTTCTTCATTGGTGACACAGGGTAGCATATTAGTTTCCTATCGCTGCTGTAACAAATTACCACACACTTTTTGGCTTACAACAACACAACTATATTATCTTATAATTCTGGAGGTCAAAAGTCTGAAATGAGTTTTGCAGGACTAAAATCAAAGTGTTGGCAGGGTTGGGTTCCTGCTGGGGGATCTAAGGGGAGTCTGGTTCTTTGCCTTTTCCTGGTTCTAAAGGCCACCTACCTTCCTTGGCTCGTGGTCCCCTTCCAACAACCACAATACCAACCTCTGCTTCCACCATCACATCTCCTCTGACTCTGTCCCTCCTGCTCCCTCCAACCCTTGTGAAGATACTGGGTCCGTCTCAAACTCTTCAACTTGGTCACATCTGCAAAGTCCCTCTTGCCATGTAACCTAACATATTCACACATTCCAGGGATTAGGATGTCAACATTTTATGGAGGCCATTATTCTGCCTTCCACAGGTGACAAAAAGCTGGCACACTGTTGGGACTCCATGAAGATGAGTTACCTTCCTCATGAAGAAGAGCTTTGGGGGGAACTGGATCTTGAAACCATGGAGAGGGAGGATTCTAAATCATTTTGCAAAGTACAGAAACTATGAATTTGGATTAGGGTGGGGAGCAGAGGTGGGAGAAAGCTGGTGGGCTTGACAAGGGCAATAAGACTGGGCACTGGAGGAAATATTGAAATCTTGGGGGAAAAATAGACTCAGTGGCAATTTTTTTCCCCAGAAAGTGAAGGGTTAACATTCTCTTTTGCATTTTTTCTGTTAAACAGTCACATCCCTTTCCCACTGTTCTGAGGGCCAGCAGAGCGGAGTTTCCAGGGAGCAGCCCATCACCAAGCTCTCTGATTCATCCTATTCCTGAGAAAAATTCTGAGTCTATCTCCCGAGGAGCCACAGCTTGTGATTTCTGTGACTCTGAATGGTTTAGGCTCCCAAGGAAATCTTAGTTAAACCTCTCTCTGGCGAAGCAAGGGAAGCAAAAGGGCTGTCTGTATAGATGCCTGAGAAACCTCCATTCCCACTACATACAGCTCAGAAGCCCTCAAGATCCTCGTCACCTCCTAATTCAGAGTTCAGATTTCTTTCCTGGGCAATTAAGGTTCTCTGATGCCTTGGCTCACTCACCTACTCAATAAGTGGGTGCCTTAGATCCCAAGGCTCTCACCACACACAGTGTACACCCAGACCTTCATGAAGAGCAGGCGCCGGGCCATTGCAAACCATGGTCAAAGCCCTTCTGTTTAGTGACGATGATCAGTCTTCATTGCTTGAACACTTGTGTTCTAAGCTTTTCACATGTATCATTGTTAGGAGCCTTGAAATAGGTCCTTTTGCCCTGATTTTATAGATAAGGAAACTGAAGCATCTACAAACGAAATCACTCACCCTCAGCCACGGTAAAGTCTAGAGCTGTAGTTCTCGACTGAGGGAGAGTTTGCCTCCCAGGGAACATTCTGGAGACATTTTTGGTTATCGCAACTCGGGGGTGGAGGGAAGCGCTACTGGCATATAGCAGGTAGAGGCCAGGGATGCTGCTAATGGCCCACAGTGCCCAGGATGCCCCCACCACAAGGAGTTATCAGACCCCAAATGCCAAGAGTATGGAGGCTGAGCAACCCTGCCCGGGAGCCAGGCTCACCTGCGAGCAGCCTTTGCCAACATGCATTTATCACATCCCTCGCCACACTGTACTGACATAATTCGTCTCCCACCCTAGCTTGTGAGTTTCTCCAAGGTGGATGCCCCTGCTTATATTATACACTTTTATATCTCTCATGTGTGGCTTATAACTCAATAAAGGTTTGTAAAATAAATGAACCAATTACCAAATAAACGTACAAATAATCCCCGAAATGGAATCTTCTCCTTCCTTGAATGGTTCATCCTCTTTTCTCTTACAGTCTTTTGTCTTAATTTATAATCATCCAGGTACTTGTCTCATTTCCCCTATCGTGAGAGAATGTTCCAGAGGGCAAGGGCTGCCCTCAGTCCTGTTCTTGGAAGCTGCAGCATTTCACCCACTGGTGTCCTTCGGTACATATTTATGGAGACAGAATGTTCTCCATCCTTCCTCGCCCCTCCCGTTTTCTCCTTTTCTCCATCCTGCCTTCATCTGGTCTTCCTTTCACTCATTCAATCCAGTGGAAATTCCAAAGTGGCCCACGGTGGGGAGGTTGGGGCAGCAGTAGGCCCTCTAGGCAGAGCCAAGGGCTTACAGTACTTTTAGGGGCCCATGAAAATGTTTTAATTTCATTATTTTTTTCTTAAAATAAATAAGAAAATTTATTTTCTTAAATAAGAAAATAATTTCTTATTTAACAATTTCTTAAATCAGAATAAAAATGTGAATATAATAATAACAAATATATAATATTGAACCCAGCCTGGATTATATTATTTCCACCAATGCTGGCATAAAACATAATTTTTACCATTTTTTATGGAGGACAGGGACCATGATGGCTAAAGTGCTCAGGGCCCACGAAAGTCCTAATGTGGCTCTGGGTTTTTGTCAGCATTAGGAGCCTTCTGCTCTCCATCTCGATTAGCACCATCAGACAGGTTTCCTCACAGCCAAACAGAGGAAAATGTTCGGTGCCTGGGACACCAACTATTAGCTATCTATTGCTGCATAACAAATGACCACAAACATAGATGCTTAAAACAGCACCCCTTTATGATCTCACAGCCTCTGTGCATCAGGACTCCAGGCATGGCTTAGCTGGTTGCTCTGCTCAGGGTCCCACAAGACTGCAGCCAAGGTGTCAGCCAGGCTGTGTTCCTATCTGGAGGTTTGAATGGAGACAGTCAGCTTTGAAGCTCACTCAGACTATTGGCAAAATTCAGTTCCTTATGGTTGTAGGTCAGAGGTCTGCAGCTCCTAAGGGCCACCTGGGGTTCCTTGACACATGGGCCTCTTCACTGGCCCCTCATAACATGGCAGCTTGCTTTTACAAGGCCAGCAGGAAAGCGAGAGTGTCTTTAGCAAGATGGACTCTTATATAATATAATCTAGGAGTAACATCCCATGTCACTGTTGGTTAGAAGCAAGTCGTGGGTCTCACCCACACTCAAGGGAAGGGGGTTACACATGGGAGAGAGCAGCAGGAGGTGGGATTGTGGGGGTCACCTTAGGCTCCATCCTCCCCGCCAACCTCATGGGCATCCCACAAACAGTGGGAAGCACGGGCCCTGCCAACCTGCAGGCAGGGATGGGAGCATCTCACCAGCTATTCTGCTGCCTGAACTCTCCCTTAGCACATACACATGAATCTCTCTCTTGCTTCATTCAGGTTTCTGCTCAAGTATCACTTCCTTGGAGAGGAAAAAGCCTACACGGACACTCCCCTATCTTTTCTCCCCATTCCTCTTAATCGCCCTCCACTGGTCTGGAAGAGATGGTCGGAGCTCAGCTAATTGTCTCTTGTTCCCTGTAGTTCCCAGCAGCCCTTGCAGTAGTGGTAGGGTCATGTGACCAGTGCTGACCAATGGGCCCAGGGTGGACGTGACATACACACATCCAGGCTGGCCAGTTCAGAGCCACTGTGCCTCCTCCATCTTCCTCTTCTCCTGCCGCAGAGATTGGGGGACGATGTGGCATAGCTAAAAGATGAAGAAAGCTGCCCAACCCAGATCAGACTCGATACAAACGAGAAACAGACCGTTGTGGGAACACTAAAATTGGGGGATTACTTTGTCACTGTAACCTAGCCCAGAGTGTCATGACAAATGCATCCCTTTTATTTTTCATCATAACATCTATCATCACCCAATGTTATACTAGAGAGGTGTTTGTTTGTTTATGGCCAGTCTCCCCAACTAGCATGTAAGCTCTTTGAAGGCAGGAATTCTGTTTTGTTCTCCACTTTGCATCCAGAGTCTGAAACAATGTCTAGCACATTACAAAACTAAACATATCCCAGAGATCTGAAAGTGATTTTCCACTCATTACTTTATTTAACCACCTTTTTTCTCTCTGGACTAAGAGGATGCTGTGCACTGCCAGGTCTAAGGAGCAGCATGGAGGAGACAGGTTGCTGAGGATGGAAACCTGGAGCAGGAACCATGTGAGGGTAAAGGAGAGCACAGCCAACAAGGTGAGATTGTGCCTGCATCCAGCACGTCACAATCCAGGGAAGGGCCTGCTGTCCTTAGGAAACAAGTAAACCCAACAGAGGATGTATGTGCCCCGTGCAGGGTAAGAGGTGGGGGTGGGAAACAAATTACTGTAAAGTCTGCACAAACATTCATAGGCCACCTACAGCTTATCATGCACCTTGCAGGTTCCAGAAGGTACACAAAGATGAATAAGGCATTGTCCCTGCTCCAGAAGGTCCAAGAATGGACTGGTGCTGCTGCCCCACGGAAGGGAACAGGTTAATGGATTTTGGGTCCCCAAGCAAGTCATTTGGAAGCCACTGCAGGCTGTGACCTCTTTGAGGACAGAAAGGCATGCCAGATCCATACCTGTGTGCTCAGTACCCAGACCACAGTCTGACTTGGATGTCAGTCATTGTTTGCAGATGAATGGGAACCTTCCAGCCCACAGAATCTCTCATATTGGCCACTTCTTGCTGGGCTATGCCAGCATGGTCATTTCCAAGATTCTGCTCTTAAGGGGCTGTTTTATTTCTTCCTGTGCCCCGTCCCAGCCTCTTCAACACTCAGGAGAATGCTTTAGCAAACCATGGGTCTATGGGTCACGGATGCCCAGCAGCCCTCACTGCTAGTCAAGTTTACACATGCCCTGCCCCTCTGCTGGGAGAGCTGCTGGTGTCCAAGCCAGAAGAGCCTCAAGGGTGGCTGATGCTGTCACCTCTAGCCAGCTCTGTGCAGTTCCTAGGAAAGGTTAACACTCAGCCAAGATGGGAAAGTGAGCAAGAACAAAATTGCCCAGGGTCCCTATGACCAAGAACCCTGCCAAGGACACACATCTCTTGTACTTCCCTGGAAACAAAGCAAACATGTTAGCCTAGCAAATATTCATTGACACCTTCTTTGCCTTCACATCCTGGCGTTAAACTTGGGTGGACCCTGGAGTTGGGGAGTCATGTGACGGCATCCCCAGTCCCCAAACCCAGACCTAAGTGAGAAGCCCAGGGCATTCAACTTCACAGAGGACACAGTGCAAACACATCACCTCCCACTGGGCTCTCTCTTGTGCTTTACCCCTCAGCACCCACTCCTCCTTCTAGGCAAATAATTTGTCAGCATCACAGGACATGATCTCGACTGCAAACTCCTGCTGGGCAGCCTCCATAGCCAGGCACAGCAACAGCCACCGCCGGCCCACAGGAGCTGGGGGGTGGAACAAATGCTTTTTCGATGATTGTCATGATTCCCAATGTCACTTTGTCCTTTTTAACACAATTCTGAAATACTGATGAGGTCAGCCAATGGAGAGGACTCAAAAAGGTTAATGCCTTTGCAAAAGAGCAGAATATGTAACCACGTAGATGATTATCACAGACATTTTATGTAAAACACTCCTTCTGCCACTAGAGTTAAGGCCGTGGCTGGGCTGGGGGACTTCACTCAGCTCTCAGGCTGGCTGCTGGGGAAGCAGGTAGGAGATGTAGGCCATGTGCCAAGGTTCTGCATTCAAAGTGTTTACGTGCCTGAGGACGATACAGGTGTGTCAAATCCACACCACAGGGCGAAGTGGACCATAAAGTAAGCCACTGCCGTGTCCAGAGCCTGCTAAGTTAACCTCAATGCTGCCCTAGTGCACATCCAAAGCCAGTATTAAAGGACATAAGACTTGGCCGAGTTCCAGAATATAGCACAGGCTTAGGAAATATCAGCTATTCTTAGTCAGATTTCTTACCTTGAAGTTGAAGCAAAATAGGGAATTCAATACCCTACAGTGCATGATGCAAACCCATCACTTGCCAGTGAGTTTTCTCTTGTGTTTTACCTTAAAGGCAGCACCAAAGGCAAATGCACAGGAACAAATCAAAATCTCTTGAGATAATTTCAACCAAATTATGTTCATTTGTTGCAATGGTTTTTTTTAATGGATTTTCCAGACAACACACAATTTCCTCCTGGTTCTGAGGATGGGGGGGTGGGCCTGGCCTCTAAGGTTGGAGGGAAGCTCTGAAAGGACAAGCCTGCCCCTCTACGTCACAGCATGGGCAGGCCTGGCTACAAAGCTGGCTGAGATCTCAGCAGGGGAAGGAGAGGAGGTAGGGCTGGGGTTGGGGAGCCTATCTCAGTTGTTGAGCTGGACCTTAGGGAGGTGGTCAGTGTCTCTCAAATGACAGCACACACTTGTATGCACATGAACACAAATACACGCATTGCCCCCCTCTTCTCTGCCTCTGCCTAGTTAACTTCTCAGTCAAGTCAGGGCCACTTCTTCTGGATGCTGGCCCTAACCTCCTTGACCAAGTCAAATGCACCTACTACTGCAGGCCCTCCCGGTAGCCCTGATCACAGCTGCAGCTGGACAATTGTTGCGTATTTCTTCGGTTATGCCTGATTTCCCATCTACCTATTTCCTAAGTTCCGAAGAACAGTGCACTATCTGTTTTCCCTCGTCATCACAACCCAATGCCAAACAGAGCTCCTTGCACATCCAAGGCCTCAGTAAACATATGTTAAGCTTCAGAAAGAAGGACAGGAGGGAGGGAGGGTGAGAGGGAGAAAAAGGGAAAAGAAGGTAAGGGCAAAGGGAAGGGGAGAAGGGAAGAGGAGGAGAGGGGTGGGGGGGAGGGGAAGAGAAGGGTGGGGGAGGGGAGGGGGGAGGAGAAGGGTGGGGGAGGGGGAGGGGAGGGGAGGGAGGGGAGAGCAGAGGCAGCTCTAACAATTGTGGAAGCCTCATGCTCTTTTCTGAAGACATGGGGTTTTTTCAATAGGCAATGGATATTCATTAAAGAGGTTCTAAACAGGAAGGAGGAGGTGATGTGATCAAATATATATATATATATATTAGAAAATTGCTTTGGGTTTTCAGAGGAGGATGCTGCTTCCATAGTCCAGGCAGGAAACAGTATAGAGGTCAGAATTTGGGCAGGCAAGGAGCGGAGGAGACATATGTAAGGAATGTTGAGGTCTATCGATTGAGAATTGATGAGAAAGGTGAGCCGGCATGCACCAAACACTTCCCCCCTGCCAGGCATTATCCTGACAGCCTTTCAACTGTTAATCCTCAAACACCCAACAAGGTAAGTATGCTCATGTGACCATTTTGTTGTTGAGAAACAATGAGGCTGAGAGAAGTTGTTCACCCAAATGACACAGCTAGAGATTCGTAGAGTTGTCTCCAGCCCGTCCGTTAGCCGCTGGGTGGGAGACAGCCCCACTGCATAAAGTCACGCTGGATATGAATCCTGTGGTGCTTCGTGGGGCCCACAACCCAGTATGTTTAAGCTTTCTCTTTAGAAGAAGCAGAAACACTGTAAGAAGCTGGTCTAAGTTTCTAGCTTGGGCGGTGGCGTCATTAATTAAAAGTAGAAGGGGAGCTGCTTGTTTGGAGTGTGCTTTGAGGATGTTGGGTTCCATTTTTGAAGTGTTGGGTTGAGCGGCCTGTGAGGACCTCCAGAGGGAGATTCCATAGGCTCCTGGATGTTCAGGACAGAGACAGAGGATCACTCAGGGTTAGAGATAGATATTCGGGAATAAAATTTGGAATGAAGGTTGAGGATTAGGCAAATGGCCAATATCAGTGGTTCTCCAAAATGTGCTCCTCAGTGCTTAGGGTTCTCCAGAGATGCCGCCAACAGGGACAAAAAAGAGGGAGGCAGAGAAGGGGTGTCCATGCTTCCCATCATCACTTCCACCAGGGCACCAAGCACCAACGTACAATTCTTAGTTCTGCTTCTAAACAAAGAGTTCAAAATGGATGCACAGATGGATAGATGGACAGATGGACAAGGGAACAAATAAAGTGGATCCCTGAAGAGAGAAGCCTTTGGTTGAAAAACCCATGAAAGTGTTCCAGGAATGTCAAACCCAACCCAGGTATACCCCAGAAGATTACAAGATTACTTCCAGATCATCTCTCTCCGAGATGAATGAACATTCTGGCACAATGGCTGTCTTGCTTAAGGTTTGCTCAGGAACTGATGGAGCAGTTCAGAGGATTCTGATAATGAAATACAGGGCCTGTGTCCAGGTGACCCTGCAAAAAGAGGCCACACTCTCTTCGTGGGAAACTCAGTGATGGCAAGGAAGGGCATGAGCATGACTTGTCCTGGACACTGTGCCATCTGCATCTCACTAGATAAACACCACCACCAGTTGTAGTAACGTCAAGTGCTGGGCTGGGAGACGTCTGTGCACCCACCCATTGGGTCTGACCCATGCAGCTGTCTTGAATAATCTCTGCAAGCAAAGTTCCAAGCAGGAGAAAAAAATGACTTCTGTTTTGTGTCAAAATCCAGCAAATGAGATGTGATGCTGGGATGTATTTGGCTCCCAGACAAAAAAACCTCAGGTTTCTTTCTTCCTTCCTTCTTCTTTTTTGCTTTAGTAATAAATAAATATATGTGTATCTATTTCTACCTAAATCTTCAACAGCAGGCATATGGATATAAAACCACAAGGACATAGCCCCCTCGACATACTTCAGTTCTATTTTCCTTAGTTTTGGCTTCAGAAATGTTTGTTCTGTGACTAGGATGGGGATTTTTAAATTAATATTTCATTTGGTGAGAAAGAGTGTGTCATACTGGAAATGATTCTTGGTAACCCTGTAACAGATGCTGTACCTTCACAGTCATCGTTAGATGAACCTACTGCCTGTGACTACTATTAAAATTTTTATCAAACTGCTGGTGATTTCCATCTAAATAATTAAAACTAATTTTGTTTTTTGGAAAATTCACGTCAAAAGTGTTTCTCTGGAAATAGGAAGATCAGGGAAAATGGACTTTGTCCATTCTCTGCACTATGAGAAAAAACTTCTGAGCTTTCCTTTAGTGGTGTTTTTTCCCGTCTGCTCCCACAGTTTCATATCATACCCAGACATGAGGAGTAGAAATAGTAGGGTTGAGGTTACAGAAGAATATGAGTAATAGAAGTTGTGGTAGTCTATCAATAGCAGTAGCAGTACTGGCTGTCCGTTCCTGACTGCTTACCATTTTCTAGGCATTATGCTAAGTCCCTTACCCAATTATCATAGTTCATCCGAAAAACAGCCAGCCTACTATTATTATCATCCCCATATTACAGATGAGGAAACTAAGGCTCAGTGAAACGCAAACTAGGCAGTGACAAAGTCAGGTCAGGATGGGAACCTGTGTAATTCCACACACATCCCCCTAGGAGCCACTCGAGGTTGGCTCCCAAGAATGCACTGGATTGGACTTTGGGAATGTGGGTTGTGATCCAGGATCAGCTTTCAGTTACCACTGGTAATAATAATGCAGACCTGTGTTGAGTGTTCACTATGTGCCAGTGCTTTGCAAGGAATTACTTCATTTAATCCTTACAACTAGGCTATGAGACTTAAAATGGTTATGAATCTTGCTTACTTAGCAAAGACCTTGGATTTGAGTCCAGGAAGTTGACTCCAGCGTGCCTCCAAACTGTCCTCTGTAAGTGGCCATGGTGGGTCACCTCTTCTCTCTGGACCAGTGCCTTCCCATGAATACACTGAGGCTGCTGGACGTACTCCCTGTTCCAGTTATCTATGGCCATGTAACAAACTACCCCAAAAACCTAGTGGCTTAAAATAACTGTTTTATTCTGCTCATGATTTTGTGGGTCAGGAATTCAGGAAGGGCTCTGATGGGTGGTTCACCTGAGAACTACGCGGTATCAGCTGAGTGGCTAGAGCTGGACGATACACTTCAAAGATGGCATCGTCATCCACATAGCTGGCTGTGTGGTGCTCCTTGTCCTCTTTCCACATGGTATCTCATCCTCCGGGGCCTCCTTGAGTGACTTGGGCTTCTCACAGCATGGTGGTCTCAGGGTAGGTGAGTTTCTTAGCTAGTGAACATCTTTCCCCAGGGCATGCAATTCAAGCCACCTGAGTGGAAGCCGCAGGACCCCAGAAATCCCGTAACACTATTTCTGTCACATTCTACTGGTCAAGCAAGTCAGGAAAGCCAGCCCAGATTCAGAGGAAGGGAATTCCTTCACAGTAGGGAGAGTGATAAAGAATTTATGGCCATCCTTAATCCATGAGTCATCTACAAACTGAGAGTACATTTATCTAACTCAGTGACTGCAAGGTACTGGAGAGACAGGAGTCTCATCTACTAATTCCACAAGAGAAGCTCCTACTTCATGCTGTATTATTTATCAGTCTCAGTGATGTTGATGATGCCACTATTGCTTCCTGCTCTCAGCACACACCAGTCACTGCTCTCAGCACTTACAGATATGAGTTCATCACAACCCTGTAGTAGGTATTATTGCTATTACTATTTTCTTTTTACAGGAAAGAAAACGGAAGCACATGAAGGTTAAATAACTTGCCCAAAATCGCACAGTTCATAAGTAGGAGAGTAGTGAGTTTCTGTAGCCTGCGCTCTTAATTTAATTGCTATATTCTTACTGCCTTCAAAGTTATTTGAAAATGTTTCAGCATGTTTTTAAATAATGGTTTTGAGAACCACCAGACTAGTGATCGCTAATGATTCAACTTCTTTGGACTCTGACAAACCAAGAAAGACTGAAAACCCAACATTCTTGCATAATGGTTAAGCAAGCAGGTTCTGAAGCTAGACTGATGGATGTTGAAGGTTGTGTTTTTCAAAGATGTCTGTGAAAATGCCTCCCACTCCACATGCTATTCTGTGTGTGCCCTTGCCATATGCCCATCAGAAGGTGGAGTCTCCTTCTCCTCCCACTACAATCTTGGTGAACCTCATAACTACTTAGAAAGTGATGGATGTGACGCTGTGTCAGTGCCTGACATAGCCCTTAGCTGTCCTGAGAGCTTTCATTTCCTACATCTTGGGGCCCAGAGCCACCATGTAAGAAGTCTGGGCTCCTCTGCTGGAGAGAAAGAGACACTGCATGAAAAAGCACTAAGAAGCTAAATGCAAGTAAAGAAACCATATTGGATGGGATGTCCAGCCCAGTCAAGCTTTCAGTCGACTCCAGCTCCAGCCACTCTCTGGCTTAACCACACAAGAGACCCAAGTGAGAACTGCCCAGGGAGTCTAGCCAACCCAATGAACAATGAAAGATATTAATAAATTATTGTTTCTAAGCTCCTGAGTTTGTTATACAACAACAGATAACCAGAACACTGGTTCTGCCACTTGCCCATTATATTACCTAGGCCAAGTCACCTAACTTCTTTGAGCATCAGTTTTCTCATCTATAAAATGAGGATAGTAATAGTGCCTCCCTCAGAGCATTGGTGTGAGTACGAAAGGAGATAAGGCATGTAAAGTCCTTTATATAGTATTCCCTAAAAGTGAGCATATACTTTTAAAAAGACAATTATGATGACTGTGGTGAGAGATCATGGAGGCCAGTGGAGTAACTTTAAATCACTGCTAAAGTTCAGTAATGTACAAAAATTTTGGAGGCAATGGTAGCTCTGGGATTACTTTTAAGGAAAGCTGTTATCCTAATAACTAAAGTGTGTACATTAAGGGATAGTTAGTCATACATCAAATAATCTTTCATTTTTTTCTTTCCAAAGGAGTATCTTGAGGGGCTCTTTAAAAAGCCAGCTTCATTTCCAATTTCAAGATGGCAGAATGAAGAAGTCTTTACCTTCTTCTCCTCTCAAAACTAGATTTACAGCAAATCAGCAACCATAAAAGACAGGCCCAAATGCCATCTTGGATGAGACTAGATGTCATCCACATCACTAAGCCATAATATATGAAATGGGAAAGTAGACTGAGGAATGATAAATGGCATAGCTGAATAAGCAGAAGAAAGTTAAACCTTTGTTCTGGGAGGACTACTACTGAGAATTAGGTTCATCTGCCCTGGGAACCACAGAATGTTCAAGTAACAAAGACACCCAGTTTTCCTGGCCTTACCCCAACCCAGCATGGGGAACTGACCATCCCTGCTTCGTGTCTATAGGAGATAAGGACTTATTTTCTGGGGAAACTGAACTATAAGAGTCTGAAATCAAGAGCAGCAGTGCTGTAAAAAGGGTAGACACTTATGCTGAGGAAATCTCAGAAATGAAGGGAAAAAAAGAAAATAGGAAAGGAAGAAATAAAACTAGAAGATCGATCCAGAAAAAGAACAAAGAAAAGAGTAGGGAATAAATAATACAAGAAATGTCCCCATGCTAGACATGAGCCCCAATGCAACCAACGCAAGAAAGCCCTACAAAGACTTGTCATCGCGAAGTTCCAGAACCAGAGACAGAAAAGATCCTAAAAGCATCCAGAGAGGAATAAAACATCACATTCAATAGATCAGGTATCCATATGACATTGGATTTCTGAACAGCAATACCAGAAAGCCAGAAAACAATTAAGCAACACCTTCAAAATTCTGCAGGAGAAGGAGAGGCTGAGTCTGCTTGTGATTGTGCCTAAGAGTCTCCCTCTGAGTACCTCTTTGTTGCTCAGATGTGGCCTCTCTCTCTCTAACTAAGCCACCTCGGCAGGTGATCTCACTGTCCTCCCCCCTACATGGGACCTGACTCCCAGGGGTGTAAATCTCCCTGGCAACACAGGATATGACTCCCAGGGATGAGCCTGGACCCGGTATTGTGGGATTGGGAAAACCTTCTTAGACAAAAGGGGGATGCGAAATGAAATGAAATAAAGTTTCAGTGGCTGAGAGATTTCAAATGGAGTTAAGAGGTCACTCTGGTGGGCATTCTTACGCGCTGTATAGATAACCCTTTTTAGGTTTTAGTGTATTGGAATAGCTAGAAGTAAATGCCTAAAACTATAAAACTCAACCCAGTAGCCTCGATTCTTGAAGATGACTGTATAACTATGCAGCTTACATGGGGTGACTCTGTGATTGTGAAAACCTTGTGGCTCACACTTCCTTTAACAAGTGTATGGATGGATGAGTAAAAAAATGGGGACAGAAACTAAATGAAAAATAGGGGGAATGGGGGGATGATTTGGGTGTTTCTACTTTTATTTTTTATTCTTATTTTTATTCTTTCTGGTGTAAGGAAAATGTTCAACAATACATTGGGGTGATGAATGCCCAACTGTATGATGGTACTATGAACAGTTGATTATACACCATGGATCACTGTATGGTGTGTGAATATATCTCAATAAAACTGAATTTAAAAACAGTTCTACAGGGAATGGATCAGAATTCCATACCCAGCCAATATATCCCTCAGTGTGTGGGTAACAAATAAAGACATTTTTCAGAAATGCAATGTCACAAGCAAAGTTACTTCCCATGAACTCAGTAGTACACTACAGAAGGAGCTCCAATAAAATGTGAAAGTAAATTCAGGTGAAAGAAGACTTGGGATCAAAGAGGCATGGAATCCAGCACAGGAGAAAGGCAAAGGGAATTCCAGGATAATGGTAAATACCCCAGGATGAAATCTTTGCAGCAGGCCTGGAGAGTGTCCAGTCCGGATGGGAGCAGAATGGAGGGTTCCAGAAGAACTGTAGCAAGGAGGAAAAATGCAACGGATTATCCAACGGGTTTGACTGAGTGGAAAATTACATCTAGAGGCATTTTACAGAGCTGTTGGAGAGTGGAGAAAGACTAAGACAAAGATTCAAAATGAATTCAGAAAATGGAAAAATTATTTTATTAGTAAGTTGAGAAAAAAGGAAATGTAATCATAAAAGTAAGATCATAGTATATTCCTTGGCTCAGCAGTAAACAATATTTTACATATAATAATGAAAACACAAACAACAAAATGCGGAATTATACTATTGACAGAATTAGGAGAAAGGGAGAGTAAAAAAGCCCAAATCCTCACTTATACATACTATGAAATCAGCAGACGATGTCCAAAGTTGATAATTCAAGAGATAATACACTAAAATTATTTAGAAATATGGCAGCAAATGCCAGAAGAAAGAGCTGAAATAATTCAGAGGTGGTTGTTTCTGGGAGCAGGATGGAGGATGCAGAGCGGGCCGGGGCACTGCTGTTTGGGTTTTGTTTTGTTTTGTTTTTGCCTCTCCGCATTATTTGATATGACATTTACACTAACCTCAAACTAAAGACAATACGGGTGTATTATCTGAAGAATCTGAAGTAGAAGGGCTCTGGAATGAGGAGCACCAGGCCCAGAAAAAGAGGTAGGCATTTATGCCTTTGTTACTTGGTTAGAAATAAAAAGCGTTTTACAAAGAAATATAAAAAAACCAGCTCCTCTCTATCCTTTAAAAAACAACTGAAGACCCTTCAGAACGGCACCCAGGCTTTCAAGTCTGCTGGAAGGAGCCCTCTGACCCCCTGGGGGGCTTGAGTGCTGGCTGGCTCCTCCCTCCAGGTTCAGCCTGGCTCCTTCCTTCTCCAGGAGCTTTAAGTCCCTGCCACAGAGTCAGCTGTTTCCAAACTCTAAAGGTCAGGTGTAGTACAATTTCTGGGCACTTGCATTTGCTGAAAATGATTCAGGCAGGTTTGGGTTTATTGCCTCAGCCAGATAAACATGAAATCATTTCTTTTGCTCTCCAGTTCAAAATATCACAGACAGAAAACTAACTCGCTCTCGCTAGCTCTTGCGCCTTCTCGCTCTCTCTTTCTCTCTCTCACACACACACACAAATACACACATATGCACACACACTCTTCCACCAAGTCCAGCCAGCTGAATTTATTACCCAAGTAAGATATACCTCAGGTTTACATAAAAATCCCCAGTCTAAGGGAGACACGCATGTCAGATTTGTTACAGCAATTTGATGTTGAAATAGATTTGCAGTACAAGCTTGTCTATCTGGATTGACTGGAAACAGGCACACAAGGCAAGGTAGAAAATTCTAGATAATCCACAGTTGTCAGCGCTCCTCTCCCCGGAGCAGAAGAGGGCTGGAGGGGTTGCCAGCGTGCCGAGTGCACTGATGTGAGGATTTGTTCTAACTCCCCAGGGACACAGCAATACAGGCTGTTTATACTGATCAACAGCATGCATGGAAGTTAACATAAATCAATTAGCAAAATGTGTATGTGGCAGCGACTGCTAAACCATACTGTGTAAATAATAGTTTTAAGTACAAAGCATGATGATAAAATCTATTAACAATGCTCAGCCAGGCTGGATAGCTCTGTGACCGTCAGCAGCAGAGAGCTCAGCCGTCACTCAAAGGCCACTGGCTCCGGATGTGGACAAGCTCACATTGCTAGATGCCAGGATCATCTCAGAATTTGACCCATGCCCTGTCTATAATAGCAATGACAACATATGTTCATACAGCACTTGAAACTCCACCAACCCCTTTCAGATACCTTATTAACTGATTTGGTCCTCCCTGGAAGTCTGGGGAGCTTGACATTTGAGAATGAGGGGCAGGATGGAAAAGGGGGACAAGCCCAGGTGTGGAGGCAGACAGGTGTGGCTTCCACTCTTGGCTGTGCCACTTCCTAAGTTGCATAAATGCAGGCAGGTTAATTCCCCTCAAATAGATGCCTTGCACTCAAATGATGACTAGTGTTGTTATCCCTGTTTTTACAGATGGTAAAACTCAGATGGTTAATTATTTGGAGAGGGTGAGTAATTTGCAAAGATGATTACATGGAAAAATAGGGTCTTGAACCCAGTTCTCTTTGTCTCATTCCCAGGCCTGTGCTTTGTCTCGCCCTGCTTTCTGCCATGGGTTCCTGCCCTCGCACGTGCAGCTTCATCACAGTTGTCACCTAGGGCAGGTGGAGGGCACCCCAGCATCCCTGCATCCTTTGAATGGTGGAGATTCTGTTTTCCAGGACCCTCCTCAGTGGGAAAGAGCCCAGGAAGGAGGGCACCAGTGTCCAGAACTGGCACTCAGTGTCCCATTTCCATGCTGCAATTGCCACTCAGAAGTGGCACTCAGTAGCTCCTCATTGTCCCATTTCTATGCTGCAATTGTCATCCTCCTGGGTTGAGGCTGTTGGCAACAGTGGCAAGTATATGGAGGGTGGGGGTTGGGGCACCTGGACCCTCATCTCCTGCTGCTCTCCCCCAAGTTCCTTCCACCTAGGTCTTCTGTCCCTGCTTAGACCCTGTCCCTGGCTCTTCTCTCTGCCCAAAACTTTCCTCCTGCAGATACCCACATGGCTAACTCCTTCACTCCTTCAAATCATTGCTAAGGGTTACCCCACACTCCCCTGCTTAGAATCCCAACCGACACCTCCCCTCCCTCACCCTGCACTCCACCTCCTCCCTCCCCTGCTCCGTTTCTCCCTTAGCACTCACTACCTTCTAAATGCCATGTAACTGATCTGTTTATTATGCTTATTAGTTTGCCCATCACTAGGTGTAAATTTCACAAAGGCAGAGATTTTTGTCTCTGCAGTTCACTGAGTATCCCAAGTGCCTAAAACAGAGCCTGGCACTTAGTACCTGCCCCAAAAATACTGTTGAATGAATGAGCAATGAACAGATGAATGGATGGACAAACAGACAGATGCACTTGTTCTACTTTCTCTCCCAGGGTCATGCTAAGGTGGGGCCCCCTTCTCAGGCTTCTCCCTGCTGGGCATGTAGACCCCGGGTTTGCAAGCCCCTCATTCAGCTGGTTCCCTGGGCAGTCAGTCTCTCCCTCCCCAAACCCAAAGCCCTCTGGTCTACACAAACACTCATCACTGCACACCTCAAGTTCGCAGCCCCAAGAAACCCAACCATGCAGAGATACTATTTCACTCGGCGAGGTCTGCAGAGTGTGGACACAAATGAGCAGACCAGCTGAGGCAGCACGGCTGGAAGACATAAGAGGCTTAATTGAACCTCATTTCTCCATGATGTGGGCAGCTTTCCTCTGACCAGGGCTGCCACCATGCCAAATTTACCATGACAAGCTGATGATTGCCTCTGTGCTGGGGTCCTTGGAAGCAGCTGGAGAAGGGGAATGGACACTTCTAAGTCACAGACGCCTTCTCCCTGCAAGCCAGGCTATCACGGACACTCCTGGAGGTGGGCTGCGGATCACAGGACTTGGGTTCTAAATTTGGTCCTTAATCCTCCACTGACCGACAAGAGCAGTTAAGACAGAACAAACAGAAAGGAAAATAGCTTCAGACAACAGTCAGGGCAGAGGTTTCTCTGCTTTGTAAGAAAGCATCAAAAACGGTGTTTCTACCCAAGAGGGAATTGCTTTAGGTGGACTTAGAGAAATAAGAAGATGCAAATGCATTATATGGGGAAAAGGGACATGGTGGCCTGCTATGCACACTGAAAATCTAACAATAGGCTACTGGAAAAATAAATCATCATGCATCCTATACGGGACTACCATGTAACTACTAAAAATTGTATCATAAAAGTGTATGTATTGGCTATCATGTGTCAGTGATGTATTCAGTGAAAAAAAAGCAGGTTATAAAATAATCCATATTATGTGATTCCATTTTTGTTAAGAAAATGTGTGGATGTAAAGAAGGGACCTCAAAAGATTATCAGTGGTTACTTATGGATGGTGGGATTATTGGTGATTTAAATATCTACTCTTCTGCATTTTCTAAATTTTCTTCAACCATGAGTAATTTTGTCAAATTGTCCAAATTTGACAATTTGACAAAATACATGGAAAGAGAGCTGCCAGTGCATGGATTAACACATTAAACCAGTTTGTTAAGAATATGCAGGTATTCTACTCATGCAGCCTTTAGGCTTTGCAAGGACAGAGCCTGAGCAGTCACATACTTTGGCTTCTGGGGCTGAATCAGTTTCTTCCAATAAAGGCCCTGCCATCCCATCTTCTTCCTCTCCCCACCACTCAAAACTGTTGACAACCCCCACGTGCTTTGTACCTGAAGCCTCCCAAGGTGGGGCACAAACCACCTGTCCTGCTCAGCCTCTTTTCCCACCATACCAAACTCCAGTCAGTCTCAAAGATATGCCTTTGAGCCTCTTCTCCTTTGCACATGTGGCAGTCTTTCCAGGGATGCTCCTTCCTTCCACGGTTTGCCTAGAAACTTCTGTAGGCCAATCAGAGAATCACTCCCTATAGACCTCCTAATTTACATCCAGCCAACATGGGCCTCAGATAAGCTGGAAACCTCAGCTTGCTGAGGGATGCTCCTGGGAAATTGTTCTCTTCTATATCGCAGTAAATAGATTGGAAGATCTTTTTGTCAGAAGATACTTGCATCTAGTGAGCAGGATTGAGGGGTGGATGAGAGAGTCAAAAGTCTCCAAGAGTATAGCAGAAGAAAATTCTCACATGCAGCCAGATCCTTGCTTTGGGCAGGTGATTCAGCTTCAGCTGTATGTTCCCAGGGGGGTATTTTGAGGACCCGGGAAGTCACCCCTCCATCCAGGAGCACACTGTTATTTCCTGCCTTAGGAAGCCATGGTCTTTGATATGAAAGCAATTGTATATCCTAGGATGTTGTCTATCAGAAAACTTTTGTCAATCACAACACAGTCCCACTGTGGAAACCCAGACCTCGCCAGCTGCACCCTGACACATTGGAATGGAACTATCTGCCTGCCTGTTTGCCTTTTCCATCAGACTATGACCGCTGGTGAGACCAAAAATGACAACCTGGGTACCTCATGGCATCATTGTAGAGTGAACAAAAGAAGATGCCTGTTGGGGGCAGAAAGGATGCCAGAATGCTCACTATCACTTTGCCAAGGCCCAGGCTGGTGGGGACATAAGAAGAAACTTCTGCCTCTTTGTTATCACCCACCATCTCTGCTGTGCTGAGAGAGCAGCACCTTCACCCATCGTTACCATCTGCCCAATAAGTGCCATCAGCGATTTCACTGGAAGGCCAACTCTGCCTTTAGGGCTTAATGCTTCCAACCAGTCCTTACAGGGTGAAGAAAGAGCAGCTGAGCCAGACTCCATCTCTGAATTATACAGAGCAGGTTGATGATCAAAGAGTAATTGGCTTGATGGTGATCTGCAGTCTCATCAGGCACTAAATGAACCCAATGAACCGGGAACACTCTCTTCTAGTTGTGTTTTAATGTCAGTGGTAATCTGTAGCATTATGTGTATGATCTAGAAAAGAAAATAAATGCACTGAAGCCCATCAACCAACATTAATGGCCACTAGAATTTTCAAACCCAGCACATTCAATTCAGAGTTTAAATGGCAATCGCCTTACACATTTGAAAAACAAAGAGTGAAATTGTGTGTGACCCAGCTCAGGACCTTTGAATTATGCCGTTTGTTAAGTATACTCTGCATGCATATAATTAATCCAATTTTGCTCCATGAGAAAGAAATCGCTTCCCTTAATGAAGCAATATTAGAATTAACCAATTCGATCCTTAGCCCACATTCTCTTCTTGTAAGCAGCCACATTGGAAGATGTCTCCTGGGGGCCCCTTGGAAAGTCTTTGCAGAAGCACAGAAAAAAATAAGATTAACTAAAAGGAAACACCAAGTTGCATCCTCCGGCATTTAAATTGGCTTGTGATCATGGACATTTATTTTTCCTCTTGTGGCAGGACGCTAAACCTGATACAGGCTGCTTGAAAAATGAAGGCAAAAAGGGGCACTTATCTATTTCTCATGGAAGAGATTTACATTTAGATGACATTCTTAGTATATCTAATAACGCAGTTCAGCAATCAAAGACACACAATTGGAACACTAGCCGTGCTGAGCCCGACATCTTCCCAGCCCAGAGATTTCCACGCACATTCCCTTCCGCTGCTCCTGCCGCTACCTGGACAGAGGTGCAAACCTGCTGGTTCCACCTTCAGTGAAGCGGGAGCTGGGTTAATAGAGAACTAAACGCTGTTTCCCAGGCTTACTTCCCTTTACAAATTCTGAGTCTCCCTTGAAGGTGTCTGAGAAGACAAGAGGTAGAGGGAAAACATTTTGGCTACGTGATGATTTCACTTTCAATTTCACATGGGCTTTCAGAAGTTGTGCAATGCTGTCGTGATTTGGAATTAACCTAAACTTCTCGGTGGGGTTAGGGGGTAGAGTGGGCCTTGTGTGACTCAGAAGATTTCATTTTTGCCCCATTCCAAAGAAGAGGCAAGATAAGGAGGCACAAGTAGGATTCCCCAAATTTTAATTACCTTCCAGTTTGGCTCCCCAAAGCTTACAAAATAAAATCCCAAGCTCTTTGGCAAGGCTTTTCATGAGCCTGCCCTTGCAGCATGTCCCCCGTTTCTAACGTGATACTTGGCCTTTCCAGAGAAGGGAAGCCCGTGATTCAGTGAACAGGTGAGAAGGAAGCAAGAACTCAGTGTCAAAGACGCTGCTAAGCAGAGGGGGAGGCAGCACACACACCCAGAGGAGAGAAAAGACACGGTCTTTTTTTTTGTAAGAAAGCATCAAAAACGGTGAGGCTCAGCGGGGCTGCAGAATGCACAGGTAGTAGAGTGAGGGGGTTCTGAGTTCAGACCCTACAGCCCCACAGTCCTTGTCTGAAGCTTCTCCAGCCTCCAGCAGAGCTGGATCCCCAGAAGGCAGAGGGCACTTAGTGCATGCACAGTGAATGTTAGCCCTCATCACCATCATTGTTAAGCAGCCTAGAGCCAGGCAGGGGCCAGAATACACAGGACTTATTTACAGGCTAGGGCTGCCTCCTGAAGCCCTTGGGAACCTGTTGGAGGAGTTAAGCAAGGATGGGAGGGGGGTGTCACCATGTTGGAAATTCAGAAGTCACTCTGGTGGCAGAGAACCGATTGGAAATGGGCCATATGGAGAGACAGGGACAAGTCAGAGGCTGCTGCAGTCTTTTTTGGGGGGTGGCTGAGGCAGGACAGTGGCAGTGGGAATGGAGAGAGTTTGGTGGATTCTACAGACATGGGTTTTGCAGGATACAGTGGGTAAAAGCACAGGCTCCGGGGCTAGTTGGCCTGGGCTTGAACCCCAACTCTGCCATCCCTGATTTGACCCTGAGCAAGTACGTTGGCCTTCTTATACCTGTTTCTCTTTCTCTATACTGAGGACAATAAGGAATAGTACCAACTTCACAGGGTTGATGTCAAGGTTAAACTTGTTAATGTATGTAAGGCACTTACAACAGTGTCTGACACCCACCAAGTACTCAATAAATGCTGCTTATTGTTAGAAGAAATAATAGAGCTTGGTGATCAATTAACAGGCTAGGAGGGGTGGAGCCTAAGAAGAGCCAGGTGGCTGGGGGAGGGGATGCTATCCTCCTAGAGGGGCAGCAGTAGCAGGTTAGGGGGGACAAGGGAAGAACAGGGCAGCAGTAATCAGTTAACAACCACCAGCCATCCATTTATAACATACAAGTTACCAAATTAGGACATGATTTTGTTTGGGTAAAAAAAGTTTGGCCTAGCTGTTCAGGCAGCTTTTAGGTATATGAAGATGGTTTTGTTAAACAAGAAAACCAAGTTGAATTAGATTTTCTATCAAGCATAGAGCCTCAAGAATTGAATTCTGCAGACAAAGCCTGGAAAGGAAAGTAAGCCTCCTCCCCACTTCTTCATCTGACATCCAAAGCTCTCAGCCCCCATGTCCTTGAGAGCCAGGAACAAAACAGAGTTCCAGGAAACTTTCAGCAATTCTTGAGATAGAAGTCACGTCAAGGAACTGGCCATAATATTGCCACTATGACAGGGGATGTGTTGCCATGACAACTCAACTCCATTATTTTCAAATCCTATGGCAAAAATCTAGCCAGCAACTGAACTGAATATGGGCAGGAAGTTTTCTGCCTTTTATTCTTGGGAGAGAACAGTGCACATCCTAAAACGTATTTTTTTATTTCCCTTGAAAATCAGACCAGAACAAAGCAGCAACCTTCCAAGGATTTCTGTAACAAAGAGACAATGAATGGCATCACTACTGGCCGTCTGCAACATCTTCACTGAGCATCCTTCATTTGGTAACCTCTGGTCACTCTGCAGGAATTAGTTCCTGAATCCCCATGACAAGGAAATAGAAATTATTTGCTTTGGGAATCCTGCCTGGACTACTAATCTTTTTTTTTTTTTTTTCCATAAAATTATATTAACCAGGATCTGATCAAAATCCAATTTATTGATACAAGGTCTTTGGACATACATCTTCATGCACCTCCAAGCCCAACCATAAGAAATAAATGTCCGAAAATTACAACTAACTTGTAAGTAAATAGTAAGCATGTCTCCAAATATTATTGCTACAATGTGGCATGTTTAAGTGGCACTTGGAAGTCCTACATTTCAACTAAACACAGTATATTTTGGCATATTTCTAGGAAAGAATATATGATATTCATTTTCAAGTCAGGGGAAACTTGGGCACAAAATAGATTAGAGGTTTGTACAAAGACATAAAGACATTCTGGGCCTTAAAATAAATATTCAGTAATAACCCACAGTGCAGCCGTTGCTAGGTCAAGAGGCATAGTTGCTGGTTTAGAGGAGACTGTAAATTCTATTTTCCTGCGTACATAAAGCAGGCAGTTCTACTTGTACTTGTAAAACCTGCAAAGTCATTTTTTTAGCACCCTGCCCTTAAATCTTTAGTAACTTGTGCTACCCTCAATCCCTACAACCTTTTACTTTGGTAATAAACATCCATTGGCCCAAGCTGGAAGAGAGATGGTTGTAACTCGAAGAAAATGGATAGATTGGTGTGTGTGCGTGTGTTGATGTCTTTCTCTTTTGCTTCCCAAGGCAAACCTTTATAAACTGCATAGAGGAGCAAGCTTTGACAGAGGACATACGTGACTCTGGAAGATAAATGTCTTTAATGAATGTAAAAATTCAAAGGTGCTCTCCATGAATGAATGGCAGAAATCCTAAACCTTTATTGCTCTAAGAATTTGAAAAAATCCAAAAGAGACAGAAAGGGGTCATGACTCAGTTCTTACCCAGCTGGGCTTTGGACAAACTTTCCCTGTTCACGTCTGAATCCTCAGACTGTAGGATGGAGGCAGGCATGTTCTAAGACTGTGCTTTGTTGGTGCATGCTACAACATGGATGGACCCTGCAAACATTGTGCTGAGTGAAACAAGACAGACACAAAAGGACAAACACCATGTGATTCCACTTACATGAAATATATAGAATAAGTAAATTCACAGAGGAAAAAAACAGGTTAGAAGGGTAGAGGGGAGGAGAGAATCGGGAGTTATTACCTAATGGGTACAGAGCTTCCTTCTGGGATGATAACAAAGTTTTGGTAATGGTTGCTGATGATGGTCACACAACATTGTTATTGTAATTAATAGCACTGATTTGTACACTTAAAAATAGTTAAAATGGGAAATTTTATGTTATCTATATATCACATAATTTTAAAAAAGAATGCATTTTGTTACCATTCAGCTGGCTGGATGTGCGGCAAGGGGAGAGGGATAGGAGGTGATTAGATGGTAGACAAATCTGAGCTCCAGGATCCACCAGGATACAACCCATCATGTCTTAGGCTTCTGCATAAGCAGGTCCCTGCCACCCCCAATCTGAGAAGCACAGCTTTGGGTCGCTCAAAGTGCAGTTTCGGGTCTGTGTACACCCGTCAGCCCTCCACCAACTTCACTTCCTGCCAGAGCGAAGAGAGAAGTCCGTTCGGAATGTCAGTAGCATTCTCCTAGGTGCAGTTTCCCGGACACCAGTTTTACCATAAATGCAGAATTGTGCCCCAAAGCTTGGAGAAAGAGGCCAGAAAATCCTAGATGTTTTGCAGAGAGACTCTGGGGAGAGAGAAAGCGCTCCAATGAAATCAGCAAAGCTCCCACCAAACTCGGCAGCATCTGTGCCCCTCAAGTGAGCAGCAGATTCTAGGGGTGTAATCTCATCTGAGGGGACGAATTTCCCCACCATCTCTACAAAGATGGATAATAAAGAAAGACATTTGGGGCCAGATGAGCCACTGCTGGGTGGACTCTGCTCCATCACTAAGCCTCTGAGGACTAAATTTGCCCAAACTAGTCCTGTGAAGTTGCAGGGAGAGTCATCACCAGCCTTACTGTTGAATCAAAAAAAGATGATTGAAAAAGGGAGAGATTAAAATATTAGCAACCAGGGCTTGTGCCTCCAATATTTTGGCTACATTCTTTTATTTTTAAAAATCCAAATGGTTATAATTATAAGTTAACTATCTGACAAGACAGCTGACTGTAGACCTGTGAAAAGCAATTATTTTGACATTGATTACTTTCTACGGAGGAGCAGAGTATTGTAATTGCAGTTTGCTGGAAGCTATTGCAACCTTCTATGATGTGCTCCCAATTTGGCTGCAGTTAATTAATGGGTGTTGGGGGGAGGGGAGGGTGAAGCCGGCGTGCAGCTTAACATACAAATTAATTGACATGAAATAAATTAATATGTTTAATTTAAATGTTATTAATTTACCAAACAGAGAGAAACAGACATGGGGTTTGGGGAGCTTTGGCATTAGCATCAGCTACAGGGGTGTCACTGGTTACCATGGCAACTGCCTCATTAGGTTTCCAGGGGAAGCCAGCATAGTGCATGGGGCTGAGGAACAGTGGACAGAGGATCCCAAACATCAAATGAAGAACTGGGGAAATATCAACTAGAACCAAGCAGTGCTTAGAGGATGGGATTCAGAGATCTGTGGGTGACCTGGGATCCAGCCTGCAGCAAGAGAAAGCAGAGTTTGAAATCCAAAGCACTGTCCTTTAGATATGGTATTCGCCCTGAGAGAAGCAGGATCACTATGGGATGCTGTGCCCATTTTCGGCTCACCAGATTCCCCATCCTTGCTTTAGCGTCACACTCTTTGCTATTCCTTCTTCCTGGGACACCTTTCCCTACTCTCCCCATCTGCCTTAGTCCCATGCCCATTTTGCATTCATAAGCACATTATAGTTTAAGAAACACTGCTTTACAGGACTGCTTCCCTAGGGTGTGGTGAATGGCAGGTGCACAGCAAATATATATATATATATATATATATATATATATATATATATATATATATTTTTTGCCCTACCTCAGGTAGCAGAGATGAATACAGAAAAAGCAGCAGCAGGGCCATCATTTATCAATGCGGTGAAACAGGTTGGCTATTGATATTCGGTTTTGAGTATGGGCTCTGCCTCTCTATAGCCTCAGACAAACTACTAACTTCTTTGTGCCTCAGTTTTATCATTTATAAAATGGGGATAAGAGTTCACTCTTTCAACAGGTATTCACTGAGCACCTACTTGTGCTACTCACTGCTCCAAGCACTTGGGAATCATCAGTGAACTAAAAAGAAAAAAAAAATCCTGCCCTATTTTGGGGAGGATTAAATGAAATGATACATGTAAAGAACTTAGCCTGGGACAAAGAGAAGGTTTCATACATGATTATTCTTACTCCTTGATGCCTTTTTAATATCCTTTTCCCCCATACAAACACCTTTGCTTTGCCTCTCCGAGTTAGAGTTTTGCATTCATAATTGTGGTCCCTCTTCCCTGGCATAAACCAAAGATAAATTCAGCTGGCGGTAGGGAGAAAGAGCGGTCAGGGGTCAAACCGAGGCATCGGTGCCTTTTAAATACTCTCTAGTTTATTCTAATGTGCAGATGGCATCAAGATCTGCTCCGTTCAACAGTGCAGTCCCTCCCTGGGGTTTGGCCCATACCTTGGGTGCCATGCTCTCCCACCCTGTCTTAGCTGCCCAGGGCTGCCATCAAAAAGTACTGCAAAGTGGGGGGCTTAAAACAACAGAAATTTATTGTCTCACAGCTCTGGAGGCTAGAAGCCTGAAATCTGTAAGGGAGAATCCCTCCTTGCCTCTTCCTAGCTTCTGATGTTTTGCCAGCAATCCTTGGCTCCAGTGTCTGCCCTCAGTGCTCACACGGCATGTCCTCGATCTGTCCCTACAGGGGCGCCAATCCAACTGGATTCGGACCCACTCCAATCCAGTTTGGCCTCATCTTAACCAGTCAGATCTTCGAAGACTCTATTTCCAAATAAAGTCACATCCACAGGACCAGGGGTTAGAATTTGAACATGTCTTTGGCGGGTGGGGGGGGGGGTGGCACAATTCCACCCGTCACGCACCCCCTGCACTGGAAGCCTGGTGTCAAACTTGCTTTGAGCTCCACTCACACTCCAAGTGTTCACCTCCAATTCTGTGGACTCAAACAGTGAAAGACACCCTCTCCTGGTCCCTGCCCCTCACCAGGTGTCCGTTGTTACAGCAGGGGGAACCAAATGTATCCTTTGATTTTTCTAAATTAACTAAGAGACATGATACCAACCAGATTATCTTTAAAAGAAATAACCACCAATAGCTTGACCCCCCCCCCCCACAAGGAGTTCACTGCTTTATCTTTCTGGCGCCTCTTAGTCCTTGCGCATGAATGCATGTGATCTTTCAAACAGTTTTGATATTTGAAAAAGTTCCCGATAAGAGATGTTTTCCATGATGCCACATAGTGGCATGGTTTCATGACCAACACTTTGAATTGCCAGGTAAACTCTCATTGAGATGATTAATCATAATTTATGTCCATACTGAGCTGCCTCCCACTTGTCACTATTGATAAACAAGGTTGCAGTAAACATCTTTCTCCATCAAGCTTCTTCTGGGTCATGGGCCTTAAGGTTGTGTCTTGTCAGCAGCACTTACATTCCTGCTTCAGCCACACCACGCTCTCTCCTCATCCCCTGGTCCACATCTCTAGTAAGACAAGCCAAAGCAGAATTTCCTGCCATGTTTTCAGCCAGATGCTCCTGGCGCCTGGGGTGCAACCAATCTTTATTGTATAGATTTCCCCATACTTCCTTGGAAGTTTGGAATCCCTGGCCCACCATTAGATGCCAATGTCACTCAGTTATTATGACAATCCAGAGACCCCTGGTGATCTGAGAAGCAGGGGTTTGGTGAACCCCTCCACACTTGCCCCTCAGGTTCTGTCTTGATTTCTCAGGCTCTTGTCAGAGTCCCTCAAAGGAAACTCTCAACTGGACAGGTTATGAGAGCTAGCTGAGCGCACTGGATCAGCTCCAATCCCAACCCCAACACAAACCACCATCCTCGCACACCCATCTCTCTTCCCATATCTTTGTGTTTGTCTTCCTTCCACCCAAATCTGTCCCCTATTGTTTATTAAGAAGACTTCTTTCTTTTTATTGTTTCAATCTCCTCCTTCATCCTCTCTCATGAAACCCACATGCTGGGAATTGTCCAGTTAGTGCCCATCCAAGAGACACAGCACAGCCTACAGTTTAAGATCACAAACTCAGAGTCACACCGATTTCAGTCCTGCCTGGGCTGCTTTCTAGCTGTGTCACCCAGGCAAGGTATCTGACACTTAGAGAGATGTGTTTCTTCATCTGTAGAAGGGAATGACGTATAATAATAAACCCCATCATAGGGATCTGACAACTCACATGTGTAAAACCTAGTGGAGTACGTGGACCTTATAGGTGCTTAATAACTATTGCTGTTGCCGCCATTGTGTTGTTATTCCCCTAAAGGATCATATGAGGTAGGAAACACTATCCCATCTGACAGGAGAAGAAACGGAAACCTGGTGAGGTTAAGGGACCTGCTCAAAAGTCACCGAGATACTTGGTGGTGGAAGTTGGGTCTAAACCCAGGCCAGACTACTTCCCCAACTGGTGTCTTTCCCCCAAACTACCCCACCTCTCTTTCAAGAAAACCTGGGAAAAATATAATTTTACATTGTAATTGACTACTTAAGTCATTTGGAAGAAGAAAATGCCTAACTGGAAATGGTACAATCTTGGGGAGACATGAAGAGAATAGCTCTGAACTCAAGTTATCAATGGGAAATACTCAAGGTCTTTGGTCTTCAAATACAAACACAATAATATAGAAATGCTGTACTGTATGACACACCAAAATCCACAGTTATGTATCATTTGCTTTAAATAAATGAAAGCTATAATGCACTCTATTCTTTTCGAGAACTGTACTCTGAATAGGTTAAAGGCTTCTTAAAAATCAAGATTGCTATCGTTCATTCTGTCCTTGCAATTCTCTTATACTTGCAGCCTTCAGGCTAACATTTATACAAAGCTTACAGTGGATTTGCAAAGGTGAAGTTATCGAAAAAGATTTTAAACCACTCAGATTAGATATAAACACCATGACTGAATTTAATGAACTGGAGAAAAAGAAAAGTGCATTTTTGTCATGTATAAAGAATAGGCTAGAAGGAGTATGCAAGCACACACACACACAAAAACACACACACGCACAACACCCGAGGCTCCTAATCACTATTCCATCCCCACCTACCCACACCACCACTCAACAAAATATGAAATCAATTGTCATTCTCTCTCTTTGTACCAGACACAGCACAGTAAGCCTAGCTGACATCGATGCTTATGCAACACAGAACAGAACCAGTGCATTACACCTAAGGAGTCTTGACAAAAAAAGCAAGCTTATTCACATTCCATTTCATCTCAAAGAATATTGACCCCAGAGGAAACCATTTCCAGTTTGCATCTCACAATAGCAAATGCTTTCAGAATTTCTATTCAGAATGCATCCCTTGTACCCACCCGAGGATGTCCTAAGTCTGGAGATGCCTGGCCCTTCACCATGAGAGAGCCTTCCTGAAGGTGAAGCGAGCATGGAGAGTACAGAGCTGGGAGCTGCAGAGAACCCAAGTCCTAAAGACGTTGTTGAGCCACCTTTGACACAGCCCTGCCTGAAGCATCTCCTCCAATGTTTGAGATGTCTTAAGACGTTAACCACCAAGACACCTTGCTTGGGTCCTTCAACAGGATTTCTGCATCTATAATTTTCCTTCAGGACTTTTAAAATAATGTTTGGGCATTGACCTCTGTACAGAAAGTGAGATATTTCTGATCTCGTGGTTTGAAGGCAGTGATTCTGAAACTTTGGTGAGTATCAGAATCACTTGGGGAACTTGGAAAAAAGTACAAACACCGAGGTCCTCTCTTCCTTCAATGAGCCTGGGCATCCATGTTCTTCATTAATTCTCAACATGGTTTTCATATGCAAGGAAGTTTAGGAACCACTAATTTATAGCATTGGGCTACTCTAGGCCAGGGCTTCTCAAGTTTTGTTGTGCATGTCAACCACCTGGGGATTGGGTTAAAGTACAGGTGCTGACCCCATAGGTCTGCAGCGGAGGTCCCAGGTTCTGTGATTCTAACCAGTTCCCAGGTGATGCCGTTGCTGCCAATCCAAGATCCACACTTCAAGTAGCAAGGCTCTTGGATCACAGTTCTCAACCAGGGATGATTTTGCCCCCAGGAGACATGTGGCAATGTTTAGAGACATTCTGGTTGTCACAATTGTGTGTGTTGGGGGAGGCAGTGGTTGCTACTGGCATCTAGTGGGTAGAGGCCAGAGATGCTGCTAAATATCCTACAATGCACAGGACACTCCTGCCCATGCCCCCTCCCTCCCCCCATAAAGAATTGTCTGTCCCAAAAGGTCAATATAGCTCAGGCTAAGAAACACAAGAACACAAGGAAAAAGCAAAAAGATGGTGAGGAACCTGGCTTACAACAGTTAAAATAGCAAAGTTACCACATTGCTTAACTAGAAGGATTGATAAAATTAATACCCTTCTCCTAAAGCTGTAGGCACAAGAGGATTCATGTTTTACAGAATATGAAAAGAAACTCGTATGTTTGACCCTCAGGTTGTATGTATAAGGTCTCAGACACCTAAGGGAAAAGTGACTAATGCTGCCAATCATTCTTAGAAATATTCAACTATTTCTGGAATTCTAGATGATGGTTCATGGCTGTGATTTCCTATCCAGATAAAATCATGTAGACTCACAGAGGAAAAGCTCTTGTGGAAATCAGGTTTCAAATGGTCTTGCTGACTCAATTAATTAGAAATAAATTCTAAGGAGGGGATAGACACACCAAGGTGAATGATAGTCTGAAGAAATAAACAAGACCTTCATTGTTAATATCTGCATCACATATGCAGACTCCATTGCTTACTTTAATTACACAAAATAGTTTTCTGGTCACCCTGACACATTAAATTTTACAGCAAGAATTACACTGAGGGGCTGGGTTCCTCAACAGTGTTATGGAGAAATGCTACCTCCTGTTGATCCTGTCCAAGGGTGGAAATGGGCTCTGTCCTACAGGTCTGGGGGTGAAATGAAGTAGAGGAGGAGGAAGTGAGTGACCTTCTGGCCCAAGACTTTCAACAAGCAGCTGGAAGCCCCTGCCCAAGCTTGTGAGTATCCCATACAGCGAGAGATGAGTATCCCATACAGTGAGAGATGAGCATCGATAGCTTTGAACAACGACACTCTTTACCCTACCCCACCCTATTCAAACAAACTACAGAAAAGATCTCATGGCAGCAGGGAAGGATTGTGCTAGAAAAATACCTGCTAGTCAGGAGTAGGGCAATGTGACAACAGAATGGAGGTCATGCTCAACTGCTCAGTGGTCCATCCAGGTGACAACCTCTAAAGGAGAGTTCTCAATTGCTGGACAGTGGACATGTTCTTGGCATGACCTGATGGCCAATGGAGGTCCTGCTGGATGAAGCTGTGGTGATCATGGAGGAGGAAACGGAACCTTGGTTGAGATGTGTGTATCAAGGCTTGGACGTAAGATAGGGGGATAATTAATGAAAGGGGAATGGCCAGGAGAAGAGTGGCCACACACACCGCAACCCACCCCAAATGTTCTATACTCAACCTCAAGACCTGGTTCAAAAATCTTACCTCCAAGAAGTTTCCCCTTACTCCCCCAAGAAGAACAGTTGTTTCCACATTTGTGTTCCCAGTGAGTCTTGATGTATAACTTGATCAAAGAACTATCACAAGGTGTTGAAACTGAGTGTGTGTGTGTGTCTTCCAACAGAATGTGAGCTCTGAGCGGGCAAGACCTGTGCCTCATTTACCTTTGAACCTACGATGGTGCCCATATACATGGCAAATGTTCAGTAAATTTTTGAGCATGATAGATATGTCAGAGACTGGAGAAGAGAAAGGAACACAGGATGTGCGAAACACTTCAGAATCACCCAGACACAAAAGTCTAGCCGTCCTATTGAAGCGTCATCTGTTGTTTTTCAAATCCAGCAACACTTCCTCCTTCCTCCAACTCCCCCAGTTTTTCTTTTTTTTTTTTTTTTTTTTTTTTTTTTTTTTTTTAAGTTGTAAAATATTTTTATTGTAAAAACAGAGTCAATAGAGGTCAACAATGCAAAGTTATCTCAGAATACTTCCCTTGATTCCTGAATTTGCTGGGTTCCTATGCATCAGCAAGTCTCTATTAGCACTTCTCAGGCTTCATGGTCCTTTTCAGATGTTGATGGATTATATATATATATTGCTTAGAAACAAAAGTCCATCTGATATTTTCAAATAACAAAAAAAAACCCAACAATTAAAAACTATCCCTGCTGTGCCTTTCTTTCACACTTCCTACAGGGAGATCTGCATATCTCAAACGCTTTCAAAATTAAACAGTAAAGTAAAATTAGCGCCTTAATCAAACAATAAGACACCAAAGAATCAATCCTTCATCCCAAGTTACTGAGTCAGACTCACATTTGCAATATTTCCAGAATTAAAGATTTTTTAAAAAGAATCAAGAATTTTAAAAATTTTGAACTGATTTTTTTGTGCTTTAAAGACTGGAGTTTTTTGCAGCATACAAACAGAGAGAGTAGCGCACAATGCATCAAGTTTTCTGTGATAAATATACTTTCAACCTAACGGCTGTCTCAAAAGCAGAGTGAAAACTTACCACTCCTCAAAAGCAATCTAAACTGATTCAACAAAATCCACAATTTAGAAATACCAATTGCTACTCTATTTCCATAGATTACAAAAAGATTTCAGAAACAGATTAAACATTATCGTTTTACAAAAATAGAAATATTGTTTGGGACTTTACAAAACTTTATAAAATATAACACTATATTTGTAAATTCAAGATAGTTTCACACTGAAATAGACAAAACTTCCACAAACTGAAATCTAGTCAAACTTAAGGGTCTAAAGACATTTTCTACCTTTACCATTCTTACACATTATTTCTTCCAAATCTTCAAACCTAAGTATATCTATCCTGTGTTCTATCATGGAATTCTTTTTTTTTTTAAGAGACTGTTTATTTTCAAGGGTTTTATAGGAAGATTTTTCACTGCAGAAATAATGTTAAAGCAGGTGAATTTATATCTAAAAAATTTTCACTAAAATTAGAAGCTAATACAATATGACATTTCAAAATTATCTGATAAATTTCAAACTGAATTCCTAAGAACGGCAACCTATTATTAATTTAAAATATATATATTCGACAATTATAATTTGGTACCTATAAAATGTGAAAAATATAAACAATTGTTTTATGGAAAAATATTTATTCTTATAGAATGAAGATATCTCTAAATTTGGTTATTTGTAGCTGTCACATGAGAAGTATTTCTTAATTACAACCATTCATAAACACTCATTTTATCAGCATGAAGAGCACCAACATATTTTGTGAACAAACAAGAAAGTGAAAAGGTAGGGGCTTATTTCATGTAACAGTGCTATTATTATAAGGCACCATCTGGTATATGAATAAGCCAAACAAAGTATTCCCAAATCATGTATTTTTGTTACTGGTGTCTTAACTATAAGATAAGATGGTTAGGAAAAAAGCTAATACTATTAATTAACCACACTGTACTCCTTTTTTCACCATTCTTTGCTTTTAGTTTTTCCATATAACAAACAAAAACAACAATGTAGTACACAATCTGTTAAATGAACATCTTATCCCAATCTTCCAAGAAAATAATCTAGAAATAAACAAGAATAAGAAAACAAAAATTTATCTGATATATTTGCAATAGTCTATCCCTGTAGAAGAGTGGGGGTGGGAGGAGGCAGGAGGACCTACTTTCTATAGAATATATTGAGGCACATAGGTTAAAAATTTCTCAGGCAAATTCATGGGTAGAGCGAAATTGAGAGAGAGCTCAGAATTTTACATTTCCCTCAAAGTAGATTTCTCAGACAGTCATACCCAATTAAATATTTCAAAATGTGTCCTTAGTCACTGCTATCATCATCATCGTCATCGTCGGATACATCATTTAAAGGAGGCTTCAATGATTGGCTGTAAGAGTCTGATCTGTTAGGCTGGCAGGCAGCCATGTCCCCAGTAGAAAGCAAGTCATAGCAGAAGTCACAAATTCTCACAGGCTTGGAGGACTGGCTGGGAAGAAGAAATCTCTTTTCTGAGCAGGGCCCACAGACAACAAAACCACATTTGCGGCAATGGTGACGACGATTAACAGGTGTAAATTTTGCTTTCTGACAACGCATACATACAGTTGCTTCAGAGTCAGGAACCCAGACAGCAGCATGTTCATTACTGGGTGTCTTCCCACTTTTGGAGAGTAAATCAGTAACACATTTATTTATGTGATTCATCCATTCTGATTTCTCAGTGGCAGTGGCAGCATAAACTGCAAATGATTTAGTTGGTGTCTTGATAAGCCATCCATTTCTTAAGTCTCCCTCATCTTTGATAGAATCAATAGTGACATTTTCCAGGGGAATAATATGTTGTTTGTTATATTTTTTCTTCTGGATGACAATATTGCCATATACAAGAATATCATTAAATAAGAAAAACTGCCTTGCTTTGGGCTTTTTTCTGCACAGTTTAGTCAATACTCCTTCTCCAATAAGAACCCTTCCAGGTATGGTTAAGGGTTGACCAGCCGCTCCAAAACAGTTTTCCACTATATTTATACGTCTAGTGTTTGCTTCACTGTTTGCCAAACGATCCACCATCTTTTGCTAACAACCTTGTCAGGCACTTATATAGGTACAGGAAAAAAAATAACAATACTGGCAAGGTCCCTGTTCTCCAAGGCTTACATCCTGCAGCCGGTTCCCAGCTCCGCCAGTCCGAGACGCACCCGCCCGGATCCTCCCCGACGGCCTCTAGACCCGCGCGGGGCGGCGGCGACCCTCCCGCACCCGCTCTCCGCCGCGGCCCAACCCCCGGGCAGAGGGGAGCGGGCCGAGAGCTCCCCATTTCTCACAGACCCCAACATGGCGTCCCCAGTTTTTCTTTTGAGGGATGCCCAGCTGTCAGTCAATTTGGCCCAGGTGAGCTGACTTTCCCCCTGATCTCAGAAGTGGGCATGTGACCCAAGCCTGTCCAGCCAGTGTATTCTGTTCCCCTAGGCTCAGTGTTCCCCAGGGATGGACCCACCCGAGGACATCCTAAGTCTGGAGATGCCTGGCCCTTCACCATGCGAGAGCCTGCCTGAAGGTGAAGCCAGCATGGAGAGTACAGAGCTGGGAGCTACAGAGAACGCAAGTCCTGAAGATGTTGTTGAGCCACTTTTAACACAGCCATGCCTGAAGCCATCTCTCTAGAATCTGTATTTACATGAGCCAGTAACTTCCCCTTTTCTGCTTAAACCAGTTTGAACTGGGCTTGCTTCTGAAGGACTCCAAAATAATGAAAGTCAAGTCCTTCTCTTTCCAGTGGCTACAGGCCAGCTAATCACATCTCTGAATTACACCCAAATCTGCTGGGGCAATACAGCCACAGCACATATCCCCAGACAGTCCTCATGTTGTGAGTTAACAGGATTACCTCACACACCAAGCCACCAAGTGTGGTTGATTCAACACATTTCCTCCACTTTGCCATGTAGCCAACCTATAACACAAGTAGTTAACCAACTGTGCCCTTGGATTTTCTTTTGCTGATATATTTTGCCCTTTGGGGCAAAACAGACACACAAGGACATGCATGTCTATCTAATATTATTAAAATGGCAGGCAGCCATTATCAGGAGAAGTAGTTCCAAACGCACAAATGCACAAAGAATTTAGCAGTTAATAAAACATTTTGGGTATAGGGTATCTTTCAAGTCTCCAATACAGATTTAAAATCATGTTAAATAAAACAAGTCCTTTCTAACCAATAAATCTGCAAAACTTAAGTTTCTCTTGACTCTTGTTTATCCAGTAGCAATTAATTCTATACATGAGAAAGAGCTTTTGAAAGTTAAAATGCCACCTATGTGCAAATTATCACTACTGTAAATTTATAGCTGTCATTATTAGTTCTATAGCACCTCCCAGAAAGGCTAAGACCACCAAGTTCACATGTGGAGATTAATAAACTATGGGTTGGTCTCCTGGGGACAGTCTCTCTCTCTCTCTCTCTCTCTCTCTCTCTCTCTCTCTCTCTCTCTCATTCTCTCTTCTGTCTCTCCATGCCTGCCTTTATTTTGCTTGCCGATAAGCAAACATCATGTGATAACCACTGTGTGCTATCAAAATAAACATCACACTGCAGATATCTTCATGAGGAATTAAGAACAAAGGCCAGTAGGTTAGCCAGCTCAGACACATTGTAGAAAGGTTTGTTTTATCCTGAATCATTAATCTGAGGAAATCTACTCACCTCTACCAAATCATAATCCCTCACCCCTACTGTAAATTAAGAATTTTACAGACCCATTTTACAGACATTTGTCTTGGCGTGGAAGGTTGTGTGCGTGTGTATGTGTGTGGGTGTGCGTGTGTGCGTGCTGAGGAATAGAGAGGAAGAGAGAGACATATTCTTGCCCCATTCTCCTCTGTAGGTGGAATTTTGTTCCTCCAAAAATAACTCAGGTAAATTGTTCAAAAATGGGCTTACCTGGTTAAATGAATCTTCTCCTTAATCCTTGGAAAAAACTTTCTATGAGGCATTCATCTATGTAATGAAATGAGCCCCTGACCAATTACACATACATTTCTAAACACATCCCATTTTGCTCTTTAAAAAATCTTGCAAATACGAATGTCAATATAGGCTTTAAGCAAGCTTGTTTGGTTTTGTTTGGAGATTTTTTATTGCTGTTTGTTTTTTAGGAGTTTTGGCTAATCAGCCAAAATCAAATGACAGGTAAGAAAATACATATGGTCTAAATGCTTGATGGAGGTAGAAATAGAAAAGCAAACAGATCCTGTTAAGAAAATGTGTTTCAGAAAGCGCAGCAACTCTACTTAGGTTTGAGAAAGGAAGAAAGAGGTATGGGTATGCAACAGGGAGGGAAGAAGGGAGAGAGAAGTAAAGGGAGAGGGGAGAGGGAAGAGAAGGGGAAGGGAGAGAGGGAGGGAGAGAGAAAATAATACCTAACAGAGAAGTTTCCTGAGAAAGAGATTTGGGGGTGGGGAGACAGCTTCCTCCTCTATATTCTCATTTTTTCCTTGCCTCTGTTGTAACCCTCCTTTCCACTTGGGATAGCTGCTTGCATAATTGAGTCACAAGCCTATTTGGGCAGAAGGTTCCTTGAGAGCAGAGAATACAGTCTGTGGGAAGTGCTCAGCGAGCAGGTAACAGCACACTAGTAAGGAGCTGTTTAGACTCAGCCCCCTCGACCTCAGTCTGATTCCGAAACATTTCCACTTGGCAGGGTTTCCCACTGTGGGAATTATTCATTCATTCATTCATTCACCCATTCATGCAGAGTTTGTACCTACTGAATGCCAGGCACTGTACTTGGCCCTGGACGGTACCTGGGATGTCACAGCTCTTCAGGAAAGCATCTGACCTGACTCGTCCAGACGCTCCTGGACAAGGGATCAATTGAGCCAACAGGCCAGTGAACAAATAAAAACAATTCTGGGCAACAGTCCAACACAGTCTGTGAGGGGCTTCTCTCCCTTCTCTATTCTATGTGACTCTTTCATCCCACAGCTATTTATGGAACATCCACTATATACCAAGCACCTTTCCAGGCCCAGGGGATATGGCAATGAACAAAACAAAACCAAAAGCCTGTCCTCACAGAGCTTACATTCTAGAAGCAGAGACAGACAAATAAATAAAGTATACAATAATTATTTTTGGTCCTGATAAGTGCAATTGACTGTCTGTGCCTCAGTTTCCTCATCTAGCAAATAGGGATAATAATGTATTCATAGGGAGATTGTAAGAATTAAATGAATTAACTCACATAAAGCATTTTGATCCATGCCTGGCTCATATGTGCTCAATAAACATGAGTCATTATTCTTGTGATCGTTATCCTGGCTGCTACCCAGCATTCAGGCGTCCATAACTTAGCAACGGCATGCAGCTTTCGTGGAGTCTTGGCTAGTATGCTTGGCAAACCACGCACCCACGCATGGCAGCTCTGGGTGAAGATAAATCCTGCTTTGTTTAAGCTCGACAAGCGGAAACAGAATACTGACACAGTTTTCTTCCCTGCTGGACAAAGTCCACACAGCATGTTCAATGCTTTTTAAAATTAGAGGGGAAACAAAAAGGATTAGGACACAATGGAGAATTTTCATCAAGAGGGCAAGAGCTACATTTAACCCATCAGAGACCCTCTCAAGAAGTATGGTGAGGTGCAAGGACATAATGGAATATATTCGTGGTTCAAATCTTAGTCTATCACTTAGGTGGTGCCCTGGCAAGAGTCATTTTTTTTCTCCCTGAGCTAAAATAGGCTAAGAGAATGCACAGGGTGCTGTGAAGAACAAATGCACGTGTCTGGAATATAGTAATTGCTCAATTAATGTAGTTTACTCCTCTGCCTTTCTTAAAAAGAATAAATAGTTTCTAAGCTGGAGTTGCAAAAGCTGTATACATTACTTTTTGAATCTGAGCCTCAATTAGAAAGAAAATGCTCATAGATAAAAATTTAAGGGTAATAAGTCTTTTGTAGGCAACTAATAAAAATAACGAATAAAGGCATAAAACAGGTGCACATTAGTTAAGAATGGCATTTAAAAGAATGGCATTTAGTTAAGAACTAAACATGGGGAAAGGGGGAAAGGACTCCCAAGTCTCCATCCAGAATTAGCCAAATATCAATGAGAGAAAGAAGAGATATGATCTATTTTTGCAAACATACTACCTACCACCCAGGAGGAGAAGACATGTGTTCTACTTGCCTTTAGCCAGACTACTGGAGGAAATATATCAGAATTGTTGCCAACTCCTCTCAGAAAACATTTTTGAAAGAAACTACAAGAAAAGAGAAGCTTTACCAAGACCAAACAAGTTCCAAAAATCTGCCGAAGCAGCAAAGGTATTTTTATGTATGTTCACAGCTCCAGAATTAACTCAGAAAATAAAATCCCAAACACACACACACACACACACACACACACACACACACACACACACACACATTTCTGCACTTATTTTTAATGCATTAAGAACAGCACAAGGGCAAATCTTGGTTTCCCAAGATAGATTCTTGGGAATCAAATCCCAACATTCTTTTCGAATCTTGATGGAAACCTCAGATTTTTGTGAGTTTTGCAAACCTGCACAGGCACGACATAACCAGCTCTGAACGGCTAAGGGCAAGTAAAGGCCATTAATGCAAGGTCAGAGGGCTAGCAGAAGCAAAACCACAATCAAGTCAATTTGAAGAACAGCTAATGGAAGCCTCTAAAAGGAAATTAGGAGAACGCATCCCAAGTGAGACTCTGTAAGGTTTTCTGACAATTCCTGGAGCACTCACAGTGCAGGGGCAACTTCTTCCTAAACATGCCCCATCCACCAACCTTTGGGGTCAGGGGGCCCGAGTTACACCCACAGCTCTGATCTCTAGTTATGGAACCCTGGTTATGTTACTAAAGTTGCCAGTTTCTCAGTTTCCTCATCTGTGAAATGGGTGTGATATTTAAACTTGAGGGCCTTAAATCAGGTCATGCTTATGAAAATGCTTTGTAAGCCCTAGAGTCTTGTACACAGGCAAGTGAGTATTGTATAATGCACATACTGGGAGATTTTCTTACATTTTTCCTAGCACAAAATGGAATATGTACAGTCTTCAGTAAATACAGCCACAGTTAATCTCAGAGCCCCAAACTGTCCTTTTTAGGTAACACTGGGCTTTGGCAATGCTTCATGCATTGGGAGAAAAGAAAAACGAACACCCCACGCGGAGATCAGCAGGACCCAGACATGTTCTAATTAGCTTGCCTGGAAACACAGCTAGCCTAGCAACAAGGCTCAGAACGATCACGTTCTTAAAGAGACCAGAACTTTCAGGGTGGGTACATGTGGCCTTTCCATTCTAGGCCTCTCAGGGCCCAAAGTCTCTGGTCGAGTGGGGGTGCCCACAGGAAGGCCTGCAGACCCAGTGCAGTCGAAAGATAGCAGGTGCTGGAAGCAGACAGTTGGGCGAATTCTCATTGCATCACTCAGCAGCTGTTGGAGTGAGGATAAACTACACCAACTCTCTGAACCTAATCTCCCTCACCTGTAGTATGGGCAGAACACCACTGTCTTAGTGTCCTAGGGCTACTATACCAAAGTTCCACTAAACCAGTGGCTGAAAGCAATAGGTACGTACTGTCTCGGTTCTGGAGGACAGAAGTCCAAAATCAAGGTGTCAGCAGGGCCACCTCCAAGGAAAGATGCTTCTTTGCCTCTTCCAGTTTCTGGTGTCTGTGGGCAACCCTTGGTGCTCCTTGGCTTGTGGGTACTTGTCTCCAAACTTGGCCTCTGTCATCACATGGCCTTCTCCCTGTGTGTCTCTTCTCCCCTTCTTACAATAAACTAATCATATCTGCAAAGACCCTATTTCCAAATAAAGTCACAGGCACAGCCACTGGGGGCTAGGATTTCAATATTTCTTTTGGGAGGACATGCAATCATAGATGTAATGCACTTAGGCCTTCCAGAATAACTGAGGACAATAGGGAACTGCTACAGCGTTTCCCAAGTAACACCTAGACCCACTGGGGAAAGGGAACACAGCTCTCCAGGAAGCTTTACAAAGTCCTTGCAGACAGACAGAGCCCTTGCGGAAGCGCACCCCTGCTAAACCAAAAGAAGACAAAAGAGGGAGAGAAAAGTCTAGTGACTCAAAAATATATTTTTCTCCATGGCACATACGTAACATTAGCAACCAGTGGGAAAATATAATTATCATAATACATTTTCTTAAAGGTTGGTTTCTATATCTTCAACCACATTAAAATGTGAATTTTGCCCAAATCAAGAAATAGCTTGAGAAGTGTAAAAAACGGGAAAGAGATTATAGTAAAATCAATATTAGCAAGAGTGAAATTGCTAGACTTGATGCAATAAAAACCTTCCAAAGCCAAGAAAAGAGATCTCATAGTAAAATTATAATAAATTACTTTAGTTTTATCACTTGGTAAATTGCTTGAATATTAGTGTCATGGAGGCTATATTTCCTTTCAACCAGAGAACACATTTGGGCCTTTGCTCTAGTGGAAATCAGATTAGGCCTGCATCGTTTAGGCGATGTTATCTTATTAGCTGGTAGAGAAGCTCATTATTTTAAATGTGGCTCCACTTTCTTCCCCTCTCAGACTTTTCTCCAAGCCATCACTTTTTATTTAGTTGCTGGGACCTGGTCCTGCTGCCTGGATGCCCCTCCTTGGTGGTAAAGTCCCCTGGAAGGAACACAGAGGACCAGTGAAACCTCTGCCCCTCCCTCCACATCTGGGGGTTGAGGTCAGGTGGCATGAAATATCTGTGGAAAGTGTTGAAAATTCTTTGTCCTTATACATCCTTCCATGGCCAACATCCCACTTCATTACAGATCCTTGGCTCTGAAAATTGAATACAAAGGAAGCCTCATCTTTGCACTCTAGGTTGGGTGACTCTGCTGCTGGGAAAGTCAGGGACTAGGGCAAGGAGACCCCTGCAGCATGGTATGGTTCTTAGAGGATGGCTCAAAAATATCTTTTTGAGTCACTAGACTTTTCTGTCCCTCTTTTGTCTTCCTTTGGTTTAGCAGGGGTGCGCTTCCACAAGGGCTCTGTCTGGAAGGGCTTTGTAAAGCTTCCTGGAGAGCTGTCCTCCCTTTCCCCAGTGGGTCTAGGTGTTGCTCAGAAAACCCTTTAGCAGTTCCCTATTATCCTATTGTCCATCTTCCAAAAGCCTTCCTAGTTCTTCTTTCTGTCTTTAGATCTGGAAACCCACAAGCATTTTGTTATGTTACCATTCAACAGCTATTTGCTTCTTGCTGACTACGTGCCAAGCATCTGGCTAAGCTCTGAGGACGTAGCCCTATATAAGACGAGGTCTGGGCTCTAAGGGAGCTGACATTTTAGTGGAGGAGACAGATTATACCAGGAAATGTGCAAACAAACTTGTGAACAATAAGATTATTTCAGAGAGTAAAATCAGGGTCAGAAGCCCCAGAGGTCGGGGATGGGGTAGGGTTCTCCTCCTGCAGGGTGCTCAGAGAAGGCCCCTCTGAAAAGGTGTCATCTGAGGTAGACTCTGGATGATGTGGGGCCAAAACCCTAAGAAAATCTGGGGCAGAGGGAGCAGGCAGTCAAGGCCCCAGGCCCCAACTGGAGATGACCTCCGTGATCTCAAGGAACAGACCAGCTAATGTAGTCACAGTGAGGTGAGCAAGGGGCAGAGGAGGGAGATGGGATGGGGTGCGAGCCTTTCCAAGGCAGGAAAGGAGATGGAACTTTATTCAGAGGGCAAGGGGAAGCCTTTGGAGGAGAATGACGTGATCTGATTGGACTTCCCAGAAAGATTCTCTCTGGCTGCCACCTGCATGACTGGAGGTGGGAAGGGCAGAGAGCCTAGGAGGAAAGCTTGGCCACCACACAGGAGTGGCCAGGAGGACAAGGATGGGGCCAAGGACATGGATGGGAAGGGATGGATTCACCAACACCCTTTTCCTCCAGCCTCTTCCCCTCCCTGCCTAAAGGCCCAGGGGGTCACTTGTTTCCCAATTGTCACAGGACTGAGTGCCACTCACACTGCCTTGCTTCCCACAAACCCAACAATGAGAGGGCACATTGGCCTTACCCCATCCCTTCCATGCTGCCCCTAAGCAGAAGAGTCCCTTTCATCTCCAAAATTTTATTATTGTTAGTCCAAATTTCACGAAGATATAGACAGATGAAACAAAAAAAGACCCCAAAAAGGGAAAGTTACAAAGGTTAAACAATATGACAAAACAGTAACACTTTTGATCTCTACAGGGCTGTAGAGTGCAGTGGTTTAGATTAGAACATGTGCACTGGAGCCTAGGAGGTCCGGGTTCCAATCCTGCCTCCCTCTCCCAGCAGCTCTGAAACTGGGGGTGAGCTGTAGGACATCTCTGAGCCTCCGTTTCTTCACCTGAAGATCAGAGCCACTGACAGCCAAGCAGACCCCGCTCCAGGCCTGCTTTCTCTGGAGAAAATTCACAGAGACTAGAGCAGTGGTGGATGAGGGGCCCCCACTGCCGGTTGAATTCTAGGGCAGTGCTGAGATGCCGCAAGGCCAGATGTCAGATTCGGGGAGACGGACCCTGACCCATAGGCTACGGCGCTTCTCTTAATTGTGAGAGCCCCAGACCCTCCACCGGTTCAAAACGGCACCATGAGGGAGAGGACAGCTGGCTCCAGCCCACCTGGCCACCTCGGTGCTCGCAGCATCCACATGCTTCACACTCAGTGACACTCCGGCCACTCCCCTGGCATAGCCGGGACCTGGGGTCCAGGCCCTGCAGCTGCCCAGGATTAACCACCTTGAGCACTGGCTAGAGGGGTTTCCCCAGAGCTCGAAGAGCAGCCAGCTTCGTTGGGGGAAAGCCATCCTGCAGGGGATCACCTAACCTCTCACCAGCTTTGTACCTGGCACCATTAAGTAGGTTCTCAGTAAGTGGCAGCTGCTGTCATCATCATCATCATCATCATCATCATCATCATCATCATCATCTCCAGGACCTGCCCCTGGCTGAGAGCCAGAAATCCAGGTATCTTGGGCACCCCACACTTATCACCCTGAGTAGGAGGTTCACCCACACACTCCTCTCCTTCAGACCCTGCTGTGTTGATATGGCCACACAGATGCCCTCCCCCATGTCACCCTCTTCACCACATGTAGGTTAGCAAGTGCCATCAAGGAAGATCATAGGTGTCCCCTGTCCCATATATGCGGTCTTCAGACTTCTTCCTTCCACAGAAGTCATTTGAGCGCTTTCTGTGATCTTGAACTCTCCTTTCCCTTCTGCCTATACTCAGGGCAAAAGCACTAATCTCTATCTGACTCAAAGTCCTTCTTTTATAATTTAATTTATGTTGAATTTCCCCCTTTACTACCCTAACTTAACTGTAAAGGAGAAATAAAGTGAAAGGAATGCATGACAAAAGAACATGTATTTCAAAAATAAGTTTTCAGGCATGACCACAAATGCTTGTACATTTTAGAGTCACGCAATAAGAAGTTGAATATTGTTGACAGTTTTTCACCTGGACATTTTGGAATAAGAATTAAATAAGTTAATTTGTATGTAAATGCAGAATCATGACTGCACAGCTACTTGTGCACACTAGCTATTGATTCAAACTACAAATGGTACACACCTTTGGTGACCATTCTCAAAATGGGAACAACCCTTGGTAAAATTCCAAACCAAACAAGGCACACTTCCCCCTCAAAATACAGGGTAATTGCATTCCTGAAAAATTCCGTGTAAATTAAACCATACGGAGTTTGAGGACCAATTACCTTGTAAGCAGGTTCTTCACCTACATGAACCTCTGGCAGGTAGATCACAAGATGTGGAGGACATGGAAAAATTCTTCCCTAGGAACTGCAGACATCTAGCCTTTCTTCCAGCTCACCAAATGCCTTGAGTGCCTTTTTCAATCATGGTGAGAAGCAAACATCCCACTATCCATTTCTAAATGTCCCTTAGAGGGTAGGACCATCTCCAAAGAGAGCTGCTGCTATAGGAAACATGGGATTTCAACATAATGATGAGAATAATGACCAGCTTACCTACCACTAACTGTGCCTGAGATACAGTGCTCTTTCTTTGGAGGCAGTGAGCGCCCTACATCTGGAGGGTTTCCAACAAGGGATGGGCAACTGTGGGAGGATGTTTTAGAGAGGAAACTCAAGCCCTAGGTGGTGATTTTTATCATCAACCATTAGGATTTCTTTGAAACCAGAGATTCTATGAACCAAGATTCTATATCGTAACTAAATTAGAAAATACTTATAAAGTCCTCAGCACATGCTGAGCACATTCTATGTTTTCAAATCCATGGTTTCTATCATAATTATAATTTCTGCAACTAAGAGTCTCCCAGGAACCATAATAGAACACAAGGACTTGAAAATCTCAAAGGACCCCAAATCTAGTTGATTTGGGGATTTCCAAAAGCCAAGAAAGGCCAGGCATACCTCTGGCTAAGTATTTTTTACTAAACATACCCATTTCTAACCTAAAGTCAACCTCTCCTGGCTCAGCTCATCAGGTTCCAAGGCTAGTCCGTTTTATGTACTAAATAGCCTACCAAAGTCTATTTAACCAACATTATGACTGAGCCTGTTCTAGAAGATGCAACCTGTATTTTTTCTTCTCTCTCATTAATTAATTGATCCACTCTTTCATTCAAAAATGTAACTGATCTGGATCAGGTCCTATTATAGACACCAGGGATATATATGAAACCACAGAAAAAGACTTGAACTGAAGCTACATTTTAATGGTTAAGAGAGACAATAAAGAAGATGCTTTAAGATAATAAGTGCTATGAAGAATAAATGCTGTGATTGATCTGTAGAGAGGGGGATAAGGAAGGTCTTACCTTAGAGTAGTCAGAGAAGGTTTCTCTAAGGGGTGACAACAGAACTGAGATCAGAACGATGGTGAAGACAAGAAGGGAGCACATCTTAAGCAGAGGTAGCAGCTACAAAGCCCCTGGGCTGGACGTGAGCTTGGCATGTTGGAGGAATAGAAAAAAGACCTGGGTTTGGAGCATGGTGAGCAAGAGAGAGAGTGTGGAGGGGAAGCTGGAGGGGTAGGTAGGGGCCAAATCATACAGGGTCTTCCATGGGTAGGAGCTGGACTTTATTCCAGCCATAAATTTCTCATTGTTGTAAATGAGATTTCAAGAGCACCTCTGACATGCACCCAAGGGAGAGATACAGATCTCCTGGCCCCATGGGCTGGGGGCTCCAGGCGCTGGGATGGAGGTGGAATTACAGCAGCAGAAGCTGGGCTATAGCGATAGTGATTCCAAAGTCGGCAGCCAAGGTCAGGGGTTAGATAAGGAGTGAAAGTAGAAGACAGAGAAGGCAGGTACTGTGAAAGGGGAAGGAGATTGGGAATATATGGCCCAAGGCGTGGGATTCTTGGTGAGGTTTCAGCCAGCGGCAGAGCTAAGTTCATAAGAAAAGTTATTTATACACTTCCTCTGGCCGCATGACTTAACCCACTTAATACTTAACCCAATCTTAGGAAGAGGGTTTTACCCGTGAGCTTGTCAGCCTTTCTCTAATATTACCCGGGCAATCACAGCTTTTGACACATCTGTTTCCATTGTTGTTCACCCTGAATGCACATCTGGCAGCCTGGCATCAAGGAATACCTTTCAAAGCGTCAGAGGATGCTTAATGAATACTCCCTGACAATGATGTATGAGTCTCAGCCTTCCTCATGAAAAGGTAGGACAAAGCCTGAAACACCAGCTTCGAGCCGGGGTGGGAGGCAGACTGCGGAGAGGCTGCTTTTGGTTACAAAGGGTAGTAAGGCTTGACACTCACACCCAAGGAGCCAACAGACCCCTTCTGTTCTGGAACCCCAATCCTCGACGACTCCTGTGCTGGGCACCCCCCATGCCAGACACCCCCCATGCTGGTCTCTTTCACCCGTAAATCAAAACAGTATGTTAGAATTTCAGTTTTGAGTTTTGTTTTTGTTTTTGTTTTTGTTTTGTATTTTGAGGTGGCACCATCCCTTCTTCCAGGGGAGGGGGAAAAAAGTGCAGAAGATGATACATCATTTGCAACACAAAAGAGATCTATACGATAGACCAAACGGCAGGCAGATCCTCCACTGACGGGCCACAGGGTGATTTTATAAGGTTCATGGATGGTTTTGATTTGAATTAGTATGCATTTATTTTAATGTGCATGAGGAAAAAATGTAACTAGCCCCACAAACCATGGTAGGATAAGTGTAAGTTTAAAAATAAAAATAATTTATTTATACAATATTTTTAAAAAATTATTACTCAAATAATAGTATGGAAGACACTGATACTACAACAACAACAATAAAGGTAAATAAAGGTGTTTCTTGGATGCCTGCAGCTTGCTGCAATAGTCATGGCTACAGCTTTGGCCAAAAGTAAACTGGGGCTGGGGGTTGAGTTTCTGGGCATTAGGGAGCACCATCCAACCAACATGGTGGGTCCATGTGGGTGCACAAACGCTAACATGCACACACCTTCCTATGTGGGTTACAGCGTGGGCTCTCCTTCGGTTATGCCCCCCACCCAGCTTTCTGCGCATGCCTCTCCTGACAGATGGGGCACTGTGGGTTGTGAACTCCTTTGGGAGAGGACACATCCTATTTATCGTGCCCCCACCCCATCCCCTCAACCACAGTAAATGTGCTGTAAATGCACACAGCCTAAAGAGCTCATAAGGTATGGAGGTGTGGTCCAGAGCAGACAGCCCATGGTGGGCTCCTGACCCTGCCTCTCACTGATTCTGAGATTTTGAGCAAGTAACTTGACCTCTCTGTGCCTCAAATTTCTTCAACTACAAAATTAGAATTAAAATAGTACCTACCTCAGTGAGTTGTGAAAATTAAATGAGTTAATAAACGTAAAACACTTAGAACAGTGCCTGCCTATTTCCTAATATTGTCCTTTTTCTCATCTTCAACCTCCACACAAAAGAGAGAATGACTTCAAAGTAATAAGGTATCAGTCCTCTGATTATATGTATGTATGCAATCAAGGAGCAAATGCTCACAAAGAATTTTAATTGTCTTTTTACCTGCCTGTCACTCTGACTAAACTTTATACTCCATAAGACTGAACATTCTTTTCAGAGTTGTAGCCCCAGACTCAGCTCTGGGTTGGACACACATTAATTACCTACCAAACACTTGGTTGGTGTTTGAATGAATGAACAAATGAATGAACAAATTTCCCTCTCATGAAATCCTGGGATGTCCCTGTGATAGTTAATTTCATGTGTCAACTTTGCTAGGTTATGATGTCCAGTTGTTTGGTCAAGTAAGCTCTGACATGATTATTACTGTGAGGATATTTTATAGATGGATTTGCATCTACAGCTGATTGCATCTACAATCAACAAAGGAAATTGTCCTCAGCAATGAGGAAAGTTTCTTCATTCAATCAGCTGGAGCTCTTAAAGCCAGAACTGAGGACTGCAGAAGTCAGAAAGAATAATCACTATTTCAGCCAGCCAGCTTCTCCTGGGGAATTCAACTTCACCTTCATTATAGTTTCCAACTTGCAGCCTACCCTATGGAACATGGATTTGCCATGGTTGCATAAGCCAATTCCTACAATAAATCTCTTAATCGTTACGTAGATATTTGTATAGAGAGAAAATCTTATGCTGCTTCTTTTTCTCTGGAGAATCCCAATGCAGTCCCTTTTTAATATAATGGCATTAGCATGCACAATTATCACCAAGCAGTCTTGACATATCAGTCTTGCCTCCTTTTTATAGAACACTTCAGCATTCTAAGAATGCACACCTTTTCCAAGAACAATGGGGAAGGGTGGCGAGAAGCCATGTAGAAGCTATGGGTATAATGCATGTGAAATTGTTCATCCCTGGGAAACCTCATGGGAGGTTATTTTTATCCTCAGATGCATTTAGACACAGGAGGCTCTTGCATGATCAATTTAAATTCAAGATCAGCAAATGAACATTACACAGAGGGATCAAGAACAGCATGCCTGACCTGTTTCCAGGAAGAGAGGCAGGCCACAACTCCAATTACTTCTAGCAGAATTACAAGTCAACATGCTATTTAAATTTAAAATCAAAGAACTTTTCCAGAGAAAAGACTCGTGGAGCTAAAAAAGTATAAACTTCTCATATTACAGATGAGGATACTGAGGGCCAGAAGGAAGTTACTGGACCAAAGTCAAAGGAGTCACTGTTGGCCGAACCAGGATTCGAACCCAGGACCCCTTCCTCCTAGTCCAACACCTTTCTTTGCTGCCTGCTGATTTAAAGTTAAAATCATTATCAGAGGGTCTCTTACAAGCCTGCTGATCTGTGAAAGCAAGTGGAACACATGTTTCACTTGTCCATGACTAAAAATAGATACTCGCACTTGCACGCCAATGAGCCAGTTTTTGAACTTCAACATGATTTTGATGCTGCTACTGATTTGGAAACTAATGTGATGGAAGCGTGGTTTATGCATCTGCAGAAGTTGGATAGTGAGGCCATTAACTTTTCATATTTTAGTGCCAAACAAGGACATCTTTTCTTCTTTTCAGTTCTACCAGATGGTTACAGGTTCACCTCACTTTTTCCCAGTTGGGTGTGCCTGTTTGCTTGCAAACTGCATTATGTTTTAAGTGCACCAGAGGAAGGTGACTATCCACAATTTATAAATAGCTGACTATTTATAAAAATAAATAATCCTTCCATACTGTCATATGACTGTAGAATTAGAATAATACTAACCATTTTTGGAGGACAAATATGTTGTAGGGATTATGCTAAGTGCTTTACGTGTGTAATCTCATTTACTCCACACAACCACCCACGATTTAGTTTCAATATTGCCATTTTATAGATGAGAACAATGAGGCATTGTAGTAGACAGATCCAAAAATGGCCCCCAATGATCCCCAACTCTTGGTATCCAAACCCTCTAGTAATGCCCTTTCCTTGAGTGTGGGTGGAACCTATGATTTGCTTCTAACCAATAGAATATGTCAAAGCTGATGGGGTGTCACTTCCATGGTTATGTTACATGGGATTGTGACTTCTGTCTTGCTAGGAGACTCTCTATATTGGCTCTCTTCCTTGTTAGCTTTGATTAAATAAGTGACCTGTGCCAGTTTGGATGTATTATGTCCTCCAAAATGCCATTATCTTTGAAGCAATTTTGTGGGGGCAGACATATTAATGTCGATTAGGTTGGAATCCTCTGATTGTTTCCATGGAGATGTGACTCAATCAACAATGGGCAAGACTTTTGATTGGATAATTTCCATGGAGGTATTACCCCACTCATTCAGGATGGGTCTGAATTAAATCACTGGAGCCATATAAAATAGCTGACGAACAGAAGGAACTCAGAGCTGCAGCTGACAGACACATTTTGAAGACGGCCATTGGAAACTGACACTGACATTTTGGAGAACGCCAATTTGAAATGCAACCTGGGAGCTAGCAGATGCCAGCCACATCCTTCCCAGCTAACAGAGGTTTTCAGACACCATCAGCCATCCTTCAGTGAAGGTACCCTGTTGTTGATGCCTTACCTTGTACACTTCACAGCGTTAAGACTGTAACTTTGTAACCTAATAAACCCCCTTTATAAAAGCCAATCTATTTCCGGTATTTTGCATAATGGCAGCATTAGCAAACTGGAACACCACCCTAAAGAGAAGCCAGAAACTGAGGCTGGCCTCCAGTGGATAGCCTGCAAGGAGCTGAAGCCCTCATCCCCTTCTCCTGCAAGCAACTGAATCCTACCATCAACCACATGCATTTGAAAGCAGATCCTTCACCAGATGAGCCTCAGATGAAACCCCAAACCTGGCTGACACCTTGATTGCAGCCTTTGAGAGACGTGTGTCTGGAGTCCAGAGGAAAGCTCAGGACATATAGTATTATATGTTTCATGGTATTATCACAAACATGGAAACTGAATGAGATACACAGGGCAAGTGTTTAGCCTGGTATCTTACTCTAAATGACTCAATTCAAGTTCCATCTCTTATAGGTCAGTTTATTAACAGCTTATGCCTCCAGTCCTGAGCTTTCCTCTGGACCCAAGAACTACGTACTCAACTGTCTACTCAATGGTTCTACATGTATATCTCTGTTAGATCCTCAAGCCACACATATGCTCTCCATATCCCTCACCCACCCTGCCCAACAACCTGGTCCTTCACTGCTTCTCTTCTCTGGGAAAGGCGTATTTAAGGCTGTATTAGTTAGAGTTCTCTAGGGAAACAGAATCAATGAGAGATATTATAAATATAAGATTTATAAAAGTGTCTCATGCAACTGTGGGTATGCATGAGTCCAAATTCTGTAGGGCAGGCAGCAAACTGGCAACTCCAATGAAGACGTTCGATGAACTCCTCAGGAATGAACCGGCAACTTTGACTAACATGTTCGAAGAGCTCCTCAGGAAATGAACTGGCAAATTCGACGCACTCCTCAAGAAACACTTCACTGGTCAGCTGAAGAAGAAGTGAAGGTCCTCTATCTGTCTTGCTTAAAAGTCTTCAACTGATTGGATTAAATCCAGCTGACTGCATTTTCTCATTGTGGAAGACATGCCCTATGTTGACATAATCAGTCACAGCTTCAGCCAATTGACTGATGATTTAATAAACCAGCCTGTTGGTTTATTAACCAGCCACAAATATCCTCCCAGTAACGGTTAGGCCAGTGCTTGCTTGACCAGACAGCTGGGTACCATCACCTGGCCAAGTTGACATGTGAACCTAACCATCACAAAGACCTAACATTTAGAGTGCTGCCTTGATACCTTTGAGCCCTGCTGGGCCCCCAAAGCCTAACTGAGTTCCCCTCTCTTACCAGATATCCCCACCTACCCCAACCCTACCATCCAGAAAAGCTCCCCACCCAGCTAATTCCCTATCAACCAGACCAACTGCACTCCACCCAGTCTTCAACCTAACAAGTTTTCACCTCCCTTGCAGCCTGCAGAATTATTCAAACAAGCAATCACATCCTTCCATGGGGACTAGGGGCACCACACCCTCTTGTTACTACAAAGCTTGCCTCTCACAGCCCCTGATAGTTCACTGTAGTCCTGAATGCAACCCCACAAAGTCCTGCATGGCATGGAGCATTCCTTCCCCACCATGAGTCTATGTGACTAGTAAACTGCAGTCAATTCCATCTGTCTTGTGCTGGATGTTGTGTATTTAGTCATCTCACTATCTAGGGTGGAGGATCCCTTCTTCACCAATGGTGTGGTAGGAAGTGATCTCAACAGAGGGAAATACCTTACATCTGGTTACAGAAGTCAGAAACTTGGAAGTCAACCTGGACCCCTTCCTCTCATACACCCTGCCTTAGCCAATCCATTATCAAGTCCTCTTGATTTTTCTCCCTCAATCTCTCTCAAACCTGTCTATTTTGCTTTTTTCTCTACTGCCATCAGCTTGATCTTTTGCTTGGACTCTTGCAAGAGCTGCCTAACTCTCTCCATATCCAGTTTGCCCATTCTAACCTCTTCTCCACATTCCACAATAATTATATTTATCTCCTTTTAAAAAGTGAAATTTTTATTAAAGTATAGCACTGTGTTCAAAAAAGTACACAAATAATAAGGGATTGATGGATTTTCACAAAGTGAACCCACCCACATAACAAGCAACCCAGATCAGGAAACAGAACATGGTCTGTACCTCTAGAAACCTTGTACGGTGCCTCTTCTAGACACTACCACCTTTATTGTTTCAGTGTTGCATTATACAAATATACTACAATTTATTTATCTGTTCTTCTGTTGATAGATACTTGGGTTGCTTTAAGTTTGGGGCTAATATGAATAGTGCTGGTATTTACATTCCAGTGCATACACTTTGGTGAATATATGTATGCACTTTTGATGGGTATATACCTAGGAGTGCAAGTCTTTGGTCATAGGGTAGGTGTACATTCAACTTTTACAGACACTGCCAAACCATTTTCCAAAATATTTCTACTAATTGACATTCCAGCCAGCAACGGATGATTTCTCTGGTTTTTCCACATTCTTCTCAACACTGGGCATCAGCCAACATTTTCAACTTTAGCCATTCTAGTGGGGGTAAGTCTTATATCATTATGGCTCTAATTTGCATTTCTCTAATTTCTAGTAAGGTTGAGTTTTTTTTCCCATGTGTATTCTGGCCATTTGTATCTCATTCTTGGTGAAGTAAATGTTCAAATACTTTGCCTATCTTTCTATTTAAGTTGCCTGCCTTTTTATTTTTGATTTGAAAGAGTTTTTATATGAGTCCTTTGACAAATATATGTTTTGCAAATATCTTCTTTCATCCTGTGTACTGTATTTTCATGCTCTTAATGGTATCTATTGAAGAACAGAAGTCCTTAACTTTAATGTAACTCAATTTACCAATATTTTCTTCCTTTATGTTTAAAGATTTTTGTATCCTATTTAAAAATTCTTTTTCCAGCCCAAGGTCATGAAACTGCTTTCTTATGTTTTCTTCTTAAAGGGATTTGTTTTTGTTGATATTGCTGTTTTGCTTTGGTTTTGCTTTTTTTGTTTTTCACATTTCAATACACAATCAACCGTTATCTTTTTCCGTATGGATATCCAATTGACCCAAAACCTTTTATTGAAAAGAACATCATTTCACCACCATGCTGCAGTGCCACCTTATAAATTAAGTGACTATCTGTGCGTGGGTGTGTTTCTGGGCTCTCTATTTTGGTTTATCAGACTTTTTTTATTAATCCATATGGCACAGTTTTAATTGCTATAGTTTTTGATAGACTTTGGTACGTATACAACCTTCACCTCTTTTTTCTTCTTCATGATTGCTGTGCTGATTTGAATCTATTATGTACCCCACAAAATCCAAGTTCTTTTAAACCAATTTTGTAAGTTCAGACTTATTGTGGGTGGGATCTTTTGATTAGGTTGTTTCCATGGAGATGTGACCCCATCCATTCTAGGTGGGTCTTAATTAGTTTATTGGAGTCCTTAAGAAGCTGAGGGAGAGAGAGAGAGCTCAGAGATGACACAGACCCAGATGCTTGGAGATGCAGACAGAAAGATGTTTGGAGATGCTACGCTAAGAAATGAAGCCCAGAGTTTTGCCCCAGAGAAGCTAAGTGAGAATCCAGAGATGCTTAGAGAGAAAACACCTAGAGACATTTTGGAGACAGCCATTGAAACCAGAGCCAGGAGAGAAGCTAAGACAGAAGCCCAGAGACATTTTGGAGAAAGCCATGGAAACCAGAAGCTAACCCTGTAAGAGGCCAAGCAGACTCTGGCTACATGCCTTCCTATGTGACAGAGGAACCCCAGACGACATCAGCCTTTCTTCAGAGAAGGTATCGTCATATTATGCATTAATTGGAACATATTCATGGTCTTAGGACTGTAAATTTGTGAGCTAATAAACCCCCATTGTAAAAGCCAATCTATTTCTGGTATATTGCATTCCGGCAGCTTTTTAGCAAACCAGAGCAACTGTGTTAGCTAATCTTAGCCTTTTGAATTTCCACATAAATTTTAGAATCAACTTGTTGATGTCTACACCCCCAAAATGGGGGAATTTTAATTGGGTTTGCATTGAATCTTTAAATTAATTTGGGGAAAAAAATCCATTTTCACAAAAATTTTGGAGCAGCAAAATAATTGAAATGAAAAACACAATAGACAAATTCAACAGCAAATATGAAAAGGCAGAAAAAAAAAGATCAGCAAACTTGAAAACAAGAAATCACCCAGTGAGAGGAGCAGAAAACAAAGTAATGAAGAAAAGCGAGCAGAGCCTAAGGTACCTGTGGGACACCATCAAGCACACCAACATATGATACACTGTAGCCCCAGAAGGACAAGAGAGAGAAAAAGAGGCAAAAAAAAGTGTTTGAATAAATAATAGCTGAAAACTTCCCAGATAATGATGAAAAACATAAATATACACATCCAGGAATTTCAACAAACTCCAAGCAGGACAGACTCTAAGGGACCTACACAAGCACATGTTATAGCAAAATTGTCTAAATCTGAAGACAGAGAAGATTTTGAAAGCAGCAAGAGAGAAGCATTCTGTCATGTTCAAGGGATCCCCAATAAGATTAGCAGTGGTTTTCTTATCAGAAACCATGGAGGCCAGAAGACAGTGGGGTGGCATTTTTAAAGTCCATAAGGAAAAAACTCTCAATCAAGAATTCTATATCTGGAAAAAATTATCCTTGAAAACTGAAGGAGAAATTAAGACATTTACAGATAGACAAAAGCTGAAAGAGCTCATGACCAGAAGCCCTATAGGAAATGCTAAAGGGAATCATCCAGGCTGAAATATTAGGACACTAGAGAGTAACTCTCAGCCATAAGACGAAATAAAGGTCTTATGTTAAAGGTAACTAAATAGTTAAATTTAAAGTCCTGTATGATTGTACTTTTGGTTTGTAACTGCTTTTTCCCCTTATATGATTTAACAGACAAATGTTTAAAATGACATTTTAAATCTATGCTAATGAGCATACAATGTATAAAGACGTAATCTGAGACAATAACGTAAAGGGAAAGAGACAGAGATATATAGTGTTACAGAGTGTGTATATTACTGAAACTAGGTTGTTACTAGTTTAAGATGTTCATTGTAATTATAAAGACAGCCACTAAGAAAATAACTAAAAAATATACATGAAAAGGAAACAAGAAGGGAATCAAAATATTACACTACAAAAAAAGAAGTCACTAAATTTTAAAAAGGCAGTAATGGAATAACTGGGGAACAAAAAAACATACGAGACACACAGAAAACAAATAGCTAAATGGCCAAAGTAAACCCTTCCTTCTAAGTTATTACCTTAAATGTCAATGGATTAAACTCCCCTATTAAAAGTCAGAGATTGACACTTTAGAAGAAAAAGATGAACCATCTATATGCTCTGTACAAGAGACTCGTTTTAGGTACAAGTGACAAAGGCATTGAAAATAAAAGGGTTGAAAAAGATATTCCATGGAAAGAGTAACCACAAGAGAGCCAGAGTGGCTATATGATTGTCAGACAAAATAGATTTTAAGTCAGAAAAGATTACAAGCAACAAATAAGGATATTATATATTGACAAAAGGCTCAATCCAGCAAGAAGATAGAATGATTATAAATACATACGCACCTCACAAGAGAGCCCCAAAATATACCAATTAAAAATTGAAGACTTGATGGTAGAAATAGAGAGTTCTACAATAATAGTTGGGAACTTCAAAACACCAGTTTCAATAATTTATAGAGCATCTAAACAGAAGACCAATAAGGAAATAGAGGACTTGAACAACACTATTAACCAATTAGACCTAATGGACATATATAGAACACTCCACCGAACAACAGAAGAATACACATTCTTCTCAAGTGCACATGGGACATTTTCCAAGATAGACCATATGTTAGGCAACAAATCAAATCTTAATAAATTTAAAAATATTGGAATTGTACAAAGTATCTTCTCAGACCACAATGGAATAAAGCTAGAAATAAATAACAGAAGGAAAACTGGAAATTTTACAAATATGTGGAAATTAAACAGCACACTATTAAACAACCAATGGGTCAAAGAGAAAATAACAAAGGAAATTAGAAAATATCTTGAGATGAATGATAATGAAAACACAACATACCAAAACTTATGGAATGTAGTGAAGGCAATGCTCAGAGGGAAATCTATAACTCTAAATACCTACATTAAAAACTAAGAAAGATCACATATCAATAGCCTAACTTCACATCTGAAGACCCTAGAAAAAGAAGAGCAAACTAAACCCACGGTTAGTAGAAGGAAGGAAATAGTAAAGATAGGACCAAGATACATGAAATAGAGAATAAAAAAAACTATAGAGAGAATAGACAAAACCAAAATTTGGGTTTTTTTAAAGATAAATAAAATTGGAAAACCTTGAGCCACACTGACAAAGAAAAAGAGGGTACAAATAACTAAAATCAGGAATGCAGGCAGGGACACTATTACCAACCTTAACAGAAAAATGGTATTTGCCCTCTTGTGTACCAACAAATCAGAAAACCTAGATGAAATGGACAAAGCCCTAGAAACATACACGTTACCTAACCCGATGCAAGAAGAAATAGAAAATCTCAACAGACTCTTTAAAAGTAAAGAGATTGAATCAGTAATTAAAAACCTCCCAACAATCAGACACCCAGGGGAGTGAATCTCCCTGGCAACATGGAACATGACTCCCAGGGAGGAATGTAGACCCAGCATTGTGGGATGGAGAACATCTTCTTGACCAAAAGGGGGATGTGAAAGGAAATGAAATAAGCTTCAGTGGCAGAGAGATTCCAAAAGGAGCCGAGAGGTCACTTTGGTGGGCACTCTTATGTACATTAAGACAACCCTTTTTAGGTTCTAAAGAATTGGGGTAGCTGGTGGTAGATACCTGAAACTATCAAACTACAACCCAGAACCATGAATCTCGAAGACAATTGTATAAAAATGTAGCTTATGAGGGGTGACAATGGGATTGGGAAAGCCATAAGGACCACAGTCCCCTTTGTCTAGTTTATGGATGGATGAGTAGAAAAATAGGGGAAGGAAACAAACAAACAAACAAACACACAAAGGTACCCAGTGTTCTTTTTTGCTTTAATTGCTCTTTTTCACTTTAATTATTATTCTTGTTATTTTTCTGTATGTGCTAATGAAGGTGTCAGGGATTGATTTAGGTGATGAATGTACAACTATGTAATGGTACTGTGAACAATCGAATGTACGATTTGTTTTGTATGACTGCATGGTATGTGAATATATCTCAATAAAATGAAGATTTAAAAAAAAAACAAAAAACAAACAAACCTCCCAACAAAGCAAAGTTCAGGACCAGATGGTTTCACTGCTAAATTCTACCAAACATTTATTATCACCACTCCTTATCAAACTCTTCAAAAAAAATAGAACAGGAGGGATTGCTGAAAATTATAGACCAATATGCCTTATGAATATAGATGCAAAAATTCTCAACAAAATATAGGCAAACTGAATCTAATGGTATATTAAAAGGATTATACACCATGACTATGTGGGACTTATTCCGGGAATGTAAGGATGGTTCAACATAAGAAAAATCAATCAACATAATACACTACAAAAATAGAAAAGAAAAAAAAGACATGATCATCTCAATTGGTACATAAAAGGCATCTGACATAATTCAATGTCCCTTCATGATTAAAAAACACTCATAAAACTAGGAATAGAATGGAACCTTCTCAACATGATAAAGAGTATTTAGGAAAAACTCATGACAAATACCATACTCAATAGTGAAAGATTGAAAGCTCTCCCCTTAATATCAGGAGCAAGAGAAGAATGCCCACTGTCACCACTGTTATTTAACATTGTACTTTAAATTCTAGCCAGAGCAATCAGGCAAGAGAGGAAATAAAAGGCATCCAAATTGAAAAGGAAGAAGTCAAATTATCCCTATTTGCAGATTACATGATCCTATATATAGAAAATCCCAAAGAGTCCACAAGAAAGCTTCTAGAACTATTAAGTGAATTAAGTTGCAGGATACAAGTTAACTATGCAGAAGTCAGTAGGCTTTCTATATGCCAGTAATGAATAACCTGAAAGAAAATCAAGAAAACAATCCCATTTATAATACCATCTAAAAGAATAAAATACCAGGGTATAAATTTAACCAAGGAGGTGAGCCTTAGTTTCCTAGCTACTAAAACAAATTCTATACAATGGGTTGGCTTCAACAATAGGAATTTATTGGCTCATGGTTTTGAGGCTAGGAGAAGTCCAAAATCAAGGTATCAGCAAGGTGATGCTTTCTTTCTAAACACTGTGGCATTCTGGGGCTGGCTGCCAGCAATCCTTGGTCCTGATTTTTCCATCACATGGCAATACATCACATCATTCTCTCCTTTCTCTTCTGGGTTCTGTTGACTTCCAGCTTATGGCTGCTCCCCGTGGCTTCTCTCTGTGTCTTTCACTTTGCTTATAAAGGACTCCGGTAATCTGGTTTAAAGCCCAAACTGATTCAGTTGGGTCACACCTTAACTGAAATAATATCTTGAAGAGATCTGATTCACAACAGGTTCACACCCACCAAAACATGGATTAAGGCCAAGAACATAACCAAATGGGAGTTCACAACTCAATCCACCACCATTATCCCTCTGGACCTCAAAAAGACATGTTCTTCCCACTTGCAAAATACATTAATTTCATCACAAATGTCCTAAAAGCCTTAAGTCATTTTAACAACAATGTTAAGTACAAAGTTTTATCAAAATCAGTTGTGGGTATGGTCCATCCTAGGGGAAAATTCCCCTCTATCTGTGGACCTGTGAAACCTAGAAAACAAGTTATCTGCTCCCAATACACAATAACATGACAGGCATAAGATAGACATTCCCACGCCAGAAGGGAGAAATTGAAAGGAAAGCAGGGGTCATGGGTTCTCAAAAGTTTGTAACCCAGCAGGGCAAACTCCATTAAATATCAGATTCTGAAAATTATCTGTGGAGCAATGCTTTGTCCTCTGGGGCAGATGTAACAGCAGCCCCATCCCTTCCAGGCCCTTGTGCAGTAGCCCTGCTCTCCCTGAACACTGGGGTGTAGACCCCATCCTCTCCCAGCACTGAAGTGGCTACACTCTCCCTGAACAACGGGCACAGGGCCTGCCCACTCCAAGTGCCAGCACAGATGGTCTGCTCCCTCCAGGTGCAGGGGTGGATTGCCCTTTCCGCGCACATGGGTGGACCTGCTCTCTTGACCCTAGGAGATCTTTTCAGCCCCGACCATTGCTTCCATGGTTCTGCCCTAGAAGTCATTCTTCCTTCACATCATCCCTTCCCTTTTTTCTTTCAGTCCAGGCTGGCAGTGCTTCTTCTCACACAATTTTTTTCAAAAACCTTGTTGGCTTTGCATGCAGTTCAAGCAGGTCCAAGCCATCAGATGATAAAACTTTCCACAGATCCTTCCTGGATAACTGCATTTCCAATCTTGACTTCCACAGAAAGGCTGACTGGAACTGTGTTCAGCCACACCCTCTTTAGTAATGTGTTGTTCAGCTAAACCCTCACATGGAGTCCTGCCCTCTTGGGACTCACTTTGAAAAGCTCAGGGATGTCCCTGATAGAGCCCCTTCTGGCCCATGTCTCAGAGTTCACTATTTGGAAAGGCTCAGAATTTTCCAAACCATTAATTTCTGGTTCTCTGTGCTTAAGAGTTAAGCTCCCAGCTTACCCCCTTTCCTCTCACATTTTACTATAAGCTGCAGGAGAAATCAGGCTGCACCTCTCACAATTGGCTTGGAAATCTCCTCAGCTAAATATCCAAGTTCATCACTTTCAAGTTCTGCCTTCCATCCAACATCAGAACTCAATTTTACCAGAAAATTTAGTTTCTGCCACTTTAAAACAAGGATCACCTTTCCTCCAGTTTCCAATAATACATTCATCACTTCCTTAAGGCCTCATTGAAAGTACTTCAACATCCATATTTCTACTTACAGTCCCTTCAAAGAAATCTATCGAGTGTCTTACAATTCTTCTAGCATCTACTCATTATGCACTCCCAAAGCTATTTCCACATTTTTAGATATTCAGAAACTGGTACCCCACTTTCCAATACAAAAAACTGTTTTAACTTAGGGGACTGGTGGTTTGATGGTCTGAGCCCTCTATCACGGGACTTGCCCTTGGGAAGACGGTTGCTGCAAAGGAGAGGCTAGGCCTTCCTATAATTGTGCTTAAGAGCCTCCTCCCGAATGCCTCTTTGTTGCTCAGATGTGGCCCTCTCTCTCTAGCTAAGCCAACTTGGCAGGTGAAATCACTGCCCTCCCCCCTACATGGGATCAGACACCCGGGGAGTGAATCTCCCTGGCAACGTGGAATATGACTCCCGGGGAGGAATGTAGACCTGGCATCGTGGGATGGAGAATATCTTCTTGACCAAAAAGGGGATGTGAAAGGAAATGAAATAATCTTCAGTGGCTGAGAGATTCCAAAGGAGCCGAGAGGTCACTCTGGTGGGCACTCTTACTCACAATATAGACAACCCTTTTTAGGTTCTAGAGAATTGGAATAGCTAGCAGTAAATACCTGAAACTATCAAACTACAACCCCAGAACCCGTGAATCTCGAAGACAATTGTATAAAAATGTAGCTTATGAAGGGTGACAATGGGATTGGGAAAGCCATATGGGCCACACTCCCCTTTGTCTAGTTTATGGATGGATGAGTAGAAAAATGGGGGAAGGAAACAAACAAACAAACAAAGGCACCCAGGGTTCTTTTTTTACTCTAACTGCTCTTTTCACTTTAATTATTATTATTCTTATTTTTGTGTGTGTGGTAATGAAGGTGTCAGGGATTGATTTTGGTGATGAATGCACAACTATGTAATGGTACTGTGAACAATCGAATGTACAATTTGTTTTGTATGACTGCATGGTATGTGAATGTATCTCAATAAAATGAATCAAAAAAAAAGTAAGCTTTAGCAGCATTAAAAAAAAAAAAAACTGTTTTAGTTCCCCAGCTGTTAAAATAAATACTATATGGTTTGGCTTAACCACAGGAATTTATTGGCTCATGGTTTCAGAGGCCAGAAGGCTTGCTCCCTCCAGGGATTGGTATCTTCTGGCTGGTCAGCAATCTTTGGGGTTCCTTGGCTTTTCCGTCACATGGCAATGCACATCATGGCATCTTCTCCTTTCTCTTCCAGGTTCCATTGACCTTCAGCTTCTAGCTGCTCCCTCAGAATTCTCTCTCTGTGGCCTTCTCTATAAGATCTTCAGTAACAGGCTTAACACCCCCAGCCTGATTCAGCTGGGCTACACTTAACTCAAGTAACCTCAACAAAATGTCCTATTTATAATGGCTTCACACCTACAGAAATGGATTAAGAACATGTTTTTCTGGGATACACAACTCCAAGCCACCACAAGGTGAAAGACTTATACACTGAAAACCATAAAAGATTGCTGAAATAAATTAAAGACTATCTAGAGAAATGAAAAGACATTCCATGTGCATGGATTGGAAGACTTAATATTGTGAAGATGTCAATACTGCCTGAAGCAATCTATAAATTCAATGCCTATCAAAATTCATATCCCTATCAAAATTCCGGCAACCTTTTTCACAGGAATTGAAAAGCTTATCCTCAAATTCATATGGAATTGCAAGGGATCCTGAATAGCCAAAACAATCTTGAAAAAGAACAAAGTTGGAAGGCACATACTTCCTGATTTCAAAACTCACTACAAATCTACAGTAATCAAAATGGTGTAGTACTGGCATAAGGATAGATACACAGACCAATGAATTGAGAGCCCAGAGATAAAGCCACACATCTATAGCCAGTTGGTTTTTGACAAAGTTGCAAAGTTCATTTAATGGGAAAAGAATAGTCCTTTCAACAAATGGTGCTGGGACAACTGGAAATCCAAATGCAAAAGAATGAATGTGGACCCCTACCTCTCACCATATACAAAAATTAATTCAAAATAGATCAATGATTTAAATATAAGAGCTAATACCATGTAACTCTTACAAGAAAACATAAGGAAATATCTTCAGGACCTTGGAATAAGCAATTGATTTTTACATTTTACACCTAAAAGCAAAAGCAACAAAAGGCAAAATAGGTTAAAATGGATTTCATCAAAATTAAAAATTTTAGTGCATCAAAGAACATTATCAAGAAAGTGAAAAGACAATCTACAAAATGGGATAAGCTATTTGGAAACCACATAGCTGATAAGGATTTACTATCTATAATATTTAAGGAACTCCTACAACTTAACAACAAAAAGACTAACAACCCAATTTAAAAATAGGCCAGTGGTTTGAATAGACATTTCTCCAAAGAAGATATTCAAATGGCCAATAAGTATATGAAAGCATGCTCAACACTATTAGGCATTAGAGAAATGCAAATTAAAACTACAATGAGACACCACTTCACATGCACTAGGATGGCTACTATTTAAAAAATTGGAAACAACTGTTGATGAGGATGGGGAGAAATAGGAACCCTCATACATTGTTGGTGGCAGTGTAAAATGGTTCAGTCACTGTGGAAAACCGTTTGGTGGTTTCTCAGAAAGTTAAACATAGAATAAACAAATGACCCAGTAATTCCTCTCCTAGGTATATTCACCAAAGATTTGAAAGCAGGGACTCAGACAGATATTTGTACAACTATGTTCATTGCAGCATTATTCACAATAGCCAAAAGGTGGGAACAACCCAAGTGTCCATCAACAGATGAATGGACGAAGAAAATGTGGTATAACCACACAATGGAAAAATTTTCAGCCATAAAAAGAAGTGAAGTGCTGGTACATGCTACAACATGGATGAACCTTGAAGCATCATGTTGAGGGAAATAAGCCATGCACAAAAGGCTATGATTCCTTTTACAATAAATATTGAGGAAAAGCAAATTCATAGAGACAGAAAGCAGAATAATGGCTATGAGGTGTGGGTGGAGTGCGGAATGGGGAGTTATTGCTAAATGAGTATGAGTTTTGGTTTTGGATTATGAAAACAGTCTGGCAATAAACAGTGCTGAAAGTTACACATATTGTCAATATATATACTTAATGTCAAAGAATTATCCAGTTAGAATGGTTAAATGACTTTTACACTATGTATATTCTACCACAATTAAAAATAAAGAAATAAATTACTTTTTAAAAAGTCATTTGTATGCATTAGTTGAATCCCTCTGTAGTGTAAAGAGAAGGGCATCCACACAATAAATTAAAATGCTGTAGAGTGGCCCCATGCCCTTCCCCCACCCCCACGGTTACTGTCTGTTATTTTACCCTGTTTTATTGTCTGTGTAGCCTAACCACTTTCTGAAATTATCTTATTTATTACTTGATGTTGTTGTTCGGCTTTGCTTTGTTTATCATTTGCCTACCCCAACCAAGGTGAAAGCTTCATGAGAACCAGAACAGAACTCGCCTGTTCTGTTTACTACCAGGCCACGGAAGTAGCATAGTATTTAGCTTCCAGGGGGCACTTGATTCAGGTTTGTTCAAAGAATGACCAGACCAACTACAATTCAACTTCCCCATGAAAGCAGAAAAGATGATGCCAGACCAGAGATAATCACATTAAAAGTGGAAATGGTTCATTAATATATAATAATTCCATTATCTATAAAAATAAACATTGAATAATTTAATGTAGAATAAAGCCTTTTTTAAAAAACAAGTTTTCCCCCTTCCTTTCTTTATGAAATCTGGTAAACTCCTCTAACTGCTCATGCATATCAGCCTAGGCTAAGTTAACACTGCAGTAACAAACAACCCCCACATCTCAGGGGCTTACAACCTTGGAGATTTCATTTTCATTTATGCCAGGTCAGCTGCAGCTCCACCTCAAGTTGCCTTCATTCTGATACCCAGGCTGGCAGAGTTGTCTCTTTCTGGGGCACTGCCAGCCTGTGGCAAAGGGAAACGAATGAGAAAGTAGCAAACCATGCTCTGAGCCTTAAAACTTAGGCTTTGACATGCCCTGAATTACTTCTACACATGTTGTGGGGCTCAAAGTAAGTCCCACGGCCATCAGTGGAGTGGCCACCATCCTTCAGTGGAACGGAGGGCACTGCAGGAAGGGCACTGGACTATCTGGCCAACCAATTAGGCATTCTACCACACTAGGGTTTCAGCTTTGGAGGGTGATGAGAGAGAAGACAATGGAAAATCCCAGATTCAAACTCAAAATGAAAAATAAGAACTGCTTTCAGTTTACTTTCGAAAACTATCTGGGGAACCTACCCAGCTGATTCTGAACTTGTAAGTACAGAGAAAATGAGCTGATTTTTCTCCTCCACCCCACACACAAGAAGCCCGTGGATGGCAGATTGCCCACTCCCAATCAGCATTCAGTAAAGTAACTGCTTATTACTCCCTGCCTCCCGCCCTTCTCTTCATGTTCTTCCAGAGCTCAGAGTCTTTCCTGGAGGTTTTCCTTTTACCTTCTTGAACAATCGGCCTCTAAAAGAAAGGCACATTCTGGAACCTGCAAGCCATTAATTCGTGGTGACATTATCTTACAAGGGACAAGGCAGGCTGATTTGCTAACAGCAGCCAGCTTTCAGGCATAACCTTTCAGCAAAAGGTATTTTTCTGAGCCACCACTTTCAGGAAATTCTCTCTCCCTTCCTATGACTCACTACTTAAGAGGAGAGAATTTATTTTCAGAGTCTAAGAAGTGATAACAGAAGAGGAAAGAAAAGGCAGGAGATTTCTCAGCCTCCCAATTCAGGCTCTGTAAATGAAAATGGAAGTGATGGCATGGGAAGCCATTCAGAGAATAACTTCGGTGGGAAAAAATAAAGATTCACAAATGCGGCAACATTTATGGATACCCTACTGCCTACGGGGATGTGCTGTATTATTCCTTGGAAAAGCTCTAACAGACACAGCCCAGGTGTATGGAGCACCTATTGCCTAGTCAGGAGGCAAAAATATATTCCATAAATTATAGAAAGAAATAGGAGGATGGCTCATCCAACCTGGGACAACTGGGGAATAATCCTGGAGGTGCTAAATTCAGCGGTGAGGATGAACAGGAATTAGCTAAAAGGACTAGGGGTTAGCTGGGTTTTGGGGGGAGTGGGGCAGGTGTGGCAGAGCAGGGTGGTAATGAGGCACACTGTAGTCTGAGCCTGCAGCTCAAGGGGTCTGGGGCTGCAAGTGCATGTGGGGAAGATGAGCCTGCAGCCAGGCAGCTGAGAAGGCCTGTGGACTGTGATGTTTGCTAAACGAACTGGGGTGGGGGTGGGGCCCAAGGATGAAAGATGCCCTATCCAGTGGTCATTAAAAATTCTCCCTACTATTAGAGTGCAAGCAATTGATCATCACCTCCCTGCAGTCATACTCCAAGCACAACTGGAGGAAGGAATAGCTGACGTCTGAGAAAGCAGAAAAGGAGAGAAGAATGTTTGCTCAGCATTAAACCCATACAATGAAACTTATCTCACCGAGATGCCACATTGTATTCTGCTAATAAGGGAATCATATGGTCCAAAATAAAATGTGGTGTCACTATGATTTCCCACCTATCTGGCACCTGCTGCCAAGAGCTAGAAGCAACTCCTGGTCTATAACCCACTTGGTTTCATGCAGTGACGTGCTGGAGCCAGGTCACACCAGCTTGCAAGAGCCAGTTGTTAAATTTTCAGTAATTTTGTTAGCCAGTTGTTAAACGGTTATTACCAAAAATTATGATATACAAACTTTCAGTTAAATAAATTATATTAGAAACAAAGGTAACAAATACTCAAAATGTAATACTTCCTAATTATTTTACTGCATTTTTCCATTATCTATGTTCTCAAGGTTATTTATGTGTATTTTATCCATGTGGTAGAAATACTGTATTTCTCAACTCCACATTCAGTGACATCACATCACTATCTTGAAATCAGCCACAGTAAGATCTCCATGGGTAAATAATCAGTCCTCCCCCACCTCTTGCCCTTCACTAAGAGCTGGTTGTTAAACATTTGCAGGCACACGACTGATTTTGTAGGGCATGCTAAACATCCATTGGTTAACTCTTCTTCTCTGTCTCTGCTTCATTACACCCCACCCTACCCCTCCACACACATCCACAGTCCATCTCTCTGCCTATCTGAGTTTCTCATGTTCATTGGTACATCTTTACTCTGGAATATACTCTACTCTTTCTCTTTTATCATGAAGAAACTCCAGGATGTAAAACTCAAACCCTATGTTGCTCTGTTTCTGGTAATACATGTGCCTTGGTTTCCTCATATGTAAAACCTCAAAGGAACTCAAAATAATCAGAAAACCTTAGTTTTAATATACGACTTGCTGAAACACTTCATCAAGTCAAAGTGGTTAAATATCCTTGTACTTAGACTAAAGCAGATGCCAGTTTTGTCCTCAGGCCAATTCTACCACACTGTCACCATGTGGTTGTCTGCTTCAGTTTCTTCACTGGTATATGCATCATTGTCAACATCACCACTCCTTCAGCACTATCCATTTATTCTACTTATTGTGAAGTCACAACGTTACCATTTTAAAGAAGTTTTCGAAAATTAAAGGTTCAAGGTGACGCCATCAACGTGGTGACGTAAACAGTTACTGAAAACTCCTCTCCAGTGATTCAATGAGAAAAAGGACAATTCTAAATTGTTTGAAACTCTGGAGGAGGATATAGACTGGAGAAGGACCCTGCAGATGCTGAATTGAAGGAAGAGGAGAAATATCAGGTAGGAATCTTCTGTCCCAGACCAGCCAGTCCTCTTCCCTCCCCCTCACTCAGGCTTAGTCCAGGAAAGGCACAGAATCAGCAGACGGGACCCTCCCACCAGGGACACATTTTAAAATCTCGCACAGCAATGAGACATACCCCCACTGTTTGAAGACCCCGGGCAGGGGAGGACAATTCAATTCCCAGGTCAGTGAGGGAAAAAGAGACTGAAAAAATATGGACAGAGACTGTGTTTCCAGGCCTGGGTCTGAAAACCCTTCCCCCACCCTTGAGAGAAGCAGCAGCTTGCAGTTGTTTCCTTGCCTTTGGGACAGCTGGAGTACTGGGTCAGCTGAGGGAGTACTTTGCCATAGGTGGACTCCACATCAAGACAGATTTTGGCCAGCAAAGTGAGGGAATAGGAATCCCACAGCTTTACCTGGCTGGGTAAGACACAGCCTGTGCTTGGAGGCCAAGCTTACCAAACACCACCATCTGCTGGACAGTCCAGAAAGTGCAAGGGAATGCTGACAACTGGCCAGTGAGAGAAACAAAGTAATGTAGAGATCAAAGCCCAACAAGAAAACCCAAGGCAAAAGAGAGAAAACAACCTCCAGAATAAACTAATCAAGAAAATCAATGCCTAGACAGCAAAAAATCAGGAGCCACACCAGGAAACATGAAGATATGGCCCAAAGGAACAAACTAACACCTCAACTGAGATTCAAGGGTTGAAACAACTAATTAATGATGTTCAAACAAATCTTCTAAATCAAATCAATGAGTTGAAAGAAAACGTAACAAAAGAGATGAAGGATATAAAGAAGACACTGGGTGGACATAAGGAAGAATTTGTAAGCTTGAAAAAACAAATGGCAGAATTTGTGGGAATGAAAGGCACAACAGAAGAGATGAAAAGCACAATACAGACATACAACAGCAGACTTGGAGAGGCAGAAGAAAGGATTACCAAACTAGAGGACAGATCTTCTGACATCCTACATAGAGAAGAATAGATAGGGAAAAGAATGGGAAAATATGAGCAGGGACTTGGAGAACTGAATGACAACATGAAGCACACAAATATATAGGGGTCCCAGAAGGAGAAGAGAAGGGAAAAGGGGCAGAAAGAATAATAGAGGAAATAAACTATGAAAATTTCCCAACTCTTATAAAAGACATAAAATTACAGATCCAAGAAGCTCAGCATACCCCAAACAAGAATTGATCCAAATAGATCTACTCCAAAATACTTACTAATCAAATGTCAAATGTCAAAGACAAAGAGAGAATTCTGAAAGCAGCAAGAGAAAAGCAATCCATCACATACAAAGGAAGCTCAATAAGACTAAGTGCAGATTTTGCAGTAGAAACCATGGAGGCAAGAAAGCAATGGCATGATATATTCAAGATACTGAAAGAGAAAAACTGCCAACCAAGAATCCTATATCTGGCAAAACCATCCTTAAAAAATGAGGGACAGTTTAAAATATTTACAGGTAAACAGACACTGAGAGAGTTCGTGAACAGACCTCCTCTACAAGAAATACTAAAGAGAGTGTTACAGACAAATAGGAAAAGACAGGAGAGCAAGGTTTGGAGAAGAATGTAGAAATGAAGATACCAGGAGACAGACAGATGGTAAAGATTGGGCATTTGATGCTGAAGGAATATAGAATGTTTGACAGGATCGATTGCAGTTGAAAGAGGAGGGTTGGGGCTGAAGGAGTACAGAATGTTTGACAGGATCGATTGCAGTTGAAAGAGGAGGGTTGGGGGCATGTGGGACACCAGAAGGAGTGATAGAAGATAAAGACTGGGATGGTATAACTTAGTGAAACCTAGGTGGTCAATGACTGTGATTAAATGTACAAATATAAGAATGTTTTTACATATGGGACAACAAATGAATGTCAATTTTACAAGATGCTAAAAAATGGAATGGTATTGGGGAAAAGTACAATCAATGAAAAGTAGAGTCTATAGTTAGTGGTAACATTGTAATATGCTTCCATTGATTGTAACAAAAGCAATATACCAAAGCTAAATATACATGAGGGGGATACAAGGAAGAAGTATGGGATTCTTTGTGTTGGGGTTGTTGTCTGATTTTTTATTGTATTTTATTTCAATCTTGGTTTTTTGTTGCTTTTTAGTTGTCACTATTTTTCTTTCTTTTTCTTTTTTCTTTTTTCTTTTTCTGCCTCTTCATCTTTCCTTGTGGAAGAAATGGAAAAGTCCTCATGTAGATCATGGTGGTCAATGCATAACTATGTGATTATACAGGGAACCATTGATTCTTTACTTAGGACGGAATGTATGGTATGTGAATAAAACCATCTAAAAAATAAATGGAGGGATACAAGTGCTGGAGAAAATGTGGAGAAAGGGATGTATCTAATCACTGTGGGTGTGGGAACAGAATGGTGCAGCCCATCTGGAAGACAGAGTGGTGGTTCCACAGGAAGCCTAGCATGTGGTTGCCACATGGTCCTGAAATCCTGTTATTGGGTATATACTTGGAAGAACCGAAAAGAGGGACATGAATGGACATTTGCACAGTGAGGTTTACTGTGGCAATATTCACAATTCTCAGTGGATGGAGGTGGCCTAAGGGTACATTGACTGATGAATGGAATGGTGAGCTGCAGTGTACACATACAATGGAATACTGAGCTGCTACAAGAAGGAATGAATTTGTGAGGTGAATGGACATTGAGACAGTATGCTGAGTGAAATAAACAGAAATGGAAAGAAAAACATTACAATATCTCACTAATACGGACTAACCATAATGTGCAAACTCTGAGAATCAAATCTGAGATCAAAGGTTATCAGGGGAAGGCTTTTTATAAAGATTCCTAGATTGTAAGCTCTTCTTTTCAGAAGCTACATCTATTCCTGAGTTGTAATGGCTATTTCTAAATTCTGAGATGCTGAGCTCTTTGCGTATAACCTGATTGGTCCCTGGAACTTTGTGTGCCTGTGTGACACCTGAGACTCAGAGCTAGAGTTCAGCAGCTATGACTGTCAGTATTACCTCAAACAGCAACTTCTAAAGTAGATGAAAAAGAGTTCAGACTACAATTAGAGATATGAATGAAGTGGATCTGGTTAGGATTAAGGCAAATCAGGCCAAAGGGTATAGGATGATATTTACTATGTTTTAATATTTCAATTTCTGTGTGAGAGCAAGGGAAGAGATGTTTATTTGGTGCAGGATCTATGTTTTCTGTAGCACATTAAATAATTTAACTTGTATGGTCAGTTTATTCAAACACCATAATTACATGGAACTTTGAATAGGAAGTGAGATCTGGTAGGTTTGTACAGGTTATTATGAAATCCCAGTACATCCCAAAGTAATTTGGGCAGAGAATAAAAATATATTTGCAGGGCCTCACTGAGGAACTGGGAAAGAATGCAGAAATGCTAAACTTCCCCACCTTGGGAACTGATATTCTCACAAGCATTGAGGACTACCAATTTAGTAGACTGAGACCTCGATCTTCTGGCTCCCCCTTATGAAGCTTGTTACTGCAAAGGAGAAACTAAGCCTTCTTATAATTGTGCCTAAGAGTCTCCCCTTGAGAACCCCTTTTGTTGCTCAGATGTGACCCATCTCTCTAAGCCAACACTGCCCTTCCCTCTACATGGACATGACTCCCAGGGGTGTAAATCTCCCTGGCAAATTGGGACATAACTCGCATGGATTAGCTTGGACCTGGCATCATGGGATCCAGAAAGGCTTCTTGACCAAAATGGGGAAAGAGAAAGAAACAAAATAAAGTTTCAGTGGCTGAGAGATTTGAAATGGAGTCAAGAGGTCATTCTGGAGGTTATTCTTAAGCATTACATAGATATTCCTTTTTAGCTTTTAGTGTATTGGAATAGCTAGAAGGAAATACTTGAAACTGTTGAACCGCAACCCAGTAGCCTTGGTTCTTGAAGATGATTGTATAACTATGTAGCTTACACTGTGTGACCATGTGATTGTGAAAACTTTGTGGCTCCCACTCCCTTTATCCAGTGTACGGACAGATGAGTAGAAAAATGAGGACAAAAAGTAGGTGAACAATATGGAGGGCTGGGAGGTATGGGATGTTTTGGGTGTTCTTTTTTACTTTAATTTTTATTCTTATTCTTTTTTGTGTGTGGTGATCAGGATGTTCAAAAGTTGATTGTTTTGATGAATGTACAACTATATCAGGTTACTGTGGACAGTTGATTGTACACTGCAGATGATTGTATGGTTTGTGAATGTACCTCAGCAAAATTGAATTAAAAAATTAAAGGTTGAGAAAAGCAGCAAAAACATACATTAAATCCTAGTTAAATGTGTAGGAGATTTCAGAAATGGGATTTAACTTAAGTGCAATAAAATTAACATTAAATAGTTAGCAGAAATCTTAAATAATCATTGAGAAGAATGAGTGTTAAATCCTTAAAAGAACCTTTACCTCCAAAGTGTGCATAATCAAAGTTTCACATTCAATCAACTGTGTGTGTGTGTGTGTGTGTGTGTGTGTGTGTGTGTATCTAAGTTTCAAAGGCAGAGGCAACCCCAGCACTGGGACAAGTATAAACCACGATGGTCCCAGGCAAACCTGCTCATGTGTTCTACTTCCTCTAAGCTACTCTGCGGTGCGTTGGCAACTCTGTGGTGCATTGGTATGAGACCAAAATACTCCAACACCAGAGGCCTGGGACAGAGCACAAATGATTCAAATAGGAGCATTCACCAGGTGAAACAAAGGCAACGCTCTCAACAAGACAACCTGACTAGAAAAGGCAGAAACTGGTTCAAATGACAGCCCTGTTAAGGTACTTCAACAGGAGCCTGCCAGGGAAGTCCCAACATGCTCAGGAGCTATGTCCCAACCCTCACTTCCCCCTCCCTCCACATTTTCCCCTTTTGCTTGTGTGCAGATATTTCTATATGTTTCCACATTGTAGCCCCAGGGAGATATTAGGTCTCAACCATGAAAAACAAGCTACCCAGAAATGGAACGGCCTGACTGTTCCCTTAAACTCAAAACTGGGAACAAGCAGCCCCAGCTGCTTGCCAGGGCAGGAACTCTGCACAAAGGTTGTTTAATATATACTTTTTGTTCAGGGGCAAAGCCGCTTCCCACCCTGGGGTATATAAAAACCCAGCACTCAGGTAGCATAAGTCCCTCACTTGATGTGAAGTGGGGCATGCAGAGCTGCTTTCCACCAACCCTGACCAAGCAGTTGGCCTCCACAAGGGAATGGTCACGATGGGACCTCTTCCCCTGCTCTTTTGGACCTTTTGTGCTCTGTAAGTAATAAAGTTCTCATTTGCTGAGAATCTCTGCTATCTCTGGGCCTGTGTTCCCATGATGCACCATATAGCAACTCACTTCACAGAGCTGTAGGCATAGGGCAGAGAATTTGCAGCCAGCCCATAACAAAGATAAAATTAATATTTTACTCTTACCCAGAGATGAATCCAGTTTTACATAGTGTGAAACACATACAATTTAGGGATCTTTTTATTTTTTAAGAAAAAGCTAAAATTACAAATCTAAAATGAAGTTGAAAGCAACTATTTGTTTCCAATGAAACACAAATCATAACAATTTACTCACCATTTTTAGAATCTGACAAATAACATATTATTTGTGGTCACAAAATCCAGAAAAGTCTGGAAAAATGAAATAGTGGTAATATTGCTATCAATTAACTACCTCACATACCTCCATAATCCTTTTTTTTCATATTTTGATTATATTCTCTTTGATATGCTCCCCATTTGTCAATGATTTTATGATGTTTTATATAAAGACAATAAAAAATAAGGCAATCTGTCCAGAATGATTGATCAAAACTTGTTTGGTAGAAAAAGATAGCTGCAAATTCTTGTCACCTTTTCCAGTGGGAGGTGGGCTCTATTTCCCCTCCTCTTGAAGCTTGGCTGGCCTTTTATCCTGTGTTTACCAATAGAATGCAGCAGAAATAATACCATGGAATAGCCTGGTCCAGGCCTAAAGAAGACTAGCAGCTTATGCTTCCTTCCTCCCAGAATGTCCCACATGGAGCCCAGCCGCCATGCTGTGAGGAAGCCCAACCAGCCGCCTGAATAGACACACATGGAGGAGAACCAAAGACCTTGATCAACAGCTTCGGTGGCTCCAAGCTGATGGGTGGCACAAATAGCAGTCAGATAAGACCATTTTGAACCTTCCTTCATCCACAATGTTGCCTGCATCCAATCCTTGTGAAGCATAAGAACCATCCAGTCAAACCACAGAATAGTAAAAACAATACATTGTTGTTTTAAGCCACCAAATCTTGGGATGGTTTATTATACAAAAAAGATTTTTTTTTCTTCTCAACATTTTATAAAGAAAACTTTCAAACATAAAGAAAAGTTGAAAGATTGTACAGTAAACACTCCTATATTCACCTCTTTGATTACAATGAACATTTTACTATACTTGTTGTATCACATACCTGTCCATCTGTCCATTCACTTCATTTTTCATGTATTTCAAAGCTGCATGTATCAGTACAATTCACAACAAACCCTTCCACATGCATATCATGAACTTGAGATAAGTTTCTTTTTATCTTTTGCAGTAAAATGTACATATAACGAAATGCACAAATCTTAAATTTACCATTCTATGAATTTTGACGAACACGCACACACCTGTGTAACCTAATATTTTATCAAGATCTAAAATATTACCATCACTCAGAAAGGTCTCTCTCTCCCCTCCTGGTCTATCCCTGCCCCTACTCCTCCAAAGGCAATCATTTTTCTGATTTTTTCCACCATAGATTAGCTTTACCAGCACATACTTCCTAAATTCTGAGTCATAGAGTATATTCTCTTTTGTATCTAGCTTTTTCGCTCAGCATAATGTTTATAACATTCATCCACAATGCTGCCTGCCTCAGAAGAGGTTTTTTAATTACTGAGCAGTATTCCATTGTATAAATATACCACAATTTGTTTTTCCTTTCTCTTGTTGATGGACACTGTTCTGGTTTGCTAATGCTGCCAGACTGCAAAACACCAGAAATGGATTGGCTTTTGTAAAGGGGGTTTATTTGGTTACACAGTTACAGTCTTAAGGCCATAAAGTATCCAAGGTAACACATCAACAATAGGGTACCTTCACTGGAGGATGGCCAATGACGTCCGGAACACCTCTGTTAGCTGGGAAGGCACGCACCTGGTGTCTGCTCCAAGTTCTGGTTTCAAAACGGCTTTCTCCCAGGAAGTTCCTCTCTACGCCACAGCTCCTCTTCAAAATGTCACTCTCAGTTGCTCTTGGGGCATTTGTCCTCTCTTAGCTTCTCCGAAGCAAGAGTCTGCTTTCAACAGCCGTCTTCAAACTGTCTCTCAATTGCAGCCCCTCTCTCAGCTCCTGTGCATTCTTCAAGGTGTCCCTCTTGGTGGTAGCAAGCTCGTTCTTTCTGTCTGAGCTTATATAGTGCTCTAGAAAACTAATCAAGCACACACCGATGGGCAGTGCCACACCTCCATGGAAATTATCTAATCAGAGTTATCACCCACAGTTGGGTGGGTCACATCTCCATGGAAACACTCAATCAAAGAATTACAATCTAATCAACACTAACATGTCTGCCCACACAAGATTGCATCAAAGATAATGGCATTTTGGGGGACATAATACATTCAAACTGGCATAGACACCTAACTGTCTCCAGTTTGTGGCTATCACGAATAAAGCAGCAATGGATGCAATGTGCAAGTCTTTTTGTAAAGCATATTTTCATTTACCTTAGGCAGATACCTAAGAGTGAAACTCTGGGTCAAAGAGTAGATGTATGCTTAGTTTTATGAGGAACTGCTAGGCCTTTTTCTAAACTGAAATTTGTTTTTTATTACTGAATGTTCAGGAACATTTCATTCAGTTTCACGTCTCACTGTTGGCAATGCCACGTCTGTAACATCTTCTCTGCAGTTTCTTCTCCAAGTGATTTTTCTTGCTAGGGAAAAGCCTCATATGACTCCAGGCCTTTGATCTGCCTAGGCATGCCCTGCCTAGAGCCACAGAAGCTGGCCCAGATCTGTCAGGTCCTCTCCAAGGAATGAGCGATGCAGTGGCCATGAAGCCTGGGTGAACTGTACTGGCCTCTGAGCAGGCAGTGGAGCAGCACCTTAAATTGGGTGTTGATGCTTCACGAGGTTCAACAGGGGCCAGCTGCCACTGGGATACTTGTAATTTTGTTTACTAGTATACACGCTCGACTCCCTTCCCAACTGGAATGTAAGCTTTCTTGATAGAATTTTGCCTCTCTCATTCACTACTTTATCCCCATCATTGTGTCCATCACAGAGTGAGAGAACTGAATGAATGAATGAATGAATGCATGACTTGCCCCATTTTTCAAAGGGACTGGTGGCCCAAAACATGTTAAGAATCACAGAGGTAAACTTTGACAAAAGCTATTTTTATTTTCCTTTATTAATAAAGAACTTTGGACATTGACAGGTTACATGCTCACCAAGACCATTTCCATGTTATCCTAGTTACACGGTCTTGTCTTGCAATTAAATGAGACCATGTGACAGAATTCTAGCCAATGGCATCTAAGGGAATGTTTCAGTTTGCTTAAGCTGCCAGAATGCCGTATAGCATAAATGGGTTGGCTTTTACAATGGTGATTTACTAGGTTGCAAATTTACAGTTCTGTGGCCATGAAAATGTCCAAATTGAGGCATCAAGAGGTAGATACCGTCTCCAAGGAAAGCTGATGGTATCTGGGGTTCCTCTGTCACATGGGAAGATACATGGTGATGTCTGCTGGTCCTTCTTCTCCTGGGTTCTGGTTTCCAAATGGCTTTCTCCAAGATGTCTCTCCAGCATGTCTCTTTTAGCTTCTCTGAGTGCTCTCAAAAATGTCTCTGTCTTTTATCCTCTCATAAATGACTCCTGCATGGGGATGAAGACTCACCTTGAATTGGCTGGGTCATATCTCCATGGAAACAACCTCATCAAAAGGTTCCACCCACACAGATCCGTTCCCACAAGATTGGATTAAAAGAACAGTGTTTTCTGGGGTATGTAACCAGCACAGGGGAGGTGACCGCCACTTCCAAGCCGTACCCTTGAAACCTCCTGGATGACACTCCATGAACTCTCTCTTCCTTCGCAGAATGCTTGTGATTATGACACAGCAATCTGAAATCATATGGATAGAAAAGTCTTCTTCAATAGAATTCTGCTTGCCCTTCTTTCAAGAGAATTCCTGTAATAAGTAGGAGGCAGGGGCACACCTAACACTGTGGAAGCAATGGATAGAGGGCATCAGGGAAGATGTTTCTCTCCTGGTTTCTTGGCAAAAAGAATGTAGAATGGGTATGTAGCATAAGTTTGAGCAGGTTGAGGTAAGAACCAAAGGGGCATTGATCACATAGCTGTAGGAGATTAACAGGTCCCATAACATGGTAGCACGGGTCTGATGGGGAGAGACCCAATGTCCTGGCAAACACCTGGTCCAGAAGTTAGGGCCCCAGTGGCTGTTTCCTTCTTCCTCTAGGGTTATACTGGCTCTACCTCACTTCCTTTGGCTTCTACTTGTTTTCCAAAGCCTGGATCTCCAGCCTCTTGCAAAGCAGTCAATATCCTTCCAGTATGTTCCTTTTCTGCTTAATTTAACTGAACTTGGCTCCTATTGCTTGCAATCAAGAACCCTGACTGATGTATACCACTAACTGAGTCACTGAATTTTCATATTCATCCCCAAATGAACACAGCTCAATGTAAGCAATACCTTTAATTCAGACACAACTGCCTGTAAAACCTTCATTCTTGAGACATTTTTTCCTCCTCTCCGATTCAGCTTCCTATCAAAAAGCACCATTTTGTAAAATTTTTTTTATTTAAAAAAAAAAAACAATGTTCACTGTAGCAAGTTTGGGAATGTACAAATTATAATGAAATTTTTAATTACCCATAATCTCATCAAACCAGAAACAACCTATTATATTTCCTACCAGTTGATTCCTAACGCAAATTTGTAAAATAAAAAATTCAATTACAGCATTTCCATAGTTTTATAATCTTATATCATGATTGTTTTTCCACATTATTCATTTATTCATCACATATTTATTACAAGGCAAAGATGTGGAACACTCAGACTCTGCTGGTGGGAATGTAAAATGGTGTGGCTATTGCAGAAAATGGGTTAGTAGTTTCTCAAAAGACTAAAAAGGTTTTAGTTCTCCTGGCTGCCAAAGGAAATACATACCATGCAACAAGTTGGCTTAAACAGGAGAACTGATTGATTTCGTTTTGAGGCTAACAGAAGTCCAAAATTGAGATGTCATCAAGGTGATGCTTTCTCCTGGATGACTTTCTCCCAGAAGGGGCTAGCTGCTGAAAACCTTGGTCCTTGGCTTTTCTGTCATATGGTAATGCACGTGGCAGCCTCTTCTGGTTTCTCTCTTCTCTTCTGGGTTCCACTGATTTCCAGCTTCTGCTGTTCCTATGGCTTTTTTCTCTGTGTGTGACCTTCCCTATAAGGCCTTCAGTAATAAGATTAAGACCCAGCCTAATTCAGCCTTATTAAGACCTGGGCCACACCTTAACTGAAGTTAAGGATCCTATTTACAAGGGTTCACACTCACAAGAATGGATTAAGTTTAAGAACATGTTTTTCTGGGGTACATATCTCCAAGCCACCATACCATATGACCAAAGAATTCTGTTCCTAGGTTTGTATTCAAGATAAATGAAAACAAATGTCTACAAAAAAAAACTTGTACACCAATGTTCATAGCAACATTATTTCATAATAGCCAACAAATGGAAACCCAAAGGCCAACCAACTGATGAATAAATAAAATATGGTATAGCCATATAATGGAATATTTGGTAGTAAAAAGGAACCAAGTACTGATTCATGTTAAAACATGAATGAACCTTGAAAACATTATGCTAAATAAAAGAAAACAGTCCCAAAAGTCCATATATTGTATAATCCCTTTTCCATGAAATTTTCAGAAGAGGCAGATCTATAGAGACAGAAAGTAGATTAGTGGTTGCCTAGGGCTGGGGGGTTGGGGGGGAATAGGGAATGACTGTGCAAGTATACAGTGCTTCTCTTTGGAGTGGTAAAAATGTTCTAAAATTTATTGTAGTGGTGGCTAAACATTTTCAAATATAGTAAAAATCATTGGATTGTACACCTTAAATGGGTGAATCATTTGATATATAAATTTGGTCTAATAAAGCTGTTGCAAAAAATCTGTATTGTATACTTATTATATGACACGCCCTGTGGTAGTCAATGAACAGATAAAAAAGACAGACTCGATCTTTCCATAGAATTTCCTCTTGTGTATCATGAACAATTACTTAAACTCCCCATTGTTGAAAAGTTAGCATGCTTCTAATTTTTCCCTATTAAAAATAACACTCTGATGAACGCCCTTAAAATGTTACCTTTATCTACCTCTCATTCTTTTCTTAGAAAGATCCAAGAAGTAGAAATTGCTGAGTCCAAAATACAAATTTATTACTATTCATGTTGTTTTCTGGGGAACAGTTTGAATTTATGATTCCATGCACAACATATGAGAGAAACACTGTCATTTCTGTTGTTGATTCCAGTAAAGAATTTTCCATTGCCCATTTCTTGGAGGCCTCCCAGGTTACTCAATCAATAATCCAAGGAAAGGCAGCCCAAGACAAGGCATCTCTGCCACCATTTCCAACAGGTGTGGAGGCTGAACAAAGGCTTGAGCTCAAAGTACAGGAATTCCCTGCTCTTCACCAGGGGGCGCAACAACGAATATGAATTACTTTGAAACAACAATAAAAAGGAATTAGTTGTATAAGTGCAGGGGAAGAGACAAAGGAGGTTGTTCCTAGTATCAGGAGAAGTGGAGACAGCCACAAGAAGTGCATCCCGGAGCAGCCCGGCTCGCTCCGCTGACCGCAGTCAGTCCCTGGCCCGCGAGGCCTCGGCCCAGCTGTGGAAGGGTGGCCAGTTACTGATAATTCTAGTTCTTCTCTGAGGCGCGGGAACCGGCATTAAAATGGGGACCCAGAAAATCAAGAGCAGAGCCCTCCACCTCGGGAAGTGCCTTGGGCGAGCTCCTTCCCCGTCCCAGGGCCGTCTTCTGAACGTACAACCAGAAGGGCCCGCCGCGTCACGTTTAAGATGGCGGCATGACGTCAGCCGCCATGACGTCAGCCGCCATGACGTCAGCCGCCATGACGTCAGCCGCCATGACGTCAGCCGCCATGACGTCAGCCGCCATGACTACGCGGTCGCAACGGCAACCTTCACGGCGTCTCCCAACGCCTTTAAAAGCACCCACGGTTATCACCCACCTTCAAGCGGGCCCCTTTGGGACTGCGAGCCATGAGAGGAGAACTCTTAGCTGCCCTGACTTCTCCTTCTTACCTGCCCTGGAGGAAAGGTTCCCGCTGAAGCCCATCAACGAGCCCTCTTGCTTCTTCACTGCTTCAAGTTAACTCTGCGTTTCCACAGGTCTCTTCTCCTCACCAATTTCCCCGTCTGCTTAGTACAGTTTTGCATGTGACGGAGCACCACAATTGCAGGAATACATAGCATGTTTCCCATGGTGGATTTAAAATATAGCTGCACGTTCTTTGGCAACCCTCCCTTGAATCTGGGTAGGCCCATGACTGCTTTAACCAATGCAGTATGGCAAAAATGACATTATGAGATTTCTGAGGCTTCCTTAAAGAGCCTGCTTGAAGAGCTTAGGACATTTCTTCCCTAATTGCTCCCCTACCCCCATGATACTTTAGTATCATAGATAACGTTGTTTATCAGTTGTACTCTAAGTAAATCTTTGCTTTTTATATATTAAAAAAGAGTAATATTTATTCAGACCTGCTCCCCCAAAACCAATTTTTGGCAATATCGCCCCCGTTTAAAATGTGACCTCCCCTGCGCTGTCTTGGAACACTCCTTCTTGGAGACATGAGGTGCTGTGTATGAAGTCTGACCACCTGGAGATCAGCATACTGAAGAGACTGTCTGGAAAGAACATAGAGAGAGAGAGATGGCCATCAAGCCTAGCTATTTCTACTCTCCATCCCCAAATCTTCCCGGCCCAGGCTCCGGACATGTGGGTGAAGAAGCAGCTCTAGCTGCCATGTGACTATAACTATATAAGAGATCCCAATCCGGAATCACCCAGCTTAGCCAACCTGCAGAATGACAGAGATAAAATTAAATACATTGTTGTTGTTGTGTAAACCACTATACTCTGAGATGGCTTGTTAAACAGTATATAACCAGAACCCTTACTATGTACCAAAAACAATCCTAAAAATCCACATTTATTTATTTATTTTCTCCTCATAATACCCTATGAAGTAGGTATATGTATTTCACAAGCAGATCCATCTCTGGGAACTCATCCGAAAAGAAACGGGAGATTGCACATTGCTTGGGAACCACTATTCTATGGTTTCTTCCAGCTGTAACCTTCTAGGCTCTTCTACCCATCATCATTCTGCCCATCTCTCCATTCCTTTATTCAACAAAAATTTGTTAATTATTGTATGCCAGGTACTGTGCTAAGCACTGGGAATACTAAGATGAATAAGAAGTCATTGCTCCTATACTTGAGGAGCTGACAGTTTAACAGAGGGAGAAAAAAGATATCAATTCAGTGTGATAAGAATTATCATAAATGTAAGCATAGAATGCTATGAATCACACAAGTGGGGCTCAATAGCAGAGGCAAGGAAATGTTCTTAGAAACTGCAACCTAGGATGTGAGTTTTAAAGGGAGAGAAAAGGGCTTAGCCAAGAAAAACGACAGGGGTCAGATATGCTCGCAGAAAAACAGCTATGCAGAGTCAAGACAGAGCAAAGTACATTCCAGAAATTACAAGTGAGTTGCAGAAATCTGGGTGAAAGGGGGTTGCAGGGTGACTAATTCAACCTGGTTTGCCTGAGATTTTCCATGTTTTAAATGGAAAGTCTCATTTTCTATGTACTTCTTCAGTCCCCCAGAAAACCAGGATAGTTTCTCACCTTAGGTGGAGGACAGGAGAGTACAGAATGGTAGGAGATGTGGTAGACATTGGTGAGTGGGGCCTAAAGTGTGTTGGCAGTTTCAATTTTATCCCCAGGATAAAAGGGATACAATGAAGCATCTTAAGCAGGGCCAGTGATTTGATTATTTAATGGAGAACTGGGGTTGATTCAGACCTGAAACCTGAGAACTTCTCCATGTGCTTTGGGTATTTAGAGAACCTCATAAAGATCATGGGATGTTTGTGGACATGGAACTAGATGCCTTCTTGCATCTCCTGGTTGACACAGGGCCCAAAACCCTATGGGAGAGATCATGAATCTAACCCATAACTCCCTCTCTACTATATACTGCTACATCTCTAATGTTTGAGAGAGAGAGATAACACAACAGAGAACATCCTTGACCAGATGTCCCCCTCCATCTATTTTTCTAGTTCTCTGCTCTCCTTTATCACAAAACTGCTCTGATAATTGTTCATTACTGCTGCTCTCCAAACCCTCAACTTCCCATTCACTTTCAAACTCCTAGAGATCAGTCATCTACCTTGAAGTTTACCATATAACACTGAAAATCCTCATCCCTACATCAGCACCAAGTTCCATATTGTCAAAGCTAATGAATAATTCTCAATCCATATTTCACTCAACTCCTAGCAGCACATAACATAGTTGAAGACTCTATCCTTTTAAAATATTCTCCATAAGAGACTACAACATGCTTTAGTAAAATCTTCTTGAATTATTAAAATCTACCTAAATTATGACAGTACCCCTTCCTTGACAATGCCAGGATCTTCTCACACTTTAACGTCATATTCCTTCTACTCCATTCTTTCTGTCCTCTATTTCTGGGGTTCTATTTACATATATGTTAGCTCTTTCAGCATGTCCTACCCATCTCAAACTCTTTTCCATTTTTGTCCACTCTTTTTTCTCTCTATGCTTCAATCTGGATATTTTATACTCACCTATATTCCAATTTACTAAACCTCTTTTCTACTGTGTCTAATCAACTGTTAAACTGAATTCTTAATTTCAGTTATTTTATTTTTAATAAATAGTATTTCCGTGTAGTTTTTAAAAAGCAGATTCTAACTCTTTGGTGAAATTCTCCATCTTCTATTTTCTTGAACAAATTAACCATAGTTATTTTAAAGTCTGTATCAGAAAACACCAATATTTGGGTCATCCATAGGTCTACTTTTCTTGTGGTTTTCAGTCATTTGGTCCTATTTCCTAGCATGTATGGTAATTTATTAAATGTCAGGCATTGTGTATAAAAATTATAGAGGCTATGACTAAGTGCTGACACTTCTGTTTAGCTCTTTAATCTCGCATAGCTGCTTTGCCCTTGTTTGTTTTCTCAAAATCTTGACCCACATGTGTGCAACTTAAAATTTGACAATTGCATCAATGTGAAATTGTGCATAGACTTCCAAGTTCATTTTTCTGTGGTCTCCTCCTTCTCAGGAGTCCCAATTGTCTTAGCGTCACCAAATTCTAACCTCTGTCTCCCCATACTAGTAAGATTGCTGGAAGCCCCAGATCACCACTCTCTGCTCATCCTTTATTTCCGCTTATGAATCAGCAAATGCCCAGAAGGGAGAAAGCAGAGGCAAATGGAGAGCTTTTCTTCCCTTTAGGATTTAGAATCTCAATTCCTGGTTACCTTGGCTGCTCTCTGATGTCACCAAATAGCACCCACCACCACCATCACCTTTTTTTTATTTTTTACCTGGTTTCATAATTGTTCTTGAAGGGAGAAAGTATTAGTCTATCCTAGCTATTCCAACAGAATCAGAAATTCTGTATTTCGTTGAAACCTCAAAACAGTCCTTTGCAATAAGTTTAATTATACCCGCTTTACGGATGAGCAACTGAGGCATGGTTAATATAAATTATTTCACACAAAAAAAATTATTGAAGTAGCAGTGCTGAGTTTTACTTCAAGAATGATGTTCTTTCCAATAAACCACTGATACCCTACCACTAGCTCTCTGTGGATAACATCTGGAACAAAGGAACCAAGTTGTAAACAAGGATAAGGGATGGTTTCTTTGTACACCAAACTCTCTTTCTTCCCAGGTTGGGCTCTTTCTTCCTCCTCTCTGATCCCCTCCAACAATAGAGAGCCGATCTTTATTTCTGAAGTGAGAAACTGTTGAATAATTCATAAGACAGGAGGGCTCCCAGCTCAACTCCATGGATGAATCATCTCCATGACTCTTTGGAGATGAAGAAAAATATTTCCCTTGTGCAGTAAATGTGTTTCAAAGAGAGGATTCATTAAGTAAGATGCTATTTAAACATATAAGTTTTTCTGACTACTACCGCAATTTTCACGGAAGGTTATGCTTAATAGAGTAGAGATGCTTTAATCTCGCTTCCTACTTACTTCCTAAATTTAAAAAACACACAACATTGCCACTAACATTTTAAGGAAAATAAGTGGATGCATCTATCCACACTTCATTTTAAGTGTCTGTCCTTAAAAATGCATCTGTTATTCACTGTAACCGTGTGAGTCATAACAAATGCATTTATATTCATGTAGATATAATCTACATTTCCACAGGTGTCCCAGTATAATGTAAAATTGCCTAATGAACACTCAAAATAAAATGCTGCCAATGAGAATGAAGTTTGCCTCTCCTACAAGGAAAATGAAACTCCATCAGGCTGGCAAACAGGAACTTTGGCATCCTATATTTCAATATGATGGCTTTCTTACTACAATTTCTGCAGGGAATAATATATAGGGAAATAATGTTTCTCCTTTCTGATTGCATTACCATATGGGGTAATTCTTCTTGACGGGAAGGTCATTTCATCTGATGAGTTCTTGAACAGTGAAATGGAAGTTTGGTTCTATGTCAGCAAAGGACAGATTGACTTATTAAAACTGTTACATTACAGACTTTTATTAGTCCATTCTGCATTTGCTCTCAGAAGATCAAAGGCATGAATGCATTTGGAAAGCATCAGGAAATATTAAGGATAAAAATTAGATGGTATGGTCATTATTGCAAATGGGAAAATCATCTGGAAACTAAGATTTTAGAGGCTGACTCTAAGAAGTCTCACAAAGACATAATTTGGAAAGAAAAGATGGGATATGAGTAGTAATGTGGGAACCAGTCTCAAAGATAAATAGTCAGAATTTTAGAAAAATCACCCAGGCATCTGAATTCAGGGCATGCTACAATGGACTGACCAAAATGAATTGTCCTGGACATCTAAAACCCAGAGGAAAAAGTTGCCCAATCTAGGAGACATTTCCCGAGCACCCTGAGAAATGTTGCTTTAATTTTTCATCAAAACGTCTTTCAAAAGCTAGGTGTTATTGTACCTGTGCTAGTATTTATTTTCCTCAATTCATTCATTCACTCATTAATTTATTCATTCAGCAAGTGCTGACTCCTCCAATATGCTAGGACCACAAAAATGTTTTCACATTGTACTCCCATGTGGCTCACAGTCTGGTAGGACAGTCAAACAAACAGTCATTGCCTGATGGTGTGATAAGTCCTCTAATAAGGGAATGTATGCCTCATTTGTTCTTTCATTTGATCAATATTTAATGAGTACCTACTATGTCCGATGCTCTGTACTCAGCCCTGGAGATATCCCTGGGTAACTACGATTTTAGTAGGGGAAACATATGATAAACAAATAAATACATAAAGTCCAAATTGTGGCTCAGGCTGCAAAGAAAGCACAGTGAAAAGTCCAAAGGCAGCTCTTCTCTGCTCCCATGTTGTGGAACCCAGAGTCATCACCCCTGAACACAATGACATCTCAAGGTCCCTTCTGAGTTAACAATCCTTTTAAAACAAAGACACTTTTTATATGCTTGGTCTGGGCCACGTTGAAGTAACCCTGAACTCTGAATAGTGGTCCCCATGTGCCACACAAAGTCACCCCACCCCCCTACCTGCCTTCTGAGTAATGGCAGAAAGGAGAAAACTAGATCAAAACACACTTTGGGGTGTGGAGGTGGACAACGGACTCGGTCACCAGCCTGATACATGCTATGTTCTATCTTGCCTAACTGGATTGTGAAATCCAGAAGAACAGAATCCCTGTCTGTTTTTCTCACCCATCGTATCCTCACAACCTAGCACAGCACCTGGAACATGTTGACCAATAAATATGTGTTGAATGAATGACCAGCCAACAACATAATTAGAGTAAGAAAAGTGCTGTGAAGATAACGAGCTGGTCCTGTGATAGGGAACAGTCCTGGGGAGTGGGGGTGCGGAAGGGGTGTAGGAAACAGGCTCAAGGCTGCTGTCTTTAGATAAGTCCTGCTTGCCAAGGTTGGCCCTTGGCTGGGGTATTAGTTTCCTATGGCTGCTGTAACAAACTTCCAGAAATGCAGTGTCTTAAAATAACAGATATTTATTCCTTCACAGTTCTGGAGGCTGGTCGTGCAAAAGCTGGCAGGGTCACACTCTCTCTGGGGTTTGGGGGAGAATCTATTCCTTGCCTCCTTGAGTTTCTGGTGCCTGTCAGCAGACCCTGACTTGTAGCCACATCCATCTCTGCCTCTGTGGTTACACTGCCACTGCCTCCTCCTCTGTCGGTCAAATCTCCCCTGTATGTCTCCTATGAAGACATTTGTCATTGGATTTAGGGTCTAGCTGGAAAACAAAGAATAATGTCTTCATTTCAAGGTCCTTAACTTAATTACATCTGCAAAGACCTTTATTTCCAAATAAGGTAACATTGACAGGTTCCAGAACTAGGAGGTAGACTTATCTTTTGGGGACCATGATTCAACCAACTCTATCTGGCATCTGGGAGCTTCATTGGTAAACATTTCCCTATGATGATATAAAATTTTCCCTAAATTATAAGAGTGGCTAACTGTTCCGAGACCATTTGTACAAACGAAGTGGTTTATGCTGAACACCTCCTTTCCTTCTGGGAGTCTGGAGATTTGGTACAAGCTAGGCAGAGAGTCCCTACTAACCCAGCCCCAAATAAAAACCCTGGGCACTGAGTCTCTAATGAACTCTTCTGGTAGAGAACATCTCACACCTGCTGTCACAATTCCCTGCTGGAGGAACTAAGTGGGTCCTATGTGACTCCACTGGGAGAGGACTTTTGGAAACTTGCATCCAACTTTCACCAGACTTCACCACATGCGTGTTTTCCCTTTCACTGCAGTGATTCTTAGCCATGAGTTTGACTATATACTGAGTCCTTTGAGTCCTGCTAGCAAATCATCAAACCTGGGGGTTCTTGGGGACCCCTGACACGGGGGACTATTTAGAAAGGGGACCAGGAAGGCTATTCCAAGGAGGTGGCACCTGAGCTGAGTCCTAGGATGAAAGTCACCCAACTTGTTAGTGAAAAAGCCCAGTTCCTTAACCTTGTCAAAGGCTTTTTGCCTCATCTGCAAAATGGGGATATGTCAGTCAAGGGCAGGGCAAAAAATCCATGGCACATAAAAAATGAGTTACTGAGGGAGAGTTTAATAAAGGGGTTATGCACAAAGGTATGGCTAAGACTTAACAAGCAATAATGCATTACCTTTGGGCTAACAATGGTAGAAAACTGTTATCACCCACAGGCCTGAAGGGCAAAGGAGGGAGTGGGTCCCAGACCCACTGTATCTTCACAGAGAGGACGGCCTGACCATAGCTGGAGCCCATGGCAACCTGGAAGGAAGGAAACCAGGCAAATAAGGACTCTGACCTCGTGCTCCCCTCATCTGGATCTCTGCCAGAGCCCCCCCCTCCCCCGCTTGGCTAAACCCAACTGGAAGGCTGAGTGTAAGAATGCAAGTTGACAAGGTCCATATGGATCAACCTCCAAGGGCATAAAACAGGGTGGAGAAGAGTGGACCATGGGTCTTGAGAGGCAAATGGAAAATACTCAGCAGAGTGGCAATACTGCTCCCTGCCTTCATGATGTTGTTATAAAATGAAATAGGGAGGCGGGGCAAGATGGCAGACTGGTGAGCTGTATGTTTTAGTTACTCCTCCAGGAAAGTAGGTAGAAAGCCAGGAACTGCATGGACTGGACACCACAGAGCAATCTGACTTTGGGCATACTTCATACAACACTCATGAAAATGTGGAACTGCTGAGATCAGGGAAATCTGTAAGTTTTTGTGGCCAGGGGACCCGCACCCCTCCCTGCCAGGCTCAGTCCTGTGGGAGGAGGGGCTGTCAGCTCCGGGAAGGAGAAGGGAGAACTGCAGTGGCAGCCCTTATCGGAAACTCATTCTACTGATCCAAACTCCAACCGCAGATAGACTGAGACCAGACACCAGAGAATCTGAGAGCAGCCAGCTCAGCAGAGAGGAGACAGGCATAGAAAACAACAGCACGAAAAACTCCACAATAAAAGCAGATGCTTTTTGGAGTTCTGGTGAACATAGAAACGGGAAGGGCAGAGCTCAGGCCCTGAGGCTCATATGCAAATCCTGAAGAAAAGCTGATCTCTCTGCCCTGTGGACCTTTCCTTAATGGCCCTAATTGCTTTGTCTCTTAGCATTTCAATGACCCATTAGATCTGTGAGGAGGGCCCTTTTTTTAAAAAAAAAAACCTTTTTTCTTTTTCTAAAACAATTACTCTAAGAAGCCCAATACAGAAAGCCTCAAAGACTTGCAATTTGGGCAGGTCAAGACAAGAGCAGAACTAAGAGAGCTCTGAGACAAAACGCAATAATCCAGGGGCTGAGAAAATTCACTAAACACCACAACTTCTGAAGAAAAGGGGGGTGTCCACTCACAGCCATCATCCTGGTGGACAGGAAACACTCCTGCCCATCGCCAGCCCCATAGCCCAGAGCTGCCCCAGACAACCCAGTGTGATGGAAGTGCTTCAAATAACAGGCACACACCACAAAACTGGGTGTGGACATTAGCCTTCCCTGCAACCTCAGCTGATTGTCCCAGAGTTGGGAAGGTGGAGCAGTGTGAATTAACAAAGCCCCATTCAGCCATCATTTCAGCAGACTGGGAGCCTCCCTATACAGCCCAGCAGCCCAGAACCGCCCTGGGGGAACAGCACTCACCTGTGACATAGCACAGTCATCCCTCAACAGAGGACCAGGGGGTGCACGGCCTGGAAGAGGGACCCACTCGCAAGTCTCAGGAGCCATACGCCAATACCAAGGACTTGTGGGTCAGTCGCAGAGACAAACTGTGGCAGGACTGAACTGAAGGATTAGACTATTGCAGCAGCTTTAAAACTCCAGGAACAACAGGGAGATTTGATTGTTAGAGCCACCTCCCCTCCCTGACTGCCCAGAAACACGCCCCATATACAGGGCGGGCAACAGAAACTACACACACAAGCTTGGTACACCAATTGGACCCCACAAGACTCACTCCCCCACTCACCACAAAGGCAAAGCAGGGGAGAACTGGCTTGTGGAGAACAGGTGGCTCGTGGACGCCACCTGCTGGTTAGTTAGAGAAAGTGTACTCCACGAAGCTGTAGATCTGATAAATTAGAGATAAGGACTTCAATTGGTCTACAGATCCTAAAAGAAACCTACCAAGTTAAGCAAATGCCAAGAGGCCAAAAACAACAGAAAATTACAAAGCATATGAAAAAAACAGACGATATGGATAACCCAAGCCCAAACACCTAAATCAAAAGATCAGAAGAGACACAGCACCTAGAGCAGCTACTCAAAGAGCTAAAGATGAACAATGAGACTATAGTACAGGATACAAAGGAAATCAAGAAGACTCTAGAAGAGCATAAAGAAGACATTGCAAGACTAAATAAAAAAAATAGATGATCTTATGGAAATTAAAAAAACTGTTGGCCAAATTAAAAAGATTCTGGACTCTCATAGTACAAGACTAGAGGAAGTTGAACAACAAATCAGTGACCTGGAAGATGACAGAATGGAAAATGAAAGCATAAAAGAAAGAATGGGGAAAAAAATTGAAAAAATCGAAACAGACCTCAGGGATATGATAGATGATATAAAACGTCTGAATATAAGACTCATTGGTTTTCCAGAAGGGGAAGAAAAGGGTAAAGGTCTAGGAAGAGTATTCAAAGAAATCGTTGGGGAAAACTTCCCAAATCTTCTAAACAACATAAATACACAAATCATAAATGTCCAGCGAACTCCAAATAGAATAAATCCAAATAAACCCACTCCGAGACATATTCTGATCACACTGTCAAACACGGAAGAGAAGGAGCAAGTTCTGAAAGCAGCAAGAGAAAAGCAATTCACCACATACAAAGGAAACAGCATAAGACTAAGTAGTGACTACTCAGCAGCCACCATGGAGGCAAGAAGGCAGTGGCACGATATATTTAAAATTCTGAGTGAGAAAAATTTCCAACCAAGGATACTTTATCCAGCAAAGCTCTCCTTCAAATTTGAGGGAGAGCTTAAATTTTTCACAGACAAACAAATGCTGAGAGAATTTGCTAACAAGAGACCTGCCCTACTGGAGATACTAAAGAGAGCCCTACAGACAGAGAAACAAAGAAAGGACAGAGGGACTTGGAGAAAGGTTCAGTACTAAAGAGATTCGGTATGGGTACAATAAAGGATATTAATAGAGAGAGGGGAAAAATATATATGACAAACATAAACCAAAGGATAAGATGGCTGATTCAAGAAATGCCTTCACAGTTATAACGTTGAATGTGGATTAAACTCCCCAATTAAAAGATATAGATTCGCAGAATGGATCAAAAAAATGAACCATCAATATGTTGCATACAAGAGACTCATCTTAGACACAGGGACACAAAGAAATTTAAAGTGAAAGGATGGAAAAAAATATTTCATGCAAGCTACAGCCAAAAGAAAGCAGGTGTAGCAAGATTAATCTCAGATAAAATAGACTTTAAATGCAGGGATGTTTTGAGAGACAAAAAAGGCCACTACATACTAATAAAAGGGGCAATTCAACAAGAAGAAATAACAATCATAAATGTCTATGCACCCAATCAAGGTGCCACAAAATACACGAGAGAAACACTGGCAAAACTAAAGGAAGCAATTGATGTTTCCACAATAATTGTGGGAGACTTCAACACATCACTCTCTCCTATAGATAGATCAACCAGACAGAAGACCAATAAGGAAATTGAAAACCTAAACAATCTGATAAATGAATTAGATTTAACAGACATACACAGAACATTACATCCCAAATCACCAGGATACACATACTTTTCTAGTGCTCACAGAACTTTCTCCAGAACAGATCATATGCTGGGACATAAAACAAGCCTCAATAAATTTAAAAAGATTGAAATTATTCAAAGCACATTCTCTGACCACAATGGAATACAATTAGAAGTCAATAGCCATCAGAGACTTAGAAAATTCACAAATACCTGGAAGTTAAACAATACACTCCTAAACAATCAGTGGGTTAAAGAAGAAATAGCAAGAGAAATTGCTAAATATATAGAGATGAATGAAAATGAGAACACAACATACCAAAACCTATGGGATGCAGCAAAAGCAGTACTGAGGGGGAAATTTATAGCACTAAATGCATATATTAAAAAGGAAGAAAGAGCCAAAATCAAAGAACTAATGGATCAACTGAAGAAGCTAGAAAATGAACAGCAAACCAATCCTAAACCAAGTACAAGAAAAGAAATAACAAGGATTAAAGCAGAAATAAATGACATAGAGAACAAAAAAACAATAGAGAGGATAAATATTGCCAAAAGTTGGTTCTTTGAGAAGATCAACAAGATTGACAAGCCCCTAGCTAGACTGACAAAATCGAAAAGAGAGAAGACCCATATAAACAAAATAATGAATGAAAAAGTGACATAACTGCAGATCCTGAAGAAATTAAAAAAATTATAAGAGGATGCTATGAACAACTGTATGGCAACAAACTGGATAATGTAGAGGAAATGGACAATTTCCTGGAAACATATGAACAACCTAGACTGACCAGAGAAGAAATAGAAGACCTCAATCAACCCATCACAAGCAAAGAGATCCAATCAGTCATCAAAAATCTTCCCACAAATAAATGCCCAGGGCCAGATGGCTTCACAGGGGAATTCTACCAAACTTTCCAGAAAGAACTGACACCAATCTTACTCAAACTCTTTCAAAACATTGAAGAAAATGGAACACTACCTAACTCATTTTATGAAGCTAACATCAATCTAATACCAAAACCAGGCAAAGATGCTACAAAAAGGGAAAACTACCAGCCAATCTCCCTAATGAATATAGATGCAAAAATCCTCAATAAAATACTTGCGAATTGAATCCAAAGACACATTAAAAAAATCATACACCATGACCAAGTGGGATTCATTCCAGGCATGCAAGGATGGTTCAACATAAGAAAATCAATCAATGTATTACAACACATTAAAAATTCGAAAGGGAAAAATCAAATGATCATCTCAATAGATGCTGAAAAAGCATTTGACAAAGTCCAACATCCGTTTTTGATAAAAACACTTCAAAAGGTAGGAATTGAAGGAAACTTCCTCAATATGATAAAGAGCATATATGAAAAACCCACAACCAGCATAGTACTCAATGGTGAGAGACTGAAAGCCTTCCCTCTAAGATCAGGAACAAGACAAGGATGCCCGCTGTCATCACTGTTATTCAACATTGTGCTGGAAGTGCTAGCCAGGGCAATCCGACAAGACAAAGAAAGAAAAGGCATCCAAATTGGAAAAGAAGAAGTAAAACTGTCATTGTTTGCAGATGATATGATCTTATATCTGGAAAACCCTGAAAAATCGATGATACAGCTACTAGAGCTAATAAACAAATTTAGCAAACTAGCAGCATACAAGATTAATGCACGTAAGTCAGTAATGTTTCTATATGCTAGAAATGAACAAACTGAAGAGACACTTAAGAAAAAGATACTATTTTCAATAGCAACCAAAAAAATCAAGTACCTAGGAATAAACTTAACCAAAGATGTAAAAGACCTATACAAAGAAAACTACATAACTCTACTAAAAGAAATAGAAGGGGACCTTAAAAGATGGAAAAATATTCCATGTTCATGGATAGGAAGGCTAAATGTCATTAAGATGTCAATTCTACCCAAACTCATCTACAGATTCAATGCAATCCCAATCAAAATTCCAACAACCTACTCTGCAGACTTGGAAAAGCTAGTTATCAAATTTATTTGGAAAGGGAAGATGCCTCGAATTGCTAAAGACACTCTAAAAAAGAAAAACGAAGTGGGAGGACTTACACTCCCTGACTTTGAAGCTTATTATAAAGCCACAGTCGTCAAAACAGCATGGTACTGGCACAAAGATAGACATATAGATCAATGGAATTGAATTGAGAATTCGGAAATAGACCCCCAGATCTATGGCCGACTGATCTTTGATAAGGCCCCCAAAGTCACTGAACTGAGTCATAATGGTCTTTTCAACAAAGGGGGCTGGGAGAGTTGGATATCCATATCCAAAAGAATGAAAGAGGACCCCTACGTCACACCCTACACAAAAATTAACTCAAAATGGACCAAAGATCTCAATATAAAAGAAAGTACCATAAAACTGCTAGAAGATAATGTAGGAAAACATCTTCAAGACCTTGTATGAGGCAGCCACTTCCTAGACTTTACACCCAAAGCACAAGCAACAAAAGAAAAAATAGATAAATGGGAACTCCTCAAGCTTAGATGTTACTGCACCTCAAAGGAATTTCTCAAAAAGGTAAAGAGGCAGCCAACTCAATGGGAAAAATTTTTGGAAACCATGTATCTGACAAAAGACTGATATCTTGCATATATAAAAAAATCCTACAACTCAATGACAATAGTACAGACAGGCCAATTATAAAATGGGCAAAAGATATGAAAAGACAGTTCTCTGAAGAGGAAATACAAATGGCCAAGAAACACATGAAAAAATGTTCAGCTTCACTAGCTATTAGAGAGATGCAAATTATGACCACAATGAGATACCATCTAACACCGGTTAGAATGGCTGCCATTAAACAAACAGGAAACTACAAATGCTGGAGGGGATGTGGAGAAATTGGAACTCTCATTCATTGTTGGTGGGACTGTATAATGGTTCAGCCACTCTGGAAGTCAGTCTGGCAGTTCCTTAGAAAACCAGATATAGAGTTACCATTCGATCCAGCAATTGCACTTCTCGGTATATACCCGGAAGATCAGAAAGCAGTGACACGAACAGATATCTGCACGCCAATGTTCATAGCAACATTATTCACAATTCCCAAGAGATGGAAACAACCCAAATGTCCTTCAACAGATGAGTGGATAAATAAAATGTGGTATATACACACTATGGAATACTACGCGGCAGTAAGAAGGAACGATCTCGTGAAACATATGACAACATGGATGAACCTTGAAGACATAATGCTGAGCGAAATAAGCCAGGCACAAAAACAGAAATATTATATGCTACCACTAATGTGAACTTTGAAAAATGTAAAGCAAATGGTTTATAATGTAGAATGTAGGGGAACTAGCAATAGAGAGCAGTTAAGGAAGGGGGAACAGTAATCCAAGAAGAACAGATAAGCTATTTAACGTTCTGGGGATGCCCAGGAATGACTATGGTCTGTTAATTTCTGATGGATATAGTAGGAACAAGTTCACAGAAATGTTGCTATATTAGGTAACTTTCTTGGGGTAAAGTAGGAACATGTTGGAAGTTAAGCAGTTATCTTAGGTTAGTTGTCTTTTTCTTACTCCCTTGTTATGGTCTCTTTGAAATGTTCTTTTATTGTATGTTTTGTTTTTTTTTTTAATTTTTTTTTTCAGTTTATTTAAAAAAAAGAAAAGTTAAAAAAAAAAAAAGCAAGGAAAAAAATATGTAGAGCTCCCTTGAGGAGCCTATGGAGAATGCAGGGGTATTGGCCTACCCCACCTTGATGGTTGCTAACATGACCACAGACATAGGGGACTGGTGGTTTGATGGGTTGAGCCCTCTACCACAGGTTTTACCCTTGGGAAGACAGTTGCTGCAAAGGAGAGGCTAGGCCTCCCTATAATTGTGCCTAAGAGCCTCCTCCCGAATGCCTCTTTGTTGCTCAGATGTGGCCCTCTCTCTCTAGCTAAGCCAACTTGAAAGGTGAAATCACTGCCCTCTCCCCTACGTGGGATCAGACACCCAGGGGAGTGAATCTCCCTGGCAACGTGGAATATGACTCCCGGGGAGGAATGTAGACCTGGCATCGTGGAACGGAGAACATCTTCTTGACCAAAAGGGGGATGTGAAACGAAATGAAATAAGCTTCAGTGGCAGAGAGATTCCAAAAGGAGCCGAGAGGTCACTCTGGTGGGCACTCTTACACACAATTTAGACAACCCTTTTTAGGTTCTAAAGAATTGGGGTAGCTGGTGGTGGATACCTGAAACTATCAAACTACAACCCAGAACCCATGAATCTCGAAGACAATTGTATAACAATGTAGCTTATGAGGGGTGACAATGGGATTGGGAAAGCCATAAGGACCACACTCCACTTTGTCTAGTTTATGGATGGATGAGTAGAAAAATAGGGGAAGGAAACAAACAAACAAACAGACAAAGGTACCCAGTGTTCTTTTTTACTTCAATTGCTCTTTTTCACTTTAATTATTACTCTTGTTATTTTTGTGTGTGTGCTAATGAAGGTGTCGGGGATTGATTTAGGTGATGAATGTACAACTATGTAATGGTACTGTGAGTAATCGAATGTACGATTTGTTTTGTATGACTGTTTGGTATGTGAATATACCTCAATAAAATGAAGATAAAAAAAAAGCTATGATAATAAAAAAAATTAAATAGGATGATGCATGTAAAGGAAGAAATAAGCACATTGCCTAGCATGATGCAAATGTTAATCACTGCTTTATAGATGATGAAGATAAAAAGGAGGATGATAAAGGAGAGGAAGATGAAGAAAAGGAAGTTGAAGAAGAGGAGGAAGAGGAAGAAGGAGAGAGGAAGAGGAGGAGGAAGAGGAGGACAAGGAAGAGGAGGAGGAGGGGGAGGAGGAGTTGGAGTTGGGGAAATTGTTGTCATGATTGAGGCAGCAGCAGCGACAGCAGCAAGCTCCTCGGGGGCGGGCACATTTTATCACAGCTCTATCTGCAGCACCTGAAACAGTGCCTGGCATGTGGTAGACACTCAGTAATTATCTGATAAATGAATGAATTACATAAGTGTTCTCGTACCCAGATGCTAAACCCTGACTCAACACAGAAACTTGCTCTTAGAGACGCAGATTAACAGAGGAGGGAGGGAGCCCTTTGTCCAAACCTTCATTTTACAGGTGAGAACTGGAGCCCAGAGAAGGACAGTGACTTTCCCAAAGACACACAGTAAATCAAGGAAGGAGCTGAGAGCAGTATTCAAATGTTCCAACCCCAACCCAGTACTCTTTAAAGAAGACTAGGCTGCCTCCAGAGATAACGCCACAACTGTCCAATCCAGGCCAAGAGATGGTTCAGTCCTCCCCATCTCCAAGACAGTTGACCAGAGGAAAAGGCTCAGCTCTGCCCCTGGGCATGCTAGCTGGTTAACCTTGGTGTCACTGGGAAAGCACAGGTGCAACACTGGATCAGAGAAGCTCTGGATAGCGAGGGCACCTGCCTGCCCGCTGGCACAGGCAACCCTGACTGTCATGCTCTAGCCATGGACACGCAGCTGAGCTCCCCAATCACACAACAGTAGTTGGGAGCTCCCCACTTCTCTGTTTATTTAAAAGGTCAGGTGGTGTCTCACACATGGATATAAATTAGCAATTTATTGGCACTTTTTCAGTCGTCGCTATCTTTTTCTTCCTGAATTTTACTGTTTACTGCAATATTCTGTTTCCCCCTTGCACATGCCTTGCCTACTCTGATCCAATCCAAGACAGTTCTCTGTGATGTCATATCATGGGGAAGTCATGTTTTATGAAATTCTTTCCACATAAGCCAAAATGAAAACTTACAAGACACTCAGTGGACGTGTGTCCCTTAAATCAGGGAAAGACGTTGTGTCATGATCCAACAACCTAGACACAAGAGATGACTGGGAAGGTGCCCATTCAAGCCTGTGCTAAGAACACATTCATGTGTGACCACGAAATGTGGCAGACTGATTGTATTAGGGACCCCAATTATTGCCCTCTCGGTGTCGATGCCCTTGAGCTGTCACCCTGTAACCCCCCACCTGCACCCCCATGCACATACATACAGAGTCTGATTCTGATTCTGCATCAGCCCAGAGACTTGCTGTGGCTAATGTGATGTTAGCAAAGGTGAAACGAGCAGAGACTTCAAAATCACATGTGCAGATCCACTTGCTTTCTTTTACGGTTAGGTGTGCTCATGTTACAACTCTGTTTTGCCAAGAGGACATGCCCAGGCTGGTCTGCTGGAGCAATGTGAGAGACGCGGAGGAGAGCCAAGTTATCCCCCTCAACCGGCTTGTCCCCAACAACCCAGCCAAGGCCCTCCTAGATCACACACCAGCCAATCCCCAGACATGTGAGGGGCTTGGCAGAGAGCTCAGAACCTTCCCAGTGAGCCCATCCTAAGGCATCCCCACCCCAAAGTGAGCTGAGCAAACCTTTATTGTTTTAAGACACAGAGTTTGGGGGTAGTGAGTAGCATAGACAAATGATACACAAAATACATAATTCTTCAACTTTACTAAAATCGATAATGAGGTTTGGGCCAGCTACTGCTATTTTAAGTTCTCACCACTACCATTGGAATCAGAAAATCTTTATGTCTGAAAGTTGTTTTTTCATTTTTGAGTATTTTGATTGACTTATACAGAAGCTATAACCCCATGAGTGGGCTGGGGTGGCATATTTTATAGACAGATCAGAAGTGGGCATGGCGGCCATGCCTGGACATCACTGTAGGTACACGAACTAGGCAAAGCTCCACGCCTTCTGTCTGTCAAGGAAAGTCATTGCTGAGAATGGAATCCCTTGAGATGGAGTCATCTTAAGAGGTCATAGCATCCATCCCTCTGCCTCTGAGCAGAATCACATCTAATCCTCTATGGACAGATGGTAACAGACATTCCCATGGTGCCCAGGGTTAACTTCTCTCATTATTAATGAGTTCACACCCAGGAGTCAGACTCTCTGGGTTCAAACTCTGGCTCTACTATAGCCAGACTATATGACCACAGGCAGGTAACTTCACTTCTGAGCCAAAGTCCCCTCACCTGTAAAGTGGGGACAATAATAACACAACCTCCCAGAGTTGTCATAGGAATTAAAGTATGAAGGGGCTTAGCACAGTGGCTCACACAGAGCATACCCTCAGCACGTAAGAGCTATCAGTCCCTGTCAGCACTCACTGCTAACATCTAATACCTCAACCACTCATTCACAGCTGTCAATTTTCCCCATCAGAAGAGAGACCAGGAACACATTGTATTTGGAATATTCCTTCTTAAAAACCAAGAACATGATTATTTGAACTTTCAGCCTTTTTTTTCTAGATTTAATGCTCCTGGAGTCTAGGACATTAGTGCTGAATGTACAGAAACGTGAACCCACTTAGTAGAGTGGAAAGAGTATGAGCTTGGCATCAAATAAGTCAAGATTTGTATCCACTTATGGCATTTACCACCTGTGTGGCTTTAGGCAAGTTACTTAACTTCTCAGACTTCAACTTTTTCTTCTATAAAATGGGAGCTGCATATCTCACAGGATTATTTTGAGACTCACTAATTATTAACTATTATTGGTTTCCAGATTTTAATCTAAAAGACAATGCAGTCCAGAATTCCCAAGTCACACATGGAGCCTATCTTATATCTACCTGGAGGTGCTATACCTGAGGGTCACATCCTAGTCACATCTGTTACCCAGGTGAAGACTCAGCCAGAAGAACTGACCAGGCAACATCTGAGCTGAGGTTTGAGCAATGGCAAGTGCTCGGCCCCATGAAGAGCTGGGGAAAGGACGTTCCATACAGAGGAACCAGCCAGCACAACGGTATGTGCCAACTGGCCCAGAGGGCAGTGCGGCTGGAGCAGAGTGAGCAGGGAGAAGAGTGGAGGGTGATGCATGTGGTCCGGGGGGGCTGGGGTAAGAACTGAGACTGCTCCTGAGGGACTTGGAGAGTCATTGGGGGTTGTAAGCCTCCTACCTGGGTTAAGGTGGCTGGGAAAAGATGATGACAATAGTGAAATGGAGAAGTGGCTGAATACTGAATACATTTTGAGAGTAGAACCAACAGGACTGGATGTGGGGAGTGAGGCAAGGAGAGGGGTCTGGGATGCCTCCAAGGATTTTGGCTGGAGTGTAAGGGCTTGTTCCCACCAGGGGTCTTTGTACTTGCTCCTTCTTAGGATATTCTTCTCCCAAGTATCCACAGGGCTCTCTGCTCCAGTATCTCCCTACCAGCAAGGCATTCCCTGTCCACCGTCTGTAAAATAACCTCCATTCCCTCCTGATACTCCCTAACTCCCTTGAATTGTTTTATTTTCCTCCATCACATGTATCCCTTTTTACCATACTAGATATTTATGTCTTTGTTCATTGTCTCTTGCTCCCAACTAGAATACAAGCTCCATGAGGGCAGGGACTTGCTGTTTGTTTGCTGCTCTATCTCAAGTACCTAAGACAGTGCATGTCTGCCCTGATAGAGCTGGGAGCCATTGGCAGGTACATGGCATTTAAAGCCCTGAAAATGGATGGATCACCTGGGGAGAGAGAAGCACTAGAGTAGAGGTCAGAGGACAGAGCTCTGGGATGGCCTAATACCTAAAGTTCACATGGAAGAGGAGGAGCCAGCAAAAGAGAGAAGCAGTGGTCATGGTTAGAAGAAAGCTCGGAGAGTCTAGGGTCTCATAAACCAAGAAAAGAAAGCATTTAATGGAGGACATGATAACCTGTGGCAAATGCTGCTGAGACTGACCATGAAATGTGGCAAAATGGAGGTCACTGATGACCTTGACAATGGGGAACAAAATTAACCAGAAGGGACTGAAGAGAGAATGGAATTGAGGAAGTAGAGCCAAGAAGTACAGGCAAATCTTTTGAGGAGTTTTGCTGCAAAAGGGGCAGAGAAATAAGGTAGTAACAGGTTGGAGTAAAAACAGATTTTTGGCAGCTTGGATTTAAAAAAAAATCTCCTTATAGCTTCCAGCCCATTTTACTTCACGAGGATCCACAGTACAAGCTCCAAAGACCTGGTGCTTTTCCAACCCCCAGGCTTTCTCACAAAGCCCAGCAAGCCTGTCATCCCCAGTTCAGGGAAGTCAGAGACTGGACTGGGATGAATCATGTACCCTCAAAATATGTGTTCAAGTCCTAACCCCCAGAAACTGTGAATATGACCTTATTTGGAAATAGGGTCTTTGCAGATGTAATCAAGTTAGGGTTAGGACATAATGGATTAGGGTGGCCCTTAATCCAACAAGGCTGGGGTCCTCATGATGAGAGGGAGGGGAAGGCCATGTGGTGATGGGGCAGAGATTGGAGGGATGCAGCTACAAGCCAAGGACACCAGGGACTGCCACTGTGCCAGTTTGGATGTGTTATGGCCCCTAAAATGCCATATCTTTGATGCGATCTTGTGGAGGCAGATGTTTTAGTGTTTATTAGATTGGAATTCTTTGATTGAGTGTTTCCATGGAGATGTGACTCAAGCAACTGTGAGTGAAAAGTTTGATTGGATAACTTCCATAGAGATGTTACTCCGCCCATTTAGGGTGAGTGTTAATTGGATCACTGGAGTCATATAAAGGAGTTCACGGACAGAAGGACCTCAGAGCAACTGCAAGTGACATTTTGGAGAGGAGCTACAGCTGAGACAGACACTTTGAAGACGGCCAATGGAAGCTGATGCAGACATTTTGGAGAACACCATTTTGAAACGCAACCTGGGAGCAAGCAGACTCCAGCCACATGCCTTCCCAGCTAACAGAGGTTTTCCGGATGCCAATGACCTTTCTCCAGTGAAGATACCCTATTGCTGATGCCTTACCTTGGACACTTTATGGACTTAAGACTGAAACTCTGTAACCAAATAAACCCCCTTTATAAAAGCTGATCCATTTCTGGTATTTTGCATAATGGCAGCATTAGCAAACCGGAACAGCCACCAACCCCCAGAAGCTGGAAGAGGCAAATGATCCTCCCTTAATGCCTGTAGAGGAAGCATTCCCCTGCCAACACCTTGAGTTCAGACTTCTAGTCTCCAGAAAGAAAATAGACTTCTGTTGTTTTAAGCCACCCAGTTTGTGTTCCTTTGTGACAGCAGCCCAGGACACAACTACAGAGGCCATTGGCAGGAAATGTGCCCTGGTTTTAAAGAATCCTCTCAGATGGATTCAAGTCCCACAGTGGTAGCTGTACTGATACCCTATGAAGGGAGTCTGATGTCCCTGCATGCCCTAAAAGATGACACTCTCACTCCTGCCTGCACCAAATGACCTCAGGTCAGTGGGCTCCCCAATGCCAGGAACCACCACCTAGCATTTACAAAAATAAAAACGTCTCTCAAACTAGTCATTTTCTACCCAGGAAATCACAGTGGGAAATAAGTGCCCATGATAATGGAGCTGGGGGGCAGGGGTACCCCAGAAACCTACAGGTGCTAGGACTTCAGTCCTGGGTGGAGCATGCTCCCTGCTCAGCGTGAGGTTGCCAGGGAGTGGGGGGATGCCTCAAAGTCTCCATGGTTCCCGTGGTTTCCACTCCCGCCACCTCGGGGACCCGCGGTGCACAGCTCTGCACAGGGATGGCTCCTGCTTGTCCCACCTGCATACCCCTCCAGAAGCCACTGAGAAGCATGTGTCCACCCCATGGTCTCCAGCCCCTCTGTGCCTGAGTCAATGGGGTGAAAGGCAGAGCCAACCCGGCAGGTGTGGAGAGCAGATCTGTCTCTGCCCCCTCCCGGGTCGTAGGCTCACAGGAACTGGGGATCCTGACTGTGATCCCAGTGGAGCTGGGTGAACCCACCGCTCCACCCCCCACCAGCAGAATGGGTGTGACACCATTTTGCAGGAATTTACTCAGAACCCACCACAGGAGGCAAAGCACTGTCGCGAGTTCAGTTCAACCACTGGGGAGTGGAGCACACATGGTCCTCAGCACTGAGTGGTGAAAGCATGACTTGGCTGGGACGGCTGCCCCAGGCCACACTGTCCCCCGGGTCTAGAGCACTTGATGCTGACTGCAGAGTGATTTCCAAAGGGGCATAGCCACATACTACTGGATGCACTGGGGGAAGCTTCCCAAGTCCCGTTGAAGAATTTCTTCTCTATATGCTGGTTTCCAACACTGGAAGGCTCCCACTTAATTCACGCTTACGTCACTCAACACACATTTGTCAGTAACCACCCTGTCAACCACAGTTATGAAATGTTTTACCATGGAGGGAAACTGGGCAAATGGTACCCAGGACTCTGTACTATTTTTGCAATTTCCTGTGAGCTTCCAATTGCATCAAAATTAAAAGGTATTTTTTTAAATCCTATTCTTAATATATGAGTCCACTTATAAGAAATACCTAGAAAAGGCAAATTCATAGAGAATGGAGAGTAGATGCTACCAGGGGCTGGGGGATAGGGCACCATAGGGTGTCATTGCTTATTAGGTATAGAATTTCTGTTTAGGATAATGAAAAATGATCGCAAACAGATAGTGGTGATGGTTGCACAACACTGTGAATGGAATTAATGCTTGGACACTTAAAAATGGTTAAATTGGCAACTTTTATGTTATATGCATTTTACCACAATTACCTCATCCTATCTAGGGTGCCAAGGAAAATGAAAAGTGAAGGAGCCTGTTCCTGCCTTCGAGAAGCTTAGAGCATACCTGGGGACCCAGAGGCAGCTGTAACGCATGGTAAAGCGCAGTGATCTAAAGCATAAGCTCTAGTAGAAATAAAATGCAAGCCACGTGTAATTTTAAGTTTTTCGTTAGCTGCATTTAAAGCAGTAATACCAAAAAGGTGACATTCATTTTAATATATTTTATTTGACCTAGTATATCCAAAAATTATGTCAACAAGTAATCAATATAAAAATTTATTAGTGAGATGCTCTACATTCTTTTTTCATTCGAAGTCTTCAAAATCTGATGTGTGTTTCACACTTGCATCTCACTTTGACTAAGGGCTGCCACAGCAGACAGTGCAGGTCTCGGCTGGGACTTCCTGGGTTCCAAGTCCCGTGTGGCCCTGGGGAAGTCATCCCCCGCTCCAGGCCTCAGCCGCCTCGCCGTGGCACTGCCCACCTCCTGGCCTCCTCGGGAGGACCCTGGGTAAACCTGAGCCACCAGTCGTCCTGGGACCCAGCCCTGGGGCGCGCTCAGCGAGGCTCCGCTGCTGCTGGTGTGACTGTCACACGGAGCCAAGCGAGGCTGTGAGGAAGCCCAAGCAGAGCTGAGGGACCCAGAAGTCTACATGGGGTCACCTACGCTGTTCCCCCTCATTGTCCTTGAAAGATGTCCTCCCAACTCCTTCCCCATCACTCCCTGAGCAGCTGCTCCCCGGGGGAGCAAAGTGAGCATGTTGAGGGAGTAGCAGGAGGGAAGGAAGAGAGACGATGGGGGGATGGGTAGGAGGAAGAGGAGGAGGAGGACGAGGAAAAGGGACACGGGGCAACTGCCCCCAAGAAGTCTTATGGAGTTAAAAAAAAAAAATGAAAACGAGGAGGAAGGCGCTGCGCTCTCCGGGCTTTTTGCTGTCCTCTGCCTCCCTCTCCTGGTCAAATAATCTTAAAAATAAATTAAGAAGGACCCGAGCCCCTCGTGCAGGCAGATGCTCCGCTTGGTGTGAAAGGAGCTAGAATGACGAACACAGATTGGCCTGGGAGACCTTTTTAACATCTTACACGCAGCTTGAGGTGAAGACATGAAAACACCGTAATTCAATAGGATAGACCCCTCTTCCGAGGAGACCAGGGCTTTGCCTTGTTGAAGAAGAGGTAATGAAGACAATCCCTGCACTCCCTGATTTCACAGCAGTGACTGCCTTGAACACACCCCGAAGAACCTGCTGCGCGCCAGGCTCTGTGCCGGGGGCAGGGATCCGGGATGAGGACGCGTCGTGAGCCTCGGGAGCTCGCTGCCTTGCTGGGGCCGGCGATGCAAACAGAACTCCCATTGCGAGGAGGTAAGTGCCACCGAGGGAGGTCCAAAGGGCTGCACCCACGTCTGGACAGAATGCCTCCTGGAGTAATAATAGTTACAAGCACCCACTGTAAGAAAAGCCACCTCTGCCACCGGGTGTTGAGCGCTTGCCGTATTCCAAGAACCATGCGGCACACGTTGCTTCACCATTTCATTCAGTCTTGAAATAACACTCCAGTCATGGACACAGGAAGTATGTCGGAGGTTACCAGGGGCTGGGGAGGATGGGGAGTTAGGGCTGGAAGGGGCAGAGTTTCTGTTTGGGGTGATGAAAAGATTTGCCTGATGGATGGTAGTGATGGTAGCAGGACACTGTGAATGTAATTAAGACCACTGAACTGTATGCCTAAAAATGGTTAAAATGGCAAATGTTATGTTTTATACGTTACCGCAACAAACTTTTAAAACTAAGTAAATAAATTGCGCCAAAATGTTACATCCCTACCTGCTCTAGGAGGCAGGTACTATTATCTCCCCCAGCCTGGGCCACCATCTCCTGCCCTTGGATTACAACCGGAGACCCCTGGCAAGTCTCCCTGCTTTGACCCTTGCTCTCTACATTCCAGTCTCAACAAGGAGCTAGGGAAAACCCTTTAAAAATGCAAGTCAGATCCTGTCCCTCAAAACCCTCCAGAGTGATTGCTGAAGCCCCTGAGGTGACCGGCAGGGCCCTGCCTGGCCTCCCTGTCCTCACCTCCTGCTCCTCCCCTGCTCCCCTCCAGCTGCACCGCCCTCCTGCTGTGCCTGGAAATCCCTGGGCAGCTCCAAACTTAGGACTTTTGCTTTAGCTGTGACCTCAGCCTGGAACACTCTTCTCAAAGCTACTTGCTTCGCTGACTCCCTCACCTGCTTTGAGTCTCTGTTCAAATGTCTCCTAGTGGGTTTTCCCCTACCCTCCCCCCCTCCATTTATCACTGCTATCTGCATCCCTTGCCCCTGTGATAGGCTGAGTGCAAAAATGGCCACAGTTCTCTACCTCCCACCCCTCCCCGTATCCATACTGTTTTCAATGTGACTTTCAGTTCCCCCTTTCTAGCGCTGGGCTAACCAGTGACTTCCTTTGGCCAATGGAATGCAGCAGAAGTGACGGCATGCCTCCCAGGCTAGGCCGCCAAGAGGACCTCGGCTCGCTCTCAGAATTCTCCTTCCACCATGAGGACAAGCCTGGCCTGGCCTGGAGAATGAGGGCCTACAGTTCTCAGAACAGAGTTGTTCCAACCGAGGCCACACTAGAGCAACCAGACTGTGCTCACACATGTGTGAGCTCAGCCAAGATCAGCCACGACCAGAAGGCCTACACAGATGAGCCCAGGCTCACAGAACTACGGGTGAAAGAAAATTGTGGCTGTTTAAGCCACTAGGTTTTGGGGATTGTTTGTTATGCAGCAATAGCTGACTGATATTCTTACCCCCAGCACTGATGATTCCCCTTACCCTGCTTTACTGTTTTCTTTTTTTCCCACAGCACTTATCACCTTCTGATATACTATAACATACTATAATACATACTGATGTGTTGTTTTTATTGGTTACTGTCTCTCTCTCCCCACTAGAATGTACACAATGGAAGCCCCTCAAGGGCAGACACCTTCACTTTGTTCACTGATGCATCCCAAGTACCTAGGATAGTGTATGGTACATAGTAAATGCTCAATAATTTAAAAATTAATAAATTAATCAATGTAAAATAACCACCAGCACCACCATTATTTCAGCACGTGTGCATCTGTGTTGAGCTCTATGTGCGATTAATTTATTATACACACACAGCTGCATTGAGACAGGTGCTGTTCTCTCAATTTTAGCAATGAGAAAGCTCAGAGAGGTCAAGTAACCAGCCCAAGTGCACACAGTTGACAAATAGAACAGTGGTGATTACAATGCAGGCATCTGATTCCAAAGCCCATTAACGCATCTACTTGTACTGTCCTGCATGTGGGCACACACACACATGCACACACATGCACAGCCCAGAGCAGAAATGTTTAATCCCTAAAAGGAACATAGAAGAAGGAGAGAGAAAAAAGAAATTTGCATAAGGGGATGTCAGTTGAGCTAGGCTTTGAGACAGAAATAGAACTTTAAGAGAGAGAGATGATGAGTGGTTGACATTTACTTAGAAAATTCTATAATTGCTTAGAGGATACACTCGTTCCTAAGGGAGCCAGAGGAATGATAATGAAAGTAACATAATCTAGCAATATGTAGACGTTAGTGTACAGAAAACATTGCATGCTTTGTGTGATGGTTTGAAGCAGTAGGTATCCCAGAAAAACATATTCTTAAATTTAATCCATTCCTATGGGTATGAACCCATTGTAAGTAGGACCTTTTGATGAGGCTCCCTCTATCAAGGCATGACCCACCCCAATCAGGATGGGTCTTAATTCGATTACTGGAGTCCTTATAAGCAGAATTAAATTCAGACAGAGAGAAAGTCACAGGAAGCAAGACTCTGAAACAGAACCCAGAAAAGAAATGTGCCTCACTGGGTGTGCTGGCTTGAAGCTGTCATGTACCTCAGAAAAGGCTGTGTTCTTTTAATCCATCCCTGTGGGTGCAGACCCATTGTGGGTGGAACCTCTCGGTTTGGTTATTTCGGTTGCAATGTGACCCACCCCATTCAAGGGGGGTCTTAATCCAATTGCTGGAGTCCATTAGGAGAGGAAAAAACACATGCAGAGCTCTTTCCAGCCAGTGCCGTACAATGGGCTTCTCCCAGGACAACTGGCACAAACAACGCAAGACCAGGGGCAAGAGAAAACCCTACCACAAGAAGCGGAAGTATGAGCTAGGATGCCAGGCTGCTAACAGAGATCGTCCCCCGTTGTATACACACAGTTCAGGTGTGAGGAGGCAACAAGAAGTACTGTGCCCTGAGGGAACTTCTCCTGGGGTTCTGAGTGTTGTACTCGCAAAACAAGGATCATCGATGTTGTCTACAATGCATCCAGTAATGAGCTGGTCCACACCGAGACCCTGGTGAAGAACCATATTGTGCTCACTGACAGTTCACCGTACCAGCAGCGGTAAAAGTCCCACTGTGCTCTGCCCCTGGGCTGCAAGAAGGGGGCCAAGCTGACTCCTGAGGAGGAAGAAATTTTAAACAAAAAATGATCAAAGAAAATTCAGAAGAAATACGATGAAAGGAAAAAGAATGCCAAGATGAGCAGTCTTCTTGAGGAGCAGCTCCAGCGGGGCAAGCTTCTTGCGTGCATTGCTTCAAGGCCAGGCCAGTGTCACCAAGTGGATGGCTATGTGCTAGGAAGCAAGGAGCTGGAGTTTTATCTGAGGAAAATCAAGGCCCAGAAAGGCAAATAATTCCTCCCTCCCATCCTAGCTCATGTAATAAAGCTTTGTTCTATGTTCATAAAAAAAAAAAACACACACACACACACACACATGCAGCAGCAGAGAGATGAAATCAAGAGAAGCTCTTAGAGACAAAAAGCCCCCAGAGGAGCTGAGAGAGGGAGCCACTGAAGCCAGAAGCTGAAAGCAATGAAACCCGGGAGAGGAGGATCAGCAGACGCCAGCCTTAGGCTTTCCCATGTGACTGAGGTGTCCCAGATGCCAGCAACCTTTTTTCAGAGAAGGTATCGTCCTGTGGATGCCTTAATTTGGATATTTTCAAGGCCTTAGAACTGTAAATTTGTAAGCTTATAAATTCCCACTGTAAAGGCCAATCCGTTTCTGGTATATTGCATTTCTGCAGCTTTAGCAAACTGCAAGAGTGTGACAGAGGAACCAAGGATCACCGGCAGCCAGCCTCAGGATGCCACATCAAAGCATTGCCTTGATGATGTCTTGATTTGGACATTTTCCCAGCCTTAAAAGCATGAGCAAACCATTTCATGGCATTTGCTTGAACACCCTAGGAAACTAAAACACCTTGGTTTAGAGAGGATACGGCCCATTTGGAGACAACATCCACGTGAAGAAATAGCAAAGTGTACAATCAGGACACAGCAAGGAAGTGTGGGGTTGGAGAATTCCATTTCAGCAAGTATTTCTGGAGGGTCTACTACATTCCCCAATCTGAGCAAAATGGTCTAGGGAATAAAAAAGCTATAGACAATAAAAAACTTCATAGTCTTCATCAACCTTCCTCTCATTTCTCACTTCCCATCTGTTTCTATATCAGGTTGTTTCGCTCTCAACAATAGCCCTCAACCTATTTTACACGGTTAACAGCTTTCTCCTAGATTAGAGTCAAAACCTCCCACCTGTCTCCCTGGCTCCCCACACACCACCCCTCCTACCCTCACCAATGCTGACATCAAAGTGAATTTTTAATACAGGTATTACCATGCCCCTTTCTTCTTTAATACTGTGCTGACATCAGGATAAAGTTCCAACTTTTATAATATGCAAGTCCCTGCAAATCGGTCTGATCTAGTCTCCTTAGCATCATCCCCTGTAGCTCCAGCTCCTGCTGAGACTTCCTGCCCCGGCCTGGACATCCCCAGACCCTCCATTCACCATGTCTTCAGGCCACCTTGAACTCTCCCACCACCACCACTTCTCTGCACCTCAGTTTCCTCATCCAGAAAATGGGTACAATCATGCCCATCTTGCAAGGTTGTTGTGAGAGTTAATGGAATTAACACAAGTGAGAGCTTCTAAACCATGCAGCACCAGGCCATCTGAGCCAGAGGCTTGTCTCGTGGCTCTTCCCTCTGTGTAGAGAAAGTCACTCCCTATTCTTAGGGGGTGCTGCCTTCACACGTACAGCAGGAACCAGTCCTGCCAACACATGGGTGATGGACCTCTAAGGCCTCAGATGAGCTCCCTGCTTCCCCTTCCCTAACTCTCTGGCCTCACCTCATTTGCTCCCCTGCAGCCACATGGGCCTCCCTGCCATTCCTTGGCACACCAGCTAAGCTCCCACATCAGAGCCTTCACACATGCTGCTCCCACTTCCCAGAATGCTCTTCGCAGGTCTCCATGCAGCTCTACACCTCACTTACTTCAGGTCTCTTCTCCAGGAGTGGGACACAGGCAGGATGGAGGGGACATATGCCCCTGGCTAGCAGCCCAAACACTGCAATAGGACCACATTTATTTCAGTTTTGTTGTTTTAGAATTTTTGACTATCAAACAACTGAAAGCAACTATTTCCACCATTGTATGTGTTAATTTCTAGGTAAATTCTAGGATCCAGTCAGAGAAAGCAATAACAAACATATGCCACGCCCCCAGGCACCTTTAACCTTGGATAAATAACACTCTATGAGCCAGTCTTCCCAGCCCACCCCATATCAAATGGCACCATCTTCTCTTCCCCTGGCTGTGATACTTGTCATCAAATGCTCATTGGCTGTCTCTCCCCACTAGAAAGTAAACATCCAGAGGGCACAGACTCTGTCTCTCTCACTCCCTGTGTACTCTCACCATCTCTAGAATAAGCCTGCTCAATAAGTATTTGCCAAATAAATAAAAGGACAAGCTGGCTCTTCCCCAGCCAAGGACACAGTGCCTGTGAAACTCATTGCTGAGTGAACTGGGCTGGAATAAATCTCCCGGGCTGGCAGGAGCCCACTGCCTTCCCACCCTGACACACCTGGAGAGAGGAGCTAGAAAGAGCCAGGTGCAGAGACTTCCAGGGGCCTGGAGAGAACACAGGAGCGCAGACTTCCCGCAGCCCGTGTCCAAGCCCTACCCACTGACCAACGCCTGCAAGTCCGCTTTTGGAGACACCCAGCACAGATCTGAGCCTGGGGCAGGGGTCTCAGAAAATACAGATGACTTCAGAAATAATCCTCAATTCTCCCCTTTCAAGGCCGGGTGTCCATGCCATTCACAACATGGCCACAAGATGTCACTGTGGCTGCATGCAGCATTCTGCGCTGGCTCTGGTGAGTCATGGTGGGAGTTTTGATTTTCTTTTAAGTCTTTGTGGTTTCAGCAAGTGGAAAAATGAACTTCATAAGCACGAGTTGGGGACTGATTTTAAATTAGCCGAACCCAAGTGACTTAGGGTGCATTTTCAAAAAGGCGATAGATACCATCAATGGGCTCCAAAGTGATGTTACCTAGGTTAGAATCCCAGCTCCACCTGCCTGTGTGACTTGGGGCAAAGCTCTCTGCCTCAGTTTCCCTGTCTGCAAAATGGAATAACAACACAGTGTCCTCCTCATAGGGATTATGCGAGGACTAAATAGGTAATGCACATAGAGCTCTTAGAATGCAGCTTGGTAGTCAAAACTCGGAAAGGTTAACTATTTATTACTTTCCTACAGCTCAACTAGTTAATACTTTCTTATAACTTGGAGCATAGTTTATAATTAGAAATGTTTATTATTTAAACAATGGCTTTCTACCCATCATAACCTCCATGAAGGCAGGGACTGGGTTCATATATTTTTTTTAACTTTTTTATTATGAAAAATTTCAAATATACATGAAAGTAGAAGGGATAGTCTGCATCTGTTCTCCTCATGACTAACCCCCCATTTCAGTTTGCTAAAGCTGTCAAAATGCAGTATACCAGAAATGGGTTGGCTTTTACAAAGGATTTATTAGCCTACAAATTTACAGTTCTAAGGCCATAAAAAGGTCCAAATTAAGGCATCAACAGGACGATACCTTCTCTGAAGAAAGGTTGCTGGCATCTAGGACATCTCTGACACATGAGAAGGCACATGGCAGGCATCTGCTGGTCCTTCTCTCCTGGGTTTCATTGCTTTCAGCTTCTGGCTTCAGTGGCTCTTCCAGCTTCTGTGGTGTGTCCTTGTCTCTCAGCTTCTCTGGGAGTCTCTCTCTATGAGCTTCTCTTAATTTCGTCTCTTAGCTTCTCTGGATATTATCTGTGTGTCCTTTATCCTCTCATAAAGGACTCCAGTAAAAGGATTAAGACCCACCATGAATGGGCTGGGTCACATCTCAACTAAAATAACCTAACCAAAAGGTCCCACCCATAACAGGTCTGCACCCACAGGAATGGATTAAAAGAAAATGGCATTTTCTGGGGTACATACAGCTTCGATCTAACCCCCCAACCCCCATTCAACAGCCTTTACAGAGTCCTTTCTACAGGTTTTGCTAGGTACTGGTATGATAGACATTCACCAGTGAAGGGCCCACAGAAAGAAAACTTCTTAATAGAATTACTGGTGTGACCCAGCATTCTGTGAGCACTGTAATTATAACTGCCGGAGAAGAGATGCTTAGTCCCAAAGAGGGATAGTAAAAGACCCAAGGACTTTTCTCAGTGCCTCTTCTACAATCTATTCCTAAAGGCTGAAGGTAGAAGGGTTATGTTCAGGAAGTAGGAATTTACTTCCTTTTTAGAGAAAATATTACTCATACCAAGGTCTAACATTAAAATAGAATATTCAATGAATTCTAAAAAGATGGGGAACTTGATGAGATGCAAGATAGCCTTAAATGCTCACTCATCCATCGAATGTTTTTCTTCCATTCCTCTCCTTCACAGATTAATGCATTGGAGAAAATCTTTGTGAAACAAGCATCTTCTAGAACCTGAACTCAGATACAGCATACCTAAGAACTCTCAGGATGAAGGTACAAAGGGTAACCTGTCTCCTCTAGTTCTCTAGGGGAGTTTCTAGATAAGCTACCACCTCCTGCCACCCTCCCAGAGGGTCTTCCTAAGAGCACTTGTATGCTGTGTTGGAAGGGGGAGATAAGTGGTGGGAGGAGATCTGGGAAGTTATGATCACTTGAAAGCTTGTAATTTCTTTTTTAAAAACTGACTGAAGATGACAGATTAAGAACATGTGTTTACTGTTCCCACTCACTATGCCCATATCCCCAAATCCTGTGAAATAAACAGAAAACATTTTCTTAAAGAATCCATGAAACTCCGAAGGATAAAATTTAATATTATCAGCACATCAAAATTTTCCTTAAAGAGAGGGCCAGAGGAATGAGAGAAACAAAATAGAGGGGACCACAGCATCTTCAGATCAAAGGCTTTCACACAGGCAGGAAGAGCTGTGTGATGCTCTGAGCACAAATCCAATGGATAAATGGAATGGGAGATGCTCTGGGGCAATCCCTAAGGTGAATAACTGGGGACCATATTTAGAGCACTTGGGCTAACCGCCAGCTCTCACCTCCTCTATCTATGTCAAGCAGCAACAGAAAGTATCGCCAGTCTAAAGATTTAAGTGTGGGCTCAGAGACTGCGTGTGCTAGGGAAGCACTTGCAGGTTCCTGAAAGGACAGAGGTTTCCATACCCAGAAGATAAAATACTGGCATCCTCACCAAAGTGCACACCCCTTCATGATCCCTGGACACAGGCTGTGGTAAGCAGAAAGATCACCCACAGAAAGAGGAAAGGGTATCTTACACAAAAGAATAAGCACATGGTCAAGACTTACCCACATTCAAGGAAAACTTTATGCCTGGAAAAGAAGCTGCAAATTAACAAGGAAAAGAAATAACACCTGAAGAAACAGAGGTGAGATAACGAGCGATGGTGTTATTTTAAATAAGTGTAATTAATATCCTCAAAGGGATAGAACCTATTAAATTTTAAAAACAAGAACCAACTGCTATGATAGCAAATGATTAGAAATGGTTTCAACATTGAAACCTGATCATCCAAGTTAAAAATTCAGTACAGAGCTGAATATCAGGATAGACACAGCTGAAGACAAATTGTATAAACTAAAAGACTGAGCTTAGGGAGTTCTCCAGAATGTACTTCAAAGGTCTTAGAGACATAACATATGGAAGAAAGAGAGATAAAAGACATTAAAACTGTAAGAGGAAAGTTAAAATGCATGCAAGAGAAAATCCTAGAAGTTCCAATAACTGTCTGACACAGCATAGTCCAATGAAAATGTAACATAAGCTATATATGTAATTTTAAATTTTCTAATAACCATCTTATAAATGTAAAAATAAAAAGGTAAAATTAATTTTAATGAATTTTTTACCAATATCTCCAATTATTTCAATATGTAATCAAGATAAAAATTGAGACATTTTCCATTTTTTTTACTAAGTCTGAAATCTCAAGTGTGTATTTTACACTTACAGCACATTTCAATTCCAACTGACCACTCTTCAAATGCTCAATCACCACATGTGTCTTGTGGCTACCATATTGGATATTATATGTATGACAGGAACTTTAGAAGAAAAGAACAATTCGAATGGAGAAAAGGAAGACACAAATCTTCAGATTGAAAGAACCCACCAAGTTCATAAAAAAAGACCCACATTTTAAAATACCACAGTGAATTTTTGTAACAAAATAAAGAGAAAAATCCTAAAAGTTCCAGGAAAAAAAAAAATGCCAACATAGGAATTAGAATCAAACTGAGATAAACTTATCATTGGCAACACCAAATGCTAGAAGAAAAACGAAAAGAAAAGCAAAAAGAGAAAAAAAGCAAATTCCAAAGGAAAAGTTATTTTGGATCAAGAATTCTCTCCTCAAATAAATTAGTATTCAATTTTGAGGTAAAAATAAAATTTGCATGTATAAATGCTTGGAAAGTTCATTCTGAGACTCATTCTAAAATCTTTTCAAAGACTATCTTCTAGACTCAGGCTTGGCCTATAACCAAATCAGATTTTTGCAGCATTAAGCATTCCATTGGCCAAAAAAAAAAAAACAAAAAACCTCTCACTATTCTGAGAGATAAGTGATCTGTGTCGATTTAGAATAAGCCAGATGCTGAGGAGTAGCCACAACTCCTCCCTGTGTAGACAAACCACAAATCCACTTCCAACACATGGGCTGAGCGAGAAGAGAAACGAGAGTGCCAGGAAGAACCGTGGGAGCTCGGATTCACCCAGGCCAATTGTCCACCAAATCCAGGAAGCATTTCTGTAGTTTCCCCTACAGTCTGTTCTGCAGACTCTGCTTGAATGCCTCCAATCACAGGCTGCTCATTACTCCTATGGCAATTCATTTTAATGATTGTTGGGCAAATCAAGCTGTTGGAAAGTCTTTTATGTTGAGCTGAAAACTTTGTCTCTACATATTGGAGGAATCAGAGAATGACCTAATTAAGAGGGAAATCACTGATCACTTTGGTTCAATCACCTCATTTTAAAGACAAAGAAATTGAGGCCCGGAGAGGGGAAGGGCACCCTAAGGTCACACGGTTCAGTGTGGCCCAGCTGGTACCGGTGGTGTTTGATCTGTGCATGAATATTGGCCAGCAGCTTCTTGACGTGAGCTTCCCTGATGATCCGGTAGAAATGCTTTCCAGGGTCATGGCTCAAACCAATAAAAAGTGGGACCCTGTCTCTGTGCTATGATTGGGAGGTTGACATTATACAGTAAAGTGCTCTGAGCTGAAGGTACTGCCCTGGAAAGTGATCTGGGGGGTTATATCTGTTCCACGAAGACACCGCCCCAGCTTGCTACTGTTTGTTCTCCATCCTTCCACTGAAAGGCCCAGCACATGGTGTTTGGAGCAAAAATAGACAGCACAGGAAAAAAAGTTATCAGCTCTAAGAGGCCCCAAAACCCTTTCTCCCATTCAAATAAGAGGCTGCTGGAAGGAAGAAGATCATGCATCAAACAGTCCTCAGTTAACAGCTCCCAAAGGCCCTCAGGAATCTAGGTTGAGACCCCACCTTTAACTTAAAACAAACAGGCTTGACCTGGTTCAAGATTTCCCTAGGAAACTGTTACCCAAACTGCCCTGCTGACAATGAATAGCAGAGCCAGCCCAGGCCAGATAACCAACAGGGCAGCAGGGCTATGGGCCAGGCCGTCCCCTCAGGAGTTCTGAGGGCTTTGGGCATCATGTTCCTCATGACACATTCACCTTAGAGATTTTCATGAATCCAAAACTGTTTGGTAATGGAAGTAGGGGACTGTCTTGGTTTGCCAGGCTCAATGACAAATGCCACACAATGGGTTGATTTAACAGTGGGAATTTATTTGAGGCTAGAAGTCCAAGATCAAGGCATCAGCAAGGCCAGGCTATCTCCCCCAAATCCGTAGCATTCTGGTGCTGGCTTGCCGCAATCTTCAGGGTTCCTTGGTTTGTATCCCTGCCTCCCATCATATGGCAACATCCTCTCCTTTCTTCTGCTCTTTGGGTTCTGCTGACTTCTGGCTTCTCTGTGTGGCCTTCACTGATGTCCTGCTTCCAGTTTCTTCCCATTGTAAGGCCTCCAGTAATTTGGATTAAGACCTGCCTCTTTCTGTTGGGCCACACCTTAACTAAAAATAGTATCTGCAAGGGGGCCTATTTACAAAGGGTTCATACCCACAGGGATCAGGAATAAGAGTAAGAGCGTGTCTATGTTGGGGGAGCATGTCTACGTTGGGGTACACAATTCAGTCTACCAAAGGGACCCTTCCGAGCCCATGTGGCTTGCCTGCACTCAGAGCCTGAGAACCATAACTGAGACCATTCCTGGGACAGCCCTTCCATATCACCCCACCATTCCTGGATCCACCCAACAAAGCAGGTGTTATCTCCAATTTAGAGCTAAAACTTGGAGCAGTTACATAACTTATTCAAACATTCCATCATTAATAACATCTAATGTTTACTGCATTATTATGGCGTACAAGACCTTGTGCATTATCAATTGCCATCCAAACCAGAACCTTTTGAGAATGAAGAGGGCACTAGTAATAACTATGTCAGGATAATAGGCAAACCTCAGCGCTGTCTCCTGAGCACACCACGAAATGTAGGCACTCTTACTACATGCTGGGCGTGGTCCTAAGTGCTTTGCATGTATTGGCTCATCCCATCGCCATGGCAGCCCTAGCAGATGAATGTTACCATCATCCCCATTTCACAGAGGAGGAAGTCAAGGTCCACGGCTGGTACATGGCAGACCTGGGATTCGAATCCCAGCAGCCTCGCTCTAGTTTCCACTGCCTCTCCTGGAGCCAGATCCACACCCAAATGTGGCTGATGCCCAAAGGACTTGCTCTCCACACCACCACAGTCCCTCCTTTCTAGACTGCCCTGCCCTGGGCCCAGCAAGGCTGTGTGAACTGCCCCGCTGGGTCCAGCCAGTGGGACGCACCAGCAGGTGGGACGGTGAGAGTGAAGTCGGCATAGTCATTCCTCGGCCGTCTCCCATGGGCTGCAATGGGAGGATCCCCAGCCCCTGCCAAGCCACCTCCCAGGCCTGGCAGCCCCTCCTTCCCCTGGTTCCCCTGGTGCCAGCCCTGCAGTGCAGCACATCCCCATGAGCTGTCTTTTCATCCCGCCCACACCCTTGCAAACTGAATATTTACTAAAATCAATAACCCCATTGAAACATGCCAACTACTTCCTGCTGGACCCCATTCCTGCCAGTCTACTGAAGTAACCAATAAACAATAGGCAACTCCCTGCCTCTAAAATCCTTTGAACATTATTTACCAGGCAGGGTGCTAAAAGCTGAGGGGAAACAGACACTGTATCTGTCTCCATAGAGCTTACAGTCAGGTGGGAGAGACAGACCACCAAATAATCCCAGAGATGATGCACAATGACAGGGGTTAGTGCTGCAGGGGAGCAAAGCAGGTGCCACAACAGGAAACCCTGGAACCCTGGCCTGGGAGATCAGGAAGACAGCTGTCTGGAGGGCAGAGAGAAGACCTTGGCACCTGACCCACCCAAGGCAGGAGCTGAAGTGGGAGGGAGTGCCGCCCAGCCAAGCAACTGGCATGTGCTAAAGCCAAGAGGCACGTGCGAGAACAGGTGCTCCAGGAGCAAGCTCTGCCGCAGGGAGTGAGGGGGAAGTTGTGCAAGAGGAGGCTGGAGACCAAGGCAGGGGCGAGATCATGAAAGCTCTTAAGGGTCTCAAAATCATCCAAACATCAAATCCAGTGCAGCCATGAACTTGGCAGTAGGGATCCTCCCGGGCCTGCAACCGAGCCTTGTTCTGGCTGCATTTTGAATATCGGCTGCCCCAACAACTTTGACCTCAGAGGCTAGAGGCTGGCAGCGGGGGCTCTGAGGTTAGCCTGCCTGAGTTTAGACCCTGTCCACCCCTTACCAACTGGGTCAGCCTGGGCAAGTCAAGTTTTGAGACTCAATTCCTTCTGTGTAAAATGGGATGATAACAGCTCATAACTTGTAGGAGACTGTGAGGTTTGAATGAGAGAAAGTACAATGGAGTGCCTGGCATGGAGAAGGAGCTCAATAAGTGTGAGTAATTATGATTATTATTGAACCCCATATAAAGTCACGGGACAAAGTCCCACTCTAAAAATCTCTTCTCAGAGATGCTCATGAAAAGCTATGCAGAATTTATTAAATGCTTGATAAGGACCACTGCCTGGTTTGCAGACAGCTGATCTTTTTGCAAGCCCTGAGTGATCTAAGTAGTGATTGTTTTCATAACTAGTCAGCCCTAAATCTGTCCCGCTGTCGCTTAAATGAGAGGTATTTTCAGTGGTCGGGGCCCCTGCAGAAGTTGTGACTCCAGGTACAAGGGCTCACAAGGCATTCCTGGGAAGAATTCCGGAACAAAACGGCTCTTAATGCTGGCAGATGTTTGGCAGTAATTAAGTGCGGTCCCTGAACATAAGTCAGAGCTGCTGAAAATAAAAATGTTGAGTGGGACTGCAATTTCTGGGACAGCTATACTCTCTGGAGAAAATAATGTCCTTAACAAGACACTGGCTGGAACGAACACTGTATTGGATCCAGAAGACTTGGTCTGAGTTCTGTCTTACTCAGCCTTCACAGGAATATTAACAAATACCCAGTACATGCTAGGTGCTGTGAGTCAACGTTAAGCCAGTGAGGCAACATTTGTATCATGGAAGAGGAGGGACAGTTGAATCACATATCTTGAGTCAATCACGGTTTTACCCCTTGCTAGCAGAGTGACCCTGGGTAGGTCATTTAAGCTCTCTAAGCCTGTTTCCCCATCTGTGTCATGTGCAGAACCTTGAGCCACACCTTCATTTCTGAAAATGGCAGCTGAACAGGAGCCAGCAAACCTTATGAGAAACTTCTAGAGATGCAGAAGGGAAACCAGGAGGCCATGGGAGTATCATTAAAACAGGGAAGAGATTGTTTCCAGAAAGAAGGAAGGTTTCATGGTGTGAAATGCTACAAAGAGATCACGGGGATTAGGCTAGTAAAGTGACTGCTGGATTCCAGTACAGGAAGTTTCCGTCTTGCAGAAAGTATTCCAATGGCCCTCTGTCCCCAATAGGGTGGTTTTGAGTGAATGGAGATCTCCATTATCCTTTGCTCTTTCTATTCCTCACCTTATTAAAGGGTGAGGCATCTTTAGTAGAGACCAGTTACTGCCTATAGTGTCTTCCCAAAATTCATGTCTACCTAGAACTCCAGAATGTGACCTTATTTCACATAAGGTCTTTGCAGGTGTAATTAACATGAGGTCACACTGGATTAGGATGAGCCCTAGGTCCAAGGACTGGTATCCACATAAGAAGAGGAGAAGACATGCAGAGAAGAAGGGCACCCACACACCAAGAAACACCAGGGACAGCCAAGAACGATCAGAAGCTGGAAGAGGCAAAGAACGATTCTTCCCCGGAGCCGTCCGAGGGAGCAGGGCCCCACCATCTCCTTGATTTCCGTCTTCTGGCCTCCACAACTGTGTGACAATACACTTCTTCTGTTGTTTTAAGCCACCCAGTTTGCAGTACTTTGTTCAGCACCTCTAGGAGGCTAACACGCAGCTCTAGCTAATGGGGTGATGGATTTGGACAGGTGAAGAAAGCATCTGTCCTCTCAGGAAAATTAAATTTTGGCCATTTGGGATCTTTGACATGTGCCCTGGGGCACAGAGGAAGGTGATTATAACCATTTGGGGATATTGATTTAACAATCATTTATTGAGAACCTGATAGATGCCAAAAATTGCCCTAGGTACTGGGAAGACAGTGGTAAAATAATATCAAAGGGATTTCTATACTTAAATCAACTCCCCAGGAATTTTCCAATTTGCTCTAGTGAGAAAAAGCATAATTAAGACTATTTCTCAGTATATTAGGAAACTTTTGTGTTTGTGATCTCTCAAGCCTCAGAACATTATGAAGTAGCTGCTAATTGTATCCTCATTTTGTGGAGAAGAAAACGAAACACTGAAATGCCCAAGGTCACACAGCTATTAAGAGGAGAAAGTCCTTTGGAAACCCAGGAGGTCTTGGCTCCAGAATCTTAACTCTTAACTATTCCATTAGGCATCTGATGATTGAAGAAATTTTTAAAAAAACTTAAAAGAAGTCAGCTGAGGTTTCTCCTATTCTATCAGTAAGGCTGTGGTAAGCATATTGGGAGAAAGGCACTTAAATCATGACCTGAGGGATTTGGGCTGGCCAAAAGAATGTGCCAAAAGAAAGCACCAGTAACTGCTGACTAAGGGAAGGATACAGAAAGGCTAACTTGGATTTATTTTAAAATAAGATAGTTTCATCCATCTGGGTGCTACTCCCAGAGAATTCAGAAGGCCAGATGGTCTGACCTTTGCTATTCGGTCCCTCTTGCTGCTGGAGAAAAGCCTCCTTGAAACACCCAGGTGTGTCACTGAGTCCCTAGGAGTCGGGCAAGGGGGGCCCAGCAGAGAGGCACAAGGCAAGGTAGGGGCTATCACGGGTGCTACCTGTGGACCCCACAACTGCCTCCTTCCCCCACTCAGGTGGCCTTGGCCAGAAACAGCTTTCTGGGTCCTGGTATCCCTGCTGTCCTGTTTTCCATCTCACCCACCCACCAGGGCCATCAAAGTCTGCTGAAGTCCTAGGTTTAATTCAATGTAGTCCGTCTCTCTTTCCTTCCCTTCCCCTCCTCCCTTCTTACCCTCTTCCTTTCCACTGCCCCCCACCTTTCTCTCTCTCTCTATATATATACACATATATTTGTCTATATCTATCTATCTCTATATGTGTATCTATATCTATCTATCTATATATATATATCACACATGCACACACCATGCAACCTTGGCCAACTAACGTCACCGTTCTGAACTTCCATTTCCTCTTCTGTAAAATAGAGACAGTAACTGCACTGGCCTCCCAGGAGGCTATGAGGATGAGAAGAGATAATCCCCGTGGAACATCCAGTGCAACGCCCGGCACCTTGTAAGGGCCCAGTGAATGGGACCTCCTCATATAGCCAGCCTTGGCCTCTCTTTCCATGACGTGCAAGTGCACACACCCCTGACCACACCACCGAGGGGAAATGCCTTTTAAAATGGAGCATATCCTGAGGCACAGCTGTGTTACAATCTCCCTCTGTGGTTGTGGATCTACTTCTTTCACCTCTTACTTCTGTCATGTATTGCTATTCACATTGTGGGACAATGTGGTTTGGGCGTCTGTATTATTACATCTTTCGTATGGATCAAGCTTGTTTTTATTAGGAAGTGCTCCTCTTTACTTCCAATAATGTCTTTTGCCTTAAGGTCTACTTTGATACTAACAAAATGGGATGTGCTTTCTTGGGTTAGTGTTAGCAGGATCTATCTTACCCATCCTTCCAGTATAAATCTTTCTGTATTTTATATTTAAGTTTACATTAAGCAGCATAGTGTTGGATTTTTTTGTGTTTTAATTGGAGCACCTAGTCTATTTACAGATATAAGGTAATTATTGGTACATTTGGATTTAAGTCAACAATCTTTCTAATTTTCTATTTGTCAACCTGACCTATGTTGCTAATCCCATCTTGTCTTCTTTTGGATTGAGTATTTTTTATTGTTACATTTATCACTCAATTATCTTTTTAGATACACATTTTTCACTCTTCTATTAATTACATGGAGATAACCACACATATTTGTGACTTATTGGAGTCTAATATACATTTTTACCAGTTTGTGGCCAATTCAGGGAACACTAACTCCCTTTATCTTCTCCTGTCTTTGTGCTATTATGATCATGTATTTTAATTTTACATATATTTTTAACACCTTTCTTGAAGTATATTTTACATATCTTGAAATTTGCCCATTTCAAATGTACAATTCAATGATTGTTAGTAACTTTACCAGTGGTGCAACCAACACCGTAAATCAGTTTTAGAGTATTGTATCCTCCCAGGAAGACCCCTCTGCCCAGTTAAACCCCCTTCCTCAGGCAATCACTAATCTACTTTGTGTCCAGATACTTGCTTTTTTCAGACATTTCATATAAATGGAATCAAATAATGTGTGATCTCTTATGTAGAGCTTCTTTCACTTAGTATAACATTTTTGAGGTTCATTTATGTTGTAGCACATGTCAGTACTTTATTCTTTTTGCTGCTGAACAGTATTCCATGGTATGGATATATCACATTTCGTCTATCCATTCACCAGTTGAGAGAAATTTACATTGTTTACACTCTTTGGCTATTATGAATTATTCTGCTATAAATATTAGGCACAAGTCTTTGTGTGGACTTAAGCTTTCATTTCCCTTCAATAGATTCCTATTAGAATTAGAATTGCTGGTTCATATGATAGTTTGATCTTTAGCTATTTGAGAGATTTGCCAAACTGTTTTCCAAAATATCTTTGCAATTTTACATTCTGACCAGGATTGTACAAGGTTCACATTTCTCCCCATCCTCACCAACACCTGTTATTGTTGGTATTTTTTATTATAGCCATTAAGTTGGTTTGATGCTGGTATGTATCCCAGAAAGGGCCATGTTCTTTTAATCCATCCCTGTGGTGGCAGAGCTATTGTGGGTGGGACCTTTTGATTAGATTGTTTCAACTGAGATGTTCAAGGTGGGATTTAATCCTTTCCTGGAGTCCTTTATGAAAGGAAAAAGGACAGAAAAAAAGCCAGAGAGCTCAGAGAGAGGAAAAATGTCCTGGAGATGCTAAGAGAGGATCCACAGATATTCAGAGAGAAAGCCACTGGAATCAGAAGCTGAAAGCAATAAAACCTGGGAGCAAAGGACCAGCTGACACCAGCCATATGCCTTGCTTTCTGACAGAGGAACCCCGAATGCCAGCAGCCTTTCTTCAGAGAGGGTATTCTCTTGTTGATGTCTTAATTTGGACATTTTCACAGCCTAAGAGTTGTAACTTGTAACTTAATAAATCCCCTTGTAAAAGCCAACCCATTTCTGGTATATTGCATTCCAGCAGCTTTAGCAAATCAAAACAGATTTTGGTACTGAGAAGAGGGGTGCTGTGATTTGCAAATACCAAACATGTTAGAACAGCTTTATAAATGGATAAAGGGAAGATTTTGGAATAATTGTGAGATGCTTGATAGAAAAGGCCTAGGTTGCTTTGAAGAGACTGTTGGTAGAAATATGGACACTAAAGGTACTTCTGACAGAAATGATGAATGTGTCATTGCAAATTGGAGGAAAGGTGATCCTTGTTTTAAAGTGTCAGGGAATTTGGCAAAATTGAGTATTGGTGTTGGGTGAAAAGGAAAATTTGAAAGTGAAGAGCTTGGATACTTAGCTGAGGAAATGTCTAAACTAAATGTGGAAAATGCAGCCTGGCTTCTCCTTGAAGCTTATAGTAAAATGCGAGAGGAAAGGGATAAGCTGAGAACTAAACTCTTGGGTACAAAGAAACAAGAAATTGATAGTTTGGAAAATTCGGAGTTTCCAGAAAGTGAATTTCCAGAGAACAGAGCTCCATGTGAGGATTTAATCAGTCAGCAATCTCAGTGCAAATCAGGCTTGGAAATGGAGTTATCCAGAAAGGATTTGTGGAAAGTCCTATTGTCTGATGGTTAAGACCCCTGTGTGCTGCATACTAAACCAACAAGTTTGTTGCAGGATCTGCATAAATGGAACACTGCTAGCCTGGACTAAAAGGGACCAAAAAGAGGCAGACTGAAGGAAAAATGACTTCAAAGGCAGAACCATGGAAGCTGAGGTCTGGAGTCAAGAAACCTCAGGCCAGGAGAGTGGACCCACCCATACACATGGAGAGGGTGAGTTTGCCCCAGAGTTTGTGGAGAGCAGGCCTTTCTCCCCATTGTTCAGGAAGTGTTGCCACCCCAGGGCACTCAGATGCCTGGGCGTTTGAGGGGTGCTTGGCCACCCCATTGTGCAGGAAGAATGCTGCTGCCCCGTGCCTCAGAGAGGGGGACCACATTTCCTGGGGACTGGGGAGAGCCTGGCCATGATCCCACTGTTCTGAGGGGACTGAGAGTGTGCCCCTTAAATGGCAAAGAGTCCAGGGCCACCCAGATGCTTAAAGAGGGAAGAATGGAGAACAAGGCAGTCTCCCCAGTGCTTGGAGATGTTGGAGCCCTCATCCCAGTGTTTGGAAAGAGCAAGGCTGCTGCACAAGCCCTTGGAAAAGGTGGGACTGCCGCTTTCTCAAGCCCAAGAATAAAACATCTTTCTGTAGATGACTTTCAGACTTCGAAATCTAACGGAATTTGCCCTTCAGGTTTTCAGAACTGTTTGGGAACTTTGACCCCTGTTTTCCTTCCAATTTCACCCTATGGAAATGGGAACATTCACTCTATGACTCTCTCCTTTGTATATTGGAAGCAGGTAACTTGTTCTAAGTTTTACAGCCTCCAAGGTGGAGGGAAAGACCATGCCAGTAACTGATTTTGATAAGACTTTGTACTTAATGTTGTTATTAAAATGATTTAAAGTTTTTGTGATATTCTGAGGGAAAGAATGTATTTTGCTTATGGAAAGAGCATGTCCTTTTGGGGTCCAGAGGGTTGAGTTTGCTGGTTTAATGCTGGTATGTACCCCAAAAAGGACCATGTTCTTTTAATCCATTACTGTGGGTATAGACCTATTGTAGGTGGGATATTTTGATTAGGTTGTTTCAATAGAAATGTGACCCACCCAATTCAAGGTCAGTCTTAATTCTTTACTGGAGTCCTTTATGAAAGGATAAAGGACAAAAATAGTGAAATTACTCAGAGGGAGAAAAACACCCTGGAGATGCTAAGAGAGGACCCATAGATGCTCAGAGAGAAAGCCACTGGAATCAGAAGCAGAAAGCAATGAAACCTGGGAGTGAAGGACCAGAAGACATTGGCCATATTCCTTGCTATCTGACAGAAGAACCCTAGATGTCAGCAGCCTTTCTTCAGAGAATGTATCCTCTTGTTGATGCTTTAATTTGGACATTTTCATGGCCTTAGAATTGTAATAAATTCCTATCATTAAAAGCCAACCCATTTCTGGTATATGCATTCTGGCAGCTTTAGCAAACTGAAACAGCCATCCTCATAGATATGAAATGGTATCTCATTGTGGTTTTAATTCCCTTTTTCTAATAAGCTTTTTCTAATGTATGTTTTAGCCATTTGTATATTTTCTATATATCATAAAGGCTTCTTTTTTATTGGCTCTTTGTCTTTACATATATTATTTGTTTGACAAAATCAACATCTATTTAGATTTACCCATACTTACCCTTACATTATTCTTCATTTCTTCCTTCATTTCTGTTCTTCCTTTTGGGATCATGGTTTCTTCTTCCTGAAAACTCCCTTTAGCAGCTGTTTTGTTTCCTAGGCTGCTCAAGCAAAGAGCATGCAATGGTTCACCTTAAACAATGGTAATCTATTTGCTCACAGTTTTGATGCTGAAAGTCCAAATCATGGCATCATCAAGGTGATGCTTTCTCCCCGAAGACTTGTGGTGTTCTGGGGCTGGCTGCCAGCAATCTCTGGTCCTTAGATTGTCACATGGCAAGGCTTATGGTGGTGTCTCCTGGTCTCTCCCTTCTCCTCCAGGTTCCATTGATGTTCAGCTTCTGGCTGCTCCATGACTTTCTCTCTCTGGGTCTGAATTTCATTCTGCTTATAAAGAACTACAGTAATAGAATTAAGACCCATCCTGATTGAAGTGGCCACACCTGTACTCAAGTTACCTCATCAAATAGTCCTACTTAAAATTAGTTCACACCCACAGGCGTGGGTTAAGTTTAAGAACATGTTTTTCTGTGGAACATTCAGCTCCAAACCACTAGAGTAATATTTATTTTCAAAAATTCTAAAATAGATTCTTTAGAATTTTGTCTGAAAACATCTTTATTTTTGAAGATTATTTTCTTTAGATGTAGAATTCCAGGTTGGCTATTATTTTCTGTCTATACTTTTAAATATCATTCCATTGTCATCCAGCTTTCACTCTGTCTTTAGAGAAGTCACCTGTTAATCTTGTTGCTCTTTTAAAGGCAATGTGTCTTTATTTCTGGCTTCTTTTAGGGTTTCCTCTTTGTCTTTGTTTTCATAAGTTTTGCTTTGTTGTGTATAGTGTAATCTTTTTTGCATTTACTCTGTTTGGGGTTCATAGAACTTCTTGGGTCTGTGGCTTGATATTGTTCATTAGTTTGGGGAAACTTTTGGCCAGTATCTCTTCAAATATTGCTTCTGCCCCATTGTCTCTCCTCTCATTCCAGGACTTCAATCACACACATTAGATCTTTTTACCTTATCTCATAAGATGCTTACACTCTTCTGTATTTTCCATCTCTTTTCTCTCTATGCTTTAGTATATGTATTTTCTATTGATATTCTAGGTCACCAATCCTCTCTTCTGCTGTGTCTAGTCTGTTATTGAACATACATGTTTAATTTCAGCTAAAGTATTTCTCAGCTCTAGAATTGTCATGTGCTTTTTTATATAGATTGAAGTTCTCTGATAAAATTCTCCAACTTTTCTCCTGTTTCATTAAGCATATTATCCACAGTTATTTTAAATTCCATGTCAAATAACTTCAAGTGTTTGTCTTGGTTCTTGATCATTTGGTCTGTTTCCTGGCATGCCTGGAATTTTTAATTGAATGCAAAACAATGTGAATGAAAAGTATAGAAATAATTTGAGGCCCTGGTAAATTATATCTTCCTCCAAAAAAAATGATTTTTTTTTTTGGCTTTGGAGTAGACAGAGTCTAGGCAGGTCTCCTGATTCCAGTTGAGGATTGAAGGATTTGAAGCTGGGCTTCAATCTTTCCTGAGGGCTGTTCTGTTTGAGGTTCACCCTAATTCCTAAGCTATAACCATCCCAGGATGCTAATTGGAAGTCTTGGTATTTTCCAGGGCCCCACCTCATTGAAAGACCATAAATTTCAATATTTGCCTCCCCAGACCCATGGATCTGCCAAAATCTGCCTGTTTTCCCAGGCTTTTGACCATTTCTTTCTGCTTAGCTTCTTAACTTTCATCCTTACGCAGTGTGCAAATGTCAAATGCTTTACAAGGGAAAAACCAGCAGAGTACTGGACTCACATCCCTGGGCTTTTACTCTCTCCAAGATCCTTGTTCCTTAAGTTCTGGCTGCCTTGGTGGCCCTTTGATGTTCTATGACACAGGGATTTGGTTGGTAGTGGTGGTGGTGGTGGTAGTGGGGTTTTTTATGTTTTAGGTTTTGTCTGGCTTTTCAAGTTGCTCTCAGAAGGGGTGTTTGTCTGCAACAATTTTCTCTTTAATTACCAGAAAAAAAATCTGAAACACAGCTGTGCTGATTCCAAAGTTCCATTCACTGCCAAAACTCCAGAACACAGGGTCCCAAGGGATGATACTTCTGGGAAAGAATCCACAGATCCCATTTGCTTTATTCAAACAATTGCCAAACCATCACTGTCCTTGACTTGTCTTGCCATGGTGAGGCTGCTGGTGTGAGAACTGAGCAGAGAGGAGGCCTGTGCAGGCTAAACATGAATCAGAATATGGGTGACGTGTCTGGGTAAGAACTGCAAGCTCTCTGAGCTGTGCTCTATTCACCTTGGCACATAGTAGATGCTTAATAAATTTTTGCTGAATGGGAGGGAGGTGTTCGAAATACAGTGTGAGCAGGTATGAAAAGCCCAATCTTCTCTATGTAGTAATAGTTTCCTCTCTTAATATCATAAATGCATTTCAGACCTTTTGAATATGAATAAAATTCATATTAATCAGATATTTCAAATGAACTCCATTTATGAATCTTTGCAACAACTCATTCTGTACATTTAAATATACTGAACCCAAATGATCTTGCATTAAGGATAACAGTTAAATTTTTTTGAACCCCAGTCATGTACAAGGCACTCTATTTTTTTTGCTATTGATCTTTCAGGTCACTAATTCTCTCTTCTGCTGTGTCTAACCCATATATTGAATTAATTTCAGTTATATTTTTCAGTTCTAGAGTTGTCCTTTGATTCAATTTTATGGGTTCTAATTTTCTGATAGGTTACATATAATCTTATTTAATCATCACTACTTTGAAAAGTATGTATAAATAATTATCCTCATCCTACAGGTGGGGAAACTGGGGCTCAGAAACCTGAACACCTTGTCCAAACCTGCCCAGTCAGTAGCATCATGGCCAGCTATTAAATTCAATCCTGGCTAACTCCAAAGTTCATACTCTTTCCACTATCCCATGCTGTAAAACTCTGCTATTTATATCTTGAGATTTCTTAATTCAAGGTGCAACTAAACAGGTTTTCAGTTTATAGGCCAATGTTGGAGTTTCTGTTAGAAATGTAACTTCCTGACATTGATCTGGAGATCAGCTCACCAGCTCCCCAACCTGTTCACACCTCACACAGTTCTGACCCATAGAATGACATTCCCAAGTTTAGTCCAAGTTTCCTGGACAAAATCCAGTAAGGTCTCCTAAGCAGACAGGCGGCAGCACAGAACAGCAGATAAGATTACAGGCTCTACTGTCAGACTACCTGGGTTTCAATCCCAGTTTCAACCCTTCCCAGCTCCGTGACCTTGTCTCTCACACCTTCCAAGTCTCAATATCTGCATCATAAAATGAGAATTAAAACAATTCAGATTTGGGGGAGGATTAAATAACAGAATATATGTAAAGTGCCTAGCAAATGTAAGTATTTCAATTTTATTCAATTGAATAAAATAATAATTCAATTTTATTTCATCTCAAAGTAAAAACATTCATTGAACATTTGTGAAAGGGAGGCTTGTGCTGGGTTTTAGGAAAAGTTGATGAGAAAGACTCAGTTTCCACCTTCAAGGAGCTCTCAGTCACTCAAATAGACAGGGTGAGTCTTGTCCCAGAAGTGAATACAATGACTGGGAGCCTAGTGGTGACAGCAAATCCTTCTAGCATCCGACTGGCTCTTGAAGGATGGAAAGGATTTCAACAGACAAAAAAATAAAACAAACAAACAAAAAAGAGGGATACAAAAAACAAAAGCACAGTTGCATGAAACTGCATATCTTGGCAGGCCAGTGAGTGTTTGGGATAAACAGAGAGTGGGATTTAGAAGGAAAAAATGTGCTTTCCATCAGTCCATCTCCTCCACAGTATCAACACAGAAAGGTTTTCCCTGCAGTGTCTACCACCTTGCTCATTTATTCTACATGTAGGAATTTCATGTAATTTGGCAAAAGCACACTGACAATAAATTTGTAGGTAATTATTTGCCACCAGCTGAGTTTCAGGCTTTTCTTTCCCATTGCATTTGCTAGTCACCCCTTTCTGGAAGCTTTCTTCCAGAGTGAAGTCTCGAGATGTGGCCCCTCACACAGCCACCAGAGGGGTCTCACGGAACATCTGAGACATGCTCTGTCCTTGAGATGACTCAACCTCACTTTACACTTTGTCACAACTTTCCTGACAGGCGATAGTCTTTTTTTTCCTCTTGTGAGTCCTCGTGATAATTTATTGCTCTTTTCTTATCTTCTGTACTAGTTACCACAGAGATAAATGTCTGCATTATTAAGAAGGATTAGTACAGGCTATTTTTATGTATACAAAGGTGGGGCATTCTTGGCAGTTATTTTTTTTTCCTTTTTGACAGCAGACTGGCTACCTCTTGCTACCCAACACATCTTTGAGCCCCCAGTGGCATTCTTTAATGAATTCATTCATTCATTCACTCATTCACTGTTGAGCAGTGGTTAAGGGCTCAGCCTCAGAGCCAGATGGACCTGGATTAGAAGATCTGATCTGCCACTTACTGTAGGAAAGTTACTCAACCTTTCTGAACCTCAATCACCTCACTCTGGGTCATAAAATCAATCAAATGACCTCAACACCTGCCATGTGGTGAGCACTGGATGAGGATTAGCTATGAGTCTTATTTAAATCATCATTCAACCAACGGTTAGCATGTCAGTCCCACAAGGGCAGGATGTGGGTCTGTTTTATCCACATCTGTGCCCCCAGTGCCTGGAAGTGAGCCAGGCACCAAGCAGGGGCTCAATAAACATTCATCAAATGAACGAATGGGCACTTGCTATTGTGCCCGACACCACCAGATTCAAGGTGTATTTAAAAAAAAAGAATGGATAGATGTAATTTGGGTTCCTGAATGGGACCCTGGAGCAGAAAGAGGACATTGATGAAAATCCAAATGAAGTCTGCAGTTTATTTAATAGTCATGTACCAACACTGGTTTCACTGACAAAATATACCATGGTGTTACCACAGCAATACACAGAGTTGACAGTGGGGAGAAAGGGGTATGTGGGAACTGTGTGATTTTTTGGTAAACGTACAACCTCTCTAATTTAAAAAAATTAAATGTATATACTATGGTCTTGTAAGATGTTAACATCAGGGAAAACTGAAACTGGGTGAGGGGTTTATAAGAACTCTCTGTACTATCTTTGCAACCTTTCTGTAAATTTAAAATTATTCCAGAATTAAAAGGTTATTTAAAAAAAAATAGATACTCAGAATGGCAAGTGAGCCTCCACTGAAATAATTATGAGATTACCATCAGAAGAAAAGGATTCAGAGAGGGTCCAAAAAGTACGCACAGGACATCGTCTCTCCCAGATTCTGGACAGTCTAATGTCAAACATTTATCAACAAACACATATTTCTGTTGACTTAAGCTCAGGCGCTCAGGTTGAGCTGCCTGCATTTGAATGCTGGCTGTGTCACTACAGCCAAACAACTCAGCCTCCCTGGTCTTCCATTTCCTCCTTTTTACAATGGAGATAAAAATAGAACCTATTTTGAGGGATGTCAGAATTCATTGAGTTCACACACTTTAGGAGTTGAGAATCATGCCTAGTACAAACCAGTGAAGATAAACTAGCTAATACTCTCATTTCTTCTTTTATAGATGAGTTATTAAACGTAAAACTTAAGCTAAATACCTTTGTAAGATGTTTCATGTAAATAAATTTACAACTCAGAAAATTTAATCGTGAGACATTTGCATCCTGATTTTTTAGTTCTGAAATAGCTCAGTTTAATAAATATATAATAATCAATGTTAATCTGCCAGGAGCCAAAAACACACACACACCAATCACTGGGGGCAGTCCACAGCTTAGATTCTCCACACCCCTGATCTTCTCCCATTAGTCTGGATAATGGTGAAGTCAGGACGCTGGTAGAGTGCACTACTGCTTCTGGCTTAAGCTTCCCCGAGTCTGCAATGCTAAACCTCAACCCAGGACCTTTCAAGAAAGAGAAGCTTGTCCCCATGCGCATACATGCACACGCCCCCTGGCTGAAAATCCGTGGCAGTTCCCAAAGAATCAATTTCCTCCAGTCACATCCCGCCAGGTTTTCCTGTGCCACAAAGCACAGCAATTAAAATGCATTTGGGAAACCGCACAGCAATTTGGAGAGAGAATTACTAATTCATGTTTACAGCTTACAAATCCAATCATAGACATGTATTTGGACAATTAGAGCTGTGTAATAAAAATATGGTGACTGCTTTTACTTTGCAGAAATGATCATTTCCTTAGATTTTGCAATTCACTAACATTAATTGGCAAAATTGAATTCTTCCAGCATGAACGGAGATGAATGGCCCCTCATTATTTAATCAGGAGGAAACCAGGGGCTCCATGCACAGATGCTGTGACCATAGGATTTTAACGGGAATCTGCGGGAGCTGCTTCTTGCTTCCTTCAAGTCCAGAGGAATAAATAAGAGGCTTTGCAGGGAAGAAGAAAAAAAAAAGCACTAAAGGAATAGAACACAGGACATACAAGGCTTTGGACCAGAGCTGTAGGAGTTGTCTCAAATGGCTAAGAGGGTCAATCCAGGACACCGTAAGGACCATCAGAGTTCTTTCTTTCCAATACAAAACTGAGCAGATCTCATGAGCCAGGTACCAGGGAGGCAAAGACCATTAAATCCAGCACTTCCTTTGCTCTAGAAGCAAACTCCTGTGAATCCTGCAAAACTCAAGTCAAATGTTTTCATCTAAGTAAAAACTCCGAACTCTGAGGCTGAGTCATTTTCTCTGTAGCATTATTTGTGCTTCAAATGTAGCATTTTAGCTCATCAGCCTATCCACAACCTTCCCCACAAGACTAGGATCTGTGTGGACAGGGACTTTGTGAATGCTTGCCCCAACCCTAGCACAGCACCTGTCACACAGTAGGTGCTCAGTAGAAGAGAAGATGAGAGAAAGGGAAGGGGAAGAAAAGGAAATGGTTTAGCAGTTCCATTGTATCAATCAGCTATTGATGTGATAATGCTGTGTAATAACCCCCAAACCCAGTGGCTTACCAAGAGCATTTGTTTCTCACTCACAGGTCTGTAGGTAAGCTGGGCCATGCTGCTGAGCTGCTGTGGCTGGGCTTGGCTTCAATTTAGGTTTGGGTGGGGTCCAAGCCCACTGCATACAATAGCAGTTACGTGTTTCTTCTGTACTAGTTACCAAGTGGCAGAAACCTGAGAAGCCAATTTAAACCATACCAGCACATTTAAAGTCTCTGCTTGAATCATATCCATTAACATTTCATTGGCCACATCCAGTCTCACGGCCAAGTTCAACATCAAATGGTGGGAGTCCCCTAATCTATTGAATGCATGGAACATTACATGCCAAAAAGTGTGGATATAGAACATTTAGGGAAGGAACAAAGAAGTGGTAACAGCAGAAGATGATGGTTAAGAGTTAGACTCCCAAGTAATATTGCCCAAGTTCAAATCCTGGCTCCATCCCCACTAACTCAAGTGACTTAAAACACTCAGTTCCTCAGTTTCTCCAACTGCCAAATGGACCTGCCTCAGAGAGCTGCTGTCAGGATTTAATGAAAATAGCCCATGCAAGCAGATGCTTAATAAATATTACTTGTTAGTTTAATCCTCTCCTTCCCTTCCCCGCCAGGGAATAGTAGATGCTTCCCAGCCCACACCCTTAAACTACACCAGCCCCCACTCTCCAGACACCGCAGTTTCACTCTGATTGGCCCATGTATTCTATCATTAATAAGATTCCTTTATTAACCATGAGTAGCTCTTTAGTCACTGCTCTAATTGTCCTCAGATGTCAGGCTCACAGCAGGCACCAAAGCCCTAGGCTAACATTGATGCTCATGTCACCAAAGTCATTCTGCCCATAAAGAAGGTGTCTCGGTGATGGATAGCTGCAGGCTTCTGAGCTGCAGTGTGACGCCCAGACAATCCATCTCTTTGCTGGCACCCAGGATGCAGCCAGAAGATAAAGAGCTCACGGTGGGAGCTGACTTCACTCCTAAATGAATGCGTGGGGTCCATCTGCAGCCTGGGGTTTAACTGGATTGAATGAAGAAAGATGTTGGAGATAAAACACAGATGGGTGCCTGTCAGTTGCCACTCCCTGATCCAAGGGGCCCAACTCCATGCTCAAATCAGAGAGTTAAAGCTGAACCCAGACCTCCCCTGGCTTCCAGACCTATTTTATAAACCAGAAAGCTAATTCCCAGGAGGAGGCATATCTAAAATCACAGAGCTAGTTTGGGGGCAGAAAAAAGATTCAAGTCTATCCCCTATCAGGGCTCTATCCCCAAAATTATATATCAGAAAAAGAAATTAAAGAAAAGGTTTCCTAAAATGGAGCTGTTTTGCCCCCAAGACATGCATTCAAAAAAGTCAAGTAAAGATCACAAACCTTTATCAGAGGATGATGCTCACCCTATGCCCACAACCTATGCCCACATAATCTCCCAACCATCACCATCTTGCAGAGCCTTGTTGGATGAATATTTTTTTGAGGACAAGAATCGTGTTGTCTCATTTGGTATTGTGTTAGTCACACATAGTACAGGCAATGGCATCCTGCACATAAGTTTCTAAATTCTACCTAAAAACTTGTTTCCTTCTGATTTGCAGTTCAAAAAATAGTAAAGCGCCTGGTTCTAGAAGTGACACTAACTCTGTGCAACCTTGGACAAGTCAGCGAAGCTCTCTAAGCCTCAGTTCACAGAGCAAGAGAGGAAAAGAAATGGTTCCCAACTCATGGAGTCCTTCCAGGGATTCAAGGAGATGGCTCACAAAGGACCAGGTGCACAACAAGTGCTATTTCGGTCACTGTGGTTGTTACCACAATCCATGGTCCATTGTGTGACCCCCTGGTGCTGGTCCTCCAGCACCAGGAGGTCACACAATGGAATCTCCACCCAAGTTGGTTACTAACAATATAAAAGCCCTTTCAGAAGAAACCCAGATACTACACATTTCTAGAGCCACAGGTTACTACTTTGCAGACACCTGATCTTCTCCCCATGGCCTGAGCAATGAGACATCTGAGTAATCCATGTGAACATGACCTCTAGTTCCCACTACTGTGTGAAGGTCTGCTCATGGTCAAGAACTCAGACACTGAAGTCAGGTGGACCCAGGTTCAATTCCCAGCTCTGTCCTTCACTCCTACGTTTTCTGTCCCTTGAGCACACCAAGCTGGCTCTCAGATCTTGATGTGGCTGGGTCCCTCTCCTCTCTGAGCCTACATGTTGCCCTTCCTGGAGCTGCTCTAAGCACCCCACATTCCCTTCACCCTTATACATCCAGTTCTCTCAGTTGCTGTGTTTTATCTGCTGTGTTACCTTCTCAGGATCTGAATACGGGTTTATTTTGCTTCCCCTACTAAGATGTTAGCTAATGAGGGCAGGGACACTCTGTGTCCTCTGTATTCTCCATGCCTAGAAAAGTGTCTGGGTCAAAGCAGAACCTCAGTTAAGAACTGTTGAGTGTAAGAATAAAACAGTGATACTGGGCTTCAGAAACTGATCTGTCTGGTGCAAAGACCAAATTCTTAACTCACTTGCCTAGTTCTTTTCCCAACTGTTCTAATCCAGCCTTCTGATGTGATGCACAGAACAAATGACTCTCTCTTGCTTGAAACCTCTCAGGTATCTTAAAACAGCTCCAAGCCCCGTTTTAAGTCTTCTCTGGCCAAATGCCCCATTGTGCTAGGTGGGGTCTCATATAGAAAGGTTTCCAGACCTGCATCTAGGTGCCTGTGATCCTCCAACTCCTCAACATCCCTCATCTTCAGTGGCACTAGGACTGGCTCCATCCCACCGAAGAAGACCTCAGATTTTATTACCACAAGTTCCTTGACATTGTACTTCTATTAACAAAACCCAATTCTGTATTACTGTTTGATCTTACAAGACTTCTAAAAAGACTTTTTGGGACAGAGAAATTGGATTGTATACATAAGTAGGATCCAGTTTGAAGACACTGAAAATATGACATCTCTATCAGCATTGCTGTCACACTATAATGGCGTAATCGTGAAAGCAGGTCTTGGTGGAAAACAAAGAGTTGGAATGGATTTTACGTTCAACTACTTTAAAGCAAACATATTTAAAACATATATTTTGCAAGTTTTTTTTTTTATCAGAACAGCAATATTAACCTTTGAAAGGGAGTAAAAAGTTAGATGATAAATGTTTCTTGTCTCCCTAGCTATTCCCTTTGAAACCCTAAATTGGAAAAAATAGCCAATGAGGAAGATGCTATTTTAACTATTGCCTCAATATTAAATATAATCTGTCATTCTAGCCAGCATTTCATCACCTTAAAATACTGATTTGTGCTTGGAAAAATTTAAAGCCCTTTATTTCAGTAATGCACTGATATTCCCAGGAGATTTTTAACTCTTAAAACAAAGATTAATCTTCTGCTCCCATTTTCAATGCCAGGTTATTCTTACTTATTAATAACCAGGACCTGTCAGTTTTGCTTTAATCAGTACTCAATGTCACTTCCTGAGTCACACCTTTGCCCAAAGGTGACTTGAAAATAGGGAAAAGGCTGGGAAAATGTACAGAAAAGTTCTCAGGACACCCAGAAATACAACTGGGGATTGTACATGGTTTCATTCTTGCCCTGGTCATTAGAAAGGAGAATTTCAAGGTGAGAAGGGGCCCTGCCTCCAGGTCACCACGTGGGCAGGGCTCCGCCAATCCAGAAGTGAGCAGCCGCTAGGCTCTCAGCAGAGATTCACCATGGAGGTCCCCAGCCAGCACAGGCAGTGACAGTGAGCTCAGGGCCAGGCAGGGAAGCACAAGGTGCCAGCAGGACCCTAACACATTGTGTGAGGACTCACAGAAAGCTTCCTAGGAGACACGGGTTATAAGCTGAGACCAAGTCTAGCAATTTTAAGAACACATAGAAGTTGAAACAGAACTAGACTCTTGACAATGGAAAAGTGAAGGTTGAGAGGGAGTGTAATATCAAAACCAAATCACTGGTCCTCCCCCACTGCCCCACACCTGCCCCTCCCAAGTGTCCCCCATCTGAGTCAACGGCCACTCCACCCTACTGACCACTCGAGCAAGCCTCTATGGGCAGCACTGACTCTTCTCTTGTCCTCGCCCCTAACATTTAGCCCTTTAGCAAATCCCATGAGTACCACTTTCAAAATATATCCTGAGTCCAGCCACATCTCTGCCCTCGAGTCCGAGCCACAGCCACACTCTTTCCGAACTGGACTCTCTGCCTCTGCCCCCTAGACCCTTCAGTCCACTGTCAACCCAGAGGTTGAAGAGGTCCTTGAACTTGTATGTTGGATCAAGTCACTCTTCCATTCAAAGCCTTCTAGTGGCTTCCCATTTCATACAGAAGAAAAGCCAAATTCCCTTCAACAGCCTACAAGGTCCTCAATGATCTCCATAAAACCCCCTTCTCAAACCTCTCCAACCTCATGTCCTCCATGACTTCCTACTACTTCCTCCTTTCTCACTGCTCATCTGGGCATTCCTTGAACTACCTAGACACACCCCCACCTTGGGGTCTTTCTCTCTGATCCCTCTTCTGCCTGGAGCACCCTTGGCCAGGCACACCTCGTTCAAATCTTTGATCAGATGTCACCTCTTCAGTGGTCCTTCCCCAGCCACCCAATTTAAAATTAACACCCCTTGTCCGCTCTCCCCATCCACCCCTCCCGCATTATTTTTATCTAACAGATAAATACCTTCTTTCAACATAGCCGCAATAGAATACCTTGTTAGATTGGGAAATTTTTTTCTTAACTAGAAGAAAGTACAAAGAACAATACCAGCCATAAAAGGGAATGCAGTACCAATACATGCCACAACTTGGATGGACCCTGAAAACATTACGCTAAGTGAAAGAAGCCAGTCAACAAAACAGCATTATTGTATGAGTTCTTTATACGAAAAATCCAGAATAGACAAATCTATAGAGACAGAAAATACATTAGAGGTTCCTCAGGGTTGGGGGTGGGAGGTGACAGGATGGGGTGCTAAAGGAGTTGAAATGTTTTAAAGTTGACTGTGGTGACAGTTGCAATTATCTGCGAATTTACTAAAAACCATGAATGGTACTATAAATGGGTGAATTATATGGCATGTGAATTATATATCTCATAAAGCTGCCTTTTTTCTAAATGTCACCCAAAATTAAATTTAGCTTTGTCCTATTTGCTTCAGATTTATTTTTTTTTACAGTTACTGAAAGTTGAAATCCTCTTTATACCCTCTCCCCAACTGAAACTGTTACATTAAAGAAACATTTAAAATTTTTTCTATTGCAATTCTAATACGAAAGTCTCAAACCTTTCAAACCCTGCCCCCACTATTCACTTTGAAATTTTAGTCCCCATTTAAGTGGATTTACTTTGAGGGAGCTTTACTGTATCAGTCATCCTTGGATGACAAGGACCTCAAAGAATATCTGAGCCGGTGGGTGCCGAGGGTTTGGCCTGAGTCTGGGATGCAGTAAGCATGCAAAGAAATCACCTGTTACCATTCCAGATGTGTAGTTCACAGTCCTCTGACCTGTACACCTGGCCAGCCAGTCAACCTTACTAGTTAGATTCCAAGTCGTTGAATCAACTCTGTGTTGACCAATGTTCTAAGTACTAAACCACAGCAATAAAATGGTGCAGCTTTAAAAACACAAATAAAACAACCAAAGGAAAACATTCCAAGGCAGCCGGATTTCCAGCCCATGCAGGGAAGCCCTGGAATGTGTTCTTGATGCAGACTCTAAAGACAAAGGATCGGCTCAGGATGGATAGCGCACCCTCATGCTGGCTGCCAGGAATGGCCCCTGTCAGTCCCCAAGGCTGTGATTTGCTGAGTCATGTCTTCTCAGGGTGACCAGCCACTGGGCATGTGAAGCGGTAAATCAGGGAGAGATGGTGACCCCCAGCTGTGCTCAGCCATGGTTATTGTCCTTCCCACTCAGGGTCAGACCACTGTAAAACTCAAAGCACAGCACATACCAGCAGCTCTGCCAGGTGGTGCTGACAGAGCAGCCCAAAATAAGCCCTTCCCCAGGAAACTAGGTGCAGAGTGCTGCCATTCTGGGAGAAATGTGATCCCCAGAGATCTTACCAAGGGAATTCTGGTGGAGAGCAGAAATAGCAGCACCTTCTCCTTCCATTAGCCCATTCATTCATTCAAAAGTTCACGGAGCAGGGGCTGGGGGAAAGAAAAGCAGGTCTAGCTCTCAGAGGCCCCAAGTCTAACACACATGTTCTTTCTGTGTGTCTAAAAGACCGAGGCACTTCCTAGAAGAATACAAACGTGGCTAACTAATGATCCATAAAGAAGAGAGAGTCAAGTCCTAGAGTCATTGATTTTCCTGAAAATACTACAGAAAAGGCAGAGAGAGCCAGGGCCCCAAGGACCTCCCTTGGTTCCTTTTCGACAATAGATTTAGATCCCAGTAACTTATTGCACCACGATATGGGCCAGACCTTGCAAGACAACACTATGGGAATTAGAGAGATGGAAAAACCCCAGTCCCCGGCCTCAAATGGCTTTTGACCTGATCAAAGGCCCCAATAAGACTGCAGATAACCATGGCATAAGGCAGGAAAGAAGCATGAGGAAGGGATTAATGCAAAGTGTCGTGGAAGATAACATTTATGGTCTCAGACTTCTGGATTTCACAGAGCAGATGGATATAAAAGAACTGGGAGAGGATGCTCGTGGATTAGAACGGGGGTTGGCAAACTACAGCCCATAGCCCAATCTGGCCCACTGCCTGTTTTTTTGTAAATAAAGTTTTATTGGAACACAGCCATGCTCATTTATTTGCATGTGGTCTAGGGCTGCCTTTGTACTACAACTGCAGAGCTGAGGAGTTTGCCATCTGGTCCACAGAACCTAAATACTTACTATCAGGACCTGTACAGAAAAGATTTTCCAACCTCTAGATTAGAAGATTCAGCACTGAAGAGTTACTGATTCTCCTCAAATTGACCCTGAATTAGTAAAATCCCAATAGAAGTCTACAAGGATTTCTTTGTGGGCACTGACAAATTGATTCTAAAATCGATTATGGAAATGCAAAGGGTCAAGAGCAGGCAGGGCAAGCCTGAAGAATAGCAAAGCCGAGGACCTACAATCCTGCAAAGCGAGGCTCATATGCCACGGTAATTAAACAGTGTGCTGCAAGGCCACGAATGGAGAAGCGGACCACTAGAGCACAACAAAGTCCACAAACAGATCCCAAATATATGGACACTCCGCTGTGACAGAGAGAGCACTGCAGAGCATGGGGAAAGGACAAGCTTAGCAATAAATGGTTCTGGCTCAATAGGCTATTCCTAAGGGGGAAAATGTGGACCTCTAACTCACATTATACACAAAAGCCCATTTCAGGTTGATTTTAGAACCAGATGTGCAAGGTGAAACAATAAGATTTCTAGAAAATAATAGAGTACCTTTCTGACCTCAGGGTAAACAGGATATAACAAGCACTAACCATCAAGGACAAGGTTAATGTCTTAGACTACAGTAAGATTAGAAACTTCTCATCAAAAGACACCCCTAAAAGAGTTAAAAAAGGGCACCCCAGAGAAAACATACCTGCCACATATGTAACCAAGAGTCTGGTGTGTGTATTATACATAAACTCCTACAATTCAAGAAGAAAAATACAGATAACCCAACAAAGAAATGGACAAAAGCCCTGAACAAGCATCTCACAAAAGAAGATATTCAAATGGCCAATTAAAAAAACGATTTACCTTCTTTAGTCTTTAGGAAGATGAAAGTAGAAACCACAGTGATATTATGGCCACATACCCACCAGAACAACTAATATGGAAAAGATAGGTGATATCGAATGTTGGTAATTATGCCAGTTTGGAACTATTAAGTCCCCCAGAAAAGCCATGTTGTTTAATGCAATCTTGTAGGGGCAGACTTATTAATCTTCTTTATAGGGTGTGCCTTTTTGATTAGGTTGTTTCCATGGAGACGTGACTCACCTAACTGTAGGTGAGACATTTTGATTAGATCATTTCCATGGAGGTGTGGCCCTGCCCATTCATGGTAGGTCTTAATTGGATCACTAGAGTCCTTTAAGAGGTTCAGGAAGAGAGACAGGAGCTGGAGCTGATGCTTAAAGATGCTTGGAGACACAGACAGAAGGATGTTTGGAGATGCTAAACTAAGAGATGAAGCCCAGAATTTGCTCTGGAGAAGTTGACGACCCCCAGATGCTTAGAAAGAAGTGTCCTGGGAGAAAGAAGCAAGGATGCAGAGGAGCTGAGAGAGAGGAGCTAAGACAGACACACAGAGACATTTTGGAGAAAACCATTTTGAGATACAACCCAGGAGCAAAGGACCAGCAGATGCCAGCCACGTGCCTTCCCAGCTGACAGAGGTGTTCCAGGTGCCATCAGCCTTCTTCAGTAAGGTATCCTCTTGTTGATGCCTTAGTCTGGACACCTTTATGGCCTTAGAACAGTAAATTTGTAACCAAATAAACCCCCTTTATAAAAGCCAAACCGTTTCGGATATTTTGCATAATGGCAGCATTAGCAAACCAAAACAGTAATGATCTGGAGCCCCAGAACTCTCATATAGTTCTGATAAGAGTATAAATTGGCACAACGACTCTAGAAAATTGTCAGCATCTAAAGCCAAAAATAGGTGTACCCCATGACCCAGGTCCTCAACTTCGAGAGATGTGTGCAGATATACACCAAAAGACTACTCATAATTACCAAAAACTGGAAATAACCCAAGGATCATGAACAGTAGAATGGATAAACTAAATGTGGTATATTCATACGGTGGAATATGATATAGCAATGAAAAAGGACAAACTACTGCTGTACAGTATTCAGTTTGGGGTTCCTAGACAGACGTCACAGAGACATTGGCATGTTACTGTCATTCAGCATTTACTGAGCACCTACTCTGCCACACAGTGTTCCAGGGGCTGGGTATACAGCAGTGAAAGAGACTGAAAAAGGCCGTCTTTCAAGAGACCCACGTCTAGCAAGAGAGAGATAAACAACTATGTAAGCAAGGCAATATCAGACAGTGAGGAAAACTGAAATAAGTTGATGTCCAGAGTGTGACTGGGAAGGAGAGGTGGGCACTTTAGGTGAAGTGCCGAGGCAAAGGCAATTCTGAGATCTGAGTGAAAAAAGCAGCCAGACATGCAGTGATGGGGGAGGGGCGGGAGAACATTCTAGGTGTGACAGGAGCCTTTGGAAGGTTTTAAATCTGTCTGAAGGAGAACAGATTGAAATCATGCAAGGGAGCAGGGAGACCAGTTCAGCTATTACAGAATGAGTAGGAGAGAAAAAAAAAAAAATCCAAACAATTAGGAGCTACCCTATTTTAATTAAATTCTATGTATATCGCACACATGCTTATGTACACACACACGTATAATTCAAAAGAACCAGAAACCTGGCTGATCTTGGCATGCAGAGAAGTCTTTCTCTTGAAACAAATAGAAATTAAAAACTGGTTACACCCCTGCTGACAAACATTCCAGGACTACCTATTATACAACACGTAAAACCCACCTTCCTCCCCACAGCGTGCAAAGCCTCACGTGCTTCAGCTCTGCCTCTAACTCCTCTCCCACCGCTCTCCCTGGCTGGGTCCATCTCAGCCACCCTATCCTCTTGGATGTCCCTCTAGCCTGCCACGCCCCCTCCAGTCTCAGGCCGGGGTGGGGGGGGGTCCTTACTCCATGCTTCTCGGTTGATTGCCCCCTCCCCTTCAGAGCTCAGCTCTGAAAGGCATCGAAGTTTCTTTCAGGAAGTATTTCTTGACCTCCTCATTTGGGTCAACCCCTTGAACACGTGCCCTGGTGCCTCTTTTCTGCAGCATAATCTGTGGCTGTAATTTCACATCTACTTGTATGATTTGGTTAATGTCTGATTCCCTCTGCTATCTTTTTGAGCAACAAGAAGACAGGGAGCTTGTTGGTTCTCTTCTATCTATGCAGCACCCAGCATGCAGCAGGAATGCCTAGTGAGTGGGGAGAGGGCATGTTATTTGGAGCTCCTGCTCTCTGCACTGAGCAGTTTGGGAGACACTGATCAGGCTCAGAGACAACCTCTCAGATGCTTCAAGTCCCTTTGGGCATCTAAGACACAGACTTATGAAACAATCAGAACATGATCAAAGTTGACCCCTGCTCCCTGATAGCTCTACCTTCTTTGGGGACATACCCCTCAGCCATCAGGTGCTGCTCTGGGGGTGGAGGGACTATATCCATCCAAAGACCCTACTCACCCATCGGAAGAGGCAGGCTCCTAAAATCAGCCAAGATGCCCCTCACTCCCCGAAATCTACATCTGGGCTGCAGGACACAGCACCCAAAGCAGATGGGGCTGAGCATCCTGCTGGTGAAGCCTTAACAGCACTGACATTTAGGTCTTATTCCCAAGGTCCCCAGTGCTGCCCTTTTTCAAAGCCTGCTTCTTTGCCTTTCTTTTGATTCTCTGAAATCTCCCCGATGGCTTCTGATATTCCTTTCTTTCTTTCTCCATCCAGAATTGGTTTATGTTGCTTACAACTAAAGAATCCTAATCAAAGTGATGACTGAGTGCTGACACCTGGCCCAGACTGAGCTCAGTGTTTAGAGACAAAGGAGGTAGAGACGCATCCAGGGCCAGAATTCTCTCTCCCAGTGCTGAAAAGTGCACATGCAGGCACCTCATTTCCTGGGTCCCCTCCTGCGCTCCCCACTCCATTTAGAGCAGCCAGCCAGTTGGAGACATTCTCACTAGGGGTAAACCAGAGGGCAACAGAGGGTGCTGGAGAGGGCAATCGGGGTGCACAGAGCCCTAGGGCTGGGAGCACAGGTGGGGAAGAAGGAAATCAAGAGATGCCTCATGGAGAGATAAGAACTCCTGAGCCACATACGTGGGTCCCTTCATGTGTCCCTTGTTGCATAAAAAAAAATTAAAAGTTGTATCTTATGACTACATTGGTATGAAGACAAATATGTTGATATTAAAATATTTTCTTTTACCTAAAAGTACATTAATGTCCTTCTGATTTTAAAAGATATTAAAACATGTAAGTAGGCCCCTAGAAGTAAAGTCAACCCCAGGGACTAGGCCACACAGTCAAGTGTCACCAAGGTTTTTTTGGCTCCACCATAAGAAAACTATCTTGTCTGCAGACGATGAGTACATATGCACACACATGCACACAGAAACACACACACACTCTTCTGCAGACTTCCTGGGACCTGCTTACTAAGGGCCCCTCTCACTTCTCACATTTACTCTCTCCTTATGATCAGCAGGGTGTAATGGAAGGTTTTGATTCCATCTTAAGCCAGTTCTTTCCAGGGGTCTCACAGAGCATATCTCCTGGACCCAGCCCAAGTTCTCCTGCAGTTTCTCGGTGATGTATGGCCAGCAGGTAAATCTTGGGTGGAATTGCAGAATTTTGGGGGCAGGATTTCATATATACAGATGTGAAGACTCTGTCAACTCTTCATCAACATTATTACCTGATGTTTCAAAACTAAAAATTTTCATTTCCTCTAGAGAAAAGTTCCCGGGGGTGTGAAATTTTCATTTCCTCTAGAGAAAAGTTCCTGAGGGTGTGAACACAAGCCTTTTCCCCAGTCTTGGCCTCTTGCTCTGGACCTTGGAGGAAGGGCAGCTCTGCCCTGGCAGGTGAGGTGGTGGGAGGATATTGAACTCCACCTAATCAACCTATGAAGTAGAAGGCCATTTCCCATGGCTTTTTATATAAAGTGTGTGCTCATAAACTTTGGGCAACTTGCCAACTCAGCAGCAGCCAACGTGGCCTCAATGAGCCAGAATTTCAATGAGGACCCACACAGGTTCCTTAGGCAGGGGAGGCAAGAGTGGACGTCCACTCCAATCTGAGAGAACAGAAGTTCTCCGGGGCTCACCAAGAGTAAGACTTGCCCAGTGTGCTGGGGGTGGAGGGAGCACGGGGAAAATCCACGAGCCCTGAGTGCTCCACATGATGCTGTGTGGAAATCTCCCCTTTGGTCCATGACTGCTGGTCTTTGTGCTTCTCTCCAAGAACATGGTCCTCAAGCACTTTCCACAGCTTTTCATATCATCCTTGTATTTCCCACTTTACAGCCTTGCCATCATCATTTTACACTAAAAGCTGTGGTTCCAAGAGACAGCTTGCTACAACAATGGGGAAAAAATTGGTCCAAAGTCAACCAATAAATTGTTGAGCACAGCCTAAACTCAAATCTGATGCCAAACCCATGTCCTTAACTTCTTTGCAATATAGAATCACCTAGAAGGGAATTTTCAAGGTTCATATCGAACCCAATGTCTACAGACAATTTGTCAGTTACTTCTTTACTTTTTGACTTAAGGACATGTCTTCCTACTCAAAAGACTTCCACATGGCCTCCTGGATGGTACATGTTGTGGGATGGAACTTAAAATGAAATTTTAGAAATGGGAAAATTATTACAGCCCTTGAGAGAAGTCAAGTCCCCTCAGGCATCAGAAAGCAGGAGAATTCAATTACTTCTCTGCATTGACCATGATGGATCATAACCCCTTCTCCTACAAATCCCCTCTCACCAGGGAAAACTGCCTGGAGATTGGGTAGGAGTTAGACCCCATTTAAAGTGGCCAGTCCTAAAGTCCTCTTTCGGGGGTGGCATCAGAGGCCTTCCAGCTCAGCCTTCCAACTTGCAGTGGTGAGACTGACAACCACAATCAAGGTTTAAATGACAGCTCAGTGCATCTCAATGCTGGAAACTGATGTCATGAAGCAAGCCCAGAAAACAGGGGCTAGAGCTGCCCCTGGGTCTCCCTTCCACATTTCCATTCCCCCAACTTACTACATCAACTTATTCTCCTAGCTTAGACCAAATCTTTCAAAAGGCTGATAAATGCCTAACTTGTCCCATTCTATTTTCAAACCTGGCCTTAATCATAAGAAGCTAAGAAAAACATTTTACTTGAATGAGCCCAAGTACTGAATACTGATTTGTGATTATCTGAAGAAAATGTGGGTGTAGGGACCACTGGGCATTAAAGAAGGGTACAGGAACACCATTGTGGGGGGGAGTGGACTAAGAACAGAACCAGGCAGATTCTCCCTTATTTACAACATCACCACCCTGTGAGGCTAACTTTGAGCTTTCTTCCCCATCACCTAGCAAAAAAAGGTGAAGACAGTACCTCCTCTTTTATCCTCTCACCCACAAAAGCAGCACACAGCCTTTTGTAGGTTTAAAGATATTTCTATCATGAGGCATCACAGGAGGGAGAGACACCCAAGCAAAGAGTCATTATCTCCTAATTGAAAATTACCCTCTGATGATGCTGATATACACTTTTTTGGTTGTTATTTTGGAGCCAATATGATGAAATAGTTTGTCACCTAATTCCCCAATTTAAGCCTGTATTCTAGGATTATCAGTGACTTCGTATTTCCATAAGAAACTTTCACTCCTAAACTCCTCCCAAATGCCCACCTTTTCTTCTGTAGAGAGATCCTTATCTCTACCTCCTTTCACTGAATCTGTGGACTTCATACAACATTTGTCAATAAGTCATAAGAACCAGGAGAAGTAGCAAACTCAGCCAGCTCTACCCTCTTTGATAAAGAAGGAGCCAGAGGAGTTGCCTTGTATTTCTCTCTTTGGGCTTAAAAACAAAAAACAAAAAACAAACAAACAAATGAAAAAAAACATGTTCATGTTGTGTCCTTCTCCAGCTCACGAGAGTCCTTAGCAGCTCTGTCATTATGTTATCTGGGGCAGGGGAAGGCCCTGTAATTGCAGATTTCTGCAAACATGATTTCTTGTGCCTCAGCATCCTCAGCTGGGGCCTGTTGCACCACTTGAGATGTTTATGACCCTTGAAAGTGAAGCGCAGGCCCCAGAATTCTTTAATCTACCAAGAGACAAGATAAGGACACTTCTTGTGCCATGCTGGGCTCAGCTATCAGTGATAACCTCTTTACCCAAAAGAGCTAAAAAAGCTCCACTGCTAACAGCCTTCTGGCCTCAACACACCTCTGAAGTTTCATTCCCTGGTGTCAGTAGCCACAAAGAAACTTTAGTTTAAATCGGGGACAGCCAGGGTGGTACCACCCGACAAACTGGCTTTTAATTGAACACTCAGGACTCAGGGGAATGAGCTATTTTAGCTGGATTTTTCTTGCCCAAAGACTCATCAAGGCCCAAGAACTAAACTTTATCCTACAGCAATAGGCTTTGGGCAAGAAAGCTTGTACTTCTTTGAAACCCCTGTCCCTGCCCCAACTTTCTCATAATTTTAATTTTATGGTTGAGAGCGAGTGGGTGGTCCTACCTGCTAAAGCAGGCAGGCGTCTTTCTAGGCCATGAGACAACGTGCTGCTGTCTGCATTCTACTGGCCAGCCAGCTTTCTGAATCACTCAGAGAACAGGCTATAGGCTCCCTGGTGGAACTAAAAATAAACTACATCTTCAATATAAAACTAAGTCCAGGAATTCTGTTTGAAGCAGCAAAATTGATGAGCTGCTAAAATGTGGCTGGAGCTTTCTTTAATCTAAATTATTAAATGTCTGCAGACCAGTTGAGAACAAAGGTTCTTTTTGCCTTGTCTTCTACTGCTAATCCAAAGTATAAATTTCTTCAGAACCCAATGATTCTCAACAGAGAATCTACTCTGGTCCTGCACATTCTGTTTTCTTTGTTTGTTAGTTTGTTTGTTTGTTTGTGAACTATAAAATCTTATAATCCCATCTGGTTTGGGCACTGGAATTACCATTTAAACCAAAAGATGTTACACATTTGGAGAAGTTACTCCCAACTCCAATCAGAAACTTCTCATTAGAAGACTGGGCTTTCACCAGAATCTAGTCTGACGGTTGCCAGACAAGCCATGCCTCATGTTTCCCAGAAAATATTTTGAAATTGAGTAAGGACAAGAGCTAGGTTTGATTGTGGACAGGTTGTTGGACTAAGAAATAACATTAATAGCTCTGGGGACTGGGGACCTTTAGAATCTCCTCCTGGAGAGGAGGGCTTGGACCTGAGGGCAGCAGGAACACAGTGAGATCACTTCAGGTCATTTTGGGATGCCCCATCAACCCATCCATACCCTTTGAAGGGCTTGCCTGAAGGACTTGCCCTAAGCCCTGCCATTCCTTCTGCCATTTCTCAAGCTCCAAGACCCCACCTAGAGAAACTTCTAGCACAGCTCCAATGGGGTTCCCCCAGGGACCACTCAACCTCACTGTGGAGAGACGTAGCCCACTGATCCCCAATATTGGTAGGAGAGACCCAGAACATGTTTCCAGCCTTCAGTGAAACTCTGATCCTAAAAAGGGGTTGGGGGCAGGGCAGGGTGCCCATGGTTCCAGAAAGTTCCTTTCATGGTAGGGATGACCTCTCAGGGGAACTCCAGCTGCAAAAACACTTTCCTTCAATGTTTCATCCAGTAACTGAGGGCAGAGACACACCTTTAAAAGGCAGGAACAAAAACTGTCCACTTCGGATATTTCTGCCCTCTGAGTTAATGGAGCAAAGCCCGCCATAACCACTCCAGCATTACTTGGGCACACAGTGCTTCACTCTGCAGTGACTTCCTACAAGCTGGTGAATCTTGATTTCCAAAGAGTCACAAGAAGCACAATATAGTATCAGTCAGTTTGCCAAATCCCTGGAAGATGTTTATCTTATTTGGGAAAAGGGTCTTTGCAGATGCGGTTAAGCCAAGGAAGGCTCTTGAAATAAGGAGATTATCAGATTATCCTGGAATATCCAGGAGGGTTCTAAATGCCATCAAAACTGGCCCTATGGGAGCAAGGCGGAGGGAGATTACACACATAGAGGAGGGGCGACGGAACCATGGAGACAGAGATTAGCAGGATGCAGCCACAAGCCAAGGAACATTGGTGGCCACTGGATGCCAGGAAGAGAAAAGAGCCTCCAGAGGTTCCGTGGCCCTGCAACACAGTGATGTCAGTCAGTGATACTGGTTTCAGACTGCTGACCTCCAAAACTCAGACAGAATAAATGTGTGTTGCTTAAGGCCACCATATATGTAGTATGTTTAGGCCACCATATTTGTATAGGAAACTAATACATCCACAAAACAAAAAGAAAATAGTAAAAAAAATTGAAAAACAGTGATGTCACACACTAACACCTTGTCTGCTCCAAGACATTTGCTAATCTTGTAAAACGGATGCTTGAATTTTATTGGCCACCTGGGGCAGATAAGAAGGTCTTAGGTTATGCTGAGGTAGGAGGGTTGGAACTGTCATACTTCACACACACACATTCACAAGCCAGTTACCTCAGAGGACTTCACCACCAGGGAAAGATGTGACTTGCATTGAGGTTCTGCCCACAAGCAAAGGGAGACAAGGAAGTGTGGCCCTGTCGGTCTGAGTCCCAGATTGAGGGTGGCAGGGTGATGAGGGTGGGGATGTTGATCTCCCTTAATAGGTAATTATCCCATGCATGCCCTCAAATGGGTTTGGGTTCAGGGAGCTTAAGGAAATTCCCAGCCCAGAAATTAACATACGCTTTTCCTTTGGTAATGATATCAGTCTCCCACAAAAAAAAAAAAGAAAAAAAAATAGCTCAATATCCAAAATTGCAGCAGAAAAACAGAAGAATTTTTCCCAAGACTGTCAGAAGATTATTAAATTCCTTTATCAATTAAGAATAATTTAAAATGACTAAATAAATCAAAGACAAAATCAAGATTAAGAACAAGGGATGAGGGATTACTAAAAAAAAAAAAAAGAATATCTGTAAGATTTGAAAAACACTCAAATAGAACTGCTAGAGGTTAAAAAATTTAATTAAAAACTGATTGCCTGAGTTAGTCTGAAGATTAGACACAGCTAGAAATAAAATTAATGAACCAGAAGATGGTTTTTAAGTCATTATCCAGATTGCAGCAGAAAGGTAAAGATGGAAAATATGAAAAAGAAGTCAGATAGAGAAGCTGAATGCAGTCACAGAGGAGTATCTAAAGGAGGGAGCACAAAGAATGGGGAGTAGAAAGAAGGGAATAGAAAGAATCTTATTCAAAGAAATAAATAACTGCACATTTTCCAGAATGGAAGGACAACTCCTAAGATTCAGAAATCAAAAACTCCAAATAGGATAAATAAAATTAGATCCATTTGTAGACATATTGTAGTAAAGCTAAGGAGAAGTCAGGAAAAAGATTTTAAAAAGCAAATCAATAGGAAAGGCATATGACCTACAAAGAAATGACCCCAAGATCAATAGAGGCCAACAGCAACAATAGGAGCCAGAAGACAAAGGAAATCATATTCAAAATGCTGAGAGAAGAATAGCTGCACATAGAAAATCTATATCTAGATGACCTCATTCAATGACAGTGGCAAAAATAAATCAAAATTTCTAAGATCATGCTGTGGAGTCTTTTCTGGGGCTGGTCCTGGTGTCCATTGTATACTACTTCCTATTATTTATGATCATCTCAGCTCTGGCCTGATCTCTCAAATCCAACTCTTCAAACCTTGGATTTCTCCCTCCAATAGTCCCTGCTTAATTGGTGTGTGTCTGGGGTGGGGGGAAGTGTTGCCTATGGAGGGCGGGTGTCAGGAGCTCTCTTCCTAAGGTACTATCCCCCACTTTCACCTGCCTTGGCACTGTGGGTTCCTCTGCGCTAACAAAGGTACATTTGGCCTTCAACATCCCAGGGGACCCTCCAGCTCTGCCTCCTGCTTCCCCACGCACATCATCTCTGCCCTGCTTGCTACTTCTACTCCTAGTCCCTCCACCCAGCCCTTTGGACAACTGCTTCCTTTGGAGCACTGTGGCAGACCCTGCATTCCCAAGTGAGCCTTTCTGTTTTCCCTAGTTGGGTCCTCTGAGGGATGGCCCATGTCTCTCTTCTGGCAAAAGACCAGGAGCTCTCACCAGCTCCTGGGGCCCTGTTACCTGGCACTTTTGACTGGGGCTGCAGGTCACCCCCAAAGAGTCAGAGATACCCACCACATAAATTCCTTTTTGGATCCACTCTCGCCCAAGGAATCAAGGCTGAAACTTCTGGCCACTCCACACACCCAGGATCACTTCTCCTTCAGACCAAACTGCAGTCCCTTTATATCTCTCTCAAGAATTGGCTCTCTTTCCCCTGCTACATCACACCCCTCTAATTCTCTGTTCCCTAGCCCAGAAGAAATGGAAGCAACCTTCTTCCTTGTCCTGTTTACTCTGGTTCCCAAATCGGTCCTTTCTTCAAGTGTCCTAACTTGTCCTCAGTATGTATAACTGATAATGAATGACTCCAAGAAGATCAAGGAGAAGGTTTCAAGTTTCAGGAGGTCCTGGAGTGTAAGTCGAGCTGGAGCTGAACACTCAGCTGCCATCCCAGCTTTGTTGTCTTCTTTCTTAGATGGGAGCTCTAAGATGGGACCTTACTTTTGATGTCTGAGGCTGTGTCTCCCTCCTCTAGACACTTCAGAATAAAACAAAAGGTAAATACAGACACTAGAGGGAACATTTGATATAAAGGACCAACAAGAAGGTATCTCCCTTTCAGAGAAAAGCCCAGACTACATGTTGTTTCATCTAGTTTACTCCTTAAAGGCTTACAAGGATGCATGGGATCTGAACTGGTAAAAAGAGCTGACATCCAAAAGAAAGACATGGTCTAAGACTATAATAAAATCATAAATGGGTTATTCATCAAAATCTGAATGTGAACACTATAAAAGGTAAGGGTGGGGACTGGGAGATAGGAATCCCAGTATATCACTAGCCTATTATTTTTATATTTTCACAGTATTTTACAGCAAAACTTTTATAACTCTTCTACTCCAAACATCATATTATAGTTTTAAGACTTCAAATAAGCCTTATTGCTTTGGAGTTTCCCACTGACCCATGTGGAGACCACCCTCACTTCTTTCTTGCCTAGTGATTCCCATAGTGGGCTGTTTTTCCTCTCACCAGCCACATCAGAGGAGACCATCATTTGGAATGTGCACATCCTCCAGCTTTTCTTAAAGCTACAACAACTTCATTTCACTTGGGAAGAAGTTGGGGGGAGCTTGTCATGGTAAGAGCTTTGCCCTCAGTTTAAATGGTTACCTGGTAGAGGATTTGGGAATGCAGATGAGGAGAATCAGCCCTAATTAATTTGTTTAGAATCTGGTTCAGGTAGCCACATCAGACCTAATGAAAACAGCCCATATGAAGTTAGGCTGATCAACCAAACCATGACCAAGAACAAGACCCAATCAAAAGGGTAATTATAGGCTACCTGTACACAAGGGGGTCTTAGTTTCCCAGGGCTGCTGTGGAAAACACCATACAACAGGCTGGCTTCAACAAAGGCAATTGATTGTTTCACAGTTTTGGAAGCTAGTCCAACATCAGGTATTGGCAGGGTGTTTTTCTCCCAGCGTCTGTAGCACTTGGGTGCTGCTTTGTTGCAGTCCTTGGGGTCCCTTAGCTTGCATCTGTGCCTCCATCACACGGCTTCTCTTTCTGGTTTCTACTTCTCCTGCTCAGTCATCTGTGTCTTTAAGAGATTTCCTCTTCAGAGGCGGGGCAAGATGGCAGACTGGTGAGCTGTATGTTTTAGTTACTCCTCCAGGAAAGTAGGTAGAAAGCCAGGAACTGCATGGACTGGACACCACAGAGCAATCTGACTTTGGGCATAATTCATACAACACTCATGAAAACATCGAACTGCTGAGATCAGCGAAATCTGTAAGTTTTTGCGGCCAGGGGACCCGCGCCCCTCCCTGCCAGGCTCAGTCCCGTGGGAGGAAGGGCTGTCAGCTCCGGGAAGGAGAAGGGAGAACTGCAGTGGCAGCCCTTATCGGAAACTCATTCTACTGATCCAAACTCCAACCATAGATAGACTGAGACCAGACACCAGAGAATCTGAGAGCAGCCAGCCCAGCAGAGAGGAGACAGGCATAGAAAAAAACAACACGAAAAACTCCAAAATAAAAGCGGAGGATTTTTGGAGTTCTGGTGAACATAGAAAGAGGAAGGGCAGAGCTCAGGCCCGAGCTCAGGCCCTGAGGCGCATATGCAAATCCCGAAGAAAAGCTGATCTCTCTGCCCTGTGGACCTTTCCTTAATGGCCCTGGTTGCTTTGTCTCTTAGCATTTCAATAACCCATTAGATCGCTGAGGAGGGCCCTTTTTTTTTTTTTTTTAATCCTTTTTTCTTTTTCTAAAACAATTACTCTAAGAAGCCCAATACAGAAAGCTTCAAAGACTTGCAATTTGGGCAGGTCAAGTCAAGAGCAGAACTAGGAGAGCTCTGAGACAAAACGCAATAATCCAGTGGCTGAGAAAATTCACTAAACACCACAACTTCCCAAGAAAAGGGGGGTGTCCACTCACAGCCATCATCCTGGTGGACAGGAAACACTCCTGCCCATCGCCAGCTCCATAGCCCAGAACTGCCCCAGACAACCCAGTGTGATGGAAGTGCTTCAAATAACAGGCACACACCACAAAACTGGGCGTGGACATTAGCCTTCCCTGCAACCTCAGCTGATTGTCCCAGAGTTGGGAAGGTAGAGCAGTGTGAATTAACAAAGCCCCATTCAGCCATCATTTCAGCAGACTGGGAGCCTCCCTACACAGCCCAGCAGCCCAGAACTGCCCTGGGGGGACGGCACTCACCTGTGACATAGCACAGTCATCCCTCAACAGAGGACCCGGGGTGCACGGCCTGGAAGAGGGGCCCACTTGCAAGTCTCAGGAGCCATACGCCAATACCAAGGACTTGTGGGTCAGTGGCAGAGACAAACTGTGGCAGGACTGAACTGAAGGATTAGACTATTGCAGCAGCTTTAAAACTCTAGGATCACCAGGGAGATTTGATTGTTAGAGCCACCCCCCCCTCCCTGACTGCCCAGAAACACGCCCCATATACAGGGCAGGCAACACCAACTACACACGCAAGCTTGGTACACCAATTGGACCCCACAAGACTCACTCCCCCACTCACCAAAAAGGCTAAGCAGGGGACAACTGGCTTGTGGAGAACAGGTGGCTCGTGGACGCCACCTGCTGGTTAGTTAGAGAAAGTGTACTCCACGAAGCTGTAGATCTGATAAATTAGAGATAAGGACTTCAGTTGGTCTACAAATCCTAAAAGAACCCTATCAAGTTCAGCAAATGCCACGAGGCCAAAAACAACAGAAAATTATAAAGCATATGAAAAAAACAGACGATATGGATAACCCAAGCCCAAGCACCCAAATCAAAAGATCAGAAGAGACACAGCACCTAGAGCAGCTACTCAAAGAACTAAAGATGAACAATGAGACCATAGTATGGGAGACAAAGGAAATCAAGAAGACCCTAGAAGAGCATAAAGAAGACATTGCAAGACTAAATAAAAAAATGGATGATCTTATGGAAATTAAAGAAACTGTTGACCAAATGAAAAAGATTCTGGACACTCATAGTACAAGACTAGAGGAAGTTGAACAACGAATCAGTGACCTCAAAGATGACAGAATGGAAAATGAAAGCATAAAAGAAAGAATGGGGAAAAAAATTGAAAAAATCGAAATGGACCTCAGGGATATGATAGATAATATGAAACGTCCAAATATAAGACTCATTGGTGTCCCAGAAGGGGAAGAAAAGGGTAAAGGTCTAGGAAGAGTATTCAAAGAAATTGTTGGGGAAAACTTCCCAAATCTTCTAAACAACATAAATACACAAATCATAAATGCTCAGCGAACCCCAAATAGAATAAATCCAAATAAACCCACTCCGAGACATATACTGATCACACTGTCAAACACAGAAGAGAAGGAGCAAGTTCTGAAAGCAGCAAGAGAAAAGCAATTCACCACATACAAAGGAAACAGCATAAGACTAAGTAGTGACTACTCAGCAGCCACCATGGAGGCGAGAAGGCAGTGGCACGATATATTTAAAATTCTGAGTGAGAAAAATTTCCAGCCAAGAATACTTTATCCAGCAAAGCTCTCCTTCAAATTTGAGGGAGAGCTTAAATTTTTCACAAACAAATGCTGAGAGAATTTGCTAACAAGAGACCTGCCCTACTGGAGATACTAAAGGGAGCCCTACAGACAGAGAAACAAAGAAAGGACAGAGAGACTTGGAGAAGGGTTCAGTACTAAAGAGATTCGGTATGGGTACAATAAAGAGATTTCCTCTTCTTATAAGGGTGTCATCTACATGGACTAAGACCCATCCTAATTCAGTTTGGCCTCATCCAAATAGCATTTTCAAAGATGATATTCACAAGGTGAGTCCACATCTTAACAATAACATCTTCAAAAGTTCTACTTACAAATAGGTTCACACCCATGGGAACACAGATGAAGACTTGAACATGTCTTTTGTGGGGTACATGACTCAATCCCCAAAGCGGGGAAAGTAAAAGGACCTTCAGGATTGATGGATATTGGTATTTCCTAGGCCAGAGTCAGGCAGGAAACCTATTAGTCATTGAAGCCCAGAACTTTCTGAAACGAGACTCATGGGTTAAGTGGAATCACTGACTTGATCTCCCACCAATGGGCCATTTTCCTTCTTATCATCAATGCCCACCCCCTCACCAAATCCAGAGATATCCACTTGCCCTTCTGGGCTGCAAATCGAGAGCAGAGAGCAGACTCTGTTGCTTACCACCCTGGGGCTGTTTGGGGACTCGTGCACTGCTGCTTCCATTTTGTGACAGCACCCCCTGCCTGCCCATTCTGGACCAGGATAACCTCCAGTCAAAAATCAGAATGCTTTGGAGCCGCAGGGCTATGTTCCTTCTAACCATTTGTCCCCCATTCCCCATCCCCTGCCAAGTCTTCTCCAGGCTCAGATGATTAAGAGGAGGAAAAAAACACCAATGTCTCCAGTAAAGTACATTTATCACAGTCCTACTGCACACTCCATCATGCAGACGAAGTGCAAATAGCAAGGCCAGGATTCTAGGAAGCTGACGTTCCAGCTGGAGATCCCATTTGTTCACATGTAGTGTATCTAGTGGTAGAAACCCAGGGCCCGGTGCAGTACTTGGCCCCAGCAAGCCCTCATTTGTGTGGGAGAGAAGTGAAGTTGGGACCTCAATCTATAAGCTTTTATTTTATCCAAGAACAGATGAGGGGATAGGGCAGGGAGAGGTGGGTTATCAGTGATGCTGGAAACAGCCTAAAAGCCAGAGCAGGAGACCTGCTAACTAGAACTGATGGCCCAAACCAGAGGCCCACGGGAAGGACACACTTGCAGAGTTTGACCCTCATGGGATTTTAAACCTTTCGTTTGGTAATACACATCTCAGAAGTGGGCAATTTCACATGAAAATCATGACTCCAAGTTTCTCTTGAGTAATAAGATCTAGCAAAACCAACAAGCCTCCTAGGACCGGCTGAGAAGTGGACGCAGCTCACCTCACCTGCCCTTCACCCATTTTAAACTAAATATTAGGTTCTTCCATTGACTGTTTTGTTAACCTTAAACGTCACCCTCCAGTTTCAGGTGCTCCACGTTTTGTGTAAGTAAAGTCTGAATTTTATTTATTAGGCTGCCCTTTATGAAGGGTGACCATGTAATTTCCTGTGCAGCTGAGGGTATACTTGAAAGTAGATCCCCATGTATAATTTTACCAGGAAGAGAGACGCAAACCAGGAAACCGGGTCCAATAGAGACCCTTCTTTAAACACCCTTTGTCATCGGGTAGGAGTTTTCCAAGTTCTCTTGATTCCTGGCGTCTGGAACCAAGGAAAAACAAATGCTGAGCTTGATTTTTAAACTGCAATGATTAGCCAAGAAAACAAAAGTAGCTATACTTTACGGGTCAGAAAGACACACCCACAGGAATGTTTTAGTTCCTAGTGTTACTAAACTTTGTTGTACTAAATGAGATAAAGCAGTCGAACCCGTAAGAAATAAAATAATAGCAAACATTTATATAACACATTCTGTGCCCAGTGCTGTAACAACACTTTACATTTATTAATTCATTGTAAAACTGACCACAACCATATAAAGTAGGTTACCTACTACCCTCGTTTTACAGATGAGAAAACTGTGGCACAGAGAGGTTAAGGAACTTATCCAAGGTCACACAGCTTGTCAACAGCAGAACAGGGATTCAAACCTAAGCAGCTCAGTTCTGAAATCCACACTAACCACCACATCCTCCTGCCACTGACAAGTCAGTCTCTGGAGAAAGAAGTCAGTGAGAGAACAGACCCTGCTTCCAAAGTCACAATTTACAGGCTGCTGCCCATGTGACTTATTCAATGCCATCAGGACCTGGCTTGTCCCTTTTGCTTGGCAGGGAGGTGATGCTGGACAAGAATAACCAGCAGCTGGTGCCACTCACTTTGTCCACGGTGAGCAATAAGGGCACCCCTTTCCCTTTGAGAACCTAGAGTTAAAAGTCCTCAGTTGGATTAGTCCAAGAGACTATTGGGATAAGTTGTTTCCCCACTGCCCTGGATTCCCCTAGTAACTTTAAGGCTATGAAGAAGAATCAGTCTTGAGAAAGCATAACCACAGTTTTGCTTTGCCACATTACACTAACACCATTTTGTTGTGCTAACAGCTTCTCGTGAAGACGAAAGCCATCCCATAAAAGCACTAACAATTCGGTTTAAAATGATGAAAACTGCCATGTCACCAGAACCATACTAGGCTTGGAGGACCCAGAGACAACCAGGATAGTCCCTGACCCTGGAAGCTGAGAGTCTAATACAGAAGATATTGACACACAGGAATCACAACATCAATAAAAAGTGATGAATAGTACAGTGAGAACACAGAACACACAAGTAACTCTCCTTTAGGATGAAATTTATTGGAGGGGACATGTTATCCTCTGTAAACCCAGTGATAACAGATTATGCATTCATTCAGCAAGCATTTGCTTACTGGCATAGACGTTCTACAGGTATTTCTGGATATTAATTCCTGGAGGAGTTGGGAAATTTGACAGTCTAGAAGGAAGAACAGGAATACGTAGACTCTGGATCCAGATGGCTTGAATTTCAATCCAGCTCAACCACTAACTAGTAGAAAGAACTGCTTCCCTTTCTGGGCCTGAGTGTCCTAATCTATGAAAGAGGAATGATTTTACATACCTTATGAGTATGTGGCTATGATGAAATAAGGTAACATGTAAAGCACGTAGCCCAGTGGCAGCCCCAGAATAATCATTTACTCTGTGTTGGCTATGGTTCTGCTCCATTGCTAGCGGCTCGCCAATGTAAATCCTTGTCTAGAATGTTGATGTTCACCATTCCCACTGGAGAGCCAGCCAGGCAAGAAGCAGGTCCCAAAGAGTGACCTCTCAGGACCTTAAACCTTGAAACCGTGTTCTCCTTCCCATGCGTGGAAGACAGGAAACAGAGTTCTTTCTTCTTTGCTCATCATCATCTGTTTAACTTTTGCAAAGCACCCGATATGCTCAGCTTGTGGCAGACACTATAAATGTTAGTTCTCTCTCCTCTAGGCTATTAACCCAGCAGGTGGCTTCCAAATATATATAGGCTACATTTTCAGAAGGACCCCCATATTGTTCTAAAGGCAGGGAATGGGGGTATCAGCTGGCAGCCTTCAGAAGGGACTAAGTAATAAAGCCAAAGAAGACCAGACTCTGGCTCCAGGTACCAGCCTGACACATGAGAGACACAGGCAGACATAGCTTCTATGTGTCTGAGTTTCTACATGGTACAGGGTGGGGACTGATCCTTAATTGATCAAGCTGATGGGGAGCCTTGCAGGTGGCTTCTGAGCTGCAACCAAGGAGTGACACCAAACAGCACTGCCCAGGAGCTAAAATGTTGTCACCATCCTCTCTTCTCTTCTCCCCACTCAAGCTGATTCTGGGTTCAGTGCCTCATCAGCAGGATGTCCTGGACAGCACAACCTTAGTCATTTGTAGTCAAACCATATAACCCTCCTGAAATGCTTTCCACCGAAATGAGATGGGTGTGAAATCAACTAGGCAACAGAGGGTAGCTTAGCAAGTCAGAGCCTGACACAAGCCAGGGTCCTGAGGAGCCATGGCCTACAAGGTGGGGGGCCCCCCAAGCAATGGACAAGCAGGCCAAGGGATGAGTCAAGCCATGATGGCCAGATGCCATGTCAGAAGGGCACCCCAGTTGAACATTTCAAGGAAGAGATGGGCAAAGGGAGATAGCCTGCTACACTGAGATAAATAATACATCAGCTGGAGCCTGTTCTGTCCATTCCCTCAGATTTCCTCCCACCATCCTCAGTAAGGCTAGAACAGCTGAAAACCAGAGCACAAGGGAGGCTGCGAGCCAACCCGCCTGGGAGTGTGGCCTTAAGCCACCAGCTGAAGGGGTCAGGTGAGAGGGCTGGAGAATGGCAGCCTCCCTTGGTCAATGCTGCCCCGGCCAGGCTAACTTCTCACCGACCACTTTGGGCATTAGAGCGGGGACAAAGAGGAAGAGGAAGAAATTTGGATTGGGGATTAGAAGTAGAAGAGGCCTTACTCCATGGAACTAAGCACTCAAGTGGGGATGAGAGACTGTGGGGAGGGTGGGTGTGGTAGTTTGGAGCTGCATGTACCCCAGAAACACAGGTTCTTAAACTTAATCTATTCCTGTGGATGTGAATCCATTGTAATAGGACCTTTTGATGAGGCTACTTCAGTTAAGGTATGGCCCACTTCATTTAGAACAGGACTTAATCCTATTACTAGAGTCCTTTACAAATGAAAACAAGACAGAGAAAGAGCCACAGAAACAAGAAGCTAAAATCAATGAAAGCTGCTCTTTCCTCAGATCTGAGAGCAAAACAAGACATTTTAAAACCCTTTGCATGTACCATGGGGTTGTCCTTTTGAGGACAGGCTTTGGGGTTGGGTTAGACAGCCCCTAATTCCTATGCGCCTTTTAATGCTCATCTCCTCCACCAGCCAACCCACCGATGCCAACATCTGAACCTTGCCTGTTAAATAGTGTCTTCGGTTGCTAGAGCTGCTATGACAAATACCACACAGTGGGAGTCTTAAGCAACAAGCATTTACTATCTCATGGTTTTAGAAGCTACAAATCCAACATCAAGGTATTAGCAGGGTTGCTTTCTCCCGGGGTCAGCATTGTGGTGATGGCGGTCCTCTGTCACATGGCGATATCCCTGGTCTGCACCCATGACTTTCTCTGACTTCTGGCTTATACCTCTTCTGGTTTCTCCTGACAGAGTCCAAATTTCCCCTCTTTACCAGGCCTCCAGTACTATGGATTAAGCCTCACCTGATTCAATTTGGCCACACCTTAACTAATAACAGTTTCAAAAGGTTCTATTTACAAATAAATTCATGCCACGGGAACTCAGATTAAGATTAAGAACATGTCTTTTGCTGGCATGCATGAGTCAATCCCCAACAAATACGTAATGCACCATCTGCCCTGCAGGGTTGCCAGGGAGATGAGGGAGCTGTGAACTTGCCTGGCTTGGGTCCTATTGATCTGGGGACACGGTGAGAACTCAAATGGTGACTATGACTATTTTCACTAGGACTGCTAGGTCTACTCTAAATTCTTCTGCAGCTACTCCTACTGTACATGTGTGAAGCGCAGTGGGGTGGGAGGCAGGGTGCAGGGGGTACACTGTGCAGCATCAAGGGTACCAGCGAGGAAGCATCAGTCGGTGCTAAGGCTTGAGTCCCACACAAATGCCGCCTACCCCCCATCTGTGCTAGGGCAGGGGTCAGCCAATTGTTTTCTGCAAAGAGCCAGATAGTAAATATTTTCAGCTTTGGGGCCCACACAGTCTCTGTCACAACTACTCAGCTCTACTGTAGCGCAACAGCAGCTACAAACTGTACCTAAATGAAGGTCCAGTAAAGCAGGTGGCAGGCCAGATTTGGCCCCAGCAAAAGACATGTTCTCCAACCCCTGGTCCAGGGCTTTAGAGTTTCCATTGCTCACACAGCCAGAGAACTGCTAAACTGTACCTGAACAAGAAGATTTCCTTACTCTCCACAGCCACAGCAGACCTTCATGCTCCCCCTACCACTAATCGGGTCAGAGTTCTCACTGGCCCTACCCGTGCCCAATTTTCACCCTTGCTGCCATAGTTCTCCTATGCCCCTATCTACATCCTACATGCCCTGAATGCTCATCTTCTTCATGAAGTATCTTCTCCTAAGACATGAGATGCAAATAAAAAAGATTAACCTAAGTCAACCTAGAGGACCATGCTCTTTGGAGGTGAAGGCCAAGGCTTGGATGTCAGAGCTGGGTTAACTTTCCTGTTTCACTAATTCCCAGCTATGTGACCTTGGGCATGCAGCCAACCCCTGAGTGTTTCCTTTACCTGCAAAATTAGTTAAGGTCTTTGAAAATTAAGTGAGATAGTTTATATGAGACATACAGGAAGGATGATTCAGAAAATGGCATCGCTAAAACATACACCTTTTCCTTGTGCTTTACACTTGCCACTGGCTGGATTGCAACGTCCTTGAGTAAGGGCCAGAACTGTCTCTTCATGTCTGTGCTTGCTGGTAAGGGCCAGAACTGTCTCTTCATGTCTGTGCTTGCTGGTAGTCAATGAAGACATGTGATCGATTCAGGAGCAGAGGTGATGAACATAGCTGTAAGCCCCTAGAGTATACAACCCATTTTCACAGATATTTCAGGCCTCATTTGTGATACCAACTGGACTACAAATGCTGGCTAAGTCTGTTCTCAATCCCTTTATCCTCCTAAGTGAATGAGCTCTTGACTTAGAAGTTAATGATTCCTTTTTGGGTTTCTTCTGGGAGAGTCCTGCCTTGAGAACACTGGTCATTATTCTACCAGGTTACATTGTTCTGTTGACATCAAGGATTTTTAGAAGCTAGAGGATTTCATGGCCTGATTTAGGCCTGAGTACCTCCAAAAGCTGAGAGAATGAAGCCACAGTTGACAGGCCCGAGGTACCTTAGAAATCCAATCGGCCATCCCACAATAGCCTCAGAGAAGTAAAAGGACCCATGAAACCTGAGCCCAGAAAAGCCTCCAAGTCTTCCTTCTGGTATAGAAGTAGCTGCATCTGAGCCACTCCAGATAGAATATTCTACATATGTGGAGTGGGAAACTCAATGTCCTAGATAAACCAGAATTAAATTGTGGGGAGAGGGAGTTTCAATGCTCTGATCTTCTAGAACTAAATGCATCTCTGATCCTCTTAAAACAGAGATGCCCTGGGTGACCTGTGGAAGCATGCTTCCTCAGCCCCTCCTGTTCCCCCCAGAAATGTTAATAAACAGTTGATTCTAATGCAGCACCAGGCACCATTCTAAGGCTATCCATACATTAACTTATTTAACCTTCACAACTCTATGAGGTAGGGACTAGCCCCATTTTACAGATGAGGAAAATGAATTCACACAGCTTACACAGGTAGAACTGGGACTGAAACCCAGGCAGACCAGCTCTGGAGCCCACATTCTTACCCACTCTATAAGCTGCCTCTCTGCAGAGCTGTATCCCCTCCCCGGAGGCATCTCATCCTCAGTCAGTTTGTTTTCTCCACTGAAGCTTGCTCTTCTGAGCCCACTAAACTCAGAGGCTCCAGTTCTCCCATTTTGCAGCTGGAGATCAATACCCCAGGGGAGGGGGTGGAGTCTGTAATTTCCAGTGTCACGCAACCACCCAATGAAAGCATCAATACCAACCACTCAGAGCTCCAGACTCCTAATACAGTGCTCTTCCTACCATCTCCCTGGGACTCAGCCAAAATGCACAGTTAACCCTTTAATGCCTAAGAAACCACTGGAAGCATGCACAGTCCTTTTCCCAACAGGTAAGAACTTCAGGAAAGCAGGGAAAACAGGCATTCTAATTTGTTCATGACTCCACCATAATCATAAGCACATATCGACCCAAGTCTCTGGGCTCCTCCACGTGACCTTTACAGTCAGCTGTTCAGCTTCACCTGGTTTTCTTTGTGATCCAAGACACATAGCAAGATGGCTGGCATGGGTTAAGGCTGCAGACCATGCCAAGTTTTCCCTTCTGTATAAAACATGAGCCATTTGGAGGAGCAATTCATGAGCAAAGACTAATGAGGAATCCCCAGAGCAGCACCAAGGGCTGGGAGAGGCTGCTCGGGGCAGACACTATTAAAAGCACCCGAGTTATTCCAGCGGGACTGGTGAGACGTGGCCGAGTCGCTACTCTCAGGGGTGGAGAAGGTCCACCTGCCACACAGGCAACCAGTCTAGGATGGCACCTGTCCCCAAAGACGACCCCAGCCACAACCAGTCATCCAGATGCCCCCTGGCCCTCCCTCATTCTGCGGATAGGATGACAAAAGACAAACAAGGATCCTCATCCCTTGTTGCCCAAGTGGCACTTCAGTCTCATAGCAGGTCCTAAAAACTTTAGGCCTACAGTGAAAACACCAGGCAATCACGCCACCGGCTAGTTGAGCTTACATCCCAAATCACACCAAGAGAGAAAAGGACAGACAGACAGACAGATGCATGAACGTGCCCAAGCCTCCACTATTGGGGACCCTGGTTAACGCCCGCTTCTCGCTATCCGGGCACATCACACGAAACACGCTTCCTACCTGCTTCCATAAGTTGGCACTGCTGCCCAAACACATGGGAGAAGGTGACGGGGCTGGCGGCAGAGCTGGACGATGTCAGCGTGGACTCCATGGCTCTTCCGGGGCCTTTGGTGTGAGTCATGTGGCAGTGTCCAGCCCGTCGGAGCGTCCTTGCACCCTCAGGACGTTGTCACCGGCCCAGGAGCTGTGGGTCTGAAGCCACTTGTCACTTCCATGAAACCGGCCACCCCCTCCACAAATGAATAGCTTTTCTTCCTCTTACCACCCGCTCCTTGCAGTTTCTCTCAAACCCAAATCAAATGAAAAAACGAAACCCTATAGGAATCAGCAAATCTCACACCAGAGGAGTTGGAGGCAAAGGGAAAACCTAAGTTTCCCCCAACAGTTGTTTCCCCGTGTTCGAGAGGGGGCAGTGCTGGAACTTGGCCCCCCACTGGGCCTTTCCTGGAGTCCCCTGGGAGGGGCCAAAGGCAACAGGGAGCTTCTTGGCTGGGGCCCCGCACAGGCTCGAGGGCGTGCCAGCCCCAGCCACGTTCCCCCGCCAGCTGTAGGAAAGCGCTGCCCAGGCTCCCCTGCGTCTCCTGGCCGAGGAGGAGGGCAGGGAGGAGAGGCTGCCCCCGAGGCTCCCAGGGGGGCTGGCGTAGCAGACAGCCGGCCCCGCTCCTGCCGCCCCTGTCCTGGTCTCTTTCCTCCGCGCGCCGCTGTCCCAGGTCGTGCGTGCCCTAGGCGGCAGCTGCAGCCAGGAGGAGGGTGCCAGGCAGGCGCAGCTCGGCGGCCGTGCAGGCTCTGGACCGGCGTCCCTGGTTCATCCTTCCTCGGCTGGCTTTCCCTCCTCGCTCCCCCCTCCTCCTGGGGCTCCACCGAGGAGAATGAGACACGGATCAGGAGCCACCGCTCTGACCTGCTGCAGCAGCGGACCCCCCAGCCCACGCAGCCACCCCTTTAATGTGATGCAAAAGGGCTGTTACTTGGAGATATTCTGGATGCAGAGGGAAGCGCTAACAGCCCAGCAGGCTCCTGGGCTGCTGTAACCTCTTCCTGCCCACAGCCAAGGAAGGGCCAGACGTAGGAGACTGCCAGTAATAAAATGCAAACATCATTCAAAAAGAGGAGGAAAATGCCCCGCATCCTCCGTCGCGCCAAGATGGTCCACATGCCCCATCTAAAGCCAACCCAGACCTATTCCTTATGTAAAACAATCAGTCCCCTGCTCCAAACCCAAAGGGGCAGATGCTCTGAAAAAGAGGTTGGAGAGAAACACCTTTCACTGATTACAACAGCTTTTTCAACGGGAGCTTGCTTCTTTATTTTGTTATCCCATCTGCTGATCACAAAGATGCTAACTTTAATGTTGCTGGGTCATCTCAAGCCAGTATTTTGTGTACTCTTTGGAGATTCAGCTCCAACACTGGCAGGTCACTGACCATCACCATGATTAGTCAGCAGCACCCATACCAGAGACAAAGAGGGAGAACAGGATGCAATTGGCACAGCAGCAGAAATCAAAGCACCCAGGTCAGTTTCGCCAGAAGGACTTTGGTTTAAAAAGCCATTTGCCTATTCTGTATTTAGGATACGGACAGTAAAGTTCCAACTGATTTGTAGGCCAGAAAGGCTCTCAAGCGGAGAACGGCTTTTCCATTAGAGCTCTTTGCCAGCACAGATGTATGGCTCAGTGATGTTTTGCAAATTGCCTGGAATGGTTAAGGCAAGGAAGAAGCCTTGAAATACTTCCAAGAGTTTACATAAAGTCTGACTTTCCTTAGCAATTTAAGGTAGCTATTGAGCATCCCTTTTCTTGTCAGAAAGAGGTTCATCTCCAAGTTATAAAATTGTAGGTCATCAGGGACCATTTTCTGCAACAACCGGGGTCTAAGATGGTCAAGGACAAGGTCAGAAGAAGACTAGATCTCTTGGTAACTGCAGAAACCCCAGGCAAGAAGGGAGATAAATAAGCTGCCCAAGACTGTGTGGCTATGTGAGTTGCAGTACCCAGACATGGACACCACCACCACTAAAGAAACCCAAGGAGAGTCACTACGGACTAGTTCAACCCACAGACATATTTTGTTTCACAAACCATGTCTTCTTCCCTTCCAAGTTGCCTCCAATGCCCTGCCACAATAAACAAAACAATTATGATTCCACTTGGTTAGGATCACCAAACAATGTATCATTCAAACCAAAACACTTTGAGAGTGAACATAGACACTATTTATAATTAAACCAGGAAAAGGAGCAAAGATAGGGACCCATGGGTCCATGCAAGAATTTCCCTGGCTACATACACAGGAGTTAAATTACTCAAAGTTATGGGCAGATTTGATTTCATTAAACACTTTCAAGTACAACTCCAGAACCACTGGTTTACTCTCCAGCTAGAACTGTACATTGGTTCCCACTTTCCCACATCTTTGCCAGCAGCGGCTATCAGTAAAAATTAGGAAGTTGGGTAATCTAATCGGTAAAAATGAGAGTCCATTGTTTTGATTGGCCTTTCCTTAATTACTAACAAGTTACTAGATGAACCATTCGGGTTCCTCTTCAGAAAATGTCTTATTCAGAGCCTTTGCCCATTTTTCTACTCATTTTTCTATTTTCTACTTTCCTGTTATTTGCTTGAGTTCCTGGAATGTGCTAGCTATTAAGCTGCTTATTGTTTAGATTTTGCAAAGATCTTCTCTGAAGTGGCCATCTATCTTTTAACTTTGTCTACGGGGTCTTTTATTTAGTCAGATCCATTGGTAGTTTGCCTGACCATCTGACTTGGGGATCTTGCTTGGAACATCCTTCCCTAAATCCTAAATCCCAAGGTTAATTTCCTTTCACACTTAGTTAGGTCTTTAATCTATCTGGATCCTGCTTTTATATTTGACATAAGGTAGGGTCTAGCTTTATTTTCCTCAATATTGTGAACCAGTTTTCCCCAAACCATGTCTTCTTTTTTTTTTTTTTTTCATTTTTATTGAGATTGTTCAGATACCATACAATTATCCAAAGATCCAAAGTGTACAATCACTTGCCCCTGGGTACCCTCATACAGCTGTGCATCCATCACACTTAATTTTTGTTCAATTTTTAGAAACTTTTCATTACTCCACACAAGAAATAAAGTGAAAAATGAAAAAAGAAAAAAAGAAAAGGAAACTCTAATCCTCCCCTATCCCTAACCAACCCCCCTCAATTTTTGACTCCTAGTACATTTGTTACTGTTTATGAAAAAATGTTGAAATACTACTAACTGTAGTATATAGTTTGCAATAGGTATATAGTTCTTCCTTATATGCCCCTCTATTATTAACTTCTAATTGTATTGTCATACATTTGTTCTGGTTCATGGAAGCGATTTCTAGTATTTGTACAGTTGACCATGGACATTGCCCACCATAGGATTCAGTTTTATACATTCCCATCTTTTGACCTCCAGCTTTCCTTCTGGTGATATATATGACTCTGAGCTTCCCCTTTCCACCTCATTCACACACCATTTGGCACTGTTAGTTATTCTCACATCTTGCTACCAACACCCCTGTTCATTTCCAAACATTTAAGTTCATCTTAATTGAACATTCTGCTCATACTAAGCAACCACTCCCCATTCTTAAGCCTCGTCCTATATCTTGGTACCTTATATTTCATGTCTATGAGTTTACATATTATAATTAATTCCTATCAGTGAGACCCTGCAATAATTGTCCTAATGTGTCTGGCTTATTTCACTCAGTATATTGCCCTCGAGGTTTTGTCATCAACCCATTTTTTTTTTTTTTTAATATGGTTTTGTTCACTCACCATACATTCCATCCCAAGTAAATAATCGATGGTTTTCTGCATGGTCATACATTTATGTGTTCACCACCTTCACCACTATCTATATAAGGGCATCTACATTTCTTCCACAAGGCAGGAGGGAGAGTCAAAGAGGTAGAGAGGCAAAAGAAAGAGGAAAAGAAAATGACAGCTAGGAAGCAGCAAAAGGAAAAATAACCTTAAATCAAAGTAGAATAAAGAATCAGACAATACTACCAATGTCAAGTGTCTAACATGCCTCCCCTACCCCCCCCTCTTATCTGCATTTACCTTGGTATATCACCTTTGTTACATTAAAGGAAGCATAATACAATGATTCTATTAGTTACAGTCTCTAGTTTATGCTGATTGCATCCCTCCCCCAATGCCTCCCCATTTTTAACACCTTGCAAGGTTGACATTTGCTTGTTCTCCCTCGTAAAAGAACGTATTTGTACATTTTATCACAATTGTTGAATACTCTAGATTTCACCAAGTTATACAGTCCCAGTCTTTATCTTTCCTCCTTTCTTGTGGTGTTTCACATGCTCCCCATCTTCCTCTCTCAGCCGTGTTCATACTTACCTTTGTTCAGTGTACTTACATTGTTGTGCTACCATCTCCCAAAACTGTGTTCCAAACCACGCACTCCTGTCTTCTATCACCCTGTAGTGCTCCCTTTAGTATTTCCTGTAGGGCAGGTGTCTTGTTCACAAAGTCTCTCATTGTCTGTTTGTCAGAAAATATTTTGAGCTCTCCCTCATATTTGAAGGACAGCTTTGCTGGATATAGGATTCTTGGTTGGCGGTTTTTCTCTTTCAGTATCTTAAATATATCACACCACTTCCTTCTTGCCTCCATGGTTTCTGCTGAGAGATCCGCACATAGTCTTATTAAGCTTCCTTTGTATGTAATGGATCACTTTTCTCTTGCTGCTTTCAGGATTCTCTCTTTGTCTTTGACATTTCATAATCTGATTGTTAAGTGTCTTGGCGTAGGCCTATTCATATCTCTTCTGTTTGGAGTACGCTGCACTTCCACTTCTTGGATCTGTAATTTTATGTCTTTCATAAGAGATGGGAAATTTTCATTAATTATTTCCTCTATTACTGCTTCTGCCCCCTTTCCCTTCTCTTCTCCTTCTGGGACACCAATGATATGTACATTATTGTACTTTGTTTCATCCTTGAGTTCCCGGAGACGTTGCTCATATTTTTTCATTCTTTTCTCCATCTGCTCCTTTGCATGTAGGCTTTCAGGTGTTTTGTTCTCCAGTTTCTGAGTATTTTCTTCTGCCTCTTGAGATCTGCTGTTGTATGTTTCCATTGTGTGTTTCATCTCTTGTGTTGTGCCTTTCATTTCCATAGATTCTACTAGTAGTTTTTTTGAACTTTTGATTTCTGCCATATATATGCCCAGTGTTTCCTTTACAGCCTCTATCTCTTTTGCAATATCTTCTCTAAACTTTATGATTTGATTTAGCATTAGTTGTTTAAATTCCTGTATCTCAGTTGAAGTGTACATTTGTTCCTTTGACTGGGCCATAACTTTGTTTTTCTTAGTGTAGGTTGTAATTTTCTGTTGTCTAGGCATGGTTTCTTTGGTTATCCAAATCAGGTTTTCCCAGACCAGAACAGGCTCAGGTCCCAGAGGGAAGAAATATTCAGTATCTGGTTTCCCTGTGGGTGTGTCTTAGAAAATTGCTCCACCCTTTGATGCCTCAGGTCAATGTGCTTTTCTGCCCAGCAGGTGATGCCTGTTAGCCTATAATTCTTGACTGGTGTGAGGAGGTGTGGCCCTGTTCCCCCAGGCTCTGGGGTCTGGTTCTGAATGGAAAGGGCCCCACCCCTTTCCTCCTAGAGAAGACAGACCCACCAGGTGGAGGTCATTAGCATTTCAATGGTCTCTCTCTCTGCTTGTGCTGTCTCTGCCCTTCCCGGAGTCACAGCCCTGGAAACTGAATATGACTGGGGCTTTCTCCACTGAGCCAATAAAGAAACAGATAGTCCCCTTCAGACCCAGTCCAAGGCGACCCTCCGGCTCTCCCAGTCAGTCGTCACCCAAAGCCTCTGTCTGTTTTTTGGGGCTGCGTACCTGTAGTGAGCAGTTCACACTCGCTACTTAAAACCCCAGTTGGAGCTCAGCTGAGCTGTATTCGCTTGCTGGGAGAGAGCTTCTCTCTGGCACCACAAGGCTTTGCAGCTCGGGCTATGGGGTAGGGGGTCTCATGACTTGGATCCGCAGATTTTACTTACAGATTTTATGCTGTGTTCTCGGGCATTCCTCCCAATTCAGGTTGGTGTATGATGAGTGGATGGTCTCGTTTGTCCCCCTACAGTTATTCTGGATTATTTACTAGTTGTTTCTGGTTTTTTGTAGTTGTTCCAGGGGGACTACTTAGCTTCCACGCCTCTCTATGCCGCCATCTTGCCCTGCCTCAAACCATGTCTTCTTAATCCATCCTTTCCCCACTGCTTTGTGATACCACTTCTATTACCCATCAAGCTTCCATATGGCTGTGGATCCGTTCCTGAGCTCTCTCTCTCTCTGTTCTATTGGTTCCCCATACTATGCTGTCAAAGTTAATGTTTTAGAGTGAGTAGCCAACTCTTAGGAGGTCTGGATTTCCAATTTTTCAAGACAAGTGAGTCTTCATGATGCTGAACCTGCATGTCTCATGCCAGCAATCAGCTAGAGCAGCAGGTACCCCCTTTACAGAGAGAACATGCTCTCCTGTTACACCCAGCCTGGGGTGCAGTCACTTACAGTGCAAGCCTAGTCCCCATAGAACTGTGGTCATGCATCAAAAACTTCTCCAAAGACACGGGTCATAAGAAAACCACAATAGAGAAGTCATTAACTGACTTATAGGATGTATTTGTCACATCCATGCTAATAAAAATCATTTATTAAGTATCTATTTGCTATCTGACACTGTGACATCCACAGGATAGAATAGGGGTAGGGCAGAGAAAGTGACAGAGGGGAGGAATGAGGAAGCAGTGGGAGGAACAGCACATACACATTATCTATATGTACATGATAAATTCAAGGAATGAATAACCAAACAAGTCTAAGGACATGTCACACTATGAACTATGGATCATGAAAGATCTGGTCATTTCACTATAGATGAGGGCTAGAGTCTTTGGGGAAAGCTTTGTGGCAGGGGTATTTGAGTGGAGTCTAAGAAGAGAAGTGGGATTTGCATCAGTAGAAGGAAGAGGATTAAACTGGGGAGAGGGGATTTTGGCAAGAGTAAGTCATTTGGGCAAGGCTAGCTTAAATGCTGTGTAATATTGAAAAGGTTTTAAAGTCCACTCAGGGCTCTTTAGTCTAAGAGGGATATAAATTTGCTCTTGTTAAATCAATGGTCATATCCATAGTTTAAGATCTCCTCTGGTACCTTTCTCAGTCCTATAAGCCTTGAATTGACCTACCGCAGAGGGCTCCCTTGACTTTGCTCAGACACACACTGTAAGAGGAGTTAACAGCCAATTCCACTGACAGGTCAGGCTCAACTCATCAATTGTTATCACCCACAGCTCCCAAAAGGTGCAGACTACCACAACTAGGTGTTACAGACAAATAGAGACAAATCAAGGGCAATTTAAAAAAAATATGACACTGAGTTCAGAACAACTTGTTTTATAAATGTCTCTTTCCTCATATCAAAAAACCACTGTAGCATGACTTGTACTATAAACTCTCTGGACATTATCATTTAACAACAAATATTACCATCCCAGCTTCCCAGATGAAGAAACCTGGACATAGGAAAATTCAAGCACTTTGCCTAAGACCACACAGCCTCCAAGTTATACAGCCATTAATAGACAATCTGCCAGATGAATGGGTCTATCTGGTTCTTTATTCTGCAACTTGCTACTACCTATTTTATTGAGAAATTGTGCTATTGGCTCCTACTCAACAAAGTTGTCCATAATGACTCAAGGGTCCAGCAAGTCACAACAATGTCTCGATACAGTACAAAGTGCTAAGTTATCCTAGCAACCTTAAAGGTGGCAAAGGCTAAAATAAGAACCAACTCAAAAGGAGCTTAAAGAAATTCTTAAACAGATTCATTTAGCAGGTTAATCCTTTCTTCTGCTATAGAAGTCAAAGACCAATAAATCTAGGCCATAAAGAGATAATATTGTCTTTTTATTTCTGTCAAAACAGAGCATATAGAGGTAAACATAATGTTTCTCTGGTGGAATAGTGTCATCATCTTGGGTCTTAAGTTATTTCTATAATTTTACATATGTATGTCCAGCACTGAATCAAAAATAACCAGTCGCCTACCTTCCTTCCTGAATAATTCATTTTAAACCTGAAGGTGGGATGAGAGAGGTGGAAATCCAAGTCTGGGGAGTGTGATGTAGAGACTGGCACTGAGTCAGAGCCTAAGCAAGGGGAAGGGTCATCTGTGAGGTAAGGAGAGATGGTAGCAGGCCACTAGGATCAGAGACCAAGTGAGGTAAGGAAGGAATCCACACAAGGGACAGCATCAACAACAGGAGACTGGTTACATAGTGGAGGGATTGATCAAATAAGCAAACACATTGAGAATGATGAGAGCCAGTTTTATGACGGTGGGAAGAGGGAAAGCTAGGATGAACGCTGAGGTGTTGGGTAGGAATTGTAACTATTGTTGTGAACTCATGGCTTTCAATCTGTATAAGTAGTTACAGAAATAAATCTAGGGGTGTGTGTGTGTGTTTGTGTGTGTGTGTATAGTATGTCAGTGCATACATCCATATTCCCTACTTCTGTCCACTGAAAAGACCTTGGAGCAGTGATATCCCAATAGCAACGAGCTCTCTTAGAAATCGAGATCTGGGCTATAAATACCATTCTTCACTAAAAGAAATCAGAGTTCGTTGATTCTGGAGTAAAGGAAGTACAAGAAATGCTTGACATCTTGTTCAGCCAGTAAAAAGGAAATACTCAGAGATGGATGAAGACATCCCCAAAAGACACAGACACAGAAGGAGTTTCCACTGACCAAATCAAGGACAATTTGAGTATAAAATAATACTAATGAATACACTCCATTGTATAGAAATCTCCAAGTCCATATGAATGTATGAATACATACATACCTCAGTAAATAAATAAATGGAAGAGTAAGCTCTTCTTTATAATAGAATGCCAATCAATAAATACGTATATCAAATTATGGAATTGGATAGCTGCCATTTCACAGCCATTCATAGATACAATTCAGGCAAGAAACATCAATGAATGCTAAAACTAGTGGGTGAAGGTTGGATTTGAAATAGTACATGTATAGTCACAAACTATGTCCCCACAAAATATATATCAATTACGTAGAGAAAAATGGATGACTACACAGTGGAGAAATATGGCAGCTGGTCACTTAGTCAAGTGATCAAAATCAATAGCAGTGGAAACAGGATAAATTAAAATCATGTACCACCTGATAGGATGCAATAAGAACAACTCTGCATCACTTCTGCAACATCCCTGATAAAGATCAATAACTTGGATTTAATCATCAAGAAATTGGATAAGCCCAAAGTAAGGAACATTCTATGAAATAATTGGCCTGTAACCTTCAAAAGTGGCAAGGTCATAAAAGTTAAGGAGAGACTGAAGAACTATTTCAGATTGAAAGCACCTAAAAAGACATGACAACTAAGGGCAACCAATGATCCTGAATGATTCCAGTGAAACTTGGATGGGATCTGCGGAATGGATGGTAGTGATGAATAGAGGTTAATTTCTCGAGTATAATGGTTGGACTGCAGTTAAGTAGCAGAATGCCCTTGATTTGTAGGAAACACACACTATAATATTTGTGAGTAATGGAGCAGCATGTCTGCTGTGTATTCTCAAAGGCCTTGCAAAGGAAAGTTCTTTGTACTATTGAAACTTTCCTGTAGGTTTGAGAACAATAACCAGGCACACAAAGACAAAATGGTCAAAAAAACAGAGAAGCAGACAGTAGAACGAGAACCACAGATAATTCAGGCAACTCCAGTATCAAACACAGACTAAAATAAGTTTCCTTAGTTTGGTCAGAGAAATGAAGCAAGGTAAAGAATTTTGGCAGACAAACAGAAGCTATAAAAAGTCACCAAACTGAAAAGTAAGTAAAACAAATTGATATTAGATACAGGTGAAATGTGTTAGTGAACTGGACGATGGTCAGAAGAGAGTCAGAATGAAGCATAAAGAAACAGTAGAATGGAAAAGATAGAGGGAAGAATGAAACATAGGGATTCAGTGAAAAGGTCTAACATAGGCTTAATTGTCATCACAGACAGAAAAGTGAAAATAGGTTTGAGGCACTATCAAAAGAGATCATTAATAATATCCAAAAACTGATTAAATTAATATTTAAGAAGCTCAATGAACACTAAGGATAAATAATAAATAATAAAATCACACCTAGGCATATCATAGTAATACTACTGAAAACTAATGATGGAGAAAATCTTAAAAGCAGCTGTGGAGGTGGGGGTAGGAGGCAGAACAGATTTCCTTCAAAGAATCAACAATTGGACCAATATCTGACTTCAACACAAACTAGGAAATGAGCAGTCAATCGAAAAACATCTTCAAAGTGATGAAAGCAAATAACAGCCACATAAAATTCTATACCCCATGAAAATGTTCATCAAGAATGAAGGTAAATACAGACATTTTCAGACCAAAAAACAATCTAGGAAAATTTATCACCGGTAGAACCAGAGAAGGAAATCTAAAGGGAGTTCTTCAAGAAGAAGAAAATGATCTCAGATGGAAGCTCAGAAGTATAGGAAGGAATGAAGAGTAGTGAAAAGGGTAATTGTAGCTAAATCTAAATTAAATATAAATCAATATTAACACAACATTAATGTTTCTCAGTATTAATATAACTATACAAATTTATGATTATTAATGATTAGCATTAGTGTATTGTATATTAACAGTTTACTACTGGGTTTTAAATTAGAGAAATAAAATACAGAGCAAAGATAAACTATAAATTTGGGAGAGGGGAAATGGAATTAGCATGTCCTAAGTCCTTGAATTGTCTGGGAAAAGCTAGGAGTACTAATTTACATTAGACCTTGATAAGTCAAGGATACATGTTATAACCTCTGCCATTAAAAGAACAATAAAAGAGTATATAAGCATCAAGAAAATAGAGGGGGAAATGAGTACCAAAACAGTCAATCCAAAAGCTATCAGGAAAGGAGAATAAAATGAACTGGAAAGAAAGCTGGTGTAGCTCTGTTACTGTCAGATCAAGTGGATTTAAAGGAAAAAAAAGCAGTTCCAGTGATCAAAGATATCCTCCATAGAAACAAAATGATCAATTCAACAAGCTTCCAAACAAAGTGATAGAACCACTAAGAAAATAATCAAATCTAAAATGAGTAACAAATAGAAAAAAATTTAAAAAGAGCAGAAAATATAGAAGCATAATTAATATAGTGGCTAATGGACACGTAGAGATCACTTTACCTAAACACAGGCTATACATTCTTTTCAACTAAACACAGAACATTACAAAATTCATCCCTATGTTTGACTTTAAGACAAGTCTCAAAAAGTGTCAAAGAAATAAAACTTTCTTAATCTGATAAACAATTTGTATGTAAAAGCCTAGAGCAAACATCACTCATGGTGATGAAAGATTGAAAACTTCCCCCTAAGATCAGGAATGAGACAAGATTACCACTAACACCACTGCTATACAATATTATAGTGGATGTAAATGAAATGAGATTTAAGTTTTGGAATGGAAGAAATCAAATTATCACCGTTTGCAAATGATGATTATTTAGAAAATCCAAAAATAAAAGCCTGCAGATAAATTACTAGAACAAGTCTAGCAAGGTAACCATATAATAATAATAACAATAATAATATTAAATAGAAAAGAGTAAATTGTATTTCTGTACACAAATCAGAAATAAGATTTTAAAAATATAACATAATAGCATCAAAACATATCAAATATCTAGAAAGAAATCTAATGGATTAAATGATTCAGCCTTGCAAAGGTGTCACTTGTCCCAAATTGTTCTGTAGATTTAGTATAATCAAAATCTGAACAGGTTTCCTGTGAAAATTGTCAAGATGCTTCTAAAATTTAAGCAGAAAGACAAAGAGCCAAGAATAGTCAAGACACTCTTGAAGAAAGTAAAGAAAAATGGGGAACATGTTTTACCAGATTATCAAGACATATTATTAAGCCTTAGTAATTAAGAGTGTGCTGGTTTGAAGCTGTTATGCAGCCCAGAAAAGGCCATGTTCTTTTAATCCATTCTGTGGGTGCAGATCTATTGTGAGTAGGAACTTTTGGTTTGGTTATTTCAATTGAGAAGTGACCCACCCCATTCAAGTTGGGTCTTAATCCTTTTACTGGGGTCCTCCATGAAGAGAATAAAAAACAGAAGAAAAAAGCCAAAAAAAATCAGAGAGAGAAACACTCAGAGAGCTTGGAAAGAAACGCCCTGGAGAAGCAAGAAAGGACCCACAGAAACTGAAAGAGCCAGAACCTGAAAGCAACAAAACCCAGGAGAGAAGGATGTGCCTTCCCGTGTGACAGAGGAACCCTGGATGCCAGCAGCCTTTCTTCAGAGAAGGTATCATCCTGTTGATGCCTTAATTGGGACATTTTCTTTTCTTTTCTTTTCTTTTTTCCAAGGATGGTAAGCTTTATCTGCAAAGGGCCAGATTTTTTTTAATGCAATAGCCTTTTTTTTAATTAATCAAGAAAATAAAAAAACAGTTCAAACAAAACAGAGAAATTAAAAGAAACTAAAAGAACTGCATTGCTTCCAACATGAATTGGGACATTTTCATGGCCTTAAAACTGTAAATTTGTAAGCTAGTAAATTCCCATTGTAAAAGCTAGTCCATTTCTGGTATATTGTATTATGGCAGCCTTAGCAAACCGCAACAAAAAGAGTGTGGGGTTAGTGCAAGGATAGATAAATAGACCAGTGCAGAAGCAGACTCACACATGGCATTATAACAAAGGTGTCATTGTAGAGCAGTGGAGATGCCCAATGATGCTTAATCAATTGGAAATTCATATGGAAAAAAGGAAAACTTGACCCAATCTCACTCCATATACAAAAGCCAGATTGTAGATTTAAATGTGAAATCAAAACAAGCCTCTTGATGACAACTTTGGAATATATCTTTATCACCTTGGAGTGGTTAATGACTTCTTAGGACACAAAAAGCACTAACTATAAAGGGAAAGATTGAAAAATTAGACATCAAAATTAAGAACTCCCACTCTGTCTTGTCTTTCCACTCTCTTAATATGGTCTTGAATGGAAGATATTCACAACACCTATAATCAAGACATATATTATATCAAGAACTTCTTCAAATCAGGACAAAACCCAAGAACTTCCTCAAGTCAAATTAAACAACCCAATTAAAACATGGAAGTTCTGATACATGCAACAACATGGTTGAACCTTGAAGACATCATGTTGAATGAAATAAGCCAGATACAATAGAACAAATATTGCATGATCCCACTGATTTGAAAAATTAGAATGAGCAAATTTCTAGAGTCAAAAACTAGAATATGGGTTACCAGGGGGCTGGGATGAGGGTAGGGAATGGGAAGTTAAATTATACAGAGTTTCTACTTGGAATGATGGAAACATTTTGGTAATAGATGATTATGATAGCAGCACAACACTGTGAAAGCAATTAAAAGCACTGAAATACAGATTTGAATGGAGTGAAAAGGAGAAATTTTAGTTTATACATATGTTCCTAGAATAAAAATTTTTTAAAAGTCATAGGACTATGCAGCTCAAACACTGAACGCTAATATAAACCATGGACTATAGTGAATAGTACAATTATAATAATATTCTGTCATCAATTGTAACAAATAGACCACACTAATGCAAAATGTTAATAAGGTAATATATGTAAACTCAGTGCTTTGCATGATATTTCTATAAACCCATAATTTATCTAATAAGTAAAATAAAATAATAATAAAATGCCCAAAATGGAAAGATGCTTACCCCATCAGTAATCAAGAAAAGCAAACTAAAATCACAATGAGACACTGAAACATATCCATCATAATAGCCAAAATTAGAAAGATTGGCATTCCCAAGTGTTAACAAAGGTATAGAGCAAGAGAACTCTCATACAGTATTGGTGGAAGTACAAAGTGGTTCAACCACTTTGGAAAACCATCTGACATTAGGTATTAAGGTTGTACAGCCATATATTCTATGACCTAACAATTCTACTCCTTAGTATACACCTAGCAGAATGCATGTCCACATGTTCCAACATATTATCAGACTGTTCACAGAAGCACCTATTATTTGCCAAAATGGAAACAACCCAAATATTCATCAACGGAATTAATGAATACATTCATACAACAGAATATACACATGAATGAAAGTAAACAAACTACTTGTAACATGGATGTTTCTCCGAAAAGTTTGAAGGAAAGAAGCGAGACATAAAATATATGTATGATTCCATTTAGTTTTGTCTTTTTGAATTTTATGTAATCACTAGTGTTAGGGGTCAAGATAATGGTCACCTTTAGGGAGGAGACAGAGGGGCTGATTGGGAGGGCCCCAAGAGGGCTTCCGGAGGCCAGCAATGTTCTCTTTTGGTTGCTATATTTCAATAAAAGTCATTTTTGAAAGTCTAGATGAATACATATCAAACGTAACAACTCTCACCCTAAAGCAGGGCAAGTAAGGAAACAAGTTGTCCAGAACAAAGTTGAAAGCTGTGCAGTTGCAGTTTTTTTAAAAAACAATTAAACTTTGAGCTGGGCCACCACATTAGTTTTCACAGAGATTCATAGAGAAGGTTTTTCTATTCCCCAACCACTGTTACTGGAAAGGCTGAACGTTTGAGGAGCAAGCTATTAAATGAAAGTGAAGGCTACTTTGTCTTGGTGATATCTGTGCTTCCTCTTAGTCTACTTAAACTTTTTCCCAAGTGCAATGAAAAGTCCAGTATCAGTTCCTAGGAAGCATTTGGCCTGGTTTTTAGAATAGTACCTAGCACAGGACAGGCCCTCAAATATTAATGAACACACATGGACTGAGATTTGGTGGATTTTTTGTGCTAGGGATGAATTTCTCTAACTAGCTGGTGGGGAGTTGCATAATCAAATACGGGTTTCATTTTTGCAGTTCGGTATCACTTGGGTAATCATATCATATATTGTCTAAACTGGGGCACTTGAGAGTGAAAGGGGGTTTAATAATTATGCTGGAAATTAGGCATTAAACCAGTTCAGTTCTAGGCAAACTAGGATGTAAGGTTACGAGATAGTTTGGGACTAATAACTCATTGGTTACAGGAATCCAAAATGGAACCCAAGGATCCTCCTAGGATGAGAGCCATGCGGTCAATCGTGCTATTAAAACATAGTAATTTTCCTCCTACTTTCTACATACCAACTAATGCCCATTAGTTGAAACCTGTGCCAAATGCATCTTTTATGAAAGTACAGCTTTTTGTATTTTCCCTGCTTTCTTTGCTGCATGCCATATACCACTGGGGGAGAAAGACCACCTGGTTTTTGCCAAGGCGACAGAGGCAAACCAAGACCTAGACCTTTCTCAGGCTCTTCAAAGTCAATGTGTGGGATGAAATTCTGAATGACTAAAGGCCAGAGGATCCCAGAGCTAAATAAGTACCTGCTACAGAAATCACACAGCACAGTGGTCCTTCCAGGCCCTCCTATTTTCTAGATTCCCTCCAACCATCTAACTTTTGCACCTGATGCTTTCTCCATCTGAAGTGCTCATACCCTCTTCTTCACTCTTAAGCTCCTCCAGCCCTCAGCTTAGGTTCTGACAACACTTCCTCTGAGGCCCTCTCGGACCAACCCAACTGGGCCAGGTGTCTCTGTTACAAGCTACCCAGACATCCTGGAGGACTCAGATTTAGATCTGAGGTTCAATGACCATTTTTTTAACTGCAGGGCCAGAACTAAGATGAGGCAATTGAGGAATTCATCTCAGGAACAAGGTTAAGAGGCACCAAAAAAACTCAGTACTCAAATAATATTTTAGTGCAATATTTTTTAAATCAAAATTCATGCAAAAGATCCATGAAGAAGGAAATATCAAAATTTTAAAGACAGGATGGGAATTACTGATTCGTCGTTGTTTCAGGCTCCTGTTTGGCTCAGCAAGACAGGGCCTGTTCAAGCACAGATTGCTGGCTCCATCCCCAGAGTTTTTGATTTGGGAGGCCTGAGACAGGCTGGAGAATTTGCATTTCTAACAGGTTCCCAGGTGATGCTACTGATCCAAGGACCACACGTGGAGAATCTTCACTTTGGGTAAACTCACTCCACCCCTTGCCCCCACCTGATATCAAGATGTAGAAAAATAACTACTTTCATGCCAAGAGCAGAGATGGGCATAAGAAACATCCACTTCCAACAGCTGTTCTACCACAAATTAGATCAATATCCTGACAGTCTAATGCCTCATGGTAGACTAAAGAATGCACCCCCTCAGAGCTCCACGTCCTAATTTCCAGAACCTGTGAATATGTTATCCTACATAGTAAAACGGACTTTGCAGGTGTAATTAAGAATTTGGGAATGGGGAGATTCCCAGGTGGGCCCGATATAATCACAAGGGTCCTTATCAGAGGAGAAGGCAATGTGCTGACAAAGCAGAAAGTGAGTGATGCACTTGTGTTTGGAAGTTGGAGGAAGGGGCCACAAGCCAAGGAGCACAGGCAGCCTCAAGAAGCTAAGGGCAAGGAAACAGATTCTCCCCTGAGAAACTCCAGAAGGAACACAGCCCAGCTGACCCCTTGATTTTAGCTCAGTGAAACTGAGTTCAGTCTTCTGACCTGAGACCAGTAAGAAAATACATGTCACTGTGTCTTATGTCTTTTTTTTTTTTTTTTGACTTAACAACAGAAATTTTATTGACTCAAGGTTTCAGAGGCTAGAAAGCTTGCTTCTTCCTTGGAGTTAGTATCTTCTGGCTGGCTGGCACTCTTTGGGATTCCTGGCTTTTCTGGCTTTTTCATATTGCAATGCACATGGTGATGTCTGCTCCTTTCTTTCTGGGTTCCGTTGGATCCCCATGGCTTTTCCCTCTGTGGAATTCTCTGTAAGACCTCCAGTAATAGGATTAAGACCTATCCTGAAATAATTGTACACACCCTAACTGAAGTAACCTCATCAAAATGTCCTGTTTACCTTGTCTTCTTTTAAGTCAGTACATTTGTGATCATTTGTTATAGCAGCAATAGGAAGCTAATACACTCCCTGTCTAAGAGAATGTGGCCCAGGTGTAATACTCATACCTGAGATTAGAAAATTGGCTTTCATGCACTTTATCACTAAGTTTCCCAATAGCCCTACAAGATGGGTATTTGGGCTCCATTTTCCAGGTGGGAAAAATGAACTGTAGATTGGTTAAGGACTTATCTATCCCTATACCACTAGCAAGTCAGATGTAGAGGCAAAGTTCCAACCCAGGTCAGTGGCCAGTAATCCTCACCGCCTCTCCCTCATCTTATAGCACTTACGTTCAAATAACTTGTACCAGGACCTGGACCAAGCACTTTATGTGCCTGAGCTTATTTAATCCTCACCACCACCCTAGATGAAACTATTTTTATTCCCATTTTCCACATGAAAAAAAAACAGATTCAAAGATGCAAAGTGACTTCCCATAGTTTCACAGTCAATAGGTGGAAGAACTGGGAATCATATCCAGTTTCCAACTCAGAACCAGAAATGGTGTTGACCATTAGGTGATGCCATTTCCTATGGAAGGAGATGATACCTGTTGGTTTATCATGGGAGTATTTAGAGAAAAGTAAGTGACCATCTGGTTTGCATGCATTTTCAACTTTTACCGACCCTGTGTGCCCCACCCTTTAAGGGGTACCATGTCAGTGTGGCTGGATCTGGCCCCTCCCTTGAGATCTGCACCCTAAACAAGGCTGCATTAGTTTCCATAACAAATTACCACAAACGGATCCACAGAAATGTTTTACTTCTCACAATAAGTGAGATAATATACTTGGACTGTCATATACACAAATATAATTTTTTTTATGTTTTTATAGAGGAAGGGGCCCCCAGTGGGAAAAGTGCCTGAGCCCACAGAAGTCACTACGTGGCCCTGGGTGAATACCTCTGCCAGCAAAGGAGGGGGTGGTGGTGGTAAAAGGTCATTAGATGGGCAGCCAGCTGAGTTTGCGACAACAAATGAAGGAAAGACACAGTCATCTGTGATGCTCATTGTGGCACCAGTAATAGAAGCTCGTCATGGCATGTATTCCTCAAGCAGGAAGGGGGTGAGAGGTGATTGTACAGTTTGAAAAGAGACTTTTCCCATTGCCCAGTAATTGATAATCCTCTGCGGAGGGCACTGGAAACCTCCTACCCTCTTAGTTTGAGGGTTTGTCACAAGCTCCTTGTTTGTAGAGCATAACTATGTCAGAGAGAGCCAGTAACTTCTCTAAGTCATAGCAGAGCTAGGCCTAGAATCGGATCAGACCTGGAAAGCTGTCTACCTTCCACACACCACTAAAGAACACAGTCACTTGTCATCCTGGAGCTCCATTTAGCTCACTAACTTTAGGCCTTAACTGGGCTTCTACCCACGCTGGAGCTGGCACTGCCACGGGTCTTGTTTTTGTCTCTGGGTTTGCTCTATTTGAATCTGGAATGGAATGGAGTGATGAAGTGTTTCCTGAGTGGAAAGGAGGCCAAAACTCCTCCCCACAGCTCTCAGGGTGATTAGCATGAAGGAACAATCTCACATGGAAGGGGGGGTGGGGACAACAAAATCATCAGCTTAATCTGAGAAATATAATTTGTAAAGAAACCCTAATTCATCAAGCACAGCAACCACAAAAGCATTTGCCCAGTTTTCATGAGCCCAATGAATATAATACACAAGCAACTCAGCCTAAGAGGCAAAGAAAAATAATTCCTGCCAAAGAGCCCCTTGGTGATTGTGGATTTTTCACATGAATAAGGAAGAGCTGATTAATTGAAGATCGTGCATAAATGCTGCTTGCTATCTTACAAGTACGGACAAAATCTAAACTTGATGGTGATTTCTTTTCCCTTCCCAAATTTGAGCCCCATCTTCGGTCAGGAGAAAATGCCACAAGAGCAGATTTTTAACCAGGCACCTGCTCTGACATCTCAGCTTCATTCCTTTTCTGAAAGAATCAATACACATGGATCGCACCTGCTATAAATGTCAAGCCACAATTTGTGACTAACGCTGGTGCAAATCAGTTCAGGCAGCTCGTGACTACAGGCCTCCCCTACTGCAGCCAGAGAGGAATAATAAAAACGCTCAAGGCTGCGGCGGCATTTTTCTTCCTATCAGCTCTCAGTGCAGGAGGTTCCAGATCTCATTTGATCCTGCAGACTCCCTGGGAGGGAGGGAGGGACGGAGTCACAGCCTGATAGTTTCCATGATGCTCAGTTGACCTTCAGGAGCTCAAGGACCCCCGGTGGATGGGGAGAGCACAGACCCTGATCTTTAAGAGCACAAATTCTTATGCACAGTGACCTGTCTCTCCTAGAGACCAACAGGGAAGAGTCATTACTCAGTGGATGACTAGCTGCTCTTATCTCTGGGCCTTTGCTTCTGTAATTCCCCCAGCCTGTATGTTTTTCTTCCCCTTTGAATGGTTGACTTCCGGGTGGTTGTCATTTGGGTCTCAGTTTCAATCTTCCCCAGCCTCCAGGGCTAGGCTGTGCATTTTCATCTATGTTCCCATAGTTCATAGCACATATGGACTCTTGTTTTCACCTGCCAGATAGCACTTACCCTTCTTCCCGTAGCAGAATCTCAGTGTCATTTGGGGGAACTCCTCCACCACTGGACACAGCCTTGGTGGGCTGTCAATCAAGAGTTCACCTCTATCCACAGGGATGGACACAGAACCAAAGTCAAGTCAACTTCTCGTGCCGAGGCAACCTGCTATTGATCAATGTGAGGAAGACGGTGAAAACCCACTAGCCCAGAGGTAGACACCTGAAGAGACCATCTGTGATCCCTGATCCTTAGATCTCTGGAGCTGCTGCCCATTCTTGTCCTTCCTGAGCCCAGCTGTGCAGCTTCTCCAGCCCTGTAAACCATCCCCTAGCCTCCCATGTGCTGCTTTTGGCTGAGATTAGCCAGATTCAGCTTCTGTAGCTTACAACCAAAGGACCCCGAGGCCCTTGAACATCTGCACAGTGACTGCCTATGATCCCCAGGGCCTCTGCAGGCCAAATTCATGGAAGCAGCTCACTGGTTGAGTAGAAACTCCATGTGCTAACCATTAAGTAATGCGGCTTTGATCCACTTGTGTCAAGAGCTGTCAATTTGTCATGCAACAAGTACTGACAAAGACTCAAGGATGTAAGCACTGGGGAGACAAACATAATATGGGAAAAGCAGGTCAGTCTCTGAAACACACAGATCTGGATCTGGATACCAATCCCAGAATTTGTCAGCGATAACTCAAGGGCAGGGGTGGCCTCTTGTCTTTGCATCCCCGGCATTGGACCTGACACCTGGGCAGGTGCCCAGGTGTTAAGTGGGCTTGAGTGGGTATCACCTGATGTCAGAGACCCCCTTCAGCATCTCTAGAGAAGAGAGTGCATTTCTCTCTCCAGCCTATTGAGGTTAAATTAAACAACACGTAACACATGTGATGGGGTTTGGCACACAGTGTCCAGTGCGTAAGCATCCCTTCCTTAGAGAGTATGTCCAGCCTTCTCCTTTTTCCCTAACGCATAGCTCTGGTGGGCAAGAATGACCCTAGTTTAGTCCTGCCCCTCCCACCCCCACCACATAAGTCAACTGATCTAGTGCAATACAAGAAAGTCATGACTGGACGTACCAGGCATCTAATTATAGTTGTCCAGAACATGGCTAGTACCCTGGGTCACCGAGACCCAGTGGAGAACGAGTACATTGTTACTGAAAAGAAGGTGCCAGAACAATGCAGATAAGCATATATATTATTCAGTTGTTCTGTCTCTGTGTCCAGCTGCCCTTTGGATCTGCGCTCTGAAAACTTCCCAGTCTCTTCCCACCTCCCACATAGGTTCAGACATCATTCTTACCTAGGAGCTCAAACCCAATTCTTCATCTAGACCAGGGCTCAGCAAACTTTTTCTATTGTAAAAAGGCCAGACAGTAACTATTTTAGACTGTGCAGGTCATACAATCTGGGTCGCAACTACTCAACTCTGCTATTGTGTGAAGCAGCCATAGACAACACATAAACAAATGAGCATGGCTGTGTTCCAGTAAGCCTTTATGTAGAGATACTGGAATTAGACTTTTTCAGGTTGCTTTCATGTGTCACAAGGCATTACTCTGCTTTCAATTTTTTCCAACCATTTGAAAATGTAAAAACCATTCTTAGCTCGTGAGCCTTGTGAAAACAGGGACAGTCAGGATTTGGCCCCCAGGCCTGGGTTTGTAGATCCTGATCTGGATCATGGCTTAGTTGCTCATCCAAGGCACACAATGACCCATTAGCAACTCACTCCCCTTCCCAGCTAAAGCATCCCCCAGGCACTGGCCCGAAACTCTGCACAGCTATAAGGACCCCACAGCAGAAGTGCGGAGAACAAAGTGGTCCGTATAAGAGGGAGGGTAGCAAAGGTTCAAATCTGTTGAACCAATATACCCAAAAGAATGGAAACAGGGAATCAGAGACTTAGTAACCAGTGTTCATAGCAGTATTATTCACAACAGCCAAAAGGTGGAAACCACCCAAGTAGCCATCAACAGATGAATGGATAAATAGAATGTTATGTATATACGTATAGTTGAATATCATTCAGCCATAAAAAAGGAATGGAATGCTGACACATGCTATAATACATACGAACTTTGAAGACATGCTGAGCGAAACAAGCCAGACACTAAAGGACATATATTGTATGATCTCATTTATGAAATGTTTAGAATAAGCAAATTCATAGGTTAAAGAAAGTAGATTAGAGGTTCCCAGAGGTTCAGGAGTGGGGAGGGATGGGAAGTTATTGTGTAATGGGTATAGAGTTTTGGTTTAGCACAATGGAAAAGCGTTTTGGTAATAGATGGTGGTGATGGTAGCACAACATTGTGAATGTAATTAATGACACAATATTACACTTAAAATTGGTTAAAATGGGGTGGGGTGAATAAAAATAAGTCTATAAAAACAGCTGTAGAATCAGAAACAGAACAGAATTCTTCCTTCTGCTTGCTATATTTGTAGCCCTAGAAAATTTAACTTTCCTAAGCTTTGGACTTCTTTTACACAAAATGGGCATGATACAAGCTGTTTGGGATGGAATCATGCCCCCCACCCCACCCCATAGAGACGTGTTAAATCTTAATCTGTGTTCTATGGGTGTAAACCCATTTGTAAATAGGAACTTTGAAGATATTATTAGTTAAGATGTGATCTCATTTGTGAACAGCATCTTTGAAGATTCCTATTTAGATGAGCCAAATTGAATCTGTGGGCCTTAAACCATATGGTTTTGTTCCTTATGAGCAAAGGAAATTGGACACAGAAGGAGAAGCCAGAAGTAAGAGAAGCCAGAGATGGAGATCACCACATAACAGAGAACTGCCATCACCAGAACACTGCGAAAGTATGGCCTGGCCAACACTTTGATATTTTTAATTTCCAGCCTCCAAACCATGAGACAATAAATTCTTGTTCAGTCAACCAAGGTGTGCTATTTGTCACAGCAGCCTGGGCAGACTAAGACATCACATAAGGTTGGGAGGGCAACATGAAAGAACTTATGTAAAGCTTTTAGCCCACAGCCTGGCACGGAGCAATAGAGTAAGCAGAGTCGTTTGCAACAAGAAGGAACAGTTTACATTTATTTAAATGCCATTTGAGACATAACCCTGAATACCAGAATATGTGTCTGTGTGTGTGTGTGTGTGTGTATGTCTGTGGGTGTGTGTGTGTGTATATATATATATGCCAAAAAAATGTACATACAGCAGAAGTTAGCTGAGCCCTGATCTGGATGAAGACTTGTGATCTCCCAGATAAGAATGACTTCTTAAGCTTTTCCGGGAGGTGGGAGGAGGCTGGATAGTTTTCAGAGGACAGAACAAAAGCACAGGGGGTGGGAGCAAACTTTTATTTCTATTTTTAAAGGGACAAGGCACTGATTTTATCCCACTTCAGTTTTGAATTGAGTGGGGTGGGGGAAAGGCCGCTGAGTTCCTTCCCACACCCTCCAGCCCTGAGCCCTGAGAAGGGGATTGAGCCTAGGAGAGAAGGAGGAGTTTCTTCTCCTTCAAACCCCCCATCTACAACTCCTACCCCCTCACCCTTCTACGTGCCTCTCTCCAGAGCCCTCTGCACCCTCCTCCTATTTGGCCGTAAGAGGAGGAGAGAAGGAGACCAAAAGCCTCTTAGCAACACAGACCCTTCTCTGCTGCTGCTGGGGCTTGGCCCCAGCTAGAGACATCTCACTACACCCAGGGCCAGCCACTTCCCCAGCTCTCCTCCTCCTCCTTTGCCTCCTCCTCCTTCATCACCTCCTCCTCCAATTCCCCCTTTATTACCCTTTGTGTCATCCTCCACAGCTCCAGGGAAGGCACTGAAAAGAGGGGGGCAAGAAAGATGTTCATTGAATCCACTGGTTTCTGTGTGTGGGAAGTAGGAGTTGAAGGTTTTATGGTTTACAGACAAGATCTTTAAAAGGACCAAGGAAATAAATACCAGAAGCCAAGAATGCAGATTATTTTCCATCAATCCATAGAATCCTGATACTTCCCTAATTCCATGAAATAAAAAGGAATAGCCCCCTTGGCAAATGGTCACAGAGGGTATCAACCAACTTTGAGAGGAAAGAGGCACTCCCTTAGAGGGACTCATAAAAGGCATAGAGCGGGAGAACCTAAGACGGCGGCTAGGTGAGACACGGCAAAAAAATACCTCTGTGAAAAATACTAGATAAAAACCAGAAAGTGACCCAGAATGCCACTTCCAGAGTAGCACCAGCCAGACAAGGTCTGCTAAATCTACAGGGACCATGCATTTGGTGAAACCAGGAGTCTGCATTCTGAAACGAGTGAGTGAGTCGGCTGAAAGTCTCTCGGCCACGCTGCATTATGGCTAAATGGTGGGTTGGTGTTTGGAGACGGACTAATTTTTTAAAAAAAAAAGAAGCCGGGAGCAGCTGCAGATACGACGGGAGCGGGCTTGGCTAATGCCTCGGTGTCTGGCGTGGAGTATACCCCTTCCCACACCCACTGCTGATTGTCTTGGGCCCAGGGGAGCAAAGGGGAGCCTAAAGGAGAAAAAAACGCACAACTTGCAGCCATCTCCCCGGCAGGCAGGGGCACTCCTGCCCAGGGCTGAACCCACAGCACAGAGCCACGCCAAGAAACCCAGCATGACAGGGAGTCTTTCCCACAGCACCGCTCACATGCCACAATATCAGCCATGGACAGTGGCCTTTAATACACCACAGCTGATTGTCCTGGAGCTGGGAGGGCGGAGCTGTGCAGAAAGGGGGAAGTTAGCACGTCCCATTCAACCACCTTTGAAGCAGGCTGGGAGAGCCCCTGCACAGCCCGGCGTCCCAGGGCTTCCCTGGAGGCTGGTGCGCAGTTGTGACATGGCACAGCCCTCCCTCCCTCAGCAGAGGTCCTAGAAGAGCACAGCAGGGAAGGGGGAACCACTTGGAAATCCCAGGGAACCTACACCAATACCAAGGACTTTTGGGTCAGCAGCAGAGAACAGCCTTACATCTCCGGGAACACCTAGGAGGTTTGATTATTAAAGCTGCCCTTCCTCCCTAACGACCCAGACACACGCCCCTCATTCAGAACGGACAGCACCAACAACACACCCAAATTAAGATCACCAATTGGATCCCGCAAGAATCAGATCCCCGCACACCACAAAGTTGGGGAGAACTGACTTGAGGGGAACAGGTGACTCACGGATGCCATCTGCTGGTTAGTTAGAGAAAGTGTACACCACCAAGCTGCAATTGTGAGAAATTAAAGATCAAGTTAAGCAAATGCCAAGAGGCCAAAAACAACAGAAAATCTTAAAGCATATGATAAAACCAGACACTTAGCATAAAACTCAGGTGACCTCTTCCCTGGAAAAGAATCAGTGCCTTTTAATGAGTACGAATAAGATAAACATGCCAGGCTTTTAGTACAGTGCCAGGCCCTACAGAGAGTCATCACCAGTAATAACAGGATCCTAGAGTGAGGTCCTTAGGGCCCCAACCTGCTGTCTTGGATTCACCCCAGAAAGATGAGGAGTCTTATAAGACATGCTGGGGGCCTAAAAGCCAAGATGGAAAGAAGGGCCTAAAACAGCATGAAAAAAAATGGACCACCTGGGCCTGTGGCCACAAGGTACATGTCTGCGCACACCCTCTTCTCTGCGGTTTGAATCCTGTTTCCGACCAGCCTCTGGACGGTGTATATAGAAAGAAAGAACCCAGACACCATGGAAAAAGGGGGTTGGGTAAAGCAAATCTATTTTTCTCCAATGCCTCACACTAGGTCAGGCACATAATGGGAACATAAATATTCTAACAAATGAATAATTAATAAGGGAAGGGGGTAGAGAAAGTGACGGCCAGATTAATCCATTCAAATACTTGTACCAGGCATTCTTCAAGGCACATGGGGTCCAGCTATAAACAAGACATCCTCACAGAGATTATAGTCTAATAGGGTGGACATACATTAAACAGTGTCATGAGCTAAAATTGCTTAGCAACCCCCACCCCCCACCCAAAGACTCAAAGTATCTCAAATCTTGGTCATCTAGGAGTGTGCAAAATACCAGGCAGAGGGAATGTGACTAAAGTTTCACTGTGCTCAGGTCTTCTCCCCTTATTATAGCCACCATTTATAGGGCAAAAAAATGAAATAAGCACTATCTTTTACAACCCAAAATAGGATTAAACATGGTCCTCAGCCTAGGATTAGAAACCAAACATGTCTGGGCATATTTAGGGGCAAAGCCTTACATAAACAGAGGCAATTACATAAAAACAAGTTCAATAATGCTCAAATTCAATGAGGACCCAAGCTTAACCTATTGTTCAGGCTGTCCCCAGCTTAAAAATAAGTTCAGGGCTTCCAGAAGATGGCGGTTAGGAGAGACAGGGCAAAAAAAACCACCTCCATAAAAAATACTAGATAAAAGACAGAAAGTGACCCAGAACACCAGTTCCAGAGATGCATCAGCTGGACAAGGTCTGCTAAATCCACAGGGACCATGCACTTAGTAAAACGAAGAGTCTGCATTCTGAAATGAGTAAGCCTGCTGAATAACCAGCAGCCACACTGCAGTCTGGGGAAACTGTGGGTTGGTGTTTGTTGTTGGACTAGCTTTAAAAACCCAAAAGCAGCTGCAGATATGGCAGCGAGGTGGGAACTGCATCCCCACAACCTGTGGGCACACCTCAATATCTGATGTAGACGATAGCCTTTCGTGTACCCACTGCTAATTATCTCAGAGCTAGGAAGGCAGAGGTTAGTCAAGAGGGGAAAATAACCACGCCCTTTACAGCCATCTTCCAGGTGGGCTGGGAACACTCCTGCCCAGCACCGGTGCCTCAGCCCAGAGCTGTGCCAAACAACCCAGTGTGACGGGAAGTGTTTCCAGCAACAGGCACACATTCCCAGTATCTGGCATGGATGATAGCCTTTCACGCATCCGCAGCTAATTGTCCCACAGCTAGGAAGGCAGAGGTGTGTGAAAAAGGGGAAAGTAACATGCCCCATACAGCGATATTTTCAGCAGGCTGGGAATGCCCCTACATGGCCCTGCAGCCCAGAACTTCCCTTGAGGGATGGTGCTCACTTGTGATATAGCAGTCTTCCCTCAGCAGAGGCCCTAGTAGGGCATGGCTTGGAAGAAGGACGCACTTGGAAGTCCCAGAGACCATATGCCAATACCAAGGACTTGTGGGTCAGCGGCAGAGACAAACTGTGACGAGACTGAACTGAAGGTTTAGACTCTTGCAATGCTTTAAATCTCCAATAACACCTGGGAGTTTTGATTATTAAAGCTTCCCTCCCTCTCTAAACACTCAGACATACACCCCACATTCAGGGTGGGCAGTACCAACTACACAAGCAAACTTGGTGCACCAACTGGACCCCCACAAGATTCAGACCCCCACTCACCACAAACACAAAGTTGGGGAGAACTGGCTTGAGGGGAATAGATGGCTCATGGATGCCACATGCTGGTTAGTTAGAGAAAGTGCATGCCACCAAGCTGTAGGTCTGACAAATTAGAGATAAGTGTTTGAATAAGTCTACATATCCAATAAGAACCCTATCAAGGTAAGCAAATGCCCAGAGGCCAAAAACAATGGAAAATTTTAAAGCATATGAAGAAACCAGATGATATGGATAACCCAAACCCAAACACGCAAATCAAAAGATCAGAGAAGACACAGTACTTGGAGCAATTAATCAAAGAACTAAAGATGAACAATGAGAGCATGGCACAGGATATAAAGGACATGAAGAAGACCCTAGAAGATCATAAAGAAGAAATTGCAACAGTAAATAAAAAAATAGAGGATCTTACAGAAATAAAAGAAACTATTGACCATATTAAAAAGATTCTGGATACTCATAGTACAAGGCTAGAGGAAGCTGAACAACAAATCAGCAACCTCAAAGATAACAGAACAGAAAATGAAAGAACAAAAGAAAGAATGGGGAAAAAAATTGAGAAAATCGAAATGGACCCAGGGATATGATAGATAAAATAAAATGTCCAAATGTAAGAGTCATTGGTGTTCCAGAAGGGGAAGAAAAGGGTAAAAGTCTAGGAAGAGTATTCAAAGAAATTCTTGGGAAAAACTTCCCAAACCTCATAAACAACATAAATATGCAAATCATAAATTCCCAGTGAACTCCAAATAGAATAAATCCAAATAAACCCACTCCAAAACATATTCTGATCAGATTTTCAAATACTGAAGAGAAGGAGCAAGTTCTGAAACCAGCAAGAGAAAAGCAATTCACCACACACAAAGGAAAAAGAATAAGACTAAGTAGCAACTACTCAGCAGCCACCATGGAGGTGAGAAGGCAGTGGCATGACAAATGTAAAATTCAAAGAGAGAAAAATTGCCAACCAAGAATTCTTTATCCAGCAAAGCTCTCCTACAAATTTGAGGGAGAGCTTAAATTTTTCACAGACAAACAAATGCTGAGAGAATTTGCTAACAAGAGACCTGCCCTACTTGAGATACTAAAGGGAGCCCTACTGACAGAGAAACAAAGAAAGGAGAGAGAGATATGGAAAAAGGTTCAGTACTAAGGAGATTCAGTAAGGGTATGTTAAAGGACATTAAGAGACAGAGGGAAAAAATATATCTGACAAACATAAACCAAAGGATAGGATGGCTGACTCAAGAAATACCTTCACAGTAATAACATTGAATGCCAATGGATTAAACTCCCCAATTAAAAGATATAGATTGGCAGAGTGGATCAAAAAATATGAACCAACACTGCATTGCATACAAGAGACTCATCTTAGACATGGGGACACAAAGAAATTTAAAGTGAAAGGATGGAAAAAAAATATTCCATGCAAGCTACAGCCAAAAGAAAGGAGTAGCAGCAATATTAATCTCAGATAAAATAGACTTTAAATGCAAGGATGTTGTGAGAGACAAAGAAGGCCACTACATGCTAATAAAAGGGGCAATTCAACAAGAAGAAATAACAATCATAAATGTTCGTGCACCCAATCAAGGTGCCACAAAATACATGAGACAAACACTGGCAAAACTAAAGGAAGCAATTGATGTTTCCACAATTATTGTGGGAGACTTCAACATATCACTCTCTCCTATAGATAGATCAACTAGACAGAAGACCAATAAAGAAATTGAAAACCTAAACAATCTGATAAATGAATTTGACTTAGCAGACATATATAGAACATTACATCCCAAATCACCAGGATACACATTCTTTCCAGTGCTCACAGACCATATACCATAGTATATGTAGTGCTCATAGACCATATGCTGAGACATAAAACAAACCCCAATAAATTTTAAAATTTAAATTTTAAAAAATTGAAATTATTCAAAGCACATTCTCTGATCACAATGGAATAAAATTAGAAGACAATAACCATCAAAGACTGTGCCTGTTTGAATATATTGTGTCCCCCAAATGCAATTATCTTTGATGTAATCTTCTGTGGGCAGATGTTATCAGAGTTGATTAGATTGTAATTCTTTAAATGTTTCTTTGGAATGCGCCCCACCCAGCTGTGGGTGATGACTCTAATTGGATAATTTCCATGGAGTGTTGGCCCAACCATTGGGTGGACCTTGATCAGTGGAGCCATATAAATGAGCTGACAGGCAGAGGGAACTCAGTGCAGCTGTGAGTGACATTTTGAAGAGGAGCTACAGCCAAGAGGGACACTTTGAAGAAAGGACAGGGGCTGCAGATGAGAGACAGTTTGAAAATGGCCGTTGAAAGTAGACTCTTCCTCCGGAGAAGCTGAGAAAGGACAAATATCCCAAGTGCAACTAAGAGTGACATTTTTGAGGAACTACAGCCTAGAGAAGAACATCCTGGTAGAAAGCCATTTTGAAACCAGAACTTTGGAGCACACTCCAGCCACATGCCTTCCCAGCTAACAGAGATTTTCCGGACACCATTGGCCATCCTCCAGTGAAGGTACCAGATTGCTGATGTGTTATCTTGGACACTTTATAGCCTTAAGACTGTAACTGTGTAACCAAATAAACCCCCTTTATAAAAGCCATTCCATGTCTGGTGTTTTGCATTCCAGCAGCATTAGCAAACTACAACAGAGACTTAGAAAATTCACAAATACCTGGAGGTTAAACAACACATTCCTAAACAATCAGTGGGTTAAAGAAGAAATAGCAAGAGAAATTGCTAAATATATAGAGTCGAATGAAAATGAGAACACAACATATCAAAACCTATGGGATGCAGCAAAAGCGGTACTGAGGGGGAACTTTATAGCACTAAATGCATACATCGAAAAGAAAGAAAGATCTAAAATCACAGAACTAATGGGGCAACTGAAGAAGCTAGAAAATGAACAGCAAACTAATCCTAAACCAAGTAGAAGAAAACAAATAACAAGGATTAAAGCGGAAATAAATGACATAGAGAACAAAAAAACAAACAATAGAGAGAATAAATAACACCAAAAGTTGGTTCTTTGAGAAGATCAACAAGATTGACAAGCCCCTACCTAGACGGACAAAATCAAAAAGAGAGAAGACCCATATGAACAAAATAATGAGTGAGAAAGGTGACATTACTGTGGATCCCGAAGAAATTAAAAAAATTAGGAGACAACACTATGAACAACTGTATGCCAACAAACTGGATAATATAGAGGAAATGGACAATTTCCTGGAAACATATGAACAACCTAGACTGACCAGAGAAGCAACAGAAGACCTCAACCAACCAATCACAAGCAAAGAGATCCAATCAGTCATCAAAAAGCCTCCCACAAATAAATGCCCAGGGCCAGATGGCTTCACGGGAATTCTACCAAACTTTCCAAAAAGAATTGGCACCAATCTTACTTAAACTCTTTCAAAACATTGAAGAAAATGGAATACTACCTAACACATTTTATGAAGCTAACATCAATCTAATATCAAAACCAGGCAAAGATGCTGCAAAAAAGGAAAACTACAGGCCAATCTCCCTAATGAATATAGATGCAAAAATTCTCAACAAAATTCTTGCAAATCAAATTCAAAGACACATTAAAAAAAATCATACACCATGACCAAGTGGGGTCCATTCCAGGCATGCAAGTGTCGCTCAATATAAGAAAATCAATGTGTTACAATACATTAACAATTCAAAAGAGAAAAATTAAATGATCATCTCAATAGATGCTGAAAAAGCATTCGAGAAAACCCAACATCCCTTTTTGATGAAAACACTTCAAAAAGTAGGAATTGAAGGGGACTTCCTCAGTATGATAAAGAGCATAAAACCCACAGCCAGCATAGTACTCAATGATGAGAGACTGAAAGCCTTCCCTCTAAGATCAGGAACAAGACAAGGATGCCCACTGTCACCACTTTTATTCAACATTGGGCTAGAAGTGCTAGCCAGGGCAATCCACCAAGACAAAGAAATAAAAGGCATCCAAATTGGAAAGGAAGAAGTAAAACTGTCATTATTTGCAGATGATATGATCTTATATCTGGAAAACCTTGAGAAATTGACAATACAACTACTAGAGCTAACAAACAAATTTAGCAAAGTAGTGGGATACAAGATTAATGCACATAAGTCAGTAATGTTTCTATATGCTAGAAGTGAATGGTGTGAAAATACACTCAAGAAAAAGACACCATTTTCAATAGCAACTAAAAAAAATCAAGTACATAGGAATAAACTTAACCAAAGATATAAAGACCTATACAAATAAAACTACATAACTCTACTAAACGAAATAGAAAGAGACCTTAAAAGACAGAAAAATATTCCATGTTCATGGATAGGAAGGCTAAATGCCATTAAGATGTCAATTCTACCCAAACTCATCTACAGATTCAATGCAATCCCAATCAAAATTCCAACAACCTACTTTGCAGACTTGGAAAAGCTAGTTATCAAATTTATTTGGAAAGGGAAGATGACTCGAATTGCTAAAAACACTCTAAAAAAGAAAAACCAAGTGGAAGGACTTAGATTCCCTGACCTTGAACTTATTATAAAGCCACAGTTGTCAAAACAGCATGGTACTGGCACAAAGATAGACATATTGATCAATGGAATCAAATTGAGAATTCGGAGATAGACCCCCAGATCTTTGGCTGACTGATCTTTGATATGGCCCCCAAAGCCACTGAACTGGGACATAACAGTCTTTTCAACAAATGGGGCTGGGAGAGTTGGATATCCATATCCAAAAGAAAGAAAGAGGACCCCTACCTCACACTCTACACAAAAATTAACTCAAAATGGATCGAAGACTTCCATATAAAAGGCAGTACCATAAAACTCCTAGAAGATAATGTAGGGAAACATCTTAAGACCTTGTATTAGGTGGTCACTTCCTAAACATTACACCCAAAGCACAAGCAACAAAAGAAAAAGTAGATAAATCAGAACTCCTCAAACTTAGAAGTTTCTATACCTCAAAGGAATTTGTCAAAAAGGTGAAGAGGCAGCCAACTCAATGGGAAAAAATATTTGGAAACCATGTATCTGACAAAAGACTGATATCTTGCATATATAAAGAAATCCTACAACTCAATGATGATAGTACAGACAGCCCAACCATAAAATGGGCAAAAGATATGAAAAGACAGTTCTCTGAAGAGGAAATACAAATGGCCAAAAAACACATGAAAAAATGTTCAGCTTCACTAGCTATTAGAGAGATGCAAATTAAGACCACAACAAGATACCATCTCACACCAATTAGAATAGCTATTAAACAAACAGGAAACTACAAATGCTGGAGGGGATGTGGAGAAATTGGAACTCTTATTCATTGTTGGTGGGACTGTATAATGGTTCAGCCACTCTGGAAGACAGTCTGGCAGTTCCTTAGAAAGCTAGATATAGAGTTACCCTTCGATCCAGCAATTGCACTTCTTGGTATACACCCGGAAGATCTGAAAGCAGTGACATGAACAGATATCTGCATGCCAATGTTCATAGCAGCATTATTCACAATTTCCAAGAGATGGAAACAACCCAAATGTCCTTCAGCAGATGAGTGGATAAATAAAATGTGGTATATACAGACGATGGAATACTACATGGCAGTAAAAAGGAACAATGTCCTGAAACATATGACAACATGGATGAACCTTGAAGTCATAATGCTGAGCGAAATAAGCCAGGCACAAAAAGAGAAGTATTATATGTTACCACTAATGTGAACATTGAAAAATGTAAACTAAATGGTTTATAATGTAGAATGTAGGGGACCTAGCGATAGTAATTAGTGAAGGGGGACTGATAACCTAATAAGAACAGATAAGCTATCATGGGTAAATTTAACATTCTGGGAATGCCCAGGAATGTCTATGGTTTGTTAATTTCTGGTGGGTATGTTAGGAACAAGTTCACAGAAATGTTGCTATATCAGGTTATTTTCTTGGTGTAGAGTAGGAACATACTGGAAGTAAAGTAGTTATTTTAGGTTAGTTGTCTTTTTCTTATTCTCTTGTTTTGGTTTGTTTGAAATGTTTTTTTTTTTTTTCATTGTATGTATTTTTTTATTTTTTTATATAGTTAATAGTTAATTTTTTAAAAAATGAAAAAAAATATGTAGAGCCTCCCTGAGGAGCTGCGGGAGAATGCAGGGGTGTTGGGCTTCCCCACCTCGATGGTTGCTGTTGTGCTCACAGATATTGGGGACTGGTGGTTTGATGGGCTGAGCCCGCTACCATGGGACTTCCCCTTGGAAGACTGTTACTGCAAAGGAAAGGCTAGGCTTGCCTATAATTGTGCCTAAGTGTCTCCTCCTGAATGTCTCTTTGTTGCTCATACGTGGCCCTCTTTCTCTAGCTAAGCCAACTTGGCAGGTGAAATCACTGCCCTCCCCCCTACATGGGATCTGACACCCAGGAGTGTAAATCTCCCTAGCAATGTGGAATATGACTCCTGGGGAGGAATGTAGACCCAGCATCGTGGGATGGAGAACATGTTCTTGACCAAAAGGGGGATGTGAAATGAAATGAAATAAGCTTCAGTGGTTGAGAGATTCCAAAAGGATCCGAGAAGTCACTCTGGTGGGCACTCTTACGCACAATATAAATAACCATTTTTAGATTCTAATGAATTGGAATAGCTAGCAGTAAATACCTGAAACTATCAAACTACAACCCAGAACCCTTGAATCTTGAAGATGATCGTATAACAATGTAGCTTATGAGGGGTGATGATGTGATTGGAAAAGCCATGTGGATCACACTCCCCTTTGTCCAGTGTATGGATGGAGGAGTAGAAAAATGGGGGCAAACAAACAAACAAACTAAAGGAAGAATGGGGGGGACAATTTGGGTGTTCTCTTTTTACTCTTTTTTTTTATTCTTGCTTTCACTTCTTCTGGTACAAGGAAAATGTTCAAAAAAATTGATCACAGTGATGAATGAACAACTATCATGAACAACACATGATAGTCATGTGATCAATGGATTATATACTTTGGATGATTGTTTGGTATGTGAATAAATCTTAATAAAAAGTAAGTTCAATACTAAAAGATCAATTTTTTAACAGTTATGAGATATAATTCACATATCACACAATTTGCCCATTTAAAGCATACAGTTCAATGCTTTTAGTATACTCACAGAGTTGTGTGGCCATCCCCACAATCAAAAAGCCCATTTTTTAAAGCTTAGAATTCAGAACAGAAGTCAATAACTCAATTTTTTTTAGTATTGTGGACACTCTCCACAAACAAGCAAGAATACAGGCCCACGCACAAGAACATTTTACACAGTTTTAAGGAATTCAGATCCTCCAGGGCTGACTAAGTCTCTTTAACCAAATGACAAGAGTGGGCAAAGTGACTTCATGTTTAATGTCACATAAAATTGCTCACCCAGCTCCACAATACTAAACTCCTTGAAGAAAAGTACTCAAGTTTGAAATGTGCCAAATTAGAATGAACTGGCCAAACCCAGCCCCATATCCAAGCCTGACAGTTTGCTCAATACTGACATTTTAATGCAAATAACTATCTCTTGGGAAAATACTCTTCATGGTCAATCCTGGCTAAATTTTCATCAGAAAAATATATGCAGGTTACTTACTCTTATGAACAATAGAATCAAGCTGTTGGTAAAAGAGCCAATTGAAAGTCTAGGCCTCAAGATTCCCCAAATTCTAGAATGCACCAATAAACAGAATTTAGTTTACTTCCCCCCCCCCCAAACAAGTAGTTATATAGATGGAAACAATGAGACACACTTCTATTAGGGCTCTTTGGTTATAGAACACATATTCCGGCTAGTAAACAAAGAGAATGTGTTGGAAAGAAATTGGGAATTTTCAGAACTCATTTGTTCCAGTTTGCTAATGCTGCCATTATGCAAAATACCAGAAATGGATTGGCTTATATAAAGGGGGCTTATTTGATTACAAATTTACAGTCTGAAGGCCATGTGAATGTCCAAATTAAGACATCAACACAAGTTTACCTACACTGAAGGAAGGCCAATAGCGTCTGGAAAACCTCTGTTAGCTGGGAAGGCACGTGGCTGGCGTCTCCTGATCCTGGGTTGTGTTCCAGCTCCCTCTCAGCTCCTATGCATTCTTCAAAATATTGCTCCTGGGGCATTTTGTCCTCTCTTAGCTTCTCCAGAGCAAACTCTGGGCTAGCATCTCCAAAGCTTCAGCAAAAGTCTGCTTTCAATGGCCATCTCCAAAATATCTCTCTCAGCTGCTCTGAGGTCCTTCTGTTTGTGAGCTCTTTTATAGGGCTCCAGTGATTAAATCAAGACCCACCCTGAATGGGCAGGGCCCACATCTCCATGGAAATAATTTAATCAAATGTTTTACCCACAGTTGATTGAGTCACATCTCCATGGAAACACTCAATCAAAAGATTCCAACATAATCAACATTAATATGTCTGCCCCCACAAGATTGAACCAAAGAACAGGACTTTTTGTGGGACATAATATATCCAAATTAGCATACCATATGAAGATGGGAGAACCTGGAATGGAAGTCAGCAATGTGGTGGGCTGACCCTTTTCAACTGGTTAGTGTCTAACTTCCTTTCTTATTCTAGGGCATTTCCAATCATGTGTAATATTAGTTGCCGTTATCTTCAGCTATGGAAGCAAAGGGGGGGGCTTTCTTTTTATCCCCCCACTCCTGGCAGGCAATCAGTGAGAGGGCATGGAGCCCAAACATGGCAAATCTCACCCTCCTAACTGAGACTGAATCTGGACAGAGTGCTAAAGACAAAGGGACATTTAGGAATAATTCCAGAATAGTTATGGGAGAGCCTAATGAAGTAACAGCATGCCTTAACAGCTGCAAACATGTTCTGGTGAACTGTTTCCACTAAAATACAATTTTCATGATTCCTATTTCTTAACACTCTAGAGCAATGTAGGCTCATGTCCATGTTCCAAATATGGTCCTTTAGTCCCCGACCAATTTCTAGTCCCCAATAAATTCCTTGCTCTTACTTAAGAAAGCCACAGTCAATATTACAGCTTGCAAAGAAGACTTTAATTGATACAAGAATGTCTAAGATATCTCCAGGGACTTGGAAGTGGGGAGCATATGAAGATATAAGTAACTGGTCAAGGGACAACAGCTGAGATGACTGCCTGCCACCCATTTTTATCTAGTGTTTCATCACCACTCTCTCAGGATTCAAAGTCACAAAGGCATCTGATTGGCAGAGCTTGGGTGGCCTGCCTAGGCCCAGGCTGTATAGGATGGTGAGAGGAAGGACATACCATTAGCAACTGTACACAATTCAAGCAACTAAGCTGACTTGTCCTAATTTCACCACCCGCATAGGGGAAGAAGTAAGTCCTTGAACGACTGAGATTGTTTTAGGAGGGGGAAATAGATGCTGAGCTGGCAAAGCATCCAGAGTCTATTATACACAATGTAAGTTCAACCTTACAAGACTAGGATGCTGTTTTCTCCCTGCAGCATCCAAGCACAGACAGGTGCTATCTCTCAGTCCCCCAGGTACCTCTGGACTGAAAATGTTTAAATAACTTCAACACATAAAACTGATCTCACATGCAAACAGCACTCCAGGTCTATGTTACATCCTATGCCAGAAAGGGGTTCCCAGGTGACCTACCTGGAAAAAGGAAAACCTAGATGAAGTAGAGTTCCCTAGTCCACACTTCTCTCATCCTTTTTTGCTTCCAGATTAAATCAGTCATTATCCTTCTTTCACTCTTCTATAGATATCAAGCAATGGTTTCTTCATAAAGATAACACATGACTTGCTACCAAACACCAGGCATTCTGCAAAGCTACCATTCCTAAACACCTCACATTTCCAGTGAGCTTTCTTTTACATACTTAGATTGGAAATGTTGTAAGGATGGATTTTTACTTCTTTTAAAAATAGCAGTTTAAATGCAGCAGATTAAGCATGCATTTATGTAGGCTCCCTCCCAAAACACCAGTAAAGTGATCAATGAAAATAAGGTACAAACCCATGGAGACAAAGAAGAGACAGGAAATGATGAAAGATGAAAATGTCCACAGGCCTTGGAAGCTGGAAGGGAGATGTCCAAAGGAAAACTTACTTAAGGCAGAGAAAGTCGAAAGTTAAGGGCCTGCAGTGAGGCCAGCTAAAGTCCACACCATGGAAATCCAGAAAGGCTGAGGAATTGGAAGTACCAGAGTACTAGGCATCTCTGAAGGTAGGGTTATGGGTTTGGGCTGAAAAACATGAAGGATAAAAGTCTGTAAGGAACCCTGCTATCCCTGTGCCAGTTTGGCTATATCATGTCCCCCAAAAAGCCATGTTCTTCAATGCAATCTTGTGGGGGCAGATTGATTAATCTTTTTGACATCTTGATTGAATGTTTCCATGGAGATTTGGCCCTGACCACTTAGTATGGATCTTGATTAGTTTACTGGAGTCCTATAAAAGAGCTCACAAACAGAAGGAGCTCAGAGCAGCTGAGAGAGATATTTGGAGAGATACTTGGGAGCTGATGCTTAGAGATGCTTGGAGATATTCAGAGATGCTAGCCCAGATTTGCTCCAGAGAAGCTAAGACATGACCCCTGATGCTTAGATGCACAGGAGCTGAAGAAGCTAAGACAGACAAGCAAAGAGACATTTTGGAGAAAGCAGTTTTGAAATGCAACCTGGAAGCAAAGGAACAGCAGATGCCAGCCATGTGCCTTCACAGCTGACAGAGGTGTTCTGGACACCATTGGCCTTTCTTCAGTGAAGGTATCCTCTTGTTGATGCCTTGGTTTGGACACTTTTATGGCCACATAACTGTAAATTTGTAACCTAAGAAACCCCCTTTATAAAAGTCAATCCATTTCTGGTATTTTGCATAATGCATTAGCAAACCAGAACAATCCCCTACAGCCCTCTCCATAATACAGCAGAAAATGGCAAATACGCTCCAGAAAATGATTAAATCAGAAAGACCCCAGACTCATTCAGGGCTGTAATGAAGTTGGGAACAATAAGAGAAAGTCTATATATTGTCTTTCTCCCCTCAGCTCCCAGAATGCTGGAGTCAGTCTTTTTATCATCCTGAACAAATCCTCTTCCCAAGATTTTCCTGAGAAAACTAATCAGCCCAAAGGAGAAACCCCACATATCCCAATACTTTGAAGTCCCTGCAGAAGGGCTGGATCTTCACCCAAACACCCTGAGAGAGGTGCCGCAGTAGACAAGCATCACCCAGATACACAGAGCTTCTAGTCAGCTATAGTGCCTCAGCCAGGTATGACAAGACAGCTGATTGCCTGAGTATGGCATTCAGGCACCTAACCAGAGCGATTGAGAGAATGGACTCTGGAGCCAGAGGCCTAGATTCAAATCCCAGCACCACTACTTGCCAGCTGTGGGATTTGGACAAATGACTTCAGATCACTTCAAAACGCCTGCCTCATGGATGAAGAGGATTATATAAGTTAATAGTCATAAAACCACTTAAAACACTGCCTGAAATATAAAAGAATCATGTAAATGTTTAAATAAAAGCTCAAGAAAGAATCTCTGTAGAAAACAGGCAATGCATTATGCATAAGATGAATGCAGGAAAATATAGTGTGGGTTAGTAATGACTTTGTACCCATGAAATTATGGGATACTAATAGAAAGGGACAAAAACACATAGAGCTCTTAAACAGAGTATTTAAAAATAATAAAATTTAAAAATAAGTAGAAGTGTGGGCATCTACAATTGTCTTAGTTTGCCAGAGCTACTATGACAAATATCACACAATCGGTTTGCTTAAACAGCAAACACTTAATGGCTTATGGTTTTAAAGGCCATAAGTCCCAATTCAAGGCATGGTTTTTCTTGGAGTCTGGAGCATTCTGAGAAAGGCTTGCCATAATTGCTGGGGTTCCTTGCCTTAATTTCTACCTCTGTCACTTGATGATGTCCTTGGCCCCCTGTAGTTTTCTCTGAGTTTTGGCTTCTACATCTGGATTCTTTGACTGCATCTGAATTTACTCTTTTTATAAGGCCTCCAATAATACAGATTAAGACCCACCCTGATTCAACTTGGACACATTGTAACCAATAACATTTTCAAAAGTTTCTATTTACAACTGGTTTCACACACATGGGAATGCAGATTAAGAACATATCTTTTGTGGGGCACATGATTCAATCCCCAAAAGCATCCAGAAAGTCTCACAAAAATATAGAACAGAAGGATCAAGATCAAGACAAAATATAATAAAAATCAGAAGAGCAGTCCAAGAGCTAAACATCCAAATAACAGATGTTTCAGGGAGAGAAAAGAAACATTTCTTGGATAATATTTAAAGAAATAAGAAAGTTTCAGAATCCCAATAAAGTACCCATCAAGTACAATAAATGCACCTAGACACACCATGAAGTCTCTGAACATAAGAGATGAAGAGACAATCATAAAAGTTTATGAATAAAAATTTTTAAGCATAAAATCAGAATAGCATCTAGCAACACTGGAGGCTACAAGAAGATGGAACCAAGTCCTCAAAAAAGAAAAAAACTGTCAATCTAGAATTCTATACCCAGTTAAATTATAAAACAAGCATGAAGGCAGACTAAAAACATTTCCAGATACAGATGGTCTCAAATTTCATTGACCAGACATCCTTTCTCAGAATGCTACTGGAAGGTGAGCTCCATTAAAGAAAGGGAGTAAAATAAGAAATGTGAGCACATGGAGCCCATGTTTCCTCAATCCTAACAGAAAAGGGGTGATGTGAGTCCTCAAGAGTAGAGTAAAGGGAAATCCCAGGGTTCTGTCAGCTGGTCATTAGGCCTAGGGAGCAGCCCCTGTCTAGTTTGAAAAAGGAGGAGGAAAGCTCTAGGGCTGAGAGGAGAGAGGGACAGAGGGACAGAGGGAGAGAAGGAGAGAGAGAGGGAGAGAGAGAATAAGCTTGGCCATATTGAGGTGCTTTTACAACTCTGGAGGATACTTGGGGGAAGATTTAGTGATAAGCACAAAAAATAAGGCAAATGAAAGATGGAAAAAATAAAAAAGGACAATCAGAATATATTCTATGGTTCAGCATAGAATATGTTGGCATGGTCACAACAAAGATTAACTACTGGTTTAACCCAAAATTGTGACTTATGTGGAAGGTGGGAGGGTAGAAACTTAATCATCATTTTCCCTAGTATAAATGTAATAAATAATATTCCTTGATTCTTTTGTAATTTTAGATCATATTAGCATATTTATTTAGAAATACATAATTATATAGCAAAAGCAGATAAAATCATTGAAAGTGGATCTTCCTGGAAGTGAAACATTGGAGTATGAAGTTTTTCTAGTTTGCTAATGCTGCCAGGATGCAAAACATCAGAGATGGGTTCACTTTTATAAAAGGGGGTTTATTTGGTTGCACAGCTACAGTCCTAAGGCCATAAAGTGTCCAAGGTAACACATCAGCAATTGGGTACCTTCAATGGAGGATGGCCAATGGTGTCCGGAAAACCTCTGTTAGCTGGGAAGGCATGTAGCTGGCATCTGCTCCAAGTTCTGGTTTCAAAATGGCTTTCTCCTAGGACATTCCTCTCTAGGCTGCAATTCCTCAAAAATGTCACTCTTAGTTGCTCTTGGGGCATTTATCCTCTCTTAGCTTCTCCAGAGCAATAGGCTGCTTTCAACGGCCAATCCTAAACTGTTGCTCATCTGCAGCTCCTGTGTGTTCTTCAAAGTGTCCCTCTTGGCTGTAGCTCCTCTTCAAAATGTCACTCTCAGCTGCACTGAGTTCCTTCTGCTTGTCAGCTCATTTATATGCCTCCAGTGATTTAATTTAGACCCACCCTGAATGGGTGGGGTAACACCTCCGTGTAAATTATCCAATCAGAGTCATCACCCACAGTTGGGTGGGGGGCATCTCCACGGAAACACTCTCAGAATTACAATCTAATCAACACTGATACATCTGCCCACACAAGATTACATCAAAGATAATGGCGTTTTAGGGGACATGATACACTCAAAGAGACTGAGAAAACATGGACAGAGACTGCATTTCCAGTGCTGGGTCTGAAGGCTCTTCCCCCAACCTTTAGGGAAGCAGCATCTGGCAGCCTGGGTCAGATGGGGGGGTACCCTGCCACAGGTGGATCCCCAAATCAAGCCAGATTTTGGTCATCTAAGTGAGGGCATAGGAATCCAGCATTTTCAGCTCACCTGTATAGATGCAGCCTGTGCTTGGAGGCAAAACAGTTTCTGAGGAGTATTTAGTTACTGAACAGTGCCATATGCTGGACAGTCCAGAAGGGGCAAGAGAGTTGAAACATTTTTAAAAAGGTGCTCCAGACCCTTTCTTAGTACCACAAGAGCTGGGCTACACAACTTGCATGGAAACCTGGCCCTATTTTGGCTGAGAAATATGAATGACTAAACTGTGAAATCAGGGTTCTAAAACAAACCCAGGTCTTGCTGGCTGGTGGAAAACAGAGCACCACTGGAAACCAGCAGATTTGTATTACCAAACAGTGAATTTCCTGGAGTACCCAGTGCCTATATCCCATCCCTGTGGCAGGCCACTATGGGTGCCTGATTTTGGGGGGAAGACTTAGGGGCAGAGACAATCTGACAACTGGCAAGAAAGAGAAGCAAAGAACAGATAGAGATCAAAGACAACAACAAGAAAACCTTAGGCAAAAGACAGAAAACAATCTCCAGAATAAATCAATCAAGAAAGTCCAATGCCACAACAGCAAAAAATCATGAGTCACACCAGAAAACATTAATATATGGCCAAGCCTAAGGAACAAATTAACACCTCAACAGGTATTCACGAGTTGAAAAAGTTAATTAAAGATGTACAAACAAATCTTCTTCACCAAATCAATAAGTTGAAAGAAAATGTGACAAAAGAGATGAAGACTATAAAGGAGACACAGGGTGTCCATACAGAAGAACTTGAAAGCTTGAAAAAACAGAGACAGAAATTATGGGAATGAAAGGCACAATAGAAGAGATTAAAAACACAATGGAGACAGCAGACTTGGAGACACAGAAGAAAGGATTGGTGAACTAGAGGGCAGGATATCTGAAATTCTACATACAAAAGAACAGATGGGGAAAAGAATGGAAAAACATGAGCAGGGTCTCAGGGAACAGAATGACAACATGAAGTGCACAAATATATGTGTTTATAGGTGTCCCAGAATGAGAAGAGAGTGGGAAAGGGCAGAAAAATAATAGAGGAAATAGTCAGAGGTGATGTCATCAATGTGGCAACATAAACAGTTACTGAAAACATCTCTCCAGAGATTCAACAACAACAAAAAGGACAAATTCTGAATGGTTTGAAACTCTGGAAGATGATATAGACTGGAAAAAGACCCTGCAAATACCAAATTAAAGAAGGAGAAGAGAGGGAGGCGGGGCAAGATGGCAGACTGGTGAGCTGTATGTTTTAGTTACTCCTCCAGGAAAGTAGGTAAAAAGCCAGGAACTGCGTGGACTGGACACCACAGAGCAATCTGTCTTTGGGCATACTTCATACAACACTCATGAAAACGTGGAACTGCTGAGATCAGCGAAATCTGTAAGTTTTTGCGGCCAGGGGACCCGCGCCCCTCCCTGCCAGGCTCAGTCCCGGGGGAGGAGGGGCTGTCAGCTCCAGGAAGGAGAAGGGAGAATTGCAGTGGCTGCTCTTATCGGAAACTCATTCTACTGATTCAAACTCCAACCATAGATAGACTGAGACCAGACACCAGAGACTCTGAGAGCAGCCAGCCCAGCAGAGAGGAGACAGGCATAGAAAAAAAACAACACGAAAAACTCCAAAATAAAAGCAGAGGATTTTTGGAGTTCTGGTGAACACAGAAAGGGGAAGGGCAGAGATCAGGCCTTGAGGCGCATATGCAAATCCCGAAGCAAGGCTGATCTCTCTGCCCTGTGCACCTTTCCATAATGGCCCTGGTTGCTTTGTCTATTAGCATTTCAATAACCCATTAGATCTCTGAGGAGGGCCGTTTTTTTTTGTTTGTTTGTTTGTTTTTTTTTTTAATCCTTTTTGCTTTTTCTAAAACAATTACTCTAAGAAGCTCAATACAGAAAGCTTCAAACAATTGAAATTTGGGCACGTCAAGTCAAGAGCAGAACTAAGAGAGCTCTGAGACAAAAGGCAATAATCCAGTGGCTGAGAAAATTCACTAAACAACACAACTTCCCAAGAAAAGGGGGGTGTCCGCTCACAGCCACCATCCTGGTGGACAGGAAACACTCCTGCCCATCGCCAGCCCCATAGCCCAGAGCTGCCCCAGACAACCCAGTGTGACGGAAGTGCTTCAAATAACAGGCACACACCACAAAACTGGGCGTGGACATTAGCCTTCCCTGCAACCTCAGCTGAATGTCCCAGAGCTGGGAAGGGGGAGCACTGTGAATTAACAGAGCCCCATTCAGCCATCATTTGAGCAGACTGGGAGCCTCCCAACACAGCCCAGCAGCCCAGAACTGCCCTGGGGGGACGGCACTCACCTGTGACATAGCACAGTCATCCCTCAACAGAGGACCCGGGGTGCACAGCCTGGAAGAGGGGCCCACTTGCAAGTCTCAGGAGCCATACGCCAATACCAAAGACTTGTGGGTCAGTAGCAGAGACAAACTGTGGCAGGACTGAACTGAAGGATTAGACTATTGCAGTAGCTTTAAAACTCTAGGATCATCAGGGAGATTTGATTGTTAGGGCCACCCCCCCTCCCCGACTGCCCAGAAACACGCCCCACATACAGGGCAGGCAACACCAACTACACACGCAAGCTTGGTACACCAATTGGGCCCCACAAGACTCACTCCCCCACTCACCAAAAAGGCTAAGCAGGGGAGATCTGGCTTGTGGAGAACAGGTGGCTCGTGGACGCCACCTGCTGGTTAGTTAGACAAAGTGTACTCCACGAAGCTGTAGATCTGATAAATTAGAGATAAGGACTTCAACTGGTCTACAAACCCTAAAAGAACCCTATCAAGTTCAGCAAATGCCACGAGGCCAAAAACAACAGAAAATTATAAAGCATATGAAAAAACCAGACGATATGGATAACCCAAGCCCAAGCACCCAAATCAAAAGACCAGAAGAGACACACCTAGAGCAGCTACTCAAAGAACTAAAGATGAACAATGAGACCATAGTACGGGATATGAAGGAAATCAAGAAGACCCTAGAAGAGCATAAAGAAGACATTGCAAGACTAAATAAAAAAATGGATGATCTTATGGAAATTAAAGAAACTGTTGACCAAATTAAAAAGATTCTGGACACTCATAGTACAAGACTAGAGGAAGTTGAACAACGAATCAGTGACCTGGAAGATGACAGAATGGAAAATGAAAGCATAAAAGAAAGAATGGGGAAAAAAATTGAAAAACTCGAAATGGACCTCAGGGATATGATAGATAATATGAAACGTCCGAATATAAGACTCATTGGTGTCCCAGAAGGGGAAGAAAAGGGTAAAGGTCTAGGAAGAGTATTCAAAGAAATTGTTGGGGAAAACTTCCCAAATCTTCTAAACAACATAAATACACAAATCATAAATGCTCAGCGAACTCCAAATAGAATAAATCCAAAAAAAACCCACTCCGAGACATATACTGATCACACTGTCAAACATAGAAGAGACGGAGCAAGTTCTGAAAGCAGCAAGAGAAAAGCAATTCACCACATACAAAGGAAACAGCATAAGACTAAGTAGTGACTACTCAGCAGCCACCATGGAGGCGAGAAGGCAGTGGCACGATATATTTAAAATTCTGAGTGAGAGGAATTTCCAGCCAAGAATACTTTATCCAGCAAAGCTCTCCTTCAAATTTGAGGGAGAGCTTAAATTTTTCACAGACAAAGAAATGCTGAGAGAATTTGCTAACAAGAGACCTGCCCTACTGGAGATACTAAAGGGAGCCCTACAGACAGAGAAACAAAGACAGGACAGAGAGACTTGGAGAAAGGTTCAGTACTAAAGAGATTCGGTATGGGTACAATAAAGGATATTAATAGAGAGAGGGAAAAATATGGCAAACATAATCCAAAGGATAAGATGGCCGATTCAAGAAATGCCTTCACGGTTTTAACGTTGAATGTAAATGGATTAAACTCCCCAATTAAAAGATATAGATTCGCAGAATGGATCAAAAAAAATGAACCATCAATATGTTGCATACAAGAGACTCATCTTAGACACAGGGACACAAAGAAACTGAAAGTGAAAGGATGGAAAAAAATATTTCATGCAAGCTACAGCCAAAAGAAAGCAGGTGTAGCAATATTAATCTCAGATAAAATAGACTTCAAATGCAGGGATGTTTTGAGAGACAAAGAAGGCCACTACATACTAATAAAAGGGGCAATTCAGCAAGAAGAAATAACAATCGTAAATGTCTATGCACCCAATCAAGGTGCCACAAAATACATGAGAGAAACATTGGCAAAACTAAAGGAAGCAATTGATGTTTCCACAATAATTGTGGGAGACTTCAACACATCACTCTCTCCTATAGATAGATCAACCAGACAGAAGACCAATAAGGAAATTGAAAACCTAAACAATCTGATAAATGAATTAGATTTAACAGACATCTACAGGACATTACATCCCAAATCACCAGGATACACATACTTTTCTAGTGCTCACGGAACTTTCTCCAGAATAGATCATATGCTGGGACATAAAACAAGCCTCAATAAATTTAAAAAGATTGAAATTATTCAAAGCACATTCTCTGACCACAATGGAATACAATTAGAAGTCAATAACCATCAGAGACTTAGAAAATTCACAAATACCTGGAGGTTAAACAACACACTCCTAAACAATCAGTGGGTTAAAGAAGAAATAGCAAGAGAAATTGCTAAATATATAGAGACGAATGAAAATGAGAACACAACATACCAAAACCTATGGGATGCAGCAAAAGCAGTGCTAAGGGGGAAATTTATAGCACTAAACGCATATATTAAAAAGGAAGAAAGAGCCAAAATCAAAGAACTAATGGATCAACTGAAGAAGCTAGAAAATGAACAGCAAACCAATCCTAAACCAAGTACAAGAAAAGAAATAACAAGAATTAAAGCAGAAATAAATGACATAGAGAACAAAAAAACAATAGAAAGGATAAATATCACCAAAAGTTGGTTCTTTGAGAAGATCAACAAGATTGACAAGCCCCTAGCTAGACTGACAAAATCAAAAAGAGAGAAGACCCATATAAACAAAATAATGAATGAAAAAGGTGACATAACTGCAGATCCTGAAGAAATTAAAAAAATTATAAGAAGATATTATGAACAACTGTATGGCAACAAACTGGATAATGTAGAAGAAATGGACAATTTCCTGGAAACATATGAACAACCTAGACTGACCAGAGAAGAAATAGAAGACCTCAACCAACCCATCACAAGCAAAGAGATCCAATCAGTCATCAAAAATCTTCCCACAAATAAATGCCCAGGGCCAGATGGCTTCACAGGGGAATTCTACCAAACTTTCCAGAAAGAACTGACACCAATCTTACTCAAACTCTTTCAAAACATTGAAAAAAATGGAACACTACCTAACTCATTTTATGAAGCTAACATCAATCTAATACCAAAACCAGGCAAAGATGCTACAAAAAAGGAAAACTACCGGCCAATCTCCCTAATGAATATAGATGCAAAAATCCTCAACAAAATACTTGCAAATCGAATCCAAAGACACATTAAAAAAATCATACACCATGACCAAGTGGGGTTCATTCCAGGCATGCAAGGATGGTTCAACATAAGAAAAACAATCAATGTATTACAACACATTAAAAACTCGAAAGGGAAAAATCAATTGATCATCTCAATAGATGCTGAAAAAGCATTTGACAAAATCCAACATCCCTTTTTGATAAAAACACTTCAAAAGGTAGGAATTGAAGGAAACTTCCTCAACATGATAAAGAGCATATATGAAAAACCCACAGCCAGCATAGTACTCAATGGTGAGAGACTGAAAGCCTTCCCTCTAAGATCAGGAACAAGACAAGGATGCCCGCTGTCACCACTGTTATTCAACATTGTGCTGGAAGTGCTAGCCAGGGCAATCCGGCAAGACAAAGAAATAAAAGGCATCCAAATTGGAAAAGAAGAAGTAAAACTGTCATTGTTTGCAGATGATATGATCTTATATCTAGAAAACCCTGAGAAATCAACGATACAGCTACTAGAGCTAATAAACAAATTTAGCAAAGTAGCGGGATACAAGATTAATGCACATAAGTCAGTAATGTTTCTATATGCTAGAAATGAACAAACTGAAGAGATACTCAAGAAAAAGATACCATTTTCAATAGCAACTAAAAAAATCAAGTACCTAGGAATCAACTTAACCAAAGATGTAAAAGACCTATACAAAGAAAACTACATAACTCTACTAAAAGAAATAGAAGGGGACCTTAAAAGATGGAAAAATATTCCATGTTCATGGATAGGAAGGCTAAATGTCATTAAGATGTCAATTCTACCCAAACTCATCTACAGATTCAATGCAATCCCAATCAAAATTCCAACAACCTACTTTGCAGACTTGGAAAAGCTAGTTATCAAATTTATTTGGAAAGGGAAGATGCCTCGAATTGCTAAAGACACTCTAAAAAAGAAAAACGAAGTGGGAGGACTTACACTCCCTGACTTTGAAGCTTATTATAAAGCCACAGTTGCCAAAACAGCATGGTACTGGCACAAAGATAGACATATAGATCAATGGAATCGAATTGAGAATTCAGAGATAGACCCTCAGATCTATGGCCGACTGATCTTTGATAAGGCCCCCAAAGTCACCGAACTGAGCCATAATGGTCTTTTCAACAAATGGGGCTGGGAGAGTTGGATATCCATATCCAAAAGAATGAAAGAAGACCCCTACCTCACCCCCTACACAAAAATTAACTCAAAATGGACCAAAGATCTCAATATAAAAGAAAGTACCATAAAACTCCTAGAAGATAATGTAGGAAAACATCTTCAAGACCTTGTATTAGGAGGCCACTTCCTAGACTTTACACCCAAAGCACAAGCAACAAAAGAGAAAATAGATAAATGGGAACTCCTCAAGCTTAGAAGTTTCTGCACCTCAAAGGAATTTCTCAAAAAGGTAAAGAGGCAGCCAACTCAATGGGAAAAAATTTTTGGAAACCATGTATCTGACAAAAGACTGATATCTTGCATATACAAAGAAATCCTACAACTCAATGACAATAGTACAGACAGCCCAATTATAAAATGGGCAAAAGATATGAAAAGACAGTTCTCTGAAGAGGAAATACAAATGGCCAAGAAACACATGAAAAAATGTTCAGCTTCACTAGCTATTAGAGAGATGCAAATTAAGACCACAATGAGATACCATCTAACACCGGTTAGAATGGCTGCCATTAAACAAACAGGAAACTACAAATGCTGGAGGGGATGTGGAGAAATTGGAACTCTTATTCATTGTTGGTGGGACTGTATAATGGTTCAGCCACTCTGGAAGTCAGTCTGGCAGTTCCTTAGAAAACTAGATATAGAGCTACCATTCGATCCAGCGATTGCACTTCTCGGTATATACCCGGAAGATCGGAAAGCAGTGACACGAACAGATATCTGCACGCCAATGTTCATAGCAGCATTATTCACAATTGCCAAGAGATGGAAACAACCCAAATGTCCTTCAACAGATGAGTGGATAAATAAAATGTGGTATATACACACGATGGAATACTACGCGGCAGTAAGAAGGAACGATCTGGTGAAACATATGACAACATGGATGAACCTTGAAGACATAATGCTGAGCGAAATAAGCCAGGCACAAAAAGAGAAATATTATATGCTACCACTAATGTGAACTTTGAAAAATGTAAAACAAATGGTTTATAATGTAGAATGTAGGGGAACTAGCAGTAGAGAGCAATTAAGGAAGGGGGAACAATAATCCAAGAAGAACAGATAAGCTATTTAACGTTCTGGGGATGCCCAGAAATGACTATGGTCTGTTAATTTCTGATGGATGTAGTAGGAACAAGTTCACTGAAATGCTGCTATATTATGTAACTTTCTTGGGGTAAAGTAGGAACATGTTGGAAGTTAAGCAGTTATCTTAGGTTAGTTGTCTTTTTCTTACTCCCTTGCTATGGTCTCTTTGAAATGTTCTTTTATTGTATGTTTGTTTTCTTTTTAACTTTTTTTTTTCATACAGTTGATTTGAAAAAAGAAGGGAAAGTTAAAAAAAAAAAAAAGAAAAGAAAAAAGACAAACAAGGGGAAAAAAAAAAAAAAAAGATGTAGTGCCCCCTTGAGGAGCCTGTGGAGAATGCAGGGGTATTCGCCTACCCCACCTCCATGGTTGCTAACATGACCACAGACATAGGGGACTGGTGGTTTGATGGGTTGAGCCCTCTACCATAAGTTTTACCCTTGGGAAGACGGTTGCTGCAAAGGAGAGGCTAGGCCTCCCTGTATTTGTGCCTAAGAGTCTCCTCCTGAATGCCTCTTTGTTGCTCAGATGTGGCCCTCTCTCTCTGGCTAAGCCAACTTGAAAGGTGAAATCACTGCCCTCCCCCCTACGTGGGATCAGACACCCAGGGAAGTGAATCTCCCTGGCAACGTGGAATATGACTCCCGGGGAGGAATGTAGACCCGGCATCGTGGGATGGAGAACATCTTCTTGACCAAAAGGGGGATGTGAAAGGAAATGAAATAAGCTTCAGTGGCAGAGAGATTCCAAAACGAGCCGAGAGATCACTCTGGTGGGCACTCTTACGCACACTTTAGACAACCTTTTTTAGGTTCTAAAGAATTGGGGTAGCTGGTGGTGGATACCTGAAACTATTAAACTACAACCCAGAACCCATGAATCTTGAAGACAGTTGTATAAAAATGTAGCTTATGAGGGGTGACAGTGGGATTGGGAATGCCATAAGGACCAAACTCCACTTTGTCTAGTTTATGGATGGATGTGTAGAAAAGTAGGGGAAGCAAACAAACAGACAAAGGTACCTAGTGTTCTTTTTTACTTCAATTGCTCTTTTTCACTCTAATTATTATTCTTGTTATTTTTGTGTGTGTGCTAATGAAGGTGTCAGGGATTGATTTAGGTGATGAATGTACAACTATGTAATGGTACTGTAAACAATCGAAAGTACAATTTGTTTTGTATGACTGCGTGGTATGTGAATATATCTCAATAAAATGATGATTTAAAAAAAAAAAGAAGGAGAAGAATATCAGGTAGGAATCTTCCATCCCAGATCAGCCGGACCTCTCCCTTCCCCCTCACTTGATCTCATGTAGGGAAAGACACAGAATCAGCAGGCAGGACCCCTCCCACCACAGACACAGACTACAAAATCTCTAACAGCAGCAAAACAAACCCTCACTGTTTGTAGACCTGGGGGACAGAGTAAGACATTTCAAGTCCCAGGTCAGTGAGGGACAAAGAGACTGAGAAAATATGGACAGACTCTGTGTTTCCAGCCCTGTGTCTGAAAGCCCTTTTCCCACCCTTGAAGGAAGCAGCAGCTAGCAGCCATTTCCTTACCTGGGGAACAGTTGTAGTACTGGTCAACTGAGGGAGTGCTTTGCCATATGTGGAGCCACACATTGAGCCAGATTTTGGCCAGCAAAGTGAAGGAATAGGAATCCTATAGTTTCAGCTCCCTTGTGTAGAAGCAGCCTGTGCTCAGAGGCAAAGCAACTTCTGAGGTCAATTAAGCTACAGAACAGCATCATCTGCTAGACAGCCAGGAAGGTGCAAGGGAATTGAAAAATTTTTTAAGAGATGGTCCATACCCTTTCTTAAGATGACAGGAGGTGGTGTACATTCTCTGTACAGAAACCCACCCCTGTTTTGGCTGAGAAATATGGAAGAATCAACTGTTAAAGCAGGGCTCTCAAACAAACCCAGGTCTTGCTGGCCAGCAGACCACTGGAAGCCAGCAGATTTGTATAACCACACACAATGAACTTGCTGGGGTGTCCAATGCATGCCTCCCATGAGAGGCCATGGTGGTGCCCGATTTTGGGGGAGAAACTGGGGGGCAGAACCAATCTGACAACTAGCCAGTGAGATGAACAGAGAAAAGATAGAGATGAAAGATAACCAGCAAGAAAACCCTAAGAAAAGAAAGAAAACAACCTCAGGAATAAACAAATCAAGAAAATCAGATGCCTAGACAGCAAAAAATCATGAGCCACACCAGGAAACACAAAGATATGGCCCAGTAAAGGAACAAACTAACACCCTGTTCTAGTTTGCTAATGCTGCTGGAATTCAAAACACGAGAAATGCATTGGCTTTTATAAAAGGGAGGTTATTTGGTTACACAGTTACAGTCTTAAGGCCATAAAGTGTCCAAGGTAACACATCAACAATCAGGTACCTTCACTGGAGGATGTCCAATGGCATCCAGAATACCTCTGTTAGCTGGGAAGGCACGTGGCTGGCATCTGCTCCAGGTTCTGGTTTCAAAATGGCTTTCTCCCAGGACATTCCTCTCTAGGCTTCATCTCCTCAATAATGTCACTCTTAGTTGCTCTTTGGGTGTTTGTGCCCTCTTAGCTTCTCCAGAGCAAAAGCCTGCTTTCAAAGCCCATCTCCAAAATGTCTCTGTAAGCTGAAGCTCCTCTCTCAGTTCCAGTGCATTCTTCAAAGTGTCCCTCTTGGTTGTAGCTCCTCTTCAAAATGTCACTCTCAGCTGCACTGGGTTCCTTCTGCTTGTCAGCTCATTTATATGCCTCCAGTGATTTAACTTAGACCCACCCTGAATGGGTGGGGTAACACCTCCATGGAAATTATCCAATCAGAGTTATCACCCACAGTTGGGTGGGGTGCATCTCCATGGAAACATTCAAAGAATTACAATCTAATTAACACTGATACATCTGCCCATGCAAGATTACATCAAAGATAATGGGGGGATATAATACATTCAAACCAGCACACACCCCAACTGAAATTCAGGAATTGAAACCACTAATTAAAGATATTCAAACAAATCTTCAAAATCAAATCAGTGAATTGAAAGAAAATGTGACAAAACAGACAAAGGATATAAAGAAGACACTGGGTGACCATAAGGAAGAATTCATAAGCTTGAACAAACAAATGGCAGAACTTATGGGAAAGAGAGGCACAATAAAAAAGATGAAAAATACAATGAGACATACAACAGCAAACTTGGAGAGGCAGAAGAAAGGATCAGTGAACTAGAAGACAGGAGATCTGAAATCTTACACACAAAAGAACAGATAGGGGAAAGAATGGAAAAATATGAGCAGGGATTCAGGGAACTAAATGACAACATATAGTGCACGAACTATACATGTTATAGGTGTCCCAGAAGGAGAACAGAAGGGAAAAGGGTCAGAAAGAATAATAGAGGATGTAATCAATGTAAATTTCCCAACTTTTATGAAAGACATAAAATTACAGGTCCAAGAAGCACAGCACACCCCAAACAGGATTGATCCAAATAGACCTACCCAAAGACATGTACTAATCAGATTTTCAAATGTCAAAGACAAAGAGAGAATTCTGAAAGCAGCAAGAGAAAAGCAATCCATCACATACAATGGAAGCTCAATAAGTCTAAGTGTGGATCTCTCAGCAGAAACCATGGAGGTGAGAAGGCAGTGGTAGATTCAAAATTCTGATAAAGAAAAACTGCCAATGAAGAATCCTATATCTGGCAAAACTGTCCTTCAAAAGTGAGGGAGAAGAGGTGGGGCAGGATGTCAGCATACAGAAGTGTGTGAAATTTAGTTAGCCCTCTGGAACAACTAATGTACAGCCAGGAACAATTAGTAAATAGTCTGGAACAACTGTTGGGGTACATCTGTAACTGAATACACAACATACACAAGTCTGTAATGGAGGAACAGCTGAGATCTCAGCATAAGAACCGTAAGTAAAGCTCCCCAAATGAGGATTTGGTGCCCCCCACCAGCAGAGCAGGCTGAGCTGAAACACTTCTCTATGAGAAAAAGAAGCAGTCTAGTAGGAGGAAGGGAAGGTAGCTCAACTAAGCTCTAACTGCAGTTTTAGTTAATGAATTTGGACTACTGAATACAAGGTATGAGCACAGATAAACCCAGAGAAAGCAGGAAAGGAAACCGGGAGGTTTCTCCTGGCAGAGAGGAGGAGGGGCTGATGAGAAAACAATACACAAATAAATGAAAACAGAGGCTTTTGGAGTTGGCTGAGCTAAGAATACTGAAAAAGAGCTGTGTGCCAAGAAAAGGGGCACAGAGAACCAGGTACCAACTGGTAGCCGGGGGTCTGGGGATGGGTTCTGAAAAGGGGATTTCTTTCTTTTTTCCTTTTTTGTCTCTCATTCTAAGGGGCTCATTAGACAAAGCTTCAGGCATTTTCAATTGTCAGTGCTGACCCAGGCAATGGTGGAGTTAAGATAGTTCAAGAAACAAAGGAAGAAATCAAATATAGGAAATAAATCCCTAAAGGGCATATCTTCCCTTAGTAAAGGGGAAGACATGGCCCAGTTCAAGTGGCTGCCCTCACTCAGAGAACTCAGGCCCATTTGTTAAACAGAAACAGCTTAAGCTTGGCTTTTGACACTCTCAGCCCCTGGCAGGGACAGGGTCTACTGAGAATTAAAGGCAATGCACCTCTTTATGCAAGTGGGTAGCTGCATGCTGACAAGTGCCACCTGCTGGACAGGACAGGAAAAGCACAGCATCTAGGGGCCTCACAGAAAAGTCTGACAATCAGCTAGGTCTCATCCTCAGGGAAACCAGATACTGATTACACCCTCTTCCTGAGACCTGGGCACATGTGGTCTGGGAAAATCTGATTAGGATAATCAAGAAAACCAGATGCATAGATAACAAAAAATTATGATTCACACTAGAGAAAACAAAGATATGGCCCAGTCAAAGGAACAAGCTTACACTTCAAATGAGATATAGGAGTTGTAACAACCAATTAAAGATCTTCAGACAAATATGCTAGATCAATTCAAAAATCAAATCAACATTTTGAGGGAAGATATGGTAAAAGAGAAGAAGGACATAAAGAAGACATTGGGAGAATATAAAGAAGAACTTATAAAACAAACAATTGGCAGAACTTAAGGGAATGAAAGGCACAATAGAAGAGATGAAAAACACAATGGAGACATACAATGGCAGATTTGAAGAGGCAAAAGAAAGGATTCAGGAACTAGAGGACAGGACAACTGAAATCCTACACAAAAAAAAAGAACAAATAGGGAAAAGAATGCAAAAATACAAACAGGGTCTCAGGAAATGGAATGACAACATGAAGTGCATGAATATACATGTCATGGGTGTCCCAGAAGGAGAAGAGAAGGGAAAGGGGCAGAAACAATAATGGAGGAAATAATCACTGAAAATTTCCCATCTCTTATGAAAGACATAAAATTGCAGATCCAAGAAGTGCAGCATGCTCCAAACAGAATAGATATGAATAGGCCTACACCAAGACACTTAATAATCAGATTATCAAATGTCAAAGACAAAGAAAGAATTCTGAAAAGAGCAAGAGAAAATTGATCCATCACATACAAAGGAAGCTCTATAAAACTATGTGCACATTTTTCAGTAGAAACCATGGAGGCAAGAAGGCAGTGGCATGATATATTTAATATAATGAAAGAGAAAGACTGCCAACCAAGAATTCTATATCCAGCAAAACTCCTTCAAAAATAAGGGAGAGTTTTAAATATTTTCAGACAAACAGACTCTGAGAGAGTGTGTGGACAAAATACCTGTTCCACAAGAAATAGAAAAGGAAGCACCACAGGCAGAAAGGAAAAGACAGGAGAAAGAAGTTTGGAGAAGAGAGTAGAAGTGAAGACTATCAGTGAGATAAAAAGAGAGAGAGAGGGAAAATAAAATAAAATATGACATATAAATTCCAAAAGTCAAATGGTAGACAGTAGACATTACATTGAGTGAAGTTAGTCAGAAACAAAAGGATGGGTACTCTGTGGACTCACTAATATGAACTAACATTGATGAGTGAAATTTGAGAGTTAAAGTTGAGAACACAGGTTATCAGGAGATAGAAAGAGGTTAGAAATTGGGCATTTGATGCTGAGGGAGTACATAAGGGTAAACAGGATTGGTTGCATAGATCCAGAAATGGATAGCATACTGTGTGACAATAGCATAATATTGTAAGTACTCTGAATAAGGATGAGTGCAAATACAGTTGTAAGAGGAAGGCTAGGGGCATGTATGACACCAGAAGAAAAGATAGAAGATAAAGACTGGGATTGTGTGATTTAGTGAAACCTAGAGTGGTCAATGATGGTGATTAAATGTACAAATACAAGAATGTTTTTTAAAGAAGGAGAACAAATGAATGTCAACATTGCAAAGTATTGAAAATTGGACAATACAAGGGAAAAAATACAATCAATGCAAACTAGAGTCTACAGTTAATGGTAACATTGTAAGATGCTTCCATTAATTGTAACAAAGACATTATAACAAAGCTAAATGTCTATAAGAGGGGAGTTCTGGTTTGCTAATGCTGTCCATTATGCAAAATACCAGAAATGGATTGGCTTTTATAAAAGGGGTTTATTTAGTTACAAAGTTACAGTCTTAAGGCCATAAAAGTGTCCAAGCTATGGTGTCAACAAGTATACCTTCACCGGCCAGTGGCGTCTGGAAAACATCTGTTAGCTGAGAAGGCACGTGACTGGCATCTGTTGACCCCAGGTTGTGTTCCAGCTCCTCTCTCAGCTCCTGTGCATTCTTCAAATTGTCCCTCTTGGCTGCAGCTGCTCTGCATCTGGGCCTGTGTGGCTCTTTTTAAAGTACTCCCATGATCCAATAAAGACCCACCTAAAATGGGTGGGGCAACACCTTCATGGAAATATTCCAATGAAAGGTCTCACCCACAGTTGATTGAGTCACATCTCCATGGAAACACTGAACCAATAGGTTCCAACCTAATTGACACTAATACACCTTCCCCTGCAAGATTGCATCAAAGAATATGGCTTTTACTGGGGGACATAGTATATACAAACTGGCATAAGAGGGTTATAAGGGAATGATATGGGATTCTTGTGGTGGTGGAGGTATCTGACCTTTTCATTGTATTTTACATTATTTTTATTTTTCTTCTTTCATATTTTTATTCATTTTTTTCTCCTTTGCTCTTTCTTTGCAGAAGAAATGGAAATGTCCTCATATAGGACGTAGAAGTGACTGTGCTGGTTTGGATGTATTATGTCCCCCAAAATGCCATGTTCTTTGATGTAATCTTGTGGGGGAAGATGTTATGTATTGATTAGATTGTAAGTCTTTGACTGAGTGTTTCCATGGAGATGTGAGCCACCAAACTGTAGGTGATAACTCTGATTAGATAATTTCCATGGAGGTGTGGCCCTGCCCATTCAGCATGGACCTTGATTAGTTTACTGGAGCACTATATAAGCTCAGACAGAAGGAGCAAGCTTGCCACAGCCAAGAGGGACACTTTGAAGAATGCACAGGAGCTGAGAGAGGAGCTGCAGATGAGAGACAGTTTGAAGGCAGCTACTGAAAGCAGACTCTTGCTCCAGAGAAGCTAAGAGAGGAAGCCCCAAGGGCAACCCAGAGTGACATTTTGAAGAGGAGCTGCAGCCTAGAGAGGAATGTCCTGGGAGAAAGCCATTTTGAAACCAGAACTTGGAGCAGATGCCAGCCACATGCCTTCCCAGCTAACACAGGTTTTCCAGATGCCATTGGCCATCCTGCAGTGAAGGTAGTGATTGTTGATGCATTACCTTGGACACTTTATGGCTTTAAGACTGTAACTGTGTAACCATATAAACCCCCTTAAAAAAGCCAATCCATTTCTGGTGTTTTGCATTCCAGCAGCATTGGCAAACTAGAACAGTGACTATACCAGGAATCATTGATTGTTTACTTACAATGGATTGTACAGTGTGTGAATAAAACTTTTAAAAATAAACAGAGGGATACAAGTGCTGGAGAAAATGTAGAGAGAGTGATGTCCCTATTCACTTTGGTAGGGAAATAGAATGTTGCAGCCTATATGGAGGGCAGTGTGGTGGTTCCACAGGAGCTAACTATGGGGTTGCCGTTTGGTCCTGCAACCTCATTATTGGGTATATACTTGGAAGAACTGAGAGCAGGGACATGAATGGACACTGCACACTGGTGTTTATGGTGGCAATATTCACAATTCACAGAAGATGGAGGTGACCTAAGGGTACATCAACTGATAAATGGAGTGGTGAACTGTGGTGCATACATTCAAGGGAATATTGAACAGTGGCAAGAACAAATGAAGTTGTGAGGTATGCAACTAGGTGAATGGACTTGGAATACAGTATGCTGAGTGAAATAAGCCAGAATCAAAAAGATAAACATTATAATGTCTCACTAATATGGATTAACTGTAATGTGCAAACCCTGAGAATTGAATCTAACAGCACAGGTTATCAGGGGAAGGCTTATGGTAAAGGTTCCTAGACTGTATGCTCTTACAGCAGTCACATCTATTCATGAGTTGTAATGTTTTTTTTTTTCTTAATTCTGAGATGATGAGCTGTTTGTATATAACCTGGTCGGTCCTTGAAACTTCAAGTGTCTGTGTGACACCTGACTCAGAGCCAGAGTTCAGCAGCTGTGAATGTCAGCATTACCCCATTCAGCAAATGTTAAAGAAGGTGCAAAAGAGATCAGATTTTAATTAGAGATATGAAAATATGGACTTGGTTAGGCCTAAGGTAAACCAGACTAAAGGGAAAAGGATGACATTAAGTATGTTTTAAAACTTCTCTATGTGAGACCAAAGGAAGAGATGTTTATTTGGTGGAAAATCTATATTTTCTGTAGCATGCTATACAATTAAACTTGCATGGTCAGTTTATTCAAACACCATAATTACATGGAACCTTAAACAGGGGATGAGATCTGGTTGGTTTGTACATGTTAGTATGAAGCCCAAACACATCCCAGAGTAATTTCGGCAGAGAACAAAAATGTATTTCCAAAGCCCCCTTGAGGAACTGAGGAAAATTTGGAAATATTAAACTTACCCACCTGGGGAATTCCTGATATTCTCACAAGCATTGGAGACTACAACTGTAGTAGGCCATGTCCTCGATCTTGGGGCTTGCCCTTATGAAGCTTGCTACTGAAAAGGAGAGGCTAAGCTTATTTATAATTGAGCCCAAGAGTCACCCCCAGAGAACCTCTTTCATTGCTCAGATATGACCTTTCTCTCTAAGCCAACGCTGCAGGTAAACTCACTGCCTTCTCCCTTACATGGGATGTGACTCCCAGGGGTGTAAATCTCCCTGGCAACATGGGACATGACTCCTGGGGTGACTCTGGAGCCAGCATTGTGGGATTGAGAAAGACTTCTTGACCAAAAGGGGAAAAGAAATGAAACAAAGCTTTAGTGGCTGAGAGATTTCAAAAGAAGTCAAGAGGTCATTCTGGAAGTTATTCATATGTATTTTATAGATATCCCTTTTTAGTTATTAGTGTATAAGAATAGCTAGAAGGTAATACCTGCAACTGTTGAACTGCAATCCAGTATCCTTGATTCTTGAAGATGATTATATAGCTATGTAGCATATACAGTGCAACTTTGTGATTGTGAAAACATTGTGGCTCACATTCCCTTTATCCAGTGTATGGACAGATGAGTAGAAAAAAGGAGACAAAAAGTAAATGAATAATAGTTGGGGGGAAAGGAGTAAGAGATGCTGTGGGTGTTCTTTCATACTTTAATTTTTATTTTTATTCTTATTTTCATTTTTATTTCTCAGAGTAATGAAAATGTTCAAAAATTGATTGTAGTGATGAATGCACAACTCTATGATGATACTGTGAACAACTGATTGTACACTTTGGATGATTGTATGCTATGTGAATATATCTCAATAAAATTGAATTAAAAAATTAAAAAATAATCAATGAAAATGTTCCAACTCTTATGAAAGACATAAAGTTACAGATCCAAGAAGCACAGCATACCACAAACAGCATTGATCCTAAGAGACCTACTCCAAGACTCTTACTAATCAGATTGTCAAATGTCAAAGACAAAGAGAAAATTTTGAAAACAGCAAGAGAAAACTGATCCATCATATACAAGTGAAGTTCAAAAAGACTAAATGCAGATCTCTCAGCAAAAACCATGGAGATGAGAAGACACTGAAAGTGAAAAACTGCCAACCAAGAATCCCTTATTTGCTCAAACTGTCCTTCAAAAATGAGGGAGAATTTAAAATATTTACAGATAAACAGACACTGAGAGAGCTTATGAAAAGGGTACCTCCTCTACAAGAAATACTAAAGGAAATGCTACAGACAGATAGGAAAAGACAGGAGAGAGAGGTTTGGAGAAAAGTGTAGAAATTAAGATTAGCAGTAAGGGTAACTAAAATGGTAAAAAAAAAAAAAAAAAAAAAAAAAAGGAAAAATATATGATATATAAAATTCAAAAGGAAAAAATGGTTCTAGAAAGCAATGCCTTTACAGAGTCACATTAAGTGTTAAAGGATTGAACTCCCCAATCAAAGACATACCTTGGCAGAGTGGATTAAAAAAAATAAAAAAAAAACAGGATCCATCCATATGCTGTGTACAAGAGACTCACTTAAGATCCAAGGACAAAAACAGGTTGAAGTGAAAGATTAGAAAAAGATATTTCATGCAAGCAACAACCAAAAAAGAGAAGCAGCTATACTAATATCCGACAAAGTAGACTTCAAATGTATAACAATTAAAAGAGACAAAGAAGGATACTATATATTAATAAAAGGGACAATCCATCAAGAAGACATAAAAAACATAAATATCTATGCATTGAGCCAGAGTACCCCAAAATACATGAGGCAAACAGTGACAAAACTGAAGGGAGAAGTAGATACTTATACAATAGTAGCTGGAGACTAAAATAAACCCTCATCAATGGATAGAACATCTTTATAGAAGATTGATAAGGAAACAGAGGTATTGAATAAAATGATAAATGAACTAGACTTAGACACTTATTGAATGCTACACCCCACAACAGCAGGATACACATTTTTCTCAAGTGCTCTTGGATCATTCTCCAGGAGAGAACCACAGGTAGAGTCACAAAACAAGTCTAAATAAATTTAACAATATTGATATTATACAAAACACTTTCTCAAATCATAATGGAATGGCATCAATAATATGCAGAATGCCAGAAAATTCACAAATATACAGAGGCTAAACAGCAGACTCTTAGACAACCAGTGAGTCAAGGAAGAAATTACAAGAGAAATTAGTAAATATCTTGAGGTAAATGAAAATGAAAACACAAAACTTAGGGGATGCAGCAAAGCAGTGGTAAGAGGGAAATTAAGAGCCCAAATGTCTATAATAAAAAGAAGAAAGAGCAAAAATGGAGGAATTAACTGTTCACTTGGTGTATCTAGAGAAAGAACAGCAAATTAACCCCAAATCAAACAGAAGGAAAGAAATAACAGAGATTAGAGCAAAAATAAATGAAATTGAGAACATGAAAACAACAGAGAGAATCAACAAAACCAGAAGTTAGTTCCTTGAGAAAAATCAATAAAATCGATGGACCCTTAGCTAGGCTAATGAAAGGGGAGGGGGGGAGGGAGACAGAGAGAGAAAATAAATACAATCAGAAATGGGAAAGGGCACATAAGTACTGCAGAAATAAAAGACATAATGAGAAGATACTCTAAACAACTATATGCTAATAAACTAGACAAGTTAGACAAAATGGACAACTTCCTAGAAAAGCATGAACAACCAATATCGAACTGAGAAGAAATAGACAACCTCAACAAACCAATCACAAGTAAAGAGATTGACTCAGTCATCAAAAAGCCCCTCCACCCCCCAAAAAAAGTCCAGGACCATATGGCTTCACATGTCAATTCTACCAAGAATTCAAGAAAAAATTAGTACCAATTCTGCTCAAATTCTTCAAAAAAATTGAAGAAGAGGGAAAGCTGCCTAACTCATTCCTTTAAGCCAACATCACCCTAATAACAAAGCCAAAGATATTACAAAAAAAAGAAAATTATAGACCAATCTCTTTAATGAATATAATGAATATAGATGCAAAAATCTTCATTAACATACTCATGAATTGAATCCAACTATACATTAGAAGAATTATACACCATGACCACGTGGGATTTACTCCAGGTATGCAAGGCTGATTCAACACAAGAAAATCAATTAATGTAATACACCACATCAGTAAATCAAAGTGGAAAAACCACATGATCATCTCAATTGATGCAGAAAAGGCATTTGAGAAAATTCAACATCCTTTCTTGATTGAAATACTCAAAAGGATAGGAATAGAAGGCACCTCACTCAAAACAATAAAGGCAATATATGAAAAATCCACAGCTAACATGATACTCAATGGGGAAAGACTGGAAGCTTTACCTCTAAGGTCAGGAACAAGACAAGGATGTCCACTGTCACCACTGTTATTCAACATTGTGCTGGAAGTTCTGGTTAATGCAATTAGGCAAGAAAAAGAAATAAAAGGCATCCAAAATTGGAGAGGAAGTAGTAAAATTTTCACTGTTTGCAGATGACATGATCCTATATGTAGAAAATCCTGAAAAGTCCACAGCAAAGCTATAGAGCTAATAAATAAATACAGCAAAGTGTAGGACACAAGATCAACACCCAAAAATCAGTATTGTTCATATACACTACTAATGAGCAATTGAGGAGGAAGTCAAAAAAAAAAAAATTCTATTTACAATAGCAACCAAAAGAATCAAATATTGAGGAATAAGCTTAACCAAGGCCACAAAAGACCTATACACAGAAAATCATAAGAAATTGCTAAAGGAAATCACAGAGGACCTAAATTAATGGATGGGCATATCGTGTTCATAGCTTGGAGGACTAATATAGTTAAGATGTCAATTCTACCTAAATTTATTGATAGTTTCAATTGCAATACCAATTAAAATCCCAATGACTTATTTTGTAGAAATAGAAAAAATAATAAACAAATTTATTTGGAAGGCAGGGTGCCCTGAATAGCCAAAAATATCTTGAGAAAGAGGAATTAAGTGGGAGGTCTCACACTACTTGATTTTGAAGCATGCTACAACACTACAGTGGTCAAAACAGCATGGTACTGGCATAAAGATAGATATACTGACCAGTGGAATCAAATTGAGTGTTCAGAAATAGACCCTATCATCTATGGACAATTGATATTTGATAAGGTGGTCAAGCTAATGTAACTAGGCCAGAGCAACCTCTCAACAAATGGTGTTTGGAGAACTGGACATCCATATCAAAAAGAATGAAAGAGGACTCCTTTCTTATACTTTATACTAAAATTAACTCAAAATCGATCAAAGACCTAAACATTAGAGCCAAGACCATAAAATGTCTAGAAGAAAATGTAAGGAAATATCTTAAAGATCTTATGACAGGAAGTGGTTTTCTAGACCTTATACCCAAAGTGCAAGCAATGAAAGAAGAAATAGATAAATGGGATCTCAAAATTGAACACTTTTGTTCATCAAAGGACTCTGTCAGAAAAATAAAGAAGCAGCCTACACAATGAGAGATAATATTTGGAAACCACATATCAAATAAGGATTTAATATCCAGAATATATAAAGAGATCCTTCAACTCAACAACAAAAAGACAACCACCCAATTTAAAAATGTGCAAAAGACATGGACAGACACTTTTCTGAAGAGGAAACATGAATGACTTAAAAACTTATGAGGACTTCTGGGAAGATGGCAGAGTGGGTGAAGTGCTGCAGGCTTCCCCTCCATGAAGAAAGCTAGAGAGGGGCAAGAGGTCACCCAGGACCATGGTTTTTGGGTGTGAGTGGCCATAGAGGGACTCCTGTAGTATGTGGTGAGGACATGGATGGAAAGGCAGAGAGACTGCGTCTCAACAGATGGGGTGAGTTTGTTCAGCCAGGACCACCTCCCAGGGCCAACAGCAGGGAGAGGCCCACCAGGCAAGGAAGTGAACAGAAGCTCTCCACTCCTGTGGAACAACCTTAACAATTAACTGAGGAGATAATCCTCCACAGTCACATGGCCAGGATCCCGGTAGGCAGTGGACAAGTATTTACTTGCCCCCATCAGGCAAGAAGCAGGGATAGGAGAGGTTGCCACATGGGAGCACCAGGAACCCCTCCCACATCACAGACTCACAGGCACACCACAGGCAGGGAGTGGAGACCATTTGAGCTAGAAGGTGCCCTTGAGTTGACTCCCTACCAAAGTGCACATGGCCCACATCATACCCCCAGGGCAGGCAGTCTGCAGTGCATGTGGAGAACTAGTGCACTGATTGGATTGTCACCTGGTTTTGGCCAGCACATTAGTGAAGTTGGGGAAAAGCTGGCTTGAGAGTAAGAAGTGGCTCAAGAGTGCCATCTTCTGTTATGACAGGGAAAGTGCATTCCAGCAAGCTGTACCTCTGCCAAATTATATATAAATGCTCAAATAGTCCTGCATTTCCCAAAATAATCTTACCAAGATAAGCAAATGCCCTGAAGCCAAAAGAAAATCATAAAACATTTGAAGAAACAAGAAGATATGGACAAACCAAACAAATTAAAAAGCTGGAAGAAACACAAAATTTGGAGCAATTAATTAAGAAGTACAAACAAATCTCCAAAACAACTTCAATGAGATGGCTAAAGACAGATATCAAGTAGACTCTAGAAGAGCATAAAAAGAATTTGAAAGAGTAATTGAAAATAGCAGATATTATGGAAATAAAAGGTACTAGAGACACACAACAGCAGATTTGAGGAGGCAGAAGAAAGGATAGATAAGTGAACTAGAGGATAAATAATTGAATGCAAACACACAAAAGAATAAATGGTGAAAAAAATTAAAAAATTTGAAATGGATCTCAGGGAAATGATGGACAACATAAAACACATAAATGTAAGAATCATTGGTGTCCCAGAAGGAGAAGAGAAGAGCAAAGGGCTAGGAAGAGTGTTTCAAGACATAGTTGGGGAAAACTTCCCACCCCTTCAAAATGACATAAGTATACAAACCAAAGATGCCCAAGGAACTCCAAATAGAATAAATCCAAATAAACACACTATGAGACATATACTGACCACATTGTCAAATGCTGAAGAGAAGGATAAAGTTCTGAAAGCAGCAAGAGAAGAGATTTACCACATACAAAAGAAACAACATAAGACTAGGTATTGACTACTCAGTAGGCACCATGGAGGTGAGAAGGCAGCGGTATGACATATTTACTTCAATACATCACTCTCTTCTATAGATAGAATGACTAGACAGAAGACCAATAAGGAAATTGAGAACCTGAACAATATGATAAATGAATTAAACTTAACAATCATATAGATAATTACATCCCAAAATACCAGGATACACATTTTTCTCTAGCACTTATGGAACATTCTCCAGGATAGATCATATGCTGGAGCACAACACAAGTCTGTATAAATTTTAAAAGATTGAAATTATTCAAAACACATTCTCTGACCATAATGAAATGCAAACAGAAATCAACAGCCACCAAAGAATCAGATCTTTCACAAATATATGGAGGTTGAACAACATAAATCAACTCCTAAACAACCCATGGGTCAAAAAAGAAATTGCAAGAGGAATACGTAAATATCTAGAGATGATGAGAACAGAACAGATCAAAACCTAAGGAATCTAGTTGCTGCAAGGAAGAGGCTAAGCCCACTTATAATTGTGCCTAGGAGTCCCCCCAGAGAATCTCTTTGTTGCTCAGATGTGGCCTCTCTCTCTCACTAAACCCACTCATCAAGTGAACTCACTGCCCTCCCCCCAACATGGGTCAAGACTCCCAGGGGTGTAAATTTCCCTGGCAATGAGGGAAACAACTCCTGAAGATGAGCCTGGACCCAGACCTGTGGGAATGAGAGGATCTTCTCGACCAAAAGTGGGAAGAGACATGAAACGAAATAAGGTTCCAGTGGCTGAGAGATTTCAAATGGAGTCAAGAGGTCACTCTGGGGGGGTATTCCTATGTGATCTACAGATATCACCTTTTAGTCTTTAGTGTGCTAGATTGGCTAGAGGGAAATTTCTAAGCTGACATTGATTCTTGAAGACTACTGTATAGCTACGTAGATCATATAGTATGATTGTGACTGTGAAAACCTTGTGGCTTGCACTCCCTTTATTCAGCATATGGACAGATGAGTGGAAAAATGGGGACAATACCTAGATGAAGAATAGTGTGGGATGTAGGGGATGAAAAGACTTAGGGATTCTTTTTTGTTTTTGTTTTTATTTTGGAGTAAGGAAAAAGTTCAAAAATTGATTCTGGTGATGAACACACAAATGTATGATGGTGCTATGAATAACTGATTGTACATTGTGGATGACTGAACGGTGTGTGAATATATCTCAATTAAACTGTATTTAAAAAGTAAATGAACATTGGGAGGAGGAGCGAAATGGGATGTTTTAGATGTTCTTTTTATTTCAATTTTTATTTTATTTTTTGGAGAAATGAAAATGTTCAAAGTTTGTGGTGATGAAAGCACAACTATATAATGATACTGTGAAACACTGATTGTACACTTTGAATGATTGCATGTTATGTGATTATATCTCAATAAAATTGCAAAAACAAAAACAAAAAACCTATGGGATGCAACAAAGGTGGTGCTGATATGGAAATTTATAGCTCTATAAGGCATACATCAAAAAGCAAGAAATAGCTAAAACCAAAGACCTAACTGAACAACTGAGGAGGCTAGAGAATGATCAGAAAACTAACCTTAAAGCAAGTAGAAGTAAAGAAATAACAAATATTAAAGCAGAAATAAATGATCTGGGGAAAAAACATAAAGAATAAATAAAACCAAAAGTTGATTCTTTGAGAAAATCAACAAGACTGACAGATCCTTAGCTAGACTGACAAAGTCAAAAAGAGAGAAGACCAAATAAATGGAAGCAGAAATGAGAATGGGGTAATTACTATGTGTGCTGGTTTGGATCTATTATGTACCCCAGAAAAGCCATGTTCTTTAATGCAATCTTGTGGGGGCAGATTTGGGTGGAACTCTGATTAAGTTGTTTCCATGGAGATGTGACTCACCTAACTGTGGGTAAAACCTTTTGATTAGATTATTTCCATGGAAGTGTGGCCCCACCCATTCAGGGTGGGTCTTAATTAGATCATTGGAGTCCTTTAGGAACAGAGCAGGATCCAACAGAGATGCTTAGAGATGCTTGGAGATGCAGACAGAAGGACTTTGGAGATGCTAAGCCAAGAGATGAAACCCAGAGTTTGCCCTGGGGAAGCTGAGAGAGGAACCCAGATGCCTAGAGAGAGATGCCCTGGGAGAAAGAAGCAAGGATACACAGGAGATGAAAGAGAGGAGCTGAAACACAACCCAGGAAAAAAGGACCAGCAGACATCAGCCATGTGCCTTCCCAGATGACAGAGGTGTTCTGGATGGCATTGGCCATTCTTCAGTGAAGGTATACTCTTGTTGATGCCTTAATTTGGACACTTTTGTGGCCTCAGGACTGTAAATTTTTAACCAAATAAACCTCCTTTATAAAAAACCAATCCATTACTGGTATTTTGCATAAAGGCAGCTTTAGCAAAACAGAGCATTATGAATCCCAAATAAATTTTAAAAAATCATAAGGATACTATAAACAACTGTATGCCAACAAGCTAGACAATTTAGAGGAAATGGACAATTTCTTGGAAGCCCATGAACAACCTAGACTGACCAAGAAGAAATAGAAGACTTCAACAAACCAATCACAAGCAAAAAATCAGCCATCAAAAATCTATCTACAAATAAAAGCCCACGAGTTGAAACAACTAATTAAAGATATTCAGAATCTTTGAAATCAAATCAATGAGTTGAAAGAAAATGTGACAAAAGAGAAGAAGAATATAAAGAAGACACTGGGTGATCATAAGGAAGAATTTGTAAGCTTGAACAAACAAATGGCAGAACTTATGGGAATGAGAGGTCCAATAGAAGAGAAGAAAAACAATGGAGACGTACAACAGCAGAATTGGAGAGGCAGAAGAAAGGATCAGTGAACTAGAAGACAGGAGATCTGAAATCATACCTGCAAAATAACAGATGGGGAGAAGAATGGAAAAATGTGAGCAGGGATTCAGAGAAGAATGACAACATGAATCACACAAATATACATGTTTTAGGTGTCCCAGAAGGAGAAGAGAAGGGAAAAGGGGCAGAAAGAATAATAGAGGAAATAATCAATGAAAATTTCCCAACTCTTATTAAAGACATAAAATTACAGGTCCAAGAAGCGCAGCATACCACAAACAGAATTGATCCAAATAGACCTACCCCAAGACACTTACTAATCAGATTGTCAAATGTCAAAGACAAAGAGAGAATTCTGAAAGCAGCAAGAGAAAAGCAATCCATCACATATAAGGGAAGCTCAATGAGACTATGTGTGGATTTCTCAGCAGAAACCATGGAGAGAAAGGGCAGTGGTATGATATATTCAAGAAACTGAAAGAGAAAAACTGCCAACCAAGAATCTTATATCTGGTCAAACTGTCCTTCAAAAATGAGAGAGAGTTTAAGATATTTACAGAAAAACAGATACTGAGAGTGTTCATGAACAGGAGACCTCCTCTACAAGAAATACTAAAGAGAGTGCTATAGACAGATAGGAAAAGACAGGAGAGAGAAATTTGAAGAAGAGTGTAGGAATGAAGATATCAGGAGATAGAAAGAGGGTGGAGATCAGGCATTTAATGCTGAAGGAATATAGAATGTTCAATAAGACTGATTGTATAGATCCAGAAATGGATAGCACAATATTGTGATGGCAGCACAATACTGTAAGAACACTGAACAAACATGAGTGTGAGTAGAGTTGAAAGAGGAAGGCTAGGGGCATGTATGACTTGAGAAGGAAAGATAGAAGATAAAGACTGGGACTGTATAACTTAGTGAAACCTAGAGTGGTCAATGATGGTGATTAAATGTACAAATGTAAGAATGTTTTTACATGAGGGAGAACAAATGAATGTCAAGTTTGCAAGGTGTTGAAAATGGGATGATATTGGGGGAAAAGTACAATCAATTAAAACTAGAGTCTATAGTTAATAGTAACATAGTAATATACTTCCATCAATTGTAATAAAGGCAATATACCAATGCTAAATGTCTATAAGAGGGGGATATAAGGGAGGGGTATTGGATTCTTAGTGGTGGTGGCGTTGTCTGACCTTTTTATTGTATTGTATTGTATTTTTATTTTTATTCCTTTTTTTTTATTTTCTTTTTCTTTTTCCTTTTTATCCTCTTCCTTTTTCTTTGCAGAAGAAATGGAAATGTCCCCATATAGATTGTAGCGGTGAATGCATAAATATGTGATTATACCAGGAACCATTGATTGTTTATTTAGGAGGGAATGTATGGTGTGTGAATAACTGTTTAAAAAATAAAGAGGTGGTTACCAGTGCTGGAGAAAATGTGGCAAGGGGCATGTACCTAATCACTGTTGGTGGGGAGTAGAATGGTGCAGTCCATATGGAGCGCAGTGTGGTGCTTCCACAGGAAGCTAACTATAGGCTTGCCACAGTTAGCTTTGCACACTGGTGTTTATTGTGGCAGTATTCACGATTCACAATGGATGGAGATGGCCTGATGAATGGAATGGTGGACTGTGGTATATGAATACAATGGGATATTGAGTGGCTACAAGAAAGAATGAAGTTGTGAGGTATGCAACTAGATGAATGGACCTTGAAGACAGCATGTTGAGTGAAATAAACCAGAAATGAAAAGACAAACATTATAATGCCTCACGAATATGGACTAACTATAATGTATAAACTCTGAGAATTGAATCTGAGAGTAAAGGTTATCAGGGAAAGGCTTAATGTAAAGTTTCCTGGATTGTAAGCTCTTACAGCAGTCACATCTATTCTTGATTTGCAATGTTATTTCTAAATTCTGAGATGCTGAGCTCTTTGTATATAACCTGGTCGGTCCCTGGAATTTCAGTGTCTGTGCAACACCTGAGACTCAGAGCCAGAGTCTAGCAGCTCTGAATGTCAGCATTACTCCATACAGCAAATGTTAAAGAGGCTGAAAGAGATCAGACTTCAATTAGAGATATGAATGAAATGGACTTGGTTAGGACAGATAAATCAGACTAAAGAGCAAAGGATGATATTGACTGTGTTTTAAAACTTCAACTTCTGTATGAGAACAAAGAAAGAGATGTTTATTTGGTGTAAAATCTATATTTTCTGTAGCATGCTATATAATTTAACTTAGATAGTTTATTCAACCACCGTATTTACATGGAACCTGGAACAGGGATTGAGATATGGCTGGTTTGTACAGGTTATTGTGAAGCCCTGATATATCCCAGGGTAATTTGGGCAGAGATAAAAAATTAATTGCAAAGCCCTCTTGAGGGACTGGGGAAAAATGTGGAAATATTAAACTTACCCACCTGGGGAATTCCTTATATTCTCGCAAGCATTGGGGACCACCAATTTAGTAAGCCAAGCCCTCATTCTTGGAGCTTGCCCTTATGAAGCTTGTTACTGCAAAGGAGAGGCTAAGCCTACTTAATATGGTGCCTAAAAGTCATCCCTAGAGAACCTCTTCTGTTGCTCATATGTGGCCTCTTTCTCCAAGCCACCTCAGCAGGTGGACTTGCTACCCTCCCCACTACATGGGACATGACTCCTGTGCTAGGATCAAGTCATTCTCCCTAGCAATGTGAGACATGACTCCCAGAGATGAGCCGGGACCCAGCATCATGGGATTGAGAAAGCTTTCTTGACCAAAAGGGGGAAGAGAAATGAAACAAAGTTTCAGTGGCTGGGAGATTTCAAATGGTATCATGAGGTCATTCTAGAGGTTATTCTTATGCATTATATAGATATCCTGTTTTAGTCTTTAGTGTATTAGCATAGCTAGAAGGAAATACCTGAAACTCTTGAACTGCAATACACCATCCTTGATTCTTAAAGACGATCATATAACTATATAGCTTATATGGTATGTGTGATTGTGAAAACCTTGTGGTTTACACTCCCTTTATCCAGTGTATGGACAGATGAGTAGGAAATGGGGACAAAAAGTAAATGAATAGGAAAAACAAATATCCCAAATAACTTCATTGCTTCTAATATGTTTTGTTTGGAAATTTTTTTTATATAAATAAAGTTAATAAAAAAAAAATAGATGTTGCAGGAACCAGTACGACATCAAAAAAAAAAAAAAAAAAAGAAAATGAATAATAGGAGAGGGTGGGGGTATAGGATATTTTGGGTGTTCTTTTTTACATTTATTTTTATTTTTATTCTTATTTTCATTTTGGAGTAATGAATTGTTCACAGATGTGGTGATAAATATATAACTATATGATGATACTGTGAACAATTGGTTGTATACTCTGGATGACTGTATGGAATGTGAATACATCTCAATAAAATTACAGGGGAAAAAAACATATAACTGAACGTTTCTGCCAAAAGGAAATAGTAGAGTTATCAAGTAATACGCCTTGCTAAGTTCCAGGTACTGTGCTAGGATCTTTTCATGCATCTTCCATTTACCATTAAAATAATCCTGGAACATGAATACAATCATCTCCATTCAGATGGGGGAAGAAACAATAATTAATCTGTCCAAGATAACACAGCTGATTAGCAGAGGAATCAGGATTTGAACACAGGTCTAACTCTCAAACCTGCATCTGCCCCAACCTCTCCCAACTCTGATTCAGCAAATTTTCTAAACACTAATTTGATGCCCAACTGACTAGAAGGGCTGCATTTGGGGTTGCTCTGTTGTACAGTAACACCATTCAAATATTTCCTCTCTTTGCTCTCCAGAATGCACTTCAGAGCTTGGATAGGGCCACACATCTAGTTCTGGCCAGTGTGCTCCATGACTGACAGGGCATTTAATTGCAGATGTGAAACCCTCCAGAGTTTTCTTTCCCTCTGCCATGGTGACTAGCAGCATTCACAATAGTAGCTATGTGTCCACTGAAAATTGTGGTTACATTCTACACCCAGTAGCAAGGACTACCCCTAGCACCCAGAATATGGTTGTGATACAATATTTCCTATCAAAAGAAATGAGGCATTCTTGGAGAAATGCTGACCCCAGGCCTGGGGCAGAAAATGTACAAAATGTGCCTGGAACATCTTGATACTTCAGACAGCAAAGAAACTATGAAAGACAACTAGGATCATGTCAGAAAGACAACTTGGATGAGTTTCCCACTCCCCAAAGATGGTACAACTTGAGCTCACTGTAGATAAATGAACTGAAACTCACTGAATATGCTTAAATCCATGAGTAGGTAATGTATTAAAAAAAAAAAAAAAACCTAATTGGCCATCTTCTGAGGATGAAAGGGAACCAATTATCATGAAAATTAGATTAAAAATAAATTCAGACCTTTATCCTCCCTTTTCTATAAGAATTATACTATTAGATAAGCAAAAAAATAGATGAAAGCATATTCTTATAAAATCATTCCAACTAATAAATGAAAAAAGTGATAGAGTCTGACTCGGGCAAGATGGCGGCATAGAGAGGAGTGGAAGATAAGTAGTCCCCCTGGAACAACTACAAAAAACCAGAAACAACTAGTAATAATCCAGAATAACTGCAGGGGGACAAACGAGACCATCCACTCATCATACACCAACCTGAATTGGGAGGAATGCCCGAGAACACAGCATAAAATCTGTAAGTAAAACCTGCAGAACCAAGTCGTGAGACCCCCTCCCCCATAGCCCGAGCTGCAAAGCCTCGTGGTGCCAGAGAGAAGCTCTCTCCCAGCAAGCGAATATAGCTCAGCTGAGCTCCAACTGGGTTTTAAGTAGCGAGTGTGAACTGCTCACTACAGGTATGCATCCCAAAAAAACAGACAGAGGCTTTGGGTGATGACTGACCTGGGAGAGCTGGAGGGTCGCCTTGGACTGGGTCTGAAGGGGACTCTCTGTTTGTTTTTTGGCTAAGTGGAGAAAGCCCCAGTCATTTTCAGTTTCCAGGGCTGTGACTCAGGGAAGGGTGGAGACAGCAAAAGCAGAGAGCGAGACCATTGAAATGCTAATGACCTCCACCTGGGGGCTCTGTCTTCTCTAGGAGGAAAGGGGTGGGGCCCTTTCCATTCAGAACCAGACCCCAGAGCCTGGGGGAACACGGCCATACCTCCTCACACCAGTCAAGAATTATAGGCTAACAGGCATCACCTGCTGGGCAGAAAAGCACAGTGACCTGAGGCATCAAAGGGTGGAGCAATTTTCTAAGACACACCCACAGGGAAACCAGATACTGAACATTTCTTCTCTCTGGGACCTGAGCCTGTTCTGGTCTGGGAAAACCTGATTTGGATAACCAAGGAAACCATGCCTAGACAACAGAAAATTACAACCTACACCAAGAAAAACAAAGTTATGGCCCAGTCAAAGGAACAAACGTACACTTCAACTGAGATACAGGAATTTAAACAACTAATGCTAAATCAATTCAAAAAGTTTAGAGAAGATATTTCAAAAGAGATAGAGGCTGTAAAGGAAGCACTGGACATGTTTACAGGAGAAATCAAAAGTTCAAAAAAACAACTAGTAGAATCTATGGAATTGAAAGGCACAACACAAGAGATGAAAGACACAATGGAAACATACAACAGCAGATCTCAAGAGGCAGAAGAAAACACTCAGGAACTGAAGAACAAAACACCTGAAAGCCTACACACAAAGGAGCAGATGGAGAAAAGAATGAAAAAATATGAGCAACGTCTCCGGGAACTCAAGGATGAAACAAAGTACAATAATGTACGTATCATTGGTGTCCCAGAAGGAGAAGAGAAGGGAAAGGCGGCAGAAGCAATAATAGAGGATATAATTAATGAAAATTTCCCATCTCTTATGAAAGACATAAAATTACAGATCCAAGAAGTGCAGCGTACTCCAAACAGAAGAGATCTGAATAGGCCTATGCCAAGACACTTAATAATCAGATTATCAAATGTCGAAGACAAAGAGAATCCTGAAAGCAGCAAGAGAAAAGCGATCCATTACATACAAAGGAAGTTTAATAAGACTATGTGTGGATCTCTCAGCAGAAACCATGGAGGCAAGAAGGAAGTGGTGTGATATATTTAAGATACTGAAAGAGAAAAACCGCCAACCAAGAATCCTGTATCCAGCAAAGCTGTCCTTCAAATATGAGGGAGAGCTCAAAATATTTTCTGACAGACAATGAGAGACTTTGTGAACAAGACACCTGTCCTACAGGAAATACTAAAGGGAGCACTACAGGGTGATAGAAGACAGGAGTGTGTGGTTTGGAACACAATTTTGGGAGATGGTAGCACAACAATGTAAGTACACTGAACAAAGGTATCTATGAACACGGTTGAGAGAGGAAGGTGGGGAGCATGTGAGACACCACAAGAAAGGAGGAAAGATAATGACTGGGACTGTGTAACTTGGTGAAATCTAGAGTATTCAACAATTGTGATAAAATGTACAAATATGTTCTTTTACGAGGGAGAACAAGCAAATGTCAATCTTGCAAGGTGTTAAAAATGGGGAGGCCTTGGGGGAGGGATGCAATCAGCATAAACTAGAGACTGTTACTAATAGAATCATTGTATTATGCTTCCTTTAATGTAACAAAGGTGATATACCAAGGTGAATGCAGATAAGAGGGGGGGATAGGGGAGGCATGTTAGACACTTGACATTGGTGATATTGTCTGATTCTTTATTCTACTTTGATTTAAGGTTATTTTTCCTTTTGCTGCTTCCTAGCTGTCATTTTTTTTTTCCTCTTTCTTTTGCCTCTCTACCTTCTTTGACTCTCCCTCCTGCCTTGTGGAAGAAATGTAGATGCTCTTATATAGATAGTGGTGAAGGTGGTGAACACATAAATGTATGACCATGCAGAAAACCATCGATTATTTACTTGGGATGGAATCTATGGTGAGTGAACAAAACCATATTAAAAAAAAAAAAAATGGGTTGATGACAAAACCTCGAGGAAAATATCCTGAGTGAAATAAGCCAGACACATTAGGACAATTATTGCAGGGTCTCACTGATAGGAACTAATTATAATATGTAAACTCATAGACATGAAATATAAGGTACCAAGATATAGGACGAGGCTTAAGAATGGGGAGTGGTTGCTTAGTATGAGCAGATTGTTCAATTAGGATGAACTTAAATATTTGGAAATGAACAGGGGTGTTGGAAGCAAGATGTGAGAATAACTAACAGCTCTGAATGGTGTGTGAATGAGGTGAAAGGGGAAGCTCAGAGTCATATATGTCACCAGAAGGAAAGCTGGAGGTCAAAAGATGGGAATGTATAAAACTGAATCCTATGGTGGGCAATGTCCATGATCAACTTTACAAATACTAGAAATCACTTCCATGAACCAGAACAAATGTATGACAATACAATTAGAAGTTAATAATAGAGGGGCATATAGGGAAGAACTATATACCTATTACAAACTATATACTACAGTTAGTAGTATTTCAACATTTTTTCATAAACACTAACAAATGTACTATATCAATAGTACAAGTCAACAATTGAGGGGGGTTGGTTAGGGATATTGGAGGATTAGAGTTTCCTTTTCTTTTTTTCTTTTTTCATCTTTCACTTTATTTCTTGTCTGGAGTAATGAAAAGTTTCTAAAAATTGAACAAAAATTAAGTGTGATGGATGCACAGCTGTATGAGGGTACCCAGGGGCAAGTGATTGTACACTTTGGATCTTTGGATAAATGTATGGTATCTGAACAATCTCAATAAAAATGAAAAAAAAAAAAAGGGCAGCCACTGCATAGGAGTTTCTCAGTAAAGATGCACTCTGTAGATGAAACTCAGCCTTTTTATCTAGCCAAGCCCATGACTTCCTGAATGGAATCATGTGGCTAGGGTGACAGGCATGGACGTTATGCAGTGGCTCAACAACATGGACTTTCCTTACCAAAGCTGCTCTGGATAATGCTATTACTGATTGCCTCATTTGTTAAAAGTGGAGTGTGACACTAATCTCCTGATATGGTACCACTCACTGTGGGAACCAACCAGCCATCTGGTGACAGTTTGTTCCTTGGACATATTTCATCATTAAGGGGCCGAACTTTGTTGTCACTGAAGCAGACATATACTGTGGATACGGATTTGCCTTTCCTGTCCCTAAAGCTTTGGCCAGAACTGTCAACTTACACTTACAGAATTCCCCCATGATATTGCTTCTCTTCAAGGGGAATGCAGCAATGGATTTTGTTCATGGAATAAATTGATAGTATTAAATTTAAAAAAAAAAGTGATAGAATATCACCATTTTAAAAAAACCCAGGAGGTGGGGCAAGATGGCGGAGTGGTGAGGAGCAGAATTTCGTCTCTCCCCTAGAGCAGCTGGCAATTACCCAAGAACTATATGAAACAGTGTTTTCGGGGTCTCCAGTAACCAGTCACACATTGGACACAAGTTTGGAATTGGAGGAAAAGCTGAGATTGCAGTGAACATTGTAAGTTCCCCGGACCAGGGGTCTGGCGCCCCTCCCCACCCAGACCTCACAGACTGTCTTGCTGCCGGCTCCCTGAAAGGGGGGAAAAAAAAAAAACAAAAAACAGCAATCTGCTGAGGGCAAGAAGGGAGGCTCAACCCAGCCTCAACTGCAGAATTAATTAACAAATTAATTAACTAACTTTGGGAGCTGGGGTGCTGAAGAAGGGCTGTGCTCCAAGAAGTGGGGGCACGTAAAAGCAGGCACCCATTCCCAGACTCCATAAAAGCCATTCTTTTCCCCCTACATTTTGTCCCTTCTGGCTTCTCACTGATCCCTTATCTTTTTGCATTTCAATAGCCCCCAGCAGGGGTGGAACTGAAGCGGTTGGAGAGTAATTATCAGACAATAGCCCAAAGCATATCTTTAAATGCTCTATTCTGACACTGACAAAACTTCCAGGCTGGGGAAAGACTTTTAAAAGAGACTTTTTTTTTTCCTTTTTTCTTTTTCTTGATTTCTTTTCTTTTCTTTTTTTTTTTTTTTTTTTTTTGAATCTAAAAGTAATATATGTGGTTATTTTCTATCGGAAAGCCCAGGTTGAGGGACTAGGCTGGGCTTGGGGGAGAGAGAGTACCCACAGTGTCTTTGAATTCCGTATTCACTACTGAAGGCCTCCACCCCCATCTTCAATTGGCAACTCAGGCTGACCAAGGAATCTACCTGGAGAGGCCCCAAAGAGGAGAGGGGAGAAGGGAATAGTGTCCCTGAGAGACAACTGGAGTTCTGAGGATTGGGAGAGTGGAGGAAGGTCCAGCTCAACTGGCAGTCCTCCTTCTGGGAACTCAGACCCCAGGGGCTGGAATTCAGATTCGGCTTCAGTCAGCCATGCCCCTGACAGGATCAGAGTCACCAGGAGAACTAAAGTCTCCACACCTCCTTACACTGGTGGGGGAGCTGCGGGCTGGCTAACACCACCTGCTGGACAGGAGAGGAAAAGCACCGATTCTAAAGGCCTCATAGGAGGATCTCATTCTCAGGAAAACTCCATACCCTCCCAATGAGACCTGGGTCTCACTAGACTGGGAAAATCTGACTAGGGTCAACCATATCTGAGGAGACCCACTCACAAAAAGGTTACATAGAGGCAGAGCAAGAAACAGAAAAAACAAGAGGGGAAAAATTCTGATCAACTAAATAGAACCTAAGTTAGAGGTCTAGAATAAGTTGAACTGAATAACAGAGGCCAGAGAACAAAGCCAACCAACAAGAAAACCACAAGGTAAAAGACAGAAAACCAGCTCCAAAATAAACTAATCAAGAAAATCAGATTCCTAGACAACTTAAGATAACAAGCCATACCAGGAAACACGAAAACATGGACCAGCCAAAGGAACAAACTAATAGCTCAGCTGAGACACAGGAGTGGAGGCAACTAATGCTAAATGAATTTGATGAAATGAAGGAAGATATAGCAAAAGAGCTGAAGGATATAAAGAAGACACTGGCTGACCATAAAGAAGAATTCATAAACTTAAAAAAACAAATGGCAGAACTCATGGGAATGAAGGCCACAATGGAGGAGATGAAAAACACAATGGAGGAACACAACAGTTGATTTGAACAGGCAGAAGAAAGGATCAGTGAACTGGAAGACAGGTCATTCGAATTCATACACACAAAAGAACAGATGGTGAAAAAAATGGAAAAATATGAGCAGGGTCTTAGGGAGCTGAGTGACAACATGAAACACACAAATATACGTGTTATGGGTATCCCAGAAGGAGAAGAGAGGGGAAAAGGGGCAGAAAGAGTAATAGAAGACATATTCACTGAAAATTTCCCAACTCTTATAAAAGACAGAAAACTAGAGATTCAAGAAGTACAACACACCCCAAATAGAATAGATCCCAATAGACCTACTCCAAGACACTTACTGGTCAGATTGTCCAATGTCAAAGACAAAGAGAGGATTCTGAAAGCAGCAAGAGAAAAGCAATCCATCACATACAAGGGAAGGTCAACAAGACTATGTACAGATTTCTCTGCAGAAACCATGGAGGCAAGAAGACAGTGGCATGATATATTTAAGATACTGAAAGAGAAAAACTGCCAACCAAGAATTCTATATCCAGCAAAACTTTCCTTCAAAAATGAGGGAGAGACTAAAACATTTTCAGACAAACAGACACTGAGAGAGTTTGTGAATAAGAGACCAGCACTACAAGAAATACTAAAGGGAGTACTGCAGGCTGATAGGAAAAGACAGGAGAGAGAGAGTTGGAGAAGAGTGCAGAAATGACGATTATCAGGAAAGGTAAAAGGAGAGGAAAAAATAAGATATGACATATAAATTCCAAAAAACAAAATGGTAGTAGAAAGTACTGCCCTTACAGTAATAACACTAAATGTAAATGGATTAAACTCCCCAATAAAAAGACACAGACTGGCAGAATGGATTAAAAAACAGGACCCATCTATATGCTGTCTACAAGAAACTCACTTTAGACACAAGGACAAACATAGACTGAAAGTGAAAGGTTGGAAAAAGATATTTCATGCAAACAACAACCAGAAAAAAGCAGGAGTAACTATATTAATATCAGACAAGTTAGACTTCAAAAGTGAAACAATTAAAAGAGACAAAGAAGGACACTATATATTAATAAAAGGGTCAATTCATCAAGAAAACATAACAATCATAAATATTTATGCACCAAGCCAGAATGCCACAAAATTCATGAGGCAAACACTGCGATCACTGAAAGGAGAAATAGATACCTCTATAATAATAGTTGGAGAGTTCAATACACCACTCTCATCAATGGATACAACATCTAGACAGAGGATCACTAAAGAAACAGAGATGTTGAATTGTATGATAAATGAACTAGACTTGACAAACATTTATAGAACACTACATCCAACAACAGCAGGATACACTTTTTTCTCAAGTGCTCATGGAACATTCTCTAGGATAGACCACATGTTGGGTCACAAAGCAAGTCTCAACAAATTTAAAAATATTGATATTATACAAAACACTTTCTTAGACCACAATGGAATGAAGTTGGAAATAAATAAAAGGCAGAAGGTCATAAAATTCACAAACATATGGAGGCTAAACAACACCCTCTTAGAAAACCAGTGGGTAAAGGAAGCAATTACAAGAGAGATTAGTAAATACCTCAAGGCAAATGACAATGAAAACACAACTTATCAAAATTTATGGGATGCAGCAAAGGCGGTGATGAGAGGGAAATTTATTGTCCTAAATGCCTATATTAAAAGAGAAGAGAGAGCAAAAATTGAAGAGTTAACTGCTCACCTGGAGGAATTAGAGAAAGAACAGCAAACTAACCCCAAAGCAAGCAGAAGGGAAGAAATAACAAAGATTAGAGCAGAAATAAATACAATTGAGAACAGGAAAACAATAGAGAGAATCAACAAAACCAGAAGTTGGTTCTTTGAGAAAATCAATAAAATTGATGGACCACTGGCTAGGCTAACAAAAAAAAAGAGAGAGAGCAGATGCAAATAAATGCAATCAGAAATGGGAAAGGAAATATAACTACCAACCCTGCAGAAATTAAGGAGATAATGAGAAGATACTATGAGCAACTATATGCTGATAAACTAGACAACTTAGATGAAATGGACAACTTCCTAGAAAAGCATAAACAACCAGCATTAACTCAAGAAGAAATAGATGACCTCAACAAACCAATCACAAGTAAAGAGATTGAGTCAGTCATCAAAAAGCTCCCAAAAAGGAAAAGCCCAGGACCAGATGGTTTCACATGTGAATTCTACCAAGCATTCAAGAATGAATTAGTACCAATCCTGCTCAATCTCTTCAAAAAAATTGAAGAAGAGGGAAAGCTACCTAACTCTTTCTATGAAGCCATCATCACCCTAATACCAAAACCAGGCAAAGATACTACAAAAAAAGAAAATTATCGACCAATTTCTTTAATGAATATAGATGCAAAAATCCTCAACAAAATACTCACAAATCGAATCCAGCAGCACATTAAAAGAATTATACACCACGACCAGGTGGGATTTATTCCAGGTATGCAAGGTTGGTTCAACACAAGAAAATCAATTAATGTAATACACCACATCAATAAATCAAAGCAGAAGAACCACATGATCATCTCAACTGATGCAGAAAAGGCATTTGACAAAATTCAACATCCTTTCCTGATGAAAACACTTCAAAGGATAGGAATAGAAGGGAACTTTTTCAATATGATAAAGGCAATATATGAAAAACCCACAGCTAACATCACACTCAATGGGGAGAGACTGAAAGCTTTTCCTCTAAGATCAGAAACAAGACAGGGATGCCCACTATCACCATTGTTATTCAACATTGTGCTGGAAGTTCTAGCTAGAGCAATTAGGCAAGAAAAAGAAATAAAAGGCATCCAAATTGGAGAGGAAGAAGTAAAACTTTCACTATTTGCAGATGACATGATTCTATATGTAGGAAATCCAGAAAAATCTACAGCAAAGCTACTAGAACTAGTCAATGAATACAGCAAAGTAGCAGGCTATAAGATCAACAAGCAAAAATCTGTAGTGTTCCTATACACAAGTAATGTGCAACAAGAGGAGGAAATCAAGAAAAAAAATCCCATTTACAATAGCAACCAAAAGACTCAAGTATTTAGGAATAAACTTAACCAAGGACACAAAAGACCTTTACATAGAAAACTATAAGAAACTGCTAAGAGAAATTGAACAAGACCTGAAAAAATGGAAGAACATACCATGTTCATGGATTGGAAGACTAAATACAGTTAAGATGGCAATTTTACCTAAACTGATTTACAGATTCAATGCAATACCAATTCAAATCCCAACAACTTACTTTACAGAAATAGAAAAACCAATAACTAAATTTATTTGGAAGGGTAAGGTGCCCCGAATAGCCAAAAATATCTTGAGAAAGAGGAATGAAGTGGGAGGTCTCACACTACCTGACTTTGAAGCATATTACAAAGCTACAGTGCTCAAAACAGCATGGTACTGGCATAAGGACAGATATACTGATCAATGGAATTGAATTGAGTGTTCAGAAGTAGACCCTCATATCTATGGACAACTGATCTTTGATAAGGCAGTGAAGCCGAAGCAACTGGGAAAGAGCAGCCTGTTCAATAAATGGTGTTTGGAGAACTGGATATCCATTTCCAAAAGAATGAAAGAGGATGTCCATCCCACACCTTATACCAAAATTAACTCAAAGTGGATCAAAGACCTAAACATTAGCACCAAGACCAGAAAACTCTTAGAAGAAAATGTAGGGCAATATCTTAAAGATCTTGTAAAGAAAGATAGAGGTGGTTTCTTAGACCTCACACCCAAGGCACGAGCAACCAAAGAACAAATAGACAAATGGGATCTCCTCAAAATTAAACACTTTTGTACATCAAAGGACTTTGTCAGAAAAGTCAAAAGGCAACCTACACAATGGGAGATGATATTTGGAAACCACATATCAGATAAGGGTTTCATATCCCGAATATATAAAGGAATCCTGCATCTCAATAACAGAAAGACAAACAATCCAATTAAAAAATGGGCAAAAGACATGAACAGACATTTTTCTGAAGAGGAAATACAAATGGCTCAAAAGCATATGAAAAAATGCTCAACTTCACTGGCTATTAAGGAAATGCAAATCAAAACCACAATGAGATATCATCTCACACCTACCAGAATGGCCATTATCCAAAAAACAGAAAATGACAAGTGCTGGAGAGGATGTGGAGAAAGAGGCACACTTATTCATTGTTGGTGGGAATGTAGAATGGTGCAAACACTCTGGAAGACAGTATGGAGGTTCCTCAGGAAGCTAAATATAGATTTGCCATATGATCCAGCTATTCCATTGCTGGGTATATACTCAGAGGAACTGAAACTTAAGACACAAACAGACATTTGTAAACCAATGTTTATTGCAGCATTATTCACAATTGCCAAGAGACGAAAACAGCCCAAATGTCCATCAAAGGATGAGTGGATAAACAAACTGTGGTATATACACATGATGGAATATTATGCAGCTGTAAGACAGAACAAAAACATGGATCATGTAATAATGTGGATGAACCTTGAGGACATTATGTTGAGTGAAGTTAGCCAGAAACAAAAGGACAGATTCTGTATGGTCTCACTAATATGAACAGACATTAATGAACAAACTTTGGGAGTTAAAAGCTGACAACACAGGAGACCAGGAGATAGAAAGAGGGCAGAGATCAGCCATTTGATGCTGAAGGACTACAGAATGTTTAGGATTGATTGCATAGATCCAGAAATAGATAGCATAATACTGTGCGATGGTAGCATGGTATTGTAAGTACACTGAACAAAGATGTCTGTGAGTAAAGCTGAAAGAGGTGGGATAGGAGAATGTATGACACCAGAGGTAAAGATAGATGATAAAGACTGGGACTGTATAATGTGGCAAAAACTGGAGTGGCCAATGACTGTTACTAAATATACAAATATAAAAATGTTTTTGCATGTGGGAAAGCAAATGAATGTCAACCATGTAGAAATTTGAAAAAGGGATGGTATTCAGGAAAAAACATAATCAAAGCAAACTGGAGTCTATGGTCAACAGTAACATTGTAATATACCTCCATTAAATGTAACAAAGGCAATATGCCAATGCTAAATGTATATGAGAGGGGGATATAGGGGAGTAATAGGGGATTCTTGGTAGTGGTGTTATTTGCTGTCCTTAGTAGTATATTGTATTGTATGACATGTTATTTTTCTTATCATTTTTTCTTATTGCTAAAAAAAAAAACAATTCTTCTTGTAGTAATCAGTATGTTCAAGTGCTGATTGTGGTGATAAATGTACAACTTTATGATGATACCATGAACAACTGATTGTACGCTGTGGATAAATGTATGGTATGTGAATATAACTCTATAAAATTGTAGGAAAATATATATATAGGAGTAAAAGTGTTGGAGAAAACATGGTGAGAGGGATGATGCCTCACCAATATGGACTAACTTCAATGTGTAAACTCAGAATTGAATCTTAGAACATAGCCTAACGTGGACACAATAATTGTAATAGTCCCTAGATTGTAAGCTCTTACAGCAGTTAACTCTATCCCTGAACTGTAATGCCTATCTCTAAACTTTGAGATGCTGAAAAAGAGCCCAGACTTCAATTAGTGATATGAATGAAGCAGGTCTGGTTAAGACCAGGGCAAGCCAGGCCAAAGGATAAAGGTTGAAACTGATTGTATTTTAAAACTTCAACTTTCATATGAGACCAAGGGAATAGATATCTATTTGGTACAGGATCTAAATTTTCTAAACGGTACAACTCTACAGTCGATTTGTTCAAACACCACAATTGCATGGAACTTTGAATAGGAAGTGAGATATGGTAGGTTAGTATAGGCTGGAGTGAAATAGTGACACATCCTAGAGTAATTTGGGCAGATAATAAAAAATATATTTACAGCCTCCCCCTCCCCAGCCCCGAGGATCTGGGGGAAGGTGCGGATGTGTTGGACATCCTCACCTGGACTGGTGTTGATGTTGTCACAAACATTGGGACTGGCGGTTTGATGTGCTGAGCCCTCGAGCATGGGACTTGCCCTTATGGAGCTATTTACCACAAAGGAGGGTCTAAACTTGTATGTAATGGTGCCTAAGAGTCTCCCCCTGAGTACCTCTTTGTTGCTCAAATGTGGCCCCACTACGGGGGACCCAACTCCCAGGGGTGTAAATCTCCCTGGCAATGTAGAGTATGACTCCCGGGGATGAATGTGGACCCGGCATCGTGGGACTGAGAGTATCTTCTTGACCAAAAGGGGGATGCAAAATGAGACAAAATGGTTTCAGTGGCTGAGAGATTCCAAATGGAGTTGAGAGGTCACTCTGGTGGACATTCTTATGCACTATATAGATAACACCTCTTAGGCTTTAATGTATTGGAATAGCTAGAAGTAAATACCTGAAACTACCAAACTCCAACCCAGCAGTCTGGACTCCTGAAGACAATTATATAATAATGTAGATTACAGGGGGTGACAGTGTGATTGTGAAGACCTTGTGGATCACATCCCCTTTATCTAGTGTATGGATGAGTGGAGGAATGGGGATAAAAACTAAAGGACAAATGGGGTGGGATGGGGGGATGATTTGATTATTTTTTATTCTTGTTCTGGTTCTTTCTGATGTAAGGAAAATGTTCAGAGATAGATTGTGGTGATGAACGCATAACTATGTTATCATACTGTGGACAGTGGATTGTATATCATGGATGATCGTATGGTGTGTGAATGTATTTCAATAAAACTGAATTTAATAAAAACAAACAACAAAAACAAACAAAAAAAACCCAATGAAGTAATAGCTCTATACATTGAACATCAATAGCTGTTAATAAGAAAAGAAGGAAAAAGAGGGAGCAAGCAAAATGTTGACTTTATTTGCTTCATGATAAAAGAACAACCCATAGTCCTGCCAAAGGGATCAAACCCAAGTGTGATCAAGCCTCTGGATGCAGCTGCCAAACTGTAGGAAATGAAAAGATGGAGGACATAATGAACTGCACCATAAGGACTTAATCAGCAAAATCCAGACTCTGGGGAATCTACAAGTCAGACAGCCCAGATTCAACAGATCACCAAAAAGGAAAAGAAAGGGATAGAGGGGAAATCTATAGATTACAAGAAACCAAGATGATAACCAAGTTTTAAAAGATGGGCAAGACAAAACTATAGTGTCTGAAGAAGAGGTTACCAATCTTTCTTTGTAAAGGGCCAGATAGTAAATATTTTTGGATTTTTGGACCATACAGTTCTGCCACAATTACTCAGCTTGGCAATTGTAACACAAAAGCAGACACAGACAATATGTAAACAAATAAGTGTGGCTGTGTTCCAACAAAACATTATTTATAAAAACAGATTGTAAGAGGCAGGGCAAGATGGCAGAGTGGTGAGGTGTGGGTTTTATTTACTCCTCCAGGACAGTTGGTAGAAAGCCAGGGACTGTGTGGACCAGACACCGCAGAGCAATTTGATTTTGGACATACTTCATACAACACTCTCAAACATGTGGAACAGCTGAGATCAGAAAAATCTGTAAGTTCTCATGGTCAGGGGGCCCATGCCCCTCCCTGCCAGGCACAATCCCAAGGGAGGAGGGGCTGTCAGGAAGAAGAACTGCAGTTGCAGCTCTGATTGAAAACTCACTGCTGATCAAAAACTCCAATGATAGATAGACTGAGACCAGACACCAGAAAATGTGGGAGCAGCTAGCCCAGTAGAGAGGAGATAGGGCTAGCAAAAACAGCAAAAAACAAATAAAAAATAATTAAAAAAAATTAAAAAAAATTAAAAATGAAACCAAATAAAAACAGAGACTTTTTGGAGTTCAGGTGAACATAGTATGGACAAGGGCCAGGCTCAAATAGAATCAGGCACATGTGCAAATACAGGGGGTGAGGGCCCTTGTCTGAAAAGCCAGTTTCTCTGCTTTCTGGATTGTTCCTTAATCACCCTCAACTCCTTGTCATTTAGCATTTCAATAGCCCATTAGATCTGCAAGGACTGTAAATAGTCCATACTGGACACTTCTTTTTCTTTTCCTTTTCTTTTTTAAAATCTTTTTCTCTTTTTCTAAAACAATTATTCTAAGAAGCCAATTACAGAAAGCCTCAAACACTTACAATTTGGGCCCAGGCAAGAGCAGAGGTAAGATAGTTCTGAGATACAAAGCAATAAGTCTAGTAGTGGAGAAAATTAGCTAAACACCATAACTTCCCAAGAAAATGGGAGCATGGCCCAACACCAGTGGTAGGCCTCCTGTGGGAACTCAGATCTCAGGGGCTGGAATTCAGAAACCAGTGTCAGTCAGCCATGCCCCCAATAGGGTCAGGGTCACCTGGAGAACTAAAGGCTCCCCACCTCCTTACACTGGTGGGGGCACTGCAGGCTGACAAGCACCATCTGCTGGACAGCATAGGAGAAGCACAGAGTCTAAAGGCCTCACAGGAGGATCTCATTCTCAAGGAAACTCCATACCCTCCTCCTGAGACCTGGGCCTCTCTGGACTGGGAAAACCTGACTGGGGTTGACCAGATCTGAGGAGACCATCAAATAGTAGTGGTGTTATTTGCTGTCCTTAGTAGTATATTGTATTGTATGACATGTTATTTTTCTTTTTATCATTTTTTCTTATTGCTAAAAAAAAAAAAAACAATTTTTCTTGTAGTAATCGGTATGTTCAAATGCTGATTGTGGTGATAAATGTACAACTTTATGATGATACCATGAAGAACTGATTGTACGCTGTGGATAAATGTATGGTATGTGAATATAACTCTATAAAATTGTAGGAAAATATATATATAGGAGTAAAAGTGTTGGAGAAAACATGGTGAGAGGGATGATGCCTCACCAATATGGACTAACTACAATGTGTAAACTCAGAATTGAATCTTAGAACATAGCCTAACGTGGACACAATAATTGTAATAGTCCCTAGATTGTAAGCTCTTACAGCAGTTAACTCTATCCCTGAATTGTAAGGCCTATCTCTAAACTTTGAGATGCTGATCCCCTAGCGTATGTTGTCACAAACATTGGGACTGGCGGTTTGATGTGCTGAGCCCTTGAGCATGGGACTTGCCCTTATGAAGCTCATTACCACAAAGGAGAATCTAAAGTTGTATGTAATGGTGCCTAAGAGTCTCCCCTTGAGTACCTCTTTGTTGCTCAGATGTGGCCCTCTCTCTCTCTAACTGAGCCATCTTGACAGGTGAACTCGCTGCCCTGCCCCCTACGTGGGACCCAACTCCCAGGGGTGTAAATCTCTGTGGCAACGCAGAGTATGACTCCCAGGGATGAATGTGGACCCGGCATCGTGGGACTGAGAGTATCTTCTTGACCAAAAGGGGGATGCAAAATGAGACGAAATGCTTTCAGTGGCTGAGAGATTCCAAATGGAGTTGAGAGGTCACTCTGGTGGACATTCTTATGCACTATATAGATAACACCTCTTAGGCTTTAATGTATTGGAATAGCTAGAAGTAAATACCTGAAACTACCAAACTCCAACCCAGCAGTCTGGACTCCTGAAGACGATTACATAATAATGTAGATTACAAGGGGTGACAGTGTGATTGTGAAGACCTTGTGGATCACACCCCCTTTATCTAGTGTATGGATAAGTGGAGGAATGGGGATAAAAACTAAAGGACAAATGGGGTGGGATGGGGGATGATTTGGGTGTTCTTTTTCACTTTTATTTTTTATTCTTGTTCTGGTTCTTTCTGATGTAAGGAAAATGTTCAGAGATAGATTGTGGTGATGAACGCATAACTATGTTATCATACTGTGGACAATGGATTGTATATCATGGATGATTGTATGGTGTGTGAATGTATTTCAATAAAACTGAATTTAATAAAAAAAAAGAAGGCTACATAGAAGCAAGGAAAGAAACAGAGAAACAAGGGGTAAAAAAAAAAAAAAAACTCTGATCAACTAAACAGAATCTAAGTTAAAAGTCTAGAATAAGATGAACTGAACACCAAGGGTTGGAGAACAAGAAAACCCTAGGTAAAAGAGTGAAAACAAGCTCCAGAATAAACTAATCAAGAAAGTCAGATGCCTAGACAGCTTAAGATAATGAGCCATACTGGGAAACATGAAAATATGGACCAGCCAAAGGAACAAACTAATAGCTCAACTGAGATACCGAAGTTGAAGCAAGTATTGCTAAATCAATTCAATGAACTGAAAGAGGAACTAATTGGAGATGTTCAAACAAATCTAAATCAATTCAAAAATCAAGTCAATGAACTGAGGGAAGACAAAGCAAAAGAGATGAAGGATATAAGGAGGATGCTGGATGACCATAAGAAAGAATTCATAAACTTGAAAAAGCAAATGGCAGAACTTATGGGAATGAAGGGCATAATGGAGGAGATGAAAAAGACAATGGAGGGATAAAACAGTAGATTTGAACAGGCAGAAGAAAGGCTCACTGAATTGGAAGACCAGGCATCTGAATTCATACACATGAAAGAACAGATGGTGAAAAGAATGAAAAATATGAGCAGAGTCTTAGGGAGCTGAGTGACAACATGAAATGCATAAATATATGTGTTATGGGTGTCCCAGAGGGAGAAGACAGGGGAAAGGGAACAGAAAGATTAATAGAAGAAATAATCACTGAAAATTTCCCAACTCTTATGAAAGACAGAAAATTGGAGATTCGAGAAGTAGAGTGCAACCCAAACAGAATAGACCCCAATAGCCCTACTCCAAGACACTTACTGATCAGATTGTCCAATGTCAAAGACAAAGAGAGAATTCTGAAAGCAGCAAGAGAAAAGCAATCCATCATATACAAGGGAAGCTTGATATGACAATGTACAGATTTCTCTGCAGAAACCATGGAGGTGAGAAGACAGTGGTATGATATATTTAAGATACTGAAAGAGAAGAACTGTCAACCAAGAATTCTATATCCACCAAAACTGTCCTTCAAAAATGAGGAAGAGATTAAAATATTTTCAGACAAACAGACACTGAGATAGTTCATGATTATGAGACTGGTGCTACAAGAAATACTAAAGGGAGTGCTACAGGCTGATAGGAAAAGACAGGAGAAAGAGGTTTGGAGAAGAGTGTAGAAATGAAGATTATCAGGAGGGGTAAAAAAAGAGAGAGGAAAAAATAAGACACAACATATAAAATTCAAAAGACAAAATGATAGAAGAAAGTACTGCCCTTACAGTAATAACACCAAATGTTAATGGATTAAAGTCCCTAATAAAAAGATACAGATTGGCAGAAGGGATTAAAAAACAGGACCCATCTATATGCTGTCTGCAAGAAACTCATCTTAGACACGAGAACAAAAATAGGCTGAAAGTGAAAGGTTGGAAAAAGACATTTCATGCTAACAGCAACCAGAAAAAAAGTGGGAATAGCTATATTAATATCAGACAAAGTAGACTTCAAAAGTAAAACAATTAAAAGAGACAAAGAAGGGCACTATATACTAATAAAAGGGTCAATTCATTAAGAAAACATAACAATCATAAATACTTATGCACCAAGCCAAAGTGCCCCAAAATTCATGAGGCAAACACTGAGAACACTGAAAGGAGATGTAGATAAATCCACAATAATAGTTGGAGACTTCAATACACCACTCTCATCAATGGATACAACATCTAGACAGAGGATCAACAAGGAAACAGAGATATTGAATTGTATGATGAATGAACTAGACTTGACAGATATTTATAGAATACTACACCCCCCCCCAACAGCAGGATACACATTTTTCTCAAGTGCTCATGGAACATTTTCTAGGATAGATCACATGCTGGGTCACAAAGCAAGTCTCAGCAAATTTAAAAATATTGATATTATAAAAAACACTATCTTGGATGACAATGGAATGAAGTGGAAATAAATAACTGGCAGAAGATTGTAAAATTCACAATATATGGAGACTAAACAACACACTTAGAAAACCAGTGGGTAAAGGAAGAAATTACAAGAGAAATTAGTAAATATCTCAAGGCAAATGACAATAAAACACAACATATCAAAACTTATGGGATGCAGCAAAGGCAGTGCTGAGAGGGGAATTTATTGCCCTAAATTCCTGCCTATATTAAAGAGAAGAGAGAGCAAAAATTGAGGAATTAACTGGGACACCTGGAGGAACTAGAGAAAGAACAGCAAATAAAACCCAAAGCAAACAGAAAGAAAGAAATAACAAAGATCATAGCAGAAATAAATGAAACTGAGAACATGAAAACAATAGAGAAAATCAACAAAACCAGAAGCTGGTTTTTCAAGAAAATCAACAAAATTGATGGACCCCTAGCTAGGCGAACGAAAGAAAGAGAGAAAAGAAGGAAGGAAGGAAAGAAGGAAGGAAGGAAGGAAGGAAGGAAGGAAGGAAGGACGGAAGGAAGGAAGGAAGGAAGAAGATGCAAAGAAATGCAATCAGAAACAGAAAAGGAAACATAACTATTGACCCTGCAGAAATAAAAAACTAAATGAAAAGTGGGGTGTGATGGGGGGTGATTTGGGTGTTCTTTTTTACTTTTATTTTTTATTCTTGTTCTGTTTCTTTCTGGTGTAAGAAAAATGTTCAAGGGTGGATTGAGGTGATGAATGCACAGCTGTGTGGTGGTGCTGTGAACAGTTGATTGTGCACCATAGATGATTGTGTGGTATGTGAATATACCTCAATAAAACTGAATTTAAAAAAAAAAAAAAAACAACCACCGCAAAAACAGGTTGTGGGCTGGATTTGTCTAGACCTACTGATCTAGACCAAAGAAACACAGTTGGGTAATAAACCCTTGTAGAAATGCAAGGCAGGACTTCTGTATCCATGAAGATGGAATAGACATACTTTTCATTACTCCTCCTAAACACAGCTAATCTTTGATGCTATATGTAAAACCAACATAATTCTCTGAGAGGTAAAGAAGGCTGGAGATCTCAAGCCCAAGGAACGACACAGTGGTGAGTTCCCTGGGTTTTCTTTTTGCCTCAAAAATCCTCAAATTACAGAAATTAAAAATGCCAATGGCTATAGACAAAAAAAGAAAAAATCTTCAACAAAAGCCTGCTCTCTCTGGCCAAAGGATCATGAAAGGGTCAGCCTAGCAAGAAAGAAAACTTTTAGATAGTAACTGATCTACTTGAGCCAAACATAAAGAATCAACTTGCAGCCCCACCTACATCAGCAAAGGAACAAAGTTCTGAAACATGCCACAACATGGATAAGCCTTGAACACACCATGTTGAGCAAAATAAGCCAGACACAAAAGGTCAAGAGAGACATGGGTGCAGGTCAACTTCCACTTGACCTTCAAGAACAGACCCACGTGGGCTCCACCACTGTGACCTCAGGGGAGGTCAGCCTCCTGAAGCCTGTTCCCTCCTCCATAGATAGGGGAGCAATAATGGAGCTACTCCACGGGGTTTCAGTTGGACAAACACTTAGCCCAGCGTTGGGCACATGATGTGTGTTCAATAAGAATGCTGTTTCATTGCCCTTCAACCTGGCCTTTCCACTTCCACAGTAAATAATCACACTGCAGGCAAATATGCACAAAAATGTCCAGGTCCATGTGGAGTTAGAAGCAATTTAAACACTGGCGAGCTATGTCCCCACCACCATTCAAGAGCATGTAGACGGGATGCTGAGCCTTCCTATAATTATGCCTGAAAGGCACCTCCAGAGAACCTCTTTGTTGCTCAGATGTGGCCTTTCTCTCTCTAAGCCCAACGCAGCAAATAAATTCATTAACCCCCTCCACACACAAGAGACATGACTCCCAGGAGAGTAAATCTCCCTGGTGATGAGGTACATGACTCCTAGAAATGAGCCTGGCCCTGATAGTAAGGGATTGAAAATGCTTACTTGACCAAAAGGGGGAAAAAAGAAAGGTAACAAGCTTAGGTCATGGTGGCTGAGAGATCCCAAATAGAGTCAAGAGACTATCCTGCTAGACATCCCAAATGGCCACAGTGTGCCAGATGCTTACCAAACATGGTCCCCAAATACCTAGGTCCTAGGTCCCTACCTGAGATTCTATAAAAGATTCACTCACTAAGTTTTGTCTCTCAGAAACTTTAATCCACCAGAATGTTCCTATGCAAGATAAGTCCTAAAACCCTGAGGAACAGCCTCCTGAAGAACAACAAACAGATGTTGTTCCCATACTGTCGACACCCCCTTTCAACATGAACAATTTACGGTGCTCACTGCCTAGACACCACTAAAGACAGAGAGAGAGATTGAGAGAAAGGGGTAGCAACAAACAAGATGAGATTTAACAAAGGTCTATGAATACTGAAACGTTATATAAATGTATATATATTGGATAAATATATATATATATTTGGATGCTGGGGTGTTGGAATGGCTGGGCAGGGGTAGCTGACATGGTGGAACTGTGGCCTATGGCATCCTTTGGAATTGCTCTGTGGCTACTTGTTGAATTGTGCTTTTGGGGTCTTCACCCTTCTGTATATCTCCTATATTGCATAACGGGGAAGGAACTGAAACTGTGAAACAGTAACCCATAACAATTTTTTGAAATTAACTATGTAACTGCTTGTTGAGCTGTACATCGAAAGTTAACACCTTCCTGTGTGTATGTTGTATTTTACAGTAATGGAAATGGCTGAAGCTGTGGAGCTGTGAACCATTATGTTCTTTGGGGTTTGCTTTCTAAACACTTGTTGAGTCATATTTTGAAATTATCACTGTTATGTGTATATCTTAAAGTTCACAATAAAAAATACATTTAAAAAGAGGATGCAGAAATAATAACCATATTAAAGTTTAAACAAGTACAGTATGAACGAATGATATCCTCACTGGCAGGGTCCATAACCAGTCCCAGGCACTGCTTTAAGAGCTTTAGATGTGACAACCCCCTTGATTATCCCAACCCCATGAGGAACGGTTAATGACCCCCACTTTACAGATGGGAAATCTAAGGTCCAGGGACGTTCAATAACTTGCCCAAGGTCACACAACAGGTCAGTGGAACAGTTGTTTCTGTTGTTTTACATAAAACCTGAAGGATTATGCATGAAATACTCCATCAGTGATGGGGGAATTTTTTTTTCATTTTCTCTATTTTGTCTATTTTCTCAAGTTTTATGATAATGTGCATTTTATAATTTTAAAAGGAGGGAAGGAATCACACAGGATCAGCCCTAAATGCTCACCAGGAACTGGGTGCACCCTGGCCTAAGGGTCATGGAATGGACACTTGGCCCCCTGTGCAGTCCACCCTTCCCTACGCCCCATGGTGGACACACGCACGCTAGCTGCCAGCACTATGCCATGCTGCACCATGCCGTGCCATGCCACCCCTCCCCCAGGACTGCTGGTTTGGAAGGGCACACCCAGCATGGCACTGGGAAGGGGCAGGGTGTCCACAGCTGTAGGCACCCTTCCTTGTCCAAGAATGTGTTATTTTGAAACATCCTGCCAACCAATGCCCAAAGTGGCCCACTTTGTTTGCCGTTTTGTCAAGGAACCTCTCACATCAGACAGCAAGAAAGCAAAACTGCTTATATGCAAAAAAAAAAAAAAAAAAAAAATCCTGTGCATCAATCACACAAAGGTCAGAGCTGCAATCCCCAGATGCAGGCAGCTTCGAGAGCCACTTCAGAGTCCTCAGGGCCCCACTTGACATTTGCTGACCTTCGCATCCAAGGCATGAGCTGCAATTAAGAGGAGGCAAGGTCACAGCCACTGCAGCAGGGCTGAGGGTCAGGGCTGGCTCAGGAGCTGCCCAAGCCACTGCAGCCAGCTGGAAGTGGTCAAGATGACCCAGAAGAGAAGGGCGTCATTGAGGGGCTTTGGCTCTCTGAATAGGGTTACCATTTGAGTATCAGACTATCAAACAGTTTTTAGTATAAGTATGCCATGTACAATATCTGGGGCATACTTATTCTAAAACATTACTTATTGCTTATCTGAAATGCAAGGTTAAGTGGGCATCCTGTATCTTATCTAGCAACTCCACCTCTAAAGCAGAGGCATTTAAAATAAAAGCACCCCCATTTTCCCCCTCTGGCCATAAAGATGGTTGCCATGGAGACATGGTTGAGATTTGGGCAAAACACAGCATCCAGCTTGGAAGCTGCAAACCAGCCATTTCCACCTACCTGCATTGTGATGGTTAGGTTCATGTGTCAACTTGACCAGGTGATGGTGTCCAAGTGTCTGGTCAAGCAAGCACTGGCCTAACCATTACTGCAAGGACATTTGTGGCTGGTTAATAAACCAGAAGACTGGTTTATTAAATCATCAGTCAATTGGCTGCAGCTGTGACTGATTGCATCAATGAAAGACATGTCTTCCACAAAGAGAGAATTCAATTAGCTGGATTTAATCCAATCAGTTGAAGACTTTTCAGTGAGACAGATAGAGGACCTTCACTTCTTCTTTGGTTAACCAGCAAAGCATTTCCTCAGGAGTTCATTGAAGTTGCCAGTTCACTGCATGAGGAGTTCATTGAACATCTTCACTGGAGTTGCCAGTTTGCTGCCTGCCCTATGGAATTTGGACTCATGCATACCCACATTTGTGTGAGACATTTTTCTAAAATCTTATATTTATAGATATCTCTTGTTGATTCTGTTTCCCTAGAGAACCTTAACTAATACAACTTGGTACTAGGAGTGGTTCTTGAGAAATAGAATCTTAAAATGGGTTTTTACAATTGGTTTTCTACTCCAATTAGATTCAAAGGCACTAATGACTCCATTTCCAATAGTTAAGATGGCACTGACAGTTATGGTGTGAGTTGGCAATGCAGAAAAGCAAAATATCACCCTTTGTTTCTCCTAATCATACTCTTGTATGAAGCAAGGCTCTGGGTGACAGTGTTTTTGACACCTTCACAGAGTTTTGCATAGTTAAGAGGTAAAATGATGTTGGCTGGTTGCTCTTAGATACACTGGATAAAGTTATAAGAGAAAGGGATGAGCTAAAGGCTTCAGATTTAAAACTTAAGCACTGCATGACAGATGTAAAGGTTTCTCTGTGTGCCCTGAAAGAAAATCTTATTTCCTGTGGCTGCAGACTTGAGATTTCTGAAAACCAGACCCACAGTCTCATTGTATGAGTAGCAGATTTACAATGTAAACTAAAATCTCAACCTTACAGGGTGTCTGCTGTTAAAGTAAAGTCATTGATTGGAAAAGAATGGGATCTGGAAACTTGGGATGGGGACATATGCATTGATCATAATGGTAGTGAGGACCCTGGAACCCTGGATTTTGCTGAGTCTTTGTTAGATATACCTCTAGTGGTCTGTCCTGAGGGAACAGCCTCCCCACCTCCAGCTACCCTGAGGAGCCTGCCATCCAACCTCCATCTAAAGAGATTAACCCTTCAGTGCCTGCTAATCCTGTAATCACCTCCCCTGAGGAAGAAGCCCTCACTCCTCTGGAGAGATTAATGCTGTTTCACCAGATGAAACTGCAACAGACTGTCCTGAGGTAAATGGCTTGAGGGATAATTCTAATTCTTTTCATGACCCACCCCCACCACCAGTTTTTGCTTCAAGACCAATAACTAAAGTCCCAACAGGCTCCGAAGGGTGAGGTACAAAGTGTGACCCATGAGGCAGTACACTATACTCCAAAAGAACTGTATGAGTTTTCCAATTAATACAGACAGAAATCAGGGGAATATGTGTGGGAATGGATATCAAGGGTGTGAGATAATGGTGGAAGGAATATAAAGTTGGATCAGGCTGAATTTACTGATATGGGCCCACTAAGCAGAGATTCTGAATCCAATGTTTTAGCTCAAGGGGTTAGAAAGGGCACTAACAGTTTGTTTGTGTGGTTGGCTGAAATGTGGATCAAAAGGTGGCTGACATTACCTGAGGTTTAAATGGCAGAACTGCCCAGGTATAATGTAGAGGAGGGGATTCAAAGGCTTAGAGAGATTGGAATGTTAGAGTGGATTTATTATGGAACACATGCTCTCACACCCCTGGAATGTCCAGAGGATACAACTTTTACCAAGACTCTGAGGAATAAATTTGTGAGACTAGCTCCATCATCCCTGAAGAGCTCTGTAGTTGCCCTTCTCTGCAGGTCAGATATTACTGTGGGTCAGATATTCCAGCTGTCAGTGAGCTGGAATCCTTAAACACAATGGGGATAATTAGATCCCGAGTCAGCAGAAGTCATGTGGAAGCAGTTAATCATCAAAGACAAGATGGACATGGCTACCATAATGGAAAACAGGCCCAAGGCAGCAGTCAAAATAATCTGACTTGCAGTGACTAATGGCGTTGTCTAGTAGATCTTGGAGTACCTAGCAGTAAAATAGATGGCCAGTCTACTAAACTCTTGTTTGAGCTGTATAAGCAGAATTCTAGGTCAAGTGAACAAAAGTCTACCTTGAATTACAAAAACAGAGAGTCATGACCCCTGAATCAATTCCCAGACTTGAGACAGTTTACAGATCCAGAACCCCTTGAATGAGGGGAAAGCCGGGTACTCTTGGGGAAGGATCCTGTTACACTGCCAAATATTTATACTGTTAATCTTCCTCCCAGCCTTCCCCAGGGGGACCTATGGCTTTTTAGCAGGGTAACTGTGCACTAGGGAAAAGGAAATGATCAGATATTTGGGGGATTATTAGACACTGGTTCAGAAGTGACATTAATTCCATGAGACACAAAACATCACTCTGGTTCACCAGTCAGAGTTGGGGCCCATGGAGGTCAGTTGATTGATGGAGTTTTAGCTCAGGTCTGTCTCACAGTGGGTCCAGTGGGTCCCGGGAGCCATTCTGTGGTTATTTCCCCAGTTCTGGAATGCATAATTGAAATAGACATTATCAGCAACAAACAGAATCCTCATGTTCATTCCCTGACTCATGGAGTGAGGGCTGTTATGGTGGGAAAGGCCAAGTAGAAGCCACTAGAACTGCCCCTGCCTAGCAAAATAGTAAACCAGAAGCAATACCAGATACCTGGAGGGATTGCAGAGATTAATGCCATTCTTAAGGACTTGAAGGATGAAGGGGTAGTGATTCCCAACACATCCCCCATTCAACTCTCCTATTTGGCCTGTGCAGAAAACAGATGGGTCTTTGAGGATGACAGTGGATTATCGTAAACTTAACCAGGTGGTAACTCCAATTGCAGCTGTTGTTCCAAATTTGGTATCATTGCTTGAGCAAATCAATACATCCTCTGGTACCTATCGATCTGGCAAATGCTTTTTGCTCAATAGCTTTTAGTAAGGACCACTAGAAACAGTTTACATTCAGCTGGTAAGGCAAGCAGTATACATTCACTGTGCTACCTCAGGGATATATCAACTCTCCAGCCCTATGTCATAATATTGTCCACAGGATCTTGATCTTTTCTCCCTCGCACAAGACATCACACTGGTCCATTATATGGATGATATCATGTTGATTGGACCTAGTGAGCAAGAAGTAGCAACTACTCTATATTTGTTGGTAAGGTATTTGCGTGGCAGAGGATGAGAGATAAATCCAACAAAAATACAGGGGCCTTCCACCTCCATAAAATTTCTAGGTGTCCAGTGTTGTGGGGAATTTTGAGATATCCCTTCTAAGGTGAAGGACAAGCTGTTACATCTGGCCCCTCCTACAACCAAAAAAAGAGGCACAATGCTTAGCTGGCCTCTTTGGATTTTGGAGACAACATATTTCTCATTTGGGTGTGCTACTCCGGCCCATTTACCGAGTGACTAGAAAAGCTTCTAGTTTTGAGTGGGGACCAGAACAAGATGAGGCTCTGTGACAGGTCCAGGCTGCTGTGCAAGCTGCTCTGCCACTTGGACCATATGATCCATCTGATCCAGTGGTGCTGAAGTGTCAGTGACAAATAGAGATGCTGTTTGGAGCCTTTGGCAGGCTCCTATAGGAGAATCACAACACAGGCCCTTAGGATTTTGGAGTAAAGCTTTACCATCCTCTGCAGATAACTACTCTCTATTTGAGAAACAGCTTTTGGCCTGTTACTGGGCCTTAGTAGAGACAGAACACTTAACCATGGGCCACAAAGTTACCATGAGACCCGAGTTACCTATCATGAGCTGGGTGTTGTCTGACCCACCAAGCCATAAAGTTGGGCGTGCACAGCAGCACTCCATCATAAAATGGAAATGGTATATATGAGACAGAGCTTGCGTGGGTCTGAAGGCAAAAGTAAGTTACATGATGAAGTGGCCTAAATGCCCATGGCCCCCACTCCTGCCACCTTACCTTCTCTTTCCCAGCCCATAGCTATGACATCTTGGGGAGTTCCTTACAATCAGTTGACTGAGGAAGAGAAAACTCGGGCCTGGTTTACAGATGGTTCTGCATGATATGCAGGCACCACCTGAAAGTGGACAGCTGCAGCACTGCAGCCCCTTTCTGGGATGTCCCTGAAGGACAGTGGTGAGGGGAAATCCTCCCAGTGGGCAGAACTTCGAGCAGTGTACCTGGTTGTTCACTTTGCTTGGAAGGAGAACTGGCCAGAGGTGCGCTTGTATACTGATTCATGGGGTGTTGCTTATGATTTGGCTGGATGGTCAGGGACTTGGAAGGAACATGATTGGAAAATAGGTGACAAAGAAGTCTGGGGAAGAGGTATGTGAATAGACCTTTCTGAGTAGTCAAAAAACATGAAGATATTTGTGTCCCATGTGAATGCTCACCAGAGGGTGACTTCAGCAGAAGATGTTAATAATCAAGTGGATAAGATTACCTGTTTGGTGGATACCAATCAGCCTCTTTCCCCAGCCACTCCTGTCATTGCCCAATGGGCTCATGAACAAAGTGGTCATGGTGGTAGGGATAGAGGTTATGCATGGGCTCAGCAACACGGACTTCCACTCACCAAGGCTGACCTGGCCACAGCCACTGCTGAGTGCCCAATCTGCCAGCAGTAGAGACCCATACTCAGTCCTCGATACGGTGCCATTCCCCGAGGTAATCAGCCTTCTACCTGGTGGCAGGTTGATTACATTGGACCACTTCCATCATGGAGGGGGCAGCGATTTGTTACTGGAATAGATACATACTCTGGATATGGGTTTGCCTTCCCTGCAGGCAATGCTTCTGCCAAAACTACCATCTGTGGACTTACAAAATGCCTTATCCACCATCATGGTATTCCACACAGCATTGCTTCTGACCAAGGAACCCACTTCACAGCAAATTAGGTGAGGGAATGGGCACATGCTCATGGAATTCTCTGGTCTTACCATGTTCCCCATCATCCAGAGGTAGCTGGGTTGATAGAGTGGTGAAATGGCCTGTTGAAGACTCAGTTATGGCAGCAACTAGGTGGCAATACCTTGCAGGGCTGGGGCAGTCTTCCCCAGGAGGCTGTGTATGCTCTGAATCAGTGTCCGCTCTATGGTGCTGTTTCTCCCATAGCCAGGATTCATGGGTCCAGGAATCAAGGGGTGGAAATAAGAGTGGCACCACTCACTATCACTCCTAGTGATCCACTAGGAAAATTTTTGCTTCCTGTCCCTGTAAGCTTAAGCTCTGCTGGTTTACAAGTCATGGTTCCAAAAGGAGGGGTGCTTCTACCAGAAAACACAACAATAATTCCATCAAACTGGAAGTTAAGACTGCCACCTGGCCACTGTGGGCTTCTTATCCCTCTGAATCAACAGGCAAGGAAGGGGATTACTGTACTGGCAGGTGTGATTGATCCTGACATCAAGGGAAAATAATACTGCAACTACACAATGGAGGTAAAGAAGAGTTTTCCTGGAATACAGGAGATCCCCTAGGGCATCTCTTAGTACTACCATACCCTGTGATTAAAGTCAATAGAAAACTGCAACAACCCAATCCAGACAGGACTACCAATGGTCAAGGAACCTCAGGAATGAAGGTTTGGGTCACCCCACCAGGCAAAGAACCACAGCCAGCTGAAGTGCTTGCTGAGGGTAAGGGAACATGGAATGGGTAGTGGAAGAAGGTCGTGACAAATATGAACTACAAACACGTGACCAGTTACAGAAAAGAAGACTATGATGGCATGAATATTTCCTCCTTGTTTTATTATGAGTATGTTTGTGTTTGTCTATAAAGCAAATACCTTTGTTTTCTTCTCTATCTTATCCCCTTATCATATGACATAAGCTGTAGTGTTCATTTTTCAGTATTTAAGTTAAAAGAAATCAATTTTAAGAGTTAATGTCACCCAAGGACTTGCACCTATTCTGGATAGATTTAGTGTGTTTCCGGTTATACACAAGACAGCAGAGTATCATTAGGCGAAATATATGTCTGTTACTGTTCTTTACTTAGAGATAAAGTATGGTTTAAGGTGATGTGTGTAACTGCCAAGTTGACAAGGGGTGGACTTGAGGGGCTGAGGGGCTTTGGCTCTCTGAATAGTGTTACCATTTGAGTTTCAGATTATCAGTTTTTAGTATAAGTATGCCATGTACAATATCTGGGGCATACTTATTCTAAAACATTACTCATTGTTTATCTGAAATGCAAGGTTAAGTGGGCATCCTGTATCTTCTAGCAGCTCCACCTCTAAAGCAGAGGCATTTAAAATAAAAGCACCCTCGTTTTCCCCCTCTGGCCATAAAGATGGTCTCCATGGAGACATGACTGAGAATTGGACAGAACGCAGCACCCAGCTTGGAAGCTGCAAACCAGCCATTTCCACCCACCTGCATTCAATCCCCAGCTCTCCGAGGGTACTTCCAAGATGGCGTGTCCTCAAGGATGCCTCTCAATGCCTTCCACGGGGATTCTGAAGCCCTACTGTGCACTGGGCACCGTGGCTGGCATGTGAAATACAGCAGTGAATCAGATGGACACAGTCCCTCTCCTCTTGTGGAGCTAACATTCTAGTGAAGCTAAGAGACTGCAAAATCTCAGATCGTGATAACTAAGAATGAAATCAACTGGGCCAAGTGACAGGGTGAAGAACTACTTTAGACTGCGTAGTCAGGAAAGGATGCTGAGGAGGCAACATTTAAGCCGGGAGCCACACAACTATTGGGGGAAAAGTCATTGCAGGCAAAGGGATTAGCTAGTGCAAAGGCCCTGTGGCAGGAAAGGGCTTGTGCAGTCCAGGAAAAGACAGCTGCTGCGGCTGGAACAGAAGGGGCATGGGGATGGGGGTGTGGGGATGCAAAGTGAGGCTGGGACTAGGGGAGCTTGTAAACCAGCATAGAGAGTTCACTGTACAGGGGAAGCCTTTGGAAAGTTTTAAGAATGACATGATCTGAGTCAGAGGTGTGAAGATAGCCCAGAGAAACACACAGCATCATAGGCTGATGGGGCCAGACTAGGGGGAGGCAAGCAAGGCCTCTGGGGTGCCAAGTTTAAGGAAACACTCGCTCTCTGATTCATGCAAGTGCTGACTCCCAATGCCCAGGCCCAGAGGCCCAGCGTGGAGGTCCACGGCTGGAGTGAGCACCCCCTGCCTCCCATCAGTAAATGTGCACTCATCATCCTACCTGCTCCTGGAGTCGGAAGGTGGGTCAGGAAGGGTCAGAGACACTAACTTTGTGCTCCATCCTTAGGGACAGGCTGCAGGTTCTTGTCCGAATGGGCTGGACACTTCATGCCACACCCTCGTGGTCCCCCACAGCCTACTGTAAAGAAGGGATGGTCTCTGGGCCACCCTCCCTCTTGGAGGACAGGTCTCCTACAGCTGGGGGTCAGCAGTTCTGCCTTCTTAGCTGAGCCGTGGCCAGCAAAGCTGCTGGGGGCATTTGAAGCATTTGAAACTTCTTTGTGGTCCTCTCGCCTGGTGAACTCCGGCCCTCAGGACTCAGCGGGTCAGGGGGAGCTGGACTGTCCCAACCCTGCATCCAACCCTTCACCTCACTCTGCGAGGGGGCACCCCAAATCTCTCTTTGCGACAAGGAGCGCAGGAATTTGATCCCAGAAGGGAGACTCAGAGACCTGCCTCCCACCCCCTTGGCCAGCGGCTCCGCAGCCCCAGGGCTCCTTTTGACGTCAGCCTTAACCAGGAGCTCCTGCCCCCTGCCGGAACCTGCTCGAAGGCTGGCATCGCCGAGGGAAGGCCCCCATCTGCTGGTGAGAGTCGGCATCACAGCCCCAGGCGAGCCGCTGGAGACCCCTTCAGCCTGGCGGCCACCCACCCCCACCCCCCCCAGGAAGCCTCTCCCGACCTCCCAGCAGCCACCGTCTGATGTTTTGCTTGCTCAGGGGTGTGCTCACAATAGTCCAGGTAATAGGCTTACCCCCAGCCTCGCCAAGATAGGAGATTCTTCATTGTGGACTCTGCCAGGCTCTCTCTAACTTGTCCTGGGAAAATTCCAGAGAGTTCTCCTTCCACTGTCAAGGAACTTGGTGGATTCGTCTCCCGATTCCTTTCCTCTGCACCATTTTCCCTGTTTCTCCATTGGGACAGGTGGCCAGGGTCACCAGGACAGGTCAACAGTATCTGCAAAGCACCTGAAAGATGTCTCTGGAGCCAGTCTCTCCTCTCCTAGCAAGGACGAAGTGCCAGACACTGCTTGGTGCTCAGAAGCTTCTCCAGAGACGCTGTTTCATGCCAGTCTCCAGACCCCTGGTGGCAATTGTGATTCCACAGAGGCCAGGAATGATTACTTCATATCCTTGCCCTGACCGAGGCCCTCCAGCTTACAGGGCCTCGAACTTGGTGGGATACAGAGAGCTCGTGAACAATGCAGGTGGCCCAGACCCACCCCCAGGATTCTGATTCAATAGACGCGGGGGTGGAAGCCAAGGATCTCTTTTAGCAATCAGACCAGGTGATTCCAGGAGCAGGTGAGTCAACTTACCTTAAGGCAACTTACCTTAAGGAGACACAGGAGTAGCTAATTTATGTCTTCACCAGGCCATAGGAAGGTAGGTAGGATTGTCATTCCATTGGACAAACAAGGAACCAAACTCAAGACAGCGACCAGCCCAAGGTCACACAAGGGCAAGGGGCAGGTCTGGGAATTAGCCAGCCACTGTAAAATTCTCAAGCCTGTGCTTTTAACCCTATGCTTTTTATAAGGCTATGCATCGGGAGGGGGAGCAAAAATCCAGCTTGGGGAAGGGAGCACTGACTTCTCTTGTAATGTTTCCACCCTCAAGGGGGGGCTTGAGATCTGGAGAGAGCAGTAGGGTAGAGGTGGAGGACAGAGGCCAGGGGCACGGATGTGTGGGTAGCAAATATTGAACTTGGGGCCCTCGAAGGCCTGCGACCGATTCCTGGCCCACATCTACAAGCTGTGTGATGCTGGCCAAATCAAACTACGTCTCTGAGCCTCAGTGTCATCATCTGTCAAGTGGCTGAGAGACCCTGTGCTTGGAGCCGTAGCTGGCTCAGGTGCTGGCCTGACAACTGATGGGTGACCTGGGTGAGTCATGGCTCTTGCTGAGCTCCATCTGTGCACAAGAGACCGTGAGACCTGCCCCACCCACCTCAAGACGCATTAGAAGAGGGAATGCAATGATGCGTGTGCAAGGATTTGATGGAGATGAGAAGTAGTCCATAGATGGAAGCTGTGATTTTAATTTTAATTCTAGGCCACGTGCAATACCAAGAAAACTCTTCACGGCCCTCTTGTAAGTTCAACATGGAGACGAGGAGAGGAGACCTGATCAGGGTCTGCAGGGGTTCTCTGTGTCCCCTCCTCCTCCAGGAAGCCCTCCCGAATGCCCCAGGCTGGGATGGGGGCCCCTTTCTGAGCTCTCAGTACACCCAGAACTGGCCCTTTTCATTTCTTGGAGTTGTCCATTTTCTTCTCCATCTCCTCCACCAGGCTGCACCCCCTCCCTGCCCTCCATAGCAAGGCCTGTGTAAAATTCACTTCGGCATCCCCAGACCACGAGTTCAACCAGTGTTGGTGAGGTGATGGCATGGATTTCACCTCCTAAGGAGGTTCTACTTGCTCCTTTCTCGATAAGTTTCCTTCAAAGAGTAGAAAGTCATTTCTTCCCCTTTTTAGAGAAAGTGTTTAAGGGAAAAGACAGAACTCTGGGCTCTTCCTCCCACCCCTCTGCAATATTTGGATTTGGGCAGGGACCATCTTTGGCATCTCCTGCCACCTCCTGTTTTGCTTCTTCCAACTCAAACCTCCTTCCTAGAAAATGTTTGCCTCTCACTCCCCGTTGAACTTGTCTGTCCGCCTCCCCAGCCCTCGAGGCCTGGTTTCTGGCTCAGCTAGGATGTAAAACCAGATGAACAGTTGGCCTTCAAGGTAATATATTTACATCCACACCCACTAGATGGCTGAAGTAAGGAGGACAATAACAAGTGTTAGCAAGTTTGGAGACAACTTAGAGTCCTCCTACACTGCTGATGGGAAAGTAAAATGGTGCAGCCACTTTGGAAAATAGTTTGGTGGTTCCTCAAAATGTTAAACATAGAGTTACCATATTACCCACCAATTCCACTCCTAGGTATATAGAAAAAAAAAAAAAAAATATATATATATATATATATATATATATATATATATATATATATCCATGTGTGCCAGTTTGGATGTATTATGTCCCCCAAAACACCAATACCTTTGATGAAATCTTGTGGGGGCAGATGTATTAGTGTTGATTAGGTTGGAACTTATTGATTGAGTGTTTACATGGAGGTACTAGCCCAGAGTTTTCCTCGAGAAGCTGACACAGAGACATTTTGGAGAATGCCGTTTTGAAACGCAGCCTGGGAGCAAGCAGACACCAGCCATGTGCCTTCCCAGCTAACAGAGGTTTTCTGGATGCCAATGGCCTTTCTCCAGTGAAGGTGTTGATGCCTTACCTTGGACACTTTATGGCCTTAAGACTGTAACTTTGTAACCAAATAAACCCCCTTTATAAAAGCCAATCCATTTCTGGTATTTTGCATAACAGCAGCATTAGCAGACCGAAACACCACGCAAAAACTTGTGCATGAATGTCAATAGTAACATTATTCATAATAGCCAAAAAATGGAACCAAACCAGAAGCCCAGCAGCTTCTGAAGTATGACTAAACAAAATGTGGTATATCCATACAATGGCACATTATTTGACAATTAAAAGGAACAAAGAACTGATACATGCAACAACCTGGGTAAAACTTGAAAACGTTATGCTGAGTGAAAGAAGGCAGTCACAAAAGGGTAAATATTGTGTGTCTCACTTATGTGAATTTTGTCTAGAATGGGTAAATCTATAGAGACAGAAAAGAGATTAGTAGTTGCCTAGGGCTGGGGGGACAGTGCAATGGGGAGTGACTGCTAATGGGCATGGGATTTCTTTTTGGGGTGATAAAAATGTTCTAAAATGGATCAGGGTGATGGTTGCACAACTCGGTGCATATACTAAAAACCATTGGTTTCTCCTTAAGTGAGTAAATGGTATGGTATGTGAATTAAGTCTCGAAAAAGCTGTTAAGAAAATATATTTTTATGTGCAATCAGGGGAGGCCTTTCTAGTCTTAGTGAAAAAGGCTTGGCTTAATGGTGAACACTATGACACTGTGGCTGCAAGTGGGAGAGTCATTTGAAGGCAGGGAAGTTTTATGCATTTCCACAGTGAGCTTCCTCTCCAGCTCTGGTTTCTCCCATTGCTTGCATGGAGCACACAGGGACCCCCAGCCCACCAGCACAGATATCCCCCAAACGGAAGAAATAAAACACAGAAACCAGAATGATCACTCCCACACGTTTTCCTTAAAATCGCTCTTCACACTTTTATTGTTAATTTTCTTCACATGGCAGATACAGAACTGTCATCTTCTGGGATCCAAACCCACGCTCAAAGACCATTATAAAACTACCCTCCCACACACGTGCACGCTTTCATTATTGGAACACTCGTATCGATTCTTGTGACAGTTCGAGAAGAGTTGAAGGGTGAAGCACATTTTGCACCTGCAAAAATGAGTATCCGCCAAGCCCCCAATGGCATTTTCTGGAATTCAGCACTGGCTGAAGGTGACTTTCAAGTCTTTGGGTTTGTGACCTTTTCCTCGAGAACTGACAGGTCGGGGTACGGATCATGAGCACTAACACTTAGGGACAAAATCTTTCATTGTTAGAATAAGGAGCAGCCACAATTGTTCATGCTTGTGAGGGTTCATTTTGGCAGAGAGCAAAAGGATTCCAGTTTGGGGAAATGAAAAACAAACAGCCATTTGGCTGGGTGGGAAATATGGAAACAGGGACAAAGGCCAATGATCAGCATTTTTCTGCCCATGTGAGGGTCTCGTGAGACCCTTCTCCTGGACCAATATTGGACCCCATGTTGCAGCCAGTCTTTTAATTAAATAACACACGTTATAAAACTTTACAAATGGGGCATTTACAGTCAGGGGCATAAATACGTGCTTTCAAAAGCTTCTATGTACATATTTATAGACTTGCAAGATCAACCGTAGTAGCCCTGAAAAAAAATCCCTTTATTTTGTGATGACCCATACTCTTCAAAGCTCTGCCTTCCACTTTGGGTTTTATCATCACTGTTAAAAATGGGAGCCGAGAAAATGGCACCAAGCGGTCTCATTCATCCTTTTCTGGGGTCTGCCCCAAAGGCACAAAACCCAAGAACTTCACTGAACTGGATCCAAACTCCTAGCTCAGCTCACCCGTTTCTCCGAGACATGGACTGTTTCACCCAAGAGCGGGAGGCAACCCCATCATTCCCTGGCGATTTATGTCCTCTGAAAATCGAGTCTGAAAATCTTTTCTTCTTCCCCCTTTGCTTTTAAATCCTCCAATTTTTTGCCTTTCGTTTCCCTTTGCTGCTAATTAGAGAAGCTCAGATGCTAAAGGTGGTCCCACCACGCGAGGCAGAGAAAGGTGTGGAGACGTCCCCTGTGCCCCCACCCCCACTGCCACCCTCCCCATCTCTCCCATGGAGGAAGCAGATCTATAAATGGGGACAGGTCGTTCTCTGAGATGCACCTGCTTTGGGGCTCTCTGCTGAGGCTCTAGAGCAATGGACTGACTCAAATTTCAACTCTGGAAATGTCTCAAGAGCCAGCAGCTCAAGTTGCTTAGGCAAGGGTGGTTTTCCAAGGGCCGAGGCCCGGGAATGTTCCGGCAAGGCTCCAGCCTGCTCTCTGCTACTGATTCCCAGAGAGGTGTGGGGAGAGGGAGGCTGGGTTGTGGGTGGTAACGAGGGGAGACTTGGCCTCCTCCTGCAGGCCTTCTGCAGGTCAGACCCAAGTCCCCGCCACGGCGAAAGACAACTCCAGAAGCCAAAAGCAGGATTAAGGGGCTCTTGAAAAATTGCATAGTAGGAGAGGCCACACCCCAACACAAAGGTTGAGCTGCAGACTGCATCCCAGGGGCTGCCCCCAGCATCGTCCCAGAGGGCAGCGTGGAATCAGCTGCCTACCCACCTCCCTGGGGTTCGGGGCCCCTCTTTGAAGACCACCACACATGCACACGCGCGTGTGCACACACACACACACTCCCTCCCTTTCTCGCTCAGGCTCACAGGACTGGAAGAGGGCAGGACTCCGTGAAGGGCGGATGGCCAATCCCTTTGGCTTCACTGGTCCCAGGTCACTTCCGGTGCTGAGGAGGAAAAGAAAATAAAAATAATAAGATATTCAGTGCCTGCCGTGGGTTGTTCATGCATCATCTCACTTTCTTTGTTTAAACTATTTATTGAAGGAGACCATATAGCCAGGAAAAGGCACAGCTTGATGGATTTTCAGTCAATACACTGTGAAGCAGCCTACATCCCTGGCCTGGTGCCATAGGCATGGATGTTTCTCAAGGGTCCGAGTGGGAACCACAAAAGAACACCATCTTGCCATCTCCCACCTGAGAGGGGCCGTGGGACGGACCACCCAGGGCTGCAGGGGAGGGAGAGGTTGGGAGAGGCTACCCCAGAGGACAGCATTCACACCAGGGAGATGGGCAGGGGGCACTCCCCACCCCACCCCTGGGACGCTCTGAAGAATCGGTCCAGTACTGGGTGACTGCCTCTTGGAGGGCACCAAAGCTGGCTGGTCTTAGCCAAGGGAGCAGCTAAAGCCGAGAGGAGGATCCCAAGAGCAGCCAGACAAGGGAGGTGCCGCTCCCCTCTCTCAGCCTCCCTGGGCTCCGTCCACTTTTACACCCTTGGGTCAAAGTCCAGCTGGCCCCATGGATGGGAAAAATGGGAAAGAAACAGGATGTGCAATGGAAGTCTCACATTGTACTGGACAGTGCAGTCCTTTTTTATACCCAAAAGTGACCAGGAAATGGGTCCCCGACCACCCTGAAAAGCTGGAGCAAAGAAAATTACAAAGGCCTGGCTACCTTCTTGGAATGGCCAGAGGGGGAAACCAAGGAGAACAAAAATTCAATGTCTCAGCAAATTACCCAATTGCATTCACTCCTAAGGACACCAACATGGCAACATATACATCATTTCCCAGTCCTTCTCTAGGAGATGCAAAACTCAGAAAACCAATGGTCTTGAAATCATAGGAAAAAATCCAATATCTTAGAAAAGGACTTAAATACATAAGGATCAGTGTTCTTGGGAACAACTAGAACATTGGCAAACCTCAAGGTTACACATGATGCTATGGAGACCTAGACATTATTGACTATTTCTGAGTTTGTCTACTGTAGCTACTCACGAACTCACTGTAACTGCTGCTATGGATTCAGGTAACCAAAGCCAAGAGAATCATGTTCTGAGAAGGCCACAGATTGGCACAGGATGTGGTGCTTTATACCCCAGTGCTCTGGCTCTTCCTAAAAATGGACATCCTGCTGCCACCAAAAAGAGGGTCTACTCTATGGGCTGCTTCGTCAAACAGTTGAAAGCAGTGGTGGTTCCTCTAGTCTAGTCATTGGAATATTTCATGGTTGACAGCATTCTGCAGATTAATCTTTTCTGGGCCCTGCAGAATGCCTGACACCCAGGTGGCCCTTGACAAGCGAGCGTGTCCCTCTTTCTCTCCTTCCCACCCACTCCCAAGACCCAAGCCCAGGCCCGAATGGTGCCAGAAGCCACTCCGTCAGGCCTCGTACCTGTCAGAGAGCAGGTGAAGTAGCTATTCTTTGAAGAAGGGTCCTTGGCACTGGGCTGCCCCCGAGGCCTTGACCTTCCGACACTGCCTGGTGACATACGGGGCTGCGGGTGGGGAGCATCGGGACGCCAGGCGGAGACTGTAGCTGTGTGGGAAAAGGTACAACACACGTCGTCACCAGGGGCCCTGCCAGGGAGTCCCGGTCGCCGCCTCCCAGGCCCAGGATGGCACCGCCTGGCCCCCTCGGGGGAATGGCATTAGCCAGTGGAAAGCCAGCTTGAACAGCCAAGGTGAGCGCTGCCAAGCTCCATCCACCAGGCGGAGAGAAAGCGCCCACCGGCTCGGTCTCTGAGACACTAGGGTGAGCAGAGCCCCCCTGGGCGAGCCAGAAGGAACTAGCTGTTGCTGGGTAAAGACAAAATGGCTCTACCATCCTCCATCTCCATCTCCCACCTGCCTCCCCAGGCAGCACCAACACAGGTGAGAGGGAAGCAAGAGGACAGGTGGCTTCTGGGCAGAGTTGCACAGCACCTGCCTTTCAGGAAAGAGAAAGGGCCAGGCCCTCCACGCCACGAATTCCCACACTCAACCCCCACCGTGGGCCTCATGTGGGCCGGCACTGGGCCAAGCGCTTTCATGTCAGGATGTGACTTCCGCAAGATCACACACAAGGAATGGCCCAGGAGAGAATGCAACCAAGGATCCTTTGACATGGTTTGACCTTAGTTGCTACCTCAGCTCATTAACTTGGGCTTGTCTTTCAGAATAGCTTTAAAAAAAACAATTTATAAGACGGAGAACACAGATCCCCATTGCCCCCCTTACTTCACCAGCTAAGTTGGACTCATCTTTAGGTCTTGGCTGAGATACCACCCCCTCCGGGAAGATTTCCTTCTTTAACTCTTGAATGAGGTGTCCTGACTGTGGGTTCCCACTCCCCCACTGCACTTCTCTGCCACAGCACTTGCTACACTGAATTGCAATCACAGAATAAGGCATCCGCCTCCCTTGTGAGCTATAAGATCCCAAGGTCATAAGAGAATTGATAACAGATACTCAAACATTTTTTTTTTTGCAGATTTTATTGAGATACAGTCACAAACGATATATTCCATCCGAAGTGTACAGTGTCTCACAGTATCATCAGTTGTGCAATCATCACACTCAATTTTAGAACTTTTCATTGCTCCAAAAGAAAATTAATAGATAGACATGCACACAAAAAAACCCAAAACATCCCATATCCCTTATCCCCTCCTATTATTGACCCCTGGTATTGTTACTGTTGATGAAAGAACATCAAGGTGCTACTGTTAACTACAGTCTGTAGCCTGCAATAGGTAATTTTCCCCATATACCACTCTGTTCTTAATTCTGTACAAGTGTTGTACATTTGTAGCAATTCATGCAAGAACTTATTTATATTTGTAGTGTTAATCCGTGACATACATGACTTTAAACAACTGCTTTCAACCAAATTCACCTACACTAAGGCACTATTACTTATAATCCCAATAACGAGCTACCATCACCCCTATCCATTCTCAAACATTTAAGTTCAACTTTGTTAACAATTCTGTACATATTAGGTAACCACTCCCCCTTCTCTAACTTCTGCCTATCTCTAGGCACCCTATAGTCTATGTTTTAAGACTCTCTAACAGATATTTGTACACCAATGTTCACAGTGACATTATTCACAATTGCCAAAAGGTGGAAACAACCCGAGTGTCCTTCAAGAGATGAATGGGTTAAAAAAAAAAAATGTGGTGTATATACGTTCAATGGAATATTATGCAGCCATAAAAAGAAAGGAAGTGCTGACATGTGTAACAACACAGATGAATCTGGAAGACAGTGCTGAGTGAAAGAAGCCAGACACAAAAGGACAAATATTGCATGATTTCATTTACATGAAATCTCCAGAAAAAGCAAATTCATAAAGACAGATAGTAGACTCGAGGTTACTAGGGATGGGGGGTGAGGGAGATGGGGAGCTAATGCTTAATGGGTACAGAGTTTCTCTTTGGAGAGACGAAAGAGTTTTGGTAAAGGATGGTGGTGGTAGTAACACACCATTGTGAATATAATTATTACCACTGAATTGCATACTTGAGCATGGTTAAAAAGGGAATTTTATGTTGTATATATGTTACACCAAAAGACAATACAATCAAATAAAAGATCCCAAGATCAGGGCCTTTGTCTTGTTTGTGGCTGCATCCCCAGGTTGGCACCACAAAATAAATATTTGTTGAAGAATAATAACACATATGGCACTAACCATGTGCCTGGAACTGTGCTAAATATTTTACATGTATCAACTGTCTTACTCTTCATACAACCCAACAGGGTGGATCCTATTATTATCCCTATTTTACAGGTGGGGAAACTGAGGCATGGAAACTACTGTCTCTCTAGATAGAAGAATGGAATGCAGGTAGGGCCTGAGGTCAAGAGAGGTGGAAGGTGAGGTGGGACAGGAAGGCAGGAAAGGCAAATGTCTCTGGGACCCTCACCTGCTTCAGGTGTTTGCCCAGAGCTGGCTCTGCCCAAGGGAGTAAGAAGTGGGAATGAGGTCTGTCTCAAAGCTGCCAAATGGCAGGGTTAGATTTTGTCCCTGAGGGGACACTGGGCAATGCCTGCAGACATTTTTAATTGTCTCAACTAGAGGGTGCTACTGGCATCTAGTGGGGAAAGGCCAGGGGTGTTGCTAAACATCCCACAGAGCACAGGACGGCCCCACCACGAAGAATCATCCGGCCCCAAATGTCAATCATGCAAGGTTGAGGAGTCCTGTTGCAGATAATAAGGTCAGCACCCGGTAGCCCTCTATAGATACCTATTAAAATAAATCTCCTCTCACCAACCAGAGCAAGATGCAAGGCAAGTCCCAATATGGTACAGAAAACAAAGACCCAATGCCCATCCATCAGCCTGGCCCCCAAGCGGGGTCATGAGGCCCCCGAGGATGCCTGTGGGGGGTTATCTCTGCAATGAGTGGCCATCTGGTCCCCCAGCGTGAGCACGGTCCTCCTGGCCAGGAGACCCAACCATGGGAAGATACAGGTGGCCTTGAGGCTTCCTGGAAACATGGACACGTTGGACTCTTTCCCCATTGGGAAACAAGGAACTATCCTGGCACATCCAAGGGGCTCAATGTCGGTTGAACAACAAGTAAAATAATGCCCCCTTCTCTGCAGGAATGTCTGCAGGATGAGCTGCAGCGTCGGAGACACACCTGCCCCACATCATCAGTTTGCGTTTTCTCCCTCCCTATATTACCAGCTCCACCAAACGAAAGGAACACCCCCCAACCTCACAGCCCTCTCTGGCTCTGGGGCATTTCTCTGCTCCCTTTGGCAACAGTTGCACCCTCAGGGTCTCCTGCTGCCTGACCCCATGGAGGACAGCAGCAGATGACAGTCATATGCCCTTCTGATCACCAAATGCTTTCTCGTCCCTTATCTCTTATCTCTGGACCTTCACAGGAGCCCAGGAGGTAGGAAGAACAAGCACTTTCATCCCCATTTCACAGAGGAGGAGACTGAGGCTCAGACAGACGTGGAGACTTTCCTAGGCTCACCCAGCAGACAGGGAGCAGAGCCCAGGCATTTCAGCTCTGTGGTCCATGATTTTTTTCTGGAACATCTGGTCACCAGTAAGTGTTTCCTGCTAGGACTGGGGCGGAGACACCCTGTAGGATGGTCTCATTGCTGACCATGAAGTCCTTTCACTGGTCAGGGGACTCCCAAGAGCCCAGTGGCCACCTGGAAGTGAGAAGCCAAGAGCCAAGGAACACTGTCTCTGGAACTAGGTCTTTCTCCAGTCTGAGGGTATGGTGGCCATCGACATGCAGAGACCTGACAACTCTTGGTTCCAACTCACTAGCTCTGAGCTCACCAACTGCAAAATGGGACACCAATTTCATAGAGCTGTGATGATTCAATTTAGAGAAGGCTCTTAACACGGTAAAGGTGGGTACTGAAAAAATTAGCAGTGCAGTGTTTTGATTATGGCAGTTGGGTGGGGGACAGGAGGGACCTGTGAGTGGGTACATGCCATGAAGTGACAAGCCCCAGAGAAGGCAGCACTACAGTTAGTGACTTGGGTATGAGTTCCAATTCTCACACCCAGCAGCTGTGGAACCCAGAATAAGTCACTCCCAGCCTCAACCTGGATCTCCTCATCTGTAAAATGGAAACAATCCCTGCTGACCTGCAGATCTTGGAGACAGGGTGTGAGAGCATTTTGCATTCTAAGTGAGCCCATGAAAGATGTTTATAGCAAATGTGATGACTTAGAGCACCAGGGCGAGCCGGGGCCCTGACGTGTTGCCAAAGAGTGAATGTCAAGCAGAGCTTCTGTGCTTTGACCCTTGGGTCAAACCTCTGACCCAAACCCCTGCACAGGGGTTGTGATAGTGAAGTTCATGTGCCAGCTTGGCTGGGTTATGGTGTCCAGCTGTTTGGTCAAGCGAGCACTGGTCTGATTGTTATGGTGAGGATATTTCCTGGATTTAAATCATTAGTCAGTTGATTGCATCTATGGTTGATTATATCTACAAGCAAAAAAGGAGATTGCCCTCAGCAATGGGAGAAGTCTCATCCTATCGGTTGAAGGCCTTAAAGGGAGCACTGATGATTTCGGCAGTCAGAATGAAGAATTTTTCTCTCTACATCAGCCGGCCAACTTCTCCTAGGAAATTCATCAAAACCTTCATCAGAGTCCCCCAACAGGCAGCCTACCCTAGGGAATTCAGACCTGCCAATCTCCATGGTCACATGAGTCAATTCCTATATAACAAATCTCATAATAGTTTCATATATATCTCTCCTGTTGATTCTGCGTCCCGGAGAACCCTAACCCAGATATTTAACAGGCCTCTCAATTACCACAGCCAAATGGGACATGATGTGTGCTCCTCTTGCCCTGCACACAGCATCTGAACCTGGGCCTCTCCTCTGGGCACCACCCCATCCTCAGCCTCCTGCCGATGACTCACAGACACCCATGTTCAGTCCACACCTACCTCTGAGTGCCAGACCCATTTATCCATCTCTGTGCCAGTGTGGCATCTTCCTCTCTGATCTCAGAGGCACTTTAAATAAACTCAGGTCCTGATCCAGACTTATGACCCCCATCGACCCCTGCTCCTTTTCTCGGTGAATGACACTGTGTCCATCCCCAGATGAGTCCACGTGGGCCCTCCCTCTCCCTCACGGTCAGAGGCCACCTGACACTGGCTCTGTTGCTTTCCTCCCTCCCTTCCACGGCCTGGTCTCCTGCGAGCTTCCTCACTGGCCTTCTCCCTTCCACTCTGATTCCCTCCCACCTGTTCTGCAGAAGAGCAACCTTCCCGAAAGGCAAATTGGACCATGACATGCCCCTGCTTCCCCGATCAACCCCACAGCTCCCAGGATGGGAGACCAAGCTGCCCAGCTCACACAATCTGGCCCCTTCTGGCCTACCCGGCTCCGGCTCCCTCTCCTCGGCAATTGTTACTCCAGCTACACTGGGCCTCTTCCAGCAGCCCTGGCTGCTCACTGGATTCACCTGGGGAGGTTGCAAATCCCAACGGCCAGGCTGCAAGCCACACCCATGAAATCAGAATCTCTCGGGGTGGGATCAGGCATCAGCATCTCAAAGCATCCAGTGAGGCCAAGGTCAACCCAGATCAAGAACCACTGCTCAGAAGAGCCTTCTGTGACTGCCCTCATGAAGTAAAATGGCTCTTGATCATGTTCTCATTGTGCATGGCCCTCCAACTGTTGCAGTTTTGTGTGTGTCTGTGTGATCGTTTGAAGAATGCGGGTCTCTCCAGGAGACCATATTGTCCCTGACAGTGGCACTGGGCTGGATTTTGCTCATCATTGTATCCTTAGCATCTAAGTTTGAGTGGGTGAATAGTAGGTCCTCAAAATTTAATGAATGAAGAAATGAGTGATTCTAGAGTCCACGATGTTCCCACCATACGGGTTTTCTCAAACACTAAGCAGTCTGCAGCCGTTTAGTGCAAGGTCAAACAGATGGACTTAAGAGGCCCCCAAGCACATCCCCTCCCTGATGGCCCAGTAAAATGAATGACATTCATAACCCTAAATCCAAGGCACCAAGAAAGGATGGGCCAAGTCCAGCACAAACTGTTTAACAGGCAGGGAAGTGCATCATCGCTTTTATTAGATGTCCATATAAAATGGTTTAACGTTTTAAAAATAGTTGTGGGGTTGGAAGGGCTGTGCTCAACACTGCACAGACTTTGCTCAGAGCTGCACATCTGCTTGGCAGAATGCTCCCCACTGCCTCCCCTACTCTTCAGCTCTCTGGAATCTTCACCTAAATGGAACAACAACAACAAAAAAGTCATGGATGTTTGAAGTAGCGTGGGACCTCACAGACTTTCATCCCCCAATCTTTACAGGTGGAGAAGGAATGTGCAAGAGAATATATATAAACAAGGAGTCCACACGTGGCTCTTAGTCAGGACTAATAAATGGTGGACCTCATCGCGTCGTCTCCTTGGTATCCTAATTCCTCGATGGTCTGAAGGCACCCCAAGGGCAGCGTCCATTCTGTCCTGGCACCTGAGGACACATCGTTCTTTCATTCATCATTTTGTCATTTCTTTCATCGTCATTCCTGTGGTCCATTGCTCTGCACCAGGGACTTTGCACATGCCGTTCTCCAAAGGAAGCTGTTCCCCGGGGAATCATGTGGCTCCCCCCTTCCCTCCAAGCATTTGCTCAAATGTCTCCTTCTCAATGGATCTTCCCTAACCACTCTATTTAAAATGGCAAATCCCCTCTCCCGAAACTCCCAGACACCTGTACATTTTATTTTATTGTACTTAGCAAGATCAACATACTTTATATTTACTTTGTTTGCTTGTTTGTTGTCTTGCTAGTAAAGCCCCGTGAGGTCAAGGATTGGAGGCTGCTTTGTCACTGACGTCCCCCCAGCACTTAGACCACTGCCCGGCACACAGTAGGTATTCATTAAATGAATGAATGGTGTGTCTACCATGTGCCAGGTGCTTTGCCAAGGGGAGCTTTGGTGAAGAAAATATGTTGAGTTCTCGGTCTTGAGCAGTTTCCCTGTGATTTAGTTAATCTAGAGAGGAAAAACGCTCAGCATCTCCGAGGAAGCTTGGTGCCAGTGCCTGGTGGAGACCCAGGCCACTGTGCTCTTGCTCAGTCCCCACTGGTTTCCCATAAAGGAGATTCCAGATACACGGAAATAAACATGACAAGTTGCAACTGAAGAAGCAGGAAGGTCACCCCCACCAAGGAGCTGCACTCTCCGGCTGGAGCTGTTGTTGCTCTCCCTTCCCCCTCTGACACCCACCCATCTCAGACTCTTTTTTTTTTTTTTTTTTTCTCCGTCCCACGATGCCAGGTCTACATTCCTCCCTGGGAGTCATATTCCACGTTGCCAGGGAGATTCACTCCCCTGGGTGTCAGACTCTTATCTTAAAGCCCCAAGCAGTCAAAACCATCCAGGAAGTGCTCCTGGGGGTTTTGGCACAGGATCTTCCTGGGAGAGTCAAAAGCTCCCATCCATCGTCATTCCTATGGTCCCTTTTTCTGCACCAGGGACTTTACACATGCTGTTCTCCCGGGAATCACGTGGCTCACCCCTTCCTTCTCACCTTCCCCCCCACCTGGCAAGGTAAAGATTTAATGAGTGAAAGGTTCTAGCTCAAGTCCCAGCAGAGAGCAATGAAAGGGCGCTGGAAGGATTTGCCTGAGGGTTGTTATCTTTGCCTGGGATGTCTCCCACAGCCTAGGCTCGAGGGGCAGGGGGCACCCTCACCTCAAGTGGGTTTTCCTGGTGCTTGACCCTCACCAGCTTTGGGGAGTTGGGGAGAAGGTGACACCCCAGAGCAGAGGCCAGCACCTAAGCCTCTCGTCTCCGGAGCTTCCCTGGGGACAGGGGTCAACTGGGACGACAGAGATGAACTGGAGCAAAATCAATCAGTCAGTCGGAGAATGGCTAAATACAAAATGGGCAAAGGATAGCCAATCATTGAACAAATAATTTAAGGACAGAAGCAATTCACAGAGAAATACAAATGCCAATAAATATGAAAAGACACCCAAGGCTCCACTTCCACTGGTTAGATTGGTGACGGTGAGGAAAGCGGTGACGGTGAGGAAAGCATTGACGGTGCTCAGTGCCGCAAAAGGGGTGGGGAGCAGGCTAACCTGCTGGTAAAGGGGCACGTGTTGACACACAAACACAGCACAGCTTTGCCAGCCCAGCGCCTGGCCCTCGGGATCAGCCTTCACATGGAGCAGGCAAACACACAGAGAGGAACATGCAGGAGTCTCCCTGCACCACTAACAGGGGCCAAAGGTCCATCCACTGGAGACTGGCTACAAAAATCACACACATCCACCCACACCACAGACTATGATTTGTCCTCTATACTTTATAATATGTATATAGTTTGCAGGCACATGTAAACACACCATTTTTTTTTGAACAGAAGACTGCATTACTTTTTAAATCAGCAAAACTTAAAGAAAAATCTATACTGAGAAGAGGAAAAATAAAGAAGAGGAGAAATAAAAGAAGGAACTGAAGAAAGAAGGAAACCGAGATCACAGCCTCCCAGAGTCTTCTTAGAGATCAGTCGGTTCCTTCATTTTAATAGATGGGAAGAGGAGGTCCAGAGAGGCCAAGGGATTCCCCCAAGGTCACACAGCCATTGGGTCAGAGTGTGATGTAAAGTAGTTTTCTGACTCCCACCCAGTGTTCCTTTCCTTCCCCCACGAGGGGCAGATGGGGAGAAGCTCCACTGGATCTGCACAGGCTGGTCCCCCAGGGGCAGAGTCTGAGATGGGTGGGTGTCAGAGGGGGAAGTGAGAGCCACAACAGCTCCAGCCCAAGGGTGCAGCTCCCTGGGGGGGATGGCCTGAACTGTACAGCCCGCAGGCGCCCTTCAGAGACACAGCAGCTCCAGCTAAGCCTTTGGTTGGTAGACTTGGTGCTGAGTTTAAGGTCCTCCTCAGGGCCTGTGAGGCAGCAGTGCATGGTGAGCTGCAGAAAGGGGCCACTGGGAGGGAATCCCGTGCTGCTCCCTGCTAGTGGTGTATCCATGTAACCTCCCTGTGCCTGTTTCCTCAGCATAGTGGGGATGACAGTTTCTACTTCAGAGGGTTACGTGAGGATTAAGTGAAATAATCCTTGTAAAGACCAGGGCACAGTGCCTGGCTCATACGTCAGGGAGAAGACCCATGACGACAATGGTGCTTACATGGCGGGGGTGCTAGTGGAGGAGATGGAGAGGGTGGTAGAAGAGGTGATGGTGACGGTGGAGGGGATGGAGAGGGTGGTTGAGGAGGTGGTGGTGATGGTGTAAGGGATGGGGTAGGTGGTGGTAATGGTGGAGGGGATGGAGTGGGCTTAGAAGATGTGGTGGTGATGGTGGAGAGGATGGAGTGGGCTTAGAAGATGTGGTGGTGATAGTGGAGAGGATGGAGTAGGTGCTGGTGAAGGTGGAGGGGATGGAGTGAGTGGTGGAGGAGGTGGTGGTGATGGTGTAGGATGGGGTAGGTGGTGGTGATGGTGGAGGGGATGGAGTGGGTTTAGAAGATGTGGTGGTGATGGTGGAGGGTGTGGAGTAGGTAGTGGAGGAGGTGGTGGTGATGGTCGAAGGGATGGAGTGAGTAGTAGAAGACGTGGTATGATGGTGTAGGGGATGGAGAAGGTGGTAGAAGAGGTGGTGGTGATGGTGGAGAGGGTGGAGTAGGTGGTTGAGGAGGTGGTGGTGACGGTGGAGGATGGGGTAGGTGGTGGTAATGGTGGAGGGGATGGAGTGAGTGGTGGAGGAGGTGGTGGTGATGGTGTAGGATGGGGTAGGTGGTGGAGGAGGTGGTGGTGATGGTGAAGGGGATAGAGAAGGTGGTAGAAGAGGTGGTTGTGACGGTGGAGAGGGTGGAGGAGGTGGTGGTAATGGTGGAGGGGATGGAGTGGGTTTAGAAGACGTGGTATGATGGTGTAGGGGATGGAGAAGGTGGTAGAAGAGGTGGTGGTGATGGTGGAGGGGATGGAGTGAGTGGTTGAGGAGGTGGTGGTGATGGTGTAGGATGGGGTAGGTGGTGGTGACGGTGGAGGGGATGGAGGAGGTGGTGGAGGAGGTGGTGGTGACGGTGGAGGGGATGGAGTGAGTGGTGGAGGAGGTGGTGGGAAGGTGGTGGAGGAGGAGGTGACGGTGGTGGTGCTGGAGGTAATGGTGGTAGCAGTCAAGTGCAGAGCCATGTGCTTTCACAGCTGACTGAACTGTGGGAGCGGTTGGCATCTGGTGACAACTGAGAAGGCAAACAAGACCCCAGGTGGCTGAAAGAGAGGCAGTGCTAATGGGGGGAGGGGTCGTTAGCTATAAGCTAAGTGCTATGTGACAGCTCCCCAACTCTGGGCTGTGCAGAAGCGACCTGAAGCCTTCTGTCTTGGATCACTGGGTCCCTGGGCAATGGTCTTTAAAGGCCATCTCACTTCCTGACCATAAAGCCATACTACAGGTATAGAGAATAGTGCTGACCTCTCTGTCCCCAGGGTGGCAGGTGGACCAAGGGCTCACAGGCACACAGGCAGCTCATTTAAGAACAAAACAAGCCATTTAGCCTCTTTAGGCCTCTCTTCCCTCACCCATAAATGGGCTCAGAGAAACCAGTCTACTGGGCTGGGTTGTTGTCTCAGATGGGATGTTCCCTATGCATAGGAGCCACGGTGGGGGGGGGGTAGGGGGGTAGGAAATGACCAGTGTGCTGTGATGTGATTGCCCTCAACTCCCCACCATTTGGGGAGGCAGAGCCTAGCCCGTGGCCCAGCTCCCGAGAGCCTCTTCATTCAAGTCCCTCTTGCCCAGAACAATGTGAGCACTGGAGATACATCAGAGAGCAAGAGAGACAAAAACATCCGCCTTCTGGGTTCCAGTGGAGACAGACAGTAGAGACATAAACAATAACGAGTAGCACTTCAGGCCTCAGTGATGTGATTGTGATGGAGAAACACGAGGCAGAGGAGAGAGCCTGGGGGGTGGGGCAGGGGTTGCTAGGAGGAGAACCTCGCTGGAGCAGTGGCAGGTGAGCAAGGACCTGAAGAGGTGGGGAGCAGTTCACTTGGATACCTGGGCCTCAAGTATTCTGGGCAATGGGAATAGCAAGTGCAAATGCCCTAGGGTGAGACGTGTCTAGACACCGGGGAGGTAAGAGGGGACCGAGGACAGGGCCTCACAGGCCATGGAGTGAGGCGGGAGCCCTTGCAGGGGTCTCCTTCAGACCATGTTGAGCACAGGCTGTAGGCTGACATGGATGGAACTGGGGAGAGCAGTGAGGAGGCAGCTGCCATTGTCCAGGCGAGAGATAGTGGTGGCTCGAACCACAGTGGCAGCTGAGGAGGTGGAGCGGTGAGCAGCAGTTGGCTTTGGATATATTTTGGAAGGAATGCAGGCAGGATTTGCTGCTGATGGGATGATTTTGATGGGGGGGGGGGGTGGCAAAGAGGCCAGAGTCAAGACTGACTCTAGAGTTTTGGGCCTGAGCATCTAGAAGGATGGTTTCCATTCAAGTGAGGTGGAGAAGACAAAGGAGGAGGAGGCTTCAAGGGGAGAGCAGTTTAGTTTGGGCAGGATTTGAAATACTTACTAGACAGCAGGGGAGATTCAAGTAGGCAGCTGAATAAGGCTAGAGTTTGGGGAAACTCTAACTTTGGGAGTCATTGGCCTCTGGGTGGAATGAACCTGGCACTGGGCGAGACGGCCAAGGGGAGGGGAGGCCAGTGACGAGGGCAGGATGGGAAGGAGCCAGCCCAAGGCGTGTGAAGGAGCAACTGGCGATGAGAGCAGCCCAGAAGAGTGTGGTGTCCCGGGGCCACGGGTAGAAAGCCTTTCATGGAAGAGGGAGGATTAAGAGCTGCTGAGGGTCAAGGATGATGCCAACCGAGATGTGGCCACTGCGTTTGTCAACATCAAGGTTGCCAAACTTGATGTCAGCAGAGTCCGTGCCACGGCCAAGACAAACACCTGGAAGGAATGAGTTCAAGAGAAAAGGGGACAGAGGGACTGAAGGCAGGATGCCAACAGAACCCATCAAAGGGAACAGGGAAAGGGAGGAGGCCCAGGGAAAGTCGGAACTGCCACTTTCAAAGGATGCGTGCTTTCCAGGGCTCCACGGTCCCACCCAGGCCATGGCGGGCATTCGGGGTTGAGACTCCTGCCTGCCCAGGCCACCTCCTCAGCCTTCAGCCTCTTCTTCCTGCACTCTCCAGGAGGGATCTCCCCGAATTGCAATCCACATTGCCCATCAGGCCACAAAGCCTGCCACAGGAGTCTCCCATGACCCTGCAAATTCTCAAAGCACAATTTGTTGGAAGTCAGTGTCTGCCAGAGGTAGAGGAGAGGCAGCAGGCATGGGAGCCAGGGCAAGCAAAGACAAACCCAAGATGGTGCTGAAATTCCCGGGAAGCTGGGTTGAGAGCCCATATGCTGGAGCTGAGTATCCCCTGGCAACTTCCAGGAATGGCTGGCCTCCAAGGCAGGGGCCATCTTCCCAAAGCAGGCAGTCCTCCACGCTCCAGGGAGGTGCCCCCCAGTCAAATGAGGCCCCCAGGCTGGGAATCAGAGGTCAGAAGACAGAGAAGGAAGAAGTGCTGCAGGCCCTGGAAAGAGCACTGGGCCGGGGCTCAGGAGCCTGGAGTTTCCGTCCCAGCTCCATCGCCAACTTGCTGTGTGGCCTCTGGAAAATGCCTCAATGTCTCTGAGTTAGAGTAGTCTTGTCTGTACATCAGAGCGTCAAGCTAGGGGGAAATGCAATTAACCATCACTTACTGAGCACTCCCTATGAGCCAGGAGCTCCTCAAACCCTCCCAGCAGCCTGGTGAGGCAGGTAATGGGATGATCCCCACTTTATAGAGAAGAAGACAGAGGTTCAGAGAGAAACAGAAGCTCCATGTCCAAGTGTTCTCGGTCAATAAGGGGTGTGGCCAAGATTTGAACCCAGGATGATGTGACGCCAAAGTCTCTGCTCTAGGACCAGTGTTAAGTTCCCCTTAATAGATGGAAATCCAAGAGCTCTTTTCACTATTCCAAAGAGATGGGTGGAATTGGCCTTTGGTCCACAATACAGCCGCACAGGCCACCCAAGAAGCCAGGGCTGGAAACACGTCAGCTCAGAGGCCCTGCACCAGAGCTCTCAAACTCGGATGCTCACTGGCATCACCTGGGGAGATGAAAAACTCCTGGTGACCACCCCCCACCTGCAGAGATTCCGATTGGTTTGGGGTGCAGCCCGGGTGTCAGAAATTTCAAAAGCCAACTTCAAGAGCAACTGGCCTGGATCCTTCTATTCAAAGTGTGGTCCCTGGACCAGCAGCATCAGGGACCACACTTGGGAGTGAGTGAGAAATGCAGATGCTCAGGCCTCACCCCAGCCTTTAGGATTCAGAATCTGCATTTTAATAACAGCCCTGGGGGAGTCATTTGTACATTGAAGGTGGAGGAGCACAGGGTTAGGGGACAGTCCAGCAGATAATCTCAAGCGCAGGCAGCGTGGTAGGTGGCAGTGCCTGAGACGGCTCTGGTTATAAACCCTTGGGGAGGGGTCAGTGCTTAGTGAAGTTCTGTAGCTGAAATCTTTCCAGATGTGAGGTGTGGGAAGGGAAACATAAGTGATGCTTGGGGGATGGGGTTAAAGACTGGATAATCGTTGGGGTTCCTTCAGGTTGAGACCCTTGAGTGCTCAGTGTCCCACATGCACTGGCAGGAGTGGTGGTGATGGGGTGATGACAGCAACTCATGCTTGTGGGGTTCATATACACAGGCTGGTAAAAGCGTATGGGTGGTGTTTGCATTTAATCTTCCCTTTTGCCATGCAAGATGGATTATTAGTCCCTTGTTATGGATGAGGAGACAGTAGAACAGAGAGGTTAAGTGACAGGTTTAAGGTCACAAAGAGAGGAGTGAAGAGAAGGAAGAAAGGAAGGGAAGAAGGGGAGGGAGGGAGGAAGGAAAGGGGGGTGGGAGGGAAGGAGTGAGGGAGGGAACAGGGGGCCAGGATTCAGAGCTGAATCTGACTCCAGAGCTTGAGCCAGCCTCTTAGCAGCAAAATTTCCTTCCTTCTGGCCAGTGGGAGGCCATGGGCCCAGTACTGGGTTCCCGATTTGGCACCCAAAAGACCAATGATGCCCCTGCCTTGTATAACTTTTATGCCAGGTTCTGAGGTCTTTGGAGGCCATGAGTTCCCTAGACCTGTTTGGCTTGTTCCATTGGACCAGGAACAAGTCACCCTCATGACTTCCGCCAAGGAATCACCAGTGGGGGACTGTCCTGCTGGGGCAGGAGAGGGGAAGGGCCCCAAGAGACAGGGGCAAGCAAGGTGAGTGAGGCCGCTCAGCAGGCTGTCCTTGGGGAGGAGTTAGGGGACAGACGCAGGAGCCCTGGGAGCAGGTGCCCCAGTCGGTGCTCCCCCAACGAGGGCTCAGTGCCCGATTGGGTCTATTCATTTCTCACCAAAGAGCATACAGCTGGTGCTCACCGAGCAAAGGAACGGCCAACCTAGAGCCAGGCTCCTGAGGCAGGTCAGCCCCCGCATGTGCCCAACTATGTTGCTCAGGAACTTGACCTCGCTCACCAGACCCTCCAAGAAACTGGCTCCCTGTGAGGGGTCCCTCATCGGCCAAGGGCCCACCCAGACCATCGGCCCAACGTCCCCATTTTCACAACAATTCTGCAAACCCAACTCTACAGCCCAACACCCCACCCCACCCCGAATACACACACAGAGACCATTGCCCTCCACTCAGTCCCATGGCTTATGTCCCAGGTTACTCACAGGGCCCCTGTGTGGATATCACAACCACAAGGGACAATCACTGCCCGTGACACAACCAGCATGGGTGGGCAAAGCCCCTGCAGGATGGAGAAGCAGCCCCTCCACTTCCCCGCTCCCCCTCTCTTCCATACTTCCACCTCTCACTATGTTTCTCTCCTGCAATCACCCGGTTCTGGCACGGCCCAAATCCCATTCCTTCTCTTCCCCTTGAATTGAGCTGAAACAGACTGCTTTCTTCAAAAGGAAACTTCTAAGAATGGGAGAGAAGCCAAAAAGAGAACAAGAACAAAATACAAGTGTGTCAAGACTGATGAACATACAAAAAGCAGATTCCCAATCTGAGACAGCAAGGGATTGAGGATCACCTGTAGGATCCAGATGTAAAAACCTATTTCAAATGGTGAAAATCTGTAAGGACATTAAGGCTTAATTATTCTTCCCATTCCAGCCTTTAAGGATTTTCTAGGCCAAAAAAAGTATCAAAGGCTACGTGAACTCCAAGAACAAGGTGAAGAGCTTGGCCCTTGTATGTTTGAAGCTGTTGGGGCTGAGAGTCCCTCACACCTGTATGAACCAGCCCAGGCACCAGGATTTGTAGAACTGGGTGTCAGGTGCCTGAGTGGGAGGATGCTGTAACCTGGGAGCGGGCTCAAGGATGGCAATGATAACAGGCGGCTTCTCTCACAGGGCCCCTGCTCCTACATTGATGGAGAAATTTATGGAGTTCCCAGGGCTCCTTCGCTACCCAAGGCATCTAAAGCAGCTGTCACGGGAGGCCTGGGCATGCCTGGCTGGCACCAACATGGGAGAGGCACACTCGCTATGTGCCTGAGAGTAGTCAGTCAACGGCTTGATGGGCTCTAGCCCTGGAGGCCCCATTCTTAAACGGCAAAGGGGAGGAGGCAGGGAAAGATGATGGCATAAAAGGTGTGGAATTTAGTTAGTCCTCTAGAGCAACTAGGAAATAGCCAGGAAGAACTAGTAAATAGTCTGTAACAACTGTTGGGGGACATCCATGAGTGGTCACACATCGTATACCAGCCTGGAATGGGTGGAATGGCTGAGATCACACAACCAGCACAGCAGGCTGAGTTGCAACACTTCACTGTAGAAGAAAGAAGCAGTCCCTTTGCTGGAGCAAGGGAATGTAGCTCAACCAAGCTCCAACTGTGGTTTTAATTAACAAATTTGGACTACTTAATACAAACTACAAGCACAGATAAGCCTGGAGCAAGTAGCAAAGGAATGTGAGTTTTGTCCAGGCAGAGAGGAGGCAGGGCTGACAGAAAAAAAAAAAAAAAACAAACAAAACATAAATAAATAAAAACAGAGGCTTTTGGAGACAGCTGAGCTCAGAATACTGGAAAACAGCTGTGTTCCAAGAAAAGGGTCACAGAGAAATGGGTACAAACACCAGTTGACCGGCAAAACTGAGCAGCTGGGGACTGGCTCTGAAAAGGGGATTTTGCTCTTTTTCTTTCTTTTTTTTTTTTTTTTTGTCTCATTCTAAGCAGCTCATCAGAGAAAGCCTCAGGCATTCACAATTGTCAGCACCAACCAAGACAAAGGTGAAGTTAACAGAGTCAGAGAGACAAAGGAGGAATTCAAATATTGAAGGTAACTCCCTAAAGGGTGTATCTTCTCTAAGAAAAGGGGGGTGGGACCCAGCTCAAGTGGCTGCCCTCCCTCAGAGAATTCAGACCCCAGGGCCTGGGGAAAAAACAAACAAACAACAAAACAGGAAACAACTTAAGCTTGGCTTCTAGCCAGGACAAGGTTTGCTGAGAATTAAAGGGACCACAACTCTTACACCAGTGGGAAGCTACAGGCTAACAAATGCCACCTGCTGGGCAGGTTAGGAAAAGCACCAAGTCTAGAGGCCTCACAGTAAAGTCTGACAACCTGCTCCTAAGGGAAACTTGATACTTATTATACCTTCCTCCTGAGACCTGAGTCTGTCCAGTCTGGGAAAATCTTATTGGGGTAATCAAGGAAACCAGATGCCTAGACAACAAAAAATTACGAGTCACATTAGGAAAAATGAAGATATGGCCCACTCAAAGGAACAAACTTACACTTCAACTGAGATACAGGAATTGAAACATCTAATTATTAATCAAACAAATCTCCCAAATCAATCCAAAAATTAAATAAATGAGTTGAGAGAAGATATGGCAAAAGAAATGAAGGATATAAAAAAGATATTGGTCAATAAAGCCTTAAAACATGAAAAAAAAAAAAGATATTGGGCAAACATAAGGAAGAACTCAAAAGTTTGAAAAAACAATTGGCAGAAATTATGGGAATGAAAGGCACAATAAAAGATATGAAAAACACAATGGAAACATACAACAGCAGATTGGAATGGGCAGAAAAAAAGATTCATGAGCTGGAAGACAGGACATCTGAAATCCTACACACAAAAGAAAAGAATGGAAAAGCATGAGCAGTGTCTCAGGGAACTGAATGACAACATGAAACACATGAATGTATATGTCATAGCTGTTCCAGAAGGAGGAGAGAAGAGAAAAAGGGCAGAAACAATAATGGAGGAAATAATCACTGAAAATTTCCCATCTCTTATGAAAGACATACAGATCCAAGAAGCACAGCATACTCCAAACAGAACAGATCCAAATAGACCTACACCAAGACACTTAATAATCAGATTATCAAATGTCAAAGACAAAGAGATTCTGAAAGCAGCAAGAGAAAGGTGATCTATCACATACAAGGGAAGCTTGATAAGACTATATGCGGATTTCTCAGTAGAAACTATGGAGGTGAGAAGGCAGTGGTATGGTATATTAAAGTGAATGAAGGAGAAAAACTGCCAACCAAAAATTCTATATCCAGCAATGAGGGAAAGTTTAAAATATTCTCAAACAGACACTGAGAGAGTTTGTGAACAAGATACCTGCTCTACAGGAAATACTGAAGGGAGCACTACAGGCATGTAGGAAAAGACAGGAGAGAGAGGTTTGGAGCACAGTATTGGGTGATGGTAGCACAATAATGTAAGTACACTGAACAAAGATGACTGTGAGTACAGTTGAAAGAGGAAGGTTAGGGGCATGTAGGACACCAGAAGACGAGATAGAAGATAAAGGCTAGGACTGTATAACTTAGTGAAACCTAGAGTGGTCAATGATTATGATTAAATATACAAGTATGTGTTTACGTAGTGGAGAACAAATGAATGTCAACCTTGTAAAGTGTTAAAAATGGAGGGGTATTGGGAAAAAAATACAATCAATGCACACTAGAGTCTACAGTTAACAGTAACATTGTAATATGCTTCCACTAATTATAACAAAGGCAATATACCAAAGCTAAATGTCTATAAGAGGGGGCTACAAGGGAGGAATATGGGATTCTTGGCATTGGTGTTGTCTGACTTTTTTTATTGTATTTTATTTTAATTTTATTTTTTCTTTTGTTGTTTTTTAGTTGTCATTTTGTTCTTTCTTTTTCTTTTTTCTTTTTACTTTTTTCACCTTTTCCCCTTTCTTTGTGGAAGAAATGGAAATGTCCTTATATAGATAGTGTTGGTGAATGCATAACAATGTGATTATACAGGGAACCATTGATTGTTTACTTAGGATGGAATGTATGATGTATGAATAAAACAGTCTAAAAAGTGAACAGAGGGATACAAGTGCTGGAGAAAATGTGGAGAAAGGGATGCACCTAATCACTATTGGTGGGGAAGTCGAATGGTGCCACCCATCTGGAGAGCAGTGTGGTGGTTCCACAGGAAGCTAAGCATGGGGTTGCCATATGGTCCTGCAACTTGGCTACTGGGTATATACTTGGAATAACTGAAAAGAGGGACATAAATGGATATTTGCGCAGTGGGGTTTATGGTATCAGTATTCGTGATATGCAGTGGATGGAGGTGGCCTAAGGGTACACAGACTGATGAATGGAATGGTGAACTGCGGTGTATACATACAATGGAATATTGAGTTGCTACAAGAAGGAGTGAAGTTGTGAGGTGAATGGACATTGAGGACAGTATGTTGAGTGAAATAAACCAGAAATGAAAACATAATGCCTCATTAATATGGACTAACTATAATGTACAAGCTACAAGAACTGAGTCTGAGAGCATAGGCTATCAGGGGAAGGCTTATTGTAAAAGTTCCTAGATTGTAAGCTCTTACAGCAGTTACATCTCTTTATGAGTTGTAATGGTTATTTCTAAATTCTGAGATGCTGACTTCTTTGTGTATAATCTGGTCAGTCCTTGGTACCTTGGGTATCTGTGTGACACCTGGGATTCAGAGCCGGAGTCCAGCAGCTATGAATGTCAGCATTACCCCAATACAGCAAATGCTAAAGAGTCTGAAAAAAGAGATCAGAATTCAATTAGAGATATGAATGAAATGGACTTGGTTAGGACTAAGGTATATTTGACTAAAGAATAAAGGACGATATTGACAGTGTTTTTAAAACTTCAACTTGTGTGTGAGACCAAAGGAAGAGATGTTTATTAGGTGCAAAATCTTTATTTTTTGTAACACACTATATAATTGAACTTGTATGGTCAGTTTATTCAAACAACATAATTACCTGGAACGTTGAATAGAAGTGAAATCTGGTTGGTGTGTACAGGTTAGTGTGGAGCCCCAATACATCCCTGAGTAATCTGGGCAGAGAATAAAGATGTATTTGCAAAGCCCCCTTGAGGGACTGGGGGAAAATGTTGGGAATATTAACTTTTCCCACTTGGGGAATTAATGATATTCTCACAAGCACTGAGAACTACCAATTTAAAAAGCCGAGCCCTTGATCTTGGGGCTTGCCCTTATGAAGCTAGGTACTGCAAAGGAGAGGCTAAGCCTGCTTAAAGTTGTGCCTAAGAGTCACCCCAGAGAACCTCTTTTGTTGCTCAGATGTGGCCTCTCTCTCTAAGCCAACTCTGCAGGTAAACTCACTGCCCTCCCCCTATGTGGGACATGACTCCCAGGGATGAGCCTGGCCCTGGCATCATGGGATTGAGAAAGCCTTCTTAGACCAAAAGGGGGAAAGAAAGGAAACAAAATAAAATTTCAGTGGCTGAGAGATCTCAAATCTCAAATCGACTCAAGAGGTCATTCTGGAGGTTATTTTTATGCATTATATAGATATCCCTTTTTAGTTTTTAGTGTACTGGAGTAGCTAGAAGGGAGTACCTGAAACTGTCAAACTGCAACCCAGTAGCCTTGATTCTTGAAGAAAATTGTATAAATATATAGCTTACACTGTGTGACCATGTGATTGTGAAAACTTTGTGGCTCCCACTCCCTTTCTACAGTGTATGGACAGATGAATAGAAAAATGAGAACAAAAAGTAAATGAATAATTGGGAGAGACTGGGGTATGGGATTCTTTGGGTGTTCTTTTTTACTTTAACTTTTATTCTTATTCTTTTTTGTGTGTGGTAATGAAAATGTTCAAAAACTGATTGTGGTAATGAATGCACAACTATATAATGGTACTGTGAACAACTGATTGTATACCATGGATGATTGTCTGGTATGTGAATATATCTCAATAAAATTGAATTTAAAAAAAGAAGGCAAAGGGAATAGGATGGCACAGTCTGCTCATGCACCTTCTCCCCACCTTCCCTGTAATCCCCAAAGCAGATCTCAAGTAGGCTGTTTGGTGGGCAGGGCTGGGGCGGGTCAACCTGCTTTGCAGATGAGGAGACGGGGGAAGTCTGCAGACAGAAATGGCAGGGAACAGAGATCCTGCCCGGCCAGATACCACCCAGGGGGCCCATGGGCTCACGGCCAGGCAGCAGCAGGCATGGAGAGAGAACCCTAACATTTCTTCCACGTTCCCAGCACTGCCCAAGAATACAGAGCTGGGAAAAAGTCCAAGCCATTTACTTCCAGAGCAAGGCTCGTAAAGCAAACAGGCATGTTTCTGCAGGATTTCTGAGAGTCTGTAAATTCCCAAGAGGAGGATACGGGTTGTCCTTTTCCCCACATGTCTTTACCTGGTAACTGTCAACTGGCCACCTGCTTTGGGCCAGGTGCTCTGGGAGGGAGATGACCCAGCAGACAGGCTCTCTGGAGGCACAGGGTATGTCTGCAAGTGAGCGGCTCATGTCAAAGGTCAGTGCTAAGACTCGGGGAGGAGGGGAGTGCTTTTAGGCAACCACCTCATCCCAATTTTATTTAACCTTTTTGGATAGAAATTTCCTACAATGAGATGTATGAAGCAATGTGTCCTGAATTTGACGTGGCCTTTTCGTGACAACTCAGATTAACAATGCCACGCACGTGCTGGGCTACCCCAGGGTGGGGAGGTCCTTGGGCCTATGAAGATGTCGAAGCCTCTTGTGCATACACCAGATTATTTATTATTATCACTATTGATCAGTCGAGCACCAGCTACATACGCGATCCTGTGCTAGGCACTGGGGAATATAGCACCAAACCAGCCCTGGTCTCTGTCCTCATGGGGTGTACTTTCTAGAAGCAGAAGAAAGCCATTACCTGCATAATACCCAAGTAACTATGTGATTGCAAACTTTGATTAGCAAGAAGGAAACATAAAGAGGCTGCCCAGGCTCAGAAAGCGTGACTTGACCGGGGAACGTCCGTATGCCCGTGTTCCTTTTTATAGCCCGGCTCAGGTTCTGAGGAGCAGATGGAATACATTGTGAGATTTTCTTCACTTTACCAGGTTATGTTTGGCTTTATCGGGGTGGGGATGGGGGAGAGCTGGGGCGGGGCGGGGAAGGGAAAAAATAAAAGTAAAAAATGCTTAAGTAATTTTACCCATGGCAAGAAAAGAGAAGGGACTTTTGGAGCAGGTCGTTTCTGTCCCTGAAGACCATGCCTGGGGCAGGGGTGGGCTGAGGGGTTCTGTTACTACCCACCCCCACCTCTTTCCAGCCCTCTTTTCAAGCCTGAGTCTCAAAGCCAGTTTTACACTAGTGTGGGGGGGCAGGGGGGACAATGAGGAGTGTGAATACTGGAGCACTAGATGGGTAAGAACTCAAGTCTTTTTCTCCAGGCCTTTTCCCAACCCATGAAACAGTCTGGGCTGTGCAGTCTTTTGCCTTAGTTTCTACAAGAAGCAGATCTGCAGGGGTTGAGAAGTGCTGTGGAAAGATTATGCATTTCCAGTAGGGTCACGCTTGGCTTGCAGCAGAAAGGGTGTTTCAGCTAGGAAGCCCCCCCACCAACACACACACACACACACACACACACACACACACACTCTCTCACAGAATGGCAGGAAAGTTGTAGATGATTATGGTCAAAATGCCCCACCCCACCCCGCAAACAGGACAGAGGGCCATGTCCACTGCTGTGCAGACCCATGTTCCATGATGGTGCGGAGAAAGCTATTTAGAAATGCAAAGCAGAGAGGGTCCTACTCAAGTCCAGGAGGGGTCCCCTGGCACACAAATGCCCTCAGCCTGGGCCCCCATCCCCACCTCCATCTGATATCCCATCCTCATCCCCAGAACACAGGAGCACAGTCCACTGCCCCACCCTTCCCATGCCACTGCCACACCCACGAGGCCCTCGCCCACCGCCCTCCCTCTATAAAACCTCTGCTGAGGAGCCTCCTGCAGCCGCCTGGCTCACCCTGGTCTCCTCTCATCCTCTGCAGCCACCAGGCCCAGCACCGCGCCAGGCATGCCGAGCCATTTGGGGTGACTGTTTGACTTCGGGCTACTGTGGAGGTGGAGAACCCAGGATTTGGAGTGCAACAGCCCCAACTCCACCACCAGCAGTGTGGACTCACCACCTAGATGCCCAGGTGAGTCCCTCCTCCATGAAACAGGTATTAACAGCAGCTCTGTGCCATTCAGGGACACACCAGTGATCACGCCTGCCTGGGACAGAGCAGGCAGTCAACATGCAGAGATCTTACTACACGAGACGCCTCTCAGTCCACAGGATATGTCCCAGTAGTTGGTCACTGGAAGAAGGGAATCAAAATTGGGACTTTCATTCCTCAAGCATTTTAAAGCTTAAATTAAAGATGTCTGGATGTGCATGCAGTCACTGACCTGACTGATGTAGGAAAAACACACACAATGCTGGCTGGTCACACTTAAAGTTCATGATCGCAAGCCTCAGATGGACTTCCAATGTCTCCTGGAAAACCTTCTCTGGAGTCCTGGTCTACTAGTTCTCTTGCTCAGGTAGAGAGCTGTGCCACACCCTCTCCTCTCTCCCTGAACCTCCTCCTCCTCTCCATCCTCATCCTCAGCTGGTGATCTTGTTTGCTGTTCCACACACTGATGGACTCAGACTCCCATCACCCTCACCACATCTACTTCTCACCTGTATCTGTACCTGCCGTCTTTCTATTAACATTGGATGCTCCAATCCGAGCCCAACTGCTTCACTTGGGTACCAGATCTCAGCCCCTTTAACGCACCGAGGACAGTGCTCCAGCAGGGCTCCCCTGCCCCACTCTTTCCTGCGTCATCAGCTTCTTTAGCTCTACTGGGTCAGTCTCAATAGTATGCAAATATGTTATTTCTCCCGCCTTTAAAAAAAAAACAAAAAATGCCACTTACCCCACCAGGAATCATATCTCAGATCCCCTTTAGAGCAAAACTTCTTGAAAGAGTTCTCATTGCTCACTGCCTAAAATTTTTCTCCTCTCATTTCCTCTTGAATCCAATCCAAGCCAAGTCTTTGTCCCTCTACTCTACTGAAGTTCCTCTTGTCAAGGTCATCGATGGCCTCCATGTTGCCAGACCCAATAGTCAATTCGCATTCGTCATCTACGTGATCACAGCAGTATTAGTCAATTCTCATTTGTCATCTACACCATCACAGCAGCATTTGACACAACTGATCATTTCCCCCTCCTTAAACCACATTCTTCACTTTGTTTCCAGGACATCTCACCCTGTATTTTCTTCTCCAACGATTGCTCCTTCTTGGTCTTATTTCAAGGCTCTCCCTCATCTCCCCAGCCTCTCAGTGTTGGTTGTGGGTTTCTTCCCTCTATACTCACTACCCTGGGACTTCCAATCCCATGGCTTTAAATACCATGTGTGCCCTGAGGACTCCCAGATTTACATTTCCACCTAGGTCATTTCCGCTGAACTCCAGACCGGTATATTCGACTGTCTCCTCCACATCTCCCCTTGACGTCTAATAGGCATTTCAAACTTAACACGTCCAAAAGGGAATCCTAATACACACATACCCTGCAACCCAGCTCTGACTGCAGTCTCCACCTCATCACTTCATGGCAACTCCATCCAACCATCTGGATGGTTTTCATAGGAGAAAAAAAAAAAAAAGCTGTGATCCTCCTTGACTCTCCTCTGTCTCCCACCCCACGTCCGGCACTCAGCAAATCCCGCTGGCTCTACCTTCACAGTATGTCCACTCCCCTTGCCTGCCGGGACACCTGGCCTAGGGCACCAGTCTCTCACCTGGTTACTGCATTTGTTCCCTAACTGCTCTTTCCACTCTTTCAGTCTGTTATCAACAGATAAGCCCTCAGAGCGATTCTTTTCAGAGGCAAGCCATATATTACTCCTCCCCTCAAAACCCACTGCCGACTTCCATTCACAGTGAAAGCTGAGTCGTTAAAATGGCTACAATACCTGACACAATTGGCCCCCGTTACCTCCCCGACCTCACCTTCGGTTTCCCTCCCTCCCCCCCGCTTCCACTCCAGCCCACTGGCCTCCCTGCTTTGCTTCTCCTCAACTGGCCAGTACACTTGTGCCTCAGGGCCTTTGCACTTGCTGCTCCCTCGGGAAAAATGCCCTCCTCCCAGACAGCCCTGGGGCTCGCTGCCTCACCCGCTTCGTCTTTGCTTACACACAGCCTTTTTATTTAAAGGGCTAATCCCCGGGCTCACTCCAACATTCTATCCCCTCTTCCTGTTTTACTTTTCTCCACAGCATTTATCTGCTGACATTCTATATTTATTTACTTGTTCATTGCCTCTTCCCCATTAGGACATTAAGTTACACAAGGGTCAGGAATTTTGTCGGTTTTGCTCACTGTTGTATCCTCCCAACCCCTAGAACCAACCGTGGCACAGCACAGCAGACCTTGGTCCTCCGTTCATTATGGATGGGTGGGAGGGAGGGAGGGAGAGGGGGACAGAGAGGAAATCAAGATCAAGGTCTGCTTTTTTTTTTTTTTTAAACGCAAGGGCCTGCTAATTCGATCCTGCATAGTCCTTCTTGTCTAAATCACACCCATGATGAGTCATCTATGATTTCCAGTTTTGTTTTGTTTTCTAAGCAGGATGAGAACTTAAGACACATATAAAAGCAATCTGAGTGCAAGTTTTTTTCTCTGCCTTTATGAACTCTGCCCGCCTTTTGCAAAATTTTGTTTCTCACCCACACCTAATTGGACTGCAATACTTTAAGCAAATTATTTTGAGTTTTTCTAAATTCAACTTGTTCTGCATAAACACCTCTATTGCTCCCATTTCAATGGTTTGGATTGTATTTAATGAAACATTGCAAGCACAATAACAAATACAAGTGGTATGAACAGGTTTGGGAACAATACCAGTGATCTTTGGCAAGCACGCAACTGCTGGGAAGAGAATGAACGGCTCTCCCTGAGCACAGAACAGGATGCTTTAGGGAGGGAATGGAGACATCCATTAATATGGAGGGCTGGTTAAATTAAACTTTCAACTGTATTTCATTTTATCCACAGTTGGTATACGAACAAGTGTAGAAAGATTTCTGTTACCATCCCACCACCATTCCAGGCCCTGTACTTTGCAAAATGTTCTCACATGAATTGAGCAAGTGATGTGCAAACAGGATGTGCAACCCCTGCATTGCTTCCATCCAACTGCTTATGTTTGTTACCCTTTGATTTCATCAGCCGGACCACATTACGCAGCAGCTCTGAACCAGAATGAGATGGAGAAATCACTAAGGTGAGTGCTGCTGTGCTGCAGACCCAGTTTTTGGAACAGCCTCATTCAGCACGGTCCAGACAAGGGCAGGTGGCATCGTGAAATGAGTGTTTAAGCTCTAAGAGGAAGGTGATTCATTATCTGGAGCAAACGGATGCCAACGTGCCAGGAAAAGCACCCACTGCCATGTATTCTGGAGGTTCTACTAGATGGGATCCCTTTAGTTGCCAGGTGCTAGGAGACAGAATTAAAGCTGGTGCTAGAGGGAGGGTGGCCTTATTTCCAAAGACAAAAAATGGGAAAAGCAATCTAAAAAATGTGAAGGAGTATTTGAGTGTTTCTCCTGATGAAGTTGAGGATGCTCAATCACAAGGTCAGCCTGCATGGGCTCAGCTCTTGGGTGGGTGTACCAGTGTACGTTGGGGAGAGGAGAATGTAATTTCACCGGCATCTTTGTATTAAGGAATGCGTTATACTGGACTTCTGTGTACAATTTCATCCTGGTCTCTGCTTCATCTGTCTTCATTATGCACCCTTCACCATTGACTCCTGAGCCCTTAGATCGTGATCCTTTGATACTGTTTATCACCAAACAACCAAGCCTTTTCTTTCCACCTGAGCTTAACTGTTCACTTACTTATCCAAGCACTGTTCTCTATTCAGTTGCTAGCAATTATTTGCCCCAGGATTCACATTTTCCACCAAAAAGTCATGATAGGGTCAGCTAAGGAGTGCAGTGGTAGCTTCTGTTCTGTTATTTCTGGAGACTTTTTTTAATTCCACAAATGTTAGGTGCTACAGCAGGTGCTGGGGGAGAGCAGTGAGCACCCGTGGGCAGGGCCCTGTGCTCCAGCAGGCCTGACCCAGTGAGAGACCAAAGTTCACAAATCTCAAAAATGACACAAGGAGCAATGATGGACAAAAGCCAGCAAAACCTACATTTCCCTCCCAGCTGACACTTAGCAGGTGTTACCAACTCCCAAGCTCCCTCTGGTTCACCTAGTTACGAGGATTAAGAACTAGAAGGGAAGGTGTTCTGAAAATCACAAATTGCTTTATCCATATCAAGGAGATTATTAATAAGCAAAGGGAAAATAGTTTAGAATTTAAAAACCCAAAGCAAATTAAGTGATGAGTCAGAGTGCTACCATGTCACTTTTTCTTTTTTCAAGACCCAAAGGAGAACTTCGAGTTGGAGTAAGACTCCTCTGAGAAGCTGATAAAAATGAAGATTTTAAGCCCCATCCATCCATTCAACCCCCACACACACCTGAGATTATGGTTTAATAGGTCTGGGGGTGGGAACCAGGAATTCAATTTTTAATAAGGCTCCTCCCAGGTGATTTTTGATACAGGTGGTCCACTGAGTGAACATCCCCATGAGATAAGCCAAACTAGGGACCCTTCACACACCTGGGGACACAGGCAGGAAATGGTACCTTCTCAAGCCAAAATTAACAAGACAGGATATTCTGCCCTTACCTCTCGAGTGTCATACTTGACTCAGGAAGGACATCATCTTAATTAAAAAACTGCTGTTCCTGGCACTAATAGGCTGTTTCCACAACTTTTATTTGTATCTTTAAAGGATACAGATGTGTCACTAATTACAGTGCTAAAATAATTTAGTGGAGCTCCTACACAAAGGCAAACTTGACACAGATTTGTTTCTGCCAAACTCATAAAATGCAAAGAAGCCTGAAGTATGAAGAAGGCAAGAATATAAAACTCACGCCTGTAAACCTAAATACATTGGCTAATAGAGAATTTCTGAAAAACTTCTGGAGTAACGCCCTGAACTGGGGAGAAAAGCTGTATCAAGGGACAGATTCATCAGCCTCTGCTACAGGTAATGAGACAGTGAACCCCAGATGCTCTGACAGCTTCCTAAGGACCAGGTCTTTAAAGCTATCGAGTCTCACTTGTCAGCACCTGGCACCAAATAAAACCTTTATTCTAAACATAGATGAAAGGACAGAGGCATCAGGTAAAGAAAACTGTTCTCAGAATTAAGACCATGGTGAGGGAGAGACCATGTGCTTTCGTGCAAAGCTTTTGTTAACTTCTCTCCACGACTCATTTTATTCGTGTGTTGGGAACTTGAAAGAAAAACAGAACTCTGTGTGTTTGTCACACTTAACACCTCTCCTGTCTGAATGCCACTGCAGCACCAGGACACACAGCAGAGGACCAAGCACCAAGACGTACCTGATGAGGAATGAACTGGCCATGGCGGAGGACGCACGCTCTGGCGCTAGCGGACTGTGCGTACAAGGGAGGTCCCCGGGGTTTCCACCCAGCGCACCACCTCCTTATTTACAAGCAGTATCAACAGGACCTGCTACCCAGGCTCCTAGCCCATCCTCATTAACAGAACGTATCCGAAAGCTGCCAGGGAACGCAGCTATCCATAAACAAGAGGTGAAACTGAGAGGGCCAAGCGCCTGCCTAGCAGAAGTCATATCTCACGACTCTGGGTCCCCAAGTGTGGGGGCAGGGTGCCCTGTACACCTGAGCTATCTCCGTGATGATTTATGCTTGGTTACCTTGAGCCTTTAAGGAAAGGGGAAATTACGTTTGGTGCACGCACTTTAGAAAAGCAGGGAAGCAGATGGATAGCCCACAGGCAGTGCACTCCCGCTCCTGGGTCCAAGGAGGGCAGAGGGTGTGCAGCCCGGCCCCTCTTCTCTGAGAACAGGAACCCAGCTTCAGAAGCAGCTCAACACTGCATCCCAGGCAGCTGTTTTCCCCTACTTGCTAACTCTGGCCTGTAAAGATTTCTAAGGAAATAGGTAAAAATTTTAAAGAAAATTGTGACCCTTGGGTAGCAAGGTTCGATTCTCTGGATGAGTCAGGATGTGGCTCAGCTCCTTCCCTAGCAGAAGTAGACTGAGGCACTGCCGCAGGCCTCCACGCAGGAGCCAGCCATGTCAAGGCACCTCAATAAATTGGTGTCAGACACTGGAATTTCACACCAGGCCTGGCTGCAACTGCTCCCAGCGCAGTTTCCGGAAGGCATACACAACGGAATGGTGAGGACCCAGAAGCCTGCTCACCTCCAAATGAGGTGATGTTTCAGGTCCACACTCAGGCAGGCCCTCACCAACAAGTAATGCCTCCCTGCTTCTGAAAGGAGACGCCACTAGGAACAAGAAACGGGCATGACTAAGGGCTGCTTCTTATTCCCACACTTGCAGCTCAGCAGACAAGCAGCAGGACAGATGAATGACAAGGTTGGAGCCAGACTGCCTCGACTTGACTCCAGGTCCCGCCTCTCACAAGATATGTGAGCTCAAGCAAATTGCTTAGCTTCCCTGTGCCTCAGTTTCCCCAGCTGTAAAACGGAAAAACATATTTCATAGGGTTGTTTTGAAGATTAGACAGGGTACTATATGCAAAACAGTGACTAGCAAGCACTTACAAATATGCTTATATTATTCTTATATTAATATTGCATTGAATCCCGGTTCTTTGTTTTCACAGTTTTAATGAGCTATGAAATGTTTCCTTCTGAACCTACCTTTTAAAAACTTATATTTTGGCTTTGAAATTTAAAACCAAGACAAAATTATTTGGAGTGATGATAGAATAAGAATGGACATTTTTTTCCTAACCTTGACTTGAAAAATGGTTTCCTGTTTGAGCCCCAAGGTTACACAGTAGGCAAAAAAAAGCCAGGATTCAAACACTTTATTCATTCAACAAGTATTTACTGAGCACTGTTCTAGATGCTGGAGTGTAGCAGGGAGTGAAACAAAGTTCCTGCTCTGGTCAAACGGGCAGACAAACGTAACCTATCCATAAGGAAATGCCCAGATAGGCTCAGTTCCCTGGAGAAAAGCAGAGCAGAGTAGATGGAGGGACAGGTGGTATTTCAGATGGGATGTCCAGGGTAGGCTGGTCTGAGGTGACAGCCGATCACTCTGGATCTGGAGTTCTTGCCCTACATTGCACACACCTGTGAAGAAAAAATGGTGGAACCTCAAAAGCCTGCCTGCATGTCATTCTGAAGTTGGAATCTGCATCCTGCCGTGACCATAGTGGGCCACCCTGACCTGAGGCTCCACATGGACACACGCTGCTGGGACCCCGCAGCCAGGCCCGCGGAGCTGCCACTCCCCTGCTTTGCCCTCGCCCAGAAGGAGAAGGGGAGCAGGTCAGCTTAGGAGTCTGTAGGAGTGTTTTTAAAATTCTGACTAAAGATCTCTCCTCACCAAAGGTAGTGACCACCCACTCTGTGAAACGCATACAGATTGGATAGAGCTTGTGAAAGAATCTAAGTTTTTCTTTCAGGACCCCTCAAAAGTTTGAAGTTGAGTGGTTTCTTCAGCAGCCTCTTCCAAAAGTTCCTACGGGATCATCGCTGTCCAAGTTCTGCCCCTCCCCGCTGGTGGGACCTTGGCCAGATTATGACACCGTTTCCTCTGCGTGTCTTCCTAGGTCTATCACCGTGAGGACTCAAGCTCCTGACCCGTCAAGGCCGCCAATGCCACCAGCACCCTCTACTGAACAGGCATCCCCGCCACCCTGCCAGGGAGGGAGGCCGAGGCTCAGCCCATGGCAGCCGGCCCTGCCTCAGTTAGGAAAGGTTCCCAGGGAGCTAAACCCCAGATCTGCCTGACTTCAAAGCCATTTATTCCCTCTGGGCTACACCACTTCTCGGCAACAAAACCCTTCTTTAGGTGGTGGCATCTGCATCAGTCATTTACGAAACACAATAGTTAGAGGAAGGCAAAACAAAACCTCTCTAAAGCCCAAGGAACAGCGGATTAGGTGGTTTCACACCTTAAAGGGCACAGCCGTGGGACACACAGGACACAGGGCAGGCGGAGCCAGCTCTCAGGCGCAGGTGGATTTCCTAGGGGAGAGGCGGCCATTCCCCTCGCGTGGTGGGGGGCAGTTCCCGGAACAGGGAGCAGCCAGCTACTACTTCAGCAGCATCCCCCACTCCCTAGACGCGGGCTCTGCTACACCCCCCTCGAAAGCCACGCTGCACACACTTGTGCTCTGACCACGGGGCAGCGTCCATCAGCTCCACAGCGTAACACCTCCGTGATCAGACTGACCCCTGAATATGTTTTCTGAATGGCCAACCGACTGAATCGCTGCAGGAGAATGTGCCTGAATTCACAGGTCCAATAACAGATGGGAAATAGAAGCCATCTGAGAATGTTCCCAAACTCTAGCTGGGTTGACAAGGACTAGATGTGATCATAAAAATAAAGTGAGATGAGAATGTTACCGCAAAGAAAACCAAATCCATGTGAGTTTTAAATAAACTCATTCCTGTAAAGAATATTAAAATGTCGTATTTTGGCATTAACTATTTAAACAAATGCAATTATTTAAATTGAAATTGTTTTTAAATTAAACATTTAAATAGCCTCAACATCCTTTTGTTATTAACTTACCTCTGCAACAAATTCCAGGTCTTTTTAAAATGACTGCTGTTTAAAATTTACATTTAGAGTGAATGCTAAGGTGTCTTAAGTAGAATTAGATTATACAATAGGCTCCCATCTAAACACTGATATGAAAATATTTTTAGCTTAAATATGTTCTGATTCCACACATAAACCTGTATTTAAAATCAGTAGGTAGCTTTCTGTCATTACTGAAATGGCACCCCAGGTGGATAACTCAGGTAATACCTATCAAGGAATGTTCACAAACAGTTCTTCGTATGGCTTCCTGCTGTGGTTTATTAGCTGGACCTAGGAAGGCACATTTAGGTACTGACTTCTTCCATAAAATGTTTATGTTCTCTGGAACATCTGCCTGAATTATACATCACTTCCTCTTAAGAAACAGTTGAAAAGGAATCCAGCTGGTATATGTGAGGCAAAAAACAGAAGCAAGTATAAATCCTATAACCCCAATGATTTGACAAATTTACTCTAATAAAAGTATTTCCAAGCCCATTTCAGTGGTTCACTACACAATGTACTTTTTGCAACTGCAAGTAATTTAATGCAGTCACAATGTTTTTTTCAACCATTTTTATTGATTTTAATATTTTATTAATAAAAATTAAAAACCATATTAATCCAGACCGTAAATAAAACTTACACACACCCTACAGACTCTAAGAATCCTATCACTTTAAAAATAACACTTGAAGAAACTTAACCCTCTGTTTTGCAAGTAATGGTCCATTTGTTCAGATAGGCAGGAAGGCACGCCTAGATCAACTTTCTTTTTGGGTTAATGTCCAGCAGGCCAAGGTGCTTGAGTGACATCTGAAGGATACCCCTGATGAGCCCCACGTACCTTCTTCAGAATCATTTTAAAAATCAAAAGATATTATTATAAAATGGCTTTGTTGATTCATGAGATGGCCCCATAGAGTTTGACCTGAAGTCCAAGATGGAGTGAAGTATATTCCCAGCTGATTGAGTGAAGTAACTATCCAAGTCTTCCTGATAGCGGCTCCTTACTTAACAGGCTTGCTGCACCAGGAAGATTTTCCTACCCACTTGTTCACCAATGCCTGGAAACCCTCTAACAGAGACAACACCAAGGCCTTTATTGGACATTTAGAAGAAATGAAGCTTAAAAAAAACAACTTGAAAAATGATAGGATAATGTAGCTTGCCAGCTGTACAAATCCAACTTGCCACTTTGGAGCTGGGAGACCTTTGAATATAATCATTTCACCCTGAGACGTTCCCCAATCTGTAAAGGATACAACCTCATGGCATCAGGGGCCAGACTCAAGTTCTGAAAGGGCTTTGCACAGGGCCTATATATAACGGAGTTCACCCTAAGGCTTATCAGCTCATTCCCAACACAACTGCCAGAGAAAGAGGCACAATGTGGGGAGGTAGGAGGAGAGAGCTGAAGTCTACCAGCATGGGGTGTCAAGTAGCGGGTGTTGGTGACGCTGGGGAGACGGTCGGAAGGCAGCGACCAATGAGCAGTTTCGACATTTTCTTCCCTATACCACACCCCTCAAATTTTGTTCCAATCAATTTACATATTTTAGGGGGAGAATCTGTTGGATGCTTTCATTTTCTAGGAAGAATTTCCATGTAATATGCTGTCATCATTCACAACAGTCTGGCTTTAGCTTTGTAATTGTGTTATCACACAGCACTGCGTGTAGTGAGGCCCTTAATAACAGGTGGGTTTGGGTGGCAACTTGGCAGAAGCAGCAGGCAAATCTTGCACTCACCACCCATTCCACGGAGGGTGGCAGGTGACCACCAGATCTTGTGTGGTAAACCCTGCAGAAAAGGTCAAGGCACTAGAAGAGGCCTGCTGGGGGCTCCTGGCCCTGAGGTAACCACACAGAAGAAAGAAGCTGCACAACAGGTCAGCTATTCCTGTTTGCTTTCAAGGCTCTTTCCATAAAGAGCCCACACCTTTCTAAATTCCAGGGCCTGAGCCTCGCTTCACAATAGCCCTCTATTCCCCATTCCCCAAATCCCCCAAAATTGACCCCATGGCTTTGGGGAAAATGGGAACAACGATAATACCTACTTTGTATTTGTATTTGTAAAGACTAGGGGTATTGGCTTAAATGAGAATACACAAGCTTTCCACCAAGGAATCCCTGTACACATTATTCTTCCAATATAAATTCAGGAATTCCTAGACGTGCATTGGAACTACCCAGGGACTTTAACCTACGGATGACCCAGACCACTCCCAAATAGTCTAGTTTATAGGTGTGTTGTGGGGCCTTGGGACCAGTTTTGGGTAAGCCTGAGCACCACTAGGCTAAATGGCAGGGACTGTAGCTCCTCTCTTTGTATGCACGCCATACCTGGCACCCGGCAAGCATTCAGCCACTGACATTTCACCACAGCTCTCTCGTCCTTCCCACACCTGACTCAGAATGGCTTGCCCACACTTCCAAGATATACTGCCCTTTATAACCATTTTTATGGATATGTCAATCTACTCAAAGTGAGTTTCAATATCAAATCAAAATCCACATGAATAAAATACCAGATGCATTAAATGAGCTATAACTTCAGTGGCGTCATTTAAACTGAATATTCAAAGTCTGCAGTCATCTAGATATGGGCACTCAATCAAGCCAGAAGCATCTTCTTGACCACCTAGCCTTTGGGCAAGAGTGAAAAGGTGAATTTTTAAATACAAAGCACAAAAAGAAGGGGGTGGGATCCACCACACAAATAAAAGCTCCACAGGGGCCTAGATTTTTGTCCATCTTGTTCACTGACGTATCTCAATCACCTAGAACATTGCCTGGCATATAGCAGGTGTTCAATAAATTGATTTGCCTGATTCTGTAAAATATCTTGCTAGAAAATATCTTTAATGACCAATTTTAAATAGGGCTACAAAGAAATCTATAATCTGAAACATTGTGTTGTGCTTCAAAATAGTGATGGGGATTATAAGGCTTTATCAAAACAAATGGAGCAGCTCTTTCTGGTGGCATGGAAGTGCCATGTGGACCTGGGGTTTCCTTTGCCCAGTGATCCTCTGAGTGCCTACTATGTTCCAAGTACCATTCTGGGCACTAGGGACCCTGTGGAGAACAGGACACACCTTGTCCTGCTCTTTCAGTCCAGTAAAAAATGTATTCATTGTAGAAGGAAAACTCAGACCATCTAGACCGCTGCCCTCTCTCTGCTGACTGGGAAACGCAAAAGATCGGGACAGCAAAATAACTTACCCAAGGTTAACCACCACTGCCCGAGAGACAGAAGGCACTTGCTAGATGCCTGTTTACTGAACAGATGGAGGGATGCACGAATGGCAAGCAGATGGGTTAAGATGGAAACCCCCTTCTTCCCAGATCAGCGTTCAGGTTCATGATGCTAAGCTCCTCAACGGGGCACTGTAGCCTGCTCAGGACTCATTTCAGTAAAGCATTTAAAACTACCACTACTGAAGTCCACGTGAAACTCCGCCAACCTCTCCTCCCCCTCCTCCCGCACAACATCCTCCTCCTCCTGAGGTTTTCTAGTGTAGGAATATCACAAGCCAGAAACGTGATCATTCGGCCAAGAGGGGTTGATTATATATCTTTGCCACTGCCTCTCCCTCAGGAGGAAGGCAATCAGCAGATATGTAAAGCATCAGAACAAGTGCTATGACTCGCACTATATGAAACTGCTTACAGTCCACCATTTGTAATCAAAAAAAAAAAAAAAAAAAACTGTAATTTCATATAAACTTAATCCCAGTGTTACACTTCTTTCAGTCTTCAGGGACCCAAAGAAATAAAAATCAATTCACAAACTAGAGGTGAACTGTCAGCAAGCACAGAGGAAGCTGAGACTCCCATATATGAAATTCTTTTATTTCCCTCTTACCAATGTAAGTCCACAAGGTACTTCTGAGCCCTGTCAACTGCATGCTTCCCTCTCAACAGTACATAGCAATTTGAATGAACAAACATTCAGTTAATGTCGAAGAGAAAACAAGTGATGTGAGCTGTTCTGCATACAGGAGTGCCGTCTCTTCACAGGCCTCCTCCCTGCGCCTCCACTATGTGTGCCCTAACTGCCCCCAATTATGTACAAAATGCAGTCCTCTCACAAGCGTTTAGAAAGGTTTTTTTATTGGTTACAATGATATAAAATGTCATTGGAATCCCTCCTATTTATTAAGCACTTGCTAGCAACAGCATAAAAAAATCTTTTTTTATACATTTGACAAATTCAAATGATTTATTTCATGCTGGAAGGGGAAAAAATAGTAAGCACCACTCTTAAAACATGTCTATCTATACTTAATCTCTTTCTTTCTCTCTCTCAAGGCTACAATGGTTAAAATCAACGGACAACCTCTTTTGTATGTCAAATGGTAAATTTTAATGTTTTCATTAGAATAGTTTTTAATATCACTCTCCAACAAGAAACAATAAAATAACTAACAGCAAACTTCAATACAGGAACACTCCAAATAAACAACTCAAACAAAAAAAAAAAAAGAATTTCATGTAAAATGTAATTCACATATATAATACAATTGAAGCGTCCAAAACAATTTAAATAATTTTAAATATTTTATTTTTAAACTGCTACAAAGGCTTTATACAATATTTCAACATAAAGTCCCCATAACAGAAATGTAACAAAATGGGAATGATAGTGAAAGAGTTACAGTGGCACAAATTCACCAAACAAATATTAAACTACAAATTTTAAGAGGTAGATTACTTTTAAAGTTGCGAACAAAAAACGATGTGAATAAAACCTAGCTGTTTTCCACCAACTCGGTCTCTAATTTGGCGGGGCATATAAATGCATGGAGAAATGATACTTATATACTTAAGAAAAGGCCAATTTATTGTTTTTACTCTCGAGTAGAGCCTGAAGTGTAAAACCTGGTACATGAATTCATTTCTATTTATGTGTAGACATACATCTATACAGGCCTGGGATTCATCCTGTTCATGAGATATATTGCTACATAGTATCTGATAATATAATATAAATTAGTGCCAGATAATAATCTGAGAGGATAATCTCCATTTGGATATATAAACATGACACTAGAAAAGGCATAAAAAGAGTCCATATCCATTCTGGTTTCCTCTCCATTATGCTGGCAATCTGCTTGTGATAAAAAAAACAGGGCAGGAGATAAGCTAAATGCCTCTCTCTCTGTCTACAATTCATTTAAAAGAAAGGCATCAAGAGCTGGTGTGTGACCAAAACACTTTAAAGTGAGTGCATCAGAATCTGTCATCCCTGAAATCTACAACAAACTACTGATAAAACAGGGAGCTTGCTTTGCAAGGTTAAGTTCAAATCATCATTCTTCTCTGCTATGTGCCGAAAACAAGGGCCACACTCAGATCTGAGATACAATCCAAAAGACAACAAGCCAGTTCGCCTGGCCCGTTCTACAGTGCCCTCCTCTTTGGATCTCAATCACCCGGGAGCCCAGCACACATGCTGGGCACCACCGAAGAAGCAGATGCCTGACTCTAACCAGGTTAACAAGAAGCCTGCAGCAATCAGTTGTGTGTAATGTTTTTGGGTCAGCTTCAACTGGTCTTGCAAGCTTGGTAGATTTCGTATCCTCTGCCGTAGTGCTTATCCTAAGTTGAGCATGCAATATCTTTATTTAGTCAATTAAGGTTTGTTTTGTTTTGGGGGCTTTTCTACAGGAAGTTCCTAGAAAATAAGAAAACTGAAGATAAATGACAACATAATATAACCTTACATGAACTGACCATGTTAAAGAAAAAGGTGAGTAGACCGTAAGACAAATGTTATTAGACAGCAACATAAATGACACTCAAGGTATTCAGGGACTTACGTATCTCACTCACAAGAGACACTAGAAGGAACTTCAAGGAGGACTATTTTGGAATGGTGTAACAGAGATGGAACACGTGGGAAATTGACATCATTTTATTTTTTGAATCAATTCATGGCAAATGGGAAAACTTGGCATTGAATTTTATTTTGCTTTCCTATCTTTTAAGTTTTCGTGGCTGGCTGCAATGCAGACCAGGTATTAAAAAAAAAAAAAAAAAAAAAAGTTACTCTAAAAGAAACGTTCAAGAATTTACAAACACCTTGGAATTTATGAAGACCAAAGATGGAGAAGAGGTGAGTAAAGAATGTACCTCTTTCCTTCACTCTGTGTCTTCTACTGGAGTGCACAGAAATGAACCCTCAGCAAGAGAGCTAAATTAAGCACCACTTATCAGGCACCAGTAGGCTCTGCCCACTACCTTTGAAGGTTCACTGAGTAAGGTAAGGGCTGGGAGGGGAGAATCTGAAAGATGCTAGTGTGCCTGGTTTCTTTTGGTGGTCTGTCCTAAGATTGGAGCACACGTCATTTTTATATACTGACTGGCACAAGGGCTATACTCTAGGAAATGACCAACTAACAAATTCTGCTGAGCCCTTGATGTTAAACAGAAAACTCTGACTGCATTCACATAGCTAAATGTAAGCATACCCTGGAAAAACTGTGGAATCCTAAAATGGCATTCTAATGTAAAAAGTCTGAGGTGTTGAGGACTAGCTCTTCATCACAGCTTATTATAATGAAACTCACAGGAAAAGGGCTCATTTCCAGTTCTGTGGTAAGTCAGTCCTCGAGTATGCAATGGGGTTAAGAAAAGTGAAACCGTTGAGAACTCAGAGGGAAAGCAAGTATTTCTCAGCTTGCAACAGAGGCCTTTTGTCATGAATAAAATCATCCCTCAACAACAGTTTGAAATAAAATATACTGAAAAAGGAAAAATACTGTATTTAAAACAACTCCTTATCAGTGTAGTTGAACAAAATGCAATGAGGATGAGGCCCACTCTGTAACTGCCCTGGGCCAGACCCTGAAGACAGCCACCATCTTCCCCAGGCCCCAATTAAGGAATCCTGATTTTGTACAAAATTCGCTACGAGGTGCTAAGACCACCAAAACAAATGTTTTGAAAGAAATGCCAACTTTATGTCCAGATAATCAAAATGTGATTTCCTATTGAACATTTGTTTTTTAATTCCCCTAAAAATTTCAAACGTTTATGGTCATTTGGTAAGTCTCACTCCTCCTGCAGATGTGTCCAAAGCAGTTCCAGGGACGCCCCCAGAGGAGGCAGATGCCTGGATGCTTACTGCTCGCACTACCAGTGAGAGCAACATTACCTGGTTCTTCCCTGCTTCCTTAGGCCAAGTTTCACTACAGCAGTGCAACCCTCTGTTAATTATCAAACAGAGCAAAGAATAAAGAGACAATTTTATTAGGCTCTTCGGTTTTTTGTAGTCTTAAGGGCTCTTCAAAAGGCTAGTGATTAGTACAAAGCTAAATGAATGGAGTTCATAATTGGCAGTTACTTGGACAGCTTTTCTTTATAGTACTTTCATTTTTCATATCAACTTTACCCTTGAATTGTGTAAACAGGAGCCAGTACAAAATAAGTGATTCCTATTAGATTAAATTAGAGATAAAAAGGGATATTCCTAGTACATTCTAAAGCATCAAGGACCTGGGAGAGGCTTTTTAGTACAATATATGAATATGATGGTATATTCTGGGATCTTTAAGACATAAGCAACTTGAAGAAGGACTCAGTTCAAGATTGTCTTGTTGTCCAACCTCCAGAACACAGACTGAGTACACACAGGTACACATTCAGCTGCTTCAAGGAGGGTAGCTTTAACGGCTGATTAACAGGTGCATATGCTCACCTAGGCTAACTTCCCAGAAGCTACAAATGCAGCTTCACGGGCCAGAGACCAGATGCTAAATAAGATCTCTAGACACAGCATATTTAGCACATTTATGAAGTAGTAGTTTTGTGTTTTTTTTTGTTTGTTTTTAATCTGATCCTTTTTTTCCCTATTCACATCAGCCATGGCTAGTGATTGTTCTCTACATCTTTTTTTAGCCACAGCTTAAGGCACACCAGAACGAAGAACTCTACCTTACAATTACAGTGTGACAGCACGACCTTCAAGCACTCATGACCTCTCCAAAATGACTGTTGGCCACAGTTAAACCTAATTCTGATTTGCTGAGAACCCAAAGACTTTATCATAAAAGTTATAGCCATGAAAGCCTACAGTCAAGCAGCGTATTTTCAAGAGGCAAGATTTAAAAGTATTTTGCAAAAACTCTAACTTACAGTGAATAATTTCACGAGATGGATTCATCTGTAGGCATTATTCAGGAAACAAAAGGAAGTCCAAGAACATATATTAATTCAGGTTAAGTAAACTGACTTAGGAAGTTTGAGAAATCAATGTAACTGCTTCTACAATTGCCACATCTTTCTGTATGTCACTAAGAACAGCTCTTAATACAGGGAGAACAAAGAATAGAGCAGTAAAATTATCTCAAAACTAAGATTAATTCTTACATCCTTACTGGGGAAACAAAGGCACTGGCCAATGACCACGTATGCCTGAACAGGGCAGGGTTCTACGCGCTCTCGTCTACTCTTCTTCCCTTTGGAAGCTGCCTTGTTTATTATCCTACAGCTGGAGACGGGTGGGGGGTGGGGGGCAACTTAAGGCATTTTTAAAGAAGTGTGTTTGTTTTGTTTTTAACCAAATGAGGCAAATTAATTTTCTAAACTAAAACACTGGCAAGGAAAGAATGCATGAGTAGTAAAAGCACTGTCATGGTTACCGTAATTAGGCTTATGTCGCTAGAATCTTAAACAAGGCTGCACTGTGCTTTTCTCATGAACCCAGAGAATCATAACATAGAAATTATTTATAAGGAAATCATACAAGTGACACAGATAGTACCCAAAAATGAGGGAAGCCTGAGAAAACTTCAGCTCTTCAGATAGGGCACTTCTGAGAGATATTCCCTGGTTTCAGATTCAATTCACAACTGGCCCTGATCATAAATGGTACCACTTGGTGAGTCCTAAGTCGGAAAGAAAAGCTAATTTCTCATTGCTATAGCAGCCAAAGCAGTGAGCCACTCTAATTTTAGTAATACCTATGTCCTTTAAATACTGATGTCAAAATTTTATAAGGGAAAAAAAAACAAAACCCATGGGCAAGTGCATTTTTCTTTCATCCTCCCACCCTAGCCCCTGAGCTCTGAATTCCTCCGGCCCTACAAACCAGGCTTACCTGAAGTCCTTCAGCTCCTGCTTGGCACTGCCGTCCTCGCGCCTGCTTTCACTCGTGTCTGCGGCAGCTGCTAGCTGTAAGCTCCGGGTGATAGGCCCTCCACTCCGTTCTCGCGACTTTATGTTGAACCGCTCTGTTCTTTTCTTACTCGCCAACGTGGATTTGCTCTGTAAAACAACTTTACTTTTCTGTACTCTCACATGTATGTTCCGGGATGCTTTACTTGAGAGCTGAGCAGAATGATTCTTGGCCACAGCTTTGGTTTTTTTCCCCTCAACGTGAGTTATTCTGGCCATTCTTATGGGACTGGAGTTCCTTAAAGAAGAGGAATTTGGTTTTTTGGACTTAACCGAAGATGCAAATTTGACATTCTGCTTGGACCTGAAGGAGGAAGAGGGCAAAGGGACTTGTGCCGGGCCTGAGCTGCGAGCTCTGGTCTTGCCCAAAGGAGTCTGCATGCTTTGCATTTTGATCTCTGCATCTGCTGTCCGTCTGCGGTGGTTGCTGTTGCTTTTGTCACTATTTGCAGGTGATGAGTGGCCACCTTTCTTGGATGAATAGGAAACCTTTTTTTTGGAAGGAGAAAGAGGCTTTTTGGGACAGCTGAAAGAGGCGTGTTTATTCAGGCTTCCAATGTAAGTGAACTCTCTGCTACAGTAAGGGCAGATGTGAGACGATGATTCAGAAGCATTTTTTAAGTCTGCCTTCTGCTTTGCAGATTTGTTTTTTTGAAGGATTGCTTTTTGTACAAGCTGATTTTTTTTCTTCAATGCATTCAATTTGAGCTTATTAGATGACAATTTGCTGAGCTCAACACTAAAGTTCAGTCTTTTGGGTTGTCCCATTCGCCTGAAGGCATTTTTCCCCGAGTTATCTAAAACCACCACACCGTTTTTGGGTTGCACAGTTTGTTTCAAAGGTACTGGATTTTTCTTCGGGGTGTACCTCTTCTTGTCACTAGCAGAAGCACATGCCAGGATATGTTTGTGTAGTTCAGGCATGTTGTCAACACCTTTTCCACACTTTGTGCAACGAATGGCAGTAGTAAAAGTCTGTGGGATGTTGTGTGTGGTGAAATTTGTGGCCGTCACCCCAATACCCATGGGGTTTCGGTGATGGTACTGAAATGGGGGTGGTTTAAAGCTTGGGTAATGCTGATTGAGTCCCAATCGAACATCTGGATCTTTTGTCTTTATTCCAGAAGCCATTATTTTTATGGTCGTGTAGAGTTCTTCAGAGGAATCGTTTAACTCCTCTTCCTCTTTAGAGGTTTCTACAGGATCTTCTAGCAAACTCTGCATATGCGCTACATGGGCCTTGCTGGGATCTGTAAAGTTCTGAGGCCTGAGGGTCCCACTTTCAAACTCCTGGTGTGTGCACACCTCATCTGGGTGGAGATCACGCTGGTGCTGCTGCAAATTGCACAAAAACGCAAATTCTTTTTTACAAACTGAACAAACAAAGATATTCCCAACTCCATGAAGCAAAAAGCGATGTTCTGACAAATCAGCTTTATCCTTAAACAGCTGCACACAAAATTCACATTTGAAGGGCCATTCCTCAGCATGGATAGATAAATGTTTGGTTAGATCTTTAATGGAAAGAAAAGGTGATTCACAGACATTGCAAACAAAATTTTTGTTAAATGTTTCCTGAACAATATCCTGTTCAACTGAAGACTGGGTCTCTTCCCTGGGTTTCAGATCTTCATTCTCTAATTCCTCCTGTTTGAAAGACATGATGGGGAGAGAAGCTTCCAGATTATCACCAGAGGAAACAACGGATGATACTGCAGAGAGAGGAGGTGGTGAAGGGGAAGAGGATGATGATGAAGGAGAGAATGAAGAGGAAGACGATGAGGAAGACGATGAGGAAAGTGTTGGAGGACCAGGTGAAGCAGCAGACATAACAGGCTCCACCGAAGGTATGGGAGATGGAGAGGGAGACACTGTAGGGGAAAGAACTGGAAGTGGAGACTGTGCAGTAGCGTTCGAGAGTGGGGAAGGGCATGGAAGAGGAGATGCTTCGGAAGAGGAGACTGGAAGAGGTAAAGGAATAGTGGCAAGCAGTGGAGGGGGTGGTGTGGCAACAGTTAACACAGGAGGACAGGGTGGAGGGGAAGAGGGATTTGTTGGGATCAAGAGAGGCGGCAGCTGACCAGAAGAAAGGGAAGATGCCTGCAGGGCAGGTGATGGAGGAGAAACATCAGGAGGGGACTCAATAGTAGGGGCAGTAACACTAGAGTCAGGACCAAGATCAGGATCTGGTTGGGGATCTAGAGATTTACAAGGACTTGGGCTTCTAGTCACATCTGTAGTATTTTCTTTAGGTAAATCTATGCCATTGTATTCACTGAGAAGAACTTTCTGGAGCATGCAGGTGTTTGGTTTCTTTTTCTTTATAGCACTACAGGTTAGCTGCACTGAGTGATTTTCTTTGAATTCCTTGCCTTCAGAGTCACTATAGGGCTTTTTATGCACGCTGAGGTCTAATACAGATTCCCACTGGACCAGAGTCTTGCCTATACCCTCAGTCTTCTGTTTTACACCACTGGATAAATCCAGTGGCTGCTGGTTGCATACATTACTAAAAGTAGAACTGGCTGCCCACTCCTTAGATATTTTATATTCTTCAAAACATGGAGGGCTCACAGAAGTTTCTCTCTCATCTCTCCCAGACAAACTCCAAGCTGGTGAGTTGCTATGACTTTCTAATTTGGGTTTTTTGGAACTTAGACCTGCATCGGTCCACACTGCTTTACTATCACTTTGCTTTCCAAAGTCTCGAAGGGCAGGACTGTGTTGTGGAGAACTGGGAGGAGAGCTGGTCCGCCGCTTAAATCTACTAGAGGTCACAGGTAACACTGATGCAGGGGTGGACACGGGAGGAGGACCTAATCTAGGGATTTCAGTTGCTGAAAGGCCTGCAGGAGGAGGGAGTTTATCCTGGGTTTGAAGAAGTTGTTTGAGCTTTGATGACAAGTAAACACTTTTCTCTTTATGAAAAGTCACTGCCTCTGTAGCTGATATGCTAAGAGGCAGGCTTAAGGAACACGAGGGTGCTACGGGATCAGAATCTGTTTCGGCTTTAATTTTGGGTAATAAAGGAGGACTAGTAGTTCTCCGTTTTTTGGACTCACAGTTGGTGCTGCTGGAAGGCTCCTTAGAAAGATCATCTGTTAGAGGGGCTTGTGCGGTCTTTATATTTTGAGTAATTTCCACTGTAACTGGAGTAAGCAGACAATTTATACCATACAGGTCTGCCGGAGTAGATTCCATCTCAATCACATCACAATCACTAGTGCTGTTGTTAGTCTGAATTTTACCATCAATATAGTAATTTAAGTTTTCAGAGATATTGCTAGAAATATCCATGATGTATACGTCATCTGCCTCCCCTTCCTCTTCTGGTTCTATGCTTGGTACATAGACATTCTGGGTGGGCTGGGCCTGTTCTGCTAGAGGTTGTGGCTCTTCGAGAAAACCTCCTTTTCGCCGCACACCTTTGGGAATCAGATGACGTTCGTGAACTCTACGCTGATGCCGTCTCATGTTGGTATGAGTTCCAAAAACCTTTTTACAATATTTGCATGGATGAAGTTCTTTAACTTCCCCATTCTCTTCCACAACAGAAGAATTTACTGTTTCTTGGGAAGCTTTCTCTGAATTCAAGATCAGACAGTCTTGCCCAAGATCGGGAGGATTCAACTCATCTTTTGGAGTAACATTACCTCCAGATACTTTACCATCAGCTAGATCTTCTGATGGCTGTAGTGTTAGGCTGGGTTTTCGCTTTAACCCTGCTTCATGTCGACGCTCATGCCTCCTCCTGTTAATCTGTGTGCCAAATGCTTTCCCACAGTATTTGCATTTGAAAGCATGATTGACTGTAGATATATGGATATGCATGTGACGTTCAAGCCCCTGTTTGGTTGTAAACTTCCTTTCACAATGCTGACATGGAAACATAAATGTTTCAAATACATCACCATTGGGTTCTTCTTTCGTTTTAGGAATTTTGATAACAGATGTTTCCTCCGGAGAGTCTTCGAGATTTTCTTTTGAAATATTTTTCGGTTCTAATAAATCCTCTAGCTTCTCATCACACCGTATTTCCAGCTCTTTCACAGAACCTTCATTAGACACGTCAGCTTCTTCCTCCCCCTCTTCTTCCAACTCATCATCTTCATCTCCTTCTTCCTCTTCTTCCTCCAAATCATTGACCTCACAAGGTGCTGCTTCTACCTTTTCATCTGGTTCTGTCGGTGGCTCACAGGCAAGGGGAGAGACTACTAGTTCTGGAAGCACATCCTGACTAACAACTTCCTGAAGAATGGCTATCTGTTCAACAGCTGAAGCTGAAGGCTTCTCTTCCTCTTCTTTAGGACCTAAAAAGTAAAGGGAAGCAGATGCATAGAAGTGAGGGCAAAAACTAGCCACTTTGTGATCAATTCTTATTATTCAAATTATTTCTCTCATCACCTAAAATGTGTAAGGAAGATTATGATTAGCAATGAAGAACTTCTTTCTTACTTACAAAGCTGCATTTGAGAAGAATCCATTTCAGCTGCTTATTCACTCAACAAATTCATAGAGCGCGTACTACATACCAGACAACATTGTGAACAGTGAGGATACCTTCACAAATTCTGTGGAGTGGTTGACACTAAATTTGAGACTAGTTGTGAATTCCAATTTCTAATGATTCCAAATTAAAACAAGGAAATTGCTAAACATATTACAAGGTTATCAGATTCTTAGTAGCCTGTCTTGAATGGAATGATCCTCTCCCTCCTTCCTGACCAAAACTATATATTTAGAGTCATGTAAACAGAATTTTTTCCCTAAATAAAAGGAGTTTCAGAGATCATCTGTTCTAAACCTAATCAAATTATTAAGAATTTAAGAATAAGTCAGTGAAGGAAACAGAAATCCAGTTACTTCTGAGACTCTATGCCCAGGAGAAAGTCAGCTTAGCCCAACCCAAGGTAGATGGTAGAGAGGTGGTCAGGGGAGGCCTCACTAGTAAGGTGACAGTTGAACAGAGACCTAAAGCAAATGACTCATGCAAATACCTGGGGGAGAGAAGCCCTCTGGACCCAGGAAACAGGAAGTGCAAAAGCACTGAGTTAAGAACATGCTAGATGCATTCAAAGAACACCAAGGAAGTCAGTAGGGGGAGAGGGCAGGAGATGAAATCAGAGAGGCAGCCAGGGGCCAGTTCATACGGGACAAGGAAAACAGCTCCAGGTGGACAAGGGTGGAAGAAGGACAACAGGATAGGAGCCTACTCATCTTTCAGAAAGGTATGATGGCTGCGACTAGGGTGACAGTAGTGGAGGTGGTGGGAAGCAGTCAGATTCTGGATATATTTTGAAGATCAAGCTGGTAAGATGTGCTTGTGATTGGCTCTGGTGAGAGAAAAATAATACACAAAGAGGATTCAACAGCAACTACAATAATCCTATTTATTAAACTGTAGGAGACTGTGGGAGATGCTGGTTTGTGTGTGTGTATGTGTGTGCAATCAAAAGTTTACTTTGGGTGTGCTAAAGTGTACCTAATAGATACAAAGTGAAGATAGTAAATAGTTTCATATGCATCTTGAGTTTGACAAAGAGGCTGAGCATAGAAATGTTAAGTAAGAGTGAGCCTAAGAGTACATATGGTAATAAAAGCATGGGACTCGGTGAGGTCGCCTTGAGAGTGAATGCAGCCAGAAGAGCAGACAAGAAGTGGGAGGACTGGGTCCAGGCAAGACTGGAGGAATGGCCAGAGAGGTATCTGGAGAACCAAGAAGAGTGAAGGCCCTTAAGCTAAGTAAGGCAAGTGTTTCGAGGAAGGAATGGTCTGCTGTTGTCAAGTACTCTGAATGGGTTGATTAAGATGAGGACTGAGAATTGACTATTTGTGGTAGTTTGGTGATCGTGACCACAACAGTTTTACAGGAGCAGAGAACGCTTTCAAGTTTAGCTATAAAGGAAAGCAGGAAAATGGGGTAATGGCTGAAAGGAAACATGGCGGCAGCAGGGGACCTGTAAAAACAGGAGCTATTACAGTGTGTTTAATGCTAATCGAGTTTGGTCCATGAGGCTGCTTTCTCTACAGTACAACTTGACGCTCTGTTGAACAAGGCCCCTTTTGCTGAAGACATCTGAAAAGTTAAGGAAGGTTTTTTCTAAAGGAGGCAGAGCTACTATGACTTCTCCAGGCCATGTTAACTGACCATTCCCCTATTAACCCGATAAATATTTACTGAAAACTTGCTATACACCACTGTTAGGTAAACAAGACTGTCAAGATCCCTGTCCTTATAGAGCTTCAGTTTAATTGGAGCTACATACAAGTAAACAAGCACCGATGCTATAAATGCTATGCTAGTGGAAGTATGTGTTGCTACGGAAATACATAAGAGGAGCATCGTATATGAGCTGGGTTGATTAGGGAAGGCTTCTTAGAGGAAAATACTAAGTAGGCTGAACTGGAAGAACAGAAGAGTTAGCCAAGGACAGAAGCAGCAGCATAATAAGCAGGGATAAATCAAACACATAGGACACTGGAAATTAGTTTGGACTTAAACTGGGGCAGTAGAGATCCACTGAGGTATCTCACAGCAGCAGAGTGCCATGTGGAAGACTTGGCCACAGTGTGGATTAAGTCATTGGGAGAAGACATTTCTAGAGGCAAAAGACCAAGGGTGACTCAGCGTATTAAAATGCAGGAGATGATGGCTGCCTATACTAAGAGATGGAAATGAAAAGAAGCAGTAAAGACAGAAAAAAAGTGGCCACACTGTCAAGAAATACAAGAGGCTCATTAATAGACTTAGGACTTGTCTTGATTACAGGGGAAAAGTTGGGGTCAAAAAAGCTAAGCTTTGCAAACACAAGGTATTAAAATAAACTAAATTATTTAATCCTAGCCCCCCTGTTGTTTCATAGGAACATCAGGCTTGCTTTTTACCATCTGCTACTACATTTACTAGCAATGAGGTTTCTGCTTCTAAATAGAAACCAGTCCTCTCTCCCTCTAGACAAATTTCATAAATTCCAAGAGTTTTCCACAAATTGGAAAATCATTCATTTCAATAGTGGTAATGTATTTCAAATTAGGAGCTAACTCTCTTCTCAAATACATTTCAACAAAGACCCAGAAAGTTGAAAAAGTTGAAATGAGACAACAGAAGATGAAAATAACATTTCCAAGACTCAGAAATTTCTTTTTGATAAAGTTCACTTTTAGTCAAAGTTTGTGGCTTACTGTGATAAAAAAAAAAACAAAAAATTATATTTTTTCCATGTGATCGGATAAACAGTCTCAGATTTAAAACTGTTCAAGGTTAATAGGAACCAAAATGTGTACAGATCTGTGCCGGTCTGGATATATTACATCCCCCCAAAAGCCACATTCTTCAATGCAATCTCGTGAGGACAGATTTATTAATCTTTCTGATTAGGGTATGGCCTCTTGATTAAATATTTCCATGGAGATTTGACCCCACCCATTTAGGGTAGGTCTTGATTAGTTTTATGGAGTCCTATAAAAGAGCTCACAAACAGGAGCTCAGAGTAGCTGAGAGAGACTTCTGTGGAGACACTTGCTGACACTTTGAGATGCTAGCCCTGAGTTTGCTCTGGAGAAGCTAAGAGAGGTCAAAATGCTTCAAGAGCAGCTGAGAGAACTTTTGGAGAGATGCTTGGGAGCTGAAAAGATGCTTAGAGAGATGCTTGGAGACGTGTGGAGATGCTAGCCCAGAGTTTGCTCTGGAGAAGGTAAAAGAGACAAGCCCAGAGACATTTTGGAGAGGGCCATTTTGAAACAGAACACCAGCCACGTGCCTTCCCAGCAGACAGAGGAGTTTTGGATGTCATCGGCCATTCTTCAGTGAAGGTATCCTTTTGTTGATGCCTTAGCTTGAACACTTTAATGACTGCAGAACTATAAATTTGTAACCTAATAAATCCCCTTTATAAAAGTGAATCTATTTCTAGTATTTTGCATAACAGTAGCATTAGCAAACCGGAACAAGCTCTGTTAACTACTAAGGCCTACACCAAAGTATCTCTACATACTTGATGAAGTCCGTTGAGTTTTAAACATAAAAGATTTGGGGAACACAAGGAAGAGGCTGAAACAGACCATTTGTTAAAGACAATACAGAACATTCATGGTAGGCCTACAACTGTGCTATATACAGAAACAACCTCACTTTGACCAGCTATACTGCAAAAAGGGTGGTAAATATTCAGTATCTTTCTTCATGGTACCTAATATTATATCAGAAAACTAGGTCTTAAATGATTGAGGCAGGGGGGCACATTGTTCGATTTTTTTTTTCCCAATTCTGCCACCAAAAGTAATAAGGTTCTTTAGTAGCTTTTGTTGTTGCCTTATTAAGTCGTCTTCTTTTAGCAGCAGAATTTAGTTACATAAGGTTCTGGAAATGAACTTGTCTATTCCTGTTTCACTAAGAGCCACACAAAATGATAATCCTTCAGAAATTGTCATCGTCAGTTATAAAAGGCACCCAAAATGTTTTTGTTGCTTTTTTCCTCTACAAATGTTTCTTGAAAGAGTTACAAGCGTGTATTTTTAAATTTGCCTATTTGGGTTCCTATGAACAATTCTTGAGCAAGCTTCAGACTCTGCATAAATTTACCACATAACAAATAAAGACATACGTCCCTCACTTCTAATATTATCAATAGTCTCAATATGGTGGCCCAACTGCGATGAGCATAGAGCAATCTGTCTTTCTGATTAACTTTCAATTCATGCCTCACTGTGAATTCTCACATCATGGAGAGCCTAGAATATTAATCCCCAAAAGGGATTATAAAGAAGAAAATTTTGTGGATAGAAACACAAAGAGATAAAGAAAGAATTTAAATCCTAACAAAAAAACAAACACTTTTCATTCTGACATATAAAATCAAAATTGTTTTTTAATTTAAACTAAAAATTTTCAGTAACTTTTAATTGAAGTGTAAAACATATACACATTAAAGTGTATAAATCTTAAGATAAATTTTTTACAAAGTGAATACAGCCACATAAGTACCTCCAGATGACTGGTGGAGCATTACTAGCAGTCCCATCCTGCCAGTCTGACTTCCATCACTCGTTTCGTTGTGACCGTCTTGAGCATTATTTTAAAAACGTAATCACAGAGTTATGTTGCATTTTATTTTAATAAGAGAATAATTTAACTTCTAACATGAAAGGTCTTCAATAATTTTTTGAAGGAGAAGTGGGATGGGGAAGGTTCAGTTCACCATATTAAATTCAGGTAACTTTTTTGCTGTTTAGCCCTTTTTGGTCCATGAGTGATTCTTACAAGGGCAATAGCAAGGAAAAACAAAGTTAAATTAACTGGTAATACACACCAGTCCCAATATCATAAGCTTACCTTCTGCAGAATCTCTCATATTTGCAGAGGTAAGAATCTGGCCCACTTGACTTCAGTTTATGGTCTTCAGTTTGTTTCCTTTGTTTTTATTTTCTTGGGATTTTTTCTTCCCTGAACTAATTATTTATTTATTCATTCACTCATTCATTCAGCTATTACTCTGAATTCCTGAGGAGACAAATATAATCCAATCACAGCAAACCATTTACACTTCCATGCAATTATCACTTCAGATTCCTAAAGAAGGAAGAGGACGACGCAATCTGTATAATGCTTTTAAATCTTATGGGGGTGGGGGGGAAGCAACACATGAACTCTGTAGTTTTATATTCTGGGTATTCGTTCCCCTCATGCTACAACAGCTATCAAACCTACAGATAAAATTCTATAAAGTTAATAATATTGATGTCAAAGGGAAATTAGAGAATAACAGCACTGAATTCCACATCATACAAATAATAGGGATGTGAAAGCAAGCTGGTTCTTTGTTAAATACAAGAGAAAACATGGTATAACTTGGACCCCTTTTAGTTAAAACAATGATCCATAACTGTCAAAGTAAAACAGAAGCAGAGATTCTGCTGAATTGCAAGAGAAATGCATACACAACAGCTAAAACAGCAAATGCAGAGTAATTATGAATAATTCACTGTCAGTCTGCATAGCACTCCAAGGGTCCTGGGAGATTCAGCTCTAGGTCCAGAACAACTCAATATTTCATTAACAATTTGGAGGATGGAATTCAGGAAACCCTAATTCCATTCCCAGTGGCACCCTACTTTAGAAGATAAGATTAAAATGCAACATACTGCTGATAAGCTGGAACCATGAACTAAAATCACCAAGCTATTCAATAAAGAAGAACAATTCTCTACAGAAATACTAATATTGAAAGTTCGGAAACACATTCTCTTTGGGATTTTAACCAGAATCTGTGACCCTTCTTTTCCATTGTTTAATTCTAAATTTCTTTTTCCTGGTAGCCTGTTTTTCAGTCTTCAGACTCATAATAGGTTCCTACTCATCTTTCCCAGACATATCCGTCTCTTTCTGCGACACTCCCCCCAACCTGACCTCAAACAGCCCCGGGAGCTGCCCTTTTCCCTTTCAGAACAAGCTTCTTGCCCTTTTATCTCTGAATTATTAACATAAATTAGAAACTACTTATAGCTTCTGGACTACATGGAAAATGACATTCTCCATAAGAGAGTCGCTACAGAGGAACATCCTAAAATACAGACAAGAGATGAAAATGGGGTCAGAGGCACAAATACTATCACTGAAAGGTCATAAACAATTAAACTAAAGCATCAATTACAAACAAGCAAATACTAATCCTAAAAATAAACAGCACCCAAATTTTGATAAGCATTCAACAAGAAAAAAAGTAATCATTAACCTGTCAGTCTTAAAAGCAAAAAAATTCCAAAATGGCCATATTAAACCCCAAATTCTTCAACCATGTAGGGTTCACTCAAATAAATTCCTGATAACAAGTCTAAAGATTCATCTTCAAGGATAGTTTTGGAACAATCTAGGACACAAGCATATACTTCACTAGAAACCACATTCTGGTAGGAACAGAGCTGAGAGTCTGCGTAGAGATGGCAGAGTCAAGTCTCCGGGTGGAAGAATTATAAACCAATCCCCTCTGCAAGGGGCATGAACATGAACACAACTTTCCAAGTCAGTAACCGCCTCTGCCTCCTATAACTCTTTCTCCCTCTGTCAACCTAGCACTTAGTCTAAATCTGATGACAACATAGGCTCTTGAGGAGTCCAGTTATACTTAAGGGAATTTGGATCCTACCTCGCTTCAAGCTTTTCTTACTCCCTAGTACGTCATATGCCCTTCCCTGTATGTGATGCTCAGTGATTATCAGATTGCTGATACCAAATCAAAGGCTTATCACCATACACACCAAAAGAAAATATAACTGACTATCCGGCTACGTAACATAACTGCTCTCAATGCCACAGTTGATGTTTCAGGAATCCATGGCTTCTTTTATTACTATGGAAAGGGCTCCTAGTAGAGCACTCAGATGCTTGGTTCCAGAATGACAGTCAGAAAAATGTTCCCCAGGTCAAACCCACAAAATTTTTCTAAGACACTGTACCACCACCTCCTCAGGTGCCCCCCAAAAGGCCAACCAATGTGATCTTTACTTAACAAGCACTTGCTTAATGCTCTAAGAATAACCTTTTAAAATAAACACAAATGGAAAGGTGTAGTCTCTTTGCCTTGCCCTGATGCATAAATCTTACATACATTAAAAAAAAGTCACACTATAAAATTTAATGGAAAAACACAGATGTCAATCTGTTGCAATACAACTCCTGGCAAAGACAATTTCAAATGAGTAAGATTTTTTGTAACCTCTTAAGTGCTATACAAATCCAGTTAGTAGATCAGACAACAGAAAAGTGGGGAAGTGCGGGGGGGGGGGGGTGGCTATCCTCTATGAAAATAGAATATTAAATAGTAAAATTTCTAGATTTATACTACAATAAAACAAAGTACGACTTTAGTAATACCATTCAATAAGATGCCCTCAAAATAAATGTAACTATCTAAAAGGCAAGAGTGCTATTTTCAGTCTTATCCCCTGCCTAAAAGAATATTAGAATACCTAGCTGATACAGAATATCAAATATCCATTTTTGGACTCCCAAACAATCAGTGAACTGTTCCTTATTTTCCATGTGCCCTCATTAAAAGCCATGACCTTGGAAACCTAATTCACTGTGGAGAGAGGCCACGTGTTGTAGGTCCACCTTCTGTATCCTGTTTAAAGGACTAACAAGAGGAACGAGACACAGGCTACCAGGACATCTCAACCTTGGCACCAGTCACTTTTGGGGGCAGGTAACTCTCTGTCAGGGAGGGAGCCATCCTGTGTACTGTGGGCTGTTCAGCAGCATCCCTGGCCTCCACCCACCAGATGCTAATAGCACCCCGTCCCCCAGTTGTGACAACCCAAAGTCTCCAGACATTGCCAAATGTCCCCTGAGAACCTATTTCTGGGTCACTAAAGACATATGGGCTTGTGTGGTCTATATATTATTAACTGAAAATGATATAAAGTACTTGAATAATACTATAAAGCCAATTCTAATAACTAAGAAGTAGAACAATTAAATTTATCTCCAAGGAATATTAATGAACAGTGATAAACTTCATTATGATGGAATTGAGTTTATCATGAATCTAACTACCACTCAATTCATGGAACTGAGATTATACGACACATAAAACATTTTCTCAGTCTTAACTAGAAGCATCTAATTCTTAGGTTACTTCCCATTAGGACCTTAGATTCGGATAGGAAGGGCTTTTGAAATCACCAGTCCTACCTGCTCATTTTGCAGGAGAAACTGAAGGCCAGAGCCACAGAGGGACTTGCTCAAGCTCACCAGTTAGTTTACAACAGAACAAGATTAGAACCTGGATGTCTTGACTGACAACAGGCTTGGTATCACTCACAAAGCCAAATACTGTAACAGGTGTTGTAACCTTCTACAGTCCCTTAAACCAGTACATTTCCCCCCGATACTTGGTTTCTGTTCTATATGCAATGAAATTATAAGGAAAGACAAAACTAAGCCTAGGGCAACTTTTAAAAAGGGGAAAAGTTAGTTTCTATCTGTGAGGCAAGAGAGGCCTCAGAACTGGCAGGGCAGAGAACCTGTTGGGAGCCTGATAAGTACACACGTGCACTTACCATCAGCTTCCTGCAGGGTCCTACATGGCGGCTACTGCCGGCTGGGTGCTCCACTTGGTCTAAACAAGAAAGATACAGGAATGAAACACAAGGAAAGTGAAATGGAAACAATGACAAAGAATATAATGAAGGACAGAACAAAACTGTGTGTATATAAGGAAAAGGAAATGCACACATAAAGATGAAGAAATTGAATGAAACAGAAGGGAAAATAGTTATCTACTGCATCAAGGTTCTCATGAAAAAAACATCTTTATGTACTTAGTTGCTGATATTATAACCAATTTCGAGTGCTAATTCTCAGGCCTGTACCATGCCTGTGTTTTAGGACTGATGCCCTTACCACTTAATGTACCACTCTGTATTCCTAAGACTTCTCTAAAAAGATTCTGAAGTCCAATCCATGCCTCTCATTCTACAGAAGAGACACCAAGTACTAGATGTGAAGTAATCTGCCCCAAGGTCACAAGACAAAATTAGCTCTAGAGCAGAATGGACACCGGAAGATGATAATGCTATCTCTAGCGTCTTCTACCGTTTTTCTTTAAGATCAATAAAAGACTCCCACTGTATTTATAGTAAAGGAACAATGAAATTGGAATACAGCCAATGTTTTCTGTTCCATTTTGATTTTATCTTACACCAGAAATGATTATCAGTCAACAGTACAGAACTATCTGAGAAAATATGATTCACCACCAAATCAAATCAATAAAACTGGATTTTCTATGAAACAGCTACCATACAGAGAAATCCAACAGCCATAATGACTACTTCTTAAGACAATGTGTAGCATTTATATTTCTGGTGTCTGGAACGCAAGTTACAAAACCAAAATTGCCCAAAGCATGACATGAATAATTAAATAATTCGACCTAGGCCTGGATTTATTCTACTACTCTAATAAACTGGAGAAGCCCTAGGAAATTATAGAGAATGCTTCACTTAATGTTCAGGCTGCAGAGAGAAGGCAAAGTTCTAGAAGGCCTCCACAAGTTACACTAAAAATTCACTGCAAAAGAGAAGGCTCACCCATTTAGCGAGATAAATTTAGACCCTGTAACTATAAGTGTTGCCTCCTCACTGAGGGGCTATCCAACTCCGAAGTATAAATCAGTGCACAGAAACCAGCTATATATGATCACTGTCTGGAGAACTCACCATCTTACTTGGATACACAGTTGATTCCAAACCATTCAAGATTCCACCTATGAGAGTTCTACAATCGCACCATGACAGGTCATCAAGACATGGGCTTCCCTGAACAGGGATTACCCCTACTGCCCAGCGTGGTTGTACCTGCTGCCATCCGGTCCTCATCACTCATTCATCCTTAATGCCTACAATTCAACTTCATCCTCTCCACTACCAATGGAATTCCATTTTCCATGGTTACCACTGATCTCATCAATTACAAAATCCAAAGTTTCTTCAGGCTTTATTGCCTCAAGTTTCTCCTTAGTATCTGATGGTCTGATGATCCTTCATTTTAAATTTCCTCTTCTCAGTCATATGACACCACCATATACAATCTCCTCCTTTCATGACCACTTGTTTGCTAACTCTCACTCTTCTTCCTGTCCTAAAGGACAGTGTGCCACACAGGAAGTGTGAAAGCTGGAACCATGCTTTCATACGAGGTTAAGAAAAGCTTCAACAAAAGTATTCAGCTAAACTAAAGCTCAGAGAATAGAACAGACATGGAGTAATGACATTAACCAGCTAAATTAAAAGATAAGAGAAACCACAAGACACGAATCTCAAGACTTTACAGAAGGACAAGCCTTAAAGATCATGTAGTCTGCTTCCCAAACTTCACTAACACACCTCTCTGAGCTTTATTTATGAAATGAACTGTCAAAAAATCTCACAAGTTAGGAGCAAACTGGGACTTCTATTGCCATCCAATTCACTACTCTTTCCACTGTGTTCTAGCAGCTTTGTTAGCGGTACTTTCTGGGTTCCAATTTCATCTTTAAAGGAAGGAATGCACAACAATTCCATCTGCATTTCTGTCAAATTTGAGAACTTCACCAAGTATATAAATCCAGTATACGTCTTGGTAAATTTATTCAAGGAAAGGGTGTTTTCTGCATGACACTGACGTCAGCATGCAGGACACCTGGTATAAAGATAAATGAGAATTCCAAAAGCAAGATAGAAAACCTTACCTGCAGAAAAAGCAAACACTTCATGTTAAATGACCTCTTTATGGGATTAAGAAAAAAGAAAAACACCAACTTTTTGAATAGACCATGTCAGTAAGGAAAGCTCAAGGGGACGAGCAAAGCTGTGAGCTTAAGCACTGGACAAAATGATGCTACCCAAGTCAGTGACAAGGAGTCAGTCAAAGGTCGGGGAGTCAGCCCTCAGCACTGCTCCACATGTGGTGGTGGTTTGAAGTTCTGCAGTCGGTGTGATGATTAGAGAGGAGAGAAGCTGCAAATGGACAGACAGAACTAAGTTTTCCACAAAGAATGAAAAGTCCACTTCAATACCCTCAATGAATGTTTAAAACAAAAGAAATGAGTTAATGACTTGGGTGCCCAGGAGGTCATCCAAAGTCACGGACAGGAGACTTGGTAAACCTGCGGCTGAAGAGAACTGCACCTCCGAAACTGCAAGCAGAAAGACTTCCAGAAAGGCACAGGATCAACAGTACCATCCCCAGGGGAGGTGTTTATCAGATGGTCAGGAGTGGCTTTCCCTACCGGCCTAGGTGAGACCAGGGGGAGAACAGCGGCCTAGAGCCGTCGGTCCACAGTGACTGAGGAAGTCTGAAGCAGCAAAATGATTTCTATGAAAGTAATATGCTACACACCTTCTGTATTTTTCTTTTGTAATTCAAATAATTTAGAAATTTTGCCCTATAGTAAAAAAATGTTATGCTCCTATTTATTTACCCTTGGGCATAAGTCCAACTCTTTTTATGCAGTTAAAGACATCAAGGGCTGTCTGTAATCCTGGAGGCAAATTATAAAAATAAAACCTCTTTTGGTTTTAAGTTGCTCATAGTATTCAAACAGGACTCTAGGTTTTGCTTCCAATAGAAACAATGGAAAAGTTCTGGATTTTTTACTTCTGCAGATCACAGTATAAATTCCTGAAATACTTGCTTCTCGCCAGGGTGGTTGCCTGGCCTTTGCTGTTGTGGAGGCCAGAGGCTACCCACCTCTCCCAAATGTCAGGCTGCCAGAGAACAGAGAAGGTCACATCTGAAGGGAGTCTGGGCTTTTCATTTTTCTAAGAAAGTCTTTTAGTGGCTTTGACTTGTTAATTTCAAATACCAGAGAGAATTCTCCAAATAAACTTTAGAAAATTCAAACTAAAAAAGCATTAAGTTTCCTTAAACTCTCTTTGGAACTTCAAAAAATCTTGTGGCAATAACAAGATTTTAGAGACTAAGTAAATACTCTGGAATTTAAACAAACTTCTAGCTTGTTCTATAATTAGTTTCTTTAATTTCGAGGGTTCTTCTCATGGCTTTTCAGTAGCCATCACTTTACATGAAAAAATGTATCTAAATTTTGAAAACGTAACTTATAAAAAAATGAAGAGCCAACTACAAAGTACTTAATTCAAGTTCAGGTATCAGTCCCCTGAGGCCAAACAAACCAGAACCAGGAGCTGCGCCAATACGGTGTTACAAGTGCCTGGCAACCCCTAAAACAGAGGGGGAGGGGAAAGCCACACCCTCAACAACTGGTTATTCTCAGCAAAAACGAATGTCATTTTTTCCTCTTAAAGGCCTTGAAAAATTGTACAATACTATATCCTGATGAATTAACTATGAAATTTAATTTAAAAATATTTTCAGGGAGTAAAACCCAGACCGAAATCTGAGACAGGATTACAACTAAACACTTAAAATTCACTCTTTTATTTGTTTACAGAAATGCCCATAGGAACCATGGTCAAGGCATGTCACTAATTAATAAAATCAGACTACAATGTACCCACAGATGTGGAAAAACAACAAGAAAAATACTCCAGAGGATAGATACTAAAACATTCGCAGGGAGCTCCCCATGATGAGATTAAGGGTGAAGGTCTGAATATTTTTTTCCACTGGCTGCATTTTCTGATTTTTCTAGGATGAACATTCTATTACGTATGCAAAAATAAATGAATAAATTTAAAAAATAAAAAGTTCCAAAGGGATAACTAATGAGGCTATTAAAAATGTTTCTATTTGTTAAGATTAATACATGCAATCTTATAAAGTACAATTTGGAAAAGGCCTCAACTTACTACTTTGCCTGCATAGCAAAAAGTAGTGTGAAAGTACTTCTCTATTATATCCCTCTCTTACCTGTATTACCCTTGCTTAACTGTTACAGAAAAAAAGCACCATACCCTGAAACACCAAATCAACAATGGACACACCATTATAAAGATTTGAGAGATTAAAAAAATATCCCTAACAGGACTTCCAGGAAGATGGCCAATTAGGAGAGACAGGAAAATTCTCCGCCATGAAAAACACTAGAAAAAGGATAGAAAGTGCTCTAGAACAGCAGTTCCAGGGTTCCACCGACTGGGCAGGGACTTTTACACCACAAAGAAGTGGGTAGCTGGAGAAGCCAAGAGACTGTATATAAGACCAGTGAGTGTTCTGCCCGGGGAACAGGCAGGTGGAGCCGGCTGATGAGCATGGAAGGGAGCAGCCTTCCATACCCTCCTCAGCACTGGGGTGGGGGAATAACTCCTCGCAGACCCACAGCCAAGCACTCCTGTGCCAGGGACTGGCGGTTGGAGCAGGCAGACAAGCGCAGAAGGGGCAGCTTTCCAAGTCCCATGCATCCATCTCTGCAGTTGGCTGGGGAGATAACCCTTCACCGCCCTACCACCAAGAGCTCCTCTGAGGAAATTCAGGATTCTGCAGACTTGTGACAGCATCCACTCTTCCTCCACAGAAGCTCACAGTGTGCACAGCCTAGAGGCAAGGGAGCCGCAAAGAAGTGTCAAGAGTCCTCACCCAATCTCAGAGACTTGGGGGCGCACAGCAGGAGGACTGTGGAGGACTTCAACTGGAAGGTGACAGGTGCAGCTCTGTAGCCCCACCACAGCCCCCAGTAATGGCTAAGACCACTGTGTCCTGAAGTGGACTCCCTGCCAAACTGCGCAGGGCAGAGTCCCACACAGAAGGCTGGCAGTCCCAAGCGCACATGGAAAATTGGTGTACTGACTGGATTTCGACATGGTTTGGACCCCCACTCAGTGCAGAGATGAAGTTAGGGAAGAACTGGTTTGAAGGTAAGAGGTGGCTCAAGAACACCATCTGCTAGTAGGGCAGGGAAAGTACACTCCACCAAGCTGTAGCTAGGCCAAATTATAGATTAAAATGTTCAAATAATCCTTCATATCATAAAAGAAGCTTATCAAGATAAGCAAATCCGAGAGGCCAAAAACAACAAAATTATAAAACATATGAAGAAACCAGAAGATATGGACAACACAAACGTCTAACTAAAAGGCAATTAGTCAAAAAAGTATACACAAACATCAATGTCATGGCTCAGGATATAAAGGATATGAAGAAGACCCTAGAATAGCATAAAGAAGAACTTGTAAGAGTAAATTAAAAAATAACAGATCTTATGGAAATAAAAGATACTGTTGGTCAAATTTAAAATATTCTTGGGACACACAGCAGCAGATATGAAGAGGCAAAGGAAAGAATTAGCGAACTCGAGGACAGAACAATGAAATGTGAAAGCACAAAAGAATGAATAGTGAAAAAAATAAAAAAATTTGAAATGGATCTCAGGGAAACAATGGACAACATGAAGCGCACAAAAGTAAGAATCACTGGTGCTCCAGAAGGTGAAAAGAAGAGTATTCGAAGACATTATTGGGGAAAACTTCCCAACCCTTCTAAACGGCATAAATATGCAAATAAAAGATGCCCAATGAACTCCAAATAGGATAAACCCAAATAAACCAACTCCAAGACATATTCTGATCAGACTGTCAAATGCTGAGGAGAAGGAAAAAGTTCTGAAAGCAAGAGAGAAACAATTCACCACATACAAGGGAAACAACATTAAGACTCAGTACTGACTACTCAGCGGGCACCAGAGAGGCAAGAAGGCAGTGGTATGACATATTTAAAATTCTGAAAGAGTAAAATTGCCAGCCAAGAATTCTTTATCCAGCAAAGCTCTCCTTCAAAATTGAGGGAGAGCTTAAAATTTCCGCAGACAGACAAATGCTGAGAGAATTTGTTAATGAGACCTACCCGACAAGACATACTAAAGGGAGCTCTACCAGCTGAGAAAAATGAAAACAGAGGGAGGCCTGGAGAAGGGCACTGAACTAAAAAGAGTACTAATAAGGGTAACTTAAAGGAAATGGGGGAAGGGGAATAGATCTGACAACGAAAAACCAAAGGATAAGATGGCTTATTCAAGAGCTGCCTTTACAGTAATCACATTGACTGGGAATGGATTAAACTGCCCAATTAAAAGATACAGACTGGCAGAATGGATTAAAAAATATGAATCATCAACATGCTGTTTAAAAGAGACTCATCTCAGAACCAGTGACACAAAGAGACTGAAAGTGAAAGGATGGAAAAAAATATTCCATGCAAGCTACAGCCAAAAGAAAGCAGGGGTAGCAATATTAATCTCAGAAAAAAACAGACTTTCAATGCAAGGATGTCATAAGGAACAAAGAAGGACACTATATACTAATAAAAGGAAAAATTCACCAAGAAGAAATAACAATCATAATGTTTATGCACCCAAACATGTGCTCCAAAGTACATGAGACAAACACTGGCAAAACTGTAGGAAGAAATAGATGTTTCCACAATAATTGTGGGAGACATCAATACATTACAACCAGACAGAGAACCAACAGATAAACTAAGAACATAAACAATGTGATAAACGAATTAGACTTAACAGCCATATATAGAGCATTACATCTCAAATTATCAGGATATACATTCTTCTCTAGTGCTCACGGAACTGTCTCCAGGATAGATCATAAGCTGGGGCATAAAACAAGCCTTAATAAATTAAAAAAGACTGGGATCCTTCAAAGCACATTCTCTGACCACAATGGAATGCAACTAAAAGTCAGTAACCACCAAAGATCTAGAACATTCACAAATATCTGGAGGCTAAATAACACACTCTTAATTAGTGGGTCAAAGAAGAAACTGCTAAAGAGAATTTAGCAGAGAAATTGCTAAAGATGAATGAAAACGAGAACACAGCATATTATAACTTATGGGATGCACCGAAGGTGGTGTTGGGGGGAAATTTATAGCTCTAAATGCATACATTAAAAAGGAAGAAAGAACTAAAATCAAAAACTGATGGAACTGAAGAGGCTACAGAATGATCAGCAAGCTAATCCTAAAGCAAGTAGAAGAAAAGAAATAACAAAGTTTAAAGCAGAAATAAATGACACAGAAAACAAACAAAAAAAAACAACAGAGAATAAGTAAAACCAAAAGTTGGTTCTTTGAGAAGATGAACAAGATTGACAAACGCTTAGCTAGACTGACAAAGAAAAAAAAGAGAAGACCCAAATAAACAAAATAATAAATGAGAGGAGGGACATTACTGCAGATCCCAAAGAAATTTAAAAAATCGTAAGAGATACTATGAACAACTTATGTCAACAAACTAGAAAATTTAGAAGAAATGGATAATTTCCTGTAAACACATGAACAACCTACTGACCAGAGAAGAAACAGAAGACCTCATCAAACCAATCACAAGTAAAAGCGATCCAATCACTCACCAAAAAGCTTCCTACAAATAAAAGCCCAGGGCTAAATGGCTTCACAGGGGAATTTTATCAAACTTCCAAAAAGAACTGACACCATTCCTATTCAAACTCTTTAAAAATACTGAAGAAAATGGAACACTACCTAACTCATTTTATGAAGCCAACATCACTCTTATACCAAAACCAGATAAAGATACTACAAGAAAGGAAACTACAGGCCAATTTCCCTAAAATACTGATGCAAAAATTCTTAACAAAATACTTGCAAATGAAATCCAAAGACACGTTAAAAAAATCATATACCATGACCAAGTGAGGATCATCCCAGGCATGCAAGGGTGGTACAGCATAAGAAAATCAATCAATGTAATAAAACACATTAACAAATTGAAAGGGGAAAATTAAAGTTTCATCTCAATAGATGCTGAGAAAGCAGTCAATAAAATTCAGCATACTTTTTTGATAAAAACACTTCAAAAGGTAGGAATTGAAGGAAACTTCCTCAATATGATAAAGGGTATATATGAAAAACCCACAGCCAGCATGGTACTCAATGGTGAGAGCCTGAAAGCCTTCCCTCTAAAGATCAGGAACGAGACAAGATGCCCACTGTAACCACTATTATTCAACATTGTGCTAGAAGTTCTAGCCAGAGCAATCCGGCAAGACAAAGAAAGAAAAGGCATCCAAATTGAAAAGGAAGAAGTAAAACTCATTTGCCAATGTTATGATCTTACATTTGGAAAATCCTGAGAAATCAATGACACAACTACGTGAGCTAATAAACAAATTCAGCAAACTGGCGAGACACAAGATTAATGCACCTATGTCAGTAATGTTCCTATATACACTAACTGAAGAGACACTCAAGAAAAAGACTCCATTCACAATAGCAACCAAAAACATCAAGTAACTAGGATAAACTTAACCAAGGATGTAAAAGACCTCTACACAAGCTCGGCAGATATGAATGTCAGTATTAGTGCATACAGCCACTGTTAAAAAAAAAAAAAAAACTGAAAAAGAGCCCAGACTTCAATTAGGGATATGAATGAAGGAGGTCTGGTTAAGACCAGGGCAAACCAGGCCAAAGACTAAAGGATGAAACTGACTTTGTTTTAAAACTTCAACTTCCATATGAAACCAAGGGAAGACATATCTATTTGGTACAGAATCTAAATTTTCTAAACAGTACAACTCTACAGTCAATTTGTTCAAACACCACAACTGCATGGAACTCTGAATAGGAAGTGAGATACAGTAGGTTAGTATAGGCTGGAGTGAAATAGTGACACATCCCAGAGTAATTTGGGCAGATAATAAAAAATATATTTACATCCTCCCCCTCCCCAGCCCCGAGGATCTTGGGGAAGGTGCGGAAGTGTTGGACTTCCTCACCTGGACTGGTGTTGACGTTGTCACAAACAATGAGACTGGTGGTTTGATGTGCTGAGCCCTCGATAATGGGACATGCCCTTATGAAGCTTGTTACTGCAAAGGAGAGGCCAAACTTGCATATAATTAATTGTGCCTAAGAGTCTCCCCCTGAGTACCTCTTTGTTGCTCAGATGTGGCCCTCCTTCTCTCTAACTGAGCCACGTAGACAGGTGAACTTGCTGCCCTCCCGCTACGTGGGACCCGACTCCCAGGGGTGTAAATCTCCCTGGCAACACAGGATATGACTCCCAGAGATGAATATGGACCTGGCATCATGGGACTGAGAGTATTTGCTTGACCAAAAGGGGGATGCAAAATGAGACGAAATAGTTTCAGTGGCTGAGAGATTTCAAATGGAGTTGAGAGGTCACTCTGGTGGACATTCTTATGCACTATATAGATAACACCTCTTAGGTTTTAATGTACTGGAATAGCTAGAAGTAAACACCTGAAACTACCAAACTCCAACCCAGCAGTCTGGACTCCTGAAGACAATTATATAATAATGTAGATTACAAGGGGTGACAGTGTGATTGTGAAGACTTGTGGATCACACCCCCTTTATCTAGTGTATGGATGAGTAGAAAAATGGGGGTAAAAACTAAAGGACAAATGGGGTGGGATGGGGGGGATGATTTGGGTGTTCTTTTTTCACTTTTGTTTTTTATTCTTGTTCTAGTTCTTTCTGATGTAAGGAAAATGTTCAGAGATAGATTGTGGTGATGAACGCATAACTATGTTATCGTAACGTGGACAACTGATTGTATATCATGGATGATTGCATGGTGTGTGAATATATTTCAATAAAACTGAATTTAATTAAAAAAAAAAAAAGACCTCTACACAGAAAAATTACATAACTTCACTAAAAGAAATAAAAGGAGACCAAAAGAGATGGATAAGAAGGCTAAATGTCATTAAAATCTCAATGCTATCCAAACTGATCTACAGATTCAATGCAATTCCAATCAAAATTCCAACAACCTACTCTGCAGACTTGGAAAAGATAGTTATCAAATTTACTTGTAAGGGTAAGGGGCCTTGAATTGCTAAAAACATTCTAAAATAGAAAAACAAAGTGAGAGGACTTACACTGCCTGACTTTGAAGCCTACTATAAACCCACAGTAGTCAAAACAGCATGGTACTGTCACAAAGATAGATATATTGATCAATGGAATCAAAATGGGTTTTTGGAAATAGACCCCCAGATCTACAGTCAACTGGTCTTTGATAAGGCCCCCCCAAATCCACTGAACTGTGACAGAACAGCTTCTTCAACAAACAGAACCAGGAGAACTGGATATTCATATCCAAAAGAATGGAGGAGGATCCCTACCTCAAACCCCACAGAAAAATTAACTCCAAGTGGATCAAAGACCTCAATATAAGAGACAGTACCATAAAACTCCTAGAAGATAATGTAGGGAAACATATTCAAGACCTAGTATTAGGAGGTAACTTAGACCTTATACCCAAAGCATAAGCAACGGAAGAAAAAACAGATAAATGCAACTCCTCAAAATCAAAAGCTTCTATAACTCAAAGGAATTTGTCAAAAAGGTGAAGAGGCAGCCAACACAATGGGAGAAAATATTTGGAAAATACGTATCTAGTAAGAGACTGAGATCTTGCACATATGAAGAAATCCTACAACTCAACAACAGTACAAACAGCCCAATTATAAAACGGGCAAAAGATATGAAAAGACATTTCTCCAAAGAGAAAATACAAATGGGCTAAAAAAGAACAATGTTCATTTCACTAGTTATTAGGGAGATGGAAGAAATCAGACCACAGTGAGATATCATCTCACACAATAGAATGGCTGCCATAACAACAGGTAACTACAAATGCTGGACATGATGTGGAGACACTGGAACTCTCATTCATTGCTGGTGGGACCGTATAATGGTACAGCCACTAGGGAAGAAAATTTGGCGGTTCCTCAGAAAACTAGATATCGAGTTACCCTACAATCTAGCAATTTCACTTTTCGGTATATACCCAGAAGATTTGAAAGCAGTGACACGAACAGATATTTGCAAACTTATATTCAAAGTGGCACTGTTCACAATTGCCAAGATAAGGAAACAATCCAAATGTTCTTCAACAGATGAGTGGATAAACAAAATGAGGTATATACATACAATGGAATACTACACACAGGAGGAAGGAACGAGGTCGTGAAACATACGACAACATGGATGAACCCTGAAGACATAATGCTGAGTGAAGTAAGCCAGACGTAAAAGGAGAGATATTGTATACTACCACTAATGTGAACTCCGTGAAAAATGTAAAATAAGTGTCTTACAATGTAGAAACTGGGGATCTAGAGATAAGACAGAAGCTTGTGAAGGGGGAATGATAATTTAACATGTACAGATATGATGAGGGTGAACTTAATGTTATGAGAATGGTAAGGTGTGACTATGGTTCATTAATTGTATTATTAAGTACCAGTGAAGCACTGAAGGCGAACATGTTCGTAAATGGTTGTTTTAAAGGCATGTAACCGACAGAGTAGCACTACAAACCTAAATAATGCAGAGAGTTAACAACAGAGTAGTATATGGAAAAACTACACATTACACATTATAGACTGTATTTAATATGAGTATCTTACCAACCATGCACTAATACTAGGGATGAATAATTAGGAGCTGATAAGAGATCTAGGATGTTTTATGTTATGATAACTGTTTAAAGCTGAGAGAGATGATTGTACAACAAAGTGAAGATAATGTAAGAAACTGACCATTTTTCTCAGGATAGAATATATACTAAGTGAAATTAGGAACCCACTACTTAATAAATCAGGCCCTCAACCTGAGGCTTGCTCTTGTGAAATATAGGGCTGTAAATGGGAGGCTGTGCCTTTCTATGATTATGCCTAAGAGGCACCTCCAGAGAACCTCTTTGTTGCTCAGATGTGGCCTTTCTCTCTCTAAGCCCAAGTCAGCAAATAAATTCACTAACCTCCCCCCAGTGAGGGACATAATTCCCAGGGAAATGAATCTCCCTGGTGACGTGGGACATGACTCCTAGGAATGAGCCTCGCCCTGGCAGCGAAGGATTAAAAATGCCTACTTGACCAAACGGGGGAGGAGAAAGGTAACAAGCTGAAGTTACAGTGGCTGAGAAATCCCAAATAGAGTTGAGAGGCTATCCTGAAGGTTTCTCATCCCAAATGGCCACAGTATGCCATGCCCTTAGCAAAAGTAGTCCCCAAATACCTAGGTTCCCAATTGAGATTCTATAAAAGATTCACTCCCTAAGTTTTATCTCTCAGAAACTTAAAGCCACCAGAATGTTCCTATGTAAGATAAGTCCTAAAACCCTGAGGAACAGCCTCCTTAAGAACAACAATCAGATGCAGCTCCCTTCCCCATACTGCTGACACCCCCTTTCAATATGAACAAGTTAGGGTGCTCACCGCCTAGACACCCCTGAAGATGGAGAAAGAGATTGAGAGGAAGGGGTAGCAACCAACAAAATAAGATTTAACAAAGATCTATGAACGCCGAAACTTTATATATATATATTTAGATGCTGGGGTGTTGGAATAGCTGGAAAGAGGTAAATGACATGGTGGAACAGTAACCTATAACATTCTTTGAAATTTGCTCTACAGCTTCTCATTGTACTGCGCCTTGAAAGTCCTCACCTTTCTGCATAGGCACTAAATTTCATTATAAGGAAAGACCTGAAACTGTGGAACTGTAACCCATGACAATTTTTTAAATTACCTATATAACTACTTGTTGAGATGTACATCGAATAATAACGGAAACAGCTAAGTTGTGGAACTGTGACCCATGACATTCTTTGAAATTTGCTCTCTAACTACTCGCTAAATAGTACTTTGAAAGTTATCACTGTTATGCATATATGTTAAAGTTCACAATTAAAAAGTGCATTAAAGAAAAAAATATCCATAAAAGATATTATTGAACAACCCAAATTACTTAAGCATGCAAATAACCACTAGGAACTCTTTGGTGCATAACCTTCAACTCTTTTTTTTTTTAAGCACCAAGTTACTTGCACATATGCACATGCGCACACACACAATTTAATGTCACCTCCTTTTGAGAAGCCACATATTTCTTTTTATTGTTTTACTGCATTAGTTAATATATCCATTGCTATTTAAATAAGATACCTAATTTAAACAACGATGTTACATCAAGATATTCTTAGCTACTAAGCTGAGGGTCAATGTTTGGCAGTCAATTGTAAGAGTCATGAGAACACTGATCATTAGGCATTTAATTTGCTTCTCTTAAAAATGGAGAAAAAATGGAGAAATTTGAATATGTCATATTTTAATAGAGATTTAAAAATCAGATTATAACCAAGAGAATTCTGTATTCACTTGGGTCTACTATGAAATGAGGCATTTTATTCCAGTATAATTTTAAGACCCTTCTCTTCATTGCAATTTCTAAAGGATATGACCCCATCTCTGTGTAAGACCTCAGTATCTTCCAGCCAGTTCTGGCCTGCAGAGGCATCTCTTGCAGAGGCTAGCAGAGATTCAAACTAAAAACTTCCAAGTCTGTCTTTCAGATCCAAGAAGCAGAGAAGCAACTAAAATGTATTCTTCTCTTAAAGTAATTATTTATTTTTTAAATAACAAATTAAATTTAAATTCAACTTCTGAGTTTTTCTAATAGATCTCCACCTAAAAACAAAATTCTATTGGACTATTTATCAACATATCTCATTCTCAGATGTGCTAGTTTATATCAGTCTACTACTCACATTTAGCCAAAGCTAATTATTCTTGCTAGATCAAAAGTTTTCTTCTCTACAAACTGTGTAAAGTTTCTGGAATAATGGCACAGCAGAGAGAAGCATTTTGATATTTTTTCTTGAGTGCCTATTATTGACAAGGCACTCTGTTTTAAGCACTACACGAATACAAACATATTACTACAAAGATACGTGCCCTGAAAGAATTTAAAATTTAAATGTCTATTTAACTTTGTGAAAAACAAGCCCCTTTGCAGAAAGTCCCTACTAATGTCAACAAGAAGCACATTTTGAAATGGGAAACATGTTCCAGAGAGTCCATATTTCATTCAAAACAAAAGAAGGACGAGAAAGAGAGAGGATAAGAGGAAAGGGAAGGGAGGGAAGAAAGAAAGGAAGAGAGACAAAGAGGGATGGAAGGAGAACATGATGTACATAGTCAGTCAGCCAGGTATCCCAAGGAAGCTCAGGTGTGCTGTGGCCCTCTTTAAGAGCAAAGCTCCCAGCCTTCCCTAACAGGTCCCAGCCCTGAGACTGTGTGTAGCCTTGGAGAAACAGTAAATCTTACTCAGTGCAGGTCTCCAAGAAGTATCCACATTATCCTCACGTTGATGCTTTCTCCATCTTTTGCCAATATAGGATTAAAGTACTAACCACAGGGAACAAATGAAGCCCAGAGGAAGAGCCCATAAAGGACTAGGGTTTGAAACATTGGTCCATCCTAGGCCAGTGCCCACAGCAGTGGGAAAGGATTCTAAACCTCAATCTAGTCCCTCATCTCACGGGCTCCCATAGGTTCCTGTGTGCCGGGATCACACATCCCTGCAAAGAGCTAACCCCAGCTAAGAAGGGACACTGGACTGAACTTGCTACCCCCTCCATAGTGTTGCGGTGGCACTCTAAATAAAGTAGATCCTCAAGATAAATGTGGCCATCAAACAACAGAAACCCATAAAACTGAAATGCAATGAAACTATATTGTGCAGTCCTTGGGCCATGATTTGATTAATGAGAAATAATCTTGTTCAGGGAAGATGGGAGTCAACTATGATATACACAGTGTCATAACTACCTGATACAGTTGTTGGGAAAAGTAATAAAATAATGCACATGAAGAACTTTGCACAGTGCCTGGGAAAATCTCAATAAAGGGAATCGATTAGAAGGATTATCCACAGTAATTCTACTAAACAAATTACAAAAACCCCACATCTACAAGTCTAAATTGTCAGCATATGTTCCTTCTTATTAAGAAGACAATGGCATTCTGCTTCCACTAATAATTCCTAATTCATCCAATTGTTCTGTCCATTTGTTCTACATTGATTCACAGGATCCTACCCAGATATCATTACAGAAAGGTACAAGTGCAATGTGAACAGAAGTTTAACTGAGTAAAAAGAGAATTCTGTCAAATATGCACTAATGGCCCCATCAATATCTTAATACTCTAATAGTATAAATTGTGAGTATATTTCATTTTCTAAGCCTGTAACCCACTAATTTCATTGTTTCTAACCATTTGCCTATGCTTAATTTTAAAAATTAAACTATTAGTTTACTTCAGTGGTTCTTAATTGTTGGGAGAAGGAAACTTAAACCTCTATAAAAATCAGATAGAAAACCTAAGGCCTCTCTTCCCCAGATAAAGGCACAAGTGGATATAAACACAACATGTTGTAGGCAATTGGGGGGGGTGGGGGGTGGCAGGGGAGCCCATCATGGACCTCCATTGTTAGTACTCAGTCGGGTTATGAGCCCCGACAAACATGCATATTAACAGAAGGCGTAAACCTGAATGCTCACCTCAAAAGGAATGTCAACTCCTCAGAATGCTAAATTAAAATGCTACACAGGGAGAAATTAAGATGGCAGCTAGGTGAGACAGGGCAAAAAAACACCTGCGTGAAAAACACTAGATAAAAACCAGAAAGTGACCCAGAATACTGGTTACAGCGATGCACCAGCTGGACGAGGTCTGCTTGTATCAAAGGGGCCGTATACTTGGTGAAACCGGGAGTCTGCATCCTGAAACAAGTGAGTAAGCTGGCTGGAAGATCCACAGCCACGCGGCGTTGTGGGGAAGTCAGGGCTTGGCATTTGGAGACCAACTGGCTCTTTGAAAAAAAAAAAAAAAAGGGAAAAACCCAGGAGCAGCTGCAGTTGCATGAGCGGAAACCACGCAGTAAAACACAACAAGAGGGGCCTGGGCCAGCCTCTCAGTATCTGGCCTGGAGGATAGTCCGCTGCAGATACCCTTGGGGCCGGGAGAATGGACGGGAGAGCCGGAAGCTGAAAGAAACCCCGCGGCTCACAGCTGGCTCCCCGGAGGGCTGGATAAACTCCTGCCTGGGGCCAGGCCACAGCCCAGAGCCCCATCAGTTGTCCCGGAGCTGGGAAGGAGGAACTGTGTGAGGAGCGGGGGGTTGAGACGCCCCATTCAGCCATCTTTGCTTCAGGCTCAAAGCACAACTGCACGGCCCGGCGGCCCAGGGCTTCCCTTGAGGGACAGCGCGCACTGGTGACGTAGCACGGCATTCCCTCAGCTGAGCTCCTTGAGGATCGCAGCTGGGAGGGGGGACCCGCTCGGAGAACCCAGGGACGCTACGCCAAGGCCAGTGGTTTGTGGGACAGCGAGAGAGACGGTCTGGGGCTGAAATGAAATGAAGGCTTAGACTCTTGCGGCAGACCTGAATCTCCGGGAACCTGGGGGATTTGAATATTAAAGCTGCCCTTCCTCCCTGGCCACCCGGACACACGCCCCACATTCAGGGTGGACAGCTCCAGCAACACACCCAAACTGAGTTCTCCAACTGAACCCCACAAGAATCATTTCTCCACACACTGCGGGGCAAGGTTGAGAACTGACTTGAGGGGTATAGGTGACTCACAGACGCCATCTGCTGGTTAGTTAAAGTGTACACCACCAAACTGTGTTCCTGAAAAATTAGATCGATATCTTTTTTTTTTTTTTTACAACTTGAAAGAACCCTATCAAGCAAAACAAATGCCAAGAGGCCAAAAACAACAGAAAATCTTAATGCATATGATAAAACCAGACGATATGGAGAATCCAACTCCAAACACACAAATCAAGATATCGGAAGAGACTCAGTACCTGGCAGAATTAATCAAAGAACTACAATCAAGGAATGAAAACATGGCAAAGGATTTAAAAGACTTCAAGAAGACCATGGCCCAGGATATAAGCAACATAAAGAAGACCCTAGTAGAGCAAACAGAAGAAACTGCAAGAATAAATTAAAAAAACACAAGATCTTATGGAAATAAAAGAAACTGTAGGCCAAATTAAAAAGACTCTGGATATTCACAATACAAGATTAGAGGAAGCTGAACAATGAGTCAGTGTCCTAGAAGTCCACAGAAGAGAAAATGAAAGAACAAAAGAAAGAATGGAGAAAAAAATCGAAAAAATCGAAATGGATCTCAGGGATATGATAGATAAAATAAAACATCCAAACTTAAGACTCATTGGTGTCCCAGAAGGGGAAGAGAAAGGTAAAGGTCTGGAAAGAGTATTCAAAGAAATTGTTGGGGAAAACTTCCCAAACCTTCTACACAATATAAATACACAAAGCACAAATGCCCAGCAAACTCCAAATAGAATAAATCCAAATAAACCCACTCCGAGACATATTCTGATCAGACTCTCAAATACTGAAGAGAAGGAGCAAGTTCTGAAAGCAGCAAGAGAAAAGCAATTCACCACATACAAAGGAAACAACATAAGACTAAGTAGTGACTACTCAGCGGCCACCATGGAGGCGAGAAGGCAGTGGCATGACATATTTAAAATTCTCAGAGAGAAAAATTTCCAACCAAGAATACTTTATCCAGCAAAACTCTCCTTCAAATTTGAGGGAGAGCTTAAATTTTCCACAAACAAATGCTGAGAGACTTTGCCAATAAAAGACCTGCCCTACTTCAGCTTCTAAACGGAGCCCTACCAACAGAGAAACAAAGAAAGGAGAAAGAGATATAGAGAATTTTAACAGACATACATAGTACCTCACATCCCAAGTCACCAGGACACTCATTTTTCTCCAGTGATCACAGATCTTTTTCCAGAAGGGACCATAAGTTGGGACATAAAACAAGCCTCAAGAAATTAAAAAAAAAAAAAAAATTTGAATATACTCAAAGCGCATTCTCCAAACACAATGGAATACAAATAGAAGTCAATAATTTTTGAACTGTAACTCCACTATTTACTTTCTACATGATATAAAATACATAAACTCTAATGACAAATCAGTGGTATTGAACTCAACGTAAAATATGTAATTTTAGACAAATATGTAAAGGTGGGAGAATGGAGGAGTATAGGAACATAGTTTATGTGTCCTATTGAAATGAAGGTGGTATCAAAGAAAAACAGGATTGTTATGGATTTAAGAGGTTAATTTTAAGCCCCACAGTAAACACAAAGAAATTATCAGAGAATATGACCATAGAGATGAAAAGTAGAGTAGGGGTTAAGAGAAATGGGGGAAGGGGCAATGGGGAGTTAAGAAATGAGTGTATGGTTGCTGTTTGAGGTGAAGGGAAATTTCTAGTAATGGATGGTGGGAAAGAGCATTACAACATTCTAAATGTGATTAAACCCACTAATGGAAGGCTAGGGAGGGGGTGAAATGGGAAGATTCAGGCTGTATTTATGTTTCCACAATTGGAAAAAAAAAAAAAACAGTGCCCATGATCTGATCTAGATGCAGCTCCAAAACTCTTTACTCTTACCTAACTTGCAATCTACTTAATTCATCACACATCACCAAAGCAAAATATTTGGGTTTTAAAAGGTCATGTGAGATGTTCAAACTGTTCATTTTTCAAAATCTGAAAGGGCTACAATAAGCCAAAGGACAGGCAGAGTTAAAATGGGACTAATCAGCCTATGCCAGCAATAATGATGAGATGAGCCATAGTCAGCACTCCAGGTGTGTTCTTACAAGGCTCATACTTCACAGCAATCCTGCCAGGTAGAACTTATCCCCATTTTACAGAGAGGTAAACTGAAGGTAAACTAACCTACCCAAAGGAGCACTGCTAGTAACTGGTGGAACAGGGGTTTTCAATCTGGCCTCTTAGGTCCAACGCACACCACAGTAAATTCCACAGGTATACATTTTCTCACACTCAAAGGTACAGCTGGGGAAGCAGTTTTCCCGTCTCTCCTCCACCGAACACACAAATCCATTTCAGACTCATTTTTAACAAGTTATCTGTTTGCAAAGTTCTGATCAATGTGTACTTAACACAGAATCAAGAGTAAAGCCCAAGCAGTATACTTTCACTCCACTAAGCAGTTTTTTTGGTTAGTATTTTTTTAATATGGTTTATCACAGAACAGGTTTTTTGAGGGAGAAAGCACAACAGTCAGTCACTGTGAAAACAACGTTCACTAATTCCAAGTAATCTTTGACAACTGTCCATGAACTTTAGAGGAGTCTGACTCTTTAAGACTCAAGAGGGTCAGAAATCAAGTTAATTAAGCATCATTTATTCTTGATTTAATATTTTCTGCAGTCTAGTGCAACCATGAATTTACCTTGGCATACAGACAGTAATTTACATTATTTTCTATCCTCAGTTCCTGAATTTATAATTTTCATGAAATCACAAGTACAAATAGATATTTATTAAGCTCAACACTCAAATGTGATCTCTTTATCAAATATTTCTATGATCACATCAAAAAAGGAAAAGATACTTTCTGTGATAATACATTTAGCTAATAATAAACTCCTAAAAACTAGCAAATCTGGAATCAATAGAACTTGGGACTAATAATGATTTCTATCTATCTTATCTATCCATCCATCCATCCACCCATCCATCCATCTATCTATCTAGGATGGCCACTGAGAGGGAAACTATAATTTCAATGACTGATAGATAAATAGACAAGGAGATTGCTCCACCTTGTAAAAGGTAAAAAAAACTGCTCAGGTGCTATCTGCAGCTTAAGACTGCCAGAGAGGAATAAGTGTTCCGTCTTCACTGAGGCACTGCAAAGTTAACAAGGCAGGACAAACCAAGGCAGTTGAGGCACTCACTTCTCACTGGAACACCGGGCACTCTGCTTAACCCCAGTAGCAACTATTCCGCAGAGAAACAAGCTCCAGTAATCTCATACATTAAATTAAAAAAAATGACAGAACAAGAAAAGCATTATTCTAAACCTCAAATTGGCAAAAGAATGAAAACTAATCTGAGAAGCCAAACAGTAGAAAGAATAACAACAAAAGGCCCTAGAATTGCATTGTGGCACATTCTAGACTGGAAGGCAACTTCTAACACTGCACATACAAGAGCCATAATTCGGTTTGGGGTTCTAAACATGAGTGAGCAAACCAGTATGCCTTCATTTTTGTGGCATGTGGTGTCCATGAAACCGGCAAAAGAATGCACCAAGAGATAGGATTATAAGTACAAGAGGAAATGATTGTTTATCATTGTAGCTTTAACAGAAAAATAAGGAAGGGACCCTGGTATTTTAGCCTAGGCAGTACTGCTTTTATTTTTAACCAAAGCAAAGAAAATACTTTACAACTCTATATAACTGATAACAAACAGCTAATGCATTAAGGGTGAAATTAGACTTTGGTCACTGAGACATTGGTTAAGCTAACAAAAACATAAAATTGAAACTTTTGAAAGTATCAAATTATCAAGGATTTTACATCCCATAATTTTATTTTAGAAACTGTGGTATTTTTATATAATGCATGCATATAATATCATTATATTTTATTATTACAATGTATCTCCTGCCTCTGAAACTATTCAAATATTCCTTTGTATATTAAAAATTAAAAATTTAAATATAACATTTAAAATAATTACACAGCATTTACAAACTTATTAAAACTGCCATCAAAAAGGACTTTCAAATTTCAAGATCATTTCTACAAAAACAGGAAGAACAAATAGCCACAAAAAATGCTTTGGAACACTGAGAATTTGCAGCTATGAGAACTGTCTAGCCTCCTACCCATAATCCCTCAGGACGTTTTCTTCTTAATATATGTGCCTTCCATACAGGTTTTAACCTTTTACCTCCTCCTAGATTTTAGAGAAAAGAGTAGAACAGGAAGGAAAATGCTTAAGAAATTTGATAAATGAAAGCACAGATTACTTAGCAGTAGTACAGTCTCACCTACTGTGCATGTTTAGGGTGAGGGGGTCAGGTGTTAACTACTTCCTAAATCTTTAAGGAACAACTGAATAAAGTATGAGCAGTAAATTTTCAAGAAGAAAAAGCCATATTACATATTATTACAAATTCAAGAAGTTCCTTGCAACTTGATACACACACACATTTTAAAGAAACCACTGTGGCATACAATTAAGAAATCCACCCCTGCCCCTCAATAGGAAAATTCAAGAGTGCACACAACCAAACAGGTCAGGGCAACTCAGTTCACGTTCTGGCTTCCTTTCATGCTCTTCCTCCAGAATGAGTCAAACAGCTAGAATAGAACAGCTTTTTCAGAAAACAAAAACTCTTAAGACAGTACTGTTTCAACCAGTTCAGATATGTGTTTCTTTAAAGGGAAAAATCAACAAAAAGCTATTTCCCCTCAAATATTCTGGCAAAACAAACAAAAAATAAAACACAACCCTGTCTTTCTTGTTATCATTTTGTAAGAGTGAAAGAAACTAACAAGCACCATTTAACTCAATTATATCCACAAACAAATCAGAATTCCACTTACAATCAGTTTCCTGGTTTAATTTTTAGAGTGCACATTAATTAAAACATGTGCATGATCCACAACACTGAGCTTAAGGAAACTTTTTAAATTATATTTCATTCATCAGAATAGCCAATCATTCTCAACAAAAGAACACCACTGCAGAAGAAGCAGCTAAACATCAAAGGTTTCTTGCACTCCTCAGTAAGACAAAATTAAAGAGCTCTACAGTCCTAAACTCAATCCTCTCTGCCATCTGCACTGCAGAGGCAGTTATGCAAAAGCAATGTCTTGCTCTGTTTTTGTGGCTTCTAAGCTGATGCCAAAATAATATAAAACACTAAAGGGAAATGATCTATTCATAAAAAGTCCCAACCAACAAATATGTCATAAAAAAAAAAAAAAAAAAAACACTTGAAAAGCAACAGCTAACAAAAGGTAAAACTGTAATCAATCAGGTTTTTTTAAGAAATTATTTGGGGTACTAAAACAAATACAGTCTATCTATTCAATCCATAACCTACCAAAGTAAAAATAACTGAATGCATCAATTCTCACCATAAATTGGCCCTCCAACACCAAAGTCTTCACTTAATCATTGCCTTATTATTTAGGATTGAAGTGGGGAATTCTATAGCAAGTAGTAAAATTTCACCTTGGCTAAGGGATAAAGCCAATAAAACACTGCTACTTATTCAGTATAACTGCTCTATTTTACAAATATTATGAATAAAAACTGGATTTAAGACAAGGTAGTCACTAATTTAGTACCTGTGTGAATTTAGGCAACCCACTTAACCTGAGCAGCAGTTTTCTCATCTGCAAAGGAAGATAGCGTTCTCTACTTCGCAGGGCTGTTTGGAGGATGAGCAAAGAGGCTATGGAGCACTGAAGGCTGTGCCACGCACACAGGAGGTGCTGAAGAAATGACTGATTGCTGTCACTGTTGCCATCAACAGGAAGATGTGACTCTTCATACAATATGCTGTGCAGGTAAGTGCCAAATCATGAGAAATGCCAATATCAAAATGTATCATAATACATGAATTCAGACAAGAACTCTGGTAACGAGCAGCAAAAAATAAAGACAGCTACTTTCAGTATTCATCCTTTTCCCTTTGGGAAGCAATAGTGTTTTCAAATAACTCAACTCTCTATGTCATTCGGCAACCCTAAATAATTTCAACCAAGTTATTAACATTAACGAAAGCAAACTTCAGAACTGTCCTTGGCAGCATATGAAGTATAAACAAGCCATCGAATGCCAAACAAAGTACTAGTCTATCTGAAACTGCAACTTTCACACTCTCCATAAAGCCTTTCACTGACAGAAATGTCTATTAATTTTTAACTTCCATAATGGTGTTCTTGTGGAATTTACTCAATTCCTCAGTTCTTTAGAGGCAACTTCAAATAAAAAACCATAGTAAGTTCACATATGTTAACAAGCACATGAAACAAGACTCAATGAGTTTAAGAAACAATAATCCACACTTTAGAAAAAGAACCTAGTGTTCACATTTAAGAAATTTTTTTTTACTTTCAAATTATAACTGGATTTTTAAAAGTCAACTCAACTATTGAACTTGCTGTAATAAGAGTCTTGTTATTTCTTTATCTTTACAAAAAGTAAATCAGAATCACGTTTTTTCTGGATTAGGCAAGTCTCACCTCCCAATTTACATAGGGACAGGAGAACCAGAGTAACAGTGGAAGTATAGACCAAGAATACTGTACCTGCTAATACACTATGTTAGGATGTTTGAAAGTTTTTAATCATGGCATATGTTAGGATTTTTACAAATTCATCCACAGAAATACAGTTGAAAACTTGGCAAATGCCTTGCCAAACTATAGTTCATCCACATAAATTTCCCTATGAACAAGTTATACATAAGCAAAAACCAAACAAAATAGAAATTGATTTATCTAAATTAGAAGCAATTCAGTAGCAACACTAAATATCAAAAAAAAAAAATCCCTAACTCCTGCTGAAAGAAAAAAAATTAAAACTGCACTGAGCTTTCAGAAACAGTACCACAGTATCAGCAGAGAAATGAACCTGGCATGCCAACTATCAGAGACGAGACATCACTGCTCAGCAAAGGCATCACTGAGCCAGAAGTCAGCAAAAGACAGGCCCTTCCAAAGCTGACCCACCAGGATGCCACTCGCTTGGGCCAATATGACAAGCCTGCAAGCCATGCAGCATTTCATGTTTGGGCTGCATTTCCAAAGGAACAGTGCCACTTCCAACTGTCCCATGCCCTGCTCCAGCACCCACATACAAGAATTGTGGGTAAGTGCCCTGCAAGTATGAGGCAGCAGGACCTGAAATGGTGGCAGAGAAATGTTACTTGCCCACCAAGCACCCCATGAGTACAGTACAGGGCCTTTCATCCTCAGCTGCCATGCCCAGGCCTTAACACGCCACACTGGCCATGGAGACTGAAGCAGAGCTGTCAGCTACTAGGGAGGGCCAGGAAGTTCAACTCCACTGACACTCACCTGTTTTCTGCTTTTCTTAAAAGTATTTTCTTAATTTTAACTTTAAATGGACCCAGATTTATCACTTCTATTACTGTTTCCCACTGCAAGTTGGCAAATAAAAATGGATGAAAGGCAGCATATTATGTAGAAAAACGAGCATGAAAAGCCTGGGTTCAAGTTCTGCCTCTGACATTGACTGGCAACCTCCCAAAGTGTATGTGGCCTTATCTGTAAAGTGGAGACGATCTGTAGATCCCAGGGTGAAGGCGTTAGATGAGAATGCACATGGGAGCAACCCAGCACCAAGCACCTCTCTCTGGGAAGTTCTGGGTCTCCGCAGAACCGTTCTGCATCTCTGTTTTCTACCTGGTGTCTAGAAGTTTGCTGTGACCTCCCATTTCCCACTGACTTTCTTTCCCCAACTCGTACATTGCTCTCCCCCCCCCCACCTCGGTTTCCTTCTCAGTGGTCCTCTCCACTGTGCTTTGCTTTGTGACCACAAAGACTCATCACCACCTCTCCTCAAGTGCCCCTGCCCAACCATCCCCTGCCCAGGACCCAGACCCTGTCAACTACAACACCCAAGCCGTCTGACCTGCACTCAGCTGCAGGAGAGTAGACTACAAGATCCTCCTTGGAGGCGCAGTGCCTGTTCAGTCACCTGTCTGATCTCCCCTCACAATCCAACCTCTTAGTTTAGTGCCTGGTGGAAAAGGGGTCACTATGTCCATTAGCAGAACAGTGTTTCGCAATTCAAAAATACTCATACAAGTTTCAATGTGGCCCTCACTATGTACCACCCCAACTATAATTTCCCAAGCTGTACTAGAATGCCAACCTTATCCCTCCTCCTGGAATGCTCTGCTCCTAAAATTTCAGGGGCCTCAGAAAGGCCACTCCTGACTACCCTCCACCGTCACGCCATACCTCACCTCCCCCCTCAACATTACAAGACTCATCTTATTTATTCATTTGTTGACCTACAGTCTCCTTGCATTCTAGAATGCAAATTCCATGAGAGCAGGAGCTTTTGAATTTTTAGTTTTCTGCTTTTACTCCATCTAGAATAATTCCTGGCACAGACACACAAATACTTGTTAAGTGACGGGGGGGGGGGGCGGCAGCGACACATGCACCATCCATCCACTCATAACTTCTCTCTGACTTGCTCACGATCCCCTAAGATACTCTGAACGCATTCTGTGTTCCTCTCAACATACTGAAATCCCACCATTCTGTAAATAAAGCCTCTCCAGTCACCCCAGCCCACAAGTCCTTTTTCCTCCTCTGAACATCTATAGTCTGTACCACCTGTACCATTAGGGATGCCCTTGTTTTTTACTGCCTTAGGCTGAGTTACCTTTGCATTTGATCTCTTACCTCCCTAAACTGACTACAAGTTTCCATAGGCTTCAGTTACTTAGCAAGTATCTTTGGAATCTTTGGAGAAGAAAGTATTTCAAACACACGCAACTTCAAAAAACTTAAGTGTTCTTCACAGTAGCAAAGTTTTTAATTTCAACAATTTTTGACTGGAATATTTAGAGACATGAAATATTGCCTCTTTAAGGTGATTATAATTTAACTGGTCTATGGTAACTAAAAGTCATCTAGATAAATACTCTAAGCTGGCTGATCCTCTCGGGGACTATTTAAGGATTTTATAAAGGATTATCAGAGCCTATTAAATGACCTTAAAGCTCTATGCTCTTTATAGTTCATTACTGATTTTGTTATAAACTTTCTTCTCTTCACTGTACAGCTATCAGCTATAAAATGCCTTGCTTCGGTAAATCTCTTCTCGTTCTAATTTCCTCCTTCTAATCCGCTGTGAACAAGGCAGTCCACAGGTGAGAATGAGGCCTAGGAGAAGGGGGAGCAGGCATCAAGGGGGGGCTCTGAGAGGGGAGGAGCAGCGAAGGAGGGAGGAGATCCTGTACCCACGTTGGCTTACACAGGTGCTCAATAAGTACTGACTGATTAAACATCACAAACTTGGCAGTTCCTCTGCAAGACACATACAAGTTAACCATCAGTCACACTGGGTGGTGTGGCACTTACAGTTACCACATACCTGCATGTGTCGCAGGGCATTTTCCTTTCTATCTTCTCATTTGCTCTTAACCATGACCTTGTGAGATTCAGTAGTGCTGACATCATTTTCTATGACACCCATTTCTAAAACTATGGAAACCATGCCTCAGAAAGGGGACATGATTTGCCCAAAGTCACACTCATGGTAAAAACCCAAGGGTGCTGTATTTTTCAATCCTTCCATTAAGTCCATTTGTATAAAGCCCCTGTTGTTCCTTTAGATGAAAAGAACTTCAGGTAAGTCTCTTCTGTAGTCAAGAAAGCAGGACAACACATTCTGGTATTATATTCTACATTTTAAACAACATTTGCAAATTGTCTCTCATTTCTCACACTAATGAGTTGATAAATTCCTCTATATTTGGGCTTTCTGAGCTAATTTACAGATCACAATCTTCCTATAGTTCACATTAAAAGAACCTGGAACAGACACTAAAAACCCTTCCTTCTTCTCTACCTGAAAAGTTTGAGCTATCCCACCCAAGGAACTTCAATCTTCCTATAGGAGCTGCTCTGACATGTAAAAAGTAGGTTGAATTACAAAGCTGACAATCTAAAATAAATCCAAATTCAAAATTATAATACCATGTTCTTTCCCTTCACTATGTGTTTGTGTGAGTCTTTGTTCACCAATGGACGAATATTTATTGAGAACCTACTATATAAACGCCAACCATCCAGGCGCTGATCAGCTATCTCCTGAGTGAATGTCTCCCCCATGAGATTAACGGGCGCCATGAGCAGGGCTACTGCTGCTTTTCTGCTCATCACTGTGAGCTCAACAATCTAGCAGAGTGCCTAGCACATGGTAGGGGCTTAATAAACATTAGTCAAATGAATGAGAGAGACAGAAAGGAGAAGGGGCCACTCTGTATGTAAAGGCATCAGTGCTTTTTATTACCCAGAATGCGCCTTATGGTCCACCAGAGGACTGCTGGATTCTGAAAGGCACCACATGCAATGCACAGCTGTAGGCATAGCAGCTGTCAGGCAAAGGAGCTGGGGGGCGCACAGCTATGAAGAGTTCAGCTCTTTGTTTCTCTCTGCTTGTCTCATAACCAAAATGAAGTTCAGGGCCACTGTCAATCTACCTGCCAGCTGTGTGTCTTCAACATCTGGCTTTCAGAAACACTAAGTTAACATCACTGCTGAATGAAGTTTATGTTGAATCACTTTCTGACATCACTGCATGAAAAGATTTTATTTAAATGTCTGAGATCACACGTAAGACCTAACAGAACTCAGTTAATGCAAGAAGTTCTCCATTTCTGTTCTCTGCAAGCTGTAAACTTACTTTAACAAAATGTTTTATTTAAAAACAAAAAAGGTTTGTCTCATTTAAACTAACCAAACTTTAGGTCATGAAGGGGGCAAACAGGCCTCTTTACCAGCAGTCTGTTCAAAACAGACTAAATTCCAAAAGTGAGCTTCAGGTTAAGTCTTTAAATTAAAACCTAGAAATCAGTGGTTATCTACTGTCCAAAGTAGCTATAAAAATAGTAATAGCTATTTAACTCAATATAAAAACTCAACAACCCAGGCAGCTATAAAAATGCAGATGAATAAGTTCACATATCACTAATAATACAAAGTTCCCATTTTCAGTTTTTTTCTCCACACCCAACTAAATGAAGAGAAATAAATAAGGGATAAATTTATCAATAAATAAATAAAAAGGAATAATGAAATATGTTCTAAACATGCAAACCAAAGTATGCTGAATAGAAAAGTCTTAAAATGAAGTTGGTATTAAATTACTAATATATTAAAATATGAGCTATGTTTAATGGCAGAGTAAAGATCTCCACCTCCATCTCCAGTCCCCCGCAAATCACAACTTACCTGGAAGGGCTGCTGACATTTGTTACAAACATAACGAACACTAAATAAAGGAACAAGCTGAATTATGTGAAGAGTCTGCAAACAAATACTAAGCCTACTATCAACAAAATCCCAAAAACCCAGTTATAACAGTTAAAAACAATACCCTGGGAATTTTCTGGACCATGGTCACTGGAATCAGGATTAAAGTATTTAATGACCTAAAGCAGGAATTAAATCACATTTAGTAAACAGAGGCCTACAGACTTCCGTTTGGATGAGTTAGTTGTATCTGCATCATGCTGTGAAATACAAACAGAATGTATGTAACTGAAAAATCAGAATGGACTTCTTGCCTACAATTTTTAATATTACTTTTAAAAGTAATATTTCCAAAATTTAATTACCGTCATGACTCTCTCTCCAGTATGTTTTGAGCAGAGGACTGACTCATTAGCTCAGATGATTATGAGAACTGACTTTTTTAAGACCTAAAGGAGGCAAAATATTTGAAAATACATTTTTACTTATATAAATAAGAAACTACCATACTGTGTCTTGGCACATATTCAAACTGGGCTCTATGAAAGCCTCACAAATTCACATTAAAATTCTTGATTAAAAAATGCCAACGATGCATCAGTATGTCAGATGCATATATCGTATTCCAACCAAACTATTTTTCTAAAGAAAAATTAAGCTCTCCCTTTTAAAAATATGACTCCAGTTTACCTTTAGTTTGAAAACGTCATGAAATGAAACGTTTACAATTGAGTCGAAAATGACAAAACAGCATACTCTTCTCAACTTCCATTTTTTTAGACAGCATATAATTTTCCGGAAGATTTACTGGGATAAAACCTTCATCCAAAAACCAAAAGGGTTTTGTTTCTAGGGTTTTCGTTTGTTTGTTTCCCTTCTCTGCTCTGCTCCGGTGCCCAGATGTGGAGTGGGAGTTCGCTGCTGTAACTGCAGCATCCGTCAGGAAAGGTTAATTTCCCACCCATCTTTCAAAACCCGACGACGGCTTTTTATTTTTAAAGGCACTGCCAGGCAGCGCCAGCCGCGCAGGTCGGAAGACCGCCGCGCTCTCCACCGTCCCGGGGCCGACACCGAGAGGCCACGGAATCAATCTGCGGGGCTGGAAATGTCACTCTTGGAATACATTTTGTGACGCGTCTGCTGACGAATACGAAATGCTAAAAATATACTTTGCATACATGACTTTGACGAGGACCTGACATTTTCCCCACTCGCAAGTTCGAGGATTTTAACATTTTTCCTGGGGTGAAATGACAACCAACAGCCGACGCCTCCGGCGCTCGCGGCCGCTTACTTTTCCGCCGCCCAGTCTCTAACTAACAAGTTAGAAAAACAGCCCGAGAGAGCAGGCGTCCGGCGGCGGCGGCGGCGGCGACTCCGGGGCGCGCGGGTCAGCGCCGCGGCCGTGATTCAGCAGCGGGGACGGGGCGGCGGGGACTGGACCGGGAGCCGGGCCGGAGTGGGGCTGGCGGCCGAGCCCGGAAAAGGTCACGGAGCCGCCGCGGCGCCGCCGCCCTGAGCCCCGCGACCCCGGCCCGGCGGAGGCGGGGCGGCCGGGGCGCGGCAAGGCGCCGGGCTGGAGGCGGGCTCCTACCTTTCTTGCTTTTCGGGGAGTTCCGCTTGCTCCGGGCGCTGGCTCGCTCTTCCTCAATCGCAGCTGCTATCTCGGGGTTGTCTTCCCCATTGTACCAGACCAGGAGCTCCTCGCCCGGCGCGATTGGCTGTGGGGAGAGAAGAGACAAGCCCCGGGCCAATCAGAGCGGCGGTTGTTGCCGAGGGGCGGAGCGCGGGCGCCGGGCCAGAGGGCGGGAGCCGCCGCGCGATCGCAAACAGCTGTCGGCGGCGCCCGCACACACTTCCTCGCCGGCCGCCGGCCAGCCCGACAGGAAGGGCTCCTTAACCCTTTGGGGCCGCGGCGTCGCCGCCCGGCAGAGCCGCCGGGGAAGGAACCCTCTGCTGGAAGGAGGACCTCACGTCCCCGGCGGCCGCGACAACCCGGGCTCTCCAGCGAACGGCCGCCGCGGGGTCCCAAAGTCCAGGCGCCCTGCTTTTATCAAGGGTCCCCACAGCCGGGCTTGCGCTTTCAGACAGACGACCGTGGATCTGGTCACATGGTATCAAATCTTACCTCTTAAGGCCTCGTGACTACCCACGCAGAAGAAAAAATAAAACATGCAACAATTTTGCCCATGAAATCGAAGTTAATGCAAAATTTAAAGCATAATTAAAAAGAACCAAGAGGCCTGGAAAGCGGTGCTGAATAATTACCAGCGCACATTTCAGATTTCAAGAGCAAGTTAAGCATGATGACAAGGAAGAACTAACTATATGCCACTCCACATTGATAAATGCGCTGCTATTTACTCACAAAAATGCTGAAATCCTGCGGAGGCAGTGCAGAGGACCTGTACTCGTCCTACCAATATATTATCTACGCGTTGTCACCAACCTACTCCGGAACCATGACGAGTTAGTTCACTGTTTTGCCCTTTGTATCAGGCATCAAGATTTTAGATTATAATTTTTAAATCTAGAAGGAAACCCTGAAAAGACTTCACACGAATTATTCTTCTAAGACATTAAATTCTTAACAGGCAGGTATGGCATGGTGACATTCACCATCACAGATTACACCTAGGAAAGAAGACCCTGAAGATAAAGTAGACTGAGTGGAAAGATAAGACCCCTACACAGAATCTGGGCAAATGGCCTATTGGTTTCTCTCAATTATCTGTTCAAAAAGCCCCAAGGGTATCCATACAAGTAAAATTCTATCTAAAGCTATTTTAAATGAATGAATTAAAAAATAGAAGGGAAAGCTCTTCCTTAAAGTAGAACAACAATCAATGAAAATGATGGAATCAGAAAATCACCATTTGGCAATAGACACAGTAATTGATTCAGACAAGAATCGTCAATGGAAGCTAAAACTAGTAGGTAATGAGGAATAACTATTTGCAGTCTCAAAGTGTCTCCCCACAAAATGTTCATTAGGAAGGGAAAAAATAGCACCTTTATAATGAGACACATCAACATCATATGCCTCCTGAAATGATGCACAAAGAACAGTACACTTCTAGGTAATTTCTGCCCAAAATACGAAAAATAAACATAATCATGAAATATCAAACAAGCCCAAATTGTGGGACATTCTATAAACTGGACTGTACTTTTCAAAACTGAAAAGGTACTGTCCAAACTAAGGAGGCTGAAGAGAGGGGACAACTAAATTCAACTGAATTTTCTTTTCTAATAAATAAAGGACATGATTGGAGCAATTGTTGAAATATGAATAAGGTGTACAGATTAACTAATACTATTGTATCAGTGTTAGCTTCCTGATTTTGGTAATTGCTCTATAGCTATATAAGAGAATGTCATTGCTTTTAGGGGGGGGGGGGAATTCCAGCTAAGATGACAGTTTAGAAACAAGATGTTTCCTCACTTTAATACACCTTCTGGTCTAAAGACCTTGAATGTAAATACTACTTTTTGTTTCTTCTCTGTAGAACACTCACTGTTTATATAGCTCAAATTTCAAAATATTTTAAATTCCTTAAAATAAAAGAACTAGCCACTGCTTCCTTTCCTCCCCCAAGGATGGCTAAAGCCTGCCATTTTCTAATCTTTGAATCAAGGTATTATTTCCTTTCTTGAATCAGGTAAACCTAAACCAAAAACACTTTAATATATAATATTAATAAGTTTTTTAAAATGGCATTACAGGTGCCTTTTGGCACTCTGATGAGCTAATTTTTTTCTGTTGAAAGAACAGGTTTCTTGTTTGTTTGTTTTTTTTAATTAGACTAACAATAGATGATGTAAGTTCCAAGTGTATAGTTTCTCTATTTTTTTGTTATATGTCATATACTTCTAAAATAGTAGTATCAAGTAATAATTTGAAAGGACTGTGGTTCTCAGAAACATGTAAAGTTTTAAATAAAACCAATATTAAAAAGATCATGGAAAGGAGAGGAAAAACTATTCCTAATATATTCCTAGCCCAAACAGCACAACCACAGCACTGGCTGGAAGACGCCCACTGGATATTTAAGATACCTTCAAGAATAAAAGTTTAAATCTGTATGTTCATTCCACTGCAATCTCTTGTTGAGTGCTAACTGTACCAGCAATTTAGTAAAAAACATCAGCACAAACTCGTTACTTAGGAGGGCACTCCTAAGTTACCCTTTAGTTGTTATAAAACATGCAATATAAAAAGCATACCAGAATCTGTTTCTACTTCAAATCTAATATAAAATTTCTGAATACCTAATTGGTTGGCAAAGAGCTAGATTATAGCAATCTGATTTGTTAGATGTTGAACAACTTTCAAAATTGTTAGCATCTGAGATAATAATTATATTACATAGCTATATACTTCCCTACTTTACATTATAAGAACTATACAAACAATAGATCTTCACGAAGAGGAAAATGATGTTTCTTTAAATCAATATTGTTTTCTTCTGTGCAGTACTGTTAATTCTGTATTCCTTAGCACTTTCAAGAATCCTTGAATCAAATATCAGCAGAAAAGAAAAATTATCTGTCCTTATACATAGGAAATATAAATCAACATTAAAAGAAAACAATGATCAAAAGACCAAGCATCCTCTTATATATATATATATCATATGTATATGATATATATAAGATCCTCTTTTATATATATAACCCTAACATATATATATATATAAAAGAGGATCCTCATATATATATACATAACCTCTTATATATATAAACCCTAACATACATATGTATATATGTATGTATCTTATTTTGATGTTTAAAAAAAATTAAAAACAACAATAACCAAAAACAAAACTTTGTCTTCCAACTTTTTCTGTGGGTTCTGATAGGATTTTTAAAACCAAGCACACTCTCTTCTCTAAAACCCAATACATATAAACTTAAAATTTTAGCACGCCAGTTAGTTAGAAGCAAGGGTTCTAATAAAATATTCCCTGACATTAGGTCAAAATGAGAGATATACTCCAGAATCATGAGAACACACAGAGTATGTCCATTCTTACCCACTTACAACCTATTTCCCACACAGCAGGCAGCACGATCTTTTACAAGTCATTAAATCAGACCTCTGCCTAAACTCTTAAATGGGTTAAATGAACTTGAAATTAAATCCTACACTTCTCTCTATGGGTCCAAGGCCCCACCAGCCTCCTCTACTTGCTCCAGTCCCACTGGCCTTTTTCTTTAGCTTTGAAAACAAAAACCAAAAACACAACAAGCCATCTGGCTTATTCTTACCTGAGTGCCTTTGCTCCTGCTGTGCCCTCTTCCTGGACTCATCTTTGTGTGATCAGATCTTTCTTGCCCCAGGGGTGGGATTCAAAGGGAGCTAGAGCAGCCTGTCCCTTACCTAGTCACTTTCTGTCAGGTTTTATTGTCTTCAAAGCACTTATCACTATCTGAAATTATTTTGTTTACTTATTTACTTATTATCTGCCTCCCCCATAAAATGGAAGTTCCATGAGACCAGAGACCTTGTCTGCCCTAATCACTACTATAAAGAGTACCTGATACATAGCAGACACTTAATAAATATTCGTTGGACTAATAAATAGATGAATCAATGGTCAGCAGGGTTAACAATTAACTTTCAGGAAGTTAAAATATTTTTTAATCATATTACAGACAAAACCAATGTTGAGATTTCCCAGTTACTGAGTGATCACTGAGAACGCACGAGTCCAGAGAATATCACATGTAATTTATTTATACAAAGGCCAACCTACAGAAAAAGCTAATCTTGAAGAATATAGTTAGATAATCATTAATAAGGAATGAGAAAGGCCTTGTGCATACCTGAGCAAACAACAGTTGGGATGAAGGTCTGCAAAGATCAGAACTGCATTATTTCAGACAGTAGCGCAGGGCATTAACTTTGGAATAGGAACTGTTCAAAGAACCTTACCCGAGTTGACTTGTTTGATGTTTACAGTAACTGTATAGAATTAGTACTTCAATTACCTCCATTTTTATGGATAAGAAAATACAACAGATTAAGTCATTTCTCATGGTTATACATCTAGAAGCCAAAATTTGCTCACAAGGCCATCTACCTCCCAAGTCCCTACTCCTAACTACAACACCATACCATCTCTCCAAAAGTAATAGCTATCATTTGTTTTGTACTTTCTAGGAGCTAATGCTCCGTACATATTCACGCATGCAATCATCCTAACAACCCTAGGAGGGCAGTGATGTGATTACCCGTATCTTACAGAGGAGGGAGCTGAAGCACAGACAGGCGACTTGCCTAAAGTTACGCAGTAAGTAAAGCCACAGGCCAGGATTCAACCCAGGCAGGCTGGCTTTAGAGTTCCCTCTCCTAACCAGCCTATATTGCTAGTCCATGTTCCTGTGTATTTAAAATGTGTGAAAGCATGTGTACTTGAAGTCTAATTGAAACGACTACAAAGGATCCCACTTCCTCCTGGGGCTTGCTCCCCCTGGGAGCCTCATCCCCACTGCTTTGACTGACTCATGCCTAGCGCGAGCTGGTATTTTGTCTCTACCAGGATGTACCTCACTGATCCATCAGATGTATCTCTCGCTTTAAATAAATGTGAGAAACAGAATGAATTCTTGAATCAAATTTCAGACTCCAGCGTACAAAAGCTGGACAGTAAAATCTACTAGAAATCATGAAATTACAATCCAGCAGAAAGAAACGGGAAATAAGATGTAGATGTTTTAAATGAGAAAGTACACCCCTCCCCCCCGCCCCCAAATATTTCCTACATCAAGACGGTGGGTATAACTCAGGTACAGAGCAGCCCAATTAGCCAACGATGCTAGGAACAGCTACCTGTGGACTAAACTTCCAGAAGTCCTGGTGCTACCACCCTGGCAACACTCAGCATGCTGCACAGCTGGCTGCTATCTTAAATGCTGACTCATCAAAAGTTTTCAAGTCCATGGAGACAAGTTTTTCATGGCCTAGCCCCCAATCTGTGAAACGTTAACAAAAATAATAAAGAGAAACTCGCCTTACAACAATGTTGGCAAACGTATCTACTCCACAAAGCAACAATCATCTGTCTTTACGGCCTCAAGAGTCTGGCTTGAGAGACCATTTCCGCGCATGGTGAGTAAAGGTTTGCCTCCAGAGGGACACGGCTCTTGAGAAACGAGGGAGGCTGACCTGGCCTTGCTTGTTGCAGAAAACGTGACAACACTCAACACTTCCCTAATGTGAACTTCCCTGACGGTATTCAGGACCTCTGACCTCACCACAAACCCTAAAAATGATTTACCTCATCTTTTTATGTCAACAATTAACATCTCCAAATAAAATTAGCCAGAAAGAAAAACACATTCTGTTTAGTTTCTATTCTGAGTAAAATTTATGGAAAAGGAAAGCTAAACCCAAGGCTACATTTATATTGAAGAATAAGAACCCCAAAACTATGGAGAGTGTCTCACAGTTGGATAAATCTGCCCATCGGACAGTTCCTAATGCATCTGTATCCTAGGAGATGGGAAGCAGCTGCCACACGCTTAACTCATCAGCTTCTATAAAGATAAAGTATGTAATACTTACCACAATCTTCATGCTTTAGTTCACTAACACTCACAAAGCAAGTGGCAACAATATATTTAAAACACAGAACCTTGAGTGTGTGGACGCCTGAGCTGAACCCTTTTCAAATATAATCAAAGTCAATACTATCAGTCATGACTATTTAAGGACAGCATTTAAAAAAGTGCATGCAGAGTAAACAACAGCAGACTAATTCTAACACTGTTACCTTTAAAGTTTTATAGTAAATGGCCCTGTTGATTTCCAGTGGAAATAAATTTTGCTCCTCTCCTGAGCAAGCCCAGTTCACATATCGCAGCCAGTTCCCCTTCTCTGGATCCGTGGCATCAATGCACATCCATCCCAAATTGGGGTAATATACCTTGGAGGAGAAACAAAACCTTTTGTTAAAATAGAAGTATCATTAAAATGTTTCCATTTTCAACTTTTAAGACTTAATTCTTTTTCACTGTATGCAGTCAATAAAGCATTTCACAGAAACAAAATAAACAAGCAACAGAGAGAAGAAAAAAAAACAAGATAGAAACCAAGGTCCAAAAGTAGCATAATTCTCATTAATTATTTTCCATTCAAGTTTGCTTTGAGGATTTTTCTTAACTAAAGTTTAAAAGCTATAGCTAATGTGCTTGATGAACTTCAAATGCCTTGTAAATATATATACAAAGATAAATAACAACTATATTCCCTAAAGCATAACTGAAAGAGGAAAATATAGCTTACAGCAGTGTCCCACAGCACCCAAATTCCACGAGCTTTCTGGGTTGTTATGCAAATCAAGTTCTGGGGCCCTGTCATGCTGGGCTGCATAGTTCAATGGGTCCCTGAACAGCAGGATTTACAGGAATCTTTAGTAAGGTAACATGTATTGTGAGCCGCCATGTGGGTGGTAGGATACGATGCTTCCAAAAACTCAGTTGACCCTTAAACCTTTCTCTTCCCAATGCATCTCTCAGGACTAAGGTGCAATGGAACACACTCTGGGAAGTATAGGGCCCTCACAGCAGCGTGGTTTCCCTATTTTAAAGAGAGGTTATGCATGTCACATAGGACTCCTTTTCAAACAATGTCACACTCGCCCTCAGCTCTTATATACACATATACAGCTACAGATACATATCTACAAATAGATACATATACATACACATACCTCCCCCCCATTTAAAACAAAAAGCAGCCCCCAAACAGATGTTATGAAGAGGCAGGATCACAGTGCAAAATTTAAAGTTAAATTTAACACATCATGGTAATGAGGGTGTCAGGGATTGATTTTGGTAATGAATGTACAACTACGTAATGGTACTGTGAACAATCAAATGTAAGATTTGTTTTGTATGACTGCGTGGTATGTGAATATAGCTCAATAAAATGAATAATAAAAAAAATTTAACACATCAAAATAATATAAGCTGGTTTAGTTAAAATGTTTAAAAAGATAGTTTTGCCAGCAAAGAAGGAAAATGAAGTAGATGGCCCTTTAACATTGTAAGTCCATATAAGTCACTTTTTACTAACTTATATGGGAATTTTCTTTCCCCTTCTCCCCAAGCCTTCAATATAAACTGTCACTGGATTCAAGGAAAAAAGTCTTTCACTAATAAGCAGGGCTGGCTAAGTCCCACTCACTCCCCACCCTGCACAAAAGAGATCAATGGGAATGCAGAGGCTGCCTAGAGATGGCGCCAGGAAAACCCCACAAAGTTAGAAGAGGCAGCTGGAGAGGCATCAAGAGCCCACCCCAGAGCCACAGGGAAATAAGGCAGGCTAAGCCAAGATTTCCTGACTCTCCAGGTCAATTCGTACCTTTACAAAGAGCAGGTGTTCCAGCTGGCTAAATTCTTTATTTATGCATAGCTCATTGTGTTTCAAAAGGGACTGGGGAATCTTCTAAGTCATACTTACTGTGCAATAAGAAAAAATTTCATTTTATAGAAAAAGATGGACCCTTCCATTTTAAAGCAACTGGCAAACAAGTAATTCACAGAGAAACACACATGGCCAAAACTTTGTGGGAAAAAATTAAGCTTTAATAATCAAAAATAATTTCAGATTAATACAATTTTCACCTATCAAACTGGCACAGATTTTTTTTTTAAGAAAAAATAAATAAATAACGGTCAGAAGAGTGTAGAAAAAAAGACATTCTCCCAAACACTGCTGATCAGAGAACAAACTGGTACAATGGGGGATGGAATTTAGCAGTCCTTAATAAAAAAAACTTCAAAAAGTACAGATGTTTTAACCAACATTTACACTTGTAGGAATTGATTCTAATGAGATAACAGGGCAATTGCACCCAGATGTGTGTACAAAGACATTTGTACAGTGTGGATTACTATAGACTGTTTCCAATTCATTGCTAAATGAAGACAATACAGAATTAGCTCAGTAAATTATAGTCCATACATATAGTGGAATACTAAGCAAACATTAAAAAGTACTGCTGTATAATCAATTAATAGGATTATGTGAGAACTTTTATTTTCTATATTAGATATTTCTGCATTCTTTAAGACTTTTTTCCAACAAACACACATTATTTCTGTAATTAAAAGAAAATAAAGATAAACAGATGTTGTGGAAATATATTTATCAGCATGAAATATATGCACAATACATTGAAGATTGAATAAAGCCATTTATAGAAAGTATGGATTATACAATATTTTTGTTTTCATATGAATATATGAAGGCAAGAATAATCTGAAACTAAAAGTACGAACATGTTAACAATGGTTTCTCTGATAAAGACAATGGAAAGGCAGGTAAAACTCCCACCCTAGCTCAAACCCCACAAAAGCCATGTAATCTATTTCCAAATCTTTATAATGACCAATAAATACTCAGCTGACTTGATTCCAGAAAGAAATACTCCCATATAATCAATAAATTTTCCTGATTCAATCTGTAAACTTGTCCCTTTTAACACGGGAAGGGCATCTGGTTATAAGCTGGTCATAAACAACTTTAACAAGTTAACTAATTTTCAAACGGAAAAATGGGGTCAAAAAGTAAATGAATAATAGGAGGGGGTGGGGGATATGAGATGTTTGGGATATTGTTTTGTGTTTTTTTTTTTTTTTTTACCTTTCTTTGGAGTAATGAATATGTTCAAGGGCTGATTATAGTGATGAACGCTCAACTATATGAGATACTGTGAACAAACTGTATGGATGTGACTAAACCTCAATAAAGTTGTATGAATGATTGTATGGTAAGTGAATATATAAAATTGCAGGGAAAAAAAGATACAACCTCTATTCTCTGACATTAGGGGAGAAAGCCATTCTAAGTAAAAATAAGAAGCACTCAACTGCAAAAAAAAAAAAAAAAAGTTTTTATCCTCTCCAGATCATTCAAGGATTTTTCTGATGTTCGGATTCAACTAATGTTTAATGAGCTTCTACTATGGTATGGGCCAGCCAGCTATATCAAGTAATTTCATATAGGTCATCTCCTTCGTAGTCAAACAAGTCAATGAGGGGTTTATTACACTCTTTTAAATGAGGATAAAGAAAAAAAAAAAAAAAAGGATAATCTTGTTTCAGTATGTGAGCATCTCAATGAAAACATTTAATAAAAGTTATAGCTTTAAAAATATAAAGGATTTTACTTATGCTGTTACCTAGAATATACTATACCTTCTTGGAATGTTCACATTCCAGTTGTTGTTTAATTACAGAACTAGATACCCAGAGGGCTTATCAAGGATTACAAAACTGCCAACCTACAGAAGTAACTTTCTGGTGGCTAAAGACAAAAATGGATCCTCAGTATCAATTCCTTTATGCCCCAGTTGGCTTTAGGAGATCAGAGGCTTCTTCTAAGAAAGCTATTCAAATGTGTCACTGTCTCTGAAATGTTCTGAAGATTCTAGAATAAGAAAAATCAGAGAATCTAATAGGTAATGGGGCATTTTACTACAATAAGCCCACTTGTCAGAGGACATTTCCCAACATACAGGTTACTTCTATAGGGGATTTTAAAATGCAAATTTAAAAAATAAATAGCTCAGCCTCTCAAGCCCTGAAAGCCCAGTCCACTATCCATCTCTACCAAGCAATCTGCACTGAGTGACAATCTCTTTTGAACTTACTCTGAGTAGGTTTCATACCTACAACTATGCAAAAAGTTCTGAAAATCTCTTAAACAACACATGGTCAATAAATGTTGATTGGTTCACAGTAGGCCCCCAATCAAAAGCCACTGGATGAAAAAATAATTTATTCTTATTCTTAAATCAATTCTACCGATGAATCAGGGATGGTTAAGAATTCCATACAACTCTAGAAAACAAATGCAAAAGATTGTATATACATGTGTATCTGTATATTTTGTGGGGAGAAAAGACAAAGCTTTCATCAGATTTTCAAAAAAGCCTACAACACAAAACAATAGTAGTTTCCCGGCTTTACTGCAGTGGGAATAACAATGAGCAGGCAACCAAGAAATGTGGGTTCTGGACCAGATTCTAGGGCTACCAGGTATAAGAGTTAGGCAAGCCGCTTGAAAGTTAGTTTCCTCAGCTATGGAAAGATTACAAAATTTCTAACACTCTTTTATTCCACCACCAACAATATCCATGAGACGTTGCCAATAGTCTATATAATCCCACATATGTTACCAGGCAAGCTTGGAGCTCCAGAACTTAAGACAGTGCCTAGCACATACAGGCTTTAACAAATACAGGTTGAATGAGCGAACAGCCTCCCAAACAGAATTTTGCTTTATGGCAGGCCAAGCTGCTTGCTCATTCAACCTGTATTTGAGAATTTCTATTACAACCAACTTTATAGCCATTCCACTTAAGTATCGGGTTAAAAATTTGTATATTGCTATTTGCCACTCAGCTTCTTGGTATATATCTAAAATACCACACAGCACCACTTACACCCCACTGTATCTCTTCTCCACACAATGAGATCAGGGGTTGATAAACTTTTTCTATAAAGGGTCAGAGAGCAAGTATTTTCAGTTTTGCCAGGCATATGCTTCTGTCACAAATACTCATTTCTGCCACTGCGGGGCAAAAGCAGAAGCAGATAATATGTAGAAGAATAAGCATGGCCATGTTCCAATAACACTTTATTTATGGACACTGAAATATGAATTTCATATAATTTTCACAGATCAAGAAATATCATTCTTTTGATTTTTTTTCCAACTGCTTAAAAATGTAAAAGCCATTCTTAACTTGAAGACCATAAAAAGAGGGTATGGGGATAAATCTGGACCCGGCATCGTGGGATTGAGAATATCTTCTTGACCAAAAGGGGGATGTGAAATGAAATGAAATAAAGCTTCAGTGGCTGAGAGATTTCAAATGGAGTTGAGAAGTCACTCTGGTGGACATTCTTACACATTATACAGGTAACACTTTTTAAGTTTTACTGTATTGGAATAGCTAGAAGTAAATACCTGCAACTACCAGACTCCCACCCAGTAGCCTTGACTCTTGAAGACGACTGTGTAACAATGTAGATTACAAGGGGTGATGTGGATAGCACTCCCTTTATCCAGTGTATGGATGGATGAGTAGATAAATGGGGACAAAAACTAAATGAAAAATAGAGTGGGATGCGGGGGGGGATGATTTGGGTGTTCTTTTTTATTTTTATTTTTTATTCTGATTCTGATTCTTTCTGGTATAAGGAAAATGTTCAAAAATAGATTGGGGTGATCAATGCACAACTATGTGATGGTACTGAGAACAGCTGATTGTACACCATGGATGACTGCATGGTATGTGAATATATCTCAATAAAACTGAATTTAAAAAAAAGAGGGTACAGGTCAGATTTGGCCCACAGACTACAGTTGTTTTAGCCCACAATCTAGATCTTTTCCCATAGTGAATGTTTTTAGAAACTGGGAAAAGAGAAGTAAGAGCTGAGTAGCACTTTCTGAAAAAGGTTCTGCAGAATTGGCTGGTTGTGTTCTCCACTCTCTTTTTTCCTCCTTGCTTGCAATATTAACTTAGAATAATTTGAAATTAGAAGAACTAAAACAGACTTGTTAATACCTAACCACAACTGTGCTAAGAAAAATTGTTTGTTTTCACCCCTTAGAAAAAATTACATTAAAATCTTATTGACGGATCTGGTTGGATTTACAGGTTAGTGTGAAACCCCAATACATCCCAAAGCAATTTGGGCAGAGAATAAAAATGTATTTACAAAGATCCCTTGAGGGACTGGGGGAAAATGTGGAAAAAATTAAACTTCCCCTCCTGAGGAATTAGTGATATTCTCACAAGCATTGGGTACTACTAATTTAGAAGGCCAAGCCCTTGATCTTGGGGCTTGCCTTTATGAAGCGTGCTACTGCAAAGGAAAGGCTAGGTCTACTTGTAATTGTGCCTAAAAGTCACCTCCAGAGAACCTCTTTTGTTGCTCAGATGTGGCCTCTCTCTATAAGCCAACTCTGCAGGAAAACTCACTGCCCTCCTCCTACGTGGGACATGACTCTAAGGGGTGTAAATCTCCCTGGCAACATGGACATGACTCCCGGAGATGAGCCTGGACCTGGCATCGTGGGATTGAGAAAGTCTTCTTGACCAAAATGGGAAAGAGAAATGAAACAAAATAAAGCTTCAGTGGCTGAGATTTCAAATGGAGTTGAGAGGTCATTCTGGAGGTTACTCTTAGGCATTATATAGATACCCCCTTTTAGTTTTTAGTTATTAGAATAGCTAGAAGGAAATACCTGAAACTGTTGATCTGCAACCCGGTAGCCTTGATTTTTTAAGACACCTGTATAACTATGCTGCTTACATGGTGTGACTGTGATTGTGAAAACCTTGTGGCTCACACTCCCTTGACCCAGTGTATGGACAGAGGGGTAGAAAAATGGGAACAAAATTAAAATGAATAATAGGAGGGGATGGGGAGATGGGGTGTTTTGGGTATTCTTCTTAACCTGTATTTTTTTTTATTCTTTTTTTTTTTTTGGAGGAATGAAAATGTTCAAAAATTGATTTTGGTAATGAATGCACAACTATGATGGTACTGTGAACAACTGTACACTGGATGACTATAAGCTATGTGAAAATATCTCAATAAAACTGAATTGAAAAAAAAAAGTATACCCATTCTAATTTGCAGCTTGTTTTGTTAAGTGCTCACAATCTGCTCGTTAGTTATCTTTTCATCTCAAATTATGAAATGGTGAAAATTAAGGGACTTTCATAGAGAACTCAGAAAGTCCCAGTGAGGCGTGTTTGCAGTTTTGTGACTTGCTCACATCATTCCACCCCTGAAAGGGCCTCCCTGACCCTCTTCATCAGCCCTTCCCAGTGGAGCTCTAACCATCTGCAATCTCCAGACCTCATCCTCATAACGGCCACAACTTAAAATAATAGTCCCAGCCTTCTCTAAATAAATTCTTGTAGAATTTATTTCCCAATGCAATTCACTTTACAATCGAATACTTTTCTGCTACCAAAGAGTATTCAAATAAATCATTATCATCGTTTTCTTAAAAAAAAAAAAAAAAAACTTCTCATTCACAATCTCGCTATCAATTTTAATGATATGCAATTCTACTTCTTCCCACCCCATCCTCCTGAATCAAAATACATTTGTTGCCTGAATGAATAAAATGCAAATAGAAACAGTGAACTATCAATTTTCATCTCTAAGAATGGGAGGAAAAAAAGATTAACAATACCAGGTTTAAAAGACTAATAAGAAACATCTACTTGTGGTGGGTAAGTAAATTAGCGCAACCCCTCAGGAAGGCTGTCTGGCAAAATGTCCCAAATGTTAAAATACATAACTTTTTTGATTAACAATTATACTTCCAGAAATTCAGCGTAAGAAGATAAATTAGACAAGTCAGCAAATAAGTATGTACAGGGAGTTTTACTCTTTGAAAAACTGTTTTAAATCATGAAAAGATAAATACTTTAATGAAGATTGTATAACAATGTAGCTTATAAGGGGTGACAGTGTGATTGTGAAAACCTTGTGGATCGCACTCCCTTTATCCAGTGTATGGATGGATGAGTAGAAAAATGAGTACAAAAGCTAAATGAAAAATAGGGTGGGATGGGGGGGATGATTTGGGTTTTCTTTTTTACTTTTATTTTTTATTCTTATTCTGATTCCTTCTGGTGTAAGGAAAATGTTCAAAAATAGATTGGGGTGATGAATGTACAAATATGACGGTACCATGAACAACTGATTGTACACCATGGATGACTGTATGGTATGTGAATATATCTCAAACTGAATTTAACGAAAAAAAAAACTACTTCCATGTACACCATGGGGGAACTGGTTAAATAGATCACAGATGATATAAAATGGAATTGTAGAAATAATGGTATAGATAAGTATTTGCAACATACTGAAAGAAAAATGCAGGCCACAAAACTGCATCTATTGTTGGATCCCATTTGTGTAAAATTTTTTTACATGGTGTTTGTATATGTATCTGTGTGCATGAGGAACAGGAGAAAAACAGAAAATCAGAGTCAAAAGAATGCTCACAACAATGTTAAGTGTGGATATCCCTGGGTGGTAGGAGTTTACATAATTTTTATTTTCTTGTTTATATTTTTCTATATTGTTTACATTTTTTACAATGAGTATGTATTACTTTTATAATTTTTTAAAAAAACATTAAAATCATTCCTATTCAAACACTTTAAAAATTTAGACTTCCGGGAAGATGGTGGAACACGGAGTTACAGGGCTCACTCCTCTTCCCAAAACAGCTAATGAACAGGCAGAAACTGTCCGAAACAACCATTCTGGGGCTCCAGAGACCAGGGGAACACTGCACACCACCCAGAGAAGAGCAGGACTCAGAGACTGAGAAACTGCAGTTAAAAACTGAGTGTTAATCGGGTGGCCGAGGCTCCTGGCACCCACCCCCATCCTCAAGGCAAGCAGCTCTGGGTTCTGCCTGGTCCCTGCCTGGCAGGCTGCTGCAGGCTGCTACAGACCAGGAGGACCACGAAAACCCTCCTCTGTGTTTCATAGCTGGCTTCAGCCAGCAATAAGCCAGCAAATTTTGACTATTGGGTTCCAATGCTTTAACCCATCCCGGACAGGTAAACCAGAGCCACTGTTTTGACCAGCATCAGGAGTGGAACCACCAGATGTCTAAAAATTCCCTGCCTTCTTTGGGCTACAGGGGATAAACTGCCAAAGAGCACTATCTACTGGGCAGGCCAGGAAAGCACATCTTCCAGGAGCTATCAAAAAGTCTTCTGGATTTTTAACAAGGTTGAACTTAAATGTTGGAAATGGATAGAGGTGAGGGTAGATCAGTACTGGGATTATAAGTAATAGTGCTGAACTGCAGGTGAATTTGGTTGAAAGGGGTTGATTAGAGTCATGATGTCACCAGAAGGAAAGCTAGAGGTTAAGATATTGTGTTAAGAATTTATACAATATTGTGTAACACAGTGAACTTCATGGTGGACATTGTTTATGATTAACACTACTAAATATATATAAGTTCTATCTTGAACTAGTTCAAATGTATGACACCTAAACCAAACAGTTAATAACAGAGTGGCATATGGGGGAAATTACCTATTGCAAGCTACAGACTATAGTTAATAGTAATATCTTAATATTCTTTCATCAACAGTAACAAATGTACCACACCAACACTAGGGGTTAATAATACAGGGGGATAAGGAGTATGGGGTGTTTTGGGTTTTCTTTTTTTATATCTATTTGTTAGTTTTCTTCTTGGAGTAATGAAAATGATCTAAAATTGATTGTGATGATGACTGCACAATGAGGTGATGATACTGTGAGGCAATGACTGTGTACTTTAGAGGGATTATATGGTATGTGAATATATCTCAATAAACTTCACAGTTTAAAAAAAGGCTTCTGGGCAAAGAACACCATCTGCTAAGCAAGTCAGGAAAGCACACCTCTTGGGGAGCTGAAATAAAGACTTTCTGGCATCTTTCCTGACCTTTTCCCAAGGGCACTCTGGAACTGGTCTACTCCCCCAGCGTGGGTCCCTAGCACTGTTTTGGTTGGGAAATACTGATAAACCAAGGATTAAAGAAGATTCTTAACACAAACCCAAGCAACAACAAAATGCTACACAAGAGAGATAACCCGATCTTCAGAAAAACCTCATCAAGGTAATCAGATACACAGATACCAACAAAAAATTACAAACAATACTAAGAAATAGGAAAAATGGCTACTCTAAGGAACAAATTAAAAAGTCGGAAGAAATACAGAATTTGGAGCAAGTGATAAGAGATATTCAAACAAATCTATTAAACCAATTCAAGGAGACGGAGGAAAATATGGCTAAAGAGATAAAGGATATTAAGAAGCAACTGGGTGTGCCTAAAGAAGAATCTCAAAGCATGCAAAGCAAATACAGAACTTACGGGAATGAGAGGCACAACAGATGAGATTAAAAATATTCTACAAGCATACAACAGCAGATTTGAACACGGAAAAGAAAGAACCTACAACCCAGAAGTCAGGATATCCGAAATCAAACAATTAGGGGAAAAAAAAGGAAAAATTTGAGCAGGGTCTCAGAGAACTGAATGACAGCACAAAGCGCACAAACATATGCATCATGGATTCCCTAGAGGAGAAAAGAAGGGAAAAGGGGCAGAAAGAATATTTGAAAAAATAATGGCCCCAAATTTCCCAACTCTTATGAAAGACATAAATATGCAAATCCAAGATATGTGACATACTCCAAATAGAATAAACCTATAGACCTACTCCAAGACACATATTAATTAGAATATTAAATGCCAAAGATAAAGAGAGACTCCCAAAAGCAGAAAGAGAAAAGCGATTTGTCATATACAAGGGAATCACAATAATACCAAGTTCCAATTTCTCATCAGAAACCATGAAGGCGAGAAGGCAGTGGTATAATATATTTAAGGTACTAAAAGAGATAATCTCTTTATCTGGCAAAACTGTCCTTCAAAAACAAGGGAGAGTTTAAAATATTCACAGATAAACAGAAGCTGAGAGAGTCTGTTAACAAGAGATCTGCCTATGATGGTTAGGTTCATGTGTCAACTTGGCCAGGTGATGGTACCCAGCTGTCTGGTTGTTCTAGTTTGCTAATGCTGCAGAATGCAAAACACCAGAGATGGATAGGCTTTTATAAAATGGGGGTTTATTTCACTACACAGTTACAGTCTTAAGGCCACAAAACGTCCAAGGTAACACATCAGTAATCGGGTACCTTCACTGGAGATGGCCAATGGTGTCCGGAAAACCTCTGTTAGCTGGGAAGGCACATGGCTGGCGTCTGCTCCAAAGTTCTGGTTTCAAAATGGCTTTCTCCCGGGATGTTCCTCTCTAGCAAGCTTGCTCCTCTTAAAAACGTCACTCACAGCTGCACTCCCTTTAGTCTCTTTGAGTCAGCACGTTTATATGGCTCCACTGATCAAGGCCCACCCTAAATGGACAGGGCCACGCCTCCATGGGAGTATCCCACCAAAGTCACCACCCACAGCTGGGTGGGGCACATTCCAAGCAAATCTAATCAGCACCAAAAGTCTGTCCCACAAGACTACATCAAAGATAATGGCGTTTGGGGGACAAAATGCATTCAAACCGGCACACTGGTCAAGCAAGCACTGACCTAATCATTGCTGCAAGGATGTTTGTGTCTGGTTAATAAACCAACAGGCTGGCTTATTAAATCAGCAGCCAATTGGCTGCAGCTGTGACTGATGACATCAACAAAGGGAATATCTTCCACAATGAGAGAATGCAGTTGGCTGGATTTTTTTTAAGCGAGACAGACAGAGGACCTTCACTTCTTCAGCTAACCAGTGAAGCGTTTCCTGACGAGTTCGTCCAAGTTGCCAGTTCCTTTCCTGAGGAGTTCATCAAACACGTTCGTCAAAGTTGCCAGTTTGTTTTCTGAGGAGTTCATCGAACATCTTCATTGGAGTTGCCAGTTTGCTGCCTGCCCTACGGAGTTTGGACTTGTGTATACCCACAGTTGCGTGAGACGCTTTTATAAATCTTACATTCATAGATGTCTCTCATTGATTCTATTTCCCTAGAGAACCCTAACTAATACACTGCCCTGTAAGAAATACTAAAGGGAGTTTTGCAGGCTGAAAAGACAGGAGAGGCTTGGAAGAAAGTGTGGAAATGAAGATTATCAGTAAAGGTAACAAAAAGGGTAAAAGAGAGACAAAAACAAAATATGACACATAAAAGCCAAAAGATAAAATGGTGGAAGTAAGTACTGCCTTTACAGTAATAACATTGAAAGTTAATGGATTAAACTCCCCAATCAAAAGACAGATTGATAGAATGGATAAAAAAAAATAAGCATCTATTTGCTGTCCTCAAGAGACTCATCTTAGACCCAAGGATACAAATAGGTTGAAAGTGAAAGGCTGGAAAAAGATACCCTATGCAAACAGTAATCAAAAAGAGTTGGGGTAGCTATACTAATATCAGACGAAATAGACTTTAAATGCAAAAATGTTATGAGAGACAAAGGAGGACATTATATATTAATAAAAGGGGCGAGCCACCAAGAAGAAATAACAATCATAAATATTTATGCACATAACCTGGGTGCCCCAAAATACATGAGGCAAACATTGGCAAAACTGAAGGGAGTAATAGATGTCTCTACAGTAATAGCTGGAGACTTCAATACACTATTCTCATCAATAGATAGAATATCTAGACAGAGGATCAATAAGGAAACAGATAACCTAAATAATATGATAAATGAACTACACCTAACAGACAAATATAGAACACTGTACCTCAAATAGGCAGGATATACATTCTTCTCCGCGGTCATGGAACATTCTCCAGGATAGTCCACATGTTGGGTCACAAAACAATTCTCAATAAATTTTAAAAGATTGGAAATATACAAAGAATTTTCTCTGACCATAATGGAATGAAGCTGGAAATCAGTAACAGCTGAAGAACTGGAAAATTCACAAAAGTATGCAAGTTAAACAACCCACTCTTAATCAATCAGTGGGTCAAGGAAGAAATTGAAAGAGAACTCAGTAAACACCTCAAGAAGAATGAAAATGAGAACACAACATATCAAAACTTATGGGGCAGCAAAGGCAGTGCTGTGAGGGAAATTTATAGCCCTAAACACCTAAAAAAGTTTATTTGGAAGAATGAGCTAAAAGGAAAGACCTAACTGCACACCTGGAAGAACTAGAAAAAGAACAGCAAACTAATCCCAAAGCAAGCAGAAGGAAAGAAATAACAAAGATTACAGTAGAAAAAAATGAAATTGAGAACAAAAAAAAAAAAAAAAAGAAAAAAGAAAAAATAGGGAAAATCTACAAAACCAAAAGTTGGTTCTTTCAGAAGATAAAAAAAAATTGACAGCTAGGCTGACAAAGAAAAAAAGAGAGAAAAATTCAAATAAATAAAATCAGAAATGAGAGGGGGGACATGACTACTGACCCCACAGAAATAAAAAGAGATCATAAGAGGATACTATGAACAACTGTATACCAACAAATTAGACAACTTAGATGAAATGGACAATTTCCTAGACATACAAACAAACTATTATCTACTCTTGAAGAAAGAGAAGACCTCAACAAACCAATCACAAGAAAAGAGATTGAATCAGTCATCAAAAACCTACTAACAAAAAAAGTCCAGGATCAGATGGCTTTACAGGTGAATTCTACCAATTACTACAAGAAGAATTAACACCAATCCTGCTCAAACTCTTCCAAAATACTGAAGAGGAGGGAACACTACCTAACTCATTCTATGAAACAAACAACTTCATAATACTAAAACCAGATAAACATACTACAGGAAAAGAAAATTACAGACCAAGCTCTCTAATGAATACAGATGCAAAAACCCTCAACGAAATACTTGCAGATCAAATCCAACGGCACATGAAAAGAATTATACACTATGACCGAATGGGTTTTATTCCAGGTATGCAAGGGTCGTTCAACACAAAAAAATCAACTAATGTAATACACCACATTAACAAATTGAAGGAAAAACCACATGATCATCCTGATTGACACAGAAAAGGCATGTGACAAAATCCAGCATCCTTTCCTGATAAAAACACTTCAAAAGACAGGAATAGAAGGAAATTTCCTCAACACGATAAAGGGCATATATGAAAAACCCACAGGTAACATTGTACTCAATGGTGAAAGACTGAAAGCTTTCCCTCTAAGATCTGGAACAAGAAGAAGATGTCCACTGTCACCACTGTTATTCAATATTGTACTAGAAGTTTTAGCCAGCACAGTTAGGCAAGAAAAATAAATAAAAGGCATTCAAACTGGAGAGGAAGAAGGAAAACTTCCACTATTTGCAGATGATGTGATCCAATATTTAGAAAGTCCTGAAAAATCTGCAACAAAGCTACCAGAGCTAATAAATGAGATCAGCAAAATGGCCTAACACGCAAAAATCAGTGTGTTTCTTTACACTGGAAACAGGCAATCTAAGGAGGAAATCAAGAAAACAATTCCATTTATTATGGCAACTAAAAGAATCAAATATCCAGGAATAAACATAATCAAGGATGTAAAGGACTTGTATATAGAAAACTGCTAAAAGAAACGAAAGAAGAGCTAAATAAATGGAAGGACATTCCGTGTTCATGGATTGACTAAATACTGTTAAGATGTCAATTCTACCCAAATTGATTTACAGAATCAATGCAGTCCCAATCAAAATTCCAACGACCTACTTCACAGAAATGAAAAAGTCAATTATCAAGTTTATTTGGAAGGGTACAGGGACCCAAATAACCAAAAACATCAGGAAAAGAAAAAAAAGTCACTTCCTGACTTTAAAGCATATTACGAACCTACAGTGGTCAAAACAGCATGGTACTGGCATAAAGACAGACATACTGTTCAATGGAATGAATAGAGAGTTCAGAAATAGACCCATGCATTTCTGGTCAATTGATCTGTGACAAGGCTGTGAAGTCCACTAAACTGGCACAGAACAGTCTCTTCAACAAATGGTGCTGGGAGAACTGGATATCCATACTCAAAATAATAAGAAAGGACCACTATCTCACACCTTATCCAAATATTAATTCACAATGGATCAAAGACCTAAATATAAGTGCCAGAGCCATAAAACTCCTAGAAGAAAATGTAGGGAAGCATCTTTAAGATCTTATGGTTGGCTCTGGTTTCTCGAACTTTACACACAAAGCACAAGCAGTGAAAGAAAAAATAGATAAATGGGACCTCCTCAAAACTGAATACTTTTGTGCTTCAAAGGACTTTGTCAAAAAAAAGTGAAAAGGCAGCCTACTCCCTGGGAAAGAAAACATTTGGAAACCACATATCCAATAAGGGTTTAATATCCAGAATTTATAAAGAAATCCTACAACTCAACAATAAAAAGACAAACAACCCAAATAAAAAATGGGTGAAAACATGAATAGACATGTTTCCAAAGAAATAGAAATGGCTAAAAAGCACATAAGAAGCATGAAAAGTTGATCAACTTCACTAGCTATGAGGGAAATGCAAATCAAAATCACAATGAGAAATCATTTCACACCTACTAGAATGGCCGTCATTAAAACAAAAAGAAAACTACACGTGTTGGAGAGGATATGGCAAAATAGGGAAACTTATTCGCTGCCGGTGGGAATGAAATATGGTACAGCCACTGTGGAAGACAGTGTGACAGTTCCTCAGTAAGCTAAGTACAGAACTGCCATATGATCCAGCAATCCCGCTACCAGGTATATATTCAGAAGAAATGAAAGCAGGAACGCGAACAGACATTTGCACACTGATGTTCACAGCGGCATTATTCACAATTGCCATTATTCACAATTCATCACTGATGAATGGATAAACAAAATGTAGTATATACATATGATGGAATATTATTCAGCTTTAAGTAGAACTGAAGTCCTGATAGACACAACAAAAAGGATGAACCTTTAGGAAATTGTGTTGGGTGAAATAAGTCCGACACAAAAGGACACATTGTATGATCTCACTAATATGAACTAAGTATAATGAACAAACTCATGGAATTACTATCTAGAATATAGGTTACCAGAAGACAGAGTAAGAGTAGAGAACAGGGAGCTGATACTTAATTTGTACAGAATTTTTAATAAGGTTGATTGTAAATGTTTGGAAATTCATCGAGTTGATGGTAGCACATCATTGAAAGTGTAATTAACAGCACTGAATCGTGTTTGTGATTGTGGTTGAAAGGGGACGTTTAGGGTCATGTATGTCACTAGAAAGATAGCTAGAGGATAGAACATGGGACTCTATAACACAGCGAACCCTGTTGTGGATGACAAAGGTGGTTAATAGTACAAATACAAAAATATGCTTCCATGAACTAGAACAAATATATAGCACTATTACAAGGCGTTAATAAAAGGGTGGTATATGGGAAAAAATATACCTAATGCAAACTATAGACTATAGGTAATAGTACTATTATAATATTCTTCTGTCAATTGTAACAAAGTTATCAGACCAATGCTAAGTGTCAATATAAGGGGGTACAAGGGGTATGGAGTTTGTCTTTTTGGAGCAATGACAATGTTCCAAAATTGACTGTGATGATGAAATTACAACTCTGTGATTATACTGAGAGCCATGGATTGTACAAGTTGGATGGATTATATCATGTATGAATAAATAACTGCTTTAAAAAAAATTTCTGTTCACTAGAAGCAATCTGAGCCCTACAGAAGCAAATCTGAAAAGATTTTATCAGAATTGGTACAGTCAGCTTCATTTACATTGAAATTCATACAGACTGCTCTGCACATATGGGAGAGTCAAGAGAAGTATTACATTCAAACCCAAGCTTCAGTTAGCTAGCGGTTCCCCACTAGAAACTGGTAAAGAAACGCTCCCTCTTCTGAGAACCTGTTTTGTGCATTTACCCTGAAGATATTCCACTATTTTTCTCCCTATTATTTCTTATTTAGCAAAATCTTTTCAATGAAAGCTTAGAGGATTTAACACTGGTTAGATAACCAAGGGCTCAAGAAAAGCCATTTAACACTTTGTCTTAGATTAGGTTTAAAATGGAGGACAGGTGGAGTATAAAACCCAAATGAAAGATAAGCGGACTTAAGGGGGCTTTAATGGAAGAACAAAGGCCAAGATGAGATTTTGATTATAAGCAGTTTCTGTTACCTTAAAGAGCAGCATTCTGATACAAGTCTGAGGATAAGACCAGAGCTGAATAAATTAATGAGAAAATACTAAATTTTACTCGAATTTTAATTTTCTCCTTTAAAAGAAATATTTACATTACAATTTATGCTTCCTACAGCTTGCCATGTGAAAATACCCATACTTATACACTTATATATGTCATATATATCCACTCTTATTTTAACAGAGCAAAAGGCTTAAAGGTTTCTGTATTTCATATAAAAGAATTATCTTGTGGTTCAGACTAGCTAAACGAGATCCAGATTCTTTTTTTCTAATTGAAGGAAGAAAAAGCCAGCTTTGAGAAGAACTAAATCTTTATATCTGACTAAAAAAGAACTGGCAATGTCGTATAGATTCACAAACTATAGCAGTACATAAGTAGTACTGTGTCTTAAATTAACAATGGAAAGTTAACAAGTTTACAGTGCAAATCAAGTCCCTAATATGTCATGGTTCCAAATTACAATTTTTCAACAAACTACTAACATGTATGAATTTCAATGTAAATGAAGCTGACTGTACAAAAGGCACTACTAATAACATATAATATGTCCAACAATATCAAATTGTTATGCTGGATAAAATAGGTACCATTAACTTAAGTTTAATATTAATGGCATTTGTTCAAGCTTAATGCTATATACACAAAAATAAAGAAAGAGCATTTTCTGATTCCCTGACAGTATCCTTACTAAGATTAATGTCAACCTGGTCACAGCATATTTGTTAGCTTCCATTGGGAAACTTGTAAAGTTTAAAACGCAATTTATTTTCAAGCATAATTTTGTGATCAAGACAGTTTTTTAATCACGTGGGCATTGTCTTTAGCAATTAATATTTTTTGGCTGGGTAATTTTTCTACACCTATGGCTGTTATCCCTCAAAAGTAGCGAAATAGTATCATGCAATGATTCTTGTGGTAAATCCTCATTTCCTAAGGCCTCTTGGCCTAATAGTCAGAAGGTATATATTATAAGGTATTCATAAGAAACAAACTCAAAATTACTGAAGAAACGGATTTTTCAAATTAAGAAACACTGCTTACAGTAAGGTGAAAAATAGCAACAAGCTCCAAACATACAAATGCCACAGAACTTCTTGATGAAAAGTATCCAAATATCTCCTAGGCATATTTTATTTTTATGCTTTTAGATGTTTATGTGGGGGAAACAGATGTGATTCAATTTAAGACAACCTGACAGGAATGTTATTTCTTACCACCCAAAAACTTTGCTTGCCTTAAAAAGGAGCTGTGCCACCGGGTTGCTTTGAGAATGTGAGCTCCCCCATGGCACCTGCTCTAAACCCAATATAAATGCTGAACTCACACCCAACGCCCCAGGGGACAACAGGTGCAAAAACAAATTCTATCTTCACAACTACCCTAAGAAGGCATTTTATTATCCCCATTTTTAAATTGAGGGTTTTATAGCCCAGAAGATACTAACCTGCCCAAAGTCACAAAATTGGAGGCAGAATTTGAACTAGGCAATCCAATGAATACATTTCTCACTGCCTCCCTATCAGGAGCATGGGTTCTAGTGCTGCTCCTGCACCATTCACAAAATCTGTGTCCCATGGGAAGGAGCAGTTCATCTCTCTTTCTTGACTTTGCCTCTAAAAGGAGGCTGATAATGCCCTGCTCCCTCTTCCAGGACTGGTGTGAGAACATGAAATTAATACAATGAAAACCTTTTGAAAAGTTAACAGCTCTGTGGATATGTGCCACATGCTGAAAACATTCAACTTTGAATATTCCATGACCACCAAGATGACTTTCTAAATTACAAAGAATCTAACACTGTTTCAATTGCAGCCACCTTGGAGCGTCTTTTATAAAATGTCCATCTGGAGGCCTGGAGAGCAGCAGACCATGGTGCAGGGAGTCAAGTCCCCACTAGCACAGCAAAACACTCGGAACAAGGCAACATAAATGGTGGGTTTGACATTTATTGTTGAAAACAGCCAAGTGGTTTCAAAATGCAAAATCATATGTAAACAGCAGTCTGTATCCAAGGAAACACATTTTCTGTTTAACAGAAATATTCTTAATTTTAAAGAACATATTAAAATGATTTTTTAAATTTAGAAATGTCAAACCTTGAGAGAATGAGGTGATAATTTCTTTTAACACTTCCAAAACTCTGATAAACAAAGGACCAGAATGCTTTCTTACCTCCCACATGTATACATTATTCTTGACCTGAGATCGTTTTTTCTTATCGCCAACAAATGGCCCAAATTTCTTGCCCTTTAAAATTGGTTTAGTGGCCCAGACACCTAGAAAATAAAACCAGTATTTTTATAATGCATTGTGGTTATTTTAAAGATTGAAAACTTTAAAACCACTTCAGTTTCACAAAATAATCAAAAGGCTAGACTGCCTAAAACCAAGATTATGTTAAATCAAGTGAGAGCAAGTTAAATCAAATTAAAAGTAAATCCTCAATGGGGATTTTTATTTTTCTTCTTTATACTCTTCTGTATTACTCTTCTGTATTTTCCAAATACGTTATTAAAAAAAAAAACTATACTGTACTGTAAGAAAGAATCTTTTATATTTTTTCAAATGTTTACATGGCAAACTATCCACAGAGTACAATCAGAAATACTTGAAGAAAAGCACAATCACAACAACCAAAGAGAAATATTAGAATATAGTGAGACTACAAATAACTTTAAAACTCCTTTTCTTATTTTTCTACTAATTTTAAATTAAATCCAATGAACAAAGAATATGTTTATAAATGATTAGAAATGTAATTTTATAACTATTTCTGAAATTTGTTTGCTTAAAGTGGAAAACCATCTACTCTCTAGTCAAGTTTCCTGAAAAGTTAAACTACGTGAAGAAGTTACTTTTCAGAGTCTCAAACAGCCAAGATGTGTCCTGCCCTGTGGGGTTCTTTAGTGCTTTTCTGTTTCTATGCACTGACCATAAACCAAACCAAGAAGCAGCAGCAGCAGTCGGGTAGAATGGCAGGAGACCAGCCTGGGAGTCAAGGGCCCTGGGGTCCAGGGGTGACTCAGCAGGGGTGGGGGGCGGACCAGATCTGTCCAGCAAGGATTTTAGGATTTACAAATCCCTTAGTCTGCTGTGACTCACAGTTCCCAACACAGCCAACAGTCAGTCCAACTATAAACGCAACCACACTCATTTGAATGGTATAAATGGCCAAATTATTCACTGAATAATTTTTAAATGAGAATTAGGAAAAGTATTTATTTAAAAAATATAGTCACACATATATACATTTAAGACTGGAATATCACAGGAAATAAATATATATAAACATAATATAATCCAAGACTGCATTTTGACTAAACTTTTAAATGGCCCAGGAGGCCCAGAGGAAGGGCCACCTGAGCTGAGTGTGTGTACGTGCATGAGGGTGTGTCTATTTCTGTTTTTATTTTTATAACCTATGTCCACCCTGGATTCTTGACTGGAAAATTCATAAACAAGACATACTCTTCCACGTCAAAGTGTAAATCTGTTGCTCTCTATCCGCCCCCTCTCTGTGACAGTGGGACTCACCTATCCGGGTCTTGTCCACAGCGGACGGCAAAAGCCTCACTTCCTCCGGAAGTCCTCGAAGCACGTGTTCAGGCACCGCAGCCAGGGTCTCAGCAGCTGCCACAGGCTCAGTAGCGTTCTGCAAGTCAAGAAACAGAAGGGTCATAACAAAAGGAAGAAAAACCAGTTAATGTTTCATTTTCCAGTCTAATAAGCAAATATGCAAAACTGTAACTGAAATCTGAAGTTGGCCAGCCAAACCAAAATGATGATGTCAAGCATTTCAGGAGTTGCTTTGATGCTTGTTTGTGAGTCTCCACAGGAAACCACTGCAACCTTCAAGCATGTCTATGCAAATCCTGTTTTGTTCCAGTCACTTGCAGCCATTTTCAAAATATATAAATCGCTGGTACCATACTGCTTTAAACTCCCATAGAATCTGGCAGTTACATACAGCTTAAGCTTACGTTTAAAGTAAAGGCTGCCATCAGCATGCTGACACACTGTAAAATAAAAATCAACACTCTCTACATAAATGAAGAGCTTCGGAACATACTTGTAAAGGCCACTCTGACCAATCCGGAACAATCTCCCCCCTGACCAGGGCTCTAATACTCCACCCAAGAAATTACAACTTATTATGGTCTCTCATTAGGGGTGCAACCTTTTCAAGAAACAGCAATTTACCACTATATGTAAAGTTACTAATTAGCAAAGTCACCACCACATCACAAAGTCAGTAAGAAAAACATTTTTACATAATAACTAATCAAAATTTAGGCCAGAATTCATCATAATCTTAAGAAATATGATTATTGCTAGATATGTATGTATTTAAGGAAATGGGAGGGGGGATTTGAGTCAACTGGTAGGACATGACTATTATTTGAAAAACATTTTCCAAATCAAAGGGAAACCAAGGGTCTATTAATTGGAACCACATTTCCCCTAAATAACTGCTGTGCACATCAGGCCTGATGCTGCTAAGAATGCTGGGCTTTGTAGCATGAGTGTGTTTTACTTCACTGCAAAGGGAAACAATTCTCAAGGGCTTTCAAAAGAACCAAAGCAGGCAAAAAGCAAACTTCAACCTAAAAAGATTAATTTTCCCCACAACAAAGAAGGTTTTTGTTTAACAATTTTATGTGCCAACAAAAGAATACCATCCAAATTTGTGGACTCCCAGCATTTTTTTTTTTTATATCTATAGACTATTTCAAAAGAAATAAAGCCCAAAGCTATGAGTAAGTCATTATAAAGGTCTATTCACCGTCCATCTGGCCTGTTTCAAGTTGGAATGCACAAAGGAGGGCAGCTACAGATTGGGGTTCATTTCTTGGACAGGGCAAGGCCAACGGTGCTTACATTTCAGAAGACCCAAATACTTCTCTCCTGCCTGAGTACCACCTTCCTTTGCCCCCCACAACCTCGCCAAGCACAATCTAAATGCCTTCCTTCCAAAATACAAAAACATCAAATTCACCCTAGTAAATGGTTTCAACATATTTTTAATTAGCTAAAGTGTGAATAAATTTAGTACACATATTTTTCTCTTCTATATACACTGCTCCCATTTTAAAAAATTTAATCTGTATGTTGGATTTTGGGAAATGTGGATGTATTTTTTCCAAAGGGGGAACAGGTATTAAATTGGCAATTAGTCTCCTAGGTTACATAATAATCATTTTATAACACTGATAAATCAAGTAATATTAACAAGTATTAGCCAGAGTTATGAGTCCTACCAGCATGTGGCCATTTAGTACAATCAGGGGGAGTTTTCTTCCCCTTTCTAAGATGCAATTCTAAGCAAAGATTCAACAGGTCTTGCCAAAGATTTAAAAGGATTTAACCTCCCCAGGAGCCCTGCTCTTTGAAAAGACAGAGTGTCTGCTACCTAAATCTGCTTCAGGCACTATTACAGTAATATTAAAACAACTTACCATATTTACTAAACACATCCTCAGTGCAAGGCACGATGTTAACCATTTTATATGCATGATAGAGTTTACTCCAAACAACCCGTGGAGCAAGTACTATCAGCATCCCTGGGCTACAGAGAAGAAAACTGTTTACTGAAGGCCAGGGTTTGAACCCTTGTCTGTCTCACTCTGAAGCCCAAGCTCAGAACCACTGTCGTGTTGCCAGTTAATATTCTGCTGGGATATAATCTGAGAACCACTATCCTAACACCTCCAAACTTCTGCAGAAATGTCACCAGGGGATGAAACCTAAAGCAGGAATGGTCGTTCCTATAGGAAATGTGTAACTCGAGTGTAAGTTGGAGACCACTTATATTACAATGTCTGAAACACCTGTGAATGTAAAGGACTTCAGCAGAGCTGCCACAGAAAGAAAAAATAAGGAAAATTCCTTTGCATTTATTTACTTGCTTTGGGTCAACCCATTATCTTTTATTTGGACTCATGCACCTGGCAGAGGAAAGCGTTTTACTGTTTATTTTAGTATCCTTCATGCTATAATGGGACTCAACCAAAATAGGGGGCACTGGATACACACCAACCCACTCACTCCCAGCCTCTCCGGCTACTGGAATCGCCACTGGTAGGTATGGCTGAATGTCGTCCTGAACATTTTGAGAAAGTCAGTGTTTCAAGAAGTAGAAGGTGGAGTCACAGACAGACGGTCAGCCTAACTGGTACACCCTCTCCCCTTCCTTATTTTTCCTTTATAGCTCTTATCACAATTTTAAATAATTACCTGCATAATTTGGTGTTTAGCATGTTACCTCCCTGCCGGACAGCAATGAAAACAGATGGGCCTATCTTACTCAGTGTTGCATTTTCAGTGCTCAGCATGGGCCTTAAATGTTTGTCGTCAAATACTTGCTGAATGAATAAATGACTTTTTGTAAGCTACTTTAAATCTTTTTTGGAAAAAGGATGGACAGAAATAAAATAACAGGGTCATCAATCTGAAAAGTATTTTCTTAATTTTCTCAAATTTCTTGAATTTAACAGGTATTCTTCTGAGTCAATATAAGAATTCTTTTATAGAAAATATGATATGCTCTCAATTCCAAGCAACCAATATACAAGTAAAGCTTTGCAACAAAAGAATGTCTTTTTAAAAATTTCTCTCCCCAACACATTCATTAACTGGAATCTCTTTATCTGATCATATTAGGTATACTGTTAAAACAGGGTCATCAGGGCCTTATGCTAAAGAATCAAAATTTGATCCTGGGATTACTTCCCAGATTGTGCTTGTCTAAAAGAAACTGTAGTATCTATTCAATTAATTTATTCAAGTATTTCTGAGCCCTACTGTGGGCCAGGCAATGTACCAGGCATCACATCTGCCGTCACAATGTTTTACTCTAAAGAGGGAGACAGATAAAAATCAAACAAAAAGATTTAATGCCTGGTAGTTACTGGTGCTCTGAAGAAAAACCAAGTGCAAAAAGGAGGAGGGTAGGGGTGGAGGTGCTATTTTAACTTAGGGAAGACCTTTCTAAAAATAGGAAGGGAACTGTTTGATGAGATGGGGGAAGAACATGCCAGGAAGGGAACAGCGAAGAAAAAAAATCCTGAGTTAGGCATAAGATGAGTGTGCTCAGAGAACAGACAGGTAAAAAGACCAACGTGTCTGGAGCAGAAAATGTGGGAGAAAAGCAGCGAGAGCTGGGGCAGAGAGGCTGGCAGGTGCAATGCCTTGTGAGAATCGCATCACCGTTTGCTGGCGACACAGAAGGAGAGGAGTGGAAGGACCCTTTGGTAACCAAATCCAGGCTGCAAGCTACTGGGACGGGACACTGGATGCTCCTGCTTCCCAGAGTGGCTCTGGCACCCTCTTCGCTCTGGATAGCCAACAGTCTCCCAGGCACCCCAGTCCTTGCTGCCCCCGAATACAGGCACATTCCTGTTTTAAGGGGTTTTAACATAATACTGATCATTGTAATAAAATGGAGGAAGCTCCATAGGACGTTCTCTACTTTCCTATTGCAGACCTCAGTAAGGACTCTATTTCACTGCCTAATGAAGCACAGGTTCCAAACATGCATCAGTGAACTGATCTGGAACAGATGGATTAAACTGAAAGTATTGCATGTGATGTATTTGAATTAATTTAATAAGCTATTTAGTTAATAATTATAAATTGATCTTATCAACCCCATGTATATCAAACTCAAAGGAAGTCAACATCCCCTCCCTTTCCCACTCAATGGCCACAAAACTCTTTTTCATTCAGTCCATCATTCTGTTATTCCACAAATACTCCCTGAGTACTGCTTCAGGCCAGCACTGTGCTGAGGGCTAAGGATACATAGTTTAATAAAGCTGATCAAGTCTCCCTCCTTGAGGAGCGTAACGGCTAGAGGAACTTCTACTTTTCTGCTACCTAAGAAAAGAAACCTTGGAGATATTTTGATTCTCTGGTTTTGGTCTTGCTACAGAGCCTCTTAAAAAGGTCAATCTATTGCTTTCTCTGAACATCTTTCTTCCAGCCCAGGATGGCCTTGCCATGCTGGATGGGGGCGTAGCGAGTATAACATTCACTTTACATGCATCACTTCATTTAATCCTCACAATAATTATTAGGGTTAACACTGACAGAGAGTTTAGTAGATGCAGACACTGGGCTAAGCACTTTTACATGCATGAGCTCATTTAATCTGTGCAATATCACTCTGGCTGCAGGCACTTTCATGATGCCCCTTTTATAGATAAAACTGAAACCCAAATGAAAAGGATCTTGCCCATAGTCACAAACTGGTAAACAGCAGAGCTGGGATTTAAACCCAGGCAGCAAAGCTTCAGGGCCTGGACTCTCATACACTATGCCAGAGAGAAACCCTGTCAAGTAACTTTCCCAAGTTACACAGTTTTTAAAAGTGGAGCCAAGATAAAATCAAAACAGATTCGAGATTCCACATTTTCAGGACTAAACGAGTAGGGTCTCATACTATACAGTCCAGGGTTGCCTGGAAAGCCCCTTTTGGGGTGTTCATGAGGTCAGAGCTATTTTTTAAATACTAAGATGCCATCTTCCCTTTCCACTCTCATTCTCTCACGAGGGTAGTTTTCCACAGGCTACGACGTGATGATGTAATCACTCTGATGGCTAATGGAATGTGTGCTTGTTTATTCTTGTGTTTCAAATGTTTCTGGTTTATGAATAAGGCCTGTAGCCTAATTAACATTATTGTACCAAGTGGATTTCCTGGTTTTGATATTATACTACAGTTACATTAGATGTCACCACTGGGGACAGCTAGGTGAGAGGAACCCAGGACTCTACTATTTTTGCAACTTCCTGTGAGTCTGTAGTTATTTCAAAATAAAAAGTTTAAAAAATATTTCTGTTTCAATTTCCAACATGGTAAATAGCCACAGATATAACACACATAAACAAAAGCTCTTTGGGCTCCTCAATAATTAAGAAGGTAAAGGAGTCCTGAACCAAGAAGTTTGAGAACCATGCAGCAAGTGATACCGCCTCCTGTTTTTCTGTACCTCCAATCTCAGGCCTGAGAGGGAGAGGACAGGAGAGATTTCTACAAACTGACAAGAATGTGGTGATCAAAGTAGAGGGGGTGGAAAGAGGGCTCAGTCCATGCATTTGTGCCCTCCCCCCATCCCACGCTTCCTGATTACATGGACCTTTTTCATTTTAAAGGTTTCAAGGCTAATCATTAAAGGAGAACAAGAAAATTCACTAGAATAAACTGGGATACGTTACAATGGTTTCAGAGTATTAACAACAACAACTTACCACCCATGCCCCGGTTTGATCTCCTATGGGAATGAGGAAAAAAAAGCCAAAAGAGAGTTCCCATCCTCTGCTTTTAAATCCCAGGGTGGCAGAGCTGGGACCCCATCACAGTGTGAAGATCACCTATGAGGGCCAATTTGCGTTTGCATTCTAGGCCTGGGCTTTACCAGATTGACTCCTGTGGCTACTTCCCTTCCCTAGTAGGATTCCCTAATGCTTGGTCAGGACACTCTGCGTGTCCATGGCCTGGCATAGGATGCCTAACAGAGCAGTGGTTGCTCAATACGTACGTGTTGAGAGTGAACAAACAGACGTCCAGTAGTCAACTCCCAAGAGGTCTGGGGCCCAGAAAGATGGCTGTGAGTGGTACAGACTCAAGTGGCAACTGAGCCCATGGGAGTGGATGAGATTGCTTAAATGGAGAGCAGAGAACGGAAGAAGAGCTGAGAACATAGCCTTCAGGACACCATCATCTAAGAGTGAAAGAGAAGAAAAGGAACAGCAGAGGAGTCCTAGAAGAAATCACCACCAAGGCAGAAGGGAAACCAAGAATGTGGTATCAGAAAAGCCAAGCAAAACAATCAAGGAAGAGAGAACAGAGTCAAATGCTGCTGCTGATCCTACAAAATCTTCTGTACTTGATCATTTTCTCCAGTTCTCACTGCCACCATTATGCTATCCTTCAAACTGGAAATAAAGCAGCAACCTCCATTTGCCTACAGATGTCCATTCAGTGTCCCATATGCTAGCACCATGCTACTCTAGGAAACAGCAATGAAGAAGAGAAGCAAGACCCTGCCCACCTGCGGCCCCTAGGTTAGTGTGCAAGACCGATGGTTCATTTCCTTTGTTATAGATGAAACAGACCATTATCAGTCTGGCTTCAGTTAGGATGTGGAGGGAAGGCCTCCCCGAGGAGATTTCAAATAGAGACTTGGCCTTGAAGGCTGAGAATGAGCCAACCTTTGAGGATAAAGCGTTCCAGGCAAAGTTCTGAGGAAAGAAAGGGCTTGGCATGTTTCAAGAGCAAAAAGAAGCCAGTGCGGCTGGGCCAGGAAGAGGCTGAGAAGGCAGAGGTGGCGGCCTCTAGGACATGCAGAATCTCCAAGGCCATGGTAAATCATGAAACAGGTTTTATTCTAACAAACATGGGAGACCTCAATAGGGTTCTGAGCCAGAAAGAGTGGCAAGATGTGATGAGGTTTTCCGGCTTCCAGTCTATTCTATATTCAACTTCTCCAATATCCTCTGCCTACTTGATTAATCATCCTATAAAGCATTCTAGCTCAAAACCTTTAAAAAAAAACCTTCTAAATAAAATGCACTACTGGTTTTAGAGACTTTCAAGATTCGAGGAAGGCAAAGAAAATTAGGCACCTGAGGGCTTTCTCAACCTGAGGCCTCCCCTCTCCTACCAGGAAGGTCCTGATACAGGTTGAGGTAAGCAAGAGAAGGAGCTCTCTGTTTCCTCCCAGTGAGTCTGTTACTGGTGAGACTCAGTTGTAACTTCTCAAACTATCTTCTTCCAAGGCAGCAAACCATGGGACCACAGCCTTTCAAGTCAGATAGGGTTTATTTGTTCTACACATGGCTTTAAAAAATTAAAAAATAAAATCTACTGCAAGAAATCACAGAAAAATCCCCATTTTTTTCTTTAAAGTTCCTCCCTGGCCCCCGCAGGCATCTGAATTCCTGGCCCCTCCTCACCTCATGAGATTAGGTATTTTGGGGTCTTTCATAATTGAGGATTTCAGCAGATATCAACCCCAGACCACTGGTCCTTCTGATCCTCATTATCCTGACAAGTCAACATCCTCTTGATCCTTCCGGGTCAAGTTCAAATCCCAGCTCATCAAGGAAGACATTCCAAACAATTTCATGAAGATTGTTCACTTTTCTGATCCCCTATATATGTAATATCAATTTTATGTTGTATACATAGAGCACTCAAGGCAGGTGGAGAAAGTCTGGGTCTGAACTCAAGTAGTAACAGTGATTAGGAGGTATTTTATGGGTCAGAATCAGGACTTAACTACTAGTTGCAAAATAATGATGACAGCGATGATAATAGTAATAATACTTGTACACAGAGTTTCCCACATGCCAGGCAATAGCCTAAGTGCTTTACATTTATTAGTCACTCTTTACTACAACTCCATGGGGTAAGCACCTTTACTATCCCTATATAACAGACAAGAAAGCCAAGACCAAGAGGTCAAGGGACTTGCCCAAGGTCACACAGCTGGAACGCCAAAGCCAGAAGTGAACATGGAAGGTGAGGCAAAAGACAGCAAAGACGGGCAAAGCTATAAACCTCTTCTCCACCAAAGCACTAATAACAGGATGACATCAAATGGCAGCCTTCTTGCCGCAGTGCCTTCCACAGTTATATAAGGAAATGCTATTTGAGTTGCTTAATTTATTTTCAAATTTCAGAAATAAGCAATGGCTTCATTCAGAAAGGTAATGCTCCAGATTTTATAAAAATCACTCATTTATCTAGGAGAACACGATTCAAAATGAGATTTTAAGTGACATCATTATTTAACATGTTAATTTTCTAATCTATATATCTATTAATTAAGGTTCAAGGCATAACAGATAGGAATTATTTTAATCGGAAATCTTTTTTAATTCACTAATTAAGTTTTAATAAGCACTGTCTATATAATAGTCCGCCAGATTCTTACAACATGGTTTTTTTTCCAAACGTAATTCTTAAAAAGTCTGACAAACAAATTTGTATTTATAATCACTTACGCAAATGTAGTTATATATCAATAATATGCTAAAACAGGGAAAGAGGTTTTCAATTTCATGAACCACATATATTTTTAGGATTCAAAAAAAGGTGGGGAGATGCCAAAAATGAAAGACAGAAAGCCATTCCCATGTTTAACCAGATCTTTTGAAATACTATTATGAAGAGGCTTATCTAGATGGTCGTCAGATGGCGTCCTGTAAAAAACCTCCCATAAAAGGAACAAACTACTGGTACACACAACGACATGGACTACTCAAAAACATTTTGCTGACCAAAAGAAGACAGATACAAAAGAGCACATACTGTGTGACTCCATTTATATGGAATTTTAGAACAGGAAAAAACAACCTGCAATGGCAGAAAGTCAACCAGTGGTTGCCTGAGGCAGGAGGTGGGGGGATTGAAGGCAGGGGGCAAGGGGAACTTTCTGAGGCGAGGGAAATGTCCTATAATCGCGATAGGGGTGGTACTCATGACTGCATACTTTTGTCAAACTTCAAACCATACACTTAAAATGGGTATGTTCTAACTATGTGTAAATTATACCTCAAAGTTGATTTTAAAGTAAAATAACTAAGTAAGTAAATCCTATACTCTCCTCCTTCATTACGTTCAAATAAAACTTTAATACTCCAATAGTCCAAAGGACAAAAATACCAGTACAATAGAAAATTTAAAAGAAATAAAAAAAAACTGTTTAACTCAACTCAAGCACCCCTCTGCACAAAACTATCCAAAGGTTTCTCATCTCCCCCAGCAAAGTCTACTTGGCCCTTACAAGAGCCCAATAGACTCATCCTGGCCTCTCAGCCCTCCCTCACTGTGCTTTTCTCCAGGCACACTGTGGCCGCAGAAGCAGCCCCCTCCTCGCCCGCAGATAAGCATCCACTGGGATTGGAAGGTAACTCCAAGACACAGCCTACCACTGGCTTCAGCTGCTGCTACACAAGGCTGCATGCACCATCCCTTACAAAGGCAACACAAACATCATATTTTAAATACATAAGATTAAGCACATTTTATTGTTATTTCATTTAGATTTATATAAGTAACTCACCCACTTCACCCAGATAATTATTCAAAGTTATACCTCTATAGTTTTAACCTATTTAAAGTATCTATTTTCTCAAATATCGATTTGACCAAAGCTAATCCTGGAGAGCAAAGCAGTGCGTGTCAGAAGAGATTAGATTTTATATTGTGTAATATTAAGAATACTTCAAAGTATATTCCTATTAAGATACATATTATTGCTAGAATAAACTAATCATAATCACCTTAGTAATTATTGTAACCAGCAAAAGACATCCAAAAGTCCTATGGTATTAAAATACTCTAAAATTCTATGAACAACTCTTCCTGCAAATAAGACTTTTAGCTACTATTCTGGGGGCAAACAATGGGGAGAAAAATTCAAACAAGTTTCAGTTTACAAAGTGGATATACCATTAAACTGTACTGGGTTAGGGAATGAGTATGACTGCAATAATAGTAAACAGATGGGAACGTATAAAAAGAAAATCTTATATACCTTCTTTGGAAAAGAACAGCAGCCAAATAGTTCTGAAACATATATAAAAGTACCCTCTCTTTCAAAAAGATGGCAGATCCATTAAGCTGTCCAACTGAAGAAACTTAGCTCACCTTGATACTCTGCAAAAAAGAAAGGCATTCTAAACTCTTCACTCAGTGAGAGAGCTGCTTACAAAATGCTAAATCTAGGAAAAGTGGAAAAGAAAAATAGTCGGACCTTTCAAAAGTTAAAATACTGGGATGGGTAGGAGAAGCTGATGAAGCAAGTAAAAGATATTGATGATTTCAAAATGGAGAGAGGAAAGAAGTACAGCGCTCCCTCCTCTTCCTGTCATTAAGCTGCCCAACTGAAGAAACCCAAATATGGTGCTCACCTCAATAATGAATAAATGTCTTACCACACTCTGTTCCCCTTACATCCAGTCTCCATGCCACAGTAAGAGTAATATTCTAAAAATGGAAATCAGAATATGTCACTGACCAGTGGCTTCCCACTGCACTTAGAATAAAATCTAAACTCCTTCCCACAGCCCTTATAGAGCCCTACAAATCTGGCCCTTGCCTCTCACACCCACTTCATCCTGTTACAGAGTCCCTGGTGCTTGTCAGGCTCCAGCCCCTGGCTTGCTCTCTGTGTCTTGAGCCATCAAGCTCATTCCCACCTCAGGGCCTTTGCACTTACTGTTTGTTCACTTTGCCTAGAATTTTCTTTCCCTAGATCTTCGTGTAGCTGGTTCCTTGTTAAAATTATTTGAGTCTCACTTCCAATCTCCTCACAACAGCCTTTTCTGACCATGTAATCCAGAGAACTTCCCCGACCTCCCCTGATCATTGTTTATTACGTTATCCTGTTTCACTGCTTCATAGTGCTTTCCACTACCTGAAGTGATCTTGCTTTTTAAATGTCTGCCTCTACCAGCATGTAAGTTGCAGAGCCCTTGCCTATCATTATTCACTGCAGAATCCATTAACATCTATCCCTGGAATGCAGTCAGTGCCTAAAAATATTTGCTGAACGAAGAAATGAATGAACATTCAGGACAGCTGAGATAAATAGAACTATGGATGGCTTAATATAATTACCAAGGTCCTATGAACTCAGTTTGCAGCATCAAGTAATTAAAAGTTTCTGTTACCTGACTATTCATTAAAACAAGTATGGAAGGCTAACTTGCTTTACTACTGGCTAATGGCAATACCATAGGTTATTGACAGGGACAAGGAGACGCTGCTATCATAAGACACTATATTGACAGAAAGTTTCAAATATTAATAATCTGGAATGTGTATAATTCTTTCAAAAATAAGTATGACTCAATAAATTAGTAATCAAGGCAACTGCATTAAATCATTAGGGCCATAAACAAGTACTGCAGTTCTTCTCCTCTGCCCAGGCAACTGATGGGACTGCACTGCCCGCCCCTCCACCTGTGTTTTAATTAGATGTGGCCATTTGACCACTTTGACCAATCAAATGTGAGCAGAAGTGATGGGTGTTGAGACAATGCCCCGTCATCCTTGGTTCCTGAGTGACTACAATAGCAGAGCCGTATACCAACTCACACTGGATGTGTAGTGAAAACAAGAAATAAACTGTTGCTGTGTTAAACTACTGGGATTTTGGAGTTGTTTGTTACTGTAACATAACCTAGTTTATCCTGACCAATACAGCAATACAGCATGATGACCAAGAATTGGGCTTTGGAATCTGACAGCCTGGTTTTGAATCAGAGTTCTTCACTTACTGTTTGGGTGATCATGGGCAAGCCACAGCCACCTCTTTGGGCCTTAATGTCTTCATCCAAAAAATGAAGGTTATAATACTTATACTTCATAGAGTGGTCAAAAAAATTATATTAATGAGAGGGTGTATATACAATGCTAGCAAGAGTGGTATATGTTAAGCACTCAGTCAACAGGAAGTGGTATTCAACTCTAGCATATCTACTGTAAGCATATTTGCATTCTGAAACTTAGCTCACCTTGATACTCTGCAAAAAAGAAAGGCATTCTAAACTCTTCATTCAGTGAGAGAGCTGCTTACAAAATGCTAAATCTAGGAAAAGTGGAAAAGAAAAATAGTGGGACCTTTCGAAAGTTAAAATACTCAGATGAGTCTGAGAAGCTGATGAAGCAAGTAAATGATATCTATGATTTCAAAATGGAGAGAGAGGAAGAAAGAAGTACAGCACTCCCTCCTCTTCCTGCCAAGCAGGCAGGGGCTCACATGCAAAGCAAGGTTCTAAATTCGGAGGATAAAAGATACTAAGAAAGGGGCAAGTATGGAGTAAAGAACAGAACAGAAGAGGATGAAAGACAAAGAGCATGTGGGTCTGGGCCCCAGAGCTGGAGTTAGAGCAGGAGGCCGGCTCATCACGAAGGACTGAAAAGATGACAGAGCCCAACAGTTCAGAATGCTGCTGCAATGGCTGATGCTTAAAATACTGGAGGCTCTGGGCTGTGCTGCTCCTCTTAAAAGAATTGCTTACAAACAACATGATATGCCCACTCCTTCCTCCTGTCCCTATTAGCGTAACTGTCACTTATTTATGAATGGATGATTCTGTGCTACTGTATTACAGACCAAGCCCGTCGTAAGAGACTTAGATCTGACTGCTAAAATTCATCAAAGCAAGTGGATCAGTTCCTAGACAGAATAAATCTAACCCTAATAACCATCAGAATTTTAATTATAAGTCTACCTGGTTCAAGTTAAAACTTTTTTTTTAGATATCTGAATTTCTGTGTAGAATTATTTTTAAGTTTTTCAAACATTTATTGCTTGTTTTCACTGGCTGAAAATGAGAATAAATACAAAAGGGAGAAAACCATAAAACAACCTGAAACAACTGTTAATTTTTTTTTTTTTTTTTTTTTTTGGCTTTAAACAATGGGAATTTATTAACTTGCAGTTTGAGACTGCAGGAATGTCCAAATTAAGGCATCATTGAGGTGATGCTCTCTTCCCAGAGACTGGCTGCCACCGATCCTTGGTCCTTCTGCCACATGGTAAGGCACATGGCGGCATCTGTCGGTCTCTCCCTTCTCTTCCATGTTTTGTTGCTTTCAGCTTCTTGCTTCCATATCACCTGCAGTCTGTTATCCTTTTTTTTTTTTTTTTTTTTTTTTAATCATCATTTTATTGAGATATATTCACATACCACGCAGTCATACAAAACAAATTGTACTTTCGATTGTTTACAGTACCATTACATAGTTGTACATTCATCACCTAAATCAATCCCTGACACCTTCATTAGCACACACACAAAAATAACAAGAATAATAATTAGAGTGAAAAAGAGCAATTGAAGTAAAAAAGAACACTAGGTACCTTTGTCTGTTTGTTTGCTTCCCCTACTTTTCTACACATCGATCCATAAACTAGACAAAGTGGAGTTTGGTCCTTATGGCATTCCCAATCCCACTGTCACCCCTCATAAGCTACATTTTTATACAACGGTCTTCGAGATTCATGGGTTCTGGGTTGTAGTTTAATAGTTTCAGGTATCCACCACCAGCTACCCCAATTCTTTAGAACCTAAAAAAGGTTGTCTAAAGTGTGCGTAAGAGTGCCCACCAGAGTGATCTCTCGGCTCGTTTTGGAATCTCTCTGCCACTGAAGCTTATTTCATTTCCTTTCACATCCCCTTTTGGTCAAGAAGATGTTCTCCATCCCACGATGCCGGGTCTACATTCCTCCCCGGGAGTCATATTCCACGTTGCCAGGGAGATTCACTTCCCTGGGTGTCTGATCCCACGTAGGGGGGAGGGCAGTGATTTCACCTTTCAAGTTGGCTTAGCCAGAGAGAGAGGGCCACATCTGAGCAACAAAGAGGCATTCAGGAGGAGACTCTTAGGCACAAATACAGGGAGGCCTAGCCTCTCCTTTGCAGCAACCGTCTTCCCAAGGGTAAAACTTATGGTAGAGGGCTCAACCCATCAAACCACCAGTCCCCTATGTCTGTGGTCATGTTAGCAACCATGGAGGTGGGGTAGGCGAATACCCCTGCATTCTCCACAGGCTCCTCAAGGGGGCACTACATCTTTTTTTTTTTTTTTTTTTTCCTTGTTTGTCTTTTTTCTTTTTTTTTTTTTTTTAACTTTCCCTTCTTTTTTCAAATCAACTGTATGAAAAAAAAAGTTAAAAAGAAAACAAACATACAATAAAAGAACATTTCAAAGAGACCATAGCAAGGGAGTAAGAAAAACACAACTAACCTAAGATAACTGCTTAACTTCCAACATGTTCCTACTTTACCCCAAGAAAGTTACATACTATAGCAACATTTCAGTGAACTTGTTCCTACTACATCCATCAGAAATTAACAGACCATAGTCATTTCTGGGCATCCCCAGAACGTTAAATAGCTTATCTGTTCTTCTTGGATTATTGTTCCCCCTTCCTTAATTGCTCTCTACTGCTAGTTCCCCTACATTCTACATTATAAACCATTTGTTTTACATTTTTCAAAGTTCACATTAGTGGTAGCATATAATATTTCTCTTTTTGTGCCTGGCTTATTTCGCTCAGCATTATGTCTTCAAGGTTCATCCATGTTGTCATATGTTTCACCAGATCGTTCCTTCTTACTGCCGCGTAGTATTCCATCGTGTGTATATACCACATTTTATTTATCCACTCATCTGTTGATGGACATTTGGGTTGTTTCCATCTCTTGGCAATTGTGAATAATGCTGCTATGAACATTGGCGTGCAGATATCTGTTCGTGTCACTGCTTTCCGATCTTCCGGGTATATCCCGAGAAGTGCAATCGCTGGATCGAATGGTAGCTCTATCTCTAGTTTTCTAAGGAACTGCCAGACTGACTTCCAGAGTGGCTGAACCATTATACAGTCCCACCAACAATGAATAAGAGTTCCAATTTCTCCACATCCCCTCCAGCATTTGTAGTTTCCTGTTTGTTTAATGGCAGCCATTCTAACCGGTGTTAGATGGTATCTCATTGTGGTCTTAATTTGCATCTCTCTAATAGCTAGTGAAGCTGAACATTTTTTCATGTGTTTCTTGGCCATTTGTATTTCCTCTTCAGAGAACTGTCTTTTCATATCTTTTGCCCATTTTATAATTGGGCTGTCTGTACTATTGTCATTGAGTTGTAGGATTTCTTTGTATATGCAAGATATCAGTCTTTTGTCAGATACATGGTTTCCAAAAATTTTTTCCCATTGAGTTGGCTGCCTCTTTACCTTTTTGAGAAATTCCTTTGAGGTGCAGAAACTTCTAAGCTTGAGGAGTTCCCATTTATCTATTTTCTCTTTTGTTGCTTGTGCTTTGGGTGTAAAGTCTAGGAAGTGGCCTCCTAATACAAGGTCTTGAAGATGTTTTCCTACCTTATCTTCTAGGAGTTTAATGGTACTTTCTTTTATATTGAGATCTTTGGTCCATTTTGAGTTAATTTTTGTGTAGGGGGTGAGGTAGGGGTCCTCTTTCATTCTTTTGGATATGGATATCCAACTCTCCCAGCCCCATTTGTTGAAAAGACCATTATGGCTCAGTTCGGTGACTTTGGGGGCCTTATCAAAGATCAGTCGGCCATAGATCTGAGGGTCTATCTCTGAATTCTCAATTCGATTCCATTGATCTATATGTCTATCTTTGTGCCAGTACCATGCTGTTTTGGCAACTGTGGCTTTATAATAAGCTTCAAAGTCAGGGAGTGTAAGTCCTCCCGCTTCGTTTTTCTTTTTTAAAGTGTCTTTAGCAATTCGAGGCATCTTCCCTTTCCAAATAAATTTGATAACTAGCTTTTCCAAGTCTGCAAAGTAGGTTGTTGGAATTTTGATTGGGATTGCATTGAATCTGTAGATGAGTTTGGGTAGAATTGACATCTTAATGACATTTAGCCTTCCTGTCCATGAACATGGAATATTTTTCCATCTTTTAAGGTCCCCTTCTATTTCTTTTAGTAGAGTTATGTAGTTTTCTTTGTATAGGTCTTTTACATCTTTGGTTAAGTTTATTCCTAGGTACTTGATTTTTTTAGTTGCTATTGAAAATGGTATCTTTTTCTTGAGTGTCTCTTCAGTTTGTTCATTTCTAGCATATAGAAACATTACTGACTTATGTGCATTAATCTTGTATCCCGCTACTTTGCTAAATTTGTTTATTAGCTCTAGTAGGTGTATCGTTGATTTCTCAGGGTTTTCTAGATATAAGATCATATCATCTGCAAACGATGACAGTTTTACTTCTTCTTTTCCAATTTGGATGCCTTTTATTTCTTTGTCTTGCCGGATTGCCCTGGCTAGCACTTCCAGCACAATGTTGAATAACAGTGGTGACAGCGGGCATCCTTGTCTTGTTCCTGATCTTAGAGGGAAGGCTTTCAGTCTCTCACCATTGAGTACTATGCTGGCTGTGAGTTTTTCATATATGCTCTTTATCATGTTGAGGAAGTTTCCTTCAATTCCTACCTTTTGAAGTGTTTTTATCGAAAACGGATGTTGGATTTTGTCAAATGCTTTTTCAGCATCTATTGAGATGATCAATTGATTTTTCCCTTTTGACTTGTGAATGTGTTGTAATACATTGATTGATTTTCTTATGTTGAACCATCCTTGCATGCCTGGAATGAACCCCACTTGGTCATGGTGTATGATTTTTTTAATGTGTCTTTGGATTCGATTTGCAAGTATTTTGTTGAGGATTTTTGCATCTATATTCATTAGGGAGATTGGCCGGTAGTTTTCCTTTTTTGTAGCATCTTTGCCTGGTTTTGGTATTAGATTGATGTTAGCTTCATAAAATGAGTTAGGTAGTGTTCCATTTTTTTCAATGTTTTGAAAGAGTTTGAGTAAGATTGGTGTCAGTTCTTTCTGGAAAGTTTGGTAGAATTCCCCTGTGAAGCCATCTGGCCCTGGGCATTTATTTGTGGGAAGATTTTTGATGACTGATTGGATCTCTTTGCTTGTGATGGGTTGGTTGAGGTCTTCTATTTCTTCTCTGGTCAGTCTAGGTTCTTCATATGTTTCCAGGAAATTGTCCATTTCTTCTACATTATCCAGTTTGTTGCCATACAGTTGTTCATAATATCCTCTTATAATTTTTTTAATTTCTTCAGGATCTGCAGTTATGTCACCTTTTTCATTCATTATTTTGTTTATATGGGTCTTCTCTCTTTTTGATTTTGTCAGTCTAGCTAGGGGCTTGTCAATCTTGTTGATCTTCTCAAAGAACCAACTTTTGGTGATATTTATCCTTTCTATTGTTTTTTTGTTCTCTATGTCATTTATTTCTGCTTTAATCCTTGTTATTTCTTTTCTTGTACTTGGTTTAGGATTGGTTTGCTGTTCATTTTCTAGCTTCTTCAGTTGATCCATTAGTTCTTTGATTTTGGCTCTTTCTTCCTTTTTAATATATGCGTTTAGTGCTATAAATTTCCCCCTTAGCACTGCTTTTGCTGCATCCCATAGGTTTTGGTATGTTGTGTTCTCATTTTCATTCGTCTCTATATATTTAGCAATTTCTCTTGCTATTTCTTCTTTAACCCACTGATTGTTTAGGAGTGTGTTGTTTAACCTCCAGGTATTTGTGAATTTTCTAAGTCTCTGATGGTTATTGACTTCTAATTGTATTCCATTGTGGTCAGAGAATGTGCTTTGAATAATTTCAATCTTTTTAAATTTATTGAGGCTTGTTTTATGTCCCAGCATATGATCTATTCTGGAGAAAGTTCCGTGAGCACTAGAAAAGTATATGTATCCTGTTGATTTGGGATGTAATGTCCTGTAGATGTCTGTTAAATCTAATTCATTTATCAGATTGTTTAGGTTTTCAATTTCCTTATTGGTCTTCTGTCTGGTTGATCTATCTATAGGAGAGAGTGATATGTTGAAGTCTCCCACAATTATTGTGGAAACATCAATTGCTTCCTTTAGTTTTGCCAATGTTTCTCTCATGTATTTTGTGGCACCTTGATTGGGTGCATAGACATTTACGATTGTTATTTCTTCTTGCTGAATTGCCCCTTTTATTAGTATGTAGTGGCCTTCTTTGTCTCTCAAAACATCCCTGCATTTGAAGTCTATTTTATCTGAGATTAATATTGCTACACCTGCTTTCTTTTGGCTGTAGCTTGCATGAAATATTTTTTTCCATCCTTTCACTTTCAGTTTCTTTGTGTCCCTGTGTCTAAGATGAGTCTCTTGTATGCAACATATTGATGGTTCATTTTTTTTGATCCATTCTGCGAATCTATATCTTTTAATTGGGGAGTTTAATCCATTTACATTCAACGTTAAAACCGTGAAGGCATTTCTTGAATCGGCCATCTTATCCTTTGGATTATGTTTGCCATATTTTTCCCTCTCTGTATTAATATCCTTTATTGGACCCATACCGAATCTCTTTAGTACTGAACCTTTCTCCAAGTCTCTCTGTCCTGTCTTTGTTTCTCTGTCTGTAGGGCTCCCTTTAGTATCTCCAGTAGGGCAGGTCTCTTGTTAGCAAATTCTCTCAGCATTTCTTTGTCTGTGAAAAATTTAAGCTCTCCCTCAAATTTGAAGGAGAGCTTTGCTGGATAAAGTATTCTTGGCTGGAAATTCCTCTCACTCAGAATTTTAAATATATCGTGCCACTGCCTTCTCGCCTCCATGGTGGCTGCTGAGTAGTCACTACTTAGTCTTATGCTGTTTCCTTTGTATGTGGTGAATTGCTTTTCTCTTGCTGCTTTCAGAACTTGCTCCTTCTCTTCTATGTTTGACAGTGTGATCAGTATATGTCTCGGAGTGGGTTTTTTTGGATTTATTCTATTTGGAGTTCGCTGAGCATTTATGATTTGTGTATTTATGTTGTTTAGAAGATTTGGGAAGTTTTCCCCAACAATTTCTTTGAATACTCTTCCTAGACCTTTACCCTTTTCTTCCCCTTCTGGGACACCAATGAGTCTTATATTCGGACGTTTCATATTATCTATCATATCCCTGAGGTCCATTTCGAGTTTTTCAATTTTTTTCCCCATTCTTTCTTTTATGCTTTCATTTTCCATTCTGTCATCTTCGAGGTCACTGATTCGTTGTTCAACTTCCTCTAGTCTTGTACTATGAGTGTCCAGAATCTTTTTAATTTGGTCAACAGTTTCTTTAATTTCCATAAGATCATCCATTTTTTTATTTAGTCTTGCAATGTCTTCTTTATGCTCTTCTAGGGTCTTCTTGATTTCCTTCATATCCCGTACTAGGGTCTCATTGTTCATCTTTAGTTCTTTGAGTAGCTGCTCTAGGTGTGTCTCTTCTGGTCTTTTGATTTGGGTGCTTGGGCTTGGGTTATCCATATCGTCTGGTTTTTTCATATGCTTTATAATTTTCTGTTGTTTTTGGCCTCGTGGCATTTGCTGACCTTGATAGGGTTCTTTAGGGTTTGTAGACCAGTTGAAGACCTTATCTCTAATTTATCAGATCTACAGCTTCGTGGAGTACACTTTCTCTAACTAACCAGCAGGTGGCGTCCACAAGCCACCTGTTCTCCACAAGCCAGATCTCCCCTGCTTAGCCTTTTTGGTGAGTGGGGGAGTGAGTCTTGTGGGGCCCAATTGGTGTCCCAAGCTTGCGTGTGTAGTTGGTGTTGCCTGCCCTGTATGTGGGGCGTGTTTCTGGGCAGTCGGGGAGGGGGTGTGGCCCTAACAATCAAATCTCCCTGATGATCCTAGAGTTTTAAAGCTACTGCAATAGTCTAATCCTTCAGTTCAGTCCTGCCACAGTTTGTCTCTGCCACTGACCCACAAGTCTTTGGTATTGGCGTATGGCTCCTGAGACTTGCAAGTGGGCCCCTCTTCCAGGCTGTGCACCCCGGGTCCTCTGTTGAGGGATGACTGTGCTATGTCACAGGTGAGTGCCGTCCCCCCAGGGCAGTTCTGGGCTGCTGGGCTGTGTTGGGAGGCTCCCAGTCTGCTCAAATGATGGCTGAATGGGGCTCTGTTAATTCACACTGCTCCCCCTTCCCAGCTCTGGGACATTCAGCTGAGGTTGCAGGGAAGGCTAATGTCCACGCCCAGTTTTGTGGTGTGTGCCTGTTATTTGAAGCACTTCCGTCACACTGGGTTGTCTGGGGCAGCTCTGGGCTATGGGGCTGGCGATGGGCAGGAGTGTTTCCTGTCCACCAGGATGGTGGCTGTGAGCGGACACCCCCCTTTTCTTGGGAAGTTGTGTTGTTTAGTGAATTTTCTCAGCCACTGGATTATTGCCTTTTGTCTCAGAGCTCTCTTAGTTCTGCTCTTGACTTGACGTGCCCAAATTTCAGTTCTTTGAAGCTTTCTGTATTGAGCTTCTTAGAGTAATTGTTTTAGAAAAAGCAAAAAGGATTTAAAAAAAAAAAAAAAAAAAACGGCCCTCCTCAGAGATCTAATGGGTTATTGAAATGCTAATAGACAAAGCAACCAGGGCCATTAAGGAAAGGTGCCCAGGGCAGAGAGATCAGCCTTGCTTCGGGATTTGCATATGCGCCTCAAGGCCTGATCACCGCCCTTCCCCTTTCTGTGTTCACCAGAACTCCAAAAATCCTCCGCTTTTATTTTGGAGTTTTTCGTGTTGTTTTTTTTCTATGCCTGTCTCCTCTCTGCTGGGCTGGCTGCTCTCAGAGTCTCTGGTGTCTGGCCTCAGTCTATCTATGGTTGGAGTTTGAATCAGTAGAATGAGTTTCCGGTAAGAGCAGCCACTGCAATTCTCCCTTCTCCTTCCCGGAGCTGACAGCCCCTCCTCCCCCGGGACCGAGCCTGGCAGGGAGGGGCGCGGGTCCCCTGGCCGCAAAAACTTACAGATTTCGCTGATCTCAGCAGTTCCACGTTTTCATGAGTGTTGTATGAAGTATGCCCAAAGACAGATTGCTCTGTGGTGTCCAGTCCACGCAGTTCCTGGCTTTTTACCTACTTTCCTGGAGGAGTAACTAAAACATACAGCTCACCAGTCTGCCATCTTGCCCCGCCTCTCAACTGTTAATTTTTTAAAATAACTGGGGCAATTATTGAAAAACGTAATAGACTTTATACCATGACATAATCTTCAAGTCTAAATATTGTGCAACTAATATTCCTCAAGTAATAAAAATATAATTAAAGATGGTAGAAGTTTTGCTCATAAAAAGTAGAAATTTTTACAATCCAAATGAAAGTTTCATTACTACCAGACCATTTAAATCATACCCAAATCAGCAATGTGCTAACCATTAGAAACATAAGAGGACACTTTTCCATTGATATCTGGCATCTGGCATCAAAGGCAGTGCTCTGCAGAGCTGATATTAAAACTTGTCAAAAGCAAAATGAAATTGCAAAAGCAGCCAAGAAAAGAAATGCTATCGCTACAACTCTTTTGAATGATACATGGACTTTTTTAAAACACAAGTTTGCTTTACGTAAGTAGAATATTAAAATGAAAGTGTGAGGTGTCATTGGAAGTATCAGTAGCCCAATGGAGTACAAGAATTAAGGCATTAGTGAACCTACTGCTAAAGTTGTAGCCACCTCAAATAAATGCTGCACAGAAATGTGACAAGAGCAAAGTCGATATTTCGATTCCAACACTTGGCAGCATCCACGAGCATCCAAACCCAGAATCGATGGTTCCCAGGCAGTAGAAAAGCAACCTCCTTTGGATGACCAGGTTTACTTTAAGAATCAATCATTAAATAGGAAAAAAATGAAATCTATGATACATATATCCATAGAACTTTGAAGGACGATGACTGCGAAAATTCATTCTCTTCTCCTTTCCCTCCCCCATCTCACCATTTCAAAAATAATCTGCCTTCAAAAGCATGTCAGTAAATCTGCAAGTTTTAAAATAATAGAAACCATGTGCTCCATGTGTCCACCAGATTTAGTCTTTATGACATATAGTCCTCTGCATTAAAATAAATGAATTTCTGATAAAGAAAGTAATGAAATCAAAAGGAATCCATTTATAATTATTTCACATCTCTCAAAGCAACAGAGAACTGAATTTATTAAATTTGGCCAATGAATGAAACTGTACTTGTATTCTCCAATTAGAAACCTATGTAAATGATAAAAAGTCCAAAATTTCAGTTGATGAGGGATACAAAATGTTTTCAAGTCTAATAGTTTTAGTTAAGCCCTAAATATTACATACTTCACATTTTTAGGTTTTGTCCTTCATATTTTAAAAAATGTGGTATGAAAATTTCAAAAGGGACATAAATTTCTACAACTGTCAGTGAAATGATATCCAGGCCAGAACATAAGAAACCTACTCTAGAATAAATAAAATCCACATAACTGGTTCTACTATCAGAACACGCTTGAGGCTACAGAAATAGTCATAGCAGAATACTTTAATCTCCAGGTAATCCCACATCCTCCTGTATAGAAAAACACACCTTACATTTCAATATCTGCTCCCTTGTTTTTATTCTATGGACAGGTTTTTCAGGGACAGAGGCTTGAAGTTTCTCATTTGATCAGTTTCAGCCTCTGAAAATAACTTTCAGTCTTCCCTTTTCAATCAATGGACAAATACAAAATAAAAAGTGTTAAAAACAAAAGCCGATAAGCTTAAAAATAAGCAAAATCAAAACTCCTTAACTACTGAAAAGAAAGTCTGAACCTAGATCCCTAAGAGTGAGTCCTCATCTCGGAATTCCAAAGTCTAAACTCATTTGTAGCAATAGCAGCTATAAAATGTGAACCCATGGAAAAGCTAACCCATGCCAGAACACTGCACGGTCCATTTCAGAAACAAATGCACACTATGCAGGCAATGAGCTAGTTAATGGTATTAAGAAACAAAAGTGAAATTCTGGGAGAAATGAACGTATGTATTACTATCATTTAAAAATCAAGAACTGATCTGACATCTAGGTAATGTATTTGCATAAATTCTTACTTTTAAACTCACCTGATTCATTTTCAATTCCTGTTGTGTTCTGTAAAGATACACACAACAAAGAAACTTCTTTGATTACATGAGCCCTAAAAAGAAAAACAGACAATTGTAATATGTACCTGCCTACAAATTTACAGTGATTTAAAACCATATACAGAACTGTAGAGTTTGCTCAAAGGGATATACAAAAAGCAACTCCATGATGAATCAACGTCAATCTATGCTGAGAGCTTTCTTCTCAGATTTATTATCTACAATAAAATAGATTTCTTACTATTCTTTACTAGGGCTTCACTATACAATTGAAAGCAGACTCATCAGAATGGACATCAAACTTCTGCTTTGGAATTGCATCATTCCTAAGAGCAAATAAATTAGCTCTGTTAACAGTTAGAAACACAAAGCACTACTGAGCAACTTATTCTGAAATTAAATGCCCCTCTTTTACTTATATAAATACTGTTTTGAATGCAAATGCAATTTGACCCCATGGCATTATTTTGTTTTCAAGTTCTGAAATAGAACAGCAGATTTACTTCTACTTTAATAGAACAGTGACCACAGGAAGCTCTTTTTGAGGAACAGAACAAAAAACTTGCAGTAAAAGGCAAGTGTTTTCAATTCCTTTAAAGAATTTTGTTTGTAGATATATTCATAGCATAGAAAATAATAAGAAAACAAAATTATTTCTTGTAAATGCATATGACACACTTGTTTCTAAATAATCTATAAAGACAGCCCTTTCTGCAACATACACCTTAAGAGACATTTGTGTTGAAAAGATTCCATAATATATGAAAATCATGCCCCTTTAAGGACTTCTATAATATTCTAAATGTTTCCAACATGGACACATACACATCCCATTATGCATAATTTTCCTATTTCTTCATGAACTTGATTACACAGGACTTTGCTTACATTGTAACTTAATGTTCTATTGTTAACAAACCAAGGAATGTGTAATTTAATGACATTCTTCATACTGGAAGAACATGCTGTTGGCCCCATCATAAACAATTGCGTGTTAACATTTTACCCCAGGTCTTTAATTAGGATACATCTTTTTTCTTAAGCTATTAAACCACACTCACCTGATCTCCTTTAACAACCAAAGACACTATATATTTAAGTTCTTTTACGCTAGAGCCTGGTCATCTGAACTATTTTTAATTCATAATTGACACAATGAATGTATTCCATAACTTGCATCTTGTTAAAGAGCCCAGTGCTAGCCAAACCAATATAAACTCTTAGTAAGTAAACGCTCAGTGAATAAAATTTCAGACAACTGAAGGTTAACCCATGAAATTCAGGCCTTTCATTTTTAATACTGAGTATCTTTCTCATATATATTTAACATATACTTCCTTTGTAGGCATCATATATTCAACATAATTGATCCTTTCCTCCAAAGCTTGAAATCATTATGAAGTTAAAAATGTACATGTGAGTATAAAAGAGTGATAAGGAGTGGCCTGAGGTTTGTAGACACCACCACACACCAGCAGGACAGTCCTGGCTTGACACCTCATGACCCCAGAAATGAATAAGAGGTTAGGGGTTTTACTTGCCCTGTTACTAAGCTTTAATAGGATGCTTTTCCATGTCCCTTGGTTTGTCTTTTGCCTCTCATGAGAATCAGCTGCAGCAGCATTGTCATAACTATCAGTTATGAAGCATCTCCCAAGGACCAAGGACCAGGCACTGTGCTAAGAACTTCCCATATATTTATACTAACTTAGTTCATTTTTTTCTTCTTTTTAAACGTTTATTTCAATGTAACTATGCTTACAGAAACATACTTTATATTGGTTAAAAAGATGCAGATTAAGTTTAACTTATCCTATACAATTTGGACCAAAAACTTGGTACATGGTTTAAGATTTTTAAAAAAGAAAGGACTGCAATCTGGTTGATTTTTCCTCTATTACAAATATATAAAAGATTCTTCCTCAAATGCTGATACAGGAGACACCAAGAACCATATGAAATTTACCTTTGTTTGCTCCGGAAAAATAACACACTGCACTGCAAAAGTTTAAAAATTGGTGCAATAACACATTGTTGTAATGTTTCAATGTCAACTTATAAAGTTCAATAATTAATGGGTGTGTACTGGGGGGAGGGGGGCTGCCTATGTACACATGTTAAAACTGCAAAAGCTACCTGATTTCATTAATATTGCATGTAGATTGTGTATTTACACAAGCCAAGATTCAGATAATTCCTTGAATCTGACTTAACACTATCAGCTCAGTTCGTCTCCTGAGGTCAACAAGTAAACTCAGCACACTGGCTGTTAGGTTTTACTGATTTATACAAAAAAAAGAACAAAATTAAGTTTCATCCCTAGCTTTTCAGTACAAAACTGATGCTATACTACAGGAAAGTATCCCTTCCACAATCAACATTCATGGGGTGATATGCCATGGGTCCACATGAGTTTAAATTTATTATCAGCACTCTTATGCAGAATAGTCCCCAAGGCTCAAAGATCACGTGACTTGAGAAATGACACAAAAATATAAGGGCCTTTTTTGGAAGACTACAGCAGAATATCTACCCACAATTATAAGAAGTCTTTACAAAAACATTTTCATAAGACTATCTAGGATTAGGCTAATAATCTTAGTTATTCTTGTTTTCACTAGTTAATAAACATCAGTTTTCAAGAAACATGCTCATTTTTGGTTCCTTTATCAAAACTGAAAATTCTAGCTTCAATTCTATGGGAGGCAGAGGGACTGGGAAAATAAAAAGTTCCATACAAATACCACATTTCTCAAAGGGAAGACCCCCCAACTGGACCTGACATTCGTATTACCAATATACTTTTCACAAGAACTCTACAGCTAAGTACTAACATTCTCAGTGAACAAAATAGAGATTCTAGAGGTTAAGGTAACTTGGCCAAGGTCAAACAATTTGGGTTGCTGCTTTCCCTTAGCCATGTTTCACCAACTTCTGACTCTTGCCTCCCCTTGCTGAATGTCTACTAAGCACCAAGAAACATTCTTGTGCAGTGAAAAGCACAAAAATACCTGCCCTCTAGGGCAGGAGACTCACAACAAACCAATAAATAAGTAGAATGTGTAATATGTCAGATAACCAAAGTGCTTTACAGAAAAATAAAGCCTGTGGATCCAATAGTGTGCTCAGAGAAGGCCTCCTTGGGAAGGGGACAAGTGCATAAGAGCCGGACGGAAAAGAGCCATGAGCCATGCGGGAAGAAGCCCCATATGGCAGGTAGCTGGGTGTTTGAGAACAAGTATGTCAGTGTGGCTGGTAAGTAAGAGGGAAAGTAACAGAGGTGACATCAGAATCGGGGGGTGTGGGGTGCACAGATTAGGTATGGACTTTGCAGGGTGTGCCCTGTTCACCAGAATGCCAACGGCTTTTCCATCTAAAGATGGAAAACCACCCAGAGGCTCAAGGTAAAAATGCCCTAATGTGACTTAAATTTAAAAACACATGTGGACTGTTGGGTGGAGGCAAAAAGACCTCTTAAAGAGGCTAATGGCTCAGCCAGGGCAAGAGATGATGATGGCTTACTCCAGGCAGCAGTAGAGACATGAAAATTAATTGAATTCTGGATATATTTTTAAAATAGAATCCCAAGGATTTGCTGCTGGATTAGATGTTAGGTATGACAAGACAGGAAGTCAGGGATGATGCAAAGGTTTTTATCCTGAGGCCCTGAAAGGATGGAGTTGCCACTTGAGAGGCTGCCTCCTCTCCCTCGGCTTTTCATTTGTTTTTCCCTCTATCTGACACTTCTCCTTTCCTTTTCCTCCCCTTTTGTAGCTGTGAGCTCATAGGCACAATCCAAACATCTGAGATACCCTGACTGATACCAGATAACTAAAACATTTTATTCTTTGATTCATTTTCTCAATGAATCAATTTTCCTAATAAAAAAATTATAATATAATTCAAATTGCACATGATTAATAACCTTCTCTGACTTTCTACACTTTCTGTCCCCCCTCTGTCCAAACAGGCATTCATCCGTTATTTCTCTCCAGAGAAAAGGGTCTTAAAACCTTGTTTTAAAGATTCACTATTCACCTCCTAATCCTTCTATCACTCCTAATACTAGCTGCTAAAATTCAGACCCACATTTTTTTCTCTCCCTCTTGACTAACAATGTTGTCAAATTATACACCTAAAATATTTTATAATATCAAAAACACTGCAAAAAGTTATTAAATGGATGTGGGGTAAAAAAAAAATTGCAAATCTGACACTGACTTCTCAAGCGGCATTTTTAAAAATTCAATTATTTATTGGACTATACTGAAAACAAGGGGTGTTTAAGAAAAGAAGTGAGGCTTTGGGCAGTGTTTCTCAACAGCAGCCCACTGCTAGGCAACTCATCCATGTGTGTGGCTGCGGGACTGTCCCTTACATCCTGGGCCATGTGGCAACGCCCTGCGCAATCAATACCAGCAGTGCCTCCAACGGTTTTAACCATCAAATATACCTACATCCATTCCCAGTACCCTCCCAGCTGGAAACCTCTGAACTGCTGTTATCATGGGACTAGTCACAACACAATAATACATTTTAAAGTGCCCTGTCCAGTCTAAAAGCTCTTGTGGGACTGGCTTCCCTTGGACTCCTCCAGCACTGCACAAACCCGGGGCAAGTGTCATGGCGATCCTACATAACCTGCAGATTCAGTGATGACTTCGATAGCAATGTTTTCACATACCGACTTAACTAACACACAACACCGCAAGGCCAAAGTTTTACCAACTGTGAGAACTTGAGCTGTCAATCCTATTAGTGCAGAGGCAGAGAGGGATCTTTCCATACACAGCACTGATATCTCAGCAATGCCGTCAAACACTTAAAAAAAAAAAAGCTAAACAATTAAGTGCCTCCAGTTTTCCAGTGGTAAAATACTGAAGATCTTAAAATTCCTAGGACTTCTCTGACCCTGGTTTATGCCTTAGTTTCTCTTTTGGGTTTCTAGGCCTGACCAAATCTTCTTGAATATTTCTGCTACCCCTTGAATGTGTCTGTATACTGCCTATTCTGCTTTGTTGAAGTTTATCAATCCCGGGAGGGGGAAATAAAGTACGTTAGGTGACATATAAAGTTAGAGCATGTGAAATTTTTATCACCAACTATACTTCACTAATAACACACGCTCTTAAAAAAAAAAAGACCTTGATCTCTATTTTAAATAAGGGTTTAATATAGACATAAATAACCTTTTCAATAATGTATTTAAATAAGTAACATACTTTCCAAGATAATGCTCTCAAATATGTTAACAAATCACTCTTACTAATATTTAATGTAATATTATAAAGATAATTTGATTATAAATGATCAGTATCAAAATAGCAACAAAAGAATTAGAGTCTTTGTTCAAATATTGGTCCTTTAAAATGTTAGGACAACCTCACCAGCTGTTAGAGCTGCTGTCAACTGGCCTGGAGGGCCAGAGACCAGAAAAGCTAGAACTATGTAGGATGCACCTGTCCCTGGGTCAGACCAACCCTGCCACCCCAGCCCTATCTCTCTATCACTGACCCTCTGAAACAAGGCAGATTAAAGACAAACATTAAAGTTACATACATAACATTGGTTAAATTGCCTTCATATCTTCCCTTTGCATACTTGTAAAATCTACAGAAGTCTATGAAAGGCGAGGTCAAAGCAATAGCAGATTCGTTCAGATTCGTTTAAGTCTCCAAAGACAACTGCGAAAATAATTCATTATTTCATTTGACTTGTGCATTCACCTATGAATCCCAGATATTATTTTATAATTATTCTTTAGGATCAGTTTAGGTCTTCTGGGGTTATTTGGAAAATAATTAAATTTGCAACATTCACTTAGAGGTCACCGATATTAATTATTTTACAATTACTCTCTTAAGTTACAAAAATATTCCACATTGTTTCATCAAGAATCAGGGAAAATAAACATTGAAAGTTTAAGACTCAGAAAGCACCATATAGACAAATGCTGCTTGGACAAATATTAAGGAAGAAATAAATAAATGAACTAGTATGACTGTATCAAAATATAAAGACTAAATGCACTGAAAACATGGACGAGATATAAGAAAAAAAAATCCTAAAAATACCATTTTGTGAAAGGAGTCTTGGAAAGTTATGGCCAACATAAGAAAAAGAATATTCTGAAACTATCCATAACATAAAAGTAGATCCTTAATCTAAATAGCATTGAGGCAAATACAGAGATGGTTAAGCTTACAACAGAGAAGATTTGCAGTGTGTAATACTGATCTTAACTTACTCCTACCAAAAGATTCTTGTAATCAAGAAACTTCTAGATAAATAAAAATATCTCAATTATGTCAATTCTCAAAAGCACCATTTTTATTAATTTGCTAAAACCATCAAAGCACTCAAATAATTCCTACCAGAAGAATGAAAACACCATATTACAATTTAACTCTTCCAAATGAAACTCTCCTATATGAAAACATTTAGTTCCCGTTTGTTAGATTTAGCAACAGCATATAATTCATAAACATTAAATCTGTTCATGAATATGCTAAATGAAAAATCGTAAGTCTTCCTTTTCTACAATAATGAATACAATTTCTTTCACAACAGTAATCATTTTGTTTCACACTAAAAATATACCCCCAACTTTTCCTTGAAAATGCAGAATATATTAACAAATTTAAAAAGCTAAAGTGAAAATCAGACCTGGTATGTTTATTATTTTAAGAATAAGGAGTTGGGGGAAGGGGGAAGGAGGGGAAAAGAAGGGGAAAACAGGCAGAGAGAGAGACTGAGAATACAGCAAAGATTAGTGGGTGAACTCCTCCGGCTTGAAACCACTCATGTCTCTGAGGCCTCAACTGATTTCTACCCAACCAAAAGACAATAGCACAACAAGGAACACCGCATGGAAGAATTTCCCTACCTAGAAAAGTACATGCGGAGATACAAGGAATAGAAGTGCTCACAAACAAACCAGTAATTTCTCTATTTCAATAAATCAGTTTCCTCAATGAGGACCAGAACACCACAGACAAATAGCCCAGGGTCTAACTCCCCCAGTTCACAGCTCAAGCCTAAACATGGAAGCAGTGTGTAGCGGGGTGTACACCAGTGGGAGGATCTGATACTGACAACACAGCTTCCGCTGAGCAGAGGGGAAAAGCCGAGGGCCCAACAACTCTGAGTAGCTGCAGAGGGCAAGCTGTTTCACCCTGCAGCGCTCCAATGAGGTGGATTAGAGCTTCTGATTGAAAAATGTAAGTTACAGAGCTCTGAAGTCAATATGCCTCCGGTTCCAACCTTGAGAAATTAAACAATGCCATGTTAAAATGTCAAACAAGAGACCTGCTGATAGGTTAGGATATAAATCCACATTTAGACCCTGGTACTCTAGGGTTTGTTTTTATCGCCCAGAATATCCCTTCCTTTAATTTAAAAAAAAAAGGACTGAAGTGAAAATTCTCAAAAAGTACTGCTCCAAGCATCTATTTCTAGCTTAGAAATAAATGTACAGGGATTACTGATTATCATTTACTTGATTGATATTATGGACAGCTATTGATATATGCTCTTCCTCATTATTTTGATTAAATTTACACATCTATATCGTTATATTATATTGAACAGGTAATTTAGTATATCATAAATCTCAGGCTTTGTTTAGGATTTCTACAATAATTCCTTCTAATTCTCTAACAAGAAATACTTAGTTTCTCTAAAGAAATTAAAATATATTCTCTTACCTCTCACCGTAAAAGTAAGATATTACTCCCCATGGTACTAAAAACAAAAGAGTCATTGTCAATTTTCCTGGATGAAGTAACTCCATAGAGTCAAAACACCCTTGAAATTTAAAAGTCAATTTCCTTTCCTTATTTTCAAGACCAATGCCAAAAAATATAGCTGTAAAAGTCAACACAAAAAGGTGAGGGTGGGTAAGAACACTACTACTTTCCAATCAACCCCTGTTCTCTGACAAGAACTACACTGCAGATTCAAAATTAGCACAACTCCCATCACTCCCAGGAAGAGTACAATATAATCAACTGTTGACTACATAGTCATAAAATATTATTAAAATTGAAAAAATTTCTAAAACAAAACAAAAGTTCTTTTCTAACATCTTCTCAATGTTCAATGCATAAAAACATTAAATTATTGTAAAAGCAAAATGAAGTCAATTCTTTACTAAAACTCAGACGTTAACCTTCCAAATCAAACACAAAACTTCAAAGGCAAGATGTGTTCATGTCACAATTCTCAAAGCCAAAGGAATTCTCAGTTGGCCCCTTGAGTTACGGTTTTTCCACTGGAATTGCCAATTCAGATGTGACTTTTATAAGCAAACATTTAAAACTGAGATTTTTCAGGAACCCTGCAAAATACTTCAAAATTTCCTGAAAAGGGGAAGAAAGCTATAGCAATGCGGACTAAACGGTCCTGGCACCAAGTATTCATTTTCTCACGTAAAGATTCTACAAACATTAATACAGTCATCTTACAAGTGGCTGCTTAGAGCTCTTTTGGGTTTTCCCACACAATAATAAGATACATAGGAAAACTCATTTTATGCAAACCACATATGACAAGGAGGATTCCTGAATTCAATACCCTAAAGCAAAACTGAAGTTATACTAGACAGACTGACAACTTAAACTATACTATGCTAAGGTGCCAGGTACTCTAACATCCACTACAAGATTCTGCTGGACTTCTCACAAGATTTTAAGGCAGTTTTTATTTAGGGGGAAGAGACTCTTCCACTTTACATATAAGCTCTGAGGTTTGCGAGGGTCTAACTTCAAAATATGTACCTACTTCTGTTCTCAAAAGCATTTTAAAATAACAGCAATACTTACTGTTTGCAGAGCAACATTTATGAGACTAGTTTAAGAAGCCAAAGGCATGTACATGAGATTTTCTTTTTTTAAAGTATGTTTCCTCAAAATTATTTGTGGCTCTTGTTTCAAGGTAAAGCTAAATGCCTAAAGGTTTCTGATAAAAGGGGTGAACTACTTACTGTCTCTGGCTGCCTGGCTGCTGTGAGCATGCCGTATGACTCAAGGAAAGGTCTGTGCAGAGCAGTAATATAATAGATGGGGCCAGTTATATTGGGGTCTTTAGTTCCAGGTTAAATTTAAACTTGACCCTGTGGGGAGAGTTCCCTACTCCAGGAACCCCAAAGGTCTTTAGAGAGAGAGAGGAAAGAGGAATCACTTCAAAGCAGAGACCTCAACACCTGCAGGCAGGGGCTGGAGAAAGAGCCTGGCTTCACTGCTGCCCACCAGTCTTCACCCCTGACCAAGTAATGAACAGCCACAGTGGTGTGTGACTGAGGAGGGGCCAGAAACAAAAGGATGCTGAATATTTTAGGAAGATTTAATTGCTAGGAAAGAGGGAGAAGTAGGCAGGGAGAGGGCAACAGGAAAGACCTGTGCCAGACGAGCCAGTTAAGAATCTGAGATGAGAATGGCTAAGATAATAGTTGAACAGGAACAAAAAATCTGAAGGACACTGCAGAGGAAGAATGGACAGAATATGTAAACTAACTGAATAAGAAGGTAAAACGAGATGGCAAAGATGAGTCAAACTTTGTGACAACAGGAACATGAACATACTTCAAAGACTAAGTCATCAGGAGGAAGAATGGTACTGAAGGGGAAAGTGGTGAGCTCCAATTTAGGGTCTGACTGAGAAGAAACCAGACATTCACAAGGAAAGCTCCAGGAACCAAGTGGGAAAAAAGGACCCAGCACAGCCAGGCCATCAAGGTTGGGATGGAGCTTTAGAAGCTTCAGTAGATGAGGAAATTGCCAGGGGAAAAAATATCCAGAGAGAAGAATAGAAGATGAAGGATTTGGTTTTGTCAAAGACGTGGAAGGGACAAGAAAAGAAATCAGTGCCCACGCCCCAACACACCTTGCTTCAGGAGCAGGGGGGTCAAAAAGCTTAAGATAACTTGGAAGGGCTTCTCTCAACAACTGTGCTGCGTTCTCTCTTGAGATCTAGTGCAAGAAATACCTAAGAAAAACGTTATCAATGTTTTTAAAAACCCTAAAGTATCTCAAATTGCTTGCATATTCTTTATCTTCTCATTTCAAAACACCCCAGTAAAAGAGAAAAGCAATCCTTGTACCTGCTTTACAAATACAAGGAAGCGAGAAGGAGTAACTGATCCAGGTCTCAAGTCTGATCCGTGCCACAGTCATTCTATGCATGGAGGTAGGGCTCAGTTAAATTATCAGAGAGATGCCCTGATACAACATTTACCTTCCGACACAGGTGAACTGATCTCCTCAATTAATCTATACTTATGCTAAGAGACCTCCTTTTTAAAACTACTATTTTCAGATGTACTTAAAACTAGGTCTTTCTGAATTATGGCAAAGTCCCTAAAATAAGCATCACAGAGTGAGAAACAATTAGAATGTCAATTTTTTTATTGATACTTCAAATTATGCTTAATTTATATTATATTAATAAGGTCTTGGATGACACATAGGATTCATATTGAGGTAATAAGAGTTTCGGTGAATCTCATGTTCTTTTCAAATTGGATGGTATCATTTAAATCATCTGAAAATGCCAACGAATTTTCCCACCATAGCTAAACATAGTCTTAGTGGAACTACATGCAAGTACATATAAAATGTGTGGGTTTTACCAATTTCCAGACAGGCTACCTACTGTAATCAAACTAACAGTTGCACTTAGCTTTACATATTTCATGCAAGCTGTGCCAAGAAGTAATTTAGCTCTTTCAAAGCAAAACCTATCATATGATTTATTGCAAGAACTACGAAATACTCCTTTCACCAAAATGGCTGGAAAATATGTAAGTATTCAGTAAAACTGCCTTTATTGCATGTTCCAAAGGACTAATAAATGAAAACATAGAATAGGTAAGACATGAACCAAAACCCTAAAAATAAATACTATACAATACTGAGAAAAACCTTACAAACAGATTTCACTCTAAATGAACCTGATTTAAGCCACACAATAACTCTAATTCAGGCTTCAAGGAGATGTAAGGTGGGGCAGGAAAGGCACTCTCCTTAAAAAAGAATATTTAAACAACACATGCATCCATTCCAGTGAAACTAGGCAGATATTCTGTAACTCCGAAAACCATCCCATTACCAAAAATGGCTCCAACAACACATCTCTTTATGTTTTATTTATCAGCAAGTTCTGACAAAGATTACTTATACCACACAAAAAAAATCAATTTATACTTAGTGATTATAAATAAAGATTTGACAACTTATACTTTTTCCCCCAGGGGAAGCTGCATTAATGATGCATGTTTTCCATTAAGATCAATAAGCTATCTTTAAATTATAATGCAATAAGTTCAAGTTAGGTAAGCACTTCAAAAGTAAACCTTATTTCCTCAGAGCGAATCATGTATTTTCTGTGTATAACCCAGAACTGATTGTTTAAAAAAAAAAAGGAGATTTTAGAAAAACTATAGTTTGGCTTCTACCATCAATCTTCAAGAGGTTGCTTCATTAAGTCACATTTTCTAGAAGAAAAGACATTTGTTTTTATGTTATTCAGTATAATGAGCCACAAGCTTAAATCATTCATCATGCATCGACTCTATGCACATTTATTTAAATTTAGTAATAATTTAATCTTAATATTGGGAATTATGATCCCCTGACATGAAAACTCCTTCATAATCTACAGGACACTTCACACTGATTTATCTATTGCCACAAAAGGGACACTAAAGCAAAACTGCTGAAACTGACCATTCTATCAAGTCATAAAATCAAAAGCAGGAAGGAACTTCGAGAGGCCAGTAAATTCATTCTCTGACTTCAAGGTGGGCCTCACATAAGCCATCGAGTCTACTCTTATAGTTCTTTGGCTAAAGAGATTCCATGAACTGCTTCAATGATTCAAGTCTGATCCAGTCGGACAAGCCTTCCTTTAAATCCAGCAGTTTCAACAAAGACAATTTTGCCTACCAGGGGACATTTGGCAATGTCTGGAGACTTTTTAACTAGTGCGGAAAGGCCAAGGATACTGCTAAACCTCCTACAATGCACAGGGCTGCCCTCCAACCCCCACAACAAAGAACAACCCAGCCCAAAACGCCAACAGTGCCAAAGTGGAGAAACACGTTCATGGGACCAAAAGATTGCGCTCGGTAATGGGGTCAACAGCTTTCGTACACTATATGAAGATGACTTTGACAGCTCCAACCATCAAGTCCCACTAACTTCAAAAGGAGAGAGCTAGAACACTGCCCCAGACCCCTAACCAAATGCCTTGAAGGGGGACGCTGTGGCTGATGAGGACCACACTGACCATAAAGCAATGGGCACATGTCAGTAGGAATGACTGCCAGGTAACGTCCCTATCATCTGGAAACTCCCCGAATCTACGAGTTGCAGCCCAGCAAGTTTGCCACGTTCCCCCAACTGTCCACCCACTCACCTTTCTCTCCCTAGCATGTATTTTTCTAGTTGCAGCCCATAGGTTTTTTTGTCATTTTTTCTGCGTGGGTAATGAAAATAGCATGAAAAACAAGTCAGAAAACATAAAAATAGTAAATAAGCTAAGGTGCTTTCCATCCTGGAAAGCCTATGCTTTAACATGACTTAAAAGGTTTGTAAATCAGATCCAGAACTTGAAAAGAGATCGGAAGCTTAAAGAAACAGTCTCAGGAATAAATAAAGCATCCAATATAAAATAATGATCAAAAGGATGTATGTGCAACTATACATATGTAACTGCACAGACCCTGCTGACGGAGAAGAGAGCAAAAGGAAGCTGAAATGCAGTGTTACTTCTCATAACTTCAGCAGTAGGAAAAATGCATTACTTAGAGGCTGAGAAACAAAATTTACATTTTCACATATCTTAAAGAATTAAAGAACTTTAAAATTCATGATAGGAAAAAATGCTAAATCCTAATGAAGAGAAAATCATAGGCTATAGAAACCTTACTAATTAATACGGACTTGATAAATAAGTTATAGCCCATCCATATACTATACAGTCATTAAAAATCATATTAAAGAATATTTAGTAACATGCCTAAATGTTGACAATATAGTGAGCAAAGACACCTTATGATGTCCATAAGGTGATACTGATTCTGTATAAAATGTAAATACATAAAAATGTCTAAATTCTTTAAGGAAATGTAAGTAAAGATGAGAGGCACACTGATTATACACACACATGCACACCGCGAGAGAAGGGAAGGAAAAGGGGGTCGGCCAGTATTTTAACAGGGCTTATCTCAAAAGTGGAAAGATTATGACCGATTTCTATTCTTGCTTTCTGCCTTTCTCTATTTCCAAATGGTCTATGGTGAGAATCTTTTAAATATTCTTTGCACAAAACTAATATATTACAAATGCAAACCGTACTGTCCCAGGCAACTGTCCACAAGATGAGAAAAAACAAATGTTCCTGAAAATACCAATTTTTTGATCAAAGACACCTTCAGAATTAACAATAGGAAAAGTGAGCATGCTTATTATGCCAGGCATTCTTCTAAGCACTTTAAATAAATGTATTAACTTATTTAAATCAAACCGAACACAATGTGTTGGGTGATAAGAATAAAAGAGCCCCGAAATGACAAAAGATGTGAAGGAGTTTTAGTCCACCAAGAATTTCAATTTTTGCTTCCGCAGCTTGAAATCAGGGGGGTTAATAGGATGATCGTTAAAGGTCCTTTCAAGGCTAAAATGAATTTCTATATGTAAAAGAATTTGGCCAAGTGTTTTTAAGGAAGCTTCTAGAAAATGAGGCAGCTGCATGCCAATTCTTAAACGCAAAACTCTACTAAAAAAGAAAATATGATTATCTTTCTCAGTTTTTCCTCAATATTTTTTCAACAAATTTCATAAAATATATTTTTTAGAGCCTACATTTTTCCAATTCTTGAACACAAGTGATCACACCGGCGAAATGAAGTCTGTGCTACTGTAGGTAAGAGAATCTTTGAAAGGGTTCGTTTGTTGTTCAACGCTGCTGTCGCTTTTAACAAGAAACCTGTAGTAAACAAAAACTAAGAAATATTTTAGTCGTTCCAGGTACCATGATTTTACTGTCTGCTTAGAAGCATCCAGGGACCTCCAGAGAGTCGGCAAAAGGCGGTCCACTTTTCAACTAAACCCAAGATCTCAGTGCAACCCTGAATGGAAAATGAAGGACCAGCACGAATCCCATCCCCGAGGGGGAATTACAGCGATGGGCCCGGGTCGCGGTGGGTCGCAGGCGCAGCAAGCCCCTGGCTCGGCGGTTCACTCGTGGGGAGGAGGAACTAGGAGATTTTAGGAATAAAAATGACCTGTTAGGTTTACTTCATGTCGTACTTGCCACCATCAAAAATTGGTTCATGGGCATCTTTGGTAACGAAATTAATCATATATAAATGCAGGTCTATTTTTGGTTTTTCTTGTTTCTTTTTTTTTTTGTTTTTGAAAGAATGGGGTTATGAGAACTCTGCTGAGGGAGAGAAGTTCCAGGTTTAAACCACACAAAATTACTTAGGGAACACAAAGACGCAAGACACAAACCAAATCAAGAAGGCAAATGTGAAAGACACGTTCGGTTGTGGACACAAAAGAGAAAAACGAAACGACTGGAAAACTCAAACGGCCCCGGGAGCCCCACGTGAGTCTCCAGCCCACGGGGTCGGCCGTGTCCGAGGTGGACGCTGAGCCGCACGCACCAGAGCATCGTCTCACCGCAGCCCGCTGCGTCCCCATCGCTGGCCGCGCGATGCACAACGGCTCCAAAAGCGAGCACCGCAACTTCCTCGCCGCGGGGCCCCGAGGCCGGGCCAGGGTGTTCGGAAGCGGGCCGGGAGGTAGTCCGGGCCGCGCCTACCCGCGGGGCCACCACCCACCCGCTTGGCCGCCCGAGCCGCCCGTTGCCCACTCCCCGGAGCGCGCATTGTTCCCGGGGCTCCCGCCGGCCGCCGCGCCCAGGACGTCCGGAGACCGCGGACAGGGTCTCGCCCGCCGGCCCGGACCCCCGTGGCGCCCGGCTCCCTCGGAGTGTAGACCCCACCGCCTGGCTCCTCGGGCGGCCGCGGGGCTCCGGTAGCGCGGGGAGGGACGAGCGTCCCGGCGCCCAGGAGGCCGCTCGCCCGACCGTTTCTTACCTGCGCCCGCCGCGCCCCGCTTCTCAGAGCGCCGAGAGCCGCCGTCCGCGCCGCCGCCGCCGCTCCGCCCGCCCCGGCGCCCGCGGCCGCGCCGCCGCCATCTTGGCTCCGGTCGGAAATGACGTCGGGCGGTGCCGGCCGCGACCCTGGGCCTCCTGGCCTCCGCAGCCCTCGCGGGTCGCCGACCCCCAGCGCGCCGTCCACAAGGCCGCCCCCTAGCCGCCGCTCTGCGCGCGCCGTCGTCCGGGAGTACCGACCCCGGGGCCCGGCAGGGATCGCACGTGCTGCGGCCGGACGGACTCGCGCCGATCCGACCGCGCTGGCCGCCCCGCGGGGGCACCGGGCAACCCTCAGGCGGCGCCTCTGAGAGGAAACCCCCGTGGCTCAGTGTCCAGCGTGACAGCACCAAAGGGTGGGGATTCTGCGGGATTCAAAATTGCTTGAAGAATCCACAGCCTTTAAAAAAAAAGAGTGGGGAGAGGGCGGAAGTGTTCATCGTTAAGTATCTGTTGAATGGATAAACATTTGGACAGTGTCAAGCGACAGTGTCTCTTATGGAAGGACACGTCTTGCTTCACCCTAAAAGAACAAACTCCAAGAAGACAGTTGCAGCTGTGTTTATTTGTTCATAACGACATGTATTTATTGGCTACTCACCATGTGCTGTGCAGTCAGTAGTGACAGCAGAGAATATAACATTGGGCTTGTCCTAATGGAATTAAATGTTTACAAACGAGTGAACAAGCAGACAGGCTAGGTGATGGTGGATAAATGCTATGATGGAGATAAACTGGGTTAAATTGGAAATATCTATTACACTTCCATGGGAGATGTCTAGCAGGCATCTGGAGATGAGTGTGGAGTTGGGTAGAGAAGTATGGGCGAGAGATGAGATAGAAAGTTGGGAGCTCTAATCTTATTGTAAGGGGCTGGTGTAACCGATCATCTAGTCAGTTACAGTGAACAGATGAAGATAACCTCGTCAGAGTAAATTATATCAAGGCCTTAAAAAGTGACAGATCAGGACAGAGTCTAAGAAAACAGGAAATAAAACCTCAAGAGTTTTATTTCTTCTGGAGGCTCTAGGGGAGGCTTAATCTCTTGCCTCTTCTAGCTTCTGTTGACTTCCAGCGTTCCCTTGGTTTGTGACAGCATCACTCCAGTCTTCAAGGCCAACATCTTCAAATCTCTCTCTGCTCTATCTTCAGATTGCTTTCTCCTCTACATGTGTAAAATCTCCCTCTGCCTCCCTCCCATGAGGATACATGAGACTGCATATAATCCAGGATAATCTTCCATCTCAAAATCCTTAATTACATCTACAAAGACTTTTTCCATATGAGATGACATTCACAGGTTCCAGGAATTAGGACATGGGCATATCTTTGGGGGCATTCTTTAGCCTACCACACCTGGGTATATCCTCCCTCAGCATATCTAAATTCCCCCTTAATCAGCCAGCATGTATTTTTCATAGGTGTATTCTTGAACATGTTTATACTTTTCAATCTGTGCTATACCCCAGGGTAAACAATTATACATAGTTTATCAATTTAATTTTTTATAAAAGATAAGAACTATTGAGAATACCATGTAATTTGACAAGTGTCTATTAGCTGTTTGTTAGGCTGAATATTATTACTCTTTTTTTCTCTGAAAAGATGAAATGTATCGCAGAAGGATAGGGGAAGGAATTCAAGATGTTGTCATCACAGCTCATGGACCTTTCTGTATTAGGAGATGGAACTATCCAATATACTCTTCATCTAATTCCACAACATGAAGGACAGATTCGTACTGGCGTGTTAGTACCTTACAGAGGACATAACTCTCATTCACCACAATATCCCAGTGCCCAGAACAGTGTCTGGCACATTGTAAACACAATAAATAATGGGGAAAAATTTTTAGAGGAAGTATACTGTGAACCAAGGATGATGTACATTTAAAAGACAGCATATAGTACAAAGTAATAAAATACAGTATCAATGCACAAAAATCAGTTTTTCTATACACCAGCAACGAACAACCCAAAAAGAATGTTCAGCAAACAATTCCATTTACGATAGTATCTAAAAGAATAAAATACCTAGGAATAAATTGAACCAAGGAAGTGAAACACCTATAGACTGAAAACTACAAAATATTGCTGAAAGAAAATTTTAAAACACCCAAATAAATGGAAACACATCTCATGTTTATGGATGAGAAGACTTAATATTGTTAAGATGTCAGTACTAGCCAAAGTGATCTACAGATTCACACAATCTCTGTCGAAATTCCAGTAGCTTTTTTGCAGAAATGGAAAAAGCAATCCTTAGATTCATATGGAATTGCAAGGGGTCCAGAATAGTAAAGATAATTTTGAAAAAGAAAACAAAGTCAGAGCATTCACACTTCCAGATTTTAAAATGTACTACAAAGCTACAAAAATCAAAATGGTACAATACTGGTATAAGGATAGACATATGGACCAATGGAATAAAATTAAGAGTCCATAAATAAATCTATGCCAATAGTTTTTGACAAGGGTACCAAGTCCATTCAATGGGGAAAGAATAGTCTCTTCAACAAATGGTGCTGGGAAAACTGGATTTCCACATGCAAAAGTATGAAGGTAGACCCCTACCTCACCCCATCTACAAAAATTAACTCAAAATGGATTAGTGACCTTAACAGAAGAAAACAAGGGTAGTTCTTCATGACCTCATATTCTTAGATATGACACCAAAAGCATGAACAACAAAAGAAAAAATAGATAAATTGGAATTCATCAAAATTAAAAATGTTTGCATCGACGGACATTTCAAGAAAGTGAAAAGACAACTCTCACAGTGGAGAAAATAGTTACAAATCATATATTTGACAAGGGTTTAATATCCAGAATGTATAAGGAATTCCTTCAACTCACCAGCAAAAAAGACAAACAACCCATTTTTAAAATGGGCAAAAGACTTGAATAGACATTTCTCCAAAGGAGATAGATACATAGACAATAAGCACATGAAAAGATGCTCAGCATCGTTAGTCATCATGGATATGCAAACCAAAACCACAGTGAGATACCACTCCACCCTCACTAGGATAGTTTTTATTTTTTTTTTAAATATGGAAAATAGTAAGTGTTGGTGAGAATTTGGAGAAATTGGAACCCTCATTCATTGCTGGTGGCAATGTAAAATGGTGCAGCCTCTATAAAAAACAGTTCCTCAAAAAGTTAAACATTGAATTTCCATATCACCCAGCAATTCCACTCCTAGGGAAACAACAGATACTTGTACACCAATGTTCATCACAGGATTATTCACAGTAGCCAAAAGGTATCCATCAATGGATGGATAAATAAAATGGGGTATATGCATAAAGGGGAATATTATTCAGCTGTAAAAAGGAATGAAGTTGTGATACATGCTCAACATTGATAAGTCTTGAAAACTACACTAGGTGAAATAAGCCAGACATCAAATGACAAAGATTGTATGATTCCCTTTATATCAAATACCTCGATTAAGGAAATTCGTGGAGACAGAAAGTATATTAGAGGTCACCAGGGGCTGGGGGAAGGGAGGAATGGGGAATTATTGCTTAATGGGTACAGAGATTCTGTTTGGGGTGATGAAAAAGATTTGGAAATCGATAGTGGTAATGGTTGCATAACCTTGTAACGTAATTAAGGCCATGGAATGGCACACTTAAAAATGGTTAAAACGGCAAAATTTATGTTTTTTTATTTTTTTACCACAATAAAAAAATTTTTTTAAAGACCACATGTGGTTCTAATGGGAACCACAGAGCTCCTGCTCAGCATAGGCCAGCAGGGACAATGGACACCTAGGGCAATGCTCCAAATGATTAAAAGTTTTCAACCAAATGTTAAAGAATTTACAGCACATTGCCAAAGAGAATGTAAGTGGCCTTAAATTGCCTAGATGATAACAGGATTACTCTCTGCTGGGTTCTAGTCTAGGTATTTTATGTGGGTTATCTCATTCAGTCCTCAAAAAGGAGCCCATGGGATAAAGGCTAAAGGGCTCACCTAGTTAGTAACAGAACCAGCATTTGAACCTCAACAGCTTAGCTGCCTAGACTTTGCACTTAACCACCAAGCCATACTGCCCCCTGCTTCAAAAGCCAGGACCTGGTGCAGGCCAGACCCCCACATGCTTCTCAACCACCCATTCCTCAACTGACCTACTTGAGGTAGGTAGAAGGAAGTCATTTTTTTTTTAATATCTATATAAGAAGCCATTCTAAATGCTCTCCCTTGTCTGTCAGATAATTTATTAAAGGCTCATAGGCACAGTCAAAAAGGACAGGACTTAAACATCTGAGAGAAGCTGCAGTAAATGAGCTCACTTTGTTTAAATAATACATCGCTTACCTTAAAAATAAAACGAAACAAAGCCATAGTCTCTCTTCTTGTGACTGCAGATCATTTTAATTGAGATCCAGAGTCTCTACTCCCAGTTTCTTCATTTCACTGTCCTCACCCCTTCCACCACCTGCCATCCCCCTGCGTTTTCATTTACTCAAGGAAGGAATGATACGCAGAGAAGCCCACCAGCAACCAAAGAAAAACTTTTATTCTAGGTACTGATTAGATATTAACCAACAAAATTCCAAGAAAGAAACTGAGGGGGTGAAAGAGAAATCTTATTGTATATTAGACACGTTGGGCTGCATCATTCAAGTATGAAAGCTCCTGCAGCCTCAAAACGCTAAGACGAATCTTAGCAGCAGCGAAATGTACTGGTAAGGAGGGGATGGGGCTTTATCGAGCGCACAGTCTGTGCTGGCACACCATATTGCGTTCTCAAATAATCCTGCTATTTTACAGACGAAGAAGCTGAAACTCAGATTGTATAGGATTGAGACACTTGAGCTGGGTTCATAAGCAGCAGCATCGACCTTTCTGAGCCTCTAAACCCACCCACTGCCCAAGTTATGATTAATTCTAGCTAACTGTGCCTCAGTGGTCCTCCACTGGGGAACCCCCAGGGAACATTTGACAATGTCTGAACACAGACACTGGGTTGTTATAACTGAGTGGGGTGTGCCCCCGGCATCTAGTGGGTAGAGGCCAGGTGTACTGGTTTGAAATGGTTCCACCCAAATATTCATGTACACCTAGAAGATGTAATTACTTAAGAAGAGGTCATACTGGATTAGGGTGGGCCCTAAATCCGGTGTCCTTATAAGAAGAGGGAGATTTGAAAACAGACACAGACAGACACACCTAGAGGGAAGAGAGCCATGTGAAGACAAGACAAGGATGGAAGTGGTGCTGCCTTAAGCCAAGGGACACCTGGGGCTGCTGGAAGCTGGAGGGGGCAAGAAAGCACCCTCCCCTGCAGGCCTTGGGGGGGGCCACCGCCGACTCGGGACTTCTGCCTCCAGAATTTGAGACAATAAATTTCTATTCTTTTTTAAAGCCACGCAGTTTGTAGTAAATTGTTATGGCAGTCATAAGAAACTATATACCAGAGATGCTGCTAAACATTCTACTATGCACAGAAGAGACCCCCACAACAAAAAATTAGAAAGCCCCATATGTCAAAATGTTGAGAAATCCTGTTGTAGATTATTATTCTGCATCTGATTTTCCAGCTCACTTTTAGACATTTGTCTGCTCAGTTGGAATATGGAGCAGGGACTGGTCAAGTAAAGAAGTGTTTCTCAATCATGTTTTCATTATCTGCTTCCCCACTCCAGGGGCTTTTTTAGATTGCTATTTTTTCCTGATTGCCCCCCTCCCCATGAAATTTTAATATCATAGATATTCTGTTTATGTATACCTGTGCTTTAGGCACTCTGGTGAAATTCTATGGCCATAGTTACAGGAAGGCAAACAAATATTTTAGAGGGGAATAAACTAATCTTTTATGTAAGATAATAGATGGTTTTTTAATGTAAATTTAGCTCCTGTGTTTCTTTTAAAAATGTCTCTTTCAGCTTTGGAAAACTTTTTGGTGTCTTGTTTCTGTTCTCAAGAATTTAGGCTAAGAATTGAAAACATTTTTATAGCTAAGATGTTTTTCACACACCCCCCTCCCTCCCAAGAACCAATTTCGCGTCTTACAGGTGATGCTGCCTCTGGTTGATAATGCAGGAATTCTAATCAGTAACATTTTGATTAAGGGGGAGAAAAGTTGATTAGTGTACAGGTTGAATATATTGATCAACATAGGGGCATTGTAGTTTTATTTATCATATTATACCATTCCCTCAATTATTAATTTTTTTGTTGTTAGAGCACTTATAGGTTTACAGATTAATCATGCAGAAATACAGAATTCCCATGTACACTCTCACACATACACACAGTTTTCCCTATTGTTAACATTTTGCATTAGGGTGGTATTTTTGTTACAACTGATGAAACAATATTATTATAATTATATTACTATAGTCCATAGCTTACATTAGGGTTCACTCTTTGTGTTGGATGGTTCTATGGATTTTTTTCATTTTTATTTTGGTAACATACGCACAACCTAAAACTTCCTATTTTAACCACTTTCAAATATGCAATTCAGTGGTGTTAATTACATTCACAATGTTGTGCTACATCACCATTGCCCATTACCAAAACATCTCCGTCACCCCAAACTCTGTACCAATTAAACATTAACTCCCATTCCCGTACTCCTAACCCTGTCCGCCCTGTAACCTACATTCTAATTTCTGACTCTCTGAATTTACATATTCTAATTATTTTATCTAAGTGAAATCATCATAATAGTTGTCCCCCCATTATTTTTAATAATGAACACTGTTCGTGCCAAATGACTCTCCATATGTGAATAATACCAAGACTGTGCTTAGCAAAGCCAAAGAGGCAGCACGCCCAGCAACCAACTGAAATCCCCTGCGAGTGAGAAAACTGAAGCTTCACTGCCTTGTCTGTAGTTGCCTGGTCTAAAGATACCAACAAACCCAGGCTCCGTGCAAACTGCAGGAGGATCTTGCCTCTTTCGACGTGTATTTCAAGATGCGAGGCATAAAGATGCCACTCTGGAAAGCTAAATATTAATAATACCCTTTTTATGTATTCTAGTCTGAGAGCAAATGTCAAAAAAATTTATGGGCGAGATTGAAGCCTCATTAGCATCCCCTTCTGCCAGTCAGGATCATGTCTACTCTCTGAGGTAGACCAAAGCACAGGGAAGCAGCTCGCCCTAGGCTGCAAACTTTCTCTTCTGACTTGATTAAAATTAGCAATTCCCTATGAATTGCTTGTTATTTACCACGTGGCATCACAAATCACAATACCCTAACAACTCTTTATAATTGACCCTGATGAAATATTATAGCTATCTTTACAGGAGAGCAAGCAAATATTTTAGCAGGGAATAAATTAATCTTTTAGATAAGATTATACATGGCTTTTATAATATAAAATCGGCTACGTGTTCTTTTTTAAAAGTTCTCTTTCAGGCTTTGAAGACTTCTGGTGTTTTCTTTTTCTAAGAATTTGTGGTTAAGAATTTTTTAAAGAATCTGTATGCCTTTAATTATGATCCTTTATGTCTCTGCGCCTGATTTTCATATCTGTAAAATTAAGCAGCCAGACCAGATCCCTAAGATGACTTCTAGCTCTAAAATCTTTTATTCTGGGTATATTTACATAAATTACTCTGGGAAATTTTCGTAATTGAAAACTGAAACCAGCAATAGTTGATAAGGGAAGGTATTTTGAGTTAAAAATACAGCAACTGGAATATCCCTTGCTTTGTGAGAAACATTCAAAAAATAAATTTTATATATACTTTTTTTAACTTTTTACATTTTTCAACAACAACTATTTAAGTAAAAATCATATGCAATTCACCCTTTATCACAGGTGACATTTTGCTGAGGAAATGCAAAGCAAAGAAAGCTGTACTATTAGGTCACTCAGGACTTTGTATGCTAACCTTTTGAAATGTCACTATGGACACAGTAGTTAAAAAGGAGTATTCTTTTGGTGACAAAACTCAAGCTCATTGTTGTATAACTTATATATGTAAAATATATATAAAGTATATATATGAATACATGGTATATAGAATACATAATACAAAATATAAATATATTTATATAATATATAACATTTACTGTGAAATATGCAAAAATATTAATATCATTTAAAATATATATTATATATATATGTCATTATTTTGAATCAGAAAATAACATATATCTTGTTTAATTCAAAAAATTATTACATACCCTCTCCCTGAGATGGAAGATTACTGAATAATAGGACAAAAGTTGACTTGCAAAGGGAGAAAAAGAAATTATTTTCTTGGTCTGTAATGTATATTTGAATAAGCATTTACAATTCTAAAAACATAAGTATAATTGTGAGAATGGTATATACGAAACTAATAAATATTGCAATGGTGTTTTAATTCTTTGTCACTTCATTAGATCTTTTTGCTAATGCTTCTGAGTTAAATATATAAAGAAAAAGACATTAGTGTATTTATCTGTTTATTTCTCTTCTATCTCATTCCAAAAATAATATGGTTGGCTGACACAAATGCATTCAATAAGATAGTGTAAAAGTAGGTAAAGAAAGGAAGATGGAAGAAAAAAAGAGAGATGAATACACCTGGTTTTTATAATGTCCCCATGCTGGGGCATAACAACAAAGTGTAGATTAGAGAAAGCAATTGTACAAAGGGTTACACTAAAATAGCATCGAGATATAGTAATACATAGAATGGCATTTCATACATTGCTAATATTAATGCAACTGTAGCATGGTATTTGTAGTAATATTAATTTAGATAACAGTACATTCAGAGTGAATTTTTCTATCAGTAATTTCTGCATTAGGGAACATGCTTTGGGAAAAATAGTTTTTTCATAAATCTACAATATTTCTCATTGAAGGATAGCACTAAATACTGCCAACGAATCTTCTACATTTGATTGTGCTTTGTTCTTTTTCTGTGCATGTGAACTTCTGAGTAAAAATATCTGAAAAATAAAAAAATATAATAAAGCAAAGAAAAGATGAGCTCAAACATGTTTATGACTCTTCGTATTTTCCTGTCTTTAGCTGCAGATTAACATGTGGCATTCAGGCAACAAGTCTTGACATGAGAGCTGGGAGAATTTCTGTTACTGCTTTAGGGCTTATTTTATGACATAAATTATTTATTTTCAATATAAACATCTTTAAAGAATGTTATCAACCAATAGGAACAAATGTATTTCTATAAATCACTTTAAAATTCCTAAAGGAGAATGTGTTTATGTTCCAGCACATACAGAAGAAGAAAGAAGAAGAAAGAAGAAGGAGGAGGAGGAGGGGGAGGAGGAGGGGGAGGGGGGGAGGAGGAGGGGGAGGAGGAGGAGGAGGAGAAGAAGAAGAAGAAGAAGAAATTTATTGGCAAAATAGAGTTCAGATAGCATTTAAAAGCAAACATCACATTACAAATATAAGATATAAATTACCAAGTATAAAAACTATTTTTCTCTCAATTAACCTTTCTCTCTTGAGACTGTCCTACCAAATCTAGTATGCCTTACTTTCATATTTTTCCTTTCCCCTTGCAATCTTTGCCTGGTTTTACCCCAATTTTCATGTTCAGATTAATTGTGGCAGAGTTGTGAAAAAAGTTGCTCTCTCTATCACTAAATTGCAACAGGCTTGGGAGAATAAAGAAAGCTAGATGCTGATAAGGATTAATTAGTCCAGATTCTTTCGTTCATTCAACATACATGTACTGAGCACCATACAAGGTTCAGGAGCTTTAGTGTGATTAAGACAGAACCCAGCCCTGCCTTACAGGACTGGGATTCACAATCTACTGATTAAGCCCTGGTCTATTCTGTCTGGAAGTCAAGGCTTTGCATGCCATCTCATCAGCTTACCTTTCTGCTCCTCTATCCTTGTTTGCCTTCACTCACCCATGCCCCTGACTTACTGCCTCTCTTCCTAACATCCCTGCTCCTGGGAAACCCTTCTCTGCCATGTCCACGTGTTCACATCCTGTTCACTCTTCAAGGCCCCACTCACGTGCCTCTTTGTGAGCCAGTCCCTGGTCCTTCCCTAACCCAAGAAGGGACATGGGGTGGGATTCCTCCCATCTCAAAACTCCCAGTACTCCCTGGACCTCATGGGTGTGCTGTATTGCATTTGCAACCTTCTAACTTATAGTCTTGTTATTAGCTTACATGCCTTATATCCCCTTCTAGCCTGTCAATTACTTCAAGACACAGTCCGGGGCTCTTCATTCCTGTCACAGCCCCTGCCACAGAGCCCCGTGTACAGAGATGCTGCATACAGGATGAATAAATTAAGGAACAGTTTTGGGCAAATCACTTAACCTCATTTAGTCAGTTTCCTCATTTGAAAAGTGAGTTGGGATGCCAGCATCCATACTCTGCATTTATAAATGTTTGCAAGGCGAATTTTCATCCTGTTTGCCCTTAAATACTTAAGGATCTGATGAACCATCGCTCAATTTTATGTAGACGTCTGCATCCATAACCTTGACCTTAAAGAGGCTGGAGTCACCTTTTCTGGCCCTTTGTCTCTGCCTCCTCCAGGCAATAACGAAGTGGCTGTCAGCCCTGACCATGTCTTCCTGGTGTAGAAATCTATCCCTCCCACTCCCCTTCCCTCACATCTCAGTCTTCCCTGATGCTCTCCTGATTGCCTCTTCATCTGGTTCCCACCTCCCCATTCAGCCTTTCACATCCAGTCATATTGAGTCACCATATGCACTTTTCCTCAAACTTGTCATGTACCTGCATGTCTTTACACATACTATTGCTCTTCAGAATGTCCTTCCCTCTAGCCCGGCTTCTTTAAAATGTCCCAGCCTTCAGGACACAGCTTGCTGCCCTCTTTTTGGGGAATGCTTTCCTGACCTCCCGGGGGAAGTCCTCCTTGGGTCTCCTGTAAAGCTTCTATCTGTTTTAAAGCACCTCTGTGTTAAACCTCATAGGCATGTTACTTTGGTATATGCCAGTCTGCTCCACAGAGCCCATTAGCTGCTTGAGTGTGGGGATTGCTTTATTCCCCTCTGTGACATTGAGAGGTGGCTCAGTGTCAGGGCTCAGCACTGGGCTCTGCAGTTAGTCAGTCCTGGGGCTCAATCCTGGCTCCACCACTCACATGCTGGGTGACCTTGGACATATCACTAAACTTTTCTGACTCTCAGTGCCAATACCAAACAATAATAATGTCAAAGGTATAATAATAAGAATAATACCTGACCCAGCAAGGGCTTGTGAAGCTAGAGAGAATGCATATAAAGCACTTCTCATGGTGAAGCTAGAGAGAATGCATATAAAGCACTGTCACACAGTAGCCAAGGTGCTGGTTAAACAGGGAGAGCATTTACATCTCCTCCATGTCTAGCACAGAGCTTTACCCAGAAAATACTCAAAACTCAGGCTCGTGCCTTGAATAAATGAGAGATGGGGTTATGGAGCTTAGTGTACTGTAAAACTTGCATCTCCTTGAGTATGAAACTGTGTCAAGAACCTGAAGAACTGTCCTCACTCTGGCTCAGAGCTAGAAGCCAGAGCAAGGTTGAAGCTGAGATGGATATAGCCAAAGTAATAAAAATAGATGAAATTATTTAGCTATTAGTACTTCTCTTGGCATTGCAAAGAGAAAACTTTTTTTAAAGTAACACTGTTAGAAAAGGTGGAATTATGAAAAATCAAGATCCAATTGCCAAGTTATTGTCCCTAATACCATATCTTCCAGGATAATCCCATACAACTCTGGCAATTTTTGAACAGCAATTCAAATAGAAAGGGGGATTTTGTTTTTCTAAGGATCAAGTCATAGCTAAGTGTTCTCATAGCTGAGGCTGGTAGAGACTGAGACAAGAGGTCTAGGTGGTCAGCAATTATAGAAAATCTGTGGAAAAGATGCAGGAAAAAGGAAGCAGATGCCATCCTTGGGCGAGAAAATTATTTCTGCAGAAACCATTTTTCTAATTGGAGGAAATTGAAGTTGGTGGCAATAAAATTGAAAAGAAAGCAGTCACAGTAGCATGGTGTTTTAGTTTTCCAGCAGCTAAAACAAATGCCATTCAATGGAATGGCTTAAACAACAGGAATTTATTGGCTCATGTTTTTGAGGCTGGAAGTCCAAATTCAAGGAGTCAGCAAGGTGATGCTTTCTCCCCAAAGACTGTGGTGTTCTGGGACTGGCTGCCTGTGCTCCTCGGTCCTCGGCTTTTCTGTTACATGGCAATGCACACGGCAATGTTTTCTCCTTTCTCCCCAGGGTTCCGTTGACTTCGGGCTTCTCCCCATGACTCACTCCCTCTCTGTCTGAAATTCATTCTGCTTATAAAAGACCCCAGGGATCCCAATTAAAGCCCAACCTGATTCAGTTGGGCCACACCTTAACTGAAGTAACATTTTCAAGCGATCCTATTTACAATGGGTCCCCAGCCATAGGACCAGGGATTGGAACCTGAACTTGCCTTTTGTTGGGAGCATGATTCAATCCCCAAAACATAGCTATGGGGCAGAGAGGGAGCAAACTTCCAGGAGAAATGGGACCATGTGATGGAAGAATGAACCAGAGACCAAGAAGATGGAGTTGGTGGCAGAAGCCAGACTCTGCGATAAAACTTGAAAAGCAAAATGCCCATGCTCCAGGGCTTTCACCACGGAACCAGGATCTGCAAGAGTTTACAGATGAATGATATGGCTTTGAAACTACATATCTAGACAGAAATATCAAACAAGATATAAAGTGAAGACACTTAAAAGTTAATCTGATCTCTACCTAAGCCTACTTGAAAGGTGAAATCACTGCCCTCCCCCCTACGTGGGATCAGACACCCAGGGGAGTGAATCTCCCTGGCAACGTGGAATATGACTCCCGGGGAGGAATGTAGACCTGGCATCGTGGGACGGAGAACATCTTCTTGACCAAAAGGGGGATGTGAAAGGAAATGAAATAAGCTTCAGTGGCAGAGAGATTCCAAAAGGAGCCGAGAGGTCACTCTGGTGGGCACTCTTACGCACAATTTAGGCAACCCTTTTTAGGTTCTAAAGAATTGGGGTAGCTGGTGGTAGATACCTGAAACTATCAAACTACAACCCAGAACCCATGAATCTTGAAGACAATTGTATAAAAATGTAGCTTATGAGGGGTGACAATGGGATTGGGAAAACCATAAGGACCACACTCCCCTTTGTCTAGTTTATGGATGGATGAGTAGAAAAATAGGGGAAGGAAACAAACAAACAAACAGACAAAGGTACCCAGTGTTCTTTTTTACTTCAATTGCTCTTTTTTACTTTAATTATTATTCTTGTTATTTTTGTGTGTGTGCTAATGAAGGTGTCAGGGATTGATTTAGGTGATGAATGTACAACTACATAATGGTACTGTGAACAATCGAATGTACGATTTGTTTTGTATGACTGCATGGTATGTGAATATATCTCAATAAAATGAAGATTAAAAAAAAAAGTTAATCTGAGTCTCTTTTTTTAAAATTCAGTTTTATTGAGATATATTCACATCCCATACAATCACCCACAGTGCACAATCAACTGTTCACAGTACCATCACATAGTTGTGCATTCATCACCACAATTAACCCTTGAACATTTTCACCACTCAATAAAATAAAAATAAGAAATAAAAACAAAAGTAAAAAAGAACACCCAAAACATCCCACCCCCTTTCCCCCCTATTTTTCATTTAAATTTTGTCCCCATTTTTCTAGTCATCTGAATATACACTGAATAAAGGCAGTGTGAGCCACAAGCCTTTCACAATCACAGTTACATTGTGTAAGCTACGTAGTTTTACAATCATCTTCAAGAATCGAGGTATTTCCTTCTACCTATTCCAACACACCAAAAACTACAAAGGGGTATCTATATGACATATAAGAATACCCTCCAGAATGACCTCGTGACTCCATTTGAAATCTCTCAGCCACTGAAATTTTATTTTGTTTCATTTCTCTTCCCCCTTTGGTAAGGAAGGCTTTGTCAATCCCACAGTGCCAGATCCAGGCTCATCTCCAGGAGTCATTTCCCGCATTGCCAGGGAGATTTATACCCCTGGGAGTCATGTCCCACCTAGGGGGAGGGCAGTGAGTTCACCTGCCGAGTTGGCTTAGCTAGAGAGAGAGGCCACATCTGAGCAGCAAAGAGGTTCTCTGGGGGAGACTCTTGTAGCCTGAGCCTCTTGATTCTACTTTCTTCTCTATGATAGGAATGAAATTTCACGATGAACGCCACAGGAAATTTTATAAAGAAGTCAGGATCATCAGTATCTACAGCGTAACTATACTAGTTTGGGTTTTTCTTAAAGAAAAACTGCACATGTGAATTGTATCACTATTTTTTATTGTCTCTTGTTATTTATCAATTTTATAAGTGATTAGTATTTTGTAGTTTCATCCAGATATTCATTTTTATTATTTTCAATGTCTAACATTTTAGCTTAAAAATCAGTTTTATCATATTTAAACAGGTTTAGTAGTTCTGTTTTGATGTGTGACTTTTAAAAGCTCTTTAAATTGTAATTCAGTTTTACAATTATTTGTTGAATACCTGAGCTGATGATCATGCTGTGCTTGTACCTTCAGGATATTCAGAGACTGGTTAGCCATTGTCCCTGCCTTCAAGAAGTTTATTACTTTAAATATATAAATATTTAGGATAATAATTCTAAATATAGATGCACATATTTAAAGTAGTAGTAACAGCTCAGTGATAGCAGCAAGAGCAGTAATAATTGATAGCATATTTGAACATTTACTACATGTTGTGTATAAACATTATCTTAATTATTGAGAATGGGGAGGGATAAATTCCTCAAAGAAAAATCAGTTTAGTTTTGGGGAGATAGCAGTAGGCAGGGAAGATGCTGGCAAAGCAAACCACAAATGGCACCTACAAGAGTTACAGCTTTAATAAAGTTAATTTTTATAAAGCTTATTATAGTTTTTATGTAAATAACTTTGGCATCATGGTTAGCCCTGTCTTGTTGATGAAATAAACTCAGGCATACACAGTGTGTTATTTGAAGGATGTGTTCCGGAGACAGATTACTCGAGCTCATGTTCTGGCTTCATTATTGGCAGGTTACGTGATGTCAAATAAGTTACAAATTTCTTCTAAGCTTCAATTCCTTTAGCTGTTAAGTTGGCGATAGGATTAAATGAGATAAAATAAGTAAATCACTTCACATGCTGCTTGATTTATAGAAATGTTAGCTACTATCATCATTTATCTTATGGTAGCAGAGTTGGAATTTAACTGACATAGCTCCAATTACACTTTCCCTACTAACACACAGCCTTCTGCTCTTGGCTATCAAAAGTTACATGGATATTCTGATTTGGAAACCAGCACTGCCTCAGGAATTCCTGCTGGCACTAAATGCTGCATTTCAAAAATCAGAATATGGAAAATGAAATGCAGGTCAGCGTGGTAGAGGAAGGGTTCAGATGGCATGCTGGGTGGGTTATGGCCCATTACATTTCCACACAGCACCTTAGGTTTGAAAGTTTCCAGAGGGCTTTGTGAAACTACCTATTCTAATGTCTGGGAACATTAGAAACCACCTATTCTAATGTCTGGCTTCCCCCTGGGAAACCACCAGCCACAAAGAAAAATAAGCTATTGGCCAGTTATCTGAGCTCTGCCTGTTATCCCCAGGAACCCCAAAACTCATTATTGAGGCTTTGTCGCCACCAGAATCAGACGACTTCTGCCAAGTAATTTAACGGGCAAGCGTCCATTCATTCATCTCCCTCTATGAGCCGGGTTCTGTGCTACCCACTGGGGATGTGAAATGAATTGAATGAATAACCCCATCTTCTTTAAATAGAGAAAGGCCAACAGAAAGAAAGAAGTTTGAAGTTCGATGGAGCAAAATCTGTTATTTGCCTACCCAGGGTCTAGACCCTGCTTTCTCTTACCTATTGGAACCCAGATTTTGTCCAGGCACGCTGCCCAACCCAGTCCCAGAGATAGAGGTGGAAGGGTCAAACCAACCACAACAATCCCATTCCCTTTGTGATGATTGTTGGAGAAACCAGATCTAAGCCAATCAGTGTGTGGCATTTTTCCTGGAAACATTTATTGGGCTGGGATTGGGCAGATGACCTACATGATGGAACCAATTAGAGCAAAGGGAAGGAATTAAATCCCATAGTTCTTGGAGAGTCTATCTCTCTCTCTCTCTCCCTCTGTCTCTCCCTCTCTCTCTCTCTCTCTCCTGCTAGATATGAAAAAAAAGCCTATCACCCCAATCTTATGTGGCAGTCACTTGTGACTGCAAGTGAACAGCTTGAACATAATACACAGAAAAGTGGGGAGAACCAAGAGAACCATAAAGGAACCCAGCCCTGATGTTCCCATCCCAGGACCTGCCCCCACTCCAGATCAGTGCTGTTCAATGGAGAGAGATTATTGTGAGCCCATAGGTAATTTAAAATTTTCTAGTAGCCATATTAAGAAGAGTATGAAAAAATAGATATCACTGTAACTTGCGCTGTGTAAAATATTCAAATAAACACACAACAATGATGTATTGATTCAGAGAAAAAAGCCATTAGAGTGGAATCAGTCTTTTGACATCAACTAGATTGGTGATATGTTCATGTGTAAACAAATCACTAGAAATGTCACACCCTCAACACGTGACTACAGTACATCAGCTTACACTATGCAACAGCTAGAGTGAAATGAAGTCTTACCCAAATAATAAAACAGTAACAATGGAAAAATACTTTCCATTAATAAAGGCTGCTTCCATTTTAGAATTTAAACTTCAATTAATTAAAATAAAATAAAATTTAAAATTCAGTTCCTCAGTCATACTGGCCAAATTTCAAATTCTCAATAGTAGCTACACATGGCTGATGGCTACAGGTAGCTGGTGACTAGATTTGGACAGTGCAGCTCTAGATTTCTTGTTATACGAGAGGAGAGCTTTTGTTACCTTCATCCTAGGACATTCTAACTGATACAGTTGCTTATGGTTGTATTGCTGATCTTCAGTGCCAAATGATTTATCAATATAAAAATAGATATCAGAATAACATAATCATTTGGCTTTAAGTGAATTCATATTGTTAAGAGGATTTTAAACAGTGTTTGCTTAGGAGAAGGAAGGTCAGCTACAGTTTTCTTCTCTTAATGGCTTTAGTTTAACCTGCCCACAACCAGGTGAGTATGAATTCCACAGTATAACACCCCTGCCTTGTTCACTCATCATCCCTTTGTTTTTCCTCTGACATTTATTATTTTCCTCTCTTTTGTTTCTCCTTTCTCTTACGGCTGAAAGTGGAACACAAAAATTTGTTATCAACATGAAACTACACATTTCAGAAAGAGGTTTCAAGTAAAACAGATGGCTATCTACTTCTTTACTCTCCTCCTCTTGCCTCAAACCTGAATCTTAACTCACTTTCAAGTATATTGGAATATTTACTGCTGCATTTTCTTCATTTGAGCCAGAATTATATGTACCACAATTTTATTTTGCTGTAGTCAAAACAGATTGGAGAATAAATCCATTTTTATATGGTAGCAAAAACTGGTATCTAAACATTTCAGTCCAGTAATATTATTCTCTTTAACATCTAGGAAAGGGAAGAAAGTTTTTCACGAAGTCCTCTCATTAGTAATTTCTTGAGGACAAAGGCTTTGCATGCATAATGCACTAATCTCTCACCACAACTGCTTTATCAATGTTTCAAAGACATACCCTGACAACAATGTCAAGGGACAATCAATAAGTCCAAACTTTTGTAATATTAATAACAATAGTAATACTAACTGTCATTTATTGAACACCTACTCTGTGCCAACTGCTTAACATGCATTATCATGTCTAATCTTTGCACCATGAGAAAATGTAAGAGATGAAAATTAGGGTTGAAAGTAATATAAACTAACTCTGCCTAATTCTAGATATTAATACAAAGGGGAAAGAGACTCCTTGCAAGGATACTGGGGTAGCTCATGAACTCCTAGGAAGAGCTGCACTATCAAGGTCAGTAAAGGACAGGAACCAGGCATCTCTCAGGACCTCAGCTGCAGAAATTCAAGAGACCACTTCCTAGACTCCTGCCATCAGTGGGAGTCAATTCCAATTGTTTTCAGGCTGAAAAATTTCCCTCAAGAGACACCCACATAAAATCCCTGAGACCTGTGAATGTTACCTTGTTTGGGATAAAAAAATCTTTGCAGATATAAGTAAGTTAAGGATCTTGAGATGAGATTAATACCAGATTACTCTGGTGGGCCCTAATTCCAGTGTCTTATAAAAGAGGCACAGAGGGGAAGACAGAGAGGAGAAGGGGAGACAATGTGACCATGGAGGCAGAGACTGAAGTAATGGGGCCACAGGTCAGAGACCCCCGACAGCCCCCAGAGCGTGGAAGAGGCACAGGGCAGTCTCCCCTAGAGCCCTCAGAGAGTGTGCAGCCCTGCCAGTACCTTGGTTTTGGACTTGTAGCCTCCAAAACTGTGGGGAGATAAGTATAGCTGTTGTCCTAAGCCACCAGGCTTGTGGTAATTTGTTGCAGCAGCCATATTTAGCTAACACAGCATCTACTGGGCCCAAACTGGTTTGGGTGTCTGGCCACTGGACCAGCCGAGTGGCACGTCACTGGACTAGACCTGGCTTCGGGAGGCCCTTCCTTGAGAATCTGCTGTTCTTAGAGAAAGAAAAGTAGTTGAGAGCCTGGAAGCCATCCCAAGCAATGCAGATTACAGGTGGGTATCATTGTCTCATCCCTACGGATGAGCAAAATGGAGAGCCCAGAGAGTTTAAGTCATTTGCCCAAGGTCACTGTTAGGATTGAAAGCTAGGTCTGCCTGGCATAAAGCCCATGCTCTTCATGAATTATTGCATTTCATTGTCCTTTGTGTTTCTACATCCATCCCAAAGACTAGCACAATGCTTTGTACACAGAAAAAAGACTCAATAGAAGTTCACCAAATGAATGTTCACAGCAACTGCAAATTAAAGTTATGGCATTTACTACTTATAATGGTATCTAAGAGTCTCCCCCAGAGATCCTCTTTTGTTGCTCAGATGTGGCCTCTCTCTCTAAGCCCACTCGGCAGGTGAACTCACTGCCCTCCCCACTATGTGGGACATGACTCCCAGGGATGAGCCTGGACCCGGCATCACGGGATTGAGAAAGCCTTCTTGACTAAAAGGGGAAAGAGAAATGAAACAAAATAAAATTTTAGTAGCTGAGAGATTTCAAATATAGTTGACAGGTCATTCTGGAGGGGTTTTTTATGCATTATATAGCTATCCCTTTTGTAGTTTTTAGTGTATTCTAATAGCTAGAAGGAAATACCTGAAACTGTTGAACTGCAAATGTGTAGCCTTGATTCTTGAAGATGATTATATAACTATGTATCTTACATGGTGTGACTGTGTGATTGTGAAAAACTTATGGCTCATACTCCCTTTATCCAGTATATGGACAGGTGAGTAGAAAAATGGGGACAAAAATTAATTGAAAAATAGGGTTGGTTTGGGGGGATGGGATGCTTAGGTGTTCTTTTTTACTTTTATTTTTATTCTTATTTTAATTTTTTGGAGTAATGAAAGTGTTCAAAAATTGATTGTGGTGTTGAAGCACAACTGTATGATGTTACTGTGAACAACTGAATGTACATTGTGGATGATTGTATGGCATGTGAATATATCTCAATAAAACGGAATTAAAAAACAAATAAACAAAAAAGTTATGGCATTTAAAAATATATAACAAACATGGGCCTATGTGTAGGTTTTAGATATATCTTGTCTTTGGCAAGCCAAAATGTAATATTAAAAAGGCAAATAAATAAGCAGCATCCAATCTACCTTGTGCCAAAGTGAGAGCCCACAACATATCAGACATCCTGGGGCACCATTGGGATCGTTCTCCCAGATGATTGCAGCCTGTTTGCTTCAGGAGAAAGCAATGATGAAAATATGTTGTGGTGGCTCCGAGTTGTGTACCCCAGAAAAAACATGTTCTTAATCTTTATCCATTCCTATGGGTGTGAACCCATTGTAAATAGGACATTTTAAACATGTTATTTGTAGTCAAGGTGGGACCAGCAGAATCACTTTAGGCTTTCATCCAGATTATTGGAGACCTATATAAGCACAATTAAATCAGACAGAGAAAGAGAAACCAGGGGGAGCAGCCAGAAGCCGGATGTCAACAAAACCCCCAGGAAAAAGAAGACATCTCCACATGCATTGCCATGTGAAGGAAAAGCCAAGGGACCCCTAAGACTGCCGACCAGCCAGGAGACACCAACGCTGGGAGGAAGCAAACCTTCTAGCCTCTGAAAACATGAGCTGATAAATTCCCGTTGTTACCACAACCCTGTTTGAGCAGCTAGGAAACCAATACATATGTTTCGGCATGCATTTTGAGATATGGAAATGTAAAAATAGTTTTGATTTTTATAGAGATACAGTTATATCCTTTAATTATCATTTCATTTTTAAAACTACAGGAGCTGCAGTAGTTGGTTTGATTAATATAAGGGAAATTGTTTCAGCAAATGTATTATGCCATTATTCATATGTAACCTTGTTGGCAATTGTAAATTTGTATCTTCGCTGTGTTGTCTCAATTCACACATGTACTGTGTGCATGGGCACACGCACACACACACACACACACACACACACACACACACAAAGATCAATGGCTCAGTGGTTCCAGGCATTAAAATAGAAAGAAAATAGTTGTGCAAAATTATAACAATATTATGATATAAGTGATGAACTAATCCCCAGTGGGAGTATGGGATGTGAATTTGTGTGTGCTGGGACAAGTGAATCTTCAAAGGTGATGACATTCAATAAGAAGAAAAAGAAAAGTATGACTATGATGTTGAATATCTGAAAACTCAATTTTACTGAGTGGATAATCCATTCTCTTTTAATCATAATGCATTATGCGTTATAAAACTGTCTGATAGTCGATTGTATAAAAATATAGCTTATGAGGGGTGACAATGTGATTGGGAAAGCCATGTGGATCACACTCCCCTTTGTCCAGTATCTGGATGGATGAGTAGAAAAATGGGGGTTAAAAAAAAAAACAAAAACAAAAACAAAACAAAACAAAAAACCCAGGAATGACTGGATTTAGACCCTCTGCTCCACCATTTACTATCTGCGTGACTGAGCAGATCATTTAACCTCTCTGTGCCTCAGCTATTTCATCTATAAAGTGAGAATGGGTAGAAAGCCAGGAACTGCGTGAACTGGACACCACAGAGCAATCTGACTTTGGGCATACTTCATACAACACTCATGAAAACGTGGAACTGCTGAGATCAGTGAAATCTGTAAGTTTTTGCGGCCAGGGGACCCGCGCCCCTCCCTGCCAGGCTCAGTCCCGTGGGAGGAAGGGCTGTCAGCTCCGGGAAGGAGAAGGGAGAACTGCAGTGGCAGCCCTTATCGGAAACTCATTCTACTGATCCAAACTCCAACCATAGATAGACTGAGACCAGACACCAGAGAATCTGAGAGCAGCCAGCCCAGCAGAGAGGAGACAGGCATAGAAAAAAAACAACACGAAAAACTCCAAAATAAAAGCGGAGGATTTTTGGAGTTCTGGTGAACATAGAAAGGGAAAGGGCAGAGCTCAGGCCCTGAGGCACATATGCAAATCCCGAAGAAAAGCTGATCTCTCTGCCCTGTGGACCTTTCCTTAATGGCCCTGGTTGCTTTGTCTCTTAGTATTTCAATAACCCATTAGATCTCTGAGGAGGGCCGTTTTTTTTTTTTTTTTAATCCTTTTTTCTTTTTCTAAAACAATTACTCTAAGAAGCCCAATACACAAAGCTTCAAAGACTTGCAATTTGGGCAGGTCAAGACAAGAGCAGAACTAAGAGAGCTCTGAGACAAAAGGCAATAATCCAGTAGCTGAGAAAATTCACTAAACACCACAACTTCCCAAGAAAAGGGGGGTGTCTGCTCACAGCCATCATCCTGGTGGACAGGAAACACTCCTGCCCATCGCCAGCCCCATAGCCCAGAGCTGCCCCAGACAACCCAGTGTGATGGAAGCGCTTCAAATAACAGGCACACACCACAAAACTGGGCATGGACATGAGCCTTCCCTGCAACCTCAGCTGATTGTCCCAGAGTTGGGAAGGTGGAGCAGTGTGAATTAACAAAGCCCCATTCAGCCATCATTTCAGCAGACTGGGAGCCTCCCTACACAGCCCAGCAGCCCAGAACTGCCCTGGGGGGACGGCACTCACCTGTGACATAGCACAGTCATCCCTCAACAGAGGACCCGGAGTGCACAGCCTGGAAGAGGGGCCCACTTGCAAGTCTCAGGAGCCATACGCCAATACCAAGGACTTGTGGATCAGTGGCAGAGACAAACTGTGGCAGGACTGAACTGAAGGATTAGACTATTGCACTAGCTTTAAAACTATAGGATCACCAGGGAGATTTGATTGTTAGGGCCACCCCCCCTCCCTGACTGCCCAGAAACACGCCCCACATACAGGGCAGGCAACACCAAATACACACGCAAGCTTGGTACACCAATTGGACCCCACAAGACTCACTCCCCCACTCACCAAAAAGGCTAAGCAGGGGAGAACTGGCTTGTGGAGAACAGGTGGCTCGTGGACGCCACCTGCTGGTTAGTTAGAGAAAGTGTACTCCACGAAGCTGTAGATCTGATAAATTAGAGATAAGGACTTCAATAGGTCTACAAACCCTAAAAGAACCCTATCAAGTTCAGCAAATGCCACGAGGCCAAAAACAACAGAAAATTATAAAGCATATGAAAAAACCAGACGATATGGATAACCCAAGCCCAAGCACCCAAATCAAAAGACCAGAAGAGACACAGCACCTAGAGCAGCTACTCAAAGAACTAAAGATGAACAATGAGACCATAGTACGGGAGATAAAGGAAATCAAGAAGACCCTAGAAGAGCATAAAGAAGACATTGCAAGACTAAATAAAAAAATGGATGATCTTATGGAAATTAAAGAAACTGTTGACCAAATTAAAAAGACCCTGGACACTCATAGTACAAGACTAGAGGAAGTTGAACAATGAATCAGTGACCTGGAAGATGACAGAATGGAAAATGAAAGCATAAAAGAAAGAATGGGGAAAAAATTGAAAAAATCGAAACAGACCTCAGGGATATGATAGATAATATGAAACGTCCAAATATAAGACTCATTGGTGTCCCAGAAGGGGAAGAAAAGGGTAAAGGTCTAGGAAGAGTATTCAAAGAAATTGTTGGGGAAAACTTCCCAAATCTTCTAAACAACATAAATACACAAATCATAAATGCTCAGCGAACTCCAAATAGAATAAATCCAAATAAACCCACTCCAAGACATATACTGATCACACTATCAAACACAGAAGAGAAGGAGCAAGTTCTGAAAGCAGCAAGAGAAAAGCAATTCACCACATACAAAGGAAACAGCATAAGACTAAGTAGTGACTACTCAGCAGCCACCATGGAGGCAAGAAGGCAGTGGCACGATATATTTAAAATTCTGAGTGAGAAAAATTTCCAGCCAAGAATACTTTATCCAGCAAAGCTCTCCTTCAAATTTGAGGGAGAGCTTAAATTTTTCACAGACAAACAAATGCTGAGAGAATTTGCTAACAAGAGACCTGCCCTACTGGAGATACTAAACGGAGCCCTACAGACAGAGAAACAAAGACAGGACAGAGAGACTTGGAGAAAGGTTCAGTACTAAAGAGATTCGGTATGGGTACAATAAAGGATATTAATAGAGAGAGGGGAAAAATATGACAAACATAAACCAAAGGATAAGATGGCTGATTCAAGAAATGCCTTCACGGTTATAACGTTGAATGTAAATGGATTAAACTCCCCAATTAAAAGATATAGATTCGCAGAATGGATCAAAAAAAACGAACCATCAATATGTTGCATACAAGAGACTCATCTTAGACACAGGGACACAAAGAAACTGAAAGTGAAAGGATGGAAAAAAATATTTCATGCAAGCTACAGCCAAAAGAAAGCAGGTGTAGCAATATTAATCTCAGATAAAATAGACTTCAAATGCAGGGATGTTTTGAGAGACAAAGAAGGCCACTACGTACTAATAAAAGGGGCAATTCAGCAAGAAGAAATAACAATCGTAAATGTCTATGCACCCAACCAAGGTGCCACAAAATACATGAGAGAAACACTGGCAAAAATAAAGGAAGCAATTGATGTTTCCACGATAATTGTGGGAGACTTCAACACATCACTCTCTCCTATAGATAGATCAACCAGACAGAAGACCAATAAGGAAATTGAAAACCTAAACAATCTGATAAATGAATTAGATTTAACAGACATATACAGGACATTACATCCCAAATCACCAGGATACACATACTTGTCTAGTGCTCATGGAACTTTCTCCAGAATAGATCATATGCTGGGACATAAAACAAGCCTCAATAAATATAAAAAGATTGAAATTATTCAAAGCACATTCTCTGACCACAATGGAATACAATTAGAAGTCAATAACCATCAGAGACTTAGAAAATTCACAAATCCCTGGAGGTTAAACAACACACTCCTAAACTATCAGTGGGTTAAAGAAGAAATAGCAAGAGAAATTGCTAAATATATAGAGACGAATGAAAATGAGAACACAACATACCAAAACCTATGGGATGCAGCAAAAGCAATGCTAAGGGGGAAATTTATAGCACTAAACGCATATATTAAAAAGGAAGAAAGAGCCAAAATCAAAGAACTAATGGATCAACTGAAGAAGCTAGAAAATGAACAGCAAACCAATCCTAAACCAAGTACAAGAAAAGAAATAACAAGTATTAAAGCAGAAATAAATGACATAGAGAACAAAAAAACAATAGAGAGGATAAATATCACCAAAAGTTGGTTCTTTGAGAAGATCAACAAGATTGACAAGCCCCTAGCTAGACTGACAAAATCAAAAAGAGAGAAGACCCATATAAACAAAATAATGAATGAAAAAGGTGACATAACTGCAGATCCTGAAGAAATTAAAAAAATTATAAGAGGATATTATGAACAACTGTATGGCAATAAACTGGACAATGTAGAAGAAATGGACAATTTCCTGGAAACATATGAGCAACCTAGACTGACCAGAGAAGAAATAGAAGACCTCAACCAACCCATCACAAGCAAAGAGATCCAATCAGTCATCAAAAATCTTCCCACAAATAAATGCCCAGGGCCAGATGGCTTCACAGGGGAATTCTACCAAACTTTCCAGAAAGAACTGACACCAATCTTACTCAAACTCTTTCAAAACATTGAAGAAAATGGAACACTACCTAACTCATTTTATGAAGCTAACATCAATCTAATACCAAAACCAGGCAAAGATGTTACAAAAAAGGAAAACTACCGGCCAATCTCCCTAATGAATATAGATGCAAAAATCCTCAACAAAATACTTGCAAATCGAATCCAAAGACACATTAAAAAAATCATACACCATGACCAAGTGGGGTTTATTCCAGGCATGCAAGGATGGTTCAACATAAGAAAATCAATCAATGTATTACAACACATTAACAAGTCAAAAGGGAAAAATCAATTGATCATCTCAATAGATGCTGAAAAAGCATTTGACAAAATCCAACATCCTTTTTTGATAAAAACACTTCAAAAGGTAGGAATTGAAGGAAACTTCCTCAACATGATAAAGAGCATATATGAAAAACCCACAGCCAGCATAGTACTCAATGGTGAGAGACTGAAAGCCTTCCCTCTAAGATCAGGAACAAGACAAGGATGCCCGCTGTCACCACTGTTATTCAACATTGTGCTGGAAGTGCTAGCCAGGGCAATCCGGCAAGACAAAGAAATAAAAGGCATCCAAATTGGAAAGGAAGAAGTAAAACTGTCATTGTTTGCAGATGATATGATCTTATATCTAGAAAACCCTGAGAAATCGACGATACAGCTACTAGAGCTAATAAACAAATTTAGCAAAGTAGCGGGATACAAGCTTAATGCACATAAGTCAGTAATGTTTCTATATGCTAGAAATGAACAAACTGAAGAGACACTCAAGAAAAAGATACCATTTTCAATAGCAACTAAAAAAATCAAGTCCCTAGGAATAAACTTAACCAAAGATGTAAAAGACCTATACAAAGAAAACTACATAACTCTACTAAAAGAAATAGAAGGGGACCTTAAAAGATGGAAAAATATTCCATGTTCATGGATAGGAAGACTAAATGTCATTAAGATGTCAATTCTACCCAAACTCATCTACAGATTCAATGCAATCCCAATCAAAATTCCAACAACCTACTTTGCAGACTTGGAAAAGCTAGTTATCAAATTTATTTGGAAAGGGAAGATGCCTCGAATTGCTAAAGACACTCTAAAAAAGAAAAACGAAGTGGGAGGACTTACACTCCCTGACTTTGAAGCTTATTATAAAGCCACAGTTGCCAAAACAGCATGGTACTGGCACAAAGATAGACATATAGACCAATGGAATCGAATTGAGAATTCAGAGATAGACCCTCAGATCTATGGCCGACTGATCTTTGATAAGGCCCCCAAAGTCACTGAACTGAGTCATAATGGTCTTTTCAACAAATGGGGCTGGGAGAGTTGGATATCCATATCCAAAAGAATGAAAGAGGACCCCTACCTCACCCCCCACACAAAAATTAACTCAAAATGGACCAAGGATCTCAATATAAAAGAAAGTACCATAAAACTCCTAGAAGATAATGTAGGAAAACATCTTCAAGACCTTGTATTAGGCGGCCCCTTCCTAGACTTTACACCCAAAGCACAAGCAACAAAAGAGAAAATAGATAAAAGGGAACTCCTCAAGCTTAGAAGTTTCTGCACCTCAAAGGAATTTCTCAAAAAGGTAAAGAGGCAGCCAACTCAATGGGAAAAAATTTTTGGAAACCATGTATCTGACAAAAGACTGATATCTTGCATATATAAAGAAATCCTACAACTCAATGACAATAGTACAGTCGGCCCAATTATAAAATGGGCAAAAGATATGAAAAGACAGTTCTCTGAAGAGGAAATACAAATGGCCAAGAAACACATGAAAAAATGTTCAGCTTCACTAGCTATTAGAGAGATGCAAATTAAGACCACAATGAGATACCATCTAACACCGGTTAGAATGGCTGCCATTAAACAAACAGGAAACTACAAATGCTGGAGGGGATGTGGAGAAATTGGAACTCTTATTCACTGTTGGTGGGACTGTATAATGGTTCAGCCACTCTGGAAGTCAGTCTGGCAGTTCCTTAGAAAACTAGATATAGAGTTACCATTCGATCCAGCGATTGCACTTCTCGGTATATACCCGGAAGATCGGAAAGCAGTGACACAAACAGATATCTGCACGCCAATGTTCATAGCAGCATTATTCACAATTGCCAAAAGATGGAAACAACCCAAATGTCCTTCAACAGATGAGTGGATAAACAAAATGTGGTATATACACACGATGGAATACTACGCGGCAGTAAGAAGGAACGATCTCGTGAAACATATGACAACATGGATGAACCTTGAAGACATAATGCTAAGCGAAATAAGCCAGGCACAAAAAGAGAAATATTATATGCTACCACTAATGTGAACTTTGAAAAATATAAAACAAATGGCTTATAATGTAGAATGTAGGGGAACTAGCAATAGAGAGCAATTAAGGAAGGGGGAACAATAATCCAAGAAGAACAGATAAGCTATTTAACGTTCTGGGGATGCCCAGGAATGACTATGGTCTGTTAATTTCTGACGGATATAGTAGGAGCAAGTTCACAGAAATGTTGCTCTATTAGGTAACTTTCTTGGGGTAAAGTAGGAACATGTTGGAAGTTAAGCAGTTATCTTAGGTTAGTTGTCTTTTTCTTACTCCCTTGTTATGGTCTCTTTAAAATGTTCTTTTATTGTATGTTTGTTTTCTTTTTAACTTTTTTTTCATACAGTTGATTTAAAAAAGAAGGGAAAGTTAAAAAAAAAAAAAAAAGGAAAAAAAAAAAGATGCAGTGCCCCCTTGAGGAGCCTGTGGAGAATGCAGGGGTATTCGCCTACCCCACCTCCATGGTTGCTAACATGACCACAGATATAGGGGACTGGTGGTTTGATGGGTTGAGCCCTCTACCACAGGTTTTACCCTTGGGAAGACGGTTGCTGCAAAGGAGAGGCTAGGCCTCCCTATGGTTGTGCCTAAGAGCCTCCTCCCGAATGCCTCTTTGTTGCTCAGATGTGGCCCTCTCTCTCTGGCTAAGCCAACTTGAAAGGTGAAATCACTGCCCTCCACCCTACGTGGGATCAGACAGCCAGGGGAGTGAATCTCCCTGGCAACGTGGAATATGACTCCTGGGGAGGAATGTAGACCTGGCATCGTGGGACGGAGAACATCTTCTTGACCAAAAGGGGGATGTGAAAGGAAATGAAATAAGCTTCAGTGGCAGAGAGAATCCAAAAGGAGCCGAGAGGTCACTCTGGTGGGCACTCTTATGCACACTTTAGACAACCCTTTTTAGGTTCTAAAGAATTGGGGTAGCTGGTGGTGGATACCTGAAACTATCAAACTACAACCCAGAACCCATGAATCTCAAAGACAGTTGTATAAAAACGTAGCTTATGAGGGGTGACAAGGGGATTGGGAAAGCCATAAGGACCACACTCCACTTTGTCTAGTTTATGGATGGATGAGTAGAAAAATAGGGGAAGGAAACAAACAGACAAAGGTACCCAGTGTTCTTTTTTACTTCAATTGCTCTTTTTCACTCTAATTATTATTCTTGTTATTCTTGTGTGTGTGCTAATGAAGGTGTCAGGGATTGATTTGGGTGATGAATGTACAACTATGTAATGGTACTATGAACAATCGAAAGTACGATTTGTTTTGTATGACTGCGTGGTATATGAATATATCTCAATAAAATGAAGATTAAAAAAATAAATAAATAAAGACATAATGCTGAGCAAAATAAGCCAGGCACAAAAAGAGAGATATTGTATGTTACCACTAATGTGAATTCTGTGAAAAATGTACAATGTTTTATACTGTAGAATGTAGGGGACCTAGAGATACCAATTAGTGGAGGGGGAATGATAATCTAATAAGAACAGATAAACTATGGAGGGTAATCTCAATGCTATGGGAATGCTCAGGCATGATTATGGTTTGTAAACTTTCTTGGATATAGTAAGATCATGTTGGAAGCAATAGAGTTATTTTAGGTTTTTTTTTTTCTCTTATTCCTTTGTTTTCTTAGGGGTTGTTAATTTTCTTGGGGTATGGTAGGAACATGTTGGAAGCAATGTAGTTATTTTAGATTATTTGTTTTTCTTACTCCTTTGTTTGGACATGGTTTATTAATTTTCTTGGGGTATGGTAGGAACATATTGGAAGCAAAGTAGTTATTTTAGGTTATTTGTTTTCCTTAATCCATTGCTTTGTTTGAAATGTTGTGGGGTTTTTTTGGTTGTTGTTTGCCTGTTTGTTTTTAATTTTTTGATAAACAAAGTTAAAAAATTGAAAAAAAATCAGTAGAAAAATGGGAGTAAAAACTAAATGACAAATAGGGTGGGATGGGGGGATGGTCTGGGTATTCTCTTTTCACTTTTATTTTTTATTCTTATTCTGATTCTTTCTGATGTAAGGAAAATGTTCAGAAATAGATTGTAGTGATGAATGCATAACTATATGATCATACTGTGAACAGTTGATTGTATACCATGGATGACTGTATGGTTTGTGAATATATTTCAATAAAACTGAATTAAAAAAAAAATCAATTGGCCATAGGTGTGAATTTTTTTAAATTCAACTTTATTGACATATATTCACAAACTGTACAATCATCTACAGTGTACAATCAATTGTTCACAGTACCATTATGTAGTTGTGGGATTCATCACCAAAATCAATTTTTAAACATTTACATTACTACAAAAAAAGAATAAGAAGAAAAATTAAAGTGAAAAAGAACACTCAAAACATCCCGTACCTCCCACCCCTCCCTATTATCATTTACTTTTCTACTCATCTGCCATACACTGGATAAAGAGAGTGGGGGCCACAAGGTTTTCACAATCACACAGTCACACAAAGTAAGCTGTGTAGTTACACAATCATCTTCAAGAATCAAGGCTACTGGATTGCAGGTCAACAGTTTTTTTTTGTTTTTTTTTTTTTGGTATTTCCTTCTTACTATTCCAATACACTAAAAACTAAAAAGGGATATCTATATAATACATAATGGTAAGCTCCAGAATGATCTCTCAATTCTATTTGAAATCTCTCAACCACTGAAACTTTATTTTGTTTCATTTCTCTTCCTCCTTTTGGTCCAAGAAGGCTTTCTTAATTCCATGATGCCAGGGCCAAGCTCATCCCCATGAGTCATGTCCCACTTTGTCAGGGAGATTTATACTCCTGGGAGTCATCTCCCATGTAGGGGGAAGGCCAGTGGGTTTACCTGCCAAGTTGGCTTAGAGAGAGAAGCCACATCTGAGCAACAAAAGAGGTTCTCTGAGGGAGACACTTAGGCACAATTTTAAGTAGGCTCAGCCTCTCCTTTGCGGTAACAAACTTCATAAGTGCAAGCCCAAAGGTCAACAGCTTGGCCTTCTAAATTCTTAGCCCCCAATGCTTGTGAGAATATCAGCAATTCCCAGGTGGGGAAATTTAATATTTCCACATTTTCCCCCCATCCCTTAAGGGGACTTTGCAAATACATTTTTATTCTCTGCCCAAATTTTTCTGGGATGTATCTGGGCTTCACCCTAACCTGTACAAACCAACCAGATATCACTTCCTGTTCAAAGTTCCAAGTAATTATGGTGTTTGAATAAACAGACCATGCAGGTTAAATTACATAGTGTGTTACAAAAAATATAGATTTTGCACCTAATAAACATCTCTTCCTTCGGTCTCACACAGAAGTTGAAGTTTTAAAACACACTCAATATCATTCTTTACCCTTTAGTATGATTTACCTTAGTCCTAACCAAGTCCATTTTGTTCATATGTCTAATTGAAGTCCAATCTCTTTTTCAGCTTCTTTTAACATTTGCTGTATGGGGTAATGCTGACATTCATAGCTGCCAAACTCTGGCTCTTAGCCTCAGGTGTCACACAGATACCAAAAGTTCCAGGGATGAACCAGTTTATACACAAAGAAGTCAGCATCTCAGAATTTAGACATAGCCCTTACAACTCAGGAATAGATGTAACTGCTGTAAGAGCTTACAATCTAAGGATCTTTACAATAAGCTTTCCCCTAATCACCTATGTTCTCAGATTCAATTATCACAGTTTGCACATCATAGTTAGTCCACATTAGTGAGGCTTTATAATATTTGTCTTCATTTCTGGTTTATCTCATTCAAAATATTGTCCTCAATGTTCAGTCACCTAGTTGCATACCTCACAACTTCATTCCTTCTTGTAGCAGTTCAATATTCCATTGTATGTATACACCACAGTTCACCATTCTGCTCATGAGCCAATGTACCCTGAGGTCACCTCCATCCACTGTGAATCATGAATACTGCCACCATAAACCCCACTGAGCAAATGTCCATTCATATCCCTCTTTCCAGTTCTTCCAAGCAGGACCACATGGCAACCCCATGCTTAGCTTCCTGTGGAACCACCACACTGCCCTCCAGATGGGCTGCACCATTCTACTTCCACACCAACAATGATTAAGTACATCCCTTTCTCCACATTTTCTCCAGCACTTGTATCCCTCTGTTTATTTTTTAGATGGCTTTATTCACACACCATACATTCCCTCCTAAGTAAACAATCAATGGTTCCCTGTATAATCACATAGTTATGGATTCACCACCACCATCTATATGATGTTTCCATTTCTTCCACAAAGAAGGAGGGAGAGGCTAAAAAAGTAAACAGAAAAAAAGAAAACAAAGGAAAAAAATGACAACTGAAAAGCAACAAAATTAAAAATAAAATTAAAATAAAATACAATAAAAAGTTCAGACAACAACACCAATGCCAAGAATCCCATACCCCTCCCTTATATCCCCCTCTTCTAGACATTTATCTTTGGTATATTGCCTTTGTTACAATTAATGGAAGCATATTACAATGTTACTGTTAACTATGGACTCAAGTTTGCATTGATTATATTTTTCCCCAGTATCATCCCATTTTCAACATCTTGCAAGGTTGACATTCATTTGTTCTCCCTCATATAAAAACATTCTTATATTCATACATTTAATCACAATCATTGACCACTCTAGGTTTCACTAAGTTATACTGTCCTAGTCTTTATCACCTATCTTTCTTTCCTTCTGGTGTCCTACGTGCCCCTAACCTTTCTCTTTCAACTGTAATCACAATCATCTTTGTTCAGTGTACTTAGAATATTGTGCTACAATCACCCATTGTTGTGCTATCCATTTCTGTATCTATACAATCCATCCTGTTGAACATTCTGTACTCTTTCACCATCAAATGTCCAACCTTTGCCTTCTCTCTATCTCCTGGTATAATCATTTCTACACTCTTCTCCAAACCTCTCTCTCCTGTCTTTTCCTGTCTGTGTGGCAATCCCTTTAGCATTTCTCGTAGAGTTCTCCTGTTCACGAACTCTCAGTGTCTGTTTATATGTAAATATTTTAAACTCTCCCTTATTTTTGAAGGACAGTTTTGCTGGATATAGGGTCCTTGGTTAGCAGTTTTTCTCTTTCAGTATCTTGATATATCATACCACTGCCTTATTGCCTCCATGGTTTCTGAGAAATCCACACTTGGTCTTGAGTTTCCCTTGTGTGTGATGGATTGCTTTTCTCTTGCTGCTTTTAGAATTCTCTCTTTGTCTCTGACATTTGACAATCTGATTAGTAAGTGTCTTGGAATAGGTCTATTTCAATCAATTCTGTTTGGACCTGTAATTTTATGTCTTTAATAAGAGCTCAGAAATTTTCATTGATTATTTCCTCTATTATTCTTTCTGCCTCTTTTCCCTTCTCTTCTCCTTTGGGGACACCTATAACAGTGTATATTAGTGCACTTCGTGTTGTCATTCAGTTCCCTGAGCCTCTGCTCATATTTTTCCATTCTTTTCCCTATCTGCTCTTTTGTGTGTAGGATTTCAGATGTCCTATCCTCTAGTTCAGTAATCCTTTCTTCTGCCTCTCCAAGTCTGCTGTTATATGTCTCCATTGTGTTTTTCTTCTCTTCTATTATGACTTTCATTCCAATAAGTTCTTCCATTTGTTTTTCAAGCTTATGAATTCTTCCTTATGGTCACCCAGTGTCTTCTTTATATCCTTCATCTCTTTGGTTATATTTTCTTTCAACTCATTGATTTGATTTAGATTTGTTTGAACATATTTAATTAGTTGTTTCATCTCTTGAATCTCAGTTGAGGTGTTAGTTGGTTCCTTTGACTGGGCCATATCTTCATGTTTCCTGGTGTGGCTCATGATTTTTTGCTGTCTAGGCATCTGATTTTCTTGATTAGTTTATTCTGGAGGTTGCCTTGGGTTTTCTTGTTGTTTTCTTTGATCTCTATATATCTTTGTCTCACTGGCCAGTTGTCTGTTTGACCCTGACACTTCTCCCTTGTCTTCCCCCAAAGCCAGGCACCCACCATGGCCTGCCACTTGTATGGGAGGGAGGCACTGGGCACCCCAGCAAGTTCACTGTGTGTGGCAATGTAAGTCTGCTGGCTTCCAGTGGTGCTCTGTTTTCCACTGGTAAGATCTGAGTTTGTTTTAGAACACTGCATTGACAGTTAGTTGGGTTGTCTGTATTTCTCAGCCAAAACCAGGCTGGGTTTCTGTGCAGGGCATGTAGTCCAATTCCTGTGGTCCTAATAAAAGGCCTGGAGCAACTTTTAAAAATTTTTTCAACTCTCTTGTACCTTCTGGACTGTCCAGCAGATGGCGATGTTTGGTAAATTACTCATCCTTAGAATCTGCTTTGCCTCTGAGCCCAGGCTGCATCTATACAGGTGAGCTGAAACTGCAGGATTCCTATACCTTCACTTTGCTGGCCAAAATCTGGCTCCATGTGGGGCTACACCTGTGGCAGAGTACTCCATCTGCTGACCCAGTACTCCAGCCACCCCCAGGCAAGGAAACTGCCACTGGTTGCTGCTTCCCTCAAAGGTGGGAGAAGGGTTTTCAGACCGAGGGCTGGAAACACAGTCTCTGTCCACATTTTCTCGGTCTCTTTGTCCCTCACTGAACTGGGCCTTGAAATGTTCCCTCTGTCCCCTGGGTCTTCAGTCAGTGGGGGTATGTCTCACTGCTGTGAGAGATTTAAAAATCTATGTCCCTGGTGGGAGGGGTCCTGTCTGCTGATTCTGTGCCTTTCCCACATGGAGACTGAGTGAGGGGGAGGGGAGAGGACTGGCTGATCTGGGTTGGAACATTCCTACCTGATATTTCTTCTTTTTCTTCAATTCAGCATCTGCAGGGAGCTTCTCTAGTCTATATCCTCTTCCAGAGTTTCAAACAATTCAGAATTGTCCTTTTCTTCATTGACTTTCTGGAGAGGAGTTTTCAGTAGCTGTTTATATCACCATGTTGATGACATCACCCCTCAGTCAATTGATTTTTGACAATGGTGCCAAGACAATACAATGGGGAAAGAATTGTCATTTCAGCAAATGTTGCTGGGACAACTGAATAGTCACACACAAAAGAATGGAGTTGGATTCCTACTTCTCACATCATATACAAACTTTAACTCAAAATGGATCAAGGACCTAACTGTAAGAGCTAGTCTAGACAACTCTAAGAAGAAAACATAGGTATAAATCCCAGTGACCTTGGATTAGGCAGTGGTTTCTTAGATAATTCATCAAAAGCAAAAGCAAGTAAAGAAGAAAATAGGTAAGCTGGACTTCATCAAAATTAAAAAATTCTGTGCTGCAAGAGCACCATAAAGAAAGTGAAGACAGCACACAAAATGGGAGAAAATATTTACAAAACGTATTTCTTACAAGTACCAAGAATGTATAAAGAATTTAAAGCATTCTTTAACTCAACATAAAAAGACAACTCAATTTTAAAATGGATCAAGGATTTGGATAGACATTTCTCCAAAGAAAATACACAAATTGCCATTAAGGAAATGAAGAGATCCTTGACAACATTAATCATTAGGAAAATGAAAATCAAATCTACAATGAGATACCACTTCACACCCACTGGGGTGACTAAAATCAAAAGGTGAGACAATAGCAAGTATTTTTGAGGATGCAGAGAAATTGGCACCCTCACACTTTATTGGTGGGCATGTAAATGTACAAACATTCAATGCAACATTATGTAATAGCTAACAAGTGGAGAGTTCATTAAGTGATAAATGAATAGACAAAATATATATCCATATAATGGAATATTATTCATCTCTAAAAATGAATGAAGTCCTGATAATACTATAAAAAGAATGTGACTTGAAAACATTATGTTAAGTGAAAGAAGCCAGATACAAAAGTCAAATATTGTATGATTCCATCACTTGAAATGCCTGCGTAGTCAAATCAAGACCATGGAGACAAGATAGATTAGTGGATGTCAGAGGTTGGGTGAATGGTGAATGAATGATAATGAGTATGGGTTTCTTTGGATGGTGATGACAATTTTCTGGAATTAGACAGTGGCAATGGTTGCACAACTTTGTGAATATACCAAAATCACTGAATTGTATACTTGAAAAGGTTGAATTTTATTATACATGAATTATATTTCAATTTAAAATTTGCAAAGATAAACAAATCTCTAGCACTAAATGTTCATCCTTTGAGCATGCTATGCACTGAAATAAGCAGAAGTTCACTCTGAAATGCAGAAGCTATGGAGGGATAAGTCCCACATCTGACTCTGAAAAGAAAGCAAAGTTAACACATTTCTTTGGGCTTACAGATGACTTCTGATTCCTATCTAAATGGCAAACTAGTAAAGGCGGCTGTTTCCTTCTTCCAAAAATCAACTTTGGAGAAACTATATAAAACAAAGAGAGAGTGTGGCTTCCATAAACCAACCAATAACAACAACAACCAACCAACCAAACAAACAAAATAGCCAGAAAAAACAGCAACAACCCAGGCTGAAGGCTGTCTTGATATGGAGGCGGGAAAATTAGTGATTCTAACCTGGATGGTGGCAGCTGGAAGTGGCACAAACAGGTCAAGTAGGAGGAATGCATTTTGTTTGGAAAATTTTTCAAATTTATTCTTATATCAGCCAAGCCAGTTGATTCTATGACAGTAATATTGCGCTTTGCCTATTATTATATTTGAACCCTTTGCCATTTTGTCAATATGTACCCGGTGTACCTTTATTTTACATACCCAGGATGGGTGCTGTTGTGGTCCACCAAGCTGGAAACGTATCTGAAATTTATTTCACTGGCTCCAGAAATCACCACAGTGTAGAAAAGCTGTGCCATTGACAAGAGCAGATCCCATTAGACCTTTCCTGGAATTTGTTTGCAGTTGTCCTTGTACCTGGCAAATCTGCTGAAGACAAACCAAAACATCTGTATTGGGAAGAATTTATCTGACCTCACTGTAACTGGCTTATCGGGACCATGCTTCTGTGCAAGGTACTGTCCTCTGTGCTTGGGTTTATCTGTGAACAAACAGAGGAAAAAATGTGCCTCAAGGAGCTTGCATTCCAGTGATGGAGGCAGACAAGAGACAATTAAAACAGTAAGTAAGGGCAGTCAGGGAAGGTCACTCAAATTGATCAGCACATAATTATTTGTAATAGTCAATATTTTTTATAAAGCCCTGTTGTGATAGTATTTATGTTCTATTTTTTATTCTGTAGTTTATCTACTGTTTCTCTTTTTCTTAGATATACCTCTGGCAAGACCTGTCTCCTAATAATCTTTCCATATAACCAGCTTTTAGTTTCGTTATTTTTCTCACTTGATTCTGTCTTAAAAGTTACTTCCTCCTTGTTTCTTTGAGGTTGCTCTGTTGTTCTTTTACCAAATTATTGAATTATTATTATTGAATTGAATGCTTAGTTCATTTCTTTTTTTTAACCCTTCTAGTTTCCTGATAAATCTACATAAAGCTACAAATTTCCCTTTGAGGTATCACTCTAGCAGTGTCCCACAAACTTTGTCATATAGTGTTTTCATCATTGTCACAGCCCAGGGGGTTTTTGCAGCTGAAGGACTAAAGAAAGCACTGGACACGTTCTGAGACATGAGCTTTTATTTGGGGCTTACCTACAGGGCGGGAAGTCAGCTGCTCTGAATGGCGGCAGGTTCAGAGCTTGGTGTGCAGGTACTCCGCAAAGCAGGGGGTGCCAGGGAGTGGTTTATAAGGGTTAGGACAAAAACATTCCAATGGATATGAGACCATAAGTGGGGGGGGGGGGGTCTTGTGACATAGGAAGGGATTGATTGTAGTCAACAGGGAAGAGGGGAGGATTATAGATTATCTTGTAGATAATAGTATCTCAGGGAGTTTCAGGGAGGAAGTAAGCTATAGATTACATTTAGCCAGAGGCCTGATCCTACAAGGACAGTAGGTCAAACCTTAACTGACCTAAATCATGCAAGCTGCTGTGTGCACAGTCTTCAAGGCCCTTGGGGATGGCTCGGGGCTCCCACAATCATCAATCATTTTAAACATTTCCGGCAGTCACTTAGCAGCATTTTATTGTTTCCAAACACTTTTTTAAAAACTTATCCTTTAAAAAATTAATGTCTAATTTCTTTGAAATGTGGCCAGAGAACATGACCTGTATGATATTGATCCTTAGAAATGTACTGAGGGAAATGCATGGTCTAATGCATGTCTGTTTTTATAGATGTTCCCTGTGTGCTAGAAAAGAAATTGTATTCTGAGTTGGCTATTGACTTTTCTGAATATCTGTTAGCTCAGGGAAGACCTTCTCTGAGTAGCTGAGATCCGAATGTTTGCTGAATGTTGGCATTCCAAAAATCCAGAGGGAAGTGTTCCAGGCAGAGGGTACAGCAAGGGCAAGGGCCTTGGGAAAGGAATGAGCTTGGTGTGTTGCAGGAACAGAAAGAAGGAGAATATAAATGGAGCATTCTGGGCAAGGGGGAAAGTGACATGAACTCACATCCTTGCGGGACACTGATTACGTGCTTCGACTTGGCGGGCCTGGGCTGGGGGACCTGATCAGTCCCTGGGGAGGGTGGTGGGCACGGGCGACAGCGCCCTCCACAGCCCCCCAGGCCTGAGAAAGTGAGGCCGGAGGCAGGCCCCATTTCCTCACCCCAAAGTACAATCGTTGGGGAGGGCTTGCCAGAGAAAAACCCCACCCCCGTGCCTTACCCGTACCCTCCACCCTCTTCGTTACCGGAGCAACTCCCGCACCTTTTCAATCAACCTCCACGCCCTCTCAGAACCAATCCAAGCCTTTAACCCCTACAGCTACCCCGCCCTCTAAACCGCCCGATATAAGCTTGTACTCTCCCCTAATAATCTCTCTTGGCTTCTTCATCCTAAAAGAAAGGTGTCCCGCCTGTTCCTTTCTCACCGCCCTCCATACTTGCACGCCTCCGCCGGGGACCGGGCCCAGTCCCCCGCCTCGCCCTCGCCTCCGGGAAAGAGCCCCCGCCGCCGGTACCCTCCGAGCAATCCTGAGAGCCTAGGATTTAGCAACCGGCCGCCTCTCCCCCCCCCACTAGACGAATCAACTGCGACCGCAACTGGCGCCCAACGTGGGGCTAACCCTAACCCATGCTCTACCGACCCTGGGATTAAAAGTCCTCTCCACGCAGTGGTCCAGTAAAACCACCCGCTCGCCCGGACGCCTCTCCCACTCCCCTTCTCCTCGCCTGCAAGGTAAGGGCCACCTCTCCCTCGCCGCCCCGCGGAGCCGCCTCTCCCTCGCCGCTCCACGTCTGGAGCCGCCTCTCCCACGCCGCTCCGCGCCCGGGCCGCTCTTCCTTTCCCGTATTAACCTGGCTTTTGCCCCCGACTACCTTTCGTCTTCTCTTCCTATGTCCCCCCATTCCTCCTAACCCTCTTCCTCCAGTAGCTTTCCCTCTTCCCCTCCATTACTTTGCTGTGGTCCTTTGTGTCTTTGTTTCTTTGTTTGGTGCGGTGTGCCTCTTTGCGACCGCCCCCCCCCAAACTGCTCTCGCTACTAGAGGCTCCTGCCTTCTATTCTCGCCATCTCCTTCGGCCTCGCGACCACGGTTTACCTCATTTTCTTTACTCAATAATCAACCCCCCTTTTTTTTTCTTTTCTCACTCCGCTATGGGTAATCGTCTATCTGCACGCCAAGCACCCCAAGTTCGCGCTCTGGCTGGTCTCCTAGACACACATCGCTGTAAGGTGTCTGTCCGGCAGCTGCAAGTATACTGGGACCTCCTGCTGCCCTTTAACCCATGGCTCACCACTTGCCACCTTTGGGACCCCGTCACTTATGATCGCCTTGTTGATCGGGTCACCAACGCCATGGAACATGAGAACAAGCGCTTCCCTCCCGGCTTGCTCCCCACCTTAATAACCGTCCGCTCCTGCCTTCAAGGCTCCCTCCCCCCTGATCGAGGCCCCATTAAATCCAAGGAGGCCCTATCAACCCAGTCAACAGATTCAGACAGCGATACTAATGTAGACCACGATTCGGACACAGAATCCTTAGTCGAGCAAATTAACAACACGCTCGAAGTCGCCCCCCGAAAACAAAGCAATACTAAGCCTCTCCAAAATGGCGAACTTCCTCCTTCTTCTTTCACTGAGGGGAGGAAGTGCTCTAGTGATGACGTCAGCCCCAAGCCGGGCCGGAAACCGCATGCGCTTTACCCCGCCCTTTCACAGGGTGGAGTTAGTCCGCCATCTTATGCCTTGGGCCCTGCCCTTTCACAGGGCGGAGCTAGTCCACCATCTTATGCCTTAGCCACTCCCACCGCGCCGCCGCCTCGCGACGCTTGGGGCCTCCCACTTCCGCCTCCCCCTTCGGCGAGCTCCCCCTCAGAGCCGCTACCGGCAGCTGCCGCCGCTCCTCCCACCCTGCCGACTAACAACCCCTGGCTGCCTTCTACACCTCAAGGCAACCCTTGGGGCAACACTCCCCCTACCCCCACTCCCGCGCCAAGCCCTCTGCAAGCGCGTCCTCCTTTCTCTCGTGCTTTTCGCTGCTTTCCTCTTAACCTTACCCCCACACCACAGAAACCGTACGACTGGTATCCCATTGACTCAGATACTATCAAGCAGCTTCGCAGGGCCGTCAAGGAGGACGGGTTAGGTAGCCCATACGCTTCCCAAATACTGCAGGATCTCGCCATGGACTTTTGCCTCCCCCAAGACTGGGCCTCGCTTGCCCGTTCCATTCTTAACCCCGGCCAGTTTGTTGATTGGCGTGCTCACTTCCAGGCAGAAGCAGCTAGGCAAAGCGAGCAAGACGCAGCCACTGGAGTCTATCATCACCCTGAAGCTTACTTGGGCACGGGAGCGTTTATAAATGCATCTGCCTATATTAATGCACCCGCCACCTTTTGGCCTATCCTTCGGGGAATCGCCTTACGAGCGTTTGCCAACTGCTCTGCCTGTCGGCCTAATAAATTCACCAAGCTCTTCCAGGAGCCGAGTAAGCCTTTCGCCACCTTTGTCTCCAGAGTCGAAGAAACCTGCGCTCGAAAGGTAAGTGATCCCCAGGCCCAATATTACATGTGCCCATCCTTAAATCTTAGAAAATCGTACTGCAATTCCCCCAACGAGTACTACTGTGCATACTGGGGGTGTAAAACATTAGCCACTAATTGGAAGCCTCCTGTTCCTAATCAATACCTTACCTTAAGGTGGGCCCCTCCAGGGTGCAAACTCCCTACAGTTAACTGGCTCGGCCAAGAAAGTGAGGAATCCTGCACACATCTTAATCTTACAGTGCAGCTCCCCACTGATCCCTCCTGGTTACTCGGTCAAACTTGGGGCTTCAGAATCTATGAGAAAGGAGCCGACCGAGAATCACTTATTCTCATAAAAAAGGAGGCTGTAAGCCAACCATGCCAAAATACTGCATTAAAAACACCCTCTGGCATAGGTCCCAACCAAGTCATTAACCCCCTTTTTCCACAGCTCTCCAGCCGCACCTCAGCTCCAACCAGCCGCACCTCAGCTGCAAACAACGCATCGCCAACACCACCACCCCAACCTTTTCTGCCCCCCTCTCGTTACTCCTCTCCCCTCTTCAGCCTTATCCAAGCAACCTTCACCTCACTAAATGTCTCCTACCCCAATCTTACCTCCTCTTGTTGGCTTTGCCTCTCTACCTCTTCCTCACTGTATGAGCCCGTCGCCTCCAACCTCTCCTTTTCAGAAAATGCAGAAGACAACCCCTCGGAATGCAATTGGAATACCTCAGCCGTCCCCCTAACCTTTCATTCAGTCTCCTTTACAGGAAAGTGCATCCGCCCTCGCTCAAGTAACTCTCCCAACCTCACAGCCTGTGCCAACTACTCATCTCCCAGCAGCTCTGCCAAATTTCTCATTCCTCATAACTCCTCCCAATGGCTCTGCTCCTCTACAGGACTTACCCCCTGCCTTAACGTACTGACCCTCAATACAACTCATGAAACTTGCCTCTTGATTGTCCTCATCCCTAGGGTCCTATACCACAGCGAGGAAGACTTCTTCCTCCGCCTGGAAACAACTGCAGCTCCTGCCCCACTGCAAAAGCGAGAGCCCATCACCGTCCTCACGATTGCCTCCCTCCTAGGTCTTGCAGGCGCTGGCACCGGAATCGCTGCATTAGCCAGTCAAGGCTCCGCCCTAACTCACCTCCGGGCGGCCGTTGACGAGGACATTCGTCACCTACAAGACGCTATTTCCCATCTTAAAAATTCTGTCAATTCCCTCTCTGAGGTCGTGCTCCAAAACCGCCGAGGTCTCGACCTTCTCCTCCTCAAAGAAGGAGGCCTTTGCGCCACCCTAGGAGAAGAGTGCTGTGTATATGCCAATTCCACAGGTCTCGCCGAAGACAGCCTAAAAAAGGTCCGGGAAGGACTAGAACAACGCAAAAAAGACCGTGAAGCCGCCAACTATTGGTCCCATATCTTTGCCCCCATCCTCCCATACCTCCTCCCTCTCCTCGGCCCCCTACTAATGATTATTCTAGCTCTTACCCTAGGGCCCTGCATTATCCGCAAAATTGTCCAACTTGCTAAGAGCCAAGCCGATGCTGTCTTTTCATCATTTGTGCAAGTCCAGTATCAACGACTCGCCTCCACTGAAAAAGCTGACCCTCCGCAGCGCCACCACCCTCGTCCATCCCGCAAGCAGCGAGGCCCCTCTTGAGCGCTCGAGCGCCACACCAACGCCGAGCTCCAGCCTCTCTGAGCAACCGTCCACCCCTTTTCCCCTCCCCGGCCTCCCCTTCCCTCATCCCTTAGCGGACCTCTCCGGTAAGCTTCTTCCTTTAATTAGAACAGAAGGGGGAAATGCGGGACACTGATTACGTGCTTCGACTTGGCGGGCCTGGGCTGGGGGACCTGATCAGCCCCTGGGGAGGGTGGTGGGCACGGGCGACAGCGCCCTCCACAGCCCCCCAGGCCTGAGAAAGTGAGGCCGGAGGCAGGCCCCATTTCCTCACCCCAAAGTACAATCGTTGGGGAGGGCTTGCCGGAGAAAAACCCCACCCCCGTGCCTTACCCGTACCCTCCACCCTCTTCGTTACCAGAGCAACTCCCGCACCTTTTCAATCAACCTCCGCGCCCTCTCAGAACCAATCCAAGCCTTTAACCCCTACAGCTACCCCGCCCTCTAAACCGCCCGATATAAGCTTGTACTCTCCCCTAATAATCTCTCTTGGCTTCTTCATCCTAAAAGAAAGGTGTCCCGCCTGTTCCTTTCTCACCGCCCTCCATACTTGCACGCCTCCGCCGGGGACCGGGCCCAGTCCCCCGCCTCGCCCTCGCCTCCGGGAAAGAGCCCCCGCCGCCGGTACCCTCCGAGCAATCCTGAGAGCCTAGGATTTAGCAACCGGCCGCCTCTCCCCCCCCCACTAGACGAATCAACTGCGACCGCACATCCTGATAGGTAGGCAGGGACTAAATCAAATAGAGCCTTGCAGATAATGGTAAGGACTTGGGGTTTTAGTTAACATGGCACAATCATTGAAGACTTACCAGATGGCATGCTAAGCTTAATGTCAAGTACAAATGTATCTAATTTCACAAAATGAAGAGACTATTTCAAGATTAAAAGTACCTTAGGGATCATATTTAGCCCAGGTCTCTCCTTTTGCAAAATAAGAAAACTGAGATGAGGTCTAGGGAGTTCTCAGGTCTCTGAACATCCCTCTGTCTCTTTTAAAGATAAGCTTCTAAAAAGGGGGAATCAATTTTTATCATTGCATTTAATTGTTCTTGGCTCTTATCTTGTCAGGAACCCCTTGGTAAAACAAACAAAAAACTCCTACAGTGGGTTTTCCATAGGGCCCTCCCTACCACAGGATCCCTCTTCTCCTACAATGTTTCTGCTCCCTCTAATTTTTCTGCTTCACATTGACATTTGGGTCTGCTTCAATGAGGAATCAGCTTCAGCTGCCCTACATTCTCCCAGGGGCCACCTGCACTTTGAAAATGACCTGTCACAGCACCCCCCGACTTTTTTTAAATTATTTGGTTATCAGATATATCTTCTTTGGTTTATTAGAGAAGCTGTGGGTTTAAAGAACAACCATTTATAAAATACAGGATTCCCATACAATACCCCACCAACCACAACTTGCATTGGTGTAGAACATTGCAATTGATGATAGCACATTTTTCTCTCTTTTTTTTAATAGAAATGTTACAAATTACCCAGTTAACACAAGATAATAACTACAATAGCAATAAAGCTGCTGCAGTTAGCAGTAAGAATCCCCCCTTATTTCTGATCATTCCCCAATCTTGAGGGATTTGGGATGATGACCACTCTGGCTGCTTCAAGTTGAGCAGAGACACATATTTATAGGGCAAAGGAATGGAATTATTTTGTTTGCTGTTGAAGATACTCCTTGCTTTCAGGATGGGGCTGATTCATCCTTATCTTTCTGTTAATTTTCCAGGACAAGTCAGAAGAACTGGAGAGTTGGAGTTGACTGCCCACCTGCTGGGTGTCAGGGTTCAACTGGAATAGGCACAATCTGGAGGCTTCAAGTCACTAAGCAATAAACTTAAGTAATTTGAAAATTATAGTTCAAGTTAAAGAAGTAGAAGAGTCATGATTATGGGATTTTTAAGTGAATATAACTAGGTTGTATTGGAGAAATAGCTTTACATAGATTCCCAGATTGAGCCCTCTGAGGGGTGTTCATTTTATGTAGGCGTGTGGCTTGGCTATAGTGTCTGGACATCCCTAGGGCCCTCAGGGGCACTTTTGTTTGAGGCTTTGCATACTATGGCAGTTTGTGAAATCTGGCTGAGACCTGCATAAGAGCAACCTCCAGAATGAGCTCCTGACTCTATCTGAAAACACTTAGCCACAGAAACTCTGTTTTATTTAATTTTTCCTCCTTTTGATCCAGGTCTTTCTCCAAATGCATCACTGACTAATGCTTAGCAATAATCCCTCTGCACCAGGCATCTCTAGGAGTCGTGTGCCGTGCAGGGGAAGGTAGTAGGTTTATTTACAGAGTCTGGCTTAGAGAGAGGCTGTGCTTGAGCAACAAGGAGGTTTTCAGGATGTGACTCTTGGGGTTTAATTAATTATAATTAGTTTTAGTTTTATTAGAATGGAAATAAGTTTCCAAAAAGCCGACTTATGACAAGAACATGTTTACATCCCATAGAAGTATGTAGCTATATAAAGTTCAAGATATTGAAAAGGCACTGATAGTTGAGACACCTGGCCTTGTCCCACCTTTACATTCTTACCAGGATTATGCTAATTGATGTGTAGAATATAATTTATATAGTTGCCTTGCTTCTCAAACAAAGTTTTGTTTTTGTTTTTGTTTTTGGCTGAAGATGAAGATCTGACTGACAGCTGACCACATGCACTTTCAGGGAAGAATCAGAGTAAAACCCAGTGTAACTGACAAGTAAATTTGGTTGCTTCCATGACATGTAACATTTTTCTAAGAACAAAAATACAACATTCCAATATCCTGCCCCCCATCATTGACACCTAGCATTGGTGTTGTACCTTAGATCCAATTGATGCAAGCATATTAAAATATTACTGTTAATTATAGCTTATAATTTGCTTTAGAAGTATTTTTTCCCATATACCACCCTATTATTAACACCTTGCAGTAGTGGAGTACATTTGTTCTAGTTCGTGTAAGACTATTAACCATATTCATCATCCACAACAAGGTTCACTGTGTTATACAAAATTCTCCTTTCACACACGCAAATCAGCATTGTTAACTACCTTCATGATAATGTGCTACCATTACCTCTATCCATTTCCAAACATTTACAATCAACCTTATTAAAAATTCTGGGGGGGTGGGGGGAGGAAGAAGATGGTAGCATAGAAAGGAGTGGAAGCTAGTTAGTCCCCCTGAAACAAGTAATAAACAATCAGGAACAACTAGTGGATAGTCTGGAATAACTGCGGGGGAAAAACGTGACTGTCCACTCATCATACAGCAACCTGAACTGGGAGGAACACCCAAGATCACAGCATAAAACCTGTAAGTAGAAACTGTGGATCCAAGCCAGAAGCCCCCTCCCACTATGGCCTGAACTGCAAAGCCTCATGGTGCTAGAGAGCAGCTCGCTCCCAGCAAGTGAATATAGCTCAGCTGAGCTCCAACTGGGGTTTTAATTAACAAACATGGACTGCTCCATACAAGCTATGAATCCCCAAAAAGCAGACAGAGGCTTTTGGTGATGACCGAACTTGGAGAGCCAGAAGACCTCTCTGGGAGGGAGAGGGGCACAGAGGACCTGGTGCTATCTCTGCCCAATGGGTGAAACTGAGGGGGGCCACAGATCAGCCCTGAAAGGGGGCTTTATGTCCCTTTTTCAGCTCAGTGGAGAAAGCCTCAGCCGTTTTCAGTTCCCAGCACTGTGACCCAGACAAGGGTGGAGATAGCAGAGTCAGAGAGACTATTCAAATGCTAATGATTTATACGGGGGGGGGGGTATTTTCCGAAAGAGGAAGAAGGTGGTGCCAAGCTCTACTACCTGCCTTCCATTCAGAACCAGACCTCAGAGCCTGGGGGAAAACAGCCATGGGCCACACCTCCTTACACCAGTCTGGAGTTACAGGCTGACAGGTGCCGCCTGCTGGGCAGAAAAGCACAGTGACTTGAGGCTTCACAGGGCATATCAATCTTTTAAGACACTCTCAGGGAAACCAGATCCTATTGCCTCCTTTCAAGAACTAAGCCCGTTCTGGTCTGCGAAAACCTGATTGGGATAACCAAGGAAACCAGATGCCTAGACAGCAGAAAACTACAACCTACATTAAGAAAAATGAAGTTATGGCCCAGTCAAAGGAACAAACTTACACTTCAGCTGAGATACATGAATTTAAACAACTAATGCTAAATCAATTCAAAAAGTTTAGGGAAGATATGGCAAAAGAGATGAAGCATATAATGAAAATACTGGGCATACATAAGGTAGAAATCGAAAGTTTGAAAAAACAGCTGGCAAAATCTATGGAAACGAAAGGCACAACACAAGAGATGAAAGACACAATGGAAACATACAAGAGCAGAAGTCAAGAAGCAGAAGAAAACACTCAAGAACTGAGAACAAAGCTCCTGAAAGCCTACACAAAAAAGAACAGATAGAGAAAAGAATGGAAAAATATGAGCAATGTCTCCAGGAATTGAAAGACAACATGAAACACAGGAATGTACATGTCATGGGTGTTCCAGAAGGAGAAGAGGAGGGAATAGGGGCAGAAGCAATAATAAAGGAAATAAGCAATGAAAATTTCCCATCTCTTATGAAAAACATAAAATTATGGATCCAAGAATCACGGTGTACCCCAAACAGAATACATATGAATAGACCTACACCAAGACATTTAATAATCAGATTATCAAACATCAAAGATAAGAGAGAATCCTGAAAGCAGCAAGAGAAAAGCGACCCATCATATACAAAGGAAGCTTGATAAGAGTATGTGCAGATTTCTCCATAGAAACCATGGAGGAAAGGAGGAAGTGGTGTGATATATTTAAGATACTGAAAGAGAAAAACCACTAAGAGTCCTATATCCAGCAAAACTGTCCTTCAAATATAAGGGAGAGATTAAAATATTCTCTGAAAAACAGATAATGACAGAGTTTGTGAACAAGATACCTGCTCTACAGGAAACACTAAAGGGAGCACTACAGACAGAAAGGAAAAGACAAGAGTGAGAGGTTTGGAACACAATTTTGGGAGGTAGCAGTACAGCAATGTAAGTACACTGAACAAAGATGACTATGAGTATGGCTGAAAGAGGAAGGTTAGGAGCATGTGGGACACCAGAAGGAAAGAGGAAAGATAAAGACTGGGACTGTATAACTCAGTGAAACCTAGGGTGCTCAACGATTGTGATAAAAGTTACAAATATGTTTTTACATGAGGTAGAACAAATAAATGTCAACATTACAAGGTGTTAAAAATGGGGTGGGAATGGGGGAAAATATAATCAATGCAAACTAGAGACTACAGTTAACAGAAACATTGTATTATGCTTCCTTTAATATAACAAAGGCAATACACCAAAGCTAAATACATATGGGCGGATATAGGGGAAAGGTATGGGACTCTTGACATTGGTGATGTTGTCTGACTTTTTATTCTACCTTAGTTTAATGCTATCTGTTCTAGTTTGCTAATGCTGCTGGAATGCAAAACACCAGAAATGGACTGGCTTTTATAAAAGGGGATTTATTTGGTTACACAGTTACAGTCTTAAGGCCATAAAGTGTCCAAGGTAACACATCAACAATTGGCTACCTTCACTGGAGGATGGCCAATGGTGTCCAGAAAACCTCTGTTAGCTGAGAAGGCACATGGCTGGCATCTGCTCTGTAGTTCTGGTTTCAAAATGGCTTTCTCCCAGGACATTCCTCTCTAGGCTTCAGCTTCTCTCCAAAAATGTCACTCTCAGTTGCTCTTGGGGCATTTGTCTTCTCTTAGCTTCATTGGAGCAAAAGTCTGCTTTCAAAGGCTGTCTCCAAAATTTCTCTGTAAACTGCAGTTCCTCTCTCAGCTCCTATGTATTCTTCAAAGTGTCCTCTTGGCTGTAGCAGGTTTGTTCCTTCTGTCTGAGCTTATAAAGTGCTCTAGTAAACTAATCAAGGCCCATGCTGAATGGGTGGGGCCACAAATCCATGGAAATAACCCAGAGTTATCACCCACAGTTGGATGGGGCACATCTCCATGGAAACAACCTGATCCAAACGTTCCAACTTAATCCACACTAATATGTCTGCTCCCACAAGATTACATCAAAGAACATGGCTTTTTCTGGGGGACATAATATATACAAACCGGTACACTATCTTTCCTTTTGTTGCTTCCTAGCTGTCATGTTTTTTTTCTCTCTCTTTCTCTTTCTTTTTCCTTTTTCTTTTGTCTCTCTACTTTCTTTGACTCTTCCTCTTCCTTTGTGGAAGAAATGGAGATGTCCTTATATAGATAGTGGCAATGGTGGTGAATACATAAATACGTGACTATACAGGGAACCGTCAATTATTTACTTAGGATGGAATATATGGTGGGTGAACAAAACCTTCTTTAAAAAAATGGGTCGATGAAGAAACATTGAGGGCACTATACTGAGTGAAATAAGTCAGACACGTAAGGACAAACATTGCAGGGTCTCACTGATATGAACTAATTATAATATTTAAACTCATAGACATGAAATATAAGTTACCAGGATATAAAACAAGGCTAAAGAATGAGGAGAGGTTGCTTATTATGAGCAGAATGTTCAACAAGGGTAAATGTAAACATTTTGAGATAGACATTGATGATAGTAGCATGTTGTGAGAATAACTAACAGTGCTGAATGGTGTGTGAAGGTGGTGGAAAGGGGAAGCTCAGAGTTACATATGTCACCAGAAGGAAAGTTGGAGGTTAAAAGATGGGAATGTATAAAACAGTGAATCTGGCAGTGGACAATGTCTGCGATTAACTGTACAAATATTAGAAATCTCTCTCATGAACTAGAACAAATCTATGACACTATAACTAGAAGTTAATAATAGATGGGCATATAGGAAAAAATATACCTATTGCAAACTATATACTACAGTTGGTAGTATTTTAACGTTCTTTCATCAACAGTAGCAAATATACTATACCAATACTATGAATCAATAATGGAGAGGGGGTGGTTAGGGGTATGGGAGGATTTGAGTTTCTTTTTTTTTGTCTTTATTTCTTTTCTGGAGTGATGAAAATGTTCTAAAAATTGAAAAAAAATTAACTGTGGTGATGGATGCAGAGCTGTATGATGGTACCATGGCAACTGATTGTACACTTTGGATATTTGGAGAATTGTATGGTATGTGAACAATCTCAATAAAAAACATTCTGCACAAATTGAGCATCAGCTTCTCATTCTCTACCATTATCCTATGTCCTGCTAAACTATATTCTAGATATTAACTTCATGTGTTTGTTCATTATACTTAGTTCATATTAGTGAGATCATAAAATATTTTTCATTTTGTGTCTGGCTTATTTCACTCAACATAATTTCCTCAAGGTTCATTCATGTTGTGCATCCATCAGGACTTCATTTCTTCTTGCAGATGAATAACATTCCATTGTACACGTATACCACATTTTGTTTATCCATGCATCAGTTGATGGACACCTGGGTTGTTACCATCTTTTGGCAATTGTGAATGCCAAAAGATGATAATCAGTATGCACATGTCTGTTCAAGTCCCTGCTTTCAGTTCTTCTGGGTATATACCTAGTAGTGGGATTGCCGGATCATATGGCAGTTCTATACTTAGCTTCCTGAGGAACCATCAAACTGTCTTCTGCAGTGGCTGTACCATTGTACATTTTCACCAGCAATGGCCAAGTGCTCCTATTTCTCCACATCCTCTCCAACAATTGTAGTTTTCTGATTTTTAATTGTGGCCATTCTAGTAGGTGTGGAATGATATCTCATTGTGGTTTTGATTTGCATTTCCCTAATATCTAGTGAAGATGAGCATCTTTTTGGGTGCTTTTTAGACATTTGTATTTCCTCTTTGGAAAATGTCTATACAAGTCTTTTGCCCACTTTAAAATTAGGTTGTTTGTCTTTTTATTGTTGAGTTGTAGGCTTTCTTTATATATCCTGGATATAAATTCTTTATCAGATATGCAGTTTCCAAATATTTTCTCCCAATGAGTAGACTGCCTTTCTCCATTCTTGACAAAGCCCTTTGAAGCACAACAGTATTCAATTTTGAGGAGGCCCCACTTATCTACTTTTTCTTTCATTGCTTCTGCTTTGGGTATAAGGTCTAAGAAACCTTATAAGGCCAACCACAAGATCTTGAAGATGTTTTCCTGCATTCCCTTTTAGGAGTTTTATGTTCCTGGCTCTTACATTTAGGTCTTTGATCCATTTTGAGTTAATTTTTGTATGAGGTTTGAGATAGGGGTCTACTTCCATTCTTTTGGATATGGGTATCCAGTTCTCCCAGCACCATTTGCTGAAGAGACAGTTCTGTCACAGTTGAGTGGACCTGGCAGCCTTGTCAAAAATCAATAGACCATAGATGTGAGGGTCTATTTCTGAACTCTCAGTTCAATTCCATTGATCATTATGTCTATCTTTATGCCAATACCATGATGTTTAGACCACATTAGCTTTGTAATATGCTTTAAAGTCAGGTAGTGTGAGACCTCCAACTTTGTTCTTTTTAAAGATGTTTTTGGGTATTCAGGGCCTCTTATCCTTCCAAATAAATTTGATAATTGGCTTTTCTATTTCTGCAAAGTAGGTTGTTGGAATTTTGATTGGAAATGCCTTGACTCTGAAAACCAGTTTGGGTAGAATTGATACCTTAACAATATTTAGTCTTCCTATCTATGAATATGGTATGTCCTTCCGTTTATTTAGGCTTTCTTTGATTTTTTTAAGGAATGTTTTGTAGTTTTCTCAGGACAGGTCCTTTACATCCTTCATTAAATTTATTCCTAGGTATTTGATTCTTTTAGCTGCTATTGTAAATGGCATTTTTTTGTCTTGATTTCCTCCTCAGATTGCTCATTACTCATGTATAGAAATGCTACTGACTTTTGTGTGTTGATCTTGTATCCTGCCACTTTGCTGAATTCATTTATTAGATCTAGTAGCTTTGTTGTTGATTTTTCAGAACTTTCTAAATATGATCATGCCATCTACAAATAGTAAAAGTTTTACTGCTTCCTTTGGAGGAAAGCTTTTAAGTTCTTCTCTTGCATCTTCTCCAGTTTTCCTTGGAACAATTCTATTTTCCTTCACCATAGAAATCCCAGGTCACTGGTGTCTGAGGGCAGGGAAAAATCAGTATACTTTTATACTGAACGGAGAAATAACTCAATGATGTGTTATTGGGAATAATCTTAATACCACACTTATGTTTAACTCAACAAGAAGAAATGTTTTCTTTGCCAATGACAACCAAAGATGAGAGAGGAATTCTCTCATGGCTACTTCCCAGCAAGAAAGTAAAATTCCAGCTTCAAGTAGATGTGATGACTGGTTTAGCCTGGGATGGAGCTTTGGAAAGACCCTTTCCAAAGAAATCTGTCCATCATTTCTGGTTCTTTTTCTAACTGCATATTCAGAGCTATCTGAAGAGAGCCATCCAATGCTTACTGTTATTCTCCATGACACAAATTATGCCTCATTTTTACTGATAACAGCATCCTAATTTTTCTTTGGGAAATCACCCCTCCCTTCTCCCAGGTCAGGTGGACTATGTAGGTGCTTTCCCCAAGCTTCAGGGGTAGATACAAACCCAGGCTGTCCAATGAAGGGCCAGAATACCAGGGCACCATGATTCCTTTAAAGGTGGGAAGATGGACCTGTGATCTATCTGCCCTTGGGAAATTTTTGCAGGAGCTTTTGTGAAAGAGACCCTCTTTCTCCTTTTAAGAGTATTTGCAATAAGACATGTAAGTTTGGAAGAGCTGGGGGTCATCTTTGCCATCACATGGAGGAAGGACCTAGAATGAAAGCAACTCAGAAAAAAAAAGATGCCAAGAGATAAAGAGGATACATTCTTGATGAAATCATCTGGGCATCTGGATCCAGCCTGGCCTGAAGTTAGCTGTATCCCTGAACTTTCTGAGTATGTGAGCTGTGGTAGATTGAATCATTTACCCTCAATAAGAACTCTTTAAAGAGAAGGAACAATATCATCCTATTCACTGATATAAACTGATTATTCTTAATTTTAAAATGTGTTTTCTTTTGTTTAAATTGCAAAAAAACCATAACGAATTTTAAAATATGTTGACCTAAAATTGGAGCCCTGCCTGTACACCAAAATCCCATTAACTCTTCTATAGATGCCGATAATTTGAGAATCTATAACTGAGGTTTTTCCCTGACATCTCTTCCTTCCTTCCTTCCTTCCACGTTACATTTAGAACATTCCAGTCCTGTAAGGAAAAATACATTTTGGAAGTTGGTATGTTCAGCTCATTTTTCACAAGACTGGTGAAAAAAATTTTAACCAGGCAGGGAAACAATGAGACCTTAACTTACGTAAACATTGGCTCTTTGGGTGGTGTGCTTGTTTGACTCTGTTATGGACCCCAGAAAAGCCTATGTTCTTTTAATCCATCCCTGTGGGTGCAGACCTATTGGGGTGGGGCCTTTTGCTTAGGTTGCTTACATGGAGATGTAATGCAGCCCATTCAGGATGGGTTGCAATCCCCTTGCTGGAGTCCTTTATGAGAGAATAAAAGACAGATGAAACTCAGAGAGCTCAGAGAAGCTGAGAGAGAAGTGCGCAGAGACATTTGGAGCAGCTGTTGAAACCAGAACAGGAGGGAAGGACCAGCAGACGTCACCATGTGCCTTTCAATGTGACAGAGGAACCCCGGATGCCAGTAGCCTTTTCTCAGAGAAGGTATCTTCCTCTTGATGCCTTAATTTGGACATTTTCCTGGACTTAGAACTGTAAATCTGCAACCTAATAAAACCCCATTGAAAAAGCCAACCCATTTCTGGTATATTGCATTCCGTAGCTTTAGCAAACCAAAACAGGTGGTTTCTGGGCAAGTTTTTTGAGTCTTCTTTAGAGCTGCCATATTTAAATTGGCCATCAGACACTTCCTCTGCTCCTCTTAGAAGGGTATGATAAAGAAAAGATTATAGGGCTTAGGAAAGAAACAGAGACCACACATATTGGTATGCAGGAGTGCTGTTTGATGGGGCAAAATCGAAATATATGTATCAATATTTACATTAAAAAAGCAGAAGTACCATCCAGCTTAATGGGAATTTTAAACCTCCTCTTGCTATTATTCTCATTTGCACTTGAAAAGAGTTGTCAAATAACTTTTTTGTTGTTATTGGAGAGATGATTCTCTTGGAAGGCTGTGTTTTTCTTTTGTAGGATGCAACTTGCTTCACGGTTCAAAACGCTCATTCCCTTGAAATCACATGAGCTTCAATTTTTAAGCCTTGAATTAGAGGGATGCTTCCCTGAATTAAAATATATCCATGGGGAAACGATTATTTGCAATTCAGAAATGTTACCCTCAGTTCACTCTGTGCCAGCCAAGCAGGTGGGAACTAATTTAGTAATTAAATTTGTAGTTTTAAAAGCTTTAATTGGTTTGGTTAGGGTAATAATGTAGCGATGAGTCCTTTTGCTGACAACTCAGCAGGTTTCCCAAGCTGTGACTGTCAAAATAGTAGACTGACAAAAATAAACAAACAAATTCTATGTCATAGTGAAACATATTGCTGAGGTTTGTCATTAAAAAAAAGGAAAAGGTGAGCCCCAGGGCTCTCCTGCATGTCTATAACATGTCTGTAGGGTGTGAAAAGCAGCAGAAGAATCTAAATCAAACAGAATTACAAGATAATACCCCCCCAACTACTAAGCCCTTTCTAGAACATTATGTGTCTTCTGTGCTGACCCCAGGGTTAAGACATTTAACAGCTCATTAGTCGCATTGCCTGCTCTTGTTTTTCATTTGATACAACAATGGCCAGCAGATGTTCTTTGTCCACAGGTACCTTTGGTATTTTGATATCTCAGTTTAGCTTGGGTCAGCTCTGCTGGTTTCTGTTGGCAGGTGACAGGTGCAGGTAGCTTGGAGCCTGGGGCACGTGCAGTCCCACCTGGCCCTTCTCCCCACTTCCCTTTAAGGACTCCCTCGTTAGTCCTCACACTGACAGTCTCCTTTCTCTGCCTAAATCACATTTTCTTCCTGCACCAAACTCCCTGACATGCTGTGGCAATAGTGGCCTCCCCGTCGAGGGAAGGTAACACAGGCTGGGAATTCCTGCCTCCACATCCCTCTGGGGCCCGTGTGTTCCCATTTCCTACCGGCCTCCTGTTGCTGTCAACACTGAGAAGTGACTCCTGTGTCCCCACCGCCTCCACCCCCTCCACCCCCTCGCCTCCCATTAGAGTCCTTGGGCATGGATCTCGCCTCCATCTCCCCTTGCTCATCTCCAGTCTTAAGCCCAGGAACTATGCAGCACTGAACTCTCCCATTTCATCTTTAAAATAACATGGTGTGTATAGAGTGGATATTGTGGTCTTTGAAGTCTGACACTATTTTGTGACCTCAGGCTAACTGCATTTTCTACTTTGTAAGGTCATTATGCAGGCCAGGAATAAAGGATGTAAGCCACCCCGGAACATGAGGTCCTCAGAAAGGAGAGCCCATCTCCTAAGCACTGGGTTTTCAGAAAGGGACAGAGATGACATGGACTGAACCACCTGTTTTTAGATCTACCCCTAGGCTGTCACTGACTGACTGAGCCACTTTCATTTGATCGTCGCTGGTAACGCGAATGTTCTCGTCTCATCTTTACAGGCAGGACTGGATATGTGGGGGAATGAGCCACCTCCTGGTCAACAAGAAGACTTACAGTTAATTTCTGTTTCATTCAAATATTTTTTAAAAGACGCAAAATCACTTCCTGACCTAGAAGCTGTGCGCTATGTGGGGTGGGGGTGAGGCCACAGGAGAGAAGCCACGGAGAGGAAGCAGCCCTCCTGGCTGGCTTGGACGAGGGACCCCGGCTTTCAGTGCCCAAACTGGGGAAGTCCTAGACAAACCAGGAGGTTTATCCCTTTATCTCTGTCGTTGAGCAGACACAGGCCTCTACGGGATTGAATTGCAGTTTAACTGGGAGGAAGGATCGAGAAAATTCTGGAGGACGGAGCCGTTCCCTGAAAGGGCAGGTGTAAGCGGGCATCAGATCAGACACATGGGTGGGAGCCCAAGGTGGAGAAGTTCTTAGCAGAAGGAGGCCAGGTCTTTCAATCGCATCTGAAAGGTGACGTGTGAGACAGTGCCATTCACCTTCTCAGTTCCTCCAGGGCAGTTCTCCTCAAAAGAAAGCCCCTTGGATACATTGTTTTTCTCTTCCGGTGGGACCATTAAAAGGAGGTTTCTCTCTCCACCTAGGATTTCACAGGCACCTTATTATATCCCACAGAGCTGAAATGGGAAACTCAAGTTCTCTTTTTCATCCTTGAGTAATTAACATTAATAATAAGCATACCCCAAATTACTATCCTTTAACTAAGTGCTAGAGACTAAGAGAATAATTACTGTTTAGTCATGCAGTGTAGGACAGCAAGTAAAGAAAAGCACCGTGTGCAACTGAAATTGGAGGGAAATGTAAGGAAGGTCAAGTGGCATCACCTGGCCTGGCTATTTGCCAAGACCACACAGTTAGGTGCAGGGTTCTAATGAAGGAAACAGAAGCAACCTGCTGACCTTTTTAATATCACTTTTCAAATAACCCAAATGCTACCCTTGTTGCTCTTTGGAGGTTGTCTTTGCAAAGACTTGTTCAGTTTAGTCTTGCCCAGTGAATGGAAGCTGATCATGTTACATGGCGAAAGGGCCACCTGTTTACGCCAAGATATCTTGTGTCTCCTTTCTGCGGTAATGCTGCACAGTATAAATCTCTCAGACTATTATCACAGAGCAGTGGATTTCAACTGGGGATGGTTTTGCATCCCCTCTCCCTACTAAAGGAGCATCTGGGAATGCCTGGAGGCATTTTGGTCATCACAGCTCCCTGAGTGCCACTGGCATCTAGTGGGTAGAGGCCAGGGAAGCTGCTAAACATCCTACAATGATGGGCATTGCCCAAAAACAAAGAAGTACCTGGTCCCCAACGTCAGTAATGTTGAGGTTGAGACCCTGATCTAGTGCGAGAGGGCAGATATCTGTCAGCCTCTTCTGGTCTCTCTTTTCTCCAACATGGAGCAAGAACAACTCCACAATAAACGGAGCTCAGATCGCATTCTGACTTGAGGTTTAGGTCTTTATTTTTGTGCTATTGCGATGGAACGACACCGACACTTTCTGAAGTGCTGAGCAAAAGCAGAGTGTGGAATAGCCAGTCACAAAAGACCACATATTGTTTGACTCCCTTTACATGAAATGTCCAGAACAAGCAAATCTATGGAGACAATTAATGATTGCTTAGGGCTGGAGGGAGGGAGGGGAGAACGGGATTGACCATTAATGTGTACGGGATTCCTTCCAGGGGAATGCGGAATATTGTGGAATTAGAGTGGTGGTGGCTGCACAACCTTTGTGAATATATTAAAAACCACCTGAACTGTATACTTTCAATGGGTGAATTGTACAGTTTGTGAATTATATATATTTTATTTGAAAAATTATATATGTATATATTTTATTAAAGAAGTTATAGATTTACAGAAAAATCATGCCTAAAATACAGAGTTCCCATATATATACATCCCTATTATTAGCATCTTGCACTAGTGTGGTACATTTGTTATAATTCATGAAAGAACATTTTTATAATACTATTAATTATAGTCCATGGTTTACTCTAGGGTTCACTGTATTGTAATGTCCTATGGATATATATGTATGTATATATATATATATATAATTGCAATTTTATTGCAATATAATCACATAACATATAATTATTCAAAGTGTACAATCAGTTGTTCACAGTATCATCCTATAGTTGTGCTTTGAACATTTTCATTACTCCAAAAAATAGAGAAAATTAAAATAAAAAAGAGTATCCAAAACATTCCATTCCCCATCTCCCCACATTGTTCATTTACTTTTTTCAATACAGTTTAATTGAGGTATATTCACACACCCTACAGCCTTCCACAGGATACAAGCAGTTATTCACAGCACATGTACAGTTGTGCGTTCATCCCCAGAATCAATTGTTGAACCTTTTCCTTACTCCAAAACAAAAAATAAAAGCCAAAAAGAACACCTGAATCTTTCCATTCTTTCTATCCCACCCTATTCTTCATCTAATTTTTTCCCCATTTTTCCACTCATCTGTCCATACACTGGATAACGAGAATGTGAGCCACAAGGTTTTCATAGTCACACAGTCACACTGTGCAATCTACATAGTTATACAATCATCTTCAAGAATCAAGGTCACGGAGTTGCAGTTTGACAGCTTCAGGTATTTCCCTCTAGCCATTGCAACACACTAAAAACAAAAAGGTGATATCTATATAGCGCATACAGTCGAGTGACTGCTCGACTCCATTTGAAATCTCTCAGCCATTGGAACCCTGCTGTGCTTCATCTCTCTTCCCCCTTTTGGTCAAGAGGATCCTCTCAAACCCACAGTGCTGGGTCCAGGCTCGTCTCCAGGAGTCATTTCCCATGTTGCCAGTTGGATTCACACCCCTGAGAGTCACGTGCCACATAGCGGGGAGGGCAGTGAGTTCACCTGCTGAGTGGGCTTAGTGAGAGAGGGGTCCACATCTGAGCCACAAAGAGGTTCTCTGGTGGGGGTGTGTGGGGTAAGCCTAGGCGCAATTATAAACAGACTTAGCCTCTCCCTTGTAGCAACTACAGGGGAAGTCCCCTAGATTGAGGAGCTTGACCCACTAAATTGGCAGTCTCAGTGTTTGCAGGAAAATCAGCAATAACTCAGGTGGGGAAGTACATTTCCACATTTCTCCCCAGTTCCTCAGGCGGCCCCACAAATACACTTACACTCTCTACCCAAATCACTCTGGGATGTGTCGGGATTTCACCCCAGCCTGTACAAACTCACCAAATCCCACTTCCCATTCACTGCTCCCTGCACCTATGGTGTTCAAACAAACTGATCATACAAGTTAAATTATCTAGTGTGCTACAGAAAATATAGATCCTGCACCAGATAAACATTTCCTCCCTTGGTCTCATATATAAGTTGTAGTTTTAAAATACAGTCAGTATGTTCCTTTACCTTTGGGCCTGATTTGCCTTAGTCCTAACCAGATCCTCTTCATTCATATCTCTAATTAAAGTTTGAATTCTTTTTCAACTCTTTCAATAGTTTCCGTATGGGGTAATACTGACTTTCATAGCCGCCAAGCTCTAGCTCCAAGTCTCATATGTCACACTGAGCATTATTAACAAAATCTGAAAGACAGAAATCAACCCAAGTGTCCATCAATTGATGAATGGATAAACAAAATGTGGTAAACACACACAATGGCATATTATTCAGCCATGAAAAGGAAAGAAGTTCTGATACAAGTAAGAACATGGATAAACCATGAAGACATCATATTAAGCAAAATAAACCAGGTACAAAAGGACAAATATAGTGTGATCTCACTACATGAAATAATTAGAATAAACAAACCATAGAGTCAGAAACTAGAATATTGGTTACCAGGGGCTAGAGTGGGGAAAGAATGAGAAGTTAATGCCAAAATTATAGAGTTTCTATTTGGGATGATGAGAAAGTTTGGTAATGGATGGTGGTGATGGTAGCACAACATTGTGAATGTAATTAACAACACTGAAATACACATATGAATGTGGTTTAAAAGGGACATTTTAGATTGTATATATGTTACTAAAATAAAAATTTTAAAAAATAATGGTGTAGCCTATCTGGAGGACAGTATGATGGTCCCACAAGAATCTAGGTATGTGGAAATTTCAAGATCCTGAAACCTCAGTATGGGGTATATGCTTGGAAGATCGGAGAGCAGGGACACAAATGGGCATTTACGCACCAGTATATGGTGGCAGTATTCGCTATTTATAATCGACGGAGGTGGTCTAAGAGTACATTGACGAACAGAATGGTGAACTATAGTGTATGCATACAATAGAAAATTGAGTGGCTACAAGAAGAAATGAACTAGGTGAATGGATCTTGAGTACAGCATTTTGAGTGAAGCACACCAGAAACAAGAGGACAAACATTATAATGCCTCACTAATATGGACTAACTATAATGCGTAAACTCTGAGAACTGAATCTTAGAGCACAGCTTGTCAGGGAAATGCTTATTGTAATGGTCCCTAGATTGTAAGCTCTTACAGCAGTCACATCTATTCCTGAATTGTGGTGGTTATCTCTAAATCCTGAGATGCTTAGCTCCTTGTGTATACCCAGTTGGTCTCTGGAATGTTAGGTATATGTGTGAAAGTATCTGTTCGAATACCTGCTTTCAATTCTTTCAGACATATACCCGGAAGTGGGATTGCTAGGGTCATATGGTTATTCTATACTTAACTTTCTGAGAAACTGCCAAACTGTCTTCCTCAGTGGACACCATTGTACATTCCTACCAACAATGAATGAATGTTCCTGTTTCTCTACATCCTCTCCAACACTGGTTTGTTTTTTTTTTTAATAGTAATCACTCTAATGGGTGTGAAATGATATCTCATTGTGGTTTTGACTCACATTTCCCTAATGGCTACTGATATCGAGCATCTTTTCATGTGCTTTCTGGCCATTTGTATATCTTCTTTGGATAGGTTTCTATTCAAGTCTTTTGCCCGTTTTTAAACTGGGTTATTTGTCATTTTGTTGTGGAGTTGAAAGATTTTTTTAATTAATTCTGGATATTAAACCCTTATGTGGTTTCCAAATATTTTCTCCTGTTTTGTAGGTTGTCTTTTTGCTTTCATGAATAAGCCCTTTGATGCACAAGAATAATCATTTTTTAAAAGCTCAAAACAAGCACAATTAAACAGCATAGTGTTTATATATAATATATAATCAAACATTTAAAAAAACCACAAAAGGATGACAAACAAAATATTCAGGCTAGTGACACCTGGGGTGGGATGCAGGGATGCAAGGGATGCCAGGGGGATAGGGTAGGAGAGGCTCAAGTTCCCAGTGCCTTAAAGGTGCTGGTAATTTCTAGCTCTTAAACTGGGCAGAGGGTTTGTAAAGGCTCATTTTATTTCTTTAAATTCACTTGAGCAGGGCTGTGGCCTTGCGGTCTATGTTATTCTCACGCATGGAGGTTCAACTGACAAGGATAAACAGGAACATTAGCAGAGGCCCTCAGACATGAGCCACTTTATTCAGCCTTCCCAACCTTCCCGATCTGGTGGTGAAAGTCAGTCCATCCGAGCAAAAATTCTGAATTCTGGACCAGCCAATTTTAGAAATGGGTTTTTTGCTTTCCACCACCTACATCTCATTGACACCAGGGGTAAGGAGCAATGGGGTGTTATTTTACCCTTCCCGACCTTTCCAAAGACTCACAGACCTATTGTCATGGGATTTTATGATTCTTTATACTCCCTCTTGCACCAATTAGAAAGAAAAACATAACTGCCTGATGTTTAAAAATTTGCTTTAGCTTTTAAGAATATGGGTAGTGAGTAATTCACAAAGTTGATGGCAGTATAAAAATCACAGCACGTACTATGGGACACCCACTGCAGGTCAAACAAACTTTACATCCATCATTTAGTTCAGTCCTCACACTAATCTGTGAAGTAGGAACCTGCACCATCCCAATTGTACAGATGAAGCAGTTGAGGTGCACAGGGATGCAGCTCTCATGGTTACTAAGAGGAGGAGTCCATTACCCAATCTAAAAGTTACAACAGGGGTCAGCAAACTTTTCCTGTCAAGTCCAGATAGTAAATATTTTCAGCTCAAACCTGCCATAGTAGTGCGAAAGCAGCCACAGCAATATATAACAAGTGGCTGTGGCTGTGTCTCAATAAAACTTTATTTACAGCAGCAGTCGGCAGGCCGGATTTGGCTTGTGGGCCAAGTTTGTTGAACCTTGAACTAGAACATTTCCGAAAGCCCTGTATCCACCTGGACGCCCGTCCTTAAATATCTCTTTCAGCATCTCTAGACCCACCTCTCTTATTTCCCAATTCAGGACTTAATTTTTTTTTCACATATATGTCCTTGAAAAATATGTTATTTTGTTTTACTAGTTTTGAGCTTTAAAATAATTTTATCATATGGTGTATAGTCTTCAACTTTTTTTTTTTAACCCAATATTATATTTGTAATATTCGTGAGTATAGCTGTAGTTCATTCATGTAGCTTTTTCCCAGGTCATTTGCTCTGATAAACAATGTTGCTACTACAAATATTCTCGAATGCATTTCCTGGCACACTTGTGCAACAATTTTTTAGGAGCAGAATTGCTGCTTAGAGGATAAGAAAGTTTTTTTTTTTTAAAGCTGCGTATCAGAGATGTGTTAACAATGCAGACCCTGGAATCAAGGGCTTCCCCTCTTTTCTCCACTACTCCCAGCTTTGTCATCTTGGACAAATGGCTTCATTTTTCTGAAGCCTCAATTTTTGCAAATGTGAAAGAAAGAGCAATAGTATCCATCCCATAGCCTTGTTGTGAGGATTAAATGAGATAATCCCTGTAAATCTCTGAGCGCATGCTAGTGCATCCTAGGAATTTAAGAACATTTTTTTCACTCTGTATTTATTTGCTGGTTTCCTTGTTCTCACCACTAGACCACGAAGTCATTAAGGGCAGGGCCTGGGTACATTATCTCTGAAACATCAGCGTCTAGTGTGTGTTGAACAAATGAATGAACCAACTGCCTGCGGATTCTGGCATCTGTGAAACACATTTCCTGGGTTTGAGCACTGGGGTGGAGGAAGATGGAGCGGGCTGCAGCCAGTCTAGCATCCCCTCTAGTTGGAGGGAGCATGTGGTTTAGGTTTGACTGTGCCTAGAATTCCCTGGCAGCTTTCTGCCTCGGAGGAAGGCAGGCAGGTTGCAGAGACCCTACTAATTTGACTCTTGGAGATGCAGAGTCTCTGACCTGCTTCTTTCCACCTGTGGGTAGCAGGTGGTCTGTGGCTGAACTCACCACCACAAAGGAGCTCAGCAAACCTGAAAATTTAACATCTGCCAGTCTTATAAACCACAGTCATTAAAAGGACTTTGTTTAGAAATTGCAATATACTTTGTGCCAGTTATTCAGAAGCCAAGAGCACACCCGTGGGAACCTCATTATTTGTCTGGATTTTATAAATATATCCATGTACACATGCATATCCAATTGCTTAATATAAACAAACTGCACTGAGTTTGTATACATTTTTAAAAGTGTCTATTAGGCCTTAGGGCTACCATGGAACAAGATGTCTCTACTAGCAAAATTTTCATTCTTGGATAATGACCTTTTGAAATATTTTTAAAATATCTTCAACTCAATTTCAACAAGATAATTCTTGTTACTGAGATTTTAATCCTAAAGGAACCTTTCTTGGTTAAGAAGGGTGCATTTTCCAATCCTTTTCTTTGTAGCCACAAAAGAGAACAATTGTGTTCAATTTAATCCCACCTCAAAATCGTCTGAATTAATGCTATGCATATTTGAGTGGCCTCATTGGATTTCCTGTGGTGTAAACAGTGACAAAAGTGGGTCACATAGACAGTGGCACAGTAAACCACCTCCATGTCAAGTTCACCACAGAAGTCCTTCAGTCTCTCTTAGGCTGTATAGATCCAGCAAGAAATTGTCAGAGCTGGCTCACAGAGCATGATTGGTGAGTCTGCTTGAAATTCCACATTTCTATCACAGAGTGTTGGACATGATAAATGGGCTGGGGTTTGATAGTTAATAGCTGCCTTCAAGGACAGCCAGAGCATCCTTCAGACTGAATTAGGGTGAAATACCAAGAAAGTGCTACGTACTCACCAGCTCCAGGAAGCCTGCACATATTAAGGGGCAGGTTTTTCTTTTCCCCAAATATAAAGATTTTTCACTCCCTTGTCTACCCACTCCCACCCCTGGCCATCCTCCCAGGATTGACACCATGTCATATACATTGCTCAGCGAAATAGCGCACTTGAGGATTTTTTAAATGCTTACATTATTTAGTCAAGAGAGTAAAAATTATGAATCATGGGAAGTACCTAAGAAGTGGATGAGAAACTGAGATACGAGATTTTCTTATGACAAATATTTTCTTTATTTTACCTGGCAAATAATGTCTTCACTAATTCTTCCCACTAGCTGGTGCTAGGATACCACTTAGCAAGCGTACAATTAACTTGAATCAGCTACGATGTCACCAACGTGCCTCTCTGATGTGGTGTCCTTATATCGGTTCCACTGGTGGAGGAAGCAGTTCTTGAATTTCTTTCCGTGGTGTTTAGCATCCCACAGCTGCCCAGAAAAATATAGAAGAGATCTTTTTTTTTTTCTTAAATGAGAAGAATGTTAAAGTCTCTTTCAACACCAAAAATTCTATAATTTTATTATTTTACCAAATCACTTCTGAGCATACAAATTTATCTTCATTATTCTTGGCTCTTGTAATATAATATAAATGGTGCTCTTTTTTCTTCAGTGATTGCTTGAGATTTTAAAGACACACATATCCTAAAAAAAGTATGAATACCTAAGTTTATGTTGTTAAAGTCCTCCCTGAAGGAAATAACAGAGGTAGATAGTGAGACAAAGCTATCTTTTTATTTTACATGTTTATAACATTTATATATGATAGGTGTGCCGGTTTGTACATATGTCCCCCAGAAAAAAGCCATATTCTTTAATCCAATCTTGTGGGATATTTGGATTAGGTTGTTTCCATGGAGATGTGACTTACCCAACTGTAGGTGATGATTTTGATTAGGTTATTTCCATGGAGGTGTGGCCCCGCCAATTCAGCATGAGGCTTGATTAGTTTAGTGGAGTCCTTTAAAAAGAGCCACCCAGGCCCAGATACTTGCTGATGCTTAGACATTTTGGAGAACACCATTTTGATATGCAACTTGGGAGCAAGGAGATGCCAGCCACATGCCTTCACAGCTGACAGAAGTGTTCCAGACACCAATGGCCTTTCTTCAGTGAAGGTACACGATTGTTGATGTCTTAGTTTGTGCAGTTAGAACTGTAAATTTGTAACCAAATAAACCCCCTTTATAAAAGTCAATCCAGCTGCAGCCTGGAGGCTCCAGGGACAGGGAAATCATGCTCGTATCGCAGAGGTGCTAGCTAGCATGTGTCTGCAGGGTATGTTCATTTGAGACTTCTCCACCGGAAATCACCTGGTATCACTAAGTCTCCACTAAAGCCAGGATTTGCTGCCTGATTTCTTGCCATGTCGAACAAAGTAGAGATGAGTACAACCAATGGTCATCCTGACCAACAGGCCGCACCAAAAGCCCCATCGAAGAAGGAAAAGAAGAAAGTCTCTGAAAAGACAGTTGAGTATCTCTTGGCCAAGTTTAAAGGTGATGGTGTGAAATACAAGGCCAAGCTAATTGGCATTGATGATGTGCCAGATGCAAGAGGAGATAAAATGAGCCAAGATTCTATGATGAAACTAAAGGGAATGGTGGCAGCTGCTCGGTCTCAAGGGCAACACAAACAAAAGCTCTGGGTCAACATTTCACTATCTGGGATAAAATTAATTGATGAGAAAACTGGGGTAATAGAACATGAACATCCAGTGAATAAAATTTCTTTCATTGCTTGTGACGTGACGGACAACCAGGCATTTGGTTATGTATGTGGAGGAGAAGGCCAGCACCAGTTTTTTGCCATAAAAACAGGGCAGCAGGCCAAGCCATTGGTCATTGATCTTAAAGATCTTTTTCAAGTTATCTACAATGTAAAGAAAAAAGAAGAAAAGAAAAAGACTGAAGAAGTCAACAAAGCAGTAGAGAATGGGAGTGAGAACCTCCTGACTCTTGATGACCAAACTACCAAATTGAAATTGGGTATTGACCAGATGGATTTGTTTGGGGACATGTCTACACCTCTTGACCTGAATAGTCCAACATCTTCAGCCAGTGACTTGCTCCCTTCAGACCTCTTTGCTCCTCCCGTCTCAGAATCTCCAGGTCAGATGTCACCTACAGGACAACCTGCAACCCAACAGACCAACCCTCTGGATCTCTTCAAAACAAGTGTTTCTGTCCCAGTAGGGCCCCTTACAGGTCTAGGTGGTGTACCAGTTACACCCCCTCAGACAGGACCATGGAACCCCCCACCATCCTTAGTCTTCAATCAGTCCCCTTCAATGGTCCCAGGAGCTATTGTGGGTGGTCAACCTTCAGGATTTGGTCAGTCACTTATTTTTGGTACAAGACCAGCTGTTCCAGGTTGGAACCAGCCTTCATCCTCTGCAGCCTCAACTTCCCCTCCAGCCCCTGCTGTTTGGGGCCCTTTAGCATGTGTGGCAGCTAATGCTTGGCCCTCAACAACCTCCTTAGGGAATCCTTTTCAGAGTAATGTCTTTCCAGCTCCTGTGCCAGCCCAATCCTCTTCTATGCTCTCTTCTCTTCTGGTTGCTCCTCCTCAGCCACCTCCCAGAACTGCTGCTGCCCAGGACATCTCCAAAGATACCTTCACTGCCTTAGACCCACTAGGGGATAAAGATGTTAAGGAAGTAAAAGAAATGTTTAAGGACTTACAACTGCAGCAGCCACCTGTACCTGCAAGGAAGGGAGAGCAGTCTTCCTCTGAGACTTCCAGTGCTTTCTCCAGTTATTTTCACAGCAAAGTTGACATTCCTCAAGATAATGCAGACCATGATGACTTTGATGCTAATCAATTGTTGAGCAAAATCAATGAACCACCAAAGTCAGCTCCAAGACAAGGTGCCCTGCCAGTTACCAAATCTGCTGACAATGCATTTGAGAGCACTTTCTCTAAAGGTTCTTTTAGTTCTTCACCACAAATCCCTGTGGCTTCTCAACCCACAGCTCCTAAGGTATATATGGATCCTTTTGGAAATCTATTTGCATAACTTCTGAACTTGGTATGCTGTCAAGGACAAAGCTAATAGCCAGATGTGTCCTGACCTCTGCCCTTGTTCCAGCTTTGACATATTATCTGTTGCCTTATTTCTTGCTGCCTCTTGGACCTGTAAAATGCCTTTCACTTCCTGTCTAGGTTAAAGCTAAACTGAGTCTATGGCTTTAAATAAATTCAGAAGCTTAAAAAAAAAAAAAAAGTCAATCCATTTCTGGTATTTTGCATCATGGCAACATTAGCAAACCAGAACAATAGGATTGGAGCATTTATGTCTTCTTATGAATTTATCATTATACCCCCAAGCCAACACCAAAGGTTTTTCTTCTCCTTCCTCTGTTCCATAGTTATATTTCTAATCCATTTTTCTTCTTTTCCCTGTCTTACTGTATTTTCTAGGATTCCCTTACAATGTTGAATAGTAATGGTGATAGCAAGTACCCTTGATCTTGCTCCTGATGGCAAAGAAAGAGCTTTCACCATTAACGTATTTGCTGTAGGTTTTTAGTTTGCTTTTTTAAAACTTTATTTATCAAAAAAATTAAAAAAAAACATTTCAAACAAAACAAAACAAAGGAATAAGAAAAACAACTATCCTAAAATAACTATATTGCTTCCAATATGCTCCTACCATACCCCAAGAAAATTAAAGAACCATAGTTATTCCTGAGCATTCCCATATTATTAAGATAACCCTCAATATCTTATCTGTTCTTATTAGAGTATCAGTCCCCCTTCACTAGTTGCTGTCTGTTCTAGTTGGCTAATGCCGCCAGAATGCAAAACACCAGACATGGATTGGCTTTTATAAAAGGGTGTTTATTTGGTTACACAGTTACAGTCTTAAGGCCATAAAGTGTCCAAGGTAACACGTCAACAATCGGGTACCTTCACTGGAGGATGGCCAATGGTGTCTGGAAAACCTCTGTTAGCTGGGAAGGCACGCGGCTGGCATCTGCTCCAAAGTTCTGGTTTCAAGATGGCTTTCTCCCAGGAAGTTCCTCTCTAGGCTGCAGTTCCTCAAAAATGTAACTCTTGGTTGCACTTGGGATATTTGTCCTCTCTCAGCTTCTCCGGAGCAAGAGTCTGCTTTCAACAGCCGTTTTCAAAATGTTTCTCATCTGCAGCTCCTGTGCTTTCTTCAAAGTGTCCCTCTTGGCTGTAGCTCCTCTTCAAAATGTTGCTCTCAGCTGCACTGAGTTCTCTCTGCCCGTCAGCTCATTTATATGGCTCCAGTGATCAAGGCCCACCCTGAATGGGTGGTGCCATGCCTCCTTGGAACTGTCTCATCAGAGTTATCACCTACAGTTGGGTAAGGCGCATTTCCTTGCAAATCTAATCAGCACCAAAACGTCTGCCCCACAAGACTGCATCAAAGAATATGGCTTTTTCTGGGGAACATAATCCATTCAAATTGGCATGCTGTCTATCTCTATGTCTCCTATATTCTACAATATAAGACACTTGTTTTATGTTTTTCACAAAGTTCACATTTGTGGTATCATACAATATCTCTCCTTTTGTATCTGACTTATTTCACTCAACCTTATGTTCCCAAGGTTCATTCATGTTGTCATATGTTTCACGACCTCGTTCCTTCTCACTGCTGCACAGTATTCCATCGTGTTTATATACCACAGTTTCTTTATCCTCTCATCTGATGTAGGACATTTGGGTTGTTTCCATCTCTTGGCAATTGTGAACAATGCTGCTATGAACATCGGTGTGTAAATAGCTGTGCATATCACTACTTTCAAGTCCTCTGGGTAAATACCAGGAAGTGACATTGCTGGATCGTAGGGTACCTCAATACCTAGTCTTCTGATGAACCACCAAACTGTCTTCAAGAGTGGCTGTACCATTATACATACCCACCAGCAATGAATAAGAGTTCCAATTTCTCTACATCCTCTCCAGCATTTGTAGTTTCATGTTTGCTTAATGGCACCCATTCTTTTTGGTGTGAGATGATACCTCATTGTGGTCTTGATTTGCATCTCGCTAATTATTAGTAAAGATGAACATTTTTTAGGTGTTTTTTAGCCATTTATATTTCCTTTTTGGAGAAATGTCTTTTCATATCTTTTGCCCATTTTATAATTGGGCTCTTTGTACTAATGTCATTGAGTTATAAGATTTCTTTATATATACAAGATATCTGTCTCTTATCAGATGGATAGTTTCCAAATATTTTCTCCCATTGAATTGGCTGTCTCTTTACCTTTTTGACAAATTCCTTTGAGGTACAGAGGCTTTTAATTCTGAGGAGTTCCCATTTATTTATTTTTGTTGTTGTTGTTTGTGTTTTAGGTGTTAGGTCTAAGAAGCGACCTCTTAATACTAGGTCTGGAAGATGTTTCTCTACCTTTAGTTTGCTAAACTTTATCATAAATGTGTATTGAATTTTATCAAAAGCCTTTTATGCATCTATCAAAAGCATCATATGATGTTTCCATGTTAATTTCTGAATGATACAAATAATATTAATTAATTTTTCTAATGTTAAACCAATCTGTAACTCCTGGTATAAACCTAACATGGTCATCATATGTTATCCATTTTATATAATTCTGGATTTGGTTTGCTATTTTTTTAATTAGAGAAGTTGTGGGTTTACAGAATAATCATACATAAAATACAGGATTCCCATATACATACCCTATTATAAACATCTTGCATTGGAATGATACATTTGTTAAAATTGATGAAAGTACATTTTGATAACTGTACTATTAAGCATAGTCCATGATTTAACTTAGGGTTCACTGTTTTTAAATTTTTTATTCTAGTACCATATATAAAATCTAATATTTCCCATTTTAACCACATTCAGAGATATATTTCACTGCTAATTATGTTCACAGTGTTGTGCTACCATTGCCACCATCCATTACCCAAATATTTCCATGGTCCCAAGTAGGAACTGTACATTTTAAGCCTTACGTTCCCATTCCTTATAGGTAATAGGGCTAATGGTTTTATGTATATGTAGATAGATAGATATAGATAGATAGATAGATATAGATGATATAGATATAGATATAGGTACAGATATAGGTATAGGTATAGGTATAGATATAGATATATAGTGTTTTTGGCTCCAGTTTCATGAGTGACATTGCCTGATTATTTTTTCTTTCTTGACTGTCTTTATTGGGTATAGTATTGAGGTTATATCAGCATCACAAAATAGAATTGAGGAATCTCTTCCTTTTTATAAAAGAGTTTATGGGGGATAAAAATAATGTCCTCTACCCTTTTTAGGTTCTAATGAATTGGGGTAGCTGGTGGTAGATACCTGAAACTATCAAACTACAACCCAGAACCCATGAATCTTGAAGACAATTGTATAAAAATGTAGCTTATGAGGGGTGACAATGGGATTGGGAAAGCCATAAGGACCACACTCCACTTTGTCTAGTTTATGGATGGATGAGTAGAAAAATAGGGGAAGGAAACAAACAAACAGACAAAGGTACCCAGTGTTCTTTTTTACTTCAATTGCTCTTTTTCACTCTAATTATTACTCTTGTTATTCTTGTGTGTGTGCTAATGAAGGTGTTGGGGATTGATTTAGGTGATGAATGTACAACAATGTAATGGTACTGTGAACAATCAAGTGTACGATTTGTTTTGTATGACTGCGTGGTATGTGAATATATCTCAGTAAAATAAATATTAAAAAAAAAAAACCACATCAGGGTTTTAACAGGGGGATTTTATTCATGCTAAAAAAAAATGAATATAAAAAAAAGTCCTCTATGAATGTTTAGTGAAAATTACTGGTAAGGCCATGTGCGTCTAGAATTTTTAATAGGAAAATCCAGTTCCTTCAATGCTTATAGAACTTTTCAGATGTTCTATTCTTCTTCTTTTTTTCTAATACATTTTTTATTGTGAAATTTAACATTTCACAACATAACAGTGATAACTTTCAAAGTACAATTTAACAAGTAGTTAGAGAGCAAATTTCAAAGAATGTTATGGGTTACAGTTCCACAAGTTCAGTTATTTCCTTATTGTGAAATATAACATATATACAGAAAGGTGATAACTTTCAAAGTATGATTTAACAAATAGTTATATAGGTAATTGCAAAGAATGTTATGGGTTATAGTTCCACAGTTTCAGTTATTTCCTTTTTGAGAAATATAAGATATATAGAATGGTGGTAATTTTCAAGGTACAATTTAACGAGTAGCTATAGAGCAAATTTCAAAGAATGTTATGGGTTATATTTCCACTGTTTCAGTTATTTCCTTCTGGCTATGCTAATACCCTAGCATCTAAAAAATATGTATATATATTTTTATACAAAAATTCAGTATTTGTAATCCTTTCTTAAATCTTGTCTGTTGCTACACCTTCCTCTCATTTAATCACTTTCTTGATCTTCAAGGATGTCTACTGATGTATAGGGATGTCAGTGACTACCCCAACTTGTTCATATTGAAAAGGAGTGTCAATATTCTGGGGAAGGGGGATACATCTGGTTGATGTTCTTGGAGAGGCTATTGCCTCTGAGTTTTGGTTATCTGGCATGGGAACACTCTGGGGGATTTAAGTTTCTAAAAAGTAGTGAGTGAAACTTTTATGGAATCTCAGAAAGGGATCTGGGTATTTTGGGACTACTGTTGGTTAGGGCTTGGAGTACTGAGGCCATTTGGGATGTCTAGCTGGAGTTTGCATAAGAATAACCTCCATGATAGCCTCTCAACTCTGTTTGAGATCTCTCAGCCACTGTAACCTTATATCATTACCTTTCTTTTCCCCCTTTTGGTCAAGAACACATTTTCAATCCCTTGATGCCAGGGCCAGGCTCATTTCTGGGAGTCACATCCCACATTGCCAGGGAGAATCACTGTGTCCCATATAGTGGAGAGGGTAATGAATTTATTTGCCGAGTTGGGCTTAGAGAGAGAAAGGCCACATTTGAGCAACAAAAGAGGTTTCCTGGAGGTGCCTCTTAGACATAATTATAAGTTTCACATGAGTAAGCCTCAAGATCAAGGGCTTGACTTATTAAGCAGAGGATTCCTAATTTCATAGCATATATTCTGTCCAAGATAAACAGTTTCTCACATTATATTCACTTAGTTTTATAATCATCATCACTCTCAATTTTCAACAATTATCATCACTCAAAAATACCCCAAAGTTCTTATGAGTACCCAATTTTTCATCCCTAGTGGTAGTGTAGTACTGGTAAGGTATTCCTATTAAATATAGTCTGTAATATGCAATGGGTAGTGTTCTAGTTTGCTTATGCTGCAGAATGCAAAACACCAGAGATGGATAGGCTTTTATAAAACGGGGGTTTATTTCACTACACAGTTACAGTCTTAAGGCCACAAAAAGTCCAAGGTAACACCTCAACAATCGGGTACCTTCACTGGAGGATGGCCAATGGCATCCAGAAAACCTCTGCTAGCTAGGAAGGCAGCTGGCTTCTGCTCCAAAGCTCCGGCCTCAAAACGGCTTTCTCCCAGGACATTCCTCTCCAGAAAGCTTGCTCCTCCTCAAAACGCCACTCACAGCTGCACTCACTTCCCTCTCTTTGAGTCAGCTCATTTATATAGCCCCACTTATCAAGGCCCACCCTGAATGGGCGGGGCCATGCCTCCATGGGAACATCTCATCAAAATCATCTCCCACAGCTGGGTGGGGCACATTCCAAGCAAATCCAGCCAGCACCAAAAACATCTGCCCGACACAAGACCACAAAGATAATGGCATTTGGGGGACACAATACATTCAAACTGGCACAGGTAGTTTTTTCCATATACCACTCTGTTGTTAACTCTTCGTACCAGTGTCATATCTTAGAAGTATATCATGCAAACACTAATTTATATTTGTAGTGCTGATCTGTGGGATACATGCCTTTAAACAACCACTTTTGATCGTGTTTGCCTTCAATACAGCACTGATACTTATAATCCCATTAACGAACCATAATCACCCCTGTCTATTGCCATAGCTTTAAGTTCACCCTCATTAACATGTCTATACATATTAGCTATCATTCCCCCTTCACTAGCTTCTGTATATCTCTAGGTCCCTCTGCCAGTCTGAATGTATTATATTCCCCAAAATGCCATTATCTTTGATGTAATCTTGTGTGGGCAGATGTATCAGTGTTAGATTGTACTTCTTTGAGTGTTTCCATGAAGATGCGCCCCACCCAACTGTGGGTTATGACTTTGATTGGATGGTTTCCTTGGAGGTGTGGCCCCACCCTTTCAGCATGGCCCTTGATGAATTTACTGGAGTACTTTAAAAAGAGCCACACAAGCAAGGATCTAAGATGGCAGCATAGAGAGGAGTGGAAGCTAAGTAGTCCCCCTGGAACAACTAAAAAAAACCAGAAACAACTACTAAATAATCCAGAATAACTGCAGGGGGACAAATGTGACTGTCCACTCATCATACACTAACCTGAATTGGGAGGAATGCCCGAGATCACAGCATAAAATCTGTAAGTAAAAACTGCGGATCCAAATTGGGAGACCCCTCCCCCACAGCCTGAGCTACAAAGCCTCGTGATGCCAGAGAGAATCTTTCTCCCAACAAGCGAATATAGCTCAGCTGAGCTCCAACTGAGGTTTTAATCATGTGAGTGTGAACTGCTCACTATGAGGTACGAATCCCCAACAAGTAGAGGCTTTAGGTGATGACTGACCTTGGAGAGCTGGAGGGTCACCTGGGACTAGCTCTGTTCCTTTTTTGAGTCAGTGGAGAAAGCCTCAGCCATTTTCAGTTCCCAGTTCTGTGACCCAGACAAGGGTATAGCACAGGCAGAGAGAGACCCATTGAAATGCTAATGCCCTCCCCCTAAGGTGTCTATGTTCTCTAAGAGGAAAGGGGTGGTGCCCAGCTCTACCTGCCTTTCATTCGGAACTTACACCAGTCAAGAATTGTGGGCTAATCCGTGCATCAGACAGAGAGCGCCCCCGCACGGCCCAGCGGCCCAGGGCTTCCCTTGAGGGATGACGCACACTAGTGACATAGCACAGTCTTCCCTCAGCAGAGGTCCTGGAAGAACACAGCTGAGAAGGGGGGCCCACTCAGAAAACCCAGGGACACTACGTCCATGCTGGTGATTTGTGGGTCAGCGACAGAGAAAATCTGGGACAAAACTGAAATGAAGGCTTAGACTCTTGCAACAGCCTTTACTCTCCAGGAACACCTGGGAGGTTTGAATATTGAAGCTGCCCTGCCTCCCTGACCACCCAGACACACGCACCACGTTCAGGGTGGACAGCTCCAACAACAAACCCAAACTGAGTTCATCAACTGAACCCCACAAAAATCATTTGCCCACACAGCACAGAGACAGATTTGGGGGGAACTGACTTGAAGGGTATCGGTGACTCACAGATGCCATCTGCTGGTTAGTTGGAGAAAGTGTATGCCACCAACTTGTATTTCTGAAAAATTAGATTGGTATTTTTTTTACAACTTGAAAGAACCCTATCAAGCAAAGCAAATGCCAAGAGGCGAAAAGCAACAGAAAATCTTAATGCACATGATAAAACCAGACGATATGGAGAACCCGATCCCAAATACCCAAATCAAAATATCAGAAGAGAAACAGTACTTGGCACAATTAATCAAACAATTACAATAGAGGAACAAAAACATGGCACAGGATATGAAAGACATGAAGAAGACCATGGAACAGGAAAAAAAGGGACATAAAGAAGACCCTAGAAGAGCATAAAAAAGAAATTGCAAGAGTAAATTAAAAAATAGAAGATCTTATGGAAATAAAAGAAATTGTTGGCCAACTTAAAAAGACTCATAATTCAAGATTAGAGGAAGCTGAACAATGACTCAGTGTCCTGGAGGTCCACAGAACAGCAAATGAAAGAACAAAAGAAAGAATGGAGAAAAAAATTGAAAAAATCAAAAAGGATCTCAGGGGTACGATAGATAAAATAAAACTTCCATATGTAAGACTCATGGGTGTCCCAGAAGGGGAAGAGAAGGATAAAGGTCTAGAAAGAGTTTTCAAAGAGATTGTTGGGGAAAACTTCCCAAACCTTATACACAATATAAATACACAAAGCATAAATGCCCAGCGAACTCCAAATAGAATAAATCCAAATAAACCCACTCCGAGACATATTCTGATCAGACTCTCAAATACTGAAGAGAAGGAGCAAGTTCTGAAAGCAGCAAGAGAAAAGCAATTCACTACATACAAAGGAAACAACATAAGACTAAGTAGTGACTACTCAGCGGCCACCATGGAGGCGAGAAGGCAGTGGCATGACATATTTAAAATTCTCAGAAAAATTTCCAACCAAGAATACTTTATCCAGCAAAACTCTCCTTCAAATTTGAGGGAGAGCTTAAATTTTTCACAGACAAACAAATGCTGAGACAGTTTGCCAATAAAAGACCTGCCCTACTTCAGATACTAAAGGGAGCCCTACCAACAGAGAAACAAAGAAAGGAGAGAGAGATATAGAGAATTTTAACAGACATATATAGAACCTTACATCCCAAATCACCAGGACACTCATTTTTCTCTAGTGATCATGGATCTTTCTCCAGAATGGACCATATGCTGGGACAAAAAACAAGCCTCAATAAATTAAAAAAAAACAACAACAAAAAAACAATTGAACATATTCAGAGCACAATCTCTGACCACAATGGAATACAAATAGAAGTCAATAATTTTTGAATTGTAACTCCATTGTTTACTTCCTACATGATATAAAATACACAAACTCTAATGACAAATCAGTTGTTTTGAACTCAATGTAAAATATGTAATTTTTGACAAGAAGTATATAAAGGCGGGATAATGAAGGAGTATAGGTACATAGTTTATGTGTCCTATTGAAATTAAGTTGGTATCAAAGAAAAACAAGATTGTTATGGATTTAAAAGTTTAATTTTAATCCCCACAGTAAACACAGAAATTATCAGAGAAAATGACCATAGAGATCAAAAGTAGAGTATAGGTTAAGAGAAATGGGGGAAGGGGCAATGGGGAGTTAAGAAATGAGTGTAGGGTTGCTGTTTGAGATGAAGGGAAATTTCTAATAATGGATGGTGGGAAGGTGATAGCATTACAACATTCTAAATGTGATTAATCCCACTAATGGAAGGCTAGGGAGGGGGTGGAATGGGAAGATTTAGCCTATATATATGTTTCCACAATTGAGGGGAAAAAAAAAAAAAAGACAGTCTCAATAGATGACAATTGAATGCCAAGGATGACCCTGGATGGGATCTGAGGATGGAAGACAGGAGGCTCAAAGGGACACAGTTGAGTCATAAGGAAAAGGAAAAATAGAATGTAAGCTTTGTATCATTGTTGAATCTCTTGTACTTCTTAGCTGTGCTTAATGGGATTGCATAAAAGAATGTTCTTGTTCATGGGAATTGTATATGTGAATTACAGTGTTGGTTCAAGGATGTGTGCAGCTAGCTCTCATATGTTCAGAAGACAGAGCATGTTAAAGTTAGTGGATCGGGGTATCGGGGGAGGGGGGTCAGGGAATGCTGGAATTCTGTGTATGGGGTTTGTATTGTTTTTGCAACTGTTCCTATAACTTTGAATTTATTTCAAAATAAATTTAAAAATAAAAAGATCATTCAGCACAAACTGCCTCAAGTTTTCTCATCCCTAATAATAGTATCTCTTACAATACTATAACAGTTAGAATTATAATTTCTCTTCTTGACATTTTTACAGCCATTTTCTTCCTTTCTTTTTCTTTTTCTTTTTTTTTTTTTTTTTTTTTGATAAAGAGCCACACAGGCTCAGAGCTTGCTACAGCCAAGAGGAACACTTTGAAGAATGCACAGGAGCTGAGAGTAGTTGCAGATGAGAGACAGTTTGAAGACAGCCATTGAAAGCAGACTCTTCCTCCAGAGAAGTTAAGAGAGGACAAACACCCCAAGAGCAACTAAGAGTGACATTTTTGAGGAATTGCAGCCTAGAGAGGAACTTCCTGGGAGAAAGCTATTTTGAAACCAGAACTTTGGAGCAGACGCCAGCCACGTGTCTTCCCAGCTGACAGAGGTTTTCCAGATACCATTCGCCATCCCCCAGTGAAGGTACCTGATTGCTGATGTGTTATCTTGGACACTTTATGGCCTTAAGACTGTAACTGTGTAATCAAATAAACCCCCTTTTATAAAAGCCAATCCATCTCTGTTGTTTTGCATTCTGGCAGCATTAGCAAACTAGAACAGTCTCCTATATTCTACATTATAAGACACCGATTTTACATTGTTTAAGGAGTTCATATTAGTAGTAACATACAATATCTCTCCTTTTGTGTCTGACTGATTTCACTCAGTATTATGTCTTCAAGTTTCATCCATGTTGTTGTATGTTTCATGACCTTGTTCCTTCTTTCTGCTGCATAATATTCCATCATATCTGTGTACCACATTTTGTTTACCCACTCATCTGTTGAAGGACACTTGGATTGTTTCCATCTCTTGACAATTGTGAAAAATGCCACTATGAACATCGGTGTGCAAAGGTCTGTTCTGACTGCTTTCAGATCTTCTGGGTATATACTAAGAAGTGGAATTGCCAGATCGTGGGGTGATTCGATATCTGGTTTTCTGAGGAACTGCCAAACTGTTGTCCACAGCAGCTGTACCATTACGCATACCCACCAGCAATGAATAAGACTTCCAATTTCTCAACATTCTCTCCATCATTTGTAGTTTCCTGTTTGCTTAATGGGAGCCATTCTTATTGGTGTGAGAAGATGATACCTCATTGTGGTTTTGATTTGCATTTCCCTAACAGTTAGTGAAGCTGAACATTCTTTCATGTGTTTTTTAACCATTTGTATTTCCTCTTTGGAAAAAATGTCTTTGTATATCTTTTGCCCTTTTTATAATTGGGCTATTTGTACTATTGTCATTGAGTTGTAGGATTTCTTTATATATGCAAGATAGCAGTCTTTTATCAGATGTATGGCTTCCAAATATTTTCTCCCATTGAGTGGTTTCCTCTACCTTTCTGACAAAGTCCTTTGAGGTACAGAAGCTTTTGATTTTGAGGAGTTCCCATTTATCTATTTTTTCTTTTGTTGCTTGTGCTTTAGGTGTAAGGTCTAAGACACCACCTGCTAATACTAGGTCTTGAAGATGCTTCCCTACATTATCTTCTAGGAGTTCTATAGTACTATCTCTTACACTGAGGTATTTGATCCACTTTGAGTTAATTTCTATGTAGGATCTTCTTCTATATGAGGTAGCAGTCCTCTTTCATTCCTTCATTCTTTGGGATATGGATAGCCAGTTCCCCCAGCCCCATTTGTTGAAGAGACTGTTTTGTCCCAGTTCAGTGGATTTGGGGGCCTTATCAAAAATCAGTCAACTATAGATCTAAGGATCTATTTCTGAACTCTCGATTTGATTCCATTGATCAATATGTCTTAGCTTTGTGCTAGTACCATACTGTTTTGACTACCATGACTGTATAGCAGTCTTTAATGTCAGGAAGTGTAAGTCCTCTCACTTTGTTTTTCATTTTTAGAATGTTTTTAACAATTCAAGGCCCATTTCCCTTCCAAATAAACTTGACAACTAGCTTTTCTGAGTCTGAAAAGTAGGTTGTTCGAATTTTTATTGGAATTGTTTGAATCTGTAGATCAGTTTGGGTAGGATTGACATCTTAACAGTGTTTAACCTTCTAATCCATGAACATGGAATATCTTTCCCCTATTTAGATCCTTTTTTATTTCTTTTAGTAAAGTTTTGTAATCTTCTGTGGAGAGGTCTTTTTCATCCGTGGTTAAGTTTATCCCTAGCTACTTCATTTTTTTAGTTGCAATTGTGGATGGAATTTTTTTCTTGAATGTCTCATCAGTTAGGTCATTTCTAGTGTATAGGAATATTACTGACTTTTGCACATTAGTCTTGTATCCTGCCACTTTGCTGAATTTGTTTTTTAGCTCAAGTAGCTTTGTCCTCAATTTCTCTGGATTTTCCAAGTATAAGATCATATCATCTGCAAATAATGACAGTTTCACTTCTTCTTTTCCAACTTGGATGCCTTTTATTTCTTTGTCTTGCCAGATTGCTCTAGCTAGAACTTCTAGCACAATGTTGAATAATAATGGCGACAGTGGGCATCCTTGTCCCATTCCTGATCTTAGGGGGAAGGCTTTCAGTCTCTCAACATTGAGTACTATGCTGACTATGGGTTTTTCATATATGCCCTTTATCATATTGAGGAAGTTTCCTTCAAGTCCTACATTTTGTAATGATTTTATCAAACAAGGATGCTGAATTTTGTTGAATGCTATTTCAGCATCTATTGAGTGGATAATTTGATTTTTCTCTTTCGATTGGTTAATGTGTTGTATTAAGTTGATTAATTTTCTTATGTTGACCACCTTTGCATGCCTGGAATGAACCCCACTTGGTTATGGTGTATGGTTCTTTTAATGTGTCTTTGAATTAGATTTATAAATATTTTGTTGAGAATTTTTGCATCTATATTCATTAGGGAGATTGGCCTGTAGCTTTCCTTTCTTGTAGTATCATTTGGTTTCAGTATTAGAGTGATACTAGCTTCATAAAATGAGTTAGGTAGTGTTCCTTTTTCTTCAATTTTTTGAAAGAATTTGAGCAGGAATGGTGTGAGTTCTTTTTGGAAAGTTTGGTAATATTCCCCTGTGAAGCCATCTGGCCCTGGGCTTTTATTTGTAGGAGGCTTTTTGATGACTGCTTGTATTTCTTTACTTGTGATTGATTGGTTTGTTGAGGTCTTCTATTTTTTCTTGGGTCAGTCTAGGCTGTTCATGTATTTCAGGAAATTATCCATTTCCTCTAAATTGTCTAATGCTTTGGCATACAATTGTTCATAGTATCCTCTTAAGACTTTTAAAATTTCTTTGGAATCCACAGTAATGTCCCCCCTCTAGTTTCTGGTTTTGTTTGTTTGGGTCTTCTCTCTTTTTGACTGTCAGTCTAGCTAAGGGTTTGTCAATCTTGTTGATCTTCTCTCAAAGAACCAATTTTTAGTTTTTTTTATGCTCTCTATTTTTTTTTTTTTGTTCTGTTTTGTTTTGTTTTTCTGTTCTCCATATCATTTATTTCTGCTTTAATCCTTGTTGAATTATAGTGGTGACAGCTATTTCTCTTCTACTTGAGGATCATGCTCTAGCTTCTTCAGTTGTTCTAGGTCTTTAATTTTAGCTCTTTCTTCCTTTTTAATGTATGCATTTAGAGCTATAGACTTCCCCCTCAGCACCGCCTTTACTGCATCCCATTGGTTTTGATATGTTGTGTTCTCGTTTTCATTTGTCTCTAGATATTTAGCAATTTCTCTTGCAATTTCTTCTTTGACACACTGATTGTTTAGGAGTGTGTTGTTTAACCTTCAGATATTTGTGAATGTTCTGGTTCTTTGGTGGTTATTGACTTCTAGTTGCATTCCATTATGGTCACAGAATGTGCTATGAAAAATTTCAATCTTTTTAAATTTATTGAGGCTTGTTTTGTGCTCCAGCATATGATTTATCCTGGAGAATATTCCATGAGTGCTAGAGAAGACTGTATATCCTGGTAATTTGGGATGTAACACTCTCTCTACATATATTAAGTATAATTAATTTATCACATTGTTTATGTTCTCAATTTCCTTATTGGTCCTCTGTCTGGTTGTTCTATCTATAGGAGAGAGTGGTGTATTTAAGTCTCCTGCTATTATTGTAGATATATCTATTGTCTCTTCAATTTTGCCAATGTTTGTCCATGTACTTTGGAGCACCTTGATTGGGTGCATAAACATTTATGATTATTATTTCTTCTTGGTGAATTGTTCCTTTTATTAATATATAGTGTCCTTCTTTGTCTCTTATGACATCATTGCATTTAAAGTCTATGTATTAGTTAGGGTTCTCTAGGGAAAGAGAACCAACAAGAGATCTGTAAATATAAGATTTTATAAGAGTGTCTAATGCAAATGTGGGGATGCATACATCCAAATTCCATAGGGCAGGATACACAAGTCCAAATTCAGTGGGGCAGGCACGAACTGGCAACTCTGACGAAGGTGTTTGATGAACTCCTCAGGAAACGCTTCACTGGCTAGCCAAAGAAGAAGTGAAGGTCCTCTCTCTTTCTCCCTTAAAAGTCTTCAACTGATTGGATTAAATCCAGCTGATTGAATTCTCTCATTGTGAAAGATATATCATTTGTTGATGTAATCAGCCACAGTTGCAGTCAATTGACTGATGATTTAATAAACCAACTTTCTGGTTTATAACCAGCCACAAATGTCCCTGCAGTAATGGTTAGGCCAGTGCTTGTTTGACCAGATGCCTGGACACTATCACCTGGCCAAGTTGACACATGAACCTAACCATCAGTCTAAAAAAAGCCATATCCTTTAATGCAATCTTGTGGGGGCAGACTTATTAGTCTTTTGATGAGGCTGTTTGTTTCCATGGAGATGTGACCCACCCAGATGTAGGTGAGACCTTTTGATTAGATCATTTCCATGGAAGTGTGACCCCACTTATCCAGTAATTAGTCTACTGGAGTACTTTAAGGGAGCTCATGGAGAGAAGGAGCACAGAGAAGCTGGGAGAGACATTTTGGAGAGAAGCTAAGATATGTAATCCAGGGTTTGCCCCCAGGCGAAGCTCATAGTTGATGCTCAGATGCTTGGAGATGCAGACAGAAAGATGTTTGGAGATGCTAAGCTAAGAGATGAAGCCCATAGTTTGCCCCAGAGAAGCTAAAAGAGGACCCCCAGATGCTCAGAAAGAAACATCTTGGGAGAAAAAGCAAGGGTGCACAGAGGCTGAGAGAGACATATTGGAGAAAGCCATTTTGAAACTAAAACCTAGGAGCAAAGGACCAGCAGACACAAGTCACATGCCTTCCCAGCTGACGGAGGTGGTCTGGATGCCATTGGCTGAACCTCAGTGAAGGTATCTTATTGATGCCTTAGTGTGGACAATTTTATGGCCTTAGAAATGTAAATTTGTAACCTAAAAAATCCTCTTTATGAAGACCAATTCATTTCTGGTATTTTGCATAAAGTCAGCTCTAACAAACCAGAAAAAGTATCTTTTATTTCCATAAGACCTGCTATTTTTTAATTTACTCTTTCAAATTCTTCTTTATGCCCTTCTAGAGTCTTCTTGATGTTCTTTATGTCCTTAGCCAACTCACTGAAGTTGTATAAAAGATTCGTGTGTACTTCTTTTATTAATTGCTCCAAGTTCTGTTTCTCCTCCGGCTTTTTGATTTGCTTGTTTGGCTCAACCATATCTTCGTGTTTCTGCATGTGCTTTGTGATTTTCTATTGCTGGCTTTGGGACATTTCCTTATCTTGGTAAGTTTATTTTGGGATATGCAGGATTATTTGAACATTCATCTATAATTTGGCAGAGCTACAGCTTACTGGAGTGCACTTTCCCTGTCCTCCCAGCAGATAGCACTCTTATGCCACCTCTAACTCTCAAGCCAGCTCTCCCCCAACTTCACCTGTGCACTGGGTGGGTTCCAAACTGGGTGGAAATCCAATCAATGCACAGTTCTCTGTATGCACTGGGGACTACCAGCCCTGTGGGTGAGGGGTGGGCTCTGCGCAGTTCAGCAGGGAGTCCACTCTAGGACACAGTGTGTCTAGCAGTTCCCAGGTTTCCGAGTGGACCACTCGCATGCTGCGGGGCCACATGTCTCACCCTCAGTGCAAATGCACCCACGACCATGTCTGCTGTGTGCCCATGAGCCTCTGGGGTTGGAGAGGGGCTCCTGGCACTTCTGTGTGTCACCCCTACCAATTCCCACCTCCTGGCTGTGCATGCCACTGGCTTCTGTGGAGGAAGAGTAAATGTGGTCAACACATGTCCACTGAATCCCGAGTTCCCTCAGAGGAGCTCCCAGCCACAGGGCTAAGAAGGGTTATCTCCCCAACCAACTGCCGAGATGGGTGAACAGGACTTGGGAGGGTGGGGCTGAGAAGAAGGTGGTCTCCCCAATGTGTGGATATGTTGGAGCACTCACCCCAGCATTTGGAGAGAAAAGGAATGCTGTGTAAGCCTTTGGGAAGGGTGGCATAGCTACTCTCTCAAGCCTTGAGGATAAAACATCATTATATAAATGACTCTCAGACTTTGAAATCTAATGGAGTTTGCCCTGCAGGTTTTAGGAACTGTTTTGGTCCCATGAACCTGTTTTCCTTTCATTTTCTTCCTATGGCAATGGGAATGTTTTTCCTATGATGGTCCCTGCTTTGTATATTGGCAGCAGATAACTTGTTCTAGATTTCACAGGTCCACAGCTAGAGGGGAATTTTGCCTTAAGACAGATCATGCCTGTAACTGATTTTCATAAGATCTTGTACTTCCATATTGTTACTGAAATGATTCAAGTTTTTGTGATATTGTGATGGGATGAATGTATTTTGTATTTGGAAAGAATATGTCTTTTTGTGGTCCAGGAGGTGGAATGTACCAGTTTGAATATATTATGTCCCCCCAAAAGCCATATTCTTTAAAACAATTTCATGAGGGCAGACATTAATCTTTTGATTGTTTCCATGGAGATGTGATTCAATCAACAGTGGGTCAGAACTTTGATTGAATTATCTCCATGGAGATGTGGGCCCTGCCCATTCAGAGTGGGTCTTAGTTAAATCAACTGGAGTCCTCTAAGAGAGAGTCATTTGGAGAAGGCCATTGAAAAGCTGATGCTTGAAGATGTGGACAGAAGGATGTTTAGAGATACCAAGCTAAGAGATGCTAGCCAAGAGTTTGCTTCGGAGAAATTAAGAGAGGACTGCAAGATGGTTAGATGCACAGGAGCTGAAGAGGCTAAGAGAGATAAGCCCAGAAACATTTTGGAGAACGCCATTTTGAAACACAACGCCACTTTGAAATACAACCTGGGAATAGCAGACGCCAGCCATGTGCCTTCCCAGCTAACAGAGATGTTCCAGACACCATCAGCCATCTTGTTAATGCCTTAGTTTGGACACTTTTATGGCCTTAGAACTGTAAATTTGTAACCAAGTAAATCCCCTTTATAAAAGCCAATCCATTTCTGGTACTTTGCATAATGGCAGCATTAGCAAACTGGAACACTTTCTGTCTTTAATAATGGTTTGCCTTAAAATCTATCTTGTCTGACATTACTATAGACACATCTATTTCTTTTGGTTAATATTTACACGTTAAATATCTTCCATTCTTTTACTTTTGATATTTCTATATTTTATGTCCAAGACAGCAATGTTCCTTGCAAACCCCTGGGTTGTAGTGGGTGGGCTTATTTATAATTCACTTTTCCCCTGATGGCAAAACATTGCAAGGTCTCAGCTTTCTCTTAGGGTCTTCTATTAGACTTCCCCCTTCGGCAGACTTTGCGCTTTGTCTCCTGCCCCCAAGTCCTACAAAGCCACACAAACTAAAGCTCAAGTCACCTGTTAAGGGGTGAATCATGTCCCCTATAAAGACAAGTTCCCCCACAAGTCCTAACTCCTGATCCTGTGGATGGGAACTCATTTGTAAATTAGATCTTCAAGGATCCTATTGGTTAAGGTGAGGCCAAACTGAATCAGGCCGGGCTTTAACCCAATATGACTGGAGTCCTTACAAGCAGAGGGAATCTGGACACAGTAGGCATTGGCGGAGGAGACGAAAGGAGGCAAATGGCCTGTGAAGGAGGGAGAGATTGAGCTATGCTGGCAAGCCACCAACAGAACTCCTGAAACCTTGGAGAGAGCACGATTCTGCCAAAACCTTGATTTTGGACTTCTGGTCTTCAAAACTGCACAATAAATATCTATTGTTCTAAAGCCAACTACTCTATTGGCTCTGTTACAGCTGGGCATATAAAGTGAGACACCATCATAAATTAATCTGTGGTCAGAACATTCCTCATCTTTTCTTGCCATCCTGTGGAGGAAGTTTTCCCTTTTGGACTATACATGCAGTATTTGGACTGTACTTAGAATATATTCTAAGGTCATACAGAATTGCAAAGAAATTTTCACCCTTGTTCAATTATCTTTTTGTTAGTAGCAATATTGGTATTGTAGTTTTGAAATCATATACATATACAATATATGTCTATTGCGGGTTAAGCAAATTAGCAATTACAGCAATAAAAGTTATTCTTAGGATCAGACACCCAGGGTAGTGAATCTCCCTGGCAACGTGGAATATGACTCCTGAGGAGGAATGTAGACCCGGCATCGTGGGACGGAGAACATCTTCTTGACCAAAAGGGGGATGTGAATGGAAATGAAATAAACTTCAGTGACAGAGAGATTCCAAAAGGAGCCAAGAAGGTCACTGTGGTGGGCACTCTCACACACAATATAGACAACCCTTTTTAGGTTCTAATCAGTTGGGGTAGCTGGTGGCGGATACCTGAAACTATCAAACTACAACCCAGAACCCATGAATCCTGAAGACAATTGTATAAAAATGTGGCTTATGAGGGGGGACAGTGGGATTGGGGGGGGGCCATGGGGATCACACTCCCCTTTGTCTAGTTTATGGATGAATGAGTTGAAATGTGGGGGAAGGAAACAAACAAACAAACAGACAAGGGCACCCAGTGTTCTTTTTTACTTCAGTTGCTCTTTCTCACTTTAATTATTATTCTGGTTAATTTTGTGTGTGTGGTAATGAGGGTGTCAGGGAATGATTTTGGTGATGAATGTACGACTATGTAATGGTACTGTGAACAATCAAATGTACGATTTGTTTTGTATGACTGCGTGGTATGTGAATATATCTCAATCAAATGAATATTAGAAAAAAAAAGACTTCATTAAGCTACAGAACAGAATGTAAATGTTTTCAACCTTGTCAGTATGAAAGGCACCATCGCCAGAAGTTAGGAGATGGAATGGGCAAGGTCAAAAGGCCAAAGGAGAAGCTGAGAGAAGGGTAGGATTTCAATTTTGAGTCCCATGATAAGACTAGAAACCTCCTCTGAATATATTCCAGTTCGCCAACTCATTTTTAAAGTTTTACTGGCATGTAATTCACATACCGTAAAATTCACCAATTACATTTTTAATCAGGTATTTGTCTTTTTATTATCGAGTTGTAAGTGTTCTTTATATACTCTAGAAACAAGTTCCTTATCAGATATATTATTTACAAATATTTTCTCCCATTTTGTGGGTTTTTCCTTCACTTTCTTGATGATATCTGGGAAGAATAAAAGTTTTTAATTTTGATGAAAAAAAAAAAGTTAGGAGTCAAGATTTTTAGTGTGACAGAAAAGATGTACAAATATAAAAGTAAAGAAGGTAAGTCAAAACCCAAGTGGGGTTTGTTCTCTAACTGCTTGTTAAATTGCACTTGGAAAGTTACCACTTTTATGTTAAATATGTTATATTCCACAATAAAAAAAAATAACATAGCCTTTTCTGGGGTACATAATAGCTTCCAATCAGCACACACACACAATGGAATATTATTTGGCCATTACAAAAATTGAAGTTATGAGACCTGCTGCAACATGGAAGAAACTTGAAAACATTATGCTCAGTGAACTAAGCAAGACACTTAAGGACAGAAATTGTATGGTTTCACTTTTAAGATATGATTAGAAATAGCAAATTTGCAGAGACAGAAAACAAATTAGAAGTTACCAGGGGAGGGGAAAGTGTTTGTTTGTAAAAAAAAAATTTTTTTTAAAGAAATTAAGAGAAGCCTGTATCCAATCTGTGTTTGATCATGTGAGAACACAGCTCAGAACTCTGGCTGTAACCCATCTGAACTTAACTTGTCGTCATGACTGTAATCCCCGCTTGTCCTTCCTGTGCCAGGTTGGTTTTACTAATTCACCATCATTTAGTCATTTGCTAACACAGCTAAGAATTAGTATGAGGTGTTAGCTACAATGTCTTCAATTGCAAAGAATAACAACAAGTTCTCCAGTTGGCTTCAACATAAGGGAATTACTTATCACACACAAGAAGAAGTCCAGAGGTAAGGCAGGCTCCAGACTCAGTACACTGTGGCAGCGGTCTTGTTTTTCTGTGTCTCTGCTGCCTTCAGTTGTTGACTGAGCCTCAATCCTAAGGATAGATGCAAGATGGCAGCAGCAGATCCAGGTGGCACACCCAGAAATAACCACTTCCATAAGAAGAGACCTTTCTCCTTCTAGGGAGTCTTTTTAGGAATAAGAAAACCTTTCTCTGAGGTCCCCACTCCCAGCAGTCTACCCTTCATGTCTCAGTAGTCATAATTAGTTCACATGCCTATCTAAACCAACCACCAGCAAGGAGAGTGAGATCCATGACTGATTTAGACTGTTTGGACATAATGAATGCCAGAGGATCAACCACATATTGTCCACTCTCTTTATAACTGACAAGACCATACAATGACAATGGCCAGAGACAGGTGCAGTATCTCATTGTGGATCAGAGCATTCTCGTTGGCCACAGCAATGCTCATCCCATGTTGTCAGCCATCAGAGCTTGGAGATTATCACCAAGTATGCTGTGGACCCAGGCACAGCTGCCTCACTGCCCTGTAACGCAACCTCAGTGTCCTGCCCCATTTGACAGCTGGGGCTTGGTACTTTAACATTTACTGGTGATGTTGACAGCCTTTTACTAATACTCCAATTGTTTTCCTAGTGACATCACCTTGGCACTTACATCTTGTTTCCACAACAGCATAAAATATTGTAATTTTCTAGACCAACAGTTCGGTTGAAGAAATTATCCATTTCCACTTCCCAAATGCACATTCAGTGGTAAGAAAACTGTGTTTGCTTTGAAGAGAAATTAGCATCCATATAGGTTGTGTTAAAAAGATAAATTTAGGAAGGTTGATACAGGCAAATATTTGTTTGGGTTCTCAGAGCTCAACGCAAGGCTGGAGACACTTAGCCTTTATTCCAAAGGAGCTTCTTGGGAACAGGGAGTGATAGACTGAATTCCATTAAAGTTCAAATCCAAAGCAATGCTGCCAGACCACAAATTGCTTTCCTTGAACTCTTCACAGTGTTATTTCTGGATGAGCTGTGGCATTGGTAACGGAGCACACACTGATCTGTAATCAGAGCAAATGGGTGTCCTCCAGGCACCGGCTTCTACCACTGTCCACCAAAAATTCCTCTCATGTTAGGACTGGGCTATTGCTCCTTGTGGGTGTGTTATGTTGTCAAGAAGAAAGAGGACCAGTCGCTATTATCAGGGTCCAGGGCAGCACCTGGACCATCAGGCCTCCCACTGACCCCAGAAGAAATACCCCAATCCTTACCTTGCCCAAGAGGCTCGATCTGGCCCAGCCTCCTCTCTGGCACCTCTCTGCTTGCCCCTGGACCAGCCACAGTGGCCTCTTTCAGTTCCTCAAACCTATCCTGCTTCCTCCTGCCTCAGGGTCTTCCTGCTGCATTCTCTAGTGGGAATGCTCCTCTCCCCTGTGTTTGCCTGTGTAACGCCTACTCATCCCTCAGAACCAATTTAAACATTGCTTCCTCAGGAAGGCCTCCCGGATTCCCCAAACTATTCTGCGTGGCCCTGTCGGATGATTTCATCCCACCCAGGACTTCTCCTTCAACATCCTCACCCAACTGCACTGCGTAGTTGTTTTGGTGATTATTTGATCACTATCTCCCTGTGCCATAAAGACAGGAGCCTCGTCTGTGTTGTGTATTGCTGATATCCAATCCCTTTTGCAGTACTTGGCATATTGCTGGCTCTCAATAAATACTTTTTGAATGAGCAAATGAATGACTTCTGTCATTTTGAATGGATGGATGAGGTCTACTTCACGGTTTTCCTGCCTTAACTCAGAAAGAGTTGGTTGTTCTCTTTTCAGAGATTGCTTAGAGTGGAAAATGGATCCTCACCGACATGTCACGAGGATTTAACATGACAACTAAAGTAGGCATTCTCCTCCACCTTTCATCCTGCTTTCTAGAACTCTTCCTGACAAGGTTCAAGCTGCGTGCTCTTTTCAAAACACTGACTACTCACCTTTATATACTGGAAAATTTCCCTTTTAGGATCCCTTTATCCTCCAAGCACTGTCAATAACTAGTCTCCAAGATTCCAAAAATGTCCCCTGTTGTAGTTATCTGTTGCTATATAATGACCTCCTTCAAAATTTAGCATCTTAAAGAAACAATAAGCAATAAACATTTATTATCTCACAGTTTCATTGGACTGGGAATCTGGGAGCAGCTCAGCTGGGAGGTTCCAGCCCAGGGTCTCTTGTGAGGTTGCCATCAAGATGTTGGCCTGCGCTCCCTGGGACTGGAGCATCTGAAGCCCTGACTGAGACTGGAGGATCCACGTCCAAGATGGCGCACTTGCGTGACTGGCCAATCAGTGCTGGTTGTTGTTAGGAGGCCTCAATCCTTCATCACGCGGACTTCTCCATAGGGCTGCTTGGGCATCCTCACAACATGGTGGCTAACTTCCCCCAAGGCAAGTGATCTAAGAGTGAGATACAAGGGAAGGAGTCTTGTCCCAGGTCACGCAGCCGTTGAGTGGAGGAGCAGGTGTGGGGTTGGGCCGCTGGCTGGCAGGCTGACCCCAGGGTCCATCCACTTGGCCACTGTGTCACATCTAATGAGGAGTTGCACTAATGCCCTGATCTCCAACTGAAAGCAACCCTCACAGTGGTTTCGGGAATTGGTGTGGTCGGTCTGGCAGCAATGAGCTAATCTTGACAGCACCTGAACCATTTAAGATCTGATACAATTTTCTTAAGTTTGCTCTTGTGAATCTAAGACTCATGCATTTCCCCTGCCCATGGTCTTGGGGTAATTGACTGTTTAGATTGTCTTTGATCACCTGAAGATAAAACGTCACTGTCTTCACGGCAAGGTTTTGCTCCCCGACTAAGGCTGCTCTGGTGGGTAAGAAAGTATTTCTAGTTGAGTAACACATTTTGCATGATTTTCAATGTCCTCTTGAAAGACTTTTCAATGTCGTGGGGGGGTGGGAGCAGTGTCCAGGCAATACGTGTAAAATGAGACCATTGCTGGCTTGTGTCCCTAGCTTTCAGCCCACAGTGTTTGGGTGCAAAATCATGTTTCTTAAGTTGCTTTTTAAAATGAGATTTTATTGTATGTATATAATGTTTTCAACCTAATTTGAAGTCTTTTTGAAGCCATCAAGGAGTCCAGTTTATAACTGATAAACATTCATTTTAATCGAATTTCTTCCTTGCATATGTTAAAACTGGATGGTGTTCATCCTTTCAGAACTCCACATTAGTGCTAAGTGAGCTATTTGTGTGCGGTCTCCTATGTGAAGCTCACAACTCAGTGAATGGATTCTTTGTTCCTTCATGCCACTGCAAACCTTCCTTGTGGATGCTGAAGGCTCTGCTTCCTGCCTCTCTATTCCTAAGCGTTCGGAGCCTTAAGGACCCTGAGTAACATCTCCCCTTGGGTGCTAGTCCAGCTCATACCCTTAGATGTTAGTTTCCATAACAAGTTTTCACAGTGAACTTCCTCAGCAACCAAGACTCATTGAAACTTTAAAGAAGGCAGTTGGCCAGGCTAGAGGGTTCTGTAGAAGGATGTTGGGTTTCAGGAAGAGATGAGAGCTCTCCCATGCTTTGGGAAGGTGAGAGTTATTGGGGTGGGAACAGGGACAAACCCATGTCTCTTGAGGAGGTCTGTATACCTGATCATGCTCAGGGGTGCAAATCATTCCAACTGCACAGCAAGTCTGAAAGCCAGCAGCTCAGCCATGCCAGTGCATCCCAACCCTGAACAACTTGCTGGGCAGGGGCTGTGCAGAAGATGCTAAGCTCGCTGGCTGTGATGTTGGCCAATGCTGTGATGTTGATTCAGTAGCTCTGAATTAATTCTCTCTCCAGATGCTGCCCCTAGGGACCTGTGATCTTCACAAACACATGCTGACTGATGAAGTTTGGTAAGGGCTGAGTCCTGGAGCAGAGGGATATCTCCCAGATTTCATCCCTGTGGAAATATCTGCTGAAGAGTCAGCTCATTGGAGTAATACATGCACACTTTCAGAGAGAGTTGAGGGTTCCATCAGGCTCACAGAAAGGCATCGTGGGGATTCCGTGTCCTGAGGGAGCCCCATCCTCACCCTGGCACAACCGGGAATGAGACACATGGTTCCTGTTCCTTCAGGATTGAAGTAGGTCAAATGGTCTCCCCCAAGATATATGTCCACATCCTAACATCCTAATTCCTGGAACCTGTGATTGTTACCTTCTGTGACAAAAGAGTGGATATTTCCTTACATGGTATAATGGTTAGGTTCATGTGTCAACTTGGCCAGGTGATAGTACCCAGCTGTCCGGTCAAGCAAGCACTGGCCTAACAATTGCTACGAGGATGTTTGTGGCTGGTTAATAAACCAACAGGCTGGTTTATTAAATTATCAGTCAGTTGGCTGACTGATGACTCACTGAAGGGCGTGTCTTCCACAATGAGAGAATGCAATTGGCTGGATTTAATCCAATTAAGAAGTTGAAGACTTATAAGCAAGACAGACAGAGACCCTTCACTTCTTCTTCGGCTGCCTAGCAAAGTGTTTCCTGAGGAGTTCGTCAAAGTTGCAGTTTCCTTTCCTGAGGAGATCATCGAACACGTTCGTCAAAGATTCCAGTTCATTTCTTGAGGAGCTCGTCGGACATCTTCCTTGGAGTTGATAGTTTGCTGACTGCCCTGCAGAATCTGGACTCATGCATGCCCACAGTTGCATGAGTCACTTTTATAAATTTTAGAGTCATAGATATCTCTCATTGAGTCTGTTTCCCTAGAGAACCCTAACTAGTACACATGGCAAAACTATGATTAAGTTAAGGATCTGGAGAGGAGGGATCTATCCTGGATTATCTAGTGGGGCCTAAATACAATCATGTGTGTCTTCATAAAAGAGAGGCAGAGGGACAGACACACAGAGGAGCAACACACACAGGTGAGAAGACAGAGATGAGAGTGATGTGACCACAAGCCAAGGGAATTTCGGCAGCCACCAGAAACTGGAAGAGGTCAGGAAAAGAATCTCCTCTAGAGAGTGCAGGCACTGATTTTGGACTTCTGGCCTCCAGAACTGTAAGAGAATAAAATTCTGTTGTTTTAAGCCATCAGGTTGTGGCAATTTATTATGGCAACTCCAGAAAACTGAGACAGGGATTCACAGTACAGCAAGAGAGGTGGACTTCAAATGAACAATCACCAAGATAATTACTTGGGCACAGTGGTGATGATTGCTATGAAGAAGCAGGGCACATTGATGGCCTGCAAAAGGGGTCTTGTCTGGGGCTGTGGACCAGGCTTCCCTGGGGAAGTGGCACCGAGACACAGCAGAGCTAGAGGCCAGAAGCTACTGTATCTGGGCTCAAATCCCAGCTTTGCCACTCAGTGCTGGGTGTCCTCAGGCAAGTTGCTTCACCTCTCTAGGCCTTGGTTTCCCTTCTATAAAATGGGACAATAGTAATATTGAGCTGTGAAGTTGTAGCAGGGTTCCACTGGGTTCATTTACATGAAGCATATAGAACAACGCCTGGCACATGTCAAAGGCTGTGTAAGTGTTTGCTATTATTGTGTGTTTGCTATTATTATTTGCTATTTCAATTGAGACCTGAAGGGTATATAGGAAGGGGTGGCTTTGCAAAGGGAGTGGGTCGAAGAGGCATGGGGCAGAGTCAGGCACAGGAAACAGCCCCTGTAAAGGAGCTTGAAAACAAGGAGAGTAAAGAAGTGCTTAAGGACAAGGACTTTGACTTCTCATAGTTGTCTATGTGCTTGCCCAGGGCCTGGGAGAGTTCCTGGGATTATAACAGGGGTGAATGTGTGGGTGACTGAAAAGAGAAATCTAAATATCCTGTGGCCTTCTAAGTACTTTAGAAAACTTGTCACATGGGTGGCTTTCCCAACACCAATGGCTTTGGTTAGAAAATGAGTTGTCACACCCAAGGAAACCCACCCTCTGATGATTAGGATCATTTATTCCCATCTGCTTCCACTGCTCTTGTAGTTCAAGGTCAATCAATTAGAAACCGTAATACAAGAAAGGACATTAGAGTGCAATTAGTCCAAGCCCCAATTATTACCCTGCTTTCTTGCCTGAAATCACAGTGCCTAGTGGCAGCTGCTGGGCTTTCCCTCTGGTTCCTACAAAGTGAGCCTTGATGGCTTAAAGTCATGGGAACTTTCTCTCCAGAAGATCATCCACAGCCCCTGTCAAGGTATCTGAAGGACACATCCAATGTGATGTGACTTCTCAGTTTGAAGAGCCACAGGAGGTTGGGGATCTAAACATGTCATCCCTTTCCTGAATGCAAAGGACTGTCCTGATTAAATAGAGCACCAGCTCCTCAATGCCCTCCAAGCTCACTTACTCCACACCCAGGACACGCAGCTCTCAGGGCTGACAGCCGACTGCTCGGACATGTCAGGAAGGAATCCCCCCGGACTGGGGATACTTACACCAGAAAATACATGAACTAGAAAGGGTCCTGCCTATGGAAATGCCCTCAAATTTGATTTGCACAGGGTTTTAACTGTTGCTACCCTCAGCACAGAGAATTTAACAAGCAATGAGGTTGAAAGGAGACCTTTGCGACGTCAGTCGACTGTTTGTTGGCGAGCGGGGTCTGTGGGTTTGGGCTGATGCCTGAATCCACAGACCCACACAAAGAGACCCATAGCTGGTGGGATGCGGGGGTTATTTACCGAGTGTGCCAGGGCCTCAGCTGGAGGGCCGCCCAGGGCTGTGATTCAGAGCCTTGTCGCTGCCGACACCTCCTCTTGGGCAGCCTCCCAGGCTCTGTGTTCTCTGTCCTGGTCCTCACGGGGCAGCCCTTCATGACCCCCAGATTGATTGCTCGTTGCAGACTGGAGTCACGGTGGTTTCAGGGCTCCGGCGGGGAGGATGGCCTGACCTCAAGTCAGCTGCTCAGTGAGCAAAGCTTTTCCCTTATAAATAGTCACACTCTGCTTGTGGGACACTGCGGGAGAGGGACAGCAAGACAGTTAGGGGCGTGGGTGTCGGGATACAAGGATCGCGTTTGGAGGGTCCACTGGGGCATGTCTTGGGGGACTTCCGGGGACTTCTGAGAGACAGGACCTTTCTTCCTGCCAGCGATTCATAAATGCAGTAAAGGAGGTGACACCCTGGCATCAGGTGTTTAAGTGCATTTGCCTACACAGCTTCCCTTCCCAAGGTCTCCTCCATCAGCCCCTTAAAGAAGGCTGGAGAACAAAGAAATTATCAGAGAATATGACCATAGAGATGAAAAGTAGAGTAGGGGTTCTGAGAAGTGGGGGAAGGGGCAATGGGGAGTTAAGAAATGAGTGTAGGGTTGCTGTTTGAGGTGAAGGGAAATTTCTAGTAATGAATGGTGAAAAGGTGATAGCATTACAACATTCTAAATGTGATTAATCTCACTGGTGGAATGCTAGGGAGGGGGTGGAATGGGAAGATTTAGGCTGTATATACATTTCCACAATTGAGAAAAAAAAAAAAAAGACAGTCTAAATAGATGACAATTGAATGCCAAGGATGACCCTGGATGGGATCTGAGGAAGGAGGACAGGAGGCTCAAAGGGACACAGTTGAGACATAAGGAAAAGGAAATATAGAATGTAAGCTTTGTATCATTGTTGAATCTCTTGTACTTCTTAGCTGCGCTTAATGGGATTGCATGAAAGAATGTTCTTGTTCATGGGAAGTGTATATGTAAATTATAGTGTTTTTTTAAGGATGTGTGCAGCTAGCTCTCATAGGTTCAGAAGACAGCAATAGATGATGGATGATAGATAGGGAGAGAGGGAGGGAGGGAGGGAAAGAAATAGCAGTCTGACAACATGTTCAAGTTAGTTGATCAGTGTATCAAGGGGGGTCAGGGAATGCTAGAGTTTTGTGTATGGAGTTTGTATTGTTTTTGCAACTGTTCCTATAACTTTGAATTTATTTCAAAATAAAATGTAAAAAACAAAAAAAAAAAAGAAGGCTGGAGAGCTTGTTACAGGGGAAACAAATCTAATTGCTAGATAAAGTTTCCAGGAGAGGGTTAACTCTATCATTGGCCTAATCAAGAAGGCCCAGTGTGACTGCACATGCGTTGGCATTGGTGAGTGGCTGGCTGGCCCTGCCCTTAAAACCCCATGCATATCAAATGGCCCTGGCATTTACAGGCCATTTCCACCATCCCCAGCCCACAGGCCCTCTCACACCGCTGCGACTGGGTTCCACTTTTCTTCTGTGCTGGACCCTCTGCCAAGTCAATTCCAGCCACTCTTCAGGCTCAGCACAAATATCCCTTCTTTCATGTCAGAACCTCATTGTGACTTAATCTGTAACAGTGGTCTCCAAAGGAGGGGGGAGGGGATTCATGAAAAATGATCCATTTGGATACAAGGAAACAATTTGAGGACTTCTCTTTATATTTAATTGTATCTTTAGAAAAGAAGGGAATAAAGCCTTTCTACTATTCAACATGTAAATGGGCAGAGGCATATATGTATACACATATATTGAGTTGTATAATGTGAAATTGTCATTATTTGACCATTTTTTGACTCACAAAAATGGCAATTTCATATGGGTTAACCTAATACTACACGGGGGGTGAGTGCTTCCAGGGTTTTTACTGCTACGGATATATAATTGAAGTTTTTTGGTCAGTATAATAAAATGGAACACTGTCTCATCTTGTTATTGCTTCCCCCAACCGGAAAGCAAGCTCTGAAGTCAGGGCTCAAGCCTTTTAAGTCTCATCTCCCTCACATGCCTAACCTGGACATGGGTTAGTACAGCCCAGAGCATATGTGGAGGCCTGGTAAGTTGGGGTTTTGCTTCTTCCACACCTCTTGGGGCCTTGGGAACTAAGGAGTCTCATGATTTGGGTCACTGGGCTGGTGAAATGTGAATAGACCATGATCCCCAATCTGGAAAACTGAGCTCACGTACCCTGAAATACTCTCCCAACGTCTCTCCCCTCTTGTCAGGCCCTTCCCTGAAAGAGCCAGTCCATGCCCGCCAAACAAGGAAGACAGGAGTGTTTCAAAGGCATCCAAAGCTCCACTTGACTGTAAAAGGCCAGTGTGGTGTTCTTACACATGAGCTCTGGGTAGCCCCTGTGGGCTGGGGAATGAGTGATGAGCAGGGACGTTGGCCTGTGTTGCACAACAAAGAGTGGGACTGCATTAAACCATATCCCATGTCTGTGACATACACACCATGTACCCATGAGAGCAGGTGGCCACTTCCATGGCATTTGTTGCAGGTGGAATCATGCACCCCACAAAAGACTGCTTCACATCTTAATCTGCATTCCTGTGGGTATGAAGCCATTTGTAAAAAGGGTCATTTGAAGATGTTATTATCAGTTAAGGTGTAACCAAATTGAACCAAGGTGAGTCTAACTCCATGCAACTGGAAGCCTTATAAAGAGAGGGAATTTAGATGCAGTTAGTCAGAAGTCAGTAGAAGCAGCAACCAGAAGAAGCCAAACTGGAGAGAGAGGTTGCCACATGACAGAGGGTGGCTATCACCAACACTCTACTGAACCCAGGAGAAAGCATGGCCTTGCTGAGCTCTTGATTTTGGTGCTCTTGCAATCTAAGACAGCATCATTTCAAATAGTCTGGCAGAGCCTCTTTCAACTTCTCTTTTACCACCTGCCCAAGTCCCTGAAACCCACCATCGGTGCTGTTCCTCTAATTCTTAGATTTAAAAATACATACATTTCTCTAGACTAGACATAGCAATTCATCTGAAAGTGTGAGCTTTTACAGATATAACGCCTTATCTTTAGGGCACAAAAGCATAGTGAAAGAGCTGTAGACTGGGTGCACAGCTCTCCCACTTCCTGGTGGGCAGCCTTGGATAATTTAACCATTCGACTCTTGGCTTCCTCACCTGTAAAAAGGGCAACAATAACACCCACATTTCAGGGTTGTTGTAAGGATTAGATGTGATGCTTGGAGAGAACCAAACACAGTGTCTGGTCATGATTGTTGCTGAGTAAACAGTAACTGCTACTTACTACTGTGGATTGCTTTATAATTTCCAAGATATTTTCCCAAGCACTATCTTATTTGCTGCAGATATTGTCTTGTGAGCTGTGCTGAACTGTTATCATTCCTATCTTAAAGATGAAAAACAGGCAGATTATGTGCTATACATGGGCTTCAACCCAGGTCTTTCTACACTGGACTCCATGCTCTTTCTACTCCGCTGTTCTATCCCCTGGGTAGACCAGTTGGCCACCTGCTGACAGAAGGCAACCCACCCCCCACCCCCCCACCCCCAGTAATAGGGCACAGACCAGGAGCCTGGGGGAAAGGAACAAACAAAGGGGAAGTGGGAGGACACCAAAAACATTCCTAGTTTTGCCCCAGCTGTCTCGGAAATTGTGTTGTTGTGTGTTCTGCTGTCTGACAGCAATCACCATTGTAAGTTCCACTGGAGAGCGAGGAATGAAAAATTCTCCCCAGGCACTACACAGTTTCTCCTTTAATCACAGGCCTGTGCTAGGGGACAGACCTAAAGGAATTTTTATTGGCAAGCTTTTTAAATTAGAATAATTTCATCTTGTTAACATGTATGGCCTAGTTGAGGTGCTCAAAGAATGTTTGTTGAATGGTCACTAAACAGATACTGGGATTTTATTTTCACGGAAGTGGTTCTGACCACTGTGGCGAGTGTTGAGTAAGAAGGCACCGCAGGGTTCGTCAACACGAAGAGTGGCGAAATCACCGCAGCTGGGTCTGCCTTTGTATTCTACTCGTCATCCAAAGGGTTGGCTTTGCCTGTTATTCTAGGCCACATTTCTTTCACCACGGATTCCTCCAACATGAGTGAAAAATTGGAATGACAGAATAGGAAGGTCTAGGAACATCTGTTTGTCACAAAGGAAGCTCTGTGGCTGCCAATCCATTGTTTGGAAGAATGAAGGGAATGGCTCAAGGTCAGAGTTGAAGAGGTCAATGCTGTTTTCCATCTGGGCCCGGCTGGGTGGGCAGTGGGGAGCTGGCCTCACAGATGAGCCACTCGAGGGGTGTATCAGTTTCCTGAGGCTGCCGTAACGAGTTACTCAAATTTGCTGGCTTAAAACAATAGGAATAGATTCTGTCACAGTTCTCAAGGCCAAAATCTGAAATTGAGGTGTTGGCAGGGTTGTGCTCCCAAGACTTTAAGGAAGAATTCGTCTGGGCCTTTTCCAGCTTCTGGTGGCTCCAGGTGTTTCTTGGCTTGGAGCTGCATCACTCCATTCTCTGCCTCCATCTTCACGTGGACTTCTTCCTTGGGTTTCTCTACTTCTATCTGCATCTTCTCTTCCTATTATCATTAAGGACACTTGCCATTGAATTTAGGGCCCACCCAGTTAATTCAGGATGATTTCGTCTCGAGATCCTTAACTTGACTACATCTGCAAAGACCTTTTTTCCCAAATAATGCCATAATCACAATTACAGGTGTTAGGATTTGGACATGTCGTTTGGAGAACCACAATCCAAGCCACTATGAGGAGGCAGTTGGCTAAAGTTGCTTTTGGATGTGATGCTGGTAAAATGATATATGGAGAAATCCCCAATTAACATCAGACCTATTTCTCATTTCTTATATAAAAGATGAAAACTTTTGAATTTTATTTGATGTGCCTCACAATATATTTTAATATCAGAGAAGGTACAAATTATGAAATACTTCCATTTTTGCCACCTTCCCCCCAAATCCTTTGAACTCTGGACACGTAAGGAATTCTCTCAGGAGCCAATTTCACATATTTATATTCTTTTTCTTCTGCATGTTAAGAAAATATCTCCCAATTTTCTAATCAATCACCTTGAAATTTTTTTTTTAATGCTGACTATGAATTTTACTGTGGTATTTTTTTATTAGAAATAATTAACTAGCCCCAAAAATATTTTTCTGGAATGTAAATGATATTTCAATCATTTTTAAAAATAGATAATAAAGATATTGCATTCAGATGTTTTCATATAGGAAAAAAGTCAAATCAAGTTAGCCATTTGACAGAAAATAGATTGATAAAGTAAAATTATCATTGTGAAGTTATTGGCCATTTAAATCCAATTAATCTAGATCTTCTTTCTATGATTGTCATGCTTATAAGAGAGATGCCAAGCGTTCCTTAGTCAAGTCTAGCTTTGTAATATATAAAAATTGAACTTATTTTAGCTTTTATTTTCCCTAAAAGACAAAATCCTGCTCTCTGGAAAAACAGAAGCTCTTCATTATGACCCTATTTGTCACAACATTGTTTGGATTTCAGAAGTTTAGACACATCCTAAATATCCGTCAACAGGAAAAAGGTGGTATAGTTATGATGTAATTCTAGGCAGTGGGTGCATTAGAACTGTGTGCATCCATGCTGCGGAGGGAGGAGAGCTGGATGTCCCGTATAGCAGTGGTAACGTGATGTGGGCCTTATTCTCTGAAGATTTGGTCCTCAGATTCATAATTCCAAGAGTATGCAGAGTCGAGCAGATTCTAGTGCCTAACTCATGCCAATCAAACTCATAAGAAACTGATTTATAACCCCAAATGCTCCACTTTAGTAATTTTCAACAACTGATCGTTCTTTTTCAGTGATGGAAATATCTGTGTCCATTAGCTAGGGCACCCCCCTCCCAGTATTAAGCTACTTGGGGAACTGAATGATTATTCAGAAGGTTAGTAGATGGTATGAAATAGAACAAAGGGAAGTGGAGAATCCTGAGAGGCCTCTCATCCAGATCATGGTAGGGGGCCCCTCTACTGGCCCCTCCGCAGACCTCGAACCTTGAAACCTTGAGGTACCCCCATGCTCAGATCTTGGACTTACCTTTTTCTATTTATACCCATGCCCAAGGTGAGCTCATCAGTCTCATGGTTGTAAGTACTGACAACTCCCAAGTTTATGTCTCCAGCCTGACCTCTTGCTTAAGCTCCAGACTCACATGCCCAGCCCCCTGCTTGTCACCTCCATCTGATATCTAATAGACATGTCAGCCTCTCCATATTCAACACAGAACTCCTGCTCCCCCTCTCCCACCCCCCCAAAAAATGTACAACATTCACAGGCTTCCCTTTAACAATTGATGGCAATTCCATTCTTCTGGTTGCTTGGGTCAAAATCCTCGGGGGTCAACCTTGACTCCCGTTTTTCTCATATCCCATGTCCAATCCATCAGATAATTCTGTTGGCTTTATTCCAAATATAACCAGAACCAGACCCCTTTGCACCACCTCCATCGCTTTCCCCCTGGCCTGAGCCACCATCAGCTGGGCTTATCACCCTGGCCTTGTAAGCAGTCGGTTCTCAAGCAGAAGGGAGTGATTGCTATGAAATGTAAGCAGATCACATCACTCCTTTGCTCAGAACTTTCCAACAGCTTCCCATCTGCAAGGGCCCCCCACCTCTCTGACTTCATCTCAGAGCCTTCTCCCGCCTCCTCTGCTCCAGCCTTTCGAGCTTCCCTGCATTCCTTGACACCCCAAGCATTCTCCTGCCCAGCCTCTGACATGCCTTTTGCTCAGACGCCTTTCCCCAGGTAACCATTTGCTTACAAACTTGCCCTTTTAAGGCCCCTGCTCAAATCCCTTCTCAGTCAGGGCTTCCCTGACCACCTGATTCAGTGCTGCAATTCCTCCTACCCTGCCTTCCCTCTTCTCCACCCCTGATGTGCTTTTCTCCTTTACCACCTTCTAATTTCCCACATACTCCAGAATTTACTGTTTATTTTGGGTAGAGTCTGTCTCCCATGCTAAAATGTAAGCTCTCCAGGGCAGGGATTTTTATCTGTGTTGTTCATTATATATCCTTACATCCTAGAACAGGGTCTGACAATACATGTTTGTTGAATGAATGAATGAACTAACAAATCATTCCTGTCCCACAACAGTGTCTTTTCAGCAACCAAAATACTTTGTTCACCCAAGTTGAGTGTCTTTTGTCCTTGGACCTTGCTGGACAAACATCCATGACACATATCCGCTTTCCAACTAACCCTGTGCCAGTCACAGCTCCAGCTTCAACTACAGGTGCTCCAGGCAGGTGAGTACATTCTTACACTTCCTGAGGTTACACTTACACTGTAAGTGGTTTTGGTTATTTAAGCACATATTTCCAACAACCTCATTTGTTACTTCAATAATACCCAGAGAGTAACCACTTCAGAAACATTTGGTAATCGCCCAGTGCAACAGGCATGTGATGTTTTCTCAAAGACTTGCATCAGTGGGAAGTTGAAGGTGGTAGGAAAGAAGGGGGTAAGACCATTGTAGTAGATGTGGAGCCCTTTGACGCAGAAACAGAGCATGTGGTGCTTTGCATGTGTCTGATAAAAGGACCCCCCAGAGAGCAAAAGTGCCAAGAACTACGTTCAGTGAATTAATTCCGGCACTTTGCCTGTATCAGTTGCTTACATGTAAGCTGGGCCCATGGACCAAAAACACCTTCTTCACACTAGTCCAGCCTCACTCTTCTGTGCCAAGACTTAAAGTTTATTTCGCATTCTTGACCCATAACCATAGCTACATACTTGGCACTTCTTGACCTTGGAAACCTAGGATCTACTATCCATTCTAACCTGATTTTAAGCTTCAGGAAAAACAAAGAGAAATGCAGTCTTTGAAGAAAGGACAAGCTCTCTGACACTCGCCACACGTAGATGGCCATTCCTTACAGGTCAGTGTCAATATTCAGCTTTATTCCAGGGACCCTCTTCTCCCACTTTACTGGACGATTAATTATCAATGAGTCCAGATCTCAGTAAATATGCATTGCTCCCCATCAAAGCATTTGTCACAAGTGGCCCCATGCCACAAACACTAAATAAATATGAATTAAAATAAAGCAAGGGGTCTGCAGTTACTTGTGTGTTCCCTGTTCATTAAAGCAGATCCTTGAAGGTGGCACATGAAGTAGATCCAAATCCTGGTTTTCAATTGGCTCTCCCAGGTTGAAACAATATAACAGGGATTAAAAACCAGGCTTTAATAGGGCACAGTTAAGTTTAGCACTGCTGCTCACGATGTCTCTGATGGAAGAGTGGATAGTCGTTTCCTTCAACCTCCAGTTCCCTTGGCAGATCCATCAGTTTTCAGCCATCTCCTGGGGGTGGCACATAAAGGGATATGTTTACACTCGTCTTGCCTGAGGGCCCTGGTCTCTTTCAGAGTCTAGACAGTGGTTCATTTTCTGCATGAAATGGGTTGTTTTCTGAAAGACCTCATGTAAGCTCTTATGAAGAAACTGTAGTCCAAAGTGTTACAGCAGAACTGGACTTGAACCCGGGTCTTTTCCACGATGCATCACCACTCGGAAACTGGATTCCCAGGATTCCTGAACGCTGCCAAATTCAACAATCCCAACTTAACAAAGGTCAAGTATTTATTATAAGGAAGGCATGATGCTGACTCACCTGCTACTGAGATCCAACCTTTATGTGGGTAGGAGGGTCAGTGGCTTTGGACTCCACATCCAGGAGTGGACACCGTGTGGGGAGGAGCAGATCCTGATGACAATCAGGGGCTGAGGCTGCCTGGACCTAGCAGTGTCCAAGGGCCAAGGAGCAGTGAGATGTCCCTGTCTCTGCAGCCGATTCTGGAGGGAGCTGCTGCCCAGCCCCATAGGCACTTGGAGTTGCCCTCCTAGAGATCACCTCCACTGAGGTCTGCACTTGAGTTGCCAAGCCCTAGACACTCAAGGCCAGGCCACAATTCCCAGGGAGGGCAAGGTAAAACTGTTCCCCCTCTTGACAACTCTCCCCAGTGGGGAGAAATTAGGAACCGGGCAAAAGCTCACTGACCTTTCAGGACCAGAGAGGACAAAGGTACCCCCCAAGGTGCCCCTTGTCTTCTTGTCCCATTCCTCAGCTGGACTTGCAACCTCTCTGCTTTGGCTGAGATCTCGGTGAAAGGGGCAGCTCCATTTTTCCCCGTGCATTTACTTCTTATGACCATTTGTAATTTACTCCCAATCAAGGGAAGAGGCAGATGTTTCCATAATTTATAATCTTATCTGGAGATGTCCTCAAGTGTGACCCAGACACAGTAAGAGATTTCCAATCAAAGATCTGACGCATTGCTGTACCCAATCATCTCTTTTATTTGAAAACATGTCTACACTGCATTGACTACCAACACAGTCATGACGAAGAAACCCACAGTCCTGTCCCAGCAGGCATTGGGTCCAGTGTATGACTTGGGATGGATTATTATTTTTCACAGTGAGGGGAAAGAAAGGAAAGGACAAGAAAGAAGAAATGGGTATTATTTCTAACTCCCATTTGGGGATCTGAATGATGAAACTGAAGAAGATTTAAGCCCTTCCTTTGATCAGCTGATTTTCAAATATGGAACCTTGGCTGGTGGACCAGCAGGATTTGGGTAAACCAAGGGCCCACTGTTTAAAACAATATCCCACACATTACTGCAAAAAAAAAAAAAAAAAATTGGGAGGCACAGGCTGTGCTTCCGACTAACAGTTTACTTTTCCTGTTTTAGGAACTCTTACGGGTTTAGAGGACATCAGAACTGTACAACCACAATCACAACAGTGCATCTGCTCAGCATGAAAACTTTCTGTTTAGGAAAAGATTTCAGCTGACCTTCGGGAAGAGATGGGCTGAGTTAGAGCTGCGAGCTTCCCTCTTCAGAACTTTTCAATATGATCCCACAGAAATGCGTGGGAGGTCATAAAGATTGGGAATATCTTTTTAAAAATCAAATCTTTAAATCTAGCTACTTTCTTAAAATCAATATTGTACAAACTTATTTTCCCTTCTCTATCTTTCCTTTGAGGCAGAAAGAATATGTTATAACACTTGAGCCTCTAGCACAATTGGGCATCCAGGAGCCTCTTCGGCATCAAGAAAAGTGCAGCAATCTGGAGATTTTTTGTCATAGGGAAGAGCAGTCCATCCCTTAGCTCAGGATCCCATAAAGGAGGCAGCTAGGAAATCTTTGAGTTGTCAAATTGTTGCTGAAGAAGGTGGTAAAGCGGGCCTGGGAGGCTGTCTGGTGGCCTTGTTTGTGTGAAACAAAATGCCTTCCCCAAAATATAGATACTTCCTGTTTATGAATTAAAATGGATGCCTTTGAAATTATTTATCTGGAACAGCTAAAGGCAGCTGCTCATGACATATTACTCAAGTTTAGATTTTCTACTTGATTATTCATAGGACTTAAAAAAACAGACACAAACTAGACCAGAATGTGTACATTTCAACAGATCAGAAATTGCAAAATGCTTGTGCCGTTTACTGACACAGCATGGGACGCAAATACTCCATCAGTATAAATATTTCAAGATTCCTTTTCATTTTAACAATTACAGGGAATGTTTAGAACAAAGACGCAATTACAGTTTCTAACATGGATGGAATTATACTGTCTTAGTTACAAATCCCTTTATATAATTTTTCTCCATTTTCTATGCATTTAAAAATCCTCTTTACAAAATTTATATTAAAAGAGTTTCAAAAGGCAAATTCTTAGAGGAGCAAGTCTTGGGAATTCCTTCCTTTGGTCACTTTGGCAAGTAGAGGAATCACCGTGGATTTTCAGCAGGAGTGGGCAGCGTTTCCAAAGGCCATATCCTCAGAAAGGCTCAGGGACAGGTTGAAATAGGGAACTCTCTTTGTAAAACATGTTGGCAGAAGGGCACAACCCTTTAGCCCTTTAGGGCCTGTGAAAACAAAGAGAAAGGAGACTGTCACTTCTTTTACTGGCATTGTCAAGGGGAATGTCTATTGTCTATCATAGTGAGTCACTGTTATTACTGCCCTTTCCTCTAGGTCTTCCAATTCTGGAACCTGCTGCTCTTCTCCCTCCCCCACCCCCACCCCCATCCCATTCCTCCTTCACCCTGATCCCCATCTAGTCAGATCCAGATTCCCAGGCATTTCCAGCCGTGATAAACTTGCAGCTACATCAACACTGGTGTCCGCCAACCCCCAAGTTGTGTCTCATTTGTCCTCTGTCCTCCTACTCATTGATTGTCTCCCCAACAGAAATAAGAAAAAGCTTTCTTCTAGGAGTTTGGATGTTCTGAACTATTAAGGCATTTTAATAAGGAAAAGAATTCCTTCTCATCAAAAATCAATGCTAGAAGCACACTTACCAGGGGTAGAGGCGGGGATCTAAACGAAAAAGTCCCTATCATCAGTGGATTCCTAACCAGGACGGGCCTGGCTCTGCAGCAGGACTTCTTCCAGAAGCCACCTACCTCTCATGGTTGGGGGCAGGGTGATTAGTTAGCAAAGAGAAACTTGTTTTGGGTTTCCTTTCAGGTTCAGTTAGTTGGGCAATTAAGACAAGAGATCAAATTTGGTTTTGCTCAATAGAAGTCAACCAAATAGCCAGCTCTTGTTCTGAATCTCTTTGCTTAGAAACTTGTAAGGCCGAAGGAGATACGTATTATAGAATGGGGAAACATCATAAGTGGTCCCAGTGGAGGTAGGGGACTCTTAATATGGCCTTCATATAAAGGTTTCTATTAGTCGAAGGGTTTGAGCTCTAGAAACCCCTGCCTTCATTTACCAATCACATTGGTTGTTTACTTACGTGTATCTTCCTGACGTTTTTCGCACAACCATGTAGATGACTCCACCGATGAAGGCAGTGGCTAGTGAGACCCCAACTATGATTCCAACCAGGGTTACTGTTGTCAAACCATCTGAATGGGGGGAAAAAAGCACGAGTTCCAGATAAACAGTTCACCTGTCATAAAACATGCCATATATAAGCCATGCTACTGTCCCACCATAGATAGCAAATAATGCTGTATGTTGTTTCTTCTGTATCCTTTAGAACTTGACCTACAACAGGAGACACTCTGGGCTATTCTAATCCATCTTAGGATGCACAGATGTCTGGGTCCCAGGGTCTATCAAGCACAACATCCACACTGGCTTCATTGTTAATTGTTGGGTAGCATTTAAGTCCCAGCTATTAAATTTGCCCATTTTCATTCTTACTAATTATAAATTATGATATGCAACCATTCTCCATAGCTATCATTAAGTGAACAGACTCATCTATGGCTTGCTTATTTTCAAATATACAGAATTCCCTTTTCTCTCTTAAAAAAAAAAAATTGTTTGAAATTTCTTCTCTGTAGATTCTCTATTCTGCTCCTGCAGCCTACAGTTCAGAAATTAAGTTTGAAATTTCTTCTCTGTAGGTTCTCTATTCTGCTCCTGCAGCCTACTAGTTCAGAAATTAATAATTCACCTCAATGATTAGGTTCAAAGAAAAATTTTTTTTATTCCCACAGGAATATTTCATACCAAAATCTAACCTACCATTCTCAACTGTTGGCGATGCCTCTCCACCCACTTTCTCTGTAAAGACAGAGAGATGTAATGATACAGAATTATTAGGATTTAATAACTATAATTCAACAATTGGCAAAAGATAATTTTACCCCAAGTGGAAAGTAGTAAAACAGAAGCAAAGAGGATAATTTCTTAAATAAATTGGATCAGGAGAATTTTAAGCAAGCTCTGACATGATACCAGTTTTCCTAATTATTATTGTTACTGAATTTATGAATGTTTCTCCACGCCTGGGTTCAGAGCACTTTTGTCTATGCTACTTTTTTTCTCATTCAATTTAGAAGGCAGAGTCAGGACACTGAGCCACACAGATCTTAAATAAATGGTCAAAACATTTCAGAGGTTAAGGTTAAAAAAAAAAACCAGGGCTGTTGATTCCCAGTCCGTGTCAAGATCACGGAAAACTTACCCTCTATGGTGAGGTCTAGCCTGCATGTCCCTGTATGAAAGACATTTTGATTTTGAGAGTAATACTCTAGTTTTAGAAGATGTGGCCAAGACTGATTTGTCTACCTAATAGCCATCTCCTACTTCTTATCTAGTAAGAAAATCCAGATTTTATAGGGCAGCAATGTGCCCAGCTAAGTTCACCAAGACAACACATCTTTGTGTTCATGGCCCTGATATTTAAGGATTTCTGTTATTTGCCCCCAAACCTAGTCCAATAGTTACAATCTGAGTATTCTCCATTGTGAGTTTCTTTCAGGTAATTTTACACAATTTCTATTTTAATGTAACATAACATAAAGGTTTAGGTTTTGTTTTGTTTCTCCCCAACTCATGCCAACTTGATAACTCCTCTGGATGGTGGTTGTTTATCTAGTTTGAAGAGGGAGGGAAAAAAAGTTTAGAAGCCTTGATTTAATGAGATGATGGAAAGAAACGAATCCATCAAGCCCTTCCCTAGGACTTAGTTCACAACGTGCAAAATACCACAGATAGCCAATAACCTTTTCATTCAAAGTCAACAGGAGCCAACCACCAACTAAAAGACGCTCACTTTTTCTAACAGTTGGGTTGAAAACAGTGATCCCCTTTGTACCAAGGGTCTCCCTTGAAACAACACGCCTTTTCACAGCCCCAGGGCAGTGGCCACAAACCCAGCTCTCCCTGCACAAGCTGAACCCATGGCTTTAGAGATCTGGCTAACAGAACTATCCCACCACAGAAAAGTGGTCCAGAGAATGCTAGATTCGAGGCCTGCCCAGAACAAAGATGTCGGAATCAACCCCCAGGATGTCATCCCCACCTGCCAACCACCAGCAGAGATGGGCCAATCGTTGGGTTGTAACACACCAATATCACCATCAATGACGCCACTGGCTAGAAAATTAGATTTATTACTAAACTAGAGTGTATTAGTCCCAGACTCCCAAGCTCCCTCCCAATTATACGACGGTGAAAAGTGCCTTATATTTGAATATCCTCGTCCTTGAGTGTTTCATGGGAAATCTTGACATCTGCTGACATCTGCTGCCTAATAAAACAACCTCTTAAAAAACTAAGTGCTTACAGTTTGGCAGGTGAACTCACTGCCCTTCCCCCTACACGAGATCTGACACCCAAGGGTGTAAATCTCCCTGGCAACATGCGATATGACTCCTGGGGATGAATCTGGACCTGATACCGTGGGATTGAGAACATCATCTTGACCAAAGGGGGGATGCGAAATGAAATAAAATAAAGCTTCAGTGGCTGAGAGATTCCAAATGGAGCCGAGAGGTCACTCTGATGGGCATTCTTATGCACTATGCATTAAACCCTTTTTAGGCTTTAATGCACTGGAATAGCTAGAAATAAATACCTGAAACTCTCAAACTGCAACCCAGTAGACTTGACTCTTTTCTTTTCTATTGAGATTGTTCACAAACCATATAATTATCCAAAGATCAGTTGCTCATGGTATGATCATACAGCTGTGCATCCATCACAATTAATTTTTTTTCAATTTTTAGAACATTTTCATTACTCCAGAAAAGACATAAAGACAAGAAAAGGAAACTCAAATCCTCCCATACCCCTAACCACCCCCCTCCATTTTTGATTCATAGTATTGGTATAGTACATTTGTTACTGTTGATGAAAGAAGCTTAAAATATTAAAATGTTAAAATACTGAAGTATGTGGTTTGCAATAGGTATATATTTTTTCCTGTATGCCCCTCTATTATTAACTTCTAGTTATAGTGTCATATATTTGTTCTAGGTCATGAGAGAGATTTCTAATATTTGTACAGTTAATCACAGACATTGTCCATCACAAGATTCTTTTAACCTCCAACTTTCCTCCTGGTGACATACGTGACTCTGAGCTTCCCCTTTCCACCACCTTCACACACCATTCAACACTGTTAGTTATTCTCACAATGTGCTACCATCACCTCTGTCCATTTCCAAATGTTTTAAGTTCACCCTAGTTGAACATTCTGCTCATAATAAGCAACTGCTCTCCATTCTTTAGTCTCATTCTATTTCCTGGTAACTTATATTTCATGTCTATGGGTTTATATATTATAATTAGTTCATATCAGTGAGACCCTGCAGTATTTGTCCTTATGTGCCTGTCTTACTTCACTTAATATAGTGCCCTTAAGGTTTCTTCATCAACCCATTTTTTTTTAAGATGGTTTTGTTCATACACCATACATTCCATCCTCAGTGAACAATCATTGGTTCCCTGTATAGTCATGTATTTATGTATTCAGCGCCATCGCCTCTAACTATACAAGGACATCTCCATTTCTTCCACAAGAGAAGGAGGAAGAGTCAAAGAAGGTAGAGGGACAAAAGAAAAAGAAAAACGAGAGAGAGAGAAAAAAAAAAACATGACAGCTAAAAAGCAACAAAAGGAAAGATAGCATTAAACTAAAGTAGAATAAAGAGTCAGACAACATCACCAATGCCAGGAGTCCCATACCCTTCCCCTATGTCACCCCCCACGCCCCTATATGTATTTAGCTTTGGTATATTGCCTTTGTTATATTAAAGGAAGCATAATACAATGTTTCTGTTAATTATAGTCTCTAGTTTGCATTAATTGTATTTCCCCCCAATCCCACCCTATTTTTAATACCTTGCAAGGTACCCTTGACTCTTGAAGACAACTGTATAGCAATGTAGCTTCCAAGGGGAGACAGTGTGATTGTGAAAGCCTTATGGATCACACTCCCTTTATCCAGTGTATGGATGGATGAGTAGAAAAATAGAGGCAAAAAACTAAATGAAAAATAGGATGGGGATGGGGGGATGGTCTGGGTTTTCTTTTTACCTTTTTTTGTTGTTGTTCTTCTTTTCACTTTTTCTGATACAAGGAAAATGTTCAAAAAAATAGATTGGGGTGATGAACGCACAACTATATGATGGTGCTATGAATGATTGTACACTTGGGAGTGACCTTCAGGCTTTATTTTCAAAGCACTTCATAAAGCATTTTAAAAATCCTTGGGAATGCTGGAGTTTTTAAAAAGAGATTGGGGATTGGGCCTAGAAAGGTATATTGAACAATAAAGAATAATTTTCTAGGTGGGTCAGATGCACCACCAGTATTAAGGGAACTCCTGCTTCAGGCAAGGGGTGGTGCTCAATTTCATGTGTCCAGTCATTCGGTCACGCAGGCACTGGCCTGATTGTTCCTGGGAGGGCATTTTCTACATGGATCTGCATTTGTGATACTTAGGAGACTGCCTAATAATCAAAGGAGATTGCCCTCAGCAATGTGAGGGGTTTCCCATCCAACCAGTTGGAGATCTAGAAAGCCAGAACTGAGGGTTTCAGAATCAGAAAGAATTTGTCTCTACTTTAGCCAGCCAGCCACCTTTTCTTCCAATAACTTTACCTTTATTGGAGTTTCCAGCTCATGGCCAGTTCTCTGGAATTCAGAATTGACAGCCCCCTTGGTTGCATAAGACAATCCCTACAATAACTACTCCCCCCCACACACACACACATATATACCCTGTCAGTTCTATTTCTCTGGAGAACCCTGATTAATACACAAGGTCTTTATGTTTACTTCCATTTTAGAGATGGAAACACTAGACCTCAATAAAACAATTTATATGAATTTGTCCAAGTTAGCAGGCATGCATTGCAGGATTAGTTCCTTTTCTCTCCCATCCCCCATCTAGTACAAAATAAGTCATAATTTTTTTGTTTGTTTGTTTGTTTTTTATCCCAAACAACTGAATTTCTCTTAGGAAAACTCTGGGAATAGAAAGTTATCTCCTCCATTGATCAGTTGTAATGACAATGATCTTTCCTCATTCTTATCAGCAATGTTCTAAATCTCATAATAATGGCAAAAACCCCGAGTCTTCTTTCCTCCACGACTTCTTCCCAAAGTGTTTTCTAATCCCACTTGCTCTGGGCACTGACTGCGAATTAAGAGTGTAGTCCAAAATCCTGGTAAGACTGGTTTAGAAAAGATTCTTGCTCCATGTGTACAGACATGAATGCAATGTAAAATGGTAAATATTGGTAGAGCACCAACAAAGGCCTCCATAGGTTGGCTGAGTTTTAGGCTCTTAGATGTCAACACAATGTTCTTTGTATAGCATTAGATCAGCTTTGGTTCAGCACATCAACTTCAGTAGCTAGTTAACTTGCCCTGTGGGTGCATTATTATCACAAGGTAGAGAGTTATGCTCAGCTTTTAGCAACCCAATAAACCAGATTCTGAACTTACCAAATAAAGCTTGCTTAGGAATTCACTCTTGCATTCCAATATATCCCTATTGCTTATATTTGTTTGTGGATTTTTTGGAACACACTGATTATACAAAAGAAGATCAGCCCCTATTGGGGCATCTTGTTTTCTTACCAGAGTGACCAGTTCCCACATTTGAGGCTGTGGTCTTCTGACTTTCTTCTGTGCTTTCTAGAGGTGTCCGATCCGTGACGCGAATGACTGTCACACTCTTTGTAGTTGTCAGTCCCTATTGGAGATGCCCATGAGGCAAACAGGAAATAAAACCCAATGTTTAAAAATATATACTCTGCCTTGTAACAGAAAAGGATTTAAGGTGGCGTAAATATTTAAAATATATGATGGCATAAATTTAAAGTGGGAACAAGAAAAAAAAAAGAAAAGAAAAGAAACAACAAAGATAAAGACAGAAATGAAAATAAGTCTACTCTAGGAATCAATGCCAAATGTTTAGCATGCTGACATCCTGGGGTCTTAATTCTTCTGAAAACCCTGGATCACTAGGCTTTAATTCTTTCTCTCCCTTGAACTTGAATGGCACTTTTCCTCTATAACATTTATTTGACACATCCCCTGTTGCATCTTCCTTTAATGCCCTCCAGCTCCCAATTACAGTAATAGCTAACCTTCATTACAAGCTTACTATGTGCCAGGCCCTTTAAATACATTCTCATTTACTCTACACACCACCCTAAGAAGTAGACCCTATTATTAGTCCTATTTTATGAGCAAGGCTTAGAGAAATTAAATACACCCAAACTCAGCCAAAAAGTGACTTGAATAAGGTTTGTCAACTCCTCAGCTTGCGTCAATCAAATAATCAACAAATACACAGGTGAGAATATACTATGTGCTCAGCAGGTATCAAGCCCTGGGGATTCAATGGTGAGTAAGATAAATCCACTGCCCTCTAGCAGCTTGCATTCTGGAGTAGAGTAGTGGTGTGAACATGTAACATGTAAATAAACAAGAGGTAATTTAAATGATTTTAAACACTTTGAAGAAAATATAAGCTAGGGTAATGAACTAGAACAGGGACAAGCAAACTTTCTATACAGGGCCAAATGGTAAATATCTTCAGCTTTTCAGGCCATCCGTGCTCTGTCGCAACTACTCAACACTGCTGTGTTGCGTTCCAATGAAACTTTAAAAACAGATGGTGGACCAAATCTGGTGGGTGGTTTGCTGATCCCTGGGCTAGAGAGTTATTATCGAGGGGTATTTGGTGGGGATCACCTTGGGCCTCTTTGTGATAATATCTGAAACTTGAGAATAGTGAGAAAGTCTGCCAAGATCTGGGGAGTGGTCAAGGCAGAGAAAACAAAAGCCCTAAGTAGGAAAAAGTTGGGTGTATTCAAAAGTCAGAAAGAAGGCCGACATGGCTGAAATAAAGTAAGCGTGTGTGTGTGTGTGTGTGTGCGCGCGCGCGCGCGCGCGCGCAATGAAGTCAAATTGGTGGGATGAATCCACTGTTCTTTGCTACCAACTAGATGATAAGCTCCTCAAAAGGTCAGACTGACTTATATGTATCCTCATATCCTTCCACGTGCCTGGGATATTGTAATGGCAGGTGTGTATGACATGCGAGTTGATTAGAATGCATTGGGTTAGGAATGTGCTAGTTGAGATTCCACCTAGCTTATGCTGGTGTGGTCTGTGCACCAGTCTCAGCTATGGTTATTACCAGTCCTCGATCAGGTTAAGAAATTGAGAACACATCTTTAGAAATTTTTATAGCAATGACATTGCTACAACTCCAAGAATTTTAGTGTATTGAGAATTAAGCTGTAACAGATTGGAAATTTTAAAAACCTAGCCCTTCAACAGTTTAAGTAGCCCTGGTTTATACTTTCAAATCACCTGGGATCAGCACAGGTGCTAGCTGGATCAAAGTGGGAAGTAGCTTTTATTGGGAGCCATAAAACCATCCCTTTAAACATGGTAGTTTACCTTGATTATCCATATATCTTTGCATGTGATTGCATGTCTGTGGGGCAAGTTCTGTCTTTCCAGGACACTCACCTGAGTTGTCAAGCCAGCAGACTTATCGGGCTGTTCACTGGCACCTGGAGTCACCAAGTTATCTTCCAAACCTGGGGACACGGTGCCATCTTCCACACCTGGGGACACGGCACCATCTTCCACACCTGGGGACACGGTGCCATCTTCCACACCTGGGGACACAGCGCCATCTTCCAAACCTGGGGACACGGTGCCATCTTCCACACCTGGGGACACGGCGCCGTCTTCCACACCTGGGGTCACCACACCATCTTCAGGTCGGACAGTGCTGGCTGAAGAAGACCAAGTCAGGGTTTAAGGCAGAAATCCTGCAGGCAGACCTAACTGGCCAGCTGCTGTCAGATTACTTTCTTTCCCATTTCTTTTTGGGTTTTGGGGGGAGAGTGTCATTATTCTAGCTTATCACAGTGCCAGGAACCAAACCATTCTCCTTTCAAGACTCCTGGCATAAACGATGGCCTGGTTGTCTCAGTGCAAAGGAGTGAATGACAGAAAGGACAAGCAGCCAACCTCTCCACAGTAACCCACCGAGGCAGGCTGGCAAAGAGAACACACGCCACTCCTTTTCAATAGCAGTCAGATGCTTCCAGGTGCCATTTCATATGACAGATAGAATTAATGCATTCAGGTTAACAGAATGTCATTTAGACCTGAACAAATTCCCAAATCAGAGTCATCTGGAAAGATTTCTAAAAATACTTGATTTCCAGGCTCCATCTCTAACCCCTTGAATCGAAGTGTCCAAGGGTGGAGTTCCCATCTGCTTACAATCAAACTCGTTCTCCATTTGGTTTTGAGGCAGTTGTCCACTTGGATGATTAGAACTAGTTCTGCCCACAGGTTGTAGAGTTCAACCTCGTTACACAGTTGGGATTCCTGTCTATGGAGGAGGGTTAGTAACAGGCTTAAAAGTACAGAGATAACTAACAGAGCTCTTTGTGCACCAAGAGCTATGCTAGTGAGAGACTCCCCTAATAAACATTCAGATGAATGACCCAACAGCACCAGTGAGAAATAATTTTCAGCAGAATGGGAGTAGTGGGGTGGGATGGCAGGTTGAACTCCAGGGTGGGGAAAGAGAGTAGATATCAACAGTAGCCCCTTTTTCAACCTCTATCTGCAAATAATCTGAACTCACCGTGACTGTGTCCAAGCATCATTTCTTAACTCATCAAGTAACTCTCTTCACCAGTTTAAAAACTCTGACTCATTAGCCCTGGGCTCCCTCCCCAGACACAGAGTAACTCTGGAAATTCCATGACTAAACACAGTTGCAAAATAGCAGATGCATCCAGGAGCAAGAGGGAGGGCGTGTTTGGAGACTGCTCTGTGCAATTAAGGAGCAGATATTTGTCTCCAGGCAATGTTTGCATCAACAATCCAGCCCTTGCCTTAAGATACCTTTTTCCTCCCATGCTAAGACAGCCCAGCTAAAGACACAACTAATCAATAACTGATAACTTTTTCACTGATGTATAGTGGCAGAAGCCTCTACAATAACACATTTTTCTTGTGCTTTCTCTTTGCATCTAAAGATCCAATCCAACACCATCAATTGATGACTTCGGAGGCGCTCCCTAAGAATATGCATTTATTTTTTATCTAGGGTAATAAGGCTTTCACCAGTTGCATAACTGAATACCTTGATGCATGCATTTATTTATTTGCATTTCTTCTCACGGCCGTTTGCCGGGGATGGGGTGAGGGTGAGGGGCAGAGATTGATTTCCACAAGGATTTATGGCTCTGTGGTGTAGGCAAATGTTTAAGGTATTTATAGAGCTCAAGGAGAGAAATATCCTTTTGCCAGGCATGCAGCCCTTATTTAAAAAGCTAAGCTTCTCATTTTCTTTTTTAACTCCTCTAGTTTGAATTCGGTTAACAAATCATCAATTTAAAAAATGTTTTCTGGAGTTGTTCGGCAAAAAAAAAACATTTTCTACATGGCATCCTCTAACAACAATGCTGCTTAAAAAAATCAAGAACTGAAATTGGTTTGAATTCTTTCATACAAAATTCAGTTCATTGAAAGCGTAACTTGATAAAAATTCCTTCTTGTTCTTTTCCACCCTTGGCCCACAAAGCCAAGCACTAAAATCACTCTGAATAGACAAAGGGGGTTTTATGAATGACAGTCAGGATTAAGATGCACGCCTTTTGTCTCACTGCCTGGCATTCTTTGGGCTCCATGGGAAAGTTGATCTTTAACAAGAGATCCTCAATTGTCCCTCTTATTATTTTGGCTTCCCTGGGTGAACAGTTCCTACCAGGGCAGCTGCTAAGTTTCCAGCCAGCATCTGACATCCTTCTCCCTTTAATGGTGAAATTCAAATCATGTTTTGATGACTTTACTCTCCAATTCTTATCTTTCCTTCTGAGACATGCATGTGCAGAGGCACACAAAAGGATAACACAGGCACATAGGCACAACTTTTTACAAGTGCAAAGTGATGAATCTACAATAGCAAACCTATATTCACAGCCTGGCACTCAGGGTCAGTTCTGGAACGTTGTACCATCCCGCTCACAAGAACACCTTTTCCTGCCCCGCCCAGCCTCACTCAACATGTGGGTCAGAATCAATGGAAGTTTCCAAATACACTTTTTATCCATTTACTTTGGAATTTCTTTCAGTATACTAAAAGATCTAGGGAAAGATTTGATAAATTATACCTTACGGTGGTTTTTTTTAAGTTTGAGAACAAATAAGAACTTACACAATGCTTATTTGTACAAAAGTGCAAATTACAATTTTTTATCTTTGCTTTAAAGTCTAATCTCCCTAAAGAAAAAATTATTTTCATTTATACATATTTATAGAGTGGTGTTTCTTTTAAAAGTTTTAGGATTTAGATGTAACATTAAATCAGACTGTTATTATATTCTCTTCGAATACAAATTATTATAGAATACCTATTGTCCCAAATCCTCCATAAAGACTTTCTGAATAAGTGTTAGCAGTCTTACAGTTTTATTTGCATTTCTTTCATTTGCAGTGGTGAATTTCTCCATCTGTTTATACGGCCATTAGGAATGTCTTCTTTTGTGAATTTAAGTCCTTTGTCTACTTTTCTCTTGTGTTTATACATTAAGAATTCATTCTTTGGACTAGCTGCGGCAAGCTTTTTTTTTTACCAGTTGGCATTTGTCTTGCTCTTTTGCAAGTAGCAAGCTTTGTCAGTAAATCAAATTTATAAGGCTTGCTTTCTCCTTTGATGCCATGCTACAAATCCTTCCCTACCTCAAGATTACAGAAGTACTCATCTATATTTTCCTTATGGTTTGGTTTTTTATATTTAACAGAAGTATTATGTGAAATAGGAATACAATTTGATTTTCCTCCCAAATGCTTAGCTAGTTGTCCCCCAAAAAAACCCTCTTTCCCCCACTGCTTCAAACCTAGCTTTTACTGAGACAAATTCCTTCTTCTAAATACTGTGTCATGGTCACAGGTGAAAACTTTTAGCACAAGGACCAGCTTAAGTGACATAGACACGGCCGAAGCCTCTTCTTCCAGGCAGCCCTTTGCTTGTGGACTCTGCAGAACTGTTCCTAAACCTGTGATCCCCTGACTATAAGCCCTTCTTTCTCCTTGTGTCAACTCACCCCTGCCAAGTTAATTCAGGGTCAGGGATGCAGCTAGAATAATACAGGGTGTAGGGAGCAATGAGGAAGAGTGGGCTACTCAAACAGAAGTGTAGGTGGCCTTTCTGGGGTCTGGCTCTGCTGCTTGTATTGTAATTTCTCCTTAGCACGGAAGGCACAACACTCTAATAATACCTCTCAGCAATGGAGGATTTTACGGTGTTCTCAGCTTACTTTATTTCACAATAGCCCTGTGGATGCCCTGTGCAGGCACTGCTGTCCCCATTTAACAGATGAGGAAAACTGAGGCTCAGAAGTTAAATGACTTGCCAGGTGCAGCTGGTTGAAAGCCGTGTTTCGACTGCACATCTTCGCTTCCCTACGGTGTCCCCTTCTGGTGAATTTGGGCTCGGAAAGCCTGCTGCCTCCCTCCCAGGATTCTGACATTCTCCTTCCCCAGCCTCATCCCCCACTATTTACATTCCTCGTTGTCAGAAACAACTGCTTCCTCGAGTCTCTCGCCTTCTCTTATGAAATCCCATCTTACGAGAATCTTTCACTTTTCCTATTTAGTGACCAGAGACTCAATTTCCCCAAATATGTCCCCTTCTAGGGAAAATCTGTGGGAATCTAAGCTTTCAGAAGCAGCAGCTTGGAAGGAAGAGGCTTTTCCTCTTTAAGCAGCAGCTCTCTGCTTGGCTCTAAAAGTTAAGGTCTCAGCATCCACCAAGACTGAAATCTCCTAGATCCCCAGCTCCCAGCCCTTGTATTCATTTGACAAATATTTACTACCACCTACCACATGCTGGCCACTGTTCCGGGCACCAGAGATAGAGTAGTGGGTGAGGCAAGGTCTCTACTCCCATGGAGACGGGGCTGACGGAGGCGACTCATAATAAGCAAACAAGAAAAATATCAAGGCAGTGAAAACTGCCAATGAGAAAACGTATAAATGGGCTCGAAAAGGAAGGCCTCTTAGAGGAGGTGACACTGAGCTGAGACCCAAGTGATGAGAATGGGCAGCATGTAACTTTCACTGTTCCCTCTGCCAGGACTACCTTCCTCCAGACATCACCAGGGCTCCGTCTCCTCCTTCAGCTGTCTGCTCAAAGAGGGCGCTTTCTCGGGGAGCCTTCTCCGACCACCCCACTTAAAATAGGACCCACGGCCACATTACTCACGCACCTGCCACCTGAGACTGATAACCATCAACCACGCCATCTATTCACTGACTATCCACCCTGTCCCCACCAGAACACGAGCTCAATAAAAGCTGCCTTATCTCAACGTCCCCCTCGCCCAGAATACCCAGCAGGTTGTAAGCACTTGGTGAGTATTTTCTGAATGAATGGACTAATTCCAGGCAGAGGAGGAGCACTGCCATGCTCCCGAAAGGGAAGGGGGAGTGTGGCTGGAGTGGAATGGGTGAGGAGTTTGGGGAGGTGTGGAGGCCAATCTGGTGGAACTTTTTAAGAGATAGGTTTAGATTTCACTCGGGGGGTGAAAGAAAGCCAGTTTGCTTCAAGCAGATGATGATCTGGGTAAAAGAAACCACTCTGCCCGCTGTGTGTGGGGGTGGGGGGTTGTGGATATTGGGGAAGGGTGCTGGGATCAGATTGAAGCAGGAAGACGAGTTAAGCCACTGCCCAGGTGAGAGGTGGGGATGGTTTGCACCAGGACAGGGGCCGGGGGCGGGGGGGTGAGGGGGAGCGCTGACCAGGTTAAGGCCCAGAAGCGCTGGAAGTCATTACCCACCGACAATCAGAAATCCACACGAAGCCTCCAAGACGAGACTTCATTTTACCATCTACACATCCATGGTTAGACAACATTTAGGATAGGAATGATCTTTGGAGTAAAGCAGGATGCCCCTATATGAGTCCTTTTATTGATGAGGATTTCATCTTGTTTTACTTGGATATCCATAAAAGTCCTGTACCTCAAGTTTAGGTAAAGGGCCTTTGTCCTGTTTCTATCTCACATGAGGGAGAAGTCCCTTTCAGTTCTGCAGCTTCATAATCTTATAGCTGGAGAAGGAACTTCTGACAGCATTTTATCTTGAAATGGCCACAGTGATTTTAAAAATAAAGAAATCACAAGCTGAGTTACCCTCAGGGTTTTCAAAGAAAACCTGTGGTGTTAGTCAACAGATTAAGGCAGTCTTTTAAGTTCCTGGGGAGCTCTATCATCTTGGGCTGCACCAGCGTCTAAATGCACAAATATGCCTTTGAAGATAGAAGATTTTTGTGGCCCCTGAAAAGCGGAATGCTCTTTTTTTTTTTTTTAAGACATCCTAGGAAGCTTTCTGATTTTTCCCTGTAGGAGAAACTGCTGGATTCTCAATAAACAATTACTTATGCCAAAGCCCCTCCCTCCCAATTATATTTGAGATAAAGTAATGCTTTTGAACAGATGTCAAAATGTGTATTTGGAAAACAAAAACACCCACGTCCCACTTCTCCTCCTTTGCTTAGACCCAGGTATTGCATATTATTGTACCCAGAAGCCTGAAAATAAACACACCCAAAATCATCGATGGGTGCCAACCCCACATCCTCTTATACCCTGCAGACCACCCACTGTGGTACTCAAAGCACTCTAATCCTGCTACAGTCCTTTATCTCAATCCAAAAACATCCAATCCAAATTTAGCTGTTTGGCGGTGCTCCCCTCAGTTACCATGAAGTGGGTTTCTGAGCCAGGAGAAAGGGTTTATTAGGACTTTGCTCCTTTTTACTACCTCTTGTGAGTTAACTGTCACATCCCATAGGCTGGCGCATCTTGGGAACCTGTGTAGAAACTTCTCTTTGGAACATCGATGCAGCCACTAACTTTTGAGGTTCCCAGCTCCTTTGATAAAGAAAGCCATTCCCTGACTCAGAGTTCTGTACCCAACCCCTCAACTCCTGGCAGCCGCTGGGATGTGGTCAACATCACCACTGATGTGGCTATTGGGTTTTTCTTTTCCTTCCCCTTCTGTGTATCTCCGGTAAATTGCTTACCAATCAAAAGTTTGGCCATGGAAAATCCAGGCAATGCTCGACTAATCTAAGGCCCTGCCTCCCCGCAGCCCACAGATAGGCCAACTCACTCAACTTCCCTCCAGGTATGTGTATTGCTACCTAGAGCTCATCTTGTCCTATATCCCCCTCACCCCCCACCCCAGCCCGGTGCCAAGACAGGTAATTAGTAAATGATTGTTGAGCAATTTACCAAGCACACTTACAGCCAATAGGACATTTCTTTTTAATTATAATATTCCTGCCACTCTCCACTGTGCTTAGCCTAAGAATTCTGACATACTTTCCCATATATTTAATGAAATATGCTGTGTGATGCTTCAGTTTATATGTCAGCTTGCTAGGCTGTGGCATCCAGTTGTTTGATTGAACGCTGGCCTAGATGTGGCTTTGAAGGTTGTGTGTAGATATGATTAGCACCTACAGTCAGTTGATTTGAAGTAAAGGAGAGGACCCTAGAGCATGTGGATGGGCCTCCTCTCGTCAGAGCAAAAAATGAGGCATCTCAGAGAAAAAATTCTGCCTCACAACTGCCACATCTATTCTTGTCTGATTTTCCCTATGATATTTGGACTTGCCAGTCCCCACATCGTATGAGCCAATTTCTTAAATAAATCTCTTCATGTGTACAACTAAATATAGAATACACAGTATACAATTATAAAGAATTACACGATTACAAATACATAGATGAATACATATATCTTATTGGTTCTGTTTCTCTGGAGAACGCGGACTGATACAGACAGGCTGAAAATAGAAAAAATCACCCATGGGGATTAGCTTTGCTGTCCAGCATTTGATGTGTAACAAGCAGCCGTGCGTCCACTCGCTGTGTCAGGTTGTCAGTTGCTGAGGCCAAGGCTGACGATGAGACCTGACTGCTCACAGGTCAGCATTTGGGACACGTGCCTGTTCCATGAGGTTCTAGAGAAACATGTCAAGGCTGAGGAGATCAGACAAGTGACACTGGTTCCCCTGGGGGAGTTGGAAGGAATCCTATTCACATTAAGATCTGGAGCAGTCTCCTGACTTCAGGGAGAAAGGCGGCTATGGAGGAGGCCTCTCTGGGTCACCTCCGTAAGTTGAAGGCGGCTTTCTGCAGCCCTTCACAGCTGGACATGGCAGGAAGGAATGAGTCGGGAGGCTGAGGTGAGACACTGCATTTCACTAGTCACCAGGCAGGGAGAAGGGACAAGTCACAGGTAGTAAGATGACTGCCAGGTCACTCAACCAGTCCATTCTCTCCCTTTGAGGGGGAAAAGTAACAGAGACCCACTACCTTCCCTTCACAAATCTTTGTACTTAATCTCTATAAACACCATGTGGTTGGTATTTTAACAGCTACTATTTCTAAATGTATAGGAGCCTTGAGACCTATTATCCTCATTTTGTAGATGCTGCTGCCAGCAAGCTGCCCATGTAGAGGACAGGATCTATCAGGCTCCAAGACCCATGCTCCTAACCACTGGGCCAAGCAGGCCTCACATTTATTGGCCACTTTTCCCCAGAGTTAGATTGAAGTTGCTTGACTGTGGGCTTCTGCAGGAGCCTGAGGCCCGGATGCTCTCGGTATCTGCAGGGTCACCTTTCAGCTCCATCACCACCTATCCAACCCCACCTGCTCATCAGTCCAGGTAAGATGCCCTTCTCTCATAGCCCCACCCCTACCCCACCTCCAAAGTGCCCAGAAGGAAGGAATCTCCTTCCTCTAAACTGCAGTCAGACGCACTAACAATCTGGCATTTACTACAGTCTACATTCTAGCAACTGTGAGTTCTTTGAGGGCATCCCATTCTGTTTTAAGTCCATGGCCCAGCTACTAGCATAGCCTCGCTGGCTGCAGGAAAGAAAGAAAGAAAGAATGAATGAATGATACACTTTTCAGAGTTCACGGGAGTGAATGCAGATGAACCCCACTCACCTCTAACAGCAGACAGGCCTCAGAACTCCCCAAATGTTAAATAGAGGCTCCTGGATACAATTTCAACCAAGATTACTCAAGCCCGAGAGAGGTTTCCCTCTTGACCAAGAGCAGAACGTTCTCAGTGAAAGAGGAAATGAGTTCACATTTTTATGGACTGGAATCAATGCCTCTGTCATAACTTCCCAGAACCTAGCTGGTGCCGGAGTCCCATGGAAAAAGCTACCTTAGAGGGTACTAGAGTAGCTGAGTAGTTCCTGAGCAACAAGACAACTAAAAGCTGCTTTAGATGTGCCATCTGATAGCAGAACATCTCCGCAGGGCAGGAATATTCATAAAATACCATCTGCCGGGAAACTGAATGGAAACCTGAGTTTCTGATTCATTTGGGGCCCGCAGCTGAGCAGGCTCTGATTTTGCAAGAAGAGCCCTTTTGGATCTGATCTCACTGCCCACCCATGCAGCTCAGACAGCCCAGCTGTGAGCCCAGGAGGCGGCCCTGCAGGAATGTACAGAGTGGGGCTGTATCTACTTGCTGCCCTTAACCTTGATCCTAAGCTTGGTTTCAGACCTTGGACTGTGCTCAGCCAAGAGGTATCTCTTTAAATCTTTCTAACCCTTAGATCCCTTGCCATCTTCTCCCTTTTGCTCTGATGCACGGGGAATGCAGGCAGCAAACTTCATCCCCAGGACTCACCTCTGAGATCATTTTAGTTGGGTATCTCCACAAGTACCTAATGGAAGCATCAATTTGGATGTCCTGCCCATTACCTCAAACTCACTCACTCTAAAATGAAGCACATCAACTACTTCTCACCAAAGTGGTTCCTAACCTCTCATCTTTCCTACCTTGTTTTAATATTTGTCATCTGCCTTCTTGTTATTCCTACCAAAAGCCCTGGATCACTGTTTTTCCTCCCTCTTCTTCCTGCCAAATGATTGTTACACATCTACCGTGTGTTCTTTTAAAAGTGCTAAAAAAGACATGGATCCTCGTCTCTTCTCTAAGGGAAGAGAGATGCACACAAATTAAGATACAGTCATGAAATGGCCAAAACAATCTTGAAAAAGAACAAAGTTGGAGGACTCATACTACTTGATTTCAAAACTTACTACCAAGCTGCAGAACTCAGAACAGTGTGGTACTTGCATAAGGACAGAAATGCAGATTAGAGGAATAGCATTGAAAGTCCAGAATCAAACCCATATATTTATAGGCAATTGATTTTTGACAATCTAAACCAAGAGTATCTCCAAGACAATTAAACGGGGGAAAAAGAGCCTGTTCAATAAATGATGCTGTGACAACAGGATATCCACATGCAAAAGAATGAAATTAGACCCCTAATTCATGCCATATACAAAAGCCAACTCAAAATGGATCAAGACCTAAATATAAGAGCTGAAAGTACACAACTTTTGGAAAGAAACACAGGTATGATTCAGTGAACTTGGATTAGGCAGAGTTTTCTTAGATAAGACAAAAAAGCAAAAATAAGAAAAAATAAATTAGACTTCATCAGACTTAACTTTTGTGGTTCAAAAGACACTATGAAGAAAGAGAAAGACAATTCATAGAATGGAGAAAATATTTGAAAAGCATATATTTGATAAGAGACTGATATCCAGAATACACAAGGAACTTTTTCAACTCAACAATAAAAAGATAACCCAATTTAAAAATAGATAATGGATTTAGATAGACATTTCTCTAAAGAATATATACAAACGGCCAATAAGTACAGGGAAAGATGTTCAACATCATTAGCCATCAGGGAAATGCAAAAACCACAATGATATACTACTTCAAACCCACTAACATGGCTATTATCAAAAAGATAGACAACAAGTGTTTGTGAGGTTGTGGAGAAATTGGACCTCTTCTACTTTTCTGATAACACAGCCACTTTGGAAAACAGTTTGGCTGTTAATATAGTTATCATATGATCCAGCAATTTTACCCTTAAGTCTACACCAAAGAGAACAGAAAATATATCAACACACGAAAGCTTGTACACAAATGCTCATGGCAGCAGTATTCATAAAAGCCCAAAGATGGAAACAACCCAAATGTCCACCAGTTAACGAATGCGTAAACAAAATGTGAGATTACCATACAATGGAATGCTATTCAGCCATAAAAAGGAGTGAAGTTCCGATACATGGTTCAAAAAGAATGAAACTTGGAAACTTGATGTTAAGTCAAAGAAGCCAGTCACAAAAGGTCACAAGTTGTATGATCCCATTTATATGAAATGTTCAGAACAGGCGAACCCATGTAGATTGGCAGTTGGCTGGGGCTGGAGGGAGGTGGGGAATGCGGAGTAACTGCTAATGGTCCAGAGTTGCTTTTTAGAGTAATGAAAATGTTCTCAAAATCAATAGTGGTGATAGCTGCACAACATGAATATCCTAAAAGCCAGTGAATTATATACTTTCAAAAGGGTTACTTCTAGAGTATGTGAATTATATCTCAATTTAAAAATTCTAAATACAGTGAGGAGTGTTATAAGGGGTGAATAACAAGCCAGGAAATACTGATGCCCAACGAGCTTGTAAGTCTTGCAGGTTCGAGAATCTGATGTCTACCTCTCACCCCAGCCACCACACCTATCAACACAGTCTCTACCCTGACTCCCCCAGCCCTCCCCTGGACCCATCCCACAGCTAGACTGTCCCATATTGGACCCCTCCAACATTAATTTTCTTCTGACATAGTCATGCCCCCCTGACTCACATTTTCTACCACCTCCTCTTACCTACAGGAAAAGGCCCAGCTTTCCCACTCAACATAGACTCATCCTTCCCCCGGACTTCCTGACACTAACTCATCCCTGGCTCCAGCCTTCAGGGCTCTCGCCAGCCCCTGATGCCCCCACCTGTTCCCATATACCTCCCCCCCTGTTCTGGTTGCCACACATTTGCTCAAGCAAAGTTTCCCCTGCCTGTCCAGCTGGCCCTACCCAGTTTTCACAGCCAAAATTAAGTCCCGTCTTCCCCCACAAGAATCTCTTTCATGTCCAAACACAACAGATAATGGTGTGAGCACACTCTACACTGCCTTTTAATTCTTAAAGTTCTTAGTAGCATTGTGCTCTGTAAATGCTTAAAAAGGCAGCCCACATAGGACCAGGCAGTGACCATTTTGGGGGATCATGTCATTCAATTCAGCATCCCCAGCTCTAGTCAAGTTCTTCAAACAGTGGCATCACTGCCGTAAGACATATTTGAAGAAATAATACTGGCTGGCTTTCCTGGGTGTCTTCTGTGGCACTGACTCCAAGTATGGCCAGCCTTATGGCTGAGTGGTTATGGGGCAAGGGCTCTAGCATTAGGCTATGCGGGTTCAAGTCTCACAATTGCCATCCACCAGCACTGTGTGTGTATAAGCTACTAAGCTTTGCTGAGCCTCTTTACTCATTTATTAAATAGGAATTTAAAGTAGAGATTCTGCTCTGTAGGTTTGTCGTGAGGCTTAAATGCAACAGGGCTTGTAAAGTGCTTGACACATGCTAATTGCTCCATAAAGCCAGCTGTTGTTGTATAGATACAGTTCATTCAGAAGTGAGTTCCCTTCGCTATACAGATTCAGAAATTTCATCTCACTATAGGGTGATCAACTTGGCTGAAACTGTTTCACATTAGCCCAACTCACAAGAGGCCAGAATATCAAATAGTTTATTTAGAATGGGAAAGATAGCTTTCCAATAGTTCAGCCTTCTCTTCTCAGGAGAGAAATACCTGATGATCCTCAGTATAGAGAATGCTGTTTGGTGTCCACAGAACAAAAGCAAAGGGTGGGGCTTCTGAGACCTGATAGGACTGGGATCCCCGATTCATCACAGAACCACCTGGACTGGAATCAGAACACCCACAGCCACCAGATCTAACATCTTTCATGCTAGCTGTAAGCAGCGATTTTGGCCTTGCTCCCCGCTGCACGCCACTGTCTGACTCACACAGCAATTACTCAGTAAGTATTTGATAAATAAATGAATTCCCTGGGCAGGGCAGGTTTTAACGTCAACAAATCCTTGTTCCTTTCTTCTTCCCTTTGAGATTCTAGGCAGTCTGACTCCCGTCACTTTTGGGCAGGTTGGGAATCCTAGTCTTCGAATCACAGCTTTTCTTACACGAATTGTTTCCTTCTCTGGAGGGAGACACCTGGATAAGCTTGGGGGCCGCCCCTGTTCTCATGAGCATTCCCTTCACCACTGCGATTACGCCCCAGGGCGATCCAGCCCCGTTCTCACCCTACTGCCCTACTGCCCTGTGCCTGCTTTGCCGCTCTGCTCCTCCAGAGATCGAGAGCATGTCACCCTGCCAAAAAGTGTGGCCCTAACAATTTCAGCTTTCAGCTCCCCAGACAACAGTGTGAGTGAGGTGGTCAAGTTTGCAGGTTTCCCCCTGCACTTGGTTTGATTCGCTTCAAAGGACAATTCTAGCTCCTCGGAACAGTTCTCAGGCAAAGGCGCTCGGTGGGACAAAAGGAGAGCCCACCACCCCTTTCCAAAGATGCTCGAGGGAATCCTTGCCATCGGGGCAGCTGCGCGCAGGCTGGCTGATGGGCCCCAGGGCCAGACACGCGGGAGAGAGGAGTCACCTCAGTTCTCATTTTCCTGCCTTGGATGAACCTGACAGAGCTCCAGCTGTTCCCTGACCAGGGGAACCCTCAGAAAAAACAGTTCACCACTTTCCTTTTCCAGAAAGTTTTAAGAAATCATTTGGGAAAGGATTCAAAACTCTAATCTAGAGAGGCGTTATCTCTTGCCTGCTCCTCCGGGAATCCTAAAGCGAATCTCAGCAACCGTTTCCTGGCCTTTAGAAGCACTCGGCCCCCTCCCCCATCCCCTCACTCATCATCTGAGTCTCCTCATGCAAAATGCTCACTCAGGTATTTCCTCGAGAGGTTTCGACATGGCACGAATGGCAAAGCTTCCAGGAGAGCCTTGCAGGCGCTCATTCGGACTGACCAAGTGGATGCTGGGGGGGTAGTGCTGGATGTGGAGTCCTCTCTCCCTCCCCCCTCCTCCCCCTCCACAAGTTGTAACCTGGCGTGCCTGGTCTTGGAAGCCAGAAATATGACAAACATTCAGATAAGCCAGTGGAATTTAAAGTACAGGTTCACCACTTGGCGGCTGAAAACCATGGAAGTACATTCTATAGCGGGTGCCCCTCCCTCAAGACATGAGCAGATCAAATCCTGCAGCTACCAACACCTGAGAGCACTCAGCAAACTGCTTAACCATCTGAGGAATGAATTAAGGGATCTTATTTTAACACACCGGGACATTCTCGTTCTTAGAGGAATATCATGGCGAACAATGTAAAGGAGCTTTTTATGCCTTTGAAAACTTTGTGTACCTATTTAAAAGTTTGTTTTCATGTTTAAGGAGATTAAAGTGAGGTTAAACTTTAATTTCAAGTTCAACCTTCAGGGTTTTTGAGGCAGGGTAATGAAGTGGAAAGAGCTTGGGGTTTGGAGTCAGACCTATTTTTGAAGCCCAGTTCTGGCATATGCTGAAGATAATTATGTCTAATTTAGCAGCATTACGAGGAGTGAATGAGGTAACAGTGACATTCCTACCAAGTGGTGGGGACGGGAACGGGAGGGAGGTGGTCCCCTTCCTGCTCGGCTGGACCATCCGTCATGCCAACATCTGGGGTCTCTACAACTCTCAGGCATATAAAGTCACTCCGTGCTCATTTCTCAGGCCAGAAAAAAGGAGAAGGGGCCACATCCCTCTGCTCAGCTGGGTTCGGTCCCACTGGTCATGTCTAGACTTAGCCTTCTCAACTCGGACAGTTTTTTAAAATGCGCTTTTCCGCATTAAATGACATTTGGGATCTCATTTACCAGCATGACAGATGGCTGCTCTCCTGAAGCCTCTCACAGATCTGATCTCTATTAACAGCTTGATAGATGCCATTCAGTGCAACAAAAACTCTTACCGACTCACGAAAATTTCAGGGCCTCCAAAACTGGCAGGAGTTCCAGGGAAATCACAGGGAAATTTGTTGGCAACATGATTAATCCTGGGTGGATTAGTCCCGGAAAAGCACATGCCGGCTTGCAGCAAGCAGCAGCTTGCAGGATTTCACAAAATAAACTGTTTAGCGGAGAGGCCTCGCAGTACGTGTTTTAGACTAAAGTTCAGAATGATTGTGGGGCCTGGCCATTGAGGAAAATGCCAGATGTGTGGTAACTGATCCCCTTTGAATCCACCTACATTCAAGAGACGCATGGGACAAGATCAGAAAAGTGCACCAGATTAGAACAGTGGATGAGAGAAGCCCAGCAGGGTGATGAATCCTATGAGAAGGATAATAAAATTCATCCCCATAATTACCCCCAGCCCAGCTCCCCAACAAGAGCCAACAACAGCTCAGCTGAATGAGGTTATTCATCCATTTTCAAGTCGCCTCACTCATTATCCTCAGACAAAACCCTTGCAGGGCCTCCGCTCCTCGCCAGCAGTGCAGTCTCCATGCAGCCCGGTGGAGCTTCTTTCTTTAGCAGTTTCTAGCACCAGTCTTGGTTGTTTGGTCAGACAAGGTTTACCACCACCTTTTAGGAGTAATTTGACTTTCGGAGGATAATTCCTGCTAACCCTTTCTTGGGAGAGAACAGAGGATGCTGCCGTCTTTCCCTAGTAGAGCTAGGATCAGGCTCAGTTTGGGGACCTCCCAGACCTTTCACTCGTGGGCACAAAATGGTGCCATTTGCACACTGTCTCGCCAAAAAGGAAATGTAATTGAAATGCAGAAGTGTATATATTCCAGTGGAAACAAAAGTTCCAAAGATAGGACTGCCACGAATAGCTTCTCAGCCTCTCTGAAGTCCACTGTCTGGCACAGAGTAGCACAGCCTGTATAATTTCCCTAAGTCTGGGTATTTTTACCTTTGCATGGAATTCTAGAAACCTAGGTTAGGCTCATCCCTGCCTCAGAGCCCTCCCCCTCCAGGAAGGATTCCTCTGGACCACACCTGCCTCACTCTTTATGGGGTTTACAGTCCAGAACTCAGCTCAGCAACCTCCAAGGGTGAGGATCACCAGTGGGTTGACAGTTCCTCCAACGGATACTTAGTGAGCACCTACTACGTGCCAAGCCCTATTTTGGCCCTGGGCATCAAGGCTGGGCATAGCTGTGTCAAGAGCTTTAGTCTATTGGGGGAAACAGATAAAAATAGAAACCCATGAGGGAAAAGATGAAATAATGACAAGTGTTAATGGATATCACTAGGACACTGGGCAGAAAGAGAAGGACGACAAGAGGACGTAAGAGTAAGAAAACGGGCAGTGTCCTCCATCATTATATCTAATACATTTAAAGTCGAATGTCACGATCACCAATTCAGTCCTCAACACATGGTCCCCAAACAACTTCAACTTCAATTTTCACAGCAATGCTCTACTTGCCACACTACTCCATTAGCAGACTTTGGATCTTTCTCTCCTCTCCACACACCATCCTCTTTAGTAGAGGCCTCTGCCAGCACTTTCTGGGGAAGGGGTCCTTAGTGTGTTCTGCACACCCACAGCCCTGAGGCAGACAAACGCCACTGCACCAGGGGAACCCCTGTCCCCCACTCCCATCCTTTCCGAAGGTCCCACCCAGCTCCACCGGGCCAATTTCTTCCGAAGCCGTGTGCATTCCTCAAACAGCAGCCCCGTGGGGAAAGCCCAGGCCCCCTGCCAGAGAAGACCCCTCGGCTTCCCCGCTGCTGCCTGTGGATCGGGGGCTCCTCCTCAGCTGTTTCCTGGGGCCTTGGCACCAGCTGAGCCGTTGCCTCTCCTCCCCCCGGGTGCGGAGCCAGACTCGCACCAACACTCCCAGCTCCCGGGCGCTCTCCTGGGCAACCTCCAGTCCCAGGCCGAGCACTCCAGCAAGTCCCCGCTCGTCCCCAGCAGCAGCTGAAGGGAGCCCCTTGCGCCGGGCACTTACCTCCTTCTGCCAGCACCCAGAGAGACGCGCTTCCCAAAACGCAGAGCAGAAGTGGCACCTTCAACATCTCTCCCGTTGAGTCGATCTTTTGGGGGCCCAGCAGCTAGTTTTTCTTCGGGGGGGGGGGATCGGGGGAGAGGAAAAGCTCGGCAGCCCCTGGTCCTCGCCTGGAGGAGCGGGAGAGGGGGGACTGGAAAGCGGGGAGCAAACGCCCCAGCGCGGCGGGAGTCCCCAGTCCTCCTTCGCGGGCAGCCGCGGGGAGACCGACCTCCGGGAGGGCCAACTTTGCAGTTAAGACCTTTCGTTGAGGCGTCAGCATATATCTCTCCCGGCGAGGGCGGGGAGCCGGGTGGGCGGTAAGGTGGTCCCAGTCCCGCGCGCGCAAGGCCCGCCCCCTGGCTCCGTTTGGCCCGCGCCAAAACGATGAGCTCAGGCCAGGTTTAAAGTTACAGGGCCGCAGCTGCGGGGGCCGCCCCGACGGGCGCGGGGGCCCGGAGCCCTCGCAAAAGTGGCTTTAATTGTGTGCAACAGGAGGAAAGAGGGGCGCCTACTTTGGTGATGGGGTGGGGGACGCGCAGACGATAAGCGGTTTATCCTTAATTTGTATTTTATTTACATGTGTATTTTTAAAGAATAAAGCACAAGCCTAGATTTTTCTTCTACAAGCACAAGCCTGGGTTTTCCTTCTGTACTGAAGTGAGAAATAAATTGTTCCTTGTGTGGCCAGCAATTTTAAAACCAAGCAGGGGATTGTTCTTGTAAATATTGAATTAGATGGCTCGGAGGGGATGGGGGTAGGGGGGCTGTTGTCATCTGGGTGGGCTGCGGCCGATGGTAAATCGCGCCCCCGTCCGTGGGACCCGGCGCGGGCCGTGGCGGGGCTGCCCGAGAGGGGGCTGTGCAGACTCGGTGGCTTTGGCGGTTTTGAAAACGTTTTGAAAAGGGCTTCAGCGCTGGGCCCCGCCGGACGGGCGCGATCCGATAAGGCGCTGCTGTCCCTGCAGGTGACGTGGTCACCAAACGTGTGCGGTGGTTCATCCCTTTTAGTGCTGGCGTTTGGCCACTCATTCCCGGCTTTGCCCCCCGAGCTCAGATGTAGGATATCTGGAACAAGAAGAGACTTTCCCGCTTTATTTCCTTTTGAATTGCTTGAATTTTTTAATTTTTATTTTTAAGAAGAGGTAATCGTCTGAAAGTGCCCTCCACTCCCAGATTCCACGAATTCCATTCAACAAAAAGAACCTGAAGTTCAGTGCCCCAAAGCTCCATACCAGGGTGAAGATGGTTGTTTTCAGATACTTATCCTAGATCCTGTTGCCAAAGGTGCTTTAAGATAAGAATTTCTTGGGATGGTTCTTGAACAATCTCAGCATTCTGGGCTCCCCCTCAAGCTCTTTGAATCAGATTTCTGGGGAATTTTGAACAGGTTCCCCAGGAGCACTTGTCAACAGGGATATGCAGTAAACCCTGCCCTCCAGCAGCGCTTCTCAAACTTCATCTTGCAGGTGAATCACCTGGGGGTCTGGTTAAAATGCAGGCGCAGCTTCTGGGAACTGGAGTTGGGGTGGGTGGGGCGGAATTCTGCATTTGAAAGATCTCTGGGGCAAAGTCTGGACTCCTCCTGGGGCTACGAGGTAAAAGCTGAGTGAAGCAAGAGGAAGAGGCACTGGAGAGCTGAGGGCTTGAAAAATTGGGGACAGAGAAGCGCGCCTCTCCTGAACTGACTTGCCCCATTTCATTATTCCAACATCAATAGTGTTTGGCGAACTGAGTGGTAGATGTGTTACCTGTAGAGCCTGTTAGGTAGGAAACAGCTGTCCATCCCACCTCACCCACTCCAATCTCATGCACACAAAAGGATAAACAACTTACTTGGAAATTTGAGACTGAATGGAGCCTAGGTGCATGGGGGTTGGGGGTTAAAAATGCAGTTAATTTAGGGGGATGCTTGGGGTCAGGTTATTCAAGAAGACTTCCTCCCTCCCCAGAGGGAAGTGTCCAGATTCTAGAAGGTCAGTCACAGGCCTGCTGGTGGGGGGGGGGAGGGGAGAGGTAATAGGGACTTGACAATGCTGGAGCCTTGGATGGCCCAGAAGGGCCAGGGCAGGGCAGGTGTGTCCGGGGCGCTGCTGGTTTGAGTAAGCGGGGAGAGTGGCTGCACCAATGAAGAGAACCTGAAGACCAGACACAAAAGACTGTCCTTCCTCAACAATGGAAGCAGCAGGGGAGAGAGAGGGAATGCTTTGACCAGGGTCAGGCTAAAGAAACCATGGGAAAGCTCCTGAGATTGGAAGCCTGCGCCCAGCTGGAGGGAATAACAAAGCAGAGCAGTGTGTGCTCCCAAAGCGGTGACTGAATGGTGGAGGCCATTTACTGACCTTTACTGTGTGTGCCAAGGAACGGGGGAGCTATCTCATTTAATCCTCAAAACAGCCTTGAGTCAGGAACATTGATAAGACCCATCCTGCATACAAAGAAACAGGCTCAGAGCGGTGACTTCCAGATGTGCACAGGAGCCTGCCTCAGAATCGCCTTGGGTGGCTGGTTAAGACACAGCTGGCTGGAGCCCCACTCCAGAGTTTCTGAGTCATTAGGTCAGGAGTGGAGTCCGAGAATTCACCTTTCTAGCAAGTTCCCAGGTGATGCTGATGTGCTGAGAAACCACACTGAGAAACACTGGTTTAGAGGCATGCAAATTGTCTGGGGTCACACAGCTAATGATGGGTGGAGCCAGCGTCCCTCCAGTCTATTGCTGAGCAGGGCTTGAACCTGTGGCTAGCAATGTGCCTTCCTTAAGGATTTGGAAGGAGGCATCTGTAAGCTGCTTTTAGGGAGCAGAAGGCCCCAAAAGGGAGGGGGACCAAGGTGTAGAATGAGAAGGAACCAGCAAAGTTCAGGAGAATGCAGAGCATCCGGGTGGGATGCTCCATCCTGAGGGATGCTGGAGATGGAAAGTTAGGGATACCTTGGGCTCCCCACTTTCTTTGAGGCCTCTGTGCAGTCTGGAGAGCTGTGGGCTGGGCTTCTGCAGACTGCGTGGGAAGACTTCTCAGCATCTTCCCTTCCTTCTCAATGCACACTGTTCTGGAGCTGAGCTACCAATGAGTGAATCTCTGCTCTCAGGGGTGCCCCTGTGACCCGGGAATGACCCATACACTCCAGGGCCTGAGCTGAACCCAAAATGTACTTGGCAGGAATGAGATGAGATGGGGTAGGAATGGGGGTGGTACTGGACCGGAAGGAATCCACAGCAGCTTGCTTTGCTGGAAAGAGCCTCAGTATTTGGAATAAAAATCCAACTCCGTGGATGGCCTGGGGCAACATGAGCCTCCGTTTCCAGTTCTTGAAAATGGTGTCTAATTCCTTCTCTGGAGGGGTCTATGCACAGCAAGGAGTCTTACCGTATGATTGCTGTGATGGCTGTTTCCACGAGGCCCTGCATGACTCTCAGCACCTTTAGTCCTCCTGTGCCCACCTGTGCCCACCCGTACACTCAGCCAGCCCCAGGCTCTAGGACAGAAGTTCTTAACAGATCCCATTAGAACTGCTTTCTTTTGACCTTTGGCAACCCAGCTGGACCAGCAAGCCGGGACTCAGCATCTAAACGTTCTTCTGCTAGTCCAACCCTCACCTTGGGCTTATCCCTGACAGTCTGCCCTGGATCCTGGGGCCCAGAACTCCTTCTGGGAAACCAGACCATGTCCACCCAGGAACGAGTGTTGTGCCCAGGGACCCCAACCCAGAAGCTAGTTCTTGCCACCTGCCAAAGATTTCCTGAGTAGAGAGCTGCCTTGGATTTCTGACTATGACCCAGTCCTGGGTAGGGGTAGCCTCTGGGGGGACCTCTACCTGCAGAGCACCCCATTGCGCTCCCAGGGGACCCCCACCATGCTGACTGCTTCAGTGAGCAGCCTGCCCCTTCCAGTTGTCTGAGTTAAACTATGTCATGTCCTATTCCAGTGGCTGCACAAAATTTTATTGGTGCACCCCCTAAAATTTTTTGAAAAGCTAGGTACCAATTATTTTTGTCATACAGTTAAATAAGTAGATCTTTAATAGGAGGTAGAATATAGTAATCACTTTATAAGAAATAAGGTGAAGATTAACTATAACTGGAAAAATATTTTGTGCTTTTATTTGACGAAACTTGCTGAATAAGTGCACTGACTATGAAAAAAATTAAGTTAAAATTTTTATCTATGAATTTCAATCCATATATTTGACTTTTTTTTGATAGAAGACCTGGAAAACTTTCCAGTTATATTTAAAAGAGTCAGCATGAGTAACAGATACTCTTTATTGAAAATGATGCACATTTATTAATTTTTTCCTTATAAAAATACACATTCATTAAAGAAAATATGGAAAACAGGGGAGTTAAGAAATATTATATGCCCAGATTTCCTTATGTGTTTGTTTGTAAGTTTGTCTTTTGATATAATTTCAAACTTACAGAAAAGTTACCCAGATTTACCAATTTGTTTACATTTTACCATTTGCTTCATCCTTATCCCTATATTTATATATACATGCACACTGTTTTTGTTCTGAGAGTAATGGAGATATCTTGCACTTCGGCCTTAAGGAGGACAGGCTAATTATTCAGGGTTTGCCTGATATTGCCTCATGATTAGATCCAGCTATGAGTTTATGGAAGGAAGATGGTACAAGGGCATGGCCTGAAGAGACACCTGATGCCAGCTCTGAATACTGGAGATTGTTCACTTTGATCCTTGGGTTAAGGATGTCTGACATGAGCCAACCTCCGCCCTTAACAGGAAAGCAGGGGAGGACGGGAAGCAGCTTCCCTGGCTTGCCTTTCACGTAGGCACCCCGGGGCTAAAAAGACTTTTTTTTTTTTTATCTCAGAACATGCACCATAATGAGGTTTGGGATGGAGAAGGATCTGCCTTTGTTTTGTACATGGGAGAAGGGCTACTGTGAAGGTGTAGCATTCACCCCTAATTTTAGGAGAAAAACCTATGAAAGATGAGGATTTCGAAATTGATTGCCTTTAGCCCTTCCTGACTGCCGTGACCCTCGGAAAGTCTGTGCACCCCCAGTTTGAAGAACACTACCCTGTTCCCCTGCTGGGCTGGATATCCTCCCAGCATTAGGACTGCCTTACCCCACCCCACCCCACCCCACCCCACTGTAAATAAACGATTGAGCCCAGTGTGTTCTAGCCTCTCTTGTGTCCCTGCCCCCTTCGAGGAGACCACGAGCTCTCCAAAGCTAAGGGCTTATTGATATATTCAGAAATATTCATCTCTGTAGCACCAGCCTCTGGCATATGCTCTGTAAATATTTGTGAAAGGAAAGCTTGTGATTTTGTCCAGCACCCCGGAAGGTCTTTGTCATAGAAGACTGACTCCCTGCCCAGCCTGAGACTCAGAGATTGAACAAATGGCATGTGATATAAAACCAGCCAGCCTGGCTATATGCAAAGACAAAGGGGGTGATTTCTGAAATGCTGGAAAAGCCCTGCTGACATCTGTCCAAATCTCCATACACTTCCCCCTCTCCCCTGTAAACAGGCTGATGACTAAAATTCCATAGAGATTCCTTCCTTAGCATTAAGACTTGATCCCTTTTCGAATGCAAGTATACCTGGGAAAGATTGTACATTTATCATGATCAGAATTTCAGACCCTGATGGGATGGGCTTCTCTCCCTAGGCCAAGAGCAGGATTTGATAGGGTATTGAGGGTACAAGTTTCCTGGAAGCCACCAAGAAGGAGAAAGCACACAAAACAGAAAGCCCTGGATTGCTAGAGACACATTTTACCCATTTCAAAATCGTGTTTGGATTCATGCTGTCTTTAATTTGCCATTGCAATGCATTGATTCACTCACTGAATCATTTCCTTATCGGTGCTCACTAAGCACTGCTCTCAGCCCAAGAAATGCAGCAGAGGCTGTGACATCTCCTGGGTGTGGCTGAGCTGGTTGACCTCCCTCCATCCTCTACCTGAGAGACATGACATGGGATCTACAGCTCTGCTCTCACTCACTTTAGTAGAGGCAGGATCAATCTTCCTGGACCTTATCTCCAATGGCTGAGGCAGGGTCCCTGTAGCTGTCTCTGGACAAGGAAAAAGGGGTGATGTTCAGTTTTTCGCTGGTCTGTTAAAGTCATCTGTCTTTTGCTTGAACAATGAGGAAAACATTCAGTGGTGTGGGTTAACAGGCTTCTGTGCTTTTGTCATCCTGGGAAGACATTGGGGCTCTTTCCTGCACACAGGGCTGTGTGAAGAGTAAGATCCACAGGCTCCAGAACTCAGAGCCCTGCCTTGGTAGAGAGGGAAGCCGAAGTACCCCGTCTTATATATTCCGAATCTGACACTGGCTCCACACTACACCAAATCAACAAAAGAAAAACTCAGGCCACTGGGAATTTTTATCACAACAAATTGATTTTTAAATGTTACCCTTCCCCCTCCAAAAATTAAAAAAGTTGACAGAAGCCACTAGTGGATTTGAATTCAGGTATCACTGATGGTTTGGGCGAAAAGGAGCACCGATTACTTTAATGAGTTGGGAGCGTGGAGCCAGTTTTTATTTTTTTAATCAACACTGAGTTTATAATGGACAAACAAGCATTGGGAGACGTGGACGTTTTTTTACCGTTCACACCAATATACACAGAAAGCTCCTTTCACTGGTGTGTTCAGAGAGCCGTTCATTATAAAGACTCAGCACTCTGCTTGGAAAACAATCTGAATGAATGAATCTCAGTGTGGGAGGCTTGGAAAGTCAAGTAGGGACACCGCTGGGAGAGAAAGAGGGGGGCTGGTGTTTACCTACTGCTGTCTTGAAGGGTGGTAGCCTTGAAGACATCAACCCCAGCCTCTCTTACCTCAGTTTCCCTAGGTGGAAACCCATGAAAATGATTGTGATAGGGTCTCTGTGTGTCTGTGCACTGAAGGATTGGCCATAGCAACTTCATCCTTTATTCTGCCAACTTCTGCCTGTGGGCTGAGGATAATGACAACAAACCACCGCCGCCACAAACCTCAAGTGATACCAGCCTGGAATTCCCTCCCCAGAGCTGAATGCGTCCTCCCCAGAGATCAGGCCATGAGGCCGCAGGAGAAGCTCCCGTCCTTCCTCCCTCCACAGCATGCAATCCTTTTGGAAGAGTCTAGATTTTGTTGGTATGTTGGAAACCCTTTTGTTGAGGTCTCAATTCTGTTTTAATCACCATTCAGGAATCTAATTCAAATATTCAGGCTTTAGTATCTGCCAAGTGGTGAGTTTGGCTATGAGAGGAAAACAGGAAAAGGCTTAAAAGTCAATAAAGCTGGGAAAAAAACAACTTTTATGTCGGCAATCCAATATCCGCAGCCCCTTCCCTCCCCTCCTTACCCCAGCTGCCTTTCAACAGGGGAAGTTTGCCCATAGACAGTGTGAGGCCTCTCCTTTGCAGTGATGCAGCATGTTTAAGGTTTCCAAAGATGGGTGAGGGGCACAGGGGAGTTTCTGGTAGATGTTATTGGAGGGACTCCACTGTTTTCTTTAGCAGAGCCTAGGAGCCTGATCACATTTTTATTGCTGGCTCTGACAGCAGGGAGCTACAATACAGAATATTTATTCTTTCATTCAACAACTGTCTATGGAATATCAGCTGTGTGCTAGGCAGTGTCCTTAGGCTCTTGGGACACAGCAGGAATAAGACATACAGGTCCCTGTTTCTGAGTTTCTTAGATTCTATGGGGGAGACAGATGATAGATTCAGAAATTAATAAAGTAAGTAGAGGTTGTACTAAGTGTCATGAAAAAAATAAGTCAATGGAGTTGAGCAGAAGTTTCCTACTGTATACTGCAGGCAGCATCAACTTTGTAAGGAGATACATGCAGGCAGAAAAGTTTAAAGGCAAGCAATTCTCAGATTCTCAACTAGCATGTATTCTCTTTGCTAAAATGGACCTACCTTCCCTTTCACAATGGTTCGTCTTTCACTTTGCTGTAGAAAGGGAAACCTTTAGGATTCATCCTAAATCCTACAATGTTGCATGTCCAAAGAATATAAAATCCTCTGAAGGCAAATAAGGGACAATTCAAAATATTGGCATATATGAACCCTTCTTTAGCAAGCACTATAAGCTCACAAGAGGGCTTTATGTCTTTTCTTAGGGTGTGGGTGTTTCTGTTAAGTGTGAAATCTACTCTAGAATTGCGGTATGTTGACCCACGTTGAGTTATTCTAAGTTCAGATATATGGTAATGTGAGGTGGAGGGAGTGCCGAAAATTTTAATTTTATGACCTGGCCTCTTCCATGCCCTGGCTGTTGACCCAGAATGCACTGCTCTTAGCCCTGGGAGAACCAAGCAAAAAGAGGTCGAAAAGACACATTGAAGAAAGCAGCTCCTTGCTTCAAACAGGAGACTCATGGCCAAGGCTCCCTGCCTTATCCTTTGATTCATGTTAGAATTAGAATTCTGAAGCAAGGTGCTTGTCAAGAAGGTGATTATTAACACGTTATTTTGAATTTAAATTAAAGTTAGGCTCTTGGCAGAAATAAAGTCTGATTTGGTTGATTAGTCTGATAAAGAGGAGGCTTTGACAACAGGTTTCATGGCAGAGACTTCCCATTAATTCGATGAGTAAAATCTGCAGCTCTATGGGTTTCTGTGAAATTAAATTTAAAGCACATGAGATGAAATCAATTTATTTAAAAATGCCTTGGCCAAGGTGTACTGAAATGAGCAATGTCTTTATTCTCCTGTTTTTGAATGAGTCTATTCACTTAAACTAAGTGACCCTAAGTGAAACAGTAACAGATAAATTAATAGTCATTTAATAAGTATTGGTAATGCATTTTTGGTGTACTTTTCAGAAACTGAAAATGGCTCAAATGACTCAGTGACATATCTTTTCACAAAACAAGTGTTTTCCAATTCTTTTTTTTTCCCAGCAGAATGGAAGCAGGGCTTAAACCAATTCTCCACTTGCTAATGATCTATCACCATATACTCTTTGACAGATAATTCAGGAATTCAAAGAAATGAGATAACAAAAGTCCTTCCATTCCAGTATTTTTATTATGTAACATGGTTCCTCATGCTTACAAAATAAAAAAAAAAGTGGAATAAAATTAATTCTCAGTCCTATCTTATTCTAGAAATGAGTAAAAGTTACTTGTGGATATATGAACAAATAATTGGGGGGGTAGTCATCTCATTATGTGCTATATTTCTAATAAAATTTTACTTTTATATTGATGTTTTATGTTACTAAAACATAAGTAGTACTAAAAATAAGTAGTATTTGTACTAATGTTTCAATTGATAATTATTATTACCATTATCATTACTCTTCAGTCCAGAAAAACATTTAACTTTGACAATTGAAGACCGTTCATTTCAATTTTTCTATGTACTTTTGTTGCAGAGAAGTATGATACTACAATCAGGGTAAGATTTTTATTCTTAAAAAGATTATATTTTTTAAATGGATAAGGGAGGGTATCAAATTGCTGTGATTTTCAAATTCTAATGGATACATTTAAAAGTCACGCAATCATTTATTTTTAAATGTCAGCTTTTACAATATACTGGGAAAATCTTTTACAACTATTTAAACTTGTGTGACAATTTTAATAAAATTTTTCGATGTGCAAAAGAGGTGTATAATTTTTAAAAATGCTTTAGAACATACATAAGCAAAGGAAACATCTCAAGACCCCTGTGGAGAGTGAATGGGAGGGCCTCTTTTAAATAGGGAGGAGGTGAGAGAGTGAGTCTCAGTGGCTATCTGAACAATGAAAAGGCACCAGTCATGCAAAGATAAGGCAGAGGGAACAGCACGTGAAAAGAGCCTGAGGTGGGAAAGATGCTTGGAGAAATAGATGGTATCCCAGAGGGGAGAATGAGGAAACAGCCAGAAGAGGTGAGGATGGAGAAGCAGGCAGCTACAGATATGGGATGCTGGCCAAGAGGTGTAAGCCAGTGTATTAGTCAGGGTTCTCTAGTGATCAGAACTGATAGGAGCTACATATATATGTAAATATGTATATATATGTAAATATGTATATATATGTAAATATGCATATATTTGTAAATATTATATATATGTAAATATAATGACTTTTTTCTAGAAATTGGCTCCTGCAATTATGGGGCTGGACAAGTCCAAATTCCGTAGGGCAGGCCGCTAGCTGGGAACTCTGGCAAAGGTCTTTGATGAATTCCCCAGGAGTAGCTGACAGGAGAAGAAGAGATGGAAATTCTCCCTGGGACTACTAAATCATCACTTCTCCTTTAAGGCTTTCAGATGATTGGATGAGACATCTCTCATTGTTGAAGGCAATCTCCTCAGTTGGTTGTAGATGTAATAAACAGCCATCGATGCGATCAACTCACCGATTATTTAAATCCACGAAATAGCCTCAGAGTAGCAATCAGGCCCGCGCTTGCTTGACCAGACAACTGGACGCAGTGACCTGGCCAAGTTGGCACATGAACTTAACCATCACAACCAGGACTGTCTCAAACAAACCGGGGCTAAGTTTACCCTACTCATATGTGACCTTCCCCCTGTCAGCTAGAGCAGGGTTTGGACCTCGGCACTGTTGGCCTTTGAGGCATTTGATAATCCTTTGTCATGGAGACCATCCTGTGCATTGTAGGATGTTTAGCAGCATCCCCGGCCTCTACCCACTAGAGGCCAGTAGCACTCCTTCCCCCTGACAATCAGGAATATCTCCAAAATTTGCCAAATGTCTCCTGGGGAGGCAGAGTCCTCCCCGACCCCCACCTTGAGAACCCCTGAGCCAGTGGGTTGGATGCTGCAGGACAGCAAAGAGGAAGGAGTTAGTATCTAGCTTGTTTTCCAAAACAGCCTCCTGAAGGCTTTAGCAAATACCTTGAAAATCAAACTCTATTGAGAATTTCTAAGTGCTCTAAGCAGCACTTTCATAAAAACAAGCAGACATGCCTGGCCGACTTGGATCAAAATTTTATTCTCTGTCCTGGGTAGAAAGAATTCAGGCTGCGACATAAGCGACACAGCCTCTCTCCCAGGGAGGAAGTGAGGAATGTTTCTGAAGTGAGAGGGAAGAGTAAAGAAGATAGTCAGAAGGGAGGAGGAGGGGAGAACAGAGGCTACCTGGGCCCCTTGGGGCTCTGCCCAAGGTGGGGGTGAGGGATGGTGATGGAAACAAGACAGAGACCCCAGGTGAGTAGAGGGCATGTCTCAAAAACACATTGTATGTTGTGGTTCCAGAAACATTCATCGTGGTGAGAAGGAAGTAGTGAGACATGGTTCCGGGAAGCATCCAGATGGGTGTTCCTGAAATGGCACTGTTGGCTCCCCACAGCCTGCACACAGAAATTCCTCATGGAGAAACAGAGATGCTAAGAGGACCAGTGATCTGAACAGAAGCCCACTTCAGGGTGCAGACAACTTGGAGAACCAGAGCAAACAGCAGAGCGGAGAATCAGCAGCAATGGCAGTTGCCAGCATGTGGTTTATGAGCAGGCAGGACCCATGGACATCACCAGATGATTCAGTTGGGACAGAGGCCAATGCCCAGGGCAAGCAGGTTGCCCAAGGAGAAAGCCAGACCAGCCCCAGCAGATTTAAGAACCAAGACCTCTAAGCCTACTAATAATTGTGCCTAAGAGCCTCCTCCTGAATACCTCTTTGTTGCTCAGATGTGGTCCTCTCTCTCTAGCTAAGCCAACTCGGCAGGTAAACTTTCTGCCCTCTCCCCTACATGGCGCCTGGCTCCCATGGGAGTAGATCTCCCTGGCAATGAAGGATTTGACTCCCGCGGAGGAGCCTGGGGGACGAGCCTGGACCCGGCATCGTGGGATTGAGAAAATCTTCTTGATAAGAAGGGGGAAGAGAAATGATACAAAATAAAGTTTCAGTGGCTGAGAGGTTCCAAATGGAGTAGAGAGATCACTCTGGAGGGCATTCTTATGTTCTATATAGATTTCTCTTTTTGGTTTTTGGTGTACTGGAATTCCTAGGGGGAGGTACCTGGAACTGTTGAACTGAAACCCAGTAGCCTTGATTCTTGAGGGTGATTGCACGACTCTGTAGCTCGCATGGTGTGACTATGTGATTGTGAAAACCTCGTGGCTCACACTCCCTCTGTCCAGTGTATAGACAGATGATGGAGAAATGGGGACAAAAACTAAATGAAAAATAGGGTCGGATGTGGGGGTGGGATGTTTTGAGTGTTCTTTTTTACTTTTATTTTCATTTTTTTTTGGAGTAAGCAAAATGTTCAGAAATTGATTCTCATGATTGCACAGCTGTGTGATGGTGCTGTGAACAGTTGATTGTACACTGTGGATGATTGTAGAGTGTGTGAATATATCTCAATAAAACCATATTAAAAAAAAAAAGAACCAAGACCTGTCGTCACCGTCCCCATGAGACATGAAATCCTCCCCTGCTCCCGGACACCACTTGGGGAGGGAGATCCTGAAAGTCTGAGAATTTCACAAAAAGAGATTGGGTAGAGGTTGACGGGCTGTTCTAAAGCAGAAGAGATTGGAGTGTTTAAGGCCCTCTAATGCCCCCAGTATCTGAATCAAAGTCAGGACATCTACAGAAAAGGAAGAAAGCTTTATCATCTCCTCTCCCTTCCACCCTGCAGCACAGGGGTTGAGTTTTTGACTCCTGCTACCAGTGTTTCCTAAGGTGGTATACTTTTAATTAAACAATAGTGAGCCACATGGTGAGGAAATTGCTCTCTTTTCAATTCTCTTTTATAAAAAACAGTATTTACAGAATTGAATTCAAATGCTCAAACAGGCACTTTCTAGACGTTTGGGGAAATTAACCTCCCTGAGCCAAAAAATAGCAAAAAATAGCAGAAATAATGTCTATAGAATACCTAATGCTGTGTCTTTTTCAGATAGCCTTTATTATTCTATGTAAATGCTATTAAAACATTGAAAAGTTAGCATTTAATAATTGATATATACAAGAATATATGACATATGTATACATTACAACACACTATAAGAAAATGAACATCTGTGAGTTCACCCCATAACCTTAGAATGAAAATATCATCAATACCATAGAATTTCCCTCCAAACCTATCTCTCTGACAACCCCCAGAGTAACACTATCACAAATTTTTAATTTATCCTTCCCTTGATTTTCTTAAAATAAGTTTACCACTGTCATTGGTTGAATTGTGTGTCTCCAAAAGATAGGTCAACATCCTAACCACCGGTACCTCTAAACGTGTTCTTAATTGGAAATAGGGTCATTGCAGATGTAATTAGTTAAGTTAGATGAGGTTACACCGGAGTAGAGTGGACCCTTAACCCACTATGACTGGTGTCCTTATAAGAGGAGAAGAGACATGGGGAGATGGCCATGCAGAGTGGAGCAGAGTCTGGGCGATGCAGCTACAAGCCGTGAATCGCCAAGGACTGCAGGCACCACCAGAGATGGAAGGGGCAAGGACGGATTCCTGCCTGGAGCCATCAGTACGCACACAGCTCCACTGCCACCTTGCTTTCGGACTTCTGGCCTCCAGCCCTGTGGGAGAATAAATCTGTGTTGTTTTAAGCCACCGAGTTTGCAGTGCATTGTTACAGCAGCCACAGGAAACTAGTACAAGCACCATCCTCCATCAGCGAGTGCCTGGCATGCTGAGCCGTGTACTCATTCCTTTATCTGAAGGATCTCCTTTGGTCACCAGAACCCTCTGTGACAGGTGCTATTATAACCCGTTTAATAGGTAAGGTAAATGAGCCTTAGAGAAGTGAGCAGGTGGCAGAGGTGGGGTTTGACCCACCAGTCTGACTCCACAGCCTTAACCTTAAACAGCACGCCAGAGGTGTTGTCCAGTAAATATTTGTTAAGTGGATGAATTGAAACCTAACCATCGACTTAAAAAAGAAAGCCTAATTAAGTAAAGTTGTTGGACCGTAGCAAGCTCTAGAGAGAACCCAATTGCCACAGTGCTTTTTCCAGGTCTTAAGGACAAACTTAAGATTGAAAAAAGGAACAGCATTTTGCAAAATAAATAATTGGTTCCCAAAAGGCACAAACATGGGACAGGCAGCCACTTCCTTTCCCGCTGAGAGCTGCTGCTTCTCACTGCAGCCCGCTTTGGTAAATGGCTCTTCCATGATTACATCAGCGGCTGCCCAGGAGACCTTCCTGCCAGGAAGAGAGAGCAGCCTTGCTCCCCTGAACGCCCCCCGAGGCTCAGCACAGTGGCCAGAGCCAAATACCAGCCTCCGAGCACCAGGAAATGGGGATGAGTTGGGGTTCATACCATACTCCCCAAGAAACAGAATCCTGGAGTTTATTTCTTGTGAGGCAACCAAACAAACAAAAGATGAAGAGACAAGAGGCTTAGGCTCTAAATGCCTCCACTGTAACTGTTGGCCCACCTGGGAGTGACAGCCCCTTGGCTGCTTGTCTGCTCCCTTGTCCAGCTGTGATCCTCTGTTTCTGCCAACTCATTGTAATGTCCAAACCCAGGGTGGACCAACTGCCCTGTGAGCACCAATTAGGTGTAAGGCCAGGGCAAGGCTCATGAGGAGACATGGGGAGGCAAGGGCATTGCGGAGACATGGGAAGATGTGGGAGGCAAGTTCTCATGGGGAGACAAAGGGGAGGAAGGGAGCACTGACCCTCGGGGGACTGGGTTTGGGTTTTGATCCACCACCCTCAGGTGCTTGGTTCAGTCTCAGGGTGCACTGGATGGCACAGCATAAACGCGAGATCAGGAGAGAGACTGAGGGGCACTGGCCATGATGCTTTAGTTGCTCAGAGGAGGGGAGTTTTATGGAGGATGAGGATCACACGAGGAATTGGGAAGATAGAGATCAGTTTTTCCCAATGCTCACTCTCATATGACTTTTGCCATATTTGAGGGCAACCTGTATTATTTTTTATTTTACATTTTCTTTAAAGTGATTTGTTTTTCATGTTTAAATTGATTTCTACTTAAAGTAAACTTTATATCATTACTGTAAGTGGAAAACCAGCATCACTTACTATAATAGAATATATCCATACAATAAAGATAATGAAAACAAAACATTGGTATTCAATTCTAGCTAGATAGTATTGCTAGTAAAATCCCTGATTCTTAATAAGCATTAAAGAGGTGTTAAAAAAAAGAACTCAATTCAGACTTTCTCCTTGATATAACTGAAAGTTTAAAAATAAACTGAATACCTCTTCTAGGAGAATACCAAATTAGTTCCTCTGAAGGCTCCTCCCTCAATAATATAAGCAGATCCTAGGAAAATTATAATAAGCATGCTTTTATGCAATGCTAGCCTTGTATGAAAATAAGGACAATCCCCCACAGTGGGGTGGAATGGAAAGAGGCTACTAAATTGAGAGTAGAATGGGAACAGTCAGCAAATGTGAAAGCAGAGATTGTGCAAGGACCAGACGGGCATCGGGACATAAGACTTGAACTTGTTGCAAGAGGGGAGAAGTAAATCTGAAACTCCTGCCTTAAGCTCTGATTCTTTGAAGGGAGCTCAAGTGTGCTCGCCATGGTAACAGCCTGTGACTCACCAGAAGAACAAAAGTAAATCCTCTCCAGAAGAAAGTATCAACAATGTAGACTCTCAAGATCCCTACAGATTTATGGTCAACCAAATATATCCTCACAATAAAAATTATCAAATGCTAAAGAAAACATGCTTCACAGAGTGAGATCTGCAGAATTAACAAAACACAGATTTAGAGTCATGTGAATTTCCAATATTGGAATCTTAAGGTAAATATTTTCAAAAGTATGAAATGTTTACAGAAAAATAGATATTTACAAAATGAGCAAAGAGTGAGAGTCTATAAAAAATGGCCAGGCAGACCATAATAGGGATACAAGAGAACTTTTAGAAATGAAAAATTTAATATTGAAACTCAATAGATGTGTTAAACAACAGATGAGAGAGAAAAATGAGTGAACTAAGAGAGAGATTTGAAAAATAATCCAGACAAGGAGGTGGGAAATATGAAAGATAAGGAAGTTACAATGAGAAAGTGTTGTATATATCTAATTCAATTAGTTAATACATGTAAAGAACCTAGAATAGTGCCCAACAATAAGTAACAATATAGCAAAAAGTTGGTTCTTCAAAAAAATTGAAAAAATTTTAAACCTCTGGCAAGATTAATAAAGATTAAAAAGAGACTGTCTAAATAGATAAGATCTAGCATGAGAAAAGAAACCAAGTGTAGATGTAGCTGAGATTAAAAAGATAATGGGTGTACTATAAATATTATGTCAATTAATTGGAAAATATAGATGAAATAAACAAGTTAATAGAAAATATAACAGCAAAACTAAGGAAGAAATAGAAAACTTGAACAATCTTATAACCATTAATGAAATTGGAAATTGAATTAAAAGTTAAAAATTGACCCAAAGAGAATACACCAGTTCAGAGACCTTTACAAGAAAGTCCTACCAAACTTTTTTTTTATTAAATTTACTTTTATTGAGATACATTCACATATCATACAGTCATCCATGGTGTACAATCAACTGTTCACAGCACCATCATATAGTTGTGCATTCATCACTCCAATCTATTTTTTGTACATTTTCCTTATACCAGAAAAAGTAAAAATAAGAATAAAAAGTAAAAGTAAAAATGAACACCCAAATCATCCCCTGCCATCCTATTTTTCATTTAGCTTTTGTCCCCATTTTTCTACTCATCCATCCATTCACTGGATAAAAGGAGTGTGATCCACAGGGCTTTCACAATCACACTGTCACCCCTTGTAAGCTACATTGTTATACAGTTGTCTTCAAGAGTCAAGGCTACTGGATTGCAGTTTGAAAGTTTCAGATATTTACTCTAGCTATTCCAATACATTAAAACCTAAAAAGGGTTATCTATATTGTCCGTAAGAATGCCCACTAGAGTGAACTCTCGACTCCATTTGGAATCTCTCAGCCACTGAAACTTTATTTTATTTCATTTCGCATCCCCCTTTTGGTCAAGATGTTCACAATCCTTCAATGTTGGGACAAGATTCATCCTTGGGAGTCAAATCCTGCATTGACAGGGAGATTTACACCCCTGGGAGTCAGGTCTACCAAACTTTCAAAGAACAGATTATTTCAGTTTAATAAAAACTCTTCTAGAGAATGGAATGAAGGGAAACACTCCCCAACTTACTCTAAAATGCTAATAAAACTTTGATATAAATGCCAGACAGGAACAATGCAAAAAAGGAAAAGGATAGGTCAATTTTACTCAGGAACATCTTTGCAAAAATTGTAGATGAAATATTATCAAATTCAATCCAAAAATTTACAAAAAAAAGGGTAAGAAAGACCAAATTGGATTTAGTCCAAAAATACGAGGGTAGTTTAACATGAGAAAAAATTATGAATATAATTTATCACCTTAACATGTTAAAAGAGAGACTCATATGTCATCTTAATAGATGCAAAAATCATTTGAAAAAATTAATACCTATACTTATTAAAACCTCTTGTCAGATTAGGAATGGAAAGGAATTGTCTACAGCAAGCATCATTCTAAATGGAGCATTCTCTTTAAAATCAAGGTCCACACAAGGAGGCCAACCATCTCTGTTTCTATTTTATATTTTACTGGAAATAGTAGTCAGGACAATAAGACAAGAAAAAGAAATAAGAGGTTAAGGATTAGAAAAGAACCAGCAGAAGTGTCATATTCCTAGATGACCAAATGATCTGCAAAGAGATAGCACAAAACATTTTCAGACCAAATTACTACAGTTGATAAAAGAGTTTAGCAATGTGACTGGAAATGAGATAAATATGCAAAAAATCAATTATATACAAAAGCAACAAATGAAAATGTTGAAAATTTGTAAAGATGTTATTTACAATAGCAACTACCATAAAAGGTGCCTAAGAATAAACCTCACAAAAGATGAGAAAGAATTTGATAGAGAAATCATGTTTAAACTCTTTTGAAAGACAATTTAAAAGAAAAAAAGTAAAAATAAGTGCTATATTTTGGATAGAAACACACAGTATCATTTAGATATCAATTCTCTCTTACTTGAGCTATAGAGTCAATGTCATTTCAATCATAATGCTAACAGGACTTTTTTTTCCCCAGGAATCTGAGCAGCTGATTCCAAATGTATGTGAAACAAGGACAAAGGGCCCAAAATAATCTACAGTTTTTCCTCAACTGAGTTACTCCTTTGAACCAGACTCCACAAAATGATTTGAGCAACTATTTTATCAATTCTCCCGAAGAAGGTAGTAAACAGTACTACCCTAGATGCGTAGGAGGTGAGGGTGCCTAATCTCTATCAAGATTTATTATGAAGTTATAATAATTAAAGCAGTATGATATTGATACAATCAAGGACACACTAACCAATGGAACAGAAAAGACCTCTAATCATTTCCAAACTTGACACATGAAGAGGAAATATAGCAGTTCTGTGACTGAAGGACCCATCCTGGGACAACTGGTTAACCACCTGGGGCAGGGGTGGGAGAGATTGAACCCTTATCTCACACCATATATGTTCTAGTTTGTTAATGCTGTGAGATTGCAAAACACCAGAAATGGATTGGCTTTTACAAAAGGGGGTTTATTTGGTTACAAAGTTACAGTCTTAAGGCCATAAAGTGTCCAAGGTAACACATCAACAATCGGGTACCTTCACTGGAGGATGGCCAATGGTGTCCAGAAAATCTCTGTTAGGTGGGAAAGCACGTGGCTGGCGTCTGCTCCAAAGTTCTGGTTTCAAAATGGCTTTCTCCCAGGACATTCCTCTCTAGGCTGCAGTTCTTCAAAAATGTCACTCTTAGTTGCACTTGAGGTATTTGTCCTCTCTTAGCTTCTCCAGAGAAAGAGTCTGCTTTCAATGGCCATCTTCAAACTGTCTTTAATCTGCAGCTCCTCTCTCAGCTCCTGGGCATTCTTCAAAGTGTCCCTCTTGGCTGTAGCTCCTCTTCAAAACGTCACTCACAGCTGCACTGAGTTCCTTCTGTTTGTCAGCTCATTTATATGGCTCCAGTGATTTAATTTAGACCCACCCTGAATGGATGGGGCAACACCTCCATGGAAATTATCCAATCAGAGTGATCACCCATAATTTGGTGGGGCATATCTGCATGGAAACACTCAAAGAATCACAATTAAATCAACACTGATACATCTTCCCACACAAGATTACATCAAAGATAATGGCATTTGGGAGACATAATACATTCAAACTGGCACATTCCACCCCCTGGATCCTGAAATGACATTATCTTTCCATATACAAAATACATTCATCACACAACAACATCACAGAAACTTAAATCATTTCAGTAACAATTGTTAAGTACAAAATCCCATCAAAATCAATTATAGGCATGGTCAGTCCTAAGGCATAATTCTCCTTTAGCTGTGGATCTGTGAACTTAGAACAAGTTATGTGCTTCTAATGTAAAAAGGAGGGACATTCATAGGATAAACATTCCCATTGCCATAAGGAGAAACAGTATGGAAAACAGGGTTAACAGGACCAAAACAGTTCCTAAAACCCACAGGACAAACTCCATTAGATTTCAAAGTCTGAGAGTCATTAACAGAATGACGTTGCATCCATGGGACCTGAAAGAGCAGGAGTCTAACCTTTCCTAAGGGCCTTTTCAGCAGCCCTTTCCTCTCCAAATGCTGGGGTGAGTTCTCCAGTATATCCACACACTGGGGAGACCACCTTCTCGGCCCCACCCTCCTCAAACATCGGGACAGCACCTGGATTCCCTTCCATCTCTGGGGCACATGCTCAACCCCTTCAGAACAGTGTGGTAGCAGCCAGGCTCTGCCCAATTCCCTGGGAATGTGCTCCACCCTCTTTGGGACCTGGGGTGGCAAAACTCTTCCAGAGCATCGAGGTGGAATGCCCACTCTCGACCTCCAGGGCAAACTCACCCTTTCCATGCTTGAGAGCCACTCCACTTTCCCAGCCCAAGGCCTCTTGACTCCAGACCTCAACCTCCATGGCTCTGTCTTTGAAGAAATTTTTCCTTCAATTTGTTCCTTGTCTGTCTTCTCCAGTCCAGACCGGCAGTGGCTCCATCTATAAAGATATCGCAAAAATTCTGTTGGCTTCACATGAAGCACACAGGGGTCAAAGCCATCAGACAATAGGACTTTCCACAAATCCTTTCTGCTTAACTCCTTTTCCAATCTTGGCTTGTACTGAAATGGTGGCTGGGTTGCATGTTTGGTTACATCCTCATGTTGGGCTGTAGCTTCTGGGATTCCACCCCCTGGAAGCCTGTAATTTTCCAAGCCATCAGCTCCTGGTTTCTTTGAACCTAAGAGTTCAGCTCTAAGTTTATCTCTCTCCACTCACATTTTACTATAAGCTTCAAGAAGAAGCCAGGATACATCCTCCACATGTAGTCTCGAGATCTCCTCAGCTAAGTATTCCAGGTTGTCGCTTTCAAATTCTTCCTTCCATCTGACACCAGGACTCAATTTTGCCAAATTCTCTGCCACTTTAAAACAAGGATCGCCTTTCTTCCAGTTTGCAACATCACATTCATCATTTCTGTTCAAGGCCTCATCAGAAGTATCTTTAGAGTCCATATTTCCACAAACAGTCTCTTCAAAGCAGTTTAGGCCTTTTCTATCAAGCTCCTCACAATTCTTCCAGAATCTTCCCCTTATCCATTTGAAAAGCTGTTCCAACATGTTTGGTATTTGCTGACTCAGCAGCAAAAGCACCCCACTTCCAGTACCACAATCAGTTCTAGTTTGCTAATGCTGCGAGATTGCAAAACACCAGAAATGGATTGGCTTTTACAAAAGGGGGTTTATTTGGTTACAAAGTTACAGTCTTAAGGCCATAAAGTGTCCAAGGTAACACATCAACAATCGGGTACCTTCACTGGAGGATGGCCAATGGTGTCCAGAAAATCTCTGTTAGATGGGAAGGCACGTGGCTGGCGTCTGCTCCAAAGTTCTGGTTTCAAAATGGCTTTCTCCCAGGACATTCCTCTCTAGGCTGCAGTTCTTCAAAAATGTCACTCTTAGTTGCACTTGAGGTATTTGTCCTCTCTTAGCTTCTCCAGAGCAATATACCAAATCAATTCCAAGTGGATTAACAATTTAAATATGAAAAGCAAAATTTTAAAACTTTAGAAGACTGTATGAAAGAATATTTTCATGACCTTGGAATAAGGGAAGATTTTTTACATAATACACAAAAGAAGAGCTTGATGCATTGAATTACATTAAAAATAATAATTTCTGTTCATCAAAGGCGCCAAAAAGAAAATGAAAGAACAAGCCACAAATTGTGGGATATATAATATATGGGAATATAGGATTAGTAACATATAAAGAATATATACACATATTAAGTTCCTACAAACAAATAAGAAAAAGACAAACAACCTAATAATAAAACAGGCTAAAGGTATTAACAGACCTTTCACAGGAGAGAAAATGTATATGGTAGATAAACAGATGCAATGATAATCAGCCTCATTAGTAATCAGGTATTTTGCATATAACACCTAATGAATGATACTTATTTTATACTTGCTAGATCAGCATTGCATAGGGGATAAGAGCCCACTACTGAATGAAGAAAAAAAAATTAAGCTGCAAAAGACTATACATAGGTCAATTGATTCTCAACAAGGGTGCCAAGTTCATTCAATGGGGAAAGAATAATCTCTTCAGCAAATGGCACTTGGTAAACTAGATTTCCATATGCAAAAAATGAAGCTGGACCCTTACCTCAAACCATATACAAAAGGAACTTAAAATGGGCCAATGACCTATATACAAGAGCTAAAACTGTAAAACCCTTGGAAGATACCAGAGGGAAACATCTATGCAACCTTGGATTTATCAATGGATCCTTATTTATGAGCATGAGTGTGAGAGTTAATTTCATGCATCAGCTTGGCTAGATTATGGGTCCAGTCATTTGGTGATGCAAGCACTGGCCTGATTGTTACTGTGAGGGTATTTCCTAGATAGATCTGCATCTACAATCAGTTAATTGTATCTAGGACTGATTGCATCTACAATCAAAAAAGGAGATTGCGCTCAGCAATGTGGGGAAGTTCCTTATCCAGTTATCCATATCCTTATCCAGTTAAGAGGCTCTTCACCCCTATACAATCAGTTGGAGATCTTAAAAGCCAAAACTGAGGATTTCAGAATCAGAAAGAATTTCTGCCTCACTCTTCAGGCAGCCAGCTTCCCCAGGGGAATATGGACCTGACAGACTTCAGAATCACTTTTTTTGGTTTCCAGTTTGCAGCTTGCCCTACAGTTGGGACTTCCAGCCTCCATGGTCCTGTGAGCCAACTGCCCATAGTAAATCTCTTTATATATATAATACAGTAATATGTGTACATATTCTGTTGTTTCTGTTTCTTTGGAGAACCCTGAAGTAGGTTGAATTATGTACCCTAAACTAGACATGTTCTTAATCCTAGTCCACATTTCTGTGGGAGTGAACCCATTGTAAACAGGACCTCTGGAAGATGTTTGTTTTGTTGTGGCCCGACTGAATGAGGGTAGGTCTTAATCTGGATAACCCCTTATAAAGGGGACTGGATGAGAAAGGAGAGGACATCACCACGTGACATGACGCAGAAATACACGCCGAGGAACCCCAAGGATTGCCAACAGTCGGAATGCAATGGTCTTTGGAGAAAAAGCAAGCCTTGCCAGTATCTGGATTTTGGACTTCTTTTAGCCTCAAAACTATAAGTCAATAAATTCCTATTGTTTAACTCTAAACCAGTTTGTGGCATTTGTAATAGCAGCTCTGCCAAACTCATAGAAATAAAAGAAGAAAAAATAGAAAACTTGGACTTTATCAAAACTAAAAACTTTGGTACATCAAGGGACATTTTGAAGAAAGTGAAAAGACAACCTACAGAATGGGAGAAAATAGTTGGGAATCATGTATCTGATAAGGGCTTAATATCCAGAATATATAAAGAACATTTATAACTCAACAACAACAACAAAAACTAACAACCCAATTTAAAAATGGGCCAAAACTTGGAGAAATGTTTCCCAAAAAAAGATATGCACATGGCCAAAACATAGGAAAAGATGTTCAGTATCATCAGTCATCAAAGAAATGCAAAACCACGATCAGAAACCACTTCACACCCACTAGGATGGCTATTATTTTTAAAACTGGAAATAAGAATTGTTGGTGCAAATGTGCAAAAATTAGAATGCTTCTGCATTGCTGGTGGGAATGTAACATGATGAAGCTGCCGTGGAAAACAGTTTGGCAGTTCTGCAAAACATTAAACCTAGAATTACCATATGACCAGGCAATTCCACTCCTAGGCACATACCCAAGAGAAATGAAAGCATACCTCTACACAAAAACATGTCCATGCGTGTTCATCACATGTCCATAGCATGGTTATTATTCATAATAGCCAAAAGTTACAAACAACCCATGTCCATCAATGGATGAATGGAGAAACAAAATGTGGTATAGTCATACAATGGAATATTATTCAGCCATAAAAAGAAAAGAAGTTCTGATACATGCTACAACATGGATGAACATAGAAATCATGCTGAGTGAAATAAGTCATACCCCAAATGACAAAAATTGTGTGAGTCTACTTACATGAAGTATCTAGAATAAGCAAATTCATGGAGACAGAAAGTAGATTAGAGGTTACCAGGGGCCAGGAGATGGCAGAATGGAGAGTTATCACTTAATAGGCACAGAGTTTCTGCTTGGGGTGTGTTCTAGTTTGCTAATGCTGCCAGAATGCAAAACACCAGAAATGGATTGGCTTTTATAAAGGGGGTTTATTTGGTTACACAATTACAGTTTTAAGGCCATAAAGTGTTGAAGGTAAGTCATCAACAATTGGGTACCTTCACTGGAGGATGGCCAATGGCATCCGGAAAACCTCTGTTAGCTGGGAAGGCACGTGGCTGGCGTCTGCTCCAAAGTTCTGGTTTCAAAATGGCTATCTCCCAGGACATTCCTCTCTAGGCTTCAGCTCCTCAAAAATGTCACTCTTTGTTGCTCTTGGGATGTTTGTCCTCTCTTAGCTTCTGCAGAGCAAAAGTCTTTTTTCAAAGGCCATCCCCAAAATGTCTCTGTAAGCTGAAGTTCCTCTCTCAGTTCCAGTGCGTTCTTCAAAGTGTCCCTCTTGGCTGTAGCAGCTTGCTCCTTCTGTCTGAGCTTATATAGTGCTCCAGTAATTTAATTCAGACCCACCCTGAATGGGCGGGCCAACACCTTCATGGAAATTATCCAATCAGAGTCATCACCCACAGTTGGATGGGGCACATCTCCATGGAAACACTCAAAGAATTACAATCTAATCAACACTGATACGTCTGCCCACACAAGGTTACATCAAAGATAATGTCATTTTGGTTTTTTTTTTTTAAATCTTCATTTTATTGAGATATAGTCACATACCACGCAGTCATACAAAACAAATCGTACATTCAATTGTTCACAGTACCATTACATAGTTGTACATTCATCACCTAAATCAATCCCTGACACCTTCATGAGCACACACACAAAAATAACAAGAGTAATAATTAAAGTGAAAAAGAGCAATTGAAGTAAAAAAGAACACTGGGTACCTTTGTCTGTTTGTTTGTTTCCTTCCCCTATTTTTCTACTCATCCATCCATAAACTAGACAAAGTGGAGTGTGGTCCTTATGGCTTTCCCAATCCCATTGTCACCCCTCATAAGCTACATTTTTATGCAATTGTCTTCGAGATTCATGGGTTCCGGGTTGTAGTTTGATAGTTTCAGGTATCCACCACCAGCTACCCGAATTCTTTAGAACCTAAAAAGGGTTGTCTAAATTGTGCGTAAGTGTGCCCACCAGAGTGACCTCTCGGCTCCTTTTGGAATCTCTCTGCCACTGAAGCTTATTTCATTTCCTTTCACATCCCCCTTTTGGTCAAGAAGATGTTCTCCGTCCCACAATGCCAGGTCTACATTCCTCCCGGGAGTCATATTCCACGTTGCCAGGGAGATTCACTCCCCTGGGTGTCTGATCCCACGTAGGGGGGAGGGCAGTGATTTCACCTTTCAGGTTGGCTTAGCTAGAGAGAGAGGGCCACAGCTGAGCAACAAAGAGGCATTTGGGAGGAGGCTCTTAGGCACAATTATAGGGAGGCCTAGCCTCTCCTTTGCAGCAACCATCTTCCCAAGGGTAAATCCTGTGGTAGAGGGCTCAACCCATCAAACCACCAGTCCCCTATGTCTGTGGTCATGTTACATTCAGACTGGCACAGGGTGATGAAAGGTTTTGGTAATGGATGGCGGTGAAGGAAGTACAGCTTTGCTAGTGTAATTAATGCCAGTGAAGTTTATACTTTAAAAAGGTTAAAATGGTAAATTTTATGTCATATGTATGTTAACACATAAAATTTTTAAAGAAAGACTACCTGCATCATGAAAAGATTTTTTTTTAAGTTCAAAAACAAGTAAGTTAAATAATCATTGTTTAGGCATAGATTCTAAGGGGTTGTCTTGGCTTCCTAGAGCTGTCAGCAAAGCACCACAAACTGGAGGACTTAAAACCATGGGAATTTATTGCCTCACAGTTCTGGGGGCCAGAGGTCCAAAATCAAGGTGTCAGCAGGGCCAGACCCCCTCTGAATCTTACAGGGGATACTCCTTCCTCGCTTCTCCTAGCTTCTGGCGGCTGATGGCAACCCTGAGGGTTCCTTGGTTTGTCGAAGCATCTACCTCTGTCTTCAGTCTCATGGTATTCTCCCTGGTGTCCATTTGTGTCTATTTTCCTCTTTTATAAGAACTCCAATGTCACAGCCCTTGAGGGCTTTGCCAGTCCAGAGGCCAAATAAGACACTGGGCATTTTCTGATGAACTTTTATTCAGGGCTTGCTTACAGACTGGGAAGTCGGTATGGAGATCATGATGGCTCTCTCTTGCTGGGCAGGTACCGCATTCACAGAGAAGTTGACCCTGCAATTAAAGAGGGTGGCTGAGCCAGTTATAAGGGTTTAAGACAAAGATATTCCCAAGGGTGGGAGAGCCAGTGGGAACAGGGTCTTGTGACATGGAGGGGGGAGGGGGATGGTACAGGAAGGAGAGGAGGATCATAGGATGGGGCTTTGTAGATAACCACAAGAGTGATAACATTTTAGGGAGTCAGGAAGCAGATAAACTAGATTAACATTTCACAGCAGAGGTCTGACTTTACATTTACATATGGCTCCTTTGTGAGACCGAGAGTTTCTCACCTCCTGCCTATTTCCAGTTTTAAAGTTATATTTTAAGGTTAATTCACCATTTCCCTCAACTGGTTTACAAAGATGATAGTTGAACATCAGCTGCCCAGGTCAAGCAGAGTGCTGTGCACCAAAGTCCACAGGTCTGCTCTGCTCAGGCCAGGGGCTGCTACAACCAGTCATATTGGATTAAGGACTACCCTACTCTAGAATGGCTTTGTTTTAACTAATTGCATATGCAGCAACATTTATTTCCAAATAAGATCACATTCTGAAGTCCTGGGGTTAGGACATCACTATATCTTTTGGGAGGACACAATTCAACTAGTAACAATGAAGAAGATGATAATGGCACACATCACACACCATGTTAAGTGCTGAGGACACTTAAGTGAATGAGAAACAATCCTTGCCATAAGGAGTCCATAGAACATTCATCAGAGGTAGGAGGCAGGAGTGGAATGGAGGGTGGATCTGACCAGGGACAATGTTATAAGAAATACATTCCCTGGCTCTCCTTTCTTAAGAGGACAAGTCTGCTGGAGAAACATTCCTTGCTTCTTGTGGCAAGAAGAATGACCTGTTGGACTGGTTTTTGCAGAACATCTTGTCCTCATTCTCTGCTCCTCTGTTTATTCAGCCTTCGTGATCAGGGCTCTGTTTCTGGAGGGGAGGTTGTGGTCCCCCAGCCCCACTTGGGACTAGTGGGTAAGTTTGTCTACTTCATAGAGAAAGCAAGAAGCCCATTGTGGTCACACCCCTTATGCCCCATCCTCTGAAGATGTTTTTCAGTTTTAAAGCCACTATTTTGTTTTCCAGCTTTCCAACTTCTCTGTGTCTCTAGTGGACAGCCTCTAAGATGGCTCCTGAGAATCCCTGCCTCCTTGTTTTCTTGCTCTTGAGTAGTCCCACATTGTATCAGAGGCAGTCTGTGTGACCAACAGCATCCAGCAGAATGGATAGGATGTCACTTTTGAGGCTAGGTCATAAAATGATACTGTGGCTTCCATCTCTCTCTCTCTCTCTCCCCACACTCCCCCTCTCTCCCTGTTTCCCTCTCTCCCTCTTTCATCACTTGCTGTGGGACAACCAGTAGCCATATCACAAGCAACCATAGGGAGAGGCCCACAGAGCAAGGAACTGAGGCCTCCTGCCAACTGCCACGTGATTAGGGTATAGGGTTAGGGTTAGGGTTAACCTAAGTGAATCCTCCAGTTCCAGCTGAACCCTGAGATGACTGTAGCCCTGGCTGACCTCTTAACTGCAACCTCCAAAGAGACCCAGATAATCCACTGAGAGGGTCAGTTTCTGACCCTCAGAACTGTGAGGTGATAAAGGTTTATTGTCTGAAGCTGCTAAATTGGGAGAAAATTTGTTACAGTGGCAACAAATAACTAATGCAATTCTCAGTTGTTTCTGAACTCCAACGGGAAATAAAGCATAGGAGTTATTGGCGCCCTACAACCCCAACAATGATAGGACCTGCGGTGTAACACCTGGTAGGCTCAACTCGACTCTGGGAGAAGGTAGCTCTGGAGACAGGCAAGCCTGAGTCTGAACCCTGGCTCTGCTAGTTTCTTCCTCCTGCATGCTCTAGGGCCAGTTTTTAACCATTCTAAGCTTATCCTCTTCATTTAGTAAATGGAGATCAGATCTACTCTGCAAAGTTGTAAAAATGAAGTGGAAACAATGTATGTAAAGAGTAGAAGTTTCAGCACTCCTTCCTAGGATGGCTATTAGCATGAATTTCTGCCATCTCCTTACTGATCATGATCTTGCAAGAGGTGCAGAGGGAGAAGTCCCCTCATGCCCCACCCCACAACTACCCACAATAACACGGTAGAGTAGGGAGGAGGTCCTCGGTCAAGTGCGAGATGTTTATAAAATAGCAAATAGTATTTGCTTCTGGGAATCACCCCAAATCTCACTTTAATTTGTGCAAACCACAAAATGAGCCTAAGCGTGGGTCATGACTGCTCTACCCACTGATCTGGTTGGAGGACATTCGGGACAACTGGTCGCCTTCAAGGCAGGTCATGATTTTCCCCAGGGAGGATAGAGCCTGACTATTTTATCAATAGTCCTTCCCAAGTGAGGCCTCCAAACAGACATCCCGGAGCTTCAAAGCAAGTAGAATGTCTGCTATTTACTTGGCTAATTTTAAATCTCTGGACATCCGTCATGTTACTCAGCTCGAAATTATATGTTGGATCTGGGTTTTTTCTTAGGCTTCATCCACACAGCAGGTAAACAAAGCAGCCCTGTGAAGGGACCGTTAAAAGCCATGTAAAAGCCTCAGTGTTTCTGCTTTTCTCCATCAGGGCTGCAAGTCGCCTGTCCAACTTCCAACTCCTATGCAGTCTGGAAATTCTGGGATTAAAGGACAACCAGAAAAAATAACAGTCTGGGTTAATGGAGGCCACCGGCCCAGGAGGCCCTCCCCTCCCTGAGCTCCTGGCAGCTCACCCCTCCTTCAGGCTAAATCTTCTGCCATCAAAACCACCCTGCTCTTCCTTGTTCTCTGGAAATAGCCGCTTTGGGGCATATGCAAAGCCCACCATGGCCACAAGAGGGCGCGGCAGGGTAACATTCTGCCAGGGGTGGGGAGGCCTGGGGAGGTGGGACTCCTTCTGCATTTCCCTTCCTGCCCCCCCAGGATGGCGCCTGGAGACAGGACAAATACGGTGTGAACAGTAGTCTGGAGGCTGCAATTTGGGTGCCGCAGCCTTAGGGGCCGGCTTTCTCTCTCTTTTTTTTCTACCTTTTTTTTACTTTTTAAACTTTTTTTTACTTTTTTTAAACTTTTTTTTTTTTTTGAACATTTAATGAGAGGGAAAGGTGCTGGATTTAGACATAGAAGCCTCTTTTTCAGGTCAGGTCTAGGCTCAAATTTTCCTGGTGGCAGCAGGGCCCTGCTTCTTCTAACACTAATTAATAAATGCATTCACTCACTCAACAGCTATGAGCCAGGAAGCACACAAAGGATTTCCCGGTCTCCATGGGCACAATGCTGATTGGGCAGAGAGGTGCTATTAGGGGCGGGGTGATGGCTGTGGAGGCAGAGGCTGGGGCCGACCTCCAGGCCAGGCTGCACGGAGGCTGTGGCTTCTGAGGTTGGGATGAAGGAGAGTCAACGATTGCAAGGCAAAGGCAGGGCATTTCAAGGCATGGAGACATTCCAGAAAGCAGGGAAGGCGGGAGTGAGGACCCCAAGTGTGGTTATCAGGGCGGGGCTCGGTGGTTCCGGACCCCTCGTTTCCCCACCCTTGAGTGGGCCCAAGACACTTGTCCTCTCTTCCTTCCAACTTTGCCCCTGCCTCCCCTCGAACCCCACTACATGCCAGTCTCTATCCACAGGCCACACGGATCTTTACAGTTCTGTTCAGATGAAGTCCCCCCGTTGCTCAGAATAAAACCAATGACTCTTGTGGCTCCCAGATTGTCCTCGGTCCATCTCCTCTACGCACACACCTTTTGAACACCTCGCATGCACTCTGCCCTCCAGGCACACTGGTCATCTCTCTCATTCTTGAATTTTCCAAGCCCATCCAAGCTGTAGGATCCTCCGAGTTGCTATTCCTTCTACCCAGGGTAGGTAACCTGGGCAGCCACACAAGGCCCTGTGCTTAGAGAGGCCTCACACTTGGTATGATGCTCTGCTGTCGCTGTATTGACATTCTTAATTTTTAAACAAGCGGCTGCACATTTTCACTTCCACAGGGCCCGCTGATTACATGGTGGGTCCTGCCTCTACCAGGAACACTTTTCTTCTTGTGCGTCTGGCTCCTTCCATCACCCAGGTCTTCTCGGCTCAAATGGCACAGCAGGGGCCACTGGCCCAATTTGGGGCCTGTGAGACTTTGTGCTCAACAGCCTGTTTAACCTAAGTCGGTTAACATTTAATCTACCATCTTTGTTCCTTAGAAAGAATGTGCAGCTGAACTTTGTACATATAGAAACAAGTCCTCCTACGTCAAATGTTAATCTATAGCTTACCTCCTTCCTGAGCTTCTTAAGATGCTATCACTCTTGTTATTACCTACAAAAAACAACCTGTAATTCTCTACTCCCTTCCTGCATAACATAACCGATCACCCCCTCCCCGGCACGAGACCCCGTTCCTGTGCTCATGCCCGCCTACCCTTAGGAATGCCTTTGTCTGGGAAGTCCTTGTAATCGGCTTGACCAATTAGCTTGATTGTGCAGTCAACTTCCCTGCAAATGTGGTAACCGCCCGGCATGAGAGAGCTGTTAGGATCACTACACCAACTTCCCACCCTATTGTTAAGCCCTGAATAAAAGTTTATGTATCAGAAAATGCCCAGTGTCTTCTTTGGCCTCTGGACTGGCAACGCCCTCACAGGCCACGACAGACACCTCTCCAGAGAGGCTTTCTTTGGACACCTGTCTGCAGGAGCCCCAGTCTCCCGGGGTCACCTAACTTTTATTTTCCTCATAACCCCATCTCTATCTGAAATGACCTTGTGTTTCTTTCTTTCCTTGTCTGCTGTCTGTCCCCAGCCACGTGTGCCCCCTCCCCATGGCTGAGCCCCCTGTGAGCACAGAGCCCCCTGCCCTGCCTGCACTCGGTACCTGTGAGCAAGGAGACGTGGCAGGAGCTGGTTGCAGGGTGGCGGCTGTGTGCCTGCTGGGGCAGGAGGGGAGATGGCATGGGCATTGGGGCCCGTGGGTGAGCTCAGGACCTATGCAAAAGGCCATGTGTCCTCTGCTCGCCCTTGTGAGATGGCTTCACCCCCCAAGTGGAATCAGCAGCAATTAATTTGTCTCTGGGCAGGGCCGTGGTCACTCTCAGCTGGGTTCACTCTGGTATCTGCGTGGGGGTCTTTCAGAGGGGTTTTACCTCCGGCTGTTTATCTCCTTCATGGGAACAACAGCTCCCCATCCCCTGGGGCTAACATCTGCCTCAGTAACTTAGAAGTTAAAGGCTCTTGCCACAAAAACCAGACCATGGTCCGAGCAAATTTTGAGCGAGCTGCTGGATGGCAGGGTTTTGTGTGTCTTGGATTATCAGATCTTCTTTTTCCTCCACTGATGGACAATCGAGTTGGGTAGTTCTCTTTTCTTTCCTTTAAAAATTGTATTGTGGCAACATACATAAAACATAAAATTTGTCACTTTAACCATTTTTAAGTGGACAATTCCGTGGCATTGATTACATTCACAGTGATGTGCCACCATCACCATTACGAAAACTTTTTCATCTCCCCAAAGAGAAGCTCTGTCCCCACTTTCTTTTCTCTTTAAATCTTCACTAAACAGCAGTGTCCAGGCCCACGAGAGCCAGCTCCTCTCTCATCCCGGATTTGTTGGCCGTGTGGTGTCCCATTACACAGCACGGACCTTCCTGACCCTGAACAGTCGTGAAATTCTAGACCAGAAGCAGGGGCAGTGCGTTCCTCTCTGAAGTCAGTGTTGGTTGGACCCGTGTCCTGAAGCCACAGAATGGAACGTCTTGGCCGTGTCCCTCCACTTGGAGCATCTGCAGATGCCATCCTGGAGACACGGGAGGGCCAGCCCAGCAGGCAGGGTTTTGTTTTTTTTTAAATATATATATATGTATATAGCTTCTGGCTGCTTAGCAGCTTGATGTAAGTTAAGGAAGCCTTAAGTTATTGACCCAATATTTTCATGTGTGTCGCCAAGTTCGAATTATCCTGCACCGGAGCTCTCCAAGGGCATCCAGGACGGCACAGCTGTGCCTCTGAGTCTGTGTTCTGCCAATGGATGAAGTTTCTGCTGCAATTTCTCCACAATGGTAATAAAATGACTGGCTTAAGGCTGGGCGTCCTGAGACAAAGCATTCAAATCGTACTGTATGCCCTGTTGGTTTTTCCAGAACTGGAGGGCAGGGCTGGTTCCTTCTTGTAGAAACAGAGCCTTTTGTTCAATTCATTCAAGAAATCCTTACAGATCAACTACTCTGTAACTAGCCAGGTGTGAGGCTTGCCTGGGGGAAACCAGAAGGGGTTAATAATAATTGTGGGTATTTAAGCATCAGACTTGGACTAGCTGCAGTACACACATGGACATGCTGCCACCTCTGGCCACTTCATAGGCGGGTGAGATTATTTTTATTGCCACTTGACAGCTGAGGAGTCTGTGGCTTAGAGCTTAAAGGGAGGTTGAGCTGTCTCCTCCAGTGCCCCAGCTCCGTGGCCACCAACCTGACATGCCCTGGAGGGCCTTTCCTGAGATAGATAGAAAGATAAGTGACCTGCACTCTAGGACTTAGCCCACCCCAGTGAAGGCTAACTGCCTTGCCCCCAGTTCTCCTGTCTGGAATCTTTGGAGGAATTACCCGTTTGCCCACCTCTAGCAGAAAAAGCTGTCATTGGGCACTTTTCCAGGGTGGCGCTGGCCAGGCTGCCACAAAGAGCTGTGCATGTTGTATACTGCACACCTCCAGGGGGCACCGTTCACATAAACTGAAGTTGCACAACGGCTAATTGCACCCTGGTGTAAGGTGGTCCTAAGTTGAGATTCATTGCCTTAACGAGGTCATTCAAAATAAAGGGGGTAGAGAACCTCTTTTGTTGCTCAGATGTGGCCCCTCTCTCTAAGCCAACTCTGCAGGTGAACTCACTGCCCTCCCCCCCTACATGGGACATGACTCCCAGGGATGAGCCTGGACCTGGTATCGTGGAATTAAAAAAGACTTCTAGACCAAAAGGGGGAAGAGAAATGAAACAAAATAAAGTTTCAGTGGCTGAGGGATTTCAAATGGAGTTGAGAGGTCACTCTGGAAGGTATTCTTATGCACTATATAGATACCTGTTTTTAGTTTTTAGTGTATTGAATCACTAGAAGGAAATACCTGAAGTGTCAAACTGCAACCCAGTAGCCTTGATTCTTGAAGACGATTGCATAACTATGTAGCTTACATGGTATGAATGTGTGATTGTGAAAACCTTGTGGCCCACATTTCCTTTGTCCAGTGTGTGGACAGATGAGTAACAAATGGGGACAAAAATTAAATGAAAAATAGGGTGGGATGGGGAGGATGGAATGTTTTAAGTGTTCTTCTTAACTTTTATTTTTATTCTTATTTTTAGTTTTTTGGGAGTAAGGAAAATGTTCAAAAATTGACTGTGGTGATGAATGCACAATTGTGTGATGGTACTATGAACAATTGATTGTACACGGTGGATGATTGTATGGTATGAGAATATATCTCAATAAAACTGATTTTAAAAAAGCAAAAACAAAACACAGGGGGTAAGAGTATAAAATGAGGTGGAGGCAGGAGGACAGAAATGATTGAGGTTGGGTGTGACCCTGCCAGATGAGGTTCAATGCCAAAGTGGGACACTTGCTTTGTTGCCCTATAACAAATGTCCCCAAACTTAGCAGCTTGAAACAACACTGCTCTATTGTGGCTGCTTTGGGTCAGGAATTGGGAGTGGCTCAGTCACGTGGTTCTGCCTCAGGGTCTGTGTCTGGATGTTGGTTGCGCAGGTGGCTGTAGGGGAGACCCGCTTCCAAGCTCACGTGTGTGGTTGTTGGCAGGGGGCTCGGTTTCCCACTGACTTTGGGTAGGCGACCTCAGTGCTCTGCCCCGTGGGCCTTTCCATGGGTGATCGAATGTCCTTACCACATGTCAGCTGACCCTCCCAGAGTGAGTGATTTGAGAGAGAGGGAGGCAGAGGACCCGAGACAGAAGTTGCAGGCTTTTTATAACCTCCTGTCAGAAGTGACATAGCAGATGCCCTTGCTCCCGAGGGTAAGTCCAGTTCAGTGCGGGGAGACTGAGCAGAACAGGACGGGGGTCATTGGGGCCGTCTGAGAGGCCGGCTGCCCCACCACTGTAAAGCAGGAATAGGGGCACCCTTAGAAAATCCAATTGCGAAGCCAGTGACCAGATCCACCAGCCTGGGCTCCCCAGGCTCTCCAGCCTTCGGGAGGGCCAGTGGTTGAGCTCTTTTGCTCCCGAGATGTGCTCGTAGCTGTGCTCCCCTCTTTCCTTCCCCGTTTGGCCAGGTCTTTGTCTTTCACCCCCTCGGCCTCGCCCAGGTGGTGAAAGCCAGCAGGTTTCATAGACTTGAGTTTGAACAGCAAAGCTGTGAAGGCTTTCTCACCCTCTAAAGGACGCTTGAGAAAGGAACTATAAGAAACAAGGATCATGTTCTATTGAATTTAACAGCGGGGCCTTTTGTGATCGGAATTATTTGTTTTGTTTTTCTCTTTGGACCCTTCAACCCGGCAGCAGAGGTGGAGTGGAAAGTGTGTGGAATGCAGAGTCACACTGACCTGGGTTTGAATTCCAGCACTGACCCTCCAGCTTCATGAACATGGGCAGGTTACTTAATCTCCTTAATTATTATTGCATTAAAAATGGAGGTGATATCTATCTCATAGGATTGTTGTGGGAATTAATGTAGATTCCAAGTGAAAATGCCTAGCCCGGTGACAAAAACCTAGAAGCTGCCTGGTAAATAAGTTATTGACATAGAAATTATTGTGCCATATAGAGAAATAATCCTAGCCATTTTGTTTTATGTTTTTCAGCTTTTTCAGAATTTACTTTTTTAAATACAAGAAAATGGTCAGTTCCAGTTATAACAGTGATAATGACGACAGGTTTGCTGCAGTCTGAGCTGTGGTTTTATTACATCCTAGAGCCTAAGAATATTCCATTTTTGCAAGGAAGGTCATGGAAAAACTGATTTAGGCTATAAAAATGCCAGTTTGTAGTTAACTTTTCCCCGAAGTGAAGGACATGTGTGTCCCAGATGAGGGTGGAAAAATCCCCCACTCCCTTTTTGTCGATTCATTCCTTTGTAATCTGGCAGTGGATATCTTTTGGCAAAATAGCTTCCTGAAACTTCTCAGAAACAATCATCTGAAAACCTTTTTTTGTTTTTTGACTCTCATCTGCAAGGTGCTGTCATATCAAAGAAGCATTCCTATATCCAAGGCAGCAGCTTTGCTTTTATTTTTTTCAGTATGCATTGTCATTCTAGGCAGATGACTCCATGCCTAAATTCTACACTTCAAGTTATTGAAAGTCACTGTAACACCGAGGCAAGTGTCACCCATCCACTGCCACAGAATAACTAATTAGGATTAGGAGATGGAACATTACAATGCAGAACTCATGCTCTGCTCTTACAGGGCTCATGATCAAGCTGAGGAAAATGCCTTGATTCGCCCTCTGTGGGTTTGTATTTGGGGGTAGAAGGGGACGGGACCAGGAACCCAGAAGGAATCAGTGCCTCTAGAGACTGGAGTCAGGATGGGAAATGGGTAATTAGGTGTCACTTCCAATGAGACATTCCCACTCACCATCTTTCTGTCCTTTCAGGTGATGAAATCCACCCTTCACTGAGGTCATTTGCTCCCTAAAGCAACAGATGGTTGATCTCCTGTAAGATGCTGGAAAGTTTCCAACTTCAGCCTCTCCAATCTGATTTGAGTGGCTCTGCCTAAGTGCTCCCCCTAAACGCAGTAATGATTAGGAGTGTTTTCGAGATGTGTCGATAGTGTTAAGAGTAGAGGCTATGTCGAAAGGTCACTCTGGTGGACATTCTTATGCTCTATGTAGATAACCTTTTTTAGGTTTTAATGCATTGGAATAGCTAGCAGTAAATACCTGAAACTACCAAACTCCAACCCAGTAGCCCTGACTATTGAAGACGATTGTATAACAATGTAGCTTACAGAGGGTGACAGTGTGATTGCGAAAGCCTTGTGGATCACACTCCCTTTATCCAGTGTATGGATGGATGAATAGAAAAATGGGGACAAAAACTAAATGAAAAATAGGGTGGGATGGGGGGTATGATTTGGGTGTTCTTTTTTACTTTCATTTTTTATTCTTACTCTTATTCTTTCTGGTGTAAGGAAAATGTTCAAAAATAGATTGGGGTGATGAATGCACAACTATATGATGATACTATGAACAGTTGATTGTATACCATGGATGATTGTATGGTATGTGAATATATCTCAATAAAACTGAATTTAATTGAAAAGAAAAGAAAAAAAAAGAGTAGAGGCTATGGACCACTGAGAACCAATGGCTCATACTTGTGGCTTAGGGCTGTGCCTTCCACTGCCTCATCTCCTCCTGAATACCTGGTCCAGGGCTACTTCAGGGCTCTCCATGCACACAGGAGGTGCTTAATAAATGCTATACGGTATCCATCAACATCCATGTTGGAACTGTACTACATCATCAATGACATCAGCAATGACTTTGCTGAATCAGATAGTAACCAAGCACTTATTTGTAGTCTGATTTTGCCAAATCATGGTTGAATTGCAACCATAAGTTGGCTACAGATCAAGAGTTCAGCAAAAATCAACAAAAACATTCTGTGAGAATCTACTGGCTACATGGAATTTACAATAAAGATTGTGGTATATTTTATTATTTGTAAATTGTATCAGCAAAATCAATACTAACCTTATATATGTATCTATACACATTCATTTTTCCAGAGAGCCGATTGTTAAACATTCACCAGCATACCCGTTCATGACATTTCTAGGCATGATAGGACACACCTCAGATGGGTAGAATGAATCAACAATTGCCCTAAATGTGACAATCCTATTGGAACTACCATAAATTATCATCAAGACCCAGAAACAGAATGATGGGAGTATTAAGAATAAGAGAGATTGGAATTTTCTGGGAAAAGTAGGCGAAATTGAACAAGAGACTTCTGGCTCAAAGTCAGTTCAATTTATTTCCATCTGTCAGCTGAAATGAATTCATTTTTTCCACTCAGAGGACCAATCTGCAGTATATTCTTCGCATCTTTTCACCTCCAGAACTCAATCAGGGGACCAAGCTGTTTGTTGTTTAAATGAATAGAAAGCAAACAGAAACACTGGCCACCTTGTTTATAGTAGATTGCAGCAAATTCAAAGCCGAACACTCTAGCAGGCACCCAGATCATCTTTGGGTTCCTTGAGCGCTCATGAAGAGAAGTACATACTCTTCTGCGTAGGTAATTTGGTAGGATTTCCACAAAAGCACCAGTGTAGAGTCTCCTCTCACCAGCCCCCAAAGAACTTGGAGCTCATTCATTTTATCATGCTATCCCAGGAAGAGAAACTTTTCAGTGGAAAAGGGGCTTGTGTAACAAAAACGTTAGCTTCTTATGTCCTTGAGTGCAGGACAGATGTATCCTGTCTTCAAAGGCATGGGAGAAAGAGGACCTTACACTTGTGAAAGGTTTTAGAATTTACTAGAAGCTTCACAGATATCCCATGTAATCCTTGCAGGAAATTTGACAAGAGAGTGCTATTGAGATGTAGTTCATGAGGAAAACCAGGGCGCAGAGGCAATGACTGATTCATCTAGCCTCATACAACTCTTAGGCGGAAAAATCAGATTTGACCTCAGCCAGAGTACGAGCAAGGACAACTGATAGAAGTTAAAAGGGAAGGAGCAGTATCACGGACGCTCAGAAGTGAAAACAGCTGCCTTGGGGAGGGACAGTGTGCTGGTTTGAATGTATTATGTCCCCCAAAACACCCTTATCTTTGATGCAATCTTGTGTGGGCAGACATATTAGTGTTGATTAGATTATAACTCTTTGATTGAGTGTTTCCATGGAGATGCAATCCACCCAACTGTAGGTGATAACTCTGATTGGATAATTTCCATGGAGGTGTGGCCCTGCCCATTTGGTGTGGACCTTGATTAGTGTAGTAGAGCACTATATAAGCTCAGATAGAAGGAGCGAGCTTGTTACAGTGAAGAGGGACACTTTGAAGAATGCACAGGAGGTGAGAGATGAGCTGCAGATGAGACAGTTTGAAGACGGCCATTGAAAGCAGACTTTTGCTCCAGAGATGCTAAGAGAGGACAAACTCTCCAGGAGCAACTAAGAGTGACATTTTTGAGGAACTGCAGCCTCGAGAGGAACGTCCTGGGAGAAAGCCATTTTGAAACCAGAACTTTGGAGCAGACGCTAGCACGTGCCTTCCCAGCTAACAGAGGTTTTCCAGACGCCATTGGCCATCTTTCAGTGAAGATACCCCCTTACCTTGGACACTTCATGGCCTTAAGACTGTAACTTTGTAACCAAATGAACCCCCTTTATAAAAGCCAATCCATTTCTGGTGTTTTGCTTAATGGCAGCATTAGCAAACCGGAACAGATGGTTACAGCTAACATCTGTGCAACTTAGAAAAGAAGGTAAAAAGGTCTCAATTGTGCTGATCAGGCTTGGCAGCAACAGGTAGACACAGGAGACATGAGCAGGGGCGTGATGGGGTTTGAGGAGGCCCAAGAAACAGCATTCCTTGTCCCTACCTGGGTCTGAATCACCCAAGAAATAATACAGCAGTTAGTGGACAAGAAGTAGAACATTCTCTTTATTGCTAAAAAAAGCTGACATCGGAAAAGGTGGCTTAAATCTAAGGGGAAGCATGGATCCTAAAACGGGAATGGACAGACATACTGACCCAAGTATAGGAAGAGCTGGGCCGGTGTGGGCTGCAAAACTCCCAACGCCGAGGAGCACAGCTCCCAGAAGGAAAAGATGGAGGAGGGCGCTGTGTTAGGCTGGCTCGGTTTCTCCAGGTCCATCCACATCACAGGCACCACACCCCACCCCCCGCCCCCCAGCAGGAACATCAGCTCCTGCAGGGCCACCCTTCCCAAACCAGCCCTTCTACTGCATCTAACCTATCACGCTGTAGTATGTATTCTAGGGAAAAGAAACAGAGTTTTTAAAGTCCCTTCCCCATGGGCTAAAGAGAAATTGTGTCTTTGCCAACTCAGCTTTCCCTTCTCCTTCACCTCTATCTTAGGAGAGGTCTCTTCTATCCTGGCTTCTGGACCTTAGAGATAGCAGCCTGGGACAATGAGTAGAGAAAAGCAGGAAACAGACTAGGAAAGGGCTGAAAACGTGAGCAGACTAAAGTCTTCAGAGAGTGTTGGGAGTGAGTGATGGGGGGGCTGGTGTTTCTGGAACAGCTGTGTGGGTTTAAGGGCATTGGAGAGAAGAGAGCCAGAGAGAGAGAGAGATTGTTAGAGTTGCTGGTGCTCATCATTTGGATTCGGATCCTCTTTAATATTATTCAAGAAGTGCCAGCAACAATTGAGCCTGTGTTTTTAATTACTTGAGGTTCCAAGAAGGCGTTTCTTTGAATTTGACACCATAGAGACTCTGGAGCACGTGTATTCCTGGCTTATAACTGGGTGAGGCAAGATATTGAAACATCTTTACTGAGCACCTAAAATGTGCCGGGAGCTGTGCCGGGGGCTGATGATCCGAGGGGGTCCCAGTCTCTTCTCTTGAGGGACTCATAGTCCAGGGCAGGAGGCAGGTGCAGAGGCAGCCTCTGTAACTCAGCGAGGCTGGAGATGCATTAGAAGTATGTGCTGTGGGTTAGGAGAACACAGAAGAGAGATCCATTCATTCTATCCCGGGCAGCAGTGCAGACCGGAGGGGGTCCTGGGCAGGGGGCAGCATAGAACAGAAGAACATTCTGTGTGGGGTGAAATGACCAGCACGTTCAGGAAGGTGCAACTAGAATGTGAGGGATGCAGGGGAGGGGGCTGGGAAGACCCAGGCCGAAGTCACAGCTGGACACTGAATGCTTCGATAAAGTGTTTTTGGACTTACTTGAAGGGCCAAAGTGAGCTATCAGAAGCTTTTTCTTTGATTTCATCATTTTTTTCTGGATTATAAAATTCATTCCACTTAAGCTAAGCTCTCCTGATGTTTTATTCTTTCCTCTCTGTGTATGTGTAAAAGAACCCTGGGACTGTATTGCCCATACTATTTTGTAAAAGCTTCTTTCCACTTAGTATTTTCCATGTCACTGACTGGTCTTCTAAAATAGGATTCCATAATGTACTGAACCAGCTCTGTTGTTGGATGGTTCCGGTTGTTTCTAACTGTTTGCTCTTCTAAATAACCATCTGCCATACATCGTCTTTGTGCACATCTCTGGTCATCAGATGGGTTTAGGCGACGATCAGCTCTTTTTGGGAAAGACCACAATGCCAGGCCACGGAGTGTGGATTGGATGGTGACAGAGACTGAAGACAGGAGTGCAGTTAGGAGAAGAAATACCTGACACTCACCACGTGTGATGCCAGCTGTCCCACAGCAGGATTGCAGTCAGCTGGGGAAGAGGATATGGATGCAAGCAAAACGTGAAGGGAAACTTCCAGGATGGTGTCAGTAGATATGGGCATGAGAGAGAAGCAGCCTCTGGGGACAGAACCGATGCAATGGTAGCGCTAACACTTACCGTGTGCTGTTCTAAGCTTATGCTATTTCATGTGCTCTCAGCACAACCCCAGGGGGGAGGTACTATCATTCCCATTTTTCAGATGAGGAAAAGTGAGGCACAGAACATTCAGTCAACTTGTGCCAAAATCCTGCAGTTATTAAGCGACACTGGCAGGCGGCTGCACAGTATGCAAGCTCGGCTGCGGTGCTCGTGGTCCCTGCTGGGCCCTCCTGAGCCACTGGGTGGGTGTCTTTGGTTCCAGGAAGGCCTGGGGCCAGTCGGGGCCATTTTATCCCCACGACGGAGCACAGAGCTTGGTGGCCCTGGACCACCCAGTGGATGCCTGTCTGTTCTCCTAGGGCAGCGCTTAGCAACGGGTGTTTGCACAGCAGGTATCAGATAAATATTGGTGCCACGAGTGAATGGCCACATGGACCAATGACGGCCTCTTCCCCAGAAGCTGGGTGTTACTGGAGGAAGACACAGCGAGACTCGAACCAGCTGGGGCTGTCTGCTGGGTAGGCAGGGGTCTGGGCATATGTGCAGTGACATCCTTGTGCCACTGCTGGACCAGAAAACTCAGGACACAGATGGGGGCAGCTCCACCTGCCTGCCCAGTTGACCCAGGGCAGCTCTCCCCAGGATGGGGACCCCGACGAGAGGGCTGGAGAGGGGATGTCGCCAGCCGGCCACTGAAAAGTGACTTATAACCTCTCCTTGTGTGTTTGCCTCCCTCCCTCATCCTATCCTCCCCGCTTTCTGTCCAGGCAAAGTGGGTGGATGCCTCCAGGGGCTCAGAATCAAAATCTCCCCACCAGCCCCCAGTCCCTCCCTCCACCCTTTCCCAGCTCGCCCCTTAACCACTGTCAATATTTGCCATCTCTGCGTATGGGCTTAACAGTTTTCTTTCAATAAATTCACATTTTAAAACCTGACTGCTGACTTCTGTTTGTTGTAAGCCATAAGATCTGTGGAATTCCTAACCATGGGAATCAAAGGCGGTCCTTCAGCCCCATGGTTGGTCAGGCCCTGAGGGTGCTGGCCCGACCCTGGGGTCCCTGGGTTGGGTTGGTGTCCCCAGCAGGGTCTGATGTGAGGCGGATGTATTTCCTGGTGAGGGATAGCTTACTGACCCATGTGTTTACCCGATGGTGGGCTGCATACATCCGTGGGTCCTCCCAAGAGAGAGCAGGCTCCGAGGGCCTGGGTTGCGGTGCACTGGTTGTTGAGATGGCAGAATGCAGGCTGGGCAGAGGTTGGAAGGAGGAAGGTGAAAGGAAGGAGGAGGAAGGGAAGGTCCACATGGAGAAGGAATGCAGGGTGCTCCCAGGTGTCCACCAACAATCCTAGGATGGCCAAGGGGCAGGGAGGGGGCATTGCTGAGAGCTGGCAGGAAAGGGAAGTAAAAATCTAGCACCTGCTCAGGATGCCCCACAGGCCGGGCTCTGTTTAACCCTTACATCACCATATGAGGGGGGATGTGACCCCATTTCACAGTTGTGGAGACCAAGGCTCAGAAGAAAAAAGTACTGTGCCAGTGTGACTGCGTGATTGTGAAAACCTGCGGCTCGCACTCCCTTTATCCAGTGTATGGACAGATGACTGGAAAAATGAGGACAAAAATTAGATGAAGAATAGGGTGGGATGGAGAGGGTGGAAAGATTTAGGTGTTATTTTTTGCTTTTATTTTTATTTTGAAGTAAGGAAAAGGTTCAAAACAGAAGTCAGCAGTCAGATTCTGGTGATGAACGCACAATTCTATGATGGTGCTGTGAATAATTGATTGTGTATTTGGATGACTGTAGGATGTGTGAATATATCTCAATTAAACTGTATTAATAAAAAGTAAATGAACAACAAGGGAAGGGAAATGGGATGTTTTGGATGTTCTTTTTTTATTTTTTAATGCAATTTTATTGGGATATAATCACATAACATACAATCATTCAAAGTGTACAATCAGTTGTTAACAGTGTTGTCATATAGTTGTGCATTTAAGACCACAATCAAAGTTTGAACATTTTCATTATCCAAAAAATAAAATAAAGAATAAAATAAAAAAGAACATCCCAAACATCCCATTCCCTTCCTCTCCTCCATTGTTCATTTACTTTTTTTTTTTTTTTTTGCCAATTTATTTTCGACAAGACTGCAAAAGTAATTTCTCAATTGGGAAAGAATAATCTCTTCACCACATGGTACTAGGATAACTGGATATCCATATGCCAAAAAAAAAAAAAAAAGAATGAGGACCCCTCTCTCACACCATACACAAAAATTAACTCGAAATGGATCAAAGACCTAAATATAAAAACCAGGACTATCAAGTGCCAGAAAAAAATACAGGGAAACATCTTCAGGATCTTGTGTTAGACAATGGTTTCATAGACTTCACACTTACACCCCGCACCAAAAGAAAAAAATAGTTAAATGGGAACACATCAAAATTAAATACTTTAATGCATCAAAGTGTTTATCATGAAAGTGAAAAAAGAACCTACTCAATGGGAGAAAATATTTGGAAACAACATATCCAATAAGGGTTTACTATCCAGCATATATAAAGAAATCCTACAACTCAACAATAAAAAGATAAACAACTCAATTAAAAAATGAGCAAAAGGCTTGAACAGACATTTCTCCAAAGGGGATACACAAATGGCCAAAAACCACATGAAAAGATGCTCAATATCATTAGCTACTAGGGACATGCAACTCAGAACCACAATGAGATGCCATCTCACATCTATGAGAATGGCTACCAGTTAAAAACAAGAAAATTATAAGTGTTGGGGAGGATGTGGAGAAACAGGAACACTCAGTCATTGCCAGTGGAAATGTAAAATGATGCAGCTGCTGTGGAAGACAGTCTGACAGTTCCTCAGAAAGCTAGGTATAGAATTACCATGTGACCTGGCAGGGACTTGAACAGATATTTGTGCACTGATGTTCATAACGGTATCATTCACATTGCCAAAACATGGAAGCAACCCAAGTGTCCATCAACTGATGAATGGATACACAAAATGTGATATACATATAATGGAACACTACTCAGCATTAAAAAAGAATAAAGTTCTGATGCATGCAAGAACATGGATGAACCTTGAAGATGTCAGGTTACTTGAAATAAGCCAGTCACAGAAGTACAAATACTTTATGATCTCACTGATATGAAATAATTAGAATGAGCAAACTCATAGAATCAGAATCCAGAATACAGGTTACCAGGGGCTAGGTTGGAGGTAGGGAATGGAGAGTTAATGTCTAAATTGTACCAAGTTTCTCTTTGGGTCTATTGTAAAATTTTGGTAATAGGTGGTGGTGATGATAACACAAAATTGCAAATGTAATTAATAGTATTGAATTGTATACGTAAAAGGGGAGAATTTTAGGCCATGTATATGTTATTTGAATAAAAATTAAAATAAAAAATCCTCTATGACCACGTTAACCACAGGGCAATAAAATTACACTTTAACAAAAAACAAATAAATAAATAAGGATGGTTTAAAATCTATGCCCATGGAAATAAGGAAGGTGGGGCACTGCACTTTTAATCTGGCTAAGGAGAAATCAATTAAAATGGAAATTACAGACCACTGCAAAATGAAAAGCAGTAAGAGCTCTACATACCAAAACCAGTGGGATGTAGCCAAACTAGTACTCAGAGGAAAATGCATGGCCTTAAATGTATTTATTAGAAATCAGAATTAAAAACAAAAGAAACCAAGCTTTCAGGAATCTAGGTGAAAGCACACCAAATAAGCTCAAATAAAAGCAAAAGGAAGTAATTAATAAAGATTACTTTCAAGGTTAGGTTACAAAACAGACAGTCACTCCTGTTTTGCTACATGACTCTCTCCCTTAGTGAAGCCAGTTGCCAAGTTGTGAGCTGCCCTGGGGAGAGTCCATGTGTCAAGGAGCTGAGGGGGCCTCTGACCAACAGCCCATGGAGAACTGATGTCTTGAGTCAGACAACCCACAGGAAACTGCATCTTGCCAACAGACATATGAGTGGGGTTGGAAATGTATCCTCCCCCTAGATAGCCCTAAGGTGACTGAAATCCCAGCCAACACCTTGATTGCAGCCTGTGAGAGATCCATGCTTAGTTTCTTGATCTACAGAAATTATGAGGTAATAAATGTTTGTTGTTTTAAACCATTAAGTTTTGGGGGGTAATTTGTTACACAGCAATATATAACTAATACAAAAATAGGTCCCAGGCCCAGGTGATTTTCTATATTATGTAAACACTTCCTGAGCCTAAAAAAAGATGGATGGCTATTCATCTCGCTTTTGGAAGTTAGCCAATCCCTGATAACAAAGGTGGACAAGAACAGGATATATAAAGAAGATGATAAGCGAATCACTTTACAAACACCAAAGAAAAAGTCATAAACAAACATTTGACAAGTGAAATCTAACAACATAGTAATTGAATACTGAATTGTAACCATGTAGAATTTACTTCCAAGAAAGCATTACTTTAAAAAATATATATTTAGTACTTACTATGTACTAGGCTCTGTCGTAGGTGTTTTACATGTATTTAGTGGTTCAACCTGCATAATAATCTAATGAGGTAGCACCTATTGTTTAAACCCAATTATATATTTGATGAGACTGAAGGGGAGAAGTTACACAAGTCCCAGCATTATCTTGATGATAAAACCAGATAAAGACATTACATGAAAGAAAAAATACAAATGAATATCTCTTATGAATATAGATGCTAAAATTCTCAACAAAATATTAGCAAATTTAATCCAACAATATATTACTGAGCCTTTCTCCATATCTCTCTCTCCTTTCTTTGTTCCTCTGTCAGTAGGGCTCCCTTTAGTATCTGAAGCAGGGCAGGTCTTTTGTTAGCAAAATCTCTCAGCATTTGTTTGTCTGTGAAAAACTTAAGCTCTCCCTCAAATCTGAAGGAGAGCTTTGCTGGATAAAGAATTCTTGGTTGGAAATTTTTCTCTTTCAGAATTTTAAATATGTCATGCCACAGCCTTCTCGCCTCTATGGTGGCCACTGAGTAGTCACTACTTAGTCTTATATTGTTTCCTTTGTATGTGGTGAATTGCTTTTTTCTTGCTGCTTTCGGAACTTGCTCCTTCTCTTCAGTATTTGACAGTCTGATCAGAATATGTCTTGGAGTGGGTTTATTTGGATTTATTCTGTTTGGAGTTCGCTGGGCATTTATGCTTTTTGTATTTATATTGTGTAAAAGGTTTGGGAAGTTTTCCCCAACAATTTCTTTGAATACTCTTTCTAGATCTTTATCCTCCTCTTCCCCTTCTGGGACACCAATGAGTCTTATATTTGGACGTTTTATTTTATCTATCATATCCCTGCGGTCCATTTTGATATTTCAATTTTTTTCCCCATCCTTTCTTTTGTTCTTTCATTTTCCATTTTGTCCTCCTCCAGTTCACTGATTCATTGTTCAGCTTCCTCTAGTCTTGTACTATGAGTACCCAGAATCTTTTTAATTTGGTCAACAGTTTTTTTTATTTCCATAAGATCATCTATTTTTTTATTTACTGTTGCAATTTCTTCTTTATGCTCTTCTAGGGTCTTCTTCATGTCCTTTATATCCTGTGCCATGCTCTCATTATTTGTCTTTAGTTCTTTGAGTAATTGCTCCAAGTACTGCATCTCCTCTGATCTTCTGATTTGGGTCTTTGGATTTGGGTTATCCATATCGTCTGGTTTTTTCATATGCTTTAAAATTTTCTGTTGTTTTTGGCCCCTTGGCATTTGTTTAACTTGATAGGGTTCTTTTAAGATATGTCAGCTAATTCAAAGACTAATCTCTAATTTGTCAGATCTGCAGCTTGGTGGCATACTCTTCCTCTAACTGATCAGCAGATGGCATCCGCGAGCCACTTATTCCCCTCAATCCAGTTCTCCCCAACTTTTTCTTTGTGGTGTGTGGGGGTCTGATTCTTGTGGGGTTCCAATGGGTGCACCAAGTTTGGGTGAGTTGTTGATGCTATCTGCCCTGAATGTGGGGCGTGTGTCTGAGTGGATAGGGAGGGAGGGCAGCTTTAATAATCAAACCTCCCAGGTGTTCCTGGAGATTTAAGGCTGTTGCAAGAGTCTAAACCTTCAGTTCAGTCTCACCACAGATTGTCTCTGGTGCTGACCCACAAGTCCTTGGTATTGGCATATGGACCCTGGGATTTCTGAGTGGGCCCCTCTTCCAAGCCATGCCCTCCTAGGGCCTCTGCTGAGGGAAGGCTTGCTGCATCACAGGTGAATGCCATCCCCCAAGGGACGTTCTGGGCCACCGGCTGTGTAGGGGCATTCCCAGCCTGCTGTAAGGATGGCTGTATGGGGTGTGTTAATTTTCCTTTTTTCGTACAGCTTCACCTTCCTAGCTCCAGGACAATTAGCTGTGGGTGCGTGAAAGGCTATTGTCCACACCCGATACTGTGGCGCGTGTGTGTTGCTGTAAACACTTCCTGTCACACTGGGTTTTTTGGCATGGCTCTGAGCTGTGGTGCCGGCACTGGGCAGGAGAGTTCTCAGCCCGCTGGGAAGATGGCTGTAAGGGGCATGGTTATTTTTCCCTTTTGGCTCCCCTCTGCCTTCCTCACTCTGAGACAATTAGCAGTGGGTGCGCTAAAGGCTATTGTCCATGCCAGATACTGAGATTGGCATGGCCCGTTCCTGCCGCACTACAGTGTACGGTTCTGGCTGCCATATCCACAGCCGCTTTTGGGTTTTTTAAAAAAAGAACTAGCCTGACTCCAAATGCCAACCCACGGTTTTCCCACACCACAGCGTGGCTGCTGGATGTTCAGCAGCTCACTCACTCATTTCAGAATGCAAATTCCCAGTTTCACCAAGTGCAGCATCCCTATGGATTTAGCAGACCTTGTCCAGCTGGTGCATCACAGGAACTGGTGTTCTGGGGCACTTTCTGGCTTCTATCTAGTATTTTTCAAGGAGGTGTTTTTTTGCCCTGTCTTTCCTAGCCGCCATCTTCTGGAAGTCCTCCCTGGATGTTCTTTTCCTACTTTAACCTTTATTTTATTTTTTGGATAATGAAAATGTTCAAAGTTTGTGGTGATGAATGCACAATTATATGACAATACAGTGAACAATTGATTGTACACTTTGAGTGATTGCATTTATGTGATTATATCTCAATAAAATTGCATTAAAAAAAGAAAAAGAAGAAGTACCGTGCCAGGTCCCCACAGCTAGGAAACGGCACCAGTATGCAAAGTCAGCTCTCTTTCACAAAATTGTAAATGTAATTAATGCCACTGAATTATACAGTCAAAAATGGCCAAAGTGGCAAATTTCAGGTTATACATATGTTACCACAATAAAAAAATAAAAGATACAATTAAAAAACAAAGCCACATTTCTCCAATGCCAGCACCCTGCTGTCTCCTGGAAAGGAGCAAGGGGCGCGAGGCTCAAATCACAGGCTTCAGCCGCGGGGTCTTTCCTCTTAGCTTAAGCCACACACCTGCTCTCAGCCCATTTGAGGTTAAGACGGAGTTAAGTTCTAGGAACTTGCCCTCCTCCCACAAGGGCCTCTGCAACTTGAATCACATCGCCCACATGTTCACCCCTCGCCCGCTCCCTGGCTCCAGTTTGAAGGTGAGGTGGTGAGCGGTAGGGATCAGGGAAGGAGGGCAACAGGTGTTTGGGTCCAGCAGGCAGGTCCAGCAAGCATGCCCCCGTGGTGCGCACGTCCTTGCCCCCATCCTCTCCCTCACATCTGCCCATTGGAAGCCTTCCAGCCCACCCACTTCTCTGCGCTCCCACCATTGAGACCCCAGTTCAAGACCCCATTGTTGCTTTTCTCTTAAAAAAAATAAACTTTATTCTTAGGGAAGTTTTAGGTTTGTAGAAAAACTGCAGCAAGTACAGAGTTCCCATGTATCCACACACACAGTTTCCCCTCTTATTAACACTTTGCATGAGTGTGGTACATTTGTTACAACTGAGGAACCATTAATGATGTTTTCTGAGACTCTAATGTCCTGAGTTGACATTAGGGATCCCTCTGGGTGTATAGTTTTATGGGTTTTGACAAAGGCACAACGTCATGTGTCTGCCATCACAGTATCACACAGAAGAGTTTCACTGCCCTAAAAATCCCCTATTGACCTATTCATCCCTTACTGATTTTTAAACTAGGTTATCCAGGCATAATTTACATACCATAAAAGTCACACCTTGAAAATATATAATTTAATGATTTTTAATAAATTTATAGTTGTATAACCATCAGCACCATCCAATTTTAGAACATTTCCAACAACCTCAAAAATCCTTCAGGGCTGTTTGCAGTGAACCCCACTCCCAGCCCCAGGCCGGGCAGATCTGCTTTCTGTCTCTGAACATTTGCCTTCCATGGACATTTCATATAAATGGAGTCTTACAACATGTGGCCTTTTGTATCGTGTTTTTGAGGCTCATCCGGGTTGTAGCGTGTGTTGGTACTTTGTTCTTTTCCACTGTTGAATAGTATGCCACTGTATGGATGTGTCGCATTTTGTTTATGCATTCCCCAGCTGATGGACACTTAGGTTGTTTCTGTGTTTGGGCTACTGTGAATAATGCTGCTGGGAACATAAGCATGTATGTCTCATGTGGATGTAGGCTTTCTTTTCTCTTGGTAGACTCCTAGGAGCTCTGGGAGACATCACCAGTCTCTGGAATCACTGTGAAGGGATTCACTTATCCAGGGAGGATAAGTGCAACAGAGAAAGATAAAGCAGGGTAAGGAGCTGGAAAGTAAAGGGATCATCCTTTTAGACAAGGTCATCAGAGAAGCTCCTTGCCACTCTCCTTTACTGACCCCAGTCACACCCAGGCTCACTGTGAAGGTGACGAAGGCTGAGAGAGCCCCAAGCACCTCCTGAAAAGAAGGTCAGTTGCCGGCTGAGGATCCAGGTGCTCTGGCCAGGCGAGCACTCACTGTACTTGAGCTTCACGCAGTCCCTCATCCCTTCTTTCAATGTATTTTCTGTTTATCATTTTATTCTCACAAAAATATCCTTTGAGGTAACTTGGGAAGGTATTGGCATCCTCATTTGACAAGAAGAGAACTTGAGGCTCAAACATGACCATTTGAATAAAAAAAATAAACTTCATTAAAATCCCATGCAACAAGAACTATGCTAGGAACTGGGATAAAAAGGCAAATTGTATGTGTTTCCCTCAGATACCTTGGCAGCCAGCTTAGTGCCATATGCAGACATAAAAGCAAATAATTTGCAAAACATACCTTCAGAGAAGTAGGTGCAAAATACAGTAGTACAGAGGAGGAAGAGAATAATAATTCTACCTTGGTGGGAGGGATCGGAGAAGGCATCAGAAGAGGGGATGGCTGACCAGGGTTTTGAAGGATGAAAAGGAGTTGTCCAAGCAGACGGGGAACGTGTTCCAGGGAGGGAAATACGTTCCAGAGAGGAAGCAGCAAATTAAAGGTATAGAGGTTTGACAATATGAAAATGCTTCATGAATTTGGCTATGGGCATTTGAGAAAGGCTCATCAGACTTTAAAATCAAGGCCAGAAAATAATCCAGGCCTCCTGATTCCTAGTCCACACTAGTTTTGGACCTTCTTATGTCCTGTCCCAGGGTTTAGAGGGCTGATCCCTGGGTGTTGCACAAGCACTTTAAAAGCTCTGATCACAGAGCTGCGATTTCCATTCATTCATCTGAATATATTGACCCAGTGCCACTTGGACGTCCTTACCCTGCTTTATCTTTCTCTGTTGCACTTATCCTCCCTGATACATTTATTTGCTTAGTGAACGTCATTCAGTTGTGAAGGTTGCGCACACAAACCCATTCTCCCTTCTTCTACGGCCCTTGGCCAGATCCGACTGTCCAGCCCCTCTTGACATTAGAGATGGCCGGCTTTTATTCTTACTATCACAAGTGTCCTATTTTCTGCAGCCTTATAGGGCTTCAGTAATACTGGAAGTGATTTCATGATAAATTAGAAGATCCTTAGGGGAAGAGGAAGCCAGGTCTGCTTGGGTAGTGTGTCTTCTCCTGCCACTGGGGCCTGGATGAAGTGGCTTCACCTGTCAAATCTTTGTTTTGTGAACTCAGCGTGATGGCTTTGGGAAATACATGCAAATTTATGCAAATCACATATAAATTCGCATAAAAATAGCATCATTTGTGCCTCCACATTTACTAGAAAGAATTCTGCTGGCTTTAAACTATTCCACCTTCAGGTTATGGCAGGTTCCCATCAGCCCTCTCAGAAAGACTCTCACCTGGAAGTAGAGGCGTTGTGTGTCTGCATGTGGTGTGTGCAGGCAGAGGAGTTGTGTGTCTGCACGTGGTGTGTGCACATGCAGCTGTGGAGGTGGGTGGGGAGGGCCCAGGAGCCAGTGACCACAGGCCTGAGTGCTGCTCCCCAATCAGAATTGTGGCGGACCCAAAATAACTATTAAAATTCCAGGCTCTGAGGCCCTACACGCAGTCAGTCCAGCTAATCGATAGCTACCTAATAACTTCTCATAAGTGACCAACACCACACACTAGGCCCTAAGAGCTGCAAAAGGAGCACAGGAAGCTTGTTCCTAGGTTTGAAACAGCAGGTACTCTTGATGCTCATCCACTGGGTAACGCTGAGTGATCACTGAGCCACCTGCAGCTGAATTTCTGCAAAATGGACACAAGGACACATGTCCTGCCTACCTGGCAATTGCTCTGAGGCTCAACTGGGAAGGCGGGTGGGAAGAGGTTTCCCAATCCTGGTGAAAGTGCTCGCGATTGCCAGCATTATTTCAAGCAAGGAGAAGGAGCCATGAGGCCACAGTGTAATGTGCAGTATTTATGGGATTGAACAAAGTAGCATAATTACAGAGACCCATATCTCTCGAACTTTCCAAAGCAATTCAGACTTCAAATACCTTGTCCAGTTATTGTTTCATATGGCAAACTCATTCATTCATTTATTCACTCATCAAAGATACACTGAACACCTGCTCTGTGCAGGAGTTCCTAGATGCAAAGGTGGAGAAGACACGACTTCTGCTCACAAACACCTTTACCTGCTGTCCTGTTCACAGCATCCCCTTCTCACCTGGGAGCTCACTGACCCTTGAGTAAGGGGGACAAACATGAAATCAGATAAATGGGCAATGCCATGTGCAAGAGACAATAATAGAAACCCAGACAGGGAGAGATACAAAGGAGGGAGGATTTGGCGGCACCTGGGAAAGTCGAGGTGTCTTGAAGGGTGAGCAGGAGGAGCCTGCCAGGCGGGCAGGCAGAGGGAGCGCGGAGTGCCGGGGCAGGGAAGAGTGGAGTCACCTGGGCATGTGCTCCAAGATCTCATTTGGAAAATGTGGCCTCTGGTGTCAAGATGTCCCTTTACCGATCTCCCCAATCTCCCCAGCCCAGGCATCCCTGGCTCCTCCAAGTGTCTATGGCATTTATTTCCTGGGGTGCTTGTTTGGCAGTTATCGTGTATAGTCAGTCTTTGAATTGTTTGCTGGCTGCTGCTCTGCACCCCTCTCTTCACGGAGACTGTGAATCACCTGAAAGCCCAGGCTATCTTCTCCATCTTTATCTCCCAGGACCCAGCTCAAGGCCTTTCTTTCGAATATTAAACAGGTGACAGACGCTTTGTCGCCAGACGTCTCGAAATGGATGGCAGCCTAATCACCGCACACGATGCCGCTGATTGAGGTTATACAATGGTGATATTAGCAATCGTAGTTGTTTTTATTTACAGCTACTATGTATTAAGACTCTCAGATGTTGTGTCAAATGCTAATTTGCATATTATCTCATTTAATCCTCACAATGACCCTATGAGGTAAAAAAAAAATGAGTTCCCATTTTATAGATGAAGCAACTGAGGCTTGGAAAGGCTATGTCATTTGCAGAAGGGATGCAGCTAGAAGCGACGAAGGAGCCCAAGGCTGGTGCTTTTAACTCTGGCTCTGCACGAAGTTACTGCTCCTATTTCAGTTCACTTCATAGAACAGGGTGAATCTGAGTTTGACTGACTGAGCAGGTAAGTCCCGAGCTTTCACCAGTTGTGGATATTTCTTCATAAGGAGCCTCCTAAACCATGGGCCCCTTGAGGATGGGGCCGTGCCTGATCCATCTTTGTACCTGCCCCCCATGCTAGCAAAGCACTTATTCTCCCTGTATGGAGAATAAAGGGAACCTGGGAAATAGTCAAGGGTTAATCCAGAAGGACTCCCCTGGAGGAGGCCAGATTTCCTCGAGCCAAATTTGGAACATGGTGAGAGGTAAGCCAGAAAGGGTGTGTGTGTGGAAGCTTGAGGGTAGATATAATAAGGTCATTTGTGGGAGTGCTGCCCAATTTTGATGGAATGGAGAGGAACTGGAAATGTGGATAAAGGAGCCCTCTACTGCATCCATTTCCTGCCACAGAACAAGGCCAAGTCCACCTTTGGAGGGAGGAAGTCGTCGCCCACCAGAAGAGGTGATGGGCAGCTCCAGGTGGGATACCACTCGAAGCTGCTGAGAAACAGGTAGCCTTTTAGAAGCATCATTGTAGGTGGTAGTTATTAATTAATTAACCAATTAAACCTTTCTCGAATGTCTGTTCTGGGGTCAATTCCAGGAACCCTCAGACAGGTTCCATCTTAGAGGGGGAAGGTAGAGTAAATGAGTAAACCAACAAGTAAGTTGGATAATGTCAGGAGGTAATGAGTGCTCTGAAGAGAACAGAACAAGCTGGAAGCATAGGGAGTGACCAGGGGACACGGAGGGGTTAGCGAAGCCCACTCCGAGGAGGTGCCATTTGAGCTGCGAAAATTTAAATGACCAAATTGAGCCAACCATGCCAAAAGTTTGGGGAGAAAGCATTCCAGACAGAGGGCACAGCAAGGGCGAAAGTCCCGACATGGGAGTGAACGTGATGAAGTCGATGAAGAAGAAGCCTGGAGGGTGGTGGGTCCAGGGGACAGTGGTCCAAAATGGGGTGGGAGAGGCAGGTGGGGCCAGAGCAGGCAGCGTCTGGTAGGACTTTATTCCAGGAGCCGTGGTGTATTAGTTAGTTATTACTGTGTAACAAATTACCCTAAAACGTAATGACTTACAACGATGCATGTTTTCCTCTCAGTTTCTCTGTGGGGCTCTCTGTAGGGCCTCACACAGTGTTGGTGGGGCTCTGGCTGACTCCAGGTTCGCCTGGGGAAGGCTTTGCTTCAAGCTCATGCAGACGCTGGTAGCACTCAGTTCCTCGTGGGCAGTTGGTCCAAAGCCCATGGCACGCCATCCCATGAGGTGTGGCCACTCCAGTGTGACAGCTTGCTTTGTCCTTGTGTGCAAGCCGAGGAGGCAATGGAGACAGTCCACTAGCAAGATGGAATCACATCCTTGTAAACTGATCACGGAAACGATATCCATCACTTTCACCGTATTCTACATGTTAGATGCAAGTCACAGGTCCCACCCACACTCAAGGAAAACCAGGAGGTGGAGGTGGGGATCAGTGGGGGTCATCTTTGAAGTCTCCCCACCACACCCAGGAAGCCATTGGAGGTGTCTAAGGAGGGAGATGACGGGATCTGATATGCACTTTCAAAAGATCACTTTGGCTTCCTTGAGTATTGGGAGTACGAGCGGGGGTTGGGCGAGTGTTAGCAGGAAGGCAGCTGGAGGGCCACTGAAAAATGCTGTTGGTTTGCACTAAGGTAGCAGTGCAGAGGCAGAGAGGTAGAGCCAGCGTGCTTCGCCAGTGGACAGGAAGTGGGAACAAATGGAAGACGAGTGCAGGCTGGCTCCTGAGCTTGCTGAGACATATGCCTCCTGTCTACAATGACAGCTTCAGAACATGTGCCCTGGGCTCTCCTCCTCCTGGGGACAGACCAGGAGGCACTAGCCCCACTCCCTGCCCGACTCACCCAAGGTCATGTATTTGCCGGGTGACTGGCCAGCAGCGGGAGCACTGGCTGTGAGCAGGGAGCAGATGTCTCCTTGTGCCGGGCTGAGGGGCCGACCATGTCCTCTGTCTCGTTAGTCCACCCACATTCAGACCAACCAAGCCAGCGAGCCAAAGGGAGAGAAGCCACTCACCGTGACTGTGCTCTCAAAGTCAGCCAGAGCTGGAGAGGGCAAGGGGTGTGTGTGTGGGTGTGTGTGTGTGTGTCTGGGGTGGGCTCCAGGAAGGTGCGGGGAATGTTTAGGGCAGAGAGAGTTACTAAAATTGACCCTAGACTGTGGGTAAATTCTTTACCCACCTCCATGAAATCTTTACCTACTATAGGTGAAAGGATAGAGAAATAGTTTTGTGGTTGCCATTTCTTGTGTCCCTTCTATGTGTCAGTATCACTTGCATGCACTTGACAGATAACTGAATCCTCATAGCAACCCAGGGAAGTAGACATTAGTAGCCCATTTCAGAGACGGGAAAACTGAGGCTTAGCACAGTTAAGTAACTTGCCCAAGGTGACACAGCCAGTGAACAGGAGAGCCAGGATTTGATCCACGTTTGCCTGACTCCAAACCCAGCTCCTAACCACTACCATTCAGGCTGGTTGGAGAGTCATTTCCGGGTTCCAGAGGTGAACCTAGGAGCAGGAGCTTTTCTTCTAAAAAAAGTGGACCGAGACTCGCGGGAGAGGAGCGCAAACAGCAGCGGGTTTTGCTGAAGACGAAGCTGCTTTGCCTGGAAGTTTCAGCTGATCAGTGCAGGCTGCTGATGGCGCCCCCTGGTGGCGGCGGCGAGGAGGGGCAGTGGGTGGGAACACGGAGGAGCTTTGGGTTGGCCAAACAGGGAAGGAAGGAGGCGCTGCAGTGTCTGTGGAGCAGAGAGCCAGACCCCTCAGGCTGCCCCGGGCAGAAGGCTAGAGCACATCTTCCCCCGGGCTGGCTGGGTGGCCTCGTGTCTCCCACCCAGGTCAGCCGGGCCCTCATCAGAGGTGCCACACACCAGTAACCCAAATGACATCACCAAACACTCATAAATTCAAACCTGGCATTTGCACCTAAATTCAACCTCCTGCACACAACATATTGGTATCATCTTGTTTTCAGTTTAGGGTCTAGGTCTTTGGCTAATTTAGAGGTCATTCTGGAAACCAAAAGGGGAAAGCCTCATTACGGGCCTGCTTTGCCACAGAGGGGATCTCCTGGGGATGGGCATGCACACCGTCCCCAAGGCCAACCTCACGGGGAGTCAGACAGTGGCCACTTGTAACACAAGACAAGGGCAGTGTCCGTCAGGGAGCACAGAAGAGGGTGATGGATTCTGCTTAGCGTGTTAGGGGAGGCCTGACACCAGCTTTTTAAAACATTGGAATACCTTGGGTATTTTCCATGACCCTGATTTGGGCCTCTCAAAGAGGAATCACCAAGTATGTTGACTTGGAGGATAAATACAGGAACAGAGGTGACAACTGGAGTCTCTGAAGGCCTCTCTGCATCACCTGCCGTGTTTCCCACGTCAGAAGAGACTCCCTTCCTGGGGCTGAGTGAAGCAGCTGGGGAGTCAGAATGCCTGTGTTCTATTTCCAGCTCCTATCACTGACTCATGGTGTGACCTTGCTGAGGTCAAGGCTATGTTTCCTTGATGGGGGAAAATCGGAGGTGACAAAGCTTGCATCTGCCCAAGGGTCAGGAGTCCTGGAATGTGGGGGGCCTCCCTGTTCCCTCACAAACCTGAACCATGTGGTCCTGCTGATATTAATGAAAAAAAAATGCTCAGATTCGGATCCAAGGTTTAGGGGACACTCAACTCAAGAGACAGGTGGTTCCACAGCAGGACTTTTGGCCACTTGTACAGGCAGTGCTTCCCTGAACACTTTTCAAATCACGTTCACATACGTTTCCCCATGTGGCCCTCATATCATCTTTGGAAGGAGAGAGAAGGCATTTTTTCCCTAGTTGCAAGAAGAAGAAATCAAGGTCAGGAGTGGTATTTCTGAACATTTTCGTTACTGAGAGCCCCTTTTATTATTTTCATACTTGCAACACCACCCCCCCCCTGCTTTTGTAATCTCTTGTCAGTCAAACACACTGCAGTTATTAAACTAAAGGCTCACCTCTGTTTTCGTTAATCAAAGTCACAGCTGAGTGCCAGCTGAAGTTTCTGCTCGGCACAAAAGAACCAGTGGTACCACTGAGAATTGCCAAGAATTCCAGCCTTCGCCTTGGGTGACCAATTTTCAGATACACACACAGACATCCACATGCAAGATGGCAGCCCAGCCAACCGTGGGGTGTCATTAAACAGTGATGCCAAGGGCTCAAGCCAGTAACAGGTTACCTCCAGTACTGGAATGAGCAGCCAAAACAAAGTCTGAGGCTGTGTTTGGAAAACTGGAGGATGCAACCAATGATTTCAAGGTGCATCTGGAGAGTTGCAAAGTAGGGAGACCAGTTATTTCACTGCCTGTCTGTGTATTGTCCGACTCTTTGATAATGTGCCATTTATACAGGCTGGGGGCACTTGCACCCACTCTGGGAGCTTCAGACGTTTCCCTCCAGTACCTGCCTCTTCAACAGGATGAGATCAGAGCAGGGCTGAACCCTGGAAGCTGGGGTTGATGCCTCTGGGGACCCTGGGACAGTGGGGACATAGACAGGGGACTTGGGAGGTCTGATGTGGTGGCCTTGAGGCTTCACCCTGGGTCTCTGTCCTACCCCAAAGGGTCCCTGCAAACAAGCATCCTAGCAGAGTCCCTGGCTCGGTCTCTGAGGCTGAGATTTAGTATCCTGTGGCTCAGAGGCATTGGAAGGCATCACGGCTGTGTGTGCCTTTGGAAAAAGGCCTGGGACTTAGCTTACGGCTTCAGAATCTGAGGCTCTGCCAGTCCCCAACAGGGACCCGGGTGGGGCAGGGTCTCTAGAGGCCTATTGCCCAACAACTGTTCCCTGGGTATTTTGGTCCAGTAGGAGCTTGTTAATTCTAGGGTATCTGGACCAAAATAGCCAACAGCAGGGGACAATCTATTGGTGTCTTGTTGGGACTCCCCTAAAGTGAAGTTTCTAGGAGTGTGGAGAACCAAGGAAAAGGAGGTTGCCTTGGAGGTGGTGAAGAGGAAATCTACAGCTTCTGAGGCTGAACTCCTCAACTCCTTGCTGCCCTTTCAGCCTGGGCACACCCCTCACCACCTAATTTTGGGGCTAAAGCTGGGGATTTGCTGGGGGGAGGGGAGGGGAGTTAAGAGAGAAGTAGATACTTCTGGAACTTTGGTTCTTGACTCTGTGATCCTCCTCCAAAGCTGGAGAGAGAAACATTACCCTTTTTCCATTTAACAGATGCAGCTAAGGAGGTCCAGAGAGGCCCCCTCTGGAGAAGGGGTCTGCTAGGTGCAACCCAGGCCTCCGGCGCCCCAGGCTGCCATCCTCTCTGTTCTGTGTCGGGTTGATGCCAGTTCTGCCCAGAAGCTCGGGGCCAGCATGGAAAGTGCTGACTGGTCCTGGCCTTCCTTCCGGCCACAGCGGGGGCCCTGGCAGCCGCTCACCCCTCCAGCCTCACCAAGACAGGTCAAGCGCAGGTGAAGGGAGGGAATAGCGGGGCTCATGCCCTGGAGCCCCGCCGATCACGGATCAACAGCCCCTGGCGCGGCCCCAGGTATCCCTTTTCGGGATTGCCCCGCACTCAGACCCAGAGTGACGAATGTCCGGTGCGGGGAGCGCGCTTTGGCACTAGACCAGCGCCGAGGTGCCGGGCGCACGCCACCGAAGTGTCCTACGGAAACCGCTCGGGGGCTCGATAACCGAACTTCGTTGTCGAGCGTCGCTGGCCGAGTCCGCGCGACAGGTCTTATTTCCCTGTCTTGGAAATAAGCTGCCCGGTAGGGCTGCGTTTGGCGACAGCCACTCGGCCACCACTACCGCTCCCGCCTCTCCCCCGGGATTTTCCAGCGGGCTAATTTCCGGGGTAAATCCCTGCCCAATTCCCTCGCCTCTCCGTGCCCAGCTCCCCTCCACCTCCACCCCCAGCTTCCATCCTTGCCGCCCCGGGCTCCCCCAGTCCGTCCGCGCCGCGCTCGGTCGCCCCCGCGCGCCGGGGCGCACGCCCTTCGTGCTCCCGGTGCGGGGTTGCTGGTGCCCCTTGGCGCCGAGAGCCGCTTCAGTGTTGCCGCGGCTCGCCCGGGCCCCTCGGCCATGCGCCCCCGCGCCGCCCCCCGCGCTGCCGCCGCCGCCGCGGCGCTCGTGCTCTGCAGCCTCCTGCTGCTGCTCGCGCCCGGGCACGGGTGCCCCGCGGGCTGCGCCTGCTCCGACCCGCACACCGTGGACTGCCGCGACCGCGGGCTGCCCAGCGTGCCCGATCCCTTCCCGCTGGACGTGCGCAAGCTGCTGGTGGCCGGCAACCGCATCCAGCAGATCCCCGAGGACTTCTTCATCTTCTACGGCGACCTGGTCTACCTGGACTTCAGGAACAACTCGCTGCGCTCGCTGGAGGAGGGCACGTTCAGCGGCTCCGCCAAGCTCGCCTTCCTGGACCTCAGCTACAACAACCTGACCCAGCTAGGCGCCGGCGCCTTCCGCTCGGCGGGGAGGCTGGTCAAGCTGAGCCTGGCCAACAACAACCTGGCGGGCGTGCACGAGGCCGCCTTCGAGACCCTGGAGTCGCTGCAGGTGCTGGAGCTCAACGACAACAACCTGCGCAGCCTCAACGTGGCCGCCCTGGCCGCGCTGCCCGCGCTCCGCACCCTGCGCCTGGACGGGAACCCCTGGCTCTGCGACTGCGACTTCGCCCACCTCTTTTCCTGGATCCAGGAGAACGCCTCCAAGCTGCCCAAAGGTGAGCCAGGGCCTGGCCAGGGCGCGGGGACGAGGGAGGGAGAGGGGAGAGGCCACCGGGGCCGGAGTCTCTGTGTGTGAGAAGCCGCGACCAGCTCCTGGGCACGGGCCTCAAACTGAGGCTTCACACCGGGGGCTTGAGCCCTGCGCAGCTGTCCTGGATGGCAGTCGCTCCGGGCTTAGCTCTCCCAGATCCCCAGCCTCAACTTTCCTTGGGTCTCTGCTAAGAAGGAGAAGGGGAAGAGACAGGACACATCTCGAATTCTCTGGAGTTTCTGGGCCCTGGTGTCTTGCTTCTTTAATCACTTTCCAAAGTTAGAGACCTGCTGGCCGTCAGACCCCATTGATGTTAGATCTTCTCACTGATCTTTGGGTCCTAGGACTGGTGGGTGCCCCCCACTGTGTGGGAAACAGCTCAGCAGGGTTCTCAGTGCACTGAGCTTAGAGAGAGCCACCAGTTAGTTATACCTGCCCTTCAGCTGCCTCCAGACCTGGAGCAGGTCACTTAGCTTCCAAGCTCCAGTTACCTCTTCTTTCTGGGAGGATTGAGGAATATTTCTGGTAAGGAATAATGACAGCCCACTAAGAGCCAGTGGTGCAGAAAAGAGGCATAGTTCTGGGGCTTTTCAGCCCAGGGAGAAAAAGCTGAACAAAAAGGTTGGTGCACCTTTTGCCTCCCCCCATTCAGCAGGGAGGGGTTAGAAGGGCGACATGGACATACATACCCCCTAGGCAGACAGGAATGCAGGGCCAGGAAGTTGGGGGGCCCTGTGAAAACCCACAGGAAGGAAGCAAAGACAGCTGAGAAGGGGTGCGGGAGGGGAGTCCCCAGCATCCACAGGGATGAGCACCAGGTCTGAGGGCAGGCGGAATGTCCTCGTCCCTGGTGGATTCCCGCCTTCCACTTGTGATCCTCGGTCCCAGCAGCGACCTAAAGACCCAGCCTCCTTTCTCCCAACCCAACCTCGCCCCGAAGACTTTGGCATCGTAGGAACTTGAGCTGTTAGACTCACAGTGTTAAAAGGTGATGTAAATTAGGGTTCAGCTTTGGTTGATCATTTTTTTCCATTTACTGAGAAATCTGTGTCCTGAATCTGGGTTCATTTATTCATTTTATTCTATTACCGAGCACATGCACCAGGGCACTCGCTCCTCAGTGGACCCGGGCCACTGAGCTGGCACTTTCAGCGCAGGCTGCCTCTGTCACCTGGGCCGTTCCCATGAAGATCGGATCTACAAGGTTCAGGGTCCCCTGACTCCAAACTTCACCTTCACTCCTTTGCCAGGCTCCTCAGACTCTCTCACCAGAAAGTCCTGACCTGGGGATGGCACTGTCTGGACTAAGCCCTCCAGGTGGAATGGGGTAGTCTTGCCTTTGCTTTGGATGGAGCTAGGGGTATTCGCCCGCATTGTTAGTTACGTTGGAATAATCGACTCCCATTGTCATCCCTTGAGGATAGGGGCTTGGTAGTCAGCAGCTTTGGGTTCAGTCGGTTGTGACCTCGAGCAAGCTGCTTCCCCTGTTTGGGCCTCAGTTTCCTCATCTCTAAAGCACTTTAGTTGACCCTTGATATCTCCACAGAGCCCTGGGATTGGAGTCTGAAGACATGGGTTTGAGTCCTGGCTTAAAAACTGGGTACGGCAGGTCACATTTTCTGAGCTGCATTTTCCTCGTCTGTGAAGTTGGGACCCCAGTGATACTGCGTAGTCTATCTGATTGGGTGGTTGTCAGGGTGAAAATGAGGAAATGCGGGTGAAAATAAAGAGCAGTACAGCTGGAAGGGTTGTTCCTCCCCCATCTGTCATCCAGGGGAGAAAAGTCACCCCCAGATGGGTGTGTGGCTGGGGAAAAGGATGGACAGCTTTAGGGAAGGGAGCCGTGTCCAGGGCCCTGGGGCTGGGTGGGAGCTGGTGGAGGGCTGGCCATTCCCTACGGAGGGGATGGAGGCAGCCAGGGGGCAGTCACGGGCAGCTCCCGCTTCCCTGCTGGCTGCCCCCATCCCAGGGCTGGAGCAGTGGCCTCAGCACCCATGTCCTGGGGCCCGAGCAGTGTCCGCCAAATTGCCAACCAGGGCCGGTGTCAGTGGGGGGGCGGGGAGGTGAGGAACTGGCACAGGCCTGAGAAGGGGAGACCCAACTTCAGACCTGGACTCAGATTTATGATCCTGGGCAAATCCCTTGGCCTCTCTGGACCTGCTCCCCTGCCCCTAAATTCAGGACACACTAACAGTATCCCTTCTTGGGTTTGCTGTGAGGTTTAAATGAGATCGTCACCAGAAAGGGCTCGGCAGTGTACTTAGCACAGCTGCTCAACAGCTGCTGTCTCCCCCTTCCCTCCTCCTGCACCTGGGCTGCTGCTACGTTCCACGGAGCCGGCAGGCTAGGAGGCTGAGGGCCCGGACCCTGGCCCCAAGCTGCTTGGCTTCAGATCCTGCTCTCAGGTCTTACTAACTCTGTGACCTTTCTGTACCCCAATTTCCTATGTGTAAAATGGGGATGGTAACGGTACCCACCTCATCAGGTTGTTGGGAGGATTAAAAGGGTAATATTTGTAAAGTTCTGAGAACACACGGTAAGTACCATATAAGTGTCAGCTGCTATAACTATTATTGTCCTTGGAGGCCCAGAGGGCTGATGTGACTTGCCCAAAGTCACCCCGAGGGTTAAGGACAGAGCTGGTGGGCATCCCAGCCCCTGCCACACTGACTACCCACTTCCTGCCAAAGAAAATCAGAGTTCATCCATCCCAGACTCCAGGGCTTTCTAGGCAGACCCTCGGCCGCTGCCAGAGGAGGGAATTCAAAGGAAGGAGCAAAAAGATCTCGTCCTCACTGCCCTTCCCTCGCCTCCCCTCTCCTCCCCTGTCCCCTCTCCCCCAGGAAGACAACAGAGCAGGTTGTCTCCCTCTGACCTTGACGGGCTCTGACAGTTATAAAAATGTGCTTGTCTGCCAGGGGAGCCTTCCCTGGCGGCCACGGGCTGGTGGGGGTTGCTCAGCCACAGAGCAAACAGGGGTCCAGGGAAAGAAGACTCCAGCAAGGCCAGCTGGTTTCCTTTGTTCGGATTCCTTTAGGATCTGAGGGTTCTGGGCCTGAGGACCCAGAAGGAACTGGGCTGCTGGGGCGGGATCCGAGGGAGGAGGGAGAGGAGATGCCGGGATGTCCAGAAAGCAAACGGACCAAAAAACAAAACAAGCACAAATAATATTTTAGTATCACCATTCAATGTTTGGGACATACTTGTACTAAAATATCATTCGTTGTTGATCGGAACTCCAGAGTTAATTGGGCATCCCTTATTTTATCTTATGGATGTAAGTCACTTTGTAGTTTACAGGTGCTGTCTCTTTTAATACAGCTGGGCCCAGCAGGTTCCTTTCTCCACAATTTACTGAACAAGAAACAAAAGAGGTGCAGAGAAGTGAAGTGATTTACAAGATCACATAGCAGTCGCCACAACCAAACTCTTTCTGATATGCGTTTTCAGAGTGGGAAGGGAAGCCAGCTGCCTTCCAAAGGTCACCCTGTTGGAAATCCGGAGCCTTAGTCTCTGTGCAGTAGGAAAGGGGACAGAGAGCAGCCAGCAACCCAGGACTCAGCTCCTGGAGCCCCAGGGAGGAAAGGCCGCTGGGTTTGAGAAAATGAAGCTGGTCTGGCCCAGGGCTGGCTCTGGGCTGTGTTTTGGAGGTGCATGCAGCGAGCCCGCCTTCCCAATTAATGCAATCCACACCGCACCCAGGGAGTGAATTACAGGAAAGGAACGTGTGGGCTGGGGGGTAGGAGGTTGAATTCATACTTCTCTAGCCACAGCAAGTCGGGGCTCACAGTGACGGGGAAGAGAAGTGCTTGGACTCTTGCTCCCGGCGACCTTGACACCTGGAGTGCTGTGAGGGAAGGGCTGGGAGGACGGGTGGACCAGGCAAAACTGAACGGGGCCACACGCCACGCCTTGAGTTTGCTGACCCTGGTCCCTGCCTCGTGGAGAAGGCCTACTAAATAGTTCCTGGAGCATCTGAGCACTTGGGGACTGGAGCCCCTGTGGGGTCCTTCCTAGGAAGGGGCATCACAGCACAGTGCTCACCAAATTACATTACTAACCTTTGCTCTCTAGGGGCCCCCCCACCCCCATTTCTCAGTAACTCTCCGTTCTTTTTCTGACATCATACCCTATGGGGGACTGGGTTCAATCAGATGAGTGGGGACTTTTCGCCATGCTGATAAAATAAATGGTATTTCACCCAAAGGGGACAAAAGCAGATGGCTTGAAGATCAAACAGGTCCTTTCCCCCAGAAGATTCTATTTCTTTTTCTTCTGTTTGAAAATAAAAGCCATTCTTTTCTTACTGATTATAAAAATAACATGCTCACTGTAGAATTGGGAAATGTAGGTAAGTTTAATGAGGAAAATAAAAACTATTCAGAATCCCATCACCACTACAGTTTTGGTATATTTTATTCCAATTTTACTCCCATGCACATATTTTTCCCCCAAACGAATGAATAGTATACCGTATGTTTTTATTGCTGCTTTTTTTCCTTATTGAGTCATGAGAGTTTCCTGTTATAATAGTTCTTTGAATATTTAACTTTTAATGGCCATGTAATAGATCATTTTATAGATAAAGTAATTGAACCTGTCTCCCACTGTTCGAAATGTAGGTTGTTTCCTTTTATTTTTTGTATATAAATAAGGCTGAGCTTCCCTCCTTATTCAAGTAGGATTTGTGCAAACCTCTGGTTATTTCTTTGGGGTGGATTCTTTGAAGTTGAAATGCTGGGTCAAAATCTATGTGTTTCTTTAAACCTCTGGGTACATTTTTGTCTAATTGCACCCTAGACAGCTGGTTCCATTAGCAAATAGAGGCTACCTGTCTCATCACAACTTGGCCAGCTTTATGTTTTATTTTTTTTTTTTTTAATTTCAATTAGGCAAAAAAGACAGCATTTCACCGTTGCTTTAATTTACGTTATTTCATCGCCAATGTGCATGAAAGTGTGTGTGTTCCTATACCTTAGAGACTCTTGTTTCTGAGCAGAGGTTTATGGGCATCCCAGCCTCTATTGCCTGTGATCCCAGCCTCTATTGCCTGTGATCTGTCCCCCGCCTTTTCGGTCTCCACATGTCCTGTGTGCCACTGGCTAATGCGTTTTTAACTGATCTCTTAATTAGAGCTGATTCATCAGGGATCATCTTTCTCGCGTTGAGGATGTCCAGGAACTGGGGGTCAGCTTTTACTAGCTCAGCAGGCTGTAGTTCCAGTGGAGAGGCAGTGGGTGGACAGAACCTATGACAACCTTGCCCTGTCTTGCTCTGCTCCCTGGACTGCCCCATGGAATCCTGCTACCCCGGCCCCTTTCTGAAAATGTCACCTTCATCAAGTCACTCCATCAGGGAACTCATGGCTGGACAACACAGGGACAGTGGACAGCCTTCCTTCTTGCCCATTTTGGATGCCCCACATGATCGTGTAGATGGGGATCTGGTTTGGAGGGGACAGTTGACCAGTTACCCTATAACTCAGGGTCAAGGGTCCAACCTTTCAACCAAGGGGTGTCCAAATCCTGTTGTCCCAGAATTCTGTGGCTTCCAGGACTTAGGCAGGTCTTATCAGCTTTAGAGCTGGCAGTGTTATCCGGGCACAGTAGGACCTCCCCCAGGTATGGGTCATTGTGAGCACCTGTATCAGGTGTGTTCATGGTTGCATGAGTCAAATTGTATCCCGGAATATGGTCAACACCAGCTCGCAGTCAGAGTTCACTGCTTTCGGTCCTGGGAAACATCATGGACACTTTCATCATCTTTGCCCATGCTGTTACCCATTCCTGGGACCCTTCCCTTCCTCCCTTCCTTCCCATCCCCTACCTTCTCTTTCTGGCTTCTCTTAGCCTTCTAACGTCCGCCTCCCTGGCCCCCAGGGCTGGGCTGGGAGCCTATCCTTTGTGATCTCGTGGGATCCTGCCTGAGATTAGGAGCCCATCCTGTGTGATCTTGTGGGAGCCTGCTTGAGGTTGCCAGTTCACGTGTCTGACTCTGGGGACACAAAATTTGTCTTGTTCATCCTTGAATCCCTGGCAGCCTGTACAGTAGACGATGTATTTGGAAACATCCCAATGGCTTCCATTCCACTTAAAATAAACCCAGCTCCCTTTGGCAGCCCACAAGACCCTGCCTCTCTGACCACCTCCCTCCCTTCCTGCCCCCCTGCCTCCCTCTCCCGGGCCACACAAGCCTTCCTCTGTCCCTTGAACACAGTCAAGCGCCAACATACAGTCAGGGCTGCTAGCTTGTTGCTCCCTCTGCTTGTTAAGATTTTTTCCTGGATCTTTAAATGGCTCTTTCTTTCTCATGTCACCGTCCTGATCATCCCTCTGAATGGTCCCCTCCCTGCGCCTCCCTCCACCACCCTTGATTGTTTTTCCTTATATTTACCTATGAGCCCTCACCAAGGTCTGCCATTGCCTTGTTCATTAATCTCACTCCAAGGGATGTGCCCACTCACTACTATGTCCTCAGCACACAGCAGCAACGCCTGCCTGCCCCAGAGAGGGGCTCCATAAAGCAACTGGCCACTCGCACTCCTGAGGCCTCCATCACCAGGGCCGGCAGAGGACAGACCAAGGTCATTGGCTCTGCTTTTGCCCTCACCAAATACCCACTCCCCAACCTGTCTGGAAAGGAAAACGAGATATCCCACAGCAAAGGAGGGGCCCGGAGTGCAGAGTCCTGGGTTTCTTTCCCAGGTCTGGGCCATCCTGGTCCAATCTCAGTACTTCCTTGAACCCCAGCATCCCCTCTGTGAAGGTGGGGAAGCCAGCTGCTCCTGCCCCTTCCGCTAGAGCAGAGCTGGATGTTATTACTTTCTTTTCTTCAAAGCTATGTGGAGCTGTCGGTGGAGAGCGCTCTGGGTACGTGGGCCACGGATCTGTTTTAACTCTGGCTGAACCGTAGCTGGTAAATTCACAGATAGAGAAACCAACTTGAGCCATCATAAGCAAATTGGAGGGTTTCTTGAAAGGATCCCCAGATGTTACAGGAAACCACCATAGGTCCTGAAGACTGTCAGCCCCAGGAAGTTCCGGGAGCAAGGATGGAGAGGCCGCAGGGAACCTGGAAGTTCTCTCTCTGGCTCCTCCCTCTGTCTTTTTCATTCTTCTCTTCACCCGCTGATGGACTTTCCCTACTTTCCCATCCACGTGGCATATATATATATGGCCTCCCCCAGCTGCTCCTTTCAATAGACCACCTAAGACAGGGGAGGCTCTGTTCTCTTGGTCTCAATTCCAGGATCCCGGGGGGAGGCTCTGTCTGACTCTGTTTGGGAGGCGTCCCTCCCTCAGTCCTCCCAGGTGGGGAGGAGGATGGGGCAGCATTGCACGAGGTGGCTGACAGGAGCTTGCCCCGTTACCGTGGGTGGGAGGTGGAGTTTAGGGTGGGGCAGAGAGAAGGGGGCTTGGCAGGCCCCCCCAGGCCTCCATGACCACGGCTGTGCTTCTGGTGAGCTGAGAGCAGATCAAGCCCCGGTGTGATAGCCCCCGTTCTTTTGACCTCTAGCAATGCCATGTGAGGAAGCTCAAAGTGCAATTTCCTCCGCTAAGCAGAAGCTGTTATTTTTTCTTCTTTATCCAAACCATAGAAATGCAGACAAACAGAGCAGATATGCACAGAGACTCCCAAATGCCTTTGCCTTTAGGAACTGCCTGTCCTGTCCCAAATGTCTGCCCATTTTTGTGGACTGACACTGTCTGTGTTCACGACACGTCCTCCTGGCAGCCCAGGAGCTGGGCTCCTCCCCTTCGGAGCCTCAGTCAGGGAATCTTCTCCATCCTTCCATCTGCCATTTGGTAAATGCCGAGGACAGGGGTCAGGGCCTTAACGGAGCTAAGGGTGCTCGGGTTGAAGGGTGGCCTCTCAGAGTCGAACCCAAACCAAAGAGCCAGGAATCCTGGTCCCAGAATCCTGGTCCCAGACCCTGCTCCATCATTAACCAGCAGTGAAGCCTGAGGGTCAGCCCCCCTTTCTCGGACTCAGTCTTCTCATTTCTCAGACGGGGTTGCTCTGGGTCAGGAGTGGTGATCCCAAGTGTCCTGGGGACAGGCAGGTGAGTAACATTCACATTAAAAATTATTTAGAGCACTGAGCTGGCCAAACTCCCCAAAACTTTTGGGGGGCTATGTCCAGAGGCCCCTTACCCCCAGCTCCCTGCAGGGGTCCCCAGCACAGGCTCACCACCCTGTAAGGGGCTCTGTTTCAAATCATGGGGCACAAGAACAATTTCCCTTCTTCTCTCTCTCCATGTGAAGAGAAGATCACTTCCACCCCCAGAATTATGATAAAGAACAGCATTGCTTTCTCCTAAGAAACCCATGGGACAGGTCTGTTTTTAAAAGTAACCGCCATCAGTGATTACCTGCGTCAGAGGGAAGTCGCACCCAGTCATGCCAAGGGGGCAAAGAGCTGGGGGCGAGAGTCGGGAATCCCACCCTCTGCTGCCACCCGCTTTGCCTCGGTCCAGTCACCCCCTTCTCTGACCTTTGGTTCCCTCATTGCCATCCTGCTGGGAGGAACAGGGACGTAGTGACGTGAAAGAGCTGCAGGGAAACGCGGGGAGTGCCGTGCACCCTCGGTAACCAGGCCATGTGACAGGAAGGGTTTGTAAACCACCCTCGACATCCCACAGCAGGAGCCACAGATTAGGGACAGGGCGGCAGCAGTGTCTTGACCAACTTGATGGGACAGGAGAGAGCGAGGACACTGCAGGCGATGGGGAAACCATTTGCTAGGGTGGAAGTGTGGGGGGGGGTGTCAGGGTTCATCCACATTGTCACGTGTATCAGAACTTCATTCCTTTTTATGACTGAGTAACATTTCATTTTGTTCATACCACATTTTGTTTATCCATCCATTTGTTGATGGACACTTGGGTTGCTTCTACCTTTTGGCTATTGTGAATAAAGCTGCTGTGAACATTGGTGTACAAATACCTGCTCGAGTCCCTTTTTTTCAGTTCTTTGAGGATATATAGCTAGAAGGGGGATTGTAGGGTAATTCCATGTTCAACTAACGATCTGAGGACCCGCTGAACACTTTTCCACAGTGGCTGCACCATTTTACATCCTCACCAACAATGTACAAGGGTTCCTATTTCTCTGCATCCTCACCAACACCTATTTTCCACTTTTTAAATAATAGTAATGGGTGTAAAATTGTATCATTGTGGTTTTGATTTGCTTTTCCTTGTGATTAATGATGTTGGGCCTCTTTTCGTGTACTTATTGGCCATCTGTTTGTCCTTTGGAGAAATGTCTATTCAAATCCTTTGCCCATCTTTTAATTGCATTGCTTATCTTTTTGTTGTTGAGTTGTAGAAATTCCTTATACATTTTGGATATTAAATCCTTATCAGATATGTCATTTGCAACTATTTCCCCCCACACTGTCAGTTGTCTTTTCACTTCCTAGATAATGTCTTTTGATGTACAAGTTTTTAATTTTGATGACATCCGTTTTACCTATGTTTTTCTTTTGTTGCTTGTGCTAAGGAATCATATCTAAGCAATCAACCAAATCCAAGGCCATGAAGATTTTCCCGTTTTTTTCTAAGAATTTTATCTTTGAGCTCTTATGCTTAACTCACTTTTTATTGACGTATAACGCACATGTAGATGAGCGTGCCTACGCTGAGGAGCCCCCTCCCTGCTGGGTGATGAGGGCTGGCTGTGAAGCCCCAGCCCCTGCCCTGCTGCCCTTTGCAGAGGTGCCTTCCCAGGTCCGGGAAACTGCTCGCTCCCCTTATCCTTCCAGGCCTGGGCTGGGAAGTCTGCCCTCCCCACTGTTCTGAGCCCTGGGGTCCTGCCCTATCCCTTGTTGATGTCCTAAATCCAGCCCACTTCTTTGTAAATAGCCCCTTTATTAGACTCATTTCAAATCACCCTATTAGAGTGGCCCACGGTTTCCTGCTGGGATCCTAACTACAGCAGCGACTGCAGATTCTTAAGCAGGGAAACACTTCAGGGGAATAATGACAACTCACTCTACCAGAAGGTAGGGGTGGACAGATGGCTTCCAAAATGAAGGCGAGGGATGGACAGACAGCCTCCAAGATGGTACCCAGCCCTCAGATTTCATGGTGTTAAACAAATTGCTTCACTTTGCCTGCCTGTGTTGAAACAAGCGCTAAGGTTACAAAGAAGGCTCCTGTTTATCTGGTGAGTGTTGTCTGTGCTTCCTGCCCAGAGCAGGCTGCCCTCCAGGCTCCATTTATTATCTTCTGTGTTCCAGGCACTAAGCTCTACACTAGGTCTTTGCCATTCAGTAGAAATAAAATGCAAGTCACATGTAATTTAAAATTTTCTAGTAGCCACATTAAAATGTTAATATTTTATTTAATCCAGAATATCCAAAATGCTATCATTTCAACTTGTCATCAATATAAAAGTTTTGAATGAGATGCTTTTCCACTCTTTTTTATACTAAGTATTCAAAACGTGGGGTGTTTTCCACTCACAGCACATCTCACTTGGGACTGGCCACATTGCACCTGCTCAACACACAGTGCATTAGGACGTGTCCCAGAGGCCCCTGCCAGGATCACCTGCTTCACAGGTGAGGAAGCAGGTGAAAGCCACTTGTCCAAGGTCACTAGTAAAGAGGCAGAGCTGAGGCAGGACCCAGAGGGACGGGCTCCAGCATCTTTGTCACTAAGCGTCGTGTGGCCTCTCAAACCTCACATGGGAAACAAGGGTGCTTCAGCCATAAGCCTATGTCTCGTGTCCTGGGCTCCTGCCTAAGGCTGAGAATCAGACTTAGTCCGTGACTCTTTTACAATTCAGAACCTGGCCTTGGAGGGGTGTAAACCAAAAACGGCTTGAACATGTTAGCAGAAACAAGAGTAGAAGACAAATTCAACTCCTATCTTCTGCTCTTGAGAGCAAGACAAGGCTCAATCTGGGACAATGACCGCCCCCTCTCCGCTGGCCAAGTACATGTCAGGTCATGTCCCTGTCCTGCTCTTATCCTGCAGTGACTCCCATGTCGGTAAGAGTAGAAGCCAAAGTACTCCCAGGGGCTTACAAGACCCCTCATGATTGAGTGTGAGCCCTCTGAAGGAATTTCCTACCCCTTTTTCTGGCCAGGCACCCTGGACTCCTTGTAATTTTTCACACACCAGGCACATTCCTGCCCTAGGGCCTTTGTACTTGCTGCTCCCTGGACCCCCTGCCTGCCCCCCCCCCAGAGGTTTGCACGCCTTGCCCCGACCCTTGCAGCCTCTTGCTAAAATGCCACCTTCCCACTGAACCTTCCCTGACAGCCCCATTCAACCAGCTCTCCTCCCCCTCCCCCCACCTCTCTTTCCTCCCGAGCACCTATCCCCATCCACCAAATCACACGTTTTGCTGATTTACTCCCAGTCTGTCTGTCTCCCCTCACTAAATGGTAGCCACAAAGGCAGGGACTTGTCTGATTTGTTTTAACCCCCATGCATAGAACTGTGCTGTCACACGACAGGTGCTCCAGACCAATTTGTGGAATGAGTGAATGACTTAATGGATGGATGCCTAGCCAAGGTAAAGGTAGAAGAGCGAAGTGGAAGTGGTCTCCAGAACCATCCCCCTTGCTTGGGGCAACCAATTTGGTGAGCAAATTCTTGTCTAAGGATTGGTGACTTGGGTCGACCAAATAAAAATGCAGTAGAGACAGGTGGAAGGCAGGGAGCTCTGCTTATCACCGAGACCTGAATCTCCCTAGAATTTCAGACATGGTGGCACTTGGTTGGGGGAATTTGGGGGAGAAGGCAGGGGCTCCTGGGCCCCCTTTGAATCACAGCTTTTTAGCAGTTCTCCAGGCTTCCTGACTATTAGAAACTGCCAGATCCTCTTCATACTTGGAAAGTAAGGCCCATGTTGACATAGGAAAATGGATGTCAAAAGCAGAGAGTCAGAAGAACATGGTTCCTGCTCTAGATGTCTGAGAGGCAGTTACTGAAGATGCAAGATTTGCTTTGGCCTCAGAAGATTACGGCCCATGGACGGCGCTACAGGGAGGCTGATTTAGGGACAACACAAAGAGGAACATCTAGCAGTTGGGGCTTTGAAATGGAGATGTTCACGCAGAGGCCAATTTGACCATGTTCCTGTGGCATTGAAGGGGCCCTTAGGGATTGGCTGAGATTTCTGCCTGGGACCCTTCAACCCTCTGACTCTGACTTCTCAGGGTTGTTTTCACCTTGTCCTGGTTCTGCTGCCACGGAATGGGTCACAGGCCTGGCTCTGCAGCAGTCCTGATGGCTGGAGCAATTGCTCCATCTCCGGTGCCTTCCCCACACTCTGCCAGGCTTCTTTCTAAATAGACAAGGCTCTTACACCATGCAGCTGAGAAAGGAATCAAAAGCTCTGCGACTCTTGCACGTCTCAGGCCACACTCCGCTTATGCTGAGTCCTCTGCCAGAAACCAGATCAACCAGAATCAGTTTCTAAATATGTATCATGTATGTCCAGTTCACGTCCAAGTCCCCTTGAGCCATGACACTGACCTCTCCCCATGACCCTGTGCAACTTGGGCTTCCAGGTACATGTGGGTGGCCCCACTCTGTGAGCCACCAGACTTGTTCCTTCATTCGTGCTTCTGCTCCAGGCTGTCCAGGAGCTAATGACACAGCAGAGAATCCATCAAAGGCTTTGCCCTCTTGGAGCAAACATCCCGGAGGGCCCAGAAAAGCTTAGACAATGGGATTATCTGGTCTACCCCTCTTCATTTATCAGATAGGAAATCATGGCTCAGAGAGATCAAGTTTCTTTCCCAAGGTCACACAGCAAACCAGTGAAAGAGCCAAGAAAAGCCCAGCCCCCGCATCCCCAATCTGGCACTATTTACCTTCTTTTGCACAGTAATCACTAATGGGGGATCAATAGCCAAGTGGCTGAGAGCACAGAATTTGGATTTGGATCCATCGGGGTTGAAATCCCAGATCTTTTTTTTTTTTTTTTAATTCATTTTATTGATATATATTCACATACCACGCAGTCATACAAAACAAATCATACATTTGATTGTTCACAGTACCATTACATAGTTGTACATTCATTACCAAAATCAATCCCCGACACCCTCATTACCACACACACAAAAATAACGAGAATAATAATTAAAGTGAAAAAGAGCAACTAAAGTAAAAAAGAACACTGGGTGCCTTTGTCTGTTTGTTTGTTTGTTTCTTTCCCCCACCTTTCTACTCATCCATCCACAAACTAGACAAACGGGAGTGTGATCCCTATGGCCCCCCCAATCCCACTGCCCCCCTCATAAGCCACATTTTTATACAATTGTCTTCAAGATTCATGGGTTCTGGGTTGTAGTTTGATAGTTTCAGGTATCCACCACCAGCTACCCCAATTCTTTAGAACCTAAAAAGGGTTGTCTATATTGTGCGTAAGAGTGCCCACCAGAGTGACCTCTCGGCTCCTTTTGGAATCTCTCTGCCACTGAAGCTTATTTCGTTTCCTTTCACATCCCCCTTTTGGTCAAGAAGATGTTCTCCGTCCCACGATGCCGGGTCTACATTCCTCCCCAGGAGTCATATTCCACGTTGCCAGGGAGATTCACTCCCCTGGGTGTCTGATCCCACGTAGGGAGGAGGGCAGTGATTTCATCTTTCAAGTTGGCTTAGCTAGAGAGAGAGGGCCACATCTGAGCAACAAAGAGGCATTCAGGAGGAGACTCTTAGGCACAATTATAGGGAGGCCTAGCCTCTCCTTTGCAGCAACCGTCTTCCCAAGGGTAAAACCTGTGGTAGAGGGCTCAACCCATCAAACCACCAGTCCCCTATGTCTGTGAGCACATCAGCAACCATCGAGGTGGGGTAGGCCAATACCCCTGCATTCTCCACCAGCTCCTCAAGGGGGCTCTGCATATTTTTTTCCTTGTTTTTTTTTTTAACTTTTTTTTTTCTAAATCAACTGTATGAAAAATTTAAAAAATGAAAAAAAAAATGAAAAAAAAACATACACTAAAAGAACATTTCAAAGAGACCATAACAAGGGAGTAAGAAAAAGACAACTAACCTAAGGTAACTACTTTACTTCCAACGTGTTCTTACTCTATCCCAAGAAAGTAACCTAATATAGCAACATTTCTGTGAACTTGGTCCTACTATACCCATCAGAAATTAACAGACCAGAACATTAAATTTACCCATGATAGCTTATCTGTTCTTCTTGGATTATTGTTCCCCTTTCCTTAATTGCTCTCTATTGCTAGTTCCCCTACATTCTACATTATAGACCATTTGTTTTACATTTTTCAAAGTTCACATTAGTGGTAGCATATAATATTTCTCTTTTTGTGCCTGGCTTATTTCGCTCACCATTATGTCTTCAAGGTTCATCCATGTTGTCATATGTTTCACGAGATCGTTCCTTCTTACTGCCGCGTAGTATTCCATTGTGTGTATATACCACATTTTATTTATCCACTCATCTGTTGAAGGACATTTGGGTTGTTTCCATCTCTTGGCAATTGTGAATAATGCTGCTATGAACATTGGCGTGCAGATATCTGTGCCTGTCACTGCTCTCCGATCTTCCGGGTATATACCGAGAAGTGCAATCGCTGGATTGAAGGGTATCTCTATATCTAGTTTTCCAAGGAACTGCCAGATTGTCTTCCAGAGTGGCTGAACCATTATACAGTCCCACCAACAATGAATAAGAGTTCCAATTTCTCCACATCCCCTCCAGCATTTGTAGTTTCCTGTTTGTTTAATGGCAGCCATTCTAATCAGTGTGAGATGGTATCTCATTGTGGTCTTAATTTGCATCTCTCTAATAGCTAGTGAAGCTGAACATTTTTTCATGTGTTTCTTGGCCATTTGTATTTCCTCTTCAGAGAACTGTCTTTTCATATCTTTTGCCCATTTTATAATTGACCTGTCTGTACTATCATCATTAAGTTGTAGGATTTCTTTATATATGCAAGATATCAGTCTTTTGTCAGATATGTGGTTTCCAAAAATTTCTTCACATTGAGTTGGCTGCCTCTTTACCTTTTTGAGAAATTCCTTTGAGGTGCAGAAACTTCTAAGCTTGAGAAGTTCCCATTTATCTATTTTTTCTTTTGTTGCTTGTGCTTTGGGTGTAAAGTCTAGGAAGTGGCCACCTAATACAAGTTCTTGAAGATGTCTTCCTACATTATCTTCTAGGAGTTTTATGGTGCTTTCTTTTATATTGAGATCTTTGGTCCATTTTGAGTTAATTTTTGTGTAGGGTGTGAGATAGGGGTCCTCTTTCATTCTTTTGGATATGGATATCCAACTCTCCCAGCCCCATTTGTTGAAAAGACCTTTATGACCCAGTTCAGTGACTTTGGGGGCCTTATCAAAGATCAGTCGGCCATAGATCTGGGGGTCTATCTCTGAATTCTCAATTTGATTCCATTGATCTATGTCTATCTTTGTGCCAGTACCATGTTGTTTTGACAACAGTGGCTTTATAATAAGCTTCAAAGTCAGGGAGTGTAAGTCCTCCCACTTGGTTTTTCTTTTTTAGAGTGTCTTCAGCAATTTGAGGCATCTTCCCTTTCCAAATAAATTTGATAACTAGCTTTTCCAAGTCTGCAAAGTAGGTTGTTGGAATTTTGATTGGGATTGCATTGAATCTGTAGACAAGTTTGGGTAGATTTGACATCTTAATGACATTTAGCCTTCCTATCCATGAACATGGAATATTTTTCCATCTTTTAAGGTCCCCTTCTATTTCTTTTAGTAGAGTTATGTAGTTTTTTTTTGTATAGGCCTTTCACATCTTTGGTTAAGCTTATTCCTAGGTACTTGATTTTTTTTAGTTGCTATTGAAAATGGTATCTTTTTCTTGAGTGTCTCTTCAGTTTGTTCATTTCTAGCATATAGAAACATTACTGACTTATGTGCATTAATCTTGTATCCCGCTACTTTGCTAAATTTGTTTATTAGCTCTAGTAGCTGTATCATCGATTTCTCAGGGTTTTCCAGATATAAGATCATATCATCTGCAAACAATGACAGTTTCACTTCTTCCTTTCCAATTTGGATGCCTTTTATGTCTTTGTCTTGCTGGATTGTCCTGGCTAGCACTTATAGCACAATGTTGAATAACAGTGGTGACAGCGGGCATCCTTGTCTTGTTCCTGATCTTAGAGGGAAGGCTTTCAGTCTCTCACCATTGAGTACTATGCTGGCTGTGGGATTTTCATATATGCTCTTTATCATATTGAGGAAGTTCCTTCAATTCCTACCTTTTGAAGTGTTTTTATCAAAAACGGATGTTGGATTTTGTCAAATGCTTTTTCAGCATCTATTGAGATGATCATTTGATTTTTCCCTTTTGATTTGTTAATGTGTTGTAACACATTGATTGATTTTCTTATGTTGAACCATCCTTGCATGCCTGGAATGAACCCCACTTGGTCATGGTGTATGATTTTTTTAATGTGTCTTTGGATTCGATTTGCAAGTATTTTGTTGAGGATTTTTGCATCTATATTCATTAGGGAGATTGGCCGGTAGTTTTCCTTTTTTGTAGCATCTTTGCCTGGTTTTGGTATTAGATTGATGTTAGCTTCATAAAATGAGTTAGGTAGTATTCCATTTTCTTCAATGTTCTGAAAGAGTTTAAGTGAGATTGGTGTCAATTTTTTTTTGGAAAGTTTGGTAGAATTCTCCTGTGAAGCCATCTGGCCCTGGGAATTTATTTGTGGGAAGCTTTTTGATGACTGATTGGACCTCTTTGATTGTGATTGGTTGGTTGAGGTCTTCTGTTTCTTCTCTGGTCAGTCTAGGTTGTTCATAACTTTCCAGGAATTTGTCCATTTCCTCTACATTATCCAGTTTGTTGCCATACTGGATATGGTTGTTCATAGTACCCTCTTATAATTTTTTTAATTTCCTCGGAATCTGCAGTAATGTCACCTTTCTCATTCATTATTTTGTTTATATGGGTCTTCTCTCTTTTTGATTTTGTCAGTCTAGCTAGGGGCTTGTCAATCTTGTTGATCTTCTCAAAGAACCAACTTTGGGTGTTATTTATCCTCTCTATTGTTTATTTGTTCTCTATGTCATTTATTTCGGCTTTAATCCTTGTTATTTCTTTTCTTCTACTTGGTTTAGGATTGGTTTGCTGTTCATTTTCTAGCTTTTTCAGTTGATCCATTAGTTCTTTGATTTTGGCTCTTTCTTCCTTTTTAATATATGTGTTTAGTGCTATAAATTTCCCCCTCAGTACTGCTTTTGCTGCATCCCATAGGTTTTGGTATGTTGTGTTCTCATTTTCATTCATCTCTATATATTTAGCAATTTCTCTTGCTATTTCTTCTTTAACCCACTGATTGTTTAGGAGTGTGTTGTTTAACCTCCAGGTATTTGTGAATTTTTTAAGTCTCTGATGGTTATTGACTTCTAATTGTATTCCATTGTGGTCAGAGAATGTGCTTTGAATAATTTCAATCTTTTTAAATTTATTAGCCTAGTTTTATGTCCCAGCATATGATCTATTCTGGAGAAAGTCCTGTGAGCACTAGAGAAGTATGTGTATCCTGGTGATTTGGGATGTAATGTTCTATATATGTCTGTTAAATCCAATTCATTTATCAGATTGTTTAGGTTTTCAGTTTCCTTATTGGTCTTCTGTCTGGTTGATCTATCTATAGGAGAGAGTGATGTGTTGAAGTCTCCCACAATTATTGTGGAAACATCAATTGCTTCCTTTAGTTTTTTTTTTTTTTTCCTCATTAAACTTTGTTTTAATGGGTCTCAAAATTCTGTGACAGATTTTTGGTCATTGTTTCCATTTAAAAAGTACTGATTTTAAAAACTAATAACTTAAAACTGCCACACAAAAACAAATGGTCCACAAAACATTCCTTTCCTTCTGAAAGTTTTACGATGCATTGTTATCATTAACCAGTCTTTTACTATTAAACTTAAATGGCCAATTAGACAAACAGTTCTGAGACTGTTCTTCCACCACTGATTAAAACTGGGGTGGCAGGTGTTATAGGTAATATTCATTTAGCCTTCTGAGCTTTCTGGGCAGACTTGGTGACCTTGCCAGCTCCAGCAGCCTTCTTGTCCACAGCCTTGATGACACCCACAGCAACTGTCTGTCTCATATCCTGAACAGCAAAACGACCCAGAGGAGGATAATCAGAGAAGCTCTCAACACACATGGGCTTGCCAGGAACCATATCAACGATGGCAGCATCACCAGATTTCAGAAATTTGGGGCCATCTTCCAGCTTCTTACCAGAACGACGATCAATCTTCTCCTTCAGCTCAGCAAACTTGCAAGCAATGTGAGCTGTGTGACAATCCAGCACAGGTGCATAGCCAGCACTGATTTGGCCTGGATGGTTCAGAATAATCACCTGAGCAGTAAAACCAGCTGCTTCCATCGGTGGATCGTTTTTGCTGTCACCAGCCACATTGCCACGACAAACATCTTTTACAGACACATTCTTGACATTGAAGCCCACGTTGTCCCCGGGAAGAGCTTCACTCAAAGCTTCATGGTGCATCTCAACAGACTTGACTTCAGTTGTAACGTTGACTGGAGCAAAGGTGACCACCATGCCCAGTTTGAGAACACCAGTCTCCACTCGGCCCACAGGGACAGTACCAATACCACCAATTTTGTAGACATCCTGAAGAGGCAGACGCAAGGGTTTGTCAGTTGGACGAGTGGGTGGCAGGATGCAATCCAGAGCTTCAAGCAGTGTGGTTCCACTGGCATTGCCATCCTTACGGGTGACTTTCCATCCCTTGAACCAAGGCATGTTAGCACTTGGCTCCAGCATGTTGTCACCATTCCAACCAGAAATTGGCACAAATGCTACTGTGTCGGGGTTGTAGCCAATTTTCTTAATGTAGGTTCTGACTTCCTTAACGATTTCCTCGTATCTCTTCTGGCTGTAGGGTGGCTCAGTAGAATCCATTTTGTTAACACCAACAATTAGTTGTTTCACACCCAGTGTGTAAGCCAGAAGAGCATGCTCACGGGTCTGCCCATTCTTGGAGATACCAGCTTCAAATTCACCAACATCAGCAGCAACACTCAGGACAGCACAGTCAGCCTGAGATGTGCCTGTAATCATGTTTTTAATAAAGTCTCTGTGCCCTGGGGCATCAATGATGGTCACATAGTACTTGCTGGTCTCAAATTTTCACAGGGAGATATCAATGGTAATACCACGCTCACGTTCAGCTTTCAGTTTATCCAAGACCCAGGCATATTTGAAGGACCCCTTTCCCATCTCAGCAGCCTCCTTCTCAAGTTTTTCGATGGTTCTTTTGTCGATTCCACCACATTTGTAGATCAGGTGGCCAGTAGTGGTGGATTTGCCCGAATCTACGTGTCCAATAACGACAATGTTGATATGAGTCTTTTCCTTTCCCATTTTGGCTTAAGAATCAGGGATGGTTTTCACAACACCTGTGTTCTGGCGGCAAACCCATTGCGAAAAAAAGCGCTTCCTTTAGTTTTGCCAGTGTTTCTCTCATGTATTTTGTGGCCCCTTGATTGGGTGCGTAAACATTTATGATTGTTATTTCTTCTTGTTGAATTGCCCCTTTTATTAGTATGTAGTGACCTTCTTTGTCTCTCAAACATCCCTGCATTTAAAGTTTATTTTATCTGAGATTAATATTGCTACACCTGCTTTCTTTTGGCTGTAGCTTGCATGAAGTATTTTTTTCCATCCTTTCACTTTCAGTTTCTTTGTGTCCCTGTGTCTAAGATGAGTCTCTTGTATGCAGCATATTGATGGTTCATTTTTTTTGATCCATTCTGCAAATCTGTGCCTTTTAATTGGTGAGTTTAATCCATTTACATTCAACATTATAACTGTGAAGGCATTTCTTGAATCAGCCATCTTATCCTTTGGTTTATGTTTGTCGTATATATTTTTCCCTCTATTAATATCCTTTAATGTACCCATACCAAATCTCTTTAGTACTGAACGTTTCTCCAAGTCTCTCTCTCCTTTCTTTGTTTCTCTGTCAGTAGGGCTCCTTTTAGTATCTCCAGTAGGGCAGGTCTCTTGTTAGCAAATTCTCTCAGCATCCATTTGTCTGTGAAAAATTTAAGCTATCCCTCAGATTTGAAGGAGAGCTTTGCTGGATAAAGTATTCTTGGTTGGAAATTTTTCTCACTCAGAATTTTAAATATGTCGTGCCACTGCCTTCTCGCCTCCATGGTGGCTGCTGAGTAGTCACTACTTAGTCTTATGCTGTTTCCTTTGTATGTGGTGAATTGCTTTTCTCTTGCCGCTTTCAGAACTTGCCCCTTCTCTTCCATATTTGACAGTGTGATCAGAATATATCTCGGAGTGGGTTTATTTGGATTTATTCTGTTTGGAGTTTGCTGGGCATTTATGATTTGTGTATTTATGGTGTTTAGAAGATTTAGGAAGTTTTCCCCAAGAATTTCTTTGAATACTCTTCCTAGACCTTTACCCTTTTCTTCTCCTTCTGGAACACCAATGAGTCTTATATTTGGACGTTTTATATTATCTATCATATCCCTGAGGTCCATTTTGATTTTTTTGATTTTTTCCCCATTCTTTCTTTTGTGCTTTCATTTTCCATTCTGTCATCTTCCAGGTCACTGATTTGTTGTTCAACTTCCTTTAATCTTGTACTATGAGTATCCAGAATCTTTTTAATTTGGTCAGCAGTTTCTTTAATTTCCATAAGATCATCTATTTTTTTATTTAGTCTTGCAGTGTCTTCTTTATGCCCTTCTAGGGTCTTCTTGATGTCCTTTATATCCTGTTCCATGCTCTTCTTGATGTCCTTTATATCCCGTGCCATGGTCTCATCATTCATCTTTAGTTCTTTAATTAGTTGCTCTAAGTACTGTATTTCTTCTGATCTTTTGATTTGGGTGCTTGGGATTGGGTTATCCATATCATCTGGTTTTTTCATGTGCTTTAAAATTTTCTGTTGTTTTTGGCCTCTTGGCATTTGCTTAACTTGGTAGGGTTCTTTTAGGATTTGTAGACCAATTGAAATCCTTATCTCTAATTTGTCAGGTCTACAGCTTTGTGGAGTACACTTTCTGTGACTAACCAGCAGGTGGCGTCCACGAGCCACCTGTTCCCCTCAAGCCAGTTCTCCCCCACTTTGCCTCTGTGGTCAGTGGGGGAGTAAGTCTTGTGGGGTCCAGTTGGTGTACCAAGCTTGCGTGTGTAGCTGGTGTTGCCCACCCTGTATAAGGGGCGTGTGTCTGGGCGGTCAGGGAGGGGGGCGGCTCTAACAATCAAATCTCCCTGGTGTTCCTGGAGTTTTAAAGCTGCTGCAATAGTCTAATCCTTCAGTTCAGTCCTGGCACAGTTTGTCTCTGCCACTGACCCACAAGTCCTTGGTATTGGTGTGTGGCCCCTGAGACTTGTGAGTGGGTCCCTCTTCCAAGCCTTGCACCCCCTGGTCCTCTGTTGAGGGATGACTGTGTTATGTCACAGGTGAGTGCCGTCCCCCCAGGGTGGTTCTGGGCTGCTGGGCTGTGTAGGGAGGCTCCCAGTCTGCTGAAATGATGTCTGAATGGGGCTTGTTAATTCCCACTCCTCCACCTTCCCAAGTCTGGGACAACCAGCTGAGGGTGCAGGGAAGGCTAATGTCCACACCCAATTTTGTGGTGTATGCGTGTTATTGTAAGCACTTCAGTCACATTCGGTTTTCTGGGGCAGCTCTGGGCTATGGGGCCGGTGACAGGCAGGAGTGTTTCCTGTCCACCAGGATGATGGCTGTGAGAGGACGCCCCCCTTTTCTTGTGAAGTTGTGGTGTTTAGTGAATTTTCTCAGCCACTGGATTATTGCCTTTTGTCTCAGAGCTCTCAGTTCTGCTCTTGTCTTGACCTGCCCAAATTGCAAGTCTTTGAGGCTTTCTGTATTGGGCTTAGATTTCGCTGATCTCAGCAGTTCCACGTTTTCATGAGTGTTGTATGAAGTATGCCCAAAGTCAGATTGCTCTGCGGTGTCCAGTCCACGCAGTTCCTGGCTTTCTACCTACTTACTGGAGGAGTAATTAAAACATACACCTCACCAATCCACCATCTTGCCCCGCCTCTCCCAGATCTTTTTTATACTAGCTGTGGAGTGGCTGCCCAGCTGCTCTCATAGCACATGCAACCTCTTCAGATGTTCACAGTGGCTTAACAGCCCGTTGCCTGGAAAGAACCCCAAACGGAATCAGGAGAGCTGGGTTCCAGGCTTGCCTCCATGTGACCTTTGCAAACTGTCCAATTTCCCCGGGCGTCTCATCTGAAAATGAGGGGGAGAAGCAGGATGGGAGGGAGATTAACAGACATCAGAGGTGCCTTCAGATCTCACCTAGGAGGTGGTAGAAGGATGGGTTGGCTGGGGTGCAAAAGGACAAAATGCTGCTGCTCTTTCCGATTCTTTGGGTTTGGAGTTGCAAGAGGCTGGCAGGGAGGGCACAGATTGTGTCCTCTTACCCCAGGGAGGGAAAGCAGAAGAGGCGACTGACAAGAGTGGTGGCCTTTTGCCAAGACTGATGGCAGTGGTCATTGGAAAACTTTCCATGTCTATCCTTTCTCCAGGGTCGGGAGGGAGCAGCCCACTTTCCCTGGGAGTTGGGTGGGCTGAGCTGCAGCACCTACACTCACTCCCAAGCCCTCCTTGTCACTAACAATTTCTCACGCTTGGTAAGACTTGCATAGCTCTTGCCATGGGTCTTAGGCAAAGTGTGGTCCATACACACAATGGATATGATTTGGCCATACAAAGAAATGAAGTTCTAAGACATGCGGCAACATGGATGAGTCTTGGAATAAGGACAAATTCTGTATGATTTCACTTATATGAAATATCTAGAAATAGCAAATTTGTAAAGACAGAAAGTAGATTACAGTTTACCAGGGGTGGAGTGGGGGGAGGGGGAGTCATTGCTTGTTGGGTATAGAGTATAAATTTTGGAAGTGCTTACATAAAAAATAAAATAATTTTTTCTTTAATAAAAGGGTCTTGGCCAGGTAGGTCACAAAAGGACAACTCCACATGGCCAGTGAACACACAGTACAACTTTCAGTTCTACTGATAATAAGAGAAATGCAAATTACATCAACAATACACTTCTTTAAGGCTTATCAGATTGGCAAAGAGGAAAAGGGGGCTGAATGCATGATGGGCAGAGTCCAGGGATTCTCACAGCCTTCAACTCGTCGGAACGTATCTTAGGGAAATAATTAAGAATGTGTGAGAGAATGTTCAGAACAGCCTTGCTTTGAGTAAGGAAAAAAACTGGCGGCACCCTGGGATTGGGTAAGTAAATCATGGCCTGTCTACCCAAGGAAATACACTGTAGCCATTAAAAGTGATGTTTTATAATTATATTTGTTGAAAGGAAAGAAGTTCCTTGTATGGTTATTCAGTAGAGTTGCCCAGTGCAATTTCACTTGGAGGATTTATGTAGCATAGATGCAGAAAAATCTAGAAAAGTATCAGCCAATATGTTAACCACTGTGTATTTATGGGTTCTTTTATCCCCCTTCTTTTTGTTTATTTCTGTTGTCTGAGTGTGTTCACTGGCTTTGCATGGTAAGTGGAATGAGAAAACAAAGTGCTATTTTTAATGACAGAAAGCACCCCCAGAGCCTGTCACCGATCTGGGTTAGGCAGCTCCCAGGAAGCCAGATCATGGAAAAGGCCCAGAGAACCTCCGGGCTGGCAGCCACAGCTCCTCACCTGCAGGCCGTTTTGCTGGCAAGGGGCCAGTCGGGGCCAGTTGGGGCCGGGGATTAATCTCAATTTGCCATCCTCTGTGTCACCATCTATTTTGGGAGAATGGCAGCTCTTCAGCCTCTCCAGCTCAGGTGTCAGCTGCTGGGGGAAGTCATCAGTCAAGGGGAGAAAGCCTGCAGGGGGTGGCCTGAGCCCCAGGCCACCCTGCCCAAGGGAGGTGGTCTCATCTCTTGTGAGTGTGCCCTCGTGGAAGAGCACGAGGTGGGTGTACAGGGAGGGAGCGGTGCACCCCAGATCTGCCGAGGCCAGAATGAGATGGAGCCTTCTTTGGTTTTGGTGGAAAAAAGAGATGGGTTTAAAGAGGAAGACCCTAACAAGACAAAGGTAGACATGGCCTCACCCCCACCAGTCGAGTTATCTTCATAGGAAGGGGGACAAGTTGCCCTGAATCTTTCCTGTCGCCTCCCAGGACCCTTATGCCCCAAGCACGTGATTTTGTAGGACAGCTGGACAGAGTTAGACGGTTTGTGGTGATGGGGCAGAGGCTGACCAGTGAGGACAGGGGTCCAGTTCAGCCCTGAGCTCTACTTTCCTATAGTCCACCAGTGGGGCATCTCGAGTATGAACAACAGAAACCAACTCTGGCTAATTTAAGCAGGAAAGGAATGTGTTGCAAGCATATCAGGTAATTAAAAGAATTCAAGACAAGGCTGGAGGCGACACTCAGAAAAGCGTGGCAGCTGTGGGGGTCTAGGGAGGAGAAACCAATTGGCAATTTCTCCTGGGCAGGGCTGCCAGGCCGAATGGGCTGCAACCACCCTCTTGGTCAGTCCATTCAAGATTCAGTGCCCTGGGTCAAAGATTCCGGCCCAGTGTGGAAGGTGTGCTGACCCCTTTGGCCAGGGCATTTTAAGGAAGCCGCATCAAGACATACCCAAAGGGCGAGAGGTGATTGCTCCAAAAGAACCTGGGAGCAGCCTCCAAAAGAGGAGGGAGGGAGTGGAAGCCAAAGGGCACCAGTGATGTTACATTTAAGACACTCAAATCCTTTAGAATGATCTTTTATACTCTTTTCCTGAGTGCTCCAGGCTTTGTTGACCGCTATAATTAGCATAAATTCCAAACCGGTTTTATCACTTTGCCGTCCAGCTTTGGCAGATTATATGACCCACTGGGTCTTAGTATTCCCAGTAATAAAATATCTTGTCCAAGCATTTTTATTATTATTTTAAAAACACCATTTTTATTTATATTTTAATTTTTTCCCAAAAGTAATACATATTTGTTGTAAAAAAACAAAAAAAGCAAACACTACAGAAATATGTGAATTAGGGCAGGAAGCCCTTCTGCAATCCCCACCTCTCTTCCGTGACAACCACTGGTAGGAAAATGATTCAGGTTCATTCAGACTTAGAGAAGATATTTAGCTTTTAAAAAGAGAAGAGAAAATCATACTATATATACACTATTCCACACCTTGTGCAAGCATTTTTTGGGCAGTAGGAGTCAGACTACCTGATTCCGAATCCCGGCTCCATCATTTTTAGCTGGATAACTTTAAACAGGTAACAGAACTGTTCTGAGCTTCGGTTTCCTTACCTGCAAACCAGGCTCATCATAGGACCAGCCACAGAATTTGGTTTGTGGATTGAAGGACTCTAAGCAATGCAGCAGGCTTAGATTACCTTGCAGATGGCAAGGCTGAGCTGGGGTTAGATGGTGTTAGGGAAGGTTTGACCCCTCTCTGCCTATTTCCAATGAGCAATGAGAAGTTCTGCTTCCCAAGAGGGAAATGCATGAGAGAAAATGAACACGCTTCTGTTTCCTCTCAAGGAGTTGTGGGTTATTGGCTGATAGATTTGGGGACAGGGGCCCTGACCTGCAAGGGAAGACAGCTGGGCAGATGGTTTATGTTGATGGGCAGTGGCTGTGGCTGTCCAGCATTGCTGCCCACTGGGTGGGCAGGTCTGTCTGACTTAGGGGAGATGGGTAGGAGACCTTTTGTGGCCACACATCCAAGCCACATTCTCTGACCCTGTCTTTATTCGTACATGCATTCAAAAATGTAAAGTTCTAGGCGCTGGGAATACAGCAGGGAGGAAAACAAGAGTCTGACCTCATGGAGCTGATATACGAATAGGGAAGGACAGGAAAGCAGAAAATAAGTAAATAAATTCATGCATAATATGCCAGGTGGTGCTGAATGCTACAGATAAATGAACCTGGGTAGGGAGATGGAGAATGTTGGGGAGTGGGGGGCAGAGGAGCTGCTGCTTTAGATCACCAGATGGGAGTGGGGGCGAGGGCAGGCCTTTCTGATTAGGTGACTGAGGCCTGAAGAAAGGGAAGGAGGAGACACACAGAAATGCGGGGGAGGGGCACACCAGGCTGGGGGAGGAGCACGCCAGGCTGAGGGAACGTGCAAAGGCCCTGAGGTAGGCCTGTGCTCGAGATGTTTGAGGACCAGCAAACAGGGCAGGTTGGAGAGTTTGGGGACAGTGTGAAGAGTCATTGTGCATTTCACTTTGAGCAAGATGGGGAGACTTGGAGGAGGGTCTGAGAAAAGGAACGATGGGGCATAGCTTCCTCTTTAAAAGACTCATTCTGTCTTGCTAGGGGGTTTTTGGGGGCAGCCTGTAAGGTGGAAGTAAGAAGACAGTTATGAGGCTACTGCAATTTTATCAGTAACAAGGCTGGCATTTCAGGGTCCTCCTTCCAAATCTCACCATCTCTTTCATTCAGTTCTAAACTCAGGGAGAGAACTGTATTACCTATTGAACCCACCAGCTATTACCATTATTATTTCAGAAATGATCTGTAATATATAGGAAGAGTTCCTCTATCTGGAATGTGCTTTCTTGAAGAAGGTGAAGGAATAAGAAAAACGGGTAGCTACTAACATTTTTGCCACTAAGAATCTATTGTATGAGTGTTTCCGGCTCTCAGGTTTGAAAGATTTTGTCCACCAAACAAATTACATTCTGAGTGATGGGCCGTGTGGCCTGATCGCAGACCAGTGAGTGGTTTCTGATCGGCTTTTTGATGGATTGGACCTCACTTACAGACTCCCAGCCCACCTTCAGGATGCAGGACGGAGCCACACTCCGGGGTCCTCTTCACCCAGAGTTCTGGGTTTCCTCAACTTGAATGAAAGAAGATGTTTTTATTTTATTTTATTTTTATTTTTACTTTTTTGTCGACCAAGAAATAACAAACTAAGCTGCAAGGCAACAAAGGCATTTATTTGGGGTCTTAGAATTGCAATTTGAGGAGCACAGACTCAGGTAGTAACCCCAATCGTGCCTTGTCTTGACATTTCCAAGCAAGCGTTTGTGGTTGGCGGATATTTGGGGTACTCTAATTGTCCTTCAGGTTACATAGCTAACTGAGTTCTCCATATCTTGTGGTTTATTTTATGGCCTGATTGTCCTTGGTTTTGAGGAACATTGTTGCTTGAGGCTTTGCATACTTGGCAGTGTGTGATGTCTGGCTGAGACCTGCATAAAAGTAACCTCCAGAATGACCTCCCGACTCCAGTTTTAATCTCTTAGCCACAGTAACTCTATTTTGTCGTATTTCTTTTAACTGTTTAGTGTGCCAGGCCCTGTGCAGGGAGCTGTGAATGTGGAGATGGGAGGCCCAGGCCTCTGGGGAGGCGTTGACCTTGTTGTCGTTGGTGCAGGACTGGGAAGGGGAAGACTGAGGCAGGGGAGGAGGGAACGCAGGAAGCATTCAGGGCAGGCTTCCCGGAGGAGGTGATTCCTGGACCTGGTCTTGAACAGGGGTTGGAAGACTTTTTCCATAAACAGCCAGACAGTAAACATTTAGGCCTTACAGGTCATAAGTGTCTATTGCCAATTATTCAACTGCAGCTACTCAATTCTGCCATGGTAATGCAGAAGAGCCGCAGGTAATGCCTAAGCCAACGGGCCTGGCTGTGTGTCAGTAAAACCTTATTCACAAAATTAGACAGGGGCGTGAATTGGGGTGGGGTGTTTATTTGGCCCACAGGCTGCCATTTGTCTATCCTGTCTTGAATAATAAAGCAATCTCCAAGTCCTTATTTATGATGGAGAGGAGAGCATGTAAAAGAGACAAGGCTCTGGATCCCAGATCATTTTGTGGGCATTCACAGGTCCTTAGCAAAATGAGAACAATGAGGACAATGTGGTGAGTTTTTCTTAAGGCCAAGTAAATGTACAGGTATTTAATGATATCCTGCCCTTCTTAATATTATTGATGTACAAATGTTCTCTCTTATAAAATGGTGGGGTGTGTATGTGTATTAATTGTCCTTACTGGGCATAAAGTTGCAGTCCCATGTCAGTCTTCCCCATTCCTTATTTTTTGCGAGTTGGCAAAATTCAAAAGCTGGAGGAGCACAGCTCTGCCCTCCAGGCTCCTGAGAGATGTTAGTCTTGGGTGGGTGGTCTTTTCCTCAACTTCTATCTGTGCCTTTCCCCCGGCTGCCTCTGAGACAGGGACAGGGACTGGCAGAAACCCCCTGCCCCAGGGGGTTGTAAACACAAAAGCTTTCGCAGGGGCCAGGCAGGGGACAGGAATGAATGAGCAGCCCTGAGGCACGGGTCCTGTCTCCATGTGACCCCAATGTTGCCCAATCTCCAGATATAATTGCTTTTAATTATTAAACAAACAAGCAAACAAACATGCATTGTGCTGACAAATAAAAACATGGCTGCAGCCTGAGGTGGCTTATGGCTGCTGTTTTTTAAACTTTCTTTTAACCTTGCTTTCTTTCTCAGCTCCTAGCTCAGATTCTCCAGCGGCTCCACACCCACCCACTAGGCCATGGGCTGGCAGGAATGACGGGAAGTTTTCCTACCAAGGAGTTCTCCTAGCCCAGGAGGATGCAGCTAACGTCTCTCACCCACACGTTCAGATTTGAGTTATTCCAAATGCCTTCCTCACTGTCCCCCCATCATCCCTCAGACTCAAAATGTTTGATTATTCTATAAATAATTATTGAGTACTTACTAGAGCCCTGCCTCTTCCTTCTCCACATTTGTAAAGTCCTGCCCTTGATTCTCAATCACATATTATTTTCCTTCCTAATTGCTTGATGTGTCTTAGTTTTGGCTCCCCTGTTGGATTATAAGCTTCCTGAGGCCAGGGACTTGACTTTCTTCCGTATCACAGACAGCTTAGGTGGTGGGAAAAACACAGGCTGTAGAGTAAAACAAACTGAGAGGGAGGTTTGGATTCTGGCTTCACCCCTTGATGGTATATGAATTGCCAAAGATTTCTGAGCTCCGGGTCATAAACATGCAATAAGGGCTGCAGCCCTAGAATAGAGTAGGTGCTCAATTAAAGCCCACCTCCAATATACATACACACACTCTTCACTGTTTAGGGCATGGGTTAGGGCTCAGGAAGTAGGAGATGAATGATACCGAATTGAGAGATATGCATAGACTCTCTTTCCAGAAATCTGCCTCAAGAGTCCTCATGTCCTCCCGGGCCCCTGGCTCTGCTCTCCACCCTGCTGCTAATGCCTGATGAAATGTCGTAAGCGAATTTATAGGAGATGATGATTCTTGGCGTGCAGATTATCCACTTTGGACTCGTAAATCCCTGATGAGCTTTGGCTTTTTCTCTTTTCACCTCCCCCTCTCAGAGGTCCCGAGCAAGCAGAGGGAGGAAGACAATTTCATTTTAATTTCCGCATCAGCCTGATGTCATGCAAAGCAGCTCCGTGGCACCCTCAGACCGCTGGAGAGTTAGGGCCATGCACAAAGCAAAACCCTGAACATTGGAATAGCAGTAATGGCCACGACTTTTTCCAGCATGTGCAGTGGCAGTGCCATGTGACAGCTTTTCGCGTATCTCTGTGTCATCCCAAGGTGGCGCTCGGGGAGGCCTGTCTCTGGCCCTCTGTCACACAGCCCTCAGGTGGTGGAGTGGGGGTCTCCAGCCGGGGGGTCTCTTCTAAGGTCCGTGGGCAGCGTCTCTACACGTCTGCATTTCAGAGCCACCCATGTAGACTTCTTTGGACAGGGGGTTCCAGAGGCCATGCCGGCAACTTGACCGACCCCGTCTGTCCAGCCTGGGCATGAGGAGGGTTGCTGGAGGGTTCTAGGACATTCCTTTAGGAAGCACCCTGCCTGCAGGAAGCTTTTCCTGAGGCCCCGGGCGAGGCTTCTGCACCTTGGGTCTCCCTGGCCTGGGAGAACAGGTAGAACGGTGCAGGGGTCAAGAGTCGGGCTCTGGAGCCAACCTCTTGGGGTCAGTCCTAGCTCTTCTGTTTCCTTGCTGTGTGGCCTTTGGCAAGTCACTTGACCTCTCTGTGCCTCCATTTCATCATCTGTAAAGTGGGGATAATTACAGTGGCCTCCTCATTGGGTCAGCATGAGGATTAAATAGACTAACAAGTACAGCCCATAGAGCAGCACCTGGCACCCACTAAGTGCTGTGTACGTATCCGCTTTCATTGGCTAATTTTAACTTAGACAGCTGAGGCAATGGGGGCCAGGTAAAGAGAATTCCAAGGTCAGGTAAGGACGTTGCAGGTATCCTTCCTCCTCGCCTTTGCGTGCCCAATGTCGACCCTTCCACGGCCCCTCCGGCCCTCCCACCCCAAGCTGCCCTGTCTCCTCTGCTCTCCTCGGTAGGTGTTACCTCCTCCCTTATGCGACTTCTCATTTCTATCCCGAAATACCGTTATTTGTGCACGTAGCCCTGTGCCCCTCCTAATAGACCTAAGCTGCTCAAGGCCAGGGCTGTGTCATTTTCTCATTTTTGTATCTGTCGTGGCACCTGACATAAAGCCTGACCCTGCTTAGAAAGTTACCTACTTAGCAGAGCATTTCAGTCTAACACAGTGGTTCCCTACAGGGTGGGAGTGGGAGTGGGGTGAGGGGTGGAGGGGTGATTTTGCCCCCAGGGACATGTGGCAATGTCTGGAGACATTTTTGATTGTCACAACTGGGCAAAACGTGCATCTATTGGATAGGGGCCAGGGATGCTGTTAAACGTCCTACTATGCACAGGACAGTTTCACATTAAAGAATTATCTGGCTCCAAATGTCTTTCAGCTGAGGTTGAGGAACCCTGGGTCTAAAGCAAGATCCTTCAGGAGAGAAGAGGGGACCCCAAAGTCTTCAGCCAGCCTCGTGTCTGTCCCCTTTCTGATGTGACCTATTTGCCTGGCTGACTCTCTTTAACTTTTTTCATTTCTCCGCCCTTTTTGAGCTAAGAAAACCCCTTAAGTCAGTGTTTCTTATCATAATAGCTCTGGTGAGCACTGTTCCAAAGTCTCCTACCTCTGGAGGGCTTGTGTGAGGGTGTTTTCCAAACAAACCTGTTTCTCCTAGCCACAGAGAAACATGAGATGACACTTTCTGGAAACATTGCTTTGTAAAAATGCCAACCCTAATCTCAAGGCACAAAGAACATTGTAGAAATCAGGATCGGCTCCAGGAGTAGTTGCCAACAAAGGTTTGGTTTCAACTGCAAGCTTTGTAGGCTTGTGTTGCTGTATTGCCATTGCTTTCCAGTTAACACTGCTCATTGGAGAAAAGGATTTCTAGAAAGTTTCTCTAACTAGATACTCACCTGTTACGGGTTTGAAGATTGCAAATAACCTCTTGGCTTTAGAAACTGCCCACACTTTATGCCACCTGTTGGCATTGATCTTGTTTATTTCCACAACATCTTTGGCTGGGGGATGGGGGGTGGGGGGCTGTCAAGAAGTAGCAAGGTTGAGTTTTCCAGTTGTCTGTTGAAGAGCAGTGTCCGCAAGGGGGCCGTATAACTCTGTTTTAAATGCATTTAAAATGTTCAGAAGAAATATATAAAAGTTTAGCCTGTTTCCGAAAGAGAAACAGTCACAAACGGTAGTCAAGTATGAACTCTGAAGCTTGCAGGGCTCTGGTCCACCTACTTCTGTGGGTAAGTAAAGTAGGCACTGGTTCAGGGAGAGAAGGGAGGGGAGTCTGGTTGCTAGGCAACCAGTATCCTCAGGGAGGAGAGCATCAGTGGGTCGGCCATAGTCTACATAAAAGGTGGGCCAGCGCAGAAGGAAGAAGGAAGCTCAGACACGCTTCCTCCACCTTCTGTTGCTGAGCTGGAGAAGGAAAGATACCCAAATAAAAGTCCTTGTAAAGGTGGTTGCCATGCAATTAGCAGGAGCACTAGTTAGAGAAGTGTGAAGAAATCATCCTCTCAGATAATGCTGGAGATGCATTGAGGGCCATCTTTTTTTTTTTTTAATTAAATTCAGTTTCATTGAAATATATTCACATACCATACAGTCATCCATGGTGTACAATCAACTGTTCACAGTACCATTGTATAGTTATGCATTCATCACAATCTATTTTTGAACACTTTCCTTACATCAGAAAGAATCAGAAAAAGAATAAAAAATGAAAGTAAAAAAGAACACCCAGATCATCCCCCCATCCCACCCTATTTTTCATTTAGTTTTTGTCCCCATTCTTCTACTCATCCTTACATACCCTGGATAAAGGGAGTGTGATCCACAGGGTTTTCACAATCACACTGTCACCCCTTGTAAGCTACATTGTTATACAATCGTCTTCAAGAGTCCAGTCTACTGGGTTGGAGTTTGATAGTTTCAGGTATTTACTTCTAGCTATTCCAATACGTTAAAACCTAAAAGGTGTTATCTATATAGTGAGTGCATAAGAATGACAACCAGAGTGATCTCTAGACTCCATTTGAAATCTCTCCGCCACTGAAACTTTATTTTGTTTCATTTTGCATCCCCCTTTTGGTCAAGAAGATATTCTCAATCCCATGATGCCAGGTCCAGATTCATCCCCGGGAGTCATATCTTGCATTGCCAGGGAGATTTACACCCCTGGGATTCGGGTCCCACATAGGGGGTAGGGCAGTGAGTTCACCTGCCAAGGTGGCTCAGTTAGAGAGAGAGAGAGGGCCACATCTGAACAACAAAAAGGTACTCAGGGAGAGACTCTTAGACAAAATTATATGCAAGTTTAGCCTCTCCCATGCAAGTCCCATGATAGAGGGCTCAGCACATCAAACTGCCAGTCCTCAATGTTTGTGACAACATCAGCATCAGTCTAGGTGAGAAGTCCAACTCTTCCACACTTTTCCCCAGCTCCTCGGGGGGAGAGTCATCTTTTTGAAACCTGAGAGCACTGAGAGAGCAAGTGCAGGTTTTCCTGAGGGCTGAGGAAGCCAAAAGTGGACAGACATTGAAGGCAGTTGAGCTTAATGTCAAAATGGTGTCTTTACCTCTCTCTGCTTGCTCCCACTGCAGAGAAGGTCCTCACTGAGAGGAAACCTCCAGAGCCAACTGCCTGGGTTCAAATCCCAGCTTCACCACTCGCTACCTGTGTTGCCAAGGGCAAGTTAAGTGAACTCTCTGTGCTTCAGTTCTCTCATCCATTAAATGGGCAAGATAATAGAGCCCACCCTTACAAGGTCCGGTGAGCACTTAGGACAGTGTCTGGCAAGCGTTCATTACTACTACTTTGTTTTTCTTTTCTCTTCCAAATCAGAAACAAATCCTGCACTTCCTTATTTTTGAGGTTTGTAAAATCATAGCAATAATTTGGGTTTGTACATATTTCATATTGTGTATCAGTTCATATTGTGTATCAGCTTGGTAACAAACAGTCTTTAACACCTTAACACTACACAAGGGTTTATATCTTTTGTTCATGTCCAGTGAAGGTTGGTGGACAGCAGGGCTATAATCACTGTGTGATTCAGGGACCCTGACTGTCAGGGGCTTCATCTGAACACATGCCCATCTTTCCCATCTAGCTCGTAGTAAATTCCCCTTTTCTCACCCTGCCGTCCCTGGCTATACCATGTTCCCCAAATGCCAAGCTCTTTCCCAACTTCTTTGCTAGAGAGTTCTTCCCAAGACTGGATCCATCTCATCCTTTAGATCTTAGCTCCTCACAGGGGCTTTTCCTGACCACTGGATCTAAAGATCCCTGGTCCCTCTTTATCGTTTCATGCTGATATTTCATGTCTTTGCACCAATCACAATCTTAAACTGGTTTACATATTTCTTGATCTCCTCATTTACTTTCCAAAACGTAAGCTGCATTAGGGGCAAAGACTTTGTTTTGTTCACTACTGTGTCCCCAAGGCCCAGAACATAGCAAATACTCAATAAACATTTGTTGAATAATGAATGAGTGTATGTCTCCTCCTACTAGAATTTATAGTGTCTGAGGATAGGGCCCTTATTTGGCTTGTTTGCCACCATTTCCTGGGCACAGGCTAAGTACTCATTAAATAGTAGCTGAATGAATAAACAAGAGTCTGGAGAGCTCTCTGTTCCCCTGCTTAGTTTCTCTTGCCTCAGGCAAGTCTCCCTTTAGTTTCCTGTACGTAAATGGAAGGTGTAGAACTCATGTGCATGCAGTTCCTGTATCTGTCCCCTACTTCACCTGATGGCAGGTGGGTACCCCAAGAGAAATAGTTTCCAGATTAGGGCACAGGTCTTGCAAACGTTATAAACCCATTATACTGCCTCACTCCATGGGAAGAAAACATCAGCTCCTGAGCCTCTGTGTCCTCTGCCCCAGGCTCCTGTCTTCTTGATCTCCTCCCCAGCCTCTCAAGCCCCTTCTCTTCCTTTTGGAGGTGCAGTGATGAAAGGCCAGGTCTCTGGTGCCAAATTGCTTGAATTGGAGTCCAGGCCTGGCCCCTTTCTAGCCGGGTGGCTTTGGGCAAGTTACTTCAGGTCTCTGAGCCTCAGTTTCCTCATCTGTTAAATGGGGATGATATTAGACCTACTCCGTGGAGTTGCAGTGAGGATTAAAAGAGTTAATATGTGGGAAGTGCTAAGAAGAGATCCTGATCCCTAGCAAGTTCTATGTAGTGTTTTCTGTTGTTATCATAAAGCATTTACTGAGCATACACTCGGTTGTGTGGTTTTTTAGATTAGAAGGCTTGACACTTTTTTTAAAATTAGCCAAACACTCTTCAAGTAAAATCTTAAAGAGACCTCAATATTTAAAACAGAATTAAAGGGGGTCTTCAGTCACATTAGGGGTGAGTATCCCAAGAGACTCCCAGCCCCTCACACACTCTCTCAGACAACTAGAAATCGATGCTTCTCAAAGTGTACCCTGGGGACCATCTGCATCTAAATCACCTGCTTGGTTATTAAAATGCTTATTAAAAATGCAGAGTTTGGGGACCCACCCAAGACCTACTGAATCAGGGTCTCCAGGGGGTGATGCCTAGGAATCGGCATTTCAACACAGTCATCAAGTGCCTGGGAATCTGCATCTCACTCATCTTCAGGTGATTCTTTAGCACCTGGAAGTGAGAAAACCACTTCATTCCAGTTTCAGGGAGCACTACTTGAAGGCCTCCTTCCAATGTATCTTGACTCCCGTCCTCTCTCCTGTCAAGGGAAACCCTTTCCAGGCAGTGGAGCTGCTACCATACTGTGCTAATTCTTCAGTTCAGGGACGATTGCATCCCACTCAAGTGACGGCAGCTACAAACTGGAGGTGCTTCCATTAGTGGGCATCACCTCCCATCCCACTGCATCTGCTCCAATTTCCATCCCAGAAGCTGGGTTCCATCACCATGCTGGGTAATTTAAATCAAAACAGCACTAACTGTTAAAATAGATCAAGGAAGACCAACAAGATCTGATTTCTCCCATGGTGAGTATGCTGAAGCTTTTAATCAGGTTTAAATTAATTTCAAATCACCCCCCACCCTTTTTTCAGGGGTGGGGTGTGGTGCTCCTGCCCTGCCACTCCTTGTTGACTTTTAGGCAGTCCTGTGCCACAGCCTAAACCTCTGTCTCATTCTGCCTGCCTTTTTCACAGGCCTCGGCGAAATCCAATGCTCCCTGCCCACGGGGAACAGAAGGGTATCCCTGCACGAGCTGTCGGAGGCCAGCTTCAGGGAGTGCAAGTTCAGCCTCTCGCTCACAGATCTGTTCATCATCGTCTTCTCTGGCGTAGCCGTGTCCACCGCTGCCATCATCTCCAGTTTCTTCCTGGCCACCGTGGTGCAGTGTTTCCAGAGGTGTGCCCCCAGCAAAGACACCGAGGATGAAGAGAAGGATGACGATGACTGAGCCAGCCCCTCCCATGCCTCGCTTTCCAGTACCCCAGCCAGTGGGCCCCTCAAAGGAGAGAGGGGAATGCTGAAGACAGAGGAATTGACCAGCTTCCGTGAGCAGAGCGGAGCCCTGCTCCTTGGAGTGCAAATGTCTTGGACTCTAGGAGCCCCTGGTGGGACCTCCAGCCTCATGTTGACAACTCAGCAGAGGAGAGGAGCCCAGGAAGGATCACGGGAATCATTCCCAGAGGAGGACCTGCCTCTCAGTTTGAAGTCTGTGTGGAAAGAGGATGACCAAATCAGGCTTCATCGCTGATGACTGAGTCTCCCAAGGAGATCTGCAGACTTGCAACTTTTGAATGAAAAGATGATCTTGTGCCATTCATGTCTCTGTCCTGGGCTGGGAGATCAAAGCAACTCCTTCCTCCCAAGAGACAGCAACTCAAGCCACATGGATTCAAGCTCAGATCCGCCTTCATGGGAGCCAGAATTCTGCCCTTTGTGTAAAAGCCTCAGCAACCTTGGAATGTTCTTCAGGGAATTAATAAACCCATATTTGGCAAAAATGGCACCAAGGAAAAAACTAAGAACTGACCAGAGGGTTTTTGTTATGCTTCTATTTTCGCAAGCCAGTTAGTTAGGAAAACTTTTGTTGACGTGATTCAAACCCTGATCCTTATCCTAAGAGGTAGCAACTTGTAGAGGCAAGGATAGTCACCTTCTGCAATTGTGACAGCCTCTTTGTTCTGAATCACTCTTCCCTCTGAAATACAGTGAAGTTGTCTCCCTGCCCCCACCCCCATCCCCAAGTCTAACCTCATCCTCAGCCATTCTCTACTCTTGCAGTGTACTAGAGTTGACGTCTTCAGAACTTGCAATAGACTTCCCTGCAGGTCAGGATTCCAACAAGCAGGTTGTTCTGGACCAACAAGTGTTTAAAAGCCGGGCACAGGGCCTTAGGGTGAGTGAGATATTTCTTTGAAGCATAGGCTATGACAGGCAGTGTCTTCCAAGATACGGAATCCGGTGCTCTGGTTCAGAAACGATATGAAACAAATGAAATCATGCGCCCTGGTGAGTTCATACAAGATGACTTGCGTTAGCACTGTTGGACCATGCTGGGGAGCAAGATTTAAATTACGGGCTCCTGAGATGCTCCCAGGGTGTTTTGGGCACCACTTGTTTCTCATAATCTGTCCCTCAAGTTTCCATCCTCTTTGGCTCCCTTCCATCTTGGCTTCCACAAATATTTACGGAGTGCTTCCCAAGTGCCAGACACTGTTCTAGGTATGCACTGAATGAGGAAGACAGGATCCCTGTTCTCCGGGGCCTTACAGAACGAGTAAGCAATACCATAATCACAGCAGTAAGGGCTGTGAAGGAATAAATGAGGTCACATGACAGTGTGGTTGGGAGATTCGCTCTGAGCTGATGCCTGCCTCCCCCTCTGTCACCTTTTTACCTCCTGCCGTGGTTTCCTGGGGCTGCCGAAAAAAGTGCCATGAACCGGGTGGTTTAAAACAACAGGAAGTGATTGTCTCAGTCTGGAGGCTAGACGCCCCAAATCAAAGAGAGCCTCAGCAGGGCCGTGCTGCCTCTGAGGTCTGCAGGGCTCAGGCCGTGGCTTGCCAGCCATCCATGCCAGCCATCCAGGCCACCATCCGTGCCACCATCCATGGCTTCCTCTGGCTGGTGGCATAGCTCCATCTCTGCTTCTGTCACATGGCTGCCTTCTCTCCCTCCTTCTCTGTCTGTGTCCACATGTCCTCTCCTTATAAACACCCCAGTCATACTGGATTTGGCCCACCCTAATCCAGTTTGGCTTCATCTTAGCCAACAACATCTTCAAAGATGCTATTTCCAGATCGGTCACATTCACCGACTGGAGGTAGGACTTGAACTTGTCTTTGGGGGGGACACAATTCCATGCCTAACGCCTCCCTCCCTCCTTTCCTGCTCTTCCATCTCTTTCTCAGTCTCCCCTCCTTCGCCCTTGGGAGACTCGGTCACACCTTCTACTCCCCAGAGTTGTTGGCTCAGTGGACGAGACCCTGGCTCAGGGGTGCTGGCACAGAGTCGCTGGGCAGGCGGGGAAGTGAGCAGCTCTCCCCGGGCTCCGTGAGGATGTCACCAGCGCGCAGTGCTCTCCCGATGGGCAGCCCCTTCAGACGCTGACCCTTCGCCTCCTCCTGAGAAGGGAAAAACACAGGCCAGCATGGGGACCCTGGAGACACCTGTAGGAAGACCCAAGAAAATCCTCTGACATTGAAGGGGGACCGTGAGCCACAACTGAAGCAGGGAAAGGCCTTTTGGGGTTGACCTTGCACCACCAGCAGGCAGTGACTTAGTGCTCCCCAATTGCCCTAGAGTTCCACGTTATTATTATTATTGACAACAATACTGAAAGTGCTACCTTCCAATGGAGGGTCTCCTTATGCTAGGAAAGTCCCTCTCCCACATCCCCTCAGGAGATATTTGTGTGTCGGTTCAAATCTCACCTCCCCAGAGTCTCTCTCATCACCCCACCCCATATGTTTTTCTGTGCAGCACATACTGTGACGTGAAATTATCCTATTTGTCTACATGTTTATTGTCCATCTTCCTGGACTAGAACGGAGCTTCCCGGAGGCAGGAACTTGGGCTGTTTGTGTGCCCAGCTTTTAGAACAGAGTCTGGCTTATCGTTGGTACATAATATGTATTGGTTGAAAGAGCAAATAAATGGATACTGGGTACTCTACAAACATGAGCTCTATTTACACATCGTTACAACTCCGGGAGAGAGACACGATTATCCCAATGTTACGGGGGAGGAACCAAGGCTCAGAGGAGGTGGGTAGAGTCCAGAAAGCAGCAGAGCAGGAGCAGATTCACGGCTGGTGGCCTCAAAGCCCAAGTGGTTGGCTAGGATGGTGGCTCACGTGTACTGAGGTGCCATCTGCACTGCAAACCGGACCAAGCCCTTCTCGTGGATGCCCTCAATTCAGCAACACACAAGCCCTGTAAGGCAGTGCCAGGGTTCTCCCAGGAAACAATAGGATGTGTATGTGTGTGCTTTCACACACACATAGGATTTATTTTGAGGAACTGTGTTACACAATTATAGGGAATGACAAGTTCAAGTTCTGTAGGGCAGGCCAGCAAGCTGGCAACTCAGGTAAGAAATAATGCTGCAGTCTCTAGGCAGCATTTTTTCTTCTCCAGGAAACCTCAGTTTTCACCCAAGGCTTTCAACTGGGGGGTGAGGCCCACCCACCTGACTGAGGATCTTCTGTACTTAAAGTCAGCTGACTTTCGAGGTTAACCACACCCACAAAATACCTTTGCAGCAACTTCTAGATTAGCTTTTGACCCAATAGCTGAGCCCATGATCCAGGCAAGGTGACTCATAAAATTTACAGTTTGCAGGCAAGAACCATTATCACCTTCCATTTATGGCTCATTCCTTCATCTCCACTTTGCCACTGAGGTTTGGACCTGGGCGTCACTTGCAGAGCACACACAGCCGGCAGGTGATGGAGGGGGTGGGAATTTGACCACAAGTGGTCGGCTTGACTGCCGTGGGACACTGCCCCTCTCCCCTAACTGCACTGCCTTCCTCAGCCGGCGGCGGTGGGCCTGGCAGGGATGGGGTGAAGTGGCACATTTCTTGGGGCTGTCTGTTGGGCTGTGGGAGAAGCAGCTTGGACACAAAGATTCATCTATTTCAGGTCTCAAGCCCAACATCTCAGACCTCTTTGGAAGTGTCAAAACTATCAAAATAGCTTGTCTCATTGTCTTGCTCTCCTGAGGATTTGATGAGAGGATTCTGGCAGCATCACAAGTAAATTCGTCTTACTGAGATGACAGCAAGTACCACCAGGATGGCCCTTTTGGGTCTGTGCGAGAGAGGCCCCTCTCTTGGGTCCAGCACTTTAGAGAGCCCTGCTCTGGCCCGCCTCTAGCTGTGTTCTGCCCATGTGGCCAAGGGCACATGCCCCACCCAGAGCCAGTGCCCCTCTTCTAGAACATTCCCTGGTACTCATGCCTGAGAATTCCCTGCACGATGACACTAGCTCACTTTAGACTGGTTGGGCCTCTTCCCAGCATCCCTCCCCCAGGGCAGAGAGGCCAAGGGCTGGATGTTGGTGGTGGATGTGAACAGTGACTGGGTCTGCATGAGGGCCCAGGTGGAGAGGCGCAGGGGGTGGAGGGGCAGGGGCACAGGACATGTATGGCTCAGCTCCCCCCACACTGCCATATACTGGTTCAGCTTTCCAGGAATTCAAGAAAGTACAACTTAAACCTGGTGTCCAAATTATTGAGAAGGTATTTTTATCAAGGCAGTTGGATAGAACATTTTCCTTAATGGTTTATCTTCATAGATGACTTGTAAATGTTTAGATAGAGGTGTGAGGGGGCATTTGTACTCTTGACCTGGCTTCCCAGATATGGGAGGTGGGCTTGGGTAACACAACAGGGAGCAAAGGGCACCAGATGCCCTGGCTCGTGGCCCCAGGACGGGATATGGCTTCTACCCCTCGCAGCTGGTCCACACGGGGCTTCCGATGAGAAGAAAGGTTGAGAGACAAGCACACATCTGATTGCTTTCCCCAGTGATGGAGAAGGGTTTGCACTGAACACCCAAGCTTCCCCCTCCTCCCCCTCCTCCTCCTTCAACTCCTCCCAATGTCCCCACAGGCTTAGATGGTCAAAGTGACAGGCTAAATTCCAGGTGCAACCAGTGCCTGGGGGGCGGCTGGTTTTTCCCTCTATTAAACTTAACTGGACCATGGCTCTCCCACCACAGCCAGCTGAGCCAGCCCACTCTGCCTGTGCCTGGGCTGTAAACCCCTTTTCATGGTTTCCAGTGGCCTTGAGGGTGGCTTAGTATTTGCAAAGTGGCCTCTTCAAACTCTTTTGGGTGAAACCTCCCAAAGCAGACCCCTTTGGGTTTCATTTGCCTGCAACCAACAAGGTAGCTTTGTTCTTTGAGACCCCAGGTTAATAAACACACATGCAAACTTTAAATTGTTTTTCCACATAAACGATACTTTAAAGGGGGTGGGGGGAGAAAAAGCACTGTTCTCTGCTGTTTGGAAACACCACCCGTGTTTGAAAAACATATTTTTCCAGGATGTAAGCAAGTTATCGTATTTTGACCTTGGGAAAAACACATCATGCCCTTTTGGTGAAACTTCATACCGATGTTCGGGCTCACTAGTTGCAAACTCGGAACCGGACTGGGAGTTGGTTTTCCAAGAATCATTCTTTCAGAGTTTGCCACTCAGTACAGAATCACTGTTGCCATCAGAACTTCTAATGGCGAATTATCAGCGTAGCAATTGCACGTTAACTGGTCCCAAAAAGAGCCCCCTGGCGGGCGGTGGAGGGCGATGGCCTGTCCACTCTACCCTCAGTAGCTGAGTGACTGTGGCCATGCTAGGACCCACCCGAAGCCCCAGGTCCTCTGACTTCTTGGCAGGGCTGATGAGAACACCATGAAATCATGGGTGGGGGTGGCGGGGGTGGGGGTGGTGGGTGTCAGCTCAGTGCCTGGCTGGAGGGACACACCCTGTTTTGTTTTGTTTTTTTAATTACAGTTTCAATAAGCTTCAGAGACTATCAGGAATTCCTCAGGGGGGTGGAGTTTACAATTCCATGCTTTTTTTTCCCAAACCCCTCAGGGACTTTACAAATAGTTTTTCATTTTATGCCCCAAATATTTTGAAATGCAACAAGGTACTACATCAACCCGTACAAAATGCTAAGATCTCATTTCTTATTTTAGGTTCTATGTTAAATAAAGCTGAGTTAAATTGTTCAAATACTGACTTAACAGGTTAAATCAGATAGTGTGCCATAAAAAATTCAGGTTTTGGATAAAAAAAAACTCTCTTCCTTGGTCGCACATAGAAATTAAAGTCTTAAAACACAGCTAATGTTCCTCTTTACCTTGCATTCTGCCTCACGTTAGTTCTAATCAGATCAGTCTTACTTATATTCTTAATTTAAGTCTGATCCCTTCTTCAGGGCCCCTGGAGAATCGCTGAGGATTTATTCTTTTTCCAGTTACATCGGTGGAAATTGCTTCATTTAGAAAATATTCATAAAGGAATTGGGACCTGGATTGTAAGCTCTTGCAGCAGTCACATTTGTTTCTAGGCTTCAGTTGCTATTTCTAAAATCTGAGATGCTTTGCTCTGTGTGTGGAACCTGGGAGCTCCCTGGAACTTTGGGGGTTTGTGCAACACCTGAGACTCAGAGTTGAAGTTCTTCAGTTCTGGAGGTGCAGGGGTAGCAGCATTAATTCTTAAAAAAAAAAAAAAAAAAAAAAAAACCAACTTCATACAGCAATTTCCAGAAATAAAAATATTTGACAATTAACTTAATTGAGGTTATTAGCTATAGACCATAGCAGAAGTTTCATCCTGTTTCCCCTTTACACTTTTACTAGGTTTATGTTAATTAACAGATAGAACATAATTTATAGACTTGACTTGCTTCCTTTTTAAAATCTCTTTTTGTTGAAGATGAAGCTCTGACCTGTAGCTGACTGAAGCACTTTCAGAGAAGCATCAGAGTAAAACAATGAAACTGACAAGGAAATTCAGTTGTTTCTGTGACATGTAATATCTTTAAAATAACTAAAACCATGACTTACAATGCTCTGCTCTTGTGTAATACCATGCAGATCAGTATCAAGATGTAACATGGATAGTGAGAACATTGTTAAACATAAGGAATTTTATATAACCTTTAAATATTTATATGAATAATATTTCATCAATACAAATTCAACTACCAGGTTAGAAAATCCTTTTTAATTTGACATTTCCCATACAATTCATAGCATATTAAATGAACTTAATCATTTTTAGCACTTCTCTTTTTACAAGCTGAAAGAATAAATCCTCTGTGATTCTCCAGGGGACCCCCTGGAAAATCTCAGATGATTTGAAATAAAAGACATTCCTCAGGGTTTCACCTTGAGTTGAATATTATGTTAACAAGGAAAAGGGTCACTATGAAACAATATTTGGTTCTTCATTTCAGTTAAATTATGAAAAGACTCCAGTTTTTTTTAAGTGAGAAGATTTGTTTTTAAGATAATAAAGGATGATAAGGTTAACATAAACATTAAATCAATGGAGTTTTATTTTGATATGACATCGAGTCTTTTTTTTTCTTAAATAACCAAGGACATGGTAAAGTTAACATAAAGTACAAGAAGTTATTCTGATAAAATGTAGACTTTCTGCCTTTTACACTGATTAATCAGGAAAAAAAAAACTTTATAATAACCTACTAAAACAGACTAATAATCCAAGAAAACTTTGTCACTTTAATAGAGAGAAAACCAAATTTTAGTTTTGCATCAGTATGTTATTTGATACTAAGTCTTTTAAAAACTTTATGGATAGACTTGTCAAATCTTACCCAACTTTGATCACAAGAAATACATTGCCTTTTCCATGAACCTTCTCAAACTTTCTATATTTATTCAGGTCTTGTCCTACATTTTCCTTTTTCTCCTTCTGTAACAGTGAGTTATTTTATTTTAGGACAAAACTACTCTTTTTCTTTAATAAAAACACATCCTGCATTCTTTATATAATTAAGGCACTAAAATGATTTTGGAAACTGTCTTCAAGCATACATCTTACAACATACAATTATTGTCAAAGTCAAACTTGCCAGAAAAATGTCTCAATTTGGTTAAATACAAACATAATTTTTTTCTTCATTTTAAATACTTTGTAGATGCATTGCTACCTCATTTGATCAATAAAGCTGCATAAATTTATGAAGCACATACTTCAACAAAACTGTATGCTTGTCCTTAGCTCATAGGGGATGACTTTCAGAAATATTACTTTCTTCAGTTTACTATTTTATCAGTATTTCAGTGAAATATATTGTGAAACATTTACAAGTATACATATCTGGAATAATTTTCTGGAGATAAGTAGGAAGGGCCTGCATTATAATAGGACCAAGCCATGATTTAATTGCAGGTTTACAAAAGCAGTGAGCATTTTCCATTCTTTTCTTGTAACAGATGTGTTTGGCTTAAAAGTTACTGAACTTTAACAGTACTGATTCTGTTAATGTGGCTAACCAGGTCTAATTAGAATTAGCATTGAAACACAACAGAGAACATTAATGTTGTTATCCCTGGCTTGAAGGTTTTTTCTAATACTCCCTGTTCTTTCTAAATAATATAGTGAAACTATGCAAATGAAACTATGAAAACATGTTTTGCACAAGCAGATTTGTCCTAATACTTAAAATACCTTAATCAATGCACTTTTGGAACAGTAGTATACAATCTTTAGCAAGGCTTAATGGCACATATAGCTATTACACTCTCCTCCAAAACAAAACAAAATAATGCGTTGTATACAATTTCATTTCATATGAGTTTTGAAATCCAGGTTGTCTCTACAGTTTTGTTAAATCCTTTGTGATTAGTTATACATATATCTAATTCATACAAAGCTTGGAGAGAAGGTTTTTCCTAAATGAATTGCTTTTATTTGTGACGGAATAACTAATAAGCATTTAAAATATTTATTTTAAATTATATTCCATTCCTATTACAAGATGCTCAGAAAGGCACTTTGTTTTCTCAGAAGGCAAAGAGCATTGGGGTGGGGTGCTGCTGTTGTGGGGAAGGTTTAGGGAATTTCTTTTCTAATGTCCAGGTTGTTTACAGTAATCACAAGTACCAGTGCCCTGAAACCTGCTCCTTGGAGGGTTTATTGGGGCTTATTTAGGAGCATTTTTAGCTCTAGAGGATTTCTTCTTTCTTTCTTCCTTCCTTCCTTTCCTTCCTTCCTTTCTTTCTTTTTCTTTCTCTTTCTTTCTTTCTCTCTCTCTCTCTTTCTTTCTTGTTCTTTCTTTCTTTCTTGCCTTCCTGCCTTTCTTTCTTTCTTTCCTTCTTTCTTTCTTTCTTCCCTTCTTTCTTTCTTTCTTCTTTCCCTTTCCAAATATTTTGTCTATCAGATTTCTGCATGACTTCCATCAGCCACCCTGTAAATTAATTGGCAAAGGTTTGCGTATCCAGGCTCATAAGTCTGAACAATAAGATTGAATTCTTTGCAGGACCCATTGAATCTTCAGTAGGATTTGGAAAATCTTATCATTATAGCAGAGGAGTTAGGCTAAGCCAGGACACAGAGGGGAAGACAGGAGGATTTCAAAGAGCACCAGAAGCTCGGCTTCCCTCATTTAACTTCTGGGACTCCACACTACTAATTTACCTGTATATATAGTAATGCAGGGGCCGGGCACCCCACCGTGGGGCTCTCTGCAGGCATCGTGGGAATATTCCCTCCTCCCCCTGAATCCTCTGTCCCCAGAGACCCTCTCTCACTTGAAAGCTCCAGGAAGTCGGGGCTGGTCTGTGTCACCCGTCAGTAGATACCAGCCCCTGAGCAGGCCTGGGAGACGGGAACCTTCAGTGGTCAGGTGAGCGGATGAACACACACGGTTCCTGTCTAAGAGTCACAGCGAGGCCTCACTTAAAGAAAGCCCAAGGGGTGAGGGCGCAGGGCAGAGGCTCACTGGAGTCCTAGCCGGGACTTACTGCAGTTGCTCGTCAGGAACCCAAGATCCCTGAAGTGGTTCCACCAGAGCATTTAGGAGTAGTATTACTGGAGTATTAGAATAGCAGAGAAGGAAAATATTCAAGCAGAATACCAGAGTATTTCGAGGACGGCCAAGCGTGGCCTGCTGCTTGCCCGGCCGGCCCTTAGGCTGTGCAGTGCCTCCGTGAGTGTCCCCAGCTTTGCCAACCTCCTCCCCTTGCTCTCCCCACCACTCATGCCCCCTTTGGTTCCCTTCCCAGCCTGGCTGGTTCCAGCCCAAGGGCCCTGGTCCATGGCCGTCCCTCTGCCTGGACTGCTCCTTCTTGCCATTGAGGTCCCAGCACGAGGTCACCTCAGAGAGCCCTTCCCTGCCTGTCCCACTAGCAGAACCCTCCCCCAGGGCATCCTGATGCATTATCACCCTGTTTTATTCTCTCCACAGCACTCAGGGTGTGGGTTTCTTGGTGTATTAGTTAGGGTTATCTAGGGAAATAGAATCAACAAGAGATACCTGTAAATATAAGATTTTACAAAAGCATCTCATGCAACTGTGGGGATGCACAAGTCCAACTTCCATAGGGCAGGCAGTGAACTGGTAACTTTGATGAAGGTATTTGATAAACTCCTCAGGAAACACTTCATTATCTAGCTGAAGAAGAAGTGAAGGTCTTCTCTCTTCCTTAAAAGTCTTCAACAGATCGATTGGATTAAATCCAGCTGATTGAATTCTCTCATTGTGGAAGACATGCCCTTTGTTGAAGTAATAAGTCACATGTGCAGTCAATTGATGATTCACTAAACCAGCCTTCTGGTTTATTCACCAGCCACAAATGTTGTTGCAGTAATGGTTAGGCCAGTACTTCCTTGACCAGACACCTGGACCCCATCACCTGGCCAGGTTGACACATGAACCATCACACTTGGGTTTGTTTTGTTGGCTTGTGCATTATCTGTTTCTCCCTCACTAGATTATTAACTGGTCGGTGCTTGTCTGGTTTGTCCTGAATCCCCACAGCCTAGACCTGCCTTGCACTTGAAAGGGGCATAAGTATTCGCAAACTGGATGGGTGGGTGGGTGGGCGGACAAATTGATGGACGGACAGACAGACGGCTGGGTGGGTGGATGGAAGGATAGGTAGGTGGATGGGTGGATGAATGGTTGAGTGGATGGATGGATGGGTGGATGGGTGTTTGGGTGTGTGAATGTGTGGTAAATTTTTTACCCTTTCCAAGGAATTGAAAGCCATACATAATGTGTAAAGAATATGGCCAGGGAAGGATTTATAAGACTCAAACTGAGTGCACTGACAGACCATTTCTCTTCACCTTGCAGCAGGCATGGTTCCGAGTCCAGGGATATAGCAATACCAGGAACAACTTGAGGTTTTCCTTCCTTAGCAGTTGCTGATCTTCATCATGGCTCGGAAACCTTTCGCTCTGCCCGGCAGGGCCTGCTGCTTACCAGTCTTTGCATCTTGCCCTTCCTCTGAGAACCTGGGAGAATCAGACCCTCGGTCAGATCGCAGCGTCCAGACAGGCACTGGCAGCTGCCTTCTCCCACTCTGGGCTCCCCACTGCCCTCCTCGCCTCCCCCCATTCCCTGCCCCGTGGCACCGCCAGCCTTGGCCTCAGCGGCAGGGAACGGAGTGATTTCCATTCGTCACCATCTGACCCCTAATTACTTCAGTTAATTACTTGGACAGGCTTTCCCTGCAAAAAAGGCTGCTTGTGGTTTTGCTTGAAACCTACAGATGGCGAGAAGGGAACGCTCTTCATCTGTCCTTGTCCACCACCTCCCTCTGTGGAGGGAGGACACTCACGCTTTGCTCCAGTTATTTGATTTCCCCAAGATTTGCTCCCTCAGGGTTACTGAGCCATGGAGGTCAATCTGCTGTTTGGTCAGTTCACTCAGAGCTTATTCTTTCCCTAAGCCTGAATCTTCTCAGGAGACTGATTGCTTGTTGGGGGGAATGGTGTGATGGAAGGAAGAGGGAGAGAGAGAGAGCGTGGTGCTTCTCATCTGCACAGTGTGGGAATAACCACTTTCATTGCTCCTGTTTCCCCACTCTGACTCCCACGTCCAGGAAAAGGCCAGCATGGACCAGCCCCGTCCGTGGTGTTGAAACCGAGGCCCCTCAAGCCATCCTCTGACACACGTGGGCACCCCCCACTATTCCCCAGGTTCTAGGGAGGGTATAATAGGCTTCCAGGTTATTTGGGTTTGCATTTTTCCCTCATTCCACACCCTCTCCATTTGCCCTGCCTTAATCCTCCTTATCCTGGACAATTCTTCCGTGGGACTCATTCACTCATTCACTCACTCATTCATTCAGTAAGTCAGTATTTATTAGGTAGATTTCATGTGTGAGGCACTGGTCTGGCAGCAGAAAACCGGACAGACATGACCTCTAACCACAAGCTGTTTTCTGTCAGAGAAGGCAAGTAAACGAGCAGTCACAACAAACGTGAGTTACAACAGGACATGCCGGGCGCGTGGAAGCACAGAGCAGGGCTGCAGTAGGGGCCCCAGGGGTGGGATTTTTTTTTTTTTTTTAATTCAGTTTTATTGAAATACATTCACACACACCATACAATCATCCATGGTATACAATCCACTGTCCACAGTATGATCACATAGTTATGCGTTCATCACCACAATCTATCTCTGAACATTTTCCTCACATCAGAAAGAACCAGAACAAGAATAAAAAATAAAAGTGAAAAAAGAACGCCCAAATCATCCCCCCATCCCACCCCATTTGTCCTTTAGTTTTTATCCCCATTTTTCTACTCATCCATACACTAGATAAAGGGGGAGTGATCCACAAGGTCTTCACAATCACACTGTCACCCCTTGTAATCTACATTATTATATAATCGTCTTCAGGAGTCCAGACTGCTGGGTTGGAGTTTGGTAGTTTCAGGTATTTACTTCTAGCTATTCCAATACATTAAAACCTAAGAGGTGTTATCTATATAGTGCATAAGAATGTCCACCAGAGTGACCTCTCGACTCCATTTGAAATCTCTCAGCCACTGAAACTATTTCGTCTCATTTTGCATCCCCCTTTTGGTCAAGAAGATACTCTCAGTCCCACAATGCCGGGTCCACATTCATCCAGGGGAGGGATTTTTAACCCAAAGCTGGAAAGCTGAGCAGGAGTTAGCCAGGTTATGTGGGCAGGTATCGGCAACTGGGTGAGGGGACAATGTTCTGGGCAGAGAATAAGGGGGAAACCAAAAGAGACTTAGAGTGGCCGGGCTGAGGCTGGAGAAGGGAGGAGGGCTTGGGTCCGTTTCGGATGAAGCAGGGCCAGTCCGTTGCAGGCACATCCTGTGCATTTGCCCCAGGGACCATCTCTCCCGGGAGCCCTGGTCCTGCCCAGCATTTCTGGAGCCCCAGAGGGCCTCCTGCACCAACTGAAGCTTCTCCCACACCACCCAGCCTCCTTCCCCTACCCCAATCAGCTCTACCAGCTGGTTCTCGCCCTGCCCTGCCGCCTCCCTGCCGGGCTGATTTGGGGCTTTCAAGCCCTCTGTGGGGACCAAGAGGACATTGCTGCCACATGGCTTCTGTTTTTCCTATTTTTCAAAATTGAGATATACGTCACATAGAAGTAGCCTTTTTCAGGTGTACAGTCAGTGGTTTTTAGTTTATCCACAACCATCACCACTAATTCCAGAACATTTCATCATCACAAAAGGAAACCCTATACCATTAGCAGTGTGGGAGCCCCAGGCCCAGGGCCTTCCCCAAGGGCGTTGAAGACTGTGCACACAGCAGCTTGCCTGACCTAGGTCAGTTAAGGTTTGGCCTACTCTCCTTGTGAAATTAGCCCTCCGGTGCTAAATGTAATCTATCACTTACCTCCCTCCTGAAACTACCTCCTCCGAGAAATTCCCTGAGGTACTGTTATCTATAAGATAATCTATAATCCTCCCCTCTTCCCTGTTGACTACAATCAATCCCTCCCTATGTCACAGGACCCCGCCCCTGCACTTTTGCTCTCATATCCATTGGAATGGCTTTGTCCTAACCCTTATAAACCACTCCCTGGCACCCCCTGCTCTTGTGGAGTAACTTCTTGTTGAGCTCTGAACCCGCCGCCATTCAGAGCAGCTCCTGAATCCAGGCAACGTGACTGACTTCTATTTCCTTGTAAGTAAGCCCTGAATAAAAGCTCAAGCCTCTGAACATGCCCCGTGTCTTCTTTGGCCTCTCGGCAGCAAAGGCCCACTTCAGCCGTGACAAGCAGTCACTCCCCATTCTCCCCACCCTCCCCCAGCCCCTGGCGACCACCAAGCTACTTTCTGTCTCTATGGATTTTCCTGTCCTGAACATTTCATATGACTGGAATCATTCAGTGGGTGTTCCTTTGTGTCTGCTTCTTTCACTTAGCATGGTGTTTTCAAGGTTCATCCCTGTTGTAGCATGGATCAGCACTTCATTCCTTTATACAACCAGTATCCAACTGTATGGATAGTTCACATTTTGTTTATCCATCCATCCACTGGTGGACATTTGGGTTGTTTCCTCCTTTTGGTTCTCATGAACATCACAGCCTGCACTTTGGTGTACACGTTTTCATGTGGACATATGTTTTCATTTTCTTGGGTATATAACTAGGAGTGGAATTTCCTGGGTCATGGAGTAATTCTATGTTTAACTTCTTGAGGAACTACCAGATTGTTTTCCAAATGGCTGCACCATGCTACTTTCCTACCAGCAGCCTCCGAGGGTCCCAATATCCCCACGTCCTCACCAATCCTTGTAGATCTGTCTTTTTGACCATGGCCATCCTAGTGGCTATGAAGTGGCACATGGCTTCTTGCCCCCTCATGGCACTGCCCCCTTCTCTACCTCTGGCTCTGCCCATGGAGTGGTACCAGGCTCCTTTCCAATCCCACCAGGGGACTGTGAGAATACCAAGCCCAGGGGCTCTGATTCTGTCCCCAGCTGTTGTCTGCGTTGCCATGGAGAAGCCCCTCACACCAGGGCAAGCAGCCAAGAGCCCCCTGGTTCCCACATGTGTGGCCAGGAGCCTGGGTCTTTCCTATAAAACACACTCAATGGAGGCTCAGCTAAGGAACCTTCCAGATACAGTATCCCCAGTCATTATCACAGCTTCTCTTTGGATAGGGAGTCCCGTCTTGATCATTTTCAGAAGGGCAAGGCCTGGGGCAGGGAGCAGGCTGGTCCCGGCAGGAGTCCTGGTGGGAGGAAAACTGCCGGATCCTTCCCCTGGCCCTCTGCTCTCCCCAGGCAGCAGAGCCTCTTGCTGGGTCTAACCCCAGCTGCAGGAGTCGGAGCAAATGGCTGCTCTGATTCACAATCCCTGCTGGGAAGGGGTACACTTGCCCTCCAAAAGGGCAGCCAAGGAGCTTGGCAAAAGAAGTTTCTTCTTAAATGAAATGGCTGCGGGGTTGAGCATATGTTGCGCTGACCCATCAGACCTGAGCGGCCGGGATGCGTTTTCCAGTGGGGTCGTGCCCATTCCACAGCTCCGAAGGTGCTTTGCCCGACGGCTCTGACCTGTAGCCTTCCTGGGTGCTGGCCCTCAAGCAACTGGAGCCATCTCCTGAATGTTGTATAGTACACACACACACACACACATAGTAGTGTGCTGGGATACAGGATAAAGGAAAAAATCCAATTGTAGGATTTGCCCGTTTCTATGGGGCAAATATTCCCACCCTGGTCAGTTCCAACCTCCCTACGTGCCGTCACTGAACATGGGGCTGGGAAGAGACCGGCTGTTGGCTCTCGGCAGCCAACGAGAGCCAGCTCCAGCATCCCCTGCCCCCTCTGCACCTCCCCTCAGCCCGGGCCAGTGACTTATGGGGGAGGGAGGGCCATGGAACCCCACCCCTTGGCTGCAAGGTGGGCTTCATGCTCAGTCAGGCTGAAGCTAGACTCCGGAAACCAGTCTCGTGTTGCCCCTTCCTCCTGGTCCTTCTGCTTCCCTCCCTCCCTTCTCTTACAAGCTCTTGCTCATTGAATGTCACCCCCACCCCAGATCCCTTCCCCAGGCTCACTTCTAGGGGATCCGACCCAGAGGAGAGACAGGCCCCTCCTCCAAGGGGTGGCCCCGGGCTGGTGGGTGACCCCTCCTGCAGCAGGTGGGCTTTCTGACAGTGGCTGGGAGGTGGGGCAGGACCGTTCTCCCCGACCTTTGTGGGGTGGTCAGGACAGGAACTGGGACATAGGGAACCGGGGCTGTGGTCCTGTGTCTACTGCTAACCCTGGATGAGGCCCTTCTGCTCCCTGACCACAGGCTCCCATCCCGCAAAAGGAGGACGGACATGGACTCCATCATCTCTAGAGGCTTAGAAATTCTTGATCAGGCCCTATTCCCTGGAAATTTGGATTCCTTATGCCCAGGTGGGGGCTCTTCTTATTTACCAAATGCCTTGGGTGAATCCATCGATAAGGAATGTGTGGAAACCCTGGTTCCGGGTCGGGGACTCGCCCTCAGCACTGTTGACACTTGGGACCGGATAACTCCGTGTTGTGGGGGGCTGCCCTGTGCTTTGGGGGTGTGTGTAGCGGCATCACTGGTCTCCACCCACTAGATGCCCAGTAGGAACCCCCTGCCCCAGACATACAAAAATGTCTCCAGATGTTTCTAAATGTTCCCTGGAGGCAAAAGACCCCCACCCCTATTCACGAAACACAGTTCTAGGTCTATGGCTATCAACCTTGAAAGTTCATGGCCACCCCACCTGACCCCACATCAAACGATGGTAAGAAGACCTATCATGGATTAGATACCCCCCCACACTCCTTTAAACGTAAAAAAAAAAATGTATTTACATTCTATTTCTCAGTTATAAAATATACTTCCTCTTATTTTTATTTTTATTTCATTTTTTCTTACTTTTATTTAATTATTTCCTTATTTTTCTTAAATGTATTGTTATTACTATTTTTTTAATTAAATTTAGTTTTATTGGAATATATTCACATACCATACAGTCATCCATGGTGTACAATCAACTGTTCATAGTACAATCATATAATTATGCATTCATCACCACAATCTATTTCTGAACATTTTCCTTACATCAGAAAGAATCAAAATAAGAATAAAAAATAAAAGTAAAAAAGAACACCCAAATCATCCCCCCCATCCCACCCTATTTTTCATTTAGTTTTTGTCCCCATTTTTCTACTCACCAATCCATACACTAGATAAAGGGAGTGTGATCCACAAGGTTTTCACAGTCATACTGTTACCCCTTGTAATCTACATTGTTATGCAATCATCTTCAGGAGTCCAGTCTACTGGGTTGGAGTTTGATAGTTTCAGGTATCTACTTTTAGCTATTCCAATACATTAAAACCTAAGAGGTGTTATCTATATAGTGCATAAGAATGTCCACTAGAGTGACCTCTCGACTCTATTTGGAATCTCTCAGCCACTGAAACTATTTTGTCTCATTTTGCATCCCCCTTTTGGTCAAGAAGATATTCTCAATCCCATGATTCTGGGTCCAGATTCATTCCCAGGAGTCATATCCTGCGTTGCCAGGGAGATTTACACCCCGGGAGTCGGGTCTCATGTGGGGGGGGGCAGTGAGTTCACCTGCCGAGGTGGCTCAGTTAGAGAGGGAGAGGGCCACATCTGAGCAACAAAGAGGTACTCAGGGGGAGACTCTTAGGCACAATTATATGCAAGTTTAGCCTCTCCTTTGCAGTAATGAGCTTCATAAGGGCAAGTCCCGTGATAGAGGGCTCAGCACATCAAACCGCCAGTCCTAATGTTTGTGACAACATCAACACCAGTCCAGGTGAGGATGTCCAACACTTCTGCACCTTCCCCCAGATCCTCGGGGCTGGGGAGGGGGAGGCTGTAAATATATTTTTATTCTCTGCCCAAATTACTTTGGGATGTGTCACTATTTCACTCTAACCTATACTAACCTACCGTATCTCAATTCCTATTCAAAATTCCATGTAATTGTGGTGTTTGAACAAACCGACTGTAGTTATACTGTTTAGAACATATAGATCCTGCACCAAATAGACATCTCTTCCCTTGGTCTCACATGGAAGTTGAAGTTTTAAAACACAGTTATTACTATTATTTTAAGTGGGGGGAAAGAGCTCGTTCTAATTCTATCTCTGGTACATAGCAATTTTGCTTCATCTCCCCCTCCCTTCATGACAATGCCCCTCTCAGCCACTGTCCCTCTATTTAGTCTTCCATCACTGCTGTAAACAGAAGCTGCTGCAACATCTAGGGATTTTCAGAGCCCAGGAGTGACCTCTGGTGGGGGGAACAAACAAGAGCTAAGCAGAACATGGGCAGTGGGAGGCAAGCTGCAGCCCCTGGGTGAGGGCCCCACTGCCAAATCGAATCAGGGGTAGAGCAGCTTCAGGGTACAGGGTACGGCTCCATCAGGTCTTAGCTGAGTGGCTGGGTCCAAAGGGTCCTTCAAAGTGGGAGAGTGGGTACAACCCCAACTCCAGGAGGACCCTGTAACTCCCAGAAGACAGCAGGTAGTCACTATACAACCAACCAGGTCCTTGGAAGCCTGACCAAAGTGTTTGGGGTCAGAATGTCACGTAGAAGGGAGCCACTGAAAGTTGTAGGGCAAGGGCATGGTGACATGACAGTGACAGTCTACAAAGCAGGGAGGGAGAACCCCCAGACCTTCTAGTGCTGTTTACAGCAAACTGCTGGACAATATATCGGGCGGCTAATTGGATGGAAAAGAGATTCCGCTCTCGGATAATGGGCTGCCCATGGATTAAACAGAATTCATCTAGGAATTCCCTGGATGTTACTTTCAATTGTAAAGTCAGAGACTGGGAGCAGGGTGCTCTGGCAGGTGGGGCTAGGGGAGCAGGGTAGCTGGTTTCAGGCACCAGAGCTGGTGGGAGTTCTTCTCCTGGGTCTGTTTGGCTGTTGGCAGATTTGCCCACCTGCACCTTCCAAGCCCTCTGGCGAATGGAGAATGGGATTTTCTTTCATGTAAGGGGAGGATTTTCTCAGATTAACCAAAAACAGTCAGGCACACCTGGCTCTCCAGACTAGACCTCCCCCAGAAGGAAAGTTCTGCTTTCCCAAGGCATGTGCTCAACTCTTCTGAATCCTCATGAGTGGCAGGGATGTTTTTTCAAACCATTTTGGGGTGAAAGACTATTTAGGAAGCTGGACAAAGAATATAAACTGAGTCATCACAAGCCCTGCTCCCTACTCCTTTCATCCCCGCTTTCTTTCCTCGTAACCTGTATTTCTAAGGCCAAATAAATATGGTCAAGTACAATCCCGGTCCCCACAGGCGGGCCATATACAAGTCATGGGCCTTGGCCAGCAAATGTCGTTGTGTTTTTTTTTTTTAATGGATAATTAGTAGTGTTTTATTTTATTCATTTTTTATTTTTTTAAATTCAGTTTTATTGAGATATATTCACATACCATAAATCATCCATCGTGTACAATCAGCTGTTCACAGCGCCATCATATAGTTGTGCATTCATCACCCCAATCAACTGTTGAACATTTTCCCTACACCAAAAAGAATAAAAATAAAAATAAAAATTAAAAGTAAAAAAGAACACCCAAATCATTCTATCCCCCCCGTCCCACCCTATTTTTCATAGTCTCCCCAATGTTGCAAATGCACCACACTAACCCGGGATGTTAGTAATAGAGGAAACTCTGTGTGAGCAGGGGGTGGAGTTGGAAGGAGCTTATGAGAACTCTGTACTTTCTGCACGATTTGTCTGTAAACCTAAAACTTCACTAAAAAGTAAAGTTTATTAATGATATTAAAAACAAAACAAACCAAAAAGGTGGTTGAAACTGCCATTTCCAATCTCTGACGTAACATCCTACTTCAAAGGCCTGATGGTGGAGCTCTCTCTACCCATGGCTCAAGGTGGGGTTCACATCCCAGAGCCTCCCATCCTCACTCTTACGTGGGGCTGATTTCAGGCTACCACGACCCCTCCCAGCCCCTAAGGCAGCCTGGGAATCAGCCCCTCTGGGTCTCCTCTGGGTGTGACGAGAATGTTTTGGAACTAGACAGAGATGATGGTGACACGACATTGCGAATGTACTAAATCCCTCTGAAATGCACATTTTAAAATGGTTTGTTTCATGTTATGTGAAGTTCACCACAATTTTTAAAAAAGGAGGTCCTAATACTTTTTATTGAGACCATTTTACCTCTCCTGCCTGCCCCTTACTCAGCACCTGTTTGATCCCGGACTGAGTTCCTTGATCATATTTCCCTGGCTTCAGACTCAGGGCTGCTAACCTGCAAACTCCAGCCATATCGCTGGCTCCTCAAAATTTGACAGTTCTATGCAATTGTTCCCCAGAAATTGGACCCCGTTCTCCAGTGCTGGTTCAGCTTTGCATCCTAGATCTCATCATCCCCCATTGTCTCAGTGGGCCTACTCCAAGCCACCCAAGGGGTGTGGGGTCCCCAAAATGAGGGATTGCTCTTTAATACTGATAAAAGAAAAAATTTTATTAACATGAAAATTAGGTTCTCACAGCTTTATTGAGCAATTCATGAATCAGGGAGCATCCCACCCAGAACGTGGACAGGAGCTTCACCAAGGAGGTGGTAAGGGGAAGCTCATATAGGGCCAATGCAGAAGCAAGTGAGGAAATGTTCTGATTGGCTGATTTTAAGTTTCCAATTTACCAGGTGTCCTAGTTTGCTAATGCTGCAGAATGCAAAACACCAGAGATGGATAGGCTTTTATAAAACGGGGGTTTATTTCACTACACGGTTACAGTCTTAAGGCCACAAAGCGTCCAAGGTAACACCTCAGCAATCAGGTACCTTCACCGGAGGATGGCAATGGCGTCCAGAAAACCTCTGCTAGCTGGGAAGGCAGCTGGCGTCTGCTCCAAAGCTCTGGCCTCAAAACGGCTTTCTCCCAGGACTTTCCTCTCCAGCAAGCTTGCTCCTCTTCAAAACATCACTCACAGATGCATTCCGTTCCCTCTCTTTGAGTCAGCTCATTTATATAGCTCCACTGATCAAGGCCCACCCTGAATGGGTGGGGCCATGCCTCCATGGGAACATCTCATCTGAATCATTACCCACAGCTGGGTGGGGCACATTCCAAGCAAATCCAACCATCACCAAAAGGTCTGCCCCACAAAACTACAAAGATAATGGCATTTGGGGGACACAATACATTCAAACTGGCACACCAGGGTAGAGGGAATCTTGAAAAGTGGGGAGCAGATGTACATTGGTTAGGATAGCATACTTGTCAATTTAAAAGGCTTCCCCTATAGGACCAAGGCCAGCTAAGCATGAAATGTTGCAAAAATTGCAACTTTGGGGAGACTGCTCTGCCCTCTTAGAAAGTCCCGTTCTTGGTCAGTGTGCCAGTTTGGATGAATTATGTCCCCCAAATGCCATGTTCTTTGATGCAATCTTGTGGGGGCAGACATATTAGTGTTGATTAGTTTGGAATTCTTTGAGTGTTTCCATGGGGATGTGATTCAATCAACTGTGGACAAGAGCTTTGATTGGATAATTTCCTTGGAAGTATTACCCCACCCTTCAGGGTGGGTCTGAATTAAATCACTGGAGCCATATAAAAGAGCTGACAAACAGTAGGAACTCAGAGCAACTGTGACATCTTGGAGAGCAGCTGAGAGAGACATTTTGGAGGCAGCCATTGAAAGCAGACTTATGCTAGCCCAGAGTTTCCTCCAGGGGAGCTAAGAGAGGACAAAATGTCCCAAGAACAACATTTGGAAGAATGCACAGGAGCTGAGATAGGAGCTGGAACACAACCGAGGATCAGCAGATGCCAGCCACATGTGTTCCCAGCTAACAGAGGTTTTCCGGACTCCATTGTCCATCCTTCAGCGAAAGTACCCTATTGTTGATGCCTTACCTTGGACACTTTATGGCCTTAAGACTGTAACTTTGTAACCAAATAACCACCCTTTATAAATGTCAACCCATTTCTGGTATTTTGCATAATGGCAGCATTAGCAAACTGGAACAGTCAGCTTTTTTTTATCTTTATAAATAAATCCCTGCCATGTCTCAGAAAGGGGGCCACACCTAGCAACTCCCAGTGAAGGTGGCTGTTTTATTTTTAACTCTGCAACACCTCATTAAAACTCTGAACCAAGACGAAAATGAAAGGGCCCAGCCTATTGTGACTCCCTGCTGCTTTTTCTTCCCTTGGAAGCAGCTCTGAAGCGTCTTATTGACTTACATGATTACTTCTGTACTGTCCATCTCCCCAATGAGAACAGAAGTGCTGGGAGGCCAGGGAACTTTTCCCATCTTCTCCCTGTAGTGTCAGCAGCTGGACTCATACTTGTTAGGCAGAAGCTAAAAGGACCCAAGACTCTGCCCCCTCTGGGTGGGCAGGGCTGTGAATAGGGCGGGACCTCACTCCTGCCATTAGGTTCCATTACAAGGCAAGGTGAAGGGAGTTTGCAGCTGCTGAATTTGGGTTAATCCAAGGGGATCACCCTGGGTGGGCCTGACCTGTTCAGGTGAGTCCCTTAAAGGGGAGTCTAGACTATACATATATATACTCTCTCTCCTGCTGGCCTCAGAGAAGGAAGCCACTCTGAGTTCTACAGCTGCAGGAAATGAGTCCTGCCAACAACCCCACGAGCCTGGAAGAAGACCCCAAGCCTCAGGTGAGACCCCGACCGCTGCTGACACCTCCATTGCCACCTGATAAGACCCGGAGCAGAGGGTCCAGCTAACTGTGCCCAGACTCCTCACCCACAGCAGCTGCGAGATAATACATGGTTGCTGTTTTAAGCTGTTGGTGGTAATTGTTATGTAAATTAGAAAATTAATTTATGGTGATTTGGGAGGAGATGACATCCTGGCCTGAAGATGCATTCTCTAGGGAAACAGAACCAAAAGGAGATATCTGTAAATAGGAGATTTTATGAAAGTGGCTCAGGCAACTGTGGGGATGCACAAGTGCAAATTCTGTAGGGCAGGATGCACAAGTCCAGATTCTGTAGGCAGGCTGTGAGCTGGCAATTCCGATGAAGGTCTTTGAAGAACTCCCCAGGAGAGGCTGGCTGGCTGCAGGAGAGATGAACGTTATCTCTTCTCCCTTGAAAGTTTTTAACTGATTGGATTAAAGCCAACTGATTGGATTCTCTCATTGCAAGATACTCCCTTAGTTGATTTTAGATGTAATCAGCCACAGATTAAATCAATTGACTGATGATTTAATAACCCAGCCTTCTGGTTTATTAAACAGCCATGAAATGTCCTTATAGTAACTGTTAGGCCAGTGCTTGCTTGACCAGACACCTGGGTACCATCACCTGGCCACATTGACACATCACAGAAAACAAGTATTAAGAGTTGAAATCAAATCCTGCATCTGCTACCTGAAGGCTTTTGTTTTGTTTTGTTTTGTTTTTGCTAGATCATCAAAGTGTTGATTTTTTTTTTTTAAGATTAAAAAAGTTTTGTTTTTTTATTTTTATTTTTGGAAAAAAAAACTTTTTTGTAAACATTATTTAAATGTCTACATCCTATTTCATTGTAAGGATGTTACTTTTAGGGAATTTTCTAAATACTGTTCAGATAGAAAACATCTCACATATGAAATTTAGCATTTTCTCTACGGTTAGGTTGCCCTGCTTGGCCTGAAATCTCGGGAGAAGGTATCTTGATTTCACATCTCCACTCTCCATTCCTTTCTCCGTTAGTTACCACTAAGTACTTGGAATCATGACCACTTTAGGGAACATTTGCTAATTTTAATGCCCCAGCAACATGGCTTTTCAATTTGCTTCCCAAGGCTAAGTATTAAAACCCATCTCTGGCTCTGGAAAGAGTGCCTTTTTCTCAATGTCCCTCCACCTCCCCATCATCTTTGTCGCATTCAAACCTGCTGTTTTTTTTTTTTTTTTTTTTTAGAATAACAAAAAATATTTTACTAAAACATAAGATTTACAGAAGTTTCCAGACAAGCCATACAGAATGGTCACAAGCTTCTTTTTGAAGGGAGGATTCTACACTTCACAACTAAGTCACAATGTTCTTAGTGAGGCTGTGATGTTTATTTAATGTTCCCATTTTGGTTCAAACTATCAAGCTTGTCCATCTACAGTGTCTAAATAAAGTTAGACTTGACTAGAAGGTATATTCTAAAGAACAACTGGTTATCTGCTTTTATAAATATATTTTATTGAGGTTGTTCACATACCATACAACTATCCAAAGATCCAAAGTGTACAATCAATTGCCCAAGGTACCATCATACAGCTGTGCATCCATCAGCACAATTTTTTTTCCATTTTTAGAACATTTCCGTTACTCCAGAAAAGAAAGACAAAAAAAGGAAACTCAAATCCTTCTATACCCCTAACCACACCCCCCTCTATTATTAATTCATGGTTTGGTATAGTACATTTGTTACTGTTGATGAAAGAATGTTAAAATACTACTAACTGTAGTAGTATATAGTTTGCAATAGGTATATATTTTTTTCCTATATGCCTCTCTATTATTAAATTCTAGTTATATTGTCATACATTTGTTCTAGTTTGTGAGAGAGATTTCTAATATTTGTATAGTTAATCACGGACATTGTCCACCACAAGATTCACTATTTCATACATTCCCATCTTTTAACCTCCAACTTTCCTTCTGGTGACATGCGTGACTCTGAGCTTACCCTTTCCACCACCTTCACATACCTTTCAGCACTGTTAGTTATTCTCACAATGTGCTACCATCACCCCTGTCCATTTCCAAACATTTAAGTTCACCCTAGTTGAACATTCTGCTCATAATAAGCAACCACTCTCCATTCTTCAGCCTCATTCTACATCCTGGTAACTTATATTTCATGTCTATGAGTTTACATATTATAATTAGTTCATATCAATGAGACCCTACAATATTTGCCTTTATGTGTCTGTCTTATTTCACTCAGTATAGTGCCCTCAATGTTTCTTCATCAACCCATTTCTTTTAAGATGGTTTTGTTCACACACCACACATTCTGTTCTAAGTAAACAACCATTGGTTCCCTGTATAGTCACGTATTTATGTATTCACCACCACTGCCACTTTCTATATTAGGATATCTCTATTTCTTCCACAAAGAAGGAGGAAGAGTCAAAGAAGGCAGAGAGACAAAAGAAAAAGAGAGAGAGAGAAAAAAAAACAAAACTTGACAGCTAGAAAGCAACAAAAGGAAAGCTAGCATTAACCTAAAGCAGAATAAAGAGTCAGACAACATCATCAATGCCAGGAGTCCCATACCCTTCCCCTTTTCCCCACCCCACTCCCCATATGCCTTTAGCTTTGGTATATTGCCTTTGTTATATTAAAGGAAGCATAATACAATGTTTCCGTAAATTATAGTCTCTAGTTTGCATTGGTTGTATTTTCCCTCCAATACCACCCTTTTTTAACACCTTGCAATGTTGACATTCATTTGTTCTACCTCATGTAAAAACATATTTGTTCCTTTTATCACAATCATTGAGCACGCTAGGTTTCCCTGAGTTACACAGTCCCAGTCTTTATCGTTCGTCTTTTGTTCTGGTGTCCCACATGGTCCCAGCCTTCCTCTTTCAACCACACTCACAGTCATCTTTGTTCAGTTTACTTGCATTGCTTTGCTACTATCTCCCAAAATTCTTTTCCAAACCTCTCACTCCTGTCTTTTCCTTTCTGTCTGCAGTGCTTCCTTTAGTGTCCTGTAGAGCAGGTATCTTGTTCACAAACTCTGTCATTGTTTGTCAGAGAATATTTTAAGCTCTCATCTTTGAAGGACAGTTTTGCCAGACATAGGATTCTTGGTTGGTGGTTGTTCTCTTTCAGTATCTTAAATATATCAGCCCACTTCCTTCTTGCTTCCATGGTTTCTATTGAGAAATCCACACATTGTCTTATCAAGCTTCCATTGTATGTGATGGATTGCTTTTCGCTTGCTGCTTTCAGGATTCTCTCTTTATCTTTGATGTTTGATAATCTGATTATTAAGGGTCTTGGCATAGGCCTATTCAGATCTATTCTGTTTAGGGTACGCTATGCTTCTTGGATCCGTAATTTTATGTCTTTCATAAGAGATGGGAAATTTTCATTGATTATTTCCTCTATTATTTCTTCTGCCCCTTTTCCCTTCTCTTCTCCTTCTGGGACACCGATAACACATACATTCTTTTTGTGTTGTCTTTAAGTTCCCAGAGACGTTGCTCATATTTTTCCATTCTTCTCTCTATCTGTTCTTTTGCGTGTAGGCTTTCAGGTGCGTTGTTCTCCAGTTCCTGAGTGTTTTCTTCTGCCTCTTGAGATCTGCTGTTGTATGTTTCCAGTGTGTCTTTCATCTCTTGTGTTGTGGCTTTCATTTCCATAGATTCTGCCAGTTGGTTTTTCGAACTTTCAATTTCTATGTTTTGTACACCCAGTGTTTTCATTATATGGTTCCTCTCTTTCTCCATATCTTCCCTAAACTTTTTAAATTGATTTAGCATTAGTTGTTTCAATTCCTGTATCTCAGTTGAAGTGTAAGTTTGTTCCTTTGACTGGGCCATAACTTCATTTTTCTTAGTGTAGGTTGTAGTTTTCTGTTGTCTAGGCATCTGGTTTCCTTGGTTACCCCAATCAGGTTTTCCCAGACCAGAATGGGCTCAGGTCCCAGAAGGAAGAAATATTCAGTATCCGGTTTCCATGAGGTTGTGTCTTAGAAAATTGGTACCCCCTGTGATGCCTCAGGTCACTGTGCTTTTCTGCCCAGCAGGTGGTGACTGTCAGCCTGTAACTCCAGACTGGTGTAAGGAGGTGTGGCCCGTGGTTGTTTTCTCCCAGGCTCTGGGGTCTGGTTTGAATGGAAGGTGGGTAGTAGAGCTGGGTCCCACCCCTTTCCTCTCAGAGAAGATAGACCCCCTAGGGAGAAGTCATTAGCATTTGAATAGACTCAGCCTGTGCTGTCTCTACCCTTGTCTGGGTCAGAGCACTGGGAACTGAAAATGACTGAGGCTTTCTCCACTGAGCTGAAACAGGGACAGAAAACCAATCCCCGCCCACCCTCCAGCTCTCCAAGGTCAGTTATCACCCAAAGCCTCTGTCTGATTGTTGGGGTTTCATAGCTTGTATTGAGCAGTCCACACTTGTTAATTAAAACCCCAGTTGGAGCTCAACTGAGCTATATTCACTTGTTGGGAGAGAGCTTCTCTTTAGCACCATGAGGCTTTGCAGCTCGGGCTGTGGGGAGAGGGGGCTCCCAGCTTGAATCCACAGTTTTTACTTACAGGTTTTATGCTGCAATCTCTGGCATTCCTCCCAATTCAGGTTGGTGTGTGTTCTAGTTTGCTAATGCTGCCAGAATGCAAAACACCAGAGATGGACTGGCTTTTATAAAAGGGGGTTTATTTGGTTAAAAAGTTACAGTCTTAAGGCCATAAAGTGTCCAAGGTAACAAATCATCAATCAGGTACCTTCCCTGGAGGATGGCCAATGGTGTCCAGAAAACCTCTGTTAGCTGGGAAGGCATGTGGCTGGCATCTGCTCCAAAGTTCTGGTTTCAAAATGGCTTTCTCCCAGGACATTCCTCTCTAGGCTGCAGTTCCTCAAAAATGTCACTCTTAGTTGCACTAGGGGTATTTGTCCTCTCTCGGCTTCTCTGGAGCAAGAGTCTGCTTTCAATGGCCATCTTCAAACTATCTCTCATCTGCAGCTCCTGTGCTTTCTTTAAAGTGTCCCTCTCGGCTGTGGCTCCTCTTCAAAACATCACTCACAGCTGCACTGAGTTATTTCTGTTATGTCAGCTCATTTATATGGCTCTACTGATCAACTTAGACCCACCCCAAATGGGCGGAGCAACACCTCCATGGAAATTATCCAATAAGAGTCATCACCCACAGCTGGGTGGGGCACATTCCAAAGAAACACTCAAAGAATTACAATCTAATCAACACTGATAACATCTGCCCACACAAGATTACATCAAAGATAATGGCATTTGGGGGACACAATATATTCAAACTGGCACAGTGTGTGATGAGCGAATGGTCACATTTCTCCCCCACAGTTATTCCAGATTATTTGCTAGTTGTTCCTGAGGGACTAACTAGCTTCGACTCCTCTCTATGCTGCCATCTTAGATCCTCCTCTGCTCTTTTTTAAATTCAGTTTTATTGAGATGTGTTCACATATCATACAGTTATCTATGGTGTACAGTCAGCTTTTCAAAGTTCCATCATACAGTTGTGCATTCATCAACACAGTCTATTTTTTGAACATTTTCCTTATACCAGAAAAAGTAAAAATAAGAATAAAACATAAAAGTTAAAGAAAAACACCCAAATCACCCCCCACTCTGTTTTTCATATAGTTTTTGTCCCCATTTTTCTACTCATCCATCTATACACTGGGTAAAGAGAGTGTGAGCCACAAGGCTTTCACAATCACACTGTCACTCCTTGGAAGCTACATTGTTATACAATTGTCTTCAAGAGTCAAGGCTAGTGGGTTGGAGTTTGATAGTTTCAGGTATTTACTGCTAGCTATTACAATTCATTAGAACCTAAAAAGGGTTGTCTATATTGTGCGTAAGAGTGCCCACCAGAATGACCTCTTGGCTCCTTTTGGAATCTCTCTGCCACTGAAGATTATTTTGTTTCATTTCGCATCCCCCTTTTAGTCAAGAAGATGTTCTCAATCCCACAATGCTGGGTCCGGATTCACCCCAGGGAGTCATATCCTGTGTTGCCAGGGAGATTTACACTCCTGGGAGCCAGATCCCACGTAGTGGGGAGGGCAGTGAGATCACCTGCCAAGGTGGCTTAGACAGAGAGGGCCACATCTGAGCAGCAAAGAAGTACTCAGGGGGAGACTCTTAGGCACAATTATAAGCAGTTTTACCTTCTCCTTTGTAGTAACGAGCTCCATAAGGGCAAGCTCCAAGATAGAGGGCTCAGTATACCAAACCTCCAGTCCTCAATGTTTGTAAGAACATCAGCAACAACCCAGGTGAGGAAGTCCAACACTTTCGCATTTCCCCCACAGCTCCTTGGGTGGGGTAGGGGGTCCTGCATAGATATTTTTATTCTCTGCCCAAATTACTTTGGGATGTGTCGCTATTTCACACTAACCTGTACAAACCTACCAGATCTCACTTCCTTTTCAAAGTTCCATGTAATTATGGTATTTGAGCATACTGTACTAGTTAAATTGTTTAGGAAATATAGATCCTGCACCAAATAAACATCTCTTTCCTTGGTCTCACATAGAAGTTGAAGTTTTAAAACACAGACAGCATACAGCAACTGTTAAAAAAAAAAAAAAAAAAAAAAAAAAGCTGAAAAAGAGCCCAGACTTCAATTAGTGATATGAATGAAGCAGATCTGGTTAAGACTAGGGCAAACCGGGCCAAAGGGTAAAGGCTGAAACTTCAATTTCCATGTGAGACCAAGGGAAGAGATGTCTATTTGGTGCAGGATCTATATTTTCTGAACAGTATAACTCTACAGTCGGTTTGTTCAAACACCATGATTACATGGAAACTTGAATAGGAAGTGAGATACGGTAGGTTAGTATAGGTTAGAGTGAAATAGTGACACATCCCAAAGTAATTTGGGCAGAGAATAAAAAATATATTTACAGCCTCCCCCTGCCCCCCACCCTGAGGAGCTGGGGGAAGGTGCAGAAGTACTGGACTTCCTCACCTGGACTGGTGTGGATGTTGTCACAAACATTGGGACTTGTGATTTGATGTGCCGAGCTCTCGATCGTGGGACTTGCCCTTATGAAGCTCGTTACTGCAAAGGAGAGGCTAAACTTGCATATAATTGTGCCTAAGAGTCTCTCCCTGAGTACCTCTTTGTTGCTCAGATGTGGCCCTCTCTCTCTCTAACTGAGCCACCTCGGCAGGTGAACTCGCTGCCCTCCCCACTACGTGGGACCCGACTCCCAGGGGTGTAAATCTCCCTGGCAACGCAGGATATGACTCCCAGGGATGAATCTGGACCCAGCATCATGGGATTGAGAATATCTTCTTGACCAAAAGAGAGATGCAAAATGAGACAAAATAGTTTCAGTGGCTGAGAGATTCCAAATGGAGTCGAGAGGTCACTCTGGTGGACATTCTTATGCACTATATAGATAACACCTCTTAGGTTTTAATGTATTGGAATAGCTAGAAGTAAATACCTGAAAGTACCAAACTCCAACCCAGTAGTCTGGACTCCTGAAGACAATTATATAATGTAGATTACAGGGTGTGACAGTGTGATTGTGAAAACCTTGTGGATCACACTCCCTTTATCTAGTGTACAGATGGATGAGTAGAAAAATGGGGATAAAAACTAAATGACAAACAGGGTGGGATGGGGGGAATGGTTTGGGTGTTCTTTTTTTACTTTTATTTTTTTTCTTATTCTGATTCTTTCTGATGTAAGGAAAATGTTCAGAAATAGATTGCAGTGATGAATGCATAACTATATGATGGTACTGTGAACAGTTGATTGTATACCATGGATGATTGTATGGTATGTGAATATATCTCAATAAAACTGAATTAAAAAAAAAACACAGACAGTATTGTCCTTTACCCTTCAGCCTGATTTGCCCTAGTCCTAACTAGATCTGCTTCATTCATATCTCTAACTGAAGTCTGGACTCTTTTTCAGCTTTTTTTTAACAGTTGCTGTAAGCTCTAATACGGATATTCATATCTGCTGAGCTCTAGCTCTGAGTTTCAGGTGTCACACAGATACCCAAAGTTCCAGGGATCAGTCAGGTTATACACAAAGGGATCAGCATCTCAGAATCTGGAGACAGCCATTACAATTCAGAAATAGATGTGACTCCTCTAAGAGCTTACAATTTAGGGGCCATTACAATAAGTGTTCCCCTGATAAGCTGTGCTCTAAGATTCAATTCTGAGTTTACACATTGTAGTTAGTCCACGTTGGTGAGGCATTATAGTGTTTGCCTTTGTTTCTGGAGTAGTTCACTCAAAATGCTGTCAACAGGATCCATTCACCTCGTTCATGTCTCACAGCTTCATTCCTCGCAGTTGCTCAATATTCCATTATATGCACACACCACAGTTCACCACTCTGTTCCTCAGTCTATGTACCCTTAAGCCACCTCCACCCATTGCAAATCATACATACTATTTCCATAAACACCAGTGTGCAAATGTCCATTCATGTCCCTGCTCTCAGATCTTCCAAATATATGCCCTGTAATGAGATCACAGGACCTCATGGCACCCACATACTTAGCTTCTTGTGGAACCCCAAAGGTTGATTTTTTAAAAATAGTTTTATTGAGGTATAATTGACATACAGTAAACTGCACATTTAAAGAGTACATTTGGTGAATTTGGTCAATATCTATCATTCTATCTCTCTGTCTGCCTGCCTTCCTATGTACCTACCTGTTTACCTCAATGAAATCATCACAGTCAAGATAATGAACATATCCATCATCTGAAAGGGTTTCCTTGGTCCCTTTTGTAATCCATCCCTCTTGCCTTCCCCAGGCAACCACTGATCTGCTTTCCATCATTCTAGATGAGTTGGCGCTTGCTACAATTTTAATAAATGGAATCATGGAGTCAGTCCTCTTCAGGACCTGGCTTCTTTCATGTGGCATGATTATTTTGTGACTCCTCCATGGTTATTGCATATTATCAGTAGTTCTTTCCTTTTTATTGCTGGGTGGTCTCAAATGCTATCTGACCTCAAGCAGATCACTCAGTCTCTCTGGGCCTCAGTTTCCTTGGTGGGTAAATAGACACCAGATTCCCTGGGAAATACTGCCTGACTAACTCTGTGTCTCCCCTTCCTGGGATTCAGGACACAGAACACCTCTTCCAGTACATACTTTTCTGTGTACCAGGATCCCATGGATTCCTCCATCTGTGACGACTGCCTCAGAGTCAGGAAATGTCTTGCCTCTTTTAGTTCTATTCAGTGGAGAGAGAGAGTCTGAGACCTGATGGATTCTCTGCTTCAGTCAGGAATTCACAAGCCTTGGCCTGAATAGTCTTTGGGCTCTGGATGTAGAACTCAGCCTTCAGTGCCTGGAGATCTAAAGAGGAAAGAAATCCCAGGGTTGACTTGCTCATCCCTGTCAGCCCTGCCCTGTTTCTGCTGGGATCCTGGATGAGGGCTATGTTTCAGTTTGCTAAAGCTGCTGAAATGTGATATATGAGAATGGACTGGCTTTTAACAATGGGGATTTATTAAGTTACAAGTTACAATTCTAAGGCTGTTAAAATGTTCAAATTAAGGCATCAACAAGAGGATACCTTCTCTGAAGAAAGGCTGCTGGCATCAGGGGTTCCTCTGTCAGATAGCAAGGCACATGGCCAGCATCTGCTGGTCCTTCGTTCCAAGGTTTCATCATTTTCAGCTCCTGATTCCAGTGGCTTTCTCTCCAAGCGTCTGTAGGTTCTCTCCAAACATCTCCAGGGCATTTCTCTCTGTAAGCGCTCACTCTCTCTCTCTCTCTCTCTCTCTCTCAGTGTTTCTGCCTTTTATCCTCTCATAAAGGACTCCAATAAAGGATTAAGACCCACCTTGGATTGGGTGGGTTATATTTCAATTGAAACAACTTAATCTAAAGGTCCCACCCACAACAGGTCTGCACCCACAAGGATGGATTAAAAGAACATGCTTTTTTGGGGGTACATAACAGTTCCAAACTGGTACAGCTACAAATACTGCAGGGGCCAATTGGGTCAATTACACAAAATGTATTTAAAAAAGGAAAGAGAAACAAACAAAAACAGGAAACACTTTTGCATCCCTGTTTCCTAGGGTTCCACAGTTCTAGGTGGTAAAGGGAAGACAGAAGGTGACTTACCTCTCCAAAAAGAATTTGCTAAGACTTAGGTAAACGGTTTTAAAAAGACACAGCCGGAAGTCCTAAAAGAGAGCAGACATCCATTGATGATGGACAATGAAGCCCTTTCCGTGGTCTGAAACACCACCTCTTTGGGGGCCACATACATCCCCCCTGCCAGGGAAGCTCTGCCTGTTGCTGGGGGTGGGGACATTCACTGGAGTAGCGTTGTAGGGCCAATTTTTCCAGGTTCCCCAGAATGCCCTTGTTTTAGTTCCTGAGGCTGTTTAGGCAAATACTATGAAACGGGTCAGTTTTAACAATGGGAATTTATTTGCTCACATTTTTGAGGCTGGGAGATTATCCAAATCAAGGCATCATCAGGGCAGTGCTTTCTTCCTGAAGACCAGCTGCCCACGATCCTTGGCTCCTCTGTCACATGGCAAAGCACATGGTGGCATCTGCTGGTCTCTCCCTTCTCTTCCAGGTTTTGTTGCTTTCAGCTTCTTGCTTCTCTTTTTCTGAATTTCATTCCACTTATAAATGCCTCCAGTAATAGGATTAAGACCCATCCTGACTGAGGTGGGTCACACCTTAACTGAAGCAACCTCATCAAAAGGTCCTGCTTACAATGGGTCCACACCCAAAGGAATGGATTAGATTTAAGGACATGTTTTTCTGGGGTAAATACAGCTTCAAACCACAGCCCTCCTCCAGGATGTGTCTGCCTGTGGGCTAGCGTGAGCTCTTTCAGGTTTTCTTGTGTAAAAAAACCCCATTTCTAGTGTTTCCTGGTTCCATCTCATGGTTCCTGTGTCTGAGCAAGGACAATGATTTCCTTTGCCCAGGACAAGGCTACCACCCTTCTGATGGATTCCAAAGCCCATGAATGACTCTTTAACAATACTCTGGCACTCTGTCCTGGCACCAGTTCTTTTGGTCGCTTGTTCAGCAAACATGCATTGAGCATCCTCTCAGTAGTCGATTGGCCCTGACAGCATCACTAGGGCATCTCTATAACAATGACATCTCACCTGGCAACTTCCTTAGGAAAATGGCTCCATGAATATATTCTGTGGAAAGCTTATAAAAACATTTCAGACTGATTAGAATCAGAGAATTTTAAAATGAGAAAGTTACATAATTTCCACTAATCTATCATCCTTCCCATTTTTCTGATGTGAAAATTGAGGCACAAAGAGACAAGTGAACCTAAGTAAAGTTGGAGAACTGGTTAATGGCAAAACAGGATTAAAATCCTCAGGTATCACTTAGGATTGGATTTGGCTGCAGATAACAACAAACAAGCAAACAAACAAACAGGCAAGAAACAGATAAAGGTGGCTTGAACAAAATAGAAGCTTATTTCTCTTAAATTATTTGGTCAGTTGAGAACTTTATGGCCACCCTACAATTCCAGGTACCTTCTCTCTGCGGCTATGCCATCCTCAGCTCATAGCTTCTGCCTCATGGTCCACGGTGGCTGCTGGAGCTCCAGCCATCACTTCAGCATTCTAGCCAGCATGGAAGAACAGAGAGGAAAAATGCTACCACTTCCTTTAAGGGGAGTCCCCAGAAATTCCACATAACACTTCTGCTTATGACTTATGGTTTGAACTTGAACACAGAGCTGTTTCCTGTGGGAAGTGTAGTATTTTAGCTGAGGAGATCATGTGACCAGCTAAAGTCATTGTGATTTTTTTTCCACTTTGGAAAATGGGAGAGCCAACTACATAGAAGTTTCTTCCTTACCAGGTTTCCCATCTCTCAGTCCTGAGTTCTTTCCGCACCTCCAGGCTGCCTTCTCCAGGGATTGAAATGGAGATTAGTGTTAAGAATTCTATTGAATATAGTTCTGTTAAGGTCATACCAAAAGTCTGCTTTCAACAGGAGACATTTTGAAGATGGCTGTTGAAAGCAGACTTTTGGTCCAGAGAAGCTAAGAGAAGACAAATGCCCTAAGAGCAACTAAGAGTGACATTTTTGAGGAGCTGAAGCCTAGAGAGGAACATCCTGGGAGAAAGCCATGTTAAAACCAGAACCTGGAGCAGACACCGGCCACGTGCCTTCCCAGATAACAGAGATTTTCCGGACACCACTGGCCATCCTCCAGTGAAGGTACCTGATTGTTGATGTGTTGCCTTGGACACTTTATGGCCTTAAGACTGTAACTGTGTAACCAAATAAGCCCCCTTTATAAAAGCCAGTCCATCTCTGGTGTTTTGCATTCTGGCAGCATTAGCAAACTAGAACAGATGCCCAGTTAAATTTCACTTCACTCAAACTAAATGGATAATTTTTAGTATAAGTATATCCCACACAATATTTGGGATATACTGATACTCAAAATATACTCATACTTTTATTTGCTGAATCTGCTAATCCTAGCAGATTGGAAAGCAAAGTTGTGAGCACAGCCCAGCCACAGATGTGCTGCATGAGCCTCATTCCACCAGGCCTCAGTTTGACCATCTGTAAGATGGGCAGCTAAAGCTTGCTCGGTAAATTCACAGAAAAGAACCATCATCTGTTAATTCTGTGGACTAGGGGCAAGGTCATTCTGTTTACCCTGGCTTATTAGAATGTCACCAAAAGAAGAAATTGCCCATAATCGACCCTCTATTTTAGTTGTCGGAGTGGCCCAATAAATCATTCGCATTTGTGTGCCTGACTCTTTGGTAACCAGCTTGGAGATGTCTTCACTGGATGTCAGGGGTCTTCTCCATTCCCCTTTGTGAGATCACTGCCTCCTGGGAGTGGAGGCAGGGACAACCAAGAGAACTTTCCTGAATTATGGCTCCCACCAAGCCGTGAGGAGGGCAACAGAAGATGCAGAGGCCACTGGTAGAGCTGTTTTCTTCAACTGTAAATTAAAAGTCATTCAATCTTCCCACTCTGCCTAATTCACCACGATGGCTGTGAAATTGCTGGAAATCATGCGTCTCTTTTCTGCATGTCAGAACAGAAATAATAATTGTAATATTGTGACAGCTAACATCCACTGTGTGTTGCTCACCTGCTGGTCTGGGTACTTTGTATGCACTTGTTCATCTAATCTTTACAAAACTCTGTGAGATGGCTTACTCTCTTTATTACCCATATTTTACAGGTGAGGAAACTGAGGCAACTTGCCCAAGGTTATACAACTAGAAATAATTGTACAGATTAAGTCTTATTAAGTCTTATTGTTACAATCAGATCTATAACTCCCCTCCTAGAAAAGTCCTTACAGATCCTGTTCTGGTTTGCTAATGCTGCCATTTTGCAAAACACCAGAAATGGATTGGCTTTTATAAAGGGGGTTTATTTAGTTACAAAGTTACAGTCTTAAGGCCATAAAGTGTCCAAGGCAGCACATAAACATTTGGGTACCTTCACTGGAGGATGGCCAATGGTGTCCAGAAAACCTCTGTTAGCTGGGAAGGCACATGGCTGGCATCTGCTTGCTCCCAGGGTGCATTTCAACATGGCATTCTACAAAATGTTGCTCTTGGGGTGTTTTATCCTCTCGTAGCTGCAGCTCTTCTTCAAAATGTCACTCACAGCTGCTCTGAGGTCCTTCTGTGTTTGAACTCCTTTATATAACTCCAGTGATCCAATTAACACCCACCCTGAATGGGCAGGGTAACATCTCCAAGGAAATTATCCAATCAAATGATTCATATCTCCATGGAAACACTCAATCCAAGGATCCACCTAATCAACACCAATACATCTGCCTCCACAAGACTGCATCAAAGATAGTGATGTTTGGGGGACATAATATATCCAAACTGGCACACATCCCCAGCGTGGCACAATTCATAGGGCAGAAGCATTTCTTCACCTGACTTGTGTTGCTGTGGCTTTGAGCCCATGGGTGCTCCTTTTCATCTAGTCTCTTCTCTGGCTCTTGCTGAAAGCCACACTTCATCCCGCAGAATTTGTCACACCTCGGAGTGTTGTCGTGTCTGAGTCACACTGGCTGGCAGCCACGACAGCTCGTCGTCCAGGAGTGATGGGCGTGATGTTGTGGGTCAGGCTGGGGCTGGGCTGTCCCCAGTTCAGAGGGTGACCGGGGTTCTGCCAGCTGCTGTCTGGCCAGTATCGGACCAGAAGCCAGCCTGGTGCCTGCTTCTGGCTCTGGAATGGATGTGAGGGTCTCACAAGTGTGTGTTCACCTGAAGTGGTCACGAGAACAGGCATAGGTGCTCCAAATGCATTGGAGAAATGAGATCCCTTCTCCAAAAGTTCAAGGTGCCTGATTAGAGGGGTTTCCAGAGGGCCCTTACACTCAGTGGCCCTCCTCCCCCTCCCCATGCAAGCTTTCCAAATTCCCTTCTGCAGGTTTTAGTCTAGCCTACCCTTGGAATCTTGTATTCACTTGTCCACCCATTCATTCACTCAAAAAATATTTATCAAATACCTGTCATGCTGGGTGCTGTGCAAATCACCTTGACACGGTCATTTGCCTAAACTAGTGAAAAAGAAAGTTTAATTCTTTGTACTATAGAATTAAAAATCACAAACCCCATGTATCTTTAAATAAGATTTGAGGCCACACATTTCCACAGCAGAGAACCTGAGAGAACACACGGATTTTGAGAGTATGAAGCACGAGAACAATTTGCCTTTGTTGAGATGGACAAAAGAAAAGGTTAGCAAGCTTGTACATCCCAATTACCATGACACTGATGTTAAATCTATGTTTACTCTGCATGTTGTCAAACCTATTTGCCAAGAAGGAAAAACTGCTTTCTTGTAACATTGAAAATTTGTTTTGATAGATGCAAGGATAGAGGCTTGCAACCTTGATGCTACAAATGTTTGTTAAGGGAAGCCATGTTTGTTTAAATATGTGTTGTCGATAATAATAATTTGTGAAAAAACAACTGCGTGTGTAAAAGTGCAATGTGTATTTGTTTTAGAAGGTTCTAGAAGGTTGACCTTACCCACCAGGCTTATGTTGAGGAAGCTACCGACCAGAACCTCACTGGTTTGGCTCCAATCACCCAGCACAAAAGACTGCACAGACCCTTGCAGAAGTAGAAGCATATCTGATGCACTTCTTTTCAAAAATTGCTCCACTTACACATAAGGCAATGATTCTAAGGGATTGGTTTTTTAAACATAATGTAGAATCTCAGTTTTCATTGGCAGCACTTTCTCAGGTGCCACGTAGAATCCAATAAATCCATCCATGATAAGGAACCCACTTAGTCCTGTAGCCGGTGAGGGGCAGAGTCAAAATTTGAACCCAGGATTTCTGATTCTAGAGTCTACTTGCTTATTCCCTACACTATTGATAAAAACAGGAAAGTTGGACTTCCTGTGCAGAGAAAGATTCAAGTGAGTAGGGCCTGCTAACCTTCTGGGTCGTGCATACCTGTGCCCCCTCAGCACAGTGATAAATCAACTGTGTAATCATTTGTTTAATAATAAGCATTAAACAAATAATCATCCCTGCTGGACTAGATTTTTGGAGACAGGGCTGGGTCTGTCTTATTTACTGCATGATTTGCTGCGATTAACAGAGTGCCTAGTAGGTAGTAGGCACTCAGTGAATACTTGCTAAATGAAAGAATTAGGCTCCCAGAGCAAATTTGGGATGATGTCCTGGCAAGTCCTGGCAAGCCTCCTTGAACCAGGCTTGAAAGCAGGGTACTAGTCAGAAATCTTTTTCCAGTAATAGAAACCCAGAGTCATTGGCTTAAGAGCAAAAGGAATGTACTGAAAAGTCCAAGTGTGAGCTGCAGGTAAGGCTGAACCCAGGTGCTCAAGCAACAGCACCAAGACTCATTTTCTCCACCTCCAGCTCTGGCTTCTGCTTTCCTCTCATTCTTAGGGAGGCTCTGTCTGTGGCGAGCCCCTGGCAGCCCCAGTTTACACTCTCTATCCCAATAGCTCCATCAAAAGTTCCTGACAGAAGCTCCCTGGCTTTGTTAGCCCAGCTCGGGACCCAGCCCCACCCTGAACCCAACATGACCAAGCAGCCGGAGGAGGATTCTCCCTGGCCAGCCTTGGGTCATGGACCCACCCGAGAGCCAGGGGTGGGGGTCAGCCCACCCAGATCACAGGGACGTGAGGGTGAGAGGGGTGGTTTAAAGGAAAGTTTGGGGACTGTTCCAGAAGAGGCTCACACAATAGAGACCTCCTATAGCCAGGGGGATTGGGGTGCAGCCCCCATAAGAAATAGAGTGTGCGAGAAAATGGTAGAAAAAGGGGAATGGGAGCACAGAAGCACCTACCAGTTGTTGAAAGGGCAGGCCCTGAGGTCACACTGTGTGTGTGCGTGCACGTGCACACGTGTGTATGTCTACACATGATCTCACGTAATCCTCACGATACTGCCATGGAGACATCATCAAGCTCGTTAGATAGCTGGGGAAAGTCACATGACCGGTGACTAGGCTTTAACTGAGTCCTGTCCAATCTGAGTCCCCCCTCTTGCCCCTCCAGGCCGAATCGAGAGCAGCAGAGCAGATTCAAAGAATGGGGTGTGGGTGCCACGGTAGAGAATTTTGCTGAGAGAGGTCAAGCCTCCAGCTCTCCTGAGCAGAGGGGCCCAGAGGCCCTGCCCACTCCTATTCTGGCCCTGCCCTGGGCTGAGCTGCCCCCGGGAGTGTGAATGGCCCCTGGGGCCTGAGGAGCAGGCGGTCAGCGTGCGGCTGGCTCTGAGGCAGGTGGACAGTTATATATAACTGAGGATCGATTGCTGTTCTCTCCCACTCCCTCCTGCTGCACAGACGCCCTGCAATCCCTCATCTTTACACAAAGCTGGCAGCTGGCAGCCTCCCCTCGGCTCCGGGAGCTGGCCAGCGAGTCCCTCCACAGCTGGTCCCAGGGGAAAGAAGAGAACCATAAATCATGGCAGGTGGGGGAGCAGCAGACAGTGAATGCAGAAAGAACTTGTGTTGTTTAGTCTGGAAAAGAAGGCTTGGAGGAAACATTGGGATAGAAGTGCAATTAGAATAGCTCCAAATCCCAGAGCTGCCAAGAAGATGATGGTGCTCAGGGAGTCTAAGTATTTCCCCATCCCTGGAAGGGGCTGCCTGGCCCTTTGGAGTTCCTGGGGGGTTTGAGCCTTGGTGATTGGAAGCACGGCAGAGCCCCTGCTCCACGTCTACATTTTGCCAGGCAGCCCAGTCCATCCTTTGCACCTTGGATTCTTCTAGTGAAGTTGCTACAGAGGTTTGTCCTGGGATGATGCCAGCCACGGAGCTGATACAAAGAATAATGATAATGATAATAATTCTCTATTGAGCACTTACCTTGTACCATGTCTTTCAATACATTTCCCAAAACCCCCATGCCAGACAGGTCCCATTACCCCTGTCGTCCCCTTGGTGGACACCGAGGCTTAGATGTGCCCAGTGAGACACAGCCAGGAAGTAGCCGTATCTTTCCCACCATCAGCACCCAGGACCCTCCGGAAGCCAATAGCTCTGGATAGGATGGGCAGGAAGATGTAATTCCAAGACAACAATGAGTTCCCTGTTAAAAACAGTTCCTCTGGTTTCCTGGGATGAAAAGGGGACATTCTGGACATACCGGCTCCACCGACACTTCATGACACAGAACTGATGTCACAGACATGTGGCCCCAGTCAAGCCATTCAAGGTGGGTGAGGCCCCAGACATTGCAGATCAGAGACCACTGTCCCCACCGTGCCCACCCAAATTCCTGAACCACAAGCACAACAAAGTGTTGCTGATCTGTACCAATAGGTTTTAGTTTGTTACTAACCACAGCCAGCCCTTAGTGTAAGCCAACCTCATCTCTTGAATTTCTTGAAGAACCTTTTAACTGGTGTTCTCTCCAGTCCTTTTCCCACGCAGGTGTCATCAGGTCACACCACTTCCTGCGTGGAAACCTCAAATCCCTTCAAGGCTTTTCCATTCCTCTTACAACAAAATCGGAACCCTTTCCCACAGCCTCCAAGGGCCTCCATGGTGCAGCCTCTGCCCGCCTCTCCCACTCGCCTCCCTCCTGCCATGACCTGCTCCAGCCACATTCCACCAGCTCTGGATACACCACATCTTTCCTGTCCTATGGCTTCTGTCCGATGCTTGTCCATCGGCCTTGACGGCTCTTCTCCAGGTGTTGAGGGGCAGGTTTCTGTTCATGAAGCAGCTTGAACACCACCTCCTCAGAGAATTTCCCTGACCACCATATCCAGAGTGGGTCCTCCTGGTCGCCTTTCCCCCCATTCTCTGCCTTAAGCCCTTCATCTCTTCTCATAATGTCATCACTTTGATTTTTATTTGTGCATTAGTCGGTCTCCCTCATAAACTCTGTGGGTTCAGTGACAGTGTTTGTCTCATCCACCTCGTGCCCCCAGCTCTAAGCAGGGTGCTGGTAGATGCTCAGATTATGGAAGGAATGAATGAATGAATCGCCTCAAAGTTCTCGCTTATGTCTGATCTGTCTCTGAAATCCCACAGTGCTTACCTGGGCACCTGTCCCTTAGCAAGTATTTGCTGAGCAGATGTGGTGGTGCTCTAATAAGGACTCCACATGTGCTCCTTGCGCTGGGAGTTGGCAGGGGGTAGGGGGTGGGGTAGACAGACTCGCTTCCTGCCCCTGCTGCTGACCTCAGAAGGCGTCTCGTGCTCTCGAGCAGGTGAGGGCTCAGAGCACTGGAAGTGGTGCTGCCTCCATCCAGTGAAACTCCGGGGAATGAATGAATGAACGACAAAAGAGCAAACAAATGGTGTGACCAGCTGAGGCTGGCCCTCTGTGCTGGGGTCTGCCTGCTTCGCATCCTCTCCTGGAACCCACATCATGACCAGAACAAGGGCTCTGGGGGCAGATGGCTCCTTGCAAATTCCTACCCCAGCGCTTGCTAACGAGTGACTTTGGCAAATCCCTTCACCCCTCTGGCCTTGCTTTCCTCTCCTGTAAAGTGGGGGCACTTCTGGCACTGACCTCTTGGGGCTGTTGTGAGGATTAAATGAGACCATGTGCAGAGCACTCGATGCTCCTCCTCCTGGTGAACTGTAAGGTGCTGCTGTGACTGTCGGCCAGTCAACGGAGGGCCCTCGGGAGATAGGACAGAGGTGCCTTGAGAACTTGCCTCTCCTTCCACATCCGCAAGGGGCAGGGAGGTGACCCCCATGGCTCCTCCTGGCTGCTCCTCTCCCTCCTCCCTGTTTCTCTCCTCTCTTCCTCTCACTCACCTTCATTTCTCTTTTTGGAAGTCGACTGGAATTATTTTGTTGCGTGTCCAATTCCCTGTTCTCCATGAGGAAGGAAGAGGGCACCTTTTTGTCCTCTGGGTGGACCAAAGTCTCCAGGTTTCCCTACAGTGGGATCCATAAGATTTGCTGATTTGAAAAGCAGTCAATCAGTGTGTGTTTGGCCACTTGTTCAGGGTTGACAGAGAGAACCAAGCAGGGAAGGGGACTGCTCTCCCCCCACTCCTCAGGTCTCCTGGAGGGGGCATTGGTGCACCCTTCCCCACCCCCCTTTCCCTCCCCTTCCCCTCCTCCTCCACCTCCTCCACCTCCTCATCCACAAAGCTTGGGACCAGCTGGATGAGTTCAATTAGGGGTAAGGGGTTAGAAAGCCCATTTGGCCACAGATCCAAGAAGCCACATGCTCTAATCTGCCATTGTCGTAACAGTCTGGCCAGCACTTGCCCGACTGCTGCATCTTCTTCTCACCTGGGTCCAAATACGGAGGCTGGGGACGAGGAACGGTCAGTTATTACCCCTCACATCTCAACATGTATTGAGCACCTACACGGGCCAGACAAGGAGACATTGCTGGGTAAACATTGCCGAATAAGGCAGGACCTCCCGGAGTTGGTCATCCAGAAGATACGAGTGCATCATGACAACTTGTGATACATTTGTTCTATGGAGGAAGCAAACCAGGCAAGTGATGGAGAACAGAGGAGGTGACATTGAACAAGGAGAAGGAGCCAGTCCAGGAAGAAGGAAAGGGGGAAGGGATGGGGGGAGCCTTCCAAGCAAAAAGGAGAGGCCCCCTTCCTGTCTCCCCCATCCCCCAGAACCGAGTTGACAGCCAATTTGCACATCCCAGCACTAACTCCCATCCTAGCCTGCAGCGGTGGGAGATTTTACCCCAGAGAGAGAGAGGCCACCTCAGCCTTGTTTGGCGGTGAGTTAATGTCCCCTGCAATGTGCTGTTGCAGAAGGTGACAGCGCTTTGATTTATCTCTCCCTGACAGTCCTCTCGACCGGTGACCAGGCAGCACCTTAAATAGACCTGAAGAGCCTTTGGACAAGCCAACCTGAATACATATTTACTCAGGACGCAGAAACAGCTCAGAACAAGGAAGGACCTATTTCAGAGCAAAAAGAATTTCATTTGTTGAGACTCTAAAAGGGCTTTGGCAAATCCATGTACAGAGGATTGGGAGGGGAAAAGTTAAAAAAAAAAAAAAAAAAGCTGCCAGGTTAATTAACTTATTTATCACACTGACCAGATCCTCTTCAAGAAAGCCCCAATAAATAACAATAGGGAAAATCAATTTAGAGTCCCACCTCCAAAATAAAAACAAACAAACAAACAAACAAAAAACATTAACTAGGCTTTATTACATTCCTTGATTATACTAGAAAATAGACTCTTAACTCCCAGTGGTATCTGAATTATGCAAAAGGAGGTTAAAAAAAATAGAAAAAAAATCCCTGCTTATATAGAGCAAAAGACTGAAAATTCTAAAGAGTCTACAATTTCAGTCTTTCTCTCTGACCTTGAAAATGCCATTTGGTTCCTCAGAGCTAACTTTTCCCATTCACTTCCATCACAGATCTCGTAGATAAAACCCCTTTACAACTTCTCCTCTCCCTCATCTCCCCTATTTTCTTGGGTTTGCTTCTTTGTCCTAAACACAGACAGTCACAAAAAACCAAGGACTCAAACCAGTCGAGGAAGATGTGTAGGTTTTATTCCGTGCTAACCAAAGGATCAAAAATCACGCACGTCCACCCTGCTTAAGGAAAGAACAAAGGCAGAAAAAGTAGTAAATCTTCAAAACGTCCTCTTCTTTTGTTTTATTTGCTTTCTCCTGAGGAATAAGGGGCTTTTAAAAGGAGGACAACTTTCAGAGAAATGCAGTGGGTAAGCGCCACTCATTAAAGTCAACTGGGGTAGCTGCACTAAGTTTCTCCCTCCAGGGACGAAAGGGAGATTTGAATTTTCAAGGAGGTTGAGCCCTGCCTCTGAAACCACATCAAAGTAGGTCACATATCTGCTCTAACAGATTTCACTGTCAAATAGGAAGCTGGCTCCACGCCCAGCCCCTTGATGGAAAGGTAATAGAATATTTCTCATCCGGAGACTTTGGATTGCATGGAGATGTCGGGGGCAAGCAGTCAGACCACAATGTTAAGTGGAAGAAAAAAATGCCATGTTTTGACATCAAGTTAACTTTCAGACAACCTCTCCCGGGGCCATCTCATGAATATGTAGATGTTGAAAGAGCGAGCATGTGAGAAGCGATTGCCTCCTGCGCCTTGTTCATTTTTCATAAAGTGTCTTCTTGAACCCCTGCCTCTCTTTTGCACTTCACAGCTTTATCCAGTGGCAGTCCTGCAGAAGATGCAGTGGTCACTGCATAGACCTTTGTACAGAGAATTTAGTGTCCTCTTCTCCGTCGCTCAGCACTGCCCATGAGATTCTCCTTTCAGCTAGAAACAGGTTTGATCATATGTAGTGGACTGTGAGTGTCCCATCCGAGTCCCCTGTCCTGATGCTAATGGCTCGCAGCTCCCCACTCCTAGAGTGTCATCCTAGGCACAAATGGAGGTACCTTGTCAGAGAGGTTTTGGAGTTCCACCTCTGACAGCCCCCAGGAATAATTCACTGATAAGGGAGTTACCAAGGCAGCCCCCTGGCTTCAAGGTGGGACCCCCCTCTGAGGTGCAATTCACTCTCCAGAGCCCCCCACCCCATGGGATCAGGCTGAGTGTCTCCAGCTATGGCCACACCCTTGCTTGGCTCCTTCCCTCACCCCAACCTACTACCCTCAATCCCCTTCTCCTGAGAGCCCCCTCCCCCCAGTAAATCCTGTGCACCTGAGCCCCTGCCTCAGGCCGGAAAATATGAAAAAGCCTAGCAAATATGGAGGAGAGAATTATGTGATATAATGTACATCTCATCAGAAGAGAGAATATACAGAATGGGGATGAGGCAATATCCCAATAGATAAAGGCTCTGTGGTTGATTGAATTATGCATCCCAATTTACACATGTTCTTAATCTTAACCTGCATTCCTGTGTGTGTGAACCCATTGCAAATAGGATTTCTTGAAGAGAGGTGCAAAAATACTACAGAACCTATACTGAGAGCTCCAACTTACCCCCACCCAGATACCCAGATGACCAGCTTTTCGACATTTCGCCACTGCTGTATCATTCTATCCATCTTCCTATCTATCCATCTTTCTATCTATCCATCTGTCCATCAGTCAGACTTTCTGGCTATCTATCATCTATTTATTTTTCTAAACATTTGAGAGTAGGTTGTACACATCATGCTCCTTGAACACATAATACTTCCATGTACATTTCCAAAGAACAAGGAAATTCTCTTATGTAACTACCTTAAGTCCAGTTATCAAGTTCAAGAAATTTAGCATTGATATAAAACTTATAGTCCATATTCCAATTTTTTTCATACGTCTCAATAATACCCTTTTGGGCCTTTTCTCCTTGATTATTAGATTCTGTCCAGGGTCATGCATTTAATTATCATCTCTTTAGTCTCTTTTTTTTAAAACTGTGGAAACATATATACAACATACACTTTTCCATCTCAGCCACTCCCAAGCATACAATTTAGTGGGATTATTTCGCTCAACATGATGTCTTCAAGTTTCACACATTTAGTAGCGTGTATCAGAACTTTATTCCTTTTTAAGGTGAAGATTCCATTGTATGGATATACCACATTTTATTTATCTCTTCTTCTGCTGATGGACATTTGGGTTGTTTCCTGGTTTGCTAAAGCTGCCATTATGCAAAATACCAGAATTGGATTGGCCTTTACAAAGGGAATTTATTAGTTTACAAATTTACAGTTCCAAGGCCATAAACGTGTCCAAACTAAGGCATCAACACGAGGATACCTTCACTGAAGGAAGGCCGATGGCATCTGGAACACCTCTGTCAGCTGGGAAGGCATGTGGCTGGCATTTTCTGGTCCTTTGCTCCCAGGTTGCATTTCAAAATGGCTTTCTCCAAAATGCCTCTGGACTTCTGTCTGTCTTAGCTTCTCTCAGCTCTCTGCTTGGTTCTCCTGGGGCATTTCTGTCTAAGCATCTGGGAGTCCTCTCATAGCTTCTCTGGAGCAAACTCTGGGCTCCATCTGTTAACTTAGTTATCTCCAAACATACCGAGGTCCACATCTCCAAGAGTCTACAAGTGCCAGCATCTGTGTTGGCTCTTGAGCTCCCTTAAGTACTCCAGTGAACTAATCAAGACCCACCTGGAATGGGTGGGGTCCACATCTCCATGAAACTGATCTAATCAAAGATCTCGCCCACAGTTGGGTGAGTCACATCTCTATTGAAACAATCAAAAGATTCCACACAACAAGATTGGGTTAAAAGATCATGGCTCTTCTGGGGATCATAACAGATTCAAACCAGCATAGGTTGCTTGCACCTTTTGGTTTTTGTGAATAATGCTGCTGTGAACATTGGTGGACAAACATCTGTCCAAGCTTCTGCTTTCAATTCTTTTGGGTATATACCTAGAAGCGGGAATCTTGGTCATATGGTAGTTCCGTTTTTTAACTTTTTGAGGAACCACCAAACTGGTTTTCATTGTGGCTGCACCATTTTACATTCCCATCAGCAATGTACTAAGTTCCTATTTCTTCACATCCTTGCCAACACTTCTTATTTTCTGTTTTTTTTAATATAATAACCATTCTCGTGGATGTGAGATGGCATCTCATTGTGGTTTTGATTTACATTTCCCTAATGGCTAATGATGTTGAACATCTTTTCATATGCTTATTGGCCATTTGTATAACTTCTTTGGAGAAATATCTTTTCAAGTCCTTTGCCCATTTTTAAATTGGGTTGTTTGTGCTTTTGCTGTTGAGTTTTAAGTGTTCTTTATATATTCTAGATATTAAACCATTGTCAGATATATGGTTTCTGATTTTTTCTCCATCCTATTGTTTGTCTTTTCACTTTCTTGATGAAGTCCTTTGATGCACAAAAGTTTTAACTTTGGTGAAGTCCAATTTATTTATTTTTTCTTTTGTACTCATACTTTAAAAGTAAACTTGAAGAGTCCATTGTTGAACACAAGGTCCTGAAGATATTTCCCTATGTTTTCTTCCAGGAGTTTTATAGTTTTAGCCTTTATATTTAGGTTATTTATCCATTTCCAGTTAATTTTTGTATATGATATTAGGTAAGGGTCCACTTTCATTCTTTGCATATGGATATCCAACCTTCATGGTACCATTTGTTGAAGAGACTATTCTTTTCTCAATGAGTGGATTTTGCACCTTTGTCAAAAATCAGTTGGCTATAGATGTGTGGGTTTACTTCTGCACCCTCAGTTCTACTCTATTGTTCTATATGTCCTTGTTCAAGTACCACACTCTTTTGATTATTGTAACTTTATAATAAGTTTTGAAATTGAAATTTATTCTTTTTCAAGATTATTTTGGCTATTTGGGGTCTCTTGCCCTTCCATATGAATTTAATGAATAGCATTTCTACTTATGCACAGAAAGATGTTGGGATTTTGATTGGGGTTTTGTTAAATCTATAAATCACTTCAGGTAGTATTAATATCTTAATTATATTAAGTCTTCCAATCCATGACACAGAATATCTTTCCACTTATTTAGGTCTCTTTTAATTTCTTTCAGTAATGATTCATAGTGTTCAGATGCTCTAGGGGATCTCCTGTATTCCAGGAAAATTTTCCTTTACCTTCATTGTGTATTTGCAGTGCTATTTCCCCTTGATAGTCAGGATCAATCACCTCAGCCATATCATGCAGAACCATCTGTAAACCAGGCCCAAGTTTTCTCTTCCTCAGTCAACTGATTGTAAGGAACTCCCCAAGATACCATAGCTATGGGCTGGGAAAAAGAAGGTAAGGTGGAAGGAGTGGGGACCATGGGCATTTGGGCCACTTCCTCATGTAACTTACTTGTGCCTTCAGGACTCGCTCAAGCTCTTTCTCGTATATACCATTTCCATTTTATGATGGAGTGCTGCTGCGCACACCCAAAGTTATGGCTTGGAGGGTCAGACAACACCCAGCTCAAGATAGGCAACTTAGATCTCATGGTAACTTGAGTGGCCCATGGTTAGTTGTTCTGTCTCTACTAAGGCCCAATAGCAGGCCAAAAGCTGTTTCTCAAATGGAAAATAGCTATCTGCAGAGGATGGTAAAGCTTTATTCCAAAATCCTAAGGGCTTGCGTTGTAATTCTCCTACAGGAGCCTGCCAAAGGCTCCAGACAGCATCTCTGTTTGCCACTGACACTTCTAACACCATTGGGTCAGCTGGATCATATGGGCCAAGCTGCAGAGCAGCTTGCACAGTAGCCTGGATCTGTCGCAGAGCCTCATCTTGTTCCAGTCTCCACACAAAACTAGAAGCTTTTCTGGTCACTTGGTAAATGGGCCAGAGTAGCACAGCCAAATGAGGAATATGTTGTCTCCAAAATCCAAAGAGGCCGAGTAGGCATTGTGCCTCCTTTTTGGTCATTGGAGGGGCCAGATGCAACAGCTTATCCTTCACCTTAAAAGGGATATCTTTACCTGCCCCACACCACTGGACACCTAGAAATTTTGCTGAAGTGGAGGGCCCCTGTATTATTGTTGGATTTATCTCCCATCCTCTCACACACAAATGCCTCACCAACAAATCTAGAGTAGTTGCTACTTCTTGCTCACTAGGTCCAATCAACATGATATCATCAATATAATGGACCAGTGTGATGTCTTGTGAGAGGGAGAAATGATCAAGTTCCCTGCAGACAATGTTATGACATAGGGTTAGAGAGTTGATATACCCCTGAGGTAGCCCAGTGAAGGTATATGCTGGCCTTGCCAGCTGAATGCAAACAGTTTCTGGTGGTCCTTCCTAAAAGGTATTGAGAAAAAAGGATTTGCCAGATCAACAGCTGCATACCAGGTACCAGGGAATATGTTGATTTCCTCAAGCAATGATACCACATCTGGAACCACCTCTGCATCCTTCAAGTCCTTAAGAGTGGCATTAATCTCTGCAGTCCCTCCAGGAATCCAGTATTGCTTCTGGTTTACTATTTTGCTAGGCAGGGGCAGTTCTAATGGCTTCCACTTGGCCTTTCCCACCATAATAGCCCTTACTCCATGAGTCAGGGAACCAATGTGAGGATTCTGCCAGTTGCTGAATATGTCTATTCCAATTATGCATTCTGGAACTGGAGAAATAACCACAGAATGGGTCTGGGGACCGACTGGACCCACTGTGAGATGGACCTGAGCTAAAACTCTGTTGATCACCTGACCTCCATAAGCCCCAACTCTGACTGGTGGACCAGAGTTTTGGGTCTTTTGGAATTAATGTCACTTCTGAACCAGTGTCTAATAATCCCTGAAATATCTGATCATTTTCTTTTCCCCAATGCACAGTTACCCTGATAATAGGCTGTAGGTCCCGCTAGGGAAGGCTGGGAGGAAGATTAACAGTATAAAATTTTGGCAGTATAACAGGGTCCTTCCCCAAGGGTACCCAGCCTTCCCCTCATACAAGGGGCTCTGGGTCTGTAAACTCTCTCAAATCTGGGAATTGATTAAGGGGCCATGACTCTCTGTTTTTGTAATTCAAGGTAGACATTTGTTCACTTGACTTAGAATTCTGCTTACACAGCTCAAACAAGAATTTAGTAGACTGCCCATCTTTTTTTTTTTTTTTAACATAACAATTCTGACATTCCTTTATTTTAAAAAATGCTTACAGGCAAATATTTGCAAATCATATATTTGGTGAGGAAATTATATCTAGAATATATAAAGAACACTTACAACTCAATCATAAAAAGACAAGCAACCCAATTTAAAAATGCACAAAAGACTTGAATAGACATTTCTCCAAAGAAGGTATTCAAATGGACAAGAAGCAAATGAAAAGATGCTCAACATCATTAGTCATAAAAAGGAATGAAGTACTGAACATGCTACATATGATTGAATCCTGAAAACACTATGCTAAGTGAAAGAAACCAGACAGAAAAGACCACATTTATATGGACCATTTATATGAGATGTCCAGAATAGAAAAATATAGAGAAACAGAAAGTAGATATTGCTTAGGGCTGGGGGTGGGTGGGGAGGCAATAGGTCATTGTGGGGTGATAGCTAAAGGGTACAGGATTTATTTTTGAGGAGATAAAAATGTTCTAAAACTGATGGTGGTGATTGTTGCACACCTCTGTGAATATACTAAAAACATTCACTTGTATACTTTAAATGGGTGAATTGTATGGCGTGTGAATTATATCTCAATGAAGCTGTTACTAAAAATGCTTCCTGGCCATGTTCTCTGTGTCTGCTGCAGTACCAGGTGCTGGAGGCAGGGATACAGAGCTAACTAAGACTCAGAAGCCCTCAAGGAGCTCATGTTTTAAGAAAGCAGACAGAAAAGGAAGAGATTATCAAGACAGAGTAAAAGAAGTGCCATAGTAGAGCTTGGGGTTTCTGGAAGAAATAATGAATGGTTATGACTGACATAATTATGGAATACTTCAAGTAGGAGGCAGAATTTAAGCTGGATCTTGAAGTGTGAATAAGAATTCAATTCAATAAACCAAACTTTAGGGTATTAGGATGAGGGTGAGAAAGGAAGATCATTCCAAGTTGAGGGATCAGTCGATGCACAGAAATGAGGACCTGCAGTTGTATGGCACAATTAGGGAACAACCAAGAATTTGGATGGTGCATAAGGAGTGTATAGGGTGTTGTGAGAGATGAATCTGAAAAAGCAGCTGGGGGCCAGATTCCTGCAGGCCTTTTTCCCTGAGGTGGGACTCCATTTCCCACAGCGGTGGTGTGGTAAAGCCCTCAGTAGGAATCAAAAAATGGTATCTATGACTCTGTCACATACTAGCTGTGTGACCTTGGTCAAGTCAATTTGCATAATATAAAAATGAAGACAATCATCCTACTAAAATGATTGTAGTAGGAATCAAATGAAAGGGGAATGTGGCAGACACTGTAAGCTGGTTAACCCAGTATCCATTCCCAACCCCTTTCTCTCTTGCACCTACAACAGAGGCTTGAAAAGTAAGATACTTGCTTTCTCATCCTCCCTTGGAGCTTGAGGTGGCCACATGACAGTGACACACTGATGGGTAATGTCACATAAACAAAAGATTGCTGAAAGCCTTTTAACGAGCTTTGCTTTCCTGAAGAAAAGATACAGAGATTGCTAATGCTGTCCACTTCACTGCAGTTTCTGTCTTGAATGCAGACTTGATACCTGGAGCTCTAATAGCCATCTTATGACTGAAGTGTTGGCACCAATGAAGCAAAAAGCCAATATGTTAGGGATGGTAATGTAGAAATACCAAAAGAGAGTCTAAGTCCTTGATGGCACCACTGTGTCAAAATCAGCAACCCCCTACTTCAGAACTTATACTTATGTGAGAAAGTATTTGTATAAGTCACTTTGGGGTTTTCCGTTACCTGCAGACAAAAGTATTCTTAAATGATTCAGAGTTTATGGAAGAACTTCACAAGTCAAAGAGTTATTTACAGAGATAAAAATGATTTTGGAAAAGGTGAATGATATGCCTATCTATTTTACTTCTAGGTACTCCATGATCTACTAGGCAACACTGTAAGTCTCTGTGAGCCAGATTATTCTGACTGCTGCTTTGGGTCTGTTTTCCATTATGGTAGCCATGCCCACCTTGTCTTTGGTGACTAATTGCTGCCACATGGCTTCTGCTGACTCGGGATCTGATTATCCCCACTGTGTTTAAGGATTCCAGCTCAGTGACAGCAGTTCCTACAGTAATATCTGACCTGTAGAGAAGGGCGACTACAGAGCTCTTCAGGGATGATGGAGCTAGTCTCACAAATTTATTCCCCACAGTCCTGATAAAAGGTGTGTCCTCTGGACATTCCAGGGGTGTGTGAGCAGGTCTTCCATGATAAATCCACTCTAACATTCCAGTCTCTCTAAGCCTTTGGATCCCCTCCTCTACATTATACCAGGGCAGTTCTGGTATTTGAACCTCAGGTAATGTCAGCCACCTTTTGATCCATGTTTCAGCCAACCACCCTAACAAACTGTTAATGCCCTTTCTAACCCCTCGAGCTACAACACTGAATGCAGAATCTCTGCTTAGTGGGCCCATATCAATAAATTCAGCCTGAGCCAACTTTATATTCCTTCCACTATTATCCCATACCCTCAAAATCCATTCCCACACATATTCCCCTGATTTCTGTCAATATAAGTTGGAAAACTCATGCAGTTCTTTTGGAGTGTAGCATACTTCCTCATGGGTCACACTTTGTACCTCACCTTCCGGGGCCTGTTGGGACTTTAGTCTAGTTATAGGTCTTGAAGCAAAGACTGGTGGTGGGGGTGGGTCATGAAAAGAATTAGAAGTATCCCTCAAGCCATTTACATCAGGACATTCCATTGCAGTTTCATCTCATGAAACAGGATTAATCTCTCCAGACAGAGGGGTGAGAGCTGTTTCCTCAGGAGAGGTGATTACAGGTTTAGCAGGCACTGAAGGGTTAATCTCTTCAGGTGGAGGTGGGATGGCAGGCTCCTCAGGGCAGACTGGAGGTCAGGAAGCTGTTTCCTCAAAGCAGGCTGGAGGTTGTGTAGCTGTCTCCTCAGGGCAGACTGGAGGTAGGAGGACTGTTTCCTCAGGGCAGATCATTACAGGTATATCTAGCAAGACTCAGCAGAATCCAGGGTTCCCGTGTCCTCACTGTCATTATTATCAATCCATATGTCCCCATCCCAAGTTTCAGGATCCCATTCTCTTCCAATCAAAGCCTTTACTTTAACAGCAGATACCCTGCGAGGTTGAGATTTTAGTTTATGTTGTAAATCTGCTACTCACACGAGACTCTAGGTCTGGCTTTCAGAAATCTCAAGTCTGTGACCACAGGAAATAAGATTTTCTTTCAGGGCACACATACAAACCTTTACATCTGTCATATGGTGCTTAAATTTCGAATTTGAAGCCTTTAGCTCATCCCTTTCTTTTATAACTTTGTCCAGTGTATCTAGGAGCAACAAGCCAACATCTTTATACCTCTTAACTCCACAAAACTTGGTTAAGGTTTCAAAAACAGTCACCCAGAACCTTGCTTTGTACAAGAGTATGATTAGGAGAATCAAATGGTGATATTTTGCATATCTCCATTGCCAACTCACACCATGGACTGTCAGTGCCATCTTGATTATTGGAAATGGAAACATTAGTGCCTTTGAATCTAATCAGAGTAGAAAATCAATTTTAAAAGCCCATTTTAAGATTCTGTTTCTCAAGAACCACTCTTGGTACCAAGCTGTATTAGTTAGGGTTCTCTATGGAAACAGAACCAACAGGAGACACCTGTAAATAATGAAATTTTATAGATGTCTCACACAACTGTGGGGATGCACTTGTCCAAATTCTGTAGGGCAGAATGCATGAGTCAAATTCCATAGGGCAGGCAGTGAACTGGCAACTCTGAAGAAGGTGCTCAGGAAACACTTCGCTGGCTAGCTCAAGAAGTGAAGATCCTCTCTCTCCTCCCTTTAAAGTCTTCAACTGATTGGATCAAATCCAGCTGATTGAATTCTCTCATTGTCAAAGACACACCCTTTGATGAAGTAATCAGTCACAGGTGCAGTCAATTGATGGATGATATAATAAACCAGCCTTCTGGTTTATTAACCAGCCACAAATGTCCTTGCCGTAATGATTAGGCCAGTGCTTGCTTAACCAGACACCTGGACACCATCACCTGGTCAAGTTGACACATAAGCCTAACCATCACATTTGTATAAACCACAACACAAAAATCTATATTCAAATAGCATTTACATAATAGCAGATGTTTTAAAATACTGTACAATACAGTCATGCTTGGAACACTAATCTATACCATCTGGTCTCATCTACTGGTAGATGGCATACAAATCCTGCAGCTTGGAAATTCCTATCTGATGATCAGCAGAGATTTAATTCAGTCTTAAACTTCCTCCCTGCTGGCTGCTAAAGTTCTGTGGTTTGAGTGAACCATGATTCTATGGTGGCCACATGTGAAAGAAGAGTCCTATTGTATGTCTTGGGTTGCTGCTCTCTCTCACTGTTATCAGGTGGGGTTGAGGGATCAGAAATGCTAGAAGCATCTGCTTGGAGGGTAAAAGAAGGAAAAGGAGCATTTATTGAGCTCTTACTGTGTACCAGACCCTGTGGCAAACCCTAAACATGCATCATCTCATCAGATCCTACAAAAGTCCCATGAGCTGGGTTTGCATTATTGTCCTCATTTTACATGGAAACTGGGGAGTTGCAAGACCTACTCCCACTAACATCAGCTCCTGAATTCTCAGCAGGGAGCCTTTGTTTGGGTGCCCTTTGCTTAGGGTTGCTCACTCTAGTCTAGGGGCAGATGGAGGTAGGGGGCTCTATTCAGGTCTATGAGGGGCACGGGATAAAGGCTGGGCACTCACTGGCTTGAGTTATCTCAGTTCAGCAGCTCTATGTCCCTGGAGACCCAGGCTCAGAGCTGTTCCAGGGAGAAACACTTCCCTCACCCAAACGATCCTTGTTGGGGGCCCTGCTCCCACCCTCAAGGGTCTGTAGCCAAAGGGGGCAGTGAGGATAGTCTAGGTTCCATGAGTAGATGTGCAAGAAGTCTCCCCTTAAGCATAGGGCAGACCCAGGGTCACCTGAGGCTGCTCTGCTCAGCTGAGGGATACAAGGAGGCAGAGCTCTGGGCGTCTTCACCAGGACCTGGCTCCCCTGCTCCCCATCCCCCTTGCTCACTGCCCAGGGGTGACCCTGTCCTTTACTCCTCCCCTGGCTCACCTGGGGCCTTGTTCTTGCACTCACTGACTTGTCTTTCTTTTCCTTTTTGGGATGCCGCATGGCATCTGCCTAATCGGGATCTGATTATCCCCATTGTGTTTAAGGATTCCAGCACAGTAACATCTGACCTACAGAGAAGGGCGACTACAGAGCTCTTCAGGGATGATGGAGCTAGTCTCACAAATTTATTCCCCACAGTCCTGATAAAAGGTGCATCCTCTGGACATTCCAGGGGTGTGTGAGCAGGTCTTCCTTGATAAATCCACTCTAACATTCCAGTCTCTGTAAGCCTTTGGATCTCCTCCTCTACATTATACCAGGGCAGTTCTGGCATTTCAACCTCAGGTAATGTCAGCCACCTTTTGATCCATGTTTCAGCCAACCACCCAAACAAACTGTTAACACCCTTTCTAACCCCTCAAGCTACAACACTGAATGCAGAATCTCTGCTTAGTGGGCCCATATCAATAAATTCAGCTTGACCCAACCTTATATTCCTTCCACCATTAACCCATATCTTCAAAATCCATTCCCACACATATTCCCCTGATTTCTGTCTATATGAATTGCAAAACTCATGCAGTTCTTTTGGAGAATAGTGTACTTCCTCATGGGTCACACTTTGTAGCTCATCCTTTGAGGCCTATTGGGACTTTAATCTAGTTATAGGTCTTGAAAAAAAGAGTGGCGGGAGTGGGGTTGGATCACGAAAAGAATTTGAAGTATCCTTCAAGCCCATTGCCTCAGGGCATTCCATTGCCGTTTCATCTGGTGAAACAGGATTAATCTCTCTAAACAGAGGAGTGAGGGCTGCTTCAGGAGAGGTGATTACAGGATTTGTAGGCCCTGAGGGGTTAATCTCTTTAGGTGGAGGTGGGATGGCAGGCTCCTCAGGGCAGGCTGGAGATCGGGAAGCTGTCTCCTCAGGACAGACCACTGCAGGTATATCTAGCAAAGACAGCAGAATCCAGGGATCCAACGTCCTCACTGCCATAACTATCATCCCATATGTCCCCATCCCAAGTTTCAGGATCCCATTCTTTTCTAATCAATGTCTTTACTTTAACAGCAGACACCCTGCGAGGTTGAGATTTTAGTTTATGTTGTAAATCTGCTACTCACACAATGACACTCTGGGTCTGGTTTTCAGAGATCTCAAGTCTGCAACCACAGAAAATAAGATTTTCTTTCAGGGCACACATAGAAACCTTTACAACTGTTATATGGAATTTAAGTTTCAAATTTGAAGCCTTTAGATCATCCCTTTCTCTTATAACTTTATCCAGCTTATTTAAGAACAACCAGCTAACATCATTATACCACTTAACTCCTCAAAACTCTGTTAAGGTGTCAAACACACTGTCACCCAGAGCCTTACCTTGTACAAGAGTATGATTAGGGGAATCAAATGGTGATATTTTGCATATCTCCATTGCCAACTCATGCCATGGACTGTCAGTGCCATCTTGATTATTGGAAATGGAGTCATTAGTGCCTTTGAATCTAATCAGAGTAGAAAACCAACTGTAAAAGCCCATTTTAAGAGTCTGTTTCTCAAGAACCACTCCCAGTACCAAGCTGTATTAGTTAGGGTTCTCTAGGGGAACAGAAACAACAGGAGATATTGGTAAATATGAGATTTTATAAAAATGTCTCACACAACTGTGGGGATACATGAGTCCAACTTCCATAGGGCAGGCAGTGAGCCGGCAACTCCATTGAAGGTCCGTGATGGACTCCCCAGGAGAGGCCGGCTGGCTGAAGAGGAAAAGGAAGTTCTCTGTCTTCTCCCTTAAAGGTCTTCAACTGATTGGGTTAAATACAACGGATTGAATTCTCTCATTGCAGAAGGCACGCCCTTCATTAATGTAATCAGCCATGGGTGCAATCAATTGACTGATCATTTAATAAAAGCTTTCTCATTTATTAACCAGCCACAAATGTCCTTGCAGTAACAGGCCAGTGCTTGCTTTACCAGACACCTGGCACCATCACCTGGCCAAGTGAACCTAACCATCACAGAGTCCCTGGGCCTTGGTGTACAGCCTTCATCCCAAGTGCTTCTCCAGGCCACACTGCCAGTGAGCTGAAGGCAGCTAAAGGGCGGGAAGTAGAGGCATGGGGACAGTGGCTGGCAGGGAGCCCTCTTGCTCTGCTGGGCAGCTAATCACCCACTGACCATGGGGTCTGACCCAAGGATAGGACTTCTCCCTTTTGTTTAGATGAATTACCCTGTGGAGTGGCCTCTCTGCAGCCTCAATTCCCAAGTCTAACATTCATCTTCCCCAGTGCTCCCCAGGACCTGAAATGGTTTGGTCAGGATCAGGATCCAAAGTGGCTCAGAGTCGACCTCCCAACTCCTCGATAGGAAGTGAAGGGAGGCCTAATGGAAAGAAAGTCAATTTCCCATCAATATGACCTAGTATCCTAAAAGGATGTAATTTTTCAAGTGTAGAATAGAAATACTAAAAAATGTTATAGATCCATATGATTGCAGTACTTGGCTACAAGGAATTGCAGTGCCTTTACTGGCCATAGTAGTTTAATTCAAGAGTGACCACTACCCTCTGGGATGATGAGTGTGGATTGGTAAGGTCCAGGGGCTCTGACCAACCTGCAGTGTGGATGTTCCTTTCCAATACTGGGGGCCTCAACTTGTGCACAGCAAAGCCTTCTCCTGGCACAGCCAACGGCTAGAGACTGAGGCCTATGGCTCCAACAGGACGGCCCTGACAGATGCTCGTGCTCAGGGTCTCCACAGGGTGAGCAGTGAGGGCCCCTGCAAAGAACTCCTTACTCCAGAGCCCTCATGCATTACCCATCACATTCCAAGCTCTAACTATGAACCTCATGTGCATCAACCCACCAAGCAGCCCCAGAAATAAGCAAGATGCTCCAGAGGGAAGAAACAAAATGGAGGGAATGATAAATGGTGCCATGAGCTCCTGGGCCTGAACCACATCCTGATGCCTAGAGTTTCTAAACATCATACTTTATGTCCTTCATCGCTTTTCCCATATTCTCCCTCAACTCAATGACTTGATTTTTTAATTGTTTTAGCATGTTTGTTTGAACATCTTTAATTAGTTGTTTCAAATCCTATATCTCATTTGAAGTGTTAGTTTGTCCCTTTGACTGGGCCATGTCTTCGTTTTCTCTAGTGTGACTCGTAATTTTTTATTGGTGTCTAGGCATCTGGTTTCCTTGATTAGTTTATTCTAGAGGTCGTTTTCACTCTTTTACTTAGGGTTTTCTTTTGGGTTGGCTTTGTTCTCTATCTGTTCTTTGGTCTTCAGTTCAACTTATTCTACACCTCTAGCATAGCTTCTGTTTAACTGATCAGAATTTTTCAGCTCTTGTTATTCCCATTCTTGCCTTGCCTACGTCTCTTTTGGTGGCCAGTTGTCAGATTAGCTCGCCCCCCAGTCTTCCCACAAAATTAGACACCCACAGCACCTGCCTCTTGGGGGAGGTGGGTGGGCACTTGGCACCACAGCAAGGTCTCTGTGTGGGGTTAAAGAAGTCTGCTGGCTTCCAGTGGTACTCTGTTTTTCACTGGCCAGCAAATCCTGGGTTTGTTTTAGGGCACTGCTTTAATCATTGGGTCATCCATATTTCTCAGCCAAAACAGGGCCAGGTTCCAGTGCAGGGGGTGTAGATGAGCTCCAGTGGACCTGCGATAGGGTCTAGAGAGATTCCCAGAAGCCCTGCAATTCCCTTGCGCTTTCCAGTCTGCCCAGCAGATGGCACTGTTCAGTGACTTACTCATCCTCAGAAAGTGTTTAGCTTCTGGATCCAAGGCTGCATCAGACCAGGCAGGGCTGAATTACCTCTTGGAGCCCCTGTTGTGTCTGACCAGGTGGGGATGAATTACCTCCTAGAGCCCCCATCTGACTGGGTGGGGCTGAAGCTGTGCAGTTCTCATGCCTTCACTTTGCTGGGCAAAATCTGACTCAGTGTGTAGCTGTGTCCCCCACTTTCCTTGTAAGAGAAGACTCCCCAAGCTGCTACAGTTTTTAGCTGTTCCCCAGGCAATGATCCGACCGCCCGCTGATGTTTCCCTAAGGGGTGGGGGAAGGGCTTTCAGACCCAGGGCTGGAAACACAGTGTCTGTCCACATGTTCTCAGACTCTTCATCCCTCACTGACCAGGGCCTTGAAATGCCCTCCCTATCCTCCTGGTCTCCAAATGGTGGGGATCTGTCTCACTGCTGTGAGAGATTTTATTATCTATGCCCCTGGTGGGAGGTGGGAGGGGTCCTGGCTACTGTTTCTGTGCTCTTCCTGCGCTTCATGAGACTGAGTGAAGGGGAGGGGAGAGGACTAGCCAGTCTGGAATGGAGTTTTCCTACCCGATATTTTTCTTTTTCTTCAATTCAGCATTTGCAGGGTCCTTATCCAGTCTATACCCTCCTCCAGAGTTCTGAACAAGTCAAGGTTATCCCCCTATTTTGCTGAATATATGGGGAGAAGTTTTCAGTAGCTGTTTACATCTCCATGTTGATGATGTCACTCCTAAACATCATAGATACTTGGTGGCTTTTTATTCAAACGGTAACTGGAGGTTTAAACTGGGAAAACAGATTCCCATGTGTTCCGGTTTGCTAATGCTGCCAGAATGCAGAATACCAGAAATGGATTGGCTTTTAAAAAAGGGGGTTTATTGGTTACAAAGTTAGTCTTAAGGCCATTAAATGTCCAAGATAAGGCATCAACAATAGGGATCCTTCACTGAAGGATGGCCAATGGTGTCCAAAAACCTGTTAGCTGGGAAGGCACATAGCTGTCATCTGCTTGCTCCCAGATTGCATTTCAAAATGACATTCTCCAAAAGGTCAGTGTCAGCTTCCATCATTATCTTCAAAATGTGTCTGCCTCAGCTGCAGCAGCTCCTTTTGTCTGAGCTCTTATATAGGGCCGCAGTTAACTAATTAAGGCCCACTCTGAATGGGTGGGGCCACACCTCCGCGGAAATTTTCTAATCAGAATTATCACCTACATTTGGGTGGGTCACATCTCTGTGAAAACAACTTAATCCAATGATTCCAACTCAATCAACACTAATATGTCTGCCCCCACAAGATTGCATCAAAGAATATGGCTTTTCCTGGGGGACATAATATATACAAACCAGTACATCATAGAATAGAGGACACCAGATGGTTTACATGGAGGTTCCCTTTATTTCTGACTGATTCTTCAAACCATCCATGCATGCAGGGGTAACTCTCAGATGTACCTCCCAAGCACAAATCCCCCTCTCGAGATTCAGATTTGTTTTTCTGATTCTACAGGACACATCTTCATCCCTTCAATCCCACTGCCCTGCTGGACCATCTTGCCTTTGCCCATCCACACTGAGCAACTGCCTTAAACTGTGGCCTCTTCATTGCTTCAAGATGCAACTGATGTCCTAGGTTTCACTTTCCCAGTGCCCGGAGGAAAGTCTCTGTATGCGCTCATCCACTAGGCACGCGTGTAGCAGGGGCACTGGATGGGTTCCGGGACATAGAATGCCCTGTTGCCGCACTGAGGGCAGAGGTGGTCACTGAGCCAGATCGTGCGGCTCTGCCCCAGCTCCCGCAGCATCGCCTTCAGCCTGGCGTGGAGCTCAGCAAGTCTTCCCAGGTGGAGAGCACCGTGGAGTTCCTGGTAGCTCTCCAGAGGGGCAGGGTATAATCCGAGGTGTAACCGTCCCAGCCTAGCGGTGTGCCGCAGCAGGTTCTCCAGGGCAGGCATCGAGATGGAGTTTCCACAGAAGCTGAAGGTCTTGAGTCGGGAGCAGCGGCCCAGGGCAGGCAGGATGACGCTAAGCTGGGAGTCCGTGAGCCCGCACTCCTCTAAATCCAGGTTTTGCAGGGTGACTGAGACTTTCTCCAGCAGAACCTTGAGAGGCTCGGGGCTCATACTGAGCAGAATGACACCACTCAGATCCAGTCGCTTTAGGTGGCTGGTGTTTGGGCACAGTGACAGATGTGTCAAGTCGGATTCCTGAAGTGGGCAATGTGTTATCGAAAGGGTCTCCAGGGGGCTTCTCAGGCACCTGGGGAGAGACAGAGCAGTGAGTTCTGGGGAATGGTGGTGGGGAAGGACCCAGGCCTCCAGGTGGGAGATGACCCTTTTGCACAGGCCCAAGGTCATTTCACCCAAGTCCAAGGTCGTTCTGACCATCTGGTGATGGTCAACACCCAGCATGCCACTTAGTAAAAAGTACAAGCATTCAGGTCTGTCCAATTTTGGGGGAGCCCTTTCACCATCTCTTTGTTGTATGCCTGTGTCAAATTAATAAAATCCTGAAGGTTCCGTTTCCTCATCTGTCAAACAGAAACACTACAACCCCTCTTACTTATGGTGTGGATGAATCAAATAATGATGCAACGTGCTCCAGAGAGCCTGATGCAATATCTCAATCAAGGGTGGACATCAGGAATTTTAGTATTGGGGGAGACAGCCACCTCCCCTAAATGTTTTCAACTTAGGCTTCCTTCCAGCTGCTGCTTGGGCCCCAGCCCCCTGCGTCTCTGTGCCAGACGAGGGCTACTGGGAGATATGCATAAAGGGCTAGCCTGGGCCACATCCACTGGGGCTGCCAGCCTGCAGGGACTCACTCCCCTCATCTCAGCAAAGGCAAATCATTCTTCACTTCTAGTCCTTCACCTTCATCTCCAAAATCATGCATTTTCCATATCCTACCTTACCTGGAGCTCAAAGCAACCCTTTTACAAACAGACAGGAACTTTGAGGCAGCTTTGAAGGGAGAGGCTCACAAAGCTGGGGAGTATAAAACTTACTATTTTGGGGAACCCTCAAGTTCTGGAGGCTTGCCTTTCTTCAACACCCTCTTCACTTACCTATTTCCAGGCATCTTAACTTAGACATCACATCCCAAGGAAGAATTCCCAAACCCACCCTCACAAGACCTGAACCCCCATTACAGAGTTTCCTGGCATGATGTCTCTTCTCTCCATTCTCTATTCCCATTTATGCCTCTCCCTTTTTCTGGGTGATTGTTGGCTCTCACCCTTGGAGACAGAGCACTGACGAAGACAATGGGTCAGCATTACAGTGTCTCCTTCACTCTTGCATTGCCAGCAGCTGGCACACAGTGGCTGCCCCTTTAGCATTTACTCCAACAAAGAAAAGCTTGCTCAGGTCTGCAGAGAAACCTGGCCATCCACTCACCCGAGCACCTGGTCCAGGCGGCCTTTGAGAAAGAAGACAGAGTTCAAATAGAGCTCCTGGAGGTGGCACAGACTGAGAATCTGTGAGCTGAACTGGGCAACGTGACGCTCCTCCTCGGCAGGGGAACTGCGGGAAGGCACGCGGATGTGGGAGAGAAGGAGTCTGTGCAGATTGACCATCTGCCCCAGGTGAGGAGCAAAGCATCCCAGGACAGGCAGTTTCCAGGTGCAACTCACATCCACTTCCTGGATGCAGTGCAGCTGCACCATCTTCAGGAGCTTCTTGAGGTTTTGTATCGGCATTGCAAAAATCTTCAGCTTCCTGCAGCACAGGTGGAGGGAGCCTTTCCTCTGCCCCACCCACTCCATAAGGTTGGTGAGGAATTCATCCAGGGCGGCTTCCTTGAAGCAAAGATCTATGAGCACCTCCAGGGGGGCCCCGGGCTGCTTCGCCCCCATCCCTGAATGGTCCACTTTTCGCCTCTTTGGCACAGGCTGGGCTGCCCCCGGCTCTGACAGCGAGAGCACCCGGGCTCTGGGCCTGGCTCCAGACCATAAGGCCCAGAAGTCCTGATGCGCATCCTCCCGTAAATCCAGCATCCTCAGTTTCCATCTCCTAGCGGGGAAGGAGGTGATTGGGTAAGAGATTTTAAGATCAACTCTGAATAAGGCCATTAGCCCCAAAATCTCGGCAAGGAGCAGACTTCCCATCTGCACGTTTACCCATGTCCCAGCTGTTCCCCTCCCCACCTCGCTGCTCTCTGTCTGAGGTTTCTCCATCCCCCCTTCTCTTGGAATCCTTCCTGGTCCTTGTACCAGGAAGGGGAGGGGGTGTACGGATTCCATCAGTCACCTTTGCATCTTAATCAGCCCTTTGCTTTTGGAAGTGCCTTCCCGGAGTGAGCTGGGCAGTGGCTTGCAGGCCTCCCCTTGCTTCCTCACGACACCATCAGAGCCCCTGACCCACCCTTTGGGCGTCCCTCCATGCTCCCTGACCCCAGCCGCCTCTTGCTAACTCCCAGGGCCCTCCCAGGCTACTTGGCTCGCTCTTACCTGGGACGAACCTTCTGGGCGAGCAGGCCGTCGAGCCCATCGAGCGCAGCTTGTAAGGTCTCCCGGCGCGTCTCCTGTTTCTTCATCAGGGCCCCCAGCGGAAGGCACGGGAAGGGCCAGGCCCGCACCATGGCCGTCAGCGCCCGGCTGCGTCTCCCGGCAAAGGCCGCCATGAACAGTGGTGGGAAGAGCTCCGTGGGCAGCTCCTCCAGAGCGGCAACAGCCAAGGCCTCCTCCCGCAGCAGGCCCCGGCCCGCCAGCTCCAGGAGCCGGGGTGGGGACCGCTTGCTCATCCTGGTGAATCTGCTCTGAAAGGAATCCTGAGGAAACATCCAAGGAACACAGCATCCTTCTCAGGCTGAGCACAGGCAACCCCATCTCTCCCCAACCCTTCAGAGGAGCCAACTCAGGGCCAAAGTCACTGCTCTGGCAGTGGTGGGAGAGTCCTCAGTTTACCCCAGTTCCACTCTGCACTCAGTGACCAAAGTCACAGCTTTGCAACACCGGGTTGGCAAGACAACCGCCACCCGAAGCCATCTCCACCCACGGGTCCATCGAATTCTAGTCCTGTTGGGAAGTGGGCACCCCTGAGCCTGAAAGTTGACCCCTCACCCATTTTGGGGAAAAGTTTCTGATCATCACTCAAGGACCTAAAACAATGGGACAGAAAGCATCGTGCGGATTTCAGGGGAAGAAGCAGTTCACTTTCAGAACAAAGACTCCACTCTAAAACTATGCTAGGGAATGTTTTTTTAACATTAAAGAAGAAAAGCCTAAGTAGTAAAATCACAAAAAAAGAAAAGCCTAAGTAGTAAAATCACAAAACCATAAATTATTTGAACCACAGTCTCTGGACACAGACTCAACATGTAAAATGCCATGAAATAAAGTTTCAATTGGCTGGCTAGGTGTTTTTGATTTCAAAAAAAATTTGCTTGGTTAAGAACTCAACACTTTCAACAGCTATAAAAACGATATCAACCAAAGCACAAATCAAAATGTTTGGGATTAACACAAAACTGAATTTAGAGGCAAAATCAAGGTCTTAAATGAGTTTGTCCGTAAAGAAAAAGGAGAGACCCCCATCCCCACCCCACCCCCACCCCGTGCCACCATGTTGGGCCTGCCACCCTGAGAGGGGGGCTGAGGGTGAGTGAGGTCCTGACTTACCATATCTGGGCTGGTCAGGGGATGCAGTCCACACACGCCTCTCGGAGAACCACAGCAGAGACCCAGCACTCCAGCTTCTGGGTCTATCCATTGCACCCTCAGAAACTTTTATAGTCCCTTTCTGGACACACCTCCCCTTTTCAGCCCCCAGCTTCCAATCAAAACATGGAATTTGATTAGATTCCCACATCTCCATGCAGTTACTCCTAATTGGCTCTTTGGCCAGACTGATTGATTGAATCACACATCTACTCAGGGATTCATTCCTTGATTCAATCAACAAACATGGAATTTGTGACAGGAAGGTGTTTAATCTGTTCCTGACATCAGGCAGAAAAAAAAACCTGAACATGTACTTGTTGGAAGATTTGTGGCCACATCAAAATTATCAAAATATTCTAGAGTTAGAATGGCTTTATTAAATAAGTGTCAAATTGTCACTTATGCTCCATGTTATCTAACAAACAAATCCTGTGCCCATCTGGGGAGGAGTAGAGATACAATTTAGAGGGCCACAGCCTCTCCAAAGGAGGCTGGGTCAAGAGTACAGTTAGACATTGGCCAGGAGAAATGAGTGGGGGTGGGGCGGGGGCATTGGACGATCTTCATGAGACCTTGTGAATGACCCAAGACAATGTAAAATATATTGGGGGCTTTTGGGGGGTGGAATTGAAATATTTTTGTCTGGATGGAGTTTAGACATTAAAAGGGAAGTGTCTGGAGATAAGAAAATATAGACCCTTTAAACCTAACGCAATCACTGAGAGCAAAGAGGGAGATTTGATCTTCTTTCCTGTCCTGGAGGCAAAGAGTGTTTCCTCATGGAAAGATGGGGGTACCTCCAAATGTTGGTTTAAAGAGATCAAGTCTAGGAATTTGGGGGGTGGGGGCACACCTGGGAAGCCTGATGTCCTCGAGTCTGAAAGCCACTGAGATGGTAGCAGTGGACTCTGGGGGTCTTGGAGCCAGGGAGGAAAACAAACATGGGCCCAAAGCAATTATCCCTGTCATCATGGAAGCTGCTACCGGAAGATCCCAGGCTCCCTCTTCCCATAGTGGGACGTTTCTCAGGCCTGGTTAGGTCTTTAGCCTAACCTTAATCTCCATCTGCCCCTTTCAAAGTATATTTTGATAACTGATGTTTCCTCAGCCTTGGGTAACAATTGATGCAAATGCAGCATCAAAAACTCCTCCCTGTCCCTAAGCTTCTCTGACATGGAGATTCTGATCCAAGATGCCATTAGGCATATAAATAGAATTCAGTGTTTCTCCTTCCTTATTAAGCACAGTGCACAGCTATCAATACCTTTTCCCCCATGAAATTTGGAAACTCTGTTTGGTGTTTAAGGATCGGCCAAGTTTAGGGATGATTTCTACCCAGGAAAGTACCAACAGCCTTTGCATGAAATGGGAGCTCATCTGCAGGAATGTGCCCGCTTCTGCCCACTTGGGGGGCAGGGGGACAACATGACTCCAGGGCCTGGGCAAGACATGGACTCAGGGGACATCTCTGCCCGGTCCTGGTTGCCTGTTCTTGCAGTCCTCATTGGTTGCCCAGGTTGGAGCAGCTTTCTGAGCCCCCCAGGGGACATTCTGCCCCAGCTCCTTCTCCACCTACAGAATTCCAGATGGGTCTCCCTGGTGCTTGTTGGGATCTTCAGATTGTATCTGTGCTTGCAGTTCCCCTCTCCCAGTCCTCTGTCCGCATCCCTGCAATGCCAGCTAACCATGTGGACACAATGCTGGGAGATACCCTTGCACGGGGATCCTCAGAAAGCAAGGAGATTGCCCCCAAATCTACTGAGCCATTTTATAGGTGGCCATGACCAGCTCCAAGGCATAGCGTTTCCCAGCTGCATCTGTGGATCCCAAGAGGCCCCCAATATGCTAGAGGACGGCCCTTTCTGGGTCCCGAGGAAGTCCCTGACCCTTCTGATAGAGGGTCAGGCTGCTGAGCCAGCCCTGGAGACCACTCCCATCCCCACCCAGCCCATGTGCAGACAGGTTCCACCTGGGACCCAGGAAGTCTTTTTTTCTCTCTGGAATCAACTATCTTCTTATCCTGAAAAATGTTGCATCTGTGCCTTTTTAAAAGTCACAGGGTTTGCGGCTCTCTCTCAGACTGTGTCTTTTAAGGAACAGGGGCTTGTGTCTGCGACCACTGGGGGCACCGTGGGCCTGGTTTGGGGGCGGGGAGTGTCCCAAAGTTCTGGCTTTGTGGGCCCTGGCCTGTGTGACATTCCAGGGCTGCCCTTACCACACCCCAAGAGCACAAAGGCAGAGAGACTGAGGGTGGAGAGTGGTGAGCGTCCATTCCATGCAAAGATGAGAGAGAGGCTAAGAGGAAGGGAAGGACCCGGCCTGGGATTGGGGCCGGGGAAAGAGATGCTTTGGACATTTTGCAGTTTGACCTCCTCACCCATCCCTGCCTCACTGGAGGGTGAGAGTGGTGTTTTTTTTTCAGGAGGAATTGAGAGAAAATGGGGTCTGACACGGTCTCTGTCATCCAAGGGAACTCCAATCTCTCCCTCCCAGCTAGAAGGGTCTTGGGGGATGAGAGTTAAACCAGGGCACATTGGGTTGTCTGGGCCTTTCCAGCAGAGTAAAGAAGGGGAGCAGCGGCCCTCAGCGGTCCCAGGGGCACTGGCCTCACACTTGCCTGGAAAATCCTCTACCACCCGGTGCTGAGGCTGGCAGGGAGTCTCTGCGGACATGTCCTCAGATCAGTCTCGGGCACATCGACCCTCCCCTCAACACCCACCCCACCCCTTCATTCATTCAGACACCTTTACCGAGTGCCTTAGGGTATGCCGAGGGCTGCTCTGCTTGATGGGGATAAACTCCCAAAGATGATGGCATGGTGCTCCTCCCAGATCCCCTCATAGGCATGGGCCTCACATTCCAACAGGAAGACAAAGAAAAAAAAAACAAGGGAGCTGCAATGTAAGTTAAATACAGGTAGACCTCACTTTGCAGAGTCATGCAGGACCATAAAATGACTGTACAAGCTGAAACTGTGCACAGCAAACTTAATAACCAGTGGAGAAAATTGTGATAATTCCACGAGCTTTGAAATCTTTGGTCAAAACACTGAGCTCTCCCTTACTGTTAATCATAGACTTATAGGGAAAGGGAAAAATGGTACAACTAATATTTATTTAGTGCACTGTAATGTAAAACATTGAGAATTAGTGTTTTGTTAAAAACTTGTCAAGTAGTTTGAACAGTGATTGCTGCCTTCTCTTCTCGTCATATAACTTACAAAATGGAGTGAGCATCTTTTCTCTACCTTGGCAAATTATCACACTCCTTCCTAAGTTTGGATCAGCTTCCAATATATTATCTTTTGTCCTTTTGATGCTGTGAATCATCTCTGAGAGTTCTATTAATTGAACTTTTTTTGCCAACATCAATTCTTCTGGGGCGTCTTCATCCTTTTTGTTATAACCACGTCCTCAGTTATGCTTCTCTGGGAATCGGGAATGGGGAATGTGAGCTGCTGAAGATGAAAAATCCTGGCCTCAGAATCATGGTGATGGATTAAAGACAACTCTTCATATTTGGAAGAACTTAAAAGGTACCAAAGCATTTTGTTTTCTTTGTCTCATTAGTGCCTCTTCCAAGTTATGAAAAGCACTCAGCGAACTTAGGCTGATCTGTTTTTCTGGTGGGGGGTATTTGTTTTATTTTATGAATTTGTAACGCAATAACCTATATACAACATGACATTGCCCGTTTTAACCCCTTTTAAGTACACGTTTTGGTGGCATTCATTACATTCCCAACGTTGGGCCACCATCACCACCAGCCGTTCTTAGATTGATCTTTAATTTTCAGATGACGTCTCTGGGCTTGGAGAGGGTGAGCCACCTACACGGAGCCACGGCGCGGGTGGCGGAGAGGGAGCCGCTCAGGGTTGGGCCTCGAGAAGTCACCTAGAATGCAGACGCCCCTCTCTCTGGGTGGCCCCATGGACCATGTCAGGGATGAGGGGAGGCTCTGCCAGGTCCATGAGGGGTGGGGGTACAGATAGACAGTCACAGTGGGAGATCAGAAAAGGCCAGGTGCTCAGCACCTCTGTCTCCCTGGTGCACAAGGCTCATGGCAATTCCTGGAGAAGAAACGCTCACCGTCCCACCACCACCACACCACAAGCATGTAACCCAGGTAGCAGAGTTCCCTGACAGAGACTCACCTTCAAGGGCCTGGATCTAATAGGCTCAGGGTGCAGGCGTGCACGGAGTCCTCATCAACAGGACAGGATGGGAGAGAGGCCTGAGCCCAGCCCAGCACTGGCGCTGTAGGGACAGAGCACCAGGGTGACCCCGCCACTGTCTGGGCTCCGCTCCGGCTCTGCTCCCAGCTCTCTGCATAGAGCAGACACTAAGGGAGGGGCCTCCTGCTAGCCCAGAGTGGATCCTCTTTTCCTCCTCCCCAGGCTCCCCTGGGTTCATAACCTTGACCTCTCCCTCTCTGCATGTCCTCCCCACCCTCCAGTGTCATGGGCTCAGGCTTTCCTGATTCTCTGTCCCTCTGGGGTGGCAGGTGCCATCTCCTGTGCTGGAGGCCGCAGCGACACTGGACACCCACTAATAGCCGGGTGTCCTGGTACCTACAGCGCCTGCGCACTGCCCCAAACTAATGCACGGGGTTGTCCTCAGGCCGCAGGTCCTAGCTCCATTCTCAGGCTCCAGTCGGGGCACTCCCCGTGCACCTCTGGCCTGGAGCTGTAGGGTGAGCTGCAGGAGCTGTGCATTTCCAAGGAGTGCCTCTCACCCACTGTGGCCCAAGCCCACTGAGGTTTGGGAGCCAGAAGCACTTGGGAACAGGAGGGGTGGCCAGGAGGGAGGTCACCAGGACCCCTCCCCTCCTCTGAGGTCACTGAGGGTTTCCTCTCTCCCATGTACTCTAGGGACGTGAGGGCCCCCAGAGATCAGCCAGGGTCTTATGGGGAAAGGCAGGGTGCAGGGCCTTCCAGGGCTAAGGTTCATTGTAACCCTCTTCTACTGAGTGTTTTATACGTAAGAATCCGAATGCCTTGATTTAAGCAAGACATTAAAGAGATTTGCAAAAATTAAACAATGTTCCACTTCACTCTGGATTTTTTTTTTTTAATTTTGGCAAATATGACTCTTTTTATTGACTCATGCTATTTATATTTATATGGAATGGGTTTAGCATTACATATAACTTAATTAAATATTTTTAGCATTTTTCAGTGTTAATTAATACGGTAAATATTTGACAGATATAACCTAGGTAAACAAAAGCTCTTTGGGATCAGCAATGATTTGGAAACATTAAATTTATAGGGGTCCTGAGACCAAAAAGTTTGAGAAGCATTGATCTGGGAAAGAAGTTAATGAAAATAAAAGCAGTGGCTATTCCCCAGTGGTAAGAAGTTTAGTTGGGAATCTTCTCTCCTCGTAGCATAGTATTGGTACTTGTTCTAGTTTGCTAATGCTGCAGAATGCAAAACACCAGAGATGGATTGGCTTTTATAAAAAGGGGGTTTATTTGGCTACACAGTTACAGTCTTAAGGCCATAAAGTGTCCAAGGTAACACATCAGTAATCGGGTACCTTCACTGGAGGATGGCCAATGGCATCCAGAAAACCTCTGTTAGCTGGGAAGGCACATGGCTGGTGTCTGCTCCAAAGTTCTGGTTTCAAAATGGCTTTCTCCCAGGACGTTCCTCTCTAGCAAGCTTGCTCCTCTTCAGAACGTCACTCACAGCTGCACTGAGTTCCTTCTCTTTGAGTCAGCACGTTTATATGGCTCCACTGATCAAGGCCCACCCTGAATGGGTGGGGCCATGCCTCCATGGAAATATCCCATCAGTTATCATCTACAGTTGGGTGGGGCGCATCTCCATGCAAACAACCTAATCCAAATGTTCCAACTTTAATCCCCACTATGATGTCTGCCCCACAAGATTGCATCAAAGAATATGGCTTTTTCTGGGGGACATAATACATTCAAACTGGCACATTCCACCCCCTGGACCCCAGAAAAACATATTCTTTCCAAATACAAAATAGATTCATCCCACAATACCACAGAAACTTAAATCATTTCAATAACAATAGTTAAGTACAAGATCCCATCAAAATCAAATATAGGCGTGGTCAGTCCTAAGGCATACTTTTCCTTTAGCTTTGAATCTGTGGACTTAGAACAAGTTATATGCTTCCAATATACAAAGGAGGGACATTCATAGGATAAACATTCCCATTGCCATAAGGAGAAAGAATAAGGAAAACAGGGTTAACAGGACCAAAACAGTTCCTAAAACCCGCAGGACAAACTCCATTAGATTTCAAAGTCTGAGAGTCATTTACAGAACAACATTGCATCCTTGGGGCTTGAGAGAGCGGGAGTCTAACCCCTCCTAAGGGCCTTTGTGGCAGCCCTTTCTTCTCCAAACACTTGGGTGAGTGCTCCAACATATCCACACATTGGGGAGACCACCTTCTCGGCCCCACCCTCCTCAAACATCGGGGCAGCTCCCAGATTCCCTTCCATCTCTGGGGCACATGCTCAACCCCTACAGAACAGTGTGGTGGCAGCCAGGCTCTCCCCAATTCCCTGGGAATGTGCTCCACCCTCTTTGGGGCCTGGGGTGGCAAGACATTTCCTGAGCATCAAGGCGGAATGCCCGCCCTCGACCTCCAGGGCAAACTCACCCTTTCCATGCATGTGGGGCACTCCACTCTCCCAGCCCGAGACCTCTTGACTCCAGACCTCAACCTCCATGGTTCTGTCTTTGAAGAAATTTTTCCTTCAGTTTGTTCCTTGTCTGTCTTCTCCAGTCCAGACCGGCAATGGCTCTGTCTGTAAAGATCTCGCAAAAATTCTGTTGGCTTTGCATGAAGCACACAGGGGTCAAAGCCGTCAGACAATAGGACTTTCCACAAATCCTTTCTGGATAATTCCATCTCCGATCTTGGCTTGTACTGAAGTGGCGGCTGGATTCCATGTTTGGTTACATCCTCACGTTGGGCTGTAGCTTCTGGAATTCCACCCACTGGAAGCCCATAATTTTCCAAGCCATCAACTTCTGGTTTCTTTGAACCCAAGAGTTCAGTTCTAAGTTTTCTCTCTCTGCTCGCATTTTACTATAAGCTGCAAGGAGAAGCCAGGATATGTCCTCCACACATAGTCTGGAGATCTCCTCAGCTAAGTATTCCAGGTTGTTGCTTCCAGATTCTTCCTTCCATCTGACACCAGGACTCAATTTTGCCAAATTCTCTGCCACTTTAAAACAAGGATCACCTTTCTTCCAGTTCACAACAACACATTGATCACCTCTGTTCAAGGCCTCGTCAGAATTATCTTTAGAGTCCATATTTCCACAAACAGTCTCTTTAAAGCAGTTTAGGCCTTTTCTATCAAGCTCCTCACAATTCTTCCAGAATCTTCCCCTTATCCATGTAAAAAGCTGTTCCAACATGTTTGGTATTTGCAGACTCAGCAGCAAAAGCACCCCACTCTTGGTACCAAAATCTGTTCTAGTTTGCTAATGCTGCGGAATGCAAAACACCAGAGATGGATTGGCTTTTATAAAAGGGGGTTTATTTGATTACACAGTTACAGTCTTAAGGCCATAAAGTGTCCAAGGTAACACATCAGTAATCAGGTACCTTCACTGGAGGAAAACCTCTGTTAGCTGGGAAGGCATGTGGCTGGCATCTGCTCCAAAGTTCTGGTTTCAAAGTGGCTTTCTCCCAGGACGTTCCTCTCTAGCAACTTTGCTCCTCTTCAAAATGTCACTCACAGCTGCACTCTATTCCATCTCTTTAAGTCAGCTCATTTATATGGCTCCACTGATCAAGGCCCACCCTGAATGGGTAGGGCCACGCCTCCATGGAAATATCCCATCAGTTATCATCTACAGTTGGGTGGGGCGCATCTCCATGCAAACAACCTAATCCAAACATTCCAACTTAATCCCCACTATTATGTCTGCCCCACAAGATTGCATCAAAGAATATGGTTTTTTCTGGGAGACATAATACATTCAAACCGGCACAGTACTGAATCTCGTGCTGGCCGCCCAGACACACCTGGGAGGCCCACTGGGAAGGGCTCACACACAGCCACAGCCTCCACGCATACCAGTTTGTACTCTAGGTTTTTGCAGCTAAATCAATCCTAAGTGCAAATATTTTCTTTTTCTCTTCCATTGTAAAATGGTGTCCCTTCCACTTCTCTTGCCCATCTTATTTTTTGACGTGATTTCCCAGAATAATTTTTAACAGGAATCATGGTGTTCTAGTTTGCTAATGCTGCTGGAATGCAAAACACCAGAGATGGATTGGCTTTTATAAAAGGGGGTTTATTTGGTTATACAGTTAAGGCCATAAAGCATCCAAGGTAACACATCAGCAATCGGGTATCTTCACTGGAGGATGGCCAATGGTGTCCAGAAAACCTCTGTTAGCTGGGAAGGCACGTGGCTGGTGTCTGCTCCAAAGTTCTGGTTTCAAAATGGCTTTCTCCCAGGATGTTCCTCTCTAGGCTGTGGTTCCTCAAAAATGTCACTCTTAGTTGCACTTGGGTTATTTGTCCTCTCTTAGCTTCTCCAGAGCAAGTCTGCTTTCAATGGCTGTCTTCAAAATGTCTCTCATCTGCAACTCCTGCACTTTCTTCAAAGTGTCCCTCTTGGCTGTAGCTCCTCTTCAAAATATCACTCTCAGCTGCACTGAGTTCCTTCTGTTTGTCAGCCCATTTGTAGGGCTCCAGTAATTTAATTCAGCCCCAGCCTGAATGGGCAGGCCAACACCTCCATGGAAATTCTCCAATCAGAGTCATCACCCACAGTTGGGTGGGGCGCATCTCTATGGAAACACTCAAAGAATTACAATCTAATTATCACTGATAGGTCTGCCCACACAAGATTACATCAAAGATAATGGTGTTTGGGGGACATAATACATTCAAACTGGCACACATGGTATCAGCAAAGAGTGTAGAGAAATGCAGGAAGCAGGTAACCCTGAAGTGTGTTTCGTGTAGGATAGACCGGACCGAGCAGAGAACCTTGGGGGAGGGGATGGGGGAGGTGTCTTTCCTGGGTGGGGGTCTCCATGGTGGAACCCAGAAGACGCAGTTCCATCCTGTAGCCCCAAGCCCAGGTCTGCACACTTGTCTTGATGACGTCTGAGCTGGTTATCTACACTGCCACTTGATTATTGTGTTTTCTGCTTTCCAGACACTGTTTGAAACAAATAAGTTCAGAGAGCTTGAAAAGTAAAGGATGGCCTCTTAGCTTTCTGACTAGAAAGCACAAGCTCTTCCCACCGTTGACCAGGGACCACAGTTCTTCAGAGCTTAGAAAAGTGGCCGTGTGGGGTGGCAGTGATGCCGACAGATTGCCCTCAGCACTCTCACCCCCAAACTGCCCCCATTCCCAGTAGAGTCAGGTGGATTTGCATTTTCCCCTTCGCTGAACCATCCAACACCCCACTTAGTATTTTGGTGCCCATCTCCTTCTAGGTGAGCTCAGAGTCCAGGTTCTCAGGACGGTTGGTGATAACTGACCCAGAGGACAAGCCACGTGTCTTCCCTGAGCAGACAGGGCCTCCGGTCTGGTGAGAGACGCCAAGAAGGAGCCACTGGCCCATCCCAATACCACCTGCTCCCTGGTCTTTAGCTCCATTTTCATAACCCCAGAAGCAGATGACATCCCAGCCAGGAGCCAAGTCGATTGTCTTCTCTCCAGAATGAACACCCCAGCCAGCGGGGACACAGTGGGCCGAGAATTGGCTGCTGGGCTGCGTCACCAGGAACTAGGGGACAGTACAAGGAGGTGAGGATGGAGAAGGGGATGTGACAGCCAGAGGAAGGGGTTTGCTAAGCGAAAATTGGAAGTTTGAGAGTCGGGTTGAAAACATGGCCTGATGCATGTTTTCTCCTTCCCAGTGGTTGCTGTGGGGACAGTATTCCACGGGGGAGCCAATGATGAAGCAGGAGACCAACAGGGAGACCCTTGTGGTGCTCCTGGTGGGAGATCCTGGCCTGCTCTGGGGAGGCCGAGGACAGCTTTGGGGATGGAACCAGCAGGACTTGCTTTTGGAGTGGATGTGAGGTGTGAGGTGTGAGGTGTGAGGGTAAGTGAAGGTTGTTATGGGTAATCAATTGTGTCCCCAAAAAGGTGTGTTGAAATCCTAACCCCTGAGGCCTGTCGATGTGACCTTATTTGTCATTAGATCTTGCAGATGTAACCAATTTAAGATGAGCTCATACGGGATTAGGGTGAGCCGTGTTAGGTTTGAGATGTCCCTATTGTTGAGTGAAAAAAGCAATTAAGTGCAGAACGCACATTCAATATAATCCCATTCATATAAAATCATACATACATGTAATGTTTATATATTTCTTCTACTCATTCAATAACAATTTGCAGATGCCTCCTGTGGACTTTATATGCTCTGGGGGTGATGGGCAAGTTTCAAAGCAAAGGCCCCCGACCACAAGGCCAGCCTCAGGTTTGGAAGATCAAAGGAGGGAAGTTTCTCTCCTGACTTCATCAGGTTTGGTTTGGGTCCAGCCAGAGGACATGCAGAGGTGTCCTCTTGCACCAGAGACTACAGAGCAGCAACCCAACAGCCAAATGCATCCCATGGGTATGTTTTGGGGCAGTGTTTAAATAAATAAAATTCATAGCCATAATCTAAAAAATTAGATTTTATGTCAAAATCTACTCTCCATCTTCACTAGGGGAAAAAAAAAAAAATTTAGCAGCACTGAGCCCATATTCCCCCAAAGGCCATCACGCAGCGTGAGCTGGGAAACCACTGTCCCTGCAGTGGGGCCCTCCAGTTCTCCCTGGCCCCACCCAGGCCCCGTCCCCATTCCTGCCCGGCCCTGGAAGAGTTGGGTTTGTGCCTTATGGAGAAAGAGACCCAGAGAACTCTGGTGCAAAGAAGCAAACCATTCTCCCAGCAGGGAAGCCTCTGGCAATGGGCAAGTGGCAGGAAGACTCCCAGAAACCCCATGCAGCCAAGCTCCTCCTGCACCTCCTCTGCCTCTGCCCCAGGGGCTGTGGGAGTTCTAATCCAGGAAGAAATGAAAACCAGCTTTAAAGCCAGATCCAAGGGGAACTAGGGTGCCTACTGTCCAGCCTTTCCACCCTCAATCCCCGCCCCTCGCCCCAAGGCCTCAGAGATGTCTCATTTCTCCGGGGCATTGAAAGACGTGCTCAGCAAGTTCATGTCTGGCCAGAATTGGAACTTCAAAACGAGTCCACAGAGCTTCGAGGCCAACAAGGGTTTGCCTTCAAATTCACGCGTAAATTCTCTAAGCACAGAATCGCTGGTGGTGTGGAGATCTGGCTTTGAGTTAATTTTCATCTCTGCTCTCCAGAGCAAAGGCAGATCAGAGAAGTCCTGAAGCTGAGACTGCGGCCTCCTGTGCATCTGATTCGAATTGGCCACCAGGGGTCAGGCTTGCCCCGGCCAATGGACCGAGCGCCAGGCCGCAGCCCGGGAATTTTCTGGTGCCTGTTTCCACCGGCAGAGGGTCGGCCAGCACAGGCACTGCTGTGGGCTTGGCTGTGTTCTTGGTTATCCTCGTCTTCCTTGAATGTCAAACAATGGCAAACACCATCTATTGAGGATGTATTACTTACCAAGATGTGAGCTCAGAATTTTTATCTGAGTTAGAGATGATCATTGTACCAACTGGGTATAGGTAGAGTTAGATCAGAGGGAAGTAACTTCTTCAAGGGCACACAGCCTGGAGTGGTGGAGCTGGAATTCCAGGCACGCCTGCTAGTCCACTGGACTTTTATGCTCCACCGTCCCAGCATTCGGGAATAAGCTGCTGATTGTAATGCTTTGTAGTCAATTCCTCAAGTCCTCAACTCCTGCTATGGTTGGAGGAGCCCTTGGAGGACATTGGGCCTGGGTATTCCTGCGTTATCTCACTTGAAGAAACTGTACAAATAAAATGAAAGTAGAGTAGCTCCCCCTGGTCCAGTGGTTCTCAAAGTGGGGTCCCCTGGACCTGCAGCAGCAGTGTCACCTAGGACTTGTCAGAAATGCTATTTCTCAGCCCTACCCCAGACCCAAGGAATCAGAAACTCAGGGGCGGGGCAGCTGCCTATGTTTTTAAACAGCCTCGCTGGCTTATTTCTACCCCCTCCCATCCCTACTCCCCTGAGCAATGGTAGAGAAATCCTTCCTCCAACCAGAGCTCTGTTGTGAGTTGTGCAGCTCAGTCTGTCGATCTGGTTATGATGTATTAGTTTGACTTTGGAACACTTAATAATCCCTCGCAGAGACTTCCAGTCCCTGTAGTGCTGAGCCCCTTTTTAAAGTGTGCAAAGAGGCTCAGGCCTTGCACAACCCTTCAACCACCCTAACCAGCTGGACAGGATGAGGTGTGTGGGGGATGTCTCAGTTCACCAGGCTGCTGTGACAAATACCTCACAGTGCGTCAGTTAAACAATGGGAATTTATTGACTCGTGGTTTTGAGGCTAGGAGAAAAACAAAACTGAGGCATCAGAAGGTGATGCTTTCTCTCTGAAGACGTGGTGCCCTGGGCTGGTGGCTGGCAAAGCCTTAGGTTCCCTGGCTTTCCCCATAGCAGAGCGAGGCGTGTAGCAATGTCCTCTCTTTCTCTTCTGGGCACCCACTGACTTTCCATTGCTGACTCCCTTCCCTCACCCCCACCACGGCCTTCTCTATGTCTGATTTTCTTCTGCTTATAAAGGACTCCAGTAATTGGGATTAAGGACCCCCTCATGCATTTGGGCTGCACCTTAACTAAAAGAACATCTTCAAGTGGTTCCATTTATATTAGGCTCACACCCACAGGAACCCAACTAAGATTAAGAACATGTCTAACGTGGGGAACACAATTCAATCCACCATGGGGGTTAGTGACTGAGAACGTGTTGAGTGCAGAGAACTCCCACCTTGCTGAATAATGATCCTCTAAAGATGCCACATCCTAATCTGTGGACCTGTGAGCATCTTACCTTACCTTCAAAAGGAACTTGCAAGTAAGATTAAGTTAAGGTCCTTGAAAAGGAGGATGAGCTATGATTTTCTAGATGGGCCCAATGTCATCACAAGGGTCTTTTAAGAGAGAGGCAGTGAGGAGAGAAGATGCTACACTGCTGGTTTTGAAGATGGAGGAAGAGGCCGCAAGCCGAGGAATGCAGGCAGCCTATAGAAGCTGGACAGGCAAGGAAATAGATTCTCCCCCAGAGCTTCCAGAAGGAATGCAGCCCTGCAGACCCACTTTAGACTTCCAATCCCCAGAATTATGAGAATAAATCTGTGTTGCTTTAAGTCACTAGGTTTGTATAATTTTTTACAGCAGCAATAGAAAACTAATACACCATCTTTCTGGGCCTCTAACAAACCTACCAAGATCCTTTCCAACTTAGAGTCTTTGCACATGCTATTCCTGAGCCCCAAGCCATTCTCTCCTCCCTCCCCACCTGTCCCTTCACCTGGATAATCCTGCTCAGTTTTCTGGCCTCAGCCTGAAGCCCCTTCCTCAGGGAAGCCTTCCCTGAGCCTTCCCTGACCAGTCCAGGTTTTCACACCCCCACTGTAGCTTTCATAGCGCCTTCCACTTTAGCACACCCCCAGTGATCTCCCTCATGACCCAGTGGCCCCCAAGGTCTCGAGTTCCCTAAATCTGTCCCCCATCCTCTCTCCATCTTGTAGGTATTTATTTAATGTCTCTCCTCGTGGCTAGACTGGAGGCTCTGTGAGGTCAGGGCCTGGCTCAAGCGTGGTGCTCAATGAATGGTTGTTGAATGAATGGATAAGTGGATGGAGACTGTATGAGGATGGGCTGCTTTGCTCCACCCCACAGCAGTCACCTGGAGCTCTTCTCCAGGTGCAGCTTTCCTCCATTCTCCTCATTCCTCCTCCAACCACTTATTCATTCATTCAACAAACATTTATTGAGCACCTGGTACATGCCAGGCCCTGACTTCATGGAACTTTCAGTCAAGTTGGGAAGAAAGCATCATTAAACAGACATTTGGAAAAATACTTGACAAAACCAGAGTAGGTGCTAAAGTTACTCCGGACCTTGGAAAAGGATGGCACAAATCCAGGCTTCTCAAACTTTGAATCAGATTTTATGTCCATGGTATAAGTCACCACCTGGAGAGTATCTGTGCCACAAGCCAAGCAAATGGCTGACCCAGACATGCCCAGCTGGCCCCAAGTGTTTCTGCTGACACTTCCTTGAAGAGGCAGCTTTGCACAATGGCTAAATGTGCAAACTCTGTAGCCAGACTACTGGGGTTCAAATCCCAGCTCTCGGACTTATTCGCTGCACAACCTTGGGCCAGTAGGTTAATCTCTCTTTGCCCATTTCCTCATGGGTAAAACAGAAATGATAATAAAAATCTCTAACTTGGAGACTCCCCACAAAGCATTGGGTAACAATTCTATGAGCTAATCCATGGTAGGCACAGATCCTGGGGCTTAGTACATGCTCAACCTGCAACACATGGCATCTCTTATTGGTTTTTATCTGCCTTTGATGGTCATTCGCTAGGATGTGGTAGCAGGTACCAAAGTGTAAGGTCATGGAATTGATCTATCCATTAACTTAATTTTTCTGCAAAGGAAGGACAGTGCCAAGTTCTTCTGTCAAGGGATCAAAAGGCTCTCCCACTCCCCAAACTCATAAAAAGATTCAAGAGTTCAGAGGTAGAGAAAAAGAGGTGCTAAGTCTCTTCCCCTTTTGTTGGCCCACGGCTCCCATGTGTGACTTCTCCCTGCCTAGGATACCAGAGGCAAGCTTGGCTCTTCGTCGCCAGCTCCTCCCGCACTGCCCTCGAGAGAGCCACATTGGACTCTTCCTTGAATTTCCAGGATGGGTCTCGGTGGTCAGTGAGCTTCCTGCCTTTACCAGGCACTCCTCGGGAGGACACATCAACTTGGGAGAACTTGAGGGATCCCTGTTACTTCTCAGGGCCTTGGTTTCCCCTCCTGTGAAATAAGGGGTTGGAACTTGAGGGTCCTTCCAGTTTTTCTGACATTCTAAGTCTGTCTTCTGCACACACATGATGCTCCAATAGTGTCAAAGAGATTTAATTATGGGATGGAAAAAAAAAAAGGAATCTGTTGTTTGGAAGAGGAGATGGGCTCTCGGATATGCTGGATTAAATACTCTGGATATATCAGCAGCCACTTGCTGTCTACCATCTGATGATGCTCTGGGTCTGCCAGTTGGTTCTGCCTGAGCTGCCCGTGGGGGTGGTGGTCCTCAGAAGTGTGGGGCAGGGTGCAGGCGGCAGGGAGGGACCGGGATGGCATGCTCCCGCCGGGACAGAGCAGACACCGGTGGTCTGGGATAAGATGACCTGTAAGTGCTTTCCCTGGGGCCAGCCTGGGGTCCACACCATCTCTGCTTCAGCTGCTCGTAGAGTCCATAGTTTGTAGGGGGAGCTGCAAGAGAAACCAGGGTCCAGGTGAACAGGGTTTCAAGAAGGGATCCTGACCTGCTTGGCGAGAGGATGGGTGAGCAGGGGCCCAGGTGGCTTTCCCCGGCTGCCATGTCAGGCCCGAGGCTGGCAGTGCACCAATGGGAAGAGAGAAGCTCGCTGGAGGGTTTTGGCTTGGCCAATCCCCTGAGAACGTCAGGGTGGGGCCTGCTCCCTGTCTACCTGGAAAGGAGGAGGACACTGTTACAGGAGCCTTTGGAAAGTCTGCCCCATGACGCGGCCTGAGGATGCACCCCACTGGTTCCTGGGTAGTTGTCCCACCCCAGTCGGGAAGGGAGTGGTGTGGAAACCCAAGCAAATGTAATGCAGAACAGCAACCAGCTCAAAGTGAACTGAGTTTGAGTGGGACTGCAAGGAGATGGCGTCACTCTATGTCTTTGGTAGGGTCGGGGGAGCTTAAAATATAAACCAGATCAAGGCATTCTCTTATGCAAATCCCTCCAGTCCTGGGATTACATATGGGATGAAATCCACACTTATTACAGTTCATGAGCTCCTCTGTGGTCCTTTTACAATCCTGCTTTAGAGCTTTTTCTCTGACTGTTCTCTCTCCTGGAATGCTCTCCCCCCAGATCTTTACATGGCTCCCTCCTTCTCATCTTTCAGGTCTCAGGCCAACTACGCTCTCAAGAAAGGCCTGCCCTCATCCTTCCACCCAAAAGAGGTTCACAGACCCTCACTCACTTTCTATCCATGGCCCATTTTTCTTTTCTTCATGGAACATATTCCTACCCAAAAGGATCTGTTGATTCAATCTCAAGTTATCATATTCACTAACAGTTTCTTATCTGTCTCCCACACTAAAACGTCAAACTTCTGAGGGAAGAAATCCCCCAGAGGTCTTCTCTGCTGTATCCCTAGGTCCTCTAACCTGGGAAATATTTATCCAATGACTGATGGGCTCTGGAGGGGACAGTGATGTTGCCGTCTGACACCTGTGCTCCAGGTGACTGTCCACAGGTGAGGTGGTCCTTACCCAGCCAAGATTATCCCTGCTGGCAGGGGAAGAGTGCAGCCCGGAGGGGAAAGAAGGTTCATTCCCTGTATCACCTCTTTCCCCCGTGGGGTCTTTCTCCACAAGTCTGGCCCATGTCAGGTGAACCTGGCAGTCGATTGGGGCCCTGACAGCCCAACACAGTGGGAAACCCTGGATTACGGAGGTACCGAGGAGGGGGAAGTCTGTTTTCTCTGGTAGCCACAGCAGCTTCTGTCCATTCCAGGTGCGGCGTGGGGGCAGGCCAGGGTTGTAATTGTGCCGGTTGTAGTTGTCGTCATACAAGCTGATAAGGTAGCGATTCGAGGGCTCCTGGTGGTGGGTGATGAGGTGCTTGTACGGGAGCCCCTGGAAGGACAGACACATCATGTGCATTATCGACTAGAGCAAGGCAATCCATCTGCAGTGGAAAGAGGCAGAAGCTGGGGCTACCAAAGGGGAGACACACCTGTTTGTCCCACCCTAACACATCCCCACCACCAAACACACATCCCAGCATTGCTGCAGTCGATTCTTTGTACAAGGGGGCCCCCAGCCTCTGCCAAGTGAATTCATCCCTAGAATGAGCTACAGTGACACATAAAATTACAGAGGACACCCAGCTGAATGGGAAGAGAGTCAAGGCAACCACATCGAATGCTCTCATGGTCTGAAATTACCCCCCTTCAATTTGTCTCAAATCCCATTCCACCCAAGTACATCTTCCCAAGGGAGATAAAAGAGGTTGAACAGCAAGCCTGACGTTGGCACCTTATATTTCAATCAGTTACTGTGGGAAGAACCAGAGGACATGCCATAAATTGCCTTCTCCTACGAAGGATTTACGGCCCCTCAGCTGGAAACTAGGGGGGTGATTTCTTTGGGGGGGTTATTTTCAAAGCCGAGTTCTCCCTTACTCTGGGTGTTGGAGTCCCTCAGAGATTTTCTTGGCAGTGGAAGGGAAGGCTGGGGGCTGGGCTGATTTACAGGGGAGGCTAATGCTGAGTTGCATGCCCAGCCTCTTGTCAGGAACAGACAGGGCGGTCTGTGTCTGCCGCGGGCTGGCAATGTCGGCTCACTCCAGTATGTCGAGTGGCTGTTCCATAAATAAGTCAGATCACAATGCCAGAGGGGGTGGGGTGGGCACAGGCAGTGAAGCAGAGATTCCCAAGAGCTACGTCTCCAGATGCCCCTTGGTATATCTCCAATGCCAGGGAAAGTGAGCTGGAGGGTTTCCCACCATGGAAGAGAAGTACTGAGGAGGTGCCACAGTGCAGCCCAGGGCCCAGCAGGGAAAGGAGAGGGGCCAAGAGGGACTTTCTAGTCCTTTCTCCTGGCTTTTGGGGCCATCCTGCCTTGGGGAAAGGATGGAAGGGGGTCCTCCCTGAGTGGTGATTCTATGACCCCATCCATCCACAGTCAAGTTGGGGAGCAGAGTGAAGTGGGGGGTGGGAAGGAAGCCCTCCCAGGAGGAGGAATGCAACGAGAGACAGAAGACATGAGCTGACAGAGCTGAGGCAGTTGCCCTGTGTCCAGGGCTCCCGGCACACAAACAGGCTATTTCAGCAAGTCCTTATGAACGAACAGTCTGTTGCTTGATTCAGTTTTTTGGTGGGCTTCCTCCTTCTAACCTGATGGTATGTGTGGCTACCTCTTTTAGCAGGGTTTGTATTAGATCCAGAGGTCTTCAGGAAAGGATACCTGACGTGTTGAGGACTAGGCTACGTGCCTCACATACAAGCTGTTGATGGTTAGGGACCGGGAGCCTCAGATCATGGGTTCTCATTTTTACTTGCTTATGTTAAAACGCATTCACATCTTCAGTGGTGGTGAAGGTCAGCAGCCCCAAGGCATCAATGTGGTCCAGGGATGCCAGAGCATTCCAAGGATGCCTGAGTGGTCCAGCGAAGCCAGAGAAGTCCAGGATGCCAGAGTGGTCCATGGATGCCACAGTGGTCCAGGGATGCCAGAGCAGTCCAGGGATGCCAGAGTGGTCCAGAGATGGCAGCACAATCCAGGGATGCCAGCACAGTCCAGGAAAGCCAGTGCAGCCCAGGGATGCCTGGCTCTGTTCATCTTGACATAGATCCCCAAATGCAGAAGACAAACTGTTGACTCAGGCAGATGGTGAAAAGGGAACTGAGGCTATTCCTTGCCTGATTTGCAGAGCACCCACTGCTTGCTTCCTTTACCAACAAGCCACACAGCTTGGTGAGTGGACAAGACATTCAGCAGCTCCGGCAGGTGCTTTTTTTTGTTTCTTTTTTTTTTTTTTTATTTCTCCATATAGTCACGTATTTATGTATTGAGCACCATCGCCACTCTCTATATAAGGACATCTCCATTTCCTCCATAAAGATGGAGGAGGAGTCAAAGAAGGCAGAGAGGCAAAAGAAAAAGAAAAGAGAAAGAGAGAAAAACAAACAAATAAAAAAATTGATAGCTAGAAAGCGTCAAAAGGAAAGTAGAATAAAGAGTCAGACAACATCACCAATGCCAGGAGTCCCATACCCTTCCCCTATCCCCCCCCGCCATGTGCATTTAGCTTTGGTATATTGTCTTTGTTACATTAAAGGAAGCATAATACAATGCTTCTATTAATTCTAGTCTCTAGTTTGCATTGATTATATCTTCACCCCAATCCCACCCTGTTTTTAACACCTTGCAATGTTGACATTCATTTGTTCTACCTCGTGTAAAAACATATTTGTACCTTTTATTACAATCATTGAGCAACCTAGGTTTCCCTGAGTTACATAGTCCCAGTTTTTATCATTCGTCTTTTGTTCTGGTGTCCCACATGATCCCAGCCTTCCTCTTTCAACCATATTCACAGTCATCTTTGTTGAATGTACTTACATTGATGTGCTACTATCTCCCAAAATTGTTTTCCAAACCTCTCACTCCTGTCTTTTCCTTTCTGTCTGCAGTGCTTCCTTTAGTGTTTCCTGTAGAGCAGGTATCTTGTTCACAAACTCTGTCATTGTCTGTTTGTCAGAGAATATTTTAAGCTTTCCCTCATATCTGAAGGATAGTTTTGCTGGATATAGAATTCTTGGTTGGTGGTTTTTCTCTTTCAGTATCTTAAATATATCACCCAACTTCCTTCTTGCCTCCATGGTTTCTATTGAGAAATCCACACATAGTCTTATCAAGCTTCCTTTGTATGTGATGGATCACTTTTCTCTTGCTGCTTTCAGGATTCTCTCTTAATTTTTGATGTTTGATAAGCTGATTATTAAGTGTCTTGGCATAGGCCTATTCAGATCTATTCTGTTTGGGGTACACTGTGCTTCTTGGATCCATAATTTTACATCTTTCATAAGTGTGCCAGTTTGAGTGTATTGTGTCCCCCAAATGCCATTATCTTTGTGGTCTTGTGTGGGGCAGAAGTTTTGGTGCTGGTTGGATTTGCTTGGAATGTGCCCCACCCAGCTGTGGGAGATGATTCTGATGAGATGTTCCCATGGAGGCGTGGCCCCGCCCATTTGGGGTGGGCCTTGATCAGTGGAGCTATATAAATGAGCTAACTTGGGGGGAGAAAAGAGAGTGCAGCTGGGAGTGATGTTTTGAAGAGAAGCAAGCTTGCTGGAGAGGAACGTCCTGGGAGAAAGCCGTTTTGAGGCCGGAGCTTTGGAGCAGATGCCAGCTGCCTTCCTAGCTAACAGAGGTTTTCCGGAGGCCATTGGCCATCCTCCGGTGAGGGTACCCGATTGCTGATGTGTTGCCTTGGACGCTTTGTGGCCTTAAGACTGTAACTGTGTAGCGAAATAAATCCCCGTTTTATAAAAGCCAATCCATCTCTGGTGTTTTGCATTCTGCAGCATTAGCAAACTAGGACAGATTTTGGTACCAGAGAAGTGGGGTGCTTTTGCTGCTGAGTTTGCAAATACCAAACATGTTGGAACGGCTTTTTAAATGGATAAGGGGGAATTTCTGGAAGAGTTGTGAGGAGCTTGATAGAAAAGGCCAAAACTGCTTTAAAGAGACTGTTTGTGGAAATATGGACTCTAAAGATACTTCTGATGAGGACTTGAACAGAAATGATGAATGTGTTGTAAACTGGAAGAAAGGCGATCCTTGTTTTAAAGTGGCAGAGAATTTGGCAAAATTGAGTCCTGGTGTCAGATGGAAGGACGAATCTGGAAGCAACAACTTGGAATACTTAGCTGAGGAGATCTCCAGACTACGTGTGGAGGACGTATCCTGGCTTCTCCTTGCAGCTTATAGTAAAATGCGAGCAGAGAGAGATAAACTTAGAACTGAACTCTTGGGTTCAAAGAAACCAGAAGTTGATGGCTTGGAAAATTACGGGCTTCCAGTGGGTAGAATCCCAGAAGCTACAGCCCAACCTGAGGACAAGCCAAGATTGGATAAGGAGTTAAGCAGAAAGGATTTGTGGAAACTCCTATTGTCTGATGGCTTTGACCCCTGCATGCTTCATGCAAAGCCAACAGAATTTTTGCGAGATCTTTATAGATGGAGCCATTGCCGGTCTGGACTGGAGGAGACAGACAAGGAAAAAATTAAAGGAAAAAATCTCTTCAAAGACAGAGCCATGGAGGTTGAGGTCTGGAGTCAAGAGGTTTAGGGCTGGGAGAGCGGAGCAGCCCACATGCATGGAAAGGGTGAGTTTGCCCTGGAGGTCGAGGGCGGGCTTTCCGCCTCGATGCTCTGGAAGAGTTTTGCCACCTCAGGTCCCAAAGAGGGTGGAGCACATTTCCAGGGAATTGGGGAGAGCCTGGCTGCCACCACACTGTTCTGAAGGGGTTGAGCGTGTGACCCGGAGATGGAAGGGAATCCGGGAGCTGCCCCGATGTTTGAGGAGGGTGGGGCCGAGAAGGTGGTCTCCCCAATGTGTGGAAATGTTGGAGCACTCACCTAAGTGTTTGGAGAGGAACGGGCTGCAGAAAAGGCCCTTGGGAAGGGTTAGGCTCCCACTCTCTCAAGCCCCAAGGATGCAACATTGTTCTGTAAATGACTCTCGGACTTGGAAATCTAATGGACTTTGTCCTGTGGATTTTAGGAACTGTTTTGCTCCTGTTAACCCTGTTTTCCTTACTGTTTCTCCTTATGGCAATGGAAATGTTTATCCTATGAATGTCTCTCCTTTATATATTGGAAGCACATAACTTGTTCTAGGTTCACAGATCCACAGCTAGAGGGGAATTATGCCTTAGAACTGACCAAGCCTAAACTGATTTTGATGGGATTTTGTACTTAACTTTTGTTATTGGAATGATTTAAGTTTTTGTGATATTGTGATGGAATGAATATATTTTGTATTTGGAAAGATAATGTCATTTTGGGGTTCAGGGGGTGGAATGTGCCGGTTTGAGTGTATTGTGTCCCCCAAATGCCATTATCTTTGTGGTCTTGTGTGGGGCAGAAGTTTTGGTGCTGGTTGGATTTGCTTGGAATGTGCCCCACCCAGCTGTGGGAGATGATTCTGATGAGATGTTCCCATGGAGGCGTGGCCCCGCCCATTTGGGGTGGGCCTTGATCAGTGGAGCTATATAAATGAGCTAACTTGGGGGGAGAAAAGAGAGTGCAGCTGGGAGTGATGTTTTGAAGAGAAGCAAGCTTGCTGGAGAGGAACGTCCTGGGAGAAAGCCGTTTTGAGGCCGGAGCTTTGGAGCAGATGCCAGCTGCCTTCCTAGCTAACAGAGGTTTTCCGGAGGCCATTGGCCATCCTCCGGTGAGGGTACCCGATTGCTGATGTGTTGCCTTGGACGCTTTGTGGCCTTAAGACTGTAACTGTGTAGCGAAATAAATCCCCGTTTTATAAAAGCCAATCCATCTCTGGTGTTTTGCATTCTGCAGCATTAGCAAACTAGGACAATAAGAGATGGGAAATTTTCATTGATTATTTCGTCTATTATTGCTTCTGCCCCTTTTCCCTTCTCTTCTCCTGTGACACCAATGACATGTAAATTACTGCTTTTCATTTTGTCTTTAAGTTCCCGGAGACATTGCTCATATTTTTCCATTCTTTTCTCTATCTGTTCTTTTGCATGTAGGCTTTCAGGTGCCTTGTTTTCCAGTTCCCGAGCATTTTCTTCTGCCTCTTGAGATCTGCTGTTGTATATTTCCAGTGTGTCTTTCATCTATTGTGTTGTGCCTTTCATTTCCATAGATTCTGCCAGTTGGTTTCTCAAGCTTTCAATTTCTACCTTATGTACATCCTGTGTTTTCATTATATGGTTCAGCTCTTTTGCCATATCTTCCCTAAACTTTTTGAATTGACTTATTATTAGTTGTTTCAATTCCTGTATGTCAGTTGAAGTGTAAGTTTGTTCCTTTGACTGGGCCATAACTTCATTTTTCTTACTGTAGGTTGTAGTTTTCTGTTGTCTAGGCACGGTTTTCTTGGTTACACCAATCAGGTTTTCCCAGACCAGAATGAGCTCAGGTCCTAGAAGGAAGAAATATTCAGTATCAAGTTTCCCTGAGGGTGTGTCTTAGAAAATTGGTACACCCTTTTCTGCCCAGCAGGTGGTGCCTGTTAGCCTGAAATTCTTGACTGTTGTAAGGAAGTGTGGCTGTTTTTCCCCAGGCTCTGGGGTCTAGTTCAGAATGGAAGGCAGGTAGTAGAGCTGGGCCCCACCCCTTTCCTCTTAGAGAAGATAGACCCCCTAGGTGGAGGTCATTAGCATTTCAATGGTCTCTCTCTGACTCTGCTATCTCCACCCTGGTCTTGGCCACAGCACTGGGAAATGAAAATGGCTGAGGCTTTCTCCACTGAGCCAAAAAAGAAACAGACAGTCCCCTTCAGAACTAATCCAAGGCAACTCTCCAGCTTTCCAAGGTCAGTCGTCACCCAAAGCCTCTGTCTGCTTGTTGGGGAGTCATACCTCGTAATGAGCAGTTCACACTCACTAATTGAAACCCCATTGGAACTCAGCTGAGCTATATTTGCTTGCTGGGAGAAAGCTTCTCTCTGGCACCACGAGGCTTTGCAGCTTGGGCTGTGGGGGGAGGGGTCCCCCAACTTGGATCCACAGTTTTCACTTAACAGATTTTATGCTGTGGTCTCGGGCATTCCTCCCAGTTCAGGTTGGTGTATGATGAGTGGATGGTCATGTTTGTGTCCCTGCAGTTATTCTGGATTATTTACTAGTTGTTTCTGTTTTTTTCATTTGTTCCAAGGGGACTACTAGCTTCCACTCCTCTCTATGCCACCATCTTGGATCCTCCTCTCTAGGTGCCTTTTATCTACAAATGGACTGAACAATCTCTTGGGTTCCTTCCAGCTCTAAACTGGTCTGGTCCTGATGGATGCTGGCCAGCTTATTCCAAGCCTTCCTGTCCCCACCTCTGAGTTTAGGCAGGACTAGGGTCAGAAGGGGGTGCAGAATTCAGGCCTCCAAGAGCAGAGTACTGACAAAAAGTAGCAACTTGTAGGGATGCCCAGAGTGTGGTTGGGACAGGGCAAGCATCTGCTTGCTTGCTTTCCTGGGTGTGCGTGCCTGGAGGGAGGGACCAATGGGAGTTGACCTAGGAGGAGGGTCTCCCTGCTGTTTTTGGAAGGGTCCAGGATCCCTGAGCCCCCAGCACACTCTCACATCAGTGAACCAATGTCTTGAATGCCCTTGGGTGTATGGGGGGATGTCCCGAAACATGACAATATACACTAGCTCCTGCTCAGTGAACATGGAGAGTGATAGGATGGGACACAGATGGCACAAAATCACTGTCCATCCAAAGATGACTGCTATTCTATTTTGTAGCATCTTGTGTGATTTTTGTTGTAGCTCTTTCCTGACTCTTTTCCCCTTAACTCATTATTTACCTTTTTCTTGGTTTCTCACTATTTTTGCCTGTATCCTGTTGGAAGAATGTGGAGGGATGGAGGGATGGGAATGATCCAGGAAAGCACTAGGATTTACAGTGGGGACAATGGTGCCAGCCTAGGATTCAACGGTTGCTGCAGGGCATCTCTTTACCCGGATACTTAAGGGTTAATGCGATTGGCAGCCCCCAGAGGCAGGGAAAGGTATTGAGGTGGTGAGTGTATTTCCCAGGAGGGATCTGGGCAGTTGAGAAGCTGGCTGCTGTTCCCTGGGCTCTGTGGGGGTGATCAGAACCAGGGGCCACCAGCCCACTTACCTCAACTCGCCTCTTCCCATACCACCTGGAGATCTGGTCTGCTCTGTGGTCTGGGAAGGGGACGTACTCTTTTCTGTAAATGCACGGGGGTGTCTTATCAGTGGCTCTGGTGAACTGGAAAAGATCAAATATTCAGGAGTGCCTCTGGGACATCCTTTCTCAGATTCTGAGAACCTCCCCCTCACCTCTCAGGATGGCAGAGAATGGGGAAATGTGGTGCCCACACTGCACGGGTGTCACTGTCCTCCTGCCTTAGAGCATTTGGCGAGGAGTGTGCTCGGGGGCTAGGGGCTGGGGCCTGCCATCCGGAACCCTTGGGAAAGCCACGACTGGCATTGCTTGACCACTTCTCACTGCCATCTTCTCTCTCCCCTACACTTCTCCCCTGCTTGCCTCAGTACCCTCTTTGTGCAATCTCTCTTAGGTGCAAGACCAGCCCTTAAAATCCCTGGGCACTGCTTGTCCCCCGGGAGCCTGAGGGGGTGGCTCAGCCAGCTTCTCTCTTTGTACCTCTTACCCTAGAACCTACACCCACCTGTTCCCCAAACAAGGCCAAGTGCGATCAAAGCTGCAATGGCCTCCGGTGACATCTGGCCAGAGGTATGGCAAATATTTGTGGAGCATTTTGAAAGTAAACACCGAAGTGCAGGAGCAAGGCCAGGTGAGCCAGAGAGCAGCAGCCCTGCCCGGACATGTGCCAAGCCTGCTGCTACAAGGGAAGGGCTGGGCTGGGGCAGAGGAACTGGGGACAGGGAGCACCCAGATGTGGACAAACGCTCCCCTGAAGATAGTTCTGAGGCACGGCTCTCTTGACACCTCTGCTAGGCTGTTTCCAAAATCAAACGGAGACCTTGGTGATAGCTTGAGCGTTATTCTGTCAAGTAGGGTGCAGAGTCCCTGGTGCCACATTGCTTAAAGTACACATCTGTGGCCCTTGATTAGGAAATAGCAATGAACCTCACTCCCTCCCTCTCACTGCCAGACCTCCTTGGAGCCCTCCGCCCACTTCTCTCTCCTTACCTTCCTTCTCTCTTCCACCCAATTTCCAATGAGCACTTTGGTGGAATACTTGGGTTCAGTCTGCCAGCTGGGAGTATAAAATGCCTGAGGGCTCACTGCAGTCGAAAACATGGTAAAGATTTGCCCCCAAGTTTCTCTGACTTGATGCAGTTTAAGGATTCTAGGGGTGCTATGGACCTGCCGAACTTGGGGTGCCTTCTACTCTTCGCAGCTGTCCTCTCAAGTGGGTAGTAGCTGCCCTGCTAACTTCAGGGAACAAAAGAGCTCTGAGAGTCCACTTCTGGCCCCCAGGGAGAGCTGACCTTTCTCGGATTCCCTACTGTTGATGGTCTCCATGGCGATAGACTCTGGGTATAAAACTGTCCTTAAGGGGACAGCTGATGCTGCAGGAGTAAAATTGACCCTACAAAAGTCAGCCACCACCAATTACCACAAAAGCCAGGACTGGATGACCTGGGTCCTGTGTTGGCAACCCGAAGAGGGCCATCATTCTTGCTGCAATTGTAAAATTGGGGTGAATGGAGATGTTCACATTCTACCAGGACTTAATGAGTCCTGATGTGCCAGGCCCCAGCTAAGAAGACATTTACGTGCATTCACTCATTTCAATCCTCACAGCGGCCTGATGTGTACTCACTTCACAGGTGAGGACAATGAACAATGAAGCAAAGACAGATTAAGTAACTGCCTAAAACCACACAGTGACCACATGGGACAGCCGGGATTTGAAAGTCCCATCTGATGCAGGCCTAGTCTGAGCTGCCCTGGGCTCCATGCCTGAGGGGCTTCCACTAAGAATCCTGTCTTTGTGCTGTCACAGATACAGTATGATTTGTTAGGTCAGTCTTCATTCATTCATTCATCCACATGCATTTTATTGAGCACATGCTACACATTGAGCTGAGGCTGCAATGCATCAGAGATGAGACCCAGGCCTCACTCTCACTGGGCTCACAGTCCACTGGGATAAAAGCCATTATCTCACTTATTCATTAAGCAAAGTTTCAGGAAGGCCCTAAATATCCATCAGCAGAGGGCTCGTTCAATACCTTGTGGTGCATCCACATAATGAAATATTCAGCAGCTGTCACACAGAGAGAGGAAAATGCCAATAACATATGGTCAAGTGTAAGAAGCAGAACCATGCAGGCTGTAGTCTTCCTTGCCATTGACGAAAACATTTGATTTCCAATTCAGAAAAAAAATGGTTTCCAATGGCCTTTCATCAAAAATAGAGGCACTCCAGAAAACCATTTGTTCCATCTTGAAACTAAACGTGTGCAGGAGAAGGCCATGGAAGACACACAAGAGAGTGAATCAAACCTCTGTTTGCAGGGACCACAGTCAGGGCAAGACTAGAGGTGAGAAGAGGGGATGTTCTTTCCAATCAAGGCACAGGAGGGCCACCCATTCTGCATAATTCCCTTTTTAAAATCTTTTTATTACAAAATACAGCACAAGCATGAAAAAGTGCATTAAAGATAAATGTACAGGTAAAGTGAGTCATTGTAAAGGAAAACCCCACAAAACCAACATGTAGGTCAAGAAATGAAACATTGCCAGCATCCCAGAAGTGCCCTACTTTCTCCCCAAAAGGTAACTACCATCCTGATTTTACAGTGATCACTTCTTTGTTTTTCTTTATATGCTTTGCAGCAAAGGATGCCTGTGGGCTTTATATAAACGGCACGCTATGGTGTGTATTCATTGGTATCTGGTTTCTTTTCCCCAGTGTAGTTTCCACCTTGTTGCATGGAGCTGGGATGGTGGTTACTTCCGTCTTGTATGTGGTAACTGCCTCTGGCTGCAAAGACGTAGCCATTCCTCTAGGGCAACTGTTTCCAAACTTTTTGATCTCAGGACCCCTTTACTGTCTTAAAAATTTTGGGGAAACCCAGAGGGCTTTTTTTATATGGATTATATGCAGTGGTGGGCTGGAGCTGGCTCATACAGCTCACGAGAGCCATTGTGCTTATTTCTTCCCAACTCCACAGTCCTCACATCACGCTGATTGCTTGAAACTAATCATGGTGGGGATATTTACACCACAGAATCCATGATCACTACAAATCTGGGTGTTTTGATGTTGTTTATTTTTAATCAGAGAACTGGTTTACCAGCACATCACTGGTTATATCTATTAATATTTACTATATTGGAAATTAAAACCAGTAAAATTTTAGAATACTGATTTATTCACTTAAAAATAATGACAAACTCACTGCATGTTAACATAATCAACATTTTAATGAAAAATAGTTCATTTTCAAAGCAAAAAATATATAGTTAGAAGAATGGCATTGTTTTATATTTTTGCAAATCTCTTTAATGACTTGCCCAATAAAAAACAGTTAAATTCTTATATCTGCTTCTGCATTCAATCTGTTATGGTACGTTGTCTAGTTTAAAGGAGAAACTCTGTCCTCACAGAGACATGCAGCTAGAAAAAAGGATTATTTTAATACCCTTTGCAGATAATTGCAGATATTCTTTTTTGATGCTACACCAAAACTCAACGAGAGGTTGCCTCTTCCAGATTAGTTGCAGTGTGGAATCTCAAACTTTCAGTGAAATTTCTGAGCTCTGTTAATTTAAAATAAATTGCAGTCTCCCCAAAAGAGTCTTGGGGACGTACAGGGGTCATTGGATCACACTTTGAACACTGCTGCAATAGGGTAATATATACCTAAGAGTGGAATTGCTAGATCATGGGATATGTGTGTATCTTCAATTCCACCGGGTTAACGCCAAACTATTTTCCAAAGTGATTTATCAATTGACATTCTTACCTACAGTGTATGAGAGTTTCCATTACTCCACATCTTCACCATCAAGTGAGATTATTAGAGTTTTAAATATTACCCATGTGGTGGTATGAAGTGGAATATTACTGTGATCTTAATTTCCCTGATTCTTCATGAAATCAAGCAAGGTTTCGTTTATCTATTGGCCATTGGGATTTTCATTTTGGTGAACTGTCTGTTCAACTCTAGGAGTTAGTTGCATATTCTAAATAGGAGCCCTTGGTTGGTTCGATATGCCACAAATATCTTCTCCCACTCTGTGCATTTTCATTTCCTTAATGGTGCATTTTGATGAACAATTAAGTAAATGTTACTATAGTCAAATTTACAGGTTTTCTTTTTATCTTTATGTTTAGCGCTTCTTCATATCCTGTTTAAGAAATCTTTCCATACCCTGAGGTCATGAAGATAGTCTCCTATATTAACATTTAAATGCTTTATTGTTTTTCTTATCAAAAATAGGTCCATGATTTTTGGGGTAGATTTTTGTGTATGGTGTTAGGTGAAGGGAAAAGTTTCATTTTTTCCCAAATGTAGATACACTACATTTAATGACAAGACCACTCTCTCTCTACTACTACTTTACAGTACCTCCTTTGTCATAAATCAAGTGTCTAAATATATGTGGGTCTGTCCGTGCCTGGGTTCTCTTGCCTGTTCAGCTGATTCTTGCAGAATACTATAGCTTCTGCAACAACATAGATGATTCTTAAAAACATGTTGAGTCAAAATTGCTGCTGAGAAAACTACTGTGAATCTAACTACTACTTCTTTTAAGGTTGCAGTCTTTATAAATATTTTTCTCATTGTCTTTGGGTTTTTTTTTTTTTTTTAGCTTCATTCTGATGTGTCTATAAGTAGATTTCTTTATGCTATTTGGGAAGTGTTCTTGGATCTGTAAATAGATATCTTTTAATTGTTTAGAAAATTCTCAGCCGTTATCTGTTCAAATATTTCTTCTATCTCCTTTCTCCTTTTGTTCTGAGGCACCAATTATATATTTGTTATACCTTTTCACAGACTCCTCAATGCCTCTTGCCATCTCTTCTGCCTTTTCTATACTTTTGTCTCTTCCTGCTTTATTCTGGATAGTTTCTATATCCAGATATCTTGACCTATATCACAGTTCATTTATCCTCTCTTCAGCTGTGTCTAATATGAAATTAAACCCATCCATTGAATTTTTCTTCAAATCATCACTTGCCAACCATTGCATTTTTAATTTCATTTCTAAGTTCTAGATTTCTGTTTAATTCTTTTATAAGTATGCTGTGTCAGTTTTTACAGTTCCAATTTTTTATTTTTACCTTCCAAATTTTCAAATTTAGATTTTTATTTTCTTGAAGATAGCACACAAAGCTATTTTCCAGCATGTAGCTGAGAACCCCAGAATCTGGAATCCTCATGGAGCTGTTATTTTTTACCATTGTTTTGGCAGGTTCTTATTGCTAATTCTCCTCTTCTCATGTGCCAGGTTGTGGCGGTCAGGTTCATGTGTCAACTTGGCCAGGTGATGGTACTCAGGTGTCTGGTCAAGCAAGCACTGGCCTAACCATTACTGCAAGGACATTTGAGGCTGGTTGATTAAATCATCAGTCAATTGGCTGCAGCTGTGACTGATTACATCAACCAAGGGAGTGTCTTCCACAATGACAGAATGCAGTCAGCTGGATTTAACCCAGTCAGTTGAAGACTTTTAAGGGAGGGAAAGAGAGGACCTTCACTTCTTTTTTGGCTAACCAGCGAAGCATTTCCTGAGGAGTTCATTGAGCACCTTCATAGGAGTTGACAGTTCACTGCCTCCCCTATGGAATTTGGACTTGTGCATCCCTATAGTTGCGTGAGACTATTTTATAAAATCTTCTATTTACAGATACTTCTTGTTGGTTCTGTTTCCCTAGAGAACCCTAACGAATACACTGGTGTTTAAAAATTATTTGTAAAATAACTTCAGGCCTAAAATTATATTATCTTCCTCCAGAGATGGTTGCCATTTGCTTTTCAAGAACCTGGGGACATTAGAAATTGGGGATCCCCTTAATCCAATTTCGGTTTTGATATTTTCAGTATTTATAGTCACAAAATCGTATGCTCAATACCATGATAGAGAACTACTTGTGTTATGTGAGTCCACAGGAGAAGACTCTAACACTGCTTGGAGCAGGAAGGCTTTCCAGAAGGGGTGCTCTGAACATGTGACCTGATGAGACCTGACGGGCAAATACAAATTGACTTCTTCCCTCCTGGTCTGGTATAGCCTAGAAACACTTCTTAAAGAAAGCAAATGTGCTCAGAGTTACTGCAGAGGGAACAGAACAGTAGTGAGGTGGTGGGCTTGGAACGCAGATGTACTTTGCTTCACATTCCAGTTCCACCACTTATCAGCCACTCAACTTTGGCCAAGTTCCTTGGCTCCTTAATCTATAAATTGGGAGTAAGTATCATATACTTAATACAACTATGAGAATTAAATGAGGTATCACCCAAAAGCACATAGTAAAATGTCTGGCACATATAAGGGGTCAATAGATATTAGTTCCTTTCTTCCCTTTGTGCTTAAACCAGGTTTATTTTGGTAACAAAATCCATTCTTTTCCTATGTTAAAGGAGTGTATTTGGGAAACTGGGGTAGATCAGTTCCAAGGGGAGTAATCCTAAATTCTCTGTGAAAAGAGGATCCCTACACACAAAAGTAACTTGTTATCCCCCCCAAGGGCTTCACCCTGGGTCTGATAAACAGCACCCCCATAATTGTGTTTGATGAATGGCATATAGCTAATCACAACTTACATTGACGTGGCATGCTTTGCATCAATCCACTCACTTGATCCTTGTAACAATCCCACACACTAAATATGATTATCTCCATCTCAAGGTGAGCAAACTGAGCCACTGGACGGTGAAGTAAATGTACCCCCTGATCAGCACTAGACCACACGTCTTTTTTCATTGTGCCTCCCGGAAGGGGCCTTGCCCATGCAGCAGCAATACACCCAGAATGTTTCCCTACAACTTAAAATTCAAGTGTCCCATCCTTGAGTGATGACAAAGGCTTGGGGCTGTTTCACAGTAAAGGAGAAAGATGGTTGAGGGGGGTTTTCCTTTGACTAGGAGTGCTTTGGATGTGCACCCCAGGCACAGCCTTACTTGATTCCCCTTGGGCGAGATTGTGCAAGACAAGCAACTGCAGTGTTGGGACAGGGTGGTCTAGCCTGGGCAACCCTGCAAAACAAGGCTTTGTGGGATGGAAGTAAGGGCATTAGAGGCAACAACCCTATAATATGATAGCCTCCCTGCACTCCACAACCAATCCTGCAACTATCCTTTTAAAATATGGACATGCTAGGCCTACTTTGTCTCACTGCCAAATGTCAAGCCAATTTTCCCTTTGCTTTTTGGAATTGGTACCATCCAATTACTTCCCTCCCATCTGAGATCTGCTATAGAAAAGGAATGGGACAGGCACTTTTGTAGTACCCACCAACATTTAAAATGTACCCAGCCAATAGTTTTCCTTCTTGAATCTATCACAGAGAATCGCAGTGTAGATAAGGGCATTTGCCAAAATAGTCACTGCAGATTTGCTAGTCAAAATGAAAAACTGGAAACAGACCAAGTATGTCCATCAGTAGGGAATGGCTAAAAATTATAATATAGCTATACCACAGAATGCTATGCAATAGCTAAAAAGGGTCAGATAAATATATTTCTACTTGGCTAGGGTTCTAGTTTGCCAATGCTGCCAGAATGCAAAACACCAGAAATGGATTGGCTTTTATAAAAAGGGGTTTATTTGGTTACAAAGCTACAGCCTTAAGGTCATATAGTGTCCAAGGTAACACATCAACAATTGGGTACATTCACTGAAGGAAGGCCACTGGCATCCAGAAAACCTCTGTTAGCTGGGAAGGCATGTGGCTGGCATCTGCTGGCTTCCAGGTTGCATTTCAAAATGGCATTCTCCAAAATGTCTGCATCAGCTTCCAATGGCTGTCTTCAAAATATCTGTTTCATCTACAGCTCCTCTCTCAGCTTCTGTGGATTCTTCAAAGGGTCCCTCTTGGCTGTAGCAAGCTCACTCCTTCTATTTGATCTTATATAGTGCTCTAGTAAACTAGTCAAGGCCCATGCTGAATGGGCAGGGCCATACCTCCATGGAAATTATGTAATCACAGTTATCACCTACAGTTGGGAGGGGCACATCTCCATGGAAACAATCAAAGAATTACAATCCAATCAACACTGATATGACTGCCCACACAAGATTACATCAAAGATAATGGCATTTGGGGGGATATAATACATTCAAACCTGCACAGCTAGATTTCCAAAATACATTGTTGAATGGAAAAACTCTGGTTGTATAATGACATGTACAGAATAATGTCTTTTAGGTAATCTATGGCAAAGACAGCTGTGCTGATTTGAATCTGTTATGCATCCCATAATAAGCCATGTTCTTTAATGCAATCTTGTGGGGGCAGACCTATTGTGGGTAGCACATTTTGAATAGGATGTTTCCATGGGTATGCAACCCTCCCAACTGAGGGTGGGACCTTTGGATTTAGATTATTTCCATGGAGATGTGATCCCTACTCATTCAGGGTGGGTCTTGATTAGTTTACTGGAGACCTTAAGAGAGCAAAGAGCTGACACAGACACAGATGCTTGGAGATGCAGAAAGAAAGACATTTGGAGATGCTAAGCTAAAAGATAAAGCACAGAGTTTACCCTGGAGAAGCTAAGAGAGGACCCCCAGATGCTTAGAGAGAAACACCCTGGGAGAACAAGCAAGATGCACAGGAGCTGAGAGAGAGAAGCTAAGACAGACAGAAGGCCAGAGATATTTTGGAGAAAGCCATTTTGAAACCAGAACCCAGGAGCAGGCACCAGCCACATGCCTTCCCAGCTGACAGAGGTGTTCCAGAATGCCCTTGGCCTTTCTTCAGTGAAAGTATCCTCTTTTTGATGCCTTTGTTTGGACACTTTCATGGCCTTAGAACTATAAATTTGTAACCTGATAAATCCCGTTTATAAAAGCAAATCCATTCCTGGTGTTTTGTGTAATTGGCAGCTTTAGCAAACTGGAACAGTCCACAAAACAATACTCTTATTTTCTATGAGCACATATTTGTCATAGAAACAGGTCTTAAAGGATTGAAAGACCATGCACAAAATGGTAGCAGTGGATACCTATAATGAAAAGAAGTGGAGTTGAGGGGAGGGTGGTCAAAAGGGAATTAAACCTTATCTATAATATCCCTAATATAAGATTTCATTTGAAAACAGAACATATTTGCATTTCATATAATTAAAAATTAATTTTTAAACAGGTAGAAAGGAAATAGAAATACTGTGTTTGAGAGTGTGGTGAACCAAAATATTGTCCAAAAATATCTGTTACCCATTCTGGGGAGGACTGTTTCCCTGTCCCATCAATGTCAGGACTGTAAATCTGCCTGCTCTGGCCCAAGAAAGAGAAGAAGAAATGAAGAGCCAGTGTGTGGTTTGCCCTGTTCTTTCCAGCTTGGCCAGGAGACCAGAGATACCTCAGATAGAGGCTGCTCCACCAGCTTGGGTCCCAGAGTAGGCAAATCGGGAGCAGAGCTGCCACTGACCCAGGAGGGCTGTGTCACGTGAGTAAGAAAAAGACCTTAGTTATCCTAAGCCACTGAGACTGTGAGGTCATCTGTCATTGCAGCATAACCCAAACTATACTAGCCCAGGAAGTACAGGAGAAACAAGCAGTCCCTCTGGAGCAGGGGGTACAGTGGTTGAAGGTCTGGAGGGAGACAAGGTTTGGGATCAGAAAGACAGGGAGGTCCTGAGGAGGACACTGACAGGGAAGAGTGGCGAAGAGCTGCAGAGACGCACTGTGCCGTTTTCATCTTTGCCTTAAGACCTCATCCTTCACGGCCTACTGACCAAAGGAAGCAATTTGGATGCAATGAACAGTCTTCTAACAGATGGCCCTTGTCCTGAGCTACATGGCAGATCTTTTCAGGGCAATCCTGGGGATTTGCTGAGAAAACACTGGTGGAGTATCTGGGCTTAAATGTCCATGTGGGTGTCCATCTACCCCAGAGCAGTGTTAGCTGGAGACCTCAGCTGTGCATTCCTGGAGGGACCTATGGTTATTAATTCCAGAGTCATTCAGACTACGAAAATGCACCAAATAATGAAAACACTTGACTTTATCAACCTGACCCAGATCAGACAATGGTTGACTTGACACCTAGATGGAATGGAAGACTCAGATAAGGTCATGTGGCTCAACAGTGTCTCTTATGTTTATCTTTAAGTAAGAGGAGGAAAAAGAGGTACAGTTCGGGGCCAATGGGCCAGGGGACACAGCAGAAAGGAGTTGCTGTCAGACAGATCAGGTTTCAGTGCACAGTGCAAACTACTTAATCAGCTGGCCTTGAGTTTGCAGGAATGAGGAAAGAAACAGGTGCTGTTGTTAATCTCTCTGAGTCTTGTTTTCTCATCTGAAAAAATGGGTTTAAGAATTCCCACCTTGCAGGAGTCACATGAGGACACATGAGGTGGGAAATTTAAAGTGCCCCAAACAGTGCCTAGCACATAGTTGGCCCTCAATGAGCATTCATTCCTGTTCCTGCCATCTCTTTTCCATTCCCTGAGCCATGGGGGGTGGGGTTAAAGTGCTTGTATCTAGCCCATGATCTGCAGAAGGAAGCAGCCCCTGGAAGTGACCCCAGGAGAGACTCTCACAGCCCCTTAAGGCATGCTCTGCTCATGTCCACTGCACACTGTCCTTCTGTGACACACTACTGTGTCTCTCCCCCTACTTCCAAAAGCCACATTTCAGAAGAGGAATCTACAGGGCTCAGCTCAGAGACCTGTCTCAGAAGGGACCATGCTCCTCAGATTCCAATGCTCTCCAAAAGTGAGTGGCCACCAAAGTTTGTGTTTCCAGTGGTTGCTTCCCAGTGGAGCCATGTGCTGCTCAGCTGTGAATGGATCCAGAAGCCACTCAGTGGGATTCCTCTCTGTCCCAAATTTCAGGACAAATATTCAGCTGAAAGTAAGTTAAGGGACATTCACAGGGTTCTTTGTGCTGTAAACTTGGATCTTGACCTCTAAGTCTCTGGCCAGTAGGGAAGAGAACCTCTTTAATAACAGGTGGGGCCAATGGGGGAAACTAAGCTATCCCTGCCAAAGGAGTTTTCATTCCCAAAAGGCAGTTGGTGAACTTGCCTAATGATCCTTGACATCTCTTGGCTCCTTCCAAGTACCTTGACTCAGGGTTAAGTTTAGTTACTATACCCAAAGTATAGTAAGTTTTGATGTATACCCAACATCTAGCTACCCTTTCCTTCTTTGGGGGAAGCACTTCTCTCTCAATGCTCAGTCTGAACACCATGGAGCTGACTCCACTTTCCACTCCAAGGACAGCACAGGCCTTGGGCCTCGTCAGCCAAAGGGTTCCATTCCCCTGGTTGGACACACCACTCAGAATGCCAGTAGAGCCAGTGGGCTGCGATGAGATTTTTGCTAGAACTGCTGAGAATGAGGCATTATGGCTTTGACTCTGGAAGACTAAGTATAGAGATGCTCAGGGCCACCATATGGAGAGATGAAGGTGAAACCAACACAGAAGAGTGTAGAACAGAGAAAGAGAGAAGGCAGTCGATGGCACTGAGTTCCTGGATCACACCATGCCTGATTTATCCCTGGAATTCATAATTGCATAAGCCAATACATTCTTTCTCTGATTTAGACCCAAATGAAATGGCTCTGTATCTTAAACAGAAACAGTTCTCACTAATACGTCTTCTGTCCCTTTGAATTCTCCTGATAACCCAAAGGGCTGAGTTTGTTGATACTTCAATTTTCTTGGGTCTCTGACTCAAGACTCGGCTTCCCTCCTATTTCTCTCTTCTAATTCTTATAACATTTTTTCCAGGCTTTTGATTGGAAGCTCGGCTTTGACTCCAGAGTTCCCCTAATTGGGCAGCTCCAGGCTGTCTTCAGCTGCCACTAAGTTGTTGATCACTAAGGAAAATCCATCCATTCTGTGTTAATTCTTCCAACCCAAACAGTCAAGATCTGATCCTAGAAGCTGGAGCTCAGTAGGAAAAATGTCACTCTTCACCCAGAGGAGGAGGCTGAAGCCAGTTTCTATACTATCACCACCACCCACCACCAAGAACATCAGAACTCCATGAACTCCACCACTCTCTGAGTTAGACTGGAGATTTCACCTGATGCCCCTGTGTTATTCTTAGGTCCAGCCAACCAAGGCACTTCCATTGCACCCAGGCTGGATCAGTTCCCCTGGACAGTCTGAACTCTACCGTAGGGAGGCCATGAGTAACCACTACATGCTGATTCATTCTCACAAATGGCCAGTGAAGATTGTCAGCTCAAAATTTCCCAACAGTGGACAAGGACAGAGAGAGTCTCACCCTGAACTTGTCTTCTCTACTGCAGTCCCTTCAGACATCAGAAACATGGATTCTGTGAGTCTAGAACCTGGAACAACCTCCACACCCTCCCGAGCCCCACCCAGCATCACCTAAATCAGCAAGAGAGAGCACCAGATGATGGGGGACACGGATAATGGTGAAATCCAACTCCTAGTAGCTCCAGCAGGAAGGAAAGATGGTCACAAGCCCTTTAAAAACTTCACTACCACATTCATAATTCTTGTTGAACAGGGGAAGTACAAGAAATCCATGTCAATGGTGTTGAGCACTCCATGAAAACCATCTTCCATATGGTACCAGGTCACTGGCACTTTCAGGTCCTCTAGCCTCTTCTTGTACAACAGTGAATGGTCTCGGAGAAGATCATACTCGCAGCTCACAATGCAGGCTTCTGGGAGCTGAGATATCACGTCATCTTCTGCAATCAGGGGCGAGTTCTTCACATCCAGAATGATGCTTGTTTCCAAATAGGCATCTTCATTTAGGGGTTCAGGGGGCATCTGCTGGTAACCTCTCTTCTTAAACCTCTCTGGGATATTTTCTGAGCCCACCCACTTTCCATACTTTGCCCAGACTTTGGCTGGCAAATGGGCACCCTTCATGATGGTGCTTTTCCAAGACGGGTTGATACCCAGGTAAAGATGCCAACAGTAGAAGTCAAAATTCCGACTGAGCAGGGGCACCTTCCTGTTCTGATGATAGGAAGGGAGCTGGAAAGTCAGGCTTTGGAGAGCAGCGTAAATCAGAATGTGAGCACGAATCTTGGGGAGATCTGGACTGTTCAAAAGTTTTTGACAAATGACAGCTGCCGCTGTACCTCCCACGCTGTCACCACAGATCACCACCCTGGCTGGATCCACCCCATATGTATTCAGAGACTTCAGAAAGTGGACCGTGGCCACCAAGCAGTCCCTTAATGGAAATGGAAACTTATATTCGGGCAACTTGCGGTACCTAAAGAAGAATCAAGGGACACTGTACACTCACCATGCCAGCACAGCCAAAAAAATATCTACATCTAGTATCCTTTAATGCAAATTTCTTCCACTAATTTCCCTTTCTGAAACCTGAGCAGGTGAGGTCAGATGGGAGGCTTAAATGAGATAAGAGACAAAGTCCTCAGTGCCTGGCATTTAAGAGGAACTCAGCAAGTGGGAGCTGGGACTTCCATGGTCCCGATGCCCTATTGGGAACCAGCCATGAACACAAGAACCCTGTCGCCCAGCCATATTGGTCAACAACTTACATATTGCCAACACAAGCCCTGTCTTTCTAATTAATGCTGCCATGTCCACAGGTTTTGTGGGAGGGTTGCTGCATGCAGGTAATATGCAGTGCTCCTCCAAACCAGGCACCTCCACTCTAACCCATTGTTGCCACAGAGGAAGGCCAGCCTGAATTGCTAGACCTGCTGATTTGGCACGAGATTCCAGAAATCTGGATTTCATGAGAAATTTCACAATGTTTTGATACTGGCCCACAAATTTAAAAATAAACAAATAAACACTCTTTGGGACGTAGGAGCCTTCTGCCAGCTGTCTCCATTCTGAGAAGGCCTGATCCAAGTTACCCTGGAGTCGTGCTGGGACAAGCATTTGCTTTCAACTCCAAAACTGTGTCTAGTTCCATAAAATAACTTTCTTGCAGAGATGTTCCCATCTAGTCTATGGATATGTCTTTGTCCAGCACAACAGAACAGTAAGGGGTACGAGTGTGAACAATGAGGGCAAGATTCTCATCCTTTGGCAAAAATGGCTTTGGAGCAGAGCATCGCAAAATGAGTTTCTCCAAGTCTCTTTCCAGTATCCAGGGCTCACTCATTAGAAAGCCCAGTGACAAATTCCCATGGAGATATTGGCAACCAATAATATTTCTTATTGGCATGGCATTTAAATGAAACTCCAGGAATTGCTTAAGCAGGAGGAACTGGCCTTGTGTGCCAAGGCAGCCGGCAGCAGAGTGGAGGAAGAGGCTACACTGCCAGCACTGACCACTGCTCGCTGCACATCCCACACACCTTCAGGGAGGCCTGGGAGGAGCCGCCAACCCTTCTCCCAGGTTCCAGGTTGGGTAGGTGACCCTCAGAATCAGGTTGGAGAGAGCAGTTTTTATTTTCTTGCTGCCTTTAGTGGTCTTCAATCATGGTGGCCCTTCCTCCCGGTGGTACTTAGGAATGGTGTTGGCAGTGTTTGGACACTGTCCCAGTTACCATGATGGAATTTAGTGGAGAGAGATGCTCCACGTTTAGAATGTGCAGGGCTCTTTGGAACAAAGGAGAATTATTGCACCCAAAAGCACTTCCCTTGAAAAATTCTGCACCTGATCTGCTGAACAAAGACCACCTCCCACACAGCTTCCAGATGATTCTATGCACAAAGCACCCCTGCTTGAACATACCCAAGGGGGTGCACCAGGAGAAGTTCCTCATTCTCTGCCTCTCCCTGTCCCTCTTTCTGCCTTCCCCTCTACACCCTGTCCAGTGGCTCCCCACAGACCATTCCTCCAGCTCAGTGCCTGGCTTCCTGATGCCTGTAAACCCTTTCTCATTGCCCCCCCTACTCACCCAATGGCCAGGACCACCGAGTCACTCTCCTTGGACAAATGACAGCATATGCCATGGTGGGTATCTAGAAAATAAAAGGGTTTTAATGTTCACTGTGAAAGCTAGTGGGCTTCCTCTGCTGGCCTCTGTCAGCTGCTCCCTTCTCACCGACAGTCACGAGGGAGCACTTGAGTCAAGGCCAACTAGGGTTAGCAAATTTGTATCTAGCTGTGGAGCCAATTTCCTCTTGGCCTTCTCATTTTTCCTCCTCAGTGGCACTGTTTGAACAAATTTCTATAAGATGCCACCCACCCATCCCAATCAATTCTTCAATGCATGAAAAACACCCAAACAGCTGTTTGTTGGTTCAGCATGTGCTTAAGGGTGAGGGCTCTGGAGTCAAATCCCAGGTCTTCTTTTTATCTTGAGCTAAAGTAGTGCACTGAGTGTGCACTCTCTGAGGCTTGATTTCCTCTTCTTTAAAATGGGGATACCTCCCAGGGCTGCTCTGAGGATTAAATGAGGTCACACACCTAAAGGACTTCCAAACTTGCTAGCACATGCTGACTGAGCTCTTAATAAATATTGGTCATTGTTATCATTTTATCGTACAGCCCAAACTAAACCCACTGAGCCATTAAATCCCTCACTCTCAAAGCCTACTATAATGAGACCCAAGCCTTCCACAGATTGGGCAGCACTGCTGAAGTCAAACAAGTTTTTGGGGTGGTTTTGTTTGTTTGTTTGTTTGTTTGCCTTAATTTGTGGGCAAGAAATTAAGATAATAGAATCTTCTCAGTTTTGAGTTTTCCTCTCATTAATTTTCCTCAAATCCTTGGTCCTCCTGTTTGCTTGAACCAGCATTCGTCTCAGACAATCCCTGCTGTGAAACACAATGACAGTGCTCAGTATGTTCAATTGCAAAACCCTTACTTCCAACTAGGTAGCCGTGATGGTTGCACAAACGCTTGCAATCAAGGCCTCTTTAAAATGGCTCAATGTAAACTTTTAAATGGTTAATTTTATGTTATGTGGATTTCACCTCAGTAAATACATAGAGCCTTCCTTCCAGAAGGAGACCAGTGGATTTCCCATATTTGCCACCTGAATGGGCTGAGACCCGACGGCTGCCGTGTGCCCTGGTGCTAGGTGCAGCTTCCAGCCCGGGGGAGGTGGTGGGAGCCCCTCCCGTTCACCCGCCTGGCCCAGGGGCGGGTGAGGGGCGCTTACTCAGACTCCCCACGACCCCCCCACCGCCGTGGATGAACACGACGCCCGTCCTGCGGCGCGGGGAGGCGGCCCGCGGCCGGTACAGCCTCACGGGGACGGTTCCGAAGCGCAGGTCGCTGACCACGAGGTCCGGCTCCTTCCGCAGCGGCAGCAAGTCGTGCACGAAACGGACGAATCTGGGCCAGGAACAGATTCCCAGTTTCTCAAAAATCGAGCCCTGTTGGAGAGAGAAGAGGGCGCGCTGCCACGGCGGTTCCAGCCCGGCCATCTCCCAGCCTGGGGCCCTGCACCGGACTCCTGTGCGCCCCACAGGCCGGAACGACACCGGCGGTGCCCGCATCACGCCTGGAATAAACCCGCTCGGGCCCCCACCCCACCCCTTACCCCGCAGCCACCTCTGCGGGTTCCTGCACCTGCAACCTCCCCACCCCCACCGCGTCTTCCAGCGGCCCCTGCGCCCTCCTCAGGCCTGGCTCAGCCGCCCCTTCCAGGACACCCGAGCCCAAGGCCACTCCCGGTGTTTGTTACTATTTTTTAGATGTGCCACTGGCATTGTGGTTATGGTTTGAAGGGGGAGAAGGGAATTCTTATCTTTTAGAGAAACCTATGAACTATTTTTAGGTAAAAATAATAGGATGTCCAATATTTCTTCATAATAAAACAGACATGAGGGAGGTTTATACCCAACAGAATTGAAAGCAGGGACTTGAGCAACTGTTTGCACACAGATGCTCGCAGCAGCATTGTCCACAGTAGCCAAGAGATGGAAGCAACCCGAGTGTCCACTAATAGATGAACAGATCAACAAATTGTGGTCTATCCATAGGATGGGATATTGTTCAGCCATAAAAAGGAGCCAAGTTGTGATACAGCCTACAACACGGATGAGCCTTGAAGACATTACGATGCATGAAATAAGACAGAGACAAAAAAGACAAATAACATATTGATTTCACTTATATGAAATATCTAGAATAAGCAAATAGATGATATATTACCAGGGTGGGGAGAGGTGAGGTAGAATAGAGAGCTATTGCTTGATGGGTGCAGAGTTTTGCTTTGGCGTGATGGAGGGGTTTTGGTAATGGATGGTGGTGATGGTAGCACAGCTTTGTAATGAATTGTAGACTTGAAAGTGGACAATATGGGAAATTTTGAGCTGTAAATTTGTTACCACAATCAAAAGTTTAAAACAAAACAAGAATGTGGGGAAGGGTGGGGTACAGATGGAAAGGGACTGGTCAGGAGTCGATAACCGTTGATAGTGGGTGGGGGTTCATGGGGCTTCTTTATGCTGTTCTCTCCCCTCTGGCATAGCTCTGACATTTCACATAATAAAAAATAGAAATAGCTAAATAAATAAAGTGGACTTTCCCTCCAGTCACTCTCTTTCTAGTGGTTTCTAAGCTGCTTCTGGGCCACGATCACTCTGGTTCTTAGTGAAGCCTGTGGACTTTGTCTCAAAATGTTTTTAACATAAAATAAAATACATGGGATTACAAGGAAGGCAATTTTATTTGAATCTAGTAATCAAAACACCAAATTAAATGTGATATAATAGTATATGTGCTTCGTTAACACATTAAATAGTAGGATCTAGCAACCAGTCTAATAACGATCATGATTTCAAATAAGTATACATGATTTTTCCCAAACTCTGCAACAACTGCAATGTTCTGTGACAATATCCAGGATTCCTCTCAGTGAGAAAGTCACAAGGTCTGCTATTATGACTGCAGTTTGTTGCCTTCGTTCATATTGGTAGAGATTAGAGAAAATGGGGTAATTTTTGCCCCATTTCAAATTCATGGACCTCTGAAATTCTAACATGCTGGAGGGTGGGTTCAGGGGACCCCAGGTCAAGAAGCCCTGTTCTATCCCACTGCCGTTTTTCACTTTCTTCCCAGCACCTGTCACTTTGGGAAGCTGTTGGTTTGTAGTTTGCTTGCTGAACTGCTATCTCCCCATCTCCACCCCCCAAGACACTATAAGCTTTGGAGGGCTGGCCTGCCTGGGACTTCATCTCTCTCGTCATTAATCTCAAAGTCTAGAACTGGGACATGACACATGGGAGTCACATAACACATCTTTGTAGGAAAAAAAAAAAGCAAATCAAATACTCTGGGCCAAAAATTGTTCCAAGCACTCTGCTTAACTCAACTCACTGAATCCTCACAGAGTAATGTGAAGTAGGGACAGTTGTAAAAGAGATGAGGGAACTGAGCCACTGTACTTGGCATCTGGGATGATAGACTGTGAGTCAAGGCCAGAAAAACCACAGGGTCAAAGCGTGGCATCTGTAAAAACCATCCCCGGAGATAAGAGGCGTTTGGCCCCGGGTTCTCCGTCAAAGGTTCTTATGAGAACAGGCACTTGCAATCACTTTTCATTATGTAAGAAAGTTAAGGAAAATATTTTCTGTATTCTATTTCTGTCAGCTCTCTGGAAAAGTACAGCAAATTCCTATTGGTCACATCAACCCAGTTCCCACCATGATATATTTACTTGTATTTTACTAAATTACACACACCAGGAATAACTGGTAGCATCTGCCTATATTGCATAAACAGCTTTCTGTATCTTGAAAACAAACAAAAGATATTTTAAAAACATTCGGTAGTTTCCTTCATCTGTCCCAATTTACTAATTTGCTGTGTTTCTGGATATCGTTGTTCTCTACTCTAAGAAAAATTCATTCTTATCTGTTAACTTTTTTTTCCCCTCTTAATCAGGAAAGTGAATCATTCTTCAAATTTTGTGGGTATCACTCCCCATCCAGCTGGAGAAACTCAGGGAGAGGTCAAGAAGCCCTGGTTGGAGAATGTGCTACCAGGGTGAATTCAAGGTAGAAGCCTCTAGTGTGTGTTTTTCCCCAACCTCGTCCTTAACCCCCCAGCAGAAAGGGACAGTAAAGTACACAACTCACCCATGTGACAGTCATTAGGAAAAGGCAATCGAGGACCCGTAGTTTCATGGGGTGGCCGATGGCAGCAGGGATGTCCACAGTGAGAAAATGCTTGCAGATGACCCAGACCCCGATGCCCCAGACAAAAACCCAGGCTGCTGCAAGGAGGCTCAGAACGAGGTTAACCATGCTGCTTCTACCCTAGAAGAGGCCGAGAGGGAGCCAGACTCAGCAGAGCACTTCTGGGATGCCGTTTGCAGCCGGCAGACTTTATAGATTGCACCATGCCCTCTGTACCTCCTCCCCATCTCCCACAGACAGTGGCCCAGCCAGGTGAATCACAGACCCAGGTGAGGGATGAGGTTCTGGGTGGAGGAGAAAGTGACTCATGCAAACTGTCCACAGTGGAAAGGAGAGCTCAAAAGTTCCTGCTTCAATCCTGGAAATGGCCTTGGGAAAGCCTTCGTGGGCATCACAAACAGTATCCCCCCACTTGCCCTCTGACATCATCACTCACCCCCTAGTACCTCTTCTGCCACCCTGGCCTCCTTGCTGTCTCTTAGCCTACTGAGGGTGCACTGAGGACCCTGCACCACATTCTTCCCCCAGACGTCTGTGGGCTCCATACCTCCCTTCCCGCTCAAATGTCCCTGGCCACCTTATTTTAAATTGTCAACCACCACCCCCCACCAGCCCTTCCTTCTTCCTTTTTTCTCTGTGGCCCTTGTCGTCATCTGCGATAAAACATACTTTGCTTGTTCTTGCAGCATCTGTAGAACGAATGCTGTGCAAGGACAGACGTTTTTGTTTTGTTCCCTGCTTTGTCCCCAGAGCCTAGATCAGGGTTTGGTATTTAATGGGTGCTCAGCAAATATCTACTGAGTGAAGGAATGAATAAACCAGCTTTATCCTCTGCACTGCAAAAGACAGAAAAGTAAGTCCACCTGGCTTTCCAGGTTTGATCATCTTACAGTTTGCAAGCTGTTCTGACACAGAAGTCCCACATCTGTGGAAACAAGAATGATGCCTGCCTCGTATTCTGCTGTAACTCAGTGACTGGTCTCTATAATGACATTGCCTGCCACCCTCCCCGCCTCCCGACTTTAGAGTTAGAGAGCAGTGGTTCTCAAACAGGGGCCATTTTACCCCCAGGAGACATCTAGCAATGTCTGGAGGCATGACTGATTGTCACACTGGGGGCGGGGAGTGAGTGGACAATAGGGATGCTGCAAAACATCCTGCAATGCACAGGACAGTCCCCCCACAGTGCTGAGGTTGAGAGACCCTGACTGTGAGCTAGTTACTTACACTCTCCGAGCCTCACTTTCCAAATCTGCAAAATGGGGATAAAATATAGAATCCCCCCTCCCCCCAGGGCTGTTACCTGGCATGAGCTTGGCATGTGGGAAACACTTAATACTTGCTAGTGAGCAAGCTCAGGCATTCCTACATGTTCTCTAAACTCTTTTATTTTCCTTGTGGGCACACAGAAAGACAATGTGTTCCAGCCCTCACTGCATCTGGGTGGGGGCTGGGGGTGGTAATGCAATCCAGTGGGTAGAGGCCAGGGAGGCTGCTAAGCCTCCCACAGCCCAGGACAGCACTCCCCCCCCCATCCCCCACAACAAAGAACCACCCAGTCCAACCTGTCAATAGTGCCGAGGCTGAGAAACTCCCACAGCGGGATGTGGGAGACAGTGGTGGGGCCACTTCCAGGTCTGGCCATGGAGCATCTGGCTCAAACCTCTGTGTTCCCTCCCATTGGAAGGGAAGGTCTCCTGAGGGCTGAGGTCACAGCGGCAGAGCCAGGATCCCTAAGTCACACTTGGAGGTGAGCTGCCCGGGAGAGTGTGATCCAAGAGCTTCTGTGTCAGATGTTGCCTGATCATGTCATGCAGGTTTGATGTGTTAAGCTCCTGAGAGAGAGGAGTGCTTGCCATGGCAGCCCGCCTATGGGTTTATTTGTTATGGTAATCAAAATCCTGATTAATAGTGCTATATGACAGCGTGAAGGCTTTGAAGGGCTTCTGCAAAAGGCTCCTGCTGATTCTGCATAACTTTTTTTTTTTTCATTTTTATTGAGATTGTTCAGATACCATACAACTATCCAAAGATCCAAAGTGTACAATCACTTGTCCCTGGGTACCCTCATACAGCTGTGCATCCATCACACTTAATTTTTGTTCAATTTTTAGAAACTTTTCATTACTCCAGACAAGAAGTAAAGTGAAAGATGAAAAAAGAAAAAAAGAAAAGGAAACTCTAATCCTCCAATATCCCTAACCAACCCCCCTCAATTGTTGACTCATAGTATTGATATAGTACATTTGTTACTGTTTATGAAAAAATGTTGAAATACTACTAACTGTAATATATAGTTTGTAATAGGTATATATTTCTTCCCTATATGCCCCTCTATTATTAACTTCTAATTGTATTGTCATACATTTGTTCTGGTTCATGGAAGTGATTTCTAGTATTTGTACAGTTGATCATGTACATTGCCCACCATAGGATTCAGTTTTATACATTCCCATCTTTTGACCTCCAGCTTTCCTTCTGGTGACATATATGACTCTGACCTTCCCCTTTACACCTCATTCACACACTATTCAGCGCTGTTAGTGATTCTTACATCTTGCTACCAACACCCCTGTTCATTTCCAAACATTTAAGTTCATCCTAATTGAACATTCTGCTCATACTAAGCAACCACTCCCCATTCTTAAGCCTCGTCCTATATCTTGGTACCTTATATTTCATGTCTATGAGTTTACATATTATAATTAGTTCCTATCAGTGAGACCCTGCAATAATTGTCCTAATGTGTCTGGCTTATTTCACTCAGTATATTGCCCTCGAGGTTTTGTCATCAACCCATATTTTTTTTAATATGGTTTTGTTCACTCACCATACATTCCATCCCAAGTAAATAATTGATGGTTTTCTGCATGGTCATACATTTATGTGTTCACCACCTTCACCACTATCTATGTAAGAGCATCTACATTTCTTCCACAAGGCAGGAGGGAGAGTTAAAGAAGGTAGAGAGGCAAAAGAAAGAGGAAAAAAAATGACAGCTAGGAAGCAGCAAAAGGAAAAATAACCTTAAATCAAAGTAGAATAAAGAATCAGACAATACCACCAATGTCAAGCGTCTAACATGCCTCCCCTATCCCCCCCTCTTATCTGCATTCACCTTGGTATATCACCTTTGTTACATTAAAGGAAGCATAATACAATGATTCTATTAGTTACAGTCTCTAGTTTATGCTGATTGCATCCCTCCCCCAATGCCTCCCCATTTTTTACACCTTGCAAGGTTGACATTTGCCTGTTCTCCCTCGTAAAAGAACATATTTGTACATTTTATCACAATTGTTGAATACTCTAGATTTCACCAAGTTACACAGTCCCAGTCGTTATCTTTCCTCCTTTCTTGTGGTGTCTCACATGCTCCCCATCTTCCTCTCTCAACCGTGTTCATAGTTACCTTTGTTCAGTGTACTTACATTGTTGTGCTACCATCTTCCAAAATTGTGTTCCAAACCATGCACTCCTGTCTTCTATCACCCTGTAGTGCTCCCTTTAGTATTTCCTGTAGGGCAGGTATCTTGTTCACAAAGTCTCTCATTGTCTGTTTGTCAGAAAATATTTTGAGCTCTCCCTCATATTTGAAGGACAACTTTGCTGGACACAGGATTCTTGGTTGGTGGTTTTTCTCTTTCAGTATCTTAATATCACATTAAGTATACTAATATCACACCACTTCCTTCTGGCCTCCATAGTTTCTGCTGAGAGATCTGCACATAGTCTTATTAAGCTTCCTTTGTGTGTAATGGATCGCTTTTCTCTTGCTGCTTTCAGGATTCTCTCTTTGTCTTTGACATTTGATAATCTGATTATTAAGTGTCTTGGCGTAGGCCTATTCAGATCTCTTCTGTTCGGAGTACGCTGCGCTTCTTGGATCTGTAATTTTATGTCTTTCATAAGAGATGGGAAATTTTCATTAATTATTTCCTCTATTATTGCTTCTGCCCCCTTTCCCTTCTCTTCTCCTTCTGGGACACCAATGATACATACATTATTGTACTTTGTTTCATCCTTGAGTTCCCAGAGACGTTGCTCATATTTTTTCATTCTTTTCTCCATCTGCTCCTTTGCGTGTAGGCTTTCAGGTGTTTTGTTCTCCAGTTCCTGAGTGTTTTCTTCTGCCTATTGAGATCTGCTGTTGTATGTTTCTATTGTGTCTTTCATCTCTTGTGTTGTGCCTTTCATTTCCATAGATTCTACTAGTTGTTTTTTTGAACTTTTGATTTCTGCCGTATACATGCCCAGTGCTTCCTTTACAGCCTCTATCTCTTTTGCAATATCTTCTCTAAACTTTTTGAATTGATTTAGCATTAGTTGTTTAAATTCCTGTATCTCAGTTGAAGTGTACGTTTGTTCCTTTGACTGGGCCATAACTTTGTTTTTCTTGGTGTAGGTTGTAATTTTCTGTTGTCTAGGCATGGTTTCCTTGGTTATCCAAATCAGGTTTTCCCAGACCAGAACAGGCTCAGGTCCCAGAGGGAAGAAATATTCAGTATCTGGTTTCCCTGCGGGTGTGTTTTAGAAAATTGCTCCACCCTTTGATGCCTTGGGTCACTGTGCTTTTCTGCCCAGCAGGTGATGCCTGTTAGCCTATAATTCTTGACTGGTGTGAGGAGGTATGGCCGTGTTCCCCCAGGCTCTGGGGTCTGGTTCTGAATGGAAAGGGCCCCACCCCTTTCCTCCTAGAGAAGACAGACCCCCCAGGTGGAGGTCATTAGCATTTCAATGGTCTCACTCTCTGCTTGTGCTGTCTCTGCCCTTCCCGGAGTCACAGCCCTGGAAACTGAATACGACTGGGGCTTTCTCCACTGAGCCGAAAAAGAAACAGATAGTCCCCTTCAGACCCAGTCCAAGGCGACCCTCTGTTTCTCCCAGGTCAGTCATCACCCAAAGCCTCTGTCTGTTTTTTGGGGCTGCGTACCTGTAGTGAGCAGTTCACACTCGCTACTTAAAACCCCAGTTGGAGCTCAGCTGAGCTATATTCGCTTGCTGGGAGAGAGCTTCTCTCTGGCACCACCAGGCTTTGCAGCTCGGGCTATGGGGTAGGGGTTCTCACAACTTGGATCCGCAGGTTTTACTTACAGATTTTATGCTGTGATCTCGGGCATTCCTCCCAGTTCAGGTTGGTGTGTGATGAGTGGATGGTCTCGTTTGGCCCCCGCAGTTATTCTGGATTATTTACTAGTTGTTTCTGGTTTTTTGTAGTTGTTCCAGGGGGACTACATAGCTTCGACTCCTCTATGCCGCCATCTTGCCCAAGTCTCCTAATGATTCTGCATAACTTTTATTTGTGCTGTTATCCTTTGGCTATTGGGATGTGAAACTCGCCCAGTATAGCCTCTGACTCAGAAAACTGTGCTGTCGCATCCCTATCACCTTTCATTTGCATAACAGGCTGGTTACAAATCTGGGTTAGGGCTAAGGTTTTACAACAATGGAAAACAGCTGATCAGCAGTTCAGAATGAGTGATTTCAACATATTTGTGAGAGGGACAGGGTCAGAGGGAGATTTGACCCAGAAGAGAAGGCGATGTGTCCACACAGGCAGAGACTGGAGGGTGTGGTCACAGCACCAGAAATAAGCTGGAGGAGGAGGGACGGCTCTCCCCGGAGCCTCCAGAAGGGGCATGGCCAGCGGGCACCTTGATTTTGGCCCAATGTCACAGAAGTTTCTGGCTTCCTAAACTGTGAAATAATACATTTCTGTGGTTTTAAGCTACCCAGTTCGTGGTGATTTGTTACAGCAACTCCAGGAATTAATACATCCAGGAACACATGCTCCTTTTTGCATGTAACCTCCCTGACCCTTTTTTCCATACCAATGACACTTACTCTTCAGGGCCCCTCACTTGTATTTTAGAGCTGTGTAGGGCATTTAAATAATAATTTCTGCATTTTTGTGATGTTTGTGGTATATTCAGCCTTAGAATTCATAATTTTGTGGTGATTTCATATTCTAAATATAAATTCACTTTTAAAACTAAATTATTTTCATAATTTTGCATTCTTTTTCTTGAAGAAAGTCCTCAAAATTACATAAGCTTCAGCTACATAAAACTTGGATTCATCCCAGGGTGTGTGTGTAAATGCGAGCCTATGGGCCTGTTATTTATAACCTGCTCTTTTCAGTAAATAATTTTCTATCTTGATATATATAATTCTATAATGTAATTTTAGAGATTATAGAATGATTCATTATTCCATTGTTTCTATATGCTATAATTTATTTAAACAATCCCCCTATCATCAGACATCTAGATTGTCTCTGGTTTTTCTTAATCTTTTGATAATACCCAATTCTTTCCATAAAATAAATCTCTAAATGCAGAATTGATGAGTCAAAGATAAAAATATTTTCAGACTTTTGGTACATACTAACAAGTTACCCTTAAGAAAAAGGTGTATTAATTTATACTTCAACACAAACTAGACAAAAAATGATTGTTTCCAGTACTCTCACCAAAACTGAATATATTATGATGTTTGAATTTTGGACAGATTGATACAGTTTTTCTTTTTAATTTTCATTATGAAATATTAACAAACTTACAGGACTGTTACAATAATAATACAAATCCCATACAGAGAACTCCAACAGATCACTTCCCGCCAGATACCCAGATCTACTAACTTTAGCATTTTCCCACATGTGCCATATCATTACACCTGTCCATATAGCTGTCTGTCAGTGTCTTAATCCATTTTCTGAACACTTGAGTATAGGTTGTAGACATCATGCTCCTTGAATACTTAACAGTGCTATGTCTATTTCCTGAGAACAAGGATATTCACTTATATAACCATCTTTAATGCTGCTATCAAGTTCACTGAATTTAACATAGACATAAAGCTTATAGTCTGTATTCCAATATTTTCATATATCCCCAAAATATCATCTTGTGCCTTTTCTCTTCCCTTGTTAGATCGCATCCAGGATCATGTATTGCATTTAATTGTCACTGTCTCTTTAGTTGCTCTTTCTTCTTCTACTTTTTTCAAATTGTGGGAAGGTATATACATAAGCTTTCCCATCCCAGCCATTCCTAACCATACCATTCAGTAGGATTAATCACATTCACAATGTTGTGGTACCCTCACCATCTTCCATTACTAAAACTTTCCCACCTCCCCAAACAGATTCCCTACACCCATTATGAATTAATCCCCCATTCCCCCTAACTCCCACTCTGGCAACCTGTGATCCACTTTTTTGACTCTATGAAATTGCATATTCTCTAATACTTTCGTTGTAGTTACCATTGGGCTTAAATTCAACATCCTAAATCTATAAAAATCTTGTTTTCTTTGATACCAATTTAACTTCAATAGCATACACAAAATATGTTCCTATACCCTCTGTCCCCCAACTTTTATGTAGCTCTTTTCACCAATTACATGTTTATACAGTATGAGTCCAAAATCAATGATTTATTATTACATTTTATGCATTTGCCTTTTAGATCTTGTAGAAGATAAATAGTGGAGTTACAAACCAAAAATACAATAATACTGGCATTTATATTTACCTCTGATGTTACCTTTACTGGAGATCTTTATTTCTTCACGTGGCTTTGATCTGTTGTCTACTGTCCTTTCCTTTCAACCTGCAGAACTTTCTTTAGCATCTCTTGTAGGGCTGGTCTTGTGGTGGTGAACTCCCTCAGTTTTTGTTTCTCTGGGAGTGTCATAATCTCTTCCTTATTTTTGAAAGGCAGTTTGCCAGATGCAGAATTCTTAGTTGGCAATTGTTTTGTTTTCAGTACTTTATGTCCTCCTGCTGCCCTCATGCTTCCATGGTTTCTGATGAGAAATTGGCACTTAATCTGATTGAGGCTCCCTTTCACATGTTACTTCTTTCTTGAAGCTTTCAGAATTCTCTCTTTATCTTTGGCACCTGAGAGTCTGATTATAATATATTATGGTGTGGGGTCTGTGTGAGTATACCCTATTTGGAGTCTGTTGAGCATCCTGGATGTATACTCCATGTCTTTTATTAAATTTAGGAAGTTTTCAGCCTTTATTCCTTTGAATATTCTCTCTGCCCTTGCTTTCTTCTCACTCTGGGACTCTCGCAGTTCATTTATTGGTGTGCTTGATGGTGTCCCACAGGTTCCTCAGTCTCTGTTCATTTTCTTCCTTCTTCTTTCTGCTCCTCAGACTGGATGATTTCAGTTGTCTTGTGATCAACTTCACTGATTGATTCTGCCAGCTCCAATCTGCTGTTGAATCCCCCAAAATTTTGGTTCCTTTTACTAATTTCTATCTCTTTGTTGGTAGTCTCTCTTTGTGTTCATCTTTAGTTCTCCTGATTTCCTTTAGATCTTTGTCCATGGTTTTTTTTGTTTTGTTTTGTTTTTTGTATTTTTGTTTTTAGTTCTTTGTGCATATTTAGGGCCATTTATTTTAAGTCTTTTTCTGGTATGTCCCAGGTCTGTTCCTCCTCATTGATGGTTTCTTTAATCTTCTCCTTTGCCTGGGCCATTACTCCCTATTTCTTTGCATGTTTTCTAATCTTTTGCTGAAACCTGGACATTCTGATATTTTAACGTGTTATTGCTGGAATTTAGACCCTGAGGCAGCTGTTCCTTAAGCTTGTATCCACTTGGTGGGACAGATTTTTCCTTGAATTCCAGGAGCTTATTCTATTAGGGAGTGAAAGTTAATAATCCAGGAAACCATCAGGGAAATGCTCTTTAGCAAACGAGCTTGCAAGACACGGTCATACCCACAGCACAAGAGATTGCTTTTCTACCCATTATACTCTATACAGTTTTTAAAAATTGTATGTCAATGTTCTTTTACCTTGTATTTCTTTGATACCAGTGAAGTAAAGCATTGTTTCATATTCATATTTTATTCTCCTTTTGCAAATTCATGTGAATCCATTTTGCGTGCTCATACCCTTTATCCTATTTTTCTATTGGTGTATATTTATCTCTTTGCATTGGTTTATATGTGCTCTTTAGAAAGAGTAAGGATAGTAAACTTTGTCACAAACATTGCAAACTTTTTTTTTGGTTCAGAGTTTGCCTTTTAACTATGTTTACGTGGTTTTTTAATATTGATGTTTGTTTATCATTTTTATGCAGCAATAGCTGTCCTCTCTCCTCTTACTTTACGTATTCTTGCCTCATGCTTAGAAAGACCCTCTCCTAGCACATGACACTCTATGGCAATGATTTTGAAAATGGAGGATTTTCTGTCAAAATATAAATATCTGAGATGGAAAATATGAATAGATCCATTACTAGGAGATCATTTGGAAAGCCTGTGACAGGTCTACCAATGTGTTTCATACACAGGTAAAACTTTTTTATGGCCAAAAATATACACAAACAGAACTTATGGTATGAACGTGGCAGTTTAGGTTCAGTATTTCTCCCTTGTTCCCTTGGAAATTACACAAAAGCACAAGGAGAATGAGGTGATAGATAAATATAACTACTAAATCGTTCTTGAGTCCTTGAATGTATTAATTAGGGTAAGTAATGCTAGGTGCTATAACAAATAACCCCCATATCTCGTAGCTTAATAGAAAAGGGACTTATCTCCTGCTCACAAAACAGATATGCAGGTTTGGGGAGACAGCTAGTCCATGTGGTGATTATGGGATCTGAATTTCTTCCATCTACTGGTTCTGCCATCCACGAGGACCTCAGAGTCCTCCACCTGCCACCAAATTCTCTTTACCTTGAGAATGAGTAAGATCATGGAGGGCTGCCTGCAGGAGGACTTAAAGACCAGGCCTGGAAATGCGTCACTCTTGCCTGCATTTCTTTGGCCAACACTCACTCACATAGACTGACTGCAATGCAAGGGAGCCTGGGAAACACAAAACTGCTATGTGCCTGGGAGGAAACTGAAATGGATTTTGCTGAACTCATAGTTTTTCTAGCAAACAGCTTCCCCCTCCCCAACCTCCTGGTAGGAAGAGATTCAACATAGAGAATTGGAAATTTTCAAAACTGTTGTCAGGGTTGACTGGACAAAGGTCAGGGAAGTTGCAGGCTTTCATCAAAACAGGAACAGCAGGTACCATGGGAAGCCACAGCTATTGATGTTGACAGCAGTGAAGCAGGTGATTTGCAGCACACCTGCAAGCCACTGGCAAAGGATCACGTCTTCTATCTGCTGATGCTCACGTGCATGTCCTCAGCTGTCATTGGAGAATCATGGCTTCTGCTTCTAGCCTATCTTCCATGACAAAATATAAGCTGAAGGGTTGCTGGCAAGGGAGTCTGGGTTACATCATTTCCATGCTTTTAATTCCTGTGCATAGGAAAGATCCTGGAAGGGTAAGGTGGGTGCTGAGTGCCAGCATCTGGCACATGAAGTAAACACTGGTTTGATCATGACGTGCAGCACCCTGGAGGCCCCACCTGGGACCTAGGAGTCCACAGACCCCAAGTTAAGTATTCCTGCAATATATCTTTGTACTATTAACAGTATGCTTATATTTTCATTGAGATCTCCTTGAATGTCTGGCCATTTGTTTCCTCTGTATATGTTGTTGCAGTGTTATTTGGCACATTGCTAGCACATTTATTGTGAATGGCAGCCTTTATCAAAATCAGACAATATTCTTTTATGATACAGTGTTTCTTGCCTTGAATTCTACTTGCCCAAGGTCACAAGCTGGTGAGTATTGGGGATAAAACTTTCCCTTGGCTTCTTGTTTCTGAATAAAGGTATCTCTATAAAAGTAATTCTCCAAGATCTCTCTACTTACACACTCATTACTCCACAGGGGAGGAGATTTAACTTTTCTGAATAGAGATCTTGAGAGGAGGAACTGGGCATTGCTCAGCTCAGCCCCTGTGGGATCTATCTGCTGCTGAGAAGGGGCACTCTGCTTTCTGTGGCCAGGTGCCCACAGAGAGAGGGGTGTGATTGCTCAGCACTGCCTGGGATTGGGTACCTATTATCAGCAAGCACACCTGTCCACACACCTAATCCACAAGTTGTGATATCAGCTCTATCAGAAATAAAGGTGATGTATCAATCAGGGTCCCAGCAAGAAACAGATGACACACTTATCATAGGAAGTTTGATAAGCAAGTATGTGATATGCCACAGGAGAGTACAGCTAGTGACAATTAGGCTCTATTCCGACTCCTCAGTGCAAGGGGAGAGGCACACAAGGCTGTGTGGCGAGGGCTCCCTGACAGGAGCTGAGACACACAGCTTACCTGTGGCAATCCTACAGGGAGACGGCTAAGGAGATCCATAACCCACTCCCATGCTTCCCCTTGATCAGCAACCATGCCGATGTTTCCCACTGACAAAGGGCTGGCAGATCGAGGGCCTACCCTGGGCCTCAACACAGAGGCTGGGGACACTGCATCAGGCCACCAGCCCATGTGGATGTCTGTCTCTGATACAGGCAAACTCAGGCCCAGCTCTGAGGGACAGCACTACAAAGACACCAGTCAGGGCAGAAAGTAGAAGACTGCTAATTTAAACTTTCAACAGAGTCCCCATGGTGGTTTGGAGCTGTATGCACCCCAGAAAAACAGGGTCTTAAACTTAATCCGTTCCTGTGGGTGTGAACCCATTGTAAGTAGGACTTTATGATGAGGTTCCTTCATGGTGTAGCCCACCTCAATCAAGATGGGTCTTAATCCTATTACCAGAGGCCTTTATAAGAGAATGAAATTCAGAAAGAGAGAGAGAGAAAGCCACAGAGGGAGCAGCCAGAAGCTGAACATCAACAGAACCCACAAGAAAAGGGAGAGACCAGGAGATGCTGCCATGTGCCTTGCCGTGGGACAGACTAGGGACCAAGGATCACCGACAGTCAGCGCCAGAACACCAGTCTTCAGGGAGAAAGTATTGTTTTGATGAGTCCTTGATTTGGACCTTTTTCCTAACCTCAAACCCTTGAGCAAATAAATTCCCATTGCTTAAGCCAAACTATTATAGGGTATTTGTCTGAGCTGCCCAGGAAACTAAAACAGTCCCCCAGTGCCTTGAGGCATCGTGGGCAGCCAGTGGCCAGCTCCTCCTCCACGTGGTTCCAGGATGGATCAGGATATGGAAAATCTTGCCTTTGCCTGTGTGTCATTGTTCCTCATTTGCTGCAGAAGAAGGTGCCATTCATTGATTCACAAATCCCAAGGGTGTTCTCCAAGCAGTTCTCTGGGAAGAATATTCCTGGCAGAGGGGCTGTGACCCTGCCTGACGGTCTAGACTCCTGGGAAAGGGGAAGACCAGGCACCATGTCTCAGGAGCCCCTTCCTGGCCACAAGAACAGGGAAATAAGCTCTGAGTTGTGAAAGGCTAAAACAATGTCCCAAAAATCTCTTTCTGAAGTTGTCCCAGTTTAATCCTCACAATAGCTATGTTAATCCATATTACAGTTATTGCTAGACACAAGCGTGTGACCCTTTGGGCAACCAGGAGCACTTACCAGGGAAATGCCGAGTAAAGCCTCAATGTGATGCCACTGCACACCCACCAGAAGGGGAAAGAGTTACAGCACCAAGTATTGAAAACCAGGTGGAGGAAAGTTAATTGGTGCAGCTGCTGTAGAAGCTGCTTGGTGGTTCCACAGAAAGTTGAGTTTAAAATTGCCATATGAACCAGCAAGCCCACTTCTAGTTGCATATCCAAAAGAATTGAAAGTAGGGACTCAAACAGATTGCACACTGATGTCCATATCAGCATTATTCACAGTAGCCAAAAGGTAGAAGCAACACAGGTGTCCATCAACAGATGAATGGAAAACAAAATGTGTTGTGTACATGAAATGAATGTTACTCTGCTGTAAAAATAAATGAAGTTCTGATACGTGCTACAACATGGATGAACCTTGAAGACGTCATGTTGAGTGAAATAAGCCAGACACAAAAAGACAAATACTGTTTGATCTCAGTCATATGAAATAATTAGAATATGCAAATTTTAGAGTCAGAAATTAGAATATGGTTCACCAGGAACAGGGGTATGGGTGGGGAATGCGGAGTTAATGCTTCGTTGGTACGGAGTCTCTGTTTGGGGCAATGGAAAACTTTTGGTCATGGACAGTGTTGATGTTGGCACAACATCATGAAAGTAATTACCACCACTGAATTGTGAACTTGAAAGTGGTTAAAATGGGAAATTTCATGCTGTGTATATGTTACTACAATAAAAAATTTTTAAAAACTGATAGAACTGTACAACACAAAGAGTGAGCCCTAATGTAAACTATGGACTTTAGTTAATATAATTATATTATTGGTTTATCTGTTGTAACAAATGTACCACACTAATGCAAAATGATAACAATAGGGAAAACTGTATTTGATGAAGGAGCGGTATATGGGACTTTATACATTCTGCATAATTTTTCTGTAAACCTACAACTGTTCTGAAAAATAAAAATAAATAAATAGATGCAAAATAAACTATGCAGAGCAACCAAAACTCTCATATGCTGCTGGTTGGAGGTCAAATTGATGCAACCACTTTGGAAAACTGGAAACATCTGCTAAAGCTGTACGCATGTGTACCCTCGGCTATGGCAGTTCCTCTTCTAGAGATGTACCAACAGAAAGTCATGGATATGTGCACTAAAGGGCACAAAGAAGAGTGTTTATGGCAGCTCTGTGATTGCCCAAAACTGGAAACAATCCAGATATCCATCAAGAGTAGAACGCATGCATAAATGATCATTTATTCACACAATTGAATACTGCAGAGCAATGAGAATAAACTAGTACAGCCACGTATAACAAGAGAGATGAATATCACACAGGTGATGTTGAAAAAACAGGCCAGACATGGAAGAGGACATTTATGATTCATTTTTTTTAAAGTTCAAAAGTAGACATGCTGAATCTAAAGCTATGATACAGTAACCAGAAGAGAGCGTGGAGGAGGCTACTGGAGTTCCAAAAATGTCTGGTTTGCTGTCATTGTTGTTTAATCTGGGCAGTGGATGTGTTGGGTTTGTGAAAATTCATCAAGCTAAACTCTTATGATTTGTACACTTTTCTCTAAGTATCTTACATTTCAGTAACAAGTTTACAAAAAGACTTAAGTTCAAAGAGCCCAGATGCAAAAGGCTTCATATTGTAGGATTCCATTTATATAAAATATCTAAAACAGAAAAATCCATAGATACAGAGAGAAGATTAGTGGTTTCCAGTGGCTGGGGGAGAGGGAATGGGGGGTGACTGTTTAATGGGTATGAGGTTTCCCTTTGGGATGATAAAAATATTCTGGAACTAGATAGCAGTGATGGTTGCATATGATTATGAATGTGCTTAATGCCACTGAATTATACACTGTAAAATGGTTAAAATAGTGAATTTTATATTGTGTGGATTTTACCCCAATTTTTAAAAAAGACTAAGCTGAGATAGGGGTATCATTTCCCCCCTTTTAGAGACTAAGAATCCAAGGAGGTAAATAACTTGCTCAAAGTCAGACTGTTGAAACAGCAAGTCAGAATTTCCCCACATTCTCTCTCTTCTAAGGCACTGCTCCTCGAATGGTAACATGCATGAGAATCACCTGGGCATCTTATTCTAATGCAGATTCTGATTCAGTTGACCTAGAAGGGGCCCGAGATTCTGCTTGTCCAACAAGCACCCAGGCAATGCTGATGCTGCCGGTCCAAGGACCACAGTTTGAGAAGCAGGGCTCCCGCCCAAGCTGCCAGTGATGACATCTCTCCTTTATCTGCAGGATTGCTGTCAACTAGAGACGTGGCTTCATTTTCCACACCACAGACAACTGTCTGTCTATACATCTTCCAACCAGAGTTGGAAAAAAGAAGTGCCTGCCAACATATGTGAAGAGCTTCTCTTCTTGGCTGTCTTTGGTGAATGGGAGAAAGAGTCACAGATTCATTATGAAACTGGCAGCAATGTTCACCGTCTTCTCTGTACACAGGAAGGAACCTCTTGAATGTCAAAGGTATTTAAGGTTCTGCGAAAGCCATCTTCCATGTGGTTCCAGGTCACTGGTACCCTTTGTTCTCCAGCCTCTTTTTATACAGCAGGATGTCATCTCAAAGGACATCATGCTCACAAGACAGGTCTTAGGGAGCTGATGGATGATATTATTTTCAGCACCAAAGTGCAAGTATCTTAACTGAAGCATCTCTTTTCTCACTAGATGGGTTTCCTCTCTAAAAATTCCAGACTCCTTGAAGTTGTAGCTTCTTTCCTTGAACCTCTCAGGTATGTCATTGGGATTCATCCATTTCCTTAGCCTTGCTTTTGTGTCCAGAGATAAATGGGTGCCCTCTCCAAGAGAGGGGGATATTGAAAAAGGAACACACGGTATAAAGAACAAAGTGCTGGCTGAGGAGTAGCCCACATTGGTTCTGCTGGTGGGAGGGCAGTTGGAAGTTAAATGACTTAAGATACGAGTAGATGAGACACCAGCCTTGGATCTTGGGCAGGTGTGGTACGCTCAGGAGATTTTAGAATTCAAGCCTCCATGTCTTCTCCAATGTTGTCTCCACAAATAACCTCCCACGATGGATCCACCCCATAGGACTTACCAAGATGATGAAAGCATTCAGACAGTTGTTTGCATGGCTGGGAACTTGTGTCCAGGGACTTTATGGTATCTGGGAGAATCAAAAACCAATCATAAACATAATCATCTCCCTTCTCACTAGTGCTCCCAACCCCTGGAACCATTTTTATCCTACATTGGAAGGGGGAAATTCATATATCCATCAACCTCCATCCATAGGCCGGACCCCAGCCTTGACACTTTCAAAATTTATTCCATCCTCACAGCATCACATGTTATGGGTATTACTGGTTGAGGAACACAAAGAAGACTCATCACTCAGCCAGAATTGGAATGTCTTGTGCTTGAGAATGGAAGACTTGGGGGCAGATTCTGAATCCATTTTCTCCGCATTCACCTGTGTGGGAACTAGGGGTTACCTTTTCTCTAGTCAAAATTTAAGAGATTCTGACTTTGCTCTTTAGTATACCATTTGTTTTTAATTACCTTGGCCCACATTTTGCATTTTTATGGCTTTTTGATTATTTTCATATGATGTGTGAAATCTACACACTAATTCCTATAGATGGCCTGGGGCCAGAGGATTCCATTGGGTGCTCTTGTAAACCAGGCACTGTCAAAGGAAAAGGCTCCTCTCCTCCATCTCCCTTCCAAATGTTGAGCTTTGGAACCAGTCTCAGGACTCCTTCTCTTCTCTTCCTCAACACTCTCTCCACTCCCATGGGTATAAGTACCACTCACAGACAATCAACTGCTAAATTTATATGTTCAGTTCTGATCTCTCTTCAGAGTTTCAGATTCAAATACCCATTTCTTTTTCTATCCCATTCTTCCCCAGCCTTGCACATCTCAGCAAATTGCACTGTCATTGCTTCTGCCAAAACCCTTAGAGTGACATTGATGCTCTTAATGACTATTTCACTTACTTGACTACTTTCAGTATGCTAGGCATTACCCTCAGTTCTTCACATATGTAATCTCATTTAACCCCCACAACCACCAGATATGGGAGATATTACTATTATCTCCATTTTGAAGATGAGGAAATTGAGACCCATAGAGATAAAATGATTTGCCCGCGGTCACAGAGAGAGTAATGATGGGGCCAGGATTGCAAATTCAAGGAGTCTTGCCCAAGAGCACCATGTGAATTGAAGTAAATCAATTATCCCCCACACCTTTATCCCACAAACATCCTCACTCCTGGCCAATGAGTTCTCACCAGGCCTCTGGCCATCTGCCTTGGGGCCTGACCTTGTGGAATTATCTTGGACCAGGGCGAGAAGGGGATCACAGCAACTTACAGAGGCAGACATAGAGTTGAGGTCCTTTCCTTATTGCTGGAGCTGTGCATCTTTCCTCCTACTCACCACCATCCTCCCTCCTGACTCACACTTCAATGCCCTAGAAATCTTCCCACACCCATGGGTTACCTGGGCCCTGGAATGGTCACTTTGCTCTGCCTTCTGGGAACTAAGTCCCCATGATTTCCTTTTGGCAGATCTTGGTCCTTGCCTGGTTCCTTGACTTTGGACAGACATCAGGTGACAGGCAACAGGAACCTGATTTCTAACAGGTACAACTGATATGTGGTGCAGGGAGGGCACCAAGCTGGGCTGAGGCAGAAGCAGCAGCTCATGTGAACATTGTCAGGAATGATCTTCCCCATCTCACGTGACTCCACTTGCCTGGTCTGTCAGGAATTGAGACCAGTTCTCACCCCAAGCAGGCCATGGGCACCCAATCTGGGCCTCAGACACTCCCTGGCTTGGCGTCAAGCTCCTCGCTTGCTACTAACACAGACACACCACCTGGACTTCTCCTTACCAACCACCTCACCTCTTCTTACCAGCCCCTCATCTAGCTGCGTTCTTGCTTCCTGCCTTAAGTGGGCATTCTGGACTTGACTGCTTTCCTGCATAGTTTCTAGTGTTCACCTTCCTGCTCCTCCTGACCAGGCTGATCTTCCAGAAGTTCAACGGTTGTCGGCAGGACCGATCCTCTCTTCCTCATTTGGTTTTGCCTTTAACTGTGACAACTTCTCTGGAACCAACCATTTGTCACATCAGTGCCTGTTCTCTCTGGCTGAATTCCAAGTAGCAACACCCACCCTCCTTAATCTGGACCTGTGCTGCCCAGGTTGCCTTGTAAAACCCATTAGGTTGTTGTCAAAATCATAATCAAATAATACGGGAAAGGAGGAAAAGCCTTTGATGTATGTTTCCTCCTTTAATATTCACCTCAACCCAATAAGGGAGGGAGGATTATCCCATTGGCAGTAATTACCAAAGTCACACGGCGCAGGTGACTCCAGAATTTCCTCCTTTATAACCTTTCGCATCCTAAAATTCCACTCCCAGAACCAGCCATCAACCTCACTTGATGAAAACCTACTGCTCAGAGTCAACAATTTTCTGTTTCTCAAATAATGACTTCAACAAAGATATCTTTCTTCAAAATACACAGGGAAGGAGAAACATCAGAGAAAGAACTGCTTGACTTTAGAAAAAGTCAGAGCCCTGGGGACAGTTTCAACATGTGTCCAAGCAGCCTGGTGATCTCTAAGCAGTCTCTCTGAAAATGAGTTGGAAAACAACAGAGTTCAAGTTAATTAAACACTTGGTTTGGGGAAACAAATGCCTTCAGGAAACTTGGCATTGCCAAGGAAGAAGAGAAAATTCAATTCCTGGGAACAAATTTATAAAGGACTTGCAGTTAGGATCAAATGCAGCCACTGACTACAAATTAAAACCACTGCTAAGTATCTGGTGGTGAAGCATTTGGTCAAGGAAACACTCCCAGGTATTTGGATGCACATTTCCGAAGCTCAAGAAATCATCCCCCTACCTGAACATAATTGCAACAATGTCCAGGAATCTGCTAAGATGTGAGCCCCGTGTTGTCAAAGACTCTGGTCAGTTTTCTTTGCAGATGTATCCCAAGTGATAGGAGAGTAGCTGGTACAGAATAGGTCCTCAATATATATTTGTTGAGTCATAAATCTAGGGCCACCTGTGTTTTATAGCAGGACTTGAATCCTGCCCATGAATATTCCAGCCTGGAAGCTTTGCACTGATTTACTATGTCACATATCGTTAAGGATAAATCAGGAAAGATGTTCTTCATGTGCGTGTTATTTCAAAGGTTATGATTGGTTTACCTGCTCATATTCCTTAGAGAATTAACACTCTCATCATTGCCAGCTGTCTTTTTGAGCAATCACAGGATTATCTATATGAGGTGGTTTGAAGCTGTATGTACCCCTGAAAAACATGTTCTTAAATCTAATCCATTCCTATGAGTGTGAACACATTGTAAGTCAGGCCTTTTGATGAAGCTACTTCAGTTAAGGTGTGACCCATCTCGTCCAGAATGGGTCTTAACCCAATTATGGGAAGTCTTTATAAGAGAATGAAATTTGGACAGAGAGAGAGAAAGCCACGGAAGCAAGAAGCTGAAATCAATGAAACCCAGAAGGGAAGAGAGAGACCAGCAGATGCCGCCATGTGCCTTGCCATGTGTTAGAAGAGCCAAAGACCGAGGGCAGCCGGTCTTGGGGAAGAAAGCATAGCCTTGATGATGACTCAATTTGGATATTTTCCAGGACTCTAACTGTAAGCAAATACATTCCCATTGCTTAAGTTGAACCATTTCATGGTATTTGCTTGGAGCAGCTTAAGAAACTAAAATAGATGGCTATTCAGCCCACCACCCTTAAAAACATGAACACAGGGAATTGCCTCCTGTTCCCACCCTTGTTAAAGTTCCCCACAATGGCCAAAGGGTTGATGCACAGAAGAAAAATACTCCTCTGAGTGGGTGTCAGCAAACCTGGCTTCTGGTAAGTACCACTTTTGCCCCTAATGGACAAGTCCCTTAACTCGCCCTGTTTCCTCCCTGGAAACTGAGAGAGTTGCACTAAATGGTTTCTGAGAATACCTTATTAATCCCTCCCCATTTGATGCAACCCCACTCAAATGGCCCATGCTCCCATCCTGGTCTGGCTGTCCTGCCGGGAGCACCGTGCCTCTGGCTGCCCTCAGCAACATCTAGTATTTGTTTTCAGCTGGAGTTCATGTTCATGGCAAACCACAATTGCATCTTACATGGTCCTGACTTTGTCTTATTTATTTATTTCCTTTTTCTCCTCTTCCCCAGCTTGACATATGTCCATGAATACATAGGTATCCTTGGAAAACATGTCATATGTTTTTTGTGCATGTGCTGTATTTTTAATTTACATAAATGTTAGGTCATTTGTTCTCATTCTGTTTCTCATATACGTTTTTAGCACAACACTGGATTTTTAAGGTCCATCTATGCTGCTGTACATACATCTGGTATGTTCTATGTAATTAGTGAATAGTATTCTATAACATGAATGTAAGACATTTTATTTATGTATTTTCTTAGTGATGGAAACAGGTTGCCTTCAAAAACACTCTGATGAGCATCCTTGTATATGTTCTGGACCTGGGTAACATTTTATCTGTCATGGACCTGGGTAAAAGTTTATCTTGAATGCAGACCCAGAGGTGAAATGTTGGAGGCACATGCCTAACTGACTAAATATTGTAGAATCAGAATTCCTAAAGTGCTCTAGGCTCCTCCCAGCAGTGAGCAGTGATTTCTATTTCCCCATATCCTCAACAATTGCCCTTCTTTCTCATTCTTGTCAATCTGGTAGATGTAAAGAGGCATCTCATAATTGTTTTCATTTATAGTGGTTTGAAAATTTTTTCATTTACATGTAGAATTTGTTTCCCATCCTGTGAATTCCCATCCCTTACCATTTTGTTATATTTTTCTGCCTTTTCTGTTGATTTTCAGGAGTTTCTCACATATTCTACATATCCCTGGTTGCTTTCAGACGTTGCATGTTTTTTCTCCAAGCCTGTCATCATTTTGTAACCTTTTCCATAGTGTTTCTTTTAAGCAAAAATTCTTAGTTTTTATTTAGGCAATCTATATTCTGTTTTTATTTTTGCCTCACAGTTTTCACTTTTTGTGTTTCATTTGTGGAGTTTTTCATCAATTCTATGCCATAAAAATATTCCTCTACATTTTTTTCTAGTATATTTATAATTTTACCTCTTATATTTAGAGTCCTATACCTAGAGTTCACTTTGATATAAAGTGCATATAGCATAAGTTAGTAATCCAACTTTATTTTATGTATCTATCTATTTATTTATTTATTTATTATCTTACTTATTTCTCCAGCTCTTGAATGAGATTTCCTAGCACCATCTCCTAAACAAACCATCTTTTCCTCATTGATTTGTGGTTCCATCTGTCACCCATCACATCTATTCTGAGCCCTTTATTCTGTCTCAAGGATCTATCTGTCAGGTCCAAACTGATATCATACTGCTTGTATTCCCATGACTTAGTAATATGTAATTAATACCTAAGGGGGAAAATCCCTCCTCTTCACTCTTCTGTTTTCTAAGTTGACTTAACCATTCCTTCCTAATGTCTCATTTTCCTGACAACTTGGTCTGCTGCTGCTGACTCCCAGTATGTGAGACTGGTCTATCTCAGCACAGGCCTTGTGATGGTTGGGTTCGTGTGTCAACTTGGCCAGGTAATGTTACCCAGCTGTCCGGTCAAGCAAGCACTGGCCTACCTGTTGCTGCAGGAGTGGTTCTTGAAAAACAGAATCTTAAAATGAGTTTTGCGATTTGTTTTGTACTCTGATTAGATTCAAGGGCACTAATGACTCCATTTCCAATAATTAAGATGACACTGACAGTCCATGGCCTGAGTTGGCAATGGGATATGCAAAATAGCAGCATTTGATTCTCCTAATCATACTCTTGTATGATCAGGAAGCAAGGATCTGGGTGACAGTGTTTTTGACACCGTCACAGAGTTTTGCAGAATTAAGAGGTATAATGATGTTGGCTGGCTGCTCTTAGATACATTGGATAAAGTTATAAGAGAAAGGGATGAGCTAAAGGCTTCAAATTTAAACCTTAAGCACCGCATGACAGATATAAAGGTTTCTCTGTGTGCCCTGAAAGAAAATCTTATTTCCTGTGGCTGCAGATGAGATTTCTGAAAACCAGATGCAGACTCTCATAGTGTGAGTAGCAGATTTATAACATAAACTAAAATCTCAACCTCACAGAGTGTCTGCTGTTAAAGTAAAGGCATCAATTGAAAAAGAATGGGATCCTAAAACTTGGGATGGGGATATACGAATTGATAATAATGTCAGTGAGGACACTGGAACCCTGGATTCTGCTGAGTCATTGTTAGATTTACCTGTAGAGGGCTGTCCTGGGGAAACAGCTTCCCCACCTCCCGTCTGCCCTAAGGAGCCTGCCATCCAACCCCCACCTAAAGAGATTAACCCTTCAGTGCCTGCTAATCCCATAATCACCTCCCTTGAGGAAGCAGCCCTCACGCCTCTGTCTGGAGAGATTAATTCTGTTTTATGAGATGAAAATGCAAGAGAATCCTGAGGTAAAAGGCTTGAGGGGTACTTCTAACTCTTTTCATGACCCACCACCACCACCAGTCTTTGCTTCAAGACCTATAACTAGACTAAAGTCCCAACAGACCCTGAAGGGTGAGGTACAAAGTGTGACCCATGAGGAATTACACTATACTCCAAAAGAACTGCATGAGTTTTCCAACTTACACAGACAGAAACCAGAAGAATATGTGTGGGAATGGATATGAAGGGTGTGGGATAATGGTGGAAGGAATATAAAGTTGGATCAGGCTGCATTTACTGATATGGGCCCCCTAGGCAGAGATTCTGTATTCAATGTTGTAGCTTGAGGGATTAGAAAGGGCATTAACAGGTTGTTTGGGTGGCTGGCTGAATCATGGATCAAAAGGTGTCCAGCATTTCCAGATGTTAAAATGTCAGAACTGCCCTGGTATAATGTATAGGAGGGGATCCAAAGGCTTAGAGAATTGGGAATGTTATTCCAAGTGGATTTATCTTCGAAGAGCTGCTCACACACCCCTGGAATGTCCAGAGGACATACCTTTTACCAGGACTGTGGGGATTAAATTTGTGAGACTAACTCCATCATCCCTGAAAGCCCTGTAGTTGCCCTTCTCTGTAGGTCAGATATTACTGTAGAAATTGCTGTCACTGACCTGGAATCCTTAAACACAATGGGGAAAATCAGATCCCAAGTTGGCAGAAGCCAAGTGGCTGCAGTTAATCACCACAGCCAAGGTGGGTGTGGCTACCATAATGGAAATCAGGCTCAAAGCAGCAATCAAAATAATATGACTCACAGAGACTTATGGCGTTGGCTAGTGGATCATAGAGTACCAAGTAGTCAAATAGATGGGCAATTGACTAAATTCTTATTTGAACTATATAAGCAGAAGAATTCTAGGTCAAGTGAACAAAAGTCTGCCTTGAATTACAAAAACAGAGAGTCATGGCCCCTTAACAATTCCCAGATTTGAGACAGTTTACAGATCCAGAGCCCCTTGAATGAGGAGGGGAAGGCCGGGTACCCTTGGGGAAGGACCCTGTTACACTGCCAAAAATGTATACTGTTAATCTTCCTCCCAGCCTTCCCCAGAGAGACCTAAGGCCTTTTACCAGGGTAACTGTGCACTGGGGAAAAGGAAATGATCAGATATTTCATGGATTATTAGACACTGGTTCAGAAGTGACATTAATTCCAGGAGACCCAAAACGTCACTCTGGTCCACCAGAATTGGGGCTTATGGAGGTCAGGTGATCGATGGAGGTTTTTTTTAATAAATTCAAACTTACAGGAACAGTTGCTAAAATAATACAAACCCCATACACAGAACTCCAGCATACCCCAGCTCCCCTCCACCAATACACTGATCTACCAACTTTAATACTTTGTCACTGTGCTGGTTTGAATGTATTATGTCCCCAAAACGTCATTATCTTTGATGCAATCTCATGGAGCAGACATTTTAGTGCTGATTAGATTGGAATTCTTTGAGTATTTCCATGGAATGTGCCCCACCCAACTGTAGGTGATAACTCTGATTAGATATTTCCATGGAGGCGTGGCCCCATCCATTCAGGGTGGGTTTAAGTTGAGTCTCTGGAGCCATATAAATGAGCTGACAGACAGAGGGAACTCAGTGCAGCTGTGAGTGATGTTCTGAAGAGGAGCTACAGCCAAGAGGGACACTTTGAAGAAAGCACAGGAGTTGCAGTTGAGAGACAGTTTGAAGACGGCCATTAAAAGCAGACTCTTGTACGGAGAAGCTGAGAGAGGACAAATACCCCAAGTGCAACTAAGAGTGACATTTTTGAGGCACTGCAGCCTAGAGAGGAACGTCCTGGGAGAAAGCCATTTTGAAACCAGAAGTTTGGAGCAGATGCCAGCCACGAGCCTTCCCAGCTAACAGAGGTTTTCCGGACACCATTGGCCATCCTCCAGTGAAGATACCCGACTGCTGATGTGTTACCTTGGAAATTTTATGGCCTTAAGACTGTAACTTTGTAACCAAATAAACCCTCTTTTATAAAGCCAATCCATCTCTGGTGTTTTACATTCTGGCAGCATCAGCAAACTAGAACAGTCACTTTACCATTTCTTTCTTTCCTCCCTCCCTCACTCCCTGTCTATCATCCATCATCTATTGCTCTGTCTTCTGAACATATTAGAGCAAGTTGCACACATCCTTGAACAAATAATATAATTCACATATACATTTCCTATGGACAAGAATATTCATTTATGTAATCACATTAAGTGTAGTTAAGAAGTTCAAGAAATTTAACATTGATATAAAGCTAACATTCTATATTTCGTTTTTTTCCTTATGTCCCAATTGTGTCCTTTTGAGCCTTTTCTCCTCTATTCTTAGATCTCATCCTGGATCATCTATGGCAATTAATTGTCATTATCTATTTAGACTTTTTTTTCAATTGTGGTAACATATCTATAGCATGAATCTTCCCATTCTAACCCCTCCCAAGCATTCCATTTACTGGGATTAATCACATTCACAATGTTGCAATGCCATCACCTTCCCAACATCCATTACTAGAAATTTCCCTTCACCCCAAACAGAAACCCTATACTCATTTCTTATTAACTCCCCATTGCTCCTTCCCTCACTTCTCGTAACCCATACTCTACTTTTCATCTCTATGATCATGTTCTCTGATACTTTCTTTGTGTTTACCATGGGGCTTAAATTTAACATCTTAACTCTATAACAATCATGTTTTCTTTGATACCAACTTAACTTCAATAGGACACATAAACTATATCCCTATACTCCTCCACTCCCCCACCTTTATGTAGTTCTTGTCAAAAATTACATATTTTACATTGAGTCCAAAACACTGATTTATCATTATGCTTTATGTATTTTAGATCCTGTAGGAAGTAAATAGTGGAGTTACAAATCAAAAATACAGTAGTATTGGTATTTATATTTACCATGTGACCTTTACTGGAAATCTTTATTTCTTCATGTGGTTACAGTCAATTATTTAGTGTCCCTTCCTTGCAGCCTGCACAATTCCCTTTAGCATTTCTTATAGGACTGATCTACTGTTGATGAAGTCCCTCAGCTTTTGATTATCCAAGAATGTTTTAATCTCACCCTCATTTTTAACCTCTAGGTGTTTGTGAATTTTCCAAGTCTCTGATGGTTATTGACTTCTATTTGTATTCCATTGTGGTCAGAGAATGTGCTTTGAATGATTTCAATTTTTTTTTAATTTATTGAGGCTTCTTTTATTTCCCAGCCTATTGTCCATTCTGGTGAAAGTTCCATGATCACTAGAGAAGAATTGTGTATTCTGGTGATCTGGGATATAATGTTATATATATATGTCTGTTAAATTTCTCGGTCTCTCTCACTCTTTTCTTTGTTTCTCTGTCGGTAGGGCTCCTTTAGTATGTGAAGTAGGGCAGGTCTTTTATTGGCAAAATCTCTCAGCATTTGTTTGTCTGTGAAAAATTTAAGCTCTCCCTCAAATTTTTTTTTATCTTCATTTTATTGAGATATATTCACATACCACGCAGTCATACAAAACAAATCGTACTTTCGATTGTTTACAGTACCATTACATAGTTGTACATTCATCACCTAAATCAATCCCTGACACCTTCATTAGCACACACACAAAAATAACAAGAATAATAATTCTCCCTCAAATTTTAAGAAGAGTTTTGCTGGATAAAGTATTCTTGGTTGGAAATTTTTCTCTCTCAGGATTTTAAATATGTTATGCCACTGCCTTCTCACTTCCATGGTGGCCACTGAGTAGTCACTACTTAGTCTTATGTTGTTTCTTTTGTATGTGGTGAATTGCTTTTCTCTTGCTGCTTTCAGAACTTGCTCCTTCTCTTCAGTATTTGACAGTCTGATCAGCATATGTCTTGGAGTGGGTTTATTTGGATTTATTCTATTTGGAGTTCGCTGGGCATTTATGCTTTGTGTATTTATATTGTGTAGAAGGTTTGGGAAGTTTTCCCCAACATTTTCTTTAAATACTCTTTCTAGACCTTTACCCTTCTCTTCCCCTTCTGGGACATCAATGAGTCTTATATTTAGGCGTTTTATTTTATTTATCATATCCCCGAGATCCATTTCAATTTTTTTAATTTTTTCCCCATTCTTTCTTTTGTTCTTTCATTTTCTGTTCTGTGGGTATCAAGGTCGCTGAGTAGTTGTTCAGCTTCCTCTAGTCTTGTACTATGAGTATCTAGAATCTTTTTAATTTGGTCAACAGTTTCTTTTATTTCCATAAGATCATCTATTTTTTTATTTACTCTTGCAATTTCTTCTTTATGCTCTTCTAGGGTCTTCTTCATGTCCTTTATATCCTGTGCCATTCTCTTCTTCATGTTCTTTACATCCTGTGCCATGCTCTCATTCTTTGTATTTAGTTCTTTGATTAATTGCTCCAAGTACTATGTCTCCTCTGATCTTTTGATGTGGGTGTTTGGGTATGGGTTATCCATATCGTCTGGTGTTTTCCTATGCTTTCAAATTTTCTGTTGTTTTTGGGCTCTTGGCATTTGCTTTACTTGATAGTATTCTTCTAGGATATGAAGAATTATTCAAACCCCAATGTCTAATTTGTCAGATCTACAGCTTGGTGGCATACACTTTCTCTAACTAACCAGGAGATGGCATCTGTGAGTCACCTATTTCCCCCAAGTCAGTTCTCCCCAACTTTATCTTTGTGGTGTGTGGGGGTCTGGTTCTTGTGAGGTGCAATTGGTGCACCAAGTTTCTGTGTGTTGTTGGTGCTGTCCACACTGAATGTGGGGCATGTGTCCAAGTGGTTAGGGAGGCAAGGCAGCTTTAATAATCAAACCTCCCAGGTGTTCCTGGAGATTTAAGGCTGTTCCAAGAGTCTAAACCTTCATTTCAGTCTCACCACAGATGGTCTCTGCCACTGACCCACAAGACCTTGGTATTGGCGTAGGGTCCCTGGGATTTCTGAGTGGGTCCTTCTTCCCAGCTGTGCCCTTCCGGGTCCTCTGCTGGGGGAAGGCTCTGCTACACCACAAGTGTGCACCATATCTCAAGGGAAGCCCTGGGCTGCCAGGCCATGCAGGGGCGTCCTCAGCCTGCTGTAAAGATGGCTGAATGGGGCATGTTAACCTCCCCCTTTTTGCACAGCTCCACCTTCTGAGCTCTAGGACAACCAGCTGTGGGCACACGAAAGGCCACTGTCCACACCCAATATTGTGGTGTGTGCATGGTGTTGCAGGAAACACTTGCCATCACACTGGATCCCTTAGCATGGCCCTGGTCTGTGGCTCCAGTGCCAGGCAGGAGCATTCCCAGCCTGCTGGGAAGATGGCTGCAAGGGGCATGGTTTTTTTCTTCCTTTGGCTCTCCTCTGCCCTCCCTGCTCTGAGGCAATTAGCAGTGGCTCCTAAAAGACTATCTTCCACACCAGATAATGAGGCATTGGCACAGCCCATTCCTGCTGTGCTTCACTGTGTGGTTCTCACTGCTGTATCTGCAGCCACTTCTGGGTTTTTTTTAAAAAAGAACTACTCTGCCTCCAAATGCCAACCCACAGTTTCCCCACACTGCAGCATGGCTGCCAGACATTCAGCAGGTTCACTCACTCATTTCAGAATGCAGACTCCTGGTTTCACCAAGTGCACGGTCCCTGTGGATTTAGCAGAACTTGTCCAGCTGGTGCATCGCTGGAACTGGTGTTCTGGGTCACTTTCTGGCTTTTATCTAGTATTTTTCACAGAGGTGTATTTTTGCCCTGTGTCTCCTAGCTGCCATCTTAGGTTCTCCAATGCAGCATTTTTTAAGACTATAAAATAACTCAAAACTGGTGATACTGGCTTTGCAAATATGTAGAGCTTGCTTTTGACTCCAAACTGAGGAATGTTGTTCAGCACATCTGATTCACAGCCTTCCCACAATGCCTGTTTTGTAAGGATTATAAGACTCCCCCACTAATATTTCTGAGACTTTTTTCCAAACTGCTAACCCCCAATCAATGGAGTTTTAGCTCAGGTCCATCTCACAGTGGGTCCAGTGGGTTCCCGGACCCATTCTGTGGTTATTTCCCCAGTGCTGGAATGCATAATTGGAATAGACATACTCAGCAACTGGCAGAATCCTCATATTGGTTCCCTGACTCATGAGGTAAGAGCTATTATGGTAGGAAAGGCCAGGTGGAAGCCACTAGAACTGCCCCTGCCTAGCAAAATAGTGAACCAGAAGCAATACCAGATTCCTGGAGGGATTTCAGAGATTAACGCCACTCTTAAGGACTTGAAGGATGCGGGGGTGGTGATTCCCACCACATCCCCATTCAACTCTCGTATTTGGCCTGTGCAGAAAACAGACAGGTCTTGGAGGATGATGGTGGATTATCATAAGCTTAACTAGGTGGTGACTCCAATTGCAGCTGCTTTTCCAGATGTGGTATCATTGCTTGAGCAAATCAACACGTCCCCTGGTACCTGGTATGCAGCTGTTGATCTGGCAAATGCTTTTTTCTCAATAGCTATTAGTAAGGACCACCAGAAACAGTTTACATTCAGCTGGCAAGGCCAGCAGTTTACATTCACTGTGCTACCTTAAGGTTATATCAACTCTCTAGCCCTCTGTCATAGTATTGTCCACAGGGATCTTGATCATTTCTCCCTCCCACAAGATATCACACTGGCCCATTATATTGATGATATGTTCATTGGACCTACTGAGCAAGAAGTACAACTACTCTAGTTTTGTTGGTAAGGTATTTGGGTGATAGAGGATGGGAGATAAATTCAACAAAAATACAGGGGTCTTCCACCACAGTAAAATTTCTGGGTGTCCAGTGGTGTGGGGCCTGTCAAGATAGCCCTTCTAAGGTGAAGGATAATCTGTTGCATCTGAGCCTTCCTATGACCAAAAAAGAGGCACAATGCTTAGTTGTCCTCTTTGGATTTTGGAGACAAGATATTTCTCATTTGGGTATGCTACTCTGGCCCATTTACTGAGTGACCAAAAGCTTCTAGTTTTGAGTAAGGACCAGAACAAGGTGAGGCTCTGTAACAGGTCCAGGCTGCTGTGCAAGCTGCTCTGCCACTTGGACCATATGATCCAGCTAACCCAGTGGTGCTGGAAGTGTCAGTGGCAAATAGAGATGCTGTCTGGAGCATTAGGCAGGCTCCTATAGGAGAATCACAATGCAGGCCCTTAGGATTTTGGAGTAAAGCTTTAGCAACCTCTGCAGATAACTACTCTCCATTTGAGAAATAGCTGTTGGCCTGCTACTGGGCCTTAGTAGAGACAGAACACTTAACCATGGGTGACCAAGTTACCATGAGACCTGAGTTACCTATCATGAGCTGGGTGTTGTCTGACCCACCAAGCCATAAAGTTGGGCATGCACAGCAGCACTCTGTCATAAAACGGAATTGGTATACATGACATAGAGCTTGAACGGGTCCTGAAGTCACAAATAAGTTACATGAGGAAGTGGCCCAAATGCCCATGGCCCCCACTCCTTCCACCTTACCTTCTCTATCCCAGCCCACAGCTATGGCATCTTGGGGAGTTCCTTACAATCAGTGGACCGAGGAAGAGAAGACTCAGGCCTCTTCTGCACGATATGCAGCTGTTGCTAGTGGTTTAGCTGGATGGCCAGGGACTTGGAAAGAACATGATTGGAAAATTGGTGACAAAGAAGTCTGGGGAAGGGGTATGTGGATAGAACCTTCTGATTGGGCAAAAAACATGAAGATATTTGTGTCCCATGTGAATGCTCACCAGAGGGTGACTTCAGCAGAAGAAGATCTTAATAACCAAGTGGATAAAATGACCTGTTTGGTGGATACCAATCAGCCTCTTTCCCCAGCCACTCCTGTCATTGCCCAATGGGCCCATGAACAAAGTGTTCATGGTGGCAGGGATGGAGGTTATACATGGGCTCAGCAACATGGACTTCCACTCACCAAGTCTGACCTGTCCACAATCACTGCTGAGTGCCCAATCTGCTAGCAGCAGAGACCCACACTCAGACCCCAATATGGCACCATTCCCTGAGGTGATCAGCCTACTACCTAGTGGCAGGTTGATTACATTGGAGTACATACATCATGGAAGGGAGAGCAATTTGTTCTTACTGGAAGAGACACATACTCCAGATATGCGTTTGCCTTCCCTGCACAAAATGCTTCTGCCAAAACTACCATCCATAGACTTACAGAATGCCTTATCCACCATCATGGTATTCCACACAGCATTGCTTCTGACCAAGGAACCCACTGCACAGCAAAGGAAGTGAGGGAATGGGCACATGCTCATGGAATTCTCTGGTCTTACCATGTTCCCCATCATCCAGAGGAAGCTGGATTGATAGAATAGTGGAATGGCCTGTTGAAGACTCAACTACAGTACCAACTAGGTGGCAATACCTTGCAGGGCTGGGGCAGTGTTCTCTAGGAGGCTGTGTATGCTCTGAATCAGCATCCGCTCTATGGTGCTGTTTCTCCCATAGTGAGGATTCATGGGTCCAGGAATCAAGGGGTGGAAACAGGAGTGACACCACTCACTATCACTCCTAGTGATCCACTAGGTAAATTTTTGCTTCCTGTCCCTGCAAGCTTAAGCTCTGTTGGCCTACAAGTCTTTGTTTCAAAAGGAGGAGTGCTTCCACCAGGAAACAACAATAATTCCATTGAACTGGAAGTTAAAACTGCCACCTGGCCACTTTGGGCTTCTTATGCCTCTGAATTAATAGGCAAGGAAGGCTGGGGTGATTGATCCTGACTACCTAGGGGAATAGCACTGCAACTACACAATGGATGTAAAGAAGTGTTTTCCTGGAATACAGGAGATCACCTAGGACATCAATTAGTACTACCATGCCCTGTGATTAAAGTCAATGGAAAACTGCAACAATCCAATCCAGGCAGGACTACCAATGGCCAAGAAATTTCAGGAATGAAGGTTTGGGTCACCCCACCAAGCAAAGAACCATGGCCAGCTGACGTGCTTGCTGAGGGTAAAGGGAACATGGAATGGGTAGTGGAAGAAGGTAGTGATAATTGTGAACTATAGCCACATGACCAGTTACAGAAACAAGGACTATGATGGCTTGAATATTTCCTCCTTGTTTTGAGTATGTTTGTATTTGTCTGTAAAGCAAATATCTTTGCCTTCTTCTCTGTCTTATCCCCTTGTCATATGACATAAGCTGTATTGTTCATTTTGTTGTATTTAAGTTAAAGGAAATCAATTTTTTAAGAGTTAATATCACCCAAGGACTAGCACCCTATTCTGGAGAGATTTATGTGTTTCTGGTTGTATGCTACACAGTGAAGTACTGTTAGGTGAAATATATGTCTGTTATTGTTCTCTACTTAGAGATGAAGTATGGTTTTAGGTGATGTGCATAACTGCCAAGTTGACAAGGGGTGGACTGTGATGGTTAGGTGCATGTGTCAACATGGCCAGGTGATGGTACACAGCTGTCTGGTCAAGCAAGCACTGGCCTAACTGCTGCTACAAGGACATTTGTAGCTGGTTAATAAACCAACAGGCTGGTTAATTAAATCATCAGTCAATTGGCTGTAGCCATGACTGATGACATCAACAAGGGGTGTGTCTTCCAAGATGAGAGAATGCAGTCAGCTGGATTTAATCCAATCAGTTGAAGACTTTGAAGTGAGGCAGACAGAGGACCTTCATTTCTTCTTCAGCTGACCAGTGAAGTGTTTCCTGAGGAGTTTGTCAAAGTTGCCAGTTTGTTTCTTGAGAAGTTCATCAAATATCTTTGTTGGAGTTGCTAGTTTGCTGCCTGCCCTAAGGAATTTGGACTCATGAGTACCCACAGTTGCATGAGACACTTTTATAAATCTTATATTTATAGATATCTCTCATTGATTCTGTTTCCCTAGAAAACCCTAACTAATACAGGCCTCCAGCAAAGAGATGGAGCCCCTTCCACCCTGGCAAGCCTTCCCCACCCATCAGCATCTCACCCAGTGTACTCTCTCTCTCTCCCTCTCTCTCTCCCTCCCTCCCTCTCTCTCTCTCTATCTCCCCATCCCCCCCCCCCAATCAACAGAAGTACAGACTTGCACTCCCTGGATAAATAGCTGCAAAGTCCCTGATAAAATTCTGCAAAAGAAAGAATGATTAATAGACCCACTCTGTTTTAACATAGTCCTATACCCTAGAGCCAGCCACACTGCAGGCACTCAATAAATATTTGAAAAATGGACAAAGATCAATAGCTTCATACTTATGTCAAAGCTTCCTGCTTAACTATCTGAACAGAACCTTGCCTAGGTTTTCTTTTCCAGTGGATGGTTCCCAATTTGCATAATCACTCCCTAATGGCTGGATGTTTAAGTTGTTTCCATGTGTCTATGCTTTCGATAGTATAAACAAAATTTTTTTGCAAACAGCATACCTATTTCTCTTTTTGAGCTACTCTTTGGGATGAAGTCCCATGAATGGGACCATGGCAGCAAAGGCTGTGCAAAGGCTCCTGACAGCCACCCTCTGGGAATACTGAACCCACTCATGCCACCAATATCAACACATGCTTGCACCTCCCCAGTACCATCATTATTTTTCTTTAGCACATCTATGAGCTGGTTTCAGTGTGTGTGTGTTTTGTTTTGTTTTGTTTTTGGATAATTGTGGTTTCACATGCAGTTGTAAGAAATGATACAGAGAGACCCTATACACCCTTTACCCAGTTTTCCCCAGTGGTAATATCCTCATAGCTATATTCAAATTTATATATCCAAAGCTTATTCAAATTTCACCAGTTTTATATGCACTCATTTGCGTGTGTGGCTTTAGGTCTATACAGCTTTACCACATGTAGATTCTTGTAACTACCACCACATGCAAGACACAGAACAGTTCTGTGATAGGGATCCTTTTATAGTCACAGCCACCTCCCTTTCTCTCCCCACCCCGACTCTTTAGCCTTTGGCAACCACTAATCTGTTCTCCAGCTCTGTAATTTGTTATTTCAAGAATGTTATATATACTGTAAACAATCGCAAGTACGATTTGTTTTGTATGACGGCGTGGTATGTGAATATATCTCAATAAAATGAAGATTAAAAAAAAAAAAGAATGTTATATAAATGCAATCATTCAGAATCTAACCTTTAGGATTGACTTTTTTTTATTCAGCATAATTCCCTGGAGATTTTTCCAAGTTGTTGCATGCATCAATAGCTCATTCTGTTTTATAGCTGAGTAGTATTCCATGGGATGGAATTTAAACAGTTTGTTTAACCACTCATCCTTTGAGGGACATTTGGATTGTTTGCAATTTGTGGCTATTGTAAATAAAGCTGCCATGAACACTCATAGACAGATTTTGATGGGAACCTAAGTCTTTACTTCCCTGGGATAAATACCAGGAGGGCAATTGCCAAATTGGATGGTGTTCTGGTTTGCTAAAGCTGCCAGAATGCAAAATACCAGAAATGGGTTGACTTCTACAATGGGGGGTTATTAGTTCACAAATTTACAGTTCTCAGGCCATGAAAATGTCTCAATTAAGGTATCAATAGGAGAATACCTTCTCTGAAGAAATGTTGATGGCATCTGAGGTTCCTCTGTCACATGGGAAAGCACATGGCTGGAATCTGCTGAGCTCTTCCCAGGGTTAGCTTCTGGTTTCCATTGCTTTCTCCAAAATGTCTCTGGGCTTTTGTCTTAGCTTGTCTCTCAACTCCTGTGCATCCTTGCTTGTTTCTCCCAGGGTGTTTCTCTCTAGGTGTCTGGAGGTCCTCTCTTAGCTTCTCCTTGGCAAACTCTGGATTTCATCTCTTAGCTCCTCTCTTGGTTCTGGTTTCAACAGCTGTCTCCAAAATGCCTCTGGGTGTTTTCTCTCTAAGCATCTTGGTCTGTTGGCTCTTGTTCTGTGTTGGTTCTCTTAGGGATGCCAGTAAACTAATTAAGACCCACCTTGAATGGGCAGGGTCACATCTCCATGGAAATAATCTAATCAAAAGGCCCCACCCACAATTGGGTGGGCCACATCTTCATGGAAACAATGCAATCAAAAGATCTCACCCATAATAGGTCTGCCAACACAACAGTGGCTTAAAAGAACATAGTCAAGGGAGGAAGATGGCAGATTAGGAAAGACAAGGCAAAAAAAATATCTCCATGAAAAATACTAGATAAAAGCCAGAAAGTGCTCCAGAACGCGAGTTCCAGTGATGCACCAGCTGGACAAGGTCTGCTAAATCCACAGGGACCGTGCACTTGGTGAAACCAGGAGTCTGCATTCTGAAATGAGTGAGTGAGCCTGCTGGAGAACTGGCAGCCATGCCGTGGTTGGAAGAAACCAGGGGTTGGCATTTGGAGACAGTATGTTTAAAAACCCAAAAGCAGCTGCGGATACAGCAGCGAGAGCCTCACAGTGCAGCATGACTGGAACTGCTTCCCCACAACCCATGCACGCCTCAATATCTGTCATGGATGATAGCCTTTCACACACCTGCAGCTAATTGTTCCAGAGCTAGGAAGGTGTGGGTCCATGAAAAGGGGGAAATTACCATGCCCCATGCAACCATCTTTCCAGCAGACTGGGAACGCCGCTGGCCAGTGCCACAGCCCAGGTCTATCCCATACAGCCCAGCGCAGCGGGAAGTGTTTCTGGCAACACGTGCACACACCTCAATATCTGGCATGGATGATAGCCTTTCACACATCCACAGCTAATTGTCCTGGAGCTAGGAAGGTGGAGTTGAGCATAAAGGGGAAAATTACCACTCCCCATCTTTTCAGCGGTCTGGGAACACCCCTACATGGCCCTGTGACCCAGAACTTCCCTGTGTGACTGTGCTCACCTGTGACATAGCACAGTTTTCCCTCAGCAGAAGCCCTAGGAGGGCACGGCTTAGAAGAGGAACTCACTTGGAAGTCCCAGGGACAATAAGCCAATACCAGGGAATTGTGGTCTACAGCAGAGGCAAACTGTGGCGAGACTGAACTGAAGGTTTAGACTCCTGTAACAGCTTTAAGTCTCCAGGAACACCTGGGAGTTGTGATTATTAAAACCACCCTCCCTTTCTAAGCACTCAGACACATGCCCTACATTCAGGGCAGGCAGCACCAACTACACACGGAAACTTGGTACACCAATTGGACCCCCACAAGATTCAGACCCCCACACACCACAAAGACAAAGTTGGGGAGAACTGGTTTGAGGGGAATAGGTGGCTCGCAGATGCCACCTGCTGGTTAGTCAGAGAAAGTGTACTCCACCAAGCTTTAGTTCTAATAAATTAGAGATAATTGTTCAGATAAGTCTACATATCCTAAAAGAACCCTATCAAGATAAGCAAATGAAAAGAGGCCAAAAACAACAGAAAATTTTAAAGCATATGAAGAAATCAGAAGGTATGGATAACCCAAACCCAAACACCCAAATCAAAAGATCAGAGGAGACACAGTACTTGGAGCAATTAATCAAAGAACAAAAGATAAACAACGAGAGCATGGCACAGGATATAAAGGACATGAAGAAGAACCTAGAAGAGCATAAAGAAGAAATTGTGGCAGCATGGGGCCAGGCGGGCGGATGGGCTGGTGTGCAGTGTGTAGGGTGCCTGCCGAGCGATCCAGGCGGCCACCGTGGTAGAGAAGCTGAGGCCCGGGCCTTACCACAGGTAAAGTTAGGAGCCGCCAGAGCAGAAGGGGCTGGAGTTCAGCCCCCTTCGGGTTGCAGATGCGCTCGTGTCCAGGCTGCGCCCCGCCACCGGGTCAGAGCCGCGCCTCTGGACCTCATGGCCTTTGGATCTTCGTGGCCCAGGTGAGATCAGCTGCTTTAAGAAAAATGGCCCTCTCAGCCCAGCAGATACTCAGATGGTTCAACTCAATTGAATTGGGTAGCTTCATCAATGCTACACAACCCAGCAGACATTTTCAGAGACCAGGAAGAACATTATTGCATGGCTCTTCTGCTAAGCCTCTGATATCCTCTGACAATGGTGTACTCCAGTGGGGATTTAAGACTTTCAGGACTTCCTCCTTATGGAATAGTTTCCAGCATACCAACACAAGTAGGCAAGAGAATAATTCTGCCCAAAGCACTCAGCTTCCTTCTGTGAATGAACAGTCACACAAGACACAAAGGACACCCAACTTTGATTCTGAGCTGTGTTTAGAAGAACTGGAAGATTTACCTCCATTGTCTCCATTGCAACCAATTTCCGAGAAAGAGGCTATTCAAATTATTGCAGACCCCCTGTTGCCCCCAGTTTCATTCACACTTCGAGACTATGTGGATCATTCTGAGACTCTGCAGAAGTTAGTGCTTCTAGGGGTGGATTTGTCCAAGATAGAAAAACATTCTGATGCAGCCAACCACCTTCTGAGACTGGATTTTGAGAAAGACTTTAAGAAAATACTCCTGTTTCTTAAAGATTTGGGTATAGAGGATAACCAACTGGGAGCATTCTTGACTAAAAATTATGCCATTTTCTCTGAAGACCTTGAAAATCTTAAGATCAGGGTGGCTTACCTACAGTCAAAAAAGTTCAGTAAGACAGATATTGCACAGATGGTCAGAAAGGCACCATTTTTGCTGAGTTTTTCGGTGGAAAGGCTGGATAACAGATTGGGATTTTTTCAGAAAGAACTTGAACTTAATGTGAAGAAGACTAGAGATCTGGTAATTTGTCTCCCAAGGCTGCTAACTGAAAGTCTAGAGCCTGTGAAAGAAAATATGAAGGTTTATCATCTTGAACTTGGTTTTAAACACAATGAAATTCAACATATGATCACCAGAATCGCAAAGATGTTAACTGCAAATAAAAGGAAACTTACTGAGACTTTTGATTATGTGCACAATGTGATGCAGATTCCCCACCACATCATTGTAAGGTTCCCACAGGTATTTAATACAAAGTTTTTCAAAATCAAAGAAAGACGTTTGTTTCTTACCTATTTAGGAAGAGCATAGTATGATCCAGCAAAATCTAACTACACCTCTTTGGACAAACTAGTATCTATTCCTGATGAAATATTTTGTGAAGAGATTGCCAAAGCCTCAGTACAGGACTCTGACAAATTCTTACAAACTCTTTAGTTTTTGATGAATATTAAAATGTAATAAAGTGAAAGTATATATGAATAAATAAATATATTTTAAATAAATGCAAAAAAAAGAAGAAATTGCAAGAGTAAATAAAAAAAAGACAACCTTATGAAATAAAAGAAACTGTCAATCAAATTAAAAAGATTCTGGATATTCACAGTACTAGATTAAAGGATTCTTAGCAACCTCAAAGAGGAGAGAATGGAAAGTGAAGAACAAAAGAAAGAATGGGGAAAAAATCAAAAAATCAAAATGGATCTCAGGGATATGAAGGACAATATAAAATGCCAAAATGTAAGACTCATTGGTGTTCCAGAAGGGAAAGGTCTAGGAAGAGTATTCAAAGAAATTGTTGGGGAAAACTTCCCGACTCTTCTAAACAACATAAATATACAAATCATAAATGCCCAATGAACTCAAAACAGAATAAATCCAAATAAACTGACTCCAAGATATATTCTGATCACACCGTCCAATGCTGAGAAGGAGCAAGTTCTGAAAGCAGAAAGAGGAAAAGCAATCCGCCACTTACAAAGGAAACAGCATAAGATTAAGCAGTGACTACTCAGTGGCCACCATGGAGGTGAGAAGGCAGTGGTATGACAATAAATATTTAAAATTCTGAAAGAGAAAAATTGCCAACCAAAAATTCTTTTTCCAGCAAAGCTCTCCTTCAAATTTGAGGGAGAGTTTAAATTTTTCACAGACAAACAAATGCTGAGAGAATTTGCTAACAAGAGACCTGCCCTACTTGAGAAACTAAAGGGAGCCCTACCAACAGAGAAACAAAGAAAGGAGAGAGAGAGATGGAGAAAGGTTCAGTACTAAAGAGATTCAGTATGGGTATGTTCAAGGACATTAAGAGAGAGGGGGAAAAATATATCAGACAAACATAAACCAAAGGATAGGATGGCTGATTCAAGAAATACCTTCACAGTAACAGTATTGAATGTAAATAGATTAAACTCCCCAATTAAAAGATATAGATTGGCAGAATGGATCAAAAAATATGAACCATCAATATGTTGCATACAAGAGACTCATCTTAGACACAGGGGTGCAAAGAAATTGAAAGTGAAAGGATGGAAAAAAATATTTCATGCAAGCTACAGCCAAAAGAAAGCAGGAGTAGCAATATTAATCTCAGATAAACTACACTTTAAATGCAAGGATGTTATGAGAGACAAAGAAAGCCACTACATCCTAATAAAAGAGGCAATTCAACAAGAAGAAATAATAATCATAAATGTTTATGCACCCAATCAAGGTGCCCCAAAATACATGCAACAAACATTGGCAAAACTAAAGGAAGCAATACATGTTTCCAAAATAATTCTGGGAGACTTCGATATATGACTCTCCCCTATAGATAGATCAACAAGACAGAAGACCAATAAGGAAACTGAAATCCTAAACGATCTGATCAATGAATTTGAATTAACAGACATACATAGAACATTACATCCCAAGTCACCAGGATACACATTCTCCTCTAGTGCTCATGGAACTTTCTCCAGAATAGATCATATGCTGGGCCATAAAACGAGCCTCAATACATTTTAAAAGATTGAAATTATTCAAAGCACATTCTCTGATCACAGTAGAATGCAATTAGAAGTCAATAACCATCAGAGAGTCGGAAAATTCACAAATACCTGGAGGTTAAACAACACGCTCCTAAACAATCAGTGGGTTAAAGAAGAAATAGCAAGAAAAATTGCTAAATATATAGAGAAGAATGAAAATGAGAACACAACATATCAAAACCTATGGGATGCAGCAAAAGCAGTCCTGAGGGGGAAATTCATAGCTCTAAATGCATACATTATAAAGGAAGAAAGAGCTAAAATTGAAGAACTACTGGAGAGACTGAAGAAGCTAGAAAATGAACAGCAAACTAATCCTAAACCAAGTAGAAGAAAAGAAGTAACACGGATTAAAGCAGAAATAAATGACATAGAGAACAAAAAGAAAAAAAAATACAGAGAATAAATGACACCAAAAGTTGATTCTCTGAGAAGATCAACAAGACTGACAAGCCTTTAGCTCGACCAACAAAATCAAAAGGTAAGAAGACCCAAATAAACAAAATAGTAAATGAGAGAAGTGACATTAATGTGGATCCCAAGGAAATTAAAAAAAATTATAAGAGGATACTATGAACAACTGTATGCCAACAAACTAGATAATGGAGAGGAAATGGACAATTTTCTGGAAACACTTGAACAACCTAGACTGACCAGAGAAGAAATAGAAGACCTCAACCAAACAATCACAAGCAAAGAGATCCAATCGATCATCAAAATCTTCCCACAATTAAATGCCCAGGGCCAGATGGCTTCACAGGGGAATTCTACCAAACTTTCCAAAAAGAATTGACACCAATCTTATTTAAACTCTTTCAAAAAAATTGAAGACAATGAAACACTACCTAACTCATTTTATGAAGCCAATATCACTGTAATATCAAAGTCAGGTAAAGATGCTACAAGAAAGGAAAACTACAGGCCAATCTTCCTCATGAATACAGACACAAAAACTCTCAAAAAAATACTTGCAAATCAAATCCAAAGACACATTTAACAAATCATACACCATGACCAAGTGGGGTTCATTCCAGACATGCAATGATGGTTCAACATAAGAAAATCAATGTATACAACACATTAACAAATCAAAAGGGAAAAAACAAATATTCATCTCAATAGATGCTGAAAAAGCATTCAACAAAATCCAGCCTCTTTTTTTAATTCATTTTTATTGAGATATATTCACATACCATGCAGTCATACAAAATAAAGCGTACATTCAATTGTTTACAGTACCATTATATAGTTGTGCATTCATCACCAAAATTAAGTTTTGACATTTTCATTACCACACACACAAAAATAATAAGAATAAAAATTAAAGTGAAAAAGAACAATTAAAGTAAAAAAGAACACTTGATGCCTCCCCTACCCCCTCATTGTTCTACTCATCCATCCATAAACTGGACAAAGGGGAGTGTGGCCCATATGGCTTTCCCAATCACACTGTCACCCCTCATAAGCTACATTTTTATACAATCATTTTCAAGATTCATGCGTTCTGGGTTGTAGTTTGATAGTTTCAGGTATTCACTGCTAGCTATTCCAATTCATTAGAACCTTAAAAGGGTTGTCTATATTGTGCGTAAGAATGCCCACCAGAGTGAACTCTTGGCTTCTTGTGGAATCTCTCTGCCACTGAAGCTTATTTCATTTCCTTTCACATCCTCCTTTTGGTCAAGAAGATGTTCTCCATCCCATGATGCCGGGTCTAGATTCCTCCCTGGTAGTCATATTCCACATTGCCAGAGAGATTTACTACCCTGGGTGTCAGATCCCATGTAGCAGTGAGGGCAGTGATTTCACCTGCCAAGTTGGCTTAGCTAGAGAGAGAGGGTCACATCTGAGCAAACAAAGAGGCATTCAGGAGGAGGCCCTTAGGCATAATTATAGGCAGGCCTAGCCTCTCCTTCCAGCATCCTTTTTTGATAAAAACATTTCAAAAGTTTAAGATTTGAAGAAAACTTCCTCAATATGATAAAGGGCATATATGAGAAACCCACAGCCAGCATAGTACTCAATGATGAGAGACTGAAAGCCTTCCCTCTAAGATCAGGAATGAGACAAGGATACCCACTGTCACCACTATTATTCAACATTGTGCTGGAAGTGCTAGCCAGAGCAATCTGGCAAGACAAATAAATAAAAGGCATCAAAATTGGAAAGGAAAAAGTAAAACTGTCATTATTTACAGATGATATTACCTTATATTTGGAAAACCCTGAGAAATTTATGAAACAGCTAAATAAACAAATTTAGCAAAGTAGTGGGATACAAGATTAATGCACATTAGTCAGTAATGTTCCTATACAGTAGAAATGACCTAACTGAAGAGAAACTCAAGAAAAAGAGCCCATTCTCAATAGCAATTAAAAAAATCAAGTACCTAGGAATAAACTTAACCAAGGATGTAAAAGACCTACACATAGAAACTTATATAGTTTTACTAAAAGAAATAGAAGAGGATCTAAAAAGATGGGAAAATATTCTGTGTTCATGGATAGGAAGGCTAAATGTCATTTAGATGTCAATTCTACCCAAACTCATCTACAGATTCAATGCAATAACAATCAAGATTCCAACAACCTACTTTGCAGACTTGGAAAAGCTAGTTATCAAATTTATTTGGAAGGGAAAGGTGCATTGAACTACTAAAAATATTCTAAAAAGGAAATACGAAGTGGGAGGACTTACACTGCCTGACTTTGAAGCCTACTATAAAGCCACAGTAGTCAAAACAGCATGGTAATGGCACAAAGATAGATTTGTTGATCAATGGAATTGAATTGAGAATTTGGAAGTAGACCCCCAGAACTATAGTTTACTGAACTTTGATAAGGTCCCCAAACCCACTGAACGGGGACATAATAGTCTTTTCAACAAATGGGGCTGGGAGAGCTGGATATCCATATCCAAAAGAATGAAAGAGGACCCCTACCTCACACCCTACACAAAAATTAACTCAAAATGGATCAAAGACCTCAATATAAGAGACAGTACCATAAATCTCCTAGAAGATAATGTAGGCAAACATCTTCAAGACCTTGTATTAGGAGGTTACTTCTTAGACCTTACACGCAAAGCACAGGAAATGAAGGAAAAAAAATAGATAAATGGGAACTCCTCAAAATTAAGAGCTTCTGTGCCCAATGGAATTTGTCAAAAAGGTGAAAAAAAATGCCTTTTATTTATTTGTCTTTCCCAATTCAATGGGAAAAAAATATTTGGAAACCTTGTGTCTGACAAAAGTCTGGTATCTTGCATATATAAAGAAATCCTACAACTCAATGACAAGATACAAACAACCCAATTATAAAATGGACAAAAGACATGAAAAGACATTTCTCTGAAGAAGAAATACAAATGGCTAAAAAACACATGAAAAAATGTTCATCTTCACTGGCTATTAGGGAGATGCAAATTAAGACTACAATGAGATGTCATCTCACACCAATTAGAATGGCTGCCATTAAACAAACAGGAAACTACAAATGCTGGAGAGAATGTGGAGAAATTGGAACTCATTCATTGCTGGTGGGACTGTATAATGGTACAGCCACTCTGGAGAACAGTCTGGTGGTTCTTTAGAAAACTAGATATCAAGTTACCCTATGATCCAGCAATTTCACTTCTCAGTATATACCCAGAAGATCTGAAAGCAGTGACACAAACAGATATTTTCACACCAATGTTCATAGCAGCATTATTCACAATTGCCAAGAGATGGAAAAAATCCAAATATCCTTCAATAGATGTGTGGATAAACAAAATGTGATATATATACATTATGGAAAACCATACAGTAGTAAGAAGGAACAAGGTTGTGAAACATATGACAGCATGGATGAACCTTGAAGACATAATGCTGAGTTAACTAAGCCAGACACAAAAAGAGATACTGTATGTTACCACTAATGTGAACTCTGTGAAAAATGTTAAAAAATGTTTTATATTGTAGAATGAAGGGTACCTAGAGCTAGACAGCAACTAGTGAAGGGGGAATGATAATCTAATAAGAACAGATAAGATATTGAGAGCAATCTTAATGATACTCAGGAATGACTATGGTTTTTTAATTATTTTGGGGTATGGTAAGGAACATTTTGGAAGCAATGTAGTTATTTTAGGTTGTTTTTCTTATCCCTTTATTTTGTTTTGTTTGAAATGTTTTTTTCAATTTTTTGAATAAAGTATTTTAAAAATGAAGGAGAGTTAAAAATATTTGCAGATAAACAGAAACTGAACAAAAGACATGCCCTACAAGAAATACTAAAGCGAGTTCTGCAGGCTGAAAGGAAAAGTCAGCAGAGAGAGGCTTGGCATAGAGTGTAGAAATGAAGATTATCATTAAGGATAACTAGAAGTGTAAAAAGAGATACAAACAAATATATGACATAAAAATCAAAGGATAAAATGGTTGAAGTAAGGACTGCCTTTCCAGTAATAATGTTGAAAATTAATGGATTAAACTCCCCAATCAAAAAACACAGATTGGCAGAATGGATAAAAAAGTATGATCCAGCTATGTACTATCTACAAGAGACGCATTTAAACCCAAGGACGCAAACAGTTTGAAAGTGAAAGTCTGGAAAAAGATGTTCCATGTAAACAGTATCCAAAAAGGAGTTGAGGTAGCTATACTAATATTGGACAAAATAGACTTTAAATACAAAAGTATTATAAGAGACAAAGGACACTATATAGTAATAAAAGGGGTAATCCACCAAGAAGGAATAACCATCATAAATATTTATGTACTGTTTTAGTTTGCTAAAGCTGATGAAATGCAATATACCAGAAATTGGTTGGCTTTTACAATGGGAATTTAATTTAATCATATGTTAAAGGAATAAATTAACTGGGCTTTGCACAGCAGGTTAAATATGCAACCACTTCAAACAGAAATGATCTATTCCTCTCACATAGTTCTGAAACTATGCTCAAACATCAAGTTTTCCATAGAAAAAATAGCAGAAGCACATAATTTCATTAGCAAAGGTCACTTTGTTTTAGACTTAAGTTCACCTCTGATCCACCAAAGATTACATTAGCAATTATCAAACTACTGTTTTAATAACACTGTAACCTTGCAATATTTACAGTTTACAGTTATGAGACCATGAAAATCTTCAAATCAAGGCATTATCAAGCAATGCTTTCTCCCTGAAGACCAGCTTCTGCTGAACCGTCAGCTCCTCTGTCAAATGGCAAGACACATTGTGATGTCTGCTGGTCCCTCCCTTCTCCCCTGGGTTTTCTTGCTTCCGTCCCCTGGCTTCATTGGCTTCCTCTCTGTTTCTGTGGCTTCTCTGTTTTCTGCATGTCCTCTCTCACCGTCTCTGTTTTTTGTTTTTTGTTTTCTGTTTTTTCTGGTCCTCTCTCTGTCTTTTTATCCTCTTACAAAGGACTCCAGTAAGAGGATTACTAATCCTGAATGAGGTGGGTCACATCTCGACTTAAGATCCTACTCACCAAAAGGTCCTACTTACAATGGGTCCACACCCACAGAAATGGATTAGCTTTAAGAACATGATCTTTTCTGGGGTACAGACAGCTTCAAACCATCACATGTACCTAACCATGGAACCCAAATACTTAAAGCACAAACTGGAAACACTGAAAGGAGAATAGATGTCTCCATAGTAATAGTTGGAGACTTCAATACACCACTCTACTCAATATAGAACATCTAGACAGAGGATCAATAAGGAAACAGAGAACTTGATTAATATGATAAATGAACAGACCTAATGGACATATACAGAACATTGCACTGCAAAAGAGCAGGATAAACATTCTTCTCAAGTGCTCATGGATCATTCTCCAGGATAGACCACATGTTTGGTCACAAAACAAACCTCAGTAAATTTTAAAAGATTGAAATTATACAAAGCACTTGCTCTGACCATATTGGATTGAAGGTGTAAATCAATAACAGGTGGAGAACTGGAAAATGTAAAAAATACATGGAAGTCAAACAGCACAGTCTTAAACAATCATTGGGTCAAAGAAGAAATTCCAAGAGAAATCAGTAAATATCTTGATACAAATGAGAACAAGACTAGAACATGTCAAAAACTTACGGGATGCAGCAAAGGCAGTGCTGAGAGGAAAATGTATAGCCATAAATGCCTACATTAGAAAAAAAAAGAAAGTGCAAAAATTGAAGATCTAACTGCGCACCTTGATGAATTAGAAAAAGAACAGTAAACTAAGCCTAAAGCAAGCAGAAGGAAAGAAATAAAAAGGTTAGAGCAGAAATAAATGAAATTGAGAATTTAAAAAAACAGAGAATTAAGAAAACCAAAATTGGTTCTTTGAGAAGACCAATAAAACCAGCAAACCCTGTGCTAGACTGACAAAGAAAAAAAGAGAGAAGATGCAAATAAATAAAATCAGAAATGAGAGGGGGGACTTTACTAGTTACCCCACAGAAACAAAAAGGATCATAAGAGGATACTATGAACAGCTGCATGCCAACAGATTAGACAACTTAGATGAAATGGACAAATTCCTAGAAAGGCATGAACAACCTACATTGACTCTGGAAGAAATAGACCTTAACAGATCAGTTACAAGTAAAGATATTGAATCAGTCATCAAAAACCTACCAACAAAGAAAAGTCCAGGACCAAATGGCTTCGCAGGTGAATTCTACCAATCATTCCAAGAAATATTACCAATCCTGCTCAAACTCTTTCAAAAAATTGAAGAGGAAAGAGCACTACCTTACTCATTCTATGAGGCCGGCATCACCCTAATACCAGAGCCAGATAAAGATACCACAAGAAAATTACAGACCAATTTCTCTAATGAATATAAATGTGATCTTCAACAAAATATTTGTGAATTGAATCCAACAGCACATTAAAATAGTCATACACCATGATCAAATGGGTTTTGTCCAGGTATGCAAGGGTGGTTCAACAGAAGAAAATCAATTAATGTAATACACTACGTTAACAAATCAAAGGGGAAAACCCACATGATCGTTTCAACTGATGCAGAAATGACATTTGACAAAATTCAGCATCCTTCCTTGATAAAAACACTTTGAAATATAGGAATAGAAGGAAACTTCCTCAACATGATAAAGGACATTTATGAAAAACCCACAGCTAGCATTGTACTCAATGGTGAAAGACTTAAAACTTAACCTCTAATCTCAGGAACAAGACAAGGATGTCCATTGTCACCACTGTTATTTATAACATTGTGCTAGAAGTTCTAGTAGAGCAGTTAGGCAAGACAAGGAAATAAAGGCATCCAGATTGGAAAGGAAGAAGTAAAACTTTCACTATTTGCATATTACATGATCCTATATATAGAATTTCCCAAAGAATCTACAGCAAAGCTACTAGAGCTAATAAAATAGTTCAGCAAGGTGGCAGGATATAAGATCAACATGCAAAAATCAGTAGTGTAATAAGCAATCTGAGGAGGAAATCCAGAAGAATATCCCATTTACAATAGCAACTAAAAGAATCAAATATCTAGGAATTAATTTAACCAAGGAAGTTAAGGACTCGTATACAGACAACTACAAAACATTGCTAAAAGAAACTGAAGACCTAAAAAAATGGAAGACCATTCCATGTTCATGGATTGGAAGACTAAATATTGTTAAGATGTCAAGTCTACCCAAACTGACTTAAAAATTCAACACAATCCCAATCAAAATTTCAACAACCTACTTTGAAGAAATGAAAAAGCCAATTACCAAATTTATTTGGAAGGGTAAGGGCCCTGAGTAGCCAAAAACATCTGGAAAAAGAATGAAGTTGGAAGACTCACACTTCCTGACTTTAAAGCATATGACAAAGCCATAATGGTCAAAACAGTGTGGTACTGGCATAAAGACAGAATCAAATTGAGAGTTCAGAAATAGACCCTCACATCTATGGCCAATTGATACTTTACAAGGCTGTCAAGTCCACTCAACTAGGAAAGAATAGTCTCTTCAACAAATGGTGCTGGAAGAACTGTATATCCATATGCAAAAGAATAAAACAGGAACCCTATCTCACACCATATACAAAAATTAACTCAAAATTAATCAAAGACCCAAATGTAAGAACTAGGACCTTAAACTCCTAGAAGAAGTTCAAGATATTCTGGTGGATGGTGGTTTCTTAGACTTTACACCCAAAGCACAAGCAATGAAAGAAAGAATAAATGGGACCACCTCAAAATTGAAAACTTTTGTGCTTAAAGGACTTTGTCAAGACAGTGAAAAGACAACCCACATGGTGGGAGAAAATATTTGGAAACCACATACTCAATTGTGGGGAGCCGCTTTCCGGGTTAGGGCCTAGTGGACACGCCGCGACCTGCTCCAGAGTAGCCCCCGCCCATCGTTTGAGCCAAGATGGCGCCCGTATCCTGCTTCCGCATATGACGCATGAGGCAGCGGTTGCTGCTAGCCTATTGTACACGCTTGCGTACTGCCAGCACATTGGTTGTGACTATTGTATATAAGAAATTACCCGGGCTAGCCTCGGGGAGACAGCCCACAGGGAGCCGTGCCTGACGGCCGCATAGAGGTTGTTCTCCCACGGGGTATAGGGCCTCGTGTGGAATATGTAACAGAGAAAATTTTCTTCCTGGCTCCAGTAAAAGGCTTGCATTCACTGCCATTGCGTACCTCAAGTGTCAGTTTGTCTGCGTCTCTCCCTCTTTCCCTCTGTTCTCCTTGCCGGCCGAGGACAGGACGCGCGGGACCGAGCGAGAAGGCGCCGGACACTCAATAAAGGTTTAATATCCAGAATATATAAAGAAGTTCTACAACTCTGTGATAAAAAGACAAACAACCCAATTTAAAAATGGGCAAAAGACTTGAATAGACATTTCTCCAAAGAGAAAATACTAATGGCTAAAAAGCACATCAAAAGATGCTCAACATCACTTGCAGTTGGGGAAAAGCAAATCAAAACCACAGTGAGATATCATTTCACACCTACTAGAATAGCCACTATTTTGAAGAAACAGAAAACTACAAGTGTTGGGGAGGATGTGGAGAAAGAGGAACACTCATTCACTGCTTTGGGGTATGTAAAATGGTGCAGCCACTGTGGAAGACAGTTTGGCAGTTCCTCAGAAACCTAAGTATAGAATTGCCATATGATCTGGCAATTCCATTACTATGTATATACCCAGAAAAACTGAAAGCAGGGACTCAAACAGACTTTTGCATAATGATGTTCACAGCATCATTGTTCACAACCATGAAAAGATGGGGGCAATCTAAATGTCCATCAACTGATGAATGGATAAGCAAAATGTATATACATACAACTGAATATTTTTCAACTATAAAAAGAAATGAAGTCCTGATGCATGAGACAACATGGAAGAACCTTGAGGACATTATATTGAGCCAGACACAAAAGAACAAATATTGTATGATCTCACTGATAAGAACTAATTATAATAAGCAGGCTCATAGAGTTAGAATCTAGAATATAGATCACCAGGGGAGAGACTGGGAGTAGAAAATGGCGAGCTGATGCTTAATTGTACAGAATTTCTACTTAGGTTGATGGTAAAGGTTTGGAAATGGATGGTGGTAATGGGTTCACATTACTGTGAGTGTAGTTAACCACGCTGAATAATGTGTGTGAATGTGGTTGAAAGTGAAAGTTTTGGGTTGTGTATGTTGATGGAATGAAAGTTCGAAGATAAAAAATAAGACTGTATAACACAGTGAACCCTTTTGTGGATAATTGACTGGGATTAATAGTACGAGTATAAGAATGTTTTTTCACGAATTGTAACAAATGTACCCTAATACAAGAAGTTAATATTAGCATAGTATATAGGAAAAATGCACCTAATGTAAAGTATGGACTACAGTTAATAGTACTAATTTTATATTCTTTCATCAATTGTTACAAAGGTACCACACTAATGCAAAGTATCAACAATAGGGGAGTATACGGGAACATTGAATTTTTTCATGACTTTTTGGTAAACCTACAACGTCTTTAATTAAAAAATAATAAATAATTATTATGATAAATAATAATTTTTAAAAATTAAAATTTTTGTGGTTTAAAGGACACCATTAAGCAAGTGAAAAGACAACCTACTAAATAGTAGTTAGGTTAGTTGTCTTTTTCTTACTCCCTTGTTATGGTCTCTTTCAAATGTTCTTTCATTGTATGTTTTTTTAATTTTTTTTAATTTTTTTTATTTTTCATAGTTGATTTAAAAAAAAAAAAACAGAAAAAAAAATGCAGAGCCCCCTTGAGGAGCTGTGGAGAATGCAGGGGTATTGGCCTGCCCCACCGTGATGGTTGCTAACATGTTCGCAGACATAGGGGACTGGTGGTTTGATGGGCTGAGCCCTCTACCACTGGATTTGCCCTTGGGAAGACTGCTGCTGCAAAGGAGAGGCTAGGCCTCCCTATGGTTGTGCCTGAGAGCCTCCTCCTGAATGCCTCTTTGTTGCTCAGATGTGGCCCTCTCTCTCTAGCTAAGCCAACCTGGCAGGTGAAATCACTGCCCTCCCCACTACGTGGGATCAGACACCCAGGGGAGTGAATCTCCCTGGCAACGTGGAATATGACTCCTGGGGAGGAATGTAGACCCGGCATCGTGGGATGGAGAACATCTTCTTGACCAAAAGGGGGATGTGAATGGAAATGAAATAAACTTCAGTGGCAGAGAGATTCCAAAAGGAGCCAAGAGGTCACTCTGGTGGGCACTCTTACGCACAATATAGACAACCCTTTTTAGGTTCTAATGAATTGGGGTAGCTGGTGGTAGATACCTGAAACTATCAAACTACAACCCAGAGCCCATGAATCTTTAAGACAGTTGTATAAAAATGTAGCTTATGAGGGTTGACAATGGGATTGGGAAAGCCATAAGGACCACACTCCCCTTTGTCTAGTTTATGGATGGATGAGTAGAAAAACAGGGGAAGGAAACAAACAAACAAACAAACAGACAAAGGTACCCAGTGTTCTTTTTTACTTTAATTGCTCTTTTTCACTTTACTTATTATTCTAGTTATTTTTGTGTGTGTGGTAATAAAGGTATCAGGGATTGATTTTGGTGATGAATATACAACTATGTAATGGTACTGTGAACAATCGAATGTATCATTTGTTTTGTATGACTGTGTGGTATGTGAATATATCTCAATAAAATGAGTATTTAAAAAAAAGACAACCTATAGAATGGGAGAAAATATTTCCAAATCATATATCTGATAAGCAGCTTGTATCTAGAATATATAAAGAACTCTTACAACTCAATAATAAGACACATATTACCCAACTAAAAATGAACTATATGGAGCACACATTTAAATGCTTAGTATGAGAGAAGAGAAAGAAGATGATAGCATAGAGAGGAGTGGAAGTTAGTCCCCCTGGAACAACTAATAAACAACCAGGAACAACTAGTAAATAATCTGGAATAACTCCTGGGGGACAACCATGACTGTCCACACATAGTGGGAAGAATGCCTGAGATCACAGCATAAAATCTTTAAAGACTGCAGACCTGAGCCAGGAGCCCCATCCCTCCATGGCAGCCCAAACTGCAAAACTTCACTGTGATAGAGAGCAGCACTCTCTAAACAAGTGAATATAGCTCAGTCCAGCTCCAACTAGGGTTTTGATTAACAAATGTGGACTGCTCAATACAAGCTACAAATCCCCAACAAGCAGACAGAGGCTTCTAGTGATGACTGACCTTAAAGAGCTGGAGGACTTCTCTGTGCTGGGAGAAGGAGTCCAGAGGACTGGGTGCTGTCTCTGGCTGGCAGTTGAAGCTGCAGGGATTGTGGACTGGCCCTGAAGGGGGCTTTCTGTCCCTTTTTCTCTCTCTCAACCTGAGCAGCTCAGTGGAGAAAGCCACAGTCATTTTTAGTTCACAGCTCTCTGATCCAGACAAGGGTGGAGATAGCAGAGTCAGAGAGACAAAGAACCTATTTAAATGCTGATGATCACTCCCTAGGGGGTGTATCTTCCCTAAGAGGGAGGAGGTAGTGCCCAGCCCTACTACCAGTGTCCCATTCAGAACCAGACCCCAGAGCCTAGGGGAAAACAGCCAAAACAGAAACTAAGGACTAAGGGGACCATACCTCCTTACACCAGTCAGGAGCGACAGGCTGACAGGTGCCACCTGCTGGGAAGGTAAGGGAAAGCACAGTGGCTTGAAGCCTCACAGGGTGTGTTAATCTTCTAAGACACACCCTTAGGGAAACCTGATACTGAATATTGCCCCCTTCTAAGATCTGAGCCCATTCTGGTCTGGGAATACCTGATTGGGATAACCAAGGAAACCAGATGCCTAGACAACAGAAAACTACAACCTACAGTAAAAAAAACAAAGTTATGGCCCAGTCAAAGGAACAAATTTACACTTCAACTGACATACAGGAATTGAAACAACTAACGCTAAATCAATTCAAAAAGTTTAGGGAAGTTATGGCAAAAGAGATGAAGTGTAAAATGAAAACACTGGGCAAATATAAGACAGAAATCAAAAGTTCGAAAAAACAGTTGGCAGAGTCTATGGAAATGAAAGGCACAACACAAGAGATGAAAGACACAATGGAGACATACAACAGCAGATCTCAACGGGCAGGAGAAAACACTCAGAAACTGGAGAACAAGACACCTGAAATCCTACACACAAAAGAACAGTTAGAGAAAAGAATGAAAAAATATAAGCAATGTCTCTGGGAATTGAATGACAACACGAAATGCAGGAATGTATGTGTCACGGGTGTCCCAGAAGAAGAAAAGGGAAAGGGGGCAGAAACAATATTAGAGGAAATAATCAATGAAAATTTCCCATCCCTTATGAAAGACATAAAATTACAGATCCAAGAAGCGCATCATACCCCAAACAGAATAGATCTGAATAGGCCTACACCAAGACACTTAATCAGATTATCAAACATCAAAGATAAAGAGGGGATCCTGAAAGCAGCAAGAGAAAAGTGATCCATCACATACAAAGGAAGCTTGATAAGACTATGTACAGATTTCTCAGTAGAAACCATGGAGGCAAGAAGGAAGAGGTGTGACATATTTAAGATACGGAAAGAGAAAAACCACCAACCAAGAATCCTATATCCCACAAAACTGTCCTTCAAATATGAGGGAGAGCTTAAAATATTCTCTGACAAGCAGACAATGACAGAGTTTGTGAACAAGATACCTGCTCTATAGGAAATACTAAAGGAAGCACTATAGACAGATAGGAAAAGACAGAAGTGAGAGGTTTGGAACAGAATTTTGGGTGATGGTAGCACAGCAATGTAAGTACACTGAACAAAGATGACTGTGAGCATGGTTGAAAGAAGAAGGGACACCAGAAGAAAAGAGGAAAGATAAAGACGGGGACTGTATAACTCAGTGAAACCTAGATTGCTCAACAATTGTGATAAAATGTACAAAAAGGTTTTGACATGAGGGAGAACAAATGAATGTCAACCTTGCAAGGTGTTAAAATAGGGTGGTATTGGGGGAAAATACAATCAATGCAAACTAAAGACTATAATTAACAGAAACATTGTATTATGCTTCCATTAATGTAACAAAGGCAATATACCAAAGCTAAATGCATATAAAAGAGGGACATAAGGGAGGGGTATGGGACTCATGGCATTGGTGATGTTGTCTGACTATTCTACTTTAGTTTAATGCTATTTTTCCTTTTGTTGCTTTCTAGCTGTCAGGTTTTTTCTCTCTCTCTTTCTTTTTTTCTTTTTCTATTGTCTCCCTAACTTCTTTGACTCTTCCTCCTTCTTTGTAGAAGAAATGGAGATGTCCTTATAAAGATAGTAATGAGGGTGGTAAATACATAAAAATGTGACTATTCAGGGAAGCATCAATTGTTTACTTAGGATGGAACGTATGGGGTGTGAACAAAACCATCTTAAAAAAAATGGGTTGATGAAGAAAACTTGAGGGCACTATATTGAGTGAAATAAGTCAGACACATAAGGACAAATATTGCAAGATCTCACTGACATGAACTAATTATAATGTAAACTCATAGATATGAAATATAAGTTACCAGGATATAGAACAAGGAGAAAGAATAGGGAGTGGTTGCTTATTATGAGCAGAAATGTTCAACTAATTTGAACTTAAGTGTTTGAAAATGGATAGAGGCGATGGTAGCACATTATGAGAATAACTAACAGTGCTGAATGGTGTGTGAAGGTGGTGGAAAGTGTAAGCTCAGAGTCACGTATGTCACCAGAAGGAAAGTTGGAGATTAAAGGATGGTGTTCCAGTTTGCTAATGCTACCCTTTTGCAAAACACCAGAAATGGATTGGATTTTATAAAGGGGGGTTATTTGGTTACAAAGTTATGGTCTTAAGGCCATGAAGTGTCCAAGGTAAGGTATCAAAGGGTACCTTCACTGGAGAAAAGGCCATTGGCATCTGGAAAACCTGTTAGCTGGGAAGGCACATGGCTAGCATCTGCTTGCTCCCAGGTTGCATTTCAAAATGGCATTCTCCAAAGTGTTGCTGTTGGGGCATTTTGTCCTCTCTTAGCTGCAGCTCCCCTTCAAAATGCCACTCTCAGTAACAGTTGCTCTGAGGTCCTTCTGTCTGTGAATTCCTTTATATGACTCCAGTGATCCAATTAACACCCACCCTGAATGGGTGGGGTAACAACTCCATGGAAATTATCCAACCAAACATTTCACTCACAGTTGATTGAGTCACATCTCCATGGAAACATCCAATCCAAAGGTCACACTCAAATCAGAAAGATTAATCAATCTGCCCCCACAAGATTGCATCAAAGATAATGATGTTTGGGGGTCCATAATACATCCAAACCAGCACTGATGGGAATGTATAAAACAGTGAATCCTGTGGTAGGCAATGTCTGTGATTAACTTTACAAATATGAGAAATCTCTTTCATGAACTAGAACAATGTATGATACTATAACTAGAAGTTAACTATAGAGGGGCATACAGGGAGAAAAGTATACCTATTGCAAACTATATACTACAGTTAGTAGTATTTTAACATTCTTTCATCAACATTAAAAAATGTACCATACCAATAGTATGAGTCAATAATGGAGGGGGTGGTTAGGGGTATGGGAGGACTTGACTTTCCTTTTTTTTTTTTTTTTTTGTCTTTATTTCTTTTCTGGAGTAATGAAAATGTTCTAAAAATTCAAAAAAAATTAATTGTGGTGATGGATGAGCAGCTGTATGATGGTACTGTGGACGATTGTACACTTTGGATCTTTGGATAATTGAATAATTGTATGGAATGTAAACAATCTCCATTTTTTTTAAAAAAGTATATAGAAAAAAAAATGCTCACTGTATGCCAGGCAATGTCCCAAGGGTGTTAAACACCTTATCTCCTGGAATTCTCACACAGTCCTTCTTTTTAAATTCAGTTTTATTGAGATATATTCATATAGTATACAATTATCCATGGTGTACAATCAGCTGTTCACAGTATCTTCATACAATCGTTCATTCATCTACCCCAATATATTTTTGAACATTTTCCTTACACCAAGAAGAATAAGAATAAGAATAAAAAATAAAAGTAAAAAAGGACTCCCAAGTCATTCCCCCCACCCCATCCTATTTTTCATTTAGTTTTTGTCCCCATTCTTCTACTCATCCATCCATACACTGGATAAAGGGAGTGCGATCCACAAGGTTTTCACAATCACAGTGTCACCCCACGTAAGCTACATTTTATACAATTGTCTTCAAGAGTCAAGACTACTGGGTTGGAGTTTGATAGTTTCAAGTATTTACTTCTAGCTATTCCAATGCATTAAAACCTAAAAACGGTTATCTATATAGTGCGTAATAATGTCCACCAGAGTGACCTCTCAACTCCATTTGAAATCTCTCAGCCACTGAAACTTTATTTCATTTCATTTCACATCCCCCTTTTGGTAAAGAAGATGTTCTCAATCCCATGATGCTGGGTCCAGGTTCATCCCTGGGAGTCATATCCTGCACTGCCAGGGAGATTTACACCCCTGGGAGTCAGGTCCCACATAGTGGGGAGGGCAGTGAGTTCACTTGCCGAGTTGGGTTAGCTAGAGAGACAGAGAGAGGGCCACATCTGAGCAACAAAGAGGCATTCAGAGGAAGACTCTTAGGCACAGTTATAAGCAGGTTTAGCCTCTTCTTTGCAGTAATGAGCTTCATAAGGGCAAGTTCCAAGATAGAGGGCTCAGCACACCAAACCGCCAGTCATCAATATCTGTGAGAATATCAGCAACAATCCAGGTGAGGAAGTCCAACACTTCTGCATTTTCCCCCAGCAAACCAGGGGAACCCTGCATATACATTTTTATTCTCTACCCAAATTACTTTGGGATGTCACACAGTCCTTGATGAGGCCAATATTATCCTCATTTTACAGATGAGAATAACAAGGCACAAAGATGTTTAAGTAACTTGATCAAAGTTACACAGCTATAAGAGCTAGGATTTGAGTCTAAGCAGACCACAGAGACTGCACAAAATGTTATCACTGTAGGGTGGGCTTATTCTATCTCATTCTTTACAGAATCCTGTTTCTCACCCAGATGTATAGATTGGGCTCACCCCTTAGAAATCTTGTTCAACTGGCCCCATCCTCCTTCTAGAGCATGTGGAAACTGAAGGCTCCTCTCAATTTCTGCACAATTCCACACTTCACTCTGAGAAAGAGAAAATCAGCCCCTGACATTGGGGAGCCAGCCCCTGGGACTATCCATTAGACCTTGGTGTTAAGAGACTGAATATAGAAATAGATAATGGCCATACACATATAAAAATTGAATGTTGACCCATAATCTGCAGCAACAAGTCCAAGAAGCCAAACCACATCCTCTGTAGGAGCCCAAAACAGTCCAGACTTAATAACTGACAGCTTCCCTAATTTTGCCCCACTTCCAACATAGGACCAACCAGAGAAAACCAAATAGGCTCCTCTACCCAATCACTTAGGTTGCCCCACTTCTAGTTTGCTCACCCCCAGCTTCCCCATGACAACAACCTCCAATCAGGACATCCATGAAGCCTTTCCTTCATCCACTATAAAGCTTTTGTATTCTCCTGCCTGCCTTTGAGTCTCTGCTAAATGCAAGTGATGGTGGCTGACTCCCTTGTTATAGCAAGCTCTGAGTAAATAGCTTTTCCTTGTTTTCATTTGGGTGGTCTTTGTTTCTTTCACTTTTCCTAGAAGTCCCAACAAGATAACATCTGTCGTGCCCACTGCTATGGATCCCAGCCTTCAGCCAGTGTGTGATACCCATATAAGACCCTTGTGCCTTGCTGCTTGTGATGTGTTGAGTCCATGTTGCCATGGGAAGTCAGCACCAGTCTGAACTCCACTCTCTTTGCATGCAGTTCCTCAGGTTTATTCTCAGTTTGGTACCCAGGTTTTATGGTTGGTGCCTATTTGTTTAGCACCCTTCATGCAATCAGACTATACCTTTTCATCCCTTTGTGCTGTCTTTTGTGTTACTATTTTATGATGTGGTGTCTAAACATGTTGTTTGTCATAAGAAGGAAGATAATAGCTTAGAACAAAGGCATGTGCCCTATAAGCTTGTTGCAATCAGCTCACAGACCGGTGAGTTTGTAGTTCTTGCCAAACCGGTGTCTGTTTGGACCAACTTTGCTGTGAGATTCCAAAAAAGCTGGGAGAGGTTCTCCTTGCATCTTGATTTGAACTTGAGAGAGCAAGCATACCAATATATGCATTATGGGAGTCCCAGAAGGAGAAGAAAAAGAAAAGGGGGCAAGAGAATTTTCAAAGAAATAATGGTTGAAATTTTCCCAAATCTAACAGAAGACATGGATATACACATCCAAGACACTTACCTAACTCCATGCAGGATAAACTCAAATAGCCCTATACCATGGCATATTATAATCAAACTATAATGTCAAAGATGGAAAATTCTGAAAGTTGCAAGTAAGAAGCAACGTGTCACATACAAGGGAACCTCAATAGGATTAAGTTCCGATTTCTCATTGGAAATCATGGAGACAAGAAGACAGTGGGATGACATATTTTAAATTTTGAAGGCAAAAAATTGTCAACAAAGAACTCTATATCTGGTAAAACTGTCTTTCAAAAATGAGGGAGAGAGGAGATCTAAGATGGCAGCATAGAAAGGAGTGGAAGCTAAGTAGTTCCCCGGAACAACTAAAACAAACCAGAAACAACTAGTAAACAATCCGGAATAACTGCAGGGGGACAAATGTGACCATCCACTTATCATACACCAACCTGAATTGGGAGGAATGCCCGAGATCACAGCATAAAATCCGTTCAGTAAAAACTGCAGATCCAAGTTGGGAGACATCTCTCCCCACAGCCCGAGCTGCAAAGCCTCATGGTGCCAGAGAGACGCTTTCTCCCAGCAAGCGAATATAGCTTATCTGAGCTCCAACTGGGGTTTTAATTAGCGAGTGCAAACTGCTCACTACAAGGTTCGAATCCCCAACAAGTAGACAGAGGCGTTGGATGATGACTGACCCTGGAGAGCCAGAGGGTCGCCTCAGACTAGCTCTGTTCCTTTTTCACCTCAGTGGAGAAAGCCTCAGCCATTTTCAGTTCCCAGTTCTGTGGCCCAGACAAGGGTATAGCACAGGCAGAGAGAGACCATTGAAATGCTAATGACCTCCCCCTAGGGCATCTATCTTCTCTAGGAGGAAAGGGGTGGGGCCCAGCTCTACTACCTGCCTTTCATTCAGAACTTACACCAGTCAAGAATTACAGGTTAACAGGTGCCACCTGCTGGGCAGAAAAGCACAGTGACTGGAGGCATCAGAAGGTGAACCAATTTTCTAAGACACACCCTCAGGGAAAGTGGATACTGCATATTTCTTCCTTCTGGGACCTTAGCCCATTCTGGTCTGGGGGGGGCCTGATTGGGGTAACCAAGGAACTCATGGCTAGACAACAGAAAACTACAACCTACACCAAGAAAAATGAGGTTATGACCCGGTCAGGGAAACAAACTTGCACTTCAACTGTGATGCAGGAATTGAAACAACTAACAATAAGTTAATTCAAAAAGTTTAGGGAAGATATGGCGAAAGAGCTGAACCAGATAATGAAAACACAGGATGTACGTAAGGTAGAAATTGAAAGTTCAAAAAACCAACTGGCAAAATCTATGAAAATGAAAGCCACAACAAAAGAGATGAAAGACACAATGGAAACATACAACAGCAGATCTCAAGAGGCAGTAGAAAACACTCTGAAACTGGAGAACAAGGCACCAGAAAGCCTACACACAAAAGAACAGATAGAGAAAAGAATGGAAAAATACGAGCAACATCTCTGGGAACTTAAAGACAAAATGAAAAGCAAGAATTTACATGTCATTGGTGTCCCAGAAGGAGAAGAGAAGGGAAAAGGGGCAGAAGCAATAATAGAGGAAATAATCGATGAAAATTTCCCATCTCTTATGAAAGACATAAAATTACGGATCCAAGAAATGCAGCATACCCCAAACAGAATAGATCTGAATAGGCCTACGCTAAGACACTTAATAATCAGATTAGCAAACATCAAAGATAAAGAGAGAATCCTGAAAGCAGCAAGAAAGAAATGATCTATCACATACAAAGGAAGTTTGAAAAGACTATGTGTGGATTTCTCAGTAGAAACCATGGAGGTAAGGAAGTGGGGTAATATATTTAAGATACTGAAAGAGAAAAATCACCAACCAGGAATCCTATACCCAGCAAAACTATCCTTCAGATATGAGGAAAAGCTTAAAATATTCTCTGACAAACAGACAATGACAAAGTTTGTGAACAAGAAACCTGCTCTACAGGAAACACTAAAGGAAGCACTGCAGACAGAAAGGAAAAGACAGGAGTGAGAAGTTTGGAAAACAATTTTGGGAGATAGTAGCACAGCAATGTAAGCACACTGAACAAAGATGACTGTGAATATGGTTGAAAGAGGAAGGCTGGGACCATGTGGGACACCAGAACAAAAGACGAACGACAAAGACTGGGACTGTGTAACTCAGGGAAACCTAGGTAGCTCAACGATTGTAATAAAAGGTACAAATATGTTTTTACATGAGGTAGAACAAATGAATGTCAACATTGCAAGGTGTTAAAAATAGGATTGGGAGGAAAACACTATCAATGCAAACTAGAGACTAGAATTAACAGAAACATTGTATGATGCTTCCTTTCATGTAACAAAAGCAGTATACCAAAGCTAAATGCTTATGAGGGGGTGGGGAATAGGGGAAGGGTATGGGACTCCTGGCATTGGTGGTGTTGTCTGATTCTTTATTCTACTTTTGGTTAATGCTATCTTTCCTTTTGTCAGCTTCTAGCTATCAAGTTTTTTGTTTGTTTGTTTTTCTCTCTTTCTCTTGCCTTTTTCTTTTGCCTCTCTGCCTTCTTTGACTCTTCCTCCGTCTTTATGGAAGAAATGTCCTTATATAGAGAGTGGTGATGGTGCTTAATACATAAATACGTGACTATATGGGGAACCAACAATTGTTTACTTAGGACGGACTGTATAGTGTTTGAACAAAACCATCTTAAAAGAAATGGGTTGATGAAGAAATCTTGAGGGCACTATATTGAGTGAAATAAGACCGACACATAAAGGCAAATATTGCAGGGTCTCTCTGATATGAACTAATTATAATATGTAAACTCATAGACATGAAATATAAGTTACCAGGATATAGAATGAGGCTAAAGAATGGGAGAGGTTGCTTATTATGAGCAGAATGTTCAACTAGGGTGAACTTAAACGTTTGGAAATGGACAGGGGATGATGGTAGCATGTTGTGAGAATAACTAACAGTGCTAAAGGGTACGTGAATGTGGTGAAAGGGTAAGCTCAGAGTCACGCATGTCACCAGAAGGAAAGTTGGAGGTTAAAAGATGGGAATGTATAAAACAGTGAATCTTGTGGACAATGTTCATGATTAACTATACAAATATTAGAAATCTCTCTCACGAACTAGAACAAATGTATGTCACTATAACTAGAGGTTAATAGAGAGGCATATAGGGAAAAAATATATACCTATTGCAAACTATATACTACAGTTAGTAGTATTTTAACATTCTTTCATCAACAGTAACAAATGTACTATACCAAAACTATGAATCAATAATGGAGGGGGGGCATGGTTAGGGGTATGGGAGGATGTGAGTTTCCTCTTTTTTGTCTTTGTTTCTTTTCTGGAGTAGTGAAAATGTTCTAAAAAATGAAAAAAAAAAGTAATTGTGCTGATGGATGCACAGCTGTATGGTGGTGCCGTGGGTAACTGATTGTACACTTTGGATCTTTGGATAATTGTATGGTATCTGAACAATCTCAATTAAAAAAAAATGAGGGAAAGATTAAGACATTCACAGATTATCAAAAGCTGAGGGAGTTTGATGCCACTAGAATGGCCCTGCAAGGGATGCAAAGAGAATTCTTCAGGCTGAAAGGAAAGGACAATAGACAATAGATCAAAGCCATATGGATAAATAAAGACCTCCAGGAAGTGTAACAATATGGGTAAATATAAATGGCAGTACTATTGTATTTTGGGTTTGTAACTTCATTTTCTACTTCCTGCAGGATCTAAAAGACAAATATATAAAATGTAATGACAGATCAGTGGTTTGGGGCTCATAATGTATGAACATGTAATGTGTGACAAGAACTACATAAAGGTGGTGGGACAGAGGGGTATAAGAATATAGTTTGTATATACTGTTGAAGTTAAGTTGGTATCAAAGCAAATGAGACTGTTCTAGATTTAGGATGTGAAATTTAAGCCTCGTAGTGGCTACAAAGAAAATATTAGAGACTATGCAAGCTCATAGAGATAGAAAGTTAAATACCAGTGGCCAGGGGCACGGAGCAGGGAGAATGGGAAGTTAATACAAAATAGGTGAAGGGATTCTGTTCGGGGAGATGGGAACATTTTAGTAATGGAAGGTGGTGAGGGTACCACAACACTGTAAGTGTGATTAATTCCACTGATAGCATGCTTAGGAATGGCTGAGATGGGAAAGTTTATGTTGTATATATGTCTCTGATATTTAAAAAAAAGAGCAACTAAAGAGACAATGGCAATTAAATGCAGGACATGATCCTGGATGGGATAAACCAACCAATCACCTTCTAAAGAGGATACTTGTAGACACTGTGGAGGAGAAAAAGCTAAAAAAGACTTCATGAGAAATACGAAAAAAAATGGAATATAGAATGTAAGCTTTATATTGATGTTAAATTTCTTAAACTGGATAATAGCACCTAAGGTGGTTACATAAGAGAATAACCTTGTTCTTAGGAAATGTACATGGCAGTGTTAAGTGTTAAAGGAGCATGATGTGTATATAACCTACACTCAGGTGTTCAGAAAATAGATTGGTAGACAGACAGGCAGACAGATGGATTAGATAGATGGATAGGCAGAATGATATAGCAAATGTGGCAAAATGTTAAAATTGATGGACCTGGTATCTGGTAAGTAAGCGTATGTTGGAGTTCTCTGTATCATTTGTATTGCTTTGTTTTGTAAGTGTCCTGTAAGTTTGAAAGTATTTCAAAATAAAGAATTTTAAAAAAACAAAAACAAAAAAAAAAAAAAACACTGCAACACCTGGGACACAGGGGGAAAAAAAAAGCTGACTGGACAGGCCAGGAAAGGGACTTATAGGATCCCTCTCTCTACAATAAGCCTGAGAGTCAAAATAAATACATAAAAAAAAAAAAAAAAAAAGGTTGAGGGGGCAGAAAAGGCAAAGCCTCCTGGAAGCCATACCTGAAACATTTCCAGTAAAAATTTATTGGGCCATAATTCAATCATGCAAACAGAAAAAAGATAAGACTATAGGAGATTTTCAAGATAAACTAGAAAATGCTTTCAAACAACATTCAGGAGTTAAAGAAGGTGCTGATGTAACAAGAGCCCTTTCATCTCATTTTATCAATGAAAGTAAACCTGAAATTGTAGATCTAATTAGAAACTAGAAATGGTAAATAGCTCTATCTGAATTACAATACCTGGCAGAACATTTTGAAAGGGCTTTAGAACAAAAATAAGACAGGGCCTAAAATAAACTTGTGGCCCTGCAGATGGAACGGCTAGGTGGCTCACTTCCCAACCAGCCACCCACTGAAGGGGACACTAATTGTAGACGCTATAAATAAGAGGGACACTGAAAAAAAGATTGTTCCATCTTACAAAAGAAAAACCAAAACAAAGCAAAATCTCTTGATTCAGATCAACGAGCAAGTAAATGGAATCTTTTCCTTTTCTCCGGAAAGGAAAAAACACCCAATATCCTGACAGCCTCCAACACTCAAGGTGATTAACTATAAATACATAAGATCAGCCTCATCAATTCCTGGTGGAAATGGGTGCTACTTTCTGCATTAAATCCTGACACCTTTGCTCAACCTCTTCCTTGGAGTAATACACCACATAGGTGGTAGTAGTTTGAAATAACCCACAGATTTTCCCTAAATCCTGGCCCTTAAATGTAACCCTTGGGTCCTTGATTGAAAAACATTCCTTCCTGCTCTGTGATGCCACCCCTGAAAATTCAATAGGGAAAAGACTTTGCACATGTAATTGTTCTATCAAATGCATATATTATTTGCTGATGGATCATACCTCCAAACTGAAAGTGGAGGTTATCAAGCAGGATATGCTCACTAATTTAAGCTCTCCTTAGGCAGAACTTGTTGCACTTACTAGACATTTTCAGCTAAAGACTAGAGAGTGAACCTGTACAGATACATATAGCAGATGAGCTTTTGTAGTAGTACATGAATTTGGGGTGCTTTGGAAACAGAGGGTTTCCCACCTCTGCTGGACCCCCATTAAAAATGGACAAGTTAAGGAACTTTTACATCCCACTTCCTAGAGAGGTGGCTTTTTTAAAGGTTGAGGCCCATGCAAAAAAGGAAATATGGACGTTAAAGAAAATGCTCTAGCAGATCATTATGCCATTCAAGCTGCCTTAATCAAGATTGTGATCCTTTCTAAACCCTCAAAGGATGACTCTCTGGAGAGATACAAAGAGGTCATTATAAAATATTAACATATGGGCCCTGATTTTGAAAAGGAAGAACAGAAAATAATCTGGTTGCTCCCTTCACTCAGTTAATCTCTGGCACTCTCAAGATGACCAATTAGAGGCACCAGATGATTTCAAATGGATATTAGCTCAATTTCCACATGAGACTACCCATAATGGAATAGACAAATGGATTACTATCTCAAATCAACATTGATGGGGAAACTTGAAAAAGACAGCTGTAATTTTCACGTCATGTGTCACCTGCCAATGACATAATCCTACAAAAACAAAACCTAAAGGACTCCTTGAACACCTTCACTTCAGATAGACTTTATATACCCTCCACCCTCATGGGATGTGAATATGCTTATTTCCTGCATGCCTATTTTTAGGAAGGATTTAAGTTTTCTTTACTGAAAGGCTTACAGTTGCAAAAAGCTGCTTGATTTGGGGTTTCCAACCTGGGGCATCCCAATTTTTGTATCAAGTGATCAAAGCACATACTTGCCAGGAACCGTTATGGAAGAACTTTGTAAGATATTACCCCTTATTCAAACACTACACTGTCCTTAACAACCACAATCTTCTGGAAAGATTGAAAGACCAATGCTGTTCTTAAATTAAAATTAGCAAAATTTTCAGGATGCTTTAGGCTTCCTTAGCAGAAGGTACTCGGACTAACTCTTACAGGCACGTGGTCCACTCCCTTGGGGCACATCTGTTACCTTCTATCAATTGGTAACTGGAAGTCCACACATTCAGAGATTGCACTTCTAATATTAGACTCTGCCCTACTCCATGCAGATAGTGCAAAATATTGCAAGAGATTCATGTGCTATATATATCCAGTCCTGTCACCAACAGATTAAGGACACCTTCCCACAACATCTCCCTAAGCAACTTCTTCATAATCTTCAACCAGAGATTTCATCTACTGGAAGAGACATCCAAGATAAACTCTAAGCATCTGGGGGTCCTCTCGCAGCTTCTCCAGGGCAAACTCTTGGCTTCACCTCTTAGCTTAGCATCTCCAAACATCCTTCTGTCTGCATCTCCAAGCATCTCCAAGCTTCAGCAAGCGTCTGCGTCAGCTCTTAGCTTCTCTCCAAAATGTCCATCTCTGCTCTCTACGTGAGCTCTCTTTAAAGGACTCCATGAATCTCGAAGACAATTGTATAAAAATGTAGCTTATGAGGGGTGACAATGGGATTGGGAAAGCCATAAGGACCACACCCAACTTTGTCTAGTTTATGGATGGATTAGTAGAAAAATAGGGGAAGGAAACAAACAAACAAACAGACAAAGGTACCCAGTGTTCTTTTTTACTTCAATTGCTCTTTTTCACTTTAATTATTACTCTTGTTATTTTTGTGTGTGTGCTAATGAAGGTGTCAGGGATTGATTTAGGTGATGAATGTACAACTATGTAATGATACTGTGAACAATCGAATGTATGATTTGTTTTGTATGACTGCATGGTATGTGAATATATCTCAATAAAATGAAGATTTAAAAAAAAAAAAAAAAAAAGACCCACCCTGAACGGGCAGGGTCCACACCTCTACAGAAATAATTTAGTCAGTGTTTCCACCCTGATCAACAGACTAATCAGTCTGCCCCCACAAGATTGCATTAAAGAATATGATATAATATATTCAAACCGGCACACCATGCATCACCTTAAGGAAAAAAGCTATTTGGCTCTTTAAGGTTGAGCCTCATGACTGACTGGACTTGTTCTCTTGGCCTGGGCTGGGCAATTGGGGTTCCTAATTCTGAAGCATCTTATAAGGACTACTAACTGTTCTTATTTTATCATAGTGGTCGTGATGCTGCTCTGTTGCATTCCATCCAGAATCTTAAATGCTTCTCCATAGCAGTTCTCTCTTAGATGATCATCATGGTGACACAACAACAAAAAGATCAAGAAGATCTTGCAATTGACTATGAAGAGTCAATTGGTAAAGATCTAGATCTCTAGCTTTCCCTGAATTGGTCAACTTCTCAAAAACAAGAGAGTGACCAAAAAAGGGGGACTGAGAGACTGAATATACAAATGGACAACAGCCAGACCACATATAAAAATAGAACTCTGCCCCAGAGTCTGCAGCAACCAATCCAGAAAGCCAAGCCACAACCTCTGTAGCAATCAGCCCAAAAAGTCTGGACTTAATAACTGCCAGCTTCCCTAATTTTTGCCCATGCTTCTATGCTCCCCTAACCAATCACGTAGGTTGCCCTGCTTCTAGTTAACTCACCTCCAGCTCCCCCATGCCAACAACCTCCACTCAGGGCATACCTGAAGCCTTTCTTTTTTTCTGTTATAAAACTTTTATATTCCTCTGCTTGCCTTTGAGTCTGCCAAACACAAGAGAGATGGTGGCTGACTCCCTTGTTACAGCCAGCTCTGAGTAAACAGCCTCTGCTTGTTCTCATTTGGATGGCCTTTGTCTACTTCCAGTGTTCTCCTGCTGAAGATAAATAATTTCATGTGTCGTCAACAGCAGACCAGGCCAATCTGTGACCACGATGGATCAAGCCAAAAACAAGATCACCCCCATAATCATGTAAGAGCACAAATAGAAACACGGACACTGTCCAAGACACAAAAATGACTCAAAGTGGCTAATAAGAGCAACCACCAATCACAGCTTTACGAATTACAGCTTTAGGCTCGGTCTAGTTTTCCCTCCTCTAGATAAGATTTATTAAGAATTACCCCCACTTTCCTACAGCATCCAATCCAGAGCAAAGCCCTCACTCCCTTAAACCTTCCCCCAAATCACCCAAGCAAGGCCCAAATCCTAAAACAAGTCTTTCCTGACGCTCTCGTACTGTGACACCCATGGATGCCCGTGGTGCGCCTTCTCTCTCACTGCAAGGAGAAACGCACCCAACTTGTTCAAACCCACAGGTCTCTGGCTGGAGGCGCTGCCGCTTCCTTCCTCTTCTCTCTAGCTCCTCCTTCCTGCATTTGATTGTGTTGCCTCCTTTTAGCTCTGCCTCCACTTTCTCTTGACAGTCAGCCCCGGCGAGTTCTCCCCCATGAAATCCTGCCACTTGTAGCATCTCCCGAGTTCAGAAACTTGCTTCACCCACAGGCGGAGGAACGATGGGGAGGGGTCACGATGCTCACCCTTCTGGAGCCCACCCCCATCCCATCGCCTTCCCCAGCCTGCCCGGCCTGCGAACTCCACACCAGTGACTTCTGCCCCGACCTCATCAGCCCCGTGGGCCCGGCCTTCCAGCCCCACCCCTGGGACCCTGGAGCCTAAACTGTCTCCATCTGATTGCACGGGATTTTTGCAATGTTCTACAATAACCATGTGGGCTTATATTACTATTATAATCAAGAAAAAACTTTAGTTTTAATTCATGGAATTGGTAGAAAATTGGTGGGGGGGGGGATTCTTTTAAAACTGTCATGACTTTCCTAAACTTAGTGGGAATCTGCATTTCTGCATCATAATCAGGCATTGGTGTGGAAGCTTCCAGTGCCTGCCCATTTCCCTGGGGTTTTTACTATCAATGCTGCTGGACTGGGGAAGAAGACAGGAGGGATGGAGGAAGTAAATACTTTTCATGAGCATCTGCTATATTCTCCAGTGCTTGATGCTTCTACGTTATCTTAGGTTGGTGGATCAGGAAATTGGCAAAAGTAATAATAGTGGAAGCTGTTGTTATCACTGTTGTTATAGTCAAGATCTGCTGAGCAGTTAGCAATGTGACAAGAACTGTGCTAAGCACTGGACTTGTATTTCCTCATTTAATCATAGTAAAAGACCACAGTGCTATCATTAAAGAACAGAGGCCGTTTAGCGTAGCCTGTGTTTAAGAAGGAGGTGGAATCTAGGGGCAGACCCCCTGGATTTGCATTAGTATCTTCCCTGACCAAATTCAAGACCTTGAGCAAGCAACTTCACCCCTCCATGACCCAGTCCTTTTCGGCAAAGTGGGGCTAATGATGCCTCATTGTATTAAATGAGAAGATACTTAAGTTCTCAGATGGGTCCAGCACATAGTAAATACTCCATAAATGTTGGCTATTATTAACTCGTTGACCCTCCTAACATCAATAAGCGGTAGAGTCAGGTACCCTTATTAATATCCCTGTTTTACTGATGAGGAGAACTTGGGCACTTGCCCAGGACCCGCACCTGTTACGTAGCCGAGTCAGGAGCCAAACACAGTGTGTCTGGTGCAAGGACCCCGACTCTCAGCCTCCATGTTAGACCCGCAAATAAAGCAACACCGGCGTTATTATTACATTGTCATATACATCCTGCTTTTCCAAGCACCTCTGTTCTCTGGGTTTGCATGTAAATAACTAGTCAGGTAACAAATAACTTCCAGCCTGAGACCAGAGGGGACTGGCATGCTGGGTGGGGAGAAGTGGGTAAGTAGAGCCTTGTCTTGGAAACACTAGTATTTGTCATGGGTCCCATCTGGCAAGCTCCCTGTGTGTCCACTGCCACAGCAGGGGTCCCACCCAGGGGAGGGAAGCCCCAAGCCCAAGGATGAAGGGTGGAATGGGGCCAGATCCAGGGACACCAGCAGACAGAAAGGAGACCCATGCTATATTCTGCAGAGGAAAGGGAAGGGGTTGAGCCCACTAGAAAATAATAACATTTCCTGAGCATCTGCTATGTGCCGGATACTGTGCTAAAGGCTTTGGGAATATGATCTCATTTACTCGTCAGGAGGAGCCCATGGGGAACACATCATCACCATTCCCATTTGACAAATGAGGAAACGGAGGCTCAATGAGGGGAAACCCTTGACTTGAGGTGCTAGAGCTAATGAGCTGGGTTTGATCCGAGCAGCCTGACTCCCGAGTCCACGCTCTTAGCCAGGTTTCTTCTTTCCTCCCTATAGGGTCTCCAGGGGACAAACAGGCCAAGGAGAGCTCAGAGCTTTGGGGTTTTAACTCCCAGACCCTTCTCTTCCCATCATCTTTACCCTGTTGAGGTTTCACCAAAACGATACCAAACAAATGTGGTGGGTTTTCTGCCCGGAATGCACAACAGCCAATCCACGACACCAGGGTCTCAAAGAAAGAGAGAGTTTATTGCTATGCGTGAAACAGGAGAGCAGAGGGCCTTTGACCCAAAAATCTGTCTCCCCAAGTCAAAGGATTTCAGGGTTTTTATGGATTCAAACAAGGGGGGGATGGAGTTGTTACCATTTCAGTAGTAACTGAAAGCGGGGCTGAGACCAGGCTAGAATAACCATTACAGTAGTTGGTGTTCACAAGGCTGAGACTAGCTGAGTTTCGGTAATTTCTATATAGTTTCTGCCTATTGTGCAATATAGAAAGAAAAAACACCTATATAATTAGTAATCATAATCACTTGTTAATTCTTAATTCTCCATTACAAAAACTATGGATTTAACTTGAGTGAGGGGTCTGCAGACCTCAAGGAGCTGCGTGGTGTGGTTCCGGTTACTTCCGAGAGCCAGATGAGAGAAGATGTGGAGGCTGCGGCACGTCGGGTGGGTTGCTTGAGGCTAGAGCTCTAGCTGCTCAGTGCAGTGACATGACCTGTAAAGAGTCGCCATTGGCTGTGGACACCCCGTTTGCCAGAAAGGATGCCAAGCACACATCCTTTCAGCAACCATTCCAGGAGAGCACAGTATCAAACAGAGAATCTCCCAGAGAGTATCATGCGGCTGGTACCCACCGAAGAGGAAGAACCATTGCTGCCAGGTATTGGGGGCTGTGTATTCATTTCCCGCAGGTTCCCCTCACAAGGTAATGGGACAGCAGCTGTAACAACAGCAATAAATAATGAAGATAATAAATAAATAATAAAAAACAAATATGGTCCCAAGTTGGCTGGGTTGCCTACTATGAGCCGGGGGCAGCTGTTGACACCCTAGGGGTAGAGAGTCATATTATAAATCCCTTTTACAGATGAGAACATGGGTTCAGGGAGGCTGAGGAACTTGCCCAGGTGTGCCGGTTTGCATATATATCATGACCCCAGAAAAAGCCATGTTCTTTGGTGCAATCTTGTGGGGGTAAACGTATTAGTGTGGATTGGGTTGGAACCTATTGATTCAGTGTCCACGGAGATGTGACCCACACAACTGCAGGTGATAACTCTGATTGGATAATTTCCATGGAGGTGTGGCCTTGCCCATTCAACGTGGGCCTTGATTAGTTCACTAGAGCACTATATAAGCTCAGACAGAAGGAGCTCAGAGCAAGCTGGAGCTGAGACAGACGTTTTGAAGATGGCCGTTGGATGCTGATGCAGACATTTTGGAGAACACCATTTTGAAACGCAGCCTGGCGGTAAGCAGATGCCAGCCACGTGCCTTCCCAGCTAGCAGAGGTTTTCCGGATGCAATGGCCTTTCTCCAGTGAAGGTACCCAGTTGTCGATGCGTTACCTTGGATACTTCATAGCCTTAAGACTGTAACTGTGTAACTAAATACACCCCCTTTTATAAAAGCCAATCCATTTCTGGTGTTTTGCATTCCGGCAGCATTAGCAAACCGGAACACCAGGTCACAAACCTAAGAGAGCAAACCAGGGATTCATTTTCTGTCCAAACGTCCCAGGTGTCCCCACCCCTCCTCCAGGGTCTCTGGGGAGCGATGCTGTGCCTGGGGGTGCATTAGCTGGGGTGGCCCCTGGCTGCATGGGTGCCCCTGCCCCATACCCTCTGCACAGGACAGAATTCTAGGATGTCAACTTGCTGCACTTGGTGTCCCTGGGAGACCTAGGGTGTCTGGGGAAGATGGGGGTTGGCCTGAGCCCCACCAGGATGCCTCGGCCTCTCCCACATGGGAATCCTTGGCTCCCTGCCCCCTCCCGACCCCATTCTAACCCCCCTGCCTGCAGGCAGTACCCCCTGTGCTGTACATCAGCCCAGCTGACCCAGGCCTGGGAGGGTCCCCTGCTAGCCAAGAATCCCAGGAATTCAGGGAGGCACGGCCCTTGAGAAAACAGACCACGTGATCTCATGTTTGGACAAATGCAGCATTTCCAGCCCCGGCCTGGGGGCGATGCGTCCTCCCAAAGGAGAAGCCAGCATGCGGGGCACAGGGCACGGCCAGGCGCTCATGCACTTCGCCCCCAACTTCAGAACTGTTTTCTGGGAAAAACTCAAGTCACGTGCAGCAGGAGAACATGCCTGGGGTGGGATTTCCCTTTGGAGACAGAGTAGGGCAGTGAAGAGGCAGATTTTGCCTCAGGTGGAAACTGGTGGGGTTTCAAATTCCAGGGACTGTCCTCTTAATGAGTCTGGCACATATTTAACAGCATTTCTAGCACCATCCAAAAGCATTTACAAATGCTTAAGGGGCAGTAGTGTAATTAGCATCATGCCCATTTTACAGATGAGGCAACCGAGGTACAGAGAGGTTAAATAACTTGCCCAAGGTCACAGAGCAAGCAGGCTGTCCAGCTGGAATCTAAACCCAGGGAGTCTGGCCCCCTGTCTGTTTGTCTGTGTCATCTGAAACAGGAGTTAAAGATGATGTCACAGAGGGCCATTACCACCATTTCCCCTAACACAGACTGGGTCACCCCTGACAAGGAAGGGTGTCATAGAGCAGAGCTGGTGGGGGGTGCTTTGCCCCCCTGCAGGGGGACAGACAGTCTGGTCAGGGACAGAACTGTTTGCTGATATATTGAATGCTCGCTACAGAGTGTGGGGCAGTCACTGAGTGCCAGGCATCCCTCTGAAAGCTTTAACCGTGTCGTCACATCACATCCCCACACACCCTGACATGGGCACGACGGGCATCCCATTTCACAGATGTGGGAAACTGAGGCTCAGGGAGGTAAGAAAGGCATTGTAGACAAGGCAGCTGCCAGGGGAGGGTGGGTGTCTGTTTCTGGGGCTGCCGTGACAAATGACCCCCAACTAGTGGTTTAAAACCACAGCTCCTTGTCTCTCAGTCCCAGAGGTCTGGACTCTCATATCAAGGGGCGGCAGGGCCCTGCTCTCTCCACAGGCTCTGGAGGAGGCTCCTTCCCAGCAGCTCCCGCATTCCTTGGCTTGAGGCTGCCTCCCGCCAGCTCTGCCTGTCTACACTGGCCTGCTCCTTCCCTCTGTCTCTTACAAGGACACTTGTCATTGGATTTAGGGCCCACCAGGAGAAGCCAGGATGATCTCATCTCCAAATCCTTCACTTAATCACATTTGCAAAGATCCTTTTAGGATCCCATTAACTTCATACTTACAGGTTCCTGACATGCCTTTTTAGGGGCCACCATCCGACCATCTATGGCAGGACTCGAACCAGGCCTGGCTCCTCCCAGCCTCGAGGCTGCCATCGGGCCCCTAAAGAGTGCACAGCATCCCAGCAGGTGCCCAGGGCTCAGGTAGGTTTCTTCCTAGCCTGGGCAGAGCTAACAACACAGGAGGCCCTGTGCCTCCTCCAGGAGGCAGGAAAACCTGGTGCTTCTACACGTTGGGGACCAGTGGGCCTGGGGTACTCCTCACCTCCACCGCTTCCTCCAGTAAGCTCCCCAAACCCCCACCTACCCTGGACCGGGCAAATCCCCCAATTACCTGCCCCTCACACTACAGCCTGCCCTCTCCTCTGGAGCATCCCCACAAGTGTGAATTCCCTTTTTGGTTAGTGACTTCTCCCCGTCTCCTCACCAGATGTCAGGGAAGGGGCAGGGGCCACCCCTTTAGGCTGAACAGTTTACCCTCACATCCACTGTGGGGCTCCTGTGGAGTTCTTTTTTTTTAATAATAGCTTTATTGAGATATAAATTCACATGCCACACAGTTAACCCATTTAAATTGTACAATTCAATGTCTTATTATATTCACAAGTTGTGCAACCACAATCAACTTTAGAACACTTTCATCACCCCAAAAAGGCACCCTGTACCCTTTAGCCGCCACTCCCCATCCCACCCCCCATCCCTCAGCCCCAGGCAGCCACTAATCTACTTCCTCCCTCTATGGAATTGCCCATCCTGGACATTTTATTGGATAAAATCATACAATATGTGATCTTTGGTGACAGGTTTCTTTTGCTTAATACAATCAATGTCTTCAAGATAATCCATGCTGTAGGATGTATCAGCACTTCCTTCCTTTTTATGGCTGAGGAACCTTCCCTTGTGCAGATACTTGACATTTTGTTTATCCATTCGTCCACTGATGGGCATTTGGGTTATTTCCACTTTGGGGTATTATGACTAAACTGCCATGAGTATCCGTGTACATGGGTTTGTGTGGACATGTTTTCAGCCGTCCTGGAATATATCCAGGAGTAGAACTGCTGTGTCATATGGTGACTCTATGTTCAACCTTTCGAGGCACCTGTGGATGGTTAAAGAAAGACTTAAAATGCCCTGCCCCAGCCCTGTGACCTTGGTCTGGTAACCTGACCTTTCCAAGTCTTCGTTTTCTCACCCATATGATGGGAATGAATTCACCCAACAAATGTTTATTGAGCACCTACTAGAGGCCGGCCCTATTCCAGGTGCTGGGGACCCTGTGATGCCCACAGCAGATGATTTCCTGCCCTCAGGGAGCTGACATTCCAAGGGGGGAAGCCAGACGATAAGCAGACAACACTTCTAGTGCAGCAAGGCAGATGGCAAGAAAGGCTGCAGAGAATAACAGGGCAGAGACAGAGACAAGAGTGTGGGGGGGGGGGCAGAATGGGCAGGTCGTGCTCCACTGTTGATGGGGTGGTCAGGAGGGCCCGACTGAGGAGGTGACATTGGGCAAAGTCCCAAAGGAGGTAAGGGAGTGAACCTTGAAAATAAGTGGGGGTTTGGGGGAGGGATTACAATAAGTCCCTATTGCCAAATCTTTTTGCCATGTTGATTATTTTTCTCACCATCTGGGGAATCGACTGAGGCAAGGCAGCCCCAAAACGTTATTTTGAATTAATTAGAAACCCAGGGTGGTGACCATATAGGATGCAACAAATGGCTCTGCCTTGGGGAAATCTGGGAGGGCTCTGTGGAGGAGGTGGCATTTGACCCAGGCTTGAAGGGTGAGTAGAAACAAGGTGGAACTTGATAATTCTGGAGCTTTCTGGGTGGCTCCTGAACCTTCTGAAAGGAGCCCAAAGGGCAGCTCAGACTCATCGAAGGGGCAGGAGAGTCTCTGTGAGTCTGGACAAGGCTGCCTTTGGGAAGTGCCTGAGGTTTAGGTAAGCAGAGGGCAAGCTCCAGTTTTTATGCACAGCGGCAGACACCTCCCTGCTCCACACCCTCCCTTGTCACAATAAAAGTCTTTGTTTCCTTCTGTAGGGAAGCCTTCCTTTCCACTCCCTTCTCTCCTCCCTCCTCCCCAAGTTGACACAGTCATGGGCAAGGGGCTAATTTGAAAGAGTCTGGATTTGGGGGCAGGAGAGAAGCAGAGGTGGCACGTGTCTGCTTTGTTCCCAGGCCAGCCCGGGGAAATCTCCCAAGAAGCACATATTTGCAGGCATCAGTGGGTGCACACGGCACTCCTTCACAGTGCATCAGTTGAATTGGTCAGTTTATTCAGCAAACAAAGCTCCTCTGTGCCAGGCTCTGTGCTGGCCACTAAGGACACCAGACGATTCAGGCGCCATTCCTTCCCCATGTAGTCACCAGGAAGAGGGAGACCAGCATGTCATAAACACTTGCAGAAAAATGTCTCTGGCACCCTGATCAGTGTCCTCATGGGGTGCAGAGCCAAAATAGTACAAGGTCCTGGGAGCCAGACATGGCACTGGCCACACAATTTGCAGGCCCAGTGTTCAAAAATTATGATGAATTTCAAGATGGCAATAATGGAGCATTAAACCAAGTGTAGAGCCCTACTAAGAGAAGTGTCCAACTAAGTGTGGGGTCCTACTAAGTGTGTGAATGCACAGTTTGCAAATTCACAAAGCCAGCCCTAGCCAGATGCCCTGAGCTTGTACCCAGCCTTTTCTGGCCATGGGCCCGTGGGCAGGTAATTTAACCTCTATCTTCAGTTTCTTTATCTATTACATTTTATATAGGTTGTTGTGAGCATTAAATGAGTTATATTTATAAATCCACTTGAACAGAAACTAGTGTATGGTGATAATTAACAAATAACAATAATAATAATAAACAATAGATAATAGCTATTATTATTCCAACAGATTAAAAAATAGAGGAGGGGACCAATTCTGCCAGGAGGAGACAGGGAGAGCAGTTCTAAGACGGCTTCATTAGAAGTGGGGCTGAGTGAAGTGAGCCTTGAAATACAAATAGGTGTCCCCCACAAACAGAGACAAATTATAAGGCATTTGCATTTAATATATAGGACTGCAGCATTCTCTAGGGAAGCAGATTCGCCTGCAGTTTCCCTGTCCTTTGGCCCACAGGCTCTATGGCCATACCACCCGGCCCCTCCAGCTCCTCACTGTGACCTTAACCTCTCTACACTCAGTTTTCCTCATCCGGCAAATGGGCATGATAGTAGTAGCCACCGCAATGGGCTGTAGTGAGGACCACGCACGCAAAGCCCTCTGCACAGGCTAGCACCCAGTAAGAGCTTATTATTTTATTTGCAGGAAGCCTCTAGGGGTCGGTGTTAAGTGGCAAGAGGAGAGAGCTCTTGGATTTTAAGAATGAGCTAGGGCCAAATTGAGGGACAATTTCAAAAATGTCAAGGTCATGAAAGACAAAGAATGATAATGGGACCAGATTGAAGAAGTCAAGAGAGCTCTGAACCCAGGTGCCATGTGTCACCCAGATGGGATGCCAGACCAGAAGCAAACTGTGTTGTTGCTATCATAAAGGATGTTAGTGGGACAGTTGACAAAATCTGAACAGATTAGTTAAAATCTGTAGATGAGTTAAGAGTATTGTACCAATGCCAATTTCCTGATTTTTTATAATAGTACTGCATTTATGTAATTGAAGGTTGTTTTTAAGAAATACACACTGAAGTATTTAGGGATATAAGAGAATCATATCCACAATGCACTCTCAAAAGAAAAAAAAATAGATACGATAGACAGATAGAGAATTAAGGCAAATGTTACACAATAACGTGGGTGTTGGGTATATGGAATTCTTGCTTCTATTCTTGCAACTTTTCTATAAGTCTTTTCAGGTTTACAGTTTTAAAACTTTTAAACACTGAGCTATGAAAAACCAGGCAGTAGGTAACTGTCCTGGGGGCAAAATGTGGGGGCAGGGAAGGAAGAGAAGGACAATTGTTGAACGGTCTCCACGGTGCTACACAGCCCTGCCAGGTAATTATTATAACCCTCATTTTGGTTTGAGGAAATCGAGGCACAGAGTGCTTAGCTAACTTGTCTAAAGTCTGTACAGGTTTTCAGTGGGGCAGCACCTACTTCCAGGTACCACTTCCGGGTACCACTTCCAGCTGAGACGGCCAGCATTCCCACTAGCCCTGTCCCTCCCTGCCACCCTCGTCAGCCTCAGAAAAGTCCAGCGGATGGGAGCTGCAGCCTGGTTTTACAAACCTGTTGTCTTCTCTGAGTCCCCAAACTTTAGAGCCAGCCTCAGCCCCTTCTGGCCCCATAGCTGCTCAGCGTTCACCTACGATGAAATGAAATAAAGACCCAATGTGATCTGAACAAAGTGTTTTTATAAACCCGTGAAAAGAGTTCTTTTCAGAAAGGGCTTAAGCAGGAGGCAGGAATGGGGGGGGGGGGGTCGCAACGTGTCTGATCATTTCTGCAGGCCCCTGGCAAGCTGGGATCATTAGCAGATTTCGTTCTGGGTAGGCTCAGTGTCAGCTCCACATTACAGGATTTTATGGGATTTATGCACAGAACTTTCCTACAAAGCAAGGTATTATAGGACGGATTAGGTGGTTCCAAGAAGCAAAGGTCCTGGCTCCCCTCTCTGTTTCATTTTTTAGCAGATTTTTTTTAAAGGCCCACAGTCAGGAGCTCCATGGCCTCGCCCCAGAACTCCTGCATCCCACTGGCTTTAAAACAAGCATGTTAGAAAACAAACAAACAAACAAACAAAACAAATATTTAGTGGATTTTTCTCAAAATAAGCTCTATATATGTTCTATATATATATGTTCTATAATGAACATTGGGAATACGTAAAAAGACATTTAAAAAAGATAAAAATCAGGCACAATGTTATTATCTGGAGATGTCCACTATTAGCATTCTGATGCTTGTCCTTCCTGTCTGTGTGCGTACCTGTGTGTGTGCCTGTGTGTGTGCATGCCTGTGTGCGTGCCTGTGTGTGTGCCTGTGTGCATGCCTGTGTGTGTGTCTGTCTGTGTGCCTGTGTGTGTGCGTGCCTGTGTGTGTGCCTGTGTGTGTGCATGCCTGTGTGTGTGTCTGTCTGTGTGCATGCCTGCTGGTGTATATGCATGTGTATGAGTGTGTATTCATGTAGAGACAGAGAAAGAAAGGATCCAGCATGGGGAGAGGGATCAGAGAGAGAGAGAGAGAGAATGGACTTGGAAGTAAAGCAGAACTGAGTTCTAGTTGTATCCCCACCACTCATTGACTTTGTCCCCTTGGCCATGTTGCCTGACCCCTGTTTCCACAGACGTAAGATGGGGATATAGATCTGAACTCAAGGGAGTTGTTTAGATTAAATGAGATTAAATTAAATGAATGTAAAGCATTTAGTATCCTTCCTGACATACAATAAATCCTGAAAAATGCTAACTGATGAAAAACAAACATATCCTCTAGACCTCGTCTTTCCAAAAGTGGGTCCATACTGGAAATACAATTTTGTATCCTAACATTTTAAGGGTTTTACTGCTATAACTATGGGAAGAGAGACTTCCATTCCCAGGGAGCTAAAAACAAACAACAACAACAACAAAAAAAAACCAAGTGTAAAATTCCCAATTACACCCCACCTTTTAGATTTATTTTTTAATGATATAATACCTTGTTCATACTGTGCAGATTTTTTTTTTTGGTGTTTTTTGATTCTTTGTTGCTGTTGTTCTTTACCTATATAATTGGCTGTCCCTATCCTAAGCCCAACAAGCATCTCCTAGAGACCACACGTCACAATGTCCAGCAGCTCTGAATAGTCCGTCTATTTCCCAGCAACACCACTTGTAATTGCACAACTCAGACAAGATACCCCTCCTCTTTGGGCCTGTTTCCTCATCTGTTAAATGGACATAGCATCACCAGCCCTCAAAGGGTGGCTGTGACAACGAAATGAGATAAGCCACATGCAGCACTTGGTACCTAATAAACACCCAATAAAAGTAAATTATTATTATATAATAATTGTATTAAGTAATATGATATTTACAATTATAAATATTACATTATAAAATATAATATATGACATAACTGCATAATATATCATTATAGTTAATAACTATTAATAATTGTTATCATTGCATTTAAGAGAAATAATCTTCAGGTCGTCATGCATGCATAATCTTCACGCATAACCTATTCACTCCCATTTCTCTGCTTTCCACTTATTTTCATATACTGATCAGGGCAACGTGCTCCTCCAGGCTTTCCCCCAACTGACAGACGGGGCAAAGGAAACAGGGCCCCTGCCTGTCCATGATTCATGTTCAAAGCCAGGGTGCTTATGGCTGTCTCCCCACCTGAGAGCAGAGATGAGCTTCCCCTGTCACCCCTGGCTTTGTGCGCCTGGGAGGGAGAAGGGGGTCCCCAGTGGAGGGGCAAGAGGGGGCTGAGGGTCCAGACCCCAGGGTTCTAGGATGGCTGGGAGCCTGTCACCTCAGGCTAGCTGCTCTACCTTTGGAACTTTGTTGTCCACATCTGTTGACTAAAGGAGATATTACATCTAAGGAGCTGAAAACAATACCCTGAGTCTGAGAAGCACTGGATAAATGTAAGCTAGTGGTGCCGGTGTCTCATCGGACTCACAAGTTTTTCCTTTTAACCTCTCAAGGACGTCTACTCTCCTCAATGAATCTCTAAGTTCTTACAGCAGACCTTAACCTGGGTCAGTCCCGGTGAACACATTCCAGAAAGAGGGCAGGAAATGAGGTTCTGCTTTTCTGAGGCTCACTATCATTCATTTTTTTAGGTCTTGCAGATTGACGCTTGTTTGATTGCTCAATGGTGGTCTAGAAATTGGCAAACCATGGCCCAATGGGCCAAATCTGGCCTGCTGCCCTTTTTTGTACAGCCTGCAAACTGAGAAGGATTTTTACATTTTTAAACGGTCGAAAAATACTCAAAAGAAGGATGCTATTTCGAGACTCATAAAAATGACATGAAATTCACATTTCAGTGCCTGTAAATAAAGTTTAGTTGGCTCGCAGCCACGCTCACTCGTTTACTTGTCATAACGGGCCCCTGTCATGCTACAATGGTGGCGTTAAGTTGCTGTGACCAAGACTGTATGATCTGTAAAACCTAAAATATTTACTCTCTGGCCCTTTACAGAAAGTTTGCTGACCCCTGGTAAGGGGTAAGGATTTAGCATTTCTGTGACCCCAGCATTCTTTGAGGACATGAAGCCAGGAAAAAGGAAACCAAAACCCCTTGAGCATCTTCTAGTACCAAACACTGAACCAGGCCCTTGGAAGACATCGTCTCAGAAGGTAGTAAAATTCCCACTTTAGGGATGAGGAAACTGAAGCTCAGAGAGGTGGATAACCTGCCCAAGGATGCACAGCTAACAAGCAGCAGAGCTGGGATTTGAATCCAGCTCTGCTGACCCCAGAGTCATCCTTAAACTGATGCTCCACACACTGGTTAAGCACTATTTGAACTTGGGGCGATGGAAAACTTTTGGTCACGGATGGCTGTGATGGTAGCACAACACAGTGAATAAAATTAACACCACTGAATTATATATTTGAGAGTGGTCAAGTGGAAAACTTCATGTTGGATATATGTTACCACAATCAACTAAATTTAAAAAACCCATAGAACTGTACAACAAAGAGTGAACTCTAAAGCAAATGACAGACCTTAGTTAATAATTTAATAATATAATTACAATAATATTGTTTCATTGATTGCAACAAAGGCACCACACGAATGCAACATAGTAGTATGTTTCAGGGGTGTGCATGGGAACCCTGTACTTTCTGCATGATTTTTCTGTAAACCTACTACAGTAATAAGAAATTTTTTTTCTTAAGGAAATTATTTGACCAACAGGGGCAGAAGGTCACAGGTCAGGGCCCCTAGTGCCAAGCTTTCCCAGGTTACACTCTTATGCCTGTTCCCTGGCCAAGCACCCCGTCCCTGTTCTTGCCACATTCCCAGCCTTGGCTCCGGGCTGTGTGTTAACCCTACCATGGCAGCCAGAATAAACGCAGCGTGTCCCAGCGTCCCCTCACATGGAGCCCGCACCCGCCCAAGGGACACGCAGAGCCCACCCCCCTGCTGCCCCAGCCAGGAACCCCAAACAGTGAGGCAAAGGAAAACCTACACCCTGCACGCAGACGGCAGCCCTGGCAAGGCCCAGGAGAAGACGTAACTCCACAGAAAATATTTAACTCAATGGAAAATATTCACCTGCAGGGAGCAGGAGGCATTTCATGGACTAAAAGGGGCCATTCTACCTGCTTTTTTAAAAATACGTTCAGCCCTGTTGGCCAGGCCTTGCCAAGGAGAAAGGGGGCCTCTTGGTGAATTTTCTGTATCAGGAAGGTGGGATGTTTTACGGGGGTTTTAAAACATCTCTGGTCTTCGCAGACTTGCCTTCCAGATACCCTGGTGCCCCAGGGACCCCTCCCCACAGAGATTTCCCACTCGTTCTAAAGCCTGGCTCCCCCTCTCTCTGTCCGCGTCCTTTGGCTGGCCAAGCTCCCCGACAGGGCATCCCCTACAGCTCATGTTCTCCCTGGCATCTGTCTCCACAAAGACCCTCCAGAGAGACAGCTGGGCTTAACTAAATGAACACTTTTTTCCACTAGGCCAAGAGTTTTTCCAAATCCAACCTCCTCGTGCAACACTGCCAGCTTGTCCTGGGCGAGGGAAAGTAGCCAATTGTCAAATAAAGCTGTGTGTGTATATGCACGCGCATGTGAGCATTTTGCACGCCAAGCTATTGATATTTTAAAATCCTGCTTAAGGGCTGGAGGAAGGTGATGTGATATACTGAATCCTGTCCCCTAAAAGGTCCTAACCTTCAACCTGGTGGCCGTGAACTCATTTGTAAATAGGATCCTAAATATATAAGGTGAGGCCCAGCTTTAATCCTGCACAACTGGAGTCCTCATAAGCAAAGGAATTTTACAGACAGAATCAGAAGGCTCTGGAGAGACAGAGGAGACAGACGGCCATGTGACAGAGATGGAGTGGGATCGCCAGCAAGCTGCCACCAGAACACTGCAGACTTGGCCTGCTGGCTCCTTAGGTTTGGACTTCTGGCCTCCAAAACGGTGAGAAAATAAATTCCTGTTTCTAAGCCAACCGAGTCTGTGGCTTTTGTTATAACAGCTTTGGCAAATTGGCCAGGTGAGGAGGGAAGGAGAGTGGCAGAGCTGTGGCCACTGAGCCACCAGGGTTAGGCCCCAGGGACTGGCGTGTCTTGGGAGGGAAGGGGCCTCTCAAGGCAGCAAAGCCTCCAGGTGTCCCCCTCCATCCATGTGGACAGACCACCATCTCTCTCTCCCGGAGCATCTGTCATGGCCCTCCCCCTGCTCTCCCTATAACCCAGTCCAGACCTGCAGCCTAACTGGTACCTCCAAACCAGAGATCCCGTCCCATCTGCCCTCTGCCCAACGGCCTCCTCCCAAAGGCCCATTGCACTGAAGACACCGGGTCCTGGGTGACTGACAGGCCCCAGGCCCCCAAACCAGCGCTGCTCCAACCCCCAAGAAGCTACCAGTAGGATGTGAGATTCCGACACGAAAAGCAGCAGTTACTGTGCAGAGGTCATGCTGTGATGGGGGGAGCCCTGGGCCAGCCTGGTCAGGGACTGGGTCACTGGGGCCTCAGAGGAAAGCTGGGAAGAACTTCCCGGAAAAAGTACCACATGGCTAAATTAACCCACGCAGGATAAACGGGGGTGTGGCAGTTAATTTTATGTCAACTTGGCTAGGCTGTGGTGCCCAGTTGTTGGGTCAAACACTAGTCCAAGATGTTGCTGTGAAGGTATTTTGTGGGTATGATTAACCTCGACAGCCAGCTGACTTTATGTCCAGGAGAAGACTCTCGATCTGGGGGCACCCCACCCATCAGTTGAAGCCTTAAGAGCAAAAACCGAGGTTTCTCAGGGAAGAAGAAATTCTGTCTCAAGGCTACAGTGTGAGCTCTTGCCTGAGTCTCCAACCTCCCCTATGGTTTTCAGACTTGCCATGTCCCACAATCACGTACATCAATTCCTTAAATCTTTTTACATATATATAGATATATAATGTACATATATGTATACATATGCACATATACACATATTCATATATATGCATATACATATTCATGTATCCTATCATTCCTGAATCTCTGGAGAACCCTGACTGATACACGTGGTCAAACAGAAAAGGCCTTGGAGAAGGGTGTTGGTGGGCTGGGGGTGGGAGGTAACAGCGGTAAATGATTTTTCAGGATTTTCTTCTCTGGAGTGGGCTAGGAACCAGCCTTCCCACCACTAAATATCAATCCTGAATCTCTGCAAGTGATTAAACTGACTCCTCAACAATATTATAAGACCTGGCAGGCAGGGACCTGATAAAAAGTAGAGCTCTTTCTATGGGTCAGTTGCCATGCTAAGGAAGTTTCAGGCATTTGATCCTATTATCTTTATTTTCCTCACTTTACAAACAAGGAAACTGAAGATGGGAGGGATGAAGTGATAGCCCCAAGGTAGCCCTGCTCTGCTGGGAAGATTCCAAAGCCACAATGATAGCCACACAGCTTCCTCCCTGATCCATCCTGCCTCAACCCTCTGTGTATCCCCAGCCCCTAAACAGAAGCAGCCACAGAGGGAGGGCTTGTTGACTGTTTGTTGACTGACTAACTGATGGACTGATTGAATGGAGGAATGAACACCCCACCCCCACTCCTCGCTCCTCCGGCTTTCAGTTCTCTTCCCCATTAGGTACCGGTGGAGCAGACCAGAGCCATCAACATAGGACAGTCCAGGAGTAAGGGCGCCAGGCCTGATACAAATGAAAAGCGTAAAGAACAGAAGGGACCACGGCAAGGCTGCACGAGAAGAGAGGTTCTCGAATACCAGGTGCTCAGGAATGACATGCTTGGCCTGCATGCAGGTTCCTGGGCCCCAGCTAGAGGATTCTGATTCCACAAGTCCAGAACGGGGACCCAGGAGTCTGCATGTCCACAAGCTCCTGGGTGAGCCTCTTCTGGTGGTCTGGGGTGTACACTTTGAGAGAAGTCAATGATGTAGATGGAGCTGAGTGTTCGACCCAGGTTCAAATCCCACCTCTACCTCTTAGCAGCTGTGGGGTCCTATGTGATTTAATTTCTCTAAGCCTCTGCCAAGTAGAAGGCAAAGCTTGAGGCCCACTTTACCCCCTTGGTTTGTGGGGCCCAGCCCTGAGTTGAGATGGTGGTGAGGGAAATGCTTTGTAAAAGGACTACACAGGCATCTGTGTGCTTGAGCTGGGACGCAATGGAGGGTCAAAAACAGACGGGCTGGCCTCGGGGGACTCACAGCCTGGGGTCCACCTGGGCCAGCCAGTTCCCCTGCAGGGCCAGCTCTCCCGGCAGCCCACCGAGGACCCCTCCACTGGCCGAGGGCTGGAAGACAGCTCTGCCACCGGGCTCCGGGCCACCCTGCTCAGTCCTTGCACCTCCTGCGCCCTGTGGAGAGAGCTGAGTCATGGAAAAAGCTCCTCAGGCTACAGCTCACCTCCTCCACCAAGCCCACAAAGGCTCCTTTCATGTCTTCAGGAGGGGGGAAAACAAACCCAAAAAACTGTGGGGCCCTCTTTCCAGGCCAGGGATGTGAAATTTCAAACTTTGCCCTGGAGTTGAATTCCCCAACCCTTGCCCCTAAGGAAGCTTCGAGAGGGAAGGGGTACCAGGAGCAAAGGATAAGGGAGGGTTGGGGGATTACCTCCCATACATTCTCCCTAAAACCAAGCCACAGGGACCCTCAGGGCCGGCATGCTGAACTATGCACACCCCCAACCCGGGACCCCCTCACCCCCATCTTCCCAGGGACTTTTAGGGGGCAATAGAAACGTTGCCACCTCTCTGGGTAGCTGCTGATGGAGGAAGCTGGAGTTTCCCAGGGATGTCCAGCCCACAAATGCACATCCCTGAAGACCGAACAAGTAGAAAACAGTTTGCCTCCTGGCCACAGCCTATATCAGGCCAACCTTTGGAATCGCCAACCCTCTCTTTACTCTGATTTTACCCCAAACCTGATGGAGCACCCCGTGTGTCCTTTTGGGAGTTACTTAGATTTGCTGAGCCTCAGTTTCCTCCTGCATCAAATGGGCTGTTGGGGAGATGAAATGGAGTGAGATGCATAAAGGACCTGGCACAGTAAAGGGGCTCAGTTGGGTTTCTCGAGCACCTTCCCACCCACCACCCGCCCTCCATCCCAAACGCCCACAAGGGAAAACGGCCACCCAGCGGCCCCGCACCTGAGCAGGGTCCAGTAATGAGTTAGGAATCAGGACGTTTAGGCAAACATGCCTGTTTATGAGCTGCTTAACACCTCTGTGCCTCCCCCTGGACAAACCAGTGGGCGGGTGTGGCCATGGCCTTTGCAAGCTCTTTGGGGGTTGGGTGTTAAGCTTCAGGGGAGAGAAAGGCCCGGTTCACAGGACCTGAGGTGGGGGCAGCTTGGAGACGCAGTGCCCGCCCCGGCCACTGGGCGGCTTCCGAGTATAACAGATGAGGCCAGGCCGAGCCGGCGCGGAGGTGCCGGGTGGCGGGCTCCAGGCTCCAGGCTCACCCAGCCAAGCCTCCGCGGGCCCTGCAGACTCCAGCCGCTGCTGGGCGGGAAGGGCCTGTCTCTCCCATGGTGGGAGAGAAGGGGAGGAGGCAGCCACCATGATGGAGTCCCGCCTGTAGGGGTGCCCAGGGAGTCCGGGGAAGGCAGGGGCCCGCCCCTCACAGTCATACTTTGGGAGGGTTGGAAGGAAGAGGGCGGGAGCCTCATTCTCCACCTCTGCCCCTCCTGCCGGAGCGCCTGGATTTGGATCCCTCACTCTTTCTTTTCCTGGCTGGGTAACCTGGAAAATGGGGATAGTAATACCCCGGCTGCAAGGGCAGCGTGAGGACCCAATGTCAGAATATAAACCCGCAATGAAGGCCAGTTTCTGGGAGAAAGACCTTCACCCGCAGAATTTCTCAAAGCGGCTTTCTCAGACGATCCTCTGCAGAACTACCAGAAGACGCAAGAAAAACAGATTCCAGCGCACGCCAGACCTGCTGAATCACAGAACCCCTGGAGGTGGAGCCCAGCACTCCTCGTTTGAACACGTCTCCCGCGGGAGAACCGCTGCCCCAGACCACTCCCGGGCCAGCCCTCTCTCTTCCCAGCCTTAGGACCGGTCTGGGGCAGCGCGGGAAGCGCGCCCCATCAGCACTTTTCACTGGGGCTGCTACTTAGTGACTCATCTCCCAGACTTCCTGCAACAGACAACTCTAAAGAGCTGGGACCCACCCTCCAGCGAAGACATTCCCGTTGTGGAAGGACTCGGTGTGAACACAGTGGGGAGGTGGGTCCCCTGCTAGGGCGGCCCAAGAGACATGACAGACCTGAACAACACGGGGGAGGGGGAGGGGAGGGGTTTTAGGAGGTTTTGTTTACAGGCTTTTGTTATTAAGGAAATTGCTGTCAGTCTAGGCTGTTATAGCTCCGGTAAGCACTAAATACGCTTCCATTTAACCTTACGGGGACTTGATTGGCACCGGTGGTGGAAGCAAAGTCTCTTTACCCTGCCCACCCCCTCCCTTCAAAGCAAAACTGCTGCCCAGCTGTTTCCCCCCGGAATGTGAGGGGCTGGAATCAGACTTAGAAAGTCCACTCGAGGCGAAGACAGAAGACATCCGGGCAAAGGTCGGGAGTGGCTTGCCCGTCCTACCTGGAGGCTGGGGGTGGAGAAAGGGACACCGGAATGATCAAATGACCTGAAATAAACCCCGGGCGGCCCGGTGAGCTCCAGGCCTGCGCGAGCTCCCCCGGGTCTGTCCCGCATGCTGGGGGCCGTCACCCGGCCCACGGACGCCCCGGACCCGGGAGATCGCGTCCGGAGAAAGGAAGAATGTGTCGGGGAGGGAGCCGGGCCGCAGGAGTCGGTTCCAGCGCGCTCGAGTTACAGCTGCTAACCCCCAGGGGCACCGCCGGCAAGTCCCGGCTTGCAGAGAAGGAAGCCAGCCCGGGAGAGCGCGAGTCGGTGCGAGCCTGGGTGCGCGCGCGCGCGCGCGCCCCGCGACGGCGCAGGGGGAGGGGAGGCCGCCACAGCCACTCAGAGGAACGGTAGTGAAGCCTCGGAACACTTTAACTGTCAATCAGACTTAATGGGGTATAAAAAAAAAAAAAAAATCCGGGGGGGGTGGGGGAGGAGGGCCGCCCTCTCGCTCCGCGCTGCGGTTGCCCCGGGAGTGAAAGGAATAAGGCCGCGCTGACCAGGGCGGCCGATCCTCGCGCGCTCCGCACCCCGGCCCTCTCCAAGTTGGAAAGGAGAAAAAGAAGGCAATAAAGGCTAAGAGGCAGAGAGAGGGATCCGGACCGAGCGGCGACTCCCAGCCTCTGCTGGAAGAGAGAGGGAAGGAGGGAGACCGGCGAGCGAGCGCGCGGAGTGTGAGCCTTGCACGTAAAGAAACTGAGCCCCGGACCCCCCACTTCTGCGCGTTGCTGGCAATCAGATCGCGTTTAAGCAATTTCCTAAGCCCAAGAATAGCAATGAGTCGGAAGACTTTCGCGGGCTGAATTTGGGAGCTCCAAGCACTGTCCCCCCCACACACACTTTTTTTTTTTCTGGAGACGTGGGGGGGCTACAATTTGGAAACGGCGTGGTTTTTGTTTTTTTGTGTTTTTTGGGGGGTTTTGTTTTTTTTTTCAGTCTTGCACTTTGAAACCGCGGGGCTGTTAGCAGGGTGCGCGCGTGTGGTTGGTGCCTATTTTTTTTTTCCCTTCCCCTGCCTAAACTCCTCTGTCAGCCTGTAAACATTACCTGAGAATTCCCCAGCCGAAACGGCTGCTGGGGCAAGAAACTTCTTGTTAGAGCTTTCCACCTCCGGCTTCCCCTCCACCCCTCTTACTGTCCCAACTTTTTGAGACGCTTTTTCTCCTCTTTTGGCGGATTTAGCTTTTTTTCTCTTTTTTTTTCCTCTCATTTTTCTTTTTTTTTTTCTTACCCGGTGCTTTGCATTTGGGGAGAGTTGATTTCGAGAGTGGCAAGGTGGGACGCCTCTCTCTTGCTTACTCGGTTCACTTATTACTGTTTGGGGTGTTTTCTTTTTCAATTCCTGTTTTGTTCGGTCCGGGGAGTTTCGCCCCTTGGCCGGCTCCGCGGCGCGGACGATGGGGTGGAAATGGCTAGGCGCGCTGGTGGTGTTCCCACTGCAGATGGTTTATCTGGTGGTGAAAGCAGCCGTCGGGCTGCTGCTACCCGCCAAGCTGCGGGACCTGTCGCGGGAGAACGTCCTCATCACCGGCGGCGGGAGAGGCATCGGGCGCCAGCTAGCTCGCGAGTTTGCAGAGCGCGGCGCGAGAAAGGTATCCGGGCCCTGCAGCTCCTGGGGGTGGGGGCCCAGGGGGACCGGGCTACGGGGGCGAAGGGCAGGGTTGCGCCCACCTGCTGCCGCCGCCAGCTCACGCGCCCGGGAGCTGAGAGTCGCCGGCCACCCCACTTCCCCCTGAGCCACCCGCGAGTGCTGAGCTCGTCGGTTTCACCTTGTAAATTTCCTGGTCACCCGACTGTCTTTTTTGGCAAGTCGGGAGCTGGTCCGCTCGGTTGGGATCCGTGGCTGGCTGGCTATTCTCCCCCACCCCAAACTTAGGAGACCCACCCATTTCCCACATACCTCCCTCCCCAAGGAAGGTGGTGTGTTCTCCCCCTTGCCTCCCCTTCTTTGCCGACACCCTGGTGAATGCAGGGTGTGTGCGCGCCCTCGTTGAGCTGGGAGCCGCCTGCTAGCTGGCGCTGCGTATTTTCCTTGGCAACCCGCTTCCAGCCCCAACCTGGGCGGCTGCAGTTCTGAAGGCATGTTGAGAGGGGATGCTTGGTTTGGATTTGAAAAGTGGGGAGCCGTCTCGGATGGTCTAGTCCTGCCTGGCGAGCACGGGAAGCCAAGGTGTTAGGATATCTGGAAGGAGGTGGGGGCTGGGGTAACCGGCAGCTGATAAAGAGCCCTTGTTCTCACTTCCAATCCTGTCTTCTCACCCCCAAATTCAGCCCCAGAGGGGGATTCCCCCCTTAAGTGGGGCAGTGGTCCTGTGGGAAAGGGCCCCCACCAGGCGCCTCCTTTAACTTTTGGTAGTCCCAGCACCTCCTTCCCCAGTTTTTGGAGACCTGGGATGAGAGGGGAGTGGGGACGGTGAGCCAGCTATCCCCCAACTGGTGACTCAGGCAAGGCTGACACCCAGTGACAGGAGCAATCAGAGAAGAGATTTGAGGCCAAGCTGTCTCCAGCCAGCCCTACTAATAGGAAGAGCAAAAACGGGGAATTAGTTTGAAACTTAAACTGTTGTGAGCAAGGGGTTGAAAGGGCCAACAGAGCCAGCTGATGTGACGTGGAGCCACATACCTTGGGGATTAAGTAAATATGTACTGTAGAAAACCAAACCTGCATGTAATTCCAGGTTGCTTGTGTTTTGTTAAATACTGCCCTGAGATTTACAATTCCTTGGGGTGGCTCTGACTCGGACTAAACTTTGGAGCCTGAACTGTCAGCCCAAGCTGATCGCAGATTAACTCTTCCCTAACCGGACTGATGGGGGCCAGTTGGTGGCCAAGCTAACTGGGGTCCGGCTGTCCAGGAGTCTCTGCTTCTCCTTGGGTGGTTTGGACAGCTGCTTGACCTTGCATTTGGAGGGGGAGTTCTCAAGTGTTTTTAACCCTTGGACACACTGAATAATGGGAAGTAAGGGTTGTCTGCAGTTTCATTTCCTTGGAGCTATGCCCCACTGAAGGACTTTAAGAGCCCTTTGGGGAGGGGGATCAGGAGGGCTGAAGAGGGCACCATTGAGGAGGGGTCATGGGGTTTAATATCGTCTTGTAGTTGGGGCAATTGCATATGTCTGTCATTCCTTAGCTGTCTGCATCCCAGGGAAACTTTCTTCTGAATCTTCCAGCTGGCCCAAATTCTGGGTCTGTTTTTTGCTGTTCTTGTAACTGACTGCTGTGGGCATATGAAGAACTTGACGGACTGCAAACAATCATAAACTGAAAGAGAAACATGGCGAGGGGGGTTGTTGAGTAGAACAGTGAAAGTGGAGCCTTGCAATTTCATGCACTGGAAACCATGGTCCCTCCCAACTTGGAATGGATGTCCCCTTCCAGGGAATCGATCCAGGGCCAATTAGAAAAACACCTTCGATTGGCGTCAGGGTCACACAAAACAGGATCTGCGGGGCCCTATGAAACTCCCAGTGCCATTCACATTAGGTTCAGTCACGGGCCAATCAGGATGACTGAGAGGGCTCCTTATAACTAGTAATTATCTGACCAATTAGTGGAGCAACTTTTTAATGAGCCTTCCGCTGCTGTCACGGTGGGGGAATTTGGAATTCCAGCTTCTTGCTGGCATCTGTTTGGGGCCTGAAAGACGGCCTTGGGACAATCCCCAAGTGTTTGGGGGCCCAGTGGGCTTGGGGGGCAAGGGGCCAGGTGTTGGGGGGAGGGTGCGGACGTCGCGGAAGATGGCTGAGTGGGGTGGGGACATACGTGAACAGCGGGGGTGGTCCTGGAGAAAGGCAGGCAGGGCCGGCGCCACCCGCAGCCTGCTAAGACGTTAGACAGGCGGCGGTGTTGAACCACACAAGACTCCTGCTCGCCTCGGGGGGAGCAGAGGCTGCATCTGAGAGCTCTTCCAGCCTGGATTCCCGTGGGCTTGGAGATGGAGGGGAAAGGTCCCCAAAAGGGGAAAGAGGAAAGGAATATCAGAACCTCTGCAGACAACTGACAGGGCCAGGAGATGCCTGTTTAATTTTTGGGGAGATGACAACCTATTTTCCTGTGATGACCTGAAGTCCCCTTGAGTCAAACAGGATTTGGCAGTATTTGTGGGCGGTAATGAGCCTTAGGCTGCAAAGGTGATATCTAAAGGGAAGTTTTTCTTAAAGAGACACAAAGGCTCCAGAAGGAGTTTGGAAGTCTCTAACCTGGAGACTTCTCTCCTTACCCACATGGTTAGGGTCTCCGAGGGTGAGGCTCTTGCTGGGCTATTCCCACTACCATCCTTTTTTGCTTTCTACACCCTCCCAAAATTCCTCCCGCAAAAGCCCTCAGAAAACTCAGGCCCAACTCCTACCAAGGCTCCTGGCCAGTTAGTAGCTGGCCCAGTCCCCAAAGTCTTTGAGTTGGACATGGGTTTTAGCAGGAGTCCCTCGGAGGAGGACAAGTGGACTGTTTGTTTGGAAGTATTTGCAGGGGCTGTTCCAGGCTTTGGTGTCATAGGGGTTAAGTGACAGGACGAGGAGCACTGGGCCACAATGGCAGGCCCATGGGACATACGTGGCAACATTCGTGGGCTCAGTCCCTCCATCAGCGGAGGAGTAGTACTGGGAATCAAGCTTTCACTTCATGGAGGCACTACGAGAGCTGCTTCGGACTTGATGGAATTTGCAGTATGCGGATAGATGTCCTGTTCCCAAAGCAGCCAGCCAGGAGCGAGCCCTTTAAGTAGATTTGTCAAACCCATTCGCCATCACGTTCATGCAGCAAGTCCCACGGCCCTCCCAGTCCTGGCACGCAGGCTGGACCCAGGCCCAGGCTGCTCATGACAACCATCTTTGGGAAGCCTGGTTCGGCAAACCCGGCCATGGGGTCCGTTAGATATTTGGCACAGCTCTGAGCCCTGTGGGGAGAAAGAACAAAGATGAATAAAGGCGCAGAGCTGTGGCCAGGTGTTTACAGTCAAGGCACAAATTACAGTGTGTTTCAATTTCCTGTGGCTGCCATAACAAATCACGCAAACGTGGTGGCTTAAAACAACAGAAGTTTATCCTCTCGCAGTTCTGGAGTCCAGAAGTCCGAGACAGCAGGTGACGGCAGGGCCAGGCTCCTCCCAAGGCTCGAGGGGAGGCTCCTTCCTGGACTCTTCCGGCTTCTAGTGGCTTCTGGTGGCTTCTGGAGTCCCTCGGCTTGAGGCAGCCTCACTCCCTCTCTGCCTCCATCTTCACTTGGCCTCTTCCTTCTGCCTCTGGCTCTCAAATCTCCCTCTCCTTTCTCTTATAAGGACACTTGTCCTTGGATTTAGTGCTCACCCTCAATCCAGGATAATCTCATCTCGAGATCCTTAGCTAATTACACCCGCAAAGACCTTATTTGCAAATAAGGGCACATTCTTATGTTCCTGGTGGACTGAGTTTTGGAGAGATAACCAGTCAACCCACGGCACAGGAAGCCCGGTGGAGCTGCTAATTTATAGCAAGGGCGCGTGGAAGGTTTCATGAAGCAGGTAGTGTTTGAGCTGAACCTTGAAGAAAGTAAAGAGGTTCAACCAGGAGGGATGTGAGAGGAGCAACGCAGGTTTGAGAGACGACCTGATCAAAAAACTATGCACCTGGCTGGAATTGGGAGACGGGGCTGGGAAGAGAAGGAAGAAAATGTTATAGAGTGAGATAAGGAGCTGAGGAGTTAAGCAGGGAGCTGAAATTTCAGCCTTTGAGTCAGATCAGTACTAGTGAGAAAAGAAGAAAGGAGCCCAGACAGGTGATCTTGGGGGACTCTGAGTCATCAAGCCAAAATAGCTGCATTAAGAAATGGATGTGGGGCGAAGGTCACAAAACGGGGTGGTGGCAGGAGAGAGCAGTGGTCTGTCTCTCGCCATGCTTGCCCTGAATGCATTCTTTGCTGGGCATTTCTGGGAAAAGTACTAGGCCCCACTTGGACCTGGCCTGGGAGCAAAAAGGTAGCCTATCTGTCCTACCGTAACATTTGGGAAAAGTCTTTCCTGTCACATCTGGTCCTTGGGTATCAAACAATGGGCCTTATGATTTGTGTTGATTCGTGAATAGACATGTACCTCCGTCTGCCACCCCACCTCCCTCCCCTGCAGGCTTCCTTGCTAATCTGGCTTCTAGACCCTGCCTTGCTTGGCCCCAGAATCATTGCTACCTTCTCCAAGCACACCCTGTAAAATGGGAGAGGACACACTGACTCTGAGGTCCTGGCATGCTCTGTAATCTGCAGGAAAGCAGCAGATTGCCAAGTGACCTGCATTGGGGGAGGAATTTTCTGGGAAAAAAACAAAACAAAACACACTTGTCCTCATCACTGATTATCCCAGCCTTTCTTCCTTGGCATCAGAGGCTACTCAGTGAAAAACAGGCAATAACACTGAGTTGGAAAATTCACCTGCCCCAGAGAGGATGCCCCATGCCCACTTCTGAATTTCTTTGGCCTTGAATTTATTTCAACTCTTGTAGAACATGTTGATATTTTCAACCTGTAGCTTTTGAGGGAATGGGGGCCCCAAGTTTCCTAACCAGCATATCATGCGCAGAACTTCCTATTATTTACTGTAAAATCACTAAATTGTCCATTTGGGCTTTAGGGAATGCCCGTGAGATCTAGTGGTACCGCATCTGAGACGTCAAGTCCATCTGTGGCCTCCCTGGCCGTTCAGCTGATTCTGGATTAGACTCCAGACTCTCCTGAACATTCATCTCTCAGCCTGAAGGGCATTTGTGTATCGCTGCGTGGAAGCCGCTCTGATTGCTTTATCCTCATGGCTCCTTCTCTGGTTCATCTCCACCTTGCTGGATGTTGAGGTCATCCACTCTGAGAAAATGATCTCAGCCGGGTTTACGAGAAGGTGGTCCTCAGCTCCCTCACCCTTGGGCCGAAGCAGGACCACGCCTAGAATGTGAGATGTTCTCTTGCTGCCTTCAGGAGTCACAATCTAAAAATACACCAAGTATATAGGACACTTGAAAGGAAACATTTGAAACGTATTATTTAGATGAGCCCAAGGGTCAGGAAGCAGTTGAAGCAAAGTGAAAAAGAGGGAAGGTAACTGCATGTCTAGATGCCAGCACTCTCAGATGTGCCCTGGTCTGCAGGGCAGGAGGTGGCCTCAAAAGGAGGAGGTATTAGAATTCTAGAAATGGGTACATGTCCTGAATCCCAAAAAGAGAGTTCCCAGGCACTAGAACAGAAGAGCAAATGAATGACTGGTGGGAACTCATTCATTCATTCACTTATTCGTTCAGCCAACAAATCAATGGAGCACTGACTCCGTGCAAGCACTAGGGATTCAGCAGCCTGCAAAACGAGATCCCTGCCCACCTGGAGTGACAGTTTAGCGAGGGAGACCTGCTAAAGGAGGTAGTTAAGAGAGATAGCTTGTTAGATAGTAGTAAGTGTTAAAGAGGACACAAATGAGGCAAGGGGCCCAGAAATGGGAGAAGGGCTGAAATTATAGATAGGGTGCCAGGGGGGCTGCCCTGAGAAGGGGACGCTTAGGAAAGTCTTGAAGATCACGAGGACACAGACCTAAAGGACATGGTGAGAAGGGGGTGGCATTCCAGCCAGAGGAAGAGTGAGGAGGCCCGTGTGGCTGGAGCCAAGTGAGCGAGGGGGGCCGTGAGGGAGAGCTGGGGCAGGGCACGTGGGACCCGGGAGACCCTAGAACCACAAAGGGCGGGCTTGGTAGGCTGGTGTGCTGCTGCTGCTGGGACGGGTGGGCGGTCAGCCAGGACCCGGATCTGGGATCTGCGCCGCCGCTCTATTCTGAACCAGTAGGTCCTGGGGACCCGGGTGAGGCGCACTGACCCGTTTGTGGGTGGGACATGGATCTAGGGATCACGACTGCATGCAGTTCATTCATTAATTCCCCAAACGGGGCAGTGGAGATGCCATAGGGAATGGGGCAGGCGAGGTTCTCTCCTTGTGGCGCTTTGCTTCGGAGTGATGACCGTCCGTCTGGATTAGAAAAGCCCCTGGCGTTTGGGAAAGATGAGTGGACTCCAACAAGGTGACTTTTAATGGCAATAAAGTTTAACTTCCCTGGAAATGTAATAAAATCATCTGTATTGGTGCCCAGAGCGAAGGAGAGGCTTTCCTGCTCTGCTTTGTCAGCAGCCTTCTGCAGCGTGGTGGCCAGTGTCGGGCGACGCCTGGAGGTCCTCGAGCCACCCGAGAGCCCCCAGGCAGCAAGCTCAGGCTGACAGGGACCCAGAAGCCAGGGCTCAGGGGCGTGGCTGGGTGACCATCCCTGGGAGTTGAGTGCCTCTGCAGGGGGTGGGAGATGGTGTCCGCTGCCCCCCAACCCTAAGGAGGCATTGGACATGTCCCAGGTGGTCCCAAGGGCGAACCCCAGTCCCCCCTTCTGCCCTTTGGAGCTTTCTGCAAAGAAACCTGCTGCTCTTTAGGCGAACTTGCAGTAGAGATTCCCGCAGCGGGGGAGGCCTGGCTCTGGACACCCTCCCGGGTCCCTTTTGACCCTTAGATTCTGGCCCCAGAGTCACGGGCCAGAAGGAAGAGGGTCACCAGCTTCAACCTACCAACACTTGAACATGAAAAGATGACACTCCTTTCTCAGCATGACCTCACTGGGGTCCTCCAGCGGTTATGTCATTGCCTGGTCCGTGATTTTCAGGGTGCTGGAGAGAGGAGAGGAGGAAGGAGGGGGCAGTAGACACTGGGAATTTCAGCACTCAGAGCCCCCGCCGCACTGAAGGGGATGCCGATGGTTTCTTGGGGCTCCTTGTACTAGACAGGCCTGGGAGGTGCTTCTCCACTGTCTTGTCTGCCCTCTTGACCGTGTCCAGATGCAGGTTATGATTAGCTGCGCATTTCAGAGGTGCAGGTGAGGCGAGATGCCTAAGGCTGCAGAGCGAGCAGTGGACTTTTGAACCCAGGATTCCTAGCTTCAAAACTAGGGCCTTTCCCACGGGGACAAATCTTCTCAGCCTGGCCCATCCTATCTTATTCAGGGTTACTGAGCGGTCAAGAGACAAACTGTTCAATAAAGGGGCCTAATGCACAGAGAGCCCTGGGGAGGTTTGATAAGCAGTTGTGAGTCAACAGGATGAGGTCGGAGAGATAGTTAAATCCACTTTTAAAAAAACATTTTTTTTTTACTCACTGAGGAGCACTATTTGCATGCAATGAACGGGACAGTTGCCAAAGGATTAAGGTAGTCATTGGTTGTCAGGTTTACTTGAAAGAACTAACTGCTCAGAAAAACTGCATTCATTTGACAACCAGCGTAGCACCTGAAATGTGCAAGGCCCCAAAGGGGGCTGAGTGAGTGATAGCTCCCTCCAGCCAAACCTGAGAAAACCAAGCTGGAGCCTCAGAAGTAATCTGAGAAAAGATGGCAATGAGCTAGGGGAAATCTTAGAAGACTTCCTGAAGGAGGTGGCAATTGAGGAGGTGGCACTGTCTCAATCTTTTGCTGACTATAGAGCCCATTGAAGATCTAAAGAAAGTAGGAACCCTGTTCCAAGGAAAACTCACAACAATACCTATTTTTATACTTTTGAGGGGTCCTTGGACCCCTCCAAGAAGCCTGTCCTGGAGGCCAGGTTAAGAAGTCTTGGACCAGGTCCCATCAAGACAGGCTAGAAGCAGAGCTCATGTCAGAGGTGGGGAAACTGGTGTCCTGGGATGCAGAAGCCAGGGCCAATGGTCAGCCTGGCAAAGGCCACTGGGGCCCAGGCCTTTCTGACTCCGTTGGCGACCCCCTGCCTTGGGGCATGCAGCCATGAAGTCCCTCATCAGTGGGCCTTTCAGGGTAGGGGATAGTAAAGCATCTCAGTCAGTGGACCAGATGATCATTTTGTCTGCCCGGAAACACACTCGTTCTCAAGTTTATAGGTCTCCAGTCTGTATGTCCCGCTTCTCTCTATTTGTGGCCCATCTGGGACCTGACAGCCTCCAAAGCAGACCTCAACACCAGTCAACGGTCTAAGACCAAGTTTTCAAACCAGGTTCCAGAGTACCCTACGGGTTCCAAGAAGGTGGGGGCAAGTGGGAGGTGGAGCAGGTAGAGTTCTGGGTGACCCCCACCTCCATTTGACTAGATTAGCTTCATTTCTATCTGTTTTTGTAACTTAGGGTTCCATGTAAGATTTTTGCCTGTGATTCGAAAGAATGCCATTGCTTCTAAAAAGAAATAAAAATAAGGCTTGGAAATAACTGTTCTGGGACATTACTCAGGACACACTGCCTCCCTCCAGTTGAGCTTTCCTTGGATTTGCTGAGTGTCATCACATTGGTTCCTCAACTTCGACTCTACTCTGAGGTGATGAAGGTGATGGACCCACACACCCCCCACTCCCAGCCCAGGCCCTGCTCAGCCCTCAGTGGGACCCTGCTCCCCCCTGGGGATCCCGAGAGCTGGAAGCCTTAAATACACAGCCAGCACTGAGACAGCCTCCCCAAGAGCACCTGACCCAAATCCAGTGGCCAGAAAGGGCTTCTAGAGGCTTCTGCCGGTCCCTGTCTCCCTCAAAATCACCCAGCCCTGGGGAGAGTGTGACTCGGGGACCCCAGCCCCAAGGCGGAGGGCTGGCCCTTGGGCAGTGTCAAGGTCCGGCGGGTGTAGAGGCCAGCTCATGCAATCCACAGGGCTGTTGGGAACAAGTTCCTAATCCCGTACATGGTAGGGGCCACCCAGTGCTCCCAGTGACCTGCTCTGTGACCTTGGGCAAGTGACTGTCTCTGGGCTGCCGTTCCCTCATCTGATAAAGGAAGGTGTGAAGATTAGTGAAATAACTTATATAAACCTCCTACTTCAGGGCAAGAGACTTTGTAAGAAGTGATTGCTCCTTGGGGGCAGGGGGTTGAGGGGGAGTGTAGAGGGTGACAGTGGACACCCCAAACCCCCAGTCCTAGCTCTGTACTGTTTGAATAACGGACTGGATTCCCTGCTGGGTGCGAGGTACAAAAGGCAAAGAACCTGCTGGCCTGACCCGTCCTGCTGAGCGTATTCTGGGATTCCCCGGGAAGAGGAGAATTCCACCCAGGCCACGGAAGCCCTCGGGGAATTTCAGCCCTTGACCCTTCCTAGAAATCAGCAGGACAGAATCACTCTCCCCACAGAGAGGGCTTAGAGACTGGCTGCCTTCCCTTCTGTTGCTGACCACTGGCAACAGCCCCTTTCCTCATCGGAGAAGGGGGGAAGGAGGGAGAAGGTGGTTGGAGAGCTGCCCACCGCCCCCACCCCCACCTCCTCCAACCCGGGCATTAGTCATTTTTATCTCTGCCTCCGGGTAGCTCAGTCGGTCAGGGTTGGGCTGTGGTGAGGCCAAAGTCACGGTTACCATGGCAACTCATCGCCCTTTGTGGCTGCTTTTTGATAGGTCTCTTCAAAAGACTGCAAGATCCTCGAGGACAGGGGGCATGTCCCTCTTTCTCCGCAGATGTCCTTGACACCCGGTATGGGGTGCCTGGCACACAGTGGTTGATTCATAAACGTCAGTTGCCTGAATGAGTGCACGGCCAGTCCATCGTAGCTCGTTAGAACCAGCGTTTACTGAGCATCTACTATGTGCCAGGGACCATTCTAAGAACTTTGCATGTAATAAAGTCATTTAATTCCCACTGTAACCCTTTGACCTGAGTACTATTGGCATCTCCATTTTACTGCTCAAGACAGTGGGCCGGTAACTTCACACCGCTAGTAAGTGGCCAAGTAGGATGTAAACCCAGGGCATCTGCTCTTAACCAGTAAGTATTGTTATCTCTCAGTTAATAAAGGCCCACACTGACAGCTCCCTAGCAGAGTCTAGGCAGCATGTGTTTTTAGTAGCCAGGGAGTGTTAAGTAGGCCAAACGATGTTGAACACAGCTTTCCTGATGGTGAGTCTGGAGGTGTCCTTCTGATTGGTGTAGTGACTCATGTGATCAGAGGGTTCATGGGTAGGGCTAGCTTCAGGTGTGGCTGGATCCAGAAGCTCAAACAGGGTTGTCAGGACTCCCTCTCTCTGCTTTGTTCTCTGCTCTCCTTCATTTGTAGGCAGGTCCTGTCTGCCATGGGTCTCATACTTGCCTCTCTGCTGCTCCAAACTTGAATCCTCCTAGCTCCCAAGTCAAGAGGAGGAAGCCCCTTTGCTGGGGTTCATAATGACGTTTCCCCAAGTGTGAGAAGCCAGTTCTCCATCCTTTTGTGCCACAGGCAGGTGAACAGAATGGAGGTGATATGGGATCCTTTCCAAGGTGGCGGTGGTACCATAACTGTCTCCTTTTACAACTCCCAGGACTAATGGGGACACAGACCCACCAGTCTGCCTACCCAGCACACCATGGCCTTGCTCACAGGCCCAGGAGCAGACCATCATGGGGAGCTGGGCCAGCCTGACCACAAAGGGCAGCGAGATCTTCCTGCAGGCAGCAAACCTGTCAGACACACCCACCTGGAGTCTGTCTACTCTTGGTTCCCATATCCCATATCCTCATGTCTCAGTTGGCAAAGGGGGTGCCTCTGACCTCACCCCTCCAGGGCACCTCCCTTGAATGTACAGCAGAGGTGCTGGGGATCCTTCAGGTGGCAGAGGCATAGGGTCAGTGTGTGCTGGGAACACAGCATGCCCCCAAGGGCTCATACCTCCTCAGCTGGCAGATCCATTTCCCTGGCTCTGGGGACACCTCCTGAACCTACAAGCCAGAAGAAGTGTGAGTGATGGTTGTGCCCTCGTGTTTATTGTTCCTTTCTCAGGGAACCAGTATTAAGATTGTGAGCTCAAGAGTCATGAACACCATGGTTCAAATGCTGGCTCTTCCCTTCACTTGCTGTGTGACCCCAGGCAAGTTTCTGAACCTCTCTGAGCCTCAAATTTGTAATCTATAAAATGAGGGTTAAATGAGATAACATATCTAAAGTCCCAAGCACAAAATGAGCACATTGTGTCTGCCTACACCTCTACAAAAGTCTCCAGGGGATATTTTTAAGCAGAAACAGTTTGTTCTATTTGTTTTCAATGATGCTGACAGGTTAGCATGGGGAGGGGGTATTAATCCATTGAGAGACCACAGACTTTGGAGGGGACAGGCTTGGATTTCGATCCCAGCTCCTCTGGCTGGGGGCCTTGTACAAGTCCCTTAGCCGCTCGGTATGAGTGTCCTGACGCTGCCATAAATTGCCACAAACTCAGTGGCTTCAAACAGCACACCTTTACTCTCTTTCATATCTGCAGATCAGGAATCTGACACAGGTCTCACTAGGCTAAAATCCGGTGTCCTCAGGGCTGCCTTCCTCCTGAAGACTCGAGGCGAACCTGTGTCCTTGCCATGTCCAGTGTCTGTTGAGGCCACCCACCTTCCTTGGCTCGTGGCCCCTTCTCTATCTTCAGAGCAGGTGGTGTTGAGTCTCTGACCATTTTTCTATGGTCATCTCTTGCCCCACCTCCCTGGCTGTCTTCTGCTTCCCTCTCCTATGGTGAAGGACGCTGTGATGACACTGGACCCACCCTGATAATCCACGGTCATCTCCCCATTTTAAAGTTATCTGATTAGCACCCTTGATTCCCCTTTGCCATGTAACTAACACATTCACAGGTTCCGGGGATTAGGACATGGTGTCTTTGGGAGCCATTAGTCTGCCAGCTGCCTTCTCTAAGCCTCATTTTCTTGTCTATAAAGTGCAGTGTGAGTCTTGACCTCCCAGGCCATTGGGAGGATTCCATGAGATTGTTAAGCGTGCTGGACGGGGCCTCAGGAAATGCCTGTTGGGTCTGCACTGAGCCCCTGCTGAGTACATAGCTCCGTTCTCGGTGCCCCCCGGATCCGCCAGGAATGGAAGTCACCACTGCCTCGGCCGAGAGTGGCTGACGATGTGGCTGGGGCAGTAGAATGCCATCAAGGTTGGGTTTGTCCTTGGAGAGCAGAGCAGACATGGGGGGCTTTAATTGCACCCCACTGTGGGTGGGCTCCTGCTCCACAGAAGAAGAAAACTGGGTCATTCTGGAAGGCTTCCCACAGGGGTAGATGTGACAGGAGGTGGGGTATGCAGGGGCAGTCCTAGGTTACAGGGGCAAGTAGCAGTGTAGTAGTATTCATGAGGCACTGGAAGTGTGGCAGTGACAGAGACACACAGGGCTCCCAACCTGGCCTGCGTCTGGCTGGGAAGATGGATGAGGCGTTCCACTGACCCTGCAATTCAGTGGGTGCTCCGATGGGGAAGACCATGGTGGGGAGGTGGCTGTGAGCACAGAGGAGGCACCTCCCACCTGGTCTTTGACATCGTGGGTTAAATAAGTGCTCCCTGAGTGCTAAGCAATTTACATAGACAATCTGGTTTGATCCTCAGAACAACCCTGAGAGAGGTACTATTACTGTCCCATTTTACAGATGAGGCAACTGAGCCTCAGAGAGGTTAACTGCTTATCCAAGATCACATGGCACTTCTGTAGCAGTGGGGTTTGGCTTCTGGGGAAAGAGGGTTGATTATTCTGGGATGGGGGTCTAAAGGGAGGCACCATGGATGAGGTAGAGGCAGTAGCAGGACTACATCCCCGTGGAGGGGAAGGGTAGGTCTGGAAATTGGGAGATGAGCGGGTTTGGTTCCTTTGGGGACCCCAGAGAGTTTGGCCTGGCCAGAGAAGAAGTGTGATCAGAGAGTGGAGATGGGCAGGGCCAGACCTCACCAAGGGGGCTGAGGGTGGAGTTCTGGCTCCACTGGGAGAGGACCAGAGAGCCGTGGGTGGGTTTCCACAGGGTGCGGGACTGGGCCGGGTTCATGGAAGGTGAGGGAAGTCTGAATCCCCAGCAGAATTCTCTGGAGTTGCATGGCTGGGGCTCTCGCTGAGGACCCTTGGAAATTACCCCACAGGCCTGGGACCCAGGGGAAACCCCGCCTCCCCGGGCCCTCTGGGCTGAGGTCCCCCACATTTGCTCCGGGCATCCTGGCCTTTGCAGGATGTGCTGACCAGGCCATTTCCCATGGTCCTCTCAGTGTCCTGTCACTTGCCCCGAAGCCCCCAGCCCTCCGGGCCAGATCCCCAGCCTGATAGCGCAGGTGCCAGCCAGCTGGGAGGGTCAACTCCACAAGATTGACCTTCCTCCCAGCAATTAAACCCATTCCTAAGTAACAGCCTGCAGGATAGACAGTTCTCTCGGCACAGCTTGCAGGTAATTGAAGCGTGTCCTCTGGAGGCCGGTCTGTAAATTATGCTTAATTAGGCAAAGGTCAGACATTGGCTCAGCGACTTCCGAATTTCCAGTTGTAGTGGGATGCTGAAAGACCTATCCCCAGTAAAAACTGTCTTTTCCTTTTCCAAAACAACAGTTGTCTTACCTCCACCAGCAGCCCTGCCAGGGTTGGAGTCCCAGCTTGGCCACTTTCTGGCTGTGCCCTTGGCTGATTACTTACACTTTCAGGGCCTTGGGGTCCCATACATTTATTCATACTGAATGGTGGGGGGTGGTTACAAAACCATGGCCCACTAATCCAGAAGAACCCTGAGAGTTGCAGTCCACGGCCCATAACCAAAACCCATGAGGCTAGCTGTGTTTCAGAGTTCGGATTTTTTGGATTTAAGGAATGTAATACCACACATAGGTCATGTACTCAGGGTCTGGGGTGGTCCCCCATGATCAAACACAATGGGGTAGACCAGAAACAGCTTCATGACAGGTCAGAGTAGGGCTTGTCCCCAAACGTGTGGGTCAAAATTAAGAGGAAAAAAGTGGGAATGGGGGTGGTTTAGAGCTCTTTGATTTGGGGCTGAGGCTAGAATTTGTCAGTCTTCCTATTCAACTTAAGAGACATGCCTGAATGAATGCAAATGACAATGATGGCTGTTTATTATTATTATTATTATTAATTATTGCTTTTGCTCCTAAATCCAGCATGCTTCCATGCTGACTGCCATTGCTCCTCTGCATATGTAGAGAACGGGCGTGCAGGCCACCCTGATTTAGCTGACGCCAGCTGTCTGTCCAGGCTGCACTGTTGTGGGAGCTGCTTCCTGCGGCCCAGGAAAGGGGTGGAAATGTCCTGACTTGCATCAGGTGTGGTGTTGCTCCTCCCGGGTGATAACCAGGAGCAGCTTCCTGCGTGTGTGAACCGTGCAGTCCCACTGGCCCAGCACTCTCAGGGGTTTCTACCCTTGGTTTCATGCTCTGCTGTCGCTGCCCTGCAATTCCTGATAATTTTTGAAAAAGGGGCCTCACATTGTCATTGTGCACTGGGCCCCAGAAATTGTGGCTGGTCCCATTCTACTCGGGTTCCCAACTTCATCCCCTGCAATTGCCCCTCAAGGGAGTTACTGCCCACTTCATAGGGGAGGCAAAATGATTTCATTCATTCATTCAGACATCCACCAGGCACCTGACTACTGAGCCAGGTGCTGGGAGTCAGCGTGGGACTCTACAGTCCAGAGAGAGAGTGGGGGGAGGGGGGCACGCACGTGCATGTGACTGAGACAATAAACAACTATTAAAATTGCAGGAAGCAACAAAGTGCTGCAATAGGACAGGGTGATGTGCCGGAAAGTGATTTGGACATTATTCCAGAACTGACTCTGATGCTAAACTGTGCCTTACTTAAAGGGGCACTTGTAAAATTCTGGACCTTTCTAAGGTCCTCACCCCTTATCCTTAGTTGCAAGGCCGAGTGGACACGAGTCAGTGGAGGCCGGGGTCTGCCTCTGTCTCATCCAGCTTCTTGCAGTAAACCTAGGAGGCTGAGTTAGGGGGGCAGGCGGGAGAGGGCCTGGGCTGCCTTGGTTTCTCTGCGAGTCAGCTTCTCACTGTGCCAAGGGCTTGTGGCTTAGGCTTCTAACCCGCCCTCGCGGCTCGGGGAGTGTTTTTTTCTTGCACTTTTGACCTTCCCCACATGAGTAGAGGGTGGTCAGTTTCGAGTCTCCCCATTTCCCCAGAGGGAGAGCGAGAGGCCCAGATACTTCAAGTGACTTATCCAAAAGTCACACAGCAAATCAGCTCCAGAGCAGGGTCCTCGCGGCTCCGTCCAGGTGGCTCCCCATCCCAAAGGGCAGGGCAGCCGCTTGCATACTGCCATGGAGATGCCACCTGAGAATAAACGATGTCCCCCGCTTCTGGTTTGGGGGAGCCCGCGGGGGAAACATTGGCATCCTCTTATACCTGGAGGAGGGCCGTCGAGCATCCCAGATTTGCTGAAGAGGCCAAACAGGGGAACTGAGCTTCCCAGAAAGCCTAGTGCCGAAGGCAGCCGCTTTCCCAATCTGTCCAGCAAAAAGCCCAAAGCGGACCCCAGGGGCCCAGCCCTGGGTTTGGAGGCGCCTGGGGGGCGGGGCCGGGGTCCCTGGTGGAGGGCGGACCCCCTGGGGGCCGCTCTGGGAGGAGGGCGGCCGCGCTCCAGCTGGGATGGTGCCTGCCGGGGGGCGGGCGCGGCGGAGGCCGTCGGGACGGTTCACGCGGCGGCCAGCAGACTGGCTGCGTGTTGCAATGTCTGGTGGCGTTTGCAGCATCCTGTCCATGTGTGCAGCGGGGTAACCTCAGGCCGGCGCGGAGGAGCGTGTGTGGCTCGCAGGCCGCGGCCTGGAGGCTGCTGGCACCTGGCAGCTCATTTACAGCTCCGGGTTCAGCCGCAGGTCAGCGGCGCCCATGACGTCACGGCGTTTGTTTACCGCTTGGGCGGGAGGAAGTGCGGGCGGACGCGCCGCCGCGGGAGGGGGTCGTTCCCAACCTCCCCCACCGCCGCCCATCCCCCGCCCGACACCCTAACCGGGCTCCCCTCGCCCGCCCGGGACCCCAGCCCTGGCCCCTCTATCCGCCCCATCCCCATCCCGGGACCCCAACTAACCCTCCTCCTTCCCCCCTGCCCGGGGACCTCACTCTGACTACCACCCCCCACCCCCAGCGCCCCAGCCTGGGTCCCTAACCTGGCCCCCTTCCCAGTCCCCCGTCCTGACCTCAAACCCGTCCTCACCCCTCCCCTTCTACCTCCCCCCCTTTCCTATCCGCCACATGGGATCCTAGCCCAAGCCCCACCCAGGACTCCAGCCCGGCCGCACCCCTTCCCCAGCCCCCGCCGGGGACCCCGCGGGCTCTCACCCTCCGCCCACCCCTGGACGCACTTTCCCTAAGACTTCCTGGAGCCTCCTGCCAGACGCATTGGGGTTTGGGCCGTTGGCGCCTCCTGCCGCCCCCTCACCCCCACCCCGAGTGCGTGCACCCGCCTCCCGGCCCGCCCGAGCGGGGCTGCGCCCGGGCCCTGTGCTTCTGGAAACGGGTGTGTTTACAAACGCGGAGTAGGTGGTAGCCGGCCTGTGCTCGCAGACGGCACCTCTTCCCGGGGAGGCCTCGGGTGCCACCTGGGACTGTTTGTTCGCACACACGGCCACCCCTCCCCTTTCTTCTGCTTACATTGGCTGTTCTAGAAGCTGAAGTGACCTCGGGATCCAAGTCAAGATTTTTCTTCTTTGATACCTCGGAGCTTGCCAAAGCTGACCTTCCCTGGGGTGGGAGGTGCAGCGGGTCTGTGCATGGCAGCTCCGTTCTGTTTTCTCAGGCCAATCCCTCTCCAGTCCCCTGAATCCCCTGAACTCCACCCCCTCTTATCACCTCCACCCGGAGGGCCCCAGCCACCTCCCTCTTTTGCAACTGTCACCTGGGTCTTGGCAGCTGCTGACCGGCCTGCCCTCCGCTGCCTCACCCCTTCCCGCATTCCAAATTCCCACTCCAGTAGCCAGGACTATTTCCAAAGTCCAAGTCAGAGCCTGTCATCCCTCCACTCACAGCCCTCCAAAGGGCTTCTCTTCTCACTTGGAAGAGAATTCAAAGCCCCACCGTGGCCTGCACCCTCCTACCTTGGATCCCCCTTCGGCTCCCTCAGCTCTGCCACTTTGGCTTCCATGCAGCCCCGAAAACCCACCTCACGGCCTTTGCACATGCTGTTCCCCCTGCCTGGCATGCCCTTCCCCAGACACCTGCATCATCCCTTCCCTGCTTCACACAGGGCTCTGCTCAGATGTTGCCTTTTCAGAAAGTCCTTCCCCGGTCCCCACCTAAAAATGACTCCCCCACCCCCACCCCCCATCACCCTGTGCAGTCCCTTACAAAGTTTACTTTTCCTTCCGTACACTTTTGCACTCTGTATATTATTTGTTCATTTGTTTATCCCCGCCACCCCGCCACCCCCTCCACACACACACACATGCACTAAAGCAAACAAGAACAGAATGAATGTCTTCCCACAGCCTCCAACAAAACCTGGTGCACAATAACCACTCAATAAATACTTCTTGAATGAACGAGTAAAGAAATGAATGAATGAAGCAAGACGGGAGTGATGGAAGAGCTTGGCCTGGGAGTCCAGGTGCAACTGCTGCTTTCTGGTAGTGCGACCTGCGTGAGCTGCTTGGCCTCTGTGCCTCGTCCGTACCGGGACTTCCAATTCCCATCTCACAGGACCGTGATGCTGAGATGTGAGTGCTGACACACGCAGCACCTGAGGAGGGGGCTGTAATCCAGCTCCCCTCTCCCCTCCTCGACATCCCCACCCCAAGGTCCCCTGGTCTTCTCCACCTGGAGGGACTGGTGAGCAAGTGGCAGGTCCTGGCGCTGCAGCCTGTAACTCTGGCTTGAGTTTCTCCGCCCTGTGCTCTGCCAGGTGTGGTCCTGGGGCAGACGTGGAGGGAGGTGCAGCCCTCGGGCCAGTCTCCATGGCTGTTCATGAAAAGAAACATCAACCTGTGGGTTAATGGCTGGCAGTGAGATACTGTTCCCGACCTTTGTTCTGGAAGGTTTCCCCAGAAGTGGAAAGGCTCCAAGGAGTCCCTGGTGTTCGAGGGATGTGGTGAGGCCCCAGCCCCCAGTGATCCTCCCTGGCTTCTGAGCCGCTGCTGAACAGACACCTCTTGGCAGGTGGCGGTTTTAGGATTTGGTGGGGATGTGCTCCGACCTCAGGGAGGAGATGGAGGGGAACGTGCATGTTTCAGCGAGTGGAGAGGAAGAAATGCAGACCAACACCAAGACAGGTTCTAGGCCTGGGCTGGGGCAGAGAACAGAGCCCTTGTGTTTGTGAAGTAGGTGGTTTAAATTGCAAAAGTCCTGATGTTCATGGTGAGAAAATGCCCACGGCGCAGAAGGGCATAAAGTACACAGCGAGTATTCCCTTGCTCTGACCCCGCAGAGGTCTCTGCTCATTTCTACGTACTTGGAGAGAACACGGGGAGGTATTTCCCACCCCTCCCAAAGCCAACACTGGGACAATGTTGAGACCCAGCCTGAGAGGAGGGGAAGGAGACTACCCTGGGATTTAGGGAAATAGCCCTGCATCCTGCAAATGGGTCCTACATGCCTCTGTGTCCCAGGCCAGGGGCCAGGGGACATGGAGAGAGGACAGTGGGAAGCCAACTGGCCCTCAAAGGGTTGCTTTGCATGCAGAGGACCCAGACCCAGGAGCTGGTGAAATCACTGGGTGTGAATTGTGTGCTGCCCGGTGAGGACAAAGCACTGTCCAGCCCTGTTCTAGTTTGCTAATGCTGCCAGAATGCAAAACACCAGAGATGGATTGGCTTTTATAAAAAGGGGTTTATTTGGTTACACAGTTACACACTTAGTTAAGGCCATTAAGTGTCCAAGGTAACACATCAGCAACTGGGTACCTTCACTGGAGGATGGCCACTGGTGTCCAGAAAACCTCTGTTAGCTGGGAAGGCACGTGGCTGGCATCTGCTGCAAAGTTCTGGTTTCAAAATGGCTTTCTCCCAGGACGTTCCTCTCTAGGCTGCAGTTCCTCAAAAATGTCACTCTTAGTTGCACTTGGGGTATTTGTCCTCCTCAGCTTCTCCGGAGCAAGAGTTCTGCTTTCAACGGCCGTCTTCAAACTGTCTCTCATCTGTAGTTCCGGTGCTTTCTTCAAAGTGTCCCTCTTGGCTGTAGCAGCTTGCTCCTTCTGTCTCATCTTATATAGTGCTCCAGTAATTTAATTCCGACCCACCCTGAATGGGCGGGCCAACACCTTCATGGAAATTATCCAATCAGAGTCATCACCCACAGTTGGGTGGGGCACATCTCCATGGAAACACTCAAAAAATTACAATCTAATTAACACTGATAGGTCTGCCCACACAAGATTACATCAAAGATAATGGCATTTGGGGGACATAATACATTCAAACTGGCACAAGCCCCGACTGGCCCAGCTCACTGTGTCTGGGAAGACTCCTGAGCACATATCCGATGGCCTGCTGGACGAGTTTGATGAACCAATTAAGCCAATTAACCAGAACTTTCTTTTGTTCTTTTATTCACTCACTATTTATTGAGCACCTCCTCTATGCCAAGCACTGTCAAATTGTCCTGGCCGTGCTGATGGAGCATCTAGTGTGGGAATACGGACAGTGAGTGAATTAAAAAGTAGAGGAATTCTTTAAAGCATCAGGTGGTGATGAGTCTTCAGAAGTAAAAAAAAAAACAAAAAAAAACAGGGACAGAGTTGGGGAGCTAGGTCTGTGAGTTGGGGGGCATTTGAAGGCCTTTCAGAGACACTTGAGCAGAGCCTGTGAGAAGAGACAGTGCGAGGAGAGGGCTACCTGGGGGGAGAGGATGGAGATGACTCGTGCAAAGGCCCTGAGGTAGAAGTGGGTCTGGTGGTTTTGGAAGCAGGGTGGCCAGAGAGCTGAGGGCAGAGGGGCATGGGCAGATTGGGAAAGGCCCACAGTTGTAGTTAAGGCTTTAGATTCTCCTCTGAGTAAGATGGGGAGCTGTTGGGGGGTTTGAGCAGAGTGACGAGGTAGGATTACATTCTAGAAGGATCTCTTTGGCTACTGGGTTGAGAATAGACTGAGGCAGGGGTGACAGCTGTGGAGGTGGCGAGAAGTGGTTGATTCTGTATTTAAGAGGCCAGGCCCACTGGGTTCCTTGATGGATTGGGTACAGCATGAGAGAAAACAAAGTGAGGCCATGATGAGGTGCCAGGAGATAAAAGAGCTGGGTGTCTTAAAGTGCTGAGTAGCATGACGGGAGAGCTGGTGGCCTCCACTGCTTATTGGCCTGCACCCCCCAGCCAGTCCCTTGGCCTCTCGGCACCTCCGTAAAATGAGGGTCGTGATAACCACCTGCTTTGGGTTCCCAGGGCTGCCAAAACAGATCACCACAAATAAGGTCACATTCCCAGGTACTGGGGATTAGGACTTGGGCATGACTTTTGGGGGACCCAGCTCAACCCCCTGCACCACACCCTGAGCTGTTGTGAGCACTCCATCTAAAGCACTCAGGGCAGCACCAGCACATCACGAGAATCAAGAAATATTGGCTGTGGTGGCAGCAGCAGTGGTGATGGCCCACATGGAAAACCGACAGGCTCCTGCAACCCTCCCACTCCTTCGACCACCAGCCCTGGGCACTGTGCTGACCTGTGCTGGGGAGAGTGGCTCCCACCCTCACTTGGCCTCCCACCTTGACCTTTGAGATCCCAGCATCCCAGCAGCAGTGGAGGGCGGGGATCATCACTATTACCTCCCAATGAATCCATAAAGTCAGCAAGATTGTGCACTCAAGGAAGGCAGGGCGGCATCTTTTCTTCCTTTCCTGAGAGGTGGATGCCTTGCTGTCTTGTCATTGTCGTACGGCATGTGCTCAGTGATACCTGTGGAATGAACGGATGTGTTATTTCACAGCAATGTCCAGTGGCTATGGTCACAGGCTGGGAATCGGTCCACGTGGGCGAGAGTTCCTGCCCCAACTGCTTACCAGCTACATAACTTTGGGTAAATTGCATGTCCCCCTGTGCCTCTGTTTTCTTGTGTACACAGTGGGCGTGACACCTTCCCCCTAGAGCAGGTGTGAGGACTGCAAACGATGTCCTGGCAGGGGCCTGCATGGCACTGGCAGGTAGCAAGCGCTGCATGCATGTCGGTGTGTATAGTTTTTCCTGGTACTCACCAGGGGGACAGTTCCTAGCTGCACATCAGCCTGGGGGGCATGCTGTGGTCAGGGACTTGTGGGAGGACACTGCTGGCTGATCTAACTCAAGGAGCTTCCTTAACAGTCCTCTCCAACAGCTGAGCCCGTAGCCAGAACATTCTCAAAATGTTCACCAGGAAGGGAAGGATGCTTTTTGGCGTAGGCTTTTCACAGAGAGGACCTGTGGGTTTTGTCGCCTCTGGGACCAGTGGGGTCAGCCCTGTGACCCAGATAAAGAGCCCGAGGCCGCTCAAAGCCAAGGTGTGGGCTGGAGTGTGCAGAATCTGGAAACAGGGCTCCCAGGAGAAGAGGCGGAAGGGATTAGAAAGTCTAAAAGGAAATGTCACGAGGTGGATACACAGTCACTGATGGATTTTGAAGGCTTGTCCTCGGGAAGAATGCCTGGGGTGAGAGGCCTGTACTTGCAAAGGGTGAGAGCTAAAGGAATCCCATTTGGGTTCATTCCTAGGGGAAAAAAAAGACCTCTCTAACACTTCTGGAGAGGAAAGGGCTATAGGCGGAGAGCGGTGGCAGCCACACTGTTGTTTTGTTTTGTTTTTTTCAGCAACAGAATCTTTGTAGAAATGATGTGATGGAAAGTGAAAATGTCACTGCTCTAGTTGACCTGGGGTGCTGTCTGCCGAGACCCCCCCCCACCACCTGCTCCCCACAGCCCCTGAGGCACCTCCCTAGGACCCCCCAGGGCTCCCCAGAGTTCAGCTTGAAAACCCTTTCTCTGGAGATATCATCCTGAGGGATGCCCCGTGGCACACTCGGGACATGGACAGTTTTGACAGGCCAGGGGTGGGGACAAGGGAGGGTCCCCCAAGTCAGCGGGAAGGATGGGGACGGAGGCGTCCCTGTGACTCTAGGTTTCTGCCCCCATTGAGGCTGTGTCCCAAGGGTGGGTGGTATGAAAGTGAAAGGGGCAATGAGACATAGAGCCCCAGGTGGGGGTCTCTCCAGGCAGGCATCCCCCCAGTGACCCCAGTTTTGAGACAATAATAGCAGCAACTAATATTGATTGTGCACGTTTGTCCTCCCAACCACCGTTCCAAGTGGTGAGCTTCGATAACCTTAATTTATAGAGAGGATGAGTGGGTTTTCCAAGTTCATGTGACTCACAAGTGGAGATCAGATTTGAACTTACTTTTCTGGCTCTGGAGCCCATGTTCTGGGGGGTCTTTTGGTGGACTCGTAAGAAGAGGAAAGCTCAAGTTTTAACTTCTACTGCAAATGTATCTAGAGCTTTGAAGAGTGTGTGTGTCGTGCCTGTTTCAAATTTACCTGCTCCCCTGCCATGCTCATCCACTCCTCCATTCTGCTTCTCAGCCAGCTCCAGCCAGGTGTGTTAAGGGCGGAACTTTTGTTTGTGTGCTTGTTTCTCATCTGGCCACAAGGACGGCTTTGCCACCCTCTTGCTGGGGGGGAAGAGAGCAGAGGAGAGCGGGAAGTCCCCCACATGGCGACCCTCCCACCCCAGCCCCCTCCACACCCCGCTGTGGTTTGGGGTCTCTGTTGGGTATTTTCTTTCCCTCCAACTCCAAAATGCAGAGGCCTGTGGGACCTGCCCAGGGACGTGGCTCTTTCCGGGGCTGCCATTATAAACAGATGCTCCCCCTGGGACCTGCCTGGGACCACCCTTCTCACGTCGCTGGTGGCACTGCACTCCCCAGTTGAATTCCAGAAACAAAGGCCAAGTACAGGCATTGGCGGGAGCCCCTCAGGAGGGTGGAGAAGGGGCACTCACTCAGCGCCCTCAGCCAGCAGATTTTTCTAGGAGTCTTTTGGGGCCAGTTCCACATAGCAGTGGCAGTGGGCTCTTTTCTTCTGTGCCTGGTCCCATACTTGATGCTGAGATTACAGGATGAACTAGACTCCCCAGAAGACTTGTGAGGTTGTGGGGGAGGCAGGGGTGGTCGTCTGCGGCTAGCACACTCTCGTCCAGGCACTGGTGACGTTCGGACAAGGGCTAGTGTCGGTGGTCAAGAATATCATTTCCGAGTCACACTGCCCTGGGTCGAATCCATTGCTGCTGCTTGCGAGCTGTGTGGCCTCGGGCAGGTGGCTTTACCTGCCTGAGCCTCACCTGTAAAATGGGGAGAGTAACCGTACCCATGTTGTTGTGACCCACAAGTGCTCAATAGATGGCAGCCGTTGTGGATTGTTGTTGTTGTTGTAGGCCTAGAAAGCTTAAGAGCCGATGGGATGCCCAAGCAGGGGTTCTGTAGGAAGAATAGGAGTCCACGAGTAGTAGACTTGGCATTCAATACAGAAAAACAGCCTGTGCCAGGCATTAGGTAGCATGGCAGGGAATGCAGAATTGGGGGAGATTTATTGAGTCCCTGCTCTGGAAGGGACAGGGTGTAGACCCCAAATGGTCAGTGATAGCACACACTGGCCGAGTGCACTGAGTAATGAATGAGTGTAACCCAGGGACTTTCTGGAGCCCCAGAGGCCCCTCTCACTCGCTCACTCACTGTAGAGTGGGGAAAGGGATGCAAATAGATGGTGCCATCACAGAGGATGGGAGCCCCATGGGGCACTACCAGGGTCTGTGGAAACCTGGCTGGACCCACAGTGCTCCATCTGTTTGGGGGATGCTCTGTGGGGAGCTTTTATTCCACCTTCTTCTTTTTTTTAAGATCATAAATAATGGCCCTCATTCTTTAGAGACATTTTCCCCTAGATAGACAAGTGTAAAGAAGCAAATGACCGTCAGCTGTCATCCCACCCGCAGAGATAACCCCTGGCCCTATTTAGCCCATCTACTTCCACTATCCTTTACATTTTTAGAGTTGAGATTATCCCATGTGCATAATGATCTTTGCTTTTTTCCTTAAAATTGTATCCATGAACATTTTTCTTTGGCATGGAAACTTCGTCATTTTAATGAAGAGAGGATATCAAGAGTAGGCTGTGGTCTTCTCTGCTCTTCCCATGAGCTTATTCCTCACAAGACTCTCCCCAGATACTTGAAGAGAGGCGATGTGTCTCCTCTTGTCAGGAGAGTAAATGGTGGTGCCGGCACCAGCAGCCTGTGGAGCCAGACAGAAGCTCGGTTCCTGTCCCAGCCCTGTTGCTCCGCCGCTGTGTAACCTTGGGCAAGTTGCTCAGCCTCTCTGAGCTGTGGTTTTCTAATGGGCGTGAGTGTCCCAGTTTAAATGAGGCTCCCTGGGATAGATCATAAATAATCTTCTCTCGTTCCTTGTCTGTCTTTCCCCACTGGAACGTGTCCCCCCGAGGCAGGAGACATCTGTTTTGTTCTCCATGGGGTCCCCAGCACTGGGCACAGTGCCTGGCTCCAGGCGGGCCCTCCCTGCGGCCCTGGGGTTCTTGTGGACACTGAGCGAGAAAAACCATGAGACGTGCCTGGTGGGTGGGGAATGAAAACTGAGTGCTAGGAAGCAAGGACTTGAGGACCAGAATATCCCATCGTGCCTGGGGGTGCAGGGGCTGCATCTGCGTGGACAGAGCTGAGTGGGAGAGGTCACCAGCTCTGGGTTCGAATCCTGCCTCCACCACCCTCTGTGATGTGATTTGGGCAAGTGACTTGACTCCTGTGAGCCACAGTTTCCCGGGCAATTAAAAGTGGATGATGATAATCCTCAGCGTTGAGGGCCACTGGGGGACTTAGTCTCGCCGTAGCTGCTGCGAGGGCAGCTCTTGGGGAGAGAGGTAGGAACCGAGCCTTTGGCAGCCGGGGAGGCCCTGGCCGAGCAGGGCAGGTGTGGGATGGCCGCGCCTTGGAAGCTAAAGGAGAGGGCAGGGGCCAGAAGCCAACCATTTGCCGCTGAGGGATGGGGAGCTCAAGAGGTGTCAATCCACCCGGAGCCCTTATTTTATAAACCAGCTTAAGAGTAAATCCCTGGGCCACTGGCCTCCCCAGCTGCTCCCTGTCCTGTCATTAATTAAGGGGCAGCTTTAGGTTCCAGGGCTGTGAACCGACACCCTCCCCCAGCTCCTCACCCTGCGCCCCTCCCAGAGCCTCTCGCCTGCCCAGTCCTCGCCCCCTTTCTGGCACTGGGTGGGACTTTTGTCCTGTCAGCCGTCTGGGTCACTCCTGGGTCTCTCTGGGCAGGGTCCACCTAGGCGGGCTTGCTGGGTTGTCTACCCCAGGGTTCTGGTCAGCAACTCGGGGTTCCCCCCAGGGGTCCAGACTGGAGGAGAAGAAGGCAGGAAGGGACAGTGGCCAGAGGACCTGCCCAGAAAGGGTCCCATTTCCCTCCACCCAGCTCTCCCCTCTAACCACCCAGCCACAGGAGCGGGAGCTGGCACCCAGGGCCACGCCAGGGTCATGCCATCCCCGGGGCCACCAGTCACCAGCAAGGCGCCACGGCTTCCTAAGATGGAACGTTCCCAGCTCCAGCTCAGCTCCCCAGGGCCCTCTGAGCACTGAGCCAAGGACCTGAGCAAACACAGCAGTGCACGGGCCTGCACATGCTCCCAGACACGCACAGAGAGGCACGCTCAGAGAGAGCACACTTGCAGGGACACACTCATTGAGAGAGACACCCTTGCAGAGATGCACACTCCATGGCACACTCAGTAGCATTCCCGCAGACACACTACGGAAATATACACACACATGCATACAGAGACGCACGCGTGCACACTTACCAGGATGCACGCAGAAAGACGTGCTCACTGAGATGCGGGCACAGGCTCTCGGCAGCCCGACCCCTCGCCCCTCCCCACCTGGGGAGCACTGACCCCCAGCCTGGGCCCTCCCATCGCAGCTCGGGGTGGTGTGTGGCTCCGGGGGAGCACAGGTCTCGCTGGTATTTAGTCTGAGATTTGTGTCTTGAAGGATCTGGGGCCCTAAGTGGCTCAGTCGAGTGGGTGGGATGGCCGCTCAGCCTTAGAGAGAGACCCTGAAATTTCATTCATTCCTTCAGTAAACACATGGCATGAGGGCACTGGGATACAAAAATCATCAAGACAGAACTGGGGTCCTCAGGGGCTCCCCAGCCCAGGGCTGGTGAGATGGACAGAAAGGCAAACACATCACAGTGCCTGGGCAGGGTGGGGGCTCTGAAGGTGGAGCGGGAGGAGGCCACTGCCCAGCCCTCCACAGCGTCCTCAGCAGACCCTCTCAAGGAAATAGTGCAGCCTTGGGCCCTGCCTGTCCCCGCCGAGGGAAGACACTGGGGCACAAGCCCCAGGGCAGGAAACGCCTTTCATTTCCTCTCCCTTCCCCAGTCTCCCATTTCCCTCTCCGGGGCTTTTCCGGCCAGATAGACTTTGTTGGTCTCCCCATTTCCCTGATTGCAAGTCTCCCGATCAGGCCTTGGGGAGCTGCCCCCCTCACCCTACCTGAGAACCAAGGCGGGGCGGGCAGAGTCAATTAACTCAGGCCCTGGGTACCCTTTTTGATGGGACCCCATGAATGCCCTATTTGTGTTGAAAGACCACCCCCGGGTTCCGGAATAGCAGTCTCCCCATCTGAGCCGCCTCTCCAGACCCCTCTGAGGGTGAGCAGTTGTCCTGCCAGGCATCTGGACCCAAGTGCCTTCCAACAAGCCACCCCCCTCCCCCTGCCAGCGCTTTAAGCTTCCTCTTTGCTGACTTGCCCAGAAATTCTGTCTTCAGAATCACTTAATCTTTACCTCAGCCAGAACCTAGAGAACTGTGCTAGCTCCATGGCCCTGTTTCCCATGTGAGCTGGAAGCACCAGAGTAAAGCCAGGGATTATCTCCACCTCAGACTGATATACTCAGAAACTGGATGCATGGATTGATGGGTGGGTGGGTAGATGGAGAGCTGGCTGGATGGATGGGGTGGGTGGGTGGAAGGAAGGGATAGATGGACGGACAGGTAGAGAGATGGACAGATGAATGAATGGGGTGGGTAGGTGGATGAGAAGAAGGGGTGGATGGATGGACAGGTGGACAGACGGATGGACAGATGGATGGATGGATGGGGTGACAAGGGAGGATAGAAGGAAGCCTGGATGACAGTGACCCCAAGTCAAGGGTGGGGAACTAGCGGAATGGAAGATGCCCGCACCAGAGGGCCTTACTGGAACAGATGTTTGTCTCTTTTCCTCTCCATGAGCTGAATCTCCCTAGCCTCACCTGGAGGAACACATTCTAAGTCTGGTTTTAGGTCAACAGATAAGATTCTGTCCCTTGGAGCCTGTCTCATTTCCATTCAGTTGTCGTTGATGGACTTTTGAGGTCATGGGGGGCAACTGGTAGAATCCTCCCTTCTGAAACTTGACCTGTATTTGGAGACCCCAACTAGAATAAAATAAAGTGGTTGGACTAGACAGTTTTCACACTGGGCTTTCCCAGAGATGTTTCAGGGGTTGAGAGAACATTTTAGTTTTATTTTCTTTTTAAAAATATTTAAAAAACCAATGAAAAATCAAATCCATTGGAGACAACCAGCACTTTTGTGTATCTAGCAGCTAAGCCTATTTGTGCCCCCCACCTCTCTCTCTCTCTCTCTCTCTCTCTCTCTCTCTCTCTTTCTCACAGAGTTGGTCTTAGAGAAAGTCCATATTTGAGCAACAAAAGAGGTTCTCTGGAGGTGACTCCTAGGCATAATTATAGGTGGACTTAGCCTCCCCTTTACAACCATAAGTTATCTGAGCAAGTCTCAATGTTGAGGGCTTGACTTATAAAGTAGGGGGCTCCTAAGTTCACATAGCATATGTTATGTCCATGATAATCCACCCATATCTCACATTATCATCACTTAGCTGTACAATTCTCATCACTCTCCATTTTAAACAATTCTTATGACCCAAAGCACCTCATAGCTCCTGTCAGCCCTTAATTATTTGTCCCTTGGTATTTGTGTGGTACTAGTATGATATTCCTATTAATTATAGTCCCTGTATGCAATATGTAGATTTTTCCCACATACCCTTCTGTTGTCAACTCCCTGTGCTGATGTCATAGCTTAGATGTATATCATGCAAGCACTAATATATTTGTGGTGCTGATCTGTAAGAAACATGCCTTTAAACAACCCCTTTCAATCCTATTTGCCTTCAATACAGCTCTGATACTTATAATCCCATTAACAAACTATTATGCCGTCTTTTTTTTTTTATTAAATTCAGTTTTATTGAAATACATTCACACATCATACAATCATCCATGGTATACAATCCACTGTCCACAGTATGATAACATAGTTATGCATTCATGACCACAATCTATCTCTGAACATTTTCCTTACGTCAGAAAGAACCAGAACAAGAATAAAAAATAAAAGTGAAAAAAGAACATCCAAATCATCCCCCCCATCCCACCCCATTTGTCCTTTAGTTTTATCCCCATTTTTCTACTCATCCATACACTAGATAAAGGGGGTGTGATCCACAAGGTCTTCACAATCACACTGTCACCGCTTGTAATTTACATTATTATATAATTGTCTTCTGGAGTCCAGACTGCTGGGTTGGAGTTTGGTAGTTTCAGGTATTTACTTCTAGCTATTCCAATACATTAAAGCCTAAGAGGTGTTATCTATATAGTGCACAAGAATGTCCACCAGAATTGTGCCCTCTTGAATGAACATTCTGAGATTTCAAGATAAACTGTTACCATTACCTTATCTGTGTGACTTTTCTTTATACTAGGGAACAAAGCAAAATCCAGATATCAGTTGGAATCTTTGGCTCATATGATTGGAGCTGCCATCTGTAACCCCCAATTTAAAATGTTTGCACCCCCCTAAATGGCCCTTTTGCTCTCCTTAGTTGCTTTTATAGTAAGAAAATACTATGGAGTTGGACATGTACATTTGTTCTAACAAAACACTCATTTTACTGGTCTCACACATTGGAATTTCCATCTTGGGTTTAATTTTTTAAGGGGGGAATATCATTTTTTTTTTTTTTTAAAGAAAAGAAACAAAAATAGAAATCCATTGGACTAATCCCAGGGAGCCTTTTAAGCTCTTACTTTCTCTGTGTCTATCCGCAGCCGCGTCTACCCCTCGGCTGTCCCTCTCTGTGCTGAGAAAGCTGATTCCTAGTTAAGGTTGTCAGTTCCCCCTCCATCACATCAGCTTCTTTTGCCACCTGAGGCCCCTGTGACCAACATCACATGGTGGGGAGGCGTGTCATTCTCCTGGAGGTCGAGGTTGGGAATTAGCCGGGTTTCCCTTCGGAGCCTTTTATGGACCGGCCCTTCATTAATTTGTCCAAACACTTTGCAGATCCATTTATTGGCCCTGCCAGGGTCGCCTCCTGGTGCAGTGAGTCCCACGTTTATTACCTGCCCTGGGAGGCAGTGCTGTCTTCTCGGAGGGAACCTGGCTTCCAGCCCTCGCTTCAGAGGGGGACCACAGCTGGGTGGAAAGCCCCATGTAGCATCCCTGAGCCACCCCCTGGAGCCTCCCAGTCTGTCCTAACGGCCCGCTGTTAATAACCTGGCACTAGACCTAGTTGGTGAGAAGGCCAGAGAATTCATAAATGAGAAGATTCTGGAAGATTGTAAAGAGAAGGCTCTGCTATTGCTTCTAACCACTAAGATAACGGGAACTGGACTGGCAGGAAGCATCCTGTTGGAAGGAACATGTAAGAATTGTAATTAACACATCAGCTGACTGTTCAACAAGGGGCTTAGAAACTGTTTGTTCACTGAAGAGGCCGTGGCCTTCTGAAAAATCAGAGTGCTGATTTGCCTTGCCTACTCTCTTTGGATGGACTTGGGGAGGCTAATCCTTGGACAAAGTACTTATGATACTGAATTTTTAATGGTGATGGTTGTATCACAGAGGTTTCCCTAATGACCACCTTTCCTGAGCCATTATTCTCTCCTTTCCAGATCGTTCTCTGGGGCCGGACAGAGAAATGCCTGAAGGAGACGACAGAGGAGATTCGGCAGATGGGCACAGAGTGCCACTACTTCATCTGTGACGTGGGCAACCGGGAGGAGGTGTACCAGACAGCCAAAGCTGTCCGGGAGAAGGTAGGTGGCCGGGGTGGCCTGTCCACAGCTCGGCTAGACGCAGGATAGCACCAGGCAGAACATTCTCATGTGACCTGGGAAAGAGCTTTGCTTGTCGAGGGTGGCTGCACAGCCTCTCCCGTGAAGCTGGCTTGGGCTGCGTGCAAGTGCATGCGTGTTTTTGTGTGTGCATGTGTGGGTGCATGTGTGTGCTTCCAGGGAAGTGGGTAGTGGTGTAGGTTGATCTTTTGATTACTTACCATAGTCATCTCCTGTCCTTCCCTTGGAAGTACAGGCCTTGTGGGTTTCTCTCCTTGACCCTGGGGGCAAATGTACCATTGCCCTGTGGGAGAAACCCCCTTCTGACTTGAGCCATCAGTTCAGACTGAATGTATCAATGAGCCACAAGGAAGCAAAACCCACCGTTTTAAGTATCTGGCACATGGTAAATGATTTTATGTAACAATATTTAATCGTTTTTATGCGCCAGCAACCTCAATTTATTGTAAATGTGTTATGTGACAGGTGTGTTATGGGCCACAAATCACTGCCTATCCTTAGACCCACCCTGGTTATTAGCACCATTTACAAATCAAAACTGATGCTCCGAGAGGTGAGGTGGCTTCCAAAGGCCCCCCAGCCGGGGCTTGTTGGGGCCAGGCCCCCTGACTGTGCCTTCAGGCTGTTGGGGGGGGGGTGCCCTGACAGCCCGCGGCTGCCCCTCGCCCGCAGGTGGGCGACATCACCATCCTGGTGAACAACGCCGCCGTGGTCCACGGGAAGAGTCTGATGGACAGCGACGATGACGCCCTCCTCAAGTCCCAGCACATCAACACCCTGGGCCAGTTCTGGGTAAGGCCATCCTGTGCCAGAGCCTCCCTGGGTGTGACAATGGCACTTTCCTGCCAGGGCCCAGCTGGCTCCAGAGAACCTGGGAGGGCTGGGGGAGTTGGGGAAGGCTCGCCGGAGCTGGGGATCGTGCCAGTGAGGAGGCCCGAGGACGAGGTGGGCAGACGAGGAAGGACCAGCCCCAGGATGCATCCATTCTCTCTGGCATGTGCAGCCCAGTCCCCTGCCGCGGGGAGCCCTTCGCCCCCGCTCCCCCCACGGAGTCTCCATCTCTGCAGGAGTTGCGTGTGTCCAGGGCGGGTCTGTTCTCTCTGGGAAAGGGGCAGAAGGGCTGTCGGAGCGGCTGCTCCATGCTGATCCCCCCGTCTACCCTCAGACCACCAAGGCCTTCCTGCCACGCATGCTGGAGCTGCAGAACGGCCACATTGTGTGCCTCAACTCCGTGCTGGCGCTGTCCGCCATCCCCGGGGCCATCGACTACTGCACGTCCAAGGCCTCGGCCTTCGCCTTCATGGAGAGCCTGACGCTGGGGCTGCTGGACTGTCCGGGCGTCAGTGCCACCACCGTGCTGCCCTTCCACACCAGCACCGAGATGTTCCAGGGCATGCGCATCAGGTCAGTGAGGGGGACGGGCCCCTCCTCTGCCTGCCCCGGGTCGGGACCCACCAGCTGGTGAGACCGTCGGAGAGGCTGAGGCTCAGAGACAGCTTTGTGACCTTGTCCCTGGCTCTCCATCTACAAGACGGTAGGATATAGAAGTGGCTTAGGCTCCTGCTTCTTAACACCAGTGCTACTTGCATTCCCTGGATTACTACCCAACAGTCAAAGGCGCACAAACCATAGATACGTGGGCAGCAGGGAGAAATCTAAAAACACTTACATTGAGTGAAAGAAACCAGAGATACGAGAGTCCATTCTGCATGATTCCGTTTACATTTATAGAAAGTTCTAGAACAGACAAAACTGGGCTCTAGTGATCGAAAGCATAACAGGGGTGGGATGTTGCCTGGGAGGGGACACAAGAGACCTTTCTAGGCTTTTAGAAATGTTCTCTATTTTTGACCTGGGTGATGATTACATAGGTAAGAATTAATCAAGCTATGCACTTAAGATTTATACCTCTTGTTGTATGCAAAGTATCAGCTCAATTTAAAGAAATATGGAGTCCTAACCGCCCCACCCTGCTGGATCAATCAAATCAGTATCTCTTAGGTGCCGCCAGGAATGGGGACCACTGATTCAGAACAGGTGCTTTGAGGCCAGGTACCCAGAGTGAAGACTCACTCTTGTACCTGGTATCGTGTGACTTTGGGTCTGATTAGTTACCGGTTTAGCCTCAGTTGCTTATCTGTGAATGGGATGATATAGCATGCCTACATCAGAGGGCCCTGTGATAAGAATAAAATGGGAGCATTTTGCATAGTATTTGATACGTAGTCAGTGCCTAATAAATGGTGCTATAATTACTTGCAGTCATGAAGGGGCAGACAGTTGTAGAGAAATGAAAATGGGGAATTGTCCAGAAATGATTTTTCCTTGGTTTTTGCATTGCAACATACGATGAGCTGACAACAGTTTTGCCTTCTGCATTATATGCTTCAGTTTCTTCTGCCAAAAACAAGGATGAGAAGAGCGTGCGCTTAGAAAGGTGACAGGGGCAGTTCAGTGAGATGGTTCAGGGAAGGTGTGAAGCATCATGTATGGCCTGTGGTAACTGCCCAGGACATGAGTCTTTCTTATGAAGAGGGCTGGGGTGCTTTTGGTGGCTGAGAATCCCACTTCATCTGCCCTTCCATTGTGAGACTTCAGTCTTGTACTGTTAGAACTCTGAGCTTTACTTTACTCATCTGTCAAAGGGTGGATATGATATTTATGCCATAGGATTATTGGGAGAAGTAGAAAGAATATATGTAAGGCATCTAGTGCGAAGCCCAGGACACAATAGATGTCCAATAAACAGCTGCGCTTACTATTTTTACTACCAATAAACAACTGCATAAATGCAGACATTATGAATTTTCCTAGCACACCATTTCTTTCAGACTTTGTCACAGAGGCATTTATTCCTACCCAGTTGATATACAAATTGTCATAAATTCTGAATTTCAAGGAGGCTGAATTAATGACTATTCATGGCACATGTTGGTTTTTATCCCCATGATAATTTGGTTTGGTTTCTTTCCATCTAGAGATACAGGAGGTGCTCAATAAATGCACATTGGTTGGAAGTGCCTCAGAGGCAAGCCACAGTTTTAATGGGGCTCCCTGAGCATGGAAGTGGGCAGAGACCCACACATACGCCACTCTCAGGTGTCTGTTCACCTCCCAGCCTTGGTCTCCGTCATCTTAGGAGGAAACGCAGGGCTTCCCGAGCAAGTGATTTTCCCAAAGTAGTTTGGAGGGTGAGTCCAGACTGCCTGGGGTCAAATCCCAGCTCTGTGTGACCCAGGCAAGTTACTTAACTTTTCTGTGTCTTGGTTTTGTCATCAATGAAAAGGACCTCATGAGGACTTGGTGATGTCGTCTGGCGGGTTAGATGAGCTCCTATGGAGCTGACTCCCCTTGCTTGGCCAGTAGTAAGCTCTCAGTGAAGGTTAGTTACCCGTGCTTGTGCAGGGCAACCCCGGAGGACTTGGCAAGGATGGTAGTAAAAGGATGATCTGTGTTTAACCAATTCCTACTTCCTGGAAAAAAAAAAAAGAATGGAATAAAAGCATCATTTCCTCCCCAATCATGCTTAGCAGCTGCCTGGGGTTAGAGGTGGGAGCAGATGTTTAGGATGAAATTGATGGCTCCCCACAAGAGCTGCCAAGCAGGGAAGTGCCTGTGTTTGCCAATCACTATTTCTTGAGCTGCTTCTGTGTTTCAGTCACACGACCAGGCACTATACAAACGCTGCTGCAAGTCCACGAGAGAGTGGTTATCCCCATTTCACAGATGAGAGAACTGAGCTCAGAGAAGTGAAGTCACCTGGTCCAGGCCACAGAGCTAGGCACTGGCTGAGCAGATGTTTCCATGAGTTGGTGCTGCCTTCTTGGGAGTGAATAGTCTGTGGGTTCTCCATGTCCCCCTCCCACCCAGCGCAGAGGGAAAAAGCTGTCAGATTCTCCTGTCAGGGTCTCTTGTCCTGGACCCCCAAGCCCGGGAACCTTGGAATATCACCCTGTTTTCCCTTCCCTCGAGCAGCAGGGCTGGACAAAGGTGGAGGCCGCTGCGTCCAGGCCATTTGTCGTGCCTGTGGGATCCCGGTATCGGCAAGCTGCCCCCATACCTCCGCTTCCACAGCACCCAGGCAGCCGGCCTTCCTGGGCCACTGGGCTCTGGGCACCTTAAAAGCACCGTCATGACAGCAGAGGACGTGCAGGGCAGGGCGGGGTCTTTTCTGAGATCTTGGGCCCTCTTTGGCCGAGCCCATCTGAGGCACCCAGGTTGCCCAGGGTTGATGTCAGACCCTGTGACTCATTGCCCTTAATCCTTCTGGTTCCAGAGCAGATGGTAAGCCCTTTGTGGGACCGGGGTTGGAGCTAGCAGCCTCAGCCCTGCACTGAGAGGAGGTGCAGGAAAAGCCCGGGGCGAGGACAGTGGGCAGAACACTGGCCTGGGACTCACGCAGGCCTGGTTTGAATACCTAGTGCCCCACTGACTCGGCCTCCTTACCTGAAAATTGGACAGGGTGATGCAGATGGAGCACTACACAGTCCTCGCCCCGAGGGAGCTCTGGAAAGGGGCTTCCTACTTCACCCCGTTATCCACCTTGTAGGGGCTGCAGGTCAGACACCTCCACATAGGCACAAGAAGCCCTGATGTTCGCTTGTTCATTCATTCATTCATATATCAAAGCCATGGAAAACACTGTAAATATTTGAATGAACGAATGAATGAATCAACCAACCAATCAACGAGTGGGCGAATGAGCAGGCTGGGCGGGGCCAGGTCTTCCCGGCAAAGCTCTGGCCTCTAGATAGGATGAGCAGGACACATTTGGGGTGCAGCAAACCCTTCAGCATTCATCCATTCAGCAAGTATTTATTGACCACATACTGTGTGCCGACACTCTGCTGGATGCCGGGGACACAACAGGGAGGGAAAGCAACCAGGTGGAATTTAGTCTGTTGGGGAGGTTCGGCCTGTTAATAAGGAAGCAAACAGGCTGGGCTACTCTAGAGGTGGCATCTATGGCCAAGATCAGAGGCCCCTTTGGGTGGTCGGGGCTGAGACACCCCCAGAGGAGGACCCAGAAGGAGTCCAGGAGAAAGGGACAGCAGGTGAGCATAATGTGGCAAGAACAGAAAGATGGGGCAGTCTTGTTGGAGCAGAGTGAGCAGGGAAGAGAGCGAGTTGGATGGACAGGCCTTGTGGGGCTGGAGAGAGCAAAGGACAGCGTCTGGTTTAAGCCCAGTGCGCTGGGAGGCCCTGGGGGTTGGAGCAGGGCAGCCATGTGCTCTGATTGGCATTGCTCACAAGGGGGTAACAGGGCGTATTCCACACAGTCTCTGGAGCAGGAGAGTTCTCACCAAGGGGTTGACCCAGACACATCAGCCATGGAAGGTTTTGCTACAGAAGTTCTTCCTTCTCTGAGAAACGCACTTATCTCCTCCTCCGTTCAGGTTTCCCAACCTCTTCCCCCCGCTGAAGCCGGAGACGGTGGCCCGGAGGACGGTGGAAGCTGTGCAGCTCAATCAGGCCCTCCTCTTGCTGCCGTGGACAATGCACGCCCTCGTTATCTTGAAAAGGTACGGGGCTGGGGGAGAAAGCACCGTGTCCAACTCAGCTACCATTTGCCCTTCTCCCCAGGGATCCTGGAGGGGCAGAGGCAGCAGGCAGGAGGAAATGCACAGGGGATCGATTAGTCATGTCTGCTCAGGGCATGGAAATGGGGAGCAGTGACGTGTCTGCCATGGATTTACTAGCCCTGCTAGAGGCAGTGGTTCTCAAACTTTCTGGTCTCAGGACCCCTTTGCCACCTTTAAAACTGATTGAGGAACCCAAAGAGCTTTGCCTGTGTGAGTTGTATCTATCATTATTGACTGTATTAGGTGTTAAAACTGAGAAAACTACAAAATTTATACATTTATTTACACTAAAATATTTATTTATTCATTCATTTAAAAATAGCAATAACAAACCCATTAAATGTTATCATAAATGTTATATTTTGTGAAAAATAATTCTATTTTCCAAAACGAATTGAACTTGGTGAGAACAGTGGCATTGTTTCACATTTTGCCAATCTCTTTGTCGTCCAGATTCTGATATCTGCTTCTGATTTTAATCTATTGTGATGTCATACCTCATGTATTGTCTGGAAAACTCCATTGTACACACATGAGAAAATGAGCATGAAAAAGGAGAATAGTGTCTTACTGTTATTATAAAAATAGTTTGGGCCTCGCAGATCGCTGAAGGGGTCCCAGGCACCCCCAGGGGTTCCTGGACCACACTTTGAGAATCAATGTTGTAGGGCCAGGAAGACGTAGCCCCAGCCCTCAGATGATTTCCTCACCTGGGGAAGACAGGGCTCTTGATACCAAAGGCTAAGTTTTCACCTGCACTCAGCCAGGGCAGACTTCCCTGGGATGTGGGCTTTATGGAGCCAGTCCTTCTGCAGAACTTGCTGGGCAGCAAACTGTTCCCACTCCAGTTCTAGCCTAAAGGGGCCATTCCAGGCACCTCGGCACAGTCTCTGTGGGCCTCTTAGGACAACAGGGAGAGCTCCATCCTGGAGCCAGGGAGTGACCTGGGACTCAGGGCTCCTCTGGGCTTCCCAAACCGTGGCTGACTGAAGCAACTGAGTGCCCGGTCGACCCCTGCTTCGATCTGACGTTAGCTCCCAGGAAGCCCAGTTCCCCTCTGGCTGTCATGAACACAGAGACCCCCCCCCACCAGGGAGCTGTCCCAGCAGCAGGCACTGGAAATCCTGAGATACCTTTGGGCCCTAAAATGCTAAGAATGTGGCTTTGAAAGTTTGTTCGCTGCTGCCACCCTTTACCTTGTAAAAGCACTTACTTGAAAGCCCGGCCCCATGGAGAGGTGGGGGGCAGCTGGGAGAAGAGTGGACTGCACTGACCATGTCCCCCCCTGCTCCCCCAGCATACTTCCACAGGCTGCACTTGAGGAGATCTACAAATTCTCAGGAACCTACACCTGCATGAACACTTTCAAAGGACGGGCATAGAGGCAGAACGCAGAGATGTTCTCAAGGAGCCACAGAGCCTGGGGTGGCCACGGCACCTGGGCACACACCCACGGGCCTGTCCCTTGGCGCCCTTCCGCCGGGGGAGCAGGACTGCTCCTGTCCAGGGGGAGGATCTATCTGCACCTCCCAGGCCAGCCCCAGGACCTTTGCACAGGACTGATGGGCATAACTGACCCCCATGGGGAGGCAAGAAACCAGCCAGCAGCTGCCTTGACATTTCTAATTCTGTAGAATTTATTGTTAAATTGCTTATCAAGTCTAACCAGCCTCAGCAGTGTGCATAGACTATTTCTGGGAGGGGCTGTCCCAGATGCCCTTCCTTCCCCTCCACAATCCACTCACCCTAAGCTTGCACAAACTGGTTGAACGGCAGGAATGGAAAATAAAGAGAGATGGCTTTTGCGAGTTCCTTTGTTGAAATCCCTGACCCTTGATCCCTGGTGGGCACTGGGGAGGGAGCCAGTCTTAGACACAACCCCATCCTTGGAGAGATAATTGGTCTGCCCAGGGTCCCCAGCTGTCAGGAGCAAAGTAGGCAGGAAGGGGGAAGAGGTCAGAAGAGGATTTGGAACCAGGCCTGGGTCAGAGGGTGGTGCCAGCTCTGCCAGGCCCCTGGAAGCAGTCTTGGGGGTGGCCCACTTTGCCTGGCCACCTTGCGTCTCTGGTGTGACCGTCATGAAGTAACCTGCAGAGAGCTGGCCACGGTCAGAGCTGCCCCTTCCCTTGGCAGAGCAGAGCCTGTCTTTGTGGAGCACCCACTGGTCTACCCAGCATGTGCTGGGGTCTGAGAGGGGAACGTTGCTGAGAAGCCAAAACTGGAGACCACCAGGATGCCAAGATGCCGAAAATCTCCCAAGAGAGGATCGAGTCACCGAAAACACTTGGTGACAACTCAGTCACAGTAAGGCCAGTACTTAAGGGGTGCTACAGGTCCCAGCATCAGTTTTTTTTTTAACTCTCCCAATATTATTGAGACATAGTCACACACCACACAAACCATCCAATGTATACAATCATCACTGGCTCACAGTTCATCACACAATTGTGCATACATCCCCAGGATCAGATTTTATTGCAGGGGATACACCTGAGATAGCAAAGGAGAAGGGGAAGGTCTGGAGTGGCAGGAAGGGTTGGCATGGGCTCAATCCCTGGTGAAAATTCACAGCCAAAAAGATGTGGGCAGGGATACCCATGGTTCCTGTGGTGTGGGTGCACCCCTGTTGCAGCAAGCGAAATAACCCAACTTTGTTTACATAGCATTCTCAGGTAAGTAGCCCCTCGTCCACACAGCTCTCACAGGTGGCTGGGAGGATGGCAAGGATGGGAGCACTTGGTGTTTCCTGGGAGATGAAAGACAGTGTGACAAGTCTCTAATTCAAACATGAGTTTCACTGCAAGTCCCATAAACCTCGCACTTCCAGAACTCACTCAGGCGGAACCCCTCCTGACTTATGCTGAAAGGTTAGTCACTCAGCTTGGGTAATTGTCAGTTTGGTCCTGCTTGCAAAAAATGCCACATCTTGATCATATCCACTGTTTATTGAGCACCCACAAAGGAGTCACATGGTCTCGAGGCGTGACGTTTTATCTTGTTAGTTATCAACTCCACCTAATGGCAGCCAAAGACCTAAAAACAGCTCTTGGGGACCTCTTTACAAACTTCCAACAGCCACAGTGGACATGGGTCAGGATTAGACCCCCCACAACGATGAAGTCCTAGGTCTCATTTGCTCCCTGTCCTTCGAAGGTGGCTCCAGCTCTGCTCTACGTCATCCTCACTCTGGGACCCAGGCTGACAGAGGAACCTCCTTCGGGGACAGACGATGTCATCCTGTGGCAGGGGTGGACAGACACGGGGAAATGCACTGGCCCTTCTTAAAGTTTCTGCCCGGAAACAACATGCGTCACTTCTGCTTATAGTTTATTGGCCAGGGCAAGTCACATGGTCAAGCCAGCTGTCAACACCGTGGGAAATGCAGTCCTGCAAGGAGGAGCAGCAGGTACTTTCAAACTATTAAAGAGTCTGCCACAACATGGAAGAAGACGCCCATGCGAGCATAAGGAGAAATTAAAATTTAGGCAGACAGTGGAGGGAAGCAACTCGCAAGGCCTGGGACATTGTGGCCACTGGGTAGCCGAGCCTTTAGAGACAAGACAATGTCATTGGTGAGAAAATGAGGGAGGCTCAGGGCAGGGAAATGGTTTGCCCGGATTGCTATGGCCTGTGAGCACCAGTCAGGATCTGAACCCAGCTCCACCTGACCTGGAAGTTCTCTCACTCACCGTGGCACCGTACAATGGCAAGGGGTGGGATGAGGCTGCCAGGGTGGGATGAGGCTGCCGAGCCAGGACCCGTCGCCTTCGTTTTTGTCCTTAAGAACATGTGTCACCAAAGCACGTGCACTGGGGTGGCAGAGACTTGCTAAAGGGGCCAGGGCTGCTCCTATCACCCCACCTGGGTGGGCCCATCAGGCTTGGTCTGTCCCCCTGCACTCCTGGCTCTCCCCGAGATGGATTGGGCTGGGCAGGGACAGGTGAGCAGGGAGCGGGGACTCACTCACCCTTAGGCAAGGATCGGTCGCCCTGTTCACAGTCTGGCTCCAGCTAACCCTTTGGAGAGGATCTGATGCCTAAAATTGCATTTGGCCTGCAGACCAGGAATGCAGTGAGGCCCCAGGGGTCTGGTTGGACTCTGAGAGGAAGCGAGACCACCAGCCTTCCTGGAACAGCCCGCCGAGAGCCGGACCCCAGGCTCGGCTGCGGTGGGACCCCTTGGCAACCCAGGGCCTGGAGTTCCTCCTGGGGGGCCAGCCCCTCCCTGTCGGTCTGGCTGCTGCTTTCAGTCTTTTTCTGGATCTTTTCCCAGAGGAACCAGGGCAGATTCCCAGGAGGCCCTGTCCTGGCCCCTCCCCACAGTGGTTTGGCCGCTTGGAGAGCCTCAAGAATGGGAGTGGAGAGCTAATTCTGTCTGTCAGCCGGGCCAAGCGGGAGAGCGAGGAGAGCAATCCCCAGCCCCCTGAGCCCCCGAGGGGCAGGACAGGATGTACCCACCCTGCCACGAAGACTGGGGCCTGGGAAAAGGTCCGGCTGCCGTGCCGGGGGCTCCTCCCCATCCCCAGAGAGAACCAGGCTGGGTGGACACTGAGCCTGCATCACCAGATGCAAGCCTCCAGGCGCCAGGGTTTGAGAAATGGACTCCCCTCTTTTTGGGCCAAACGGATGGCCCGGAGGCCTGGGGTGACAGAACGTTCCAGGACTGACCCAGTGGCTCAGCCCTGCCTTTCCCCAAGAGCCCCATCTGATGGGGGAAGCAGGCCCTACCCCTGGGGAGGTCCAGTCTGATGGGAAACACAAAAAGGAGCTGGGTCACAAACAAACAAATCCAGCAGCCCAAGAGCTGAGAGGCCCAGAGGGAGGAGGCAATCCTGAGTGGCCAGGTGGGTCATTTAGGACAGAAGCAGCCCCCCTCCCACCTCGGGCGCCTGGACTTCTCCCAAGGAGGGGAGCTTCCCCAAGGGGGCTGCTCTGTGACAGAGCCCACAGGTCTGTTTGTGAAGAGGGCTTCTCTATGCAGATGCCCCTCACTTCAGCAAAGCCCAGAGGTGACCGTGGCCCTCTACCCAATGCACAAGCACCCACCAGCCTGCCCCCTGCCAGGCAGTCCAGCCGCCCGCCTACCCCCACCCATTTCTCTAGGCTGCCCCCAGCCCCGGCACCTGCGCCTGCGAGTGCCCAGGATTCCCACCCTCACCCTGAGGGCCCTGTGGCCAGGGGGCTCCCCGAGAGGTGAGAGGCGCCAGCATCTTGGGGGAGTTGCAGGGCTCTGGAGTCCACCGGTCCGGCTTTCTTGGCTCAGCCAACCCTGTGTGTGCCGTCACCTTTCCCGCCTGCAGAGGGATGTGATGTTCCTGCCCTCCTCCCTCCTGGGGCCGGGCCAGGTGCCCAGTGTGATGGGACCTAAGGAGGCCTCGCAGATGCTAGGGGACAGGTCACAGCCTTGGCTGAACCTCCGACCGCAGTGTCCTCCAAGGCCCAGGCCTCCCTTGTGGTCCAGGTGAGGTGAGGGCTCTGGCTTGAGAAGAACTCAGTGCAGGGCAGGGGGGGCCCCTGGGGAGGGCAGAGCGAAGGGGCGCCTACAGGACAGGGCAGTGCTTCAGTGGGAACGTGGGTGGCTGACCTGCGCCCACAGCCGGTGCGGAGGACACTGCTGGCTCCTCCCGCCATCGCTGGCTCCGGGCAGGCCCTTTGCACTCAAGGCTCTCTGTGGCCCAAGAGGAAAATCAACCCAGAACTTCCCTGGAAATCACCGCTGGGAGGGGCGGGATGCCCCTGCCTGGCTGGGAGCTGCTCACACCATGATGCCCATCCAAACCAGCTGATCTGACAGGCCAGGAATGAGGCTGGCTGCACGGCTGGTGACCTGGGGGACCAGAGGAAGGGATGTCACCAGCTTCCCGGGACTGAGCTACTTGGGGTATTTCTGTACTGACCCCCCCCATCCCCCCCCCCCATTCCTTTCCCTGGGGATTCTCAGGATTCTCACGAGAAAAATAGCCAAACAGATCTACCCTTTACACTGAACTTGGCAATTCATCCAGCCCTGCCCTCCACTGGCCGTCAGTTACATTTCTGCAAGTCCCAAGCATAGTCACCAGGTTCCTAAGGCCACCAGCCGCCGTCCGCGTGATCAGGTCCATGGCTGCCTCTCCAGCCCATCCCAGCAGCTCACGCTCCTGGCACCCCAGGCTGTCTCCCTTCCAGAACATGCCGAGCTCCCTGCCTCCCTGGGGCTCTTTGCACACCGTTCCCTCTGCCTGGAATTGTCCCCATCTCCTCCCATCCCAACCTGCAGGCCCTGCCTCAGCTGTCACTTCCCAGAGGCAGCCTGGCCCTGGACTGGGCTGCTCCATCTCAGCCATTAGCTTCTTATATTCATCACCCCTCTCTCCATTCACCATAATTTTATGTTTAGCGAGAGGCTTATTGGGATAGAATTCACACGCCATATAATTCAATGGTTTTCAGTATATTCCAGAGTTGTGCAACCACCATCAATTTTAGAACATTTTCACCACCCCAAAGGAAACTGCCTCCCCGGGCCTAGGCACCCACTAAACCGCTTTCTGTCCCTATAGATTGGCCTATCCTGGATATTTCATATAAATGGAATCATACAGTATGTGGCTCTTTTATGTCTGACTTCTTTCACTCAGTATAATGTCTTCAAGTTTCACCCATGCTGTAGTGCATATCAGAGCTCCGTTCTTTTTTAAGGCTGAGTAATATTCCATTGTCTGAATAAAGTGTATTTTGTTTAGCTGTTCAGCTGTTGATAGATAATCAGGGCCATCACTATTTACTTGCTCACTTGGTCTGTCTGATGCCCTCTCTGCCTGCCCCCCCCCCGAACTGGACGCTCCAGGAGGGCAGGGGCAGGGGCATTTTTGCTCGGCACCTAGCACAGACTGAGCACTCGGGAAATATTTGTTGTCTGAATGAAGAGGGAGAGAATCTTTGTTGGAAGGCCTTGCCTTCCTCCCAACATACCCCATTCCCCTTCCCACCTTCCCTGGCACTTCCAGATGGCTCCCTGTATAATAAAAACCAACCTTTGTTGTTAAATGTTCGCTGCATTATACCAGGGTTTGCCAACCGCGGCACAAGAAACATTCTGGGCTGGAGAAATCTCTGCTGGGGGGAGGCGGGCGGCTGTCCCGGGCATGTAGGATGTGTAGCAGCATCCCGGGCTTCCACCCCGGCAGATGCCAACAGAAACTTCCCCTCCCAGTTGTGACAAGCACAATGGTTCCCAGACATTGCCACACGTCCCCTATGGAGCTAAATCCACCCGCACTTTCTCATTGCTTCTTCTAAACAATGGGAGCCAGCCTCAGCAGCGTTTCAGAGTTGAGGGGCTGGAGGCCCGCAGGGGTGCAGTGGCCGGACCACAGTGAGCCCAGCAGCAGGGCCAGGCTGGAAACTTCTGCCCCCAGGCCCGGGCACTGACCCCCCTGGGGAAGCCAGGGCTGCCAGAGGCCTCCACCCCCTCGGGCCTTTCCTTGCCGTTTCTTGAGTTTCTTTCTTTTGACTTGGTTTTGGAGCTCCCTCACGCCGCCCTCTTGGTGAGTTAGGCCAGCGCTGCAGAATTTCTGGCCTGACCTCCCGCACCCCCACCTCCCACCCCCCCCAAATCCTTATCATTCCTTTCATTTTTCAACTTTCACAAGACAAAGGGAATAAATAGTTGCAGGAAGACAAAAGTTGGGCTTGTTCCCTGAGGCTGCTGCTGGGCTGTAACTGGATCCCTCCAGCCAAAGAGAAGGTGGGAGCTCCCCACCCCACTCCCCCCACCCCACCCCCACCCCCACTTTTGAGTGTGACCCGGAGGCCGAGCTTTCCAAACAGCACGGTGGATTCTCCAAGAAAGGGGGCTTCCTGGTGGGGTTGGGGCTGCAGGTCCACACCGGCTGAAGCGCTGAGCTGAGGGCTGGCTGTGTCCCGGGGGCCGTGTCCCGGAGGCTGTGTGGCCGGGAGTTGTGGGGCCAGAGGGAAGGGAAGAGGCTGAGCCTTGGAGCTGCCAGGCCTGGCTGAGATTCCGCATCCTGGCTCTGTGGGGCTCAAGCAGTCACTTCCCCTCTCAGAGCCTCAGTTTCCTCGTCTGTAGAAGGGTCCAAAAACCCTGTCTTCGTAGAGTGGTTTGTGAAAATCAAGGGAATAATACACATAATAAACATTAACGCTTTTGTTGTGTGCTTGGTAGGTGGCAGGTCCTAAGTGTTCCATGCATTTAATCATTAAAGTCTCCCGACATGTAACAGGAAACAGGGCAGAGTGAGCTGAAGTAATGCACCCGGGGTTTATTGCACAGCTAGTGATGGCAGAGCTGGGATTTGAACCCCAGAGTCCAGCTGCAAAATCCATGTGCTTGATCCCTGGGTTCTGTGGCTTCTTGAACAAGGAGCCTGGTGTGTAAAGAATGCATGACACAGTCCTGGGCATTAGCCCCCTATACGGCCATCTGGCCACGTGGTCTGGCCTCTTCCTGGCCAATCCACCTCCTGTCGCTGCCAGATGCCCCCCTTTCCCAGCCTGAAGTCTCCTCCCGGGTTGCAGGTGGGCCGAGGCAGGCGGCCCCGGGCTGAGGGGCCTTCTGTGATGACCCGGGCTCAAGGATGGTCTCCTCCCGGGCCCCACCACGGTCAGCACTGCTCCCCTAACCTCGAGTCTGGGAGGAACTAGAACATCCACTTCTTCCACGCCCAGGTTCTTGCTCAGACACACAGATACGCGCGCACACACACACACACACACACACACTCACTCCAGACCCCAAAGCTGGTGCCTCTGGGCAGGTTACTCCCCCTCACCAGTTCCTCGAGCCCCTAAAATGTGCCCAGCACTATGGCAGGTGCTTGGAGGGACACTAAGTTGTATCCTTGGAGTGCCCGCTGGGGCGCAAACAGTGGAGACCAAGGCAGGAGTTGGCCAGCCTGAGCCAGGGCTCCTCTCCCCATGTTAGCGCCAGGCTCCCCCGAAACCCAGCCCCGGGCCAGGTGCAGCAGCCCCTCCCTGACCTGGTCCCAGTCCCCAGCAACAGCTGCTTTCTGCAGAAAATAGAATTTATGGAATGAATGGATGTTGGGAGCTCAAAGGGTTGCCTGGCAGACCACAAAACCAGGTTCAAAAAATGGGCAGACGCCAAGAGATATAGCCAGGGCACAGCCCCCAAATCCTGCTGCAGGATGGCTGGGTGGGGACAGAGCTATCCCTGCTGCTGCCATCACTGCTGGACCCGGATGGCCTGGCTGGGCCTGTACACTCCCTACTGCCGCCACCACCCAACTGGGGGGAAGCCCCCACTTCTTCACAGCACCGGTTACTGAGTCAGGGATGGAGGGAGTGTCTGATTGGCTGAGTCAGGACTTTCCAAGGGGCAGGGAAAGCAAGCATGGAGATTCCCCGAGTACCACCCCAAGCCTCAGACAAGGGCCGCTTCTCCACCTGGCAGACGGTCCCCCATGAGACGCTGGTTCCATCCACAATGATTCTTGCTCAGGCAAAAGCCCGGGTGGGGGTGGGGGTGGGGGTGGGGTTTGTTCAACGAAACAGTAACGGTTCCAGATACAGCTGCATCCAGGGATTCAAACAGTGTTTCCATGATCCAATTTCTCTTCCTCTGTCCTTCAGTTCCACATCCTCTAGGCTGGCTTCCCTCTTAAACATCTTCAGCTCCAGCCCCACAGCCTCCCAAGTCCATCTGACCCATCCATTCTGGAGCAGCAGGAAAAGAGAAAATTTTCCTCCTAATTACTCAGAGTTAGAGCTGATTGGTCCTGGTGGGCTTAGTGTGAGTCACATGTCCAGATGTGAGCCAATCACAGCAGCCAGAGGAATATAATGCTCTGATTGGCCAGGCCTAAGTCATGTGGGTCACTCCTTTTGCCTTCTTGGGAATTAAGCTTCTTGAAATACATAGACTGAGACTTGGGAAGCTGTGGTTTCCAGGAAGTCCGAATGGGATGCCCTTGGCAGTGGAAAAGTGAGAGGATGCTGGGCAACAAAAACTGCTGTCCCCAACTCGCTGCCCTCCCCCCTACGTGGGACCCAACTCCCAGGGTTGTAAATCTCCCTGGCAACGCAGAGTATGACTCCCGGGGATGAATGTGGACCCGGCATCGTGGGACTGAGAGTATCTTCTTGACCAAAAGGGGGATGCAAAATGAGACGAAATAGTTTCAGTGGCTGAGAGATTTCAAATGGAGTCGAGAGGTCACTCTGGTGAACATTCTTATGCACTATATAGATAACACCTCTTAGGCTTTAATGTATTGGAATAGCTAGAAGTAAATACCTGAAACTACCAAACTCCAACCCAGCAGTCTGGACTCCTGAAGACAATTATATAATAATGTAGATTACAAGGGGTGACAGTGTGATTGTGAAGACCTTGTGGATCACTCCCCCTTTAGCTAGTGTATGGATGAGTGGAGGAATGGGGATAAAAACTAAAGGACAAATGGGGTGGGATGGGGGGATGATTTGGGTGTTCTTTTTTCACTTTTATTTTTTATTCTTGTTCTGGTTCTTTCTGATGTAAGGAAAATGTTCAGAGATAGATGGTGGTGATGAACGCATAACTATGTAATCATACTGTGGACAGTGGATTGTATACCATGGATGATTGTATGGTGTTTGTGAACGTATTTCAATAAAACTAAATTTAATTAAAAAAAGAAAAACAAAACAAACAACAAAAAAAAACTAGGCACTAAGTAAATACCAGAAAAAATAAACCAAAGTGTTGACCAAGGGGAAAAAAAAAAAAAAAAAACAAACTGCTGTCACCAGAGTGACTCTTGTTGGGCTCCCTGACTTGCACTGGGCCTTTTGGAGTGACAGTTGGCCGATGCCTTGGCCGGCAGGCAGGGAGTCCCTGTCGTGGGACTGTGGCTCTCCTGAAAGTTGGCCAGTGTGGTGACAGGCAGTTGGTGGCCTCCTCCTGACTGCCAGCTCCTCCTGACTGGCAGCGAGTCGACGCCCTGGTGGGCAGATGGCTGGCGCAGTGCTTGGCGGCTGGCCAGTCCTATCTGGCGGTCCCCAGTGGGGCTGCCCCAAGGCAGCCGGGGACATCTCCTAAGGTCGCACCATCCCCCCATCCCTGTCTCCCCCTCCCCCTCCTTGCAGGAGTGGAAACCAGCCTGTACCAACTGGGAGAGAAAATAGTGGCGGAGAGGCATCAGGGAGGCTGGGGCTGGATATGAAAGCCTTGACCTCACCTCCAGGAGAGGACTTCTGGGTCCAAGGGAGCCAGCTTCATAGCCAGAGCCTCTCTCTGTCTGATAAGACCAAATCTACATGCAAGAGATGAAGCAAGAAGCCATATGGGGCCAGCAGTGAATTAGCGACAAGGAATTAGGGAAGTGTTAGAACATGCGTGTGCCTTGCCCTGCTCGTTTGGAGTCACGCAACTTCGGACAAATGTTGCACAAAGGCCTCTATGGGTTGGGCCTATGGGTGGGGTGGGGTGGGGTGGGTGGCAGTGAACTTCGGGGGTAGGGACTGGTCTGAGCTGGGCTTGCAGCCCACTGGGGAGACGGCCCTTACTTGAGTAATGAGGCAGAGGTAGGGACAGCTTTCCAGAGAAGTGGAGTGTGAGCCGAGACCAAGGCGAGGCTTGGGTGGGAGGGAGAGTGAAGGCTCCTAGAGGACCAAGCGAAGGTCTGCGGCCAGAGTCACGGGAGTGTGGATGGGCGGGGGGGCCTCGGAGGCTCAGGAGAGTCGGCCGGGCCCAATCAGAGAGGACACGATGGACCGTGGGAAGGACTCTGGACCTTGGCGACATGATCAGGTTTGCGTTTTAGAAAGCTCTTTCTGGATCCAGAGATTGGGACCTGGGTAGAAGCGGGGAACTGGGAGGAGGAGGGGAGGGATGGAGAGAAGTGGGGGGCCCTGAGAGATCACCAGACGTGGGATCGAGGGGACCCGGTAGTGGACGGCACGAGGAGCCACAGGTTGTCCCTCTGTCCCTCTGTGTAAGAGCTGCGGGGATGGGGGTGAAGCAAGGCTTCACCCGGGCCGGGAGATGAAAAGGGCCCCTTCCGGGCTGTGAGGGGCTGGCCCCAGGGCAGGGAAGGAAATGCCAGTCCTGCTTGCTATGGACAGCTGAGGCCCCAGGCCAGGGGTAAAGCCCGGGACGGCAGCAGACAACGCCCTCCCTTCGGGGACAACTCTGTGTGTGTCATAGAGGACCTGGCCAGGCCGAGATGCTCCAAGGCCCGTTGCATGCAGAGCAGGATGCTGTGGTGATAACTCGTTATGCTCCCAGCGTGCTTTGGCATTTGACAGCACGTCCATTCATGCAGCTCCTCTCCCCGTCACAGCTGCCAGGAGGGCTTGCGGCTGCTCTCTCCCGGGGGAGGAAATCAGGATTCAGGGAGTTGACGCCACACAGACCCAGCCTGGAGAAGTGGAGCAGGACTCGATCCTGCAGACTTCTGCTTCCATGCCAGGCTCTTTGCTCAATACCCCTGGCCCCTGAGATGAGGCTGCCCTGGTGGGGTCTGGGGCCCTGGTGATGTAGGAACAAATCCCCTGAACCCTGCCATCCTTCTACTCCACCAGCTCTTCCAGCAGCCCATTCCCAGCCCCAGGAGGCCCCTCGGCTGCACCCTCAGCAGAGTCTTGTCAGTTCTCCCCCCTCCTTCTACCTGGGGTCACCCCATCCCCACACCCTTGGTTTACAAAGGCCTCCACCTTACCTGGGCCCTAGGACAGACTCCTAAGTGGGTGTCTGCCTCCAGGCACCTCCTGTCCCCCCACGGGGAACCCCACCAGGGTGCCAGGAAGTCCCTTCAAGAATACAGATCTGACAGCCCTCTCCCTGCTTAGAACATTCCATGGTTCCCCATTGCCCAGAGGATAAAGCCTTTATTACTTCTCGGCAAGGCCTCGAAGGCTCTTTCTGACCTGGGCCAATCAGTGGGATCTCCACAAACTACACCAAAGAATTTACCAGAATGGACAAATGTTAAGTAATTTTTTTTACTCATAAAAACAAACAAACAGAAAGATAGATTCCATCCTTTAGAAATAAGAGTACTAGCACAAAAAGGGTTATGTATAAAGATGCTTACCACAGCATTGTTCGTGTTTGGGAAAAAAACTGGAAACAGTACAAATTTCCATCAGTAGCAGCATGAATGAGTTGTGGCATATTCATATGCTGGAACGCCATACAACAATGAAAATTGATGACCCCCTTCTACATGCAACGTCATGGATGATTTCAGAAACATAATATTGAGCAGTAGAGAGCAGGCACGGAAGACTGCGCTGTATGACCCCATTCGCCTGAAGCTCTAAGACAGGCATGACTGACCTCTGGAGACAGAGGCTGTGCTAGTGACAGCCTTGGAGCTGGAATGGACCGTGAGGGGGAAGGAGGCAGGAGGCCCGGGGCTGGGAAGCTTCCACGCTGTGATCCGGGTGGAGGCCACGCAGGAGTACCCACAGGTAAAGTGTATCGAGCTGTCCACTTTGGAACTGGGTGCTTTACGCCATGTAAATCCTACCTCCAGACAAAACTAAGAAAGTGACAATCACCGTGGCTCATCCAGGTTAGGAGTAGCAGGCGGCTGTTAAAAATAAAGCCTCAGATGCATTCCACCTGAGTTGTGTTGTTAGTACACGGCTGCCGAGTAACATGGGCAGAGGGATCACGACATGGTAAAAACAAGCGATGCCCTTCCCACGCAGATGCACACACCCGCATGTTTGTATGTGTGCACACGTGTTTATATGTGCATTTGTATGAGTACGGACAAAGCAGTGGAAGGTCACCTAAAACGTGCAGGAGGAGGGGACGGGTGGGATGAGTCATTCTTTACGCAGCTCTATGTTTCCACTGGTTGCTGGGAATGGGTGTTGCTGAAAAGGGATTTTTATGAAAGAATGAAAAGTGAGAAGGGGGAAGTGATATAACGGCCGAGAGCTCTGGCTTTGGGGACCGAGAGCCCCAGGTGTGAGTCCTTGTTCTGTCACTCTCTGGCTCACGGATAAGGGGGTGATTGGCCGGCCCCAGCCTCTGTCTGCCCAGCTGGAAGATGAGGCCAGTGAGCGGGTTATGGGCGGTCAATGAGTCAAGCACGTGGTACCTGCCTGCGGTGGTCCCTGTTACTAGACACGAACGTCCTCCCTCTTCCACCCCCTTCCCTCCTCCGTCCACTCCCCCCCCATCCCTCCCTCGACGGCCCCATCGCGGACGTCAGAAAACAAGGAGAATGGGACCAGGAGGGTCTGCGGCCAAGGTGTCCAGTGGGGCCCGGGGCCGGGGGGCAGGCTGGGCTCCCCTCGCCCGCTGCCCCGTGCGTCCGGCTCCTGCCCGAGCCGGGGATGACAGACGGCCCCGCGGGAGAGGACGCTGGCTCCCAGGCAGCCGGGGCGGGCCGGGCGGGGCGCCTTCCGGGCCTCCTCGGCGTCTGGCGCTGGGAGCCTGGCTCCCCACTGGCAGCCGGACTTTACTTTGGTTACTAAGGATGGAGGCTTCGGCCCATAAATAACCACTGGCCGGGCCGGCCTCTCCCCCGCGCGCCCTCTTCAAGGCCAGCGTGGCCCAGAGCGCGGAAGCCCAGTGGGGAGGCAGGGCGAGGGGAGAGGGGTCTCCGGGCCCGGGTTCAGAGCAAGGTTAGCCAAATAGTGGATAAATTAAGCGAGGGAAACAGACAGCTCCCCTCACGGTGAACTTTTCACCCAGCGAACCTGCCCCCCACCCACCCTCGGGTGGCGGCGGCGGCTCCCACCCCATGGCTGTCCCCTCCCCGGGGTGTTGTCACCTGCCCTGAACACTGCCGCTGCCACCCCAGGGAAGGGGCGCCTGCGGCCGGCTGGGACAGAGGTCCCGGGAGCCACCCAGCTCTCCCTTAGGAACCCAGTGCTTTGACCGCCTGAAACGCACACCTGGGCAGGAGGGACTCACCCCCCCCATCTTGCCTCCTTTGCCCAGCGCCCCCCACCGAGGGGCTCACACTCCTGGTCCTGGCCAAGCCCACTACTGCCCTTGGCAGGGACCAGGGTTGGTGACGGATGGGCCGGGGCTGTCGTACATCAAGTCGGCCCTGGAGGTTTCAGGTGGCTCCCAAGCTTGAGCCTCCAGCCCAGTCCCTCGTTCTGTTTGCTTCTGGCCTGAGCCCCCCTTAGGGAACAGGCTCCATCTTTCGGGAGCAAGGAAAGAGGCAAAGTGGGCTCGAGGGGCCCTCCCCAAGCAAGGGCCGTTGCCCCAGGCTCCCTGCCACAACCAGGCTGGCCCCTCGGTGGCTGGAACCTGCTCCGGGCCCAAGCCATGGGCAGAAATGGCCTCACGGGCCACCGAGCCACAACATGTGGGCCTGAGGAGGGCACGTGGGTCAGAACAAGACCACGGGAGTTTCTGTCATCCCCAGGGCCCAGAGAAGGGCTGGCGGAGGTCCCAACGAGGCCCCGTCACCCACTGTCTCCCCAAAGCTGAGAGCACAGAAACCATCCGTTCCCAGTGCCTGCCCAGCCTGGATCCAGGGTCCATCTCAGGGCTCCAAGGATGTGTGTGCCCTGGCCGCATGGTGAGCTGGGCTGGAGGCGGAGGGCAGCCCAGGGGGAAGCAGCACTGGGGTCTGGAAGCTCCCCGTCAGGTCGGGGACACCAAGTGAAGGAGCTGGAGCCACTGGCCCAGCACAGAGGGGACAACGAGATGAGAGAGAAATACAAAGGCGAACCAACAAAGATGACCATCGGACAGTAGCGGGGCCGCATGGAGGCCATAGGAGCCCCTGGAACGTGGCCTTTTAGGCGTGACATTGGAGCTGAGGTCTAAGTGATATGCAAGGTGCAAAGCGGAGTCCCTCAAGCAGGAGACGCTGAGCTGGGCTGGGGGCAGGGGTGGGGTGGGGTGGGGTGCAGAGCTGGGCAGGGCCGAGCAGCCGTGTCAGGGGCTGGGGGGTGGGTGGGCACACAGGCTGGATTCACCCTTGGCCGTGCTGACAGCTTGTCCTTCTCTTGATGCCAGCCCAAGGCAGGGGCCTCATCGGGGCCGCCGACTCCTCAGGGACTGAGAAATGCCCACGGCCCGAGGGACGAGCCCCCTGGAACGGGACCCTGTCTCTGGCTCCTGCTGTCCACGTGACTCCAGCACCTGGATGCAGACCCAGGGCCTCAGTTCAGGCTTCTGTAAATGGAAGCCCATCATGGACCTTCCGAGGACTGGGGAAGACTCAAAGAAGGAGCTGCTTGGGGAGTCAGCGTTCCCCTGCAGAGGGGTGGAGGGAGGCGCTGGGCTGGGGGCCTGGCGAGACGGCGGGAGCATGGGCCGCCCTCCTCACCGCCACACACATCCGGACGCAGCAAACACCCCACGGGGGAAATGAACACCTGAAGGCCTTGCTGTGTTGCCTTCTCTCCCCGGGGACGCACACGAGGCTGAAAGGCCTGAGGTCTCCTAAGTAGGGAGGATGGACCAGCTCTCCTGCCCTCTCGCCTCCATAGCCTGTTCTTCTGGTTGTGGACTCGGGCAGTCGCCTGAGCGCTGCTGGACCTGGACTCCATCTTCCCCACTAAGCACGTGGTCCAGTTTCAGCCACAGAATGTGGAGAACCTGGTCTCCTGGAGACGGGCTACTAAGAGAGGGGACCATGGCACCGAGAAATGAAGCTTCCTGCCTGGCGCTCGGCACCCCACCCTGGGGTCTGTGGCCAGGGAGACAAAAGATAGGGGTGCGGGGTGGGAGGGATGAGAAACTGGCAGTGAACCTGCTGCAGAGGGAAGCTGCCTGAGAGCCCAGAAGCCATCGCCATTCTTTGGTTTCCTAACATGAAATTAGCTCCATGCTTTTTTTTGTTGTTGTTATAAAAGTAATATATACTTGTTATTTTTTTAATTAAAATAATATTAAAAAGCATGGCTTGCGTCATAGTTGAGGCTCTGCTGTAGTGACAACCAACCCCCCCAAATTGTGGTGGCTTAAAACAACACAAGTGCTTTCTCCCCCGTAGCCTGGTTCACACGGGCAGTACCACAAAGACATCGCTGCCTCGGATGTTGCGGTCGCCCTGCCGGTGGGCAGGGAGCAAACCTTCTGGAGGGTCTCCCACAGGCACTCCCATGCCCTGGCCCACAGGGGCCACCTGGGACCACCACTGACGTGTCACTGGCCAGAGCCGGCCACCTGCCCTCGCCCAGCCCAGGGAGGAGAGAGGGAGATTTGGCAAATCACGCTAAGGACAACCGCAGGCATGAAGAGGAAAGAAACCCACCCGGAGACGGCGCTGCTATATAGAGGACCTCTAGATCACTGTTCTAAATGGCTGCCAGTTGGATGGACCCTGACTTATTTAACCAGAGTCTATCAGGCCGTTAGGTTGCATCCGCCTCTTCGCAATTTTAAGCAAAATGTGATGAACGTCCTTGAATGTTCCTTTGCACACATCCAGTCTGTCTCCTGATGATGTCTCCTATATCCTGGCCCATTCTGGCCTCACACAGAGCCCAGGCTTTAGCGGTCCCGAGGCAAGGGCAGGCCGGGTCCAGCCACCTCTGGAGAGTTCTCCGGGGATGTCGAAAGGCCTGAGACCTGGCCCTGGGTTTCTGAAGAGCTTTGGGAGACGCCTGAGCTCGCTGTACTTGAATGCAGTATTGGGGAGCTGTGTTTGCATTTGTGCATTTCCTAGATTTTGCAAGTGGAGGGAGTGGAATGGTTTGGTGTGTAGATTCTGGCGTCAGGCAGACTTGAGATTGAATCCCAGGTTCATTTCCACCTTCGAGCCACAAGATCTTCAATAAGCCGACTTCTGTAAGCCTCCGTTTCTTCCTCTATAACATGGAGCTGTAATGGTGTCTGGCTCAGGTTATCCAAAGAGATAACATACGTAAGGCACCCAGCCCAGTCCTGAGCAATGTTAGCTATTAGGATGCTCATGGCTGGCCCCTTGTCGCCCCTCGGGTCTCAGCCACCTCTCGCTGCCCAGGGCGGCCTTCCCTGACCGCCCCATCTGAAGTCGGATCTGAAGTGCTCTGTTCAGATGTGCTGAATGAATGAATGAATGGAGTGAGGTGGTGGTAAATTAGCCCCAAATTAAACATGTGGGATCCTTCCAAGAGAGTTGGCTACTTTGAAAATGGGTCACTGAGGTCAGCAGCCTTCTGCTCCCCAAAGGGGCACGTCCGCTCCTCGCCACCGTGGGATTTCCCCAGGCAAAGGTCACTTCTGTCCTTCCTGCCTTTCCCACAGCTCCTGGGCCAGGGGCTTCCCAGATCAGATAGTCTGTCCCTGGGCTCATTGTTTTAAAATAATTTATTTGATATCATTAAAAAGATGGTGTCATGACAAGAAAGAGAAAAAAAATGAAAAAAACAAAAAAACAAAAAACAAAAACCCAAACCATTTACACAATTGCCCTCCAAGCCCTTGGGACCCAGCTTGGAGCAGACTGGCTTGCACATAGTTGCACTCACATGGTACACGTTATTTCGGTGTACTCGTACACGATGCTTTAATAAATGCTTTCTATATTTCCACATAACCTTCAAAATCCTCACTTTAATGATCATTGTAATGGCTTTATACTCTTCCTTTCATGTGACTTTTCCATATTTTTTACAAGTTCTTTCCCTCATGGATGTTTTAGGTTGTTTCCAGCTTTCAGCCAGTGACAATTAACATCCCCACGTGTATTTTGATAGCTCTGACTTTTTTACATCCTTTAAACCTTTTCCTTGGGATAAACTACAGTAGGCCCAATAGGGACCAGGAATATAAAGTTTTGTGATTTTTCTCCCGGCAAAAGGCTGCTGCCAATTTGCAATGCCATCGAGTGGGTAGATGAATTTCTCTGTACTTTTGCCAACGCTGGGTGTGACCTTGAAACCAGTTTTTTGCTAACTTAGTAACTATAAAATAGTCTCTCAATACTGCCTTAAGCCATTGTTCTTTGATTAGTAGTGAGGACTAACATTTTCCAAGGTGGTAGTGCAGAGCATTTGAGCTTGATAAATTAATTAAACCCTGAGCTCCAGATTGCCAGGTGGAAACTGGGGATAATAACCTCATGGGGTTATTGTGATAATTTGTTCCTAATTCAGCTCATCATTTTATTTTTATTTACATATTCATTGGCACACACACAGCACTTTTAGATTACCAAAACGAAAACATGTTTTTTCTCCAAGAGCTTACAACCTATTTTCACATTTCCAGAATCTTTTGGAACTACCCTAAATGAGTCTTTTGCGAGTGGCTTGCACATGCAATAATAATTACCTTATCTGCAGAACCTAGACAACTCAGAAATAAATTTATTTTACCCCACACCCAGCTACCAGGGTTGTGAATATGTAGTTTCTGGGCTTTTACATCTCAGTGAAAGGATTATATCCTGCAGATTCCTGTGTGATTTGAGGAATTTAACTAAGACAGGAATGCAAGTTTTCTTGGGACATATGAAAGCATTATAGCGTTTCATAGATAATGTAGAAAACTGTATGAACTTGTCACAGTCAGTAAACTTCCTATTACTTGCTTTACTCTTGTGATAAATAAGATATAAAACAACTTACTGGGGTGTCTAACACAGAGTAAACATTCAATAATTGCCAACTATTATGCTCATGTCTTCATATGTAAATGATCCTTTCATGTTCTTTGTTCACATATATTGAACTCTCAATGCTTTTCTTGTTTATTTTAATGAGCTCATTACATATTGTGGCCTTTCTTCCTTTGCCACCTGTTTACTGACATTTTACTTTGTTCACAAAATTTAGATTATTGGAAAGTTTGTAGCTTTTGACATCTGTTCCTGCCCCAGGGTTTCCTAGGTTGCATCAGAGCCCCTCTCCCGACCACCACCCAAGACCAAGTGGATAGAAATGAAAGTCGGAAGGTTTCCCAGTTGGAGCAATTTAGCTGATTTTGTCTCAGGCTCGGTCAGCTTTCCCTGACGTCATGGTTCCCCAGGGACTTGGCTCATTGAAACATGCAGAATAATTCTTTTGAAATGAAAGGATTCAGAATCTTCTCATTCAGGGTGACTCTTGCTTCAAACTAGGTCAATTTTTTAAAAATTTTTTGATGGTGGTTGTGATTGTTTCTGCATTTTTTCTTTTGTGGCAAATTCTTTCATTTTTTTGAATCTCTGAGAAGAGCCTTCTATGTGAAGACCCTGAGTTTTGGGGGCTCAGTGGTGAACAAAGCAGACATGTCCCCTGCCCCAGTGGCATTCACAGTCTCCTGGGTGACACACACTGGCCAGCGGTACCCAGTCAGCAGGGATTCGCCAAGCACTGCCAGGGCCTGGAGACTCCCAGGTGAGTAGAGATGGCCCCTGCCCACATGGGCTCGTAGTCATTAACCAAATAAACACACAGATAAATGGAACATGACGTTTAATGTCTGTGGACTAGACAAGGACAAGGCTGAGGGAGCTATGAGAGTCATAAGGGACTGATGTGACTTGTTCTGACCCGAGATTGGCGTGGAGGGGTGTCAGTCAGGGAAGGCCTCCCTAAGGAGGTGGCTTTTGAAATGGGCTGTGAAGGCTGACTTGGAGTTAGCCTGGCAAAGGAGGAAAAGACTTTTCAGCATAAAGGATGGGAAGTAACAGCCTTCGGCTCCCGCTCAGGGCTGGGCCTGGCACTAGGACTCTGGGACCAACAGGCCCCTTCCCTCCTACTCTACGGGTTTTGGGGCTTGGGGAGCCCCGTTCCTGGTTTGGCTCACCTCCGGGGCCACATCTGCCCCTGCCCACCCAGGCAGCTCATCTCTTGTCTGAGCGGGGGAGAAGGGGTACAGAGGAGCTCAGGGGCTGACGTCCTTTCGTTCCTCCCCGTTCTGTGGAAACCCTGTTGAGCAAGAGACGAGGGGGCCCTGCGGTCCCCGTGGCATCCTGCTCCCTTCCCTGACCCCGGCTGGGGCTTGGCCTCCCGCCCTGCCGGAGTTCACGGGGAGGTGAAGTCGCCTCCAAACGGGGGCTGGTTACCAGCCCGGGAAGGCCCAGGGAGGCCCCTTCCTTCCCTCCGGGCCCTCCAGGATCTGAAAAGCTGTCTGCCCAGCACGGAGGCCGAGCAGCAGGGGCTGTCTGGGGCCCCCCTGGACCCACTAGGTATGGGACCCGCTCCAAGTTCAAGTCCACTCTGTGGCAAGAGGAGGATGAGGAGAATGACCACTTCCTTGAGCACATCACAGCTTGCGAATGCCTGTGGGGCTGTGGGCAGCTTTTAAGCCCGTCCTTACAGGGAAATTCCAGCCCGTAACCCCAGGCCTTGGGAACATTGGAGTCACGGGCCCTGGGTCAGAATCCCTGATCCGCCTGGATTCTCTGTGTGACACTGGATGCACTGACTTCTCTGAGCCTCAGTTTCTTCATGTGTAAAATTGGGTTCACCCCTTCCTGCAAGGCTGTGGTGCTGATGGCACAGTGCCTGGTTTGCCATGTCATCACAGACTCCTATAAGTGGGTCAGTCAACAGGCCTAGGTGCTGGGGGGATGTTCAGTGCTAACCGGGTAAACTGAGTCTTCACCTATAGAAACCTGCATTCCTACAGGGGACATGCTGCCTTAGGGCTCACTTCATCCACCCAATAACCCATGATGGAGATGCAAGTGTGATTAGCCCTTACAGACAAGGCTGTAAGGCCTGTAAGGCTCAGAGACGTTGGTAAACTCACTCAAGTTTGCACAGCAAATAAAAGGCCCACTGGGAACGCCACAGGTTGCTGGACACCAGAACCCTCCATGGCACAGCCAGGACGGGCGTGTTGCTGAGAACTGGACCCCGAGACCAGGAGCTGGAGGGGAAGAAGTTTTCTGCAATAAGCCCAGAATTCCCCAGCCTCCCTGCACTGTGTCCCCATGACCCCGGGACAGCTTCTTGGGCTGCAGTCCGCCCGCCTGTCTTTGGAAACTTGGCGTTGGAGTTGGGGGTGGGCCAACGGAGGGCACTCCCCAGCCCTGTGAGGAGGGCAGTTTGGCGAGCAGGGCCGGCTGGGCCAGGCTGCTTTGTTGCACGCTGACAGGACGATGCAGCCGCCACACACTTCAGCTGCCAACTCGCCGCGGTCACTCAATCCATCACCAAGGGCAGGGGCTCCTGGCCCGGCGCGGGGCCTGGAGTGTTGTTTTAGTCTGACTCGGGCTGTGAGATAAACGGGGCATGAACTGGCCCCCTGGCAGGGGGTCAGCCCCTTCTGCCCTCATTAAAGTGCCAATCAAGAAGAGGGATGGAGACAAGCTGGAGTGAGCTGGGCCTCCGCGGCCGAGGGGGCAGGGTCTAGCCTCCCCCCGCACCGGCCTGGTCAATCTCCACCCTCAGCCGGGCGCCGCTGGCTGCGGATGTGGCCGCAAGCAGGCAGCCCTCTGTTTTCCCTGCAAGGGAGGAGGTTGGGGAGCTGGTAACTCCAAGCAGCAAATACCCCTCTCCCCCAGCCCCCACTCAAGTCACTGTTTGGTTACCCATTGCTACCTAACAAACCACCCCGCAATTTAGTGGCTTCAAACAGCCACCGTTGTATTAGCTCTCTTGAATCTGAGGGTTGACTGGGCTCATTGAGGTGAATCTTCTGCTCCACACGATATGGGCTACAGGTGCAGCCATCGGGGGCTCCACTGGGCTGGGGAGGCTCAAGATGGCTCACGGCGATCTGGTGCCTAGTGGGGACACCTGGTTGGCTGGGGTGTGTGGGCCTCGCTCCCTATCTTCTTACAGTTTCGGGGCATTTCCCTGTGTGTGTGCCCTCTCCTTGTGGTCTCACACATGGCCCCTCCATGTGGCCTCTCCACGTGGCCCCTCTATGTGGCTTCTCCGAATGGTCTCTCCAACAGGGGAGCCAGGCTACAGATCACGTCACCACTGTGGTTGGGGTCAGGGCAGCTTGGGCAGGAGTCTCACCAGCCTCTGAGACTTAATGTACTCCTTTTTTCCCTACGTATTTATCCCAAGATAACTCAAGTTGATCACAGCAAACTACCCCTCGGTGAGAGGCTAGAACTAGAGTGCTGCTTTTATGACTTTGACTTCCTTTTTTTTTTTACATTTAGAGATTTGTTCCAGGTTTTTAAAATAATAGGAAAGAATAGAAAGATATTTTTTAAATAATCAGTTTACACAAACGGAAATGGCTATTAAACAGAATTTCTCATAAGAGAAGTATTAATTAAAACTACACTGACATCATCAAAGAATATTCCAAAATGAAATTAAAAAAAAACACAATTCCATTAACAATAGCCTCTAAAAGAATAAAATACCCAGGAATAAACTTAACCAAGGAAGTGAAGGACTTTAACACTGAAAACTACAAACCACTGCTGAAAGAAATTCAAGAACAACCTGACTACACAGAAAGATCTCCTGTGTTCATGGATCGGAAGACTTAATAGTGTTAAGTTGTCAATATTACCCAAAGCAATCTATAGAGTCAATGCAATACCTATCAAAATCCCCGCAGCCTTTTTTGCAGAAATAAAAAAGCCAATCCTCAAATTCACATGGAATTGCAAAGGGCCCTGAATAGACAAATCAATATTGAAAACGAAGAACAAAGTCAGAGATCTCACATTTCCTGATCTCAAAACTCACTACAAAGCCGTAGTAACCAAAACAAGGTAGGACTGGTGTAAAGATAGACACGTAGACCAATGGCATAGAAGCAAATGCTTAGAAATGAACCTATGTATCTATGGTCAACTCTTCTGACAATGGCGCCAAGTACATTAGGGAAGGAACAGTCTCTTCAATAGACGGTGTTGAGAAAAGTGGATGCCCATTGGAAAAGCAAGAAGGTGGACCCCTACCTCACACCATAAGCAAAAACTAACTCTAAATGGATCAAGAACCTAAACATAAGAGCTAAAAGCAGAAAACTCTTTGAAGGAAACATAGAGGAAACCTTCATAACCTTGGATTTAGCAGTGATTTCTTAGATGTTACACCAAAAGCATGAGCAACTAAAGAAAATGTATATAAAATCAACTTCATCAAAATTTAAAAATTTTTGTGCATCAGAGGACATTATCAAGGAAGTAAAAAGACAACACAGATGGGAGACAGTAATTGCTAACCATGTATCTGATAAGGTTTTAATATCCAGACTATATAAGAACTGCTGCAACTCAACAACAAAAGGACAAATAACCCAATTTAAAAATGTGCAAAGTACTTGAATAGACATTTCTTCAAAGAAGATACACAAATGGGCAATAAGCACATGAAAAGATGCTCAACATCATCGGTCATCAGGGAAGTGCAAATCAAAACCACAATGAGATGCCATTTCACACCCACTAGGATGACTATAATTAAAAAAGAAAAATAGAAAATAAGTGTTGGACAGGATACGGAGAAATAGGAACCCTTCCACGTTGCAGGTGGTACACTGCAGACTGGGGCAGCCACTGTGGAAATCGGTTTGGCGGTTCCTGAGAAGGTTGAACACAGAATTTTACCTTAAGATCTGGCAATCCCACTTCTTGGTATATACTCAAAAGATTCGAAAGCAGAGACTCAAATGAATATCTGTACACCAATGCTCATAACGGCATGATTTACAATTGCCAAAAGGTGAAGCAATTCCAGTATCCATCAAGAGATGAAAGGATAATCAAAATGTGCTATAGACACACAATGGAATATTATTCAGCTGTAAAAATGAATGAAGTTATGATACATGTTACAACTGAGTGAAATAAGCCAGACACAAAAAGACATATATTATATGATCTCACATAAATGAAATACCTGGAATAAACAAATGCATAGGGAGAGATAGATTACAGATTACCAGAGGCCGGGGGGTAAGGGAAATGGGGTGTCAATGGGTATCAGTGGGCTCTCAATGGTTGTAGAGTTTCTGTTTGGAGTGATGAAAATTTTTGGTAATGGTTGGTGGTGACGGTGGCACACTATTGCGAATGTAATTAAGACTAATGAATTGTAACCTTGAAAGTTGTACAATTCTGAGTTGTATATGTTATAAAAATTGAGTTGTATATATGTTACTACAAAAAAAGTAAAACAAAAAACACGCTAAATTGAGATACTGATTTTCCCCAAATTGGCAAAGATCAAAAATTTGGTAAGGGTGAAGGGAAATACACTCTCATTCTTTCTGGAGGGGGGTGTAAATTAGTACGAATTCTAGAAGGTAACCCGGCAGTGTATCTCAAAATTGCAAATGTCCACGTCCTTGGATCCCGCAGATCCTCCTCTAGGACTTTACCTTGCACACTGAAAATAGGGTGTACACCAGGTGATTTGTTACAGCTTTCTCTGGAATAGCAAGAAGAGTGGAAATAACCTAAGTGACCATCAACAGGGGACCGATTAAATAAATTATGGCATATCTGTAAAATGAAAATCACTTACAGCTGAGAAAATGAGAGAGCTCTTTATGTGCTGATATGGAATAATCTCCAAGACACAGCACCAAGTAAAAAAGGCAAGGAGATCAGAGTGAAAAGTATGCTGCAATTTTTGTGAAACGTCAAAAGGGGGGAAATATAGAGACATATGTAATTGCCAGTGCATTTGTGTGGGGTGTGTCTGTGTGTGTGTCTCCATGGAAACATACACAATAAACCAGGGAGGGAAATGGATAGCTGGGTGACAGCGGTGGGAGGCAGGGAAAAGAGAAGGTGACCATCAATAAAACAATCCAAGGAGGCAGGAGACAACCAAGTCAACACAGACGACTTTACTTCCGGTTCTCTTTCTAAACACTACATTTTATCTTCGAGATAGATGGTGCTTCAGCAATTTCATCTAGAAAATCTAATGAAATCGATTTCAGCCCAACAACTTGACCGTAAACCAGGATAAGGAGGCAAGAGGTGAGCTGTGGGTGTGTACACTGGATGTATTTGCCAGGGTCCTATTTTGTGCCTAAAATGGAAAAACAGCCCTCCACCACTTTAGGGAGATAGTTCACATCCAATGAATTCTCCAGATGCTATTTTCAATCTGTTGACATTTTAAAAACATTATGAATTATTTAATTAAAATACTAACATTCGCAGGCATTATCTTTGGTCATTTTGAGAATTCTTTTCATGTGATAACTAGATTAATGGAACAAAGTTTAGGGTCAAAATGTGAGCTGCGAGTTGACTAAGGTGCCCTCTTGGCCCAGACCTGCTTGTATGCACACAATCAGTGCTACCTTCTGCATTAAGTTTGCTGGCATTTGTAACCGCTGACTCTGGGCTGACATGCCCTGGGACGGGGGTGCCTGGGAGCCCATGGGTCACTCCCGGGCCATGGCGGCCCTTGGCCTGGCTGCTCGTCCCTGCCCGGCTTCACGTGTGTGTCCCTGTGATCACCTCCTGCCTCTGCGTCCAGAGCTTTAAACACCCCGGGCAGCTGCCCAGGGCCTTGGTTTTGATCGCAGAGTTGCCCCATCTAATATCGGTGTTTAGCAAGCAAAACCAGGTCCTGGAGCTCCAACGAGGGAGGAACAGGTGGCCCCCTTGCTTCCCCCGATGCCCGGCGTTCTCCGATGGACCCAGAAGCAGACCAGGAGATGGTCCCCCAAGTTTCACGGCTGATTAGACTTGAATGAATGTTCCCTAAAGCTGAGGGGGGCCCTCCGTAGAGGAAATCGCGGGATCTGCGGGACCCGCAGGGCTGGGAGGTGGGGGCGGTGCCACGTGCCCTCCGGGTCCCTCCTTCTGCCAGTGCCCACGTGGAGCCCCTGTTGGGTGGTCCCCTCTTGGGCTCAGCCTTTCGCTCCCCTGCTCCTCCCACTGCTCTCACCCAGGGGTCTGTCTGTTCTCTCAGAGCGCCAAAGCGAAGCAGAGGGTCCTGCCCCGTCCCACACCACGAGACTGACCATCTCAGAGTGACCTGCGGCTGTCCCCCACCTCACCCCCCAGAACTCCCAAAGCGCTGGAGCTGTGACTCGAAGGCTCAGATCCTGACCGTGGCCTTTGGGGCTGAGGTGGGGTTGGGGAGGGCCTGGCGCAGAGGGGGCTTCCCACCCGGGGCTCCGTGGAAACCTTGGGACCACCGCTGCCCCTGCTCGCACAGCTCCGCTCGGCGCAGGGAAGGCACCCGCGCCCCTTTGTGCCAGCCCCCGGCCCCCTCTGGGCCCCCTCCCTCTAGCGGGGCTGGGGTCTCGGCTGGCTTCCCTCGACTACCCAGAGGAGACAAGGGGCTGCCTCGGGAAGGCCACGCGAAGGGCCCAGGTGTGGGCCCCCGGGCGGCCTCTCCACCGGTGAGTCCCCAAGTCTGCAAGGGCTCGGGGCCCAGCTCCTCCCAGAGCGCTTTCTCCGCTTTTCTGGGTCGTAAGCAATGCTGGAATGTTCTATCGTCTACTTCCATGCTGTCCTGGCTACTGAAATATGTCCAAGTTCCAAACTGAGATGTGCTGTAAGAGGAAACCATGTGCCAGATTTTGAAAATTTAGTGCAAAATAAGAGTGCAAAATATAGTGATCAGAACTTAAAATGATAATATTCGGGATATATTGAGCTAAATAAAATAGATAATTAAAATTAATTTATTTCTCTTTCCCTTTTTAAAAAAAACATGGCTCCTAGGAAATTTTAAATTATGTCTGCGACTTGCTTAACATCTCTATAGGATGCGCTGGTCCACTTGGCAAGGCGGGGAAGGGTTCTGAGGTGGAGCTGCCAAAAGGGACGTTGCGTGAGACTCCGGAGGCAAAAGTGAAGCGGTTTGTAGGTGGTGGGAGGCACCGAGAGGCTGAGGCTCTAGCTGCTCTTGCCTCTTCCCGGGGCGGCCTCCAGCGCTCACTGCCGACGGAGACCCCGCCGACCAGCACTCAGCCACCAGACCCTCCGCTGCAAACGCACAGAGGGCAGCCACCAGGAGCCAAGCACCTTCCAGGATCTTCTATGAACACTTGACAGTCCCACTTGTCCCTCTGCACCATCCATGCCAGGAGAGGTTATGACCCTGCTGTCATCTCCTGACGCCCCTTCGGGCCCTAACTCTCCGTGCTCCTCCCACTGTTGCCTAAGGTCGGATTCCCGCAATCCTTCATTCTGCAAGGACCCTCTTGGTTCGGCTCCCCTGACCGATCCTGACGGAGGCAGCGCCCTCCCGAAGCCCCAGAGGCCTCGTTGTCTGGGTTAATCGGGAGGAAACAGCAACACCAACCACGGGGAACATGAAACACAGTGGTTAACAGATGAAAATGCAGCCGGGGCCTCAGAGTCAAGGGGCCTGCCCTCCACCTGCCACCAGAGGCCCCCGAATCCCCCTCGCGCTGGGGCCTGGGCCTCCAAGGGTCCATTTGCTCTCGTTTCAGCCATCCCCTTGCCATCCCCTTTCCAGTGGCTTCTTCTTCCCTGTCTACACACATGCGGAACTCTCTGATGTTTTTAAAACATCTAAAAGATCCAAAAGAAAAAACAACAGCACCACCACCTCATTCCTTTCCCCCCACGCCTCATCTGAAAGCGGCACTCCCTTCATCACCTTTGGGTCTGATTTCAACACCCTGGGGCTGGCTTCCCGCCCACCACTCCCGGACGGGCTGGGGCGAAGGCCACCGATGGCCTCATTTCCCAATCCATTGGCTTCGTTTCAGTCCTCGATCAACCTGACCTCGAAGCGGAGTTGGGCGCCATTGGCCTGGTCCTCTTTCCCCAGCTCTTTCCCCATTCCTGGAACCCCCTGTTCTCACCCGTCCCCTTCCTGACTTTCCCCGGCTCCTCTATCCAGTTCCCCTTACAGGGAGGTGGCCCCAAAGTCCTGACCTTACTTAGCCCACCTGTCTTCTCACTTTACACACTCCCCCAGCACTGCCATTTTCTCCATGGTTTCTTTAAACTTTGATCTCCAACGAATGGCTCCCACATCTCTATCTTCCAGACTTTGCCAACTGTATGTTCCATGGAGCTTTGGGTTCAGAGCATCCAAAATGAAACTCATCATCTTCCTACCTTCTCCCGAGGCTCCATCTTACCAAGAGGTGTCATCCGGACTCTTCCGGCCACGAGTGACCTAAATAACTAAGTGAACTTTTGAACAGCCTTAAGCAATGTCCAGGGACTTGAGCCATGTCCTTGGGACATGGCCTCCCTTCGCTCAGGTCTGCGTGTCTCTGTGGTGCTTCACCCTGGGGTGGGCCCTGCCTACCTGCTGGTTCCTGGCTGCTCCAGGCTCAAAGTTTCCAACTTCAAGCCTGGTGGAAAGAAAGCATCTCTTCCTGAGAACTTGTGCCCAAGTCCCTGGGATGCACTCTGAGCCAGCTGAGGTATACGTCCATTCGAGAACCAGTCCATGCAACCAGGGACGTGATTGCACAGACTGGCCAAACCTGAATCACACGGCCACTCCTGACTCTGACGTGTTCACCAGGATGGAGTAATGTGCTCCTCCCCTTAGGCGGGAGTGGAGCCCCCTTGCCCCTCAGGGACGGAGAGTGGGCGAAAGATGGTGTCCCACAGGGAACTGGGGATGTATTTCCAGAATCAATTCTGGTCAGGCAACAATGGCAAATGCTCACCACTCCAATCTAAGAGACCCAATTATCCTTTCCCTTTTCCCTCCCAGTCATGTACCCCGAATCATAGTACTAGGTTCTTTCTTTCTACTCATTTTCCACGTCTCTTGTCTTCCCTCCATTTCCTTAGTTTAATGCCTCCTTATCTTCCCTTGCCTGGACTATTTCAATGGGCTTCTCCCTCTCTCCACTCTGAATCGATCTGTCCTCTACACCACTGCCATGTTATCTTTTTAAAGCTGAGATTGGTTATCACCCTTCTTTTGCTCAGCATGATTTTGAGATTCATCTATGTGATTTTGTGTAGTTTATGTGATTTTGTGTAATCTGTGTGATTCAGTAGTTTATTCATTTTTATTGCCAAATAGTGTTCTCGCCTTATGTTATACTACAATTTGTTTATCCGTTCACCTCCTGATAGACATTTGAGCTGTCTCCAGTTTTTGGCTATTATGAATAAACATTTGTGTATGAGTCCTTGAGTGGGCATGTTTCCATTTCTTTTGAGTGGACACCTACCAGGAAATTGATGGGTCATATCAATTTCTCTTTGAGAAACTGCCAAGTTGTTTTCCAAAGTAGTTGTATTATTTTACATCCCCACTAGCAATGTAGGAGTTGTAGTTGCTCTGTATCCTTCCCTACGTTTGCTATTGTCAGCTGTTTTCCTGCAGATGTTTAGTGTTATTTCATTGTGGTATTAATTTGCATTAGTCAGAGAGCGAGGTTGTACATTTTTCATGAACTTTTTGGCCATTCACGTATTTCTTTTGGGAAGTCAGTTCAAATGTTTCCTTATTTTTTAATTGAGCTGCATGACATTATTATGGTTGACTTGATACAATTTTCTTAAGAAATTTCACATCTATGTTCATGAAGGATATTGGTCTTTAGTTTTCTTTTTCTTATAAAGCCTTTGTCTTGTTTTGGCATCTGAGTCACATTGGCCTCATAAAATGAGTTGGAAAGTGCTTTCCCCTCTATTTTCTGTAATTTGCATAGGATTGATATTATTTGTTCCTTAAATGTTTCACGGAATTTACAAGTGAAGCCTTCTGGGTCTGGACTTTTCTTTGTGGGAAGGTTTTTTGATTACAAATATAATTTCCTTAACAGATATAGGGTTGTTCAGATTTTCTATATCTTCTGCCAGTTTTGGTAATTTGTGCCTTTCAAGAAATATGTCCATTTTTATCTAAGTTGTCAAATGTAAAGGCAAAAAGTTATTCACAATATTCCCTTGTTATTCTTTTAATGTCTATAGGATCTGCAATGATATCCCTCTTAAAAAGTTTTTTTCAGTGTGGGGTTTGTTGGGTTAGAGAGAACCAAATTCTAATCCTCCACAGTAGGAAATCCGTAGATAACACCTCTAATTGAAACAAAAATCAAGAATAGATGGTAAGATCAGAATCTGTTGAACTGTAATCCAGTAGACTTGATTCTTGATGATGACTGTGTAACTATATAGTTTTTATGGTGTGACCAAGTGATAGTGAAAACCCAGTGACCAAGACTCCCTTTATCCAGTGTATGGGCAGATGCAGATATGTAATAGAGACAAAAAATATATATAAATATTGGGGAGGGGGGATAAGGGGCATGGAATGTTTTGGGTATTCTTTTTTAATTTTTTCTTTATTTTAGAGTAATGAAAATATTCTAAAATTGATTGTGGCAAAGAATGCACAACTACATGACAACATGGTGATCAATTGATTGTATACTTTGGATGGATTATATGGTGTGTGAATATATTTCAATAAAATTGCATTTAAAAAAGAATAGATGATGAGAAATATGGAGATCAAATACAAGAAGAAATTGGAAAAGAGATGAAAGTCGTTGCTCTGGGGACAGGGGACAGGGGACAGGATTAGTGTGGGGTGTGGCATGGTGGCACAAAGGATTGGAAAGCAAACTGGTACCAAACTCAAGTACAGGGTTCTTTCATTGCAGATCCTGCTTGTCTCATTTGCCTTTCCCTCCCCCAATTCAGGCTGCAGTGACTATGTGTGCTGTGTTTCAATCCTTTTGTAACCATCTCTCGTCAGCTCCATCCAGCCCTGGCTCAGCCTTCTTGCCCTGGTTGTGAGACCCAACCCCTGGCCGGCACCCAAAACCCCCAAGGAGCCTCATCTTGGCCCAGTGGTGTATCTAGCGCACTTGAAACTCAGAGAGGATCTTTTTGTTGTTGTTGTTTTTAACATTGCTCTCCTCAATATGACAAAATTATTTTCAGTAATGATCATGAATAAAACAATAATAGTAACAACAAGAAAAGAAGCACACAGTGAAAATATTCTTTTATGGGGCTTTTAAAATACAAAAGCATGCCAGTAATTAAAAAATAAAATAAAATAAATATAGCACAAAAGAAACCCAACTACTTACTCAATAATTTTTATATTTACTTAATGTTTTGAATTTTGATTATTTGGTTATAGTTCTACTTAAAAATGTTTATTTTTAAATAATTAGTAACAAATAAGTGAACTTGAATAAAATCAGTATGTATGCAAAAGGTACAATTTTAGCAACTACTAAATTGTATTACTGCTGTAACAGTAATTGTACTACTGATGAACAAAAATGCAATTGTACTACTGATGAACTAAAATTTGCACTTACCGAACAAAAATAATACACTTCATGGTTTGCACTGAGTTGAACTGTTTAAAAACTTTAAATGCTAATAAAAACTCCAAGTGGCCACATAGAATGACAGAACTCAAGTAACTCAAATTCTAATATTTTGTCTTTACCATTGTTTATTTCAAATATACTGCTTAAATGCAGAAATATGTAGCGCCATAGAGGTTGGAGACGTGAACTATGCCCAAAGTAAGCTAGAACGATTCCAAACCTTTAAAAACTTCCTCTCAAAATGAAGGTGTGTGGCTGAGCTCATGTGTGTTAGTGGCTCACTGAATAACTGGGAGGTCTCAGAATTAACTTCCATGTAGAATGCAAGGTTTATTAAAGGAGAGTAAGACAAATGTGCTAATTGAAGTTTATATATGTATAATTAAAATGCAACACAACTTAAACCCATGGATGATTTTTAAGGGGAGGAGTATTTTACCACAGACTGTTTGGAATTGCTAGTTCATGGTGATAATAAAAAGCAGACTGGCTCTTAGTCAGTTTTACTATTGTTTTTTAATGCTCTACAGAAGATGTACTTGTAGCCTGCACCCAGGGTGCCCTCGGTCTGTCATTCTTGTGGGCCAAACATTCTCCTACCACCCTGTTCCAGGGAAAGACACTCACTATCTCCATTTGACCTGCCATCCACATCTCATTCTCTCTAATTTAGCTCCTACTCTTACAGGAATGTCTTTCCTATTGTTGAATCCAACACACATCTTACTTCAATTTTCAGCATCATTCAACCCAGATGATCACATCCTCTTCCTTGAAACATTCTGTCCGACTCTCCCACCCACCTCTCCAGGACTTCTTCTCAATCTCTTACTGGTTCCTGCTCCTACATGCAACCATTAAATGGTGGCATTCCTTAGCAATTGGGCCAGCCCTGCTTCTCTTCTCACACTATCCTCCCTCCAGCTGATCTAATCCACTCCCATGACTCCAAACACCAAACACAGGCAAGGCACTCGCACAGTCTTCTCTCGCGTTCTAGAGGCATATTCCTAACTGCCTACTTTACCATTTTCACTTAGATGGGTCACTGACATCTCCAACTGACTTTGCCCATAACCCGAGAAGATATTCATTTATTCATTTAACATTCAACAAATATCTAACTTAGTAAATGGACACCAGCCTTAACCATCCAACTCCTCTTTCACCATTCCACCATCTCAATAATCATGACACCGGTCATCAGGTCACTTTAGCCAGAAACCTGGGAGTCACCTCTGGTACCTCTTTTCCCCTTTTCCTCTACATTAGATCAATCCCCCTTATCCACTCTTCCTCAAAAACACTACCTCACATCTACATACTTTTTTCCATCTCCACTTGTCACCACTATTTCTTGCCTGGACTACTTCAACAGCCTTCCACTCTTGACTCATTCCATCCATTTTCCCTTTTGCAGCCAGAGATATTTTTTGAGATGCCAATCTTACAGTAAAATCCTCTGCTTAAAACATTTCCCAACATGGTTTACAAAGCTCTACGTGATCGTCTGACTCCTGGCCACCTCTCCAGCCTCATCTCATTGTCTTCCAGCCAGTCTGGAAACCTGGTCCTCAAATGTGCAGAGCAGCCTCTTACCTTCCAGGACTTCACACGTGCCCTGTCCCTTCCTCTTTGCCTCGCTAATTCTTCTCATCCCTTTTGATCTCAGCTCACCTGCCTCTTGAGTGAAGTCATCCCTGCCCCACCCCAACACCCACTAGTTTAGCTCAACGAGAGCAGCGAGTGTCTGCCCTCCTCACTGCAGTATTCTTAGCACCTAGTACCAAGCCTGGCACCCAGGTAGATGCGCAGGACCGAGGACTGGTGGTGTCTCCCTGTTAGTGGAGGGATAGCCTTTTAGTTACTTTGGATCAGGGTCAGCATTTCCTTGGATCCCTGGGAATGGGAGGTATCTGTGAACAAACCCTCCAACAGAACTGAGAGATGCCTTTGTGCAAGCCCAAGTCTCTTCGTACCCCTGAAATTAAGTGCCTTAGGAAATCATGCCCCCATGACAGGTATTTTTTGCCTAAAGTGTCCCTGGGGATTTACCGCAGCACTGACTCTCTCCCCACCAACCCTTCACACCTCCCTCTGGGGCTCACTTGTCCAGGGTTTCTAAGGGTCAAGTTGGTCTAGAGCTATCCATATCCTTTGAGTCAAAATGTACCCGAGACCTTTTTGTGTTTCTGAGTCAGACCAGAACAAGCATGATGTGTGAAGTTTCATTACCTCCTGGGAACTATCTATACTGGGTGTTCTGCTTGGGTAATGACTATGGAGAACATCGTTGGCTCATCTGAGAGACAAATGGGTTGGCCCAGCTCCGGGGTGAAGGAAAAGCAGCTCTGTGGCACAGGCATTCCAGGATCAAATCCTTCTCAAGCAGCAACTGGATTTGGAGGCAACTTAACTAGGGCCATTGTTTTCCTTTTTTTTTTTTTTTTTTACCCTTTCTTCTGACTTTTTACTTTTGGCACTTACTTACTGTTGTTCCCAAGGGGCTCAGCTGAAGTTAGAAACTGCTCCTCTGGCCAGAGCTTCATTATCCACAAAAATAAGCCAGAGCAACAGGATTTGATTAGCATCTTATTCTTCACTATCTGTCATCTCTCTTTTTCTATATATGTTTACATGCCTCAAAGAGTGAACATACATTTGTTTCATGAATGTCCACAGAACATTTATAAAAACTGATCAAATGTTTGGACAAAAATAAAACCTCAACAGATGTGTTTTTTTGTTTTTTTTTTATGTAGAAATCTTCAGGTTACATTTACTGATCAATCTGATAAAATTAGAAATAACTAATTTAAGGGAGACCAAATACATGTTTTTAATATTTGGAAATTAAGAAACATATTCCTGAGTAACCCTTAGATGAAAGAAAAAAAAAAGTAAAATTTAAAACCACATAGAAGGCAATGTAAAGGATAATACTTGATACTAAAATCTATGGGATAAACAAAGCTGTGTTCAGAGGCAAATGATAGCCTTAAAAATGCCATCATTATTCAAGAAGAAAGGAGGGAAAACAAAACAAAACTAAGTACTCATCTTACAAAAGCAAGAAAAGAACAGTAAAACAAATCAAAACAAGCCAAGCAGAGAGAATAAAAGGTTAAATGTGCAATATAATAAAAAAGTAGTAAATATAAATAAAACCCAAATTTGTTCTGTCAAGAAAAATAACCTCCTTAAAAACACAATCATGAAAAAAGAGTAAAAATGTGAAAGAAGAAAGAAACATAAAATAGGAAGTATTAAGATATTTATATACTTTGGAATTCTGATTCATGTGCCTAGATTATGTATTCAGAATAAAGTAGTTTTATAGACAAAAAGTAAAAAACGCTCCTGTGACTTCCCATTATATTTAGAACAAAATCCAAATTGTCAGAGGCTATTTGCAACTACACGGCAACAAATTAAAAAACCTAGAGGAACTGGATGAGTTTTAAAAAAACAAATGTAAGTTACTAAAACTGACCCGTGAAGAAAGGTGAGTGCTCCAATTACCAGAAGAGACAATGGTATAATGATTAAAAAAAACCACTGAAAAAGTTCTAAACTTCTATCTAACCTTTAAAAACCAGAAAATGAAATTCTAATGTAATTAAATATTGCAGGCCATAGAAAATGGTAGAAAGCTCTCCAATTCATTTCATGAAGGCAACATAATTTTAATTGCAAAATCTGAAGAAGATACTAAGAATACAGGAAAATTGTAGGCCCGCCTAACTTTAAAGATGCAAAGACTTGAAATGTTATCAAAAAGAACCAGAAAATCAACGTGTTATGACTAAGTGGGGTTTATTCCAGGGATGTAAGGATGTTTCACTATTAGGAAATCTATCAACATAACCTATTATATAAAAAAATTTAAGGGAAAAAAACAATGATGATAATAGATGCTGAAAAGGCATTAGCTGAATTCAGCAGTCTTTCCTAAGAGTATATGTAAGTGTCAACACACAAATGAAAAGATTGCCAGTCAAATTCACAACTACGGAAATGCAAAATAAAGTAGCAATGAGATATCACTTTGTATCCTGATGGGTAAACAATTCTGGCAGAGAAGCAGGAAAAGGCCCTCAGATGACTGTGGCCCTTGACATTCCCACCAGCATTTTTGAAAAGTAATCTTGCACATACCCTTTGACTGCTATTGGCTCTTGGGAATCTACTGAAGAGAAATAAAACTCGTGTATAAGCACATATACTGGATATTTATCACAGCATTGTTTTTTGGGGGCAGGGGGTAGGGTGAACTGAAAACTCAGTGCCCACCAGTACAGGAATGCTTGGGTAAGTTACGGAACATTTATGCCATCAGTTATTATGCAATAATTTGGAGTAACTCTAAGAAGAGCAAGTTGCAAAACAGTGTATATAGTATTATCCCAATTTTGGAAAAAAGAGGGATAGAAAACTATGTATGAGTATGCATACCTATGTATATTTGTACAGAATTATGAGTACAGTGAGAATATGGGCACTGCATGAGGTTATTAATGTGGGGTTTTTTTTGGTGGGTGAGGGTTGATATGGGGGGGCAAACAAAAAGGAAAAATATGGCAATGTCTGTCTCCCATATAACATATATGTAAAAATATGTTTCTGTTTCGCATTTGTATAAAAAATTTCTAAACTAATTTTTAGGAGTTTCACCAGGATGATTCAGCAGCAAGTTCCTTTCTTCTTTCCTTGGTCTCTCTGATTGCTTTAATCATTCCCCAGTCAGAGAAAAATAGCCTGGATTAGCCGTGCTTCTTCAGGAACTTTGAAGATGCAGGTGAAATCTCAAACCAAATTTCCTGAACAAGAGTTCCTCAGGGTTAATCAAAACCTCTTAAAGGATTAGTCAAAACTTCGGAAATACGCTTGGACCTGTGTTTCAGAAAGCATATTGGGAACTTCCAAAATCAGTAATCAGGGCCCTGAGATGCACAGTCGAGTTTACGTGCATCACTAGAAATCACATCTTTGATCTGAAGAACTGGGTTGAAACCCAGTCTTTGTAGTGAACTGGTACCTGCAAGGTGACTCGTTGAACTCGGCAGAGGAAATCGCAGCTGCCACACACACCTTTTCCATGCCAACGGACTCTCCTTGCTCTGAACAGCCCAGAGAGTTTGTCTTCAAACACTGCCCCACTACCCCCAGGTGCCCCTTGAATGCTCTAGTTCTGCTGTCATTCTGGGTTGTTAGTCTCATCTCCCGTGGCCTCTCTCACTTAGAAGTGGAATACTCTTTACATGCTGTGGCTTGGTTTGGCAAGTGTAGCCCTGCCCTTCTTTAAGTTCTTGGATTTGTTCGACATTTGCTTTTTTAAAAAAAATTTTTTTTTAGATTTAATCTTTTTTATTCAATTATTATTGAGATATATTCACATACCCATACAATCATCCAAAGTGTACAATCATTCACAATACCATCATACAGTTGTGCATTCATCATAATCAATTTTTGAACATTTTCATTACTCCAAAAATAAAAGAGTAAAAGTAAAAAAGAACACCCAAACATCCCATCCTCCCCATCCCCCCTATTGTTCATTTAATTTTTGTCTCCATTTTTCTTCTCATCTATCCATACACTGGATAAAGGGCATGTGATCTGTAAGGTTTTCACAATCACAGAGTCACACTGTGTAAGCTACATAGTTATACAATCATCTTCAAGAATCAAGGCTACTGAGTTGCAGTTCAACAGTTTCAGGTATTTCCTTCTAGCTATTTGAATGTATACTTAAAACTACAAAGGGATATCTGTATAACACATAAGAATAACCTCCAAAATGACCTCTTGACTCCATTTGAAATTTCCCAGCCACTGAAACTTTGTTTCATTTCTCTTCCTTCTTTTGGTCAGGAAGGCTTTCTCAATCCCATGATGCCAGGTCCAGGCTCATCCCTGGGAGTCATGTCCCGCATTGCCAGGGAGATTTACACCCCTGGGAGTCAGGTCCTATGTAGGTAGGAGGGCAGTGAATTTATCTGCTGAGTGGGCTTAGAGAGAGAGGCCACATCTAAGCAACAAAAGAGGTTCTCTGGGGGTGACTCTCAGGCACAATTATAAATAGGCTTAGCCTCTCCTTTGCAGTAACAAGCTTTATGAGGGCAAGCACCAAGATCGAGGGCTTGGCCTTCTAAATTGATAGTCCCCGATGCTTGTGAGAATATCAGTAATTCCCTAGATGTTTAATATTTCCACACACACAAACCCATTCCTCAAGGGGGCTTTGCATATACATTTTTATTCTCTGCCCAAATTATTCTGGGGTGTATTGGGGTTTCACACTAACCTGTACAAACCAACCAGATCTCATTCCCTATTCAAAGTTCCATGTAATTATGGTGTTTGAATAAACTGACTGCACAAGTTATATAGTGTGCTACAGAAAACAGATTTTGCACCAAGAAACATCTCTCTTTGGTCTCACACAGAAGTTGAAGTTGTAAAACACTGTCAATATTGTCCTTTACCTTTTACTCTGATTTGCCTTAGTCCTAACCAGATCAGCTTCATTCATATCTCTAATTGAAGTCTGAACTCTTTTTTTGACTTTTTTAACAGTTGCTGTATGGGATAATGGTGACTTTCAAAGCTGCCAAACGCTGGCTCTGAGTCACAGGTGTCTGACATTTGCTTTTGAGCGGTTCTTGTTGAGTGCAAGTGGGTAATGGTGGATGAGTTATTCAATTAGGTGAGGGAGAATGTTTCTTGATGAAATTCAATCCTCTGCCTGTTCCTCTCTGGACTCAGGCAGGTTGAGGGGAAACCACATAACCAGGCTGCTTGATCTCACTTTAAATTCATGATCACCAACCTCTAATGGTCCTTGGTGCCACCAGGCAAACCTACTCTATCTCCCCAGGATTTCACTTTCCCCTTGTCCTAGATAACTATTAAAAATCTCTCTTGTCCAAAATAAAGCTTCAGTGGCTGAGAGATTTCAAATGGAGTCGAGAGGTCACTCTGATGGGCATTCTTACACACTACATAGATAACACTTTTTAGGTTTTAATATGTTGGAATAGCTAGAAGTAAATACCTGAAACTACCAAACTCCAACCCAGTAGCCTTGACTCTTGAAGACGATTGTAAAACAATGTAGGTTACAAGGGGTGAGAGTATGATTGTGAAAACCTTGTAGATCACACTCCCTTTATCTAGTGTATGGATGGATGAGTAGAAAAATGGGGATAAAACCTAAATGAAAAATAGGGTGGGACGGGGTGGGGAGGTGATTTGGGTGTTCTTTTTTATTCTGATTCTGATTCTTTCTGGTGTAAGGAAAATGTTCAACAATAGATTGGGGTGATGAATCCACAGCTGTATGATGGTACTGTGAACAGCTGATTGTACACCATGGATGACTGTATGGTATGTGAATACATCTCAATAAAACTGATTTTTTTTTTAAAAAAAACCTCTCTTTTCAAATCTCCACCATCTCAAATCTCCCATTTACAGCCAAATTCCTCTAAAGAGTTGTCTATATTTCCTGTCTTTATATGTCTTTCCATTTTTATTATGTTATTTTAGATGTCCTTTCTCTTGATTCTACTCCAATCTGGCTTTTACCCCTGCAACTACTCTGAAACTGCTCCTAGAGAGGTTTCCAATATTGCTAAATCCAGTATTAATTTTTGGTCTTCATCCTACTTTATTTACCAGCAGCATTTAATAGTTAATTTCCCTCCTCTTTGAAACATGTTCTTGACTTGCCTTCAGGACCACGCCCTCCTGGTTTCACTCCTAAGACCCTGGCAGTCCCCTGGTCTGCATCTGCCTAGCAGCTGAGTTGGGGAAGGCCCCAGGGCTCTCTCCCCTCACTGCTTAGGGGGCTTCAGCCTCAGGACTCTACATGCCATTTGTAGGCTGAGGACTCCCAGTCTCACACCTTTGGTCTGGATTTGTCTTTTGAACTCCAGACTTCTACACTCGATGGCCTATTGGACAATCTCCACCTGGATGTTGAGTAGACACCTTCAACTTATATCCAAAGTGAGCCCCTGATCAGCTCCCAAGCCTGCTACTCCTGAAGCCTCCCCATCTCAGAAAATGACAGCTTCATCCTGCCAAGGCTTAGGCCAGGAACCTCAGAGCCGTCCTTGCCCCTCCTGCTGCGGTGGGGCGAGGAGCAGCGCGCGTGAGACCAGGCTCAGGAGCATGGAAAGCGCTGCTGACCCAGGGCAGGATTCGCTCAAGGTGTGAGGCTCGCCCCAGCCACGGGCTTCCTCGGATTGGGATGAGGGGAGTTGTTGCATTTTATTGTGGGCATTGTCATATGTTTGGTATTTCTCACTGGCAGCGGGTCTAGAATCTATGGAACACCAAGAAACTGGAAGAAAACAAAGGACATGTCTGGGAAGTCAACAAAGCATTTTATTCCACAGGAAGAAAAATGACGACTCTGATATGAGAAACAGATTAAAGAGTCTTAACAGATTGGTGACTGCAATAGTGTTTACACAGTGGAGAACCAGGTATTTCATTTTCAGAATTTTCTCAAGCAGCTACTGTGGTATTTTGAGGCACAGATGAAACAAAATGGCCCTGGAGTCTTCTGAACAATAATGTGAGGACCCCCCAAACAGCAAGACCCTTGGGCAGGAGGCTGCTTTTCTGTTTTTCATTCATAGTGGCCAGGCCCAGGGATGGAGAAACACCACCTCTGGCTAGTCTTTCCAGTGAGCCAAGAAAAGCAGCCATGGTTAGGCAGTGACAAGGGCTGGCCAACTGTACCGGGTGAGGGAGACGGATGGCTCCTGATTTCTTTTCTCCTAGCTCAACTTCTCCTTACTCAATATTACTTTCCTCAGAGAGGAGCTGTGTATTTGAGGCAGCATGAAAATTGGTAGAAATTATCAGAGCAAAGTGTCAAACATCACAGTCCCCTTACCAATTTACAAAGAAATGGACGATCAAGGGTCCAAGAGCAGGCCTGCTTCTTTCAAAGCTCCAGATCTTTTCCTGGTGATCTGGGAAACTGCCAAAAGCCCCGGACATGTTACCACCATGCCTGGCAAGAGGGCTGCCAGGGCAGAGGAGAGCTTGAGAAGTTCTTACTTTGCCTTCCCACCACCCACCCGGCCCCACCCCATCTACTCTTTGGACTCCATTTTAACATCCAAAGTGCAAATGTCAAAGACAGTGGTTGTGCAATAAAAGAGGGTCAGCTATTTAAAGAGCTGATTAAAATTAGAAAGGAGCCCTGGGAGGAGGACAGCTGAATTACCTCTCTGGAGTCCTGAAAGCACCGTTCCTCAGTGCCCGCTCGGCCAACTTTCTACAGTCAGCTCTGAGAACACCCAGTTGCTGCTGGCGGCGGAAGGCAACTTCTTTAGTAATACTAAGCTCCTTAATTCAATAAAGAAATTTCAAATGACTCCATTCCAGAAAGCAATAGAAGATACACTGACACAAGCAATCAACCCTTCTGAGAATCTCATCTTTAAGAGATCGTGACCTCAGGCAGTGGGTTACTGATGACAAAAACCACAAGTCAAACTTGTGGAGGGTGCAGGGAGGGTGGCTGGCTAGGAAGACTGGGAGGAGTTAACACTTGGCCATCCTGCTGCACTCTTGTGTTTGAGAGGTGATACAATCATGACTATCACCCAGAAAGAAACAGGCAAACAAACATTAACACCCACCCAACTCTCCAAAAGCCAAGTTTCAATTTTGCAATCCACTAACTTAGAGTTCAGTGACAACTATACAAAACCCTGGAGTTCAAGGGGAGTGACCCTTGAAAACACTCTTTAGCCAAAAAGCACTTCCGCTCAAGCCCCCTTCTACCCTCTTTGAACACACACACATGCACACACACACACTAGGGAGATTAGCTTCATTTGTGTCTTGGAAGGATTTGGGCCATGAGTTATAAACACCAAAACCCTCTACACATCCACTGATCCACCAAGTCATCTTAGGTCTCAGCTAGGTGTGACAAGGTGGTAGAAACTGATTAGCTTTATTAAAATAAAAATTAAAAAATCACAAGGCAAGTCATTCATTCTAGAGTGAGGCCTTTTTCCCTGCCCCCACCCCCTTCCCTTATTCCTTATAAAAAAGGGAAATACCGAAAACAAGACCCAAGCTGACACAAGGAGAGGCCTTGCTGCTGGCTGGAATTTAAAACCAAGGACAAGAGATGCTTTGGTCAAAAGAACTTCAAAGGTAAAGAGTGAATCCTGGTTCCCTGAAAAGCTTACAAAACCAGATTCTCACACTCACGTTTTATTCCTTTTTCTGAGACCCTTTCCCTCTCCCTCCTGGTCCTGGAGTTACCATGACGTGACCCCAGGGCTGCGGAGCTGGGCCAGCATGTGGCGTTATTAATACAGAGTCCCAGAACCTCCTTTGTTTCTGTTGTTCAGAAGGAGAGCTTATGGTGGATTTTTAATAGGTTAAAACAAATAGTTCAATGAGAGAGATTTCCTTCTAAATCAACAGAGCATCCCAGTGTTTCAAACTGACCCCCTCTAATCGTAACCTAAGAAAAACTTTTAATGCTGATGTTGTTCTGTATGTGTGGTGACGGACACACAATTTTACCTCAAAGTTTGGCAAGGCCAGTCAGGAGAAAGCCAAATAGTAAGACAGACAAAAAATAACCAAAGAACTGTCTTTGAAGTGGGTGACAAATACCGAGCCGCTCTCCTGTGCCTCCTTCTCCGGGGCCAGCTCGGTTCTGAGGACTCGGCCGCAGCCCCAGCCTGGATGCCCAGAGCTTTCCGAGGCGTCACTCCCAAATGTCCTGGATCTCACCTCACTCACTTTCCTGTGAACACTTCAGTTTCCAAAACTAACACACACCATCCTTCAACTTTCAAGGATGCCTTTCGATAGTGAGTACCCTGAATTAGATGTGTAGAATTAGTGCAATAGAAGATTTGATATAATTTAAAATTACTTTACAGTTAACAAACCTTTTCACACATCACAGGCCCTGTTTAGAAATGTCCCTATGTATTTACAAAACTTAGTTGTACATATATACATGTTAACAAAATACAGGGCAATCTAAAAATTAGATTCATCTCAGTACATTTTTTTTTTTACGTTATTCAACCAATACCTTTTAAAAATTACTTGTCCATAATCTAATGGGTCCCCACCAGTTACTATAGCCCCATTTTCCCCAATCAGTGTTTACTTTCCCCTGTTCCTTGATATCTTTCTCCCAAACCATATTCTGGTTTTGTCTCTAATTTAAATCTCTTGATTAGAGAGGTGGGCCTCTTCCTCCTGCCTGGTTTGGGGTTTGTGTCCGGAAGCATCTCTCTCCAGCAGCTGGGGTTTTTCAGGAGTCCAGCTCCAAGAGCTCTTCATTTTCATTGAGTCTTAACATAAGTTGCTGTTCATAGTAAAGGCTCTTTGCATAGTTGATCTCTTGTGATAATTTGACAGCGAGGACCTCAGATTTCACATGGACCTGAAGGACAGAAAAGAATGAGGAATCTGCCTCCCCCACCCCAAGGCGGGGAAACCAAACGGAAGCACAGTACAGGAGCAGCCAAACATCCCCCCAGAAGCAGCTCCCAGGCTGGCGGCAATGAGAACAGCAGGGGTATACTTTTTTTTTAAATCGTGATAAAATACATATGACACAAAATTTGCCATTTTAAACATTTTAACTATATTTTCAATCTTGCGCAACCGTCACTGCCATTCATTTCCAAAACCCTTTCATCACCCCAAACAAAAACTCTGTTCCCATTAAGCAATAACTCCCACCCCCACCCCCATCCCCTAATCTACTTTGTCTCTATGTATTTGCCTATTTTAGACATTTCATATAAGTGGAATCATACCATACTCATTTTTGTGTGTGTGTGTATTCGGCTTATTTCACTTAGCATAATGTCAGCAAAGTTTATCCATGTTGTCTCAGGTGCCAGAACATTCCTTTTTATAGCTTAATAAAATTTCATTGTATGGACAGACTGCATTTTGTTCATCCATTCATCTGTTGATAGACACTTGGGTTGTTTCTACCTTTTGGCTGTTAATAATGCTGCTACAAATACTGTGTACAAGTACCTGTTTGAGTCCTTGTTTTCAGTTCTTTTGGGTGCAGACCTAGAAGTGGGAGTGCTGGCTCAGATGGTAGTTTTATGTAGGATGGGTAGACTATTGAGAAATATAGCCTCCTAAGCCCCCACTCCTAGTTTATTCTGATTCAAAAGTCTGGAGTGGATTCCTAGAATCTGCACATTTAACATATTCCCCAGGTGCCTGTGCAGACAATCAATCCATAATCACCTGACATTTGGGAATTCCTGTAACTCAGACCCAGTTTCCATTCCGAAGGTCGAGGCTCTCACTGAGGCAAGAATAAAGGACAACTTGGGATTCAAATCTAGACCCTGGTGATGCTAAAGAATCAGTAAACAAATGCCTCGAGGCCTTTCTTATCGAGAATGCGTCACTGTTCCCTTACCTTGAAAGGGCAAAAGTATATTTGAGCTGGGCTATCTGCTATAAAAGGAACTTACAGAAATACAAACCCTTTTGGGTGTTAACTCTCCTAATAAACCAGCCCTAACTTACAGCCCATGGTGTGGCCATGCCAATGGCCCCATGGGAGCCTGCACAAGCCAAAACAAACCAAGTGCATTCCTGAGTAGGGGAAAGGTCAAGGAATTCCTGAGGAGAGAGGCCCAGGGAAGCTGGTTGCTATTTCTGATCTGTAGAAAGGACCCAGAGATAAGCAGGAACATTTTGAATGACATATTGTTCTTGAAAGCAGGCTTGAAAATCCTAGTATGCCAGGTGAAAACGAGCATGACTAACACCTAGGTTTCATGAGAACCCAGCAAGTCAGACTAGGGCTAGAAATGGGATATTACCCCACACGTGCTTCTGCTATGCCCATGGTGAGCAGAGACAACACAGCAGAGTGGTCTAGACTGCCAGTTCTAGAGTCAGGCCACCTGACTCCTTCCCATGCTGGCAGTGTAAGCTTGGGCAAGTCATTCATCCTCACCAAGTGCCCCCTTCACAGTACAGTTTGGACAATAACAATACATCATAGAATAATCCATAAGAAGTACCTAGTCTACAGCTTGGCACATAGTCTTAAATGAATGTCAGTTATTAAAAGGAATTTTATTCTTTAAGTCCTGCCATAAATATACCTCAAATGCTTTGGAAATAAAGTATAAATTTTGTTTATTAACCATGAGTAAGGCCCTTTGTTAGAGATCACTTCTTCATGCAGAAAAAAAAGCTATGGTTTCCATTGCTACAGGAGAAACAATAGAGAAACCGGTGTGTGCTCTAACAAGTTCTTGGACTCAATGCACTGAAGAACCACATTTTAGGAATAAAAAGCCCTATGCATCATGTTGGGTGGTCTTCACAGTTAACTATGATTACCTGCACTGTATCGATGGGTAACTGAGGCCCAAATGTAGAGGCACTTTCACCCACGGTCAGTGGTGCTTGAGCTGGGAGGGTATCACCAACCCACTTAGCCCACACTGAGCTCCTTCCACGCTCAGACCAGGAAGCAGCACCCCTGGGGATTCAGAATCGCCTGATTCCAAATGATTTCCTGTTGAAAAGAGCTAAGCAAGGCTGTGGCATTCGGAGGGGCCCCTCTATCTGAGAACCCGAGTGTGCCCGTGCGGGGTGCTGAGAAGACAAGCCGGGTGTGCACTCACCATTGGCTTCTGGTGAGAAGGTCCTGGGATGGACACCCCGCTGCTCGTGCTCACTGCTTTCTTGGTCACCTGCACATACACCTTGCCGTGGTCTTTGGAGACAAGGCAGTGGTAGAGGTCATCATATTTGACTTCTAAGAAAATGGCCTCTCGATCTACATAGTTGCCACTTTTCAGGAAGTAAACAGCTTTGGAGGAGATGAGCACACAGTAGCTATCGATGTTCTCCACGGCGATGAAGCTGCAAAGCAGGGGAGGAAACGGGAGAATGGCACGTGGAGCTCCTCCTCAACATAAGGCAGCTGGCACGGTCCATGTCACTGAGCCACAGAAAGGGGAACCTGACTCCAGGCTCCCTCACTTTCCACCCCTGGGGCAGGTGGCTTACTCGCAATGAGCCTCAGTTTCCTTGTTGTGAATCAAGAATGAAAGTGATACTGAGCTCACAGGGTCGTTGTGAGGAAGACATGTAAAGCACACAGCACACTTCCACAGGGAGTGCACAATAAATGGTAGCTAATAATGACTATAAACACTATCAACAATCAAAACATTTATATTCACGGGTTTGTTTTTTTTTTTTTTAGGTGAGAATCTTTTGGTAGTTTAAGGCTTACAGAAAACTATAACAATGCTTTTTTGGACAAAACAGAGGAAGGAAATATGACGCATTTAAATGTTAAACTGAAACAGCAGCTAAGAAAGTTTACTGCCTAAAATGGGGAAGGTAAATGCTCAGAAGCTAGAAGACATAGATGGGCAGGGGGCAGTGAAGACCGGAGGAAAACACAGAGTGAAACAGGCTTACCTAGTTGTATGTCGTGAAAAGATGGCCCAGAGTTCTAGCACTTACCCACCTATGCCTACATCCTTTCTAGCACATTCCAACAGGGGTCACCCAGCCTGACACCTCCAGTGACGGAGAACTTACGAACCCCTCGTTGTGTTGTTAGACAACACTAAGAGTTAGGAAATACCTTCTTGGGTAAAGCTGTGATCTTGATTTTGCTAACTTTTAGTCATTATTTCTAGGAGCTTTAGGGCCACTCTAAGACAAACCTAATTCCTCTTCCACGGAGCTTACAGATTTAAAGTGGAAATTTATGCACTTCAAACCTCTCTGCTCAGCTACTGAATGAAGAGTAGTGAACCCTGGAAACTGTGACAGCTCTCCGGAGCCTGGCTGCCTCCCCTGCATCTTGTGACAGCCTTAACAATGGGGCTGCAACATCAAGGGACAGCAGAAAAGAACAGATGACTGTGAGAATACAAAGAGCTGCCAACTGACTGGCTGTCAGCTCCAGTCCCCTGGGACTTGCTGTCCTGAGGGGAATTTCCAAACAAGCTGCACAGAGTCCAGGCTCCACCTGGAACTGTTCCGGGACCTGGGTCCCAGGACAGCTTTGCGCCAGGATAACAGCTGCAAAACACTCTGATGTGACGGCAGAGGCAGGTGGGGCACGAGGACAGGCTGCCTGCTGGTGGCTGGGCTGGCGGCCTTAGTTCCCAGCACGGGCAGGACACCTGCCCCACTCTGGCTGGGGGAGCACTCCCTTCAGACCTTGCTGGCATGAAGCATCCCGTAAATGCTCCATCCCTCCCCCCTCTGGAAGACATGTTGTGTTTGCTTTCAAGAGCACCGCTAACCGTTTCTTTGTTCTTGTTCTGTTTCCTGGACACGTGGTCGTGGTGGTGGCGTCCACCTCTGCTCCCCACCCCCGGATCTCTGGGCACTCACCAGGGAGCTGGCCACCCAACCTGTGCTCGGGAAGCATCTGCCTTGTTCCAGCTGCCATTTCAATTACAGCCCCCCCAACAAAGATTGGGGTTTACAGTCCTCTTCTCACTGGTTGACAATGCCAAGAATGTAGACTTGTAAAGCCTCAATGCCGAAATTAGAAATACCGAGCGTCTTTTCGTGTTCAGGCCACTTATCACAGACTTTCTCACATCCCAGGCTCTAACAGTTATCAAGAAGGCAAGCATTATCACTTAAACAAATTGAGTGGAATCTAAAATAGCTGGCCCAGGGGAAGAAAGGAGACAGGGAGCGACAGAAGGAGATGAAAAAAGCAACAGGACACTGAGAGGAAGTGTCACAGGGCCAGCTAGAATTTGCACAGTGTGAGACTGTCTTCCCCTGGGAAACTAGTTCGTATACCAGAAAATGACTAACAGTTTCTGAGCACAGGGGTTGCCTGGTGCATGGCAGCTGAGACCGCAGTGGCCTTGAAGTTCCCCAAAGTTGGCCACCACAGTTGGGGCGAGATCAGGTCTGTGCATAAAAATACCCACCTGAGATTTGATTTTCTTTTCTCTAGTCCAATTTTTGTCTCATCACCTTTGCCCACTCCCACCCCATCTGGCAAGCACCACAGCTGACATTTCCACAGAGACTCTGGAAAGGGCCAAGGCCTTTGCACTGGGGCAGCTGCCTTTACACCCAGGCCAGACTCACTGACACTAGCGCACTTCCCATACTGGAACACTTTTAGAGGTTTCAAAATAGACAGCTTTTCAAGACGGCACTGATGGCCCATGTCCTCAATCAGGCCAGAACTTACTTCCGAAGGAAGGGTGGCTCTGAGCTGGGATGCTCATCTATCAGAAGGTGGAGGACAGAGGCCACAGTGACTGAAACAGGCTGAGCTGCTGGGAGACCCTGACAGGCTGTGAGCCTGGCAGAGCCACTGGCCTTCTCTATGACTCGGTTTCTTCATCTGTGCAGTAGAAATAATTCCTGCCAGATTCCTTCCCCAAGTTATGTCGAAGATCAAAAGAAATCCCAGCCACACAAAGCTGTGAGGGAGAAGAGCAGCCTTGCACACCCGCCCGGACCTCTGTGTGTGAGCCCAGGGTGGGGTGTGCATCCACACCCAGAAAGGACTGACACTAACATTTTTTGGACACTTACATGTTCTAAAGTCTTTGCAAATCAAGAGCAAAGGATCAGAGCCAAGGGTATCACGGGGAGAGAGGGAGCCGGCTGCCTCTGCACAGCCTGGGGAGGAGATGTGGAGGCAGTGCGGCCACGTGGAGGGAGCCCCGGGTCCCCTACTGTGGTCTGAGCAATGAACCCAGAAAGGGTGAGCAAACAGCTCTGTCCCTCTGTCTCCCCATCTCCTCCCAGCACTGCCCTTGCTCCCCTAGCCTGCCCACAACCAGTGACCAAGGCTTTGGGTTTTTGTTTTGCTTTTACAAAACATGGACTCCACATCAAAGAATAATTAAAACTGAGCTCAAAACAAGTCCCCTCCTCTACTGAAGACCAATCCCCAACTCCTCACTGTGCGAGAGACGGGCCAATACTCAGGGGACAATGAGAGTCAGGCAGAGCACAGCACCCTCAGCTCCTCTCCTTTGCTATGCTGCTCCTTCCTCTGTTCCTTTTTTCCTCAGCGCTGTCTCTCCCTTCCGGGCCGTCTACATGAAGAAGCTTGTTCTCCACAAGCTTCTGTTTGCCCTTCCCCGAGAAGATCATGGTTATGGCAAGGGCACGCAGTGGCTACATCTCCACCTCCTGCTCCACGACTTGTCTACGCACTGGCCTTTCCACTCTTTATCCCACACATACACTCCATCCAGGAACTACTTTTGGCCCATGAATGAGCAATTATTGGAACACCCCATGGGTTGACACAGAGGAAAAAAGCAAACGTGGTCTCAGGTCGATTGTGAGTACATCCTTCTATTATCAACCCAGAGGGAGGGAAAGTAGAAAAAAAGGTGGCCAGAAACACAAAGCATCTAGATACGCTTCACATACAGAGAACTAGAGAAGCACCCAAGTGCTGTTAAGCACATTTTAGGTGGCTGTAGATACTTTAATTGATTCTATAAAAAAACAGTATTTTTATACAATTTTAAAACTTCAATTCTTTGTTTTCCCCCTTAAGAAGAAAAAGAGGGCATTCTGACCTTGGGATCAATGCAGAAAGTGTCTTGAGAGCAAGGCAGGCTGTGGCACATGGCTTCTACCACTCGCTGGGATGATAGGTCAATAGTGGGTCCATCTGGCAAGATTAAATCTACAGAGGCAGAACCCACTACTAATAATGATATCCACAAACCACAAACACCATGGGGATATTTGTGATAATAACGGCTTCAGTTCTCTCACTCTCTGGCAGGTAATGAAGTTCTCTCTAAGGCACGTGGAACTGGCCATGGGAGCCAGCTTTTGGTGCCAATCAGGTCTGCTTCTCACCAGCCAGAAGGCTGTGCTCAAAGCTTCCTGCCCTTCTCTGTAGAACCAGGGTCATAACGTCTACACCGCAGGGCCAGTGGGATGATTGGAGTTAACAGAAGAGCCCAAGAGAGGGGATGCACGGTTGATAGTGGCTGCTGTTCTTTCTTTCTTCTGTTGAGAAAAGATGTCAAATTGTCCTGCTCCTGTAGGAGAGGGTCCCATTACAAAGTCTGCCAATCTGCTCATCCGCAGGTTGGAGATGGGGCTACATGGAAAACAAGGTCAGGTCTGATTTCTCCTTGGAGAGAGGGGGATCTGCCAAGCATTTGGTCAACAACTCTCACTTTTCAGCTGGATTTCTTCCTTTTTCTTTTTTTTTTTTTTCCTCCCCACTTCTTAATTCTGTATTTATATTTACGTTCTACTCTCTTTGGAGTCATTTCAAAATCAGAACGGTTCTGAGTAATCTCCCTCCACAAGTATGCCCAGAGCAGGTCTCTCCACCCCAAGCGTCACCTCCACCTAGTCCACTGAGACTCCCAGATCTGGGTCGGAGCTGGGTTTCACTTGCCATATGAATGTCCCACTAGTGCCCCCCCTGCTCCACACGGCCAGAGCTGAGCTGCTCTTTTCTTCCCCAGTCCTCCCCTCCTGCAGCACCGCCCAGCTGATGCGGCATCACCCTTCAACCAAACAGGCAGCAGTCCGAAAGTCACTCTCAACTCCTCCTTCCCACTCAGGTTCAAAATTTAACCAGGCAACAAGTTCTACTGATGCTACCTCCTAAATACCTTTCATATCTGTCCCCTTCCAGGCACCTTCATTGCCACTGTCTGTGTCCAGACTTCACCACCTTTCACCTGGATCACTCCAAGGGCTTCCTAACTGGTTTCCTGCCTCTAGTTTCTGCAACTTTGATTCATTTCTCTGTTGTATTCAAGGTAATATTTTGAACACAATTTTAGCACTCCCCTTCTTTAAAATCTCGTCACTGTCTACAGGAGAGGTAAACTTAGCATGGCCTTTAAGGTAGGCCTTGAGAATTGGCCTTGCAACCTGACTTTCCAGCTCTACCACTTCTGTTCCTTCCCTCCCACATATACGCTGCCCACACTTGGCTAGTCAGAATTCTCCTGACCTGCCATTAACTCTTCTACCTCCATGCCTTTACCCAGCACTCCTCCTTGTGGACATGCCTTTCTCCTTCTCTTGTTGACATTCTTCCTTGTCCTGCAGGACCAGCCCAATCGTCCCTGGCTTTCCAGGCATAAATCAGTCACCCCCTCTGTGGTCTTATAACACACTGTCCATATGTACATTATAACAGCAATCCTGAGTTATTGGTGGTTGGTGGCACTCTCTGCTCCCCCTTCCTGCTAGACTGCGGACTCAGTGAGGACAGAGCCAGGGTCTTATTTGTCCTGCCAAACACTAGGATTCGATACGTTTGTTAGGGAGTTCCAGAAAATGACAGCGAAATTACACTGCAGGGTTCAACAGAATTTGGCAGTGCATACACAGCTTTGGATGTTGGTAATATTTTACTCAGTGGACAAGTGAAAGAATTCTCTCAGAACTCTTGACTTAATCTATCAAAGATTTAGCAAGCCATTAACTTTTATCAGGGTAGCTGGGTAATCTGCCAGATGCAAGTTTTAATTCAGTGGCATATCAAAGAATATCTAATTCCCTAAGTATCAGTGGTTATTGACAGATTATTTCCTGGTTTAGAAAATAGAAGCTAATGAACTCTTTCCCCTTCCTCAAAAGGACCAGTTTTTTTATTTTGGGCTGTTTATATTACTACAAGGTTTACATTTATAATTTTATGCTATTAGAGTCAATAACCTGTGCTCAAAACAAACAAACAAAAACATTCTGATTAAAGGAGAGATAAAATACATTAAACTAACATTTCAAATTAAAAAACCAAGTTATATGGAAAGATCTCCAAGACTATATTACAGGGTGACAAGCGGTACAGAGCAGTATGCATATGTTCCCTATTCTGTAGATGATAGAAGAAAAATGCTATTTTAGAGTTACTAGTCTCTCTATATATGTGCAATTTCTCTAGAAAGATAGACAAGATATAAAACACAATAAACAGTATCTTTATAAAAGGGACAAGAAGGGAGAATTTTGCTCTTCATTTTTTTCTTTCTGTACTCTTTGAATTTGCTGTGCATGGGAATCTCTTTCATTAAAAAGAGAAAGGAGTTATCTGGCTTGGCTGCTGAAAGCTTATAGGCTATTTTTATTCTCTTTTTTCTACTTTTCTCTCTCTCTAAAAAAAAAAAAGCCTGATAAATGTTATTTTCTATAACTACACTTCAAAATTACAATACAGTTGTCAACTTAACTCCAGAAAACAGCAGGTTAGGGCAGCCTCTCACGTCCTGTGGGATGCTCGTGAGCATCTTTCTTAAAAAGGTAAGAGTTACAATCTTAGCATGTAAGTTGGCCTGCAATGAAGCATTAGAGATAAGATAGGTACATAGTTTTTTATATGAAAATGAGATTAATGGCCATAAAAATAATTTAATCAGAGAGAGCACATTTTTCCTTAATGTCAGTTTAACCCAGGATTTTATTTCAAAACCAAAACTGAGAAAAATGGGAAGCAATAGTAATTCTGCAACATACCAGGGATATTATTTGACAAATTTGAAACTGAAGCCTTTTCAGTTTGCCAGACCTTCAATCATATGTCAGTAACTATCTTTTTAATACTAATTAATTAAAGAAAATGAAAAAAAAATGAAATGAAACTCAATCTGGGAGAACAAAGTTGAAGTAACCATGGCACTGGGGACTTTGTGGAGTTTTAACTACATCGGGAAGTAATTACACAACATTTTCCAGAAGTGAAACAGTGAGTCCAACTGGAAAAAAATGTGGAAACATTTAGTTAGAACAGTAGAGCGAAGTATTAAAGACCCTTTTAAGGGGTTAACTCTGAAGGAAAATATGCAAATAATTAGGTCCTTAAACATGGTTTTAATTACAATTCTACGATAAAAGTCAGGGGTATAATCAGGCACCCGGTTGCTTTTCCTGAAAACCCCTTTCCTGCAAAGTGATGATTCTGATGTTCACATCACCAGGAAGACCCAGTCCGACAACTGAGGATATTTCAGAGAACATTTGCCATATTCCCTGATAACGCCTTCCTTATGCCACAGAGCAAGGCTGGTCACATGCTCCCTCAACGTTCACTGGAAAGACTCCACCACAAACTTGGGTGGAGATACAGGGTTTTCATCTATAGAGTCAAAATTCACTCACACCAACATCTTTTCCTAGTTCACACGAATTTGCCGAGTTTCATGAGATCAGTTTTACTGACTTCATTTTGATTCCATTTCTCAGCTTTCCCTGGCTCTGGTTTCAATGCGTACATCCCACTGTGAGAGATCCTCTGTTAGCTGGAAGACACAATTTCTCCCTTGTGCTTTTTGGCACGTCATTCTATTGAAAATAACTTTTGCAAGGACCAGAGGATGGTTCACCTTGAATGTGGGTGGGTGAGGAGGAAACACACAACACACAATAGTTTCTAATCTCACTTAATCTTTGACCAAAACAAAACAAAACAAGCCTACAGGACTGACAAATGCTGAACTACAGCCCTCCATCAGCCATCCAACAAGCACTGACTGCATGCCTACTTGGTGCCAGACACATGGGTGCTGAGGGCTCTGCAGCCCCGAGGGCTGCCATTCTGGTAGACTCTGCACCAGGTGCTGCTGGCCCTGAGGGTGACTCTCCAAAGGCCAAAAGTTCCACTGACAAAGTGGTATAAAGAGCATCCAGGGCACCAAATCCCCACCCCAAGAAGGCAGGGATATAAAGTCCTCCCGGGAGTGAGGCTGCCCAGGGATTCTGGGTGTTAAGAGTGGTGACCAGAGCCAAGGCAAGGCTGAAACAGCAGAACCCATTGATGACACAACATTCCTCCATTACCAAGAGACCATCCAATAACACTGAAGGAGCTTTGAATTGTACAGAACAGATCTGGGAAGATGCCATTCTACCCAGCAAGCAACAAATGAATTCTGAATTCTATTTTTGGTATCTCCATTCAACTACTGCTACAAAAATATGAGATGAGGTCAGCATAACACTGCCTCTAACGACACCGAAGGCTAGTCTGCAGGCTCACTTCTACCCCAGACTCTCCACCACTGGCCAAACCCATTCACAGCCCTCAGAACCCTCCATATTTCTTTACACTAATGGAGATAAATAAGCATTAAAAGAAGTTAAACTAGCACTGTGCTACTCACCAGGCATAACTAATTGCTTTCTCTAGGCAGGTGGTTCAAAAGCCTAACTCAGGTGATAAAGCACTCTACGCTATGTGAGTCTCTGCAGATCATCCCAAGACAGTGATATATTGAATTTTACCATAGCAACAAGGAATAATTTCACTAACAAAATAAAACAATATCCAAGGTATATAAGGCTCCACAATGAAAGAGTAACAAAACAATCTTAAGTAAATCACATTTCCAAAATTTTCAATTATTAGTTGTTTGCTATTTGTTTATCCATTTTGTTCTGTTAGCATTCTGCAGCAAACAACAGAACACCAAAGTTTAAGAAACGTTACAGGGAAAATAAAAAATCCTTAAAACTGACAACATTTTATCCATTGTCTTCCTTCTTTGGACTAACTGGAAAAAGACTACCATTTTTCTTAGAAACAAAACACCAAGGTCCCACTATGGAACACAGTTTGAGAACCACTGCTTTGAGTAAAAGGTTGTTTACAAGGAGTTTTATCTAAACCTATGAAACATTTGGGTCAAGAAATCCTCTGACAAGTCCCAAGGTCCAAGAGTCAGGATGATACTCGGAACAGATGGAAACTTTTCAGACTCAAAGGGACAAAGTCTCCTCACTAGATCAACAGGGCTGCCTTCCCACAGCTTCAACTTACAATTCATCTTGTATGTTGTCCGTTAGCTTGAAGAGCTGCTCCTGTCCTTCTGCCTGGCTCTCGGAATAGCGGGGAAGCAGCCCCTGGGGCCCCGTGCAGCAGCGCGGTTTCCGGATCCTCTGTGCTTGAGTCCTGCAAGGTTAAATGGACAAAAACCAAAGCGGTCACCTGTCAAGGCTTAAATGATTTCCTTGCCTAAGATAAAAGCACCACATAATACAAGACATCTCTACATTTAGTGAAGAGTATTAAACTACCGTATCAACTATGAATGCACCCTAAGAAGGTGGTTGGAGACTCCAATCTGGAATTAGAATTCTGCCTCTGCCATTTTCTCACCGTGCAATCACGGCCAAGTCAGTTAACCTCTTTACCCCTCAGTTCCAGTCTTCTCTGCAAAATAGGGATGACAATACTGACTTCATAGGATTGCTGTGAAGATCAAATAAAATCATGCCTGTCAAACCTGTGTTTAACAGAATGTAGGGTATCCACCAATGGGGACTCTTGTTACTATTATTACTTAACTTCACACCCTATTTTTCTAGGCACCTCTTCAACAGCACCATCTTTGGATTTACAGTGGATCAGTAAGAAGAGTGAGGAACCTTGGGCATTTAGTGAGAACACACCCAGCCTCTAGGATTCTGTGAATATGAGCTCAGTTGCAGGGTGTCATCATAGGAGAGAAAAGAAAGCCTCCGTGGACTGGTCCCAGGCCACAGTCTGGGCTCCTACAGCATCTCTAACTCATGCCACTTAGCTGTTGGTTGCCCAAAGGAATTTGCTTTGCTATGGCTTTCAGGGTAGGCTGATGTTGTCTTTTTCCACAAACCATATACAGGGTAACTGATAAGTACTCTTTGGTGTTTTCCTAGAAACAGGAGTCCATATTTGTCTTGGAAAGGCTATGCATATTTCAGATGACTGATAAGAGTGTGTGCTGGGTCTGTCCTTGGCCTTGTACTTGCTGTACTTTTTATTATTTGTTCCTGGAACCCACTGAAGCAAAACAACCTTCTCTAGACATATCTAAGCAAGAGAGGAAAAAGTTTACACACTGACTCAGCATTTCAGAACCATGTACTAACAACAGTGTAGAGACTTATTTGCAAGGGCGAAAGGTGCCCTGGTGGGCAAATTGGGGTAGTAATACAGACAGAAATGGTCTGAAATGCTACACAACACACAGTGGGTTAGCTGCAAGGCTGGGATAATTGCAAAGCATTCCTGGACCCAGGTCAATACTCTACTCATCAGGCCAGGATAACTGATCCATACTTGGGTGGTGTTTGACATGTGCTAGAAAGCCAGAAATCCAGTGATCATTTTTCCAAAAGTTCACCTACTACTAATTGTACTACTACTAATTGTGCTCTTCAATGGTGATGTAAAGAGACCGTAAAGAAGTGTCAATTTTCTGGGTAAAAAAATAATTTTATCTATATCATATACTCACCTACAACCCATATGCCTAGTCTCATTTCCTTCTTCAAGATTTAGGCCTACTGGGGGCTATTTTGGAGTCCAATGGTGGTCAGAAGTAGGGAGGGCAGGGTAGGGAACCAGCTAGAATCCCATCTTCCTGACAGAAAGGTCAAGGGTATGTCTGTCTAGTCCACTGATCAAAGCAAAGGAATGGACATGAAAGCGATGTTATGAAGTCAACATTTTTTGGCACATGCATTTTTCCTTAGAAGAAATAGTCTTTTCATTAATCATCAAAGCTGAGGAAAGTGGGAGAAAACTTACTGAGGGTCCTAAATGCCTCTGGTGAGATCCAAGAAAGTCAGAGGAACCAAGGAAGGACAGATTGTTTCTGGATCTGAGCTCTTGGAAAGTCTATCTCCTAACAACTATGGAATAGGATGCCCTGCTGACTCCACTCTGGGAGAGTAAGTAAATGTACCCTACATTATGACATCATCAAACAGCTTTCAGGGATACAACTATTTCCTGACCCCGTGGCTTCCCTCAGGGCCTTCCCCAAATTTCAGTGACCTAACCCCCTCCACTCCCAATACATTATCTTCTAACTTGAAAAGCACAAACCCACCTGAATGTCAGAGAACAAGAAAGTAGCTCTTTGGGGATATATGGTGTCTATTTGTTATGTTTCTTTTGTCTTCCTAACACGCTGCAAACTACCTTCCCATTTCCAAGGTCCTCATTTTGTGATCAACCAAATTCCAAGGGTAAGGTCAGATACAGTGTTCAGACTCTGCCGACTAGGAGCTAAGTGCGGCACTCAAGGCTCGTTTCTCCTACCGATGTGGAAGAAAAGAGAATTAAACTTGACCATGAAAGGAAACATAGTCTTCCGTCATAGTCCTATAAATACAGGCAATACTTTCAGAAGGGGCGATTTAGAGTCACTCGTACCAGAAGCAGAAGATGATGAAACAAATTCTTCCCACATTCCCCTATCACCTTATCGTTGTCAGTGCCTGAAAAACTATTCTTTCTTGTCCAAAACACAAATAAAATTTTAACTTCAGGTGCAGGTTGGAAGATGAGGGAGGGAGGGCTTGGAATCCTGGTATATGAACAAATTTAGTTCCAAACTTATTAGTTATCAAAGCATTATAAATGAAAAATGGCAATATGCTACTGTTTGGCCAAACCTCATAAGTTGGCAAAAACTTTTTAAAAGAGATATTGTTCAGTGCAGGCCACTGCGCGATGGAACTGTTTTCTTCACATATTGCTGATGGCACTATCAATTCAAATAATCCCTTTGAAGCAACATGACTCCACTAAACAGCAATCCTAAATTTGTTTACACCCTGTGGTTCAGTACTATAACATGTCCTTTTAAACATGACTGTTCTTTAAGCCACTTTCATGTGTGTCCCATGAGCCTATGAGCACCTGGAGAGAAAGTAATCTACTCCTTTTTTTTTTTTTTAACTGGACTTTGGAGGACTGGAATTGGACTTGTCGTGATTTTTGGTTCAGGGCACAGTATCATTAATGGCCTGTTATTTGTTTATTTATTTCAAATAATATAATAAACATCTGTGAAACGACCACCCCCAGCCTGAAAACTTCATTGTTGACCATAATTTAAATCTCTCTGTGTGGTCCTCTGCCACCCCAGCCCCCATCCTTCCTCTACTGAAGACAGCCACTGTTCTGAATTTTGTACTTCTCAGTCCCTTGCTTTTAACAATAATATATATATATATATCATATTTCAAACTATGATGTGGTACATTCTTGTTATATTCTTTGGCTTTAGTTGTTTGGGGCTTTGGAAAAAGAGTATTGCTGCCTTTTTATTTTGGGGGACTCACATTTTCCTCAACGTTCTATTGCTAAGATTCAGCTGTTCTTTAATGTTCAGCTCTAGTTTATTTTGTGCCTGCTTTATTAATATCTTATTGTTTGAATATACCATAAATTATCCAACTTCCCGTTGATGGCACAGGGGTTACTGACAGGCTGTGCTATTACATACCGTGCCGCCATGAGCTTCCTGTACGTGTCTCTGGGTGAACATGTGTGAGCATTTCTTTGGGTATGCATCTAGGAGATCCTGGCTGGCTCACAGGGTACAAATGATTACTTAACAAGATAATTCAAATTGTTTTCAAAGTGGCTATACCAATTTATACTTCCACCAACAATGCATTGAAGAGATGCCAGTCATCTGTATACTTTTTTCTAACACTTGGTATTGTCTAGGATAGCACTGTCCAGTCAGTACATAGCACAAGCCACACGTAGCTACTGAGAACTTTAAATGTGGCTAGTGTGACCAAGGAACTGAATTTTTAACTTAATTTAAATTTAAGTCGCATATTGGACAGACAGCATCGGTCTAGACTTTTTAGGGTTTTTGTTTTGCTCAAATGGGCATAAAACGGTATCTTACTATTTTCTCATTCCCATCTTCTCCTTTCAGCCTGAAGGATAATGGAGTCCACTTTAAAAAATGGAGCAGGAAGATCAGCTTCCAAGCCGCTCCCATACACCACTGTTGTATGGTCCTCGTGCCATACTCTGGCCACGCTGGTTCTTTGCTCCTTTTCTAAAGATCACCTTCATTGTCACATGTGCTGCTTCTTGGGCAGGGTCTTGGTACTACCATCCTTGGGGTAATGGGTCATTAAACAAGAGGTGGCAAAACCCCACCCACTCACCTCTCATTAGTCAACAGTGTCTCTTACTAACACTCAACATAAAAGATAGTTTACAACATGAGTCTGTTTAGTGCATACGCAGCAACTCTGCTTCCACAAACCTTTGTTTAGCCAGAGGTTTGTGGTGTATTTAATTGCTGCCAGCTGGGGGTTTGTCAGCCATTTTAAGCCCTCAGCTGCTGCGGTTTATAAATTTCACAGTGTATAGAAAGAAGCAGGTCTTCCAGTCAACCAGCTAATCCAAAATGTCAGCACCAAACAAACTTGAGCTTTGAACTCCATGAAGATGTCAGGGAGTCGTCTGTGCAGCAGGGATGACTCTTTCCCCAGGGACGCTGTGGCCGATCCACTGCAGATGTCCACCCAGGGGGAGCAGTCAATACACAATAAGTGCATCTGGCCACTGCTATCTGATACACACTGGAGGCCCCAAAACCAAAGATCAGGGTGATGAACACAATCCATATCATTTTCTTTAATCAACAATAAATCCAAACAAGGTGGCAAGGGGAGAGGTAACTAATTCTGCTTGGTTGATCCTGCCTTTCAGCCTGAGGGGTCAGCAGTTGCCTAGCCATTATTTGTTCTTAGCTTATCTGATGAGTAACCATGTCACAGTTACCTTAGTTGGAGACAGATGTTGGGCACACACACATACCCCTATACAGTTCAAGTTAAAATACTAGTTGGTTGAGAAATCTCACAACCAATATCTGTCAATCAAGTGATGTTCAAAAACAGTAAGTAAATGAGTAGAAAGTGCATGTGTATGTCAAACATGTGACTTCCTAGCATAACAAAAGGTTTATTTGATGGCTGCCATCTTCTTTCCTGAGTATGTACTGACCCCAACAAAGTGATAGACTGAGCTTGCATTTACTTCATGTGTGTTCAAGACTTATGTTTTAATTAAATATCTTATTGATACCTCCACTGTGCTCAACCGAGCACAATTAGGCTGAGACCAGAAGGTCAACCCGGACTACCTCCTCAAATACTGACTGTTAGTGGATAACAGCAACTGCAAGTTACCAGGTTCTTCACTGAACAGTTCAAACATTTGTCTGTTCTCTAAAAGGAACCCAACAGTCTACTAAACAGTCCTCTGCACTGGAGTATACAAATTCGTTAAAACTTCCTCTGATACCCGCCACATACAGTGCCGGGAGCTCAGGAAGCCAGCCATGGTGTGAGCAATAACTGATCTTTGACCTGCAGCCCTCTCCTCTCTGTCGCATGCATCTACTTCCACAGACCATGTGGAAAAGCACTTCTCCCAAACAGATTTTACTCCTTCCAGTGTAAACTACAATCAGAGAAGACAAGAAAGTAATCTTCTCTACTAGAGGATGAAAATCTCTGAAAATCATATTGTTTGGCTCAGTGTACACAAGAAATTCTTCCCTGTAGTTACCTGACAAACAGAAAAGTACCCCTTCTACAACCTAATCAAAGATAGAATTCAATCCATAGGTTGAATAATAACTACTGAACTCTAGCTGTGTTAAATCTTGAACCAGGACAATCTGATTTGGAACACACAGAAGAACAAAGGATGAGCAGAGAGAAACCCTGTGTCAGTAGAATGTGGTTCCTCAATGAAATCACTGACTGAGGAGCTAAACTAAGGGAGCCAGAAAAACGAGCCTGCTGAGCCCTGAGAATGGCTTGTGCCTGCCCCTGCTCCTAGGTCCCGCCCTCCAACTCATTCAGTCAACTTTTCTTGAGCTATCATATGCAGAGGCCAGAGAGAGGCCTTTAGGAACACAGGGGTGACTCGAGTTTTCAGGGAGCCTGCTGGAGTTTAACGGAGGAGATAAACAGAAACAGTTAATTATAACACAGCAGGGGAACACTCCCAAAGAGGCAGGGTAATATAAGGCTGAGAGAACAGGCTCTGGAGCCAGGCCCCCTGGGTTTGAATCCCAGTTCATTTACACACTGTGACCTTTGGCAAGTTATGAAACGTCTTCAGCCTGGGGTTTGTCATCTAAAAAATGGGGATAATAATGGGTCTGTAGGGAGGAGTAAATAAGTTGATGTGTGCATGGCGCTTCAGACAGGGATTGACCAGGATTCAAAAGGCCCTCAATAAATGCTACCTATTATTGTTTTTAGGGCATCTGTAGATGTGCCACGGGTGCACAAGAGGGCCCTTAACCTGGCCCAAGTGGCTGGAGCCCAAGATGGGCTAGGGTGCAGCATTCAACCTTGCTAATTTAGTTTACCTACTGGGGATACTCAGTGCTTCAAATGGAAATATTTTCCCTTCCCTTTTGCTTTCTTGCTAACGTTCTACTTACCTCTCCCCAGAGTTCTGAAGTCATATGTACAACCAAAAGATAAAATCCCACATTGTATTGTTGCAACTGAAAATGTGGGTAAGCTGTTGATCAGTGAAATCATTAGAAATTATATTAATATTGATGTGAAGTTTTAATAGTTTGACATTCATCAGTAGGGATGACATTTCCTGGGCTGGGGGTTCTCCCGTCAGTGGGATTCACACCTCACTTGTTTATAGGGGTTAAGTCTTCCCATAATCTCACACATGTTTTGGGGCTCCATGACATTGCAACTGTGACAGCTGGTAGGACTAATGCCATCAGATATGCCTACTGGGATTTAAATCCTTGAGAACAAAAATACTTCCGAGTTTCTTTTGCTAGTCAACTGCCTCAGGGGTGAGACTACCTGATAATTATGCCACAGGGAGGAGCAAGAAAAGGGGGTCCAAGGCAGACTCACTTCCTAAAGAATTTCAATCAAGTGGATAATGTCATAGTGGGATGACAGCCTCATAGCCTTGGATTTCCCCAAATGCTGTAACTTTTGCATTCATTCTGGAGTTGCTTTGATTTTAAAATAGAGTAGATAATTTACAAAGTGGTTTACAACTTCCATCATCATAAGAATGAGGCACTTTAAAAATGCAGGCTTCATTTGTGTTCTAAGCATAACATTCTGAATCAGAGAGTGGAATACTTAAGCCATAGTCAAATACCTTGCTAACCCATCACCTCTAATGCCAATCCCAAGATATTTCACATGGGCCAAAATACACAATCTGGCAAACTTGATTTTGTGTCTATTAAGTACAAATACCAATGTTAACAAGCTGATTAAACTAAATCAGCAATTTTCAGATTCATCTCTGGCAAATTAATATATAATTTCTTTAAATTTTTATATTATGTATCTCCTCCCCAAATCTGATCTCTTTTAAGAGAAGAGGTGAAATTTAGAAGCATGGCGGTGTAGAGAAGAAAACAGGGCTTTGGAAAAAGACAGTGATAGACTGAAATCTAGTCCAGTCAATCCCAGTTGAGCGACCTTGAAGAAGTTACTAGATTGCTCTGAGCCTCAGTTTCCTTATCAATAGAGTGGGAATAATAATACCTACCTGGATGACTGGTGGGGTGATATGTGAAAAATATATAGCATGGTGCCAGGCACTGAGTAGGTACCCATAAAACTAAACTCTCTCCCTCCCAATCACCTTTATTCAGAATCACTGGGTATCAAATCAGTTTAAAATACTGAAATGCAAAACTAAAGGATCTGAAATGTATCTTGGCAGAGCACTGGGTGGACATGATTTGCTGAACATGTAAGAATGGTTTATAATAGCAAATCAAATTTTTGGTTGCCTAGATGTTTTCTAGAGGAACTAGTGCTTAAAGTGTTTAATTGTCTAACCTATCCCATCCATATCTTATATGCTTAAAAACTTTTTTTAAAAAGAGCTGGAGCTAATCAACCTTGCCACTCAATAAATTATACCAAATACCAAATTTTTAGAATTGGAATTAATAAAGCTTTAGAATACTGCCATTAATCAAATATGCCATAGCAGGAGTTTTCAAAACAAAATTTTAGTGGTAAAGATAAACTTAATACATATTTGCAGCCAATAAAAATGGAGCTGCCCTGCACCCTGCCTGGAGTCGGGGGAAGACGTGCCCTCAGCATGGCCTCTCCAGGGCCCCACCCACAGTTCCCCGAAGGTCCTCCTTTGACGGCCAAAGCCAAGCAGGTTGGGGATGCTCCATCCCACCAAGGGGCCCTCTTTGTAATTTGTTTGCCCCTTTCCTGAGCCTAGAGGCTTTATACACAAGAGTCCGGTAGAGGGTGAGGTAGAAAAGGAGAAAGAGGGAAGAGGAGAAGATGCTTTGAAAAGTCACAAAAACATTGATAATGAGAAACTTTCATGAGAAGGAAAGTTTATGCCCAGGTGCCCACTCACAGGTTAAGCAGGATCTGTCTCAGGCCCTGCAGTTGGACTGTAGGTGGTGGGGATGGGGCACGGGCAGGGAACTGAAATCCCGGAAGGTCCCAGCACCAGCCAGTAGCACACCATCTTTCCCACCACCACCCCTTTCCACAGGAGGCACTCTTGTTTTGAAACCAAGCTGCTGTGCCCTTGTGTGGGAATCATGGTAAATACTGAAGGGAAGCTACATGGAGCCAGGGATTTTTGTCTAGTCGTTGTAGCCTAGCAGTCAGAACAGTGACTGGCTTGTGGTGGGGGCTGACGCCTATGTGCTCAAGGACAGACCGAAGGCCACGGGCTGTGTCAGAACTTGCAGCAGGAGAGCCAAAGCTAAGGGAGTAGGAAGGGGCAGCTTATAGTAGAACTCCTCCTTCCAGTCTGAGCCAGAGAAAGGCTAGGAGTTGGTAACAATCCAGGAACCTCTGGAGCACAGGAATGCTGATCATTCCATCCTGTGGGGACACTAGAAGTTACTGACCTGGGTCACATTCTCCCAGAGGGCAACTGGAAAGCTGCCCAGTGGCCTTGGGGGAATGTGCACCACCTGCACTTTTCCAGGAAGGGAAAGAAGAGTGGGGCTTGGAAGCTTGGAAACTGCTCAGGGGCCTGGCTCCCCAAGGGTTGTTGAATCTTGTCTTGACATTCAGCACTCAGCACTTAAATAGCTCAGAACCTTCAGACCAAGGTGATCTGGCACCAGTTCAAATTCCAAGGAGAACTCTTTTCAAAGGATTTTTACTGGATGGTATTCATTACCTCAGGCTCAATTTTTAGGTTCTCTTGACCTAGAACATAATTGACCAATCATTATTTGCCCACAAATTTAACCTAGGGTTGAGCTTTCTTAGAGGTCAGGGCCACTTCTAGTCAGAACTGCCCCTCCAGAAACAAGAGATGGCACCTTCTCTTTGAACTTGTGTCATTCTGGCCCATCCCTTCAATAACCTAAAGAGTATCCTAGATTTTGCAAGCAAAGGAAGAGACTTCTCTTTGTCCTGGCTCTGCCACAGAGCCTGGGTATAAGCTCACAGCAGGAGCAAGGCAAGGAGAACATCCACATTTTAGAATGGGAATTGGTTCAATGGTATCCTTTTACTTTAGGCAGGAAGCAGGACACAGGCTGGCAGCTCAGTGATACCCTTCAGTGACTCTACAAGAGGCACATTTCTGCTTGGTGCCATGATGTTCAACCTGGTAACAAAGGATTATTCTTAATTTGGTGACAAGAAGGTCAAGCTGTCTTTTAATTACGTGCCTTCAGTGTTAACATGAATTGGACTGATTGTCATAGTCCAATCAACCCTTGGCAAACTGGTTTGTTTGGTCTGGACAGCAAACAACATTCCACACTACTGGATTTTTTTCTCCCAGATCCCCTGCGGCCCCACCACCCTGCCCCCCACACCCCAAAAATCTTTTTAAAAATTACAATCCGTTCTGCTGTCTCAAGTTACATTCTGTAAATAATAAGCAACACTGATGAAACACAAAAAGCTGAAAATTTGTAAACCAGAAAGATCTGCACTATGTCCCACATCTGTGTCACATTAAACACGCACTCAACGGATTTGCTGATTCTTGTCTAATCTGCACACAAGGGGAATGTGGCCAGAAGGACTCTCGTGCCACAGGCCACAAGAGGGCTGAGGAGCAGCAGATGCAGGCAAAGAAGAGCAGGAACTGGCATCATGACATGGAGGTGCCAAGGCCACTTTGCAGATGACACCTGGCTGCACAGCCTGCCTGTCTCCGCACACGTGCATCGCAAACCGATGGGTCACTGCTGTGCCCAGGTCGAAAGAGAACCCTGCCCAGAATCTCCTCCAAGGTCCTCAATGCTGCTGAAGCTAGGCCAATGGCGGTTAAACTAAATAACATGTTTTAACGACAAAATGTCTCATTGGAAGGAGTTGGCTCCCCATACATTAACATGACTTCAAAATAAAAATAGAATTGAAAAAAACCAATTAATATCCATTTGGTAAAATGCTCAGAGGCTACTAGAGATGACAGTTGCTATGCTAGGCAAAATGTGATCTCATCTTTATTTCTTCCAAGTGTTTTACACACACACACACACACAGGCTCCCATTAAAAAAAAAAAAAAAATGGCAGCATGAAAGAGAGAAATTGCATGTTTTAAACTTGAGGCATCACGCTGAGTCCCTGACTGATTATAATGCTCCACATTGGAAAAAACCTGATTCAGACTCACCAAAGTGTTTTCAAGCTAAAGGGCATGTAAGCCTCTGAGGATACTCCATGGAAAAACTTAGTGTATCACTACCTCAACTAGTCTACTACATCTCTATTTTCTCACCGATGACTGAAGACTGCTGGGCCCTTGAGATCCATGTTATGTCTCTACAGCAGCATTTATTGAGTGCTGACTATATACTGGGCACTCTAATCCTCACAACTGCCTTATAAGGACATGTCCTAGTATTCCCAATTATGGATGAGGAAATTGTGTCTTAGAGTGATTATGAAGTTTTTCCAAGACCATATAGCTGGTAAATGACAAAGCCAAACGTCATCTTGGGTCTTTCTGATTCTCTTGGACTCATAAATTTGTTGAATAGCATGACTGTTGATAAGAAGCTCTTTATGTACATAATCTGAATCCATCATTGTGTTAGGAATTCCGGAGATCCTGGAGCGACACCCAAGGCGGCAATAATATGATCTCAAAAAGCTTACAATGCAATTGGAAAGACAAGACTTACATCCTTGACTATGGAAGAAACCCAGACCATGTGTCAGTAATGGAAGGCTGGGTGGTGAGGAGCCAAGGAGGTCTGGCACCACGGGCCACAGAGGGCAGGACAGGCTCCCCGAAGAAGACTGACCTCAAGGTAGGCCCTCCCTGAAGACAGAGCACTATTTTTATTAGTACACAAATACATAGCATTAGTTCTAATCTGCCAAGTTTTACAATAGGAACTGGTAGAAAACAAATGCTAAGGCGTAGAAAGAAACAAATGACAAGATAAAAGCCAGTAAAAAGGCCACACCACACACAATCCAAAACCATATGATTAAAGCCTCATTCTTAATACTAAAATGGTTGACTACAGAACTGTAGGCAGAGACAGCACTTCTTTTAGAAAGTTATGATTCAGACTCCAACGTAGATGAATGGAACTTATCAGGTGACTAATCTAAATTTCATCAATATCTGAAAGAAAGATATGCACTTATATGGATGAGAAACTGATTATAAACCGGCTTTTGGAAGGGTTGGGCCCAGACAGGATGAGAAGAAACAGAAGCACATAAACACACTGAAAAGGAAGACAGAAACCCTGACCTCTAGGGGCTTACAAAGAATTAGGGCAAAGAATAAACAACACAAAGGGAATTCACAAAAGAAATCCAAATGGCCAACTGAAATATGAAAAGTTGATTCAACATTCCTAATTCTCAAAGAAATGCAAATGGTAACACCGAGACATTTACTCTCTCAGGCTGATAGAAACTTAAGAATCACAATGCTGTGCTCTTAGTACAGTACCTTGCACACAGTAGCTACTTCATAACATTTCTGACCAAATTCTGAATGAAAAAATTCCCACAGATGGTCAGAGTTGGAGAAATGGCCCTCCCTCTCAAATACTATTGGTGGAGATACAAATGTTTTCCACCTCCTAACAGGCAATTTGTAATGTGTTTGAAAACAGAAAATGTATACACCCTTTAATCCAGCAATCCTATTTTTATAAATTTACCCTAAGGAGAGAATTATACAAGAAGGAAAAGATATATGCAGAAAGATATTTATAATAGCAAAATATTGGAAACAATTTGAACTTCCACCAGTAGGGCCTAACATGGTATATATATGCAACTTAATATTATGCAGATGTTAAAAACAATGATTCACTTTTGGAATGGAAAGATGCTCTAGAGTCACTGAGTGAAAAAGGGCTAAACACCAGTATTTGTGCTCATATTCATGTAAAATAATACATATGCACATATATGTATTTGTGCATATATATACAAACACATACAGACATACAGAGAAGTCTGGTGGGCAACCATTATTAACCTTTTGGTGATTATCAATGGCTAGTGAGATGGAGCCCTTTTTAGTTTCTTCTTTAAAATGGGAATAATAGTACCTATCTCATTAGTTTGCTATGAGGATTAAAGAGACAATTCATGCAGTTTTTAGAACAGTGTCTACACACTGAAATGCTCATATATTTTCATTTTCAGAGCAGTTTACATTTGCATATTGTATATAACTTTTTTAAACTTAAATAGAACAATTAAAAAAACGATGACTCAGAGAGCAGTTAGGCACACACACCCAAATGTCTGAAGTACCCTTAAAAAGCAAAGCATAAATGAGTACAAATTTCTATAATCATGCTTTGCATACAAGCATGGGCTGGGCATGGACAAGGAAAGGCATCGGAATGGCCAGGCTTAGTCGAGAATGGCTTTCTTCTGGACAAGCGGAGGTCCAACTGGAGATTTCTCAAGAGGAAAGGACCAAGAGTTGGCCTTTACTACCTATGCTCTTCTTCTCCCAAGGTTGGGGGGCACGGCTCTGTCCTATCCGGGAGAGCAGTCAAGGGGGCCACGATCCTGCTCTGTTAATCTGAGGGCCGTCGGCAGCAGGACTCCTTCTGGCCCATGTGACTTACTTTTGCAGCAGGAGAGGGCTTCTCTTGCTTGCAGTAACTGGCCAGCTCAGAACATCATGTCCTGACTCAGGCGTGGGAGGTGCTGCGCAGGGCCGAAATGGACCCAGGTACTCATATCATAACACTCCCTAAAGAGCCCTGTGAGGCAAGACATAAATTGCAAATGGGGTACTCCAAGAATGGGTAAAAGCAAAAGCAATCTACCTCCCAGCTTGCCCCAAATTTCCTTCCTGCTAACACAGGGAGAGAGCACATCTGGAACTGGTTTTGAGGCTCTCCAGCTGCAGCACCACTCGAGTGACAAGCCTGTTAGTGTTTCGTGCACTTCAGGGGCTTATAAGAGTGTCCTTTCTGATTCTCCTCAGGGTGAAGTTCAATCTAGAAGACAAGCTGGTTGAGAGACCAAATCAGCTTTGCTTTGAAATGTTCTCCCTTCCCCATCCCCCCTCTGAAAGCAAAATTAATGGTCCAGGTAGGGGGAAACAAACAAACAAACAAATAAATACAGAAAAAAAAAAGAAAGAAAGAAAGAAAGAAAAGGATGTTAGGTCACCTCAGGTGCACTTCTGTGCTTTCATAAAAATCCAACACCACCCACCCTGGGTCAAAGCTGACATTAAACCATCAGAGCACATGCCCCATCTAGGAAATAAAAACCAACAAGACTGAATCCATCTGAATTGGCTGGGGAAAGTTGTGTGCTACAAAAATGGTAGAGCTTGTTGGGAGCAAAGGGGTAGGGGGAAAGATGCTGGACCCTTTTAGATAGATGAGGCGGCCTAACTAAGCCCCCCATATCTGCTACCAGCCACTGCTCAGGCTCCATCATGTGCTTTTTCTAATTGGCCTTCTCGGGCACTGGGATATAGGGCTGAGAGCAGGGCAGGCTGGTCGGCAGTGGGGCCCCAGCCCTCCTACCTTGTGCCTCAGGGCTCGTCTGGGAAAAGCAGGTGCATCCTGGGAGTCTGTCCAACACAGAGGCAACAGCTCAACTTACCAGGCTCAATGATGTGCACAAAACCTCTATGCTAGCCTCTCCTGCCAACTGAGGTTTGTTTCTCCTTCTGGACCTGGTAGCAGACGGCAGATAGGGAGGGTAGGCATGTGGCTTTCCAAAGACCAAGTGCCTTGGGGTAGAGAGAAGCAGGCAAGCTTGGGATAGTCCTTACATTCACGAAGGAGGGGGAGTGAGGCACAAGGCAAGAAGTGACTCGTCAGCTGCTGCGTGAGCATCACTCCCTTTCCAAAGGATTGTTCAGATTCAAGAACTTGGGACCAGACTTCTTTTGCATGTTATATAAAGCATTGAGAACTTTCCAGCTTTCTCTTAGTTTTTTGCAGTAAGAATTTCTCTAAAATCCCAGTTAGTGGATCATCTGGCTACCTCATGGCATCTTTAATCACTCTTAAACTGAACAAAAAACAACTCAAAAGAGCAGCAGAATGTCTTCATAAAATGTAACCACTCCCTGTTCCTTTAGTATTTCTCTTTTCATACCCCAAAAGACCAGCACAGCAGAATTCTCTGATGTCTAATGGGCTCCAATATGTGATGAAGAAACCCTGAAATAGGTGCCCTATTAAAAGTCACACAGTCAGAAGGTCTGCTAAACACTGGGCTTGGCAATCCTTTAATGGACTCCAGAACATGAGTTAACTCCATCCAGGCACTCACAAGCCCATTTCTGGGTACGTGATGAGGCACGCTGATCACAGAAGCATAATTAACATAGCATCCTGTAATCTCCAAGCTGGGCAGACAAATATTTAGACTTTTTTCCTACATCTAGGACTCCTTCTTTAGGCCCCACAATATCAAAATAAATGGAAATTATCCTTAGCCACCAAAAGGAGGTCTTTGGCAGTATGCTGAGTGCACCTGCTTGCGCACTGCCCCTCCGAGGCTTCCTGGGCTGGCCCCCAGCTGGAGTTCCCAGGGCACCAGCTGGGGAAGACAGTCTTGGCTGGATGGCAGAGATGTGTTCGAGTTCAAGGTGAGCCAAGACAAGGGTGGAGCCAGGATGTGTCAATCCTGTTTTGTGACACTGACAAATTCTGAAGAGCAAAGGGTAGCATCACTCCAGGAGCCAGTCCACCAACCTGGTTCCCTCTGACACTGGCCCTGAAAGACAAGTGTCACCCCCATGCTCAGTCCTTTTGCTGTTTGGCCAAAAAATCTGTGAACGTGAGCCCTGCCCAGCTTTCTAGCTACAGGGCACACCTCATCCTACCTCTAGGTTAAACTGGTGGGGAGTGGGAGAAGCAATAAGCGCCCTTCACACTGCGGGATCCAAAATTCATAGTACCTTCCCCTCACTCTAAATGCACCAGCATCTTCCCCCAAATCTTCTTGGTTTTAGGCAGATATTCAATTTCCACTTCCCCGTATCCAACATTAAAAAAGAAGTGAGCCTGAGACCTGGTAAGATGCCTTAGATTTAAATCAGGGGTCTTTGATGGGAGAAACCAGGAGATGATCTGGCAGTAGCACAGAAGTTGGGGGTCGGGGGTGTGCTCTGGATTCAGACTACCAGGGTTCAAATTCCGGTTCCCTCTCTTCCTACCTTTGAGATCTTAGACAAGATATGTAAGAGCTCAGTGCCTCAACTTTCCCATCTGTAAAACGGGAGTAATAATAGCACCCACCTCACTGAGCTGTTGTGAGGATTACATACCAAGACAGTTATGCATGTAAAGTGCTTAAAGTAGTGTCCAGGCTTGTGCAAATATTCAATGTCTGGATCAGTATCTGGAACATCGTCACCCAGAGGCTGACCTGTCTGTTGCAGGTGTGCAGCTCTCTGGAAATGACAGAAATCTGTCTTCCTGGAAGTCACGGACAAAGCAGAGGCAGGCCCCCATTTGGCCTAAGGAGGTGACTAGCTGATGGACAAGGCTAAACTACCCCTCACCCAACTTTTTCCTTAGGGTCCTCTGTACACAGACCTTTCAAATCCTTATTTGTCTGCTCATTTGCTCAACACAGAACCCAGAGCGAGAACCCAGGCTTCTCTGGGCCTTGCTGAAACAACACACCCATTTCCAAACACCCTCCCTGGTGGAGGGACAGAGCCCCCAAAGGGCTGCCTGCCGCTGATGGTGAAAACCCTGTTGCTGGGCCCTTCTGTGGTCCAGGCTTCCACCTGCTCATGTCAGCCTTTAGGCTCAGCTGCGGAAAGCCAGGAAGTGAGGATAGTAACAGCCCTGGAGCAGGCTGGGCAGCAGGCAAGGGAAAGAAGAACCTTCTGAGCTGCAGCAGCTTGACAAGAACACTCACTGTCGGCATCAAACCACCTCTGCCACCACCACAGCCTCCGAGGAGGCGGGTAGGTTTCCTGTTGTGTCAGCCCGGTTTCCTTCAGCAACATTATACTGCAAACAGAGAGCTACTTTGAATAAAGCCCTAGGGTGTCCCATTTCTGGCCAGCGGGGAGACAGACTGCTTTGCTTCTCCAGAGGGAAACACTACTGGGCCTCGACCCTCTCTAGACAGTGTTTCTTCCCGTTCCGGGGGCCAGAAAAGCTGTGTGGAGAAAAAAACCTGCGGGCTTTCCTCTATGACCTCGGATGGGCCAGTTCTGAATGGCAGCTGGGTCTATTACAGGCAGTGTGAGAGGGTTAAACAGGACGGCCTCAACTCTTTATAAACTTTTGCCCTGTGGCTATGTACTCATTGGCGGCAGTACAAGACTTGAGCTGTATTACACGCCTTAACAATATGGTTCAACTGTCGGTCAGGCTTGGGCCTGGCACCAGGCCAGACCGCAATCAATGGGACACAGAACCTCCCCCTTTCAGATCATCACGAAGGCTCACATTATCTCCTTTTCGTCGTGCTGGTTAAATTTATGGAGCAGAACCCTGAAGCCGCATTCCTCGGCCTGGGCCGGCCCACGCGGCCCTCCCTCCCTTTGTTCGGTCTGTAAGCGAGCTGCGCTCTGGAGGACTGCAGGGTTGTTAGTTCAGGCAGTGACTGTTTGCTCATGACTGAAATGAAAAGGGTTCAGTGGAAGGGCAAAAGGACAGCCCAAGTGTAAAACCCCATCCCGGCAGGCCCTGGGCCCCTACATGTAGGCTGCAAGCTGAGCTACTTCTCCCTAAAGCAGAATCTTCAGTCTGATCCCTGACACGCTCTCCCTGAAGCAGCCACCGAGGCCCCCTGCAGTGCTCCTTCACTTGAAATCACATCGTCCAGAGTGCCGGGGGAGGCAAGTTGCCCTTAATATAACCAGGTCATTAAAAGAAGCCATATATTCTAGAGCCATCTTCTGGGTCTTCCCAGGTCCCACAGGAGATGGGAATACAACCATTGGCTAGCAGCTATATTTATTTTTAATATGGAAAAATGTAAACTTATTTTTCAGGCCTTGGCTACCAAGGGTGGGATATGTGAGTACTGCGTGTGAATGCATGTGTGGGCATGTGTGTACTATGCAGGCACACACCAGAAGGGGGTGCTGATTGGGGATTCAGTCTCAGGGAATCAAACAGTAGAAGGTCCCATGCATTAGAGCTGCTAAAGTCTACTCATTTGTTCAGATCCTTAATCTTCAATAGCTCTGATTAGTATGCAAAGGGTTAAATAATCAGCTCGCATGGGTAGGTATGACTTGATTTTAGTTGTTGAGTTTCAACCCAAGAGGAGAGTGCTCTGAAAACGCTCTTTGAGTACTGCATTTGCAGCCAGCTCCAAATGATGCCAGTTGATAGCTGGGAAGGAAGACCACCCCAGAACTGGATCCAGGCTCTCCACGGGGCAAGCTGGGAGTCCATGGGGATCATGTCCATCTGCTATGCCTCAGTGAGTCCATCTATAACATGAGTCTACTGGGTTGAATTTTGGAAGTCTGAAATGGCTACTAGAACTCTTCTAACCAAGCTTCAAGCATAATAGAGAATAAATAAGAGGAACAGAGAAGAAAAAAAAGGACTGAAGATATGATGAGAGGACTAGGTAGGAAAGGCTTGGAGGGAAGAGTCACTGCTGACATTATAGGTGCTTTCCTGCCAGCTCTGTCTTTTCAGTCGTCTTGCAAAATACCAGATTAGGGCCCACGCTTACTTAAAAATAAAAAACAGAAATCTCATACCTGTAAAACATGCACAGAGGCATTTTTCAATTCTGGGCAGAGGCAGAACTTCTTTGATGAAGTCTAGTGAAGCCAATAGTCTGTTTCAAATCAGACCCTGGTTCAATCTAAAAGTGAAAAGCTACATGTCCTGATTCAAAGTAATCCATGTATTTCTGAATGGAAACTGTACATATATTCTTGCATTTTCCTCGAAAGACTCCTTGTCCACTGTGCTAAAGCTTAGAGAATAATGAATTTGCCACACCAAAGCCTAAAGCACCTTTTAGGAAGGGGGTGGGGGTGGAGATGTGTACTATGGAATGAATGGATCATAGAAAACTGTCTCTTGCTATTTAGAATTCCTCTTCTCTGTTGTAATTTTTCTTCTCTTCTTTTATATACTATTTGTTCTAAACTGTTGAAAATACAGGTTACAGACAACCACTTAAGCCAGGAAAGAGGAGGCTAATTGGCTAATTTAGGAAATTCTCAAGAAAAATGTGCAATCCATTCAACCTGTCTCTAGCTATTCATACAAAAGTTCAGGGTTCAATTATGTCTTCAGTCATAATACCTCACACCACCCAGAAAAATGTAGAAAGCACTTGCACACACATTATCACACAAGTTACTTTAATACACATAAATGAATCCAGTCTTCGTTAGGTATTGGGTGTGGAACACAAGGACCCTTGAAGCCCTAGTTTGGCCTATCATGAGCCAGACGCATCAAAATTCTCTGATAAATTAAAATTTGGAAAACTGGACCCATCCCTGAGAAAATCTGTTATGGGCCAAGAAAGACTTTGAGAATTTATAAATAGAGCCCAGGATGTTCCTACTGCCTATTTACCTTTCTCTATCTGAGGATCCCTACTTTTTTTTTTTTTTTTTCTTTCCTGGTCAGAGGTTGTAACAGGTATTCATTGTGTATTACTTATACTTTTCTCTGTGTTTGAAGATTTTCTTAAAAGGTGGAAGAAAAAAAGATATGTGTGTGTGTGTATAATGGTGCTAATGTGTTAAAGAGAGTAAGAATGGGAGCTAGGAAATAGATAGGGAGACTACCTTTTTTTTTTCCTGGGTCTTGTCATAGCCAAAAGCCTTACACATAGAAAATACCCAATAACACGGGACTGAATAAATGATCTCTCCCACTGCATCCTTCCATATACCAAGACCTAAATCCACAGCAGAAAATAGAGCATTCTTAAAAGAATCATGGACTCCTTTACCTCCATGTGGTTCCCACAGCCTGCAAAGTCCTTCGCCCTATTCTGCATCCACACCTCAATCAGAGCAGAAATCAAATGCCATCACTTCTGAAAGTGTCTTTCTGATCAAGCAGAACAAACAGCTTTTTCTTTCCCTTCTCCATAGCTTGCTATCAATATCTTTATTGGCGTTTTCTTTGGTCATAAAAAGATCACTTTTATGACCATACTCCAGGGAGGTACAATCATAAGTAAATGAAGAGGCCAGGCTCTGAAAATCCAGGGACACAAGTAGCTTACAAATAGGATGCATATGTGAATATATCTCAATAAAATTGCATTAAAAAAATAGGATGCAGCAAGCAGCTGATGCACATGACAAGGGCTGCCATTGGTAGACTCACTGCTGTGCACACTTCTCTCCTGGATATTTTGTGAATTGCCTTCTCCATGTGCTCCCCAGCACCACTATTTTACTCTAGCATTATGGACCATGCTAAGAAGTACTAGTCTGATGTGGAAACGCAAACTAAAAGGAATGATGTTTTAGAATTTACTTTTTCTCATCACACACATCCATTCTTGGTGCAAAATGGTCTCTGTCAAGTTTGTTTTTTTACACTGATTTCTCGACCACCAGCTAAAAGAAACTGAACACTCAAAGATCTCTACATTACTGAACATGTGGGAAGTGGTTCATTTACAACAGACTCCTTGAAAGCTCTATTTTATGAAACTGGTCCTGACACACTCCACCTATCTGCTCTAGCCTGATATGTCTGGGGCCACTGGTAGTCGTCCCAGAAGTAAAATCAGAGGCAGTGCCTTTGCCCCTTGGGGGATTAGATGTAACCAAATTAAATGGCGCTAAGCCAGCTGGGGCTAGGACCAGGCCCCAGAATGCTAAGGAATATTTTTAGGTACAACTCTGCTTTAGATTAACACAGGGCCTTTTAATTTTGAGAAAACATTATCAAGCTTTCCTATGTCATGCTTGGGTTTTCTCTGCCTCAGGGGGCCCCTATGTGCCATTTCTCCGGGGAGTGAGTCACCTTAGGCAGGCAGACCTGACCAGGCAAGGAAGACCCTCTCTCCTACGGCCAGTGGAGGGACTGACCTAAGGAGGGTAGAAGAAGTGTCTGCACAAGGCAACAAAGCACTGTAGTGGCAGAGCTGGAATCGGGATTCTGGTCTCAGATTTGCAATCCTCGCCAAGAGGCCACGCTGCCTCCAATTCCCAGAGGGAGCAGATAAATAGGTTATTTTGATCACAGAGACTTGTGTCAAGAAGGAAAAGCTTTTCCTCTGACCCTACACTGGCAGATTAAAAGAAATATGAACTGCTGTCACTTTGACACAATAAATAAGTCCTGTGCTACTTTGTCAGCTCCACCATTGCATTTTGGGAATAAGAATAAAATCCCATGAATCCTATACCCAAACCTAAAAAAAAATCTGTGGTGTATTAGACATCAATATAGAGTTTAAAAAATATCTTTTGCTAGGGCACTTTGTACTTATCATCTGATCTATATGCATTTCAATCCACACATTTGCCTCAAGTCCTAAACGAGACTTAAAAAAAAAAAAAAAAAAAAAAAAAAAAAGCCTTGACCAAATGCCATTTCCCAAGGGCCATCACATTGCCCAATGATACCCAGGATTTGAGAATGGGGACTAAACTTCTGGGAGTGGGACAAAAGGGCAGATGAGCTTTGAAATGAACTATGAAATGATTGTTTATAATCTAGAGAAAGCTCATTTTCAAAGGCTCAAGGACTAACAATAATCCAAAGTTATCTTTTAACTTCCATTGTACAGAAACCATGAAGTAAAGGGTTCATGATGAAAGCAATGTTTTAAAGGGCCCATCATACTTAGCTAGAAATAAAAGAAACAGTCTTCCTCCTACACTCTAGCTCTGAACCCGAGAGCACATTTTTTTTTTTTTACTTCAAACAGACATAGGCTGGGACCCCAACCCACATGATAATAGTGCTGTGAGACTGTCCTGGCAGGAGCCAGACAGATAAACCCTTGATAGCTGCAGCACAGACTGCTGAAGTGGAATCTGATTCTACCATTTAAAACCTTTAAACATTACTGAACAGTGGACTGTCATGCATCTGGAAAATGTAACCATTTTTGAAGAATGCTTTCCAAACCACGTAATGCTTTTAAAGCTGTTTATCAAAAGAGCTGGATGAGCAACAGTGGCCTGGACCAGTGCGTCAGCTGTCACAGGGTGGCATGCCCCATCCTAATTTCCATCAGCATTCCATCACTCTCAGTTGTCCTACCCTTGGCAGACAACAGATGCCAATGCTTGGGGACATTTGCTACATAACTTTCAGCCAACAAACCTGGCTCCAGGACAGATTTCCATGTCATGTGGGGGCTCTTGGCTGAACTCTGCTCGAACCCAGAGGCATATCATTTGCAGCAGACACTAACAATAGTTTGGGATCACCTGCTCTTCTCAAGTGGGTTCAAAGCAAGGTCGTGGCCTCCACACACCTTTTCTGATGGGGTCTTCAAACACAAAGACTGAGCATATAGGTGAGCTCCTCCACCCAGCAGTCCCAACCACGGGACCATCACAAGGTGACCACCACAGGTTTCTAGACCTGAATTGAACTGTCTGCTTTGTGTAAAGACAGAGAATGGGAAGGTCCAAAACGCAGAAAAGCATAGGAACCCCTAGTCTTAGCCATATAGCAAGTGATCTTAAGTTTTCAGGGATAGGGCATAGAAGTAAGAGCTAAAGATATGATTCTCTGTTTCACTAATGCTCATCATCCCATATTCAGGAGAGACACCCATTTCCCCACCATGCCATTTCTTGAGCACCAACTACATGTCACATACCAAGCGCTTTAGGTACATTATATACCTTCACCCACATAACCACATAACCCCACACTGAGGTATCATCATAATCTCTATACCATGTAAGTCAAATGAATCTCACCTCAGAGATATTAAGGGGGGGGGGGTGGGGGGTGGGGGGGGATGGGGGGGATAAACTTGCTGCAGGCCAGAGCTAAGAAGGAGCAGTGGGATGAGTCAAGTCCAGGGCTGTCTGACCCCCAGCAGGCCTTTTTACCATGTATTACAGTTGCAGGAGCCAAACGGCTCCCTGATACCTGCAAATGCTCGGTTTCTTTTTACACTGACAGCCACATTCCTCCTTCCCATTCCTTCTCCAGAGCTGGGGAAGAACCTGTGATTTTATGTTCTTTCCACATCTCTTTCTGAAACAAGCGCTTCTCTTTGAAGAAAGACCTCTTGCCCTTGGTGTGTCAAGATGAGAAAACTTTCAGCAACTTCCCTTAGAAACTACAAAACACCCATCAGCACCCAGGATCCAAGTGCAGTCGCTCAGCAGCTGCCGGCCCCTCTGAATAGCTTTCATGGTTCAATGAGGGGTGGTGACAGGGCCATGTCACTACCACTGGGTGTGCTATTTCTTTCATGTTCCTGGGATCTGACAAAAGCCTTCTACAACCTGTTTCTTTATGACATACAGAATGAGAGATTAAAGGTCGATACCAGCCTCAAAGCTGGGATGGGACTGGCAACTACTTCTCACCAGACGCATTCGGAATCTCTGTGGGGAAGAAGGGCCGCTGACTGCCTAAGCAGACACTGTCCAAACGGCTGCTGTGATTAAATGAGATGACACGTGAAACGTACATAGAATGATGCCTGGGTCATAGCAAAGGGTTAAAAATGTTACTGATTATGTTATTATAATTTATTAATACCAACAAACCTAAAAATAAATACTTTGACAGAAATAATGGATATGGGTTTCAGTAAAACCACAGTAATTAAGAGCTACTAGTTGGAGGTGGTGGAGGGGAAAGGACATCAAGAAAGGATGAATGAATTGGTGAAAAGTATAAATTATAGGATTTCTGATTAAATATGACAGACAGATTTAGTCCAGAGACCCCACTAAAGCCAAAGCAAAGGGATATAAATGGCACGAATCCAAAAGGATAAAGAGAAAATGTCAACAATATTTTAGAAGGTGAAAAGCAGATGGACAAGTGGTAATGAATGGTAAGCCTGGGGGAGTGGAAGCCATGGAGTAGTAAGCTAATTAATAGGGGAGAATCCCGCTAGATTTCAGAAAAAGGAGGTATCAAGTAGCCCTGAAGGCCCAGAGTGAAAGGGAGGAACAGGGAGGCATGTATGTGAGGTGCTGAAAAGAGGAAGGTCGGTACAAGTCCGTGTACGCAACAGCTAGACCTGTGGGTCCCTCTCCCACCCCATTCAGCCTGCCCTCCTCAGCAGAAGACAGGAACCCACGGGTCCCACCCAGCCACCCCAGGGTGAAGTCCACTGCTTCCAACCTGCTTTCTAGTACCTCCTCTTTACTAACCAGGATTGGAACAGATAGTTAAGAATCACCAATCATTTGAGAACTGTCTCCATCATGAAAGAAAAAGACCAAAACAAACAAATGGAAGCAAGAACATCCAAGGTGTCCTAGGATAGAGAGCAACTGGTTCAGATGGGAGCAGAACATACTGAGGGGAGGAATTTCCAAGAAATATAAAGAAATTGATAAATTACCAAATGCATCTAAACATATGGAGGAGAGTTTGGGAATAATTTACTAATAGGCAGACAGAAGTTAAAAACAAAACAAAACAAACAAAATAAAACAAAAAACACTCACCCCAGGAGAAAAAAAGTTGAAAGTAAATAAAAGTTTGGAGATAAATTATGAAAAAGCCTATGGAAAACTAAACAAACAGCAATACCAAAAAAGCAGTTACTAACTCCAGGGAGAAAAAAAACAAACCAAAAAGTTGAACAAAAAAGGCAACAAATTCACAGTTACCTATGTGGCTTCACTGGGGACACTATTCACACAGTCATAATAATGTAAAAACTGAATATCGATTTATCCGAAAGTGATGATATAACAATATTGAAGGATTGGGGGGGGGCACTTATTGTGTATAAACAATAGGAAGTCAAATGATGTAAAAAAAAATAGCAGTATACTCATATTTTTTAAGAAATAGAGGTAAATGCCTGAAGACAAACAGTTAAAAGTATAATGTAACTGCCTCTGGGGGAGCAGGAAAGGGAAAGGATGGGCAAGAAATTGCTGTTTTTTGTTTTCAGACATGCAGAAGTCTTTGATTTTTTAAAATGTGAACATATATTTACTTTGATAAAATAAAATTTAATTTAAAAAGATACAGAAAAATTTTGTTACAGCAAAATAACTAAGTTCAAGATCAAAGGGATTTTTTTATTGTGGTAAAACATATATAACATAAAATTTACTATTTAACTATTGTTAAGTGTACCCCTCAGTGGCATTAAGTACATTTACAATGTTGTGTAAACATCACCACCATCTATTTCCAGAGCTTTCTCATCATCCCGAACAAAAATTCTGTACCCATTAAGCAAGAACTCCTCATTCCCCTCTCCCCCAGCCCCAGGTAACCTCTATTCTACTTTCTGTCTCCAGGAATTTGCCTATTTTAGATACTTTATCCAAGTGGAATCATACAATATGTGGTCTTTTGTGTCTGGCCTATTTCACTTAGCATAATATTTTCAAGGTTCTTGCACATTGAAGCATGGATCAATATTTCATTGCTTTTTATTACTGAACAATATTCAATTGTATGTATATATATCACAGTTTGTTTATCCATTTATCTGTTGATGGACACTTGGATTGTTTCCATCTGTGCCAGTTTGGATGCATTATGTCCCCCAAAACGGCATATTCTTTAAAGCAATCTTGTGGGGGCAGACGTATTAGTGTTGATTAGGTTGTTTCCATGGAGATGTGACCCACCCAAATGTGGGTAATACCTTTGAATAGATTATTTCCATGGAGGTGTGGCCCTGTCCATTCAGCAAGGGTCTTGATTAGCTTACTGGAGTATTTTAAAAAGAGCCACACAGGCCCAGACGCTTGCTGCAGCCAAGAGAAACATTCTGGAGATGGCCATTGAAAGCAGACTTACGCTGAAACTTTGCTCTGGAGAAGCTAAGAGAGGACATAGCGCCCCAAGAGAAACATTTTGAAGAATGCACAGGAGCTGAGAGAGGTGCTAGAACACAACCCAGGATCAGCAGATGCCAGCCATGTGCCTTCCCAGCTAACAGAGGTTTTCCAGATGCCATCAGTGTTCTTCAGTGAAGGCACCCTATTGTTGATGCCTTTGTTTGGACATTTTCATGGCCATAAGACTGTAACTTTGTAACCAAATAAACCCCCTTCATAAAAGACAATCCATTTCTGGTATTTTGCATAACAGGAGCATTAGCAAACCAGAACACCATCTTCTAGCTATTGTGAATAATGCTGCAATGAATACTGGTGAACAAGAATCTGTTTGAGTCTCTGTATTCGGTTCTTTTGGGTATGTACCTAAGAGTGGGACTGTTGGGTCACATGGTAATTCTATGTTTAACGTTGTGAGGAACCACCAAACTGTTTTTACAGCACTGCACCATTTTACATTCCCATCAGCAAAGTACAAGGGTTCCAATTTCTCCATATCTGCACCAACACTGTTATTTTCCATTTGTCTTTGACAACAGCCATCCTAGTGGGTATGAAGTGGTATCTCATTGTGGTTTTGACCTGCATTTCTCTAATGGCTAATGATGTTGAACATCTTTTCATGTGCTCATTGGACATGTGTAGATCTTCCTTGGAGAAATATCTACTCAAATTCTTTGAATTTTAATTGGGTTGTTTCTCTTTTTGTTGTATATTATGTGTGTTTCTGTATGTGTAAATATATATATATACATACACACAGACACACACAAACACATTTGGGATATTAAACCCATATCAGAAACGTGATTTGCAAATATTTTCTCCCATTCAGTGATTTGTCTTTTCACTCTCTTGATATAGTGTTCTTTAATTCATAAGAGATTTAATTTTAATGAAGTCCATTTTATCTGCTTTTTTCTTTTTTTGCCTTTGCTTTTGGTATCATGTTTAAGAAGCCAGTGCTAAATCCAATGTTTCCCTTATGTTTTCTTCTAAGAGATCTACAGTTTTAGCTCTTAACTGCAGGTCTTTGATCCACTTTGAGTTAATTTCTGTATATAAGGTAAGGGCTCAACATCATTATTTTGCCTATGGATATCCAGTTCTCCCAACACCATTTGTTGAAAAGATGTTCTTTTCCCATTAAGTGGTCTTGGCAGCCTTTCCAAAAATCAATTGAGGTTTTTTTCTGGGTTTTCTATTCTATCTCATTGTCTCTGTCTATCATTAATTAAGCAAGTACCACACTGTTTTGATTACTGAAGCTTTTAATAAGTTTCAAAATCAGGAAGAGTGTGTCCTCCAACTTTGTTCTTTTTCAAGATTGGCTTGTATATGAATTTTAGAATGGATTTTTCTATTTCTGCAAAACAGGCCATTAGGGTCTTGAGGGATTGTATTAAATCTATAGATTGCTTTAGGGAATACTGTCATCTCAACAACATTAAATATTCCAATTCATGAATATAGGATGTCTTTCAATTTATTTAGGTCTTTTAAAATTTCTTTCAGCAATGTTGTAGTTTTCTACATACAAGTTTTTCGCCTACTTGATTAAATTTGTTCCTAAGCATTTTATTCTCTTTGACACTACTGTAAATAGAATTGTTTTCCTAATTTCATTTTCAGAATGTTTATGACTAGTATATAGAAATACAACTGATTTCTGCATGTTGATTTTGTATCCTGCAACTTTGTTGAATTCGTTTACTAGCTCCAATAGTTTTTGTGTGAGTGTGTGGATTCTTTAGGATTTTTTACATATAAGATCATGTCAGGTCAGCAAATATAATTTTACATCTTTCTTTCCAGTTGGGACACCTTTTATTTCTTTTTCTTGCCTAACTTCTCTCGCTATAATTTTCAGCACTATGTTGAAGAGAAGTGGTGAAAGTGAGCATCCTTATCTTGTTCCTGATCTTAGGGGAAATGTTTTCAGTCTTTCACTATTGAGTATGATGTTAGCTGTGGGGTTTCATATATGGTCTTTATCATGTTGAGGAAATTCTCTTCTATTCCTAGTTCACAGAGTGTTTTTATCATGAAAACATGTTAGATTTTGTCAACTGCTTTTTTTTTTTTTCTCCATCAGTTGAGATGACCATGTGGGTTTTTTTTTTTTCCTTTGTTCTATTAATGTGGGGTATTAAGTTGAGTAATTTTCATATGTTGAACCACCCTTGCGTTCCTGGCATAAATCCCCCTCAGTCACGATGTATAATCATTTTAATATGCTGCTGAATTTGGTCTGTAAGCATTTTGTTGAGGATATTTACATCTATATTCATAAGGGATATTGGCCTGTAGCTTTCTTTTCTTGTAATGTCTTTGTCCGGCTTTCATATAAGGGTGACTGATGCTGGCCTCGTTGAATGAGTTAGGGAATATTCCCTAATCTCCAATTTTTTTGGAAGAGTTTGAGAAAGACTGGTGTTAATTCTTCTTTACATGTTTAACAGAATTCACTAGTGAAGTCGCCTGGTCCAGGGCTTTACTTTGTTGGGAGGTTTTTGATTACTGACTCAATTTCCTTACTTGTTGTAAGTCTATTCAGATTTTCTATTTCTTCTTGAGTCAGGGAAGGGAGTTTGTGTGCTGTGTGTGCTTCTAGGAATTTGTCCATTTCATTTAGGTTAATCTATTGGTTGCTGTACATCTGTTCATAGTAATCTCCAATAATCCTTTTTATCTCTGTAAAATAGGCAGTAATGTCTCCACTTTTATTTCTGATTTTAGTAATTTGCATCTTCTCTTTTTTCCTTAGTCAATTTAGCTAAAGGCTTGACAATTTTGTTGATCTTTTCAAAGAACCAACTTTTGATTTTATTGATTTTCTCTATTGTTCTCCCTTCTCTACTTCATTTGTATCTGCTTTAATCTTTAATTTCCTTCTGTTAGCTTGAGTTTAGTTTGCTTTTCTTTTTTCAGTTCTTTGAGGTATATTGATATATTAGTGATTTGAGATCTTTCTTCTTTCTTAGTGTAGGCATAAATTTCCTTCTTAGCATTGTTTTTCCGGCAGTTGTGTGTTATGCTTTCATTTTATTTCATCCCAAGTTATGCTTTCATTTTATTTCATCCCAAGGTATTTTCTAATTTCCTTCATAATTTTTTTCTTTGACCCATTGGTTGTTTAAGAGTATGTTGTTTAATTTCCACATATCTGTAGGTTTTCCAGTTTTCCTTGTTACTGATTTTTAGTTTTATTACAATCATAGGATTTTAAACACTACTTTTATAATTGTGGAATAGACAATAGATAATATGTATTAAATATGTATAAGATGTTAAGAATACATTAAAAATCAAAGGATTATTGGCTAATTATAAGCAATTAGTAAAAATACAACAATTTGTTTATAAATTAAGTGGAAAAAATGCCTGTAACTTACCCTCTCCTGTTCCTGACACCACCATATACAAATACAATTTTGTTGTTTTCAAGAACAAATAGTAAGTCAAATCACCAATAAAAGATTATGTCAAGAAGGCTGTCAGAAACTTGCTTAACTAATGTATAAAACTGCTTTAAGAATAATAACACCTTGACAGCTTGGTGGTACTCAGGAATCTGGAAGATTCTTCTAAGCAGTTTTTCTTCAATTATTTAAATACACTCAGTATTTAATGCCTATTATATTCCTGGAATATAGCAAGAGCTTAATACTTAATCAATTTGTGAATTTGTACTACAATTTTACCTTCTGGAACCAATGTGCTTACTACTAAAGCAACCATGGATCTGAATATCAAAAGTTCAGAATTGGCTAAATTGAATTAATAAGGATCCTCAATAATTCAAACAAAAAAGTAAAAACGCTTTGAGGTTAGCATATTTTAGCTAAGTGATATAAAAGCATCTTACAATTTGGTCTTTGATGCTGTAGGAGGCAGGCAGGTGCCAGTTATCGTGACCCTGTTTGTATGAGTAAAGTATAGGGGGTCAATGAGTAAAGTATAGGGAATGGCTGAGCCCTGCCCTCTGTCCACCCATCCTGCCATTACTCAGTGAGATTACACTGGATTCACCTAGTCCTAACCCACCAGGCTTAGACCAGAATTCTGTGACCCATATTCCTCACAATGAGAGGTGAAGTTTTGCTCTGACTCTCCTTTGAAGTTTTCTGCAGTTCCTGGGATTTTATGATACAACATTGGTCACCCCTGCCATTATCTATGTTTGAAGTATGTTTGGGGAAAATCTACTAGGAGCTGTCTCTGGTGTTAACACAGAACAACTGCCTCATAAAAACTGCTCTCCAGAAGTTCAAAGGAGCTTATCCAAATATTGTGGGTTTTTCCTGCTACACCAACTTTGCTACATTGGAAAGCTGTGGTTTTGCCAAGTAAACTCTGAAAGAGATACACCTTCTTGATAACCTGGAAGAGCTCAGGTCAGTGCTAACACAATCAAGTGGCCTTTGACAAGATGGAACTTGCACTTTGAAGAAATCTGTACTGTACTTACCAGGTTGCTGAACTTAAAATTTACTGGGTTGACAGGTTAAAGTAAAGGACTAATCAGGTAAATTATTGTGAGCGGTCTTTCTGATATGCAAGAATCTTTCCAGTTGCTACTCCAAGAAACCCAGTAAAGGGGAGAAATAAACCAGGAAGGCTGACAGCCGTTGGCAGGAAGCCAAAGTGGAGCATCGCATGATAGTGGCCCCTAAAGTTAAATCCACATTAATCTACCATTGCAGATATGTGCTATTTAGCAGGAGAATGATGGATCATCACCACATTTTCAAACAGAATGGCCTGTCAAGGAAATTGACCAGATGCGGGTACTTGCTGGCTGGGAGCAGGTTCATAGAGTCACAGAAGGTGTGTAGGGTGGGATTGTTTCATACTTTTGCAAATTTAATTCTTGCCTAATAGAAAACAACTAGATCAGCATATCTGCTTCTGCATTCAATCTCTTGCAATATCACATACTGGGTAGCCTTTAGAACATTCCATAGAGCACTCATTAGAGAATGAGTATGATTAGAACAAGTTATAAATGTATACACACATACATACATAAATAGTTTTGACCTTGTGTACCCCTGAAAGGGTTTTGGGGTTCCCCAGGGATCACCAGTCCGTATTTTGAGAACCTCCATTCTAAAAGGACCCATATGTACAAATTTTGTTCTAGTTAGAAATCAGTTTCCTCTACAGGTTAAAGCAGATCCACTAAGGATATATATTAGTTACACTGTTAACCTGATTTGAGTCATTTAAGCCCAATATAATAAAACTGTTTCTTTTAGAATATATTGTGATTAAAATGTTTTACTAATTTAATCTTACTTTTCTCCTTTCGACAACTCAGTGAGAAACTTAGCAAGAATCTGTCTTTGAGAGGCAGTCTGGTAGCAGGGTATTGGATAAAGTTACCAGGACAAGAAAACTCAGGGTTAGTTGTAACACCCAAATCTATCTTTTCTTCTCCCAAAGTTTATAAGCCTTTACTTGTAATACAATACTGTGTCTTTAGTCACTGTTGGATTCTCTCACAGTCTGAAGCACTATGGGGGCAGAGGATCTGAATTCAAAACTGAATCCTCTCTTTAAGGGAGATTCCAATTTCATCCTGGGCAAAGATGGATGATTCTGTAAGGAAAAACCATGAAAGGACTAGGGAAGTCATCGAAACCTAAAAATAAGTAAATTGAATGCCTTTGCAGAAGAGTTCCACATGCAGTAAATGGCTCTTCACTTCTCTCTCATATACAAAATGCAAATTTGTCTCCGGAGAAAAGACAGACACTGTTCTGTTTCTCTTGGTGTTCAAACCAAAAATCTCAAAACCATATCTTCTGGATATGATTGGGCATCACCCCAGAATTTTAATAATCAATTCACTGAACAAGGAAGGGACTAGACATTTACAACAGCTAGATTAGCTATCTAATTTTTAAATGGAAGAAGCCAGCATCAAAATGCAACCACACTTTCCAATCTATTTTCATTGAGCAAGGACCTACTGGTTGAGAGGCAAGAACTGAACCTTAAAGGTGCACATGCCAAAATTCAGTTGATTTTTACTTTTGGAAGTGGAACTGGGCCATTTTCATGAAGTCAGTCATCTCCGCATGCCAAAAATGGCAAAGAATCAATGCTCTCCTTTCTAGAAACGATTATAATGTACCATGACCAAAAAAGTGTTTTCTTTCCTAACAGATAATCTTGCATAAAAATGAGTCATGGGATTCCAGAAATGGAAAGGCTTTTCTCAAATACGTGTGTGCACGAACACACACACTTTTTTTTTCAGCAATAGATCTGAGCTTTCCATAAGTTATGTTATAATGAGAATGGCATCATCTGGAGCCTTTGAGTGAAAGGGGAGTACAGTATTTAGAGTTCAGCAAGAGGGAAGAAGTCTGTCTTAGAAAAAAAAGATTTCTCTGCTAGTGTTCCTGTGATAGGAATTTTAACTTATAAGGCATGAAGGGACTGTTAAGATGTTTCTTAAAAATATCCTCTCCTGTGACTTTGTACCCTTAATTTCAAGCCTGAGTGAGACATCCTGTGCCTTTAACACAGCTCATAATGTTTCTTCTTCAGGGATTGCTCAGGTAGGGTAAGGAAAGGAGAAAATGATCCACTGACCTTTAAGCATTTGTAGAAAGTCAAGGTTTGGCAAGTAGAAAGCAAGGTTTGGCAAGTTCAGGAAGTGAGAACATATGGCTCTCATCCTCACCCAAGGGTGAGTGGAAGAGAGCTACAGTGGCTGCTGCTCCAGCCACTGTGCATCCTTGGGACAACAGAGGAGAGACAGGTACAGTCTCTTTCCCTTCAGTCGGACACAGCAATACCTTTTCAGTTTCACTGAAATGTAATTCCTTCTCAGGATGAAACAGACCTTTTAACTACCACACAAGCTGCCCAAGCATGGCTCCCAACCCAAAAGACACATGTGCCCAAAGAAACAGAGCCTAAGGCTCAAATAGGTACTAAGCTCCAGCTTATCCACCTTACAGATACAGATCTTTATATTGATGCTACAGGGTCTAACAGGCTCATCTGGAAGGAGTATACTTACACTTCTTAAATGAGTACGAGGCAGTAGCCACAGAGTAACATGGTGCTGGGGACAGGAGCTATAGGGTAATTTTTACTGGGTGGCAATTAAAAATTTTTTTTTATTAAAACAAATATTCATTTATATTCTTAAGGTTAAAAAAAAGGAGCTTTCAAAAGATGTCAGACTTGCTCGGCCCTAGATACACTGGGTGTCAGTTCACTCTCCTCAATCTTACAGGGAACACCAGTGGAAAAAATCAAAAGTACTAGTATTCTAACAAAGATTTTCATTTTTATTGGATTTTTACCTTTGGAAGTGTCATGTATAATTTTTACCTTTTATGTGTCAGGTATGGCTGCTTTCAGAGCAGAATAATTAAAAAGCCATATTGCCAAACTAGAATAAAAGAGGTAGTGGAAGCATTTCCTAAATCCTTTTTGCTGACTTTTTTCTGACCTGTCCAACCTGACTGCATCCAGGCTCTGATGACCCAAGAGGATCTTAACCCTTTTATCCTAGAGAGTCATGGGTAAGAGGCAAATATTGCAAGAGAGAAGGCTACAGCCCATTTCAATTTCCTACTGAAGAGGTCATTAATGGAAAATGTCTTTAACAAATTTTGGGTGGTGTTCTGGGAATGTTTTTGCTGAAAAACTCAACTATGCTCATCGTAAATCTTTTTTGTGAAATCAACTAAAAGGTTACTCAAAGCTCTCAGAGCAACTGGAATTTACCTCTATGTGCACAATACAAGGGTCCTGGGATTCCAGAACATTATCAGAGTTCCTCCTGATGGTTATATTCTTAAACACTGATCTATCATTACCTTTCAAATTCCCCCTTCCTCCTTATCTAACTTAAATAACTAGATAAGCTCCAACACTCCTGAGCTTTGCTAAATTAGTTTAAATATTTCAAGTTCTGCCAACTCCCACTTCTCTCCCCTTTTTTGGGTCTTGACTAAAAGGTGAAGAAACATTTTGGAGGAAACCTTGGGGCCTACCTTCATAAATCTTCACCTGCTACTTTACTAAAATGTCATGCAACCCAAAGCCTACAACAGATGGTATTGAGAGAAACAACAAGCAAGTAAATCGCCCCAAGTCAGATTCTTTCAACAGTGTTTTGATCTTCTATTGTGAAATGGCTGCTTCTGGGTTTTTGCAGCTTTCTACCAAAACATCTTTTCAAATACTACCATCAAATACTTCTACATTTATGCAGAGAACTGAGCCTGGTCCCACGGCTTGGTGCCCTGCTTCAGCCTGGTCTGGCTGAGGGCAGTGGGCTTTTCTACATGGCTTCGATGGCAACAAAGTGTGACTGCATCAGTGCCATTTTCATAAACTTTACTTGGGAACAGACGAATGTGGCTCAATACACGTAGACTAGAAGATGCAACCTGAGCCAGCAGAACGTTGCCTTGGAAAAGCCTTCTGATTTCAGTTCCAAACCACACATACTTGTACAGTTAACAAATGCAGCAGGGGATACTGGTCCACAACATTATACTGAGGCCAAAGGCTCTGCTGTTCTCCTCCCTCTTCTTCCCCCCCCCCACCACCTGCTTTCCCAAGAACAATTAGATTGCATGGAAATTTCAGAGAAAAGTTAGGTACTTGTCTTTTTGAAAGTCTACACACCAACAAAGAGAAGAACTTGAAAGTATTTTAATCTAAAGAACTTAAGGAGGCGGGTTCCTTACAAATAAAATCATGTTCAAATAAACACGAAGAGGGAGCCAATGTTTCCTGTAAGGCCACTTTCAGATGGATTACTGGAAGGAGTATTCTTTCAGTTTTATGGCTTACTTTGCTATCATCTGCTAAAAATTTGGGTCACTTAAAACATAGATGTTAAGATCTAAGCCTTCACTTGGATGAAAAATTACAAAGGAAGCAGAAAGTCTGATTCCAAGTGCAGACTCTTGGAGTCCTGGGTTCTATTCCTGGCTCTGTCCCTGGGCTCAGGTCAGCTCTCGGTCAGAATCTCACTTCTAATCCCTTCAAATCATTTGTTAGTCCCTGTTGTCTAAACAGTGGGGAAAAACCCTGAGTAACACCCCTGGATCCTGTTCAATCAACTGGGATGGCTGGAGATGGTTATAACTCACTTCCAAGAAACCAGGGTGATTTATCCTTGTGTAGAACTAATCTGCTCCTAAGAGATCACAGTGTCATCGGAAAGAAACCCTTACAGCACTGAAACATTTCTCCACCTGCAGGAATCTCTGGGCTTCTTTAACGTGACTTTCAAAAGCAGTATTACCCAGAATTTCACAGTTCTTTATAGCTTCCACATTAAAATAACTGATTGGGCTTCAAACTCCTGAGAGGTCATTAGAGTAGACAGGTATAACCATCCTCTGATTTACAGACGAAAAAAACTGAGGCTTAGATAGGCTAAGAGACTTGACCAAGACCCTGAAGCCAAAACGCTGGCCATATTGCCCAGGTCAAGCGTCCTTTTCTCTTTAAAATGTGGCTCCTCTCAGTAGCCTTACTTTTGGACCTGGACAAATGGAGTGAGGGAAATTGGTCAAACTGCTATAGCTTATCTCTTCAGAAGAATCTGGAATGCTTTTTCAGTGTAACAAAGGTTAAAGGGCCAAACTTCTCTGTGGCCCCCAATCAGCATGGGTCCAGCACATGCCCTGCTAGGTCTGGTACCTTCTGCTGTGGCTCTCCCACTGGCTCCTCCAGGAAAGGGAGGAGATGCAGACGCTCCATTCCTCCCCTTCTGAGCATCCTTGCCTACGGGACGCGCTACCTAGCTGCTCCTCGCTTATTCCTGTAGCCTTTGTTCCTAGGAGGAGGGAATGGCTAGGCATTTGGAAAATTTGCAGTTAAACTTCAATTAGACTGCCCATTAGTCTAATAAGTTCAGGAAATTTGTAGTTAAACATCAGTTAGACTGCCCATTATTGTTTGCTTTGAGGCAAGCTGCACAGCTTCTCTGTATCTTGGGTGTCTCATCTATAAGGAGATGCAAAACTTCAACAGGTTGTGATGAAGAATGACCAGCACTAGTAGCCAATGGCTCCCCAGTGCCCTTATTAGGTGTAGCTCCAAGTGAAGCACATCCTGGAGGACACAGTCTCTGCTGCTGACACTCTGCTAATGTTAGGAGACAGCCCAGGGGAACCAGAGAGAGAATTCAAGATACTGAATCAAGGTCAGGGTTCAGCTTCATGTGCATTTGCTGGTCATAGTAAAAGGAAATCTTGAGTAAACTGGGCAGAAATTATACAGCACTGCCTACCTTGACAGTAATTGAATATGACACATCTGCAAGAGAAATCCAACAAGGATCAGCCAGTGCCGTGCAACGCGGGAGTACTGGGCTCAGAGTCAGGAGACGGGCGGATCTGAGTCCTGCTCTCCCATCTCCTGCCCATTGCATGGGCTTGGAGAAGACAAGTATTTTCTCTGAAAGCCAAGTGTTTTTCCCTCATTCGTAAATGAAGTATGAAGATGAAATGAGATTGCACATGTGCCTGGCACTCGGTAAGTGAGAAGTTCCTTCCACCTTTCGGTATTGCACGGGTTATTCCCTTTAGCCCTAGAAGGCTCTTGTCTCTTCACCTGGCCAACTCCTACTCAGACTTCAGGCTTCATCTCAAATATTCCTTCTCTAGAAAAGCCCTTCTTGATCCAACTGACCAACAGGTTAGTCAACCTCCTCCTCTTCACCCTAATTATACAGTCTCATAGTGCCCTGTAAATCTTCTTTGTGTCATTTATCATAATTTTAGTAAAATAATTGTTTGTGTGATTAGTTGTTTAATATTTGATGCCCTGCTTGATTTTAAGTCTCTGAGACCAGGCAGTTCAGCTTTCTCCTGTGTCTCCAACACTGAGTTCACAGGGACTCTTCAACCCACAGTTAATGACAGAAAACGAATGACTGACAGACACATACTGGCTGACACTACATAAAACCTTCAATAGCAACACTGGACAATGGGTAAAAGTGACAAGAATACTTTCCTTCTACAGCAACCATTTCTTGTGGTCTTAAAAAGGATGCAAAACACAACTTCCAAACTGATAATGTGTAAAATTCAAGTGATTTTTTTTTTAGTCAACATCATTAAAGTTTACAGCACAAAATAATAATGTTATTTTCAAAAATCTATCAAATATACATCAAATCTTTTTGAAATCAATCAATTCCTTGACTAGTCTGGGATTTTAAGACTAAGGATGGCTCTCTTGGAATTCTTAGGGGCCTTCTGCCTCACGCTCACACCTCATTAGGTCTCCCTGTCCTAGCAAAATATGGGATGTAAAGGTCTTGGGCCTTGAGGAGGAAATGGAAAAACTAACTGGAAATACTTGCGAAGCCTCCCTGCTGCCCCTCCCCCCAGCTTCATAAATGCTTCAAAATATACTCAAGGATTGTTTTAGCTCTGTATCTGAGAATAGAATGTAATTTAACTAAAGTAAACTCTACAGAGCCTTTTTTAAAAAGGCAGCTGCTACCAGATGGAATCAGTCCTGGCAGAACACATGACAGGGTCCCAGACTACAATCTTAAGCATTTCCCCTACTGCAGGATTGTGTTATCAGTAAGGTTTCTGGTGACAGACAAATGGATTCATTTTAATTGGGGACGATTCCACTTCAGAATCTACTTGAGGGAGTGTCAGGGTGTGCACACTGGCCAGGCATTAGGCATTCTTTAAGGGCACACTAATTTATTCAAGGAACATCTATTAACCAGGCAGCAGCAGAATCTTTCTGGGCTAAAGTGGAGTTCAGCTATGCTGGGAACTGTGACATTCATTATACCCTTGGTTGATAAGAATTCCCAACTAGTCACTCTGAATAAGGGGGGGCTAACACAGGCCACTAAAATGAACGGCAAGGTTGACGGTGGGTTCTGTGGGGCATGGAGCCATAGGCTGCCCCCGATTCTCAGTCTCAGCTGGTGTCCAGGCAAGATGGCATCCCACAGTGGAACTGCTGACCTGCTTGGGGACCTCTCTTCTCTGTGTGGTTGCATGGGGTGGGGGTGGGGGTGGGGGTGGGGGGTTGGCTGGCTCTTTGAAGTGGAAGAAGTAAGAAGGGATAGCTCCACGTGATGAACCTTGACTGCAGGGATTCTAGAGCTATGCCTTGGGGCCTGGAGACAAGGACCTAGCCTGACAATTTTCTTAATGGGCATGTGGGGTCCAGTTAGTTTGGTGAACAGGGGATGCTTGTAAGGATGTGCAATCCTTTTTCTGATCCCTTTGATGAAGAAAATAACACAGGAGAGGATATACATGTCTAGAAAAATGCAGGCCAGGTATTTGTGCTTCATTTTCACATATGTGCATAAGGCTGGTCTTCAAATCAAGTCACATAACTAAAGTAGAAAGGGTATGATTAAACACATCCATACTGATGTGTCTGGTTCAGACCTGAGCTGGAAATTGCAAAAGCCGCTCCCCCCACTACTGACCTGGGGCCACTGAGTGTGGCTGTGTCTCTCACCGCCTGGGCTGTTTCTGATGCAAAATCCAGGGCACCTGCCACTGGCTTGGTTACAGTGCCAACAAGCCCTTTCCCAAGGCCAGATATGAAACCGCTGACACCCCCTTCTGTTTTCACACCTTCCACTGTTGAGGTTATAACACTGGTCAATCCACCGATGATACCTAGCAAAAAAGACAAAGGCAGTTGTAACGTGGCCAAGGACAAAAGAAAAAGTGCTTAAAGCTAAACCCCTCAGCTCCACGCACATGGCAAGGTAACTTCGGGGCATTCTGTTAATCTGTGTGCCAGATAGGCCACCGGCAGGCCAACCCAAGATGGGTTGTCAGAGTCAGAGTCTGAGGCTGTATATCACATAATAGTCAGAAGAAAAGTATGTTTCAGTTATAAAGTCAAAGAAAAGCTGGGAGGTTAACAGTGGCCACTTTTCAATTCCAGAGCTCAGGCAGCAATATGGGCAATCTGGAAAGGATGTGGATAGTAGGATCTAAATCAATGAGAGACTAGAAAATAGGGCCCTTGGGGAAAGTTTGAAGAAGGTGTGAAACTATGGCAGATAAGGCAGAGAGATAATTAAAATACAGGTTCTCAATTTTTCAAAGGCCAATATGTTACTTGCCCAACAACACAAGATGCTTGAAATGGAGTAAAAGCCACTGAACACTTTAGCTGAAATTAGATACAGGCAAACAAATAAAAGTTCAAAAAAGGACACCGTGAAAAACAGCCAAAGCCAGACAGGACCCTCCATGGAGCCAGATCAAAAGACCAACCAAGATCAAAAAGTCGTTCCATACATTTTGAAATGGGAAAGCGATGGCCTGAAAGAGTCTTGAAAGTGGCCAGAACTTGGCAAAGGCTGGAGAGGACACAGGCATTAATGGAAGAAGCAGGGCCCTATCTGGGGAGCATTTCCAGGACCTGTGCCAGGGACACTCACAGGATGTTTACCCTTTGACAGTGGGGGTGTGAGGAAGCTCTCTAGACCCTTCAGCTCTAGAGAGACAAATTGATAAAGGAAACTCCTTGGGAGAGAATGTACTAACAATTCACGTTTCTTTTGGATTCTGGGCCCATTTGTTCTAATTAGCCAATGTCCCTCTCCCAGCTTTTAGAACAAAGTTCATGGCAGAGCATGCAGAGCACAAGAGTGCAGGCTGGGACCTCAGAGAGAGAACATTACTGAACCTAGGTCAAGCTGGGTCTACAGAGAGAACTGAGCTTAACTCCCAGTTTTTAAACTAAGGAGGTTGAGTAAATTATGGTCCTTGTTATCTTTTAAGGGTCTTTTCATCCTGAAGGATTAAGAATTTTACTTGGCTGCTGCTTTCATATAATCCGGGGCTCAATGGATCCTCCTTGTATGAGGCCCCTGGTTCCTGGTCTTAGATTGGCCTACGTGGCTCCTGAAGATACTGTACATTATTATCTGAATGATCCTTGGTTCAGGGCAATTTGCAGCCTTGGACAAATCACCCATATTCTCAGCAGCACACTGATGTATCCATCCACAAGCACAGCCATTCTCTTCTCCACACATCCCAAGGACGCAGAAGAGAGAAAGGCGAGTCTACATAGCAAAGCATTCACTTTCAAATGTGTGCTAATAGTCCAATGCTATCATTACAGTTATTAGAAAGAATGACTAATGACTAACTCTTTAAACTAACCCCAGATGATTGCCCAACTGTCAACTTTTAAAGTCCATAAATAGATTGATTTCAGATAAATTTTACTTCTGGCCTGGTGTCTCCTTGGGGGCTGCCCCCTTAACAGTTGTGCAGGCTTAGGAAAGCAAAGGCATTTTGAGCCAAACCTCACCATTAGGAAAGGTGACAAACAAAAACTCTGTCTTAAATGTTGTGTCCCAAAAACAAATAGAAATAATTTCTTTTATTATCTGTATTCCTTCTCTTCCTCCAAAGGCAGATAGTCAAAAGTTGGTCCTTCTTAATACTGCTTCAGATGACTTCTAAGAATCTGGTATAAACAGTTCAATTTAATAACTATTAGTAAGCCTAAGCTGTATGCCAGGTATCATGTTAGGACTGCAAGCCTAAAGATGAATACAAAATGGCCTCTCTGCTCTACTGCACTCATGGTCTATCAGGACAGTCAGCAATACACACAACCCAGTCTGGGATGTGTGTATTAATTCTAAGTGGGGAAAGTGGAGCTGGGGAAACTCCACTTGAGTTGGAACTTGTAAGGTGAGTAGAATTTCGATAGATAAGGAGAGGAGAGCAGAAGGAACATGAGTGAGTAAGGACCTGGAGGCAAATCTGGGGAGTAGAACGTAGCGCACTGTGACTAAAGTAGAGTGGCTGGGGGATAGCACATGGAAAAGTTAGCTGGGTTCATGCTGCCTGAGGCCTTGAATGCCATGCTAAGAAATTGTAGACAGAAATGCAACAAAAGGCAAATGAGTCAGAATTAAATTCAGAGACGGAACACATTCATGCCATCACTTATATCTCTTGGGGACATGGAATTATAATCCCTATGTGTATGCAAGACTTAAAAAACATCTGGAAGCCAATTTCATATTTCAATTTCTTTGGATGATATGATCAGTAACCAGAAGACAGAGTCTTGAAGAGGAGGCAGTTCTAGATTCTAAGAAGGGGTTCAGTTTATTGTATCTTATAATACTTAGGGAATGGAAGCCAGAGAACAGCAAGGAATTGCAAGGTACTCAACACTTTGGAAATAAATGAGTTTTTACATGCCGTCACATTTCAATTACCAGGAGGATAAAATAAGAGAGCTTGGAAATCTACTAGGCATCCTAAGATACCAGACCAGGATTTCCACTGTTGTCAGTTTTTTCTTGTCTATTTGCAATTAGATGAGCAAATCGGCACATCCAAGCAGAACAGCCATTCTCCTATAGCCTGATATTGTTTGGCTTACCGTGTGCCAGACCATGGATGCCGGCTACTAGGTGTTCACCACTTGTGGCTGCGTGATACCTGATATACTCCCGCTCTGACTGGTGCCGGTTGTCCATCGTCTTCCCTAAGCCATCTGATAATGTCCCTGCAAACTGCAACGAATTAAAAACAGAGAGAAAAAATTTTAAAGCCGTTTTTATATCTTAATTATTTTAAATAAATACTTTCCCTTACTCCTACCTTCCCTTTAAATAAATACCGATTGAAGGATAGATTAATTACTGAATTACATATATCCTGTGCCCCAAGACAGTGGTTCTCAAGCACAGGGATGCCTACAAATTGTGGGATGCTTTCACTCATGGACACAAGGCTTGCAAAAGCAACTACTAAAAATCCACAACAGTGTTTAGTCTCCACAATACTATTGCAAATTTACTGAAAAATTAAAGGCATAACAAGATGCCCTGGGTAGAGGTAATGAAAGCTTTGGGATTCTTTTATGGTAAGAACACAGGCTCTTTGCTCTAAGAATTAATGATTCAAAATAGGAAACATGGGAAATTACTGCTTCAGGGTTTGGCATAAAAAATTTTGGAGTCATCAGACGTCCAAAAGTAATGCCTTTTCTTTCATTTATTCAACAATTACTGAGTGCCTATTAGGTGCCAAGCCCTGACTGTCAAAAGAGAAAAGGAAGTACATGGAAAGATTAACAAGTTAGGTCACCTTTCACAGGAAGTGGTAGACTTGAACTCACAATTTCAAACACAAAACCATCCTCCCTCACAAATCAGAGAGCATTTTTATTTATCCTGGCATACTTTAACCAGAGAAGCTGTCTCAAGACATCAAAGCTGGGTAAAAAGGACATAAGACCCTGTTTTGTCACAAGACAATTTGAAAAGGTTTAAAATGACAGTTAATAAACCACAGGGTACTTATCCTCATCATTCAGGCATAAAAAGAGAAGGATATCAAATATATAATTAACCTTCTCAGGAAGGATCTACCAAAACAAGTGGTTTAAGTGTCAATGACCCAGGACTAACCTTTTAGAAAACTCACAGGAATGTCATTTAGATATAAAGTTCAGTGGAAAGATTCAAGGCAAACAGACTGCCGTCAAGACCTAGTACACAGGGTAGCCAGCCGAGGGCCTGTTTCATTCTGGTTTGGCAAGGGAGAGTTACACAGATCTGCCCTGGAAACCATCAGTACTGAGGTGTCTTGACACCAGTGGCAGGTAAGCTCTGGGCACAGGAAGAAACAGTGCTTCCGTGTAAAGCAGGGGTTACTGGGGCACCACGCAGCAATGTCTGTTCCTCTCACTGAGACTGAATGCTTGGACTAGGGCAGTGATTACTGACCTTTCTGGAGTGCAATCCCCAGCATTTTTTGTTTGCTTTTGCCTTACTTGCTCCATAACTCCTAACGGAGTCTAATTATAGAATCGAAGTTAATTGAAATTAATTTTACCTTTTCCTTTGGGACAATGGAATGTTGCCAAACCAGCACTATGAATCACTAAGTGGGGACATTTGTCAAAGAGACCCCATTTGAGAGGTACCACAGCATGGGAGACCACAAGCTTGTGCATGTGAGTGAACCAGATTCTAGTCATTTCTTAACTATTCTAGTAGCTATATGACTGTGAGCAAGTCACCCCACCTCTGTGAGCCCCCCTCTCTCTGTGGAGAACGGTGATAGTACCTACTTTACCATGGGGCTAGAAGGATTAGTGCCCATGGCTTAGGGTCTGGCATCCAGTTAGCATCCTACTGGTCTAGTCAGCTACTAGGCCAAGGAGGAATATCCTACACCATTTGAAGAAAGCCTTTGAAAGTTTTGGAACTATGGTTATTTGCTTTAGGGTTTAACATCAAAAAACCCTCTCTTCCCAGCAGATAAAAGCCTTCAAAGTGAGGTTTCTGAGTTGAATCATCTATAAAATTAGGTTGTGGGTCTTGGTGATTTCCCAATCTCTGACAGCGTGTGATTGACGATCCAAGTCAGAATGTCTTTATTAAGTCCTTACCCTGGGTCCAAATGGATTAGGTACCACTTAGGACACCAAGACATAACAGCCTTGATCCCTATTTTCAAGGAGCTGACAGTCTTATTGGGAAGATAATAATCATATACATGAAATAACCAGTAGTGAGATCTGGGACACAGACTGGGCACTTGGGACCCCAGAGAGGAGAAAGAAAAAGGTGACTGTTGCTTCGGAAGGTTTAGGGAGGTGCCAGTGGTCTTCATGAGTCTCCAAGAGGCACGTGTGCCCCCTGAAGAGACTCAGGAGCACCAGGCCACTTTCTAGGTCTTATTCAGGTCTTTCCCATTTTTCTCAAACTCTCACTTTTATATAGCTGCTCTTTCTTGGAAGAAATATCAAGTTAAGGTCCTGTCTACTATTTCTGGCAGCTGACTAGGAAGAAGTTAAAAATCCCATTGTGCCAGTTTGAATGTATTGTGTCCCCCCATATGCCATTATCTTTGATGTAATCTTGTGTGGGCAGACGTTATCGTGTTGATTAGATTTGCATGGAAATATGCCCCACCCAACTGTAGATGATAACTCTGATGAGATATTTTCATGGAGGCGTGGCCTCACCCATTCAGGGTGGGCCTTGATCAGTGGAGCCATATAAATGAGCTGACAGGCAGAGGGAACTTAGTGCAGCTGTGAGTGATGTTTTGAAGAGGAGCTACAGACAAGAGGGACACTTTGAAGAAAGCACAGGAGCTGCAGATGAAAGAAAGTTTGAAGACAGCCATTGAAAGCACTCTTGCTCCGGAGAAGCTAAGAGAGGACAAATACCCCAAGTGCAACTAAGACTGACATTTTTGAGGGACTGCAGCCTAGAGAGGAACGTCCTGGGAGAAAGCCATTTTGAAACCAGAACTTGGAGCAGATGCCAGCCACGTGCCTTCCCAGCTAACAGAGGTTTTCCAGACACCATTGGCCATCCTCCAGTGAAGGTACCCAATTGCTGATGGGTTACCTTGGACACTTAATGGCCTTAACACTGTAACTGTGTAACCAAATAAACCCCCTTTTATAAAAGCCAATCCATCTCTGGTGTTTTGCATTCTGGCAGCATAAGCAAACTAGAACACCCATAATAAGTTTTTTCACCTAAGAGAATAATCTAGGCACACTGCCCAATACTACCCCTCTCTTTCTAACTCCTCTGTCAATAAAAGAAGTTTAATATCCATGGTTTTGAGTGGGCCTATGTCAAAAGCTTAACTGCCAACTGATTCTGCTGCAGCAGCCTTGGCACCACCAGCACTGTCTGATTGCTGGGTGTTCTCTGTACAAAGATACCTGAAGGACCCCAGGAAGGTAGGACCAGATTACCTAAAAGATCACTCTTCCCTCTAAATGCTGGATTCTTCCACGTGCTTCTCAGGGACCTTTTCTCACCTATGCAGTGGAAAGGTCCTTACACATAGTCAACCTACTCCAGGACTTACATTTGAATTCCTACTTCTCTGTCTAAAAAAAATTACTTGTACAAGTCAACTGGACTTATCCTTTGTCATCTGTGAGTAAAAAGTAAAGGGTACAAAGATATTAACAGGAAAAAACTATAAAAGTCTTTCCCTCTAGAAATGTGACTTTGAGGACTCAGAAAACGTTGGTAGATATTGAAATCTATGATCCAAAAAAACTTGTATTGATAAGAAGCTTAATCATATTTTAGTAGGGGAGATATTTTATAGGAAATAAACCAAAGCCAGCTAAATGTCAGGTACAGGGTCAAGGGCAGGCTTTGGGCCAATCCACCGGGCTTTTGATTATGGAATCCAGGGCTCCACAAGCTCATGGCCCACTCTCACTGGGTGAGCACTTACTTAGTCATCTTTCATTCCATCTCTCATTCCCCACCTCAGTGGGAAAGTAAGTCACACTCCACACCTTATTTCTCCCTCAGAGAGAGGGTGAGAACACATGGGCTGGAGAGAAAGAGGATTCCAGTAAGCACTCATTACAGGTCCCCTCCGGCACTGGTCTTCTCTGAGGCTGGGAAGCACTATATGACCCATGCCCTCTGGAGATGATCATCAAAACAGAGCAGAGATGCCACAAGGGCTGCACCAGCACATGGGGAGTGACTGGTCCAGGACAACCTTCACCCTCTTCCCCAGCACACCAGTTCTGCTTTGTGTCTTAACAGAAGAGCCAAAAGCATCAAAACCTAATTCATTTTGAAATATTTTTCAGAGCAGATGCTCTCTAGCATGCATGGATGATCAAGATGGGAGACAAAGTCTGGAGGCAGAGATTCCAATTATTCCAAGGAGAAACTAATCCCAGAGGCACTGGAGGACAGGTCTGAATAATTGTCAGGACCCAGCTAGGTATCCAGTCAGATTTACGGGATTCCTACTGTGTGCCAGGAGGTATTTGGGCATAATGGAGAGGTATCACACCTGGGTTCAAATTCTAACTGGGACATTTAATAGCAATGAGATCATGGACAAGTCAGTAACTCGAACTTCTATGAACCTGCGTTTACTTGTCTTCAGAACGGGGATAACAATATTCACCTACAAGGATACTGAACGGATTCAATAATATATGTACGGCTCCTAGTGCAGAGCTTGATATTATGACACATTCATTAAAAACAGTATTAAGGTGTATGAACTTCTTCATATGCAAAATGGGAATGCTTTGGTCCTGCAGGACTGTGTGAGGATTACTTGGGACAGTGCATGGAAAGCCTCTAGCATGGTGCGGTCACCTGAGGACGGTATCCTGAGACAGTATAAAAGTAGAGTAGCAGACAGCGTGCACTAGGCACTTACACTGGGAAAGCAACACAGAGGGACCGTGCAACTGGAAGGTAATTTGTAGATAATTTGTAACTCTGATCGTTATAAACAATACCTTAACACCAGAAGGGGCTTGCAGAGACTTAAAACAATGGAGCTCAGTTTGTAGCAATTTCAAGTCCACAAAACACTTAGAGTAGCAAGTGAATATTCTCCTAGTGAAAATGAGACTCCAAGGAACAGAAAACCTGCTACTGGACTTAACAAAGACAACCATGCTTCTCTCTCCTTCCTTTGCTAAAGGAAGCTTTAGCATACACCATACTTGTGAACGCTGATCACTGACCAAAGTCATTAATTTCTATAAAGCCATATATTTTCAGTAAGAGGGTAAAAATCTCAGAAGTACTTCAAGGTTCCAATTCTACTGCATAGTTAGCACATACTGCATGTCAACATCTCACCTTCCAAAAATAATCCCATTGTCTATATAAATGGTGACACTGCAAACTAGCTGGGTTTGAGGCTTGGCTCAAACAGTTGATTTTATAAAACTGAAGTTCAAGTGGAAGCTGGAATGGTGCAATAAAAAAATATTCACAGTGTCCTTCTGTTCTGCCCTATCAGTTTCCTGACTTTTTTTTTGATACTCAGCAAGCACGGGATGTCAAAAGTATTTGGGCAATGTAACAGAAGCCTGGGCTTGAATTTCTCCCTCTTGGATTCTTCTTTCACAGTTATTTTAGCTAATGGAAATTTCCTCTTTAATATCCTTGTTCCACTGAGTAGTTGCCAGTGACAGTATTTTCCTTCACCAGGGCAGACGGTGACCATGTATAACATGAAAAGAGAAAGAAGTGACAGACCTCTGGAGGGTGAATGAGAAGTTGTATATTCTTCCACGTATAATGCAGTGGAGCTACAAGTCTTAGCTAGCAGCATAGCTCGAATTCTGATCAGCACTGCCTGAAGTAAGAAAACCTGACTATACCTTGTGCCTGTAAGTCAGGCTGAAGTGACCTTTGTGGGGAGCAGCATAATTCATGCAGTCAAACAGGCTGGGGAGAAGGGGTCAGAAAGAACTAGATTTAAATCCTTACTCTTAATAAATATGCAATCTGGTGAAAGCTGCTTAACTTTCCTGAACTTGCATTCAGCTATCTGCAAAAGCCAGACACTGTCTACTACAGAGAGCATTTGCTGCTTTGAAGGGTTAAGGAGCTAATGATCTCAAAATGCCTGGTATAGTTCCTGGCACACAGTAGGCCATCCATTTTCCAAGTTACTTAGGACTAGATTGGGGCTTAAACTTCAGAGCCATTTTCAACCCTGCTGGTTTAATGGTACAAAAACCACCCTCTAGTCATGTACACATAAGTCACTTCAAAACTATGGTCTTCACCATTTTACTCTGATCCTTACTGTTAAAAACATCCATAGTTACAAATTATTCTCAGAGTATGAGTTGTGCCTCGATGCTGAAGAACCCTCTTGTGATACCTGTGAACAGGGAAGAGTTAAAGAAAAACGTGATCCAAAAAGCAGTGAGTACCTATCATCTACATAAGGCAAACCAAGCAGCCAGTCCTCACCCAGCAAATGGTCATGGAGAGTGGGGTGCTGGGGAGCAGCATTAAAAAAAAAAAAAGGGCATGGAATGAGGTGAGGGCTGGCAAGAAAGAAGCATTCATTTTTGGATCAAAGATTTCTCTCCACTAGAAGTGGAGCAGTTTTGTCTGTTTTCAGTTCTACTTGGTTATGAATTATGTATGCCCCTTAAGGCAAAAACAGAAAGAGGAAAGAATTTAGAAAGAGGACCTTGAATATGAATAATAAAGGCATTTTAAAGCTGGGACTGATACTGTACTCCAGAAACAGGTCTAAGCCAATGACCTTGTTATTTTTTGGTTTCTGGAGCTCTAAAAGCTCTCCTACCCTAAGACATACCATGTTGCTATTTCCCAGATAAACACTTATCAGGCAACAGACACTCTTTTTCACTTCAGAAACAAAGTTATCCCAAGCCACCCAGAATTATCTCAGCACACAAGGTCTAAACATATGCAACAACATCAGCCCTAAGATTGCCCTGGTGTCTTAACTAGCCCAAGAAGCATGCCTGCTGCTTCGGTGTCTAGCTATTCTGCAAAGGTGACCCAGTGGTGAACTCAGATGTTGTTTCAGATTAATGTGGAAACTCAAGAGTGGTTTGAAGCACTCCCATAATAGGATTTTGCTCTTTATTTTAAGAAAGGTTGGTAGAATTTGCTATAAGGCTAAAAAGCACAGAAATATGCAGAATACACATGGGTAGAATCAAATCAGTCATACAGTTTTTCAGCAACAGACAGTCATTGCCTGGTCAACCCCTGTTTTTCCTGTTTTTTCTTTTTCTGCACCAAACATAAAGAATCATGTAGGCAGGATGAATCCTTAAACCCAGCTGTGGATGGAACGGTCATCTACCTTTCAGCTCTTTATCAGCCAGGACTCATTGTAGGCTTTCCCCCCCCCCAGAAGGGATCATGTTGAGGATGCCAGAACCCCCCCCCCCCCCACCTGTCCATTGGAGAAAATTCCCCAAGGCACACAGAGGAAAACTTGAAGATGGACTTCCGTACAGTCAAATTAGCCAAGCGTATGAATAAGCCTTCTGACCCCCTGAGCGAGCTCTAGTTTTGCCATGTTAATGAGGTTTCTCAAAATAAGTAAATGGCTCATGACTCAGTATTGAACCAGGAGATGGGTTAGGATGTTGGGTGGTAGGGGAGAATCCCTCTGTGGCGGGCACAGCAAAACACCCAACTTGGCAGATAAAAGTATTTCAGCCTCAGCAAAGCACACAGGCTTTGAAAGGCAAAGGGTTCTGATCCCAGCTGTGTTACTAGTATCAGCCGGGTGAACATGAGCACAAGGCACGCTCTCTGTAGACACCACTGTCCTCATCTGCAAAACACGGACAACGTTATCCACAGGGTTGCTAGGTTAATCAAATGAGAACTTGGTTGTGAAAATACCGGGGAAAATACACAAAGCAATGTGTAAACTGAAAGGGCTTTTACTGCAAGTTGTATTCTTTCTTCTATTGCGTGCCCTCCACCCCCTTTTTCTCCCTGGTTGGATTCTTCAACCTTGTCCTGAAATATAGAAATTCCCTTAAGCCCATTCTGGAACAAAGTAAAGCCTAATTAAATCAATCAAAAGTAGACTAAAATCTCAAAATACAGAAATTTAGAAACGAGACAGAACATTCTCCCATTAGAAAAGAAGCTCAAGTTTATCTCACTCTCAGTGACAAGGATTTAGTAGTCTGCATTTCAAATTGATTCTCATCCTCTCTCTCTTTCTCTCTCTGTCTCTCTGTCTCTCTCTTCCTTTCTTTCTCTTCCCTCCAAAAGCTTGGGGCTTCAGAAGAAAGGAGATAGGTGACTTCATGGAGAACAATCATAAATGCTAGGCAGTAGTATAAACTGAGCTGCTTCTTACTACAAAAGTCATATATGTTTCAAGGGTTTGAGGTTTCTTGATGAGGTCTATGGAAAGAGATCCTTTCCCAACTATATCTTCAAATAAACGAAGTGAGATTTAAGTGAGTATATAGTAGGATAGAGGAAAACTTATATTACATAATACAACTTTTGTAATTATAAACATCAGCCAATGGTGTTTACTATGAACCAGGCACTGTTCTAAGGGTTCGACATCTATGAAAGCATTTAATTAGTTTAATCCTCATAATAACCCTAAGAGACAGGCTCTATTATTATATCCATTTTACAGATGAAACTGAAAAGACCATGATCATCTCCAACAAAAGTCTCCTAAGTAACTACCTACATTCAACACCGGGTAATCGAGACAGAAAACCCAACCATGATTTTTGCTATTATCTCCATGGAAAAATTCCTTCCTGAATGCCAGTGAAAATCTGATACAGAAACTTCTAAGCAAGGGAAGGAACAAAGGAAGGCAGCTGAGAGAAGAATATAAATGATAAAGTTTCTGAAAAATTACATGCAAAACTCTGGACAAGAAAGAGGGGTCTGGCTCCAATCCCCTTCCTTGATCCATATCCCTAACTCAGACACCATAATCCACTTCCATCACCCAGACCTTATGCTACATCATGCAGCCTAGGATTCACTTCCTCCTTTCCCCAAGGCTATTACTCTCACAATCTATAACAGGCCTCAGAGAAGGAGAAGGCTCAGTGAATGTCCACCACATAGATCACATTACACCACATCAGATCTCATTACTAGTGTACACCATTTACATCTGGGAAGAAAGATGGAGGCACAGCTGGGGTGGGGACTGCCACTAGTGATTAAGAGCTCCAGCCAGCAGAGAAGAGGTCTGCTTTCCCATCCCAGCTTCTTACAAAGGGATTTACTGGAGGGGGAGCACCAAAGCTGAAAGATTTGCTCCATCAGAGATAGTCTGATGAAGAAAAAAAACATAACTCCAGGACGGAGCTATTGGTTTGGCAAGGATTGTTTTAAGTAGCAGCAACTGACAAGTGTAGCTACAAACATGGGGATAAGGGTGCAGTGACGACAGCATAAGCAAAAGGAGACTTTGGAGAGAGAATGAGCAAAAACCAACCATGCTCCTAGGGTAAGAAAAAACCTTGAAAGTTCATCTAGTTCCATCTTCATTCTTCTTCTCCTCTGCATCTTTTGCCATTCTTTTACTACTCCCAATATTCATCCACCCATCTAAGAGTAATATACTACTCATAGTGGAAACTAAGCTACTGTTTCTTACAACAAACTAATTTTTTATGGGGGTGAGTGGAATAGAACCTGCATTTTGAGAAAGCTAAAATCTAATATTTTAGAGGCTAATATTTCACTTCTCGGTAATGTCCAGGGAATTTACTCATTACCGAGTATGATAAAAGCTAGATATGACTACTGATTGGAAACTGGACTTTAGTGTCTGGGAGAACAAAGGAAGTTAAATCCATCTTTTTTGGGGGAAGTGGTGGGAGTGGTGGTGGTAAGATGGAAATGGGAGGTAGCTCCAGGATACTTAAATTCTGTCTCATGTCTCCCAAGACCTTGCTAGATTCCAGGCTTATCTGAAAAGCCAAAAGGTTCTTTTTAAAATGGACCAAATGTTCTCAACCTTACAGATTGGCTAAAATTAAAATAAACTTGCAGTTTAGTGATTTCCCAATAGCTCCTTGAAAATCTCTGGTCTTTGCCTGGGATGTCCCTTGGATTTCACTGGCCTTTCAAGACACCTTCTTACCTTGGCTATCTTTCAACCCCACAAAGGGTGGTGAGAGGACATTTAGTATTCACACCCATCTACCTCCTACAGATCTGGTGTTTTAAAGCCTGCTGAATTAGCCAAGTCCAGGTTAATGGATTTCAGGCCTGAAAAACAAGTCCTGGAATGAGGAAGAGAATACAATCCATTTAACTCAACAGCTGCCCTTTCCAAAGGTGACTTAATGGGCCTATTTTGCATTCTGGTATTTTGTATTGTTTTTAAGGGAAAACCTATTACCAGAATGATAGGAAAATGGAGGGTGAGAGGGAGGCTGGTCAACTTTGTGCTTAGAAGAAAACTAAACTCTTGTTTATCAAAAAGATTCACCCACTTTCCTGCCTAAACAGAACCGATTCTTTAGCACTAAGTTTCCATAAGGCTTTCTGTTACGATTTCAGGAGCTGGGGTTGATATATTTCCTATCCCGCCTTCCATTCCCATCCCTAGCCTGTCTTCCCCCCACACCCTGAAAAATGAAATCTTCTCATGTTTCTTCCCTTTAAGCATCAGGTTTTGATCCCTTCTAAAATGCCAGCACCTCTAGGTAGTTCTTGCTGTAAGCTATCATTAGTTATTTACCCCTTAACTGCAAATGAAAGCTCAGAAAATAGATTTTCCAGGGGAAGTAGCCATGGCCATGGGAGGAATCAAGGCACTGGGCTTCTGAAGGGAAAAGGGAAAAAGAAAATTAAATTCTCTCTGGAGAAAACTCATACCAGCCAGAGCCTCTAACATTTTTTCTTATACAATGTCCAGCATTTAAGAAAAAAAAAGTGTCAGTTACATAAGGAAAAAGGACAAAATAACTGGAAAACCAAGAGAACAAACAAGGGAAACAAACTCACCAACAATTCAGAAATTAGAGTTATCATACACAGACTTTAAAATAGTATGATTACTACTTTAAAAAAAATTATGAAAAGATTGAGACTTTTGCCAGAGAACTGATATTAAGATTTTAATAGATGAGTGAAAAAGCAAAGTATATACAGCACCAAAGAGGATTAATGAACTGGAAAATAAGTCAGCAGAATATATCCAGATCAAAGCATGAGGAAATAAGAGAAGAAAATACAGAAAACAGTGTAAAAACCATATGGGACACAGTTAAAAGGTCCAATTTATGTATAATTGGAGTCATAAAAGGAAAAGAGAGAGAGGGGCAAAAGCAATATCAGAAGTGACACTGGCCAAAAATCTTCCAAAATTGTCAGAAGACATCAAGCCACAAATTCAAGAAGTTTTACAAATCCCAAGCAGAAACACATTTAGACATATTATTATTAAAACCTGAAAACAAAGAATAAATCTTAAAAGCAGTCAAAGAAAGAAAGACATATTTCCTTCAAAGAAGCAATGATAATACTGACAACTGTTTCAACAGAAGCAATGGAACAAAAACCCAGAATTCTAAATGCAATAAAAGTATCCTTTAAAAAATAAATGTGAAACAAAGACTTAAAAAAAAAATTAAGAAAATACATTGCCAGAAAACCCACAAAAGGAAGTTCTTTGGCAGAAGAAAAATTACCCCAAATGAAAGCATGGATATGCAAAGGAAAAAATGAATGGCAAAAGAGAGGATAAATAAGTGGATAAATGAATGTTGACCTTTTAACATATGCACACAAATAATATTTTGTGAGGGTTAATAATAATATGTGTAGAACTAAAATACCTAGCAATAGCACAAAAGATTGGAGGGTGTAAATGGATGTAAAGTGTAGTAAAGATCTTGTGTTGTATGGGAAGCAAGAAAAAAGGAAAAAGAAACAGACTAAAGATGGGACAAATAAAAAGTAATCAGTAACACTTCCACTTCTGACCAAGATGGAGTAACAGAACTGGATTTACCCTCTGTGCCAGTCTAAAACTGTTATGGACCCCAAAAAAGTCTGATCTTTTAATCCAGTCCTGTTGGGTAGAACCTTTTGATTGAGTGTTGCCATGGAGATTTGACTCATTCAACTGTGGGTGAGGCCTTTGATTAAATTATTTTCATCGGGATGCAACCTTACCCATTCTGGGTGGGTCTTAATTAGATCACTAGAGTCCTTTAAGAGAACCCACAGAAACAAGGAGCTCAGAGAAGCTGAGATATGTAATCCAGAGTTTGCCCCCCGGGAGAAGCTAAGAGCCGACACAGACCTGGACGCTTGGAGATGCAGACAAAAGGATGTTTGGAGATGTAAAGCTAAGAAATGAAGCCCATAGTGTGCCCTGGAAAAGCTAACAGAGAACCCCTAAATGTTGGAGAGAAACACCCTGAGAGAACAAACAGAGGCCGAGAGAGAAGCTAAAAGAGACAGAAGCCCAGAGACATTTTGGAGAAAGCCATCTGAAACCAAAACATGGGAGTAAAAGACCAGTAGATGCCAGCCATGTGCGTTCCCAGCTGACAGAGGTGTTCCAGATGCCATTGGCCTTTCTTTAGTGAAGGTATCCTCTTAGTTGATGCCTTAGTTTGTAAATTTGTAACCTAATAAATCCCCTTTATAACAGCGAATCCATTTCTGGTATTTTGCGTAACGGCAGCTTTAGCAAATCATAACACCCTCTTACCTGAAACAACTAGAGAATTAAATGAAATATAGGAAACAACAGTTTTCAGATTTTGGACAACAGGCTGTGCAGGACAGCGATTCTTGAGAGAAGAGGAGCCTTACAATGGTCCCAGCTTACTGCCTGGAGAGAATTTTTTAGCCTGCAGCACAGAGAGAAGTGCAGCAGTCTTCCCAAGCTGAAATGGAGTTGGAAATCCAGAGAGATCAAAGTGGCTAGAGCTCACAGGGAAGAGTATTGGACAGTGCAGCTGCACAGAGTAAGAGGGCTCCAGAGATGTGCAGAGGGCACCCCTCTGAGACTTCAGGTGAGCACACGCATGCCTGACAGTTATCCACTACCCAATGTGAGGGAAATAACTGCATGTAGTATAAGAAACCTTAAAAGGAAAGTCCTTCAGGCAGAATAAAAATGATACCAGATGGAAATATTGATCTATACAAGTATGAAGAGCACCAGAAATAGTACATATGTGGGTAAACAGAAAATACTTTGTTTCCTTGTTTTTAATCTCCTTGAAGCAAAAATTGATAGAAATGCAAGAAGAAGTAGACAAATCCATAATTATAGCCAGATTTCAACATTCCTCTCTGGGGCATTGTTCTTATAGCAAGTAGTCAGAAAAATGGGAAGGTCACAGAAGACTTGAACAACACAATTAACCAATTTGACCTAACATCTACAGAATATTCCATTTAACTACACAACACATTTTCCTTTCAAAACACAACTTTTACCAAGATGACCATATTCTGGACCATAAAACAACTATTAATAATTATAAAGGGGTTCAAGTCAGACGAAGTATGTTCTCTGACCACATGCAATTAAATTAGAAATAAATAACAGAAAGAACAGTAATGTAAAAATTCTAAGCAAAATTTTAGAGAACTGAATCCAACAATACGCAAAAAGGCCAATATACATTACAACAAAGTGGGGTTTAACTCAGGAATGTAAGGTTGGTTTTACAGGCCAAAATCAATCAATGTAATTCTCCATATTAAAAACCTAAAAGAGAAAAAATCATATGATCATCTCAATAAACAAAGAAAAAAAAATTTCTCAAAATCCAACATCTGTATCCAATAAAAACCCTCTGCAAAGTAGAAATAGAAGGGAACACCCTCAACCTGATGAAGGGGCAGCTATGAAAAAGCTGTTGCTAAAATCATACTTAATGGTGAAAAACTGAATTCTCTAAGGTCAGGAACAAGACAGGAAGGTCCTTTCTTTTTTTACTATTTCTATTGAACAGTGTACTGGAGGTCCAAGTGAAAGCAGTAAGGCAAGAAAAAAGAGATGTAAGCAAAACTGACACAACTAAAAAGAGAAAGACAAATCTGAAATTAACAGAACAAGCAGCAAAAATATCAGCAAGAGTACAGAAGATAAAAATAACAAATTAACAAATTTAACGTAATCTACATATATAGAAACCCATACCCCCAAAATTACAGTATACATTCTTTTCAAATGTACATGGTTATTAAAATCGATCATATACTGGGCAAATCTGAACAAATTTCAAAGGACTAAAATCACACAAAGTATACTCTCTGGTCTCATTGGCTTCACACTAGAAATCAGTAACAAAAATATAACTAGAAAATACTCAAATGTTTGGTGCTTAAGCAATATACTTCTAAATAACCATGCATCAAAGAAGAAATTAAAACGGAAATTAGAAAATATTTTAACTTGATGATATGATACATCAAAACTTTTGATACAGTTAATGAGATGTTTAGAAGAGAATGTAAAACTCAAACACACATACTAAAACAGAGGAAAGACTGAAAAATCAATCAAGTAACTAGGAAAAAAGTAGAGCAAATGAAACATAAAAGAAAGAAGAACAAAGGAAATCATGAAAATGAGTGTAGACATCAGGAAAATATAAAAATCAAAACTGAGAGCACCAATAATATAAAAAACTGGTGCTTCATAAAGATAAATAAAATTAATAATTCCTGGCAAAATTTAATAAGAAGGAAGGCACAAATGACTAATTTTAGTAAAGAGAAAGGGGACATCACTACAGATCCTAAAAGACATTAGAAAAGATAGTAAAAGGATACTATGAACTTTATGTGAACACATTTGAAAATTTAGATGAAATGGAAAAATTCCCTGAAAATACAGCATATCAAAATCAACACAAGAAACAGAAAATGAAAATAGCCCTGTATTTATTAAAGATGAAATCCATATTTTGAAATCTTATAAAGAAAACTCCAGGTTCAGATTGGCTTCATTAGTGAATTCTTCCAAGCATTTAAAGAAGTAAAAGCAACCTTACCCAAACTCTTCCAGAAAATAGAAAAATACAAAACACTTCCTAACTTGTTTTATGAGGCTAACATAATCTTGATATCAACCCTGAAAAGCTCCTTAGAAGGAAAATTACAGATCAAACTCTCTCACATAGTTGCAAATATCCACTGATACCAAGTAAAGTTTATTCCAAGAATGAAAGTTCATTCTACATTAGAAAATCTATTAATATATTTGAGTTCATTAACATAATAAAGGAGAAAAATCATATGATCCTCTTATTAGATGTACATATACCTTTCAATAAAAAGCAAGAACTACTCAAGATAAAAATTCTTGGCAATTCAGGAAAATTAAACTTGCTGCATCTGATAAAGGGTACTTTCAAAACAACCAAAGCAAGCGTTATACTCAGTAGGGAAATACTAAGTATTCTCTTTAATAAAATGAATATAGTGTCAGTCAGGGTTCTCTAGGGAAACAGAACTGACCCAGAGATATCTGTAAATATTATGAGATTTTTTATAAGAATTGTCTCATGCAACTGTGGGGATGGACAAATCCAAATTCCATAGGGCAGACTGCAAGCTGGGAACTCCGATGAAGGGTTTTCGATTAATTCCCGAAGAGAAGCTGGCTGGCTGAAGCAGAGATGGAAATTCTTTCTGACTACTGAAATCAATAGTTCTCCTTTTAAAGCCTTCAACTGATTGGAGGAAACTTCTCTCATTGTTGAAGGAAATCTCCTTAGTTGATTATAGATATAGATAAAATTATATAGATAGAATTATAGATATAGTCAACCATAGATGCAATCAACTTACTGATGATTTAAGTCTATGAAATATTCTCACAGTAATAATCAGGCAGGTCCTTGCTTGACCAAACAACTGGACACCACACCCTGGCCAAGTTGACACATGAACATAACCATCACACATACCATGGATAATAACAACTAAAAAAGAAAGTACCTGGGAATGATTTTAATGAAAAATGATGAAGGCCTTTATGTAGAAAACTACAAAACTTTATAAAGAGATATTAAGGAATAACTACATAAATGGACACTGATAAAAGTATAAACCACCAGAAGCTAGGAAGTAGCAAAGAAGGCTTCTCCCCTACAGATTTCAGGTTTCTCTAGAACTAGAAGACAGTTAAGTTTCTGTTGTTTTAAGCTATTGGTTTGTGGTACTTTGTCACAGCAGCCCTAGGAAACAAAGATACTCTATGACCAAGAACCTCTGCTCCTCCTCTGTCTACAAGGAGAGATGATCGTACATGTGCTCCAGGAACCATGAACAAGAATGTTTATAAGCAATGGTGTTCACAGTAGCAAAAAACTGGAACTGTTGAAATGTCTAACCGCAAAAGAGATGGGTTGTGATGCATTCACACAGTGGAAGACTGTGCAGCAGTGAAAATGAATGCACCACAGATACATATACCTGCATAGATGAATTTCAAAAATGTATTGTTGAGTGGAAAAAAAACAAACACACCCAGGTCAGAAAAGGATATATTCAGTAGGATTATGTATATAAGTTCAAAATAAGGTATAAGTTATGAATATGGTACAAACTATATATAGAAAAGAAAAACATGATTGATACAAAAGTCAGGACAGTTATTATCCCAGGATGAAAGAAGAGGATGTGCTCAGGGAAAGCCACTCAGGAGGCTTCAAAAGTACTGCTCAACACTTTAGGTTGAGTGGTGGGTCTTGTTCATTTGATTGTTCTTTAAACTGTACATACACTATCTAATACTCTATTGAGTGAATATCCCACAATTTCAAAAATGTTTATTTTATGGATCCTGCTTTCCAAGCATGCCACCAAAGGCAGAACTCAATTTTAAAAAGAAAAATTAGCTTCATAAAAACTTGGCCTATACTGGAAATATTACCATAAACAAAAACATCATAAACAAAAGGTTTTCTAAATTTTGCCAGGAAGGCAGGCAAAAAGGAATAAAGAAAGGAAGCAGATAACCTAAGGAAAAATAAAAAAGATAACTATTGATTACAGTCTCGGGGAATCTTGTAGAAAACCTCTCCTTGCAATGACAAAGACAAAAGCAAACTGTACAAGAGTCCTTCCTCTACTCGGTGCCTTCCTTCCACCATTAAAAGCAAAGGAGACCTTAGAAACAAACCTCTCAGCAAAAAGGAAGAGAAACTGACTAAAAAGTAGTGGAGAGATACGGTAGCTTATATATTCAAGTTAACCATAGAGACTTGAAACTCTTCTGTTTAGCTCTGTCTAAAGAAAATGGGGAAACCAGTTTAAGGGACCTATCAAATGAGGTCAGTTAAGTTACTTTCCCAAATGTGGCTTGAAAATCAATAGCAAACACTCCACCTGTCAAGTTCCAAATTACGGCAGAAAAGCAACAGCTGAGGGATGAACCGGCTCCCTCCTGTCTGCCTGCCTTTCTGTTCCAGTTGTTTTAAATAAGGTCTAAAGGCCTTCTTTGCCCTTAACAAGGACCTTAGGTTCCTTGCACTGGGCTCTAGGGAGGGTGATTTTCTGCTATATCTAGATAAAGATATTAGGTTACTGGGAACGCCAGAGGCAGTCCATGACTTAGTACTTAACTGAGATTTCTGGTTAGAAAGACACAGTTTGGCTGAATCTGGAATCTATCTGCAACAAACAGGCCATGATTTGGCTTTAATGCTGATTGTATAAAAAGCAAGTCAGAATTTTTTTTATCCACAGGAGGTGGGGGGGTTGTTATTTTGTTTCCTCGGGCCCCCTCTATGAAAGATGTAATGGTTCTACCCACACGTACACAATATTTGCAAAACTATATCAGTTAACATTTTACATATAGATTACGGCTGTATCAGGACAACAATACTAGGCTTAAAAAGTGAAAAATTCAGTTAGGTCTCTTCCCCTTAAACTTCACCTAATGGGTAAGGGGGAGAAGAAGGGGAAATAATGGGTATAAAATGGTAGGCCAGTCTTTTCCTGAATAGACTGGGTGGTTGGATGGCAAGTTTTCTTGGCCCAGTGCCCCATCCCCCCAGCTCTGGTGCTACTGAACCAAGGCTCCCTCCTGCTTGGACTGCATCTTGCCCACAGAGCAAACATCTCCTTGTACTCGTCCTTGCCCTGGGGAGGAAACACTGTCCCCCTTTAGTGTTCCTGTCCTAGCACCTGGTATATGCTTCTGTTGACATGACTTTCTCTGCTGCTGGACTGCAACCTTGAGGGGAGAAGACCTTGTTTTATTCACACTTGTTTCCCTGTGCCTAGCACAGAGCCTGGCATTTTTAGTTGCCTACATATGGTTTGGAATTTAATGTATAGATGCAACAAATAACATTTATTTACATGAGGTTTCACTTTTTTACCTATAAATCTTTATTTAGTCAGCTCTCTGGAGTTAGGGTAAAAAAACACCTTCCCTAAGTGTCTCAGGACAGGATTAGAACAATTTCCTGGTTCTCAGCAACACCCTTTGGCTTAGATGGTACAGAGTCTACGAAAGAGCTAATTATACAACAGAGGGTCTTCAGGAAATGACTTTAAACTGTGACTCAAATTCTCTGCACCCCCTTTAAAATACAGCCTCATAAGATTAATTCCTGCAAATATGATATTGCAGAGGGGACCAAGAAGGAAGCCTGCTGGAGGGAGAGCTTAACAGGATGGACCCTGCATCCGAGAACCTAGGTTCCTTGCCTGGCTCTCAACAACCTCAGGGGGAACTTAACTTCTCTGGGCCTCAATACTTTCATTTGTAAATTGGGCCTAGACTTCACAGGATCGTCATGAAGGTGAAGAAAATCAATTCATGTAAAGACTCAGAACAGTACCTGGTAAAGGAGTACATGGTGGAGCAGTCAATAAATATAAGTTTCATTTTTAAAGATACATATTTTACTTCTAGTTTAGATTCAAAACTGCCTTCAAAACTGTGCAGTCAGTATCAGTGGCTATCTCTTGTTTTCTGAACAGGGATGCTGAAGAAAAAAAAAATATGCAATCAACATCTTAAAAACTTATAATAAGAATACACTAACATATTCAAAGTGGTCAAACTAATTACTCCTCTGTAATTATGGACAGTAGACAAGCCTCCTGGCCAGCTCTGACAACAGACGATGTTAGACAAAAGCCAAGGAAATACAAAATTAACATTGTTGTTATTCTTTATCAGAATACAAAGTCAGCTACACTCAACAGTCCAGGATGAAGGAAACAGGTTGTTGGCTTTTGATTGGAATTTCCTAGGATTGTTACATGTAGTAGAAGGTTAATCTAAATGTTTCTTTGCACACAGTCAACCTTATGTGAACTGTATCAAAAACGATATAATAAAGGCGTGGGTTTATGTGCAAACAAACTGGTTTAAAAAATGTATCATTACGAGGCAGATAAAAGAAAATTCCAGACTTAAATGTACCCTAGGTCTTCAAACAAGTTAGTTTACTACCTTGTTGGGGGTGGGGGGAATAAATAAAACCAATATGGTATCAGGCAAAATGAATGACAGTTTAAGATGAGAAATAACCAAATGTTCCAACCCTTAATTTGTTTTCTTCTGTTATGAGAGATAAAAAGAGAAGGATAAAGAATGTGCTGGAAATTTGGGAAATGCTTTCCAAACCTCTCTCCTCCTCCTCCTACACACACACACACACACACACACACACACACTTTCCTTTCGGTAAAAGGCCTTTAATTAGCTCACATCCTATCCAGGCCAGGGCTCCCTAATGCCTTCTGACACCAGCCTGTCGGCTGGACAATAGGGCCCGAGTGCAGGCCTGATTAGCTGGGGATCCCAGTGGATCCCCACAGATGCCTGATGAGTTTGGTATCTTCCCTCTGAGCCCCCTGGGAAGCTGCCCCAGCAGGTGCCCGCTGGCAATAGTTTTGTGTTACAGGCCTGAATGAATGATCCCCGCAGGAGCTGCCGACTGTTTTCACAGACACAGAAGGCAGTCAAAAGTCCACCGCGTGAACTTGGAATGACCCCAGCTGCAGAGTCACTGGCGGGTTCATTGAGAGGGCAGGCACGCTTTATTAAACAACTAATACTCTTCACGGATAACTTTCCGAAAAAGCAAAAGTGTTAACTCTTTGCAATCTCACTCTGACAGAACACTTCCACTGAGCAGGGGCTCCACTGTATGATGTAGGGTTGGAACCCAAATAAGGAATTTGAGTCGGAAAGATGGTGTGGTTGGGGAATAAGTTTTCATCTGGCCTGGAGAAGGGCCAATGCTCAGTAACCATTTGGTCTGCTGTTTTGTTCAAGGGTTCCAGATTAAAGTAAAAAAGCAAACAGCAAAGGTTTCAAGCACTTACTCTAGTGAAGATGACATGGGCCCACTCCACAGCAATGCCAGAAGAGGGCAGCAGCCAGACTCCACTGGCTGGATCTGCCCACACCTGTCCACCAATGCAGATGTGCATGAGCCTTCCTGAGGCTGACCCTTTACATCAAGAGAGAAAAGGGGGATGAAGCTCTGCAGAAAGCAATTGTGCAAATCCCTCACCTACCAGGGTCTGCTTGGAAGTCACTGTGTTTGCAGCTGCCACAGGCAGCGTGGTTAGTTCCTTTTTGAAGGCAGATTTAGAAAAGGCACAAAGTTCAGATCGAAGTGTTCTCATAATCAAGCACAAAACCATCAAGCTCTTTCAGGCTTGCTGGACAGCAGGCAACGAACGCATTCAGACTCGCAGTATACACCAAGGGGAATGGTGAGCAGCCATTTCTTCCCTAAGGTTAGAATCAGTGCTAAGGATATTTTTTTTCTTTATTTAACTCACACAGACTTTAGAAGGAACCCAATGACAACAATTATACCAACATGAAGATGAACATGAACATTTGGGGGAATTTTTAAAATTCATTTTGATCAACAAAGTTACATTAACTTGGGCCTCATCAAAGACTATGTGTCTATCAAACTTTATGTAGATTTGCCCTCTGAATCTAATCACGGAGGGGAGTTCCTGATTTTTGGTGGGGAAGAGATCTTGTATTGTTTTCAGATAAGATGCAATTTTGCATGGGCTTAACAACTGGGCAAGATACCCACTGAAGAGATGGCGTGAGGTGCTTCAAGGGAACTATACTCCCTTGCCTGTTCAGGTGAGTTAACCTTTACACAAAACAGATCAGCTCAGCTCAGCAAATACTTGAGGGCTTTCTACAAACCAGGCGCAGGGCTTGGGGTTAAAAATGCAAAGATGGATATGACTGAGTCCCTTGTCTTCAAGGAGCTCATTCTATTGTGAGAGAAAGACACATAAACATAAAATCAACATAAGGAATGCTGGAAAATATACACAAAGTCAGGACTCTGGCCTCTGCTTTTCTCTCCCTTACCTCTAAAGGGACAAGAAGCAGGTACCCGCGAGCTGCCAGCCCCATCTAGACCATATTTTGACTGCCTAAACCAGGTGGGATTCTGGTAGAAAGAATCATCTTTAAATCCATACACAGAAACTTATTTTCCATCATCTCTCCAGTTCTTTAGAGAGGTTTGGTGGGGTGAAGAGCAGATTTGTAGCCAGAAGGTCTGAGCTTTAGAGCTGGCTGTGTGACTAATTTGCTATGAGAACCTTACTCAGTTTCTCCATCTGTAACTCAGGAGGGTTAAAAGCTGATCTTAAAGTCCTTTCCCCAATCTGTTTGCTATTCTAAAATTTTCTATTAAAGTGTCAGAGATTGTTTTTGAAGGCCCCAATCTGGAAAAAAATGGCTTTGTCATGTTCAATTGGAATAAGTGAGAAAAGTTTTGGGTTTGACACATCTCCTAGGAAGAATACAAGATGGAAACAAAACAAAACAAACTTATGTTATAGGAGTTAAAAGAACAAAGGAGAAAAAATAAATTTATATATATACACACACACATATTTTTAAATTAACCTTCAAAAAAAAAAAAAAAAAGAAACTGAAAAAGAAAATACAAAATGACCTTTGAATGAACAGGCAGAGGTTAGAGTTAACAATACCATAAGAATTTAGGTTTAGAACTAGACTTCCCATAGAATTCAATTTTTTTTTTAAAGTACAATTGAAGTTAGATACTGTTTACTGTATGTTTTAACTTTTAAAGAGAAACAAGTGGTAAATTCTTCCTTGTGTTTAGTTCCAAGAAGAATTTTTATCTCTTCCTATAACTAATCTATTGAGGTACTTCTATATGTCTTGTCAGTCTATTTTTAAACAACTATTTGTAGCAAGCTCACAAACTTTACTTGTTGATGCTACTGGACACAAAATCCAAACAGACAGGTAACATTCCTGGAACACTGACTGGTAGATGGATCTGGCTTTTTCCCTTTTGCTTTATTTCTCAGTGACTGTGTGAATGGAGATTTGCATGTTCAATTGCAGCTTTAGAACAAACCACTCATACAATGTGGCATGGATGCCAGAAAAGTGAACTCCTCTTGAAAACAAGATTTTTATCACTACTTTCTCTCCCCATCTCAGAATGCTCCTCAGGCCCTCCACTAAGAAGACTTAGCCTGGAGGGTCAAGGAGGGGGCTTAGAGTTGTTGGGCCTGGATGCCAAACCTTCTTCCAACACTGAACTGTGTGATCTTGGCAAAACCATTTAACCTGTGTGTGACTTCATTTCCCATACTAAAAAGGAAGCAATTATCGCACCTGCCCCCGTGGCCTCAAAGGGACATGCAAGGTTAAATAATCTCACAGACATGGAAGTGCTTTAATTCCTAAAGGAGGGAAAGGTGCTTTCTAGAGAAGCAGTGTGGTCTAAGGGAAATAGCCTGGGGCTGTAAAGGAGCCCTGGGTCCTTGCCTTCTTCTAAAAGATCCCAGATTGACCTTCCAGAAGTCAATTACCTTCACCATGACTCAATTTCTTCATCTGCCCAATGGGAATACTAATACTTGAACTCTATAAAGCATAAGTTTGTGAGGATCCAATTATAGCAGAAGCATGTTACAAAGGTTAAATTTCTATAAAACTACAAGGGACTAAAAGTACATCTTCTTTTTAAACTGACTTTGGCATGATCCTTGTCAATGTCCAAGTTACCAAAAAAAAAAAAAAAAAGAGAAGAAAATCCCTCCGGTCACAACATCCTGCTCTAAAATATTATAAAGACAACAGTGCTGTTTTTGAAGCATGCTTTGCTTAATTTTCATTTCGGTGAAAACACTGGAATTATTGTTTTCAAACAACATGCTATTATATAAATTCAATAACTTGCAGGAAATGTTTATTCAAAAATTTTCCTCTAATAAAGCAAACAAATATTCCCCATAAGTATTATTTTAATTCATTAGATTGAAAGGGACTGGGTTAACAGTTAATAGTACAATTATAAAATGGTGCTTTCATTGATTCAAATGCATTATGCCAATGCAAGGTGTTAATAATAGGATGATATATGGGAATCCTGTATTTTATGATTGATTGCTCTGTAAACCCACAACCACCCTAATTAAAAAAAAAAAAAAAAGTCACACCATCATTTGGCTATCAGAAAGCCAAGGAAAGGCCAGACTCTCAGCCCCTTTCCCCCCAACATGGTAGAAATCATTGAATGTAAAGTAATAACCTTAAATGTTTTTTCCTACCACCCTCCCCCCTATAAAAATTCTGCTTCAGGAATTGTTCTTATCACACATTCTGTTTCTTTGTGAGATCCTCAAATCTCCCACAAAAACAGAACCATGCTTAATGAATGAGTCAATAAGCCTCTAAAAGGGAAACGTACCTTTTTTCCCACTTCTGTTTTCTGAAATCCACTCTTCAGGGACAGACAGGCTTACAAGATTCACTGACTACATTGCTGGTAGAAATCCAAGTCTGATGTGGAGAAGATGTCAGTTTCTATAGTATCAGGTGAGATGCAAGAAGTACTGTCCATTACAGATCAGGGAGATTGAAATGAATGTGCAAACTTAGACAAAACTGGTTTTACCTTGGTGGGTGTAGGCAAAAGGTTGCCTCTCTACTGGACAGAATTCATTTGCATGTATATAGACTGGAATTATTTTGTTTTGCTATCAATTAGCTAAAATTTACAGGGTTGTAAAATACCTCCCAGAGAATCAGATAACCCAGAAAGGTAGATTCTAGATAGTGCTGTGTCCCATGGAAGTACAAATTTTTCCCTGAATATTGCATGAAACAAATATTCTTCATCCTGTTTGAACCAGTTGTTAATGAGTTTTCTATTGCCCATAAACGAACATATTCCTAGCTGATACCATTTGATTATATGAATTTTTAAAAAAATTTTAAACAACATAGAAAGAGCTGAAATACAAAAAAACTAAAGGTATATTTTCAAAATAAAAGACAGATAAAGGTCCAATTTCCTTCATATTTAAGGAGCAAACCAATAAGAAAAAGACTAACAACACTAACAACAGAAAAATGGGCAAAGGGCCTTAATTTACAGAGAAAGAAATGCAAATACCTTTTAAACAGAGAAGGATGAGTTTTGAAGAATGTAAATTAAAACTATAATGGAATACCATATTTCACCTGTCAGATTGGCAAGAATTAAAATGTTTACGGATGGTGAGGAAAATAAGGTAATTTCATACATTGTTGTGGATGGGTAAATTAATTAAAATTGTTGAAGGACAGACAGCTTGGCCACACCTATCAAATTTAAAATTCACATACCCTTTGCACAACAAAACCACTTCTAGGAATTTATCCTATAGATACACTCTCCTATATATGCAAAGACGTATGCAGAACAATATTATTATAGCACTGCTTACAATTGCAAAGGACTGGACAAAACCTAAATATCCACCAGTAGGGAACTGGTCAAACAAACGGAATATTTTGCAACCATTTAAAATAATGAGGCAAACTCAGTAGATGCCTTTGCTGTATCCGTGTTACTTTAGCAACATTGTTTTTATTTTTCCATGTTCATGGTCAGTATTCCCACGTTAGTACACCCCGGGTTTCCATAACCCCCTTTTGTTTTAAATAAATAGGGTTCTGTATTAGATAGCTGTTGGAAACCTGCCCTCACCCCCAACAGGGTTATCTGTGATAGCCACATGTTCAATCCACTGGCTATAGTTGATTGGGCTAGAAGAGCATCACGTGATCTTCTTGAGCCAATCAGATTCTCCTTCATGGGACTCTGGACTAGAACCAGAATACTGAATGTGGACTAGCCCTTAAAGGAAGGAGACGTGTGTTAATGGAAAGGTTTTTTGTTTTTTTTTTTTACCAGAGAAACTGAAAAAGCTGGTCTATCAGTCAGAGTCCAATCAGGAGAGTAAAAAGAAACAAACAAAAGTACTGTCCATCAACGTTCTGGAAGTAAGGGGATCTAGGAAGAAGTCCAAGAGTCCCAAGCTCTACCATTTTCTGTTTGGCCACCTCAGGCAAGTCATTTACTTCAACTGGGCCTCAATTTCTTCATCTGTAAAATGGCTGTAATAATAATACCTTCCTGATTTCAGGCTTATAAAAGGATCAAAGATATATAAAAGCTTCATCAACACTAAGAGGAAAGACAAATATAAAGTGGTATTATATTATTCCAATAAGGAATGATTAAACTCTAATAAATCAAACTTTCTTCCAAGAAGCAAACCATAGAACAGGTCAACAGAACCAACCACAAAACTCTCAAGAACAACACGCTATTGCCAACATTCTCCATCTGGCTTTTCCACCCAAGCAACGATAACACTAAGCATCCAAAAGCTAACCTGCTAGTGGAACTTAAAGGAAAAAAATATCTCTACAAAATGTGAGAGGCTGTATGTGCCGTTTTGTATATTTATGTCCCCCAGAAAAAGCCATATTCTTTAATGCATTCTTGTGGGGGCAGATGTATTAGTGTGGATTAAGCTGGAACCTATTGGTTTAGTATTTCCATGGAGGTGTGGCCACGCCCATTCAGCATGGGCTTGATTGGGTTACTAGAGCCTTATATAAGCTCAGCCAGAAGGAACTCATAGCTAGCTGGAGCTGAGACAGACATTCTGAAGACGGCCGTTGGAAGCGGACACAGACACTTTGGAGAACGTCATTTTGAAACGCAACCTAAGAGCAAGCAGACGTCAGCCACGTGCCTCCCCAGCAAAAAGAGGTTTTCCAGATGCCAATGGCCTTTCTCCAGTGAAGGTACCCCTGATGATGGACACTTTATGGTCTTAAGACTGTCTGTGTAACGAAGTAAACCCCCATTTCTGGTATTTTGCATTCCAGCAGCATTAACAAACTGGAACACTGTATTACAGACTAAGGAGGAAGAAAGAAAGGAAAGGAAAGGACTTTTGGGAAGAATAAGTATATTTTCTGACATCAGTTGATAGTGGGAAAGTGCAATTCTCCCTAATTTCATGTTAATATGTTTCACATGTACATCTCCCAGCTGTACATGTGCTAGAAACCAAATATGATAATTTTTAAATGACATCCTAATTGCTTAGAAATGCTTAAAGTAGCAAAGCTCAGGAAACGGCTTGAAGAAATTATAATTTAACATACACATTTAGGGGAAGACGGCTATTGGGAAAGTGTTCTGAAGGTCACTGTCAGCTCGGCACACATGAAGCTTGGGTCTGCTCCACAGGCAGAGCAGGAGGGAAGGCCTGAGCGTTGCAAATCCCCACATTATTTGAATTTGAATAAATCTTGTTCAGGCATGTAAAGTATCTGAGAAAATACTGTCAGTTTAGACAAATGCTTGAGACACACATTTTCTATTTAGGTAAATAAAACTCTTTTCTCTTCTCCCATTTTAACCCTTTTATACTAAAATAGGGACTCCCAGATAGTAAAGATTAATTCAGAAAGTTTGGCAATTACAGCGCAAAGATTTCCAGGGTCAACACAGAAGTTAATGTTGGAAATTAATGGAAAACTATTTGAACTTTACTTTCAAATAATGTCATTTCCAATTGCCTGTCTTTTCACTTCTACAGTCAGTAGAAGATCGTATATGAGAAGCTGCACTGTGTAGAGAAAAAATATGAGCTTTAGAGCAAGGCAGACCCTGAAATTCACTTTTTTTCTAAAACTACAGATTCCAATAACTTTAGGCAGGTTAACTGAGAATTCTGAGTCTCATTTTCCTCATCTGTAGAAAGGGGATAGATACTTCTTTCCTTATTGGTTGTGTGTGAAAATTAAAATGAGATAGCATATGTAAAACTCCTAGCCCAGTAAGTGACATACAGCCGTTATACCAAAAATGATGGTTATATTATCTATATACCTTTCTGATTTTTAAGCATATATGGAATGAAGAATTCCCTTTCTCCTAAGAAAACACTTTCATTCAGTCAAAATGGCAAGAGATTTATAAAAACAAAAGAAGTATACAGAAAGAACTAAAGGAAAATAAAAAAGACCTTCACAACAGAGTCCATAGCTTTTCACGGCCAAGAATTAGAATTCCATTTGTCCTTCAGATGTTTATAAAAACCGGTTACAGTTCATCTCATCTTAAGCTTGTCACAACTTTTCCAGAAAGACCAAACCCTGATATGAGGAATATTAAAACACAGAAAAGAGATACCCTAACACAACCCTGGGGTAACCAGCCAATCTAAGAAATGGGAACACATTTTTTCTTTTACTAACCATATTTACACTAGGGTAGAAAAACCACTATTCTTTGGAGGACACAGATATCCTCTGTCTTTTCAATTTAGCAACTGAACATACTTTTCTACCACATATGCTGCAGTTTTGGAAGATAAAGTTAATTTTTCTGAAACACGAGAGGTTCAGGTCTAAGAAAACAACTTAAGGGACCTGATTTTTAACTAAGATACTATTAAGAAATGAAAACAAGTTTTGAACTTTTTCAGTCTTTCTGTTTCAAAAGTAGGGCTTCAGTGATAATGTCCTTCCCCTGTGACTGCTATTGGACTGCTTGATCAGGATAGACATGGGGGTTGGGGGGCAGCAGGGGAGCTCAACCCCATTCATCTGGCTCCTTCACAAGCAAGGCTGTTAAAGTGTAAGTGGGGACTGCCTGTGAATTTGGGTCGCTCATGTAATTCTCAGGCTGCAGCCACCACCCTTCCCCCCTTCCAATCCCCACAGATATTTGAGATTTGCCCAAGTTAGGCTGGGTCATTGGTGGGTCATTCAACATCTAAAATTTGCCTCTAACCAAAAAGGCTCAGACTAAGGAAATCATTTTAGTATTCAAGGTTATCAGAAGAAAATAAAAACTCTGATGCCAAGAATTTGAATCATTTCTCTATATACCACAACTTGAAGGTCCTTCCTTTTAGCTGGAAAAGAAATCCCGTGGGTGACTTATTTAGGATCAAAGTCTTTTTGTAAATAGAAAACCTACATTCTCCAAGGCATGGATCACTGTCTGAAGTGAATTTTACTTAACCTAAAGGTTTGTGCCAACTTAAATACACTAAAACCCCCAATGCTTATAAGAAGGTATTCGCCTATTACTTGCTTATGGGTACGTGGAAAAGCTATTATGGGGATAATCAGCTCAACTATAAAATAGAGCTAGTCATACATAACGACAAAAACAGATACAAGTCATAAATTGCTTTTTTCCCTTCAGAATACATGCAGACATTCACGCAATGCATTCTTTTGGGCAAAGAAAAAACTTTCGCCTTGAATAAACAGTGCTTTTAGTCTTGTTTGATTGAGCCTTATAAATATGCTGCCTGTAATACAAACACAAACAAATTCTGTCTCTTAAACAAAAGGCAGATGGACCCCTCCGTCCTGAGCAAGGTCACTGTATATCTGACAGGAGGTTGACTAATGGCAGGGGCTGGCTGAGGATCCCTGGGTGTGGAACGGGGAAATCGGTTTCCTCTGGATTGCTGCTATGCCCCAGATCTGGTTTCCTGGAAGAGAAGCAGCTCTTCTGCACACTACCACCCCAAATGGAATCCAAATAAATAGAACAAAATATTATCTAAAGTCCTGGCTAGGTTTTCCATTCAACTATCTAAACAGTCTTGATTTTTTTCTCTCTCTCTATCTCACTTTGACATTGCTTGCATTTACCTTCAGATGGTTTTCCTAAAAGTGCTCCAAGTTCATTCTGAGACCAGGTGGGGCTTTTTGATTTCCTTCTTGTTGTTCTTATTTTTATTTTACAATAATAGAGGAATGCCTAGAACAAATCTTGCAGTTAGCGATACCTCAACAGTAGAACCAAAAATGAGAATTGAGAGGCCAGTACCCAGGGTCAGGCCGTGGCTCTGCAGTTACCAGTGGGTGACCTTGGGCAACTCTGAGCCTCAGTTTCTTCATTTAAATAATGGGGCTAATAAGGCCTAGCCTAGCTACTGATCAGGTTATTTCGATAACCTGAATACAACCACCTTTGAAACCACCAAGGTGTCTTACTGCCTGTAGAGGAGGTGGTTAGGCTACAACCATCCTTATTCCAGAAGGGTCACGGTGGCCACCATTTCCTAAGGGCGTTTTGTGATTGCAGATGATACGAAGGTAGGCTCCTTACCATCTAACAAAGTGATGTCACAAGTGAGCTTCTGGGGGGAAGTTAGCAGCAATTACTTTTTTATATTCTCTGCAGTGCCTGGAAGAAACCCCTACACACACAAAGGAAAAACATCGAGGAAAATACATGGGCTTCAGAACTAGCTGGATTTGGTTTCAAAGCCACCTTGAAAAAATTACTTATCTTCTCTAAGCCTTGGTTTCCTGATTTGTAAAATAGAGATGAACATACACAGGATAGTGTATGTAAAGGGTCTATCACAAAGCCTGACAAACGGGAGGAATTCAATAAATGCTTACAAATTAGTGTGTATTCCATAGTGAAACAGGATGCTCTGATCCTGATCCTATGTCTTTGTCCTACTGATGCTGTTTGCACCAAGAAATAATAGAAATGATACAACGATATAGAACAATAAAACAGTGCCTAAAACTACAGAGAATAAAAATTATTAACTAAAAACTGATGTATGAATCATATCTTCTTGAGAAAAATTTAGACCTGTAGAATTTGACCTGGGAAAGTTAGGCTTAGTGGAAATAAATACCATAAAGCAAAAGGGAAAGAAAGAAACCTACAAAACAACTACAAAAATTATTGTTAAAATTAACATGTAGCAAATAATGAACAGTAAAACAAAATTCTATGAATAACAACTGATCCTGATGTAAATAATTTCAGTTAAAAAAAAGAGAAATTATCAAAATATCTGCATTCATAAACATAAAGCGAAAACATATCTAGGATCAAAAAGGCACCCAGGACCAAAACTACTCTCTACTGACTCAATCAAGGCACAAAAGGAAGGACAGAGAGCAGGCTAGCACAGAGCAGGGGTTCCATCAGCGAGGACCAAGAGTGCTCCTCTCCTGAGCTGGAAGGAATTAAGCACACTGCTGGACTTCTTCCCTTAGGAAGACCACATGACAGCTCTGTGCCGTAAACACTGGTTTTCTATGGTGGGAAGAAAAAGAACATTTGCTGTAATATCATTGGAGGTTGTCTTAGTTTGAAAAGAACGTTTATTTTCTTGAGAACAGCTATATAATTTCCCTTTAAGTAAATGAAAATATTACATAATTATCACAGATATAAGGAAATTAGAGTCTATGTAAGAGAGGAAATTTCAATAAAAGTCTCCTCAAAGCTCTAGCTTTGAAAGAGGTCAGAGGCCTTGAAGATACTCACGTGAGACACAACTAAGAGAAAATCTACATTGTGCAATTCACACTGCAGAGAAAGCTGTTCCTCTGACACATTTCAGGATTTGAAATGCTGTCCTTTCCTTACAGAAATCACCTTCCTAGAAAGGATTCCAGGAATGATTGTCTTGCCATGGGGAATGAGATCAGATCTTTGAGGTTCCACTTAGGGACCGAGTCATTTTGCCAAGATACAGGCAGGGGAGTCGGGGACAGATGCTCCCAACTTGGTGGCTGATTCCTGGACCACATCACCTTAGATTTGGAATCCAAAAAATGATTTTTGGGAATTGAGGAATAAGAAGGAAAGGCTAAGAGAAAAGAAAGGGGATAAAAGGGCATAGATTATTGGCTAATTATATTCCTTTGAGCTAATATTAAAGTAAATAATAATTAAAAATGAAGAAAAATTTCAGAAGTGATTATGATAATTGAACTGAGCTTAAAAATTTACTGTGAATTATTTATAAAATCTGACCACAGATGACTAAGACTTTCTAGTCTGTGACCTTCTTACATGACAAAATGAATCTGTCCATTTCTCACTGTGCTTTCACGTGCTTCATTTCCTTGGCTCCTCAGCTTGGTGAGACAAGGGGAACTACCATCACCTCTCCAAAGATTGAAAACAACAAAAAAACCCTCCAGAGTCATAGAGGAAAAGATAAGTTCAAGGTAAGAATGGGTTTAGAATCCAGTTATACTGATTATTTTCCCCAAGCATCCCTCAATGCATAACCCTACCTCTACAATTGCGGTTTATGATCTTTTAGGGGTGTGGATTGTTCTGCAAATCGAATAAAAACTTTAAGTCCTTGCTCCAGAAAACTAAATATGTTATACACAACATTAAAAGAGGTTAATAGAGTCAGACAACCCCACTCAAAGCCCTCTGGTCTTTGTAGCAAAGTGTGGCTGGCTGGGGCACAGTGAGGTACAGTTCTGTCTTCTTCTCGGGCCCCTTTCTTTAATCACAGGAATTCAGGCACCCTTTAAAGGAATACTTCCCACAGGCCAAGAGCTTATTATTGTGGTCATTTGCACTTCCTTAACTTCTTGTGTAGACAGAAAAGCAAACCAAACATTTCCCCAAAGTAATAACACAGGTCTTTTTCAACCTACAAAACTACAAGAAAATGGAGATCTTTAGCTCAAATGCAATACAACATATCACAGAAGACCTGAATGGGTATCTAGTTGACAGAGCCAGCTCTTGGGGCTACCATTTCCAATGTGAGGTGGTAATTTTAAGTTTCTTTACTATCTCCTCTTAAAGATATATAGACTAATTTTTTTTCATTCTTTTTTTTTTATTTTGAAATAAATTCAAAGTTACATGAATAGTTGCAAAAACAATACTAGCCCCATACACAGAATTCCATCATATCCTGACCCCTCTCCCCCAATAGCTCAATCCACCAACTTTAATGTGCTGTCACATCGCTATTTCTTTCCCTCCCTCCCTATCCATCATCCATCATCTATTGCTCTGTATAGATGTGCAATACTCTGTATAGATGTGCAATACTATACAGATGTGGTAATTTTTATACCACATCTAGGATCTCGGTATCAAAATGAATTATACAGCAATTCCCTCCAATACAGATTTAGCTTATTCAAGTCAGGACAAATACATGAAGAAAGACTCCAATCACATGGAGGTCAGGCCACTCCTCCTACAGGACTCAGGCCCTGGAACGCAAATCCAGCAACAATGTAAAGCAGGCGAGTCAACAAAACGCATCATCGCCTTCACACAGACCTTCCTATGGGCCCAGGGATGAAGTGGGAGCTGGGGAATACCATGCCCTTTCAGCTTCAGTTATATTTTCATGCTGACCCTCAATCTTCAAAAACAGTTTTCTAGGGGAAACAGAGGAACCGGGAAACAATGAGACTTTCATAAATCAAAGGATGTTTCAGGCAAACTTTTGAGAATCCCACACGAGACCTCACCTGTGGAGAAGTTACAGGCAAGTGAACAATAAGGGTTTCATAACAGCCCAGTTGTCCCATATGGGGTTTGAATCTCCCACTCTCAGTGCGTGGCAAGTTCCTCCTTTGCAGACTGTAATTTGTCAGCTTTCAATTACAAGTGCACTGGTGATTTCCTGGTGGTACAAGTCTGAACATTTTAGAGCGATGCAAATACAACTGTCAAAGTGAAGGCCCAATTCCCTTGTTCAGTCTGTATTTTTCAAAGTTTTCATAATGTCACATCTCATTTTATTCTCAAAACAAATTCTGTAGCATGCATGCATTTCTATTCCAGGTTGAGGAAGGCCCCTCAAGAGACTATAAGCATATTCATATTTCAAATTAAACTAAAGTCCAGGGGTGCAAAAACAAAGGAAGAAATTAAAAACTGAGGAAATTTTCCTATATTAATTAGAATTTAATAAAATCAATATTTTTGAACAGGGTATTTAAAATGGCAAATATTTAGGTGCATCTGTTTATATCAAGTTCAACAGCTAAAAGAATAATGAGGAATTTGTGCCACCATGTTTCTACATTGCTATCAGGGGTAAAGGTCCAGGGCAATGTAAGAAATGACTCAAAGCAGAATTGCATACATTCACTGAGACTCTGAACCTGCACCTATTTCCAAACCATGATTTAGGAAGTCTCTCTTCCTTTTCTCAAAAAGTGATAGTAGTGCCGATTTTGAACCACTAACCAAAAATTATGCTTCGCTTCTGTTCTGTTCAATGAAGTTTTGTAAATTAGCAATGACCCACAGGCCACAGTACTGAAGAAAGTGACCTAAGAATGATTTTCTCTAAAAAATAGTTTGGAAAACAGGAATAAATTCCCAGCTTTCACACATTAGTAATAAGAAGACAGTGCAACATTACTCAAGTGTCCACTGACAGGTAGATAAACAAAACATGGTCTATCCATACAATTAATATTATTCAGCCAAACAAAAAATGAAGTTCTGATATATGCTACAACATGGATGACCCCTAAAAATCAGGCACAAAAGGACAAATATTCTAGGTTTCCACCTCTACAAATACCTAAAAAGGAAATTCATAGAGACAGAAAATAGACTCAAAGTTACCAGGGACCAGGAGGAAGGGGGCATGGGAGTTAATGCTTAATGGGTTCAGTTTCATTTTGGGGTGATAAAAAAAGTTTTGGTAATGTATGGCAGTGACGGTACCACAACATTGTGACTGTAATTAATACCACTGATTTGTACACTTAAAATTAAAGTGGCAAATTTTATAGTATATATTACCTGTTAAATAATGCAGGTGGGTCCAAGACAGCCCCACATCAGCAAACCAAACTTAATTTAGTTCCTGTTTCTTGTCAGCACTCGGCTTTCCCAGAGCCCAAAATGTAAGGCCAGCCAACCACAGTCTGCCAGCCCATTTAGCTTGTGTGTCCAGGCCCCTCTGGCTTAGTATTGGCCAAATGGAGCCATTTTGCTGCTGGCTACCTGGTTGATTGTCTAAGCCCGTCTATATAAAGCCTGCCCTTTCTACCACCCTTTGGAGCTCCCTTCTACTCTCTGGATGGGATGCTGCCCGATTCATGAATCACTCAATAAAGCTGTGAGATCCTAATTTTCACATTGTTAAAAAGTTTTTCTTTTAGCACACCACATACAAAAAAAGTCATTCAACTCCACTTTCTTAAGATAATTCCTATATGGTATCATAAAAGTCTTTTTACAGAAAAGCCACTTTCACATGCCAGTGATCCACAGTACAAACACACCTACAATCTCTCGACAACAAACATTCTACAGGAAATAAGCAGAGAGCAAAGAATCTTTCTCAAATCTGGCTCAGTCACTGCAGAGACAATCTTTTTAAGAAAAGTTTGCTGTCTGAAAGGTAGAGGAGGCCTTTTGCATATTGTCAAACAGCAATAACCCTTCAACTACCTACCTTCACCTTTTCTTGCTTCGCATATAAAATCAGTTCTTGCCAGAAAAGAAACTGTAGATGAACAAAATGTCCACCAAAATAAGATGCCAGTAAACAATAAACCAAGTAGGCTGCAAGAGACATGAGGATCACACCACTGTCTTTCCACTGCTGGATTCAGACTGCCCAGAGGCTTGCTCCACTCTAGAAGGCTGCACTTCATGTTGGGCTTTATCCTGTCATCTGCGGGTGGTCACAGGTAGTTTTGGGACAGGAAAGCAGTGTGAACGATGCCAGAATGAAGTCCAAGGGGTCAGGGGGCTGCTGCAGTGGCCCAGGTAGGAGATAATGAGAACCTGGGCTAAGGTAGTGTGATGGAGAGGAAGGAAGAAGAGATGTTTTAGAGCTGGACTCCATGGACCTGGTGACAGGTTCTCAGAGGTGAGGGAAGGGGAGCACATGCTGGCAATGAAAGAAAAGTCATTAATTTTACTTCTCACTAACTGTTAAATATAAAAGAAATTACAGTAATGTAGAGAGGACTCAAGAGGCTGATTATAATGGAATTTCACCTCTATTGCCTTACCTTGGCAGCAGAGTTTGATACTCCATGGGTAACATTTCTGATAAGGCCCCCGACATTTCCATACTTTATCAGTCCAGTAACCCCTTCAGAAACATCATTCAAAAGTCCCATGGGATTGCCAAGAAAATCCACGGATCCCAGAATACGAGCTGCCTGGCTGAGCAGTTCCTGTCAATTAAGTAAGGAAAGGAAAATAAAATCAGCAACTGTTTAGATTTGCAGATACCATTTCTCAAGCAAAAAGGTTAGAAATCAATCTTGTCCTCCTTCCCCATCACTATCAACAATTACTTTTTAATCCTTACCAACTACAAAATAATCTCCTGTACGTTCCTGGGCTACAACTAAACTTCTCCCAAGATACATATCCCAGAGGCTGCTTTCAACACTCTGATCAATAATCTTCAAAGCCATTTAGAAGAATAAAATACAAAACAGGGAAGACCTCTTATAAATATTTATTAGTATATACCTCATTCCCTCTTTTCCATCATTCCTACAAACAGAGGAAGAATCAGGAACAGGGAGAACTTTGAAAGCAAAGTGAAGGAAGGAGGTGGCTTTTTAATTCTCCTCCTAAGCTGTGGTGAAGGAGCAGATTTGGGGGGCCACAGGGAGGGCATGGACAGACTTATCCAGCAACCCTTCACTTTTTAATACCTCTACTGCCTGATTTCAAGTTCTAGTGATACCTGCTATATCACTCTCCCTACAATTAGGTGGAAATATCACCAGGTAGGAAAGTCAAGGGAGGGAGGGAAGGAGGGAAAAGAAAGCAAGAACAGGATATATTTGAAGTTTGACAGCTAATAAATTTGACATAATCTTAACCTATCTGTTCATCAAAGAGTATGCCTTGGCTTTTTATTTTGTTCTTTGCGGTGTGAACAATAAATACAAAATGGAAAATGTCCAACTTGGTTAAAAAAATGTTCAAGCCCAACAGAAGGGCAGAAACTCAGGCTCTGAGAACATTGGTGTGGTTTTTGAAAGTAGGCCCATGCCTGGTAAATAAAAAGAGTTCACAGTCTTTTGTGTTATCATTAAAACATCAATTAAACCATTAACAGTTGTGACTAATCCAGTGAAAGTCCCTGAGACCAGTTCTGAGGGATGAGACCAATGGCTCATAAGTCAATGTGCTGCTTGGGGATTTTCATGATGTATACGGGCTTCATGGGATGTGACCTGAACCGTAACACAACAAACAGAGCTGAAATGCTGAACTGGGTTCTCAACAGCAATATCTTAGTAACCAAAGCTCCCAAACAACTAAAACAAACACATTCTGCTTATGCTCCAGCCACTAAGTTCTTCTCCAAAGCTCACCTCCTGGAAATGTTTGAGGATATCATTGATGATGAACTCCTTGGTCTCATAGGGATGTACCCGAGTAAATGGATCCAGATTAATCACAGCATCTTCAAACCGAATCAATGGAAATCCCAAGGTACTTTTCAGAGCCTAGTTAGAGAAGAACGGAAATGACATACTTCAGCCATATGAAGGCCTCCCAGGGTACTATAATTCTGGAGTCCAAGTCATGTTAACGTGCAAAATCACATATATCATACAGAAATAATACTGTTGGCTTCACGGCGTAATTCCTTCTGGTCCGTTTTGCATCTATATGTTTGTTGTGTTTTACTTTTTCACTGAAGGAAACTATGCATAAAGAAAAGTCTACTAATCAGATGGACAGTTCAATGATTTTTCCCAAGTAAACCACCACTCAGATCAGAAAATAGTTTATTATCCCCACTTTGGAAGCCCCTCCTCCATCCTCCTGCAGACTCCCAGTCCCTACCTGCTCCCACTTCCCCAAAGATAACCAATATTCTAACTTCTATCATTACAGAATCCTTTCTCCTGCTTTGAATCTTATATAAATGAAGTCATCAGCACATACTTCATTGTGTGTGGCTTCTAATACTCAGATTAAGTTTATAAGAGTCACATTAGATTGTTGTATATAGCTGCAGTTTATTAATTTTCACTGCCATATAGTATTTCATTGTATGAATAATACACAATTTATTTAACTATTCTTCTGTTCATGAATATTTGAGTTCTTTTGAATTTGGGGTTATTATAAACAACTGTGGGTGATGACCCTGATTGGATAATTTCCATGGAGGTGTTGGCCGGCCCATTCAGGGTGGGTCCGAATTAAATTACCGGAGCACTACATATGATCAGACAGAAGGAGCAAACTGCTACAGCCAAGAGGGACACTCTCAAGAACACCCAGAAGCTGAGAGAGGAACTGCAGTTTGAAGACGGCCATTGAAAGCAGACCCTTGCTCCAGAGAAGCTGAGAGAAGGCAAATATCCCAAGTACAACTAAGACAGACATTTTTGAGGAACTGCAGCCTAGAGAAGAACATCCTGGGAAAAAGCCATTTTGAAACCAGAACTCTGGAGTAGATGCCAGCCAGCCACGTGCCTTCCCAGCTAAAAGATAGACAAATTTGACAACATAAAAATAAAAGGCTTTTTTTATGACTAAAATTGGAGGAGATAAAAGACCAACAACCTGATAGGAAAATGGACAGGTGTTATGATCAGACAGTTCATAGAGAAAAAAATCAGCCCTTAAACATATGGATTAGGAGGAGGAGTAGAGTAAAAGAAACAGTGGAAAAGAAACAAATAGAGGAGTAAGAAGAGAACCAGAAAGGACAGAAGTCAAGAACAGGAAGGTCAGCAATGTCAAATATGGCAGAGGACTCTAGAAAGATGAAGATTAAAAAAAAGACCACTATGGAATGGGTGTCTTGGAACTTCCTAGTAAATAATTTCAGAACAAAACCTTTTAGAAATTTAAGAGCATCATAAGTTAATTCAGTCTAAAACTCTATTTTTTTTTTGACAAATAAAACCCAAGAGATGTTAATAGGGTGGCCTCAAGTCATGTAGCTAGTTATTACTGTAGTAGATCTAAGACTTGAACATGTTCATTTTCATAAGACCAGTTACCTACTGAAGGAAAGCACAGAGGCCAGAAAGAAGGTATTATTTCTCCTGAAAATCCTCCTGCTAGTCACTCAAACTTTCCTCACCAATTCTGATGGTGAGTGGGCAATGACATGAGCATGCACTAGTTTCCTTATTTCATTGAAAGAGAAACTGAGGTTGAGTCAGCTTAGAGCCATACAGTAAGTATGCTGGGAAAGCTGGATCCTGATGATCAGTTCAGTACTCTGCTTTGCCAATTCAATTCTGAGAATGACTCTTCTTCTCAGAGAAGAGAAAATGAGAATAAAACAAAGGCTTGAGATAAAAAGCTTTTTACCCCAACCTCCTTCTTCCAGCAAAACACTGAAGGGGAAGAATCACACATAGTACCACAGAATCTGAAACTTCTACTGAGTTGTCAAAACCCTCAGCACAGACATCATCCCCCTTCTAGATGACCAAGATGCTTTGTCTGAACCAAAGAAATATTCTGAGCCTGAAATAAAAATAAAAATGATCCTGAGCAAGTCACTGACTGCTTTTTGGCCTCTCACATTTGAAAGTGCTGCGCTACAGCCTACTGGTATGAATTATTCTGCCACCTTCAGGTTGATCTGGCCAGTTGACGTCTAAGAAATGAGAGGGAGAGTCAAACCGGGCTTTTTCATTAACTAAATGACTAATCAAACACAGTAGTATACAAAGTTGATGCTTATTTACTTAAGTAGCAGACAGTTTCCTGTTACAAAATGAATTTTGGAGAAAGCGATCCTGCACTCATACGTTCTTAATAAAAAGAGCAAACTGTCTATTCCTACCTCCGCAGATAAAAACTGCTGAAGCCTTCCAGAAACTTTAAGAGTGAAAGAAGAAATATCTGTTCACATGCCGTAAGGTCTCACATCACAAGCTATTCCCTAGGCCATGTCCTTTCCTTTCTTAGTTTATCCTGAACTAAACAAAACTGTCTGGAATTCATTCTTTAAAGGTTTATTTATGGTACATAGTGACTGTTTATATGTGAAGCAGGGTATTTGCCCATTTCCCTCTTGGGACAGTGTTTAAAACTACAGGGATATTTCCCTCTCTGGCACTTTCTGAAATACAATTAACAATGCTGGATCTTTTTTCCTTTTAACAAATCTGGTTTTTATTTAGGGAGAGGAGGAAAAAAGTAAAGGGTCTGAAGTTTCCCAACAAATTATTTCAAGTCTTTGAGAAGACAGTTTTAGACTTTTTAAATGGTGTCTTTGTTTGAAATATCCCCTTATCCCCACCCCCTCTCTCTCGGACCATTAAAATGTGGGTTTTCTTCCAAACTAGATTGCTCAATTTAAGCCCTTCTTTTGTAATACCCCCGATGTTCTAAATGGGAAGAGGACTGCTGTAGGCCACCTTATGAAACCTCTTAAAGCCCTCTGGCCTCTTTTCATCTTTAAAAACAAACAAACATATATAAACTACTTGGCGTTTTCAATATTACTCCACCACTCTCGAACACGCCAACTTGAGAGAGCAACAGAGAGAACGGGGAGAAGGAAGAGTGCTGGGTTTTAGTCTCTGCATTTGTGAAATGGAACTATGATCTCCCTCTTCTCCCATCTCAGAGTAAAGAATCCAATTGAGATAGCAGATGTGAAAATGCTTTGAGTCCTTCTGAACAGACACTATATAAGGCAACAATATACCCCTCAGCGTAAACCCAAAGAGACTTCCCTCTGAAATTTTTGACAGCCTCACTTCTGGCCTGGAGTCAGGAGAATCAAGATAATTATTCCTTCAACGGCAAAGACATGGTTACCTTTTAGTCAGGCTCTTATGATTCCTGTTCTGGGACAGGCCTCTACTTCCTAAGAAAATACTTTTCGTCATTACATATTCATCTAAAAGAGCATACTGTCCTTCTAATAAAGGGGTATTACTAATAAAGGGGTATTACTCTGTTAGAAAACTCTTTGAATAAATGACATTATTTTATGAGTCTCAGGCTCCACTAGGAGAACTCAAGACACAGTAAAATGGTGACTTCCACAAGCTGAAAAATTTAACTCTGAAGTCCCAATTCCCAGCACCCTGCTTGAAACATTAACTTACTACACTCAGTATGTGCACACCCACATCTCATAACATGGCTGCCCCTTTTAATTTGTTTAACGATCATTTGAAAAGTGCCTTGAAAGTGTTCCTTCCATATAGTGCAAGAAACAGTCAACTTAAATGATTTCCAGTTTATTGTATGCAGAATGTACAGGCAAGCTTCAATATCACAGAACCCTGGGGCTGGAGCTGCCTCAACTGTAGAAAATCATATCACATCTGTCAGGCTGGGAAAAAGCTCCCTGCTGGGAGCAATTTGAAAGGAATAATTAGGTGTCTGTGTTTCTTAGTAAGATGATTAAAAAGACAAGAAGTCCTCAACTCTTAGAAAATGCTTGCCATTGGTTTGCTGGGTGAGTGCCAAGTGTTCTGGAGAAATATATACTTTATCAAACAAACTCATTCCAAAGGGTCACAGAAGTCAAGTGGATACTTGTGGATACTAGCAAGATAGTGGTTTTCCCATGGTTTTCCCCCATTCCCATGCTAATTATAAGTATCCTCAGTCTCCAGGGAAACATGAAATTAAAGCAAATTAAGCAGACAGGACAGTCAGTCAAGAGGAGCACACTGCAGCATTCTCACAATGGCACCATCGGCCCTGCCCAGCGCTCCCGGCTATGCGTCCCCATGTTACCAATTCCATGAGGCCCCACCCTTGCCCTGTCCCTATGCCAGAATGATCTGATGTTGACCAGACTACCGAATCACTACCCATGACTTAGAGGTTCTGAGTTGGCAAACCGTGGGCCACATGAGGCCCACGTGTGTGTTTTGTTAGGCCTGCAAGTTAAAAAAACAACAAACAGAAAAACATTTGACTTGGTTGCCAACATTTAAAAACCAGGCGAATCCACATAAAAATCCAGATTTCCAGACTTCTCTTTAAAAATGTGAAGATCTGGTAACATTCTCCTGTGACACAATGGGCTGGAGCTGAGCTGCAGCCACCATCTCAGCCGCCAGGGCTCTGCACTGCTTCACTTATTGGCATTACTGGCATAGCCCTGGGTGGCATCTGAATTTGACTCCCAGTTTTTTGTTTATATGCTCCTATCTCTAGCTGTTTCTATTCAGAAAGAGACTCTCTTAGGAGGCAGCATGGGGCAGGGGAACAATCTTAGAATGGTGATTAGTAGGGAGATGGGTGCCTTGACAACCACCTTCAAGTGTAACAGAGCAAAGAACCAGAACCAATGGATCCAAGATGCAGGGAGGCAGATTTAGACTTAACCTAAGGACAGACCTTCTAACAAGCACCTGGGTTCCTCTTCCACTCCTATTACTACCTGGCTAAACAGGCTTGCGTAAAAAAACATGGCGAACTCCAGTTTCTTTGTCTATCAAGCAAGAGAACCAGTGAGGACTTGTATACCTATGGGGCAGTGTTGTATGATAAAAAAGATAGAGACCTTAGAGTCAGATAGATTTGAATCCTAGCCCCACCCTTTACTTACAATATATTTTATTGCTGAAAATGAAGATGGTGCCTAGACTGTATCTGTCTAGGGCATTTCAAGATGATCTGTGTGTTATTACATCTTGATGTAGTAGTACGAGAGGTCCCACCTCAGTGGGTATATGGCTGAGTCTCCCTTAAAGGTGGTAGACATTCCCAAGGTCAGTCATTTAAGAAAAGGTGGGTACTTAGAGAGGAAGAGACAACTGGGGGGAAGGCAGGATTTGGTCATGCAAGGAAGACACCGTCTTGGGTTTGGTTTTTCTCCTGAGTCTGGGAGCACCCCAGGAAAGCAGGTTTTTACTTCATTGAGATAAGCCAGGAACTAAGCAGAGAATAGGGGCTTTCTCTGTGTTTATTCTATTTTGTTAGTCCTTAATCTTTAGCAAGGTCATATTTAATCATTCAAAAGAGAAGGATAATGGGGGGGGGGGGTGTTCTTTTTACTGGTATTTTTTTATTTTTTTGGAGTAATGAAAATGCTCAAAAATTGTTCATGGTGATGAATGCACAACTGTATGATGAATGCACACCATATATATATATGTTGGGATGGTACTGTGAACAATTGCCTACACTATGGATGACTGTATGGTATGTGAATATATCTCAATAAAACTGGAAAAAAAAAAAGAGAAGAAAATATATATGAGCCAATAAACCTTCTAAAAAAGGCATCCTATAAAAATATCTGCTACAAATGATGATGCTGGACAGAAAAACAAATAGTAAACACACTCTTTCTTTTCCATGGGCAAGTCATCTTTTGAAATTTATCCAGGTAGCAGCTCACCTTCAGATCCAATGGCAGCTTGTTGGAGGTGAACACACTCAGCTTGATCTGGGGAATGCTGATTTTGAGATTTTCAAAGTAGTAACGAATTGGTGTTCCGCCTTGCTCAACTGTCTTTTCATGGAGGTTTTCATCATATTTTTCCACCTCTAGTACAAAGGCAGAATTTTAAAATATTACATCTCCTGAAGTCTCGATTCACATATTTGTATTCAAATTGAAAAAATGTCTCAAAATTTAGTTTTTGAGCGTTCAGTAACATGTTCAGTACCCTGATACCATTTCTTTGTAAAAGTAGATCTGTTTTATGTTGTTTATCAAAAAAGTGAACTTGTTTAATCTTGTAACCTGTGACTCTATACCATCTGGCAGGTGTCAACTTCAGAAAAAATAATCCAGGTAAGAATGCCAAAGGGCACAGTGAGTTTGCTGGCAACAGGCTCTCAAGAAACTAATATCATCATCATCATCATCATCATCAGACAAAAGAATTCATAAGATGATATGCAAATAGGGATGAAGAGTATAACTTAACTGACTCATAATGTACAATATCACCAATTAAGTAATGAATCTGAATGAAACATAATGCCTGAAAGAGCAACAGGCTTGAAAGAACTGATATCACTATACATCATACCCTCTGTCCCCTAGGGCAGACATTACTTAAGTATCATAATCAAGGACAATTCTTTACTTGTTAGGCCAAAAAGTAAAAAGGATTAACATAGCTAAAATAAAGCAATGTGCTTTTTGTACTTGAAGCACCCATTTGGGCAGTTTATTTTCACTTGGCTTCAAGTACCTTAGAAATAAAACCAGAGATTATTGTATGCATCTACTTAACAAACTTTTGCTGAAAGTTACTATCAGTTCTACTTACAGTTTAAAAAAAAAAAAGGAGGGTGGAGGTGGGAGTGGAGGGGAAGGTGAAAAATGATGCTGCAACTGAGACCTGCCTATCTGTGCTCAGGAAACAGAAAAAAGCTTTACGAAGGAGAGAAGATGCTTCAATGAAAGGCAGGAGAAGATTTCACTAAAGTCTAAATCTACTATACAAAGCTTGGAGAGAAATTTATTTAGATCAACTTAAAAGAAAACTTACCAAAGAAAGCATGTGTAATCAAACTAAAAGCCAAACTTTCTGAACCAAAACAGATACCTGGCAGGCAGGGTCTCAAGTGGGCTGTTTGAATACAAATAAACACTGGTGTTCCAACCCAAAATGGAAAACAAAGCATTAAACAGATGGGAATTTTGTTATTGATCCCAAATACACTGAAAGCTTAAATTCTAAGTCTTGGACAAAAAGAGCAAAAATACTTTGCTTGCACTGTGTGTGTATGTATGAACATATGTTCACATTCCCAGAGACTATTTTTCTCTAGCCAGCATGGGCAGATAAACATAAAAAGTCTCTGTCATGTTTCTTCAGGCTCGATAGTTAATTTAACATTCAAAAGACTAAGCATTATTGAAGTCTTTCTAGGCTGTATGTATAACCCTGCAAAGCCCATCTAAAAGCAGGAGAAAATGCCACGATGAGGAATCTAAAATAAAGAAACAACAGGTAAATTATTTCTGTAGCACTGCTGGGAATTTAGGTCTTTCAATAGGTTATCTTACTCTTGTCCCCAGAGAAGAGAGTAAAGTAACTAGAAACCTTTATAATTACATTAAGACATAAGGGTATGGATGTCAAAAGTTAAGGAATTGAGGCTAGCCATTTTTTTTTCTCAACTGAACCAAACAAAGGAACTGCCCAAGGAATTTCTGTTTCTTGGCCCTGAATCTGTTTAATAAACAAAGGTTAGGAAACAAAGTGGTTTGCTAAATGACTAACATCATTTCTGTTATCCTAGAGCACATGAATAAAAAAAAGGAAAGCAAAGAATAGTAGTATATTGCTTTGCACAGGCTGATCACTGGGTATTCTAGGATCACAGAAGTCTCCGATTAGCTGCTTTATGACACAGGTATAACTCAGAAAACAAGCAAATACTTTGAAAGAGAGCAAATGAAACATAAACCTCGGGATCCTAGCTCAGGCTAAGAAGGGGAGAGGTAGTTTATCAGGCTACCAGTTTTCTCAAGCAGACTAAAAAATGCCATCCTTGAGCCTATTTCTGGATACAAACTTAGAACATTCAATATTACCTGATTCTGCTTGATCGTAGCCAAAGAAACTTAGCAGTTTCAGGAGCAGTTTCTCCTCAATTTGCACCGTGAATCTCTGAGCCGTGATCATCAGATGCTAGAGATGAACAAATTCAGATTACAGTGTGAGCAACAGAAGGCACTTTCATCTGTGCCGTTAAGAAAGACCCAATGACATGTCATGGCTTCTTTATTCATTTGATTCTATAATCAGAGATAAACTGCCAAATTATCTCTGGCTCATCTCTCTCTACATTGCTGTAGAAAACCAGAAACTCCAGAATATTTTCAGTAGATGATTAATCATCTCATTGTTTGGGCCCGGGGCATCTGTGTCACATCAGTTAGGTTTTCAGTGTCAAATGCACCCTGGTGGATGAACCTCATGGGCTGCACTCAGATGGAAGACAGCAAGTTCAAGGAGCAGCATGACCAAGTTTGTTGACTTGAAAGCTACAGGCAACCTTCATGCCATCAGTACTGGTGACAAAGGACAGGAAATACCTACTCGCTCTTCGTTCCCACTTTGACCAGAGTTAGCTGGTTATTCATGGAGACTTTGCTAGGAATGTGAGTTTATTACTTCTGAATGATCTGCTTTTAGTAAAAATGTGCCAGCTTATATAGCAGGAAGACTGGCCCAAGGTCAGACCTCTCTTACTTCCTTTTCCAATAATCTCTAAATTCTTCAATTTTTATAATTTCTCTGGATCATGCCTGGTCTTAATCAATCCAGAAGATGCTCTGCTTTCCTACAGCAACTTTACTCTGATGAATACAGACTCTACTTACCTATCAACTCAGTACTACCCCCGCAAGCTCATTACAAACACAATTGAGAATATAAATTGCTAAGAGAAGGAGCTCCTTTAAATTTCCCCTAAACAACTTAGTAAGTTACATGGGGCTATTTCCATCATTTCCCTGAATTGCTTGTCTGAGACCTGGCCCTGAACAAGTCATCTTCTGGTGTGGTGTCAGCCCCTGGCACCGTCATCGGCCTACCTTGTAGATGTTGGTCAGTGCACTCTTACTGGGGAACTTCACAGCATTGACTTGGACGGCAGGGCCGGTCTCCATAGCCTCGTTCTCATTGCTCAGGGGAGTCACGTAGAGCATGAAGGGCTGAGTGGTACCAATGAGCTGATTGTCCACCTGTGACATGCAAAAGCAGGAAAACAAAACCAAAATCAAAAACAGACAAGTTATTCAGTATTCTTTCTTCCCTTCTGTTTTAATGGAAAGTTCTGGCTGGCAGAAAGTCAGATGGTCAGCATCTAGCATACTGCCATCTCTGTTTTCATTCTTACCTTTGAATGGGATCTTGTAATATGTACATTACTCCGGAAATACCCTTGCCATTTAACTCTATCTCAACAACAGCCAGAAAAAAGCATTTTCACTGAAGACCAGTAATGACAATAGTAGTAATAAAAGTCGTAGAGGCGATGCTTGGCGAACAGAGAGCTACGTGCCAAGCACTCTGTTAGTCACCTCAGATGCCACGTCACTGTGTCACATGGTCCCTATGAAGTCAACGTTATCCAACCCAGGGCTTCACTGCAAACCTAAACACAACCTCATCAGGAAAGCACTATTACTGCCCTCATTTTACAGATGAAGATGCTGAGGAGAGAGACCCTTGCTTAAGATCACACAGTGAACCAGTGACAACTAGAAGAACCCCTGTCTGTCTGACTCCAAGGCCACCACTCTTAACCAATATGCTATCTGTGCTTCTCTCTCGCTCCAAATTCCTTAAAGTAAAACAAATAAATTAGAGAAGCAATAACAGAGATTGCTACCAAATGGGAACAGTTCCCTCTGTACCAAAGTCAACTTACTTCTTGATACTGAAATGATGAAGTCAGCAGTATTTGGGACAATTCCATTCCCCAGATCCAATATAATATAGTGTTATAACAGAGCACACCCTCTACACCCAAGTGCTTACAAATGCCGGGGACTCCCGTGGAAAGCAGCCATCTTAATTTCTGTGTTATATCAAAGGTCCATACTAGGATGAGGAAAGAGGAGAAAATATCTTTTGGGTGCCCCTAAGTATACTTCTACAAACCACCTAACATATCCCTTACTGTAATCCTGAAGGGTATTATACCTCCCAATTTTACAAACAAGAAAACACTCAGAGAAGCTTGGAGAGGTTAAGTTACTACACATTCAAAGTTAGGAAGCATTAGAGTTGGGGTTTAAAGGCAGATATTTCTGCACCAAATCCTTTGACCTTTTCCATTATATAGCACAGTTTCTCACACAGAAGCCATTTTATATAGTCACTGCTGACTTTCCTTCTATTGGCTCAAGTGCAGGGATAAGGGTGAAAGACTTAGAGCACTTTATCTTACCTCCATCCCTGTCCCTACAATGTACTCTCTTGACAGCAGCCAAACTGATCTTTTAAAAATATAAATCAAGTCATGTCCCTCCTTCCTTTATCCCTTTCAGTAGCTTCTCTTTCCTTTAGGATCAAATCCAAACTCCTCACCGCAGCCTCCAAGCCCTGCATGATCTGGACACTGCTGATGTCTCCATACACAACACTCCTCCAGGGTTACTACAATCCAGACACAGCAGCCTCCCTGTTGTGTCTCAAAGGCAGGCAAATCCCACCTCCCTCAGGGTCTTTGGATTTTCCTGGAATGTTTGGCCCCTAGCATTCTTCTCTTATCCCCAAGTTTCAGCTCAGTTCTTCCTTACTGAAAAGTAGCAGCAATTACCACAGGTTATGATTATTTGCTTGCTTGCTTGTTTATTGATTGCCTCCCTCCCCAGGTTGCTAGCTCAAGGAGAACAGAAACCTCTTCTCTTCTCATCATGCTATATCTGCAGGGCCCAGTGCAGTGCCTGCCACAGAGTCGATGCTGAGCATTTACTCAGTGAATCAGTCATTATCTATCACACACAACAGGTGAAACGACAACAAAGAGCCTCCATTATTCTGACCTCCCCTCTGTTCTTTCCCCAAACACACTTGAAACAAGGTCTACCAACTGAAAATTACTAACTCTAGTTGTATTCTCCCAAATAGCTTAGATAGTCCCTAAGGATAGGACCTATATTTTCTACTTTTTAAAAAAATTATTTCTCACAGCAGGACTTATAATCATAATAAATCCTCATCTGCTTATTTGCTATGATTTACAGCACACATCAAATCAAGAGGTATTACAGTCAAATATTTTCTTTAATTAAAGAAAAGTGAAAAGTTAAGAAACTTGAATAGCAAATGGCTCCATAGATCTTCCCTATAAAAGTGAAAAACAAAGAGAAAGATATTAACTGTCTTCAACAAATGGGATGTGATCAGTCTGAATTCTATGCTATTTATGATACATGTGATAAATTAAAATTTATTTTGAAAGGGCTTTTGGCCTTGGCAATCTGGATGGACCTGCACTGATGCGAAAGGGAGAGAAAGGACCCCCAGGAGCGGGGGCACACTGCACACCCCCAGTAGGAATTCAAGCTGGGATGACAATAGAACTCTAGCAAAAATTGTGAAAATCAACCTTTTCAGAACTATGGAAGTTAATCAAAGGCTTATAACAATCCAGGGAGCATTTATTCAAGAAAAACAGCTAAATCTTGGGAAGAAGAACAAACTCTGTGGCATTTTAACTTGTCCTTTTCCCTTTCCCCTGTCCCCAGCTCCATTACGTAGCCTTGAAAACCAACAGCCCTGCAATCACGGTGAAAACACAGCAGCCTAGTAGCCAATGTGGGGGGGGGGGGCAGTGGGGGGCAGGACTAGTCTGCAGCTCCCCAAAAGTCCTATTCCCTGTCACTATTTGACTTGTCTAGCACCTCTCGCATTCCTGACATTGGTAATTAGTGTCTTCTCTCTTTTTCCTTTGATCAGGCTAGTTAGAGGTTTATTAATTTCACTGATCTTCTCAAAGAACCAGCTTTTGGTTTCACTGATGTTTTCCTATACTATTTTGTGATTTCTACTTCATTGATTTCCACTATGGCCTTTACTGTTTCCTTTCTTCTGCTTATTTTCAGTTAAATTTGCTCTTCTTTTTCAAGTTTCTTTTCCTTTTTCTAAGATAGGCATTTAGTGCTATAAATTTCCCTGTGGTACTGTTTAGTGGCATTCCACAAATTCTGATATGCTGTATTTTCATTTTCATTCAGTTCAAAATACTTGCTAACTTCTAGTTTGACTCCTTTTTTGATTTAGTTTCCAAATATTTGGGCAATTGTTCAACAATTTTTCCATTATTGATTTCTAATCAGTAATCAGTATATGGTCATACTGTGCATGACTTGAATCCTTTTCAGTATATTGAGACTTGTTTTACTGTCCAAAATATGTTCTGTCTTGGTAAATGTTTCATGTGCATTTGAGAAGAAGGTGTGTTCTGCGGTTGCTAGGTGGAGTGTTTTATAGATACAAGTTAGGTCCAGTTAGTAGATAGTGCTGTTGAAGTCTAGTATATCCTTGATGATTTTCTGCTTATTTGTTCTATGCATTATTCAGAGAGTGGTATTGAAATCTCAAACTATAATCCTGGATTTGTCTTTTTCTTTCAGTTCTATCACTTTTTGCTTGACATATCTTAAATGTCTGTTATTAGGTGAATAAACATTTAGGATTGTTAAGTCCTCTTGACTGACTCTTTCATCAGGAAGAAATGACCTTACTTATCTGTGGTATTATTCTTTGCCCTGGAATCTATTCCTTCTGATATGAATATAGGCACTCCAGGTTATTTACGACTAGAGTTAGCATGGTATATCTTTTTCTATCTTTTTTCCTTTAAATTATTTGTGTCTTTACATTTAAAGTGAGTTTCATATAGGCAGCACACAGTTGGGTCTTGCTTTCTGATCTAAATCAATAATTTCCACCTTTTAATTGGGTGTTTAAAGTGTTCATATTTAATGTGATTACTGATATAATCACTCAGGTTTGAGTCTATCATCTTGCAATTTGTTTTCTATTTGCCCTATCTGTTCTTTTTCCTCTTTTATTGCCTTCTCTTGGATTAATCAAGTATTTTCTTTTATTCCATTTTATCTCCTTTGTTGGATTATTAGTCATAACTCTTTGCTTTGTTATTTTCATTGTTTCTCTAGGTTTATTGTATTCGCCTTCAATTTATCAGTCTACTTTCAAATGACATCATACTACTTCATGAATAACCAACTGACAATACTTCCATTTCTCCCTTCCCAACCTTTCTGCTATTGTTATCATGCAGATTACTCTTGCATATGTTATATACCCTTCAAAACAGTGTTATCACATTTTTTTGGAACAGTCAATTATCTTTTAAAGAGATTTAAATAAGAAAAAAATTATATATTTACATGTAGTTATCATTTCAGGTACCCTTTATTCCTTTGTGTGGACCCAAATTTCTATCTGTAATCATTTTCTTTCTGCTAAGGAATGTCCTTTAACATGTTTTGTAGCATAGGCCTGTTGGTAATGAATTCTTTTAGTTTTTGTTTGTCTGAAAACACCTTTATTTCACCTTTGTTTTTGAAAGTTATTTTTGTTGCCATACAATTCTAGGTTAACAACTGGGTTTTTTTTTTTTTTTTTCATTACTTTAAAGATATTACTTATTGTCTTCTCACTTGCAGTGTTTCCAACAAGAAATCTGTTGTCATCCTTATTTTTGTTCCTCTGTACCTAATCTATGTCTTTCTTCTGCTGGCGGTTTTATCACTGGTTTTAATTTGATTTTGATAGGCCTTTGTGTAGTTTCTCTTCTTCTTTTTTTTTTTTTCCTTTGTTTGGGGTTCGTTGAGCTTCTTGATCTATAGGTTTATAGTTTTCATCAAGTTTTGATAACTTATAGTCATAATTTCCTCAAACATATTTTCTGTCCCCTCCTCCCCTCCCCCCTCCTTTGGAAACTCCAATTACCTATACATTAGGTGGCTTTAAGTTCTCTCACAGGCCACTGATAGCATTTTATTTTATTTTTTAATTATTATATTTTCTCTGGGTATTTTAGTTTGGACAGTTTCTATCACATGCCTTCAAGTTCACTAATCTTTTCTTCTGCATTGTGTCATGTGCTGTTAATCCTACCCAGTAAATTTTTCATTTCATTCACTGTAATTTGAATCTCTAGAAGTTTGGTTCAAGGTTTTAAAATATCATCCATATTGCTACTTAATTTTTGGAACACAGGGAATAAAATTATAGTAACAGTTTTAAGGTCCTTCTCGGAAAATTCTAACATCTGTGCCAGTTCTGGGTCAGTTGACTGATTCTACTCATCATAAATTGTGTTTTCCTGCCCTTTGTATATGCGGTAATCTGTGGTAGGAAGACAGATACTGTGAATTCTACCCTGTTGGTGCTGGAATTTTTTATTTCTATAAATCTTCTTGAGCCTTGTTTAGGGATACAGTTAATTGACTTGAAAACAGACTTATCCTTTCAGATGTTCCTTTTATGATTTGTTAAGCGGGTCCAGAGCAATGCTCAGCCTAAGGCTCCTTATTCCTCACCACTAAGGAAAGCCTTTCCTGAGTACTCATCCCAATGCCCTATGTGAGCCAGGTACTGTTCCCTTGAATCCTTCTGGATGGCTAGGAGGGTAGTTTCTTTACATGCATCACTGATCAGTACTCTGCTGAATATCTGAGAGACCTTCGACAGATCTCAAGAGTTTTCTCTCTGTTGCAGCTCTCTCTCGCAGGTATGCTTCCTAAGAACTCTAGCTGCCTTGGTCTCCCTGACTTTCAGCTCTGTTTTTTCAAGTCATCCAGTCTGCTGGGCTCCATTTCAGTCTCTCCTCCCTATGCCATGGCCTGGAAATTCTCTCAAGACAATAAGCTGGGGCAATTGCAGGACTCACCTCTTTTGTTTCTCACCTCTCAGGGATCACTGTCCTTCACTGCTTGATGTCCATTATCTTGAAAACTGTTATCTCATGTGTTTTACCTGGATTTGGGGGCTATTTCAAGTGGGAGGGTGAATCCAGTCCCTGTACTCCATCTTTGCCAGATGCAGAAGTGCAGTTCCTTGTTTCTCCCCCTATGCTGAACCTCAATTCCTCCAACTGTTTAGATAATGTTTAGAAGATTTCCTGTAGTTTTTTCTATATGGCAAGATGGATAACCATGGGTCACCTTCCTCCAGATCACCTTGACTGAGTTATTGAACATAAATTATTTATGGACTGGCTGCTATCTTCAGAATTCTGCTATATAGAAAAATAAGTGAGACAAATCTAGGTAGAAACAACTATTCATGGAATGATCTTTCAAAGGCTTCAAGACACTTCCCATGAAGCATCAATGTTTATAGGACACCAAACATTGGATCTGGCTGGGTGTTCAGCATGAAAACAAGTAGATTAACAACTTCAGAAAACTACCCTCCTTACCTGTACATCCTGGATGCTGAGTTCAAGCATGTGGCTGGTTGCCAGCTGTGTGTAGTGAACATTGATTCCTGTAAGACTTGCAAAGACCAGTTCTTCTGGGACTTTATTAATTAAGGACAGCCCAATTCCACCTTCTAACTTCACAAGTACCTAAAAAGAAATAAAAATATGGCACACTGACGATTGTTTAAAACAGAGCTCTAAGGTAGCCTGGAGAGTACAAGGAAATAAATGGCTGGAAATCCCTCTATTCCTTACCTCTGAGCAGATGAAAACCATTTAGGAGGGTCCTATGAATCATCTCAATGGCTCAAATGCTATTATCTCACTAGAAGCCTTCCCCTTTTAGACACAATCCCATCCCAACTCCAGTCACTTCATTCCTCTGTAGGAACACTGATGATATTCTACATTTCATTATAAGAACATGATTGTTTGAGACTCTTTCTCCCTGTTTGGAATCGAAGCTCCTAATAGGCTATTCACTGAACTTCTATAACATCAAAGACAGTGCTTTATACACAGGAATTTGATTTGTTTAAAAACTCACTGAATAAATATTGAATAAATGTGCCTTTTTCATGTTAACCCTATTTTACTTTTCAAATTTTCATTTTCTTCACAAAGTCCAAACAGGAAAAGGGGAAGGAAGATGTCAGAGTCAACTGGAGTCAAAAAAAAAAAAAAAAAAAAAAATCTAATTTCCTTATTCTTTACATTAAATTCTGTCTTAAATTAAAATAGTTTAGCTTCCTTTATTGTCATTTTATTTTAGGAACATTTGTCACATTCTTATTCCACATAAACTTTGGCTGCCATTTATATGAAGTATTCACACATTCATGTTGTGATAAAATTAAACACCACTAAGTAATACCCATATTTAGAATTTACATGGGCAGAAAGAAAAGAGTAGATCTGAACTGAGACCACAGAGCGAAATTCTGTCTAAACAAACTGATGATCAAAGAAATAAATATACAATACTTTAAACTTACTTCCAATTCCTGTTCCATATCTGGATTCCTTAGTTTCTGCAATTCTTGTTCAGTAACAGGGAGTTCATCCACTTCATATGATGAACGGTCACTTTTCCGTTGACAAAAATCTGTTATCTAAAGTCAAATAAAACACTCTGCTAAGTGGGCTCATACTTCAATAGTGAAATCCATTCTATACCAATTGTATAAACCAAAAGTAACTATATGCTCAAGAATTCTATGGAAATTAATGGTTTTCCAGAACACTGCTAAGGTAACCTTATATAATAATGTTATACACACATAACATAACAATGAAGCAAATTTAGTTTCAAGACTACATGGAAAAGTTCAAGCTGTAGACCTTGAGAGCCTCACAAAGTAGGATTAGGCATCTGTAGCTGATCCAGAAGTACAGCTCATGTCAAAATTGTAAATCTCAAAGACTGCTTCATTCAATTTTTGCCTTAACAGAAGACTGCTTTATAAAAAGGTATTGTGGATTATGATGTACTATCTTGGAGAGTTTACTGTCACATACCAACATCTTTTGGTTCTCTAATTACACCATATCCTAACAAATCCACATTTCCATCCCAGCTCTCTCTCCAGAGCTCCAGACCCAAATTTACATCTATGCATATTCAGTTTCCTTGACTCAACTCCTCATTTTCCCCCAGATATCTGCTCTGTGTTCATCTCTTAGTGATCTGCACATGATCCTTCTAGTTGCCCAAATCCGAATCTCAATCCCATATTTAATCAATCACTAAGTCTGATTATTGACTCTACTCCTCAATAAGCTTGCATTTCTATTAATTTCTCTCCATCCTCCCCCTGCCCAATCCTTCCATTTATCCTTGTTTAGGCCACCATTATGTCTCATCTAGATGACTGAAGAACCTCCTAACTGGTCTTTCTGTATCTCCAGTTTTGCCCACTTCAGTTCTCCACAACACAGCCAGAGTGAGCTTTCTAAAATAAATTTCTGACCTGACTCTTGATTCATTTAGGAAAAACTCAAAATCTTTAGCATGTGTTCCAAGTTCTTCATAATCTTTCTCCTGCTTATATCTACAGCCTATTTCTTACCATGTTCTACGTGCCAGTTAGATAAAACTTCTTTTGGTTTACCAAAAGGGTCGCTCTCTTTTATCTCCATGCCTTCAACTTCTCAAAGTGTATAATTTACTTATTAGGATTAGTGATCATTGTTTGTCTCCTCCTGTCAAAAATGTAAGCTCCAAGAAGGCAGGAATTTTGTCTATTTGTTCACTGATATATGCTCAGTACCTAGAATGGTGCCTGGCTCAATAAATAATTCTTGAATGAACACTCTGATTACTTAGAATGCAAGCTCTTCCCCATTCCCTCTTTATTTGGCTGACTCTATTCAGTTAACCTTTAGGTCTCAGTTTAAGTATCACTTCCCTTCAGAAAACTCTCCGACCTTCCAACAGGCAAGCAAGTCCTTCCTATGTAGTCTTCCATAATACCCTCCACTCTTACTCTCACAACACATTTTAACTTTCTTATTAGGTACTTAATCTATCTTCCTGTTGTTAATGTTGCTAATACAGCGATTACTTAAAGTAAGACATTAATAATTTCTTAAAATGATAACAAGTACTGTTCTTAGCATTATCTTCTTTAATTCTTATAACAACTTTGTGAGGAAAGTCCTAACCCCATTTCACAGATGAGGACATCATTATCCTCATATCCAGCACAAGATCTACACACAGAAAGTACAAATATTTAATATTTATATCGAATAACTATTTGTTGAATGATTAAGCACTGGAGGGAAAAAAAGGACACTGAGTTTCATGTCGTTCCTTACGGTAAATTCACCTGTAGTGCTCTGGTTGGGCCATCTGGGATGACTCTGATGGACAACATTCCAGAACCAGGTCTCATTTTTTGGTTAATGAATTGCTGTTCCAGCGGAACTGGCCCTAAAAGCTCCATGGAAGTGTCAGGACCAAGAACAACTTCAGCTCCATCAAACAAACCGGAAATCCCTCCTTTGGCCTACAAAACATGGGAATAAGATGTAAGAAAAGGCAAAGGCACTGACCCTGACATTTTTACATGCCATTTGAAACAAGTTACGGAATTTAATTCTCTTTTGGGGGGATATGGTTAATGTATAGCAAAGCATTTACTATTTGCTCAGCTTTGCAGATGATGAAAATAATAGGATAATTTGGGTAAGACTACATGAATTGGGGGAATCAGTGGGAGATAATTCCATGAATACAGTATATTGGTTTGCTCTGCCTTATAATAACTTCTAACCATTAAAATAAACCAAACATATTAGCCAAAGCCCTGATTCTTTGAGCAATCTCATTAGAGTTTGCTTAAAATTCAGAAAAATTCTGAAAATAAAACAATTATCACTATCACTCAGTTTTCCAATAAGAAGCAAATTCTAGAGTTGAAAACCTCCCCAATAGGCCCATGGCTGGACAACCAACCCAGATATTCAAAAGACGGTGCCTCTTTTAAAATGCCTCTTCTAAAACAAAATAGTGAATATCACCTGATGCCCAGTTTATTCAGGCCTTTGTAGAAAAGCATCTTCTTGCTATAGCCCCAAGTAAAATGGAAGTGTACAGGATGATGCCTATGGGAGAGCAAATATAGGGCTAGAGGAGACAATAGCAAAGAGTGTCTAGATCCTCTTTGTTAATTTCTAAATACTGATTAATGAAAAAGACACTTTGAGCTAGGTTTATAAGACAGATTTCAACATGGATAAAGTCTTTTATGACTGTTGTTAGATTAAAAAGAAAGTGGAAACATAGACTTCTAAGAGCACGGTCAGAAAATGTTTTAATGCCTTCAATTACTTTATTCAGAATAATGACGTCAAAACAAGCTCATTTGCCTAACCAAAACACATTCTGCTCTGAATACTGTTATCATAGGGTCATTCACAAGTAGTGAAATGATGAAATAGATTCAAGGAACAACAAACATCAGAAAGGGATTTATTTGGTGGGGAGGAGAGGCATGCTCCAAGAGAACTGCAATTACATGAGGTTTAGAAACAAAGAGAAGTAAAGTCAGAGTCAGACACGAATCCACCAATTATGACAGGTCCTCTTTTCCCTCTACAAGTATGAATTGTATTGCTAACTGAAAATCACAAATCCCTTCCAGATGTGTGCTTCATATAACAAGCAGCTTGTCTTTGATGAAAAAAGCTCAGGGCAATAGAGATAAAATAAATCTCACCAAATGGTAGGCAGAGACTACTTACAGTTTTGCTCACTGCCCTGGAGGCAAATCTCCCAATATGGAAGGACAGCCTGGTCTCTACCAGGGACAAACACACTCAGAGTCTCCATCAAGGGTCTGCTGATCAAGTATTTGCCTTCCAGAAAAAGCCCCGGGCAAAGGCATCACTGCGCACACAGTCAAGCACGTAGTTGTGCGATACCCTCAGGCCTCCTAGATGCCTTCCAGGGCCCGTGGTCTCATTTCTGCCTGAAGCCAGAAAGGTCGAAAACCCAACCTCCTAGTGAGTTTCCAAATTCATACCCACCTGTAAAGTACCTAGGAGTTCATTATGGGGTAGACTGGCTGAATAGAGGACAAAGGAAATTGTCCAGCAACCTTCATTCTGATATTTGCTACAATAATTAAAGGTTTATTTGGGCATCACAGAGCATGGTGAGCCCATGGTGACGGCATACTATTTCACCAAAAAATTTACAAGACTGTTCTATGTCGCTATTATATTGACTTCACAAGTCTGACACTAAACAGTCTAACTCAGTTTGGGGGTTTTTAGTTAACACTTTTCTTTTCTTTCTTTTAAAAATTACATAGGTAATTTATGTTATCAAGGAAAAATCCAGGTAAGCCAAGAGAAAAAAAAATCTCATCACTCAGAGGCAACCATTCTTAAAATATATTTTGTACATCCCCTTCAAGAACACTTCCCAAATGAAAATACATAGACGCACAACAAATTTTTTTCACTTTCTCTTAACTAAAATGGGATAATATAATACATATCGTTCTGTAATTTATTTTTCCCATTTATCCCATATCATGCACATCCTTGTTGAGACTTTGTTTCAAAGAAGGCTCAACCACTGTTTGCTGCAACTGGGGATGTCAAAAAAACACTGACCTGGACAACCAACCCACGTAGCCCGCAGGTCAGTTTTCCTTCTCGGAAACTCCACGTTTGAGTTGTGCTTCGCCTGCGGTCAGGCTTTCTTAGCATCAGGGGCTCATATCTGGAAAATGTAACAAATTCTAAGACAAATATCTCAGGCCTTAAGAAAATATCAAGATTATGGTTTTGTTCTTCTTCTTTGCAATATCCTCTACCCTCCCTCAAAATCTAATGGGCAGTAGCTTGAATCCTATGGCTAGGAAAGAGGAATAAAACAAAATGTAAAGCAACAGAGAGATGGACACAAAGTGATATTAAGATTTTAAAGATTCATAATACAACACAATAATATATGTTCTCGCATTCTGAAAATGAAAAGTTATGTGGTATGCAAAGGGATATCTACTAAATGTGTTTAAAACCTTTTCAAACAGTTTTTCTGTTTATCTCTGAATACTTTTATTTTATATCAGGTTTTAACTTGCAAGTCATCTAAAGTCTTTGGAAGTAAATAAGGTACAAATCAAAAACAAAGACATGGACATTATGCAGAAATTAAGGCACAGGGCAAATCAAATAACTTATTCAAAGTTAAAGGGCTGGTTTGAATAAAGGGAGTTACTCATAAACACACACTTAAATATTCTCTTAATAACTTAATTTCTACTTTACTAAGATTAAACAAAATTCTTAAAAAGAAAAAAAAGAAACTTCACTTTTTTGGTTCTGGTGTGGGGGCTAGAAGTTTGGATGAAAGAGACATTTGCTTTGCATAACAAACCTTTTTTACTGCTTTAATTTTTAAACATCTGAATGGGTATTTCCATAATAACTTTAAAACACATAATGAAAGGTCCAATACTCATATTTTGGAATTTGACAAATTTCTGTCATTGAAGAAAAATACAAATATAAAAATTCAAAATTTCACTTCATTTATAGAACTCTGGCTTTTCAGTGTAGATTTCCTCTGAGTTTGAACTTGGAGGCAATGAGTTGAATCAAAAGTTGCCTAGAAAATTACCTGTTGTCGGTTACTGCAGCAAGGCCGGCAATATCTAAGACGGCAGCGCCCTCGGCAGAGCGGGCTGCTAAGGGCCTGCTGGGGTTGTGGGGGACTGAAGAGCCCTCATGGGCCAGCACGCCTGTTCCAGTCATCCTCCACAGCTGAGAACGTTTCCCGGGTTCCTGTTGAGGAGACACACATGCAAAGACAGGGAGCGCTATCACAGGTGGCCACAGATAGCTCTCGCTTCGGCAGTTTCATACAACGACTGCATAAATTCTCAAGTAGGAAGTGGATGTAGACATTTTTCCACATTATGTACATGCTTAATTCAAATATTCATTATTGTCAATCCCTAGTTGCATTTAGGGTGAAATACGAAAACTCAAATACTTCTTGAATCAACACCAAAAATTTCAAAAAAGTCAATTTTCAAAAAATTTATTCTTTTCATATATCTAATATTTTTAGTCTTCCAAAAATTATAAACAACAGTTTGGAAATATAATATAGTCAATGAGAGTCAGCTTAATTTCTTATCCCAGCTATACTGCCATGGTTACTCCTGCTACAAACGGGTACCCTTAGAAATTCAAGAATGACCCTGTTACATAACGTGAGTACTAAGTATATGATATTCTCAATATTTGATAATTGGTAATCCTCATAACTCTCAGACAACAGAACTTACCAGAGTTTTCCTTTCCTTTCTCCCCATGTTTATAATGGAAGTATATTATATTGATGATTTCCAACTTATAACAGGATTGTATTCAAAGGTTAACAGAATCAAAGGTTAATAACAAGGTTGATTCTGAACAAAGTTGACTGTATTCAAGGTTATATTAAGTTGCTTGTTGCTAATTCTAAATAAATTTTTTCTGTAGGAATATTTTATAAATAGCAATTGGGATTTCAGTCTAATCCAGGAAAGTATATAGTCCATTATATACTAAAAGAAACAGTAATAATAATAATAATATTTATTCAGGTTTACCATGTGTGCCAGGCATGATTCCATGGGATTTATATGTAATAACTCATTTCATCCTCAAAACAATCCAGTGAGGATTGTTATCCTTATTATCCTTAGTTACAGACGAGAACATTAAGATTCAGTGAAATGAAGTAACTTTCCCATGGTTACACAGCCTGCAGGTGGTGGAGCCACAGTGTGAATCCCCACAGCCTGCTTCCCGAGCAGAGCGGGCATGCCTGACCACTCTGCACACTGCCTCTCTTAAGACAAACCCTACGGCTCCATTTCTGGAGCACCTCGCCGTTTAGAATATTCTCTCTGTGGGAAAGCATACTCCACCTAGATCTGTCAGGATCACACCCACTTTCACCAGGGAGGAGCTCCTCCAGGGCAGCAGACACTTCTGGGTACCACAAACTCATTAATGTTCTATGTCTGTACTGCAAGGACAACTTTTGCATTACATCCTACAAAGTAAAAATTAACAAAGAAGTATGAATCCTGGAGTCAAAATGCTACAAGCTTAAACCCAGCTGCACCATTTACTAGCTGAGTGACCCTGGACGAGTTACTTAAACTCTGTTGCCAAATGAAAAGCACTTGGAACATGCATGGCACAGAGTACGGCCTTAATAAATTTCTGCTATGCTATTATTATTATTACATCTCTTTATATAGCACTTTATGTACATTATCTTAGTTGATCCTTCTAACGAACCTGGGAGGTCAGCAGGAAAATGAGGCTCAGAGAGGAAAGTGAAGTACCAGATATCATATATCTGGTAGCAAAATCAGAACTCAAACCTAGAAAGGTACACTGCTGTTTCTACTTTGTTCTACTGTCTCCAATGTTTGCAAAAAAAGATGATACTAAGCTTTACTTCTTCATGTGCAATCCCTGCAAGCTTGCTTCTCTGTTCACATAAGAGAATACATTTAACCACAACTCCAAAACCACATGGAAAAGCATCTTAATTATCCTGTTGATGCTCCAGTTTGGAAATCAAAGGACAGATGCCCCAAGAGAGATTAAGATTTTATACATGGATTCTTCCACTGCAAGTCCACCGTAAGTTGGAAACTACCAACATTTCCATTTAAAAACCTGAGATGTACCATTTTTCTTCCAGTGAGTTCCCTTTCCCTCTTTCATCAAAATATATTCCCCAGACCAACTGATGGAACCAAGAAAGGGAGAAGTTTATGGGGGACTGTGAGTTTGGGGGTAAGGAGCAGGGTGGCCCCAGGCGGAATATTAAAGCCAAGTGGAACAAGGAAGGCATTCACGCAGGCTGTGGGCAGCCCAGAGTGGGGTGTTGAAGCCCAAGGGGGGCTAAGATAACATCCATGCAGGGGAGCTAGGGTAGAGAAGCCTAGAGTGAGGCATCTGAGCCACACAGGGGTGAGGAGAACAGTCCTGCTGGGAGTGGAGGTAAGGGGGTGGGAGCGGGGCTGCCCAGCACACAGGAAGCAGAGCCCAAGTAGGGTAACAAGAGTGTCCACGTAAAGGAAAGTTTGTTACCTACAGGGGGACTGAGCAAATCAATAAATACATTTACAGTGTTGGACAGTGGAGTTAAAAATAAAGAAAGGGAGAAAACTAGAATGAAACTTGTGATGTTGGACTGGAATTGGAAATATTAATGTGAATTCCTGGTTTTTAATACATAGAGATAGATATAGAAATATATATGTATATATGTTTAATACATAAAATATGTATATGGATTTGCCTATGTATGTACCTCTGTATATACATTTATAAAATCTACTCTGGGAACAATGAAATCACAATAGCAACAAGCACACCTACTGCACATATCTTAGGTTTATAAATATCATTCTCTAATGAAAGGGATCAGCACTTAACTGCAGCCTTGTGAGACCCAGAGGAGAGGACTTGGCTAAGGTATACTTGGACTCCTGACGCTTGCAACTGTATAATAATAAATGGGTGTTGTTTTAAGGCAAAAAAAAAAGGGAATGCAGTACTAATATATGCTACAACTTGGACAGACCTTGAAAACATTATGCTAAAAGAAAGAAGCCAGTCAACAAAATACCACTGTTGTATGGTTCCATTTATATGAAATATCCAGCACAGGCAAATCTATAGAGACAGAAAATAGATTAGTGGTTGATTAGGGCTGGGGGTGGGGAATGATGGGATGGTGTGGCAGCTAAAGGTGATGAAAATGTTTTGAAGTTGACTGGGGTGATAGCTGCACTTATCTGTGAATATACTAAAAATCATGAATGGTACCCTTTAAAAAGGTGAACTGTATGGTAAGTGAATTATATCCCAATAAAGCTGTTTAAAAAAAAGGGGGGGGTGGGATCAGGGCTCCTTGAAGAAGTGAATTCCAGGAATGGGGCAGAGAAAGTACAAGAGGGGCCTGGAACATTTCTCATGCCAGAACGCAAGGAAGTGCTCAAGGATCATGGGCACACAAAAAGGACACAGGTTAAAGAAGCTGCCACAGGTCAAATATGAGAAAAACTAAGCACTAAAATAAATAGTAATTGTAATGGACAATCCACAGAATAAAACAGGAATCCAGACTGATATAAATACATGCATATATAAGCAAATTGAAAGTTTGACGAGGAACAGGATATTAACATAGTCTCAAAGTACCTCTCCACAAAATACTGATGAATTACAAATGAAAAAAGAGTAACTTTACAGAATCCTGGCAGACCCACCTTAATTATGTGCTCAAAGTTAACATCACCAGTATTGGGACAAATCAAAATCTCAGCATCAATTTCTGTAAAATTCCTATCAAAGATACATTACTCGAATCTAATTATCAGGAAATATTAGGTAAACTCAAATTGAGGAAGAGTACAAAATAACTGGCCTGTCATCTTCAAAACTGGCAAAGTCATGAAAATCAAGAAAAGACTAAAGAACTGTTCCAGGACCAAAGGAGACCTAACAATTGCAATGAGTGATTCTAGCCTGCACCCTTTTGCTGAAAAGGACATTACTGGGACAGCTGACAAAACTTGAATGGGATCTGAGGATTAGACACTAGCAATGCATCAGAAATAATCTTGATTTTGATGGTCGTTCATATGGTTATGTAGAAGAATGTCCTTGTTTGTAGGAAATATACACTAAAGCATGTGGAGCAACATGTCAACAAATTAAGTTTCAAATGGTATGGGGAAAACAAAACTTCTTTGTACTGTTCTTGCAATTTTCCTGTAAGTTTGAGATGGTTTAAAAATAAAAAGTAAAAAACCAAAAATCAAACAAAAACCTAAGATGCCAAACTTCCTACTCTTGGTTTCCAGTTAAACAGAACAGATCCATTTCTTAATGCCAATTCATACATCTTTACTTCAATTTATTTGTCAATGCGATTGACTCATTTACAATCGACCCTCCTATTCGCCAGTATTGATCCTCATCAAGTGAAACAGTAACTGTGAAAATGTTCTGTCAATTATTGAATTTTACTATTATAATATGTTATCATCTGCTTAACAGCCCCCTAGACCTTGGAAATTGTACATAAATTTACCATTAATATTCTGCTGATCACACCCCGTGACCATATCCCACTTGCTAAATCATCTTATTCACGAGTTGGTTTTCACTCACTCTGACAGCCTCAACAACTTGAACATTCTTTGAGGTTATCTGACAACATTATTTCCAAAGGCTCTTCCATTTTTCCCAACACGCCTGACTTCTGTCAGACTTGCCACTTCTTTTAGATTTCAGACTTATTGTCTTTCAAAATTTGTTTTTAAAAATTCTCAATAAAAGCCTCCGAAACTGCTTACTCTCAATTCCTATGCCCCATGGCCTCCTATCACTATTCCCAAATCTTATTTCCAAATTGCATCTCCCACAGAAGCACTGCCTTATATAGAACAGTCTAATCATATTTTAAGCAAATTTGACTCATGTATCTTTGGAATGGTGTGAAATAAAATCACATATTAAAGTTTTATTTTATGTGCAAAATTTGAAATAATTTGAATCCCCCTCCCCAAATTAAAAATTTGTCAAGAATTATATAACCCCAAAGCCAAGTGACTCATTTATCTACATTGCTACTGTGTGACACCATTTTAGGTGATAGAGACACATCCTTTGTCAGCAGTAAGTGGTAAAGAGAAATCCTGTGTAAGGCTTATTTTTTAATTATGAGGTTTAAATTACACAAAATCTTCAGGAACACATCCCTCATGTAATTGTGACTTCCCTTGGTATCTGTATTGCCTGTTTTCAAACAACTACCACTGAGGGCCACCCTCCTCTTAATGTCCCTTCTGTTCCCAAACCTCTCATCTTTACATCTGACCTATTTATTACCAGTCCTTCTATCGTTTTTTCATATTTCAGCCAAATTTTACTGTCTTTTTTCTCTATAAAAATAGCATAAACATTTCTCTAAACTGACTTGAAGGGAATGTCAAATTGAGTTTTTTTTCTCTTTTCAAGCTGACTTCCAACTTCACACTTAAAAAAAATGTCAGACTGATAAATTTCAGAGAGCACCTGAGTACTGCGCCTTGAGCAAGTCATTCAACCTCTCTGAGTCTCCATTTCCTCATCTGTAAAATTAAGAGTTTGTACTAGATGGGCCTAACTCCCTTCAAATGCTGAAATCTTTTATTATAAACTCCAATTTTTAAGCTTCTTACCTTCTTCTTTAAAATGACTCTTTGTGTCTTTGGCGAGACATCTAAGACAAGCTCTGCACAGGTAATGGGCTTATTGGAAGTCACAGGCCTTCCTGTCCCCTCTGGTAAACTGGAACAACAAGATTGGTTGACTGATTGAGTGAATGACAGACAGAAAGACACACACACACACACACACACACACACACACACACAAGCGCGCACACGCACGTGCACGCACAGTCTTCCTCCCCAGGCCCCTCTCCCTCTCTTTCTCAAGCTCTCATAAGCAAATGCCTGAAACCTCTTTGAAACAAATATAAAGGAAAAAGTCTGACTCAAGTAACATAGAGATCAGGCTTGTATATTTTTTTCTGCAGAGTTCAAAGATTCATTTGTCAGAAGACATACTATGACATTTCCCTCTCCTGATAATTTTAGTGGCTTATAATTTAGACATAAAAGGATGACTACATATCATTAGAGGCAAAAACAAAAAATCAAAACCCATGCCAGACATTCCAAAGGGCCAAAAATTGGCTCTATTCTTTGCCAAGCAGATCAACATCATTACTTCTCTAAGTGTTGGCAAGAAATTAGAAGTTCCTCTAGTATGAAAAGAAAACAAGGGTTCATAGACACCTTCCTCCAGTTCAATAATCCTGTTGTGTTTCTTTGTGACTTAAGAATCCTAAGCTTTATGGAATGCTGCAGCCTAGCTAGACTGTGGGGTGTCTGTACGAAGTTTTATTTAGATTATTCTCCAGTTTCTGTTAATCCCTATCATCAAAAAATGGATTGATAAATTCAGAGCTAAAAAAAAAATCTAATCTTCTTTCCCATCATTAATTCCTTCCAAGAATGCAAAGAAATAAATAGCATTTAATATCCCCTAAAAGACAGTTCAACCTCTTAGTACACCAAGATTCCCAGGAACTTCTCTTTTTATGTGCTCCATATCTGTTCAACCCATTTAGTTCTGCATCCTCCATTACAATTTTTCAGCTAAAGAGCTTAGTAACTATTGGAATTTATAGAACATAAGGAAAAAAATATGATCTAGCAACCAGATTTAGAATGGTTTTTCAGGCACTGGCAAGTTAACCATGTCACACAGTTGAGTCTATAATCTTTAAAAACGAACAAACAAAAGCATGATTAGTTCAATTGTTATAAGGAGAAAAAGAGCCCAGCACAATCATTACCAAAGAAAATTGCAACAGATGAGGAAAAGGATGGTTATTCTCAGTAAAGACACATATTCAATCCATTGGTAGTGAAATCTCCACTATAAGTAGACGACAAAGATAACCAAGGCCCCCAGTGTTATTTTTTGGGACTTGGGAATATGCAAAAATATCATTCATACGCAAAATTATCCAGAACATTTCAGAAAGGAACATGGCTTTAAATGTCCAGTTCAGGTTGTTTGTATTTGCAATTCTAAAGACTGCAATGACAAAGATTCAGATTCACAGAACTTAAAAAAGTGGCCCCCTACCTTCACCACTGAAACAAACACTGTATTTACATGTCAGTAGAAAGACTATCTTTTGAAAGTCCAATGTTTGAGTCTCTATGTACCAATCAATGTACCAATTTAACAGCAGAATTGGAATAAACTCTATTCTTCACCTGAGTTTTCAAAATACAACTAGTCAAATGACAATGAAGATTACAATTCTACAGTAATTAGAATTATTGTGAATTTCAGTTACTTTGCTTGGCTTTAGGTGAATATTAAAATAGACCCTAAGTGTCTGCCTCACCATATTCTGAATGGGGGACAGGAATCTGAATGATGACTTGACTACTTATGATGAAGATTAGTCAGTTTCTAGCTTCTGTAAACTGGAACAACAAGATTGATTGAATGACAGAAAGACAGACAGACACACATACACATACACACACATACACACACACACACACACACACACACACACACACCACAGTCTTCCTCCCCACCCCCCTCTCCCTCTCCCTCTCAAGTTCTCATAAGCAAATGAGCAGACTACAGACTTATAAAACAGCAGCAAGAAAGTTTAAAAAGATATTAAAAATAACTTACAGGAAGAGAAATGTAAGACATAATAAGAATAATGCCTTATAGGAAGAGTTATTATATACTAGAATGTATTATTGAGGGAAATCTTTAAAAAGAGAAGTCTTACCTATTTGGATCAATTTTAATCTAGCCACAAGGCAAAGGTTTAGACTAAATGACCTCTCAAGATAGACTCTGAAACCTAGGACTCGGTAAAGAAAGAGCAAATTTTCCTTCATATTTCAGTCTCCTAAGAAGCTGCTTAAAATTTAATACCAGTTAGTAATTAGAACCTTCTGCTTTACAGGGTCAGTAATTAAACCCAGAATTACCCAGAGAATGTATATGTAGCAGCAATATAAATGAAATTTTCATAATAAAGCTGTCGGTTATCCTGGAAATCATTCATGTTGCAGGTGATCTCAGAGGAACCTGCCCCTTTAACACTGAGAGTGATAAAAGGTGGCAGGGTGGGTTCATCCCAAGCATAATCCAATGTAGTCAGGGGCTTCACTTCAGTTCGGAGCCTGGGTTCAGCCACGCCATGCTGAGTAAAGACAACCGGGACCTACAGTAATGGCACAGAGGACAAAGAGGACTTTGATTCAGGGTGGTATTGGTGGAAATGATTCAGCACTTCCTAACTTAAGTTCCAGATCCTTCCCCAATGAAACTTATACAGGGAATAATTCACCAGGGATGTGCATCATCTCTCCTCCTCAAATGCCTTTCTGATCATCTTCCAAGGTCCGAAAAGTCTACCAATCAAAGGACAGGGCCTACAGCCTGTTGGGTAAAGGGCTTTAAGAACTTTTGCCAAGTCAAAGATATAGGGAAAGCAAGTCTATCCTCCAATGGCATCTCTTCTGAACTGACCACCCTGTGATATGCTTTGAAGAGAGAACGGAATAAGGATTTTGGAACTCAACTACAGGAAAACATATATTATGAGACATATTGTTATTCAAAGGCACAATTTAAAAGAGAATTGAATGATACCATTTTGGTTTTACTTGAATGACACATAAAAATGCTCACTTACAGCTGAGCTATAGCAGAACTGCCACTCTCAGTGCCACCGGACAATCTGACTCTAGTTCCTTCCTCTGTAAGGAATGTCTACAGAGGGCATCATGTTGACCAAACATTCTAGTCAAAACAAGTTTTGAGGGCTGAAAAATTACTTCTGGATGGACAAGGCTGCTAGCATTCAAAATAACCAACAGAAGCTGCATCCTAAAGGTAAGGATTTTTAAGGCTGTCACACTACAAAGATGAATGTATAGCTTCTTTTAAATCCAGGTTAAAATGTATTTCACCATTATCTTAAGGGTAGCACATATTCCACCCTCCCACATACGAAACAGCCAAACTGGCTATCAGCTCCACTTGATACCTTGGAAAAGTTGTCGATTCGGAAAGGAGGGGGTAACTGATCCGTGTCACTAAATGAGATCCTATAGGTAGCTCCTCGGAGAGTAATTTCCACTCGTAAGAAGAAGCATTTTCCTAGGGTATCTCTGCAGAATAAAGAAACAAAAGAGGCCACATAAAACAGAGGAAGTTGCAGTTTACTTTCTTCTCACACTTCTCACAATCACAAAAATCAATCATCACTGAAAACACAGCCCACTGTGAGTTCTTTGATCGTATCAAAAACAATAGAAATTGATGCTATAATCCAACAGTAAAACAGAATTAATTCAAGTAACTTCTCAACAGTTTATGCTAACTGTACACCAAGACCTAAAAGGAGATCTTGAATTTTAGCTGGTGGGCTTGTTTTTGGTTGTAGTATCAATGTAGCAAATGAGTGACTACTAGTTGAACTATATGAAACTGTCTATATTTGAATATCTTTGAACTAGAAAAAAAGTACTTTCATATGGTTCAACCTAATTTGTTGATGATGTTGATAACCAGGATTCTCACTGTAGCACAAGGGAAGGTGACGTATAGCAGAGTAACAGTTAATAAATGTTGAAGAAATGACAAAATTAGAAAATTACCATTTTGTAACCATCAATATAATAATTGATTCAGGTAAGGATTATCAAACCATGGGGGGAAAATATTTTTGGAAACAGGATATCCACACTGACTCAAATTATTGACCAAATGGATTACTCTTATTTACAAAAGAGAAAAAGTAATTTTACAATAGAGATACATTGTGGCCACCACATTAACCAAGTGGTGATCAAACTTAGTGACACAAATAATGGGACCTATAGACTGTACAGTCCTACTGAGGTGACCTGATGGGAAACACACAACACATGGGTAACATTCTTACAAATGTTTGACCCAGATCTACATGCAGGAAATGAAATTGTGTGGTGAACACAGTATAATCATCGATAAAAATTCTGGTCGAAATGGAGGTGAGGGCATTGGATCCCTGCCCACTTGGCTCCCCTGCCTCTGTCACCTCCTTAATCCCCAACAGTTCCCAAGAACACAGCTTGAAAACCACAGTAACAAAGCATGTAATTAATTCTAATAGGGGCTGGGGCAGAGCATAATTCAAAGGGTATACTACGAACCAAAAAAAAAAAAAAAAAAAAATTAAATCAGATAATGCATTTTGAGGTCATTTTGGATTATCCACTGTTAATTCACCTATATTTCTGTTCCTTTACAATAGTGTTCTCAATGTCAATGGAGAATTGACCATAAATATAAAAGATTAAATTCTGCTTCTACATGAATTAATCATTCAATGATTCAGATTCTACATGTCTTGAGAGAACAATGATTACAGATTCTTTGGTTTCAATATGATTTGATGAAAGTAGGAAGAAAAGAAGATTAAGTCATCCTGGACTAGCTGAGGCTATTTTTATTGATTTTTCTTAACAAGGGCATAAGGGCCACCAGATTAGGCAGAAGCAGCCAGACAGCTTATTTAAGCATCAAATGAGAGAAGAGATTGTACAGATGTGTAAGAATAGACAAAAACATTGGTAATCATTGGTGCCACCATATAAATGCAGACAGAATTCTCAGGGTTGTAGGAAAGCATGATGTGAGCTCAGTCCTACTGACAGTTCAACCCCTTGGACTTGGAACATCTGAGACCAGATCACAGCAACAGTCAAAACTGTCAACGCTCCCGTTTACCTTATTCCACCAAAACCCCCTCTTAAGTTCTGAGATCTTTGTCGAAGCCAGAAGTAAGTGTGCCCGTGTCATGAAGAGCAGGATGGCTTACCACTTACATTATTACTGCACCTCAAACAGGCTACCTTCAGTCTAAAGAGAGAGACTCTACCTTACCTCATGTTGATATGGAAGGAATTATTTTTGTTGACTTCAAAGCCTCCAGACCAAATGCAGTTGGGAACATCCATCAATCTGACACATAATAGCTGATCATAGTCATTCCGAGGCCAGTGGAACACCACACTGGAACCAGGAAGGGTAGAAATGTAACCTTCGGGATTGGCTGTTCCCTAAAACATGTAGGATCAGTAGTTTTAGTCAAGTCAAAACAGCAAATGTTTACTGACCCTTGTCCCATATCAGAAGCTACTGTGTGTATCAGGGGCATAAAATGGTCCTCCCATCACAGCCTTCGTGGGCAATAAGCCATGGCATTCAAATTCACTGTGCTATTAAACAGGAACTAGTCATTCAAAAGCAAACCACTTACCTGTCCCCTGGCAAATTCTCTCTGTGCAAACGCAAGCTTGTGAGATGATTTATTATCCAACAGGTAACGGGGGGCAAAGATGACCATACAGGTGTCAATATATCGGCCTCGTCCTTTCTTGACATCAATACCTATGAATAACAAGAACCACTTCCATGAATTACACAGAAGAAAGAAAATCTGTGGTTTGATAAAACATAAAAAGCATTCACAATCACTCAGTATCTCTGAGAGAAAAAATGTATCACCCCAAGAGAATATCAACCTTTCAAGAATGGAATGAAAACAGCAATTCCTCTCAGAATGTTATTCCTATTCCCATTTAGGCCTTAAAAGTCTCAGTGGCAACGTCAGTAGCTCCATAGTTCCCAGCTTCTTCAAAAAGTGTGTTCCATTACAATAGTAACTAAAATAGATAGGTTTAATCACAGATACCTTTGGTTTCCATTTGTGAAGCTGACTACCAAGGTAGTTTTATGTGATACATTTCTGTTTATGCCTGGGACACAAAATTTCCCCCTAGAGATTACAGGATATACTGGAAATCCCAGATAACTTAGTTGGATTCTATACTGCCCTGAATTCAACTGGCTCTTCTCTAGTTAATTTTATTTTAACTCACTGCCCAAGAATCCAGCTCAAATGAAATGCTAAATATTCTAGAATCCTTTCATTCATAAAATAAATGTTCTGGAATACCTACTATGTGCTGGAAAAAGTAACAAACACATACCAAAGAAAAAAAGTTATAATCAGAAGGAAATCTCAAAACATGAGATCCCAAATAATAACAGAAAAGTGAAATAGCACTGAATTATCTTTAAAACTCTGATAAGATTAATTTTTTTTAAAAAATGAAACTCAGTGGAACAAATTATTCATTCACTGAACCAGACAATATAGTGATTCTATTCAAAGCAATGGGCTGAGATCTGCTATACAATGATAAAAACGTGTCTGGCAGAAACGATTAAAATGGCAATAACAATAATAATATTTATTGAGCTCAATATAAGATAGGTACCCTACCAAAGGCTTTACAGTTAATCCTCATAAAACCCTTGTGAGTTAGGTATTTTAGCTATTACCATTTCATAGATGAGGAAACTAAGGCATGGAGAGCTAAATGACGTGCCCTAGGTCACACACCTAGTAGGTGGCATAGCTGGGATTCCAAACCCCCATATGGCTTACTTACACTGTGATATATACAAGGACCTGACTCGGCAGTCAGAGGTATCAAGAGGACAATAAAAATGGAAGACTCCACTTTAGGATATACTAACTTTGTGTCCTTAGTCCTCAATTTCCCGACATAACCCCGGTGATAAATATCCCAAAGTGTTAATGTCATAATTCACTTGTACTGGCTTGAAAATTCTGGTGGTCCTTTAATAAAAGTCTTGAAAATACCTATAAGACTGAGCAAATCACAAAAAGAAAACTCTCCAAAACTCCTTATCAAGGAAATGCTATGCGACACTGGGATAGGGAAACACACCCTGTCTCTCTTCTTTCTGCGATAAACAGAAAAGCATTCGTGGTCAGAAACAGACGTTATTATGATCTCAAGTATTACAAAGCTTGCCCGCAAAAGATGTGTTTATTTGTTAGTACCAAAAAAGTCTACAGTAATTTAGAACAGTACAGATGCTCAATTTTTCAAAAAAGGTGATTTTTGTTTGCTTCCTTTTATATCTTACATTGCCCCGGCAAACCCCCAATAAATCAATAGCTGATAAGATCGAAATTTACAAATTCCTTCTTTGTGGAGGTACATGTGAGGCAAACCCACAAGGCCCTCCCTGGCTTTCCAGTTTGGCTTTAAACTTCCCTGATGGGGAGCTAGTTATCTATCCAATTCTCAGAAACAATCAAGAAAGAGATTCCACAAGTTCCCTTGATAACACATACTGAGAACTCATTATCCTTAAGAATTATTAAGTCCTATCTTAGCCCACTCCCTTTATTCCTTTCCTTGATGAAATAACAAAATCCAAATCAACATCTTATCCTTAAAAGCAAGCGCTCTGAGCTTCAATTAATGCTCCCGGCATATAAATATGTTTACATGTACAATCACTGTTTATTTCTGTTTGAATGGCTCAAATTTGCCTTTCTGCAAGAATTCTGTAGTCTCTTAGTGTCAGTTATTTTAAAAGGAAACATGCTCCACCACCCCACCCCAACCCCACCCCACAATTTGTCCAAACTGTAGCTCCAACCTAATTCTAGCCGACCTGTGGTAGTTTGCTTTGGAAACTGTATCAAGGGCAAGACATCTCAGCAGAGGGCCAAACTCAGTATGAAGGAGACTGCCTATTCAAGGGGTGGGGCAAACAAATGTGAGAAAAAGTAAAGAAAACTGTCCTCAGCTGGAGGATCAAATAAAGTTTATTTCTTCTTTCAAAAATCTTCATGTCAACTTTAAGGAGACGGCTTGCATGTTCAAGGGAGGATAAATACAGAGCCATGTTTAAAAAAACCTGAAAAGGAAAGTATACTCGAAAAGACTCATTAATAAATCCTTAAGCACTTAACCATATCCCTGACTCTACATGGGATTACAAGGTAAATTTCTAAATGATACCACCTCAGTTTTGCTTCAATAACATGACTCTTTATAGCTGCACTGTCTAATACAGAAGCCACTAGCCATATGCAGCTATTTAAATTTAAGTTAATTAAAATGAGAAATTCCTCAGTCACACTAGCCACATTTCAAGTGCTCAGCAGCCCCACGCGGCCAGTGGCCACCATATTGGACTGTGCAGAATAGAACATCCCATCTTTGCAAAAATTCTACCAGACAGCACAACTGTAGATGATGCTCTGAAGTGTGAGTCTCAACAGTGCTTCGAGATCCTTAGAAATAGTATGCTAAAAGAAGGATATAATACTAATATTTTAAACCTGAGGCATATTTAAATAAAATTTATCACCATCCTTCAGAAAAGCTATTTAGTGCCCTCGGGTGGCTGTGAGGTAAGTATAGGGACACTGCTTCTTCCCAACTCCACCTTCCCTGCCCACCAGATCTGCAAGAGCTAAGCTAGTTTGGGGGCTTCTGATTACTCTTACCACCAAGTGCTTTTTATTGTATTTCCAGCCTAAAATTTGTGGGCTCAGATTCTAAAACTACTTCTGACCCAGACTTCCCCTTTGTATCTGGGCGAGTCACTTAACCTCTCTGCTTCAGTTTCAAAAACAATGCTCCTTACCCTCTTAGGGTTTTCAAGGTTTAATGAATGCGTGGGAAATGCTTGGAGGAAGAAAAGCATTCTAAGTGTTCCTATTATTCCCCTGAAAAACAAGGACTCAAGCCAAACTGGTATTTTCCTGACGCAGGTGAGTTTAAAATTAAACAGAGCCCCACACTCAAAAAGGGCAGTGTTTAGGTGGCTCTTTAAATCCCCAGTAGAAGAGATCTGTGTTGACATAAATCTAGCATCCAGAGAATAGATATCTGAACCAATGACAAATGAGAAAATGAGCACTTGGAGCCAGGCCTAGGAACAAAGCCTGAGGTCATCAGCCAACGGTTCTGAATCTCCCACTGCCCCACGTAAAACCCACCAATGTTATAGATCAGCCCTGGGCGGTTTCCTTGCTGGATGACTCTCAAAGCTCGGACACCACTCCCACCATCCAGGGAGAAGCCCTGACACCAGCCCGGCATGCCTTCGGGATGAATCCCCCTTCCGATTCTCATCGTGCAGCTGTGGGGCAGAAAAGCAAAGATGTATATATTCATTTATGAGAAAGTCTTATCCATCTTTCTAATCAGGAAACACTAATGTAGCTGTCACCCAAAATGAGAACACTAAGACTCAGGCTCTTTCTTACTCTCATGTGATTCCCAAATACAGTGAAGCAATCACTGGCCCAAGGTCTCAGAGGCAGCCACAGTACAAGAGTGTGAGATGTCCTGATGTCTACACCCAAACAGTTCAGTAGGAGAAAACATTATGATTCTATGAGACATGAGGAAACTGCTACAATTTCTACTGCTCCCCTGATAAACAAGCATTCCAACCAAACTGATACTTTACTGACTCAGGTGTTTCAAGAGTTCATGAAGAAAAAAGACAAGAAAAATAAGTACAGAAGATGCTACTGATGGTACATTACCTCTAAGGACTGGTACTGTTAGGGTGGCAAGGCACTGTTAAGAGTCAGCCAAGGTCTTGTCTCTGATTCTGGAAACATAATTCCTGAATGTGTATTCCAGCTCTGTTACTAACAAGCAATGCAATCTTGGGCATATAACTCTCTCTCTGAGCCTCAGTTTCCTCATCTTAAAATATAACAGTATTTCCTTCCTGCTTAATCCACCAGAAGGTTGGGAAAATCACACCAGAGAGTATGTGTGGAAATGCTTTGGAAACTGTGAATGCCACAGATAAAACCAATTGTGTTCCAAATGTGGAATTCTAGATCCAAGATTTTCAAAACCTTTTCAGGAAGAGTGAGACTGGGCTTCCTGCCAAATATGTCAAACGGTTTCCTATGTCACCTTCCAGGCACAGCACCCTAACCAAGACCCGCTCCTTGACTCCAACACCAACCTCGACTCCAGCCCCCTCTGGCAAGCACTTCTGCATCCACACTTACGGAAGTGCAGTACTCTGTAAGTCTTCCTGTCTAAGTTTGCCAAGTAATTCTACAGCTAACAGGGTATGGCACTTTAACAGAAGCAGATATACCTATTCATCTTTGGATTAGGGCTAAAAATTGGAAGAATCCTGTTTTAAAGGCAAAATGTCATAACCAAGGACAAAAGTGAATTAATGGACCTACCACATATTAAAAGGATATGTTATTTAGTCCTCAAAATTCTCACTTTTCCATGCCTTTAAACATGCAATAAGTGCTCTGAGATCTTGAAATGGCATATTTTATTTCAAGGGAAAAAGAGTCAGATTTCAAAAACTTAAAAAAAGATGGTCTGGATTGAATTAATGGGGATGAAGTCTTTACCAAAGGGCCAGTCTACCTCCACACTGATGCCTCTTCCTTTGCTGGTGCTAAAAGCTCACAAGGGAAGAGAAAAACTAGGCAGAGAAAAGCAGGGTGAACAGGTGGGTTTCTCTTCTTTGGCAGAATTATGAATAGGAGAACTATTTCAGCACATGTAAAATAAAACTAGCTTAGTTTGCTTTCATTACAAACCAACCAAATGGTTTATTTTCAATATCAAATAACACAGAAATTAGATCCGCAAAAAATCCCATTAGGTCACGGTTCTATTCCCCTGCCAAGTCAGGATTGTTATCTATAGTATATTTCTCCATATGTGGATATGCTATAGCCTTTGCTAATTTTTTCCCTTCCCTAGGAGCTTATTTCCCCTTCCCATAAATAACTGTACTCACAGGTTTGGCTGCTCTTTGTCAGCGTAGCAGAATAAGAGAGGGCTCAGGCTCCGGGCCAGCTCATGCTCCTCAAACTGACCTGCAGCATCTGTCTTTGCATTGTCCTGTCTGAAGATCAGTGGTAACCCTTTAGGAAGGAGGGGAAAAGTTTACGTCAATCCCACCCAGTCTGCCAAGACAGATGCAAATGGTAAAAGAAAAAAAAAAATCTGTCAAGGGGAAAACAGTGAAAATTGAATTTATTTAGTGTGCTCAGTTTGGTGTCTAAAAGGACAGGTTTGACCATGATTAAGCACTTATTATAGAAGCTTGGAAGTTTCAGCAGCTTAGACTGTTGAAGTAATCTATTTGTACTGGCTTCGTTTAGTTAGCCTAGCAAATTAAACTGAATTCCCATGACCAATGCCAAAGGCCTACTTGAGCAGCCTCTGTACATACCTGTTTTGTTAATCAGCCAATATGGAGCAGAAACGAAGATCTTCAAGGAACCTTCTGCTCGACACACAATCCGAATGGTGAGATTCAGCTGCCGCCGGTTGATGTCATAGAGTCGCATTCTCACCATATAGTTTTGGGTTCCAGGTGGAATAAGCAATTCTTTACAGAGTGGAAAATTCTCCAGTGACACCCCTACAGATGATACAAGTCATTTTATTTCTGGGTCCTCACCTTAGTTTCTCAAAGTAAGTCACAGCCAAACTAAACTGGATTTCTTTTGGAAAACCCAGTAACTAAGTATATAACTGGTAAAAATCTCACTAGACTAGCCATTTCCTCTACCTAGGGTAAGAACAAATAGAAAGCGAACCCAAGAGCTTTCACACTATAGAGTCTAAACTGCATACTTCACACTAGGAGTCTAAACTATATAATTAAAAGAGGATCAAGACACCAAGAAAGCTATCAATAATAGCTATGATTCTTAAGTTTCTATACATCAGGCCTTGTACTAGGTGCCTAAAACACAGTAAGGGCAAGTATAGGGTAAGAGTCAAGGTTCTCCAGCCAAACTGGCTTGGTTTCAAATCCCCAGCCAGTCCTTACTGGCTTGTGACCTAAGGCAAGCTATTTAAACTCCCTGGGTCTCATCTGCAAAATTTTGCTAACAGTATCTACATCACAGGGTTGTCAATGAAAATGATAATCCACGTAAAGCAAGACACCAAAAATTGGGAGTGCTGGATGTGAGGGACATATGCATTTTATAAAAGTGCTCAATAAATATTTGTTGAAAGAAAAAATTTGAAACCTACTTAAATGCCAGAGCGAAGACCTATTATCTTTAGAATGTACAACTAGCACTGTACTATGTTTTCTATATTAAGGTCAAGGGTTTATGTACTCATTGAAATGTAAGCTTATCACCATGAGACACACTGTTTATACTCCATGAGTCTCATGTTTGTCATCTGTAAAATGGGGATGATACCTCTGTAAAATGGGGATGATACCTGTCCCTGCCTGAAATATGGAGCTGTTGCAAAGATCAAATGAGATAGTAGTAAAAGCTCTTACAAAACTGTAAAAAGAGAAATATCTGAGTCATTATTTCAACATCTCTCTGACCATATTTAAGAAACAGACTTCCTGCTCAAATTCTAGAAGTCCCTCTTCATTTTGGCTACTGCAGGTATGATCCTGATTCTCCACCTTGAAGAGGTCTTTCTTCAAACTATCTCAAATCACTTCAGTCATCCATACACTTGAAAATTATTTGGTACATAAACACTCCAAACCTCAATTTCTTCATCAGTAAAATGGGGCAAATAACCACTGCTGTGAGGATTACCTGAGATAATTTACATTTCACATATGTGAAAGTGTCTGGCATAGTATCTGGAGTACAGTGCGTGCTAGGTAAATGATTTTCCCTTCCATGAAGAGGGAAGACACAATTTTGCTCATTTTACAGCTAAGAAAAAAGCAGAATCTAAGGAGATTAAATGACTTGCCATCAAGTGAACAATATAAGAAAAAAGTTTCTGTTGAGTACTTCCTCTGAAAATCTTTTGGATTTATTGTTTTTCTCTCAACAGTTTTCTATCTTAGAAGTTGTGATGGACTGAAGCTGTATGTTCCCAAGAAAAGTATGTTCTTAAAGTTAATCCATTCTCATAGGTGTGGACCCACTGTAAGTAGGATCTTTTGGTGAATAAGATCTTAAGTTAAGAAGTGATCCACCTCATTCAGGGTGGGTCTTAATCTTACTGGAGTCATTTATAAGAGAATGAAATTCAGACACAGAGAGAGAAAGCCACTGAAGCAAGAAGATGAAAGGAAGGAAACCCCAAAGAGGAGGGAGAGAACAGCAGATGCCACCATGTGCCTTGCTATGTTAACAGAGGAGTTCAGGATTACTGGCAGCCAGTCTTCGGGGACAAAGTACACCTGATGATGGATTTGGACATTTTTCTCAGTCTCGAAACTGTAAGCTTGCAAGAAAACAAATCCCCACTGTAAATGCCAACCCATTTCTGGTATATTGCTTTCAGCAGCCTTGGGAGCCCAGGGCCCAGGGCCTTTCCCAAGTGCCTTGAAGACTGCACACAGTGGCCTGCTTGACCTAGGACAGTTAAGGTCTGACCTAGTCTCCTTGTGAAATCAGGCCTCCGGCTATAGCCTGCCTCCCTTCTGAAACTACCTCCTCCCCTGAAACTCCCTGGAATGCTATTATCTGCAAGATAATCTATAATTCTCCCCTCTTCCCTGTTGACTACAATCAATCCCTCCCTATGTCATAAGACCCCCACCCCTCTCATACCCATTTGAACAGTTTTGTCCTAATCTTTATAAACCACTCTCTGGCACCCCCTGCTTTTGCAGAGTATCTTCACGTTGAGTCCTAAACCCACTACCATTCAGAGCAATTCCTGAATCCATTCAGAGAAGCTCCTGAATTCAGGCAACATGATTGACTTCCCACCCTGTAGGTAAGCCCCAAAATAAAAGCTCATGTCTCAGAACATGTCCAGTGCTTTCTTTAGTCCTCTGGCTACAAAAGCCCTCTTGGGAACCTAAGATGGCGGCTAGGTGAGACAGGGCAAAATAACACCTCCATGAAAAATACTAGATAAAAGCCAGAAAGTTACTCAGAACACCAGTTCCAGCGATGCACCAGCTGGACAAGGTCTGCTAAATCCACAGGGACTGTGCATTTGGTGAAACCGGAAGTCTGCATTCTGAAACGAGTGAGTAAGCCAGCTGAAAGTCCAGCAGCTGCACTGTGGTTTGGGGAAACCATGGGTTGGCGTTTGCAGACGGACTAGTTCTTTTTAAAAAAAACCTGGGAGCGGCTGCAGATACAGTGGTAAAAACCATGCAGTGAAGCACGGCAGGAGCGGGCTGTGCCAACGCCTCGGTGTCTGGCATGGAGGATAGCCCTTCCTACACCTGCTGCTGATTGTCTCAGGGCCAGGGGGGCAGAGAGGAGCCAAAAGGAGAAAGAAACCGCGCCCCTTGCAGCCATCTCCCCGGCAGGCTGGGGATGCTCCTGCCTGGGGCCGGAGCCATAGCCTAGAGCTGCACCAAGGGTTACAGCGTGACTGGGAGTGTTTCCCGCAGCACCGCGCACATGCCACAATATCAGCCGTGGACAATGGCCTTTAGTGCACCCACAGCTAACTGTCCGGGAGCTGGGAAGGCGGAGCTATGCGAAAAGGCGGAAATTAACACGCCCCATTCAACCATCTTTACAGCAGGCTGGGAAGGCCCCTGCACAGCCCGGTGGCCCAGGGCTTCCCTGGAGGGCCGGCACACACTTGTGACATGGCACAGCCTTCCCTCAGCAGAGGTCCTGGAAGAGCAAGGCTGAGAAGGGGGGCCCGCTCGGAAATCCCAGGGACCCTAAGCCAGTGCCAGGGTCTTGTAGGTCAGTGGCAGAAATGTTCTGTGGCAGGACTGAAATGAAAGCTTAGACTCTTGCAACAGCCTTAAATCTCTGGGAACACCTGGGAGGTTTGATTATTAAAGCTGCCCTGCCTCCCTAACCACCCAGACACACGCCCCCACATTCAGGGCGAACAGCACCAACACACCCAAACTTAGTGCACCAATTGAACCCCACAAGAATCAGATCCTCACACACCACAAAGACAAAGTTGGGGAGAACTAACTTGAGGGGAATAGGTGACTTGCGGATGCCATTTGCTGGTTAGTTAGAGAAAGTGCACGCCACCAAGCTGTAGCTCTGAAACATTAGAGACTGGTATTTTTTAGATCCTGAAAGCACCCTATCAAGTAAAGCAAATGCCAAGAGGCCAAAAACAACAGAAAAATTTAAAGCATATGATAAAACCAGATGATATGGAGAACCCAAACCCAAACACCCAAATCAAAAGATCAGAAGAGACACAGTACTTGGCGCAATTAATCAAAGAACTAAAAGAAAACAATGAGAGCATGGCACAGGATATAAAGGACATGAAGAGGAGCATGGCACAGGATATAAAGGACATAAAGAAGACCCTAGAAGAGCATAAAGAAGAAATTGTAAGAGTAAATAAAAAAAAAGATGATCTTATGGAAATAAAAGAAACTGTTGGCCAAATTAAAAAGATTCTGGATACTCATAGTACAAGATTAGAGGAAGTTGAACAATGACTCAGCATCCTCGATGACCACAGAACGGAAAATGAAAGAACAAAAGAAAGAATGGGGAAAAAATTGAAAAAATCGAAATGGATCTCAAGGATATGACAGATAAAACAAAACATCCAAATTTAAGAATCATTGGTGTCCCAGAACGGGAAGAGAAGGGTAAAAGGTCTAGAAAGAGTATTCAAAGAAATTGTTGGGGAAACTTCCCAAACCTTCCACACAATATAAATACACAAAGCATAAATGCCCAGTGAACTCCAAATAGAATAAATCCAAATAAACCCACTCCAAGACATATTCTGATCAGACTGTCAAATACTGAAGAGAAGGAGCAAGTTATGAAAGCAGCAAGAGAAAAACAATTCACCACATACAAAGGAAACAACATTAAAACTAAGTAGTGACTACTCAGTGGCCACCATGGAGGTGAGAAGGCAGTGGCATGACATATTTAAAATTCTGAGAGAGAAAAATTTCCAACAAAGAATACTTCATCCAGCAAAACTCTCCTTCAAATTTGAAGGAGAGCTTAAATTCTTCACAAACAAATGCTGAGAGATTTTGCTAATAGAAGAACTGCCCTACTTCACATACTAAAGGGAGCCTTACTGACAGAGAAACAAACAAAGGAGAGAGAGATAGAGAGAAATTTAACAGACATATATAGAAAATTACATCTCAGATCACCAGGACACACATTCTTCTATAGTGATCACAGATCTTTCTCCAGAACAGACCATATGCTGGGACATAAAACAAGCCTCAATAAATTTTTTAAAAAAAATGGAATTTATTCAAAGCACATTCTCTGACCACAGTGGAATACAAATAGAAGTCAATAACCATCAGAGACTTAGAAAATTCCCAAACACCTGGAGAGTAAAAATGAGGGGGAGATGAAAACATCCCCAGATAATCAAAAGTAGTTCATCACCAGTAGATCATTCCTAGAAGAAATGCTAAAGGGAATTGAGCAGGCAGAAAGGAAGGGACACTAAACAATTGACTGAAACCACATGAAGAAATAAAGATTTCCAGTAAAGATCACATGGTAAATATAAATACCAATACTACTGTATTGCTGATTTGTAACTCCACTATTTACTTCCTACAGGATCTAAAATACATAAATGGTAATGATAAATCAGTGGTTTTGGACTCAAGGTAAAATATGTAACTTTCGACAAGAACTACATAAAGGTGGGAGAATGGAGGAGTATAGGAACATACTTTACGTGTCCTACTGAAGCTAAATTGGTATCAAAGAAAAACAAGATTGTTATAGATTTAAGAGGTTAAATTTAAGCCCCACGGTAAACACGAAGAAAATATCAAAAAATATGACCATAGAGATGAAAAGTGGAATACAGGTTACAAGAAGTGGGGGAACGGGCAATGGAGAGTTAAGAAATGAGTGTAGGGTTTCTTTTTGGGGTGAATGGAAATTTCCAGTAATGGATGGTGGGAAGGTGACAGCATCGCAACACTGTAAATGTGATTAATCCCACTAATGGAATGCTAGGGAGGGGTTGGAATGGGAAGATTTAGGCTGTATATATGCTTCCACAATTGAAAAAAAAAAAAAAAGTCTAAAGTCTAAATAGATAATGACAATTAAATGCCAAGGATGATCCTGGATGGGATCTGAGGATGGAGGAGAGGCTCAAAGGGACACAGTTTGGACATAAGAAAACAAAAAGGAAATATAGAATGTAAGCTCTATATCAATGTTGAATTTCTTGAACTTTAGCTGCGCTTAATAGGATTGCATAAAAGAATGTTCTTGTTCACGGGAAATGTATACGTGAATTATATTGTTGGTTCAAGGATGTGTGCAGCTTGCTCTCATATGTTGAGAAGACAGAGTAATAGATGATGGATGATAGAGAGGGAGGGAGTGAGGGAAAGAAAGAAATGGTGGTGTGAGAGGATGTTAAAGTTGGTGGATCGGGGTATCGGGGGAGAGGGGTCGGGGTATGCTGGAGTTCTGTGTATGGGGTTTGTATTGTTTTTGCAACTGTTCCTGTAAGTCTGAATTTATTTCAAAATAAAATTAAAAAAAAAAAAAAAAAAAAAAAAAAGCCCTCTTGGGCCGTGACAGCAGCCCAGCATAGTAGAACAGATTTTGGTATCAGGAAGGTGGGGTTCTGCTATTACAAATACCAAAAATGTGGGAATAGCTTTATAAATGGGTAGGGGTAGATTCTGGAAGAACTGTGAGGTGATTGACAGAAAAGGCCTTGATTGCTTTCAAGAAACTGTTGGTATAAATACGGATGCTAAAGGCACTTTCAATGAGGCCTTGGAAAGAAATGATGAATGTATCATTGAGAACTGGAAAAAAAGGTGACCCTTGTTTTAAAGTAGCAGAGAATTTGGCAAAATTGAGTCCTGATGTTGGATGGAAGGCAGAATTTGAAAATGATTTAGCTGAGGAGAATGCCAAACTAAATGTGGAAGGTGAGGCCTGGCTTCTCCTTGTAGCTTATAGTAAAATGTGAGAGGAAAGGGATAAGCTCAGAACTGAACCCCTGGGTACAAATAACCCAGAAATAAAATCGTTTGGAAAATTCTGAACTTCTGGAAAATGAGTTCCCATGTGATGATTTAACAGAAGATGGAACCAGTCAGCCATTTCACTGCAAGTCAGGATTGGAAACGCAGTTATTCAAAAGGATCTGTGGAACGTCCTACTGTCTGATGATTTCAACCCTGTGTACTATATGTAAAACTGACAAGTTTTCTGCAAAATCTGTACGAATGGTACCACTGCCATTTCACTGGAGTGAAATAGTGACACATCCTAGAGTAATTTGGGAAGATAATAAAAAATATATTTATAGCCTCCCCCTCCCCAGCCCCGAGGATCTGGGGGAAGGTGCAGATGTGTTGGACATCCTCACCTGGACTGGTGTTGATGTTGTCACAAACATTGGGACTGGCAGTTTATTGTGCTGAGCCCTCGAGCATGGGACTTGCCCTTATGAAGCTCATTACCACAAAGGAGAGTCTAAAGTTGTATGTAATGGTGCCTAAGAGTCTCCCCCTGAGTACCTCTTTGTTGCTCAGATGTGGCCCTCTCTCTCTCTAGCTGAGCCATCTCGACAGGTGAACTCGCTGCCCTCCCCCCTACGTGGGACCCGACTCCCAGGGGTGTAAATCTCCCTGGCAACGCAGAGTATGACTCCCGGGGATGAATGTGGACCCGGCATCGTGGGACTGAGAGTATCTTCTTGACCAAAAGGGGGATGCAAAATGAGACAAAATAGTTTCAGTGGCTGAGAGATTCCAAACGGAGTCCAGAGGTCACTCTAGTGGACATTCTTATGCACTATAGAGATAACACCTCTTAGGCTTTAATATATTGGAATAGCTAGAAGTAAATACCTGAAACTACCAAACTCCAACCCAGCAGTCTGGACTCCTGAAGACAATTATATAATAATGTAGATTACAAGGGGTGACAGTGTGATTGTGAAGACCTTGTGGATCACACCCCCTTTAGCTAGTGTATGGATGAGTGGAGGAATGGGGATAAAAACTAAAGGACAAATGGGGTGGGATGGGGGGATGATTTGGGTGTTCTTTTTTCACTTTTATTTTTTATTCTTGTTCTGGTTCTTTCTGACGTAAGAAAAATGTTCAGAGAGATTGTGGTGATGAACGCATAACTATGTTATCACACTGTGGACAGTGGATTGTATATCATGGATGATTGTATGGTGTGTGAATGTATTTCAATAAAACTGAATTTAATAATAATAAAAAAAGAACAATAGATAATGTATTCTAAACTCTTGAGAGAATAAACATTGATTGCTGAGCAAATAAAAAAAAAAAAAAAGGCAGAACCATGGAAGCTGAGGTCTGGACTGAAGACATCTTCTCGGGCCAGGAGAATGGACTTACCCATGTGTGTGGGAAGGGTGAGTAAGCCCTGGCGTTTGGAGAGGATGAGCTTTCTACTCCTCTGTTGAGGAAGAGCATTACCACCCCAGGTTTCTCAGATGAATGGGGGATTGTGGAAAGGCTGGCTGCTACCTCAGTGCTTGGGGAGGATGGAGCCTAGAGTCCAGCCACCACCCTGATGCTTGATGAGGTAGAGGCAAGAGCCTGGCCATCAACCCAATGCTTGGAAATGTTGGAGCCTCCACCCCAGTATTTGAGGAGAGCATGACCACTGCACAAGCATTTGCAAAGGGTGGGGCTGCCACTCCATCAGGCCTAGAGGACAAAGTGTCATTCTATAGATGATTCTCAGACCTTGAAATCTAATGAAGTATGTCCTGCAGGGTTTCAGAATTCTTTGGGACCGGTGACCCGTTTTCCTTCCATTTTCTCCCCATGGGAATGGAAACGTTCATCCTATGAATGTCCTTCCTTTGTATATTGGAAGCAGATAACTTGTTCTCTAAGCTTCACAGGTCCACAGACTGAGGGGAATTGTGCCCCAGGACAGACCACACCTATAACAGATTCTGATGAGACTTTGTACTGAATACTGTTACTGAAATGATTTAAGGCTTTGGGGATATTGTGATGTAATGAATGTATTTTGCATATGGAAAGAACATGTCTTTTTTTGGAGTCCAGGGAGCAGACTGTGATGGTTTGAAGCTGTATGTACCTCAGAAATGTGTGCTTGTGCTCCTAAAGTTAATCCATTCCTGTGGGTAGGGACCTACTATAAGTACAATCTTTTGGTGAGCAGGATCTTAAGTTAAGACGTGACCCACCTCATTCAGGGTGGGTCTTAATCCTCTTACTGGAGTCCTTTATAAGTGAATGAAACTCAGACGCAGAGAGAGAAAGCCACAGAAGCAAGAAGCTGAAAGCAACAAAACCCGTAAGAGAAGGGAGAGATCAGATGCCACCATGTGCCTTGCTATGTGACAGAGTAGTCCAGAGCTGTCGGCAGCTGGTCTTCAGGAAGAAGGTAGCATCTTGATGATGCCTGATTTGGACATTTTCAAGGCCTCAGAACTGTAATCTTGTAAGCTAATAAATTCTCATTACTAAAAGCCAAATCATTTTAAGGTATCTCTGCTTTTGGCAGTGTAGCAAACTAAAATAGAAGTTTTGTTTTATTGTTGTTCTTTTTTTATAACTGCATGCTTCCTTTAAACTGGTTTATTAAGACATATGTAACAAAATTGCTTGGATACCAAAAAAATCACAGAATAGTCACTGATGATTTCACAGAATCAATAAAAATGATCACTCGACAAAATCCTTACCCAGTTCAATGTTCTGGGATGTATCAGCTGTGTGGAGAGCTGCCTCTTTGCCAGGTTTCAGTGTCCCATTAATTGGCATTCCTTTAACATAAAAATCAAGTTCACAAGGTAGCAAGTTGCAGATTACCACAGTTGGCAGGAGATAAATAGTATGCCCAGGCTGCCGGAAAATGTGTTTTGCACTATCAGAAAATATGTTTGAAGGCATGTAATCTGGATAATTCTCTTTCTTGATAGCCACACAAAACCTATGAAGAAAGACAAAATGATGTGAAAACAATCAGATGTGAAAACAATCAGCCTGAATGGAAAAATCTGAATTTTTTTCTCCTCAGCTGAGTAAGAGAAAGCATAACATTAAAATGATTCAGTAATTCAGTAAGATATTTGCAATTTTTAATCCAAATACATTTACAAAGGTATAATAAATACACAATGAAATATAAAGATTTTAAATGTTCAATCTGATGAGTTTTGACAATTATATACCATCACCCAAAGCAGGTTATAGAATATTACTCTTACCTCAGAAAATTTCTTCATACTCTTTTCCAATCAATACTTTCTCCCATCTTTTAAGATACTGTTTTCTGATTTTTATCACTATAGAAGAGTTTTGCCTGTTCCTGATCTGTACTTAAATGGAATCATGCAGTATGTGCTACTCTTTGGGTCTGGCTTCTTTTACTTAACATCAAGTTCTTAGGACTCAGTTATGTTGTACGTATTAGTAGTTCATTCTTTTTAATTTCCTAGTGGTATAGCACTGTATAAATATTCCGCTTTTTATTTAACCAGTACTCTGCTGATAGTCATTTGGATTGTTTCCAGTTTAGAGCTAATAAGAACATTTTTATACATATATTTTTGTGGACATGGGTCTTCATTTGTCTTAGGCAAATACCTAGGAGTGGAATTACTAGGTCACAGGTAGAGGCAACTTGAACTTTTGTAAAAAATTGCCAACCATTTCTCCAAAGTGGTTGGATAATTTTCTACTCCCACCAGCTATATATGAGAGTTCTAGTTGGTCTACATGCTTGCCAACGTTTGATGTTGCCACTTTTTTATCTTAGCCATTCTAATGAAAGTAAAATGTTACCCTCTGTGATTCTGATGTGCATTTTCCTGATGATTAATGATGTTGAGCATCTTTTCATGTGTTCAACAGCTATTTGTATGTCTTCTACAAATTATCAGTTCAAGCTTTTTGCCTATCCTTTTTATTAGATTTTTTTTTAAATTGTTTACTTGTAGGTGTTCTTCATATACTGTAAATAAAAATCCTTTGCCCAGGTATATACTATACTGTGAATATTTTTTCCAATTCTGTGGCTAGACATTCATTTTCTTATTGGTGTCTTCTGATGACCCAAAATTTTTAATTTTAACAAAGCCTAATTAATCAAGGTTTTCTTTGATATTTAGTGCTTTTTTGTATAAAGAAATCTTGGCCTATCTCGAGGTCATGAAGATGTTTTCCTATATTCCTTCTAGAAGCTTTATGGTTCTGAGTTTTACATTTAGGTCTATGACTCATATCAAATTAATTTGTGTGCATAGAGTGAGATAGGGTTTGAGGTTCATTTTCTTCACATGGATATCCAATTGTTCCAGTAATATTTGTTTAGAAGACTATCCTTTCTCCCAGTAGACTGACTTGGCACCTTGGTTGAAAAATCAAGTCACCATATATGTGTGGGTCCATTTCTTGATTCCCTTTTCTGATCCATTAACCTAAATGTCTACCTTATTGCCAGTAACACATTGTCCTGATTACTGTGGTTTTAAAGTAAGTATTGAAACCAGGTTGTGTAAGTCCTTCAACTTTGTTCTTTTTCAAGATGACACTGACTGAATATTCTAGATCCTTTGCATCTCTGTGTAAATTTTAGAATCAGCTTGTCTATTTGTCCAAAACAGTCTATTGGAATTTTGATAGGCATTGCTTTATATCTGTAGATCAGTTTAGTGAGAATGAAAATCTTAACAATACTTACTCTTCCAATCCATGAACTTGGTATACCTTTCCATTTATTTAGGTGTTCTCTTTCTCCCAGCCAGGTTCTGTAACTTTTAGCACAGAAGACTTGTACATCATTCATTATATTGATTCCTGGGTATTTAATGTTTTTTGATGTCATTGTCAATGGCATTTTTTTTTAAATCACATTTTCCTATTGCTCATTGGAATGCAACTGATTTCCATAGTTTGACCTTGAACCCTGACATCTTGATTAATTCATTTGTTAGGTCTAGTAATTTTCTTATATATTCCATGGTGTTTTCTACATACATGATTAAGTCATTTGTAAATAACAACAGTTTTATTTCTTTATGCTTTTTAAATTTTTTCTTTCTTTCTTTTTCCCCTTATTGCAATGGCTAGGACTACTACACCAATGTTGAATACAGTGCCTCGTCCCTAATCTTGAAGGAAAATAGTTTAATTTTTCACTATTAAGTATGATATTAGCTGTAGGTTTTTTATAGGTGCTCTTTAATAAACTAAAAAAGTTCCCTCTGATTTCTAGTTTGCTGAGCATTATCATGAATGGGTGTTGAATTCTGCCAAACATTGTTTTCCATAATCATTGAGAGGATCTTAGTTTTTTTTTTCTTTTAGTTTGTTAATATGGTGAATTACATTTACCAATTTTCAAAGGCTATGCTAACCTTACATTCCTAGGATAAACCCCACTTGCTTGATTCTATCTAGTAATATTTTACTAAGGATTTTTGCATCTCCTCTCTTCATGGGGGAATATTGGTCTATAGTTTTCTTTTCTTATAATAATATTTATATCAAGTTTTGGTAAAAGGGATATGCTGACCTCATCAAATGAGTTAGAAAGTTTTCCCTCTTCTGTTTTCTGAAAAGCTTATATAGAATTGGTTTTATTTCTTCCTTTAATGTCTGGTTGAATTCACTAGTGAAGCCATATGGGTCTGGAGTTTTCTTCGTGGGATGGCTTTTTATCTCATTTAAATTTAATTTAAATTAAATTCCTTTAATAGATTAACTTTCTTTGATAGACATTGGACTATTTAGATTTTCTATTTCTTCTTTGTGTTAATTTTGGTAATTTGTGTTTTTCAAGAAAAGAGCTGATTTCATTTAATTGTGGAATTTATTGGCAGAAAATTGTTCAAAATATCTCCTTTTTGTCCTTTGAATGTCTGTAGGATCTGTAATGATACCTCCTTTTTCATTCCTTGTATTGGTAATCTGTGTTGACTCTCTTTTCTCCTTAATCAGTTTTGGTTGAGGTTTATCAAATTTATGAATCTTTTCAACAAGCCCATTTTTGACATTTTTGATGTCTGTTATTTGTTTTTAATTTCATTGATTTCTACTTCTTTTTATTGTTTCCTTTTTTTTGTTAATCTTTTCCTCTTCTTTTTCTAGCTTCTTAAAGTAAAAGCTAGATCAGTGATTTACATCTTTCTTATTTTCTAATATAAGCATTTAAAGCTATAAATTTCCCTCTAGGAACTACCTTAGCTGCATCTCCCTCATTTTAACATGTTGGCTTTATATTATTGTTAATTTCAAAATATTTTCTAGTTTTCTTTGTGATTTCTTCCTTGATCGATAGATTTTTTAAGATATGTGTTTGGGGATTTTTTTAGGTCTCTTATTGTTACTGATTCCTAATTTAATTCCATATGATTAGGAAACATATTCTGCATGATTTCAAATTTTTGCTATTTATTGATCTTTGTTTTATGGCCCAGCATATGGTCTCTCTTGATGAATGTTCCACACATACCTGAAAAAAAACGTACAATCCATATTTGTTGGTTAAAGCATTCTATAAATGTCTACTGGGACCAGTTGATTGGCATTGGTCAGCTCTTTTAAAAATTTATTGATTTTTGTTGTTGTCCTATAAATTACTGACAGGAAACAGTTAAAATCTCCAACTACAGTACCTCTCTAAGATGGCGGCATAGAGAGGAGTGGAAGCTAAGTAGTCCCCCTGGAACAACAAAAAAAAACAGAAACAACTAGTAAAGAATCCGGAATAACTGCAGGGGGACAAACGTGACCGTCCACTCATCATACACCAACCAGAATTGGGAGGAATGCCCGAGACCACAGCATAAAATCTCTTAAGTAAAAGCTGCGGATCCAAATTGGGAGACCCCTCCCCCACAGCTCGAGCTACAAAGCCTCCTGGTGCCAGAGAGAAGCTTTCTCTCAGCAAGCAAATACAGCTCATCTGAGCTCCAAATGGGGATTTAATTAGCGAGTGCGAACTGCTCACTACGAGGTACGCATCCCCAACAAGTAGACACAGGCTTTGTGTGACAACTGATCTTGGAGAGCCAGACGGTCGCCTCGGACTAGCTCTGTTCCTTTTTCGACTCAGTGGAGAAAGCCTCGGCCATTTGCAGTTCCCAGTTCTGTGACCCAGACAAGGGTATAGCACAGGCAGAGAGAGACCACTGAAATGCTAATGACCTCTCCCTAGGGCATCTATCTTCTCAAAGAGGAAAGGGGTGGGGCCCAGCTCTACTACCTGCCTTTCATTCAGAACTTGGGGAAAAAGAGCCACATCTCCTTATACCAGTAAAGAATTATAGGCTAACAGGCACCACCTGCTGGGCAGAAAAGCACAGTGACCAGAGGCATAAGAGGGTGAACCAATTTTCTAAGACACACCCTCAGGGAAACTGGATACTGAGTATTTCTTCCTTCTGGGACCTTAGCCCATTCTGGTCTGGAGAGGCCTGATTGGGGTAACCAAGGAAACCATGCCTAGACAACAAAAAACTATAACCTACACCAAGAAAAATGAGGTTATGGCCCGGTCAGGGCAACAAATTTGCACTTCAACTGTGATGCAGGAATCAAAACAACTAATAATAAGTCAACTCAAAAAGTTTAGGGAAGTTATGGCAAAAGAGCTGAACCATATAAGGAAAACACAGGACGTACATAAGGTAGAAATTGAAAGTTCTAAAAACCAACTGGCAGAATCTATGGAAATGAAAGGCACAACACAAGAGATGAAAGACACACTGGTAACAAACAACAGCAGACCTCAAGAGGCAGAAGAAAACACTCAGGAACTGGAGAACAAGGCACATGGAACCCTACACACAAAAGAACAGATGGAGAAAAGAATGGAAAAATACACCTCCAGGAACTTAAAGACAAAACAAAAAGCAAGAATTTACATGTCACTGGTGTCCCAGAAGGAGAAGAGAAGGGAAAAGGGACAGAAGCAATAATAGAGGAAATAATCAATGAAAATTTCCCACCTCTTATGAAAGACATAAAATTACGGATCCAACCACACTCCTGTTTGTCTAGTTTGTGGATGGATGAGTGGAAAGGTGGGGGAAGGAAACAAACAAACAAACAGACAAGGGCGCCCAGTGTTCTTTTTTACTTTAGTTGCTCCTTTTCACTTTAATTATTATTCTGGTTATTTTTGTGTGTGTGGTAATGGGGGTGTCGGGGATCAATTTTGGTAATGAATGTACAACTACATAATGGTACTGTGAACAATCAAATGTACGATTTGTTTTGTATGACTGCATGGTATGTGAATATATCTCAATAAAATGAATAATTAAAAAAAAAAATTACAGATCCAAGAAGTACAGCGTATCCTAAACAGAATAGATCTGAATAGGCCTATGCCAAGACACTTAATAATCAGATGATCAAACATCAAAGATAAAGAGAGAATCCTGAAAGCAACAAGAGAGAAACCGTCTATCACATACAAAGGAAGCTTGATAAGACTACGTGTGGATTTCTCAATAGAAACCATGGAGGCAAGAAGGAAGTGGGGTGATATATTTAAGATACTGAAAGAGAAAAACCACCAACCAAGAATCCTATATCCGGCAAAACTATCCTTCAGATATGAGGGAAAGCTTAAAATATTCTCTGACAAACAGACAATGACCAAGTTTGTGAACAAGAAATCTGCTCTACAGGAAACACTAAAGGAAGCACTGTAGACAGAAAGGAAAAGACAGCAATGAGAGGTATGGAAAACAATTTTGGGAGATAGTAGCACAGCAATGTAAGTACACTGAACAAAGATGACTGTGAATATGGTTGAAAGAGGAAGACTGGGATCATGTGGGACACCAGAACAAAAGACGAACGACAGAGACTGGGACTGTGTAACTCAGGGAATCCTAGGGTGCTCAACGATTTTAATAAAAGGTACAAATACGTTTTTACATGAGGTAGAACAAATGAATGTCAACATTGCAAGGTGTTAAAAATAGGGTGGAATTGGGGGGAAAATACAATCAATGCAAACTAGAGGCTAGAATTAACAGAAACATTGTATTATGCTTCCTTTAATGTAACAAAAGCAATATACCAAAGCTAAATGCATATGGGGGGGTGGGGAATAGGGGAAGGGTATGGGACTCCTGGCATTGGTGATGTTGTCTGACTCTTTATTCTACTGTAGGTTAATGCTATCTTTCCTTTTGTCACCTTCTAGCTATGAAGTTTTTTTGTTTGTTTTTCTCTGTTTCTCTTTTCTTTTTCTCTTGCCTCTCTGCCTTCTTTGACCCTTCCTCCATCTTTGTGGAAGAAATATCCTTTGAGTGGCGATGGTGCTCAATACATAAATACATGACTATACAGGGAACCAACGATTGTTTACTTTGGATGGAATGTATAGTGTTTGAACAAAACCATCTTAAAAGAAATGGGTTGATGAAGAAACCCTGAGGGCACTATATTGAGTGAAATAAGACAGACACATAAAGGCAAATATTGCAGGGTCTCACTGATATGAACTAATTATAATATGTAAACTCATAGACATGAAATATAAGTTACCAGGATATAGAATGAGGCTAAAGAATGTGGAGCGGTTGCTTATTATGAGCAGAATGTTCAACTAGGGTGAAAGTAAATATTTGGAAATGGACAGGGGTGATGGTAGCATGTAATGAGAATAACTAACAGTGCTAAAGGGTGTGTGAAGGTGGTGGAAAGGGTAAGCTCAGAGTCACGCATGTCACCAGAAGGAAAGTTGGAGGTTAAAAGAAGGGAATGTATAAAACAGTGAATCTTGTGGTGGACAATGTCCGTGATTAACTATACAAATATTAGAAATCTCTCTCATGAACTAGAACAAATGTATGTCACTATAACTAGAAGTTAATAACAGAAAGGCACATAGGAAAAAATATATACCTATTTCAAACTATATACTACAGTTAGTAGTATTTTAACATTCTTTCATCAACAGTAACAAATGTACTATACCAAAACTATGAATCCATAATGGACGGGGGGCATGGTTAGGGGTATAGGAGGATGTGAGTTTCCTTTTTTTTGTCTTTGTTTCTTTTCTGGAGTAGTGAAAATGTTCTAAAAATTGAAAAAAAGGTAATTGTGTTGATGGATGCACAGCTCTATGGTGGTGCCATGGGCAACTGATTGTACACTTTGGATCTAAGGAGAGTTGTATGGTATCTGAACAATCTCAACAACAAAAAAATAAAATAAAATAAAATAAAAAAATCTCCAACTACAGCTGTGTATTGATCCATTCTCCCTTTAGTCTGCTCACAATTGGCTGATATGGGTGAAGGGTATACTAGAATTCTTTATACTATTCTTGGCCTCATCTGCAAGCTTAAACTAAATGAATAAGGAATAAGGACTAAATGCAACTAAAGCTAACTATCTTTAATCTAAATAAATCTCAAAGTGTAGATAGCAATCCAGTATTTTTTCCAACACTGACTCTAGAAACATATTATTTAAAATCTTCAGAAGAAGAAACAGGAGTCTGAATTGTTAGAAAATTTTGTCAAAGAGCCCCAAAAAGTCAGTACAAGGTGCATGAACTTTTGTCCAAATCCATTTGAAATCTCTCATTCAAAAAACTCCCAACCCCAGGATTTCCTTCCCAATTTAGGAATGTTTTGTTTTTCCTCCTTATGAGTCCTCTCCCTATGCTCACATGTACATACAAGTTTGTAAATGTTACAGGTGTGAATCGAGTGTCTGTTGGTTATATCTCCTGTACATGATAAGCAACTCCCATACTCCCAGAAAGGATTGACTCGAGTTCTTATGAACTCCAACTCAAGAATTTAAGGAATAAAATTTTTAGGGTTTTAAATAAGCTCATCTGAATCACTTAGGACACTTAGAGAAAGCATACTAATAAAGTCACCCTGAAAAACAGGACAAAATTCGCATGCCACTGCAGCAGTGGAGCATACATACCTGAAGAATCGGCTTTTTTCCGTGTCCATAGAGTGGCACTCTCGTTTGCTGCTGCTAACCTCTGTGGTCTTCACCACATTGGTCCAGTGAATAGGAACCTTACAGAAAAATACACCCAATCCTTTGGGCCGAGCCTGTAGCCGCCAAGAAGTGAGGTGTAAAGGCACAGCAAATGAATCCCCTGGCATGATAGCTGGAAGCACCACTGGCTCTGCCACAGAAATAAGTATTACCACTTTGAGGCAACAGACCACCATCCCAAAAATATTTAGATTGTGTGTACTAAGAGCTTGGGAAGATACCTACTCAGGAAAAAGGGACCTGAGAACGGCCAACAAATAATTTATCAAGATGCTCAGAACTTACTGTCTGGAGCTGATGGACTATCCAGTCTTAATTCCATTGGTGTCTCAAGTTGATTCCTCACAATAAGGGCTGAACGGACAGTGATCACTTTCCGAGCACTGCCTTCCATAGTCACTGCAAAGACCACCCGGACAGGTGGGAGTGAAGAGAACTGTGAGAAAGAAAAGAAAACAGAGACAGCATAGCTAGGCAGTTGCTGCAAAATGCAACAAATACCAACCAGAAAGTGTCTTATTACTATAGCTCTTCACTGAAATCATAGTCATCAAACCTTAGAATCATTCAGCTTTAGAGGGAATGAACATCCTATAAATATACACTGTTAAAGCAATTTTAAACATTTCTATAAAAATAGATAATCTACTCAGCTGTGATATCACAAAGGGTATCACAAAGAAAATCAGTCCTGGGGCCTCCAGACTCATCATAAAGAACTTCACCTAAGACTCTGGTAAAAACCTATTAAAGTTTCCAAACTTTCTTCAATTTAGTAAGAAAGTATCTGCTGGAGGTTCTCCTTCATTCTTAATGTTCTTGGGTTCCTTACACATCACCCCTTCTATGGAAACTGGGAAAAGGACTTGTTTTCAACCCTACCAGGGAGAATATAATGAAGATTATCCAAAGCAAGGAAAAGTTCAGCAACATTTAAGTATAGTTTTCCAAACATAAAATGATTTCCTTTCTATGGTATTTTTCTCCCAGATTAATATTAAAGTGAGAAAATATTCCTTGAATACTAGTAATGGATTGGGTACTGCCCAAACACACAAAAAAAGAAACAGAAGGAAGTTCTTTGAGATGAAAACTTTGTAAAATCCAGAGCATGTAATAAAAAGTTGTCTGTGTTGGCACACCTTTCCCAAGAACAATATTAACTTTTTTTTTCTAAATGTCATAAAATTTACTTTATAGGTCTCTACATACATTATTAGTTGACACACCTATAGAAAAAAGAACAATATTTTTTGTATAACAGAAAACCTTAAGAACAAACTTCTACTTCTTCATAATAACTTCATAAGTTCTGTTCAATAATTATTCTTTTATAAACAAGACACTGAGGCTCAGAAACTCAACATACTGGAGGGAAACCATTTATTTTCAGTCTTGGGTTACAACCACTACTTTCTTCTTTCCACATTCAATAAACATTTTGTACTACTACAGTGTGCCAGAAAACTCAAAAGAACATAAAACCTCACATGAGGTACGCCAAAAAGAAACAGTTTTTGAAACAATTATTCTTAGAATAAACCAGTTCCCTGAACCTACTGACAATGTTTTTTTATTGAAGAAACAAATGTCACCATATCCAAGCTTTTTCAAAGTCCCAATTTTTTTTTTAATTAAAACAAACAGTGTATGAAAACCAAACTAATAAAACAATAAAATGAAGAGCTCCATGTTTCTCACCAAGACTTCTAGGAAGCTCAAATGAAAAAGCAAGCTATCATTTTCTGGAGTATTTTTAGAGGGACACGATCCTAGATACAATTATCACCCAAGCCTAAGCTTCCAGTGACCTGGCATAATGGAACCCCAATGAGGCCGAAGCCCAATAAAAATCATTTTCATTCTTGGCATTGCTGCTTCCAGGCTTGCCTGGAACTTCACATTTCAAAACCTACTATCATCAGGGATAAGAAACTATAAGCAAATATCTAAATAAAGTTTTTAAATGTCTTCTTATGATGATGCTTCAAAAGCCAACTGGGGAAAAAAAATCTTACTATTTTTCATTCTTATACACTTTCATGACCTTTGGACCCAAACCTATGGAATATATATAGCTATTCAGGAGTTAATTTTTATTTTAACTTAGAAAAGGAAACCTTGGACAACAACATGTATCTTTTCTCCTCTTTCCCAGCAATACACAGTCTCATATACCAACCTAAGTACACCAAAAAGAAACAAACAGGTGTGCCAGTTTGAATGTATTATGTCCCCCAAAAAGCCATTATCTCTGATGCAATCTTGTGTGGGCAGACATATTAGTGTTGTAATTCTTTGAATGTTTTCATGGAGATGTGACCTACCCAACTGTAGGTAACAACTCTGATTCAATAATTTCCGTGGCGGTGTGGCCCTGCCTATTCAGTGAGGGCCTTGATTAGTCTACCAGAGCACTATATAAGCTCAGACAGAAGTAGCGAGCTTGCTACAAGCCAAGAGGGACACTTTGAAGAATGCACAGGAGCTGAGAGAGAGGAGATGTAGCTTACAGAGACATTTTGGAGACGGCCTTCGAAAGCAACTTTTGCTCCTGAGAAGTTAAGAGAGGACAAATGCCCCAAGAGCAACTAAGAGTGACACTGTGAAGAGGAGCTGCAGCCTAGAGGGGAACATCCTGGGAGAACCATTTTGAAACCAGAACTCTGGAGCAGACACCAGCCATGTGCCTTTCCAGCTAACAGAGGTTTTCTGGACACCACTGGCCATCCTCCAGTGAAGGTACCTGATTGTTGATGCATTACCTTGGACACTTCACGGCCTTAAGGCTGTAACTGTGTAATCAAATAAACCCCCTTTATAAAAAGCCAATCCATTTCTGGTATTTTGCATTCTGGCAGCACTAGCAAACCGGAACACTAGGTAAAAAACGTTTTCTTGCAAGCTTGTAAAAGAAAGGTAATCGTTAATGGAAAAGGGCAAAGATAAATTCCAATCACATTTATATCATGAAGTCCTTTGATAATCAAGAACTATATACCAGTGTACGGCATGGGTGCAGTGTATTCAGTGAACATAAATGACAACAGGAAAATCATACTCACATAAACCTGGGGATGGATAATATTTGTTCTGCTGCTTGGGCTGCCAATCTAAGAAAGATTCCAAAAGTCAGCACAGACCTGATATAATAGGTACCTTTAAATTAAATGAAATGTAATTTGTTTGAGTGGTGTTTGTAAGCATCAGCAAAGTATGGTCTGCAATTAAGATAAAACATCTTTGGTAAAAGTACTGTCTACTTTACAACCATTCAGCATATCCAGAAGTTTCTCCAGAATGCATCAGTGCAATAGAACAGTATCTATGGGGGGATTTAGCCCTTTTCATTGTACAATATGAATTTTGGGCAGAAAAGTAAGACAGAAAGATAGCAGGGTTTCTCCTGAGAAACTTGCAGTGGAAACAAAGAAAGCACACCCAAGGAAAGCAACTCTGTACTTCCCTACTCACCACAGGCTACCCACAAATGAGCATAACTATCCTCTGAAGGAGGAATGAGTATTGGTCAAAAGCACCTGTGGCAGCTACATTGGCCACTGCACATGCTACTCAGGGGCTACAGTCAGGGTGAGGCTGCGTGAGAGTGGGTGTGACTAGAAAATACACACCAGGGGACATCTGCAGTGTGCCTCTGAGAAGGATTTGGAGACACAGAGACAGAAGGGTCAAGGAGCAGCATTAGAAGAAACATAAAGAAGACGGAGTATGAAGGAATGATAAGAATATTTGAAACAAAGCCGGTATATGTTTGGCAACCTAGCGAATCACCAGTCAGTTCAGCTCAGTATGGAAGGGATCTGCCTAGGTGAGGTATTATGTGTTAATGCCAATTTTTCTACTGAAATTAACCATTTACCTGGCTTATTGATATTTTGATTACCAAGGCTTATGACAGATCTGAAATAATCTTAAGTCTTCTTCCTCAAGCTAAGAAATAACAAGAAAATTTTACTAGAGTAAGGCTACTATAGGCGTCACCGTTTGACTGCCTGGCTTTAAGGGGGTGTGGCTCAACTGTGCCATGAAACACCCATTCTTAGAGCCACTCACCGTAGAGGAAGATGTATTCTTATCTGGAGCTGCGTATCGGAAAAATGTTCCGACTTTGTCCACAGACACAGGGCTCACTTGCTCCCAGCCGTTTACCCTCACTTGCAGTTGATGAATCCGGAGATCATGGGTGTGCCTATCAGGTGGAACACAGGGAAAGACATTAAGCACAATTTCAAGAAGAAAAGAGGAGCAACACCAAAGACTAAAATCTGATTTACTATACCATGACATAAAAACCCAGTTGGCTAAACCTTTTGTTGATTACATAAGGCAAGGAAATCAAGAGATAACTTTAACTGGGTTTTGCGCTTGCAACACAAATTGCAAGACATGGAAAGCTTGAGCAAGACTGCAGTGGCTTCTACCCTCCCACTGACCAAACCACACAAACCTTGTACACTAGGCCCAGCTCTCTCTCCCTCCAACCTTTACAGAATAATGATGTCAGCTAAAACCATTGCAATGGGGCACTAAAAATGTGCCAGCAATTTAATCACATAACCATACCCTTGGATATGCATAAAGCAACTTTTTATTTTTGGCTCCTCTGTTGAATATCCTACGTCTTCCAGAACCACATTCAGTTGTTTGGCTTCAGCCCCACATGACTACAGGCGGGACATGGGAGAGAGCCCTCAGAGTTTTCAGGCTGACGTGCTGAGCTGAAATTGGAGCAGAAGGCAGTGGGCAGAACAGGAGGAACAGGAGAAACCTGCACATTTAATTCTATTTTCGGTTTTGCCTAATTCAAGCCAGAAGTCTGAAATGGGGAACTCGGTTTGAGGCTGACAGGAAGAGGGGAGGGAGGGAGTGGGGTTCAATGTGCCAAAGGAGGGGGAACGGGGAGCCACAGACGACATTTATTTTGATTAACTCAAGCAGAACAGTGGGACTTGAATGGGTTACAAAACACGAAAACTAAAACGGAAATGACAAAGAGGTCAAACTTTTCTGATACAACAGAGGCAGTGCTTATTAAGAAATGCTGCCAACTCTTCTAGAACTAGCCTCTCCAAGAACTTTGTGGAAGAACAGGAAAATGCTCACTATTCATCCCTGGAAACTAATGTGGCTTCCAGGTACATGTGCCCCACATGGTGATTTTTTTTTTTTTAACTTTTTCTTTCCCTATGAAACCCCTGGAGGGACGACATGTTCAGAATCCTTGACACCAGGGAGTAGTATGTGCTGGTACGAGGCTATTCAAAAGAAGTGTCAGATTTGGGACCAGGTTTGCACACAAAGATTTAAAGCACTACGAAAAGCACATGATTACTAAAGGAGGCTGAAGCCAAGCTCTTAAATTTCAGCTCAGCTGGAGAACAAATATCAGGCCCAAATACTAAAATTTTAACCTATTCAAATATTAAATCTTATGCTATTCAACTAGCCACTGAATAACCCTTCCATTTAAAAATGTTTGCAAATAGTAGGACACGTTGTTAGATCTTTTATAAGCTCTGAGTAACCAGGCATGACTTTCTTTCACATTTACTCCAGTCCTTCGGCTGGCTACTTCAGGAATGATCAGCTAGCAATCTCCCTAGACAAGTTATTCTTACCCTTTTTAGGATCAGAATATCTTATCATTAGTGGCTTTATTTCCTGAAACTGCTTACTAAAAGTGCTATGTGGCACACATGTACCTTAAAATTGAAATCAACATGCTTTGGGAAACTTTTTTTTTTTTTTGATTAAATTCAGTTTTATTGAAATACATTCACACACCATACAATCATCCATGATATACAATCCACTGTCCACAGTATGATAACATACTTATGCGTTCATCACCACAATCTATCTCTGAACATTTTCCTTACATCAGAAAGAACCAGAACAAGAATAAAAAGAACACTCAAATCATCCCCCCATCCCACCCCATTTGTCCTTTAGTTTTTATCCCCATTCCTCCACTCATCCATACCCTAGATAAAGGGGGTGTGATCCACAAGGTCTTCACAATCACACTGTCACCCCTTGTAATCTACATTATTATATAACTGTCTTCAGGAGTCCAGACTGCTGGGTTGGAGTTTGGTAGTTTCAGGTATTTACTTCTAGCTATTCCAATACATTAAAGCCTAAGAGGTGTTATCTATATAGTGCATAAGAATGTCCACCAGAGTGACCTCTCAACTCCGTTTGGAATCTCTCAGCCACTGAAACTATTTCGTCTCATTTTGCATCCCCCTTTTGGTCAAGAAGATACTCTCAGTCCCACGATGCCGGGTCCACATTCATCCTTTGGGAAACTTTCGAGAATACCAGGACATCCCTACATCAAGAAAATCAGCCAGAATGCAATGAACTTGAATTATGATCTGTCTGTGCTTCCGTCAAACCATGTGAAACATACTGGTTATCACCTCACATGTTAAATAAAGGGAAAATTAAGGGAAAGAAAGGTATTGCCAAGTTAGCAAGACAGTCTATACTTTTTAAAAGGAAACACCAAATTCAAGCTATCTTCTAAAAATAGTACCTTGAAATCATTAATAAGGAAAAACAAAACACCAGAGACAGTCATTTACAGCCACTATTTTTATTTTGAAGGAAAAGAATAAACAATGCTTTACCTGTGTCTTAGCTTTCCTCTTGCTTCAAATTCAAAGGGAATTTCTTCACCTGTGAGCACTTCTCGCCATTCACTAACATTGTGGGTATCATCAAGAAATGTTCCATTTCCTTCTGGAACTACCCCTGGACTCCCGCTGTGAGAAAGCGCAGCCCTGGAACCAAATCAGACAATACCAGCTCAACCCTCTTTCTCTCCAACTCCCTCTCACACGGAGTTCCACGCTGGGAAAGGAAACTCTGCTGGAACCTGACTCTCAGAAAATTGTATAAACTGGCTACAAATGATGATCAAAAATGTCAGGAACAAAAGCAATCTTCAAGATCACTCACACCTTATTTGAAATTTCAGAAAGAGCTGAAAGCTACCACTATCTTATCACTTCCTCTAGCAGTAGAGTCTGGTACATGGGGTCCTATGGAAACTATGGCATGATTTTTAAAAAGTAGAATTTGAGTGACTATCCAGAACTTAACAGACATAAACTAAATATAAACACGAAATAATTTTACCTCTAGAGCAGTATCACACTTAGTAGAGGCAAGAGAAATGTGGTTTCAAACCAGTGGATTCTGCTACTCATATCATATACTTCATGACCTGAGCTGGAAAGATCAGCATGTATTAAAAAGTTGAGTCAAAGTCTAAACAGGCAGAAAGTTGTTAGAGGAGGCTCTCATTTGGCTTAGGTAAATTCCCATTTGTTCTCCAAACTCCACCCAATTCCATCTGTGTTGAAGTTGCATTTAAGGTTGAAAGATAGTTCTTTTGAGGGGGAACATTTTCAAGTAGTCTTGGAAGAATACAAAAACATTTGGTTTAGCTGCCATCCACAGCTTCTATAAAAAGGTGGGGGAATGAAGACTAACAAGAAAAGGTGGAATGACTTTTCTACTCATACTTCCTACTCATGTCCTTAATTTGTTTAACTTTTTCTTTAAATGTATATGAAGATCAAGATCATAATTTGAATACTTCAGACTTAGGATCTACTTCTCTGGCTATTGACCGAAGTTCCTCATAAATCTCAACAAGACAGCAAGTTATTGATTCAAGTATAATCCAAAGAGCCTCAAGAAAGGGCCCATGTTGCTCTGCTCGGCTGGTAGCAGGAGGCTTTGGTGGCAGAGACAGCTCAGGGTGACAATGAGTGCTCCTTACCTGGTAGGCGTGGTGGTCAGGGTGGCAAACCACAGAGTGCACCCTGTGTGATTCCTCAGAGCAAAAGGGACGAATGGCTGCCGGCGCTTGGGGGTTTTCACCTCTGCCATGAACAAACAGAAGGTGGTGATTAGCATATGCCTGTATCTGTGTGGCAAAGTCCCTCCCCATACCTGGAGACAGTGCCCCAAAATTATGTCTTGTGCAAAGGAGCTAAAGGCAAAGCAAAGAGAGAAGAAACGACCACAGGTTTATTGACAGGACAAATGAAAGCTCCACATACGTGCCTCCTGCTATGGGAAGACTTAATCCCACCCTCGGACAACTGGCTGTGATGTGTGACCACTGCCAGCCCCAGTTTTTATGGGCCTTATCTCTCCAAGGAAGGCATCAGGATCTAATCTGACCAGAATCAAGAAAGAAACAGAAAAGGACTTCTCCACTACTCCCCCAAAATAGAACGAAGTAACACAAATTACAGCAAGATTATGTCACATGTACTTATTTAAACTTAGTCCAAAAAGACTTTACTTTAACAAAGCTTCCCTTTACACAAAAGTTCCCCTTCACATCTGCTCAACCGTGATAAAGCAAAACAAAAACATTCTTTTCTACTCTATATCACCAATATTTGGTTGTTGTTTTTTTCCCCTCCCTGGAAAATCTGCAATAGGCTATCCCAGAGTAATCAAATGCTAGAGAGTTGACCTGACTATGCAAGACATCAGAGAAGTAAGAGGCCAGCATGGCCAGAAACAGCTGAAGAAGGAGGCTTTACGGTGACAGGGCTGCCTTGGGATCCCTCCACAGGCACCACTGCCCATGCCACAGGAGTTGGCAGAAGACAGAGGAGTGATGAAGCAGGCATCAACAACTCTTGGCAGAGCCTGTGTCTCCTCCACTGGCCATGCAAAGAAAGAGAAAAGAGAGAGCAGTGGCAGTGAGAACCATCAAGGCAGCAGCAAGCCAGGGCGGAGCCTCCTGGCTGGCTCATACCACTTACACCACCAACCAAAAGGGGAAGGCCCCATCTTATGATGCACAAAAGAGACCTGAGGAAGATCCAAATGGTCTGCAGCTGCGGAGAAAATGGCATGTAGAGGTGAATGCATGCGCTGACTGAGGAAAACCCTAGAGCAAAATTCAATTCATCTTACAGGACCACATTTCATGCCAACAGAATCAAGGCAAACTGCAACACACACAGCTTTGTACTACCCCATAAAAGTCAGTAATTATCACCGCCTGCTAAAGGGCAATTGCTTTCCTTTTATCCCTTTTTATCTTCCAAAGTTTCCAAAAGTTAGTACTACAAAAACTGCAAAACCAGCAATTTCAGGTTAAGGCAAGTTCTATTTTGTCAATGACTATGGCTGGGTGGGGGGGGGGAAGCTAGGCAGGGTCTGAGAATCTGTAATAAGCTAAATAAATGAGCAGTCTCCATCGTGTTCCCCCTATTTTGTTGTTGGTCATTTGCAGACACCCCAGATACTTCTAAAAAGAATCAGTGTTTCAAAGATATACATTTTTCACCGCAATGGCCTCACTTTGTTCCCAAGTTTGCATTAAAAAAGAAAGAGCACTCATCAAGTAGAAAACCAAGGAGTAGCTGTGGGGCTGCTGACAAGAGCAGCGGGGGAGTAAAAAATTTAAGAGCTGTCTGAAAGGTAAACAGTATTTATTGTGGCACTCTGAAAGGCACCTCTCACTCCACAAGTGCAGTGAGAGCTGCTTTTACTACGGTAGATAAAGGACCCAGGAGGAAAAGAAGCCAGATGTGCTTTCATACCCCACTGTGAGCCGGATTGTAAATTTCCATTTGTAAATTAGATTAAACCAGAACAGGTGGCAAGTGGCTTTGATCACTGTGTAATACAGAATAAAGTGTTAGGAATCCATATAAAGCTATTCACAAGTATACTGCTTTGGAATTGAACAGCATGGGTAGGCATTAGGTCCCCGAGCTCCTTGGGTTGATTAAACACACCAGCACAGACTTCAGTAACCTTCTTTTCTTTGAGGATTAAAAATACATGGATTGCACACAAATCCAAATCCAACTTCAGGGACAAATCTGACATCTCCTGCATTAGGGTCCAAATAAACTGCATACTTGCCTTTGGCATAGCTGCATAGGAAAAAATTCCCAAGTCCATCAAAGAGAACCGCATTCTCTGGGGCCAACTCTAATTTCTTCATAGGCTGAGAGAACCTAAAGCACCTCACATTCAAGTTTGGCATCAAATAGCTCCAGCTGAGGAAATTTCTACCCCTTTGAACTTGTTTCACAGAGTAATTCAGCCAATATGAACAGTGCAGGTTTTCATGATATATAAGCAGTTCAGTCTATCAGAAAGGACCCGTTTTGTAAATCCTAAGAAATAGATTCAAGTCCCAGGTTGCCACTAGCTAGTCATGTGAATGAATGCAAATTATCTCGTCTCTCTGAGCCTCACTGTCCTCATCAGCTAAAAAGAAACAATGCTTTGCTTAGACTGAAATATTGAACAACAAATACAGAAAGGCTTACAAGTACATATTCTGAATAAGTGAAGAGTCATCATAGGCTTTCTTTGTGAGTCATCCCTCAAACGTCTACCCTGATAAAACCTTCCAGAAAAAAACCTATAGCGCTGCTCCCGTGTATTAATATCCCTGTTCTGCATTCTTGGTAGAGGAGACTCAAAAGGCCTTTTTTGTAAAATATATCATGACCCAGAATCTGGTGTTAGCCAAGTACAAACATAAATTACTCAGATTAAATTTCACTCTTTAAAACAAATGAAGAAACAAACATCTTGGGATTCCAATTCCTTCATGTTTAGGGTATTTCCTACCTTATTCACTTACCAGTCAAATTCTCAAGGCAACTTAAACAGTCAGAGATTAGAAATAAAGAACATTTTCATTTCTATTTTCTAAGGACCTAAATTCAAATCTAAAGAAATTCAGGTTTGTGTCTAAGCAATTATTTACTGAGAAACTTTTTTCTTAGTTCTATTCCTGATCATTATATCTCCTATTCCATAAAGTCCCTTGCATTCCCATGAGAATAAATGTTCACTGACTATTCCATAAACAAAGACTTGCAACACTCCTTGAGGGAGGACATTTTTCTTCCATTTACTTGCTATTCCATATGGGAAATCACCTCTAACTGACATTTGATATTTCTGCATCACACATTTATTCCATTTCCACCAAAGCCTAAAGGAGAAGGAAAAGAGAGACCATGAGAATAAGCATGTCACTTACTTCTGAAGTAAGGTGACAATCCATTAATTAGTTAGAAATGTTCTTTCCTATTACTAAAACAAATTATTCACAACTGGGTATACCTCCGTTCAATTCCCAATCCCAGAAAATCGATGTACAAGGCAGTTTTTAAAACAGGAAAATAAAGCAAGCCCTTGCTTGGCTATACTGTACCTCTAGTATAGATCTGGTGCTCTAGGTTAGTCAGACTGGCTGTACTCCTAGTTCTAAGGTAGACAAGGGGGAGGCCTGGTAGACAGGAGAGACAAAGTTAGAGGGTAAGAACAAATACAGTGAATAAGAAGACTCCCCTCCAAAAAAGAAGCACAAACAGGCTGCATTACAAAAATAGCAAGCATCATGCAATTAAAGGATCATTCCCTTCAGTGATTACCAAGACTAAGAATGTACTTCACAAAGTGAACAAGACATTTTTTTTTCTTTTACTCTGGGCTTTATGGTGGAGACTGTGTCAAAGTAGCTTGCTCTCTTTTTCTGAATTCAGGGAAGAAAAGGTATTCAACATTCTCTTCAAAAGAATGACAAGCTTTTTGAAGGTTTTTCATTTAAAGCATGCATGTTCTTAAATGGCATTAAAAAACATTACAAAAACGAATCAACTTTAGTGGGGATTTTAGTGGGGATTGCTCCATTCAAAATTGGAAAAGGCAGATAGCAACAGAATGTTAATCCCCCAGCAATCTCAAATATTCAGGGGAAAGAGTCAGTATGTGTTACAAATTTAAACAATCTTTACTAAGGGGTTATCTCATGTATTGTTTAAACTCTAAATTAAAAATGGAAGTTTTTAGAATATTTATATTGGAGATTTTCATAAAAATTCCCCTGGAATCTTAAAATTAATAAATTCAACAAGGTGCCATACCGTCCAGGTTTACCTGCCAAATCTCAGCCCTTAATGAACAAAGCCAACAATTATGTCAAAAAAGAGGCCAATATTTTCTTTCCCATTAAAGAAACAGCGAGGAATGAGAAGCTCCCTTTAGCTGAATTTCATATTAAGAATCTCTTCTCTAAGGGCTCATATTTTAAAGCTGGCCTTACAAAGCACAACTTTTATGGGAACATGACTCATTCATGAATAAGGCCTTAAGTTTGAGATCAATTCAACAAGGTTCAATCCTACTGAATTTCAAAATAAATGTCCAATAATCATGTTAGTAAACCTATTTGAAAAATACAATCTATCTCATTTGCTATGCTACCACTCAGGAATTTCCAATAACAAAAAAAGAATTGGTAGGTAGGTATATTCATTTACGTTTAATTCAAAGGATAGATTATACCTTTATAAGACTAAATAATCATAAAAATCTCTTAAGTAAATAAAAATCAAGCTTTAATTGAATATTGACCTTGAACATAGATAAAGCAGAATATTAACTGGAAAGAGAAAAAAAGAAGGAAAAAAGAAGAAAAAATAAAGGAGGGGTGAGGGACAAAAGAAAATCCTTCATCAGAATCCTGAAGATTAGGCCTTTGTAGTGTTTATACTCATATTGGATTTAAGATCCCCCTGTATGAACAACGTTCTTTAGAAAGACTCTCTCGGACACACTACATATTCCAAAGATTATTTAGAGTCTTCCTGGTAGACTATATTACAGATTTCTTGACACACAATTGGGAAGATGAGAGGAGACAGAACTGAAGCTGCCGATGTCTGCAAAGCCCTGGCTCCTTGAGCAATAATCCTGGGCCCCAGAAACATCAGCCTGGAATACAGAGAGCGAGCACAGCTGACATTTCTTTGTCTCTCCTTCTAGTAGTACAAGGCTGACAAAAAGTCTACTTATACACCCAGAGGAGAGATGAACTAGTTCAAATATTTCATACACTAAGAAAACGCATCTTCCACGACACGTCTGCAGACAAGATGGAATATGAGCTATGTGAAGTCCAGCCAAGACTCCCAACAGAAACCACACTGAGAGAGTCGGGGCTGAGACGAATGCAGATGACAATGGCTTGTGGAGCAACCAAGGACCATGCAGTTGTCCATCACAATCTCTCAGCTCTGAGGAAAACAGAGCTCAGTGATGAAGCATTAAATAAGGAAAGAAAACATCATTAACAGAGAACAAACAACTCGTCTTTCCTCAAGAGGCTGGGTATTCAATTCTTTCATACTTCATGAACAATAAAGGACCTCTTGTTAAAAAAATCTTCCCCTGTGGGATCATGCCCTCTCCCTTTTCAATAATATATACAGCCCTATATCTCTAAATTTTGAAGACTTAAAAGAAGCCCCAAACAGTCAAAAATCCAATCAACTGGAAAACCAATGTTTTGCTGAGTAAAACACAAACCTACTAATGGTTTGATCCTGATGCATTTTCAGGGGCACAAGTTCAAATGCAGTTACCAGAATTTGGGAATGGTGTGCTACAGATCTTTTCTCTCTCACAATGGTGGAATTAGAGCTCATATTAAAAGTTCAGTAGTTCATGCCAGAAAACTATCTCTTGCCAAGACAAGAATAAAACTATAAAAGATTGTCTGAATTTCCTACAGGTTTTTCCATAAAGAATGAATGGCTCTATTTGGATTTCTCTGTGAAACACTGCTCAATAGGTCAACAGTGATTTAGTTAGACATTTGTAGAGTAAAATCTTACTTTGTCCAAAGCATGGAGGATCCACCGAAGAGCCCATCCAGTCTTCTGATTTGGTTGAATCTATTTCTTTGTCCTGTTTACAGTAATCTGCCATCCATGATTCTTTGGTACTTACATACTGGTCTAGAAAGAATTCCCCAAAGGTATTAAGAATAGATGTAGAAAAGATTGAGAGTTCCTATCAAATAATTTCAATGCAGCAAAACAAGCTTTTACTGAGTGTCTCACTATGTGCTAGGTACTATGCTAGGTTCTGAGAAAGCTTCTGCCCTGGAGAAGCTCACACTCCAGTGGAAGACATTCATGTTAACAAAACAACCAGCACCACAAAACCATACACAATGTGAAAAGTGCTGAACGGCGATATAAATAAAACTGTATGGTAGTATGCAAGAGAGGGAGATTTATTCTGCTATGAGGTATACTCCAAAGCCCGGGGAAATCTGCAGAAAGATGGGGCCTTGAAGAATGAGGTAGAGTTGCAGGCAGAGGGAACAGCATATGCCAAATCCCAAAACATAAAAGTACATTGCACATTTAGAGAACATTTAGAGAACACTGAATACTCTGGTGTGACTTTAGCACAGCATATTGGGGTAGGGACATAGGAAAGAGAACAGATTGGTTTGCACTAAAGAGCCTGGTATGCCACGCTAAGGTAGGGGGTTTACAGGCAGCAGGACCACTTAAGGAGGCTATTAAAAATACAATACTCAGGAGATGGAAATCCAGCTGACAGTTATCCATGAGCAGTTTTACTTTTATTTGGGAGATAGCAGGTTAACAAAATAATTACAATGCACCTGATACTTGGATGAAGAACTTTATGCTAATTAAGATACACTTTTTGGAACAAGAATTATTGGTTTCTGGTTTTCAGTCCCAAAAGCTAAAAATTCGATTTATTTCAACACCAAGAAGACAAAGGAATGTTTCAGGTTTCAGCACAGTGTAATGAATGAGGAACTAAAAAAAAATTTTTTTTAAGTTTCACTACTGTTTTTTCACCAGGGATACCTTTTGGAAGATATTTTTAAATCGACGCTCATCAGAAATACCAACAAAAAACTTTTGTTTGAAGTAAGTTCCTGCTTATTGCAGTTTTTCAAAGTACTACCACAAACTTTGTGTATCCTTCCAGATTAACAGATTATCTGAAAAACAACATGAGGTCATGTTGTTTTTCAGATAAATGAAATGAAATCTGATGATTTAAAGCACTGGTTTTAAACTTTTTGGATTAATAGACTATGATCTCATTTCACTGTATGTTCTGTCCTTCTTACTCTGATGTGGGGCAAGGTAATCCATATAGGAATATTTAGCTTCAATTCAACACACACGTGAAGAATATTCACAGATATGCAATAGTGTATGTTATCACTCAGAAATAACTACAGCATTACCAAAACATGATATCTGGATAGATAAGTCATTCAAACAGTTAATATGAGTTTTCATAGGGAAAGGAGGCACTATCTGTATGATGTTCCCCTCCTTTTAAATGACAGGGATACAATAATAGAGTGGTTCAAATTCACTACATCTAATCCAAGAATGTGCATACTTTGTTGCCAAAGAAGTTTTCAGAACACACACTAGCTTTGGCAACGGTTTTAACAAAGTCATTTTCATAATTAAGTCAACATAATACTTGCTGGGAAACAGCACAGCCAACTTATCCTGCTCTAAAGACAAGGTCAAAATCACACCTTTTTCAGAATTATTCTGTGAATAGCCTTGAAAAAGTGATTAAACTCACTTCCAGGACATGTACTAAACCCCAGAGAGCAAGCTTTGTGGGAAGAAAGTTCATCATGGACGGGTTTCCCAAGTGATCTAGGCTCCTACTTCATCACTGATAGCATTAATGCGGCATGCCAGCTCTGGGGTACTGGCTTGAGAAGAATGACAAGGCCACGTCAGGAAAGCACCCATGATGAATAAGTGATGTCTGGCATGGACCAAAGTATTCAATAAACCAAGATCAGTGTCTTCCAGACAAGGGACTTGTGTACAGGAAGGTACTAATCTTTTAAAGACAACTTCCCACTCACCAATGAGAACAGAAGTGATATTGATATCCAAACGGGGTTTGGCCTTGGCCTCCAGCTTCAGCCGAGGAGGATGGAGACGACTTGCTGCCTGTTGCTGCCAGGATACAGAGCATGGCCATGGCTCAACAAATGGCTCCCAGCCTAAAAGAACACCGGAAATAAGATACATGTTCAGCAGATATCCAGAGTTTAAAGGAGAACGCTGTTCACAAAAGCTCAGCAAGATAACATGACCACAGACATAGGGGACTGGTGGTTTGATGGGTTGAGCCCTCTACCATAAGTTTTACCCTTGGGAAGACGGTTGCTGCAAAGGAGAGGCTAGGCCTCCCTGTATTTGTGCCTAAGAGTCTCCTCCTGAATGCCTCTTTGTTGCTCAGATGTGGCCCTCTCTCTCTGGCTAAGCCAACTTGAAAGGTGAAATCACTGCCCTCCCCCCTACGTGGGATCAGACACCCAGGGAAGTGAATCTCCCTGGCAACGTGGAATATGACTCCCGGGGAGGAATGTAGACCCGGCATCGTGGGATGGAGAACATCTTCTTGACCAAAAGGGGGATGTGAAAGGAAATGAAATAAGCTTCAGTGGCAGAGAGATTCCAAAACGAGCCGAGAGATCACTCTGGTGGGCACTCTTACGCACACTTTAGACAACCTTTTTTAGGTTCTAAAGAATTGGGGTAGCTGGTGGTGGATACCTGAAACTATTAAACTACAACCCAGAACCCATGAATCTCGAAGACAGTTGTATAAAAATGTAGCTTATGAGGGGTGACAGTGGGATTGGGAATGCCATAAGGACCAAACTCCACTTTGTCTAGTTTATGGATCGATGTGTAGAAAAGTAGGGGAAGCAAACAAACAGACAAAGGTACCTAGTGTTCTTTTTTACTTCAATTGCTCTTTTTCACTCTAATTATTATTCTTGTTATTTTTGTGTGTGTGCTAATGAAGGTGTCAGGGATTGATTTAGGTGATGAATGTACAACTATGTAATGGTACTGTAAACAATCGAAAGTACAATTTGTTTTGTATGACTGCGTGGTATGTGAATATATCTCAATAAAATGATGATTAAAAAAAAATAATAAAAAAATAAAATAAAATAAAATAAAAAAAAAAAAAAGCTCAGCAAGAACAAACTATATAGTTCAATAGCTTTCTATTTCCAATTTATTTCCACAATGAAAGCAGCCTTGTTAGCTACAGGTCACCCTACAGATTGCCGGACTATGACAGGAGTGGAAGAAGATATATGTATCCCCACCATGGTCTTCCAGAGGTGGTTGGAAGGACATCAGGGAATACCTGTTCTTGAGCTATTCAAGACGGAAAAATGAGTCTCAGACTTAGGTTGGGAAAGTAATACAGTGGCAGAGGATTGTGGGGGGATGGTAGAGTAGTGAGCTCCAGGACTCAGTCCTTCCACCAGAACAACTATTAAACAGGCAGGAATTGTCTGAAACAAACATTTTGAATCTCCAGAGGCCAGAAAAAAAACACTGTACAACTTCCAGGGAAGAGTGGGAAGAAGAGGCTGATAGTATATGAGAAAGAACAATAAACTGCTCTCTCTGCATGGCGGCAACCAGCACCCATCCCCAACTCTCGTGGCTGGCCACCTAGGGATCCAGCCCCTGGCTAGCTCTCTGGTGACAGAAAGGGACATAAAAATCCTCTTCCCCAAGAACAGGCATGGGCACAGCTGACCACAACTTCTGATTAGCAAATTCATATCAAAGGTGGGGGAGGGAGGTGGCGGCTATAAGGGCAGCTATTGTTTCAACCCATGACAAAGGCAGTGACAGCCATGGTTTCAAGCCACCCAGACAAAAGCCATTATTTCAACCTGCCCCAGACAAACTCAGCAGCCATTGTTTCAACTCTCCCTACACAGGGGTGGTAGTAGTGGAGACTTAAAGATGCTGCATTTCCTCATGGTTGCAGGGGACACTTAGCAGAAGGCCTGCGTTTGCTGGGCAGGCCAGGAAAACTCAGCCCTGGGGAGCCATCAGAGAAGCTCTTGGCGCCCTTCCTAATCCCCTCCCGAGGGCACTTTGGAGCCAGTCTGTACCCCCTTCATGGGTTCCTGGTCCTGTCTTGACTTGGAAAGACTGACTTGGGAAAGCTCTTGCAAGTGTACTCTCCTTCCAGAATGTGCCCTCCAGGCAGAAGCAGCTTGAGACAAAGAAAAGAGTGTAAAAAAATGATAGAAGTGGACAGTACCGGACAAAGGCCTGTCGGCTTCAAACACCCAGGAGACAGAGGTTTGTCTCCTGAGAAACAGAGGGGACAACCAAAATCTTGTGAACAGGGGATCTCTAAAACAACTAACAAACAAAAGCCCCAGAAAAGACGGAGGCCCAGAAAGACAGGGAAATCCCTGAACACTGCACTTGCATTGGGCAGACCACCTTGACAGGAGGAATGAAGCTCAAGAATACCCCTGTCTTATCACCACCTAGTTACAAAAACAAGACACAGACATCTCAGGGAATAAATCCCAGAGTTACAATTTAAAATATTAAAATGTACGGTGTGCAGCCACTGCCACCATACCACCACCATAGTTTCTTCTTGCTTCTTTCCCTTTGCAGATTCTGCCAGGCCAGCCCTCCTGTGCTACCGCCGCCCCTCACTCCCCACCGTGCCACGCTACTCCCTTACTATAAAATGGGAAAAGGAGAAATGCAAAGGTGTCGAATTGAACGCTGACGAACCTCCAATGGTGTTCAAGGCTTAGCTTTTTGCACTGACTGGAGTCCAACTGGCCAGAAAGTTACGGTGAAAGGAGGAACATTGAGGATTACTGGAGAAGCATCACAATAAAAATGGAATTACTCAGCACATGCTCTCCCTGAGGAACCATCAGCTAAAACTGGCTTCACAGAAGACATGACAGAAGAACAGTTACCATCTGCTGTGGAATTACCATGTGGATTGACAAATCTTGGTAACATTTACCACATGAATGCCACAGTTCGGTGTGTCCGGTCTGTGCCTGAACTCAAAGATGCCCTTAAAAGGTAGGGCAGATGTGTTGAGAGCTTCAGGGGAAATGGCTTCAGCACAGTATGTTACTGCAGTCCCTAGACATTTGTTTGACTCCACAGGTAAAAATCCTTCTAGTGTTCCACCTACTATTCTACTGCATTTTTTGCACATGATTTTCCCACAGTTGCAGAGAACGGTGAGCATGGACAATATCTTCAATGGGATGCAAATAAATGTTGGATACAAATGATGTGAGTATTACAACAGAAACTGGAAGCCTTAGAAGACGATTCTGTTAAAGAAACAGATTCTTCACCTCAATCAGCAGTGACAACTTCTAATAAGAAAAGTTTAATTGATAAGTTCTTCAGTGTTGAGTTTTAAACTGCCAAGAAATGTATAGAAACTGAAGAAGAAGTCACTAAGGAAATGAAAATCAGCTTCAGCTTAGCTGCTTTATCAATCAAGAAGTCAAGCCTCTTTTTACAGGACTTAAATTGTGACTTTGGGAAGAAAACACTAAACAGTCTCCAACATTGCAAAGAAATGCTTTGTATATCAAACCTTCCAAAATCAGCTAACAAGCTGCTTACTTGACTATTCAGATGGTTCGATTTTTTTTTTATAAAGAGAAGGAATCTGTGAATGCCAAAGTTCTTAAGAATGTTAAATCTCCTCTTATTTTGGATGTGTACAAAGTATGTACACCAGAACTTCAAAAGAAAATGATTTCTTTTCAAATTTCAAAAATCCATAAGATTAAAAAAAGTGAATCAGAAGCCAAAGACAAATGACAAAAAGAGTACTCCCCAGAAGGAAGTTACGGACGAACCTTTTTCTTTTGCTGATGACACTGGCTCCAATAACTGTGAATACTATGACTTACAAGCAGTGCTAAGACATCAGGGAAGGTCTGGTTCTTCAGGTCATTATGTATCATGGGTGAAAAGGAAACAAAATGAATGGATTAATTTGGATGATGATAAGGGTAGCATGGTTATACCAGAAGAAATTCTGTGGCTTTCTGGTGGTGGAGCCTGGCATATAGCTTATGTTCTACTCTATGGGCATCACAGAGTTGAAATATTACAAGAAGAAAGTGAAGAACAATCTTCATTTTAGCTATTTATGCTCAGGTGTGAAGTAAATGTTACTTGTTAATAATTTCTATAATCCAAAGCTTTAGAGGAAGATATTTAGGTGGTTTTTTGTTTCCCCTCATGTGGAACAAAAGAGAGGAGAAGCAGACTTGAAATCCACTCCATGCATCCACCTAAAAAAATTACAGAAAAGAAAAAAATATCTTTGGGCTGTGCTGCCCTGTATAAAAGAGTCAGGAAGACATTTTTAAAAGGCTTATTTCTTGCATAATTTTTTTAAACTTCTGGGTTGAAATGTCTCTCAGCCATTACCTTCTACGATTTTTCTCCCTGCCTTTCTCAGCACAAGATTAGGCACCCGGGTGTTTACTGCACACTATTACCCCATTATTTATGTTGTTCTTGCATGGTTCAAACCACCATTCATAGCTACCATCCTCTGCCTTATCTACCAAAACTGCTGCCAGAAAGGTGGAAAGGAAAAGTGTTGCTCTCATTGTGTAAACTCCGCACTGCTGTGCACATCCCATGGAAATATGGGTACAATCAAGTATTTAACCAGCCTGACAAGCTCACTAGGTCTGTTACGTTGCTGGCTTTTTATGACTTTAAAATAAATTGTGATCAGTAATAGTACATTTGATTTTACTTTTTTTAAGTCTCCCTCTGATGTACTATGGTTTGCAAATTTTATAGGCAATGTTTTTGTAGAAATCAGCCTTAAGTAAAATGTTGACAAATTCTAGTTGCTTATTTTTTAGAAAATGAGGATCTGAAATAAAATTAAAAATAAATATATAAAAAAGGTACAGTGTGCAATGAAAGAGTACAAAGACAAACAAACAGGAAATCATGGCCCATCCAGAGGAAGAAGATAAAAATATAGAAAGCACCAAGGAAAAAGACAAGAATATGGATATACCAAACAAAGCCTTTTAAAAAAAGGATCTTTAAAAAACTCAAGGAAGTGAAGAAAACTAAAGAGAAAGAACTAAAAGGATATCAGGAAAACAATGAATGAGGAATACGAGCGTCTTAATAAAGAGACAGAACTTTAAAAAAAGGAACCAAACAGAACTTCTGGAGTTGAAGACCACAATTACTGAAATGAAAAATGCTCAAGAGGGTTTCAAGAAACTTGAAATGAGTCAGGCTGAGGAGGAGGAAGAAAAAAGAAATATTAAAAGTAAAAATATGTGAATATAGAATAATAAAATTGCATTTAAAAAAATACCCTAAGTCACCTCTAAGACACAATCAAATGCACCAATATACACATTATGGGAGTCCCAAAAGGAAAAGAAAGAGAGGGGCAGAGGAGTAGTCAAAGAAATAATGATAGAGAACTTCCCAAACTTAGCAAAAGACATGAATATGCACATCTAAGGAGCCTACAGAACACCAAACAGGATAAACATGAAGAAAAATATACCCCATCATATACTGATTACACTATCAAATGCGAAGTTCAGGAGAGAATTCTGAAAGACGCAAGAGAAAGGCAATTGTTACGTACAAGGGAGTCTCAATTAGATTGAGAGCTGATTTCTCATCAGAAAGCATGGCAGCAAAAAGGCAGTGGTTTGAAATACTTAAATGCTGAAGGAAAACAACTGCCAGCTAAGAATTTTATATCTGCAGAGACTGTCTTTCAAAAATAAGGGAAAGAATAAGATACTCTCAGTTAAACAAAAACCGAGGGAGTTCATCACCACTAGACCAGCCCTAAGAGCAATGATAAAGAGAATTCTTCCGAATGAAAGGAAAGGACATTAGACAGTGGTTCAAAGCAGCATAAAGAAATAAAGACCTCCAGTAAAGGTAACCATATGGGTAAACATAAATGCCAGTATTATTGTAGTGTATTGTTTGGTATGCGTCTTACTTCTTACAGATGCTAAAATGCAAATGCATAAAAAGTAATGATAATTCTAGGTTTTTGAACATACAATGTAAAAAGATATAAGTGGTAACAAGTCCAAAAAAAACAAAAAAATAAAAAATAATGGGGGGACAGAGAGGTATAGGAAAAGTATAGATACATGTGATTGCAGTTAAGTTGGCATCAAATCAAATATGATCGTTATATATTTAGGATGTTAAATTTTAACACTGTGGTAATCAAAAGGAAAACAGATGAAAAATATATCCAGACAGAAATGAGAAAGCCCTCAATAAGGTACAACATACAAAAGCAAATACAGTCAAGAGGTCACTCTGGTGGACATTCTTACGCACTATATAGATAACCCTCTTTAGGTTTTAATGTATTGGAATAGCTAGAAGTAAATACCTGAAACTACCAAACTCCAAGACAGTAGCCTTGACTCTTGAAGACAATTGTATAACAATTTAGCTTACTTTGTTATACAGTGTGATTGTGAAAACCCTGTGGATCCCACTCCCTTCATCCAGTATATGGATGGATGAGTAGAAAAATGGGGACAAAAACTAAACGAAAAACAGGGTGGGATGGGGGGGATGATTTGGGTGTTCTTTTTTACTTTTATTTTTTATTCTTATTGTAATTTTTTCTGGTGTAAGGAAAATGTTCAGAAATAGATTGAGGTGATGAATGCACAACTATATGATGGTACTGTGAACAGTTGATTATACACCATGGTATGTCAATATATCTCAATAAAACTGAATTTAAAAAAAAAAGAAAAAAAAAGAAAAAAGCAAATACATATAAAACTGGGCTTTAACAGAAATGAGAGACAAAAAAGGTATAAGCCTTACAAAAGCTAAATAGCAAAACAGCAGAAGGAAGTCCTGTATTATCAGTAGTGGCTTTAAATGTAAATGGATTAAATTCTCTGGTCAAAAGGCATAGACTGACAGAATGGATTATGGAAAAAAAAAAAGCAAAAAAAAAAAAAAACAAAAGCATGACCCAACCATATGCTCAGCAAGAGATTCACTTTAAATTCAAAGATACAAGTAGGATGAAAGTGAAAGGATGGAAGAAAATACACAATGCAAGTAGGAACCAGAAGAGAGCTGGGGTAGCTATACTAATATTGCATAAAAAAGACTTTAAGTCAAAAACAGTTACTGGGGACAAAGACAGCCATTATATACTGATAAAGGGAGCAAGTCAAAGATCTAACAATTATAAATATAAATGCACCTAGCAGCAGAGCCCCAAAATATATGAAACAAATACTGACAGATTTGAATGGAGAAATCAATGGTTCTACATTAATAGGTAGAGATTTAAACTTACCACTCCCAATAACAGATAGAACATCTAGTCAGAAGATCAATAAGGAAGCACAAGACTTGAATATTATGCTAAAGCAAACAGACCTAACAGACATATATAGAACACTTCATCCAACAAAAACAGAATACACATTCTTCTCAGGTATACATGGATCACTCTCTAGGACAGATCGTGTTAGGTCACAAAAAAACACTCAATAAATTCAAAAATATTGAAATCATACAATGTATATTCTCCAATCACAACAGAATGAAGCCAGAAGTCAACAATAGAGAGAGAAATGGAAAATTCACATGTGTGGAAATTGAAACAATGTACTCTTAAACAATCAATGGGTTAAAGAGGAAATCAGAAGTGAAATTAGGAAATACCTTGAGGCAAATGAAAATGAAAATACAACATACCAAAACTTAAAGGATGCAGCGTAGGCAGTCCAGAGAGAGGAATTTATAGGTTTAAATGCTTATATGAAAAAAAGAAGACTTCAAATCAGAGACATGACCTCAAAACTGGGAGAACTGGAAAAAACAGAGCAAACTAAACCCAAATGACCAGAAGGAAGGAAATAAAGATTACAGTGGAGATAAATGAAATAGAAAACAAACAAACAAACAAACAAAAACAACAAAGAGAATCAACAAAACCAAAAGTTGATTCTTTGAAAAGATCAATAAAATCGACAAACTTTAGGTAGACTGACAAAGAAAAAGAGAGAGGATACAAACAATGAAAATCAGAAAGGAAAAGGGGGACATTACTACCGACCCCACTGAAACAAAAAGGACTGTAAGAGTTTACTATAAACAACTGCACACCAAGAAATTAGACAACCTAGATGAAATGGACAAATTCTTAGAAACACACAAACTACCTGCATTGACTCAGGAAGAAACAGAAGATCTAAACAAACCAATTACTAATAAAGAGATTAAATCAGTAATCAAAAACCTCCCAAAAAACAAAAGCCCAGGATCAGATGGTTTCACAAAATTCTACCAAACATTCCAAGACTTAACTCTAAAACTCTCCCAAAACACTGAAGAGGAGGAACCACTCCCTAAGATAAGATACCACAAGAAAACTACAAATATCTCTTATGAATATAGATCCAAAAATCCTCAATAAAATACTAGCAAACCAAATTCAACAGCATATTAAAAGAATTACACACTATTATCGAGTGGGACTTATTCCAGGTACGCAAGGTTGGTTCAACCTAAGAACATCAATTAATGTAGTACATCACATTGACAGAATGAAGAAAAAAATCCATGATCATCTTGAGAAGAAGAAATAAAAGGCATCCATGTTGGAAAGGAAGAAGCACAACCTTCCCTATTTGCAGATGATATGATTCTATATACAGAAAATCCTGAAAATCCACAAATTAGCTCTTGGAGATAACAAATGAATTCAGCAAAGTGGTGGGATACAAGATCAACACCCAAAGATCAGTAGTGTTTCTATACACAAGCAATGAACAATCCATCTCACACCTATTAGAATGGCTGCTATTTAAAAAAACAAAACAAAACAAAATAATACATGCTAGAGAGGATGCGGAGAAATAGGAACAGTCATTCATTGCTGGTGGCAATGTAAGATGGTGCAGCCATTGTGGAAGACACTTTGGCAGTTTCTCAGAAAGGTATGTATAAAATTATCATATCGCCCGGCAATCTCACTACTAGGTATATACCCCAAAGAATTGAAAGCAGGTATTCAAACAGATATTTTCAACACCGATGTTCACAACAGTATTATTCACAATTGCTAAAAGAAGGAAGCAACCCAAATGTCCATCAACCAATGACTGGATAAATAAAATGTGGTATATACGTACAATGAGATATTATTCAGCCACATACATAGGGATGAAGCTCTGATACATGCGACAACATGGATGAACCTTGAAGACATCATGTTGAGTGAAATAAGCCAGACACAAAAGGACAAATATTGCATGATCTCAATGATTTGAAACAATTAGGTTAAATGAACTCAAAGAGTCTGAATCTAGAATATAGGTTACCGGGGATGGGGTGGGGATAGGGAACGGGAAGTGAAGGTGTCAAATGTATGGGGTTCCTATTTGGAATGATGGAAGTGTTCTGGTAACGGATGTTGATGATGGTAGCATAACATTGTGAACACAGTTAACAGCACCAAAATATATACCTGAATATGATTAAAAGGGGAAATGTTAGATAGTATATATGGTAACACAATAAATTATTTTTTTAAATCCATGGAATTACACTACACAGTGAACCCTAAGTTAAACCATGGACATTAAATAGTACAGTTATAAAAATGTGCTATTATCAATTGTAACAAAGTTCCCCACCAATGCAAGGGTGTTGGTAGTGGGGTGGTATATGGGAATCCTGTATTTTAGGTACAATTGATATCATCTCACACCAATTAGAATGGCTACCATTAAACAAACAGAAAATTTGAAATGCTAGAGAGGATGTGGAGAAATTGGAACTCTTATTCATTGTTGGTGGGACTGTATAATGGTTCAGCCACTCAGGAAGACATTCTGGCAGTTCCTTAGAAAACTAGATGTAGAGTTACCCTTTGATCCTGCAATTGCACTTCTCAGTATATACCCAGAAGATCTGAAAGCAGTGACGCGAACAGATATCTGCACACCAATATTCATAGCAACATTATTCACAATTGCCAAGAGATGGAAACAACCCAAATGTCCTTCAACAGATGAGTGGATAAATAAAATGTGGTATATACACACAATGGAATACTACGCAGCAGTAAGAAGGAACAATATCATGAAACACATGACAACATGAATGAACCTTGAAGACATAATGCTGAATGAAATAAGCCAGGCACAAAAAGAGAAATATTATATGCTACCAATAATGTCAACATTGAAAAATGTAAAATAAATGGTTTATAATGTAGAATGTAGGGGACCTAGCAATAGAGAGCAATTAGCAAAGGGGGAACGATAACCCAATAAGAACAGATAAGCTATCGTGGGTAAATTTAACGTTCTGGGAATGCCCAGGAAGGGCTAAGGCTTGTTAATTTCTGGTAGGTAGGGTAGGAACAAGTTCACAGAAATGTTACTATATTAGATTACTTTCTTAGGGTAGAGTAGGAACATGTTAGAAGTAAATTAGTTATATTAGGTTAGTTGTCTTTTTCTTATTCCTTTGTTTTGGTTTGTTTGAAATGTTTTCTTTATTTTAAGTTTTTATTTATTTATTTATTTATTGATATAGTTAATAGTTAGTTAAAAAAAAATAAAAAAAAATGCAGAGCCCCCTGAGGAGCTGGTGGAGAATGCAGGGATGTTGGGCTCCCCCACCTCAATGGTTGCTGATGTGCTCACAGACATTGGGGACTGGCGGTTTGATGGCCTGAGCCCTCTATCACCGGACTTACCCTTGGGAAGACTGTTACTGCATAGGAGAGGCTAGGCCTGCTTATAATTGTGCCTAAGTGTGTCCTCCTGAATGCCTCTTTGTTGCTCATATGTGGCCTTCTCTCTCTAGCTAAGCCAACTTGGCAGGTGAAATCACTGCCCTCCCTCCTATGTGGGATCCAACACCCAGGGTTGTAAATCTCCATGGCAAAGTGGAATATGACTCCCGGGGAGGAATCTCGACCTGGCATCGTGGGATGGAGAACATCTTCTTGACCAAAAGGGGGATGTGAAATGAAATGAAATAAGTTTCAGTGGCTGAGAAGTTCCAAAAGGAGCCAAGAGGTCACTCTGGTGGGCACTCTTAAGCACTATAAAGACAACCCTTTTTGAGTTCTAATGAATTGGAATAGCTAGCATTAAATACCTGAAACTATCAAACTACAACCCAAAACCCCTGAATCTTGAAGATGATTGTATAACAATGTAGCTTATGAGCGGTGACAACGTGACTGGGAAAGCCATGTGGATCACACTCCCCTTTGTCCAGTGTATGGATGGATGAGTAGAAAAACGGCGGCAAAAAAACCAAACCAAAACAAAACAAACAAAACAAAAAAACAAAAAAGGCACCCAGTGTTCTTTTTTACTTTAATTGTTCTTTTTCACTTTAATTTTTATTCTTATTATTTTTGTGTGTGTGGTAATGAAAATGTTTAAAAATTACTTTTGTTGATGAACACACAACTATATAATGGTACTGTGAACAACTGATTGTACACTTTGTATGACTGCATGGTATGTGAATATATCTCAATAAAATTGAGTTTAAAAACATCCATGGAATTACATTACACAGTGAATACTAAGTTAAACCATGGACTTTAATTAATAGTAAAATTATAAAAATGTGCTATTCTCAATTGTAACAAACATTCCGCACCAATGCAAGGATGTTGGTAGTGGGGTGGTATATGGGAATCCTGTATTTTAGGTACAATTGTTCTGTAAACCCACAACTTCTCTAATAAAGAAAAAAAAAAGGGGGGAAAAAGGTAATACAGTAGCATGAGTAACTAATTATTTGGTTTTCCTGGTTACATTAATAATCCATTAGTTAAGTAAACTAGGTATCTTTGGAAGCTCATTAACTTGACTTAAAAAAATTTTTAAACTGAAACCATGTCATATGTACAAAAGGTATATAAATAACATAGGTACCCCAATAATACCTCAAGCACTCATGTACCACTATTCAGCTTAAGAAATAGAAAATTACTAATTCCTGTGAAGCCCAAGTGCCACTCTACCATCCCATTCTCCTCTTTCCCACCCAACTCCAGATGACCATTAGCTTGAATTTCTAGTTTATCATTCCCTTGCTCCTTCTTTATAGTTTACCACACATGTATGTATGTATTAAGAACATACAGGGAACCTAAGATGGCGGCTAGGTGAGACAGGGCAAAAAAACACCTCCGTGAAAAATACTAGATAAAAGCCAGAAAGTGACCCAGAACACCAGTTCCCAGCGATGCACCAGCCAGACAAGATCTACTAAATCCACAGGGACTGTGCACTTGTGAAACCGGGAGTCTGCATTCTGAAACGAGTGAGTGAACAGGCTGAAAGTCCAGCAGCCGCACTGCGGTGTGGGGAAACTGTGGGTTGGCGTTTGGAGGCGGACTAGTTCCTTTGAAAAAAAAAAACCCGGGAGCAGCTGCGGTTAAGACGGTGAGAACCGTGCAGTGAAGCACGGCAGGAGCAGGCTGTGCCAACATCTCAGTGTCTGGCGTGGAGGATAGCCCGCTGCTGATCGTCTCAGGGCCTGGGGGCCAGAGGGGAGCCAAAAGAAAAAAGAAACTGCGCCCCATGCAGCCATCTTCCCGGCAGGCAGGGGACCCTCCTGCCCGGGCCCAACCCACAGCCCAGAGCCACGCCAAGAAACCCAGTGTGACAGGGAATTTTTCTCGCAGCACTGCGCACATGCCACAGTATCGGCTGTGGACAGTTGCCTTTGGTGCACCCACAGCTGGTTGTCCCAGAGCTGGGAAGGCGGAGCTGTGCAAGGAAGGGGAGATTAACACGCCCCATTCAGCCATCTGTGCAGTGGGGTGGGAGTGCCACTGCACGGCCCGGTGGCCCAGGGCTTCCCTGGCAGGCCGACACGCACTTGTGACGTGGCACAGCCTTCCCTCAGCAGAGGTCCTGGAAGGGCATGGCTGAGGGAGGAACCCGCTTGGAAATCCCAGGGACCCTACACAAATGCCAGGGACTTGTGAGTCAGCAGCAGAGACAATCTGTGGCAAGACTGAAATGAAGGCTTAGACTCTTGCAACAGCCGTAGAACTCCGGGCACACCTGGGAGGTTTGATTATTAAAGCGCCCCTGCCTCCATAACCACCCAGACACACACCCCACATTCAGGGCAGACAGCACCAACAACACACCCAAACTTGGTGCACCAATTGAACCCCACAAGAATCAGATCCCCACACACCACGAAGACAAAGTTGGGGAGAACTGACTTGAGGGGAAAAGGAGACTCACGGACGCCATCTGCTGGTTAGTTAGAGAAAGTGTACGCCACCAAGCTGTAGCTCTGACAAATTAGAGATTGGTATTTTTTAGATCTGGAAAGAACCCTATCAAGTAAAGCAAACGCCAAGAGGCCAAAAACAACAGAAAATCTTAAAGCATATGATAAAACCAGACGATATGGGGAACCCAAACCCAAACAACCGAATCGAAAGATCAGAAGAGACAAAGTACTTGGAGCAATTGATCAAGGATTAAGGACAAACAATGAGAGCATGGCACAGGATATAAAGGACATGAAAAAGAGCATGGCACAGTATATGAAGGACATAAAGAAGACCCTAGAAGAGCATAAAGAAGAAATTGCAAGAGAAAATAAAAAAACAGAAGATCCTATGGAAATAAAAGAAACTGTTGGCCAAACTAAAAAGTTCTGGAGACTCATAATTCAAGATTAGAGAAAGCTAAACAATGACTCAGCATCCTCAAGGACCACAGAATGGAAAATGAAAGAACAAAAGAAAGAATGGAGAAAAAAATTGAAATGGATCTCAGGGACATGAAAGACAAAATAAAATGTCCAAATTTAAGAATCATTGGTGTCCCAGAAGGGGAAGAGAAGGGTAAAGGTCTAGAAAGAGTATTCAAAGAAATTGTTGGGGAAAACTTCCCAAACTTTCTACAAAATATAAATACACAAAGCATAAATGCCCAGAAAACTCCAAATAGAATAAATCCAAATAAACCCACTCCAAGACATATTCTGATCAGACTGTCAAATACTGAAGAGAAGGAGCAAGTTCTGAAAGCAGCAAGAGAAAAGCAATTCACCACATACAAAGGAAACAACATAAGACTAAGTAGTGACTACTTAGCGGCCACCATGGAGGCGAGACGGCAGTGGCATGACATATTTAAAATTCTGAGAGAAAAATTTCCAACCAAGAATACTTTATCCAGAAAAACTCTCCTTCAAATTTGAGGGAGAGCTTAAATTTTTCATAGACAAACAAATGCTGAGAGATTTTGCTAATAAAAGACCTGCCCTACTTCACATACTAAAGGGAGCCCTACCGACAGAGAAACAAAGAAAGAAGAGAGAGAGAGAGAGAGAGAGAGAAATTTAACAAACATATATAAAACACACATCCCAAATCACCAGGACACACATTCTTCTACAGTGATCACGGATCTTTCTCCAGAATAGACCATACGCTGGGACATAAAAAAAGCCTCAATAAATTTTTAAAAAAATTGAATTTATTCAAAGCACATTCTCTGACCACAATGGAATACAAATAGAAGTCAATAACCATCAGAGACTTAGAAAATTCCCAAACACCTGGAGGGTAAAAATGAGGGGGAGATGAAAACATTCCTGGATAATCAAAAGCTGAGGGACTTCATCACCAGTAGATCAGTCCTATGAGAAATGCTAAAGGGAATTAAGCAGGCAGAAAGGAAGGGACAATAAACAATCGACTGAAACCACGTGAAGAAATAAAGATTTCCAGTAAAGACCACATGGTAAATATAAATACCAATACTACTGTATTTTTGATTTGTAACTCTACTATTTACTTCCTACAGGATCTAAAATACATAAAAGGTAATGATAAATCAGTGGTTTTGGACTCAACGTAAAATATGCAATTTTTGACAAGAACTACAAAAAGGTGGGGGAATGGAGGAGTATAGGAACATAGTTTACGTGTCCTATTGAAGTTAAGTTGGTATCAAAGAAAAACAATATTGCTATAGATTTAAGAGGTTAAATTTAAGCCCCACGGTAAACACAAAGAAAGTATCAAAGAATATGACCATATAGATGAAAAGTAGAGTATGGGTTACAAGAAGTGGGGGAAGGGACAATGGAGAGTTAAGAAATGAATGTAGGGTTTCTGTTTGGGGTGAAGGGAAATTTCTAGTAATGGATGGTGGGAAGGTGATAGCATTGCAACATTCTAAATATGATTAATCCCACTAATGGAATGCTAGGGAGGGGTTGGAATGGGAAGATTTAGGCTGTATATATGTTTCCATAATTGAAAAAAAAAAGTCTAAATAGATAATGACAATTAAATGCCAAGGATGATAATGGATGGGATCTCAGGATGGAGGAAAGGAGGCTCAAAGGGACACATCTGGGACATAAGAAAGGAAAAAAGGAAATACAGAATGTAAGCTTTGTATCAATGTCGAATTTCTTGAACTTCCTAGCTGCGCTTAATGGGACTGCATAAAAGAATGTTCTTGTTCATAGGAAATGTACGTGTGAATTATACTGTTTGTTCAAGGATGTGTGCAGCTTGCTGCTCTCATGTTCAGAAGACAGAGCAACAGATGACGGATGGTAGGGAGGGAAGGAGGTAGGGAGGGAAGGAAAGAAACAGTATGACAGGATATTAAAGTTGGTGAATCGGGGTATCAGGGGAGGGGGGTTGGGGTATGCTGGAGTTCTGTGTACAGGGTTTGTATTGTTTTTGCAACTGTTGCTGTAAGTTTGAATTTATTTCAAAATAAAATTAAAAAAAAAAAAAAAAAGAACATACGGATTAGTTTTCACCTAAATGGAACACAAGTGTATGTATTTTTTTGCAACTTTCTACTTTTGCTCAATGTATCTTTGAAATTCATTCATACTGATGCATGTATCTATGGTACATTCTTTTTCACCCTTTGGGCTGGTTTGTACATATTATGTCCCCCAGAAAAAGCCGTATTGTTTAATGCAATCTTGTGGGGGCAGACGTATTAGTGTGGATTAGGTTGGAACCTACTGGTTCAGTATTTCCATGGAGGTGTGGCCACGCCCATTCAGCATGGGCCTTGATTAGTTCACTGGAGGTCTACAAAAGCTCAGACAGAAGGAGCTCACAGCTAGCTGTAGCTGAGACAGACATTTTGAAGACAGCCGTTGGAAGCTGATGCAGACATTTTGGAGAACACCATTTTGAAATGCAACCTGCAAGGAAGCCAACACCAGCCATGTGCCTTCCCAGCTAACAGAGGTTTTCCAGACACCACTGGCCATCCTCCAGTGAAGGTACCTGATTGTCGATGCGTTACCTTGGATACTTTATAGCCTTAAGACTATAACTGTGTAACCAAATAAACTCCCTTTTATAAAAGCCAATCCATTTCTAGTGTTTTGCACTCTGGCAGCATTAGCAAACCAGAACACCCTCTGAATAGTAATCCATTAATAAACATACCACAATTTATCCATTCTATTGCTGAGAGACATTCAGCTGACTCCAGTTTTATTACTGTCAGGAAAAATACAACCATAAGCAGTCTTTTACACATTTCCCAGTACACACAGTCAAGAGTATTGCTGATTTATTGAGTATTCTCATACTCAACTTTACTAGGTCATGCCAAACTGTTTTCCATAGTGGTTATTCCAATTTACAATCCTAATAGCAGGAAATAAGAGTTCTATGTTTCATATACTCAGTATTGTCACACTTAGTTTTTGCCAATCTGTTAGGTGTGAAATGGATCTCATGATTTTAAAGACTTAATTTTTTAAGGCCAGTTAATTTTAACAAATTTCTAAATACGCCCACTCAATCAGCCACAGAGCAGCTGATTTACCCATCACCAATCCAGCCTGTAGCATAAAGTAGGTACAATAGTCTCTTCACATCCTTTAATACTTACTGACCTAAATATGTTCATAAAACTTTAAATGGAAGGAATATTTGGTTGGAGAAAATAAATGATTCTCAGAAAAATAGCTACCGTGTGCCTCGCAATGGTTCCTCTCACAGCAAGATGTGGACGATTATTCCAAAGTTAAACGTTTTGAACAATTAGGAAATAAGGGTGTTACCTTTAAGTGCATGCAGAACAGAGGGGGAAAATGGTAGCTTACATGTCAACTCAAATGTCACATGAGCGCCAGATCAGCAGCAGTATAGCAAACAGAGGCTTACCTTCTCACTGAATTTAAAGGGAGCGCTCACTCTCATGCTTAAGCCCTAGACTGCAAGGTGTGACTCTGTTTTTACTCCGTCCACACCTACCAAGAATTCTGATGGGAACTCTTCTAAAATCTCTTAAGAAAAAAACCTTATCACTCAAACTGCTTGGCCCTGGAATACAATCATTCCTGAATGTCAACCTGTATAGACCCTTTCCTTGATCTTTCCAATGGAAGGAAAGAGGTCTGAAAAGGCGATGCTGAATATCCAAGTTTTACATCACCCAAAATAACCTGCTCTGATCAAGTCTGTTCTGCTCTGGGGAGTAGGTAGGGCCAATTATACATTATCGATGACCCGTATACATCTAATGAAACAAACAAGTCCAAAGGAGAGCAAGGAGACTCTCCCTTGAAATTTAGCTAACAGGGCCAAATAAAAGATCCTTTGCTATAGAGCAATTTCACATCCGGAATGAGCATGACTCCAGGAACAAAAAGAATCAACTATGCAAAGATCTTTTTAAATAATTCAATTGCAACAGGTAAGATTTTAGGAAAGCGGAAAATCTCTATCTTTTGTGCTGATGCAGACATTTGCTTTTAATCCTTCCCTGTCCCACCCCTTTCCCTCATGTAAAATGTATGTAGCAATGGGCCCAGGCAATCATTTAAATTTATTTTTTAAGCTCCACAATAATATATGCTTTATACTAACCTGACAGGGCACGGTTATAATAATCTCCAGAAAGGGTGAAGTGGGCGTAGCCTTCAGGGCTAGTTCTCACATGCTGAAGAAAATTCAGACCTGCAATGAGAGTGGATCTTACTGCAGCAGTGGGGAGGGGCAGCCAAAGCTGTCTTTTGCAAATAAATCATATTAACAAGATGTTAGTGAAAGCTAATACTGATGTTTCATATTAAAATACATGCAATTTTGGTATTTTCTTCATCATGGATTTTTTCAAATTAATTTTGATTTTTTAAAACATTGCATTAAAATATTAATAATCTTGATTATTGAGTTTTTGGTACCCCCTTAAAAGTTGTGCCTGGGACAAGCACCTTATTTGCTTCTGCCTAGTCCCAGATGTGGTAGCCAGCTGTATCTAAACCCGGTAGGAACATTAAAAAGTGATTTTATCCACATTTTTACCTGAGTGCCTGAAATGAAAGCAGTATAGTAAGGACATTCGACTCCTGATAAATATTAGCTCCAAATTTTAAGATTACCATAGAAAAGTAAGAAATAATCTAATTATTCCCAGCAGGGGAAACAGTCAAAACTCCAGTTGTTACTTTTAATCAAGTGCAGGGAAAAGGAAACCTCCATAGTGCACAAAAGGTTGGATTAAAGCCCCCAAATCAAATTTTATATGAAGGGAGAAGAGGCTGGCAAGACCAAAACAATGGAAAATTAAAAGTAAACACAGCAGTGAGGTTTTCATTCTCCTCCCCAGAATCCTTCTCTCACACTGCCAGCAACCGTGCACCTTAGGGTGAGGGGCTCACAGCCTGGGCCCCATCCCACTGAAGTTCACCTCTCATTTTGACAGTGTTTCATCTCTACCACGGCTCAGTGGAGGAGACTCTGAGGTGAGCTTTCTAATGAGATTCCGTTTCTTAATTTTCAAGAGACGAATAGGGTCAAAGCATTATTTCCTGAACTTCTCTTTTAAATGCCTTTATTGACAGTACCAGTACAATCTTTAGATTCATAAAAAGAAAAATGGGGAGATCAGGAATTATTTAGCTAGAGTTGTTAATATAACAGAAATTTCATCAATGACAGTTTCTATTATGCCCAAGTTATGCTGAAGGGCACATATGGCAAATAAATAGACTTCTTTAAAATGTACCTAATGAAAAACAGATGTAAAACCATTATCTAAATTTCGCTCAAACTATAAACTAGAGGAGAGCATGAATAACATAAAAGACAGACCCTAAATTATTCAGCAATCACTGAAAATGTTCAAGATGACTCCGAAAATCAGGAAAATACTCACGGGAAAAGGTAAGCTCAGCAAGAGGAACATCACAATCCATGCAGTCATCGATAAAACAGATACACACACTCTCAGCTTTGATCTCCACTCCAGAGATCAACTGCGTGGCTCCAGTCCCCTGGTTATCTCGGCTTTTAGAGGCCAGGGAGAGAGACTTCAGAGGTTCAGCATTCTTAAACAACCAACTTGCTGCCTTTTTCAGTTGGCCTTCAAAGAAATTGAAAGGTGCTCAGTTCAACCAGTCCTCACAGCTACTCCAGCAACTCAAGAGGAAATGGAGAAACAAAGTTTATAGAACCTACTGGACAGCCCAAGATAGTCTAGATTCCTATATATTCCTGGACTTAAAAAAAAAAGAGAGAGAGGAAAAAACTGGCATAATAACAGTAATTTTGCTTTTAAGCAAACAGAACAAGATACTCTTTATTGTACACTTTCCAGACAAGTGTCCCATACCTTTCATGATCTGGTTCAAAATGCCTCCAGGAAACCATCTCTCCTCTACTATGACATCTATTGAAGGAGAGGAGAGCAGAGAGGAGAAGGGAGGGGAGAAGAACCATAGTCTAGGTGCCACTTGGTAATTAAGTATTTAATCTTCACTATGTAGTTCTGCATATGCTAATGTGCTGCTTTGTAACTGTTCTCAAATTTCTTACTCTGTGTATCATTTGCCTTCTTGACAAAATCATAAACTCCTTCAGAAAACAAAGTAATATGGGAATTGCATAAGAATAACTTGTAACTGTTAAATAAGAGCCCCCTGAAAACAACCAGATTGTTAAAGCCAAAAAAAAAAAAGAAAAGAAAAGAAACGTAAGGCAATGAAATCCATACTCATAAATCACCAGTGCATGGAACAGTGGTAAGTAGTTAAGAGCATGGACTCTGGAGCAAGATGGCCTGGCTGCAGATCCTGGTTCTGCACTTACTAGTTGATGGATCTCAGGCCAGTTACTTGGTCTGCCTGCATCCTAGAGCACATCCTCTATAGGACTGAGATGAGGAGGAAACAAGTAAGTACACGCCAAGTCTTCAGTTCAGAACCTGGCACTCAATAAAGGCTCTGTAAACAGTAGCTGCTATTATCATCTTTATTATTGATGGAATTAAGCCTTAGTTACTAAGGAAATAAAATTAAAGAAAGCCAAAAGGTTCTTAGGAATAAAAAAATGTGCTTAAATTTTTAAAGCAAAGAAAGAACAAAAAGAATAGGAAATGTAAACATGAAGGGGCCTAGAGTTAATTAATCCAAAAAGCAAAGATGACTAGGTAAAAACCAAACTAAGAAGTGTAAGATTACCAGGTCCACCTTTTTATCAGAATGAAAAATATGGTAGTTAATATTAACAATTATATGGTGAGACAACCATTTTATCTAGTACAAACTTTTTTGAAAAAGATTTGTCTATTTGAGTAAAGATCCTTAAAAATATCTATTCTCTTTGATCCAGTATATATAATGACTAGGGCTCTCTACCAAGGAGATACTTAAAACCTATATTCAAAGCTCACACCAAAAAATGTTTATTACAGAATTATGTAAAATACTGAAGTAAAAATAACTGAAAAAATGGTTAAATAAATTAAAATAATTTATCCTACAGTCAATCCATGTGAAAAAAAAATTCAACGTTTACAAACAATTTTAATGACTTGGGAAGATGCCGGTGATATATTAATTGCATTACAATAAAACTGTAATTACAATTCAATAAAATTGTATTTTAACAAAGGTTATCAATGGTATTTATAATACAATCTATTAATATATAAAGTATACACATATATAATATATATTATAGTATATAGAGAAAAATAGTGAGAGAGAACACAAATGCAAGAGTAAATAATGGAAGAAAATACAACAAGAAAGAAAAATGAAAACAAAGACGGGAAGTGGGAAGGTGGCATGATGATGCAGTGGAAAGAACATAGGCTTTGGAGTCTCAGAGCCCTGGTTTTAAACTTATCAGAGCCTTCACTAGATAGGTGACCCTACACAAGTTCACTTATCTGAGCGGTATCCCCATTGGAAGAGGGGACAGTATGCCTATCTCTCTGGGTTATGCGGATTCAACAAGAAAACCCAGGATTAGGCACAGAGGAGTTCAATGAATGGTCCTCATTACCACTATCACCACCATTACGGCAACCACCAGTAGCAGTAGCTAACATTCATTGAGTGCTTTCTGTGTGCCAGGTCCTCTTCTTAAGTATTCTGCATATATATAATGACTCATTTACATCAAAACTCTGAGGGAGGCTCTCTTATCCTCATTTTACAGATAAGGAAGCCCTGTGCAGACAGGTTAAGCAACTTGCCCAAAGTCACTAATAAGGAGCTAAGAAGTGGCAGAGCAAGGACATGAACCCAGGCAGTCAACTGCAGAGCACACATTCTTAGCCACTATAAAATACTACTGCTCATCGTTATCACTGGCCACATGAAGGGTCCTCTAAGTCCACTCCAACTCTCTAAGTCCACTTGGGGGTTAGGGAGGAAATGAGAAGGAAGCAAAGGGAAAACAATGAATAAGGGAAACCCTAATTCAAGTTACCTTGACACACCAAAAGAGCTTTGCGACAATCATCCATACTGAATCCCAGCTCCTGCAGTCTAGCCAGTTGTAACTCTAGAAAAAAAAAAAGGTATCTAGTTTTATAAATAATTTTATGTAAATTAATCCATAGACTCATATGAAAAAAGGAGAGAAGAAATTCAGAAACTAGAGACTAAAACACTTCTTTTAATTGAAGAAAGCACATTTTTATAATTGTACTATTAACTATAGTCCACAGTTTGACTTAGGGTTCACTGTTTGTGTATGGTAGTTACAATGGATCTTTAAAATTTTTATTCTGTTACCATATATACCAACATTTCCCCTTTTAATCATATTCATATATTTCAACATTGTTAACTGTGTTCACAATGTTGTGCTACTGTCACCAACATCCATTACCAAAACACTTCCATCATTCCAAACAGGAAACCCATACTTTTGAAGCCTTAACTTCCCATTCCCTATCCCCATCCCATTCCCTAGTAACCTATATTCTAGATTCAGACTCTGTCTGTTTACTTATTCTAATTGTTTCAAATCATTGAGATCATGCAATATTTGCCCTTTTGTGTCTGGCTTATTTCACTCAACATGATGTCTTCAAGGTTCATCCATGCTGTCGCATGTATCAGGACTTCACCCCTTTGTACAGCTGAATAATATCTCATTGTATGTATATACCGCATTTTATATATCCATTCATCAGTTGATGGACATTTGGGTTGCTTCCATCTTTTGGCAATTGTGAATAATGCTGCTATGAACATTGGTGTGCAAATATTTGTTTGAGTCCCTGCTTTCAATTCTCTTGCGTATTTACTGAGTCAAAACACTTCTTTTCTCTAGGCAAAAATGGACTCCTAATTGGAGACTTCTATTAAGTGTATCCTGATTTTAAGTCTTCTCCTTTTATTAACTGTATTTTTAAAAGCTTAAAATTAAAACAGTATTATCCACATAACTTTGAAAGAAAACTCATTTAAAACTAAACCTTTGCAATACCTGTGGATATTGCTCTGGAAGAAACTGTAAGAGGAAAAATAGTATAGGTTACAGCAGTTGATTTAGGGTATTTTTTTTTTTTTTGGTCATTTTAAAATTTTAAAAAAGTACAGTAATACTCATGACTTACATTTAATTATTCTTAATGGCATACAGTTATACTCTGAACAATTTAATTGTGCAAAAGAAATCTAGAAGTTAAAAAGAAAGGTTATTGAGAAGACTGAGCAAGCTTTATAGTTACATGCTTACCCAAGACAGGATCCAGGGTATGTCTTGTCCCTTCTCTCATTTCCTCACTGACACAAGATGCACCAGGAAGGTAACTGCTAATGGGGTCTGTCTCCAGGGCTTCTGAGTCTGGCACAGCAGCATTAGCTTGCTCTGGGATGGATTTTGCAATGGCAAGAAAAAGCTGAACATCATTATAGGAGAGCCTGATATCCAGGGCTTGTAAATGAATCTAACAAAACAAAAAAGGTGGCAATTTTTTAAAGTTGCATTTGGTTTTTCTTCCACACTTCTTAAAAACATGGTTCCAATTTCAAGTTCTAATTCTGTAAGTACAACAAGCACTACACCAAATTTCTCATTTAGAAAACTGCAAAGATCTTGAAACTAAGCACTAATAACCATAAGGTAAGATGCCTCAGCTATGAGGTAAAATGGTCACAAAACTGCGCCAAATAAAAAATTCTAAGCTAGGAAAATTACTAGAGCAATTAACATTTCAGTGGGATGATTTTCACACAAGTATATTAATCATTAAAGCACAGGATCAGCAAATGGTCCTGGGGTAGGCAGGGCCACCCAGTAGCAATATTTCATTAATTCATTTTGCTTCGATCTATTTAATTTTTTAAATCTCTGAAACAATCTGACCAACCAACAAATGTATCTCTTTTTACTCAAACATAACCTTAAGTGAGTCGAGTTTCTCACTAGTATTTCCTGAAGTCCAGTCTTCCTTAGAGATTAGCAATATAGCTACTATTGGTAAAGGCAGAACAGACATCAGGCCACTTTAAAAACAGTGATTCTGTGATGACTGTTTGAATGTCTGCCTTATTTATTTACATTTTTTTTCCCGTGAGGTACTCCAAAATAAAAAAATAATAGTTTTTCTCTATCCTCCAATATTCTGTGGTTCAACTGGATTAATTATTCCACCTCTACCAAAGAAATAAAACACCACATTCTTAAGCCTTCCTTGGCTGGCTTCACCTTCTCTTGCCTAACCTTTCATCCTCCTTACTTCTTCCCCGTGCCCCTAGGTTCTAGTCAGACCTCATGCTGTTTCATGAATGTTGGGCCATTTCTGACCCCCTGAATTTGCTTCTTCCCAGGTCTTTTATCCTCCACAAGAATGCAGAGAAAATGTCATATTTCCTTTGAACCTGAAGAAGTAACTAAAATGCTGACATTAAATCAGTAGTACCTGCACAGGAATGTGTGTGAGGGTACATCAGTATGTTACATAGTTTATCCATCATTACCTCTAAGACAGGTGGGAAATCGTCACTATTGAAGGCATCCATCAGTCCCGAACTATTCTGGTAAGAAGCATTTCCCACCAGCTCCACCTGAATTTGTACTGGATCGACAATTGAAAGCGCTGTATCATGCTCATTCCCTAGTCGACATGAAAACACCTAGAGAGTAAAACAAAACATGGCCCAGAACTAATGTCTGATTTAGGAAGAGTCAGGAGAAAAAAAGACTATCTCAGAAGCAATCAGCCCAGTGTTATCATAAGACCCATCACAACGGCTGAAATGAAGACTGCAACAAGTAGGGCTGGTATTCTCAGCTGCGGCCAAGGTCATGGACAGTGGGTCACCCAAAAGAAAAGTCACTTTAACAGCAGGAATCAAAGGCTCTAAAATCTCACACCCTTTGACTCAACAACCCTACTTCTAAGAACTAGCCTACAGAAAAATGCAAAACATGGAAAAATTCACTGAGCCATTATTTAGTTAAAAAAAAAAAAAAATCAGGAGCAGTGAAGATTATTGTCTTATCTACTCAATGGACTATTTTCCAGCCATTTAAAAATAAGTTAAAAAAAATCATATGGAATGTAGGAAGATAGTTAAAACACAGATTATGTGAAAATGCAGCCTGAATAAAACAATATTATGCCATGACTTTCTTTTAAGGAAAGAAACACATCAAAATGTCAATAGAGATTACATATGGTAGGAGACGTGATTTTTTTCCTCTCCCCTTCACCCATTTTAGGTAATACAGTTGTTACTTTCATAATTAAAAGCAAATACATTAATTGTTGAAGCTGAGTGGCAGATACACGGGGCTTCATTATATATTCTGTTTTACTTTGTATATGTTTGAAATTTTCTATTATAAAAAGTTAAAACATAAATAAATCTAGGGAAGGGAGGGCAGGAGTGAGCGAGGAAGGATTCCTATTCTAGGGCCAAATTATTTTGTGTGCTCAAGAAGTGCACAGAGAAAAGAAGAGAGCATTCATCATGGTTTCCCTTTGCCCCTTTTCTGGTATGTTCTAGCACCAAGGTCCTTTGCTATATTCAAAACTAGCTCATTATTTTCTCTTTTATAAATTCTCTTCCAATGATGTATTGAAGAAGTCTTAAAATGCAGATCCAACTGTGTTGCCTAAAGAATAAGATTGAAAAGAGTTTCCAGGAATCTCAAATATTTTGCCATGCAGTTTTTCTAAGACTTTGGAGCAGAAAAGTTCCATTTTCCTTTTTTCCTTCAGGGTCTTCTGCTACACAAAACCCAATTGTACCTGACAGTTCATTAATCAATCACCAAGATTTTCCATTCAAAGCTGGTATTGTGGTGGCTTGGAAAACAGATGAATTGCAATTTTATGATCAACACACACCATCCCAGCATGCAAATCTTTTCTTTACAGAAGGAAAATAGGTGGTCAAGAAGTGAAATCTCTACATGTTTTATTCATTTATATCTGACTCCTTCCCGACCAAAAAAAATACCATATGCTGCTGGCAGTGAAAGTAAGTTTTATTCAACCTCTGAGCAACACCACTTGAAAGAACAGGGTGTGAGAAGTTCAGTCACACAGGGAAAGGAAATGATGAGTAGCCCCCAGCTAGCCCTGACCAAATACTCTATCACTATAACTAGAGGAATGTTAGCTGAGATCAGTAAATTGAGAACATTTGATACGGACAATAATCTACCTCATTTCCTCTTCTGTCTCCACAACCCATGTCTTAAAAGACAGAGCAGATTTTTACTTAATATCATATAATACATTTTACAGGTTACTCCAGTGCAAATTCTCTCCTTTGTGGGATTACATCAGAGCCTACAGAGGCACTATTGGAGAGTCACACCTTTAGATTATGCATTGCTCTCGAAAGCTGCCCTGTTATAGATGAGATATTCCTGAAAGGATAATGCATAAACTCCTCAAAACCTTTTATAAACAAGTTTCCCTTACCACAGAGTTTGAGCTCTTCACAGAGACAAGTGCTCAATGTGGGGAAAGGGATGTGGGGGCAATGAAGGCCACTTCCTCACCTTCACCAATTTGCCAAGGAGTAGCCCTCAGAAGCAAAGGAATAGCGAGGTGCCCGACACAATAACGGAGACCACAACAGTTCCTGGAATCTTCTTGGGGAAGGAAAGATGGAAGAGAAAGAGGCCAAGTCCCATGGCATATTCATGAGCTAACATTAGAGGACTGAATTGAACTCACATGTTAGAATAGCCTGGTGGATCTGAGGAGAAAATGAGGAAGGGAGGAGAGCAAGGGTCCTCCAATTCCATGAATTATTTCCCCTAATGAATGTTAAAAAGGTAAAATTCTCTTTCAAATGCTTTTCTCTTGAGCCAAACATGTACTATTGTCATCAGCACAGAGATTCTTACCTCGATGCCAAACAAACTTCCTGAAAAGGGGCGATCGACAAACCGGGGCTTATAGGTGAGCACAGTGGTGCCTTTCAGAATAATGGCATTGGTATCGAAGCAGGACACATCTTCAACGGCCACAAACTCCGTGCCTGGAAGGGACAGCAGCCTCAGTCAGGATGTGGGGAAGCTGGAAAACACCAGGTTGAGGCAAACTACACGGCACATTTCCACCAGGGGAGAATGTCAGCCAGTCGGATTTGTTCTCCAGGAAGCCTGCCTGCATTCTGCTTCACTGTCGTTCTGAACAAATTCTGGGCATCTGGACAGGCAGAGCTGAGCCAGCTGAGCACTATCCAGGCAGAAAGGATTGGGATCCAATTTCTCTCTACAGAATATCTTGTTAGGCTAGGTCTCTTAGAAGGCCTACCAGGTATGCAGAAGTAGAGAAAAACATCCCTTCTCCAGCCAGTAACCTGCTTTAAAGCCACAAGGCAGCAGATTCAGATTCGAATGTGGGTCAGGCAGCACAAGGCACTACATCATCTAGGTAGCTGTTCAAGGTGTTTACAAAGATTGTAGAACATTTAATGTGGGCATTTTTGAATATCATATGCAGACGCTTTCCTACTCATTGCTATATGGCAAATTTACTCTGCTTTACACCGTGTTTTCATCAAAAATTGTGTATAGATTGAATTTCTGCAACTGAATCCATTTAAAACACATGTGTTAGCCAGCTTCTTCCCAACCTTTGAGAAGCAGGTAGAGTATAAAGCAAAAATAAATACACAAATATATACCGAGGCACTAGAAGAGTTCACCACGTAACAAAAATCACAGTAAATCTATTTGTAAAGGAAAATATTCTTTTCGTAAAGAAAATAACAATCCCCTCACTTAATTAACTTCCAAACTCAGATTTTCACACACCACAACTGCCTAAACTCAGTAAAGCACATCTGTTGAAACGCTGAAGATCAAACAGAAAATTGAAGCCAGATTTCACACTGGGAAGAAAGGCCACTGCCCAGGTAGTGCCCGGGCAGGTCTCAGGCTGCACAAATGCACTAGGCTGACAAGAGAGAAGGACAAGTGCTCCCTGCAGCCTTCCATGTGGGTCAGGTACTTCATACCCAAAAACGGAGGTCAAGAACCTTGACACCTGTCAGTCCTCAAAAGATGCAAATATCTAAATGCTCATGTCAAAAATGAGAAGCAACAAAGAAGTCCTTCTGTCAGACACACATTGAGCCTACCTGTTACATTGACCTTGACCTCCAGGTGCCTTTCAGTGGACACAGGAAGGGAAGACCGCTTGGTAACTACCCCACTCTTCACAGTTTTGGGAACTGCAGCAGATTCACTGCTTGAGTTACAGAGGCGAGGACGAATAACATGATCTTGTTTCTTAATATCACTGGGAGTGTGGAGAAAATCATGGACTAACAGTAGCCAATCAAATATGAGAAACACACGGAGATTGTTGAGAACTATTGTGAAACATGAAGAATCCTTGGTAGATCTACAAGAAAAAAGACAGGAAAAAAAGAAAAGAAGAATAAAGTCAAATGATATTTGAATAATCTATAAATTTATTACTCAGCTTTGGCAGGTGATATTCCAGTATTTTCTAAACTGACAGCTTTGAGTATCAACAAACCCTGAACACTGGATTAACAGCACATGCACCGTATGTTTTTCAAAGTTAATCATTTTTAAACAGTGGTTCTTGACTGATTTTGCATCCCAGGAGATACATGGGAAATGCCTGGAGACATTTTTCATTGTCACAACTGTGGAGGTTGCTACTAGCATCTGGTAGAGAGAGGCCAGGGATGCTGATAAACATCCTACAATAAACAGGACGACCCCTACCCCAAAGAATTATCTGACTCAAAATGCCAGTAGTGCCAAGATTGAGAAAACATGGCGTAATAGGAAGAGCACAAGCTTTCAGAAACCCAGGCCTAGATCCTAATTATCACAAATTGTGTTACCTTGGGTAAGTCACCTACCTTATCTGAGCCTGTTTCCTCATTTATGAGAAATACTGTAGGAGCTAAAGCCCCAGGCAAACAGCAGGTTTTGATAAACATCAGTTTGCTTCCCTGTAGGCTAGTTCAAAAAGAGCAAAGAGGCCCTCCTTCAATGTTAAGAATCACTTCTTTATACCCCAGGTTTATCTACACCAGACAGTTTGTCTAGCTGAAACCTACCCAAACACCTAGATCTCTTGGCCTGAGGAGGAGGACAAATAATGATAGTCACCCCAACATATACGCAAGCACTCTATAGATAGAGCTGGAGAGGGGGAGGGGAATACTGGTTTTGTAGTCCTTATTACCCCAAATGCTATATTCCAGGTGAAAGCTCAAGGAAGTCTTTCAGACCTTGCCTCAAACCACGGTGTGGTAGGGGGCTTCTCCAGGCCAGGCACAGGTCTGCAAGGTTGTTTGGGCTGAATCTGGTTTATAAACTCACCTGAGGGACTCAGGTTCCGGCTACTACACGGACCTGGTTCCCTGCCCTCAGGTGCTCCTATCCGAGAAAAGCTGACTTTGGGGGTATTTCTAAGGCTGATTCCTCTAGTATCTTATTCCTCCGAAACCTGGCTCACTGGTCCCCGACAGAGAACACCCGACGCTGCATGCGTCCCTCCACACAGACAGCATTTTCCACACACTTCACCCTTTTGTGATGGAGACAAAAGGCTGCCCGCAGTAAAATTTTCCACCCCATTTTGAACATAGATTGTCAGAGTTAGACACTAACTGGAAAGTCAGAGTGTGTCTGATCCCTTTTCTGGAAAATATTTCAAGCCTTTAAACACTGTGAAGTGATTTATATTTGACACACAAAATCCCCACAGAAGAATAATTCTTCTTGAGACACAGAAGGCATTCAAAAGTTCCAATCAAAAGAACATTTTAACCCTCTCACCAACAATGATATTTCTGTTAGCAAGAGGCAAGGTAACACTTCATCATTTGACTCCAAGAAATTACAGACTGAAGGGAGATATGAGCCTAGAATAACATTTCAAGGTTCCATATCCTCCTATATATTAAAAATTATGATAGTTGGGACAATGAGCTGATAGTTTAGAAAGCCAGATCAATACTAAAAAAGCAAACTCAGAAAGAAATTGTTTCAGCAGATGGACAAAGTATGCGCAAGCCTCCAGCTCAAATAAAAATCAGCTTCAAACAAAGGAGCTGCAAATCACCACCATCTTATCTGACTACGATCAGCCCGATAACCAGAGAGCTGGTGGGCCTGCAGACCATGAGAAAGGACATGAGCTTTGAGGTCAGGGACCTAGGCTTGAGTTCTGACTACTTCACTTAGCAGCAGTGTGACCCTGGAAGAGTTATTTAACCCCTCCAATCATCTGTTTCTGTATCTGTAAAATGGAAAAGTCACCACTTGGCAGACTTGTTGTAAGGATTAAATTAACAGTAAGTGCCTGACTCCTCAAAGGGTTCCATAAGAGGTAACTAACATTCCTAATACTGACCTTTTAAAAGTTCATGCAAAATTTTAAATGACTACTTTGCTAGATTTCCTAAAGGTACAGAGAGAGACCATGACCTCTCTGGAAAAAAAAATCTGAACCCTGAGGAATTCACTGAACAGTTCATTGAAATGCCATGCATATATAAACATAAAAACACAAGAATAGTCTTGATAACTTTTGTTTTCTTCTTTTGCCTGACCACCTAGTTTTTCCCAGCATTTTCTACTTACGGCTTTATGGTTACAACATATCTGATGACATTCAGCATTAATGTAATGAAACTGACATCAGTTCCAAAGATCTCCTCTTGGATTTTCATCGCAGGATTTCTTTAGATCAGACCCAATTTTTCATTTTTCAGGTTTCAGGTCTGTGCTCACTTAGCCGTAAGATCTCACAGTAGTGTATCATCAAATAAAATAAACTACTTCAGGAATAAAAACAGCTACCATCTATGCCAAGCAGTATGCCCAAATTATCTCAATAAGTTATTTTTATCAATCCTGTGAGATGGTTACAGTTATTTTTTCCTGTTAAAAAAGAGCAAATTGCAGCTCAAAGAGGTTAAACAATTTGCCCAAGACACATAGCTAGAAAGTGGGAGATCAAGGTTCTGAGCTCAGATCTATCCAATTCCATAACATATGCTGTTTCCCCACACAACACTGCCTCTTATAACACCAGGAAGAAAAACATCTAGTTCAAAGAGTCTAAAGCTCAGAACACATGGAGAAATGAGTCAGCAAGGCTTAAATGGGTAAGTACGTAATTCAAGTCAAAACCATCTAACTTCCATTATTTGTAGAGACCAAAAGTCCTTTTTTTTTCCTAAAACCAGCATAATTTCCTCCTTCCCTAAGTCACTTTATACATTAAAACAATCTACTTCTTATAGGGAGGTTGATTTTAAGGACCTGGTTTCATTTTGAACTATTTTACTTGTTTAAAGCAACAGAGACATCTTTTGGCCAACAAAGAAACTGCAAGGTTACAGGAGTAATATAACATACAGTACACTGCATTGTTAAGTCATTATCCATTTGGCTTTTTAGTGGTTCCTTAATCCCTTGATGTTGCAGAACCAACACGGACTTGGTCAACTGGCCACAAATGGAAATGTCTCGATAAAGAAAGAAGACAGGCAGTCTCAGGGTCTAAGATCCTACTACCTGAAATGCAGCTCAATCTGAATGGATCCTTGGGTAGTGTTGCTATTCTTGGAGGGTTGAAAGATGCAGCTGAACACATTGGTCATACCAGGGCTTGTCTTCTGCCCAGCATAGCGGGTGTCAAAAGCCATCATGGAATGGGAAACCAAGTTGATGGATTTGGTTTGGTTGGAAAAACTCTCATAAAGCAGTTTGCATTTCTTAAAGTCAAACCTAAAAGGGAGAAAGCAGACCAGGTGTTAAACATAACTCTGCCATTTTACAAAATTACGTAAATTCAACATGACACCACAAAATCATAAATATATCTAAGTTCTATGAAGGATAACAGCTTCATTCTGAGATTTTTCATTGATTTCACTAACAGATTCCTCAAAATGGATTTAGTGTCATGTGCACTATGTCGTGAGGAATAATACCACATTTATTATACTCTTGGTTCATTTGAATTCCCATTTCTACCACAAGTCTAAGAAGGTCATATATCTGTAATAATCCCAAACTCTTTCTAGTCCCTCTGGAATCCAAAGTAAGATTGCTTGTTTAACATACCAAAGGTTCCTTTTGACCAAGAAATTAATTTCCTTTCTTATTACATCCTTACAGTCTGGTCTTCCATCTATCAACTCCTAGACTGCCTGGAAAATTCTCTCTCTAGAATTTTAAGATCACTATAGTTTACTGGGAACAACCAGAACATATAATGTTCTTCATACAGAAAAATAATACAACTGATTCATCAACAGGAAATGCATTTGGAAGTACCTTTTTTTAGTACAAGAGAAAGCTTCAGTGGGCATTTCATAATTACTCAGAACAATAATGACAACATTTACAGAATCATGCGCCTTTCTCTATGTTGACAAAAACTAATGGTGTAGCCAGTCATCAGAAAAATTTGCTGGATCACACAACAATCAGTCTGGGACTCCAGCATCACAGTACCAAGCTCTCTTCAGCTGCGTTAGATATAGACCACGACAGAGCTTTCAGGGAAAGAAAACAATAGAAGGTAGAAAGGTTCCGTGGGGGAAAACACAAGCCTTACAGTCCTGATTTTATATACTGGGGATCTATGACTTTTCCAGACATATGACCTTATGATTGTCAAAAATTCTATCTGGAAAATACGGGGTAATACCTGCCCAGCTTCTTTACGGTGTTTTTAAGAGAACAAAATGGAAAGGTGAGCCTATTAAGTATGAAAAAATACTGCACTTTTTAAAATTGTATACCATTAATCAAATTCATATGCCTACACTGACCAAGCAATTGATATAAATAAGTGAATTGCTCAGTAACCACATGTACCATCTACAGGGAGCAGTTGCTACTCAGCTTCTAGACGCTTCCAAATAAGACTCTGGGCCCAGAATTGTCAGTTTCGAATACTTCAAAAAAAGCTGAAATCCAGACTTTTTACAAGAAATCCCCCAATTCTTAAATGTCAGCCACTGAGGCAGTCATTCGTGCCGCTTAACAAATAATTTTGGGTTCCCCCCTTCCCAAATACAGGGTAAGATTGTACTTCTTGGCCACTCTGCAGCTGTGTGGGATCATGTGACTAGTTCTGGTCAATGAGATCTGCCACAGCATTCAGTTGCCATTCAAGTCCCCAGAGCTATTCTTTTTTCTCTCTGGCACATCAAAAGCAGGCTGCTCTATAAAGCCTGAAGTGGCTACAATCAGCAGAACACCTCCTGAAACCTAGAATAGATTTGTATGCAGTATGAGGAAGAAAGACATCTTCATTTTTTTAAGTCACTGGTATTTTGGAATGTTTGCTACTACAGCATAATTTAACCCATCTTGACTGATAAAGGAACAAAACTGAACTTTAAAAAAAACACTGCAAAAAAAAAAAAAGAAAAAAGAAAAATTTTTCTTGTAGTAATCAGTATGTTCAAGTGCTGACTGTGGTGATAAATGTACAACTTTATGATGATACCATGAACAACTGATTGTACACTGTGGATAAATGTATGGCATGTGAATATAACTCTATAATATTGTAGGAAAAAAATATATATAGGAGTAAAAGTCTTGGAGAAAACATGGTGAGAGGGATGTACCTACCTACTGTTGATGAGCAGGTAGAATGGTGTAGCCTTTCTGAAGGTCAGTGTGGTGGTTCCACAAAAAGTTAAGTATGTGGGGACCATAAGGCCCTGCAACCTCATTATGGGGTATGTCATTTGAAGATCTGAGAGCAGAGACATGAATGGACATTTGCAAACTGGTGTTCATGGAGGCAGCAATCATGATTTTCAATGAGTAGAGGTGACCTAAGGGTACACAGACTGAGGAACAGAATGGTGAACTGTGGTGTACGCATACAATGGAATATTAAGCAACCACAAGAAGGAGTGAAGCTGTGAGACACACAAGGAGGTGAATGGATCCTGTACACAGTATTTGAGTGAAGTATGCCAGAAATAAAGGCAAACACTATAATGCCTCACCAATATGGACTAACTACAATGTGTAAACTCAGAATTGAATCTTAGAACATAGCCTAACATGGACATGACTACTGTAATGGTCCCTAGATTGTAAGCTCTTACAGCAGTCAATTCTATTCCTGAATTGTAATGCCTATCTCTAAACTTTGAGATGCTGATCCCTTAGTGTATAACCTGATGGGTCTCTGAAACAATGTGTATCTCTGAGACACCTGAAACTCAGAGCTAGAGCTCAGCAGATATGAAGGTCAGTATTAGTGCATGCAGCAACTGCTAAAAAAAAAAGCTGAAAAAGAGCACAGACTTCAATTAGTGATATGAATGAAGCTGATCTGGTTAAGACTAGGGCAAACCAGGCCAAAGGGTAAAGGTCGAAACTGACTGTGTTTTAAAACTTCAACTTCCATGTGAGACCAAAGGAAGAGATGTCTATTTGGTGCAGGATCTATATTTTCTAAACAGTATAACTCTACAGTCGGTTTCTTCAAACACCACAATTACATGGAATTTTGAATAGGATGTGAGATAAGGTAGGTTAGTATAGGTTAGAATGAAATAGTGACACATCCCAAAGTAATTTGGGCAGAGAATAAAAAATCTATTTACAGCCCCCCCACCCCACCCCATCCTGAGGAGCTGGGGGAAAGTGCAGAAGTGTTGGACTTTCTCACCTGGACCAGTGTTGATGATGTCACAAACACTGGGACTGGCGGTTTGATGTGCCGAGCCCTCTATCGTGGGACTTGCCCTTATGAGGCTCGTTACTGCAAAGGAGAGGCTGAACTTGCATATAATTGTGCCTAAGAGTCTGCCCGATTACCTCTTTGTTGCTCAGATGTGGCCCTCTCTCTCTCTAACTGAGCCACCTTGGCAGGTGAACTCACTGCCCTCCCCGCTATGTGGGACCCGACTCCTGGGGGTGTAAATCTCCCTGGCAACGCAGGATATGACTCCCAGGGATGAATCTGGACCAAGCATCATGGGATTGAGAATATCTTCTTGACCAAAAGGGGGATGCAAAATGAGATGAAATACTTTCAGTGGCTGAGAGATTTCAAATGGAGTAGAGAGGTCACTCTGGTGGACATTCTTATGCACTATATAGACAACACCTCTTAGGTTTTAATATGTTGGAATAGCTAGAAGTAAATACCTGGAACTACCAAACTCCAACCCAGCAGCCTTGACTCTTGAAGATGATTGTAAAACAATGTAGGTTACAAGGGGTGAGAGTATGATTGTGAAAACCTTGTAGATCACACTCCCTTTATCTAGCGTATGGATGGATGAGTAGAAAAATGGGGACAAAAACTAAACGACAAATAGGGTGGGATGGGGGGGATGGTTTGGGTGTTCTTTTTTTACTTTTATTTTTTATTCTTATTCTGATTCTTTCTGATGTAAGGAAAATGTTCAGAAATAGATTGTGGTGATAAATGCGTAACTATATGATCGTACTGTGAACAGTTGATTGTATACCATGGATGATTGTATGGTATGTGAATATATTTCAATAAAACTAAATTAAAAAAAAAAAAAAAACACTCTGCAGACCACATTCAGCCTATGGACCACCATTCTGCAACCTCTGGTCTATGCTAAAACAAAACACTTGTACTATTTTTATTACTATTACTACTATTAATAGTATAATAATATAATTGAATCCATACCTGGCTAGGGACCCAGCACCTTCTTTGCCTTTTGGATCTTTAAGCTCCAGACTAACATTTACCATATCAATGAGGAGACACATGCAAGTGTACACTTCTCCACTCAGAACAGTCTGCAAAAGGAAAGGGCTGATCAATCTTTAGCTGATGATGTCAACCTAAAAATGTGGTTAATATTTCAAGAAGTCTAATTTGCTTGTTCCACCTTTCTTCCACAGGTAAGTTTATGGAATATATATGCAAGGTGACCATCCACTGAGAGTATGAGAGTTACAGGACAACATAAGGTCTCACTCACATGAATTCTTGGATCTTGTAAATCATAAGGCCGCATAAATTCCTCTATGGGCTCTCCAAGGTTGTTCTCCAATAAGCCGCGGATCAGCTTGTATTTATACAAATCCAGGGAGCAGTGGACTGAAGATAGATTACCATGAATAGATATGTCTGGCACAGCATGACTTATTTCTCTACGGAAAAAGAAAAAAAGGTCACATTCCAAACAAATCACTAACAACAGTGACATAGCTCACACCCAGATATTCAAGCTAAAATGTACCCAACTACATTATCAACCAGTTCATTTCCCATTTCTAATGACAAAAAATGCACATGGCTCCAAATCAAGCAAGTTAGTGTGGTTGAGTGTCATGCTTCATGCTTTCTAACACGATGATCTAACTCATCTGTTAATAGTGGAAAACCTCATGCTACTCAAAATGCTTAAATTATTACAGTAGGGAGAATAATAAAGAAAAGATGCCAAGCTCTTTATTTAACTCTTCAGATTTAGCAGCAACCAAAAATAAGAAACTGGTGTTTCATATCGAACCCAGGCTGGACAAAAGGACAAAACCTGAAGAGGTTACTCGTCTCGGCTGGGATGGGCAAAAGTCTAGCTGAAGATGACAGACACCCTCAGGTGAAGCAGAGCCCTCAACCCAACGATGAAGAGCTTCCTCCACCTTCACAGGGATTCAGGGGACACTACGGATCCTACAGATACTACGTTCTGAGTATATAAAGTAGAGTGTTCAAATTTGAAGTGGAAGAGGAATATAAAAGAAACTACTATGTCTGTAGATAAAAGCCTACATGCAATAAAGTTAAAGAAGACCAATGATACAATCAACAAACAGAAACTGGAAAGGACTCCCAAGTACCTTCTTGGGTTTCTTTTTCTGTGGTGTGAGAAGCTGAGAGAACACCATGTGTTCTGTGTAACCTTCTATCTAGGCTAACAGAGTATAATTATCTGTACATAAACACTGATGGCAGTGGGTAAAGCTTAGATAAGCAGAGTAGCAAAGCATATTTTTTAAAAGCATTGCTTGAAAAGATACCAAAGTAGTCAATTTCTAAATAACAAAGACCCTCTTAAGACTGCTAGACCAGTAAAACCAAATACAGCCCATGCCAACCACAACTGTATGCCAGTCAGGAAGCATGTGAATAACAAGAATGAAACACAAACATCTCACTGAGAAGGGCTAAATTGTATTCTTAATCCAGACAGAAACAAGTGACATTAAATGACTCATCCAAGCCCAAGAACTACCAAGGGACCAGAGAGGAATTAAAATCATACTACCAATGAGACTGCTTTCCGAAACGATTACTTAACAGTCACAGCTCATCTTTCCCTGGATTGAGATGCAATATTGTTGCTTCTCCGAAATTAATGTCCCAAACAGAAAGATAACACACTGTAACCAGTGGTTCCCAATCCATGTACCTGGGCCGGGCTAGCATAAGCACCACCAGAGAACCTTGTTAAATACACACTTGAGCATCAGCCTTGAGAGTCAGTTTCTGTTGGCTTCAACCGGGTCTGGGAATCCATATTTTCAAAAAGTTCCCCAGCCAGGTATGGAACTAAGGACAACCGAAACAATGCTCTGAACCACAGAAATATGCATCCTGTGTTCTCAGGCCAATTAAATTATGGTCAGTTCATTAGCCTTTATGTACTTTCAGATTGCTTAATGAAATGAAACAGGCAAAACTTCATCTAAACATTTATACTAATTAAATGAAGTTCCGGGGTAAACAGCAGTAGCACATCCAGAATCTAATGTATTTGGAACATGTAATCCAAATGCCACCTCTTCCAGAATATTTTCCTGCCATCACCACCTCCCACCCACCCAAATCCATGCTGAATTCAAGTCCTTTCCTCTTATTTTCAAGGCACCTGATATGACCCTATAAAACAGTTTATAACAAGGAATCATACACATTATAAGAATCATCCACTTACCTTCCTATAACCCTCAACAGAATATAAGTTCCTTGAGGGTAGAAATTTTTTCTTTCATCAGAGTAGCCCTCATGTCTAGAACATAGTAGGGACTCAACAAACACTTGCTTAATAGATGAATGAATAAATGAACACTCATGGTCTTCTGAAGTTACCTTAATAGGACTGATTTACACGTTACTAAAATTCTACTTATAATACAGATGTACAACACTCACTTGTCCAAATTCCTTTCCACCTGCAATTTCAGCCTACAAGGCTCAGTTAAGAGACTTCCTCCAGTCTGCCGCACAAAATAAGAGGGGAAGATCAGATCTCCACTGTTGTCCTCCAAGGCCTTGGAGTACTCTCGTGGATGTCTCTCTGCGGCAAAGATGTCCATGTCCTGTAGGTCCACAACAATGCAATCCAGCAGGCAGACATGGTCTTCTGTAAGGACCAAGGAGAGAGAAATCATTAAGAAAATGGGACCCAGAAAAGGTTGGCCCTGACAAACCAAAAAAGCCAAAAAAAGCTCCTTCTGTCTTTGTAAAGTGTTTAGAACTGCCTGCTTCCCCATTATCCATACCTAGCACCACCTTGAAGAGCAATGTCCAGAAGTCTCCATGATGGCACCAAGACCTCCTTACATGATGTTCCCCATGCTGGAAACTTCCTGTCCACCTCCCCTTCACACCCAGCACATACTGTGTCACACACCCTTAGCGTCTCATTACTATACTGAAACATTAACTGAGGCTAAAGTGTTTATGACTCAAAATGATTTATCATGCAATCTCTCCCAATGATAATCAACAGGCATCTCATGTAAAGACAATGTTACCCAAAGGGTTCCAAGCTTTTTCCAGCAGCAACATTTTTTTGTCAAACAAATATTAATGTAACGCCGTCTTCTGCCACTGATCTAATCCAGACCACATCATCCTTGCCTAGACCACCACAAACCCTCCTCCAATATGCCTACTTAATTCTGTTCTGGCCCTCACAAATCCATTCCCCCCACTAAAAAAGTGAGTAATCCTCAGAAAAATTAATCAGATCAAAGCATTCCCATCCTTTATACACTTTAAAGGCTATTTTTAATCCAAAATTCTTTTTGTAAATCTCCTCAAAATCTCTCCAAGGCCCTGCATAAGCTCCCTGCCACCTTTCCAACTTCACCTCAAGCTATTCTCACCCCTGCTCACCAAGCCTCTGACTCACTGGTCTTCCATTCCCCAAAAATGTAAAGCTCTTTACTGCCTGGCCAGCTTTACCTGTGGCATGACCCTCTCATTTCAATCTAAATTGAGTTCTTCCTGTTCTTTTGTCTACACCATTCCATAACGTTTATCATTATCTAGAATTCAATAGATATGTTTTTGTAATATCTTTTTCAATAGTTTATCTTATAAATTCATGGTGGCAGGAACCATGTCCGACATTGTATGTTAATATAATAGGGGAAATGTATTACAACAACTGGAACAACTAGAACAACTGGCATTAAGCAGGCATTGGATAAATGATTCTTAACTAGCTGATTACATGGATAAATATGTGAAACAGATCAAAGTGGAGCTGATCTGGTAAAAGGGTTTAGGGAATAGGGATAAAGGGCCTAACAGATTCCCTAGGGTATCATCATAGAATCCTAGGGATACACAGACGTCATCTGAAAACCACTGCCTTAATCCAAGGCAACTGGTTATTGGTGGAATCCTAGAAACAAGTAACAAATCCATAGCAGAAATGTTGAGAGAGAGCTCTTTCTATGAAACATCCCAAATCACTTCTTACAGGCATCTACCTATATACAAGGCTGACCTTATGCCTAATCATCATTGTCATCAGAACAACAACACTAGGTAACATTTACCAAGTGGCATTATGTGTGAGCCCCCTCCATGCTTTAAATGTTTTATGTATACAGACTTGGTAGGCAATTATTACATGGATTAAGAATTCAGTTCTGGAATCAGAGTGCCTACGTCCATCTAAATCCACTATTTACTATCTACATGACCCTAAACAAGTTAAATTACATGATTTTTCTAAGCCCTTGTCACCTCATCTGTAATGGGGTGTTAAGAGGATGAAGTAATTTACATAAAGAGCTTACCACAAAGTCTGGCACATAAAAAGTGTCCAAATACAATGATGATGATGAGGAGGAGGAGGAGGAAGTAATTTACATAAAGAGCTTACCACAAAGTCTGGCACATAAAATGTGTCCAAATACAATGATGATGATGATGATGATGACGAGGATGAAGTAATTTACATAAAGAGCTTACCACAAAGTCTGGCACACAAAAAGGGTCCAAATACAATGATGATGATGATGATGATGATGACATCTTCATCATCATCATCATCATCATCTCAGGTAATCCTCAACATAACCATAAGCCACTTTGCTGTCACCTCTGGGACCACAAGGTATCTAACAAAAGACACTCAGCAACCCCTTCAGTGTGGTGTCCCACGGCTCTCAAAGTCCAGCCACACTGGACTGAATATACTGCCCTCTTTTAGCTCCTTAGAACAGTATCTCACTTACTCAATACATCTCCTATCCAGAGCACATTCAAAAACAGAAACACCAAAATTAGGCTTGCATTTGGAATGTTAATTCTTAAATTCTAGAGAACACCAATAATTGGATGCTTCCAGTCTTTTAAAAACTGTTACTTAAGTATTTATTGGAACCAAATTTACACTAATATTTTAAAGAAGGGTTCTTTTTTATTTTGTACAATTATTGCCTGGATTATGACTTGTAAGGATGTGTCTAAGGATGCAGGAATTGCTCTAGTTATACTAGCACCATCTGGTGGTAACTATCTTGAACTATAAGAAAAAAGTTCAGATGGACAATCTAAAATCTCTTTATGCTGTCTTACTAATTTATCCTACTTTGCAAGTCATCCGATGCTAAATCTACATCCTAGGACTGTTAAGCCTTGTAAGCAATATTACTAAAGAAATGCTGTCTCTATCAGCACCTGGTTGCGTATATGCTTTCCCCCTTAAGTTCCAGGAGTAGTTCATGAATTTCCGAGCCACATTATACAGCTCTTTTTTCCACTTTTACCTGGACTACAGGAAACTTGGCCAACAGTCAGTGTGGCTTGTTGCCCTTGCTGCTTGATCGAGGTACCTGGCACAGATTCATTCTTCAGGCCACCTAGACTCATTCCAGCAGGAGGCATCATGACTAGCCCCTCAGAATGGGGGTCCACAGTGCTAGTCATGTGTTTGGGAGTACCCGTTGGAGAAGCTGGAGGAACAGATTCCTAGGAAGAAACAAAGAACACTAGAATGCAGGATGGTGGGGCAGGGGCGACTATATCTCTAATATCCCAGAAGTCCCAGTCCCGACGATTGTCCATCATCCTCCCCGATCACATACACAAAAGGGTAGCGAGGTCATGACATTTATTGCTGCATGGAATTATTCGCAGAGATGTTACATAAAACTCAACACCTGTTGAAAACTCTAAGATCCTAATTGTTTCAGGTGATTTAATCTAATCAATGCAAGAAAAGTAAATCTCTCAGCTATATGACACATTGTTGCTTTGTCGGGTAGAAGTAGGGAGTTTATCTTTCTAAGAAAACACATGAAATGGTAGTATAGTTCCAAAGGGATCAGGGCACTTTCTAGAAGTCTCCTCTCATAGGTTTATGCGTCTCATCTCTCTAAGTATGGAAATGAAAACGAAATGGAAAATATGGGAAGTTAGCAATTCCTATTACGTTTCTGCTCAAGAGCATAAAAATTAAGAGGGTCTATGACAGAAGAAAATAGATTCTGTAACTCTACTGAAAATATTGTACACTTCTACCTTTCTTAAGTAGTTAGTACCTACATTCACTTAATTGCTAACAGGGTTAGCAATTAATCTATTTCACCAGAATGATTCAATAACTGACCTTTTAAACTTCCCATGTTACCTCATCCAAGCGTCGGAGCTGTATATATATATATGGATGGCTTCTGCATCAACAGTTTGCTCTCACCTATCCATTCTCATGTGCTAGCTGGGAGGTGGGAAGAATGGCTCTCCCCTAGTGCTGCCTTGTATGTCTATGCCTCTCTGCTTTTGAAAAGGAGATAATAATGCTGCTCTCCTTTACAGATATCTTGAGTAGTGATTAAAAGTAACAGTGAAAGAAACCAGTTCTTACTTTCTGCAAAGTTTTTTTATTCCAAGGCAAATTAGTAGGCAAAGCCTATTATTTAAGTATGTCAAAATACAAACCTTCCCTCTTGCTTAGTTTATTTAAACTCTGGAGAGTATTTGTTGATCTTTCATTTGATTCACCTCTACATCCCCTCTGTAGTTGGTTTAAATAAATCAATAGCTTGAGGAGATTAACCCAAAGCTTTCAAAAGAATCTGACTCACAGATTATGGTTTAAGCACAAGTCAGGGTTGAGAAAACTGAAAGGAAAGCATATGTAAAAAATCAAACCTGCACCCATTAAGACATGGATTTATGTAAAACCATTCCAAACACACAGGAGTCATGGAACTCAAGGGCAAATAACCCCTCCGCAAGCTTTGATTTCAGGATTATTTCCTGTTCTTTAACCACTGGAATGCAAATTAAACAGACCTCACACGTGCAAATGTATTAAAGGGCAAATGTATTAAAGGGCAAATGTAAATGCAAAGGAAGAAGAAAATCAATTGTTCACTTCCAATAGGCTTAGATCAATTGGATTTGACTGTATATGTGGAGAGATAAGTTTCAGATATGTTTATCTGAGTTACAAATACTTTAACAAGCAACACACTCCAAGCAGCCCTTATGGAATTCTGCAGAACAACCATTGGTATGTAGCAAGATAAAGTTTTTCTAGGATTTAAGGACACAAAATAATAGGCTGAGGAAGTATAACCTAAGGCTCAAATAAAGGAATTGTTTTAATGGTCCTTAAGGACTTCAGCATGGGAGGGAAATAATTCACAAAAAAAACTGGGATAAGCAGGCTACCCCAAGTAATGAGATATTTTAAAGAGTTCGCTTTTGCATTTTTTTTAAGCATGTGAATGTGAATTGACTGCTGAATCCCATAAGGTTTTTCAGAATAACTAGGAGGCAAAAAAGCATATTATACCTTGAAGACAAAGCGATCCTTGTATGTACTGCCACTTAAAATCAAATCCTCAAAAACAAATACATGGAAACTTTTCAATTAAAATGCTACAAACCATACACTGTTATCTGGTTTACTTAACCAAACAGAACCCTTTTGCAAAAATATCTTGAAATAGTTTGGCCATTCTTCATTAGAAGCTAACTTCAGAGTCAGCCCAGGAACGCATTACAGACATATCTAACATGGAAAGCCAGTCCTTTACTTTTGTAAGAAGTGTAGAGAAACACAAAGAGTATTATCCAATTTGATCACTCAGATCTGCCTCTAATTGATCTATTCCTAAAAAATGTAGTCTGGTCTCAAAACAAAGATTTATCACAAACAAATATATTCCAAAGAACTTACTCTAGGCTCAAAGGACAGTTCCCAAGGAAGAATTCAACTCTCCTTTAGGCAATAATGGCAGCAGAGTTGGAACACTAATGAGGTGGAACATTGTCCTGAGGTGACAATGGGGACAAATGTTCATGTGCAAACACAAGTTTGGATACATTTATTTAATATCTAGTCATGTTTTACTTATAAACACCTCATTCTAGAAGAAACTGAATAAGAAAATTTAGAAGCAGTTACCAATCCTTTTATTTTTTTTACAAATGGATTTTTCTTTTATGTTCTTTAAGATTCCAGTCAGTGAACAGCAAAATACTTATCTCTATGAAAATGGAAATGTTTCATTAAGACCAAGGTGACTAGTTCTCTACTCAGCCTACTGTGAAAGACCAATGGTAGTTGATTTTATTTTTACTGTCTTATAAAATACACCTAAGTGGAAGCCTGTTTCTCCTTATCAAAGCATCCCCTGGTAGTAAGGCCTATCATTCCAACAGGAAGGCACATATACCCATTTGGAAGGCTTCCTACAGAATAAACCAAAAGATATGTGAGCAAGTTCTCAATCACCAGCTCCCTGTCTGAGGGATATTGATGAGGTGTGCATGAACCTGGATGTGTCTTCCTTCTGTACTGCAAATCAATAATGCTTTTTTGGTTTCACCCTCTGCTACTGGCAATTGATCCCAAAATCTGCTTTATATGAATAGCTGTAAGTGAGGTGATATACAGAGAACTCACCCACTAACCCTTCACCCAAACACCCCACGCAGGGTCCTGAGCCCAAGATTATGATACAAATAAGTGTGGTCATATGGTTCTCACATCCTGTCTTTACTCTTTTCCTTACTCTACCCACTTTTATTCACTGAATCAAACATTTTTGGTTCAGGACAATTATGTCAGTAACAGTGAGTAAAAAGATGAGTGACAAGTAAAGCAAAAGAAGAAAAATAAAGAGAGAGTACATCTGAAAACAATGACACTATATGAGTTTGGGAGTTGCCAACAAATCTGGTGTCTTCACCATTACTCTACTGGCAAAGTCCTAGCGAGGACCACCACACCGGTCTCTATCTTTCATGTTCTTCTCCCTCGTCTCCCAGACAGGCAAACAAGAACTACTCAAATTTGTTTGCTTTTCCATAATAATTCTTGGAGTTCTTCTATCTAGCTATTTAACAAACTTACTGCCACACCCTTCAGAAAACACAAGTGACAACTATTCAGGAAAGGCTAATAAGACTAATGCCAGCTCTAGGAGTCTGTGACTTACCGTATGTTTCCATTTATGTTGTTTATTCCCAATGAGTCCTAGTTTTCCTAAATGTAAAATGAAAATAGCAACAATCCTTCTCCTGATTACCTCTGAACACTGTTGTAAAAAATAAACAGATGCCAAAGCAATTTTAAACTCCAAAATAGAGTAAGAAGTTGATATTACAAAGTCAGCCGGTGAGGAAACCATTATAAAAGATGGAAGGATTTGTTTCCATTGGCTTGTTTGCTGAAACAAGTTACTACATACAGTTAGAAAGGGTTATAATTTACACTACCTCTATTAAAAGGCTAATTGAAATATCAATAAAATGTCAATAAGAAATTCTTTAAGCCACATATACCACAAAAGTGACAGCAATTAGGGATGATTTTATGGCAGCATAAGAATTTTTCTGTTAACGTTCAAATTCTAGTTGAACTGAAAAAGGAACGAATACTGATTGCTCACCTTATCTTTTAAGGAAAAGGTCCCAGGAAACCCAGTAAAGAGAAACTTGTTTTTGACTTTCAGCTTCCCCAAATTTGCCACAATAAGATTATCTGATCTGGAACTTTCTGGGATAAGGAGAACAGGAGCACCAGCCTCAATATCCAGGAGAATCCGGGAACAGCGCTGGGCTTGATCCCTCACCTGGAAGAACAAGGAAAATCATTCAGAGCTTCAACTAATTCCCTAACTTTACAATCAAAATCCTCAGGTTCCAAAAGGTTTCATGACCTTATAAAATTACATATTCTTATGACTCCCAGGGAGGAATGTAGACCCAGCATCGTGGGATGGAGAACATCTTCTTGACCAAAAGGGGGATGTGAAAGGAAATGAAATAAGCTTCAGTGGCAGAGAGATTCCAAAAGGAGCCGAGAGGTCACTCTGGTAGGCACTCTTATGCACAATTTAGACAACCCTTTTTAGGTTCTAATGAATTGGGGTAGCTGGTGGTAGATACCTGAAACTATCAAACTACAACCCAGAACCCATGAATCTCAAAGACAATTGTATAAAAATGTAGCTTATGAGGGGTGACAATGGGATTGGGAAAGCCATAAGGACCACACTCCCCTTTGTCCAGTTTATGGATGGATGAGTAGAAAAATAGGGGAAGGAAACAAACAAACAGCCAAAGGCACCCAGTGTTCTTTTTTACTTTAATTGCTCTTTTTCACTTTAAATATTATTCTTGTTATTTGTGTGTGTGTGCTAATGAAGGTGTCAGAGATTGGTTTAGGTGATGAATGTACAACTATGTAATGGTACTGTGAACAATCGAATGTATGATTTGTTTTGTATGACTGCGTGGTATGTGAATGTATCTCAATAAAATGAAGATTTAAAAAAAAATTACATATTCTTAAAAATTACCATTATCTTCAATTATTTACCTGAGTATACACTAGGAATAATCCAAGGCCAAAGGATTCTTCTATTCATCCTTTCAATACTTCTACTGCCTACCACTTAGAATTTCACTGCTCATTAGCTTTCAATAATCAGTAAAGATCAGTAGAAACAGAGTCAAGAAACCAACAATCCAATTAATTATGAGCAAGTTGATCCTTGTAGCAGGTTAGGTTAAGAAAACAAAACTTAATACTTAAAATGGCACTGAGAAGCAAAAAGGAAGAAAGACGGGACAAATAGAAAACAAATAGCAGGATGGCGGGCTTAACCCCAACCACATCAATGATTACATTAAATGTAAATGGAATAAACATCAATTAAAAGGCAGATATTCTCAGACTGGATGAAAATGTAAGAGCCAACTACATCTTGTCTGTAAGAAATGTACTATGAATAAAAAGAGATGAGTAGCTTAAAAGTAAAATGATACGTTAAATGTATTAAGCATATCCAATGCAAAAACATTAATTGTAGGAAAGCTGGAGTGAATATCAGGAAAGTGGATTTCAGGAAAAGGAGTATTATCAGAGTTAAAGAGTGACACTTCTTAAGTTCAAGGGTCAATCAATCAAGAACATACAACATCAAATATGAATAAGAATATGAATATCCCTGGTAAGAGCTTCAAAACATATGTAACAGAAACTGACAGATTTCAAATATCCTCTCAATAACTGACAAAACAAGTAGAAAGAAAATCAGTAAGCAAGTATAGACTTGAATATTATCAACCAATTAAGTCTTATTGACATTTACAGAATGCTATACTCAAGATCAGAGAATATACATTCTTTTCAAGTGCACATGGAATATACATCATTGGGGTGATGTCATCAACATGGAGACATAAACAGCTACTGAAAACTTCTCTCCAGAGATTCAAAGAAAAAAAGGACAATTTTGAATTGTTTGAAACTCTGGAAGAGGATATAGACTGGAGAAGGACCCTGCAAATGTCAAATTGAGGAAGAGAAGACTATCAGGTAGGAATCTTCCGGCCTGAACCAGCCAGTCCTCTCCCCCTCAATCCCTCTCATGTGGGAAAGACACATAATCAGCAGACAGGACCCCTCCCACCATGGAGAGAGACTACAAAATCTCTCACAGCAGTGAGACATATCCCCACTGTTTGAAGACCTAGGAGAGAGCGGAGGACATTTCAAGTCCCAGATCAGTGAGGGACAAAAAGACTGAGAAAACATGGAGAGACACTGTGTTTCCAGCCCTGGGTCTGAAAGCCCTTCCCCACCCTTGAGGGAAGCAGCAACCAATGGCTATTTCCTTGCCTGGGGGACGGCTGGAGAACTGGGTCAGCTGAGGGAGTACTTTGCCACAGATGGAGCCCCACAACAAGGCAGATTTTGGCCAGCAAAGTGAGGGCATAGGAATCTCACAGTTTCAGCTCACCTGTGTAGATGCAAACTGTGCTCAGAGACAAAGCAGCGTCTGAGGTCAATTAAGTTACCAAACAGTACCACCTGCTGAACAGTCCAGAAGGTGCAAGGGAATTAAAACACTTAAAAAGTTGCTTCAGACCCTTTATTAGGATGAAAGGAGCTGGTCTACACACCCTGCACAGAAACCTAGGCCTATTTGGCTGAGAAATTCAGAAAACACAACTGTTAAAACAGGACTCTAAAACATACCCAGGTCTTCCTGGCCAGCAGAAAGCAGAGCACCATTGGAAGTCAGCAGATTCATATTACCACACACAGTGAACCTGCTGGGGTTCGCAGTGCCTACCTCCCATCCCTGTGGCAGGCCAAAGCGGGCGCCTGATTTTGCGGGAGAAGACTGGGGGGCAGAACCAATCTGACAACTGACCAGTGAGACAAACAAAGAAAAGATAGAGATCAAAGACAACCAACAAGAAAACCCTAGGCAAAATTAGAGAAAACAACCTCCAGAATAAACTAATCAAGAAAATCAGATTCCTAGACAGCAAAAATTAACAAGACACACCAAGAAACATGAAGATATGGCTGTGCCAGCTTCAATATATTATGTCCCCCAAAAAGCCATGTTCTTTAATACAATCTTGTGGGGGCAGAGTTATTAATCTTTTTGATTAGTTATTAATCTTCTTGATTGAATATTTCCATGGAGATTTGACCCCATCCATTTAGGGTTGGGCTTGTTTAGTTTACTGGAGTCTTTTAATGGGAGCTCACACAGAGAGCACAAAGATGAAAAAAGCTCCAAGATATGCTAAGCCAGGACACCCCAACACTTGCTGATGCTTGGAGATGCTTGGAGATGCAGAAAGAAGGACATTTGGAAATTCTAAGCTACAAGGTGGAGCCCAGAGACATTTTGGAGAAAGCCATTTTGAAATGCAACCCTGGAGCAAAGGCAGATGCCAGCCACGTGCCTTTCAAGCTGACAGAGGTGCTCCAGATGCCATCAGACATTCTTCAGTGAAGGCATTCTCCTGATGTCTTAGTTTGGACACTTTTATGGCCTTAGGGCTGTAAATCTGTAAACAAACCCCCTTTATAAAAGCCAATCCATTTCTGGTATTTTGCATAACAGCAGCATTAGCAAACTGGAACAATGGTCCAGCCAAAGGAAAAAACTAACACCTCAAGTGAGATTCAGGAGTTGAAACAACTAATTAAAGATGTTCAAACAAATATTCTAAATCAAATCAATGAGTTGAAAGAAAATGTGACAAAAGAGATGAAGGATATAAAGAAGACACTGGGTGACCATAAGGAAGAATTCATAAACTTGAAAAAAACAAATGGCAGAACCGACGGGAACGAAAGGCACAGTAGAAGAGATGAAAAACACAATGGAGATATACAACAGCAGACCTGGAGAAGCAGAAGGACCAGTGAACTAGAAGACAGAACATCTGAAATCCTACAAACAAAAGAACAGATAAGGAAAAGAATGGAAAAATATGAGCGGGGTCTCAGGGAACTGAATGACAACATGAAGCACACAAATATATGTGTTACAGGTGTCCCAGAAGGAGAAGAGAGGGAAAAGGGACTGAAAGAATAATAGAGGAAATAATCAATGAAAATTTCCCAACTCTTATGAAAGACATAAATTACAAGTCCAAGAAGCACAGTATCCCCTAAACAAAATTGATCCAAATAGACTTACTCCAAAACATTTACTAATCAGATTTTCAAATGTCAAAGACAAAGAGAGTTATGAAAACAGCAAGAGAAAAGCAATCCATCACATTCAGGGGAAGCTTGATATGAATAACTGTGGATCTCTCAGCAGAAACCACAGAGGCGAGAAGGCAGTGGTTTGATATATTCAAGATACTGAAAGAGAAAGACTGCCAACCAAGAATCCTATATCTGGCAAAACTGTTCTTCAAAAATGAGGGAGAGTTTAAAACACTTACAGGTAAACAGACACTGAGAGAGGCTGTGAACAGGAGACCTCCTCTACAAGAAACAGTAAAGGGAATGCTACAGACAGATAGGAAAAGTCAGGAGAGAGAGGTTTGGAGAGGAGTGTAGAAATGAAGATATCAGGAAATAGAAAGAGGGTAAAGATCAGGCATTTGATGCTGAAGGAGTACAGAATGTTCAAGAGGACTGATTGTATAGATCCAGAAATGGATAGCACAATACTGTGTGATGGTAGCACAGTATTGTAACTACAATGAACAAAGATGACTTGAGTATGGTTGAAAGAGGAAGGTTAGGAATAGGTATGACACCAGAAGGAAAGACAGAAGAAAAAGATTGGAACTGTATTACTTAGTGAAACCTAGAGTGGTCAATGATTGTGATTAAATATACAAACATAAGAATGTTTTCACATAAGGGAGAATAAATGAATGTTAACATTGCACGGTGTTGAAAATGGGATGATACTGGGGAAAAATACAATCAACACAAACCGTAATGTTGTAATATGCTTCCATTAATTGTAACAAAGGCAATATACCAAAGCTAAACGTCTATAAGAGGGGGTTATAAGGGAGAGGTGTGAGACTCCTGGCATTGGTGTTGTTGCTTGAACTTTTAATTTTATTTTTATTTTTTCTTTTTTTTTTTTAGTCATTTTTTTTTTCTTTTTTCCTTTTTTCTCCTCTTCCTTTCTTTGGCGAAGTAATGGACATGTCCTCATATAGACTGTGGTGGTGAATGCACGACTACATGATTATACCAGGAACAGTATTTTAAAACTTGAACTTCTGTGTGAGACCAAATGAAGAGATGTTTATTTGACACAAAATCTATATTTTCTGTAGCACACTATATAATTGAACTTGTATGGTCAGTTTATTCAAACAACATAATTACATGGAACTTTGAATAGGGAGTGAGATCTGGTTTGCTTGTACATGATAATGTGAAGCCGCGATACATCCCAGAGTAATTTGGGCAGAGAAAAAAAAATGTATTTGCAAAGCCCCCTTAAGAGACTGGGGGAAAACATGGAAATATTAAACTTCCCCACCTGGGGAATTACCAATATTCTCAAAAGCATTCTGGACTACCTGATTCATAAGGCCAAGCCCTTGATCTTGGGGCTTGCCCTTATGAAGCTTGTTACAACAAAGGAGAAGCTAAGCTCACTGTATTAGAGTTCTCCAGGGAAACTGAACCAACAGGAGATATCTGTAAATATGAGATTTTATAGATGTGTCTCATGTGATTGTGGGGATGCATAAGTCCAAATTCCACAGGGCAACATGCAAAACTTCAGATTCTATAGGGCAGGAGGCATGAGTCCTAATTCTGTAGCGTAGGCAGCAAGCTGGCAACTCCAATGAAAGTCTTCGATGAACTGCCCAGGAGAGGCTGGCTGGCTGGCTGAAGAAAAAGTGAAAGTTCTCTCTCTTCTCCTTTAAAAGTCTTCCACTGATGGGATTAAATCCAGCTGATTGAATTCTCTCGTTGCTGAAGGCACACCCTTCATTGATGTAGATAGTCAAAGATGCAATCAATTGACTGATGATTTAATAAACCAGCCTTCTGGCTTATTAACCAACCACAAATTTTCTTACAGTAATGGTTAGGCCAGTGCTTGCTCGACCAGACACCTGGGCACCATTACTTGGCCAGGTTGACACATGAACATAACCATCATACCTACTTATAATTGTGCCTAAGAGTCATCTCCAGAGAATCTCTTTTATTGCTCAGATTTGGCCTCTCTCTCTAAGCCAACTCTGCAGGTAAACTCACTGCCCTCTCCCCTACGTAGGACACAACTCCCAGGGGTGTAAATCTCCCTGGCAATGTGGGACATGACTCCCGGGGATGAATCTGGACCCAGCTTTGAGGGACTGAGAAAGCCTTTTTGACCCAAAGGGGAAAGCAAAATGAAACAAAATAAAGTTTCAATGGCTGATATTTCAAATGAAGTCGAGAGGACATTCTTATGTATTATGTAAGTATCAATTTTTTTACTTTTTAATGTATTGGAATAGTTAGAAGGTGTTCCAGTTTGTAAATGCAGCCATTTTGCAAAACACCAGAAATGGATTGGCCTTTATAAAGGGGGTTTATTTGGTTATACAGTTACAGTCTTACGGCCATAAAGTGTCCAAGGTAAGGCATCAACAATCGGGTACTTTCACTGGAGGATGGCCAATGGCATTCAGAAAACCTCTGTTAGCTGGGAAGGCACGTGGCTGGCATCTGCTTGCTCCCAGGTTGCGTTTCAAAATGGCTTTCTCCAAAATGTCAGTGTCAGCTTTTAATGGCTGTCTTCAAGTTGTGTCTCTCAGCTGTAGCTAGCAGTGAACTCCTTCTTTCTGAGCTTTTATAGGGCTCCAGTGAACTAATCAAAGCCCACGCTGCAAGGGCAGGGCTACATTTCCATGGAAACATTCAATCAAGAGGTCACACCCTAATCAAAGGTGTCACTCACAGCTGAGCGGGTCATATCTCCATGAAAGCACTCAATCAGAAGGTTCCAACCTCATCAACACTAATACATTGGCCCCCACAAGATTACATCAAAGATAATGGCATTTTGGGGGACATAATACATCCAAACCAGCACAGAAAGAAATACCTGAAACTGTTGAACTGCAACCCAGTAGTCTTGATTCTTGGAAATGACTGTGTACCTATATAGCTTACACTGTATGACCGTGTGATTGGGAAAACCTTGTGGCTCACGCTCCCTTTATCCAGTGTATGGACAGATGAAGAGAAAAATGAAGACAAAAAGTAAATTAATAATAGGGAGGGATGGGGGGATGGGATGTTTTGTGTTTTCTTTTTTTCTTGAATTTTTATTCTTTTTTTTTTTTTTTTGCAGTAATGAAAATGTTCAAAATTAATTGTGGTGATGAATGCACAACTATATAATGGTACTGTGAACAAATGATTATACATTTTGGATGACTGTATGGTATGTGAATATATCTAAATAAAATTGAATTTTAAAAAAAAAGAATATATGTTGGGCCATAATACAGCTCTCAGTAAACCTAAAATAATTGAAATCTCTCAGAGTATATTTTATAACCACCATGGAATTCAATTAGAAATCAATAACAAAAAGGTAATGGGAAAGCCCCCAAATATTTAGAAATTAACCCACACACTTCAAAATAACCCATAGATCAAAGAAGAAATCATCAGGAAAGAAAAATATTTTGACCTAAATGATAACACAAAACATAACAAAATTCATGGGATATACTTAAAACAGTGCTTAGAGAAAAATGTGTATCATTAAATGTTTATTTTAGAAAAAGTAAAGGTGTAAAAGCAATGATCAAGGCTTCCATCATACGATGCTAAAAAAAGAAAAGCAAACTAAACCTAAAGTAAGTAGAAGGAACAAAATAACAAAGAGCAGAAATCAATGATATAGAAAACAGATAAAAAGAAAAATAGAAAAGTTAGTTATTTTAAAGGATCAATAAAACTGATAAACCCCTACAAAGATAAAAAGGGGGGGGGAAATGCCAATGTTAGGAAGGAGCAGACAATTGCTACAGAACTTACAGTTATTAAAAAGATGAAAAGGGAATCTATAAACAAGCCAATAAATTGACAACTTGGATGAGGTGGACAAATTTCTTAAGAAAAACACAAACTACCTACAGCTAACACCATATTTAATGGTGAAAGACTGAATATTTTCTCCCTACGATCAGGAAGATGGCAAGGATGTCTGCTCTCACCACTTCTATTTAAAAATGTCCTGGAAATCCTCATCCATGCCAAAAGGCAATATTCATAGACAACATAATCATCTGTGTAGAAAATCTAAAGAATCTGCAAGTAAAGGAACTATTAACTAATGAGTATAGCAAGTCTGCAGGATACGTCAATTTGCCAAAATAAAAGGATCAATTATATTCCCTACATACTCAAAAAATACTGAATTCTTTTTAAAATTGGTATCATTTACAACAGCACCAAAAATTTGAAAAACCTACAGATAAATTTAACAAAAGATATAAGCCAAATATACGCAAAACTACAAAACAACGCTGGGAGAAACTAAAGACCTAATTAGAAAGAGATATTAAAGATCCAAAGACTCAACATTACTAAGATGTCGATTCTCCACAAAATTATCTACAGATTCAAAATAATTTCCAATAAAAATTCTAGCATGCTTCATTGTAGAAATAAAAAAATTATTCTGCTTACTTAGGGTTACTTTGCTCTTCTCTTTGTAATTTCTTTTTTATTTTTTTAATTTTATTTTGAAATAAATTCAAACTTACAGGAAGAGTTGCAAAAACAATACAAACCCCATACACAGAACTCCAGCATACCCCGACCCCCCTCCCCTGATACCCCAATCCACCGATTTTAACATCCTGTCACACCACCATTTCTTTCTTTCCCTCCCTCCTTCCCTCCCTCTCTATCTATCATCCATCATCTATTGCTCTGTCTTCTGAACATGAGAGCAAGCTGCACACATCCTTGAACCAACAATATAATTCACATATACATTTCCCGTGAACAAGAACATTCTTTTATGCAATCCCATTAAGCACAGCTAAGAAGTCCAAGAAATTCAACATTGATAAAAAGCTTACAGTCTATATTTCCTTTTTTTTTTTTCCTTATGTCCGAACTGTGTCCCTTTGAGCCTCCTCTCCTCCAACCTCAGATCCCATCCAGGATCATACTTGGCATTTAATTGACATTATCTATTTAGACTTCTTTTTTTTCACTTGTGGAAACATACATATAGCCTAAATCTTCCCATTCCAACCCCTCCCTAGCATTCCATTAGTGGCATGAATCACATTTAGAATGTTGCAATGCTATCACCTTCCCACCATCCATTACTAGAATTTTCCGTTCACCCCAAACAGAAACCCTACACTCATTTCTTAACTCCCCATTGCCCCTTCCCCCACTTCTTGTAATCCATACCCCACTTTTCATCTCTATGGTCACATTCTCCGATATTTTCTTTGTGTTTACTGTGGGGCTTAAATTTAACCTCTTAAATCTATAACAACCTTATTTTTCTTTGATACCAACTTAACTTCAATAGGACACATAAACTACGTTCCTATACTCCTTCATTTCTCCACCTTTATGTAGTTCTCGCCAAAAATTACATATTTTACATTGAGTCCAGAACCACTGATTTTACCATTTATGTATTTTAGATGCTGTAGGAAGTAAATAGTGGAGTTACAAATCAAAAATACAGTAGTATTGGTATTTATATTTACCATGTGATCTTTACTGGAAATCTTTATTTCTTCATGTGGTTTCAGTCAATTGTTTAGTGTCCCTTCCTTTCAGCCTGTTCACTTCCCTTTAGCATTTCTTACAGGACTGATCTATTGGTGATGAAGTCCCACAGCTTCTGATTATCTGGGAATGTTTTCATCTCCCCCTCATTTTTACCCTCCAGGTGTTTGGGAATTTTCTAAGTCTCTGATGGTTATTGACTTCTATTTGTATTCCACTGTGGTCAGAGAATGTGCTTTGAATAAATTCAATTTTTTTTTGAAATTCATTGAGGCTTGTTTTATGCCCCAGCATATGGTCTATTCTGGAGAAAGATCCATGATCACTATAGAAGAATGCGTGTCCTAGTGATTTGGGATGTAATGTTCTATATATGTCTGTTAAATTTCTCTATATCTCTCTCTCCTTTGTTTGTTTCTCTGTCAGTAAGGCTCCCTTTAGTATCTGAAGTAGGGCAGGTCTTTTATTGGCAAAATCTCTCAGCATGTGTTTGTCTGTGAAAAATTTAAGCTCTCCCTCAAATTTTAAGAAGAGTTTTGCTGGATAAAGTATTCTCGGTTGGAAACTTTTCTCTCACAATTTTAAATATGTCATGCCACTGCTGTCTCGCCTCCATGGTGGCCGCTGAGTAGTCACTACTTAGTCTTGTTGTTTCCTTTGTATGTGGTGAATTGCTTTTCTCTTGCTGCTTTCAGAACTTGCTCCTTCTCTTCAGTATTTGACAGTCTGATCAGAATATGTCTTGGAGTGGGTTTATTTGGATTTATTCTATCTGGAGTTTGCTGGGCATTTATGCTTTGTGTATTTACATTGTGTAGAAGGTTTCGGAAGTTTTTCTCAACAATTTCTTTGAATACTCTTTCTAGACCTTTACCCTTCTCTTCCCCTTCTGAGACACCAATGAGTCTTAAATTTAGACGCTTTATTTTACCTATCATATCTCTGAGATCCATTTCGATTTTTTTCCCCATTCTTTCTTCTGTTCTTTCATTTTCTGTTCTGTGGTCCTCAAGGATACTGAGTCGTTGTTCAACTTCCTCTAATCTTGTATTATGAGTATCCAGTGTCTTTTTAATTTGGCCAACAGTTTCTTTTATTTCCATAAGATCGTCTATATTTTTATTTACTCTTGCAATTTCTTCTTTACGCTCTTCTAGGGTCTTCTTTATGTCCTTTATATCCTGTTCCATGCTCTTGTTGCTTGTCTTTAATTCTTTGATTAACTGCGCCAAGTACTGTGTCTCTTCTGATCTTTTGATTTGGGTGTTTGGTTTTCTTCTGGTTTTATCAAATGCTTTAAGATTTTCTGTGGTTTTGGCCTCTTGGCATTTGCTTTACTTGATAGGGTTCTTTCAGGATCTAAAAAGTACCAATCTCTAATATGTCAAATCTACAGCTTGGTGGCGTACACTTTCTCTAACATACCAGCAGATGGTGTCCACGAGTCTACTATTCCCCTCAAGTCAGTTCTCCCCTACTTTGTCTTCGTGGTGTGTGGGGATCTGATTCTTGTGGGGTGCAACTTGTGCACCAAGTTTGGGTGGGTGTTGGTGCTGTCCGCCCTGAATGTGGGGTGTGTGTCTGGGTGGTTAGGGAGGCAGGGCAGCTTTAATAATCAAACCTCCTAGGTGTTCCCAGAGATTTAAGACTGTTCCAAGAGTCCAAGGCTTCACCTCAGTCCTGCCACAGATCGTCTCTGCCGCTGACCCATAAGTCCCTGGCACTGGTGTAGGGTCCCTGGGATTTCCGAGCGGGTCCCTCTTCTCAGCCGTGCTCTTCCAGGACCCCTGCCGAGGGAAGGTTGTGCCATGTCACAAGTGCGCGCCGGTCCTCCAGGGAAGCCCTGGGCTGCCGGGCCGTGCAGGAGCGCTCCCAGCCTGCTGTAAAGATGGTTGAATGGGGTGTGTTAATTTCCCCCTCTTCACACAGGTCCACCTCCCCAGCTCTGGGACAATTAGCTGTGGGTGCACTAAAGGCCACTGTCCATGGCCAATATTGTGGCGTGTGTGCAGTGCTGCAGGAAACACTCTCCTTCACACTGGGACCCTTGGCACGGCTGTGGGCTACGGATCCGGCCCTGGGCAGAAGCATCCCCAGCCCACCAGGGAGATGGCTGCAAGGGGCGTGGTTCCTTTCTCCTACTGGCTCCCCTCTGCCCCCCTGGCCCTAAGACAATCACCAGCGGGTGTGGGAAGGGCTACCCTCCACGCCAGACACTGAGGCGTTGGCACAGCCCGCTCCTCTGCGCGGTTCCCACCGTTGTATCCGCAGCCGGCCCTGGGTTATTTTTTTTTTTTAAAAAAACTAGTCCATCTCCAAACGCCAACCCACGGTTTCCCCATACCACAGTGCGGCCACCGGACTTTCAGCCGGCTCACTCACTCGTTTCAGAATGCAGACTCCCGGTTTCACCAAATGCACAGTCCCTGTGGATTTAGCAGACCTTGTCCGGCTGGTGCATCGCTGGAACTGGTGTTCTTGGTCACTTTCTGGCTTTTATCTAGTATTTTTCATGGAGGTGTTATTTTGCCCTGTCTCACCTAGCCGCCATCTTGGGTTCTCCTCTTTGTAATTTCTTAAGACAGATACTTAAGCTACTGATTTTAAACTTTTCTTGTTTTCTAATATATAAAGCACCATTAATGCTTTAAGTTTCCCTCTAGGCACTGCTTTAATTGCATTTCTCACATTTTAATTTGTTGGGCTTTCAATTTCCTTCAGCTCATTTTCTAATTTCCCTTGTGATATCTTCTTTCACCTATAGGTTATTTATATATACATGCTGTTTAATTTCCAAATATTTAGGGATTTTCCACAAATATTTCTGTTAATGGTTTCAAATTTAATTTTGTTGTGGTCAGACAATGCACTTTGTATGATTTCAGTACTTTTAAAATTTACTGAGACTTATCCAGGCCCAGAATATGGTCTATCTTGGTAAATGTTTTATGTGAACGTAAAAGCATGTGTTCTGTTTTTGCATGGAGTGGTCCATAAATGTCCAATTACACTAGGTGGTTGACTGTTGTTCAAATCTGCTATGTACTCTGATACTCTATCCACTTGTTCTATCAATTATGGAGAGTGGGGTGTTGAAATATCTTGTTATCATTGTAGATTCATTTCTTTTTTTCAGTACTATTGGTATTTGCCTCATGAATTTGAAGCTTTGTTAATATTTAAGACTGTTTTATCCTCTTCATTAATAAACCCCTTCATCATTAAATGACTCTCTTTATTTCTAGTAATAGTCTTTCCTTTGAATTCTATTTTGTCTGATATTAATATAGCCACTCCAGCTTTATTGTGCTTATCCTTAGCACAGTATGTCTTTGTACTATGCTTTCATTTTCATCTATCGGTGTCTTTAAAAAGTGGGTTTCTTATATACTGTATATAGTTGGGTCTGCTTTTTTTATTTGGTCGGATATTCCCTACCTTTTAATTGGCGTTTTTAGATTATTTACATTTGATATGTTGATATGGTTGGTTTAAATTATTCTCTTGCTATGTTTTTTTTTTTTAATTTTCTCATCAGTTCTCTGTTCCTTTTTTCTCTTTTCCTATTTTCTTATGGATCAATTGAATATTTTCTATGACTTTTTTCTTCTCTTTTATTAGTTTAGGCATAAGTAAACTATATTTTTAGTGATTGAGCTAGGATTTACATTTTCATATGTAACTTTTCACAATCCACCTTCAATATTATCCCATTTCACATATGCTATATGAACCTTGTATGAATATTCTTCCATTCCCCCTCTCCCAGTCTTTGTGCTGTAATTGTCTTACAATTTATTTCTACCACTATTATAAACCCTATAGTATACTATTTTTGCTTTCAACGACAATTAAAGTTAAGAGATTTTAAAAACTTAAAAGTCTTTTTTTCCTACCCATATATTTACAATATGTAGTATTCTTTATTCTCTTGTGTAGACTAGGTTTCCATCTGGTATCATTTCCTACTCTCTAAGCAGTCCTTAGAGAGGTCTGCTTTTAGTGCTAGTCTGCTGGTGATTAATTTTCTAAGGTTTTGTATTTCTGAAAGAAAAAAAGTTATTTCACCATTATTTCTGAAAGATACATTTTGCTGGACAAATAATTCTAAGTGGCAGGTTGTTTTGTTTTGTTTCGGTACTTTAGCAATGTCATTCCTCTCCACTGACTTCTGGTTTGCATTATTTCTGATGAGATGTCATTCTTTCTTTATTCCTCTGTACATAATATGTCTGTTTTTCTGGTTACTCCTAAGATGTTCTTTTTCATCGGTTTTCAGCAAATTTAACATGATTTTCCTTGGTGTGATTCTCTTCATGTTTATTCAGACTGAGATTCATTGAAGATCTTGGATATGTGGGGTTTATACTTTTCATCATATTTGGGGAAAAATTCAGTCTTCATATTGCAGTCTTTGTGCATGTGAGTTTTTATCAATTTAATATATTTCTGTAAAATTGACAGAAAAGGGGGCAAAGAAAATTCCAAGGCTTATGACTCTTGATAATAAAGGGTGTTGGCAAACTGGGTGCATGGATATGTGATACCTAAGTCCACTTTTTAAAAGTCAACATTATTGAAGTGTAATTTACATACAATAAAATGTATCCACTTTAATCTTACAGTCATATGAGTTTTGGCAAATGCATATATCACCCCACATAAGATAGACCATGTAACCACCACACATACAGAGTGGGAAGGAAAAAGTGAAACTCTATTTATAGACAACATGATCATCTATGTAAACAATCCTAAAAAATCTACAAAAGGAACTAGAGTTATAATGTGTGCAGTGAGGTTGCAGGATTCAAGATCAATGCACAAAAGTCAACCGTATTACTATGAGCAGTAAACAAACAATTTAAAATTTAAATTTTAAAAATTAATTATCATTTATAATAGCATCAAAAATACACTTGTGTGTAAATTTAATAAAAGTTGTGTGTAAGACCAGTACACTCAAAACTTAAGAAAGACCTAAATAGAGAGATTTACCATACTCAAGAATCCAAAGACTCAATATTATCATGTCAATTCTCTAAAAATTGATTTACAGATTCAACACAATCCCAATCAAAATTTCAGCAGGCTTCATGGTAGAAATTGACAAGCTGATTCTAAAGTTCACATGGAAAAGCAAAAGACCTAGAATAGCCAAAAAAATTATAATGTTAAAAATATAATTACCATATGACACGGCAATTCCTCCCAAAGGTATCTACCCAAGAGAAATGAGAACATATGTCCACCCAAAGACTTGAATACAAATGTTCATACCTGTTTTATTCATAATAGCCAAAACCTAGAAATGAGCCAAATGTCCATCAAGTGGTAAATGGATAAACAAATGGTGGTATATCCAAACAATGGAATACTACCGAGTAATCAATAAAAAAGAAATGAACTGCCGGTGCTTGCAACAACATGGATGAATTTCAAAAACATTTTGTTAAGTGAAAGATGTCAGACACAAATGAATATGTACTATAAGGTGCCAATTTATATAAAATTTTTAAAAAAAAATTTTCTATCACTATAGTGCAGACCAGTAGCTGCCAGAGCACAGGGTTTGGTGGAAGGGGACCACAAAGGGGCACAAGGGAACTTTTGGAGATGACCTAAATAATCTTTTTTCTGGCTGTGCTTTTGAGACTATGTACGACTCTCAAAACTCAATGAATCATATACTTAAAATTGGTTAATTTTACTGTATGTAAATTTTATCACAATAAAGCTGACAAAAGTATAATGTACAAAAAATGAAATATTATACAAGTACTGAAAGTGTTATCTAATGACTTGGAAAATGTTTCTTGTATATTCATAAGTGAAAAATATAGATTACAAAATGTTAAGAATAAGACATATTTTGACATAAAATTGATAGATGGCTGTGCACATGCACTAACATGTACAGCAAAATGTCAACAATGATAATCTCTAAATTGTAAGGTTATGGGTAATCTTAATTTTCTACTTTTTTGTTTATTCCTATTTTTCCATATCCTATAAATAACATATATTACTTTTTAAAAGAGAGAAATATGCACTTTTCAATATAAACGGCAATTCTTTTTTTTTGTTGAGGTGTTATGTACCCGCGTCAAAAGAATTTACAATGCAATAAATACTATTTTATTTTCTAATATTTAACTGTACTTGATTTGTCGATATTGTCTATCAATCACGGCTATCACCTGTTGCTTTGTTTTTAAGTAACTTTCACAATTACAAAATTAATTCATGCATATTTGCTGCAGAAATGGAAAAGCAAACAAAAGAAAACTGAAATCACCCACAGCCTCACCTTCAGAGATAAATACTGTTACCATTTTGACACTGTCACGTAGGAGTTAAGAGTGTGAACCCTGGTGCCTGACTATCTAAGTTTGAATCCCTGCTCTGGCCACTTATTACCTTGATGATGTTGGCCAAGTTGTTATACTCTCTGTGACTCAATTTTCTCCTCTGTAAAACACAAATAATAACAGGTCCTACCTCAAAGAGATGTTGTAAGAATTAAATAAAACAAGACACCTAAAACACTTAGAACTCCATACGTAATATCGATTGCTACCATATCTTTTCAGCCTTTTTGCTATGCATGCATATCCATACACAACTATTATTTAAAATTTCAGTATATTAAAGTCAAAAATAATAAACTACTGGCAAATTGTATTGCATCGCTCTTATTTTTTTTCACGTGCCTTCACAGTTATAAATTAATGGCAAAAGCACTGAATCTTGGGTCAGACAACCAGGGTAAGTGTCCCATATCTACCAGTTACTGTTTCCTCACCTATAAAACGTAAGTTATACACCTGCCCACCACTTGGTGATTAGGTATCACCACAGCTATCTTTTTTTTCTTGTTTATATCTTCTCATTAAAACATAAGCTCGACAAAGGCAGTGACCTTTTCTTTCACATATTCCACCAGAGTCCTAGCACCTGGCAGTCTGTATGATACATGGCTCCTAAATAAATAGTCACTAAATAATTGAAGAAATGAAAAATAAATCAAAGAAAAAATAGTCAAGGTTGTTATAAAGGACCAAATTAGCTAGTACATGTGAAAAGACTCTGAAAACTCCAAAGCATCACTAATATGTTAGTGATCACTATTACCAAATATATTGCATATTTATTTTTGCTATCTCCATTTTCTTTCTGTAATTGAGTCAACAGAAGAACAGCAAGAATAATGATCCTCTGCTCACACAGCTTACAGTAGCAAGAGCCATATCCCAGGATCTTGTCCCAGGATTTCTAGATTGCAACATCACTCCCTTATTGCCACCAAATATCTGTACTACCAGGTGCTTACTGAATAAAGAAGTTTAACAAATATAATTATATACCATACTTCCGGGGTTAGGAATAAAATAAATAAATTTATATATTTATTTGGCTAAATCAAATTAGGTACAATTGATGTTCTTATAATTTCAAATATAGAGATTAAAAAGAAAGTTAAAGTCCCACTGGATAGTTATTTACAGACATCAGAAAATGAAGGAATAAAAATTCCAGCTAAAGTCAAAGGCAGATGGCATCAGCTGTCATCAGTCCACTACTATGAGAAAGGAATTTAAATTTCAAACAAATATCCTCTTAATCTTATCAGAAAAAAGAAAAGGAGATCTTTGGCTGTCTCTGCAAATCCATGTAATTCAAATAGTTGGGATTAAAGGTTCTTGAGAAGATCAGCTTTTCTTCAAAGCCCTTTGAACACTTAGCAATGGTCAAAATAGAAAGACATTCCTTTAACCTTCTACTTGTCTTACATAATTTGCTAAAGTAAAACTTAAAACTTATCTGTTTAATCTCCTCTTCCCCAGGAAGTTAAACCCAATTACTCAGTAAGGCACAAATGTCTCATTTCCTAACTTAAATGACTCATCACAAAAAGACTTACTACTGTTTAAACCACATATGTAAAAATAACTGTTTTAAGTGTACTTAATTCTAATAGACAATATTTGGTAAAGCTACATTTAGTCACAAAATGTCCGTAGCTTTGACTAAACAATACCATTTATAGGAATCAATCCTATAAAAATAATTCAAAAAATAAAAAAAACTAAGTGCAAAAAGATGTTCATGGAAACATTACTCATAACAGGGAAACACTAAGCAACTTAAATGTTAAAAAACAAGGAAGTGGTTAAATAAACTAACTTCATAGAATATTATATAGTTATTAAACAGGATCACTTTGGAAAATGCAAAGCAAGATGTAAAAAGCATGTGAAACAAAGTAGATTCCAAAACAGGAATGCATAAAATTAGCACACTTTACTGTATGTATGCTATTCCCCAATTTAAAAGTTTTTTTTAAAGTATATGTAAAACATAAATGTAACACATTTTCTACCCAATTAGTTAGCCAAAAATAAAAGGGTTGAAAGTACATGTGCTCATAAGAATATGAATTAAAAGGAATTCTTACTCATTTCTGAAGGGAGAATATAATTGAGACTACCAATTTGGAAAACAACCTTTCATTATCTTGTAGAGATAAATACTTGCACAGCCTATGACCCAATAATTCCATCCTAGGTATATTACAGAAACTCTTACACATGTGCCTCAGGAGATACGTACAAAAATGTTCACAGCAATACAGTTCCCGATAGCAGAAGACTGCAAACAATCCAAATGTTTAACAGGAAAACAAATAAATCTTACTTAAACAACGAAATATAACAGTAAAAATAAATGAAATATAACCATATACATCAACTTGAATGTTGTTCATTTACTAACATACTAAGTAGAAAAAACAAGCAAAGTCACAGAACATTAAATATAGTTTAAAGCCAGTTTTATAAAGATAAAAACAAACAAAACAAAGGATATACTGTATAGGAAGTTTTTTAAAATTTTTAAATGGAATAATAAAGCCAAAACCAGGGGAGTGGCTAACTGAGGAGCTGGCAGGGAAAAAAGGCAGAGAAGAAACACACAGATACAAGCAGCAGCCGTGACAAGGCTTTGATGCTTAGGTTTGGTGGTGGGTTTCTGGATGTTCATTTTACTATTATACTTTGTAACATACATGCTATAGATATTCCTTGATATATGTAAAATACTAAATTGTAAAAAAGATTTTCAAAGAGAGTAAAAAAGGTTATATACTCCATGATTATAACCATGGAAAAAAAATATATAGGGAAAAAAAAACAATGGAAATAAATTAAAAGACAGCTATAAGAGATTGATAAGAATGTATGAGCTTTTTCCCAAATTTTCTATAATTTGTTACTTTTATACTAAAGGAAAAAAAAAAAGCATACATTATCTGGAAGATATATAGAAAACCGGTAACACTGCTTGCCAGCAGGGGGAGAAACTATGTAGTTGAGGAAAAGTGGGTAGATTTTTCTTCAAATACCCTTTATTACTTTGATTCTGACAATTATAAAACATATTTTACATCCTAACGTGGGACAGGACTGGGGGATGAGCCTGACCCTGACATCGTGGGACTGATGGTGCCTTCTTGACCAAAAGGGGGAAAAGAAATAAAGTTTCAGTGACTGAAAGGTTTCAAATAGAGTCAAGAGGTCACTCTGGTGGTTGCTCTTATGCAAGCTTCAACCAGATATTGCAACTTGCCACAGTATGCCAAGCCCCAACTGACAGTATTTCTGAAAACCTTAAAAAATACCCTGGATTCTATCTAAGACTCTGCAAAAGTTTTACTTATTGGCAGAATAGGAGAGGCAGAGCAAACTTCTCCCCAGCAGAGTAATTAGAGAAAAGGCAGAAGATGACTGGGAAAGAAGTTCAAATGGCCAGAGAATGACCTCAACAATATACAGTGGGCACCTGGATGAAAAAGTGGAGAAATTACAACTGAAAGGATGGGGTGAGTTTATTCAATGGAGACTGCTGCCAGGGCTGGCAGCTACATGCAGGAGCAAATTGAATATCAGGTGAGTATCCCCATCATCTTCAGCTGCTTAGTCACCCAAGAAAAGGCATGTTTGGTAGTGGAGGGCTTGGAATTTAGTCCCTGCTCCTCTACTTGCCATCTCTGTGACAGCTGGCAAGACAGCCAACCTCTGTGGTCCTGAATTTCTACAGTTATAAAATGGGATAAGGATAACACTTACCCTACAGCATTGTTATCAATAGCAAATGAAGCAACACAATGGTTCCTGTGCCAGTTTGGATGTATTATGTCCCCCAAAACGCCATGTTCTTTGATGCAATCTTGTGGGGGCAAATGTATTTAATGTTGATTAGATTGTAATTCTTTGAGTGTTTCCATGGAAATGTGACTCAATCAACTGTGAGCAAGATCTCTGATTGGATAATCTCCATGGAGGTGTTACCCCACCCATTCAGCGTGGGTTTGAATTAAATCATGGAGCCATAAAAAGAGCTGGCAGAAGAACTCAGAGCAACTGAGAGTCACATTTCGAAGAGGAGCTGCAGCTGAGACACATACCTTTTGAAGATGGCTGTCGGAAGCTGACACTGACATTTTGGAGAATGCCACTTTGAAATGCAACCTGGGAGCAAGCAGTGCCAGCCATGTGCCTTCCAAGCTAACAGGTTTTCCAGACACCAGCAGCCTTTCTCCAATGAAGGTACCCGATTGTTGATGTCTGACCTCAGACACTTTATGGTCATACGGCTGTAATTTTGTAACCAAATAAACTCCCTTTATAAAAGCCAATCCATTTCTGGTATTTGGCAAAAGGCAGCATTAGCAAACCAGAACAATTCCCAAATGCCAGAGCATGACAAATATTTTACAGTCAGTAGCAAAATGAGAGAACGAGAACAACGTAAGGATTTTTGAAAAATATTCAATTAAAAGACTATCTTTGATTCTGAAACTAGGCCTTTCCTACTTTTTTGGTGTTAAAATAACCATCGTTCAGTTATTAAATTAAAGAGCTGGCAAAAAGGCCCAGTTCTTTATCTCTGTATGGTACGGAGAAAAGGCGATGGCTTCAGTTTTATTCTGCTTTGCTATTTTCCTCAAATGGCAAAATAAACAGTTGGCAATATATATATTATATATGATATATGCACATACACACACACACACACACACACACACACACCAGAGACACACAACAGCAGATCTGAAGAGGCAGAAAAAAGAATAAGAGAGCTGGAGGTTAGGTCAATTGAATGTGAATGCACAAAAGAACAAATGCTGAAAAAGATCAAAAAAATCTTAAATGGATTGCAGGGAAATGATGGACAATATGAAGCACACAAATAGGAGAATCACTGGTGTCCCAGAAGGAGAAGAGTAAAGGGCTAGGAAGAGTATTTGAGGAGATGGTTGGGGAACTCTTCCCAACCCTTATAAAAGACATAAATATGCCAATCAAAGAAGCCCAAAAAACTCCAAATAGAATAAATCCAAATAGACCCACTCCAAGACACATACCAATCACATTGTCACATGCTGAAAAGGAGCAAGTCCTGAAAACAGCAAGAGGGAAGCAATTCACCACATACAAGGGAAACCATGTAAGACTAAATATTGATGAGGGGCACCATGGAGGTGAGAGGGCAGTGGTATGAATACTTAAGATTCTGAACGAGAAAAATTGCCAGCCAGATAAAGGAGGAAAATTCTTTATTCAGCAAAGCTGTCCTTCAAAAGCAAGGGAGAGTTTAAAATTTTCACAAACAATTGCTGAGAGAATTTGTTAACAAGAGATATGCCCTGCAAGAAATATTAAAAGGAGTTCTGTTGGCTGAAAAAAAAAAAAAAAAAGACAGGAGAGAGAGGTTTGGAGAAGGGCACAGAATTGAAGAGTATTAGTAAAGGATAAAAAGAGAGAAAAAAATAGATATGACAAACAAAAACCAAAGGATTAGACAGTTGGTTCAAGTACTGCCTTTACAGGAATAACTTCAAATGTGAAAGACTCAACTCCCCAATTACAAGATACAGACTGGCAGACTGGATTAAAAGTATGATCGATCAGTATGCTGTTTACAAGACACTCATCTTAGACCCAAGGATACAAATAGATTGAAAGAGAAAAGATGAAAAAAAAAAAAAAAATTCTACACAAGCTGTAATGAAAAGAAAGCAGGGATAGCTATACTAATATCAACAAAATAGACTATAAATGCAAAGATGTCATAAGAGACAAGGAAGGACACTATATATTAATAAAAAGGACAATTCATCAACAAGAAATAACATTCATAAATGTTTCTTTATTTTTTGGTTTTTTGTTAAACATTTTTTTATTGTGAAATATATACAGAAAAGTGGTAACTCTCAAAGTACGATCTAACAAGCAGAGAGCCAATTTCAAAGACTGTTATGGGTTAGTTCCACAATTTCAGTTATTTCCATATTATGAAGTATAACATATATACAGAAATGTGATAACTTTCAAAGTGTGAATTAACAAGTGGAATCATAAATGTTTATGCATCCAACCAAGGAGCTCCAAAGTATATGAGGCAAACATTGGCAAAACTGAAGAGAGCAATAGACTTTTCTGTAATAATAGTGGGAGACTTCAATACACCACCCTGTTTTATAGATAGAACAACCAGACAGAGGATCAATAGGGAAATAGAGAACCTAAACAATGTGATAAATGAATTAGACCTAACAAACATATATAGATCGTTGCATCCCAAAACACAAGGATATACATTCTTCTCAAGTGCTCATGGAATGTTCTCCAGGATAGATCATATGCAGGGGCACAAAACAAGTCTCAGTAAAATTAAAAAGACTGAAATTATTCAAAGTACTTTCTCAGACCATAATGGAATGAAGCTGGAAATCAATAACCACCAAAGAACCAGATCTTCCACAAATATAAGAAGATTAAACAATACACTCTTAAACAACTAGTGAGTCAAAGAAGAAATTGCAAGAGAAATTGGTAAATACCAGGAGACAAATGAAAACGAGAACACAACATATTAAAACCTATGGGATACAGCGAAGTGGGTGCTGAGAGGGAAATTTATAGCTCTAAATGCATACATTAATAAGGAAGAAAGAGTTAAACCGAAGACCTAACTGAACTGAAGAAGCTAGAAAAGGAACAGCAAACTAACCCTAAAGCAAGCAGAAGAAAAGAAATAAAGATTAAAGCAGAAATAAATGATCTGGAGAACATAAAAACAAAAGAGAAAATAAATAAAACCAAAAGTTCGTTCTTTCAGAGAGGACCAACAAGATTGACAAACCCTTAGCTAGACTGGCAAAATCAAAAAGAGAGAAGACCTAAACAAAATCAGAAATGTGGGGGGGGTGTCAATACTATGGATCTTGAAGAAATTTTTAAAAATCATGAGGATACTATGAACAACTGTATGCCAACAAACCAGACAACTCAGAGGAAATGAACAATTTCCTGGAAACATATGAACAACCTAGACTGACTCAAGAAGAAATAGAAACTTACAGGATTTTACACATTTTATAACACAGCTGAAGGTTGGATGTGCTCTGCCTATTCTTTAATATGTGTGTTTAAATGAGACAAAATGGGAGGAAAAAGTAAAATTAAAAATTCTTCATTCTGTTAATATTAAAAGAATGGATTGAGTCCCTTAAAAAAGAGAAGGGGAAGGGGGAGGGAAAGAGAAAGAGAAAAGGGAAGGGGAAGGCGACGGCAAAGGAGAAATAGAAGACCTCAACAAACCAATCAGTTATCAAAAATCTTCCTACAAAGAAAAGCCCAGGGCCAGACGGCTTCACAGGGGAATTTTACGAAACATTCCAAAAAGAACTAAAACCATTCCTGCTCAAACTCTTTCAAAAAAAATTGAAGAAAAAGTAACATTACCTAAATACCAAAAACCAGATAAAGATATTTTACAAGAAAGGAAAACTACAAGACAATCTCTCTAATAAATATAGATGCAAAAATTCTCAACAAAACACTTGCAGATCAAATCCAAAGGCATATTAAAAGAATTACACATCATGACCAAGTGGGGTTCATTCCAGGCATGCAAGGGTGGTTCAACTTAAGAAAATCAATCAATGTGATAAAACACATTAACAAATTGAAAGGAAAAAATCAAACGATCATCTTGATAGATGCTGAAAAAGTATTTGACAAAATCCAACATCCTTTTTTGATAAAAACACTTCAGAAGGTAGGAATCAAAGGGAATTTTCTCCATATGATAAAGAGCATATATGAAAAACCCACAGCCAGTAAAGTACTCAATGGTGAGAGACTGAAAGCCTTCCTCTAAGATCAGGAACAAGACAAGGATGCCAGCTATCACCACTGTTATTCAACATTGTGCTGGAAGTGCTAGCCAGGGCAATCCGGCAAGACAAAGAAATAAAAGACATCCAAATTGGAAAGGAAGAAGTAAAACTTTCATTATTTGCAGATGATATGATCCTATATTTGGAAAATCCTGAGAAATTGATGACAAAGCTACTTGAGCTAACAAACAAATTCAATGGTGTGCTACAAGATTAATGCACAAAAATCAGTGATGTGTCTATACACTAGTAATGACCTAACTGAAGAGGCAATCAAGAAAAATATTCCTTTCATAACAGCACCCAAAAGAATCAAGTACCTAGGAATAAACTTAACCAAAGACGTAAAACTTCTCCACACAGAAAATTACAAAACTAAAAGAAATCAAAGAGGATGTAATTAGGTGGAAAGATATGCCATGTCTATTCATGGATAGGGAGGCAAAACATCATTAAGATGTCAATTCTACCCAAACTGATCTAGACATTCAATGCAGTTCCAATCAAAATTCTAACAACCTAATTTGCAGATTTGGAAAAGCTAGTTATCAAATTTCTTTGGAAGGGAAAGTGGCCTTGAATTGCCAAAAACATCCCAAAAAAGAAGAATAGAATGGGAGGACTCACACTGCCTGAATTTAAATCCTACTATAAAGCCACAGTGGTCAAAACAGCATGGTGGAGGCGGGGCAAGATGGCAGACTGGTGAGCTGTATGTTTTAGTCACTCCTCCAGGAAAGTAGGTAGAAAGCCAGGAACTGCGTGGACTGGACACCACAGAGCAATCTGACTTTGGGCATACTTCATACAACACTCATGAAAACGTGGAACTGCTGAGATCAGCGAAATCTGTAAGTTTTTGCGGCCAGGGGACCCACGCTCCTCCCTGCCAGGCTCAGTCCCGGGGGAGGAGGGGCTGTCAGCTCCGGGAAGGAGAAGGGAGAACTGCAGTGGCTGCCCTTATCGGAAACTCATTCTACTGATTCAAACTCCAACCATAGATAGACTGAGACCAGACACCAGAGAATCTGAGAGCAGCCAGCCCAGCAGAGAGGAGACAGGCATAGAAAAAAAACAACACGAAAAACTCCAAAATAAAAGCGGAGGATTTTTGGAGTTCTGGTGAACATAGACAGGGGAAGGGCCCTGAGGCGCATATGCAAATCCCGAAGAAAAGCTGATCTCTCTGCCCTGTGGACCTTTCCTTAATGGCCCTGGTTGCTTTGTCTCTTAGCATTTCAATAACCCATTAGATCTCTGAGGAGGGCCCCTTTTTTTCTGTTTTTTTTTTTTTAATCCTTTTTTCTTTTTCTAAAACAATTACTCTAAGAAGCCCAATACAGAAAGCTTCAAAGACTTGCTATTTGGGCAGGTCAAGTCAAGAGCAGAACTAGGAGAGCTCTGAGACAAAACGCAATAATCCAGTGGCTGAGAAAATTCACTAAACACCACAACTTCCCAAGAAAAGGGGGGTGTCTGCTCACAGCCATCATCCTGGTGGACAGGAAACACTCCTGCCCATCGCCAGCCCCATAGACCAGAACTGCCCCAGACAACCCAGTGTGATGGAAGTGCTTCAAATAACAGACACACACCACAAAACTGGGTGTGGACATTAGCCTTCCCTGCAACCTCAGCTGATTGTCCCAGAGTTGAGAAGGTAGAGCAGTGTGAATTAACAAAGCCCCATTCAGCCATCATTTCAGCAGACTGGGAGCCTCCCTACACAGCCCAGCAGCCCAGAACTGCCCTAGGGGGACGGCACTCACCTGTGACATAGCACAGTCATCCCTCAACAGAGGACCCGGGGTGCACGGCCTGGAAGAGGGGCCCACTTGCAAGTCTCAGGAGCCATACGCCAATACCAAGGACTTGTGGGTCAGTGGCAGAGACAAATTGTGGCAGGACTGAACTGAAGGATTAGACTATTGCAGCAGCTTTAAAACTCTAGGATCACCAGGGAGATTTGATTGTTAGAACCACCCCCCCCTCCCTGACTGCCCAGAAACACGCCCCATATACAGGGCAGGCAACACCAACTACACACGCAAGCTTGGTACACCAATTGGACCCCACAAGACTCACTCCCCCACTCACCAAAAAGGCTAAGCAGGGGAGAACTGGCTTGTGGAGAACAGGTGGCTCGTGGACGCCACCTGCTGGTTAATTAGAGAAAGTGTACCCCACGAAGCTGTAGATCTGATAAATTAGAGAGAACGACTTCAATTGGTCTACACATCCTAAAAGAACCCTATCAAGTTCAGCAAATGCCACGAGGCCAAAAACAACAGAAAATTATAAAGCATATGAAAAAACCAGACGATATGGATAACCCAAGCCCAAGCACTCAAATCAAAAGACCAGAAGAGACACAGCACCTAGAGCAGCTACTCAAAGAACTAAAGATGAACAATGAGACCATAGTACGGGAGATAAAGGAAATCAAGAAGACCCTAGAAGAGCATAAAGAAGACATTGCAAGACTAAATAAAAAAATGGATGATCTTATGTAAATTAAAGAAACTGTTGACCAAATTAAAAAGATTCTGGACACTCATAGTACAAGACTAGAGGAAGTTGAACAATGAATCAGTGACCTCGAAGATGACAGAATGGAAAATGAAAGCATAAAAGAAAGAATGGGGAAAAAAATTGAAAAAATCGAAATGGACCTCAGGGATATGATAGATAATATGAAACGTCCAAATATAAGACTCATTGGTGTCCCAGAAGGGGAAGAAAAGGGTAAAGGTCTAGGAAGAGTATTCAAAGAAATTGTTGGGGAAAACTTCCAAAATCTTCTAAACAACATAAATACACAAATCATAAATGCTCAGCGAACTCCAAATAGAATAAATCCAAATAAACCCACTCCGAGACATATACTGATCACACTGTCAAACACAGAAGAGAAGGAGCAAGTTCTGAAAGCAGCAAGAGAAAAGCAATTCACCACATACAAAGGAAACAGCATAAAACTAAGTAGTGACTACTCAGCAGCCACCATGGAGGCGAGAAGGCAGTGGCACGATATATTTAAAATTCTGAGTGAGAAAAATTTCCAGCCAAGAATACTTTATCCAGCAAAGCTCTCCTTCAAATTTGAGGGAGAGCTTAAATTTTTCACAGACAAACAAATGCTGAGAGAATTTGCTAACAAGAGACCTGCCCTACTGGAGATACTCAAGGGAGCCCTACAGACAGAGAAACAAAGAAAGGACAGAGAGACTTGGAGAAAGGTTCAGTACTAAAGAGATTCGGTATGGGTACAATAAAGGATATTAATAGACAGAGGGGAAAAATATGACAAACATAAACCAAAGGATAAGATGGCTGATTCAAGAAATGCCTTCACGGTTATAACGTTGAATGTAAATGGATTAAACTCCCCAATTAAAAGATATAGATTCGCAGAATGGATCAAAAAAAATCAATATTTTGCATACAAGAGACTCATCTTAGACACAGGGACACAAAGAAACTGAAAGTGAAAGGATGGAAAAAAATATTTCATGCAAGCTACAGCCAAAAGAAAGCAGGTGTAGCAATATTAATCTCAGATAAAATAGACTTCAAATGCAGGGATGTTTTGAGAGACAAAGAAGGCCACTACGTACTAATAAAAGGGGCAATTCAGCAAGAAGAAATAACAATCGTAAATGTCTATGCACCCAACCAAGGTGCCACAAAATACATGAGAGAAACACTGGCAAAACTAAAGGAAGCAATCGATGTTTCCACAATAATTGTGGGAGACTTCAACACATCACTCTCTCCTATAGATAGATCAACCAGACAGAAGACCAATAAGGAAATTGAAAACCTAAACAATCTGATAAATGAATTAGATTTAACAGACATATACAGGACATGACACCCCAAATCACCAGGATACACATACTTTTCTAGTGCTCATGGAACTTTCTCCAGAATAGATCATATGCTGGGACATAAAACAAGCCTCAATAAATTTAAAAAGATTGAAATTATTCAAAGCACATTCTCTGACCACAATGGAATACAATTAGAAGTCAATAACCATCAGAGACTTAGAAAATTCACAAATCCCTGGAGGTTAAACAACACACTCCTAAACAATCAGTGGGTTAAAGAAGAAATAGCAAGAGAAATTGCTAAATATATAGAGACGAATGAAAATGAGAACACAACATACCAAAACCTATGGGATGCAGCAAAAGCAGTGCTAAGGGGGAAATTTATAGCACTAAACGCATATATTAAAAAGGAAGAAAGAGCCAAAATCAAAGAACTAATGCATCAACTGAAGAAGCTAGAAAATGAACAGCAAACCAATCCTAAACCAAGTACAAGAAAAGAAATAACAAGTATTAAAGCAGAAATAAATGACATAGAGAACAAAAAAACAATAGAGAGGATAAATATCACCAAAAGTTGGTTCTTTGAGAAGATCAACAAGATTGACAAGCCCCTAGCTAGACTGACAAAATCAAAAAGAGAGAAGACCCATATAAACAAAATAATGAATGAAAAAGGTGACATAACTGCAGATCCTGAAGAAATTAAAAAAATTATAAGAGGATACTATGAACAACTGTATGGCAACAAACTGGATAATGTAGAAGAAATGGACAATTTCCTGGAAACATATGAACAACCTAGACTGACCAGAGAAGAAATAGAAGACCTCAACCAACCCATCACAAGCAAAGAGATCCAATCAGTCATCAAAAATCTTCCCACAAATAAATGCCCAGGGCCAGATGGCTTCACAGGGGAATTCTACCAAACTTTCCAGAAAGAACTGACACCAATCTTACTCAAACTCTTTCAAAACATTGAAGAAAATGGAACACTACCTAACTCATTTTATGAAGCTAACATCAATCTAATACCAAAACCAGGCAAAGATGTTACAAAAAAGGAAAACTACCGGCCAATCTCCCTAATGAATATAGATGCAAAAATCCTCAACAAAATACTTGCAAATCGAATCCAAAGACACATTAAAAAAATCATACACCATGACCAAGTGGGGTTTATTCCAGGCATGCAAGGATGGTTCAACATAAGAAAATCAATCAATGTATTACAACACATTAACAAGTCAAAAGGGAAAAATCAATTGATCATCTCAATAGATGCTGAAAAAGCATTTGACAAAATCCAACATCCGTTTTTGATTAAAACACTTCAAAAGGTAGGAATTGAAGGAAACTTCCTCAACATGATAAAGAGCATATATGAAAAACCCACAGCTAGCATAGTACTCAATGGAGAGAGACTGAAAGCCTTCCCTCTAAGATCAGGAACAAGACAAGGATGCTCGCTATCACCACTGTTATTCAACATTGTGCTGGAAGTGCTAGCCAGGGCAATCCGGCAAGACAAAGAAATAAAAGGCATCCAAATTGGAAAAGAAGAAGTAAAACTGTCATTGTTTGCAGATGATATGATCTTATATCTAGAAAACCCTGAGAAATCGACGATACAGCTACTAGAGCTAATAAACAAATTTAGCAAAGTAGCAGGATACAAGGTTAATGCACATAAGTCAGTAATATTTCTATATGCTAGAAATGAACAAACTGAAGAGACACTCAAGAAAAAGATACCATTTTCAATAGCAACTAAAAAAATCAAGTACCTAGGAATAAACTTAACCAAAGATGTAAAAGACCTATACAAAGAAAACTACATAACTCTACTAAAAGAAATAGAAGGGGACCTTAAAAGATGGAAAAATATTCCATGTTCATGGATAGGAAGACTAAATGTCATTAAGATGTCAATTCTACCCAAACTCATCTACAGATTCAATGCAATCCCAATCAAAATTCCAACAACCTACTTTGCACACTTGGAAAAGCTAGTTATCAAATTTATTTGGAAAGGGAAGATGCCTCGAATTGCTAAAGACACTCTAAAAAAGAAAAACGAAGTGGGAGGACTTACACTCCCTGACTTTGAAGCTTATTATAAAGCCACAGTTGCCAAAACAGCATGGTACTGGCACAAAGATAGACATATAGATCAATGGAATCGAATTGAGAATTCAGAGATAGACCCTCAGATCTACGGCCGACTGATCTTTGATAAGGCCCCCAAAGTCACTGAACTGAGTAATAATGGTCTTTTCAACAAATGGGGCTGGGAGAGTTGGATATCCATATCCAAAAGAATGAAAGAGGACCCCTACCTCACACCCTACACAAAAATTAACTCAAAATGGACCAAAGATCTCAATATAAAAGAAAGTACCATAAAACTCCTAGAAGATAATGTAGGAAAACATCTTCAAGACCTTGTATTAGGTGGCCACTTCCTAGACTTTACACCCAAAGCACAAGCAACAAAAGAAAAAATAGATAAATGGGAACTCCTCAAGCTTAGAAGTTTCTGCACCTCAAAGGAATTTCTCAAAAAGGTAAAGAGGCAGCCAACTCAATGGGGAAAAAATTTTTGGAAACCATGTATCTGACAAAAGACTGATATCTTGCATATATAAAGAAATCCTACAACTCAATGACAATAGTACAGTCGGCCCAATTATAAAATGGGCAAAAGATATGAAAAGACAGTTCTCTGAAGAGGAAATACAAATGGCCAAGAAACACATGAAAAAATGTTCAGCTTCACTAGCTATTAGAGAGATGCAAATTAAGACCACAATGAGATACCATCTAACACCGGTTAGAATGGCTGCCATTAAACAAACAGGAAATTACAAATGCTGGAGGGGATGTGGAGAAATTGGAACTCTTATTCACTGTTGGTGGGACTGTATAATGGTTCAGCCACTCTGGAAGTCAGTCTGGCAGTTCCTTAGAAAACTAGATATAGAGTTACCATTCGACCCAGCAATTGCACTTCTCGGTATATACCCGGAAGATCGGAAGGCAGTGACACGAACAGATATCTGCACGCCAATGTTCATAGCAGCATTATTCACAATTGCCAAAAGATGGAAACAACCCAAATGTCCTTCAACAGATGAGTGGATAAATAAAATGTGGTATATACACACGATGGAATACTACGCGGCAGTAAGAAGGAACGATCTCGTGAAACATATGACAACATGGATGAACCTTGAAGACATAATGCTGAGCGAAATAAGCCAGGCACAAAAAGAGAAATATTATATGCTACCACTAATGTGAACTTTGAAAAATATAAAACAAATGGCTTATAATGTAGAATGTAGGAGAACTAGCAATAGAGAGCAATTAAGGAAGGGGGAACAATAATCCAAGAAGAACAGATAAGCTATTTAACGTTCTGGGGATGCCCAGGAATGACTATGGTCTGTTAATTTCTGATGGATATAGTAGGAGCAAGTTCACAGAAATGTTGCTATATTAGGTAACTTTCTTGGGGTAAAGTAGGAACATGTTGGAAGTTAAGCAGTTATCTTAGGTTAGTTGTCTTTTTCTTACTCCCTTGTTATGGTCTCTTTAAAATGTTCTTTTATTGTATGTTTGTTTTCTTTTTAACTTTTTTTTCATACAGTTGATTTAAAAAAGAAGGGAAAGTTAAAAATAAAAAAATAAAAAAAAAAAAAAAAAGGAAAAAAAAAAGATGCAGTGCCCCCTTGAGGAGCCTGTGGAGAATGCAGGGGTATTCGCCTACCCCACCTCCATGGTTGCTAACATGACCACAGACATAGGGGACTGGTGGTTTGATGGGTTGAGCCCTCTACCACAGGTTTTACCCTTGGGAAGACGGTTGCTGCAAAGGAGAGGCTAGGCCTCCCTATGGTTGTGCCTAAGAGCCTCCTCCCGAATGCCTCTTTGTTGCTCAGATGTGGCCCTGTCTCTCTAGCTAAGCCAACTTGAAAGGTGAAATCACTGCCCTCCCCCCTACGTGGGATCAGACACCCAGGGGAGTGAATCTCCCTGGCAACGTGGAATACAACTCCCGGGGAGGAATGTAGACCTAGCATCGTGGGACAGAGAACATCTTCTTGACCAAAAGGGGGATGTGAAAGGAAATGAAATAAGCTTCAGTGGCAGAGAGAATCCAAAAGGAGCCGAGAGGTCACTCTGGTGGGCACTCTTACGCACACTTTAGACAACCCTTTTTAGGTTCTAAAGAATTGGGGTAGCTGGTGGTGGATACCTGAAACTATCAAACTACAACCCAGAACCCATGAATCTCGAAGACAGTTGTATAAAAATGTAGCTTATGAGGGGTGACAAGGGGATTGGGAAAGCCATAAGGACCACACTCCACTTTGTCTAGTTTATGGATGGATGAGTAGAAAAATAGGGGAAGGAAACAAACAGACAAAGGTACCCAGTGTTCTTTTTTACTTCAATTGCTCTTTTTCACTCTAATTATTATTCTTGTTATTCTTGTGTGTGTGCTAATGAAGGTGTCAGGGATTGATTTGGGTGATGAATGTACAACTATGTAATGGTACTGTGAACAATCGAAAGTACGATTTGTTTTGTATGACTGCGTGGTATATGAATATATCTCAATAAAATGAAGATTAAAAAAAAAAAAAAAAAAAAAAAAGACATAATGCTGAGCAAAATAAGCCAGGCACAAAAAGAGAGATATTGTATGTTACCACTAATGTGAATTCTGTGAAAAATGTACAATGTTTTATACTGTAGAATGTAGGAGACCTAGAGATACCAATTAGTGGAGGGGGAATGATAATCTAATAAGAACAGATAAACTATGGAGGGTAATCTCAAGGTTATGGGAATGCTCAGGAATGATTATGGTTTGTAAACTTTCTTGGATATAGTAAGATCATGTTGGAAGCAATAGAGTTATTTTAGGTTTTTTTTTCTCTTATTCCTTTGTTTTCTTAGGGGTTGTTAATTTTCTTGGGGTATGGTAGGAACATGTTGGAAGCAATGTAGTTATTTTAGATTATTTGTTTTTCTTACTCCTCTGTTTGGACATGGTTTATTAATTTTCTTGGGGTATGGCAGGAACATATTGGAAGCAAAGTAATTATTTTAGGTTATTTGTTTTCCTTAATCCATTGCTTTGTTTGAAATGTTGTGGGGTTTTTTTTGGTTGTTGTTTGCCTGTTTGTTTTTAATTTTTTGATAAACAAAGTTAAAAAATTGAAAAAAAATCAGTAGAAAAATGGGAGTAAAAACTAAATGACAGATAGGGTGGGATGGGGGGATGGTTTGGGTATTCTCTTTTCAGTTTTATTTTTTATTCTTATTCTGATTCTTTCTGATGTAAGGAAAATGTTCAGAAATAGATTGTGGTGATGAACGCATAACTATATGATCATACTGTGAACAGTTGATTGTATACCATGGATGACTGTATGGTTTGTGAATATATTTCAATAAAACTGAATTTAAAAAAAAAAAAAAAAAAAAAACAGCATGGTACTGGCACAAAGAAAGACAAATTGATCAGTGGAAGTGAACTGAGAGTTTGGAAATAGACCCCTAGATCTATGGTCAATTGATTTTTGACAAGGCCCCCAAATCCACCGAACTGGGACAGAACAGTGTCTTCAACAAAACGTGCTGGGAGAACTGGGTATTCATAGCTAAAAGAATAAAGAGGACCCATACTTCACACCCTATATGAAAATTAACTGAAAGTATAGCAAAGACCTAAAAATAAGAGCCAGTACCATAAAGCTTCTAGAAGATAATATAAGGAAACATCTTCAAGTCCTATAATAAGAGGTAACTTCTTAGATCTTACACACAAAGCACAAGCAACGAAAGCAGAAATAGATAAATGGGAACTCCCCAAAACAAATGCTTCTGTGCCTCAAAGGACTTTGTCAAAAAGGTGAAGAGGCAGCCAATTCAATGAAAGAAAATATTTGGAAACCACATGTCCGATAAGGGACTTATATTCAACATATATAAAGAAATCCTACAACTCAAAGACAAAAGTACAAACAGCCCAATTATAAAATGGGCAAAAGATATGAAAGGATCTTTTTCCAAAGAGGCAGTATAAATGGCTAAAAAGTACAAGAAAAAAGTTCATCTCCATTAGCTTTTACGGAAATGCAAATCAAAACCACAATGAGGTATCATCTCACACCTATAAGAATGGCTGCCGTTAAACAAACGAGAAACTACAAATTCTGGAGAGGATGTGGAGAAATTGGAACACTTATCCACTGCTGGTGGGAATGTATAATGGTAGAGCCACTGTGGAAGACAGTTTGGCCATTCCTCAGAAAATTAAATACCAAGTTCCCCTATGACCTGTCAATTCCACTACTCGGTATATACCCAGAAGATCTGAAAGCAGTGTCACAAATAGACATTTGCACACCAGTGTTCATAGCAACATTATTCATGATTGCCAGAAGATGGAAACAATTCAAGTCTCCTTCAACAGATGAGGAGATAAACAAATGTGGTATATACATACAATAGAATACTGTGCATCAGTAAGAAGGAATGAGGTCCTGAAACATGTGACAACATGGATGAACCCTGAGGATATAATGCTGAGTGAAATGAGTCAAACACAAAATGAGATATATAGTATGATATTACTAATATGAACCCCCTGGATAAAGTAAAATTAGTATCTTAAAATGTAGAAAACAGGGGACCTAGAGATAGAAGCTAGAGAGGGGGACTGATTACCTAATATGTACAGACTTGTTAACGAGGTTGAACTTAAAGGTATGGGAATGGACAGGGGTGATTATAGTTTGTTAGTGGGATTATAAGATCAATGCCGTATTGAAGGCGAACATGATTGAAAGAGGTTGTTTAAAGTCATGTATCTCACATATTAGCACTACAAATATAAATAAATTCTTGCAGGATCTACTACTAAGGCATGACACTTGTACAAAGATGAACAACTGAGTGGTATATAGGAAAAACTACCTATTGTATACTATGGACTATATTTTATAGGAATACCTTACCAGTACCACACCAATACTAGGGGTGAATAATGGGGGGTTGGGGGCATATAAGAATTATGGGGTGTTCTGAGTTACGATAATTGTTTAAAATTTGAGAGTGATGATGATTGCACAACTAAGTGAAGATAACGTGAGAAACTGATTACTTATTTTGGACAGAATATATGCTCTGTGAAATTAAGGACCTCCTACTTATTACGTAAAGTCCTCCATCTTAAGGCTTGCTCTTACGCAACTTACTGCAGTAAAGAGAAGGCTAAGCCTACCTATAATTATGCCTAGGAGTCACCTCCAGAGAACCTCTTTTGTTGCTCAGATGTGGCCTTTCTCTCTCTTAAGCCCAACTCTGCAAATAAATTCATTACCCTCCCTGTTGGATGGGACATGACTCCCAGGAGTGTGAGTCTCCTTGGTGACAAAGGAAATGACTCCCAGGAATGAGCCTGGCCCTGGCATCAAGGGATTGAGAATGCCTTCTTGACCAAAAGAGGGTAAAGAAATGTAATAAAATAAGGTTTCAGGGGCTAAGAGACTTTAAATAGAGCTGAGAGGCTATTCTGGAGTTTACTCTTACAAAAGCTTCAGCTAGATAATGCAAATGGCCACAGTAAGTCAAGCCCAAACCAATAAGTATTACTGAAAATCCTAAAGAATACCCAGGTTCCTATCTAAAACTCTGTAAGTTTCACTCACTAAGTTTATTTTTCAGAAACTTAAAACCTGCAGGTTGTTCCTATGCCCAATAACTCCCAAAACCCAGAGGCACAAGTCTCTTCAAGAACATCAACCAGAGGCATCCCCTCCTTCCCCATAATGTCAACACCCCTTTTCAATATGAACAAGTTAGAGTAGTCATTGCCCAGATCCCCAGAAGACTGAGACAGTGATCAAACAAGAGAGAGGAGTAGCAATAGACAAGATAGGATTTGATAAAGGATTATGAATCATCATAAAGATTTTTTTTTAGTCCCTAGGATATTAAAACAGCTGTAAGGAAATAACTAAAATTGTGGAACTGTAACCCACACTATATTTTGAAATTTGCTGTATAACCACTTGTTAAACAGTACTTTGAAAGTTATCAGTTTTCTGTATGTAAGTTATATTTCACAATAAAAAGTGTTTTTTAAAAATGTTTTTACTTTTTAAGTTCTTTTTTTTCAGAAACTTTATGCCTCCAGATTGTTCTTATGACAGATAAGCCCTGAAATCCAGAGGTACCAATCTCTCCAAGATCATCAACCAGTTGCTTTCCTCTATCTCATAATGTCAACACCTCTTTTCAGCACAAAGTTAGAATGTCATTGTCCAGATATCTCTGAAGATTGAGAAAATGATCAAATGAGAGGGAAGAGTTGTAACTGAGAAATTAGGATTTAACAAATGATTATGACTTTTGACTCATTATACAGATATTTCTTTTTAGTTTCTAGTGTATTAGAATAGCCAGAAGGAAATACCTAAAAAGGCTCAACTGTAATCTAGTAGCCTTGTCCTTGAAAATGACTGTATAACTATATAGCCCTTATCTTGTGACCTTGTGACTGCCACCCCCTTTATCCAGTAAATGGGTGGATGAGTAATAAAATAAAGACATGTATGAAAAACAAAAATAATAGGTTGGAAATATGGGGAAAAATATCCCTATGTAAACTATGGACAATAGTTAATAGTACTACTTTAATAACCTTTCATCAATTGTAACAAATGTAACTCCTGTTAAAAAATAGTGGAATTACACAAAAGTCTTATCATCAATTGTAACAAAATTTCCACACCAATGCAAGTGTTGGTGGTGGAGTGGTGTATGGGAATCCTGCATTTTAATGCATGATTGTTCTGTAAACTACAACTTCTCTAATAAAAATAAATAAATATATTTTTAAAATTATGTTAAAATTCAAACCATGTACATATTTTAAATGTTGCCACTAAAAAGACAGTATTTAAATTACATATAATCTTTTACCCTACAAAGTTAAAAAAGAAAAATAGTAAGTATTTATTAAGAACAATATTTTAATCACTTTTCTTGGTTCACAAACTGTGTGCCAAGACACCACAAAACACTCAGCACTCACAGGGGTGGTACCTGGACATTCTAAATTTGAGAGAGACAACATCTGTCAGACACTGCACACACTACGAAGTAGAGGTAGTTCACATTCTATATCAGATCATGCCACATTCCTGTCAATGATGGCATAACTTTGTGAAGCTGGGTTTTCAGCAGTTGCTATGATGGAAAGCAAGCAGCCTGCAAAAATAAAAGTGGAACAGCAAACAAGGGCTGTATGCCCAACCTGCTTCCAAGTTAGGGAAGTAATGCAGGTCCAAGAGGCACATGTGTCCTGTTAGTAAGAAATGTGGTTAAGATTGAAATCAAAATATTATTTTTTCTTTTGATTTATGTGTTATTTTTCAAACAGCTACTAAGTTGTTAGAACATATGTACTTAATAAATTGTTTAGATTTTATTACTTCATAAATGGAAACATTAGGTATTTCTTTTGGCCTAGAGTGTTCCAAGAAAAAATTAGCAAGACAACTGAGGTTCTATGAACCAAAAAAGGTTGGCAACTTGAATTTATTTGGGAAAAAAACCTCTTACATAATAGATAAGCTCTTTGAGACCAATTTTGAAGAGAAGTATTCATATTAAAGTTCTAAAAGGAGTAGAAGACTTGAATGTTATTTCTAAATCTCCTTTTTTAGAAAAAGTGAAACCTAAACTTCAAAGGTAATCAAAATGCTACATAATAAACAAGGAATATAAGTTTTCTAATTACAGTTAAGATTTCCACCAAATGCTTGGGTAATCTGCTACATGGAAGACAAATTAGTAAGCATAAAATCAGCTATACCACCAAACTTATGGGATGCAGCAAAAGCAGTGCTCAGAAGGAAAGTTATAACTGTAAACACCTACATTAAAAAAGAAATCTCAAATCAATAATCTAACTGTACACCATAAGGAACTAGAAAAAGAAGAGCAAACTACACAAATGAAAATCAACATACTAAGTCAACATGCAAAAATCAGTTGTATTTCTATACATTAGCAATTAACAATTCAAAAAGGAAATTAAGAAAACAATTCCATTTACAATAGCATCAAAAAGAATAAAATACTCAGGAATAAAGTAAACCAAGGAGGTAAAAAATTTGTTCACTGAAAACTACAAAATATTGCTGAAAGAAACAAAAGAAGATCTAAATAAATGGGAAGACATCCCGTGATCATGGACTGGAGGACTTAATATTGCTCACATGACAATGCTACCCAAAGTGATATATATATTCACTGCGATCCCTCAATACCCCAATGATGTCTTTTACGGAAAGGGAAAAAACCCATCCTAAAATTCATATGGAATTCCAAGGGACCCAGAATAGCTAAAATAATCATGAAAAAGAAGAACACACTTTCTGATTTCAAAACTTACTAGAAAGCTACAGTAATCAAAGCAATATGGTACCGGCATAAGGGAAGAAATATAAACCAATGGAATAGAACTGAAAATCCAGAAATAAACCCACATGTCTGTGGTCAATGGATTTTTAACAAGGGTGTCAAGACCAATAAATAGGGAAAGAACAGTTTCTTCAACAAATGATTCTGGGAAAATTGGATATCCAAATGCAAAAGAATGAAGGTAGACCCTTACCTCACTCCATATATACAAACTAACTCAAAATTAATCCAAGACTTGAATTTAAGAGATAAAACAGTAAACTCTTAGAAGAAAACATAGGGGCAAATCTTCATGATCTTAGATTTGGCAATGTTTCTTAAATATGACACCAAAAGCAGAGGCAACAAAAGGAAAAAAACAGGTAAAATGGACTTCATTAAAATTAAATCTCTTGTGCATCAAAGAATACTATCACTATCAAGAAAGTGAAAAGACAACCCACAGAATGGGAGAAATATTTGCAAATCACATTTCTGGTACAGGTTTAAAATACAGAATATACAAATGACTCTACAACTCAACAACAAAAGACAAACAACCCGATTAAAAAAATGGTCAAAGGACTTAAACAGATGTTTCTCCAAAGAAGATATGTAAATGGTCAATAAGCACATGAAAAGATGTTCAACATCATTAGTCACTAGAAATGCAAATCAAAACCACAATAAGATACCACTTCACACCTAAGATGACTACAATAAAAAAAAATTTTTTTTAAACAGAAAATAAATATTGGCAAGAATGTGGAGAAACTGGAACCCTCGTGCATTGCTGGCAGGAATGTAAAATGGCACAGCCATTATAAAAAACTTCAGCAGTTCCTCAAAAAGTTAAACACAGACCATATGACCCAGCCATTTTACTCCCAGGTATATACCCCAAAAGAATTGAAAACTGGAACTCAAACAGATATTCGTACACAAGTATTCACAGCAGCATTATATACACTACCAAAAGGTGGTAATAACCCAAGTGTCCATCAACAGATGAATGAATAATCAAAATGTGTATGTGAATACAATGGAATATTATCTGGCCATAAAAAGGAATGTAGCTCTGATACATGCTATGGCATGAATGAACCTTGAAAGCATTATGCTGAGTGAAATAAGGCAGACACAAAAAAGGACAAATATTATATGATTCCACTTATATGAAACATCTAGAATAGGCAAATTCATAGAGAAAGAAAGTAGGATTTGAGGTTACCAGGAGCTGAAATAAAGGAGAAATGGGAGTTATTGCTTAATGGATACAGACTTTGTGTTTGGGATATGAAAAATTTTGGAAATAGAGGTGACGGCCGTACAACATTGTGAATGTAATTAATGCCACCATAATGTATACTTAAAGACAATTAAAATGGAAAATTTTTATGCTATATTTATTTTACCACAATTTTATTTTAATTGCCTTTACTTGTTTCAGTGAAATTTTCCAGATTTATCTCTAGAAGCTTAAGGGTTCTATTGATCAGTCAAACTGGAAAAGCAACTTGGAGAAATCAGACTACCTACCGTCTGCCCCTCAACAGCAGCTCGCTGGCGCCCTAAGACATCCTGCAGCTGAGTGAAATGCTGAACGAAGGCCACCACCTCTGCCTGAAAGCGCTGGGTATGCACGTACTGCACAGAGGCCATCTGGAGGCTCACTCGGACATCATGTTCTCTCTGAAGCAGAGGGTCAGGCCGTCCGTATCTAGGAATAAGGACAAAATGTGACTCAGACTACAGCAAGATATAAGTTAGTATTTGAAGTAAACTTGGGTTGATTTAAGGGTTTCCCTAGAAAACAGCTTTTGAAACCCACAATCAGGTTTTACAAAGCATACTCCATTTCCAAGCTTCTGCAATACGCTGAGGACATTAAGTAAAAGTCTGGTATGACAGCCCGCGTTATAAACAAGCTGGGCAGCTCCAGGCTCGAACTCACTCTTGATTCCAGAACTCCCTCAGAGGTCACCTGTGGTTCTGACCTTTTCACCTATGCCTCTTTCCCTGCCTTTAAGGAAAAGTGATATTGCTGGACATTCTGTTCTTGGTAGGGATTATAACAATATGGCCTTGAAAGATAATAAAAATAAGGTCATGAAATAATAGGTAAAGAAAATTAAACATCAAACCAGTGTTTCTGAGGAAAACTGTCTTCTACAGGCAGAAATATATTCTCTTTTTCACTTCAGTGAAATGAAGGCCAAAGAGTTGTAGAATCCACATTCAAAGATAAATTAGAAAATGTTTACAAATGGTTTTGAATTTAATGGAGAACGGCACCATAGGAATAAATGATTATACAGGAATAGTCACCAGGGAAAGGAGCTCACATTTGCTGAATACCTCTTTTGTGCCAGGGAGAGAATTAAAATTACCTCACTTACTAAACATCTATGCCACACAAGGAATATAATAATGTAAACCAATCAACCTAAGTTCTCAATATAGTATGATATACTTTCCCTGAAAAGTCCTCAGATGTCTCTTAGACCAGTTTTTCTCACTCTTAGTGAGTGAGAATCACCTATAATCACCTTGGCACATTAAAAAAAAAAAAAAAAAGACTGAGCACCACCCTAGACCAATTAAATCAGAACCTTTGGGGGCAGAACTAGACATCTATAGTTGTTTTGTTTTATTCTAGAATATATATAAAACCTAAATTTCCCCTTTTAGCCACATTCAAATTCAGTGCTGTTAATTGCGTTCACAAAGTCATGCTACCGACTACCACCACCCATTTCCAAAACTTTTCCATCATTCCAAATAGATACTCTGCACAATTTAAGCATTAACATCTATTGTTTTTAACAGTTCCACAACAAGGTTAATAACCACCATTTTAAACTTTCTGCCTTCTGAGAGGACCATTCTTTAATAAGCATATAGGTCTAAGATGTCTTCTAAATCTAAAATGGAAAGGGTTTGTTAAGGTTTGTTAATTTTCTTGGGGTATGGTAGGGACATGTTGGAAGCAATACAGTTATTTTAGGTTATTTGTTTTTCTGATTCCTTTGTTTTGTTTTGTTTGAATTGTTTATTGTTTTTTTTTATTTTTTGATAAAGTAAAAAAAGCTATTGCATTAAAAAATTAGGTTCAATATAAAAATAATAATAAAATAAAATAAAATTGAAAGGATTCATATGTTAATACAGGAAAAAAAATACATAATGCAAATTTAACACCCGTATCATCGATAATTTCTCAGGCTGAAATCATTGCAGAACTTTTAGAGCTGTAGAGAAGCTTAGACATGATCTAACCAATCCTCTTGATATTCAGATAGAAAAACTGACAAATGAAGATTCAGTGACCTGCCTAAGGTCACACAGCAAGTTTGTGGAAAACCTGTCATGAGAGTCCAGGTCTTTTAAATTAGAATTATTTCAATCATACCCCATCTGTTTATAAAGCTTGAGTTGCCCACTTCAACACAGATCCATTCTCAGGAAATTTAACATAAAACAGGACTCCTCACAAGTAGATTTTATCAATTTTACCTAAGAAGGTAAAATTTTTCAAAACTTTTCTTCACTGTTCAGCCAAGAAGAATTTGAAGCAGCATATGATTATGACAAACTATCAAGTGAGAAAAGACTGGTATTTTTACTTAAAAGTCTGGAAGATGAGTGCTTCATCTCCACTTGTGGTGAATCGTTCTCTGTAGAACTCTCCATGAGATGTGAGGTCACTTAGAGACAGGCTCCCGATGCTGCCCTGCAAGGCCAGGTCTCCCTCTGGGGATGTTAAAATTAGAGCACATTATTACATATCTTTTTTTGTCCTACACCTTCAAGATGTCTGGAACAAAAACTCAGACTTTTCACTATTTGATCGTACTAAACACTAAAAGCAAAGTTTCACATTCCAATACACCCAGGAAATATTTTATGTAATACTTCCAATATTCTCAAGGTAGAAGTCCAGCAGGGACTGAATAAGACAGCAACATCACATGTTAACATTTAAAAGGGGTAAAAAATTAAAGGCACACCAATTTAAAGGGTAAAACATTTACAAATATAGATACAAATGTGACCCTTTCTGAGATTAGACCACCAATAAGAATTAGTGAAATACCATAAAGTCTATTAATTGTACCTGCATAGAAGAAAAAAGAAGGAGAGTATCAGAAATATGTCAGGTATTCAAGCAACACCGAGTGGATTTTAGTGTGGTTTAATAAAAAATTAAAAAGATCAAAGAGGCAGAGCCTTAGGACATGCATGTGAAACTGAACTGCCAAGCTATGTAGCTACTCTGCTATTATAAGAGTGGACTGAACAAAGATGGAGTGTCGAAACATGTACACCTAGGGTGCAAACCTAGATTGAATCATTCTTAACATTGTATGGATACAAAGAAGGAATATTCTGAACTTTTGCTTCCTCAAAACAAAGTTTATCATCCTAATTATCATTATAAATCAATTACTAAACTGTACATATTTGGCATGCTACTTCAACTCCCAACAAACTGATACATACTACTCCATGACTCTTAATGTCCTCTCAAAAATCTTAAGGGGAAGTTTAGAGTCATGTATGTCACCAGAAGCAAAGTTAGAGGTTAAAACATGGGAATGTATAACACAGTGAATCTTGTAGTGGACAACATCGATGATTAGCTGTACAAATATTAAAAAGTTACTTCAAGAACTAGAATAAATGTATGGCACTTAAAAAAAAAAAATCCAATCTCCCTAAGAAACATATCTTCTAGGAAACTTTTACAAATTTAAACAGCCATAAGATCTTCTTGATTTTACTACAGAGTCAACATTTGAGCTTTATAATCATCCCTATTTAATTATACATTCCTTAAGCAATGAATAGTTCATAAACACACTATAAATCTCTTATATTTAGAACTTGATATAGTCAATCACCTGTGATCTAGTAAGAATCTCAACCTACAAAATCCCCTTGGAATGAATGCTAGTTTTGCCATAATATCCTCCTGCCTAAAGCCATGTCACAGAAGTGAATCTACGTCCTGGTTTCCCAGAGACAGCCAGCTATATGCCTGTTTTCCAGGCATAATCATTAATAGTGTCTTCTTTCAGTCTCAGAAATAATCCAATTTGGACAAAAAAAAATTATAAGATCACCTTAAAATAGAGTTTGTTAAAAACAAAGATAGATGCCACAGCTGTGGTGGGGATAAGGGGCAGCAGAGCCAGGCATCTGCATTCCTAACAAACTACATGATTCTGATCCATAACCCAGGATTTGGGAACCACTATTGCAAATTACGGCCAGACCAAAAAATAAAATCAAGCCACTGATTCACAATTTACTTAGCACATGAGGACATTTAGCTTTGTGATCAAAATGTTCAAATTCTTACCAGATTTTGCAAGTTTGATTTTCCCCACTTACCAATCATTTCCAGATGTGCCACTAATTTGGACACATTCGCTTTAGCAAGTTCACTGGTGGTCTTATTCAGCACAAGAGAAAGTGAATGAACCTGGGAATGCAGAAGATAAAGCAAGGCAAACATTACTGAGGGAGAAAAGGATCTCATTCAAGGAAATAGCAGAACAAAATTAAGATGCAGAAAAGCTCAGGAAATTGAAAGATAAAGCTTTTAATAATACCAATTTCACTTCAGCTTTCTTAAACCAGTCAAATCATAATCTAAGGATAGAGCTGATTGAAAAAAAAAAAGGGAACTCAACTGGGTAATTAAAATCCAGGTTCTGTGGTATCTTTTCTACAGCTGCCTTGTCTTTCCTGTTAGTGAAATTTTTACATTATAGAACAATTTTTTGTGTGTGTGTTTGCATTTAATATTGCCTACTCTGTAATAGATTCATTAAGATATTTCTTAAAATAATAAAAATATAATATGATTTAGATTAATAATAATATGATTTAGAATCCTGTTTGTGCCTGCAGACAAATATTTAACAGAAGCCCCTGGTGATCAGTTGGGACTTCACTTAGAGACCATAATCAAAGATTTTCCTGACTAGAGACAACTATAAATAGAAAACACAAAAACTGTCTGACTTGGAAACAGCATCCTTTGCAATAAATACTGTATTACAGTATTGTGACTACAACTACTAAAAAGATTTATATGTCTAGAATTTGTTGAAGTGGGTCTCAATATTTTTTGTTCTGAGTACCGTCACTGGGGATAAGGCATTGGGTAAAGAGAAGGAAGGAGAGGGGAGGAGATGGGAGAGTGGATTCAAGCTTCAATTAGCACTCACTGCTTCCAAAATGGCAGAAGCCATGCCTTACCCCTTTAACTTCAGTGCCCACCGTAAAAGGGGTGCTCAGTAAATGTTTGGTGAATGACCAAGCGGGTGTGGGAAAGATGGGAGAAGAAGGAAAAATGTGTGCAGAGGTAGGCAGAATAAAAAAGAAGGGGGTTATTCTAGCTGGAGCAATGACCTTGGAGGCCACTCCAGTGCGGCAGAGGCTCCCTTGTAGAAAGCTTTCTGACAGTCCACAGCAGGAGCTCAGGCAAGATCACCACCATGGAGTGGAGGAGGGGTGGTGAGGGTAATAAACCTCTAGTCATTTAATCACCAAAACAACATATATAAATGCCTTGTTGGAGGAATCAGACTTTACCACCTGAACTCACTCTTAGCATCAACCTTCGCATCGCTAAAGGTGGGATAACCAGAGACATCCCTCTCTGCTGTGAAGCACCAGGAAGCTCTCAGTATCACCTGTAAAGTGTTCTTAGCCAAAAGGTGGAACTGAATCTGACAAAGTTTCTTGAGCTAACTTCTGTTTCTAAAAAGAGGATAGAGGAAGAAGTCAAATAGCACCACAAGGAATAGGCAAATCCAGAATGTGGGACACTATAGTACACTAATCCAATTTCTGCAACAAATCAGTTCCAAAGGGGAAAAAAATGGCAGGGGGCAGGGGGGACTGGTTTATTTTAATTAAAAGAGACTTAAGAGACATGACAGCAAACTAACGTGTAAACCTTGTCCAGATCCTTGTCAGACACCATTTTATTAAATTCTCCTCATTTTGTAGATGCAGAAACTAAGGCTCTGTAAAGTAAAGTATTCCACTGAAATGTTAAGGACCAAAGGAAAGACATGAAGTTTCTTAAACCACTCATTCCTCTAAAATCCAAGAATGTAAGAGCATTATTGAGTCAACCAGGGACTCATTATGGACTGGAGGGTATTATATAATGCCCAGGAATTCTTTTTAATTTAGTTAGATGTAACAATGCATTGTGGTTATGTGAGAAAATGCCCATATTTTCTTTAATTGCTTACTAGAGTACATGGAGATGATATGATAACTGCAATTTGCTGCTGTTCTTTTGGGGAACCAGCTACATCACCCAATGCAAAGCCCACCAGGGGCACTCCACATCCAACACCTACAGGTGCACGAGGCAGGTCATTCGAGGGACCACCAAACCAAGTTAGTTACTAACATGAAGTCCAAAAGAATGACGAAAGCCTCTCCATTCATCTTGCAAAACCCAAGGTACCAGAGACCTCAGAGTCCTGCAAGTCATTCACTGACCAAACACTGAGCAAGAGAGATAAAGCTAGTTCTCGCCCACTTCTCCCAAGAGCTTCTCTGTTTCTGGAGGAATGAAACCACTGGCAGCCAGGGAACTAAGAAAAAGGCAACCAGATAAAATGTGAGTCTCCTCCCTGACTTTTCCCCAGCATTAAGTACACGTCCACACATGTTAAGACATGTAGATGAGAACTTCAACCTCAAGGTACACTGATATAATCGGCCACTGCAGGGGATCCAGGGGCCTGGACTGGGGTCATTTACAATCGCCCTGTGCACTCCCTAATGGTCAGTAAAAGTTAACTGCTTACATATCTTACTGTTCCATCACAGAGAACAGAATAGCCTTAAATTCAAATGCTATCTTTGTGTTTTTTGGTAAACATTTACAAAATGAGCACTGAGAACAAGTTATAAGTATAGCAATGCTAAAATAATAGGAGCTACCATTCACTGAGTGCTCACTATTGTGTCATCCCGTGTGTGACGACACGGCCTTACCTACATTGTTTCACTGAATCCTCACAATCGCCCAACGGTAAGTACCATTTATCACCCCCAGCTGACTGATGAAAAAACTGAGGAAGAAAAAGGTTAAAAAATTTTCCCAAGGCTTCACAGCTATAAGGTTACAGCAAAAATGCAGGATTCTGACTTCTGAGACTTCATTCTTAACAGCTAAATGGTTGCCCTCAATGAAAGCCAATAATGTTCTGAAATTGTGAGGACATAACAAAAGCCATACTTTAAAGTAGCTACTACGCATTAGGTGTTTTGCTAAGGGCTTTACCAAAATTAGCTCATGTATTATTCCCTTAATTTCATAGATAAGAAAACAGGTTCATAGAACTAAGTAATTCCACTGAATTGTATATCCCAAAGGCAGGATAAGAAGTTACTTACACCGTTTATTTTCCTGCCACTAGATAGGATTTACATGAAAATCTTTTCTCAAATATTAATGTTCACTCTTTTATAACAGACACCCAAATGACTAGATAGCTCCCCTGCCATCAAGAGCTATTTTCCAGAGTAAATGTAAAATGCTGGCATTTAAATAAGCAACCCCAAACTTATTCTTAGAATTTACAGGAACCAAAGTGAACTGATACCTTGAGATCCAGCTTGGTGTTAACTGGATCTTGAAGTTCAGACTCTATTAAACTGTTTGATCCTAACTTCACATTTTGTAGAATGTCCTCAGATGGCACCTTCATTGCATGGTTATCCGCAGTGGAGCCAATTCCAAAAAAATCTAATATCACAACCCAGGTTTGCAGTGTGATCAGCACATCCAAGCAGTTAAAATCAACATCAATGCACCGGTTGACTTGATCGTAGCTGGACGAGAATTCTGGATGTTTCTTATCCACCAAGAAAATATTGATGTGAACCAAGGAATCATCAAACTTACTCTTCCCAGCAAATATCTTGGGTTCATCTACTGTTGGAGAAGGAGGTGGAGTCAAGGGGTAGTCCTTATCTTGGACTTCCTTTTGCTTTTTCCGGGATGCAGAAGTGGGTCTTTGATATAACTGAAAGACATTAGGAGCTTCTTCCATGTGGGAAGGGAGAGACCGAGGCATATCGGGATACTCCACATTAGACACTGAAGGACAAGACTGAGAAAGATATTCTTTTTGTGCTAAACTAGATGGCTTAGGAGCTCCCCTAGACACCATCAGGTTCTTGTATTTGGAATCTGGATTTTTCTCCAGTAAGTCTTCCATCAGCAGAGAGCGGAGGGCAATCTGAATAGACAGAGTCTGAGGATGGTCTTTACTGAATTCCACCTCAAAATCCTGAAACTTTAAGCTCACAAGACCCTGGGCCCCCAAAGTCAAATCTCCACTTAGCTGAACTTGAAGCTCTGATATACAAAAATTGGCTTGAATCTGGGTGAAGGATTTGACTTCCCTTACAGACAAGGACTTCTGAGAAGTGTTAGAAAGGCTGGAGTGGCTGAACAATCCATTCTCCTTCCTTTCAACAAAAGGTTCTCCACAAGTACTGAGGGAAGGCAGAGGAGAGTTAGGGCATGGTGAGGAGGTGGCACTGACTGGAAATTTATTCAGATCTTCACTATACACAAGATTGTCCAGCGTTTGTAAAACCTGCTCGTATACATGCTTTGCTAACACCACCTGTATTCAAAGAGAAAAATTCAGTTACTCCACTGCTGCTGCAGTCAGATGCACTGCCCATAAATTTCCAAAGTTGTTTTCAAGGGTTTCTCCACCAGAGTAAAAGTTAGTAGGTAGCAAGGTCTGCCTCTTTTGGCTCTTTTCTGTTCTTACCTCTTTCTGCTCCAGTTCTATTCACAAGACCCTCTCCTAGTACATCAAAGAATAATCTACACATTATAAATTTTCAATAAATGCTATTAACTTCGTGACTGAATCAATAAAGCCACTCTTTCTAACCCCAAAAGAATAACTGCAGAAAATGAAGGGCATATTGCCACAAATCTAATGTGGTTACACCATAGGATTGGGGTAAAAATTAGTACTACTAAACAAACAGGTAATATTTTTAAATGATAGTAATGATGATTCTTTATTACTAATGTTTCCTTTCTCCCTTTCTTTGTCCTAATTACAATTTCTTATTAAAAATATTTTTAAGAAAGCTTTTTTAATTTACTTAAGGGCAATTTTTTAACAGAAGAATTCCAATCAACAAATGTGAAAATAATGACAGAATTAGACAGTCTCCATTTTGTAACTCCTGATTAAATAATTATTCCATTAAAGTTCATCAGTGGAGTAAACCATCAGATGAATGATTAACATGGAATTTTATAATGAAGAGATCAAGCTCTTGCCACCTGAATACAATAGTCAATGTTAGCATCGCTAGGAGAGAAGCAACCAGACATGACATGCCTTCTGATTGAGAAGGAGACTAGATTAACAGAAATCTAAAAGACGTATTACCCAAACGCAGTACGTGGACCCTGTTTGGATCCTGATTCAAGTAAACCAAAAGAAAAAGACATTTTTGGTGGTTCCTCAGAAAGCTACATATACAATTACCATTTTACCCGGAAATTCCACTCCTAGGTATATACCCCAAAGAACTGAAAGCAGGAACTCAGACAAATATTTGTACGCTAATGTTCATCACAGCATTATTCACAATAGCTAAAAGGGGGAAGCAACCTAAGTGTCCATCAACAGATGAATGGATAAACAAAATGTGGTACTTCTTTTCAGCTATAAAAAGAAATGAAGTGCTAGTACATGCTACAAGGATAAACCCTGAAGACCTCATGTTGAGTGAGATAAGCCAGACACAAAGTAACAAATATTGTATGATTTTTCTTTATATGAAATACTTAGAATAAGCAAATTCATAGAGACAGAAAGCAGAATAGTGGTTACCAGGGTGGGGGGAGGGAGTAACTGTGAGTCATTGCTAAATGAGTAGCACATCAAAGAATAATCTACACACAATGTTTTCATCATGGGATGATGAAAACAGTCTGGAAATAGTTAGTGGCCAAAGTTATACAGTGAGCCCACTTAAAATGGTTAAAATGAGTTTTATGTTATGTGTATTCTGCCACAATTAACAAGTAGATTTTTTCATGGATTAAAATTTAGCCAAAATCAAGGAATTTTCACTGATTGTGTTAGGCACGATAAAAGCGCTATGTTCATATAGGGAAATGCACAGTATTTTTAGAGATATATTCTAAATGTAAAGGGGTGAAAAAGGCATGAGTCATGGAATTTTTCTTAAATATTTCACCAAAAAATTTAAAAACGAATAAAACAAATGAAGCAAAATCTTGATAACTCATGAATCTGAGCAATGGGTGCATAAGGTTCATTAGACCATTCTACTTTTGTGTATTCAAAAGTTTTTATGAGAAAAAAAGTTTTGAGACATATTTTCTTTGAAAACAACCATAATCCAATGATAACCAAAAGAATAAAAAATCAATATAATGCAATAGAATTCATATTACGTGTTAGATTTAAGGTGAAAAACCTATCTTAGTAGTCACTGCTGATGAGACAAAAGCTTTGCCTGCAAAGGGAAAGCTCCGCCCCCCAGAAACCCTCTACCAGGAGCTAGTGATGTCAACAGGTACACAAGTCCATAAGCAGCTCTCCTGGGTCACACCTGAGCTGCTGTTTGACACAGACCAGTGACCATTATTACCCAAGGCTTGGGTCCAGTGTCCAAGATTCTTTCTGTCCTCATTTTATCATTTAATGCCCTTTTCTGAACTGCCTGTGAAATCAGGAAGAATGACACTTTGACCAAAAAAGGATGGCAAATGTATGCACAAAAACACACAAATACACACACACATTACATTGCACATCTATGTATACACAAAAGAAATTCCAATCCTGGCCCATTTTATTTTGGAGAGGGCAGGACTAATTCTCCCTTGAAAGGATTGAAAGGATCTGTTAACAGCTCAGATAATCAGATTGGGCCAAGTGTGTCAAAAGGGTAATAAGAACTATATTCTCCTGGAAAAGAGAGAGAGATTTTGAAGCAATAATTTTCCATTTCTGAATGGCAATGGAACTAAGAGTCTATCTTCTTCCTCCATAAAATTCAATCCTCCTTAAAACACGAAGGAAGCTAACAAGACTGATTCCCCAGTGATAACATGACCTAATAAAAGGATTCCATGTCTACTAGAACAAGCTATAAGCAGCAATAATACGTTTGAATTTATATCATTTCCTTCCAACATAATATATACAAATAATCTTTTATATTTCCTCATAATCTCTTTTAGTGGGAGAAGAGATTGGTAACTCAAAATGCAGATGAGGAACAGAAACGAAATGACTTGCCAAGGTCACAATCAACACTGAACAAAACTTCTATTGCCCTCTGTGTTACAGAAAATGCCTTCGACATGTAATATGCACACAACAGGTGGGATCAGAGTAAAGACAGGGAGTAAATAAATGTTTCAGTAGACAGAGAGAATCCCAAAAAAAAAGGAAATGGTGCTTACACAAACAGCACAAATTGTATTAGTACGATTAATATTTTAATAGCCTAAGCTTTGCGCTGATGTGTCAATGAATGAAACCACGTGCCATGTGCAAATCTAGTATGCATGCGTCACATAAAAAGTCAATTTTAAACCTTGCCAGAACATGTACATATTCACCATTCATTGGCAAGATTCAAAATCTTTTTGTGAAACAGAAATTTCTGACCCAATGGAATTAACCATAATGAAGCTGTTTAAATATAGTCATTTTTAAAAATGATTTCAATTGCCCTGACATGAAAATAACAAGGTTTTTACCTGAACTGGATTAACGAATTTTCCTTCAATCTTCATGATGCTGGAAGTTTCCAGGTCATCTGGACTAAGAGAGAAAATCAATTCAGATTCTCTCTCTATAGGGATCTTCTCCAGTTTGAACTGAATAGTGGTGTTGTTCAAGATGTGAAAAGCTGGTATGAGAGAGAGGAAATGAGAGACTTTGAACAGTAACGTTTACTTAGACACTGCTGATTAAGTGTAGGGTACATAAAGTAGAAGCCATGGATTACTCTTCGACTGGGAGCGAGGATGGGCCTGGCACCTGGATCTGTGACTGAGTACAAACTCTTATGTCTATCCCAAGATCAAAACATATAGCAAGCATGACATGCTAAGCCCTCTGTCCTGGGGCTTGCCCCTATGAAACTTGTTACTGCAAAGGAGAGGCTAAACCTGCTTATAATTGTGCCTAAGAGTCTCCCCCGAGTGCCTCTTTGTTACTCAGATATGGCCCTCTCTCTCTCACTAAGCCACCTTAGCAGGTGATCTCACTGCCCTCCCCGCTACGTGGGACCTGACTCCCAGGGGTGTAAATCTCCCTGGCAATGCAGGATATGACTCCTGGGGATGAATCTGGACCTGGCAGCGTGGATTTGAGAACATCTTCTTGACTAAAAGAGGGATGCAAAATGAAACAAAATAAAGCTTCAGTGGCTGAGAGATTTCAAACGGAATTGAGAAGTCACTCTGGTAGATGTTCTTATGCACTATACAGATAACACTTTTTAGGTTTTAATGTATTGGAATAGCTAGAAGTAAATACCTGAAACCACCAAACTCCAACCCAGTAACCCTGACTCTTGAAGACGACTGTATAAAATGCAGATTACAAGAGGTGACAGTGTGATTGTGAAAATCTTGTGGATCCCACTCCTTATAGCCAGTGTATGGATGGATGAGTAGAAAAATGGGGGAAAAAAATGAAAGGAAAAATAGGGTGGGATGGGGGGGATGATTTGGGTGTTCTTTTTTATTTTTATTTTTTATTCTTATTCTTTCTGGTGTAAGGAAAATGTTCAAAAATAGATTGGGGTGATGAATGCATAACTATATGATGGTACCGTGAAAAGTTGATTGTACACCATGGATGACTGTATGGTATGTGAATGTACCTCAATAAAACTGAGTTTTAAAAAAAAATATAGCAAGCAACATATAAGATAAATTTACACACAAAAAAAGAAATAATATTTTCAAGACATGCACCACCTGGTGGCTTCAAAATGTGATGTGTGAACATTAATCTAGTCCATGTTCTACATTAAACTTCCCTTATCCTCCCAAGCTGGCACCTTCTAACCCAAATGGCTCTTCCTTGCCTAGTTTCCAGAGCTAAGATTTATCCCTTTTACTGGGACTAAATCAGAATCAAGCACAATACAAAGGTATAAGTGAACAAGCAGGGAATGCAATCCTTTGTTAACTACGTAATTGAATCAGAGTGAATTAACATTTGAGAACCAGAGAAGGAGAAGTTCCCAAAGCCATTCATTTCTTCACCAGTAAATAAAGCAAATCTCTAGGGTTTACCTGATTTCTGTGGATGCTGAGACTAATAGTCTGAATTATCTGGTTTTAGCTGATTAGACCCAGAATACAATAAATATAAGCATTCTTTTTTAGAATTTTGGAGTAACCCATTATAACACCAGATAACAGAATATTAATAACATAGCATCCAGACTAAATTTCATATTATATTTATGTTAACCCTTCCACTGCCTTAGGCTACAATATTTAACTACAATTTAGGAGCATGTAACAATAATCTATATTTGACCAAATTAAACAGTACCCTAACAGAATACATCCACTGAAGAATCTCATAGATAAGCACTCACCAGTTCAAAGGAGGCTACTGGAAAAAAAAAGTCTTATTTTGCCAAATACAACATTTAATGGAACAGGTTCAAAACATTTTGAATCTAGTCTAAATGAAGCATTCTGCCAAATTCTATTTTGACTTCTAAATATCAACTGCAGATAATTCTAAAAGAAAAGTTTTGTTTAAAAGACAAAAAAAAATTATGCACCTCACCTTGACCTCTATGCAAAGATTCAAAGAAATCATGTCGGGTGAAAGGAGCTTCCTCCTGACTGCTGACGCTGGCAGCCCCAGAAGGAGGGCAAAGCACCCGGCTTACTTCAGACCCAGGACCCTCTCGGCCTGCCAGTTGGGTGCAATTCAAAGAATATAGTTTAATGTCCTTGATTTCCACCTGCAGACGGTCGCTTCTGGATTCATCATCTCCTGCCACAAAATTCTGGATGAATATCTGTCCCAAGTGTCCTACTAACAACTCAGGACTCCCAGGCTTCCGAGGGATAGAAACAACCGGCGATTTGATGTTTACGTTCAAGATTAGCTTCACAGTGTCAGAATGAGATGCAGCTAGGCCAAACCCATACATTTCATTTTCATCAAAGACAAACGGTTCCCGAGACTTCCTTGGAGTTTCAAAGAGCGATACCATCTCACTGTACTCAGCAGTCTTGGTAGCTAGTACTGTGGTGACTTTGGTGGCTGCACTTTTCAGCATACTTCGAAAATTTTCTTCCAGTTCATCCATGGATAATGTCAATTCCTTCAAAAATTTAGCAGAATGGTTATAATGCAAGGAAGCCATCTTGAGGCTGAGAAAACACTCCTGTTTAGATTTCTCAACAAACGTGAAACTCAACGCTTCAGTGAGGGCTGCATCTTCCATTCTGACAAATACAGATTCAAAGTAGCCAATATCACTGATGATATTTTCATAGCCTTGGGAATTCCCGATGCTGACTACATACTGATTCTTAACATTCTCTTGTGTCAAATCCATAAGCTGCAAACAGCCAAGAGAACCATTCACATCAAATATGCTTCCCACTGAGACATTAACTTTGGTGCCACCTATACTTGCAGTTGCAATTTTTCTGCCATATTTCTCTCCATTTGCCATTCCCACTGTCCGGAGGAGCAGTAAGTTAAGTCTATGGATTTCCACGGCAACCTCAGTGTTTTGTTCATATGTAGATTGGTAAGTTCCTTGTTCACTAAAGCTCTTTTCAAAATCAGTCATTAAAGGCTGAGGGCTCAAATCATCTTTTTCCTTGGGGAAGGATTTTTGAAGAAAACCAATCAATTCCACAATTGTCTCTGGATTTAGGATAATATCCAAATTATTCACCTGTAATGATATCACCTGAAGAGTGCTGTCTAAATTCATCGATGGGCACTCTGAACTCACAAATTGATATTCCAATTTAATGAGGGACTCTTGTTCTTTGTTAAGAATTTTGTCAAGTGAAACATTAGCAGTTGATCGCTCATTCAGTGTAGCTGCATCAGTTAAATGGGTCACACTGGGTCCAGAGACAGGAGATGGGCCCCCCTGCTATCCCGGAGGCTTCCTGTTGGAATATCAAAACTCAAGTTCTTGTGTGAAGCCATCAAAAGGTCAAAATCAGCACCGTATGTCTGCATGGTGTCCACCAGGAGTAAACCATGAACAGTGAGAGAGACTTCGGCATCGTAAGGCCTCTTCACAAAATGTGCATTGGTACCAAATACCTTGAGCACCGAAATGTACCGGCCATTGCTCTCAACACCGAGCTGCATACAGTTAACTTTAAATTCAGCAAGGAGGAGCTGTGACTCTACCAGGACCTCCCGGGTATGCTGCTCCAACATCACAACGCTCTGGGTTAAATTCATTACTGAGTCTTGCAAACTTCCCCGCTGTCCTCCTCGAGGAAAAATCCTCTCTTTAACCTGAGTGTCAGAAGTCTTCATTTCTGAGGTGGTCAAGAGAGCGAAGCAATTCTTTAGAGCAGATATTTTATCTTCATTGACGTGGATTTTTAAGTCTGGAAGGTTGCCTGAGAGCACAGCTCCTGGGTATTTGGGATCTGAAGTATAAATCAATCGACGTTCTAACTGTAGGTGAACATTGAATTTCTCTACAACATGGGTTGGTCCCACATCGATATCCTGGACATGCTTCCAATTGTCTTTCACTCTTCCAACCATAATCTGGAGGTCCATAAATGACAGGGAGTACCTCTCATACATCTTTGTGCTCATTAAATGTGCTTGCAGCTGTTCTTCACTGAATTCGACTCCAGCAAATGGAGGTGTTTTCTCTCCATTACTGCTGCTTGTCTCAGGAGGTGGGGTATTAGGAGGTGTGGCCAGAGGGGTCTTGTATTCATCATCACTAAATTGCGTCTCTTCAGATGTTGACCCTTCCCTGCTTTTCCTCTTGGAGTCATCTACAGATAAAAAAGTGAAGATTCTAAATAAACACCTGTTCTTTCCTTCCTCTTTCTTTTAATGTAATAATTAAGAAAAGTAGAGTATCAATTGGCCCCAACTTCTGAAAAATGGATGAGAACTCTAAGCATAATATTCTGCATCTACCATTTATTCCGTGTGAATTTATTAATTTGAAAATCAAAACACAAAGAGTAAAATTATATAAACATGAAAAAAGTTGGACATGAGCACATCCAAATGCAGAAAGCACCAACGCTGCTCAAAACTGCTTCCCACCATCGGAGCTGCGCTGCCATAGCCACTAGCACCAACCCTCCTCACAGCCCTCTCTATACTTATCTTACTTGTTTCTTTATGTTCTCCTTTTTGTGTCTATGTGTTCATCTTGTTTTCCCCACTAGAATGTTCCAAGTGTACAGAGGTCTCATCTATCTTACTCAACACATTATCCTGGTGCGGAGGTCAGTGCTTGGCAAGCAGTGACAGGTCGATGTTTTGTGTTCTAGCTTGAGTCCACATTCCTATCTCCCCTCTTGCACAGTTGTGTAACTGTGCTGAGACAACTACAAATACATACCTCTGGGTTCTGTCACCTATGCCTCTATCACATGTTTATGTTTTATAAATGCAAGTAGGTGCTCTCCGTAGTTTTGTGAATCATTTATTCAGGTCTAATTCCCTTTTAACATTCCCCTTGGTACAAAACTTTTCCATTCCTGCTCATGTCTTCTACCCTCTTCTCCCCTTTCGGGTTTTTTCAGTGAAGTAAGATAAATTGAGATTATTTGATAAGCTTCCTCAATTTCTTTTATTTCATGAATCCTCTCCTTCCCTTCTGTCTCAACGTAATCAATGAATACTTTTTGGGTCCAACAACAGTAATGAAATTATCATCCAGGAGTCTCTTTTTTATATACGCCACTAGTAACAAATAGATTAAATCTCTATCCCTGAAATTAAGTGCTGGGAAATAATAGTTATTAAAATATAAAATGTTACATAAGAACTACAAATTAAAAACCAAAATAACCTACCACATTACACACATTAAGGTGGCTATAATAAAAAAGATAGACAATAACAAGTGTTGGAGAAGCTGAGGAGAAATTGGAACCCTCATATATTATTGGTGGGACTGTAAAACGGTGCAGCCACTTTGAAAAACAGTTTGGAAGTTCCTCAAAGTGTTAAACATAAAGTTACCATATGACCCAGCAATTTCACTCCTAGGTATACACTCAACTGAACTCAACTGAAAACATGCCTACAAAATCCTATAAACAAATGTTCATAGTAGCATTATTTGTGATAGCCACAGAATGGAAACAACCCAAAAGTCCATCAACTGATGAAAAGATAAACAAAATATGATCTATTCATTAGTAGATCATACCCATGAAATTATTCAGCCATAAAAAAGAATGAAGGTCTGAAAAGTGCTACAACATGGAAAAGCCTTGAAACGGTTATGCTAAATGAAAGAAGCCAGACACAAAAGGCCACATATTGTTTGATTCCTTTTATGGGAAATGTCCAAAATAGGCAAATCCATAGAGACAAAAAATAGGTTAGTGGTTGCCAAGGGCTGGGAGAAGATGGTAGGGAGAGCAAATGCTAATGGGTATGGGGTTCTTCGTGGGTTGATAAAAATGCTGTGGTGACAGCTGCCCAACTCTTTCAATATACAACTCTTTGAATATAAACAACTCTTTCAGTTGTTTATATTCAGTATAAACAACTGAATTGTATACTTTACGAGAGTGAACATTATGAGTGTGAATTATATCTCAATAAAGCTATTATTAAAAAATAACAAATGAACTTTGGAATCTAAAGGCATGTTACAAAAACTTTTTTTTAAGCTTTACCCATTTACACATAGATTGATCTACCAACATATGATTTCATTACTTCATGTTCACACTATACCTTGGGTATTTGTCAATAACATTCTTCCTAGATCCACAACAACTAACACAGGATTCTTGAATTTGAAATCATCAGGAAATATCACCTGAGGGGCAGAAATATCTAGTCGCACAGTCCATCGTTTACTCTCCTCCTGTAAAAATAAAATAAAATAAAATTACACAATTTTTAACTTTAACTGCTGAAAGTGAAAGCTTTATCAGTGGGCTAAAGGCTTTCTGAAAGCTACAGCTAGGGTTATGGAATGATTTAACAGTTTATGGTTTTAGAGTAAGAAGTTAAAATGAAAGCAGATTCAAATGCTTAAGTATTAAAGACATTATCATGGGCAAATATCTGAGGTGGGGAGAAAAAATTAACAAATTACTGATTTGAGGGATTGTTTGCACTTTGAGTGTGATGATCCACGGTTGAAGAGTTTGTTTCTAATTTACTCAGTTTAACACTTTATAGTATTGCAGAAATTATGAAATTCAAATAAACTTGTAGAAATCCTAATATTTTTATTTATTCTTTAGTAAACAGGAATTGTCATGCCAAAACATCTTGGTAAAAAACATAAGCTTTGATATTTGAAATATAAGTAACATACGTTTTCCCTGCAACCAAAATTAGCCTAAAAGCTCATTTATTCAATATACTATCAAAAAGAAACCTTTTCTTTGGTTTCAACAAGGGGATACTAATAATTATTGCCATTTGTGTTGGAACACCCATAATGACAAAACAGACAAACGAAAAACCAAACAAAAACAAAAACAAAAAAACCTGAACTAATTTTCCATCCCATATACACACCCCTAAACATTTTCATCTGAAAATTTCTGCCATCCCTTACACTTACAACTGGCTTGGCACTGTCAAAAAAAACGCCACACTATTTCAAAGTGCTCCATCTACCACTCTGTCTCAGCAGTGCACCTCCAGGCCACACTGTTGGAAACGGTGCCTCAGTGGACTCAGATGTTTCTTGATTCTCCCTGTCTTTAGCATCTGCACGTCAGCTGGTCACTTAGCATGGTAAAGTGACCATCAGACCCTAAAAGAAAAACTAGGGCATCTTTACACTTAAGTGAAAAGGGAAGCTCTCAAGTGAAATATCAAATCTAGAAAATGGTACAATGACAAGTCTTGAAATTGTTCCAGGATTGGTAAAAGGAAGAAACATGATCTAGTCTTAGACATTCATTTTTATTAATTAAACCCTGATTGTAAAAGATAGGAGATTTTACTTTTTGTTAGCTAATAAGGATTTCATTTTCAGTTTACTTAATCAGTATAATTGATATATGCAAGCCTATCTGCAGTAGGTAAAGCACCTGACAAAAAGAATGCCTGCCCCTTCACCAACGCCCCACAAGGAGTGTTTATGTATGCCCACTTACAATAAAATCACCCACTAGCAAACGATCAAGAGTCTGTCGGATTTCTGCCTTGGTCTGCATCTTCAGTTTGTTGTACTGCCTTCGGGCAGCTTCAGCCACTCTCAACTCAAGTTCAGACTGATAACCAAAACCTGAAAGATTGGGAAAAATCAGGAGAGTCAGAGTTTTCAAAAGTGGAAGAAAGCACTACAACATCTACTCTCAACAAGAATTTCTACTAAATTCTGTTAACAATAGTTCCTTGCTCCAACATGACCCAGCATTATACAGGGTAAGAGGAATGAGGCAAGGAGGGATAGGGGACAGCTACGGAGGAAAGGAGGTACATGAGGGAAGGGTACATTAGCTAAGGGAATTTCTTGAATCATTTTCTGAAAGATTCCAAACTGTTACATTTCAAGTTTCTCAAAATGCAAAGATGTTACACTGAAAGTGAAAATGGAATTTAGAAGAAAATGCCTTCTATTTTCTATCAGTGGCAGAGCAAGGAAGCCAAAACAGTTATGGCAACTGTTTACATGAAAAGACAGACAAAAACTGGACCAAGAACTAAAATGGCTTCATTGTTATATAGAAGGAAAAGGGGAGTACATTTAGGAAAGTACTATTGTTCTCTCAATTCCCCTGTCAAAAAAGTGCTTCCTGCACCCACTGTCTCAAATATTTTGGAGGGAACAAAGGGAGGTATATGGAAATAAATGAATATATTCAGAACCTTGCAGCATTTAATACTGCAGCAGGCAAGTAAAACAAACCATTGATTCTGCATTCTGGAAGGAAACTCTTAAACCTTCCTCCTAAGCTCACTGGTTTGAAATACCTTGGATGGCCAAGGAAACCACTACACTGATGGAGTGGGAAGTATTCTTAAATGTATGCTAAAGGGAGGCAAAGGAAGACAGAATACTCAAGGACATTGATTTCCCTAGGAAAGTGGCTGTCAGAGGACATATTCCTTGGTTTACTAACCAATGAAACTACCTCCACTTCCTCCGCAGACCTTTCCTACCACACCAAGTCACTCTTGTAATGTCATGGCCCATGACCAGAATACTAGAAATAACAAAAAAGATTAAAATTAAAAAGTAACATAAGATAAAACAAACAAAAAAGTTAACCTGAGGTATGAACCTTTCCCTTGTAGAAAAAGTCTGCCACTTTCTTAATAGCCTGGGGATTATATATAATGTTCAAGGGTCTTGTGCTGACGTTTAGCCGCCTCTCAAAATGGCTGTGCACTGGGTTTCTCTCATACAGCATCTCAAAAACAGGGTCATCTGGATCGGCAGCTAAGGGGAAAAACAGGACAAAGAAAATGGAGCACAGCAAAAATGATCTTTTCTTCATAAACCTGTAAAAGATTTGTGGACAAAAGACCTTTTCTATTTTCTAATTAGTTCACATTTATGGCACATCTTACACAATAAAGAGCCTAACAGGGATTAATTCTTTTATTTTCAACAGAAATTCTGAAAACTGGGTTGTTGTAATTGCTTGCATTATGGAAACCAAAGACCCAAAGGCCCTGTGAATTGAGCACTTGCCCCAGTCACACCCAGGCTAACAGTCAACTAGGACAGCAGCAGACTGCCTCCAAGCCAAAGACGGATCCTACAGAACCACTGTGCTCAAAAGGGGAGACACCCTTCCATACTGATCACAGACAACTGATCCATAACAATAACATTTTTAAGGATTATTTTTAAAGATTATTTTAAGAACATATGACAAATTACCGGGGTAATGATCACTTCTTTCTGAAGATGTTGTTTGGAGACCAAAAGACTGAGAGACTCTGCCAACTTCTTTATGCTATTAAATACACACAAAATGTATATTTGTCAAAGGGAGAGACGATAATTTACTATACACACCCACCTTCACATTTTACCCTTTTACCATCATTCTCACTTAGCACCAACGAAGCAAACCACACTTCCCACCTGACACCTGAGTACTTGCAGGCTGATTGCGCTCTAGTTTTGCTCTTTTTTTCCCAATCTAGTAAAAACCACATCTTTTCTTGTGCATTGGCAGTATGCTACTATGCACTTGGCACTTTAAATGAATGATTGCTAAATGAATATTAAACATGGATGGCTTTTCAAATTTTCAAATTTTAACTGTGCTTCCTCGCCCTCTCCATAATCTTTCCCCTGCAAAAGTAATGGACAGACTTGTCTTTTATAACTGACACTTTAGCCAGTTATTTTGCAGGGCATTCCTCAGTTTGGGTATGTCTGATGTTTTCTCGTTATTAGATTGAAGTCATGGTTTGGGGCAAGAATTATGTGTCTAATTACTGGTGACACTTGATTGCTTGGATAAAGTGGTGTCTGCTTGAAAAAAAAAAAGGTAATGGACCGAGTAGACGGCTACATAGTAAACTAATATGACCCAGTTTTGCCAATTTTGTAAGATAAGATCAAAAATCTTAGAATTAATAAATTATATTATAAATTAAAAATTATATATACACAAAAACTTAAGATACTTCTCTTGGAACTCTGGAAAGAAAGGACTTCCTATCAGGGGCTAAAGGTCAGAATGCATGAAAATGACTGTCAGATACAGAGGAAATTCAAACATTGACCTTGAAATGCAGGAAACAAGTGGCATTTTCTTCAAAATTTATTTAAGCATCTAAATCAGAACAAAATACTCCACGGTGGCTACCACACAGGAGGGAAAGAAGATACAGCTACAAATCTTGCCACCATTTGCTTTCTAACAAATTGAAAAAATTTATCTAACCTCAATTTTTGTTTTTAAACCAGCCTGTCTCGAGATCATCAGTTGTCAGAATGAATCAAATCAATGTTATTTATTGTTTGCCTTAGACAGACCACCTGGATGTATTAACCATGCCCCTGTGGTACCTACTGGGTTAGGAAAGACCAGAAGGGGAAACATAGTTCCTTCTGTAGCCAGGTCTCGAAGAAAGAGTCCACCCAGTCGGACCAAAAGCAAGGAGGAATTTCTTCGAGGAAGAGATTCTGCTAAAAGTTTTACATCTAAAAAAAATAAATATGAATTGATACTATGCCATGATAGCCTAAAGTGTTTAAAAGTATTAGATATAATGTTCTACAGAGAACTACTAGATACCATGAACCATTTTTCCTTGAAATTAGAACAGTAAAACTTTCTATCTATATGAATTTACAAGTAATTTAGAGGTTTCCCAAGTAGAATGAATTTTAAACTTTAAAAAGCACTTTAAATTAAGCCCAAGCAATCAGCTAGTTCACACTAAGTTTATAATTACTCAGTCCTCAAAGATTATGAAGTCAAAAAGTAAAACAAACTAGCTTTTTTTTTTTTTTTTTTTGTCATTTGCCTTCTTAAACTGAAAAACCTCAGATAAGTGGCTGATTTATAAGCTGAAATAAAAATGTGAGTGAGATCTCAAACCAACACCTGGGTAGTTATTTATATACCATTAATTCAAAGTCACAAAAAAAAGAGTCAAGTAAAGTGGCACGTGGATAACTAGCAGCAGGTAGCTCTTTGCGGGCAGTACCTGAAAACTCAAGCTGCATGAAAGCACTTTCCTTCATTTGAGGCGTTCCTTGCTCCCTGTGTAACAGAGTCACAGTACCACACTGCAATTGCAAATTCAGTTTGGCAAAAACATGGTCTCGTTTTGTATATGTGTTCATACAAGAGGCATCTGCAGTGGGATCAAAAAACTCATCGGTGCCTAAATGGTAAAGGAGAAAAAACTTTAAGAAAAAATACACAAGAAAAGAATAGCACAATCAAGCACATTGATTACAGTTATGATGGCATTATTTGTTTTTCCCTTTTTTTGGGAAGAACTTCAAAGTTGTGGGTGTCAGTTTCATTCGCTAATGTAAAATGGCCCCAACTGTTTTGTGGGCTCTTATCAACTCGTTATCAAACCAGGGAGGAAATTAAGATTCCTGATAAAGTACAGTATAAAGCAGCACTATCCAAGACAGTCAAATGTTCTGTATCTGCACGGTCCAGTACAGTGGCCACTAACCACGTGTGGCTGTTGAGCACTTGAAATGTGGCTAATGTGGCTAGTGCGACTGAGGAAGAGAATTTTAAACTTTATTTAACTTTAATTAATTTAAACTTACACAGCAACTTGTGGCTGTGGTTACCGTACAGGGCAGTGCAGATCTAAATGACTCTGGACTGGTATTCAAGCTTCGGAGTTTAAAATTTTTGAAGTTGCTCAAACGTAGTTCCCTTACAATAGATGCCACTCAATCTACCTAAAACTGTACCAATATTTACATCTAGTAATGGAATTGCAAACAATATCTCTCAAAATATTTCCTCTCTCTGCCTCTCCCTACAAACATGAGGCAAACTATTTTCCAAACGGCTTTTTTTTTAAATACCATTGGCCTTTACACAAATAACAGACGGACTTTTATTTACTAAGTGTCTCTCTTCAGTACAGCCAAGGGGGAGAAGTGAAGGCCAGCTCCCACCTTACCCAGGATCTCTTCTGGAATCCACTGTTCTTGCTGCTCTGCCGACAGCCCATCAACTGGTTTCCCTTCAGAGTTCTGTGGTCCATACCAGCCACCCCACCCAGGAAACCAAGACTGAAGATACTGCAGCATCCCGCTGCCTCCACTACTGTCTGGGTGTCCAGGAGAGTCTCCCGGAGAATCCAACTGAGGTTCTCGTAGACTCTGTGTCAACCAAAAGATGAACAAATATGAGTACTCAAAGACAGAAAGCAGCTATGATATGCCACTCATTGTTGTTTGTCCCACACAGAAGCACAAGCATATCAAAACAGAAGCACTCAGAGTGTGCTGGGATATGAACAAATCTTTCCAGAGAAGATTCCTTACTTCTGCCAGTTCTTCTTCTTTACGAAATCGTTCATGAACCAGTTCACGCAAAATCTTCAATTCCTCAAAGCTCTGTTCCTCTTCAATTTGACACATTTCCTCCTATTTGGGTGAAAACAAAAACAAAGAAAAAAGATGTTACCACTCCAGAAAAACTGGACACCCCCACAAACCACCACAAACAGTGTAGGAATCTATCTAAGCCCCCAACATTTCCACTTTAGGTCAAGAAACAATAAAGACGAACAGTTAATTCTAAAACTAACTACTATGTTTCTGGTTTAAACAGCTTTTTAAAATAATCTGGTAGACTTTACTTGATCTAAAAAGCATCACCAGCAAGTTCATAGTATTGGAACTAATGGTAAGTACAGAGGGAGCAAAGAACTGTAGTTAGTTTTAAATAGGTAACTGACACGCATGTGCTATCATAATAGTCGAAATTTGTCCAGCACTGACACAGTTTACAGAGTACTTTTCGTGACCTCAGTTATCAAAGTAGGTAAGCTAATTTTTATTCTTCCCACCTCCAGATGGCTCAAGTTTGCAAAACAAGTGTGTAGGCCTCTAGCCCTTTTCTGTTTCACAAGGACATAAGCAAGAAGACGGTCATTATAATCTGTTTCATGCAAGCAAATGAACAATGCTAGCCAGAACCATGGTAGGAAAGAGCAGTATTAATCAGCTACATGCAAAATTTAAAAAAAAAAAAGAATGTAGGAATTAGCTATCCCAGAGTGTTTCTTTTATCCTAACAGTAAGAAAAATGATAGTTTACTTCCTCACCTCAGTTATAACTGTAAGTTCTCTCGAGAGACAGAGATTAAATTATATTAGATATCTCTCTCTCTATCTATCTACCAAGAGAATTTACAGCATAACTGAGGTGAGGAAGTAAACTCTATCTACATGGCAGGACCCTATACCAACCTATTTCAAGATATCCTTGCCTCTGCCTTTAAGAAAATCGGCCAAAGCAGAACACCTGGTTTATTCTACTCTTTTAATAAGGCTCCTATTTCAGTAACCACGCCTGACACGGATGATGAGAGCATTAACAAAGGGAGTGGGCCAGGCCTCATGGTGCCTACATGAGAGGGACAACACCTAGAGATTCAGCACTGCTACTGGTCACCACGCAGTGAGGTGCTAAAGAGAGAGTAACTTTTGCTTGGAAGGGTTTGATTTTCTTTTCCCAGAATCATAATACTAAAAAAATGGTTAATTCAGAGACCATTAATTAAAAGACCTAAGCCAAAATAGTGAAGACAGTCTAAATTGCTTTTCCAAAAATTGATGTTCACAAAACCAAAACAAACCAGGGAACAAAGCAATATCTACTGCCTTCCCTAGGTGGTATTGGAACTAATGGTAAGTACAGAGGGAGCAAAGAACAATATGACTGACACACATGTGCTATCATAATAGTCAAATTTTGTCCAGCACTGACACAGTTTACAGAGGGTAGCAGAGGGTAGAGGGCACTTCTGGCCAAAGCAAGGCTTATGGTCTTTCAAGAAGCTCTGACCCTGGTGAGACCAATGCTGTTCAGTAAAATGATGATCCTTAGCAAAGGATTTTACTTTTTCACAGGTTTCATTTGCTTCAGTCTTTGAGAGAACCACCTTGTCCTCTGAATGAAGATTAGAATAGAAGGCAACAGCTGTGTGCACAGTCACCACTGCCATCTGGAAGTCACCCCCACTCTGAAACTGCTGCTCATGCCCAGCCCACTCACCTTGTCATCTGCGGACAGCAAGCCTCCTTTCAACTTGTGGAAATATTTGTCAGTGTAAGACACAGCATCGCGAGCGCGGTGCAACAGAAAGTCCCAGGTACAACATTTCCTCTGCTTTCTGATTGCATACAAGTTAGCATTCAAAGCAAAATACCACCATTCTCGGCAGCTGAAATATTGCATAATAATGTAATTACTTCTTGTGATAAAAGCAACTAAAAGGGTATCCAATCCAGGACAACTCACAAAACACCCACTTCTCTTCTGAGATATCTTTTCTCTTGTTAGTTATCAGTTTATGCCACCAGGATAAAAGCTCATTTTAATATCAGGCTAAACTCAAGATATGGGGAAAGCTGATCTGCTGCCAAAAAACATCAAATGATAGATCCTCAATTTATATATTAATGATAATATAGTATTCACTAGGTTTGAATTATCCACAATGTCAGTACCCTCCATTAACACAGAAATCAAGTGATGATTGTGAGGTAGATCTCATCTTAAGATAGTTAGCAATGATTTCACTACTGAAGATTCTAAATGGAATATTTTAAATGGAATATTCCTAAGAAAGAACATAAAAACACACAGGATCTAAAAGATCTGAATATATTGGACTAGTTGAGTTTATCACTGCAATGTGAAAAGAGGATTTATTTCTGCTATCGAGGTTAGAAAGCTTACTATAGAATTAATTGACCAAAATAATCTGGAAGAAAAGACATAGGGAAGTAGGTTCAAAGAATATTGCAAAGTATTTACTACCACAGCCAGATCCCAGTTGGGCTACACCATCTACTTGCTAAATGAGGTGAAGAAGGTATTCTGATTTCTGCTACACTCAATCTAACAATAAACCTGAAACCCCAAATAAATATACAATAAGAACAGCAACCATGATAAACAAAAGGAAAGGCATTTTAACTGCCAGAAAGTTCAACTGTACTTTTATCTCTAACCACATGAAAAGATGGTGAGGCATATTTTTGATTTTTGTGCAAAAAAGACCATGTTCTAAAATGTATTTTATACTGAATATTTAATCTAAAAGTTCTTACTTTTCAGATACTGCCACTTTTGGTTTCCATTTTCGGAACTTCACCTGCCTCTCCTTTCGTTCCAGCTCCTTGAGGAATTCCATGACTTGTCGATATTGCAGCTTTTTATTAGAGATTAAGAGATACTAGGTTAGAATTGATTCATTTCTTTTACTCAGTTAAAGCACATATCTAAAAAGAACAATTCATATTAGTTAAGCCACTGACATGAAATCCAGCTCAAACTGAAAGACCAAACTATCAGCACTGAATGGCATTTCTCTCTGAACAGATGGTTATATATCTATATTCACTGTATCTCTTGAATCCTTTGCTCAGCAATTAAAAACATCAAATCAAAACCAACCTGAGATCAACCCAATTCAACTATATAATAGTGGTGTTTGTTCTTAACACAACTTTAGTATAGAGAGAATCTGGTCTCACACACACTACCTTTCCTACTAAAAATACTCTGAAAAATCAGTGCCTTCTATGGACATTTTTCCCTTACCTCCCCCTCTCCCCAGTTACAAGCCTGACTGGTGAGAGTATAAACCACTGGGAGGACAGAGTGTAGGTACCTGAGAGAGTTTCAAGGGGATGGTCTCCAGCTGAATGTCACACTCCATACGGGGAGTGTGCCGAGACCGCAGGGGCTCTTTGGAGCAGTTTCTCTTCAAAAGGGCAGATGCACACACAGGCTCCAGGATGTAGTGATGACTGCGGCTCTCCATGCTCTTGCCCATGGCCTCCTGAGGGCCACAATAAAAATCTCCTCTGTTCCAACTGTTCTTTTTTCTGGTAATCACTCTTTTTTAATGGTGGGGTTTTATGACACAAATAGTCAAGCTAAGCTACAGGCTGTGGAATTATAGCAAATTTTTATGGGATCAAGTTGTATGTTAGTATTTTATCTAACCTACAACATATCAGAATCCAAAAACAGTATAAACAGTATAAAACTGAGGAATCTAAAGCTCTCTAGTTTTTTTTTAATTTATATTTAATGGGTAACACATTGTTTAAAATTACAAAGGCAAAAAAGTTGAAATGCCTCCCTGCTATGTCCATCCCCCAGCCACAGTCAACCTCCCCAAGGCATCTACAATGCCAGCCTCTACGTGTCCCTCTAGAGGTATTCTGCACATATTCAGGCAAATCCATAATTTCCTAGGATTTTTCCCACCATTCTCACACAAATGGTATCTATGCTGTTTCATCTTTGCTTTTTAAACTTAATGTGTATTAGAGACTATTACATATCCATATATAAAGACCTTCATCTTTATTTTTATAGAGCTGCATACTATTCTATTACATGGATACATAGCATTTATTTATGGAAATGAGCAAAAAAAAACCATCTGTACAACAGCATGCAAGGCAAAGCAAGTACTTCATAAAAAGGTTACTTTGAGATTATTTCTTACCCTTAACAAATAGTTATATCTCATGCCATATAATGACTAAGTATTTCTTAAAGGAATGCCACAGCCTAATTACCACCACTGAAGGTGAACTTATAAATGTAAACAGCAAGCTCTTCTTTAAGAATCAGATCTGCTTCTTTACTCGTTTAAAATCTGGATGTCTGATGCACAGTGGCTATGAGAACGGACAGCTATAATACATTGGACACATGCAGTGGAGCCAGATGCAGTTGCCTGAAGCAATAAACTACATGTACAAACAACAACATGATCAATCTTAAAAGCACAGCTTTAAGTGAAAAAAAGTAAGAAACCAAAAAATATGTAACACATTATAAATTTTTAAAATACATAAAACAAAACACCTTAAGTTGCTCAAAGTTACACACATCAAGTACCTCAAGCAAGCACACTAGCAAGTGGATGCCTGTGGAAAAAGGGGGCAGGGATGGGAATGGGAATCAGAGACACAAAGAACAAAAACCTACGTGGCAGGGACCCTACACCAACCTATTTCAATGTTGTGTTGCAATAAAGCTCTCTGCAGAATCATACCTGTAACTCCACCTGAGGCAAATCTCCTAGTAAAGTGCAGTCGACATCCCAATAGATGCTAAACTCAGCCACATCTAATTGCTTTTTCCTCATTAATTTCTGCACCTGAGGTAAGAAAGACAGGGAAGAAAATAGGATGACTTTATTTGCTAATTTATTCATTCATTCAACAATCATTCGTGAAGAATCATGTATCAGGCACTTTGCAAGGTGCTAGATACAAAACTGAATTAAAACATAGTTTTGCTCTTACGGAGTTTAAAATCTAGCTAGCAGGGGATACAAATATGCAAATAAATACTTTTAATTAAGTGGAGGGAAGCAGCAGAAGAATATATAAGATGCTTTGAGCAAACACAGCAGACACCATGTAAAAAGAGGGGTACGTTTCAGGCAAAGATTGGGGTGGGTGGGAAGGACTGAGATACATTCCAAAGAACAGTGGAGTCAATAATAAAAAAGGCTTGACATCTTCAGGGGACAGTGACTACATCTGTGCAACTGAACACTGTGTGTGGCGTGGGAGGATTATTATTGGTACAAGTGACACATACAAATTTGGAGTGGGGAGTTAGTTAAGTGTTGAGAAAAGCAACATATAATGTTACCAAGAAAAGAACTATATGCCATACCAAGGAGGTTGGACTTCATAGTTTAAGGGACATGGAGCCACTGAAGGTTTTCATATAGGCATGGCCCAGGATCAGGTATGTGTTTTAGAAAACTCTGGCAACAGGTTAAAGCCAAGCTTCTCCATGGTGTGCCAGAGAAAATGAGTGTCTCAAGATAATGATCAAGTTTATAGTATCAAGTTACATTTTGGAAATATTTGGTAACTCTGAGCTGGTCACCTCTAGGCCCAAGCAGGCACATCCATTGCCCCATAGTGCAATACAAACACTATCTTTTTTCTACGTGTATCATGATGTGGAACAGGTTGGGAAGCACTGGCATAGAATGAATAAAAACAGCCAGGGATGGGAGTAAGGAGGTCACAGAACAGGATATTGCATTAGCCCAGACAAAGGCAACAGGATCTTGAAGTAAGACAGCTGCAGTGAGGTAGAGCCACATTGAAGACATTCTGCAGGAATAACTGACAGGACATTGGGACCCCAATGGATATGGAAGTTGAGACATAAGAAATGGAAAACTGAGCAGAAGGCTTATAGAGATTAAGGTAGTGGGTAAGAACACATGCTCTGTATTACTAAATGGGTACCAAGTTTCTGTTTAGAGTGATGGAAATTTTGGGCACTGGATGGTGGTGATGGTGGCACAACATTGTGAATGTAATTCGTAACAGAAATGTATATTTGAAAGTGGTTAAATGGAAAATTTTATGTTGTATATATGTTACCGCAAAAAAAGTTTAAAAAGAAAAAAACTATAGATTCATACAACACAAAGAGTGAATGCTAATGTAAACTATAAACTTTAGTTAATAATATAATTCTAATAATACTAGTTCATCATTTGTAACAAATGTACCACACTAATGCAAAATGGTAATAATAAGGAAAACTGTCTATGGTGGGGAGTGCTCTATGGGAACTCTGTACTTTCTGTGTAATTTTCCTATAAACATACAACTGCTCTAAAAAATAAAGTCTATTAAGAATTTAAAAAAAAAAAAAAAAAGAACACATGCTCTGCTGCAGAGGTGGCAAACTTTTTCTACAAAGGGCCAGAGAGAGGGTAAATGGGCTTTGCAGGCCATACAGCCTCTGCTGTAACTACTCCACTCTGCCACTGTGGTACATAAATGAATAAGCATGGCTGTGATCCAATAAACCTTTATTTTCAAAAACAGGTGAGGGGCCAGATATGGTCCGCAAGCCACAGTTTGCCAACCCCTACTCTAGAACCAGTCCACCTGGGTTCAAGACCTGCTCTACCCTCACCTCATCTCTATAAATTCTCATTTGTAAAATGAAGGTAACAGTGGTGGTAAAAATTAAATGAGAAAAAATGAGTTAAATCACGTAAAGCACCATGAATAGTACCTGACACAAAAAAGCACTCAAGGATGTTAGCTTTTGTTTAAGTACTTATCATCCAGTAACATGTTAAGGAATAGGAAAAAGAATTGGTTTCAGGAGGCAAAATGAACAGATGGAATATAATGGGATCATTTCAGTTATGAAAAACTTAAGGTATCACAGAGGCGTCCCACATGTTGTTTAAAACCATGAATATGAAGGTCAGAAGAGTGATGGAGAATGGAACTCAAGATCTGGAAGCCAATAGCAAACATTCACAGGTGGCTGCTGAAGCTATGCAGGAGAATGAGCTTACCCAGCGCAGGTAGCTAGTATGAGAAGAAAATCAAGGATGAAATCCTCTCTGCCTCAGTTTCTCTGTGTATAAATGAAAGAACTGGGCCTACATTTAATGGATGAGTGAGTTAACCAGAGGTCAAAGAAAATTAACTGTCTCCCAATTTCAGCAAACTGGACGTGTAGCATACAGAAACGAGACATACACGCCCACCTTTATAAAAAGTAGTGGGAAAGAATGCAATCTCATATACACAACATGACAAAAGGCAAAGCCCAATTCCCTAGACCCACAGCTTTCCTACAATCATATTTCATACTCACAGGCTCATTCACAGCATTTTGCATGGACACATTCTTAATGCAGATGCCAAATGCAAAAGGATGGGAAGGATTGGTAACACCATCTTCAAAGCGCAAATGGACATCTTGAATTTTTAACTGCAAAGGGGAGAAAAAAGAAAAACACATTTAGATGACTGTTGCAGGTTGAATACTACAGGGAGGGGTCAAACTGCCCCTTAGCCTCTACAGTAAACCACAGCAGGCATTTCATACAAACACTTACACCACACATATATGCAACACCCTACGAGTTCCTAGAAGAGTTATAATCACAAACTAGATACAAATGATGTTTCTCTGCAATAGATGCTATTTCAAGAAGAGAGCTACAATACTTACATTAAATCCTTTCAGAAATACTTAGAGTAATCCTGTCATTTGCAGATAATTGGTCCTCCCTCTCTTGTGTTATACTAATCTTAACCTCTATGTCCCAGCACAGGGACAAGGAATATCAGCAGTGCATATAAACTTTGCATTTATTTATTTATTTTCCGTTGCTTCTGCAGGGGGCCACAGAAAAGGCATTTTGCGTCAATAATTAAAAAATAATAATAGAAGTGAAATGACAATCAACAGAATTGGGAGAAAGTATTTGTTAATCATATATCTGATAAGGGACTAGTACTTAGAATGCATAAAACACTCTTACAACTCAACAGTGGAATATAAAAATAAACCAACTTTTAAATTAGCCAAAGAACTTGGATATATATTTCCCCAAATAAGATATGCAAATGTCCAATAAATACATGAAAAGATATTCAACATCACTAGCCATTAGGGAATCAAAACTACAATGAGATACCACTTCACAACCATTAGGATGGCTAGAATCAAAAAGACGGATAATAACAAGTGTTGGTGAGGAATTGGAACCTTCATTTGTAAAATGGTACAGCCATTTGGAAAAATAGTTTAGCAATTCTTCAAAAATGAAAACATAGAGTTATCATACGAGCTAACAATTCTATTCTAAGAGAACTGAAAACATATGTCCACACAAAATGCTACAGACAAAAGTTCATAGCAGCATTATTCATAATTCAGAAAGTGGAAACAACCCAAATGTCCATCAACAGATGAATGGATAAATAAAATGTGGTATCTCCATACAATAAAATATTATTCAGAAATAAAAAGGAACAAAGTAGTGATCCATGCTACAACGTGGATGAACCTCAAAAATATCATGCTAAGTGAAGGAAGGCAGACGCATAAGGCCACATACTGTATGATTCCTTTCATATGAAAAGTCCAGAATAGGCAAATCTAGAGAGACAGAAGGTAAACTAGGTGCCAGGGCCTGAGAGGAGAGGGCAGTAGGAGGTGACTACTAATTGGGTATGAGGTTTCTTTTGGGGGTGATGAAAATGTTCTGGAATTAAATAGTGGTGATCAATGTACAATTTTGTGAAAATACTAAATTGTACACTTTTTTAAAAGTATGAACTTTATGGTATTTGAATGACATCCCCATAAAACTGTTATTAAACATAAAAATTATAATAATGATGAATAAAAATTCAAAGGCAGATAAAAGAAAAACCCACCAAACAGAATTCAAAGCAGTCATCTCCGATGTACCAATCTTTTTGTCAAAGTTATGAAACCAACAGTTTCCATTTACTGTCTTTTTTGGGGAAGTGGTATACCTTGACCACATCTGGTCTGTGTCACCTTGGACATAACAACTGTGGGCTAACTCTTAGGACATTCATGAAAATTAGTGTGGATCCTATTAGAGTATATCTGTTTTTTGAGGGTAAAACAAAATTGGAATTCAAGTGGAAAATGTGACCAACAGCCCCAGCTCTGTAACTCACCAAATTGCCACCAAATACATCAGGAGAGATGAAATATCTCATTGAGCAGTTCACTATTTACTAGTCACCGAGAATCGATGTAGTCCAACCTCTCTCATTTTACAAAGAAAGAAACTGAGACTAGGGAGGTTAAGCGACTTGCCTTGAAATAAGGCTTAGGGAACCTGGCTTTGAGGGAGGTATATCCTTCAGCAAGAAGGACTCCAACTTCAAAAAAAAGTACAGTAAGTGAAATGGAAGGGAAATAAAACCTCCTACTCAGGCTAGCCGAAGCAAGAAGAACCTGTGTCTACCACTGAGACCAGGACTTGGCTTTTCAGGTTTTCCTTGCAGCACAGCCATAAAAGGGCACACCTGAGCAGCCAGCCCTCTAGGGCCCTCCCGTACCAGTTAAACCCACACGAAATAAGCAACTAAGAAGTGAAACAAATTTAAACCTGAGAAATCCCTTTCACCTCTATAAAAGTCAACAGAACTTACTTCAATATTCTCCACGATTCTTGTAACTACTGAGGCAGTAACTGAATACCAATAGGACTCCCCTTTCTGCTGACGTTCGTTCTAAAAGGAAAAGAGCCAGTGTTAGCAGAATCTAACGCCTTTGCTCTTTCACTGAGTGTCGGCGCAACCATTCTCACAGCTAAAAGGATTTCTGCCTTGCCTTCCATTTTTCCTCCAGGGCCTCAAGTAGTGCTTTCTTGCGTTCTTTTTCCAACAGCTTCTCCTTTTCATCATTGAAATCCTGTATTTTTTCAGGGGCTCCAATTAAGTGAAGGCTGGAGATAGAGATCACCCAAGGGTCCACATGGGGGCGATAAAAGGGAATCTGAAGAGTGACTTTTCCAATCAAGCCTGGGGGAAGGAGAATATCGTTAAATGCCTGTACACATTTCTTCTTCTTTCCATTTTTCAGTATTTTCCTAGTTTTCTTTAAGAAGCATGTATTACTTTAATCATTTATTTTTTAATTTAAGAAAACAGGCCACAGGCTCTCATGCATGTGAAAAAAGGATTAGTAGGCTGAGATCTTTAAGAAGGAGGCATAATGAATTAGAAGTGGAAAAAAAATTCAGTGAGACTTCAACACACCAAATATAACCTCTCTCCTCTGGAAACTCTCTTTCCCAGCTGGACTACATTTTAACTTCCTTGATGTGCCTTTCCTCCCACAGCACTGACACAAATCCACAGGCACAAAACTCATTTTGTGTTAATTATTAATTGGCTGGTTGATAAGAACTCAGGGGGAGTTATCAGGCCTATAATATGTCCAATCTGAACATACTCAGCACAAACTGAAACGTCTGTAACATTGCAGTGGCACTCTATCAATAAAGAAGTCTGACTCTTCCTGGAAAACCTGGGCTGAAGAAAAAGTGAGATGGCTCGCAGAATTGACACATTTCCCAAGTTCTACCATTTCTAGCCAAGCCTCTTAGAACATAAACCTTCTTTAAATTCAGTTAGTAAGAGGAAAGTCACCACCACTCCAGGAATATTGCACAATGGCCAAACGGGTCCCCCAAAGGTCCATTCTGCACAAATAATTCTACCTCTGAAAGCAGCAGGTATTACCGGAATGTGATCATTACCCTAACATCTAAAATTCAAGTGGTATTGATACGTTACGTTTAAGATAACAGAATATCATTAAAAGTGGTATTTTTAACGCCAGTACCAAGTGATGAGCTGTGCAGTCCAGTACCAACTTAAGAAATTTCACAACAATGAAAAAAAAATTTGATTTGGATTTTATGTAGAAAAATGAAACTAAAATGTATGTGTGATGGTTAATTTTATATATCGACTTGTCTAGGTTACGGTGTCCGGTTATTTGGTCAAACACTGGCCAAGTTATCACTGTAAAGGTATTTAGTGGATGGACTTAGCATCCACAATCAATTGACACTGCTAAAGCAAAGGAGATTACTACTCTCAGCAATGTAGCTGGGCCTAATCCAATTAGCTGCAGGTCTTAAAAAACAAAAACTGAAGTTTTCAAGGATCAGAAGGAATTTTGCCTCAAACTCCAACCTCCACTTCTCCGACCTCCCCTACAGACTCAACACAACACCTCCCAGAATTTCCAGCCTCCAATCTGTGTAGGAAATTGGACTTGCCAGCACCCACAACTACATGAGCCATTTCCTTGTAATATAAATATGTACATACACATGGTTCTATTTCTCTGGCGAACCCAATACAGTAAGAAAATAAGTTTTTTTAAATATTTAATAAAATTTATATTGTAATTAAAACCACATACCAATTTTCACAAAAATCAGTGCAATTGTAACTCTAACCTAAATTAATTAGGGGAGATACATAATATTCTGATAGCTACATGACAACATAATATAACTTCTATTACTTTTCATTTAATTTTTGCAGAACAAGCATAAAAATGGTTGCAAAGATCTTAGAAAACTTCAATTTTTCCCAAGAACTTCTCTTAATCCTTTGATATTCAAATAATTCTCTTTCTGAAGTACCATAGTGCTACCAGCCTTGAGGGTTTCTTTCAGATTCTAATTTGTCAGTGCCTTTGCTGTGCAATTTGAGTTGACTTCAAAAAAGCCTAAATCTTTTGCAGTATTTCTATTGTACATCACCTAGCAATTGATTTGCATTTTACTGTATATAAGTACCCCCCCAAATGAGGAAAAGACTGGCTGACATGACAGGCTACTGATGAGGGGTGTCTAAAAAGGGACTCATTTTATATATAAATAATCAGCTCATTAGCAAATATTTTTGTTACGACAATTCTTGTTTCCTCACCCAACCTAGTAACTGCAGAACTCCTATAACATAACTGCTCGTATCTACTGGGTGTGCCAGGCACTGTTATGAACAGTGTTAATGCATTAACTCATGTATTCCTTTCAACAACCCTATGGTGTAGGGAATATTATTCTCCTCATTAAAGATGAGAGAATGGACAGAGTGGTGAGGTAACCTGTCCAAGGTCACAAAATCAGAAAATGGCAGAGACAGAAAATAAACCCAAGCAGAGACCCATCTTATTCAACAGAATAAACTGGCTTTCAGTAATATTTATAAATAAATTCTCTGAGAATAAGAACCCTTGTTATCTAGAACAGAGGCTCTTATATTTGGATAAACCTAAGAATCACCTGAAGTGCTTACCAAAAGTGCAAGTTCAGAGATTGATTCAGTAGGTCTGGGGGGTCACCTGGCCTCCCACCACTATCCCACAGTCATCCTCCTAGAAGCGGCCTAGAGAACACACTTTAAAACCAGTCTGAATTCTAACACTTCCCATCCTCCCTCTTCCTGGTAAAACAGAGTCAAACTCAAGAGCGCTCAGTTTTCAGGTCCCAAACAATTGAAAACTCAAAACTGCCTCCCTTTCCTTTAGCTCCACATACCAGCTTTGACTTCAAATGGTAATTCCAGTTCTTTCAAGGCATCTTTCTTTAAGGGCAAGTTTTCTAATTCAACAGCACCTAAAAAAGAAAAATAATGTCATTTAATGTCAATCCAACAAATGCATTAGGTGCTTACTATGTGCAAAGCAGTGAAGACGAAAGGGAACCAGGCTAGAACCAGGCTATAAAAAAACATGGGTAAACCTACCAACAGCCACAGACTAATACTGCTACACGCTAATTTCCTGACCACCCCACAAGAAATGGTCAGATGGTAAATATTTTAGGCTTTATGATCTGTTGTGCATTCTTTTTTTTAAACAACGCTTTAAACATGAAAAACATTCTCAGCTTGTAGGCCAGATTTGGCTTGCTGGCCAGTTTTACAGACCCCTGGTTCAGGTTAGTACTGACCAGAAGACCAACAGCATCTGAATCGCCTGGGATGAAGTGCAGGTTCCTGGGCCCCACTCTCAGACCTGTAAGTCAGAATCTCTGGGATTGAAACACAGGAATCTGCATTTCTTAACAAGCTACTTTCAACCCCAACCAACCTCATCCCCTGCACCCCCAACTCCAACCCCCCCAACCAAAATGTGTAGTATACTCTCTTCTGGAGAGACTATCTCTGCATGTTCTCCTCTGCACCTCCATTTGCAAGTGTAATAATAACCAGCCAGAAAGCAAAGGAAAGGACAGGACCACGTGGAAGGCCCTTTTCATACTCAGCACTTAATATTTTTTAATTAACTTAAACCCAAAAGTGCAACATATCTCTGAAGCAGTTTTGAAGGAATAGACTAGAAGATGCAACTACATCTCTCTCTCCCCCAGCTATGAAAGTCACTCATTCTCAAGTATGTACTGAGCCCCTAATCTGTGCTAGGCATTCTGCTGGCCACTGGGAAAAAAAGAGAGGACAGGATCCCCGTCCTCAAAAAGCCAGAAGACAGCCACTGTTTTATATGATTGTTTACACAAGACAATTTCTGAGCCACTTAAATATGTCTGAGATATATATTCACATCAATCATTTAGCAGCCATTAACTGGTAAGAGAACCCAAAAGAAAGCCAAGCAAGCTTTTTACTCCAAAGACAAAATAATGCAAAAATCTTGCTTATTTTTCCCTTTAAATGACTGTTCAGGACTTATGGGTTACTGGCTTCCAAGGAAATATGTAAATCTAACAATTTGGCAGATTCTGAGCAAAGGCAGCCAACTTATTTTTCAGACTTTTGTGGGAATAACTGTTCACATAGAGCCCCACATATCTTAAGATTAAACAAAAGGAAAAATTAATAATCACAGAGAGCCAAGAAATAACCATATTCCCATATTTGGGGAGAAAATAATCACAAGCATTATAGGGAAAAAAGATCATGAAATATTCTCCTTATCAGTTGAAACTGACATAAGGGGTGGGGGAAGCATGTAGTTTCTTCTTTTAAGAACATGATTTGCACTTTGAACTGCCCCATTTTTCCATGCCCAAATCTGTCACCAAGGCCAACTGACAGGCCCTAGGTTTCCTTGGCTGCTGTACAGCCCTGGAGAGGTGGAAGGATTGGCAGTCCAAAGCATGAAGCACAGAGAGCAAAGGAGAAGGGACAGAAAGGAGAGGAAACAGAGACAATAAGAAGAAACACAGCCTATAGCTAGTCAAAAGCAAAGGAAGGAGGCAAAAGAGCAGCTATGGTTCAAGAAGGAAGGAAAGCTTCCTAATTCCCATCCACAAAATATGAACACCCGACCAGCCCTGCCAGGGAAAGTCACCGCAAGGGGCCCAGTGGTGAGGTACCCCAAGTAGGTGACTCATCTATAAATGATAATGCTGTTCATTTACTTCCAAGCAAACAATTCAAACACTTACTCATGGATGTGTCTTCCAAAAATCCATTTTCTCACACTGGCAAAAAATTTATTCACTTAAAATGAGGTGAATTTAGAGGCTGGTCATTGCTCAGTAATCTCCAATGACTACTGACTTCTCTTCTCTCAGCTCTAGATTGTTTAAAGGACTAACTAACCCAGAGGTTCAAAGACTATAAATAGGAAAAGGAGGGGGATCTAATACAGACTACAGTTCAGACTCCTTGACATGCACTAGCAGCCTCTATCATCTGGCCCCACACGATCCCAAATGCCCTGCCAGTTTGTAGCCTTCTGTTTCCATCATGGGCTTCATTAGACTTGGAATGTGATGACCCAGCCCATGCCACCAATCTAAATCCTGCCAGATCAAAAGCTACCTGCATAACAGCTTTCCCAGAGTCCTACAGGCAATGAATGGCTTCCCTCCTGTGCACCCCACTGCATTATGCCTAAGTCTCCAGCAGAGCAATTTAATATATACTGGCTTAGATTACTGTGTAATTGGCCTCCCCAGTAGGTCCACTGCTTTCTAAGGACAGGGACTATGCAGTTGGAGATGGAATAATAATAATAATAATAATAATAATAATAATAATAATAATAATAATAGCAGCTACCATTTAGTGAGATCTTACTATGTGTCAGGCAGTTCACATGCATTCTCATTTAATCCTCTCAACAACATGAGAAAACATTATTATTTTCTCCATTTGGAGGATGAGAAAAACAAGGCTTAGAGGACCAGCAATTTGCTTACAAATCGTAGCAGAAACACTAAAGTTAATACCAGACCTGTCCAACGTCTGAAGGCAAGAGTGGCTGAAGCAGAGGCTTAAATAGCTTGCCCACATTCACATGCAGCTTGTAAGGGGGTGGGAACCAGGGCTTAGACCCTAAGCCTGACTCTTATTAAGTTCGACTGCCTCTCCTTCTGTATCTTCCCATAAGACAGAGCCTTGCCCAGAGCAGGTGCTCAAGGATAGTTTGTTGAACGAATGAACGAGTGAGCAAAGTCTTACAGCAAGTGCTACCTCTGTCTTTCAACTATTTGTTACTTTGCATTTTTTTACCTTATTTATATCTTTATGACTTTTCGCAGGTGCACACAATTCACATGTGCACGTGTGAAGTCCAACCCACCAGTGAACCATATGCTGATGGTCATGACAACAGATGACCAGGAAAACTAACACTGAGTGAGGTCCTACTACCTGCCATGGGCAGTTCTAAGCTCTTTGCCTCATATTATGCAGTAGTTAAGATTACCTCTAGTTTACAAAGGGGGCTGCTGAGGTATAGAAAGGTTAAGTAATTTGTGCAAATTATTGGTAAATTGAGGAACTAGGACTCAAACACACAGACTGGTTACAAATTCCATGCTCTTGACCACTTTTTCAGTCTCCTTTGTATCTCCCCATGTATCTAGAATGATAAATATTTGCAGATTGACTGAAACAACATTCTTATTCCTAACCCCTACCCTCTACCTCCGAACACTGCTGAACTGTGTCATCCAGATCAACAAGCAGCATGAACTTCCTTAAAAGCCATCTCTCATGACCTGCGATGCTATACAGGGCTCTGCTGGCCAAGCCCTGCAGCTGCTTTGGATCTATAAGCATGGGATGCCTGCTTAGGAAGAAAACGCATTTTTCTATTCTACAGAGAAACATTCCTCAAATTCCACGGGTTCATTAAAAGCCACAGAGAATATTTAAAAAAAAAAAGGAACTACACATAGAAAAGCAATTTAAAGCAACAGAGAGAGAGGCATGGTTGCCACTACAATATATATTTTGTCTAAAATTTAAACTTGCAGAGATTAGAAATTTGTTATTTGCACAGACTCTGATGCATCAGATGCCACAAACTTCTACTTATTCATTTCTTCAGCAAACATTCTCTTACCATTCCACTCTTGAAAGTGAGCCAGCTCTTCTACTAGCAAGGTTATGGTTTGCAATTCTCTTTCCAACCTGTTATCTGTCCTGTGCTTAGTGAAGTCCAACCTACCAGCCACTTTCTCGATGTGTGAGAACTTCAATACAGAGACGAACCTAACATTACCAAGGCACTCCCACAAGCCTCTTCCTTGACAAACTGACCACTTTTGCTTTCCACTCAACAGCTCCCTTCTAAGGACAGGAGGAGGACAGGAAAGAATCCACTACTGAGTCTGTAGCATAACAAAAATGTGGCTCATCTTTGCCCACAGTTCCTGGGAGGTAACCTCCACATCCTCAAAATTTCCTGTGATAGGGGTGTTTTTTGTTATTAATGGTAGCTCGGGAAACACACTTGATGTTTTACATGCCAAGAGAAGATAAGAAAATAGCAATCAAAAAAATCAAATACCTAGAAATATATTTAACCAAGGGTGTAAAAGACTTCTATAGAAATCTACAAAGCATTGCTAGAAGATATTAAAGATGACCTAAATAAATGGAAGGACATCCTGTGTTCAGAGACTGGAACACTAAATATTGTTAAAATGCCAATTTTACCCAAAGCAATTTACAGATTTAATGCAATCCCAAACAATATTCCAATAGGCTTCTTTGCAGAAATGGAAAAAAACAATCATCAAATTCATACAAGGCAAATATGATTGAAAGGGGTTGTTTAAAGGCATATATTCCACAAATCAGTACAACAATTATAGATAGGTGCCTGCATGATATACTTCTAAGGTATAGCACTAGTATGGAGTGTTGACAACACAACAGTTTATGGGAAAAATCTACCTACTGCACACTAGGGACTATAATTAATAGGAATACCTTACTAATACCACACATATACTAGGGACAAATAATTAGGGGTGAAAAGAGCTATGGGGTGTTTTAGGACATGAGAATTGTTTAAAATAGAGAGTGATGAGGACTGTACAACTAAGTGATGATAATGTGAGATACTGATTGATTATCACAAACAGAACATATGATATGTGAAATTAGGAACCTCCTACTTCATAAGTCAAGCCCTCGATCTTCAGGCTTGCTCTGGTGAAACTTACGGTTGTAAAGGGGAGGGTAAGCCCACCTACAATAATGCCTAGGGGTCACCTTCAGAGAACCTCTTTATTGCTCAAATGAGGACTTTCTCTCTCTAAGCCCAACTCTGCAAATAAACTCATCACCCTCCCCCCGAAGTGGGACAGGACCCCCAGGTGAATGAGTCTCCCTGGCGGCGTGGGACATGGATTCCAGGAATGAGCCTGACCCTGCCATCAAGGGATTGAGAATGCCTTTTTGACCAAAAGGGGGAAAAGAAAGGCAACAAAATAAGGTTTCAGTGGCTAAGAATTCAAACAGAGTCAAGACGCTGTCCTGGAGGTTATTCCTATGCAAGATTCAGCTAGACATGCCAAATGGCCACAGTACAATAAGCCCAAGTCAACAGTATTCCCAAAAACCCTAAAGAAAACCTGGATCCCTATCTGAGACTAAGTTTATTCTTCAGAAACTGAAATCCTCCAGAGAACTCCTATGCCAGCTAAGTCCCAAAACCCAGAGGAATAACCTCTTCAAGAACATCAACAAGATGTGCCCCCTTTTCCCATAGTGTCGACACTCCTTTTCAACATGAACAAGTTAGGGTGGTCACTGCCTAGACATCCAGGAAGATCGAGCAAGTGACTAAATTAGATGAAGGGGTAGCAAAAGACAAAATGGAATTTAACAAAGTATTATGAATACTGAATCTCTATATAATTTTCTTTTTCTTAGTTGCTAGGGTACGAGATTAGCTAGAAGGAAAGAACTGAAATGGTGGAACGTAATCCATAGCATTCTTTGAAATCTGCTCTATAGCTACTTAGTAAATTGTAATTTGAAAGCTACCTTTTTGTATATATATATATTGTATTTCACAATAAGGAAATAACTGAAACTATGGTACTGAAACTCATAACATTTTTTGAAATTTCCTATATAACTTCTTGTTAAATAGTACTTTGAAAGTTATCACCTTTTTGCATGTATGTTATATTTCACAATAAGGAAATAACGAAAACTGTGGAACTGTAACCCATAACAGTCTTTGAAATTTGCTAACTACTTGTTAAATTGTACTTGGGAAGTTAACACTTCTATGTATATATGTTATATTCCACAATAAAAAATATGATTTAAAAAAAATCTTGGGGAAAGACACAGAGAGGAGAAGCAATGTGAGGATGGAGCAGAAGGAGAGTCAGCCACAAGCCAAGAAATGCAACAGCCACCAGAAGTTGGATAAGGAAAGGAACAGATTGTCCCCTTAGAGTCTCCAGAAGGAGCATGGCCCTACTGACACCTCAATTCCAGGCTTCTAGCCTCCAGAACTGTGAGAGAAGAAATTTGTTGTTTGAAAGAAAAAAAAAAAAAAAAAAAATCCTATGGAAGGGTAAGAGACCCCAAACAGCCAAAAACATCTTGATAGGGAACAAAGTTGGAGGACTCACACTTACTGATTTTAAAACTTATTACAAAGCTACAGTAATCAAAACAGCATGGTACTGGTATAAGGACAGCTATATATTGAGAGTTCAGAAATAAACCCTCTAAAGGACAATACTGATGGTGTTTTAAAACTTCAACTTCTCTGTGAGACCAAAGGAAGAGATGTTTATTAGGTGCAAAATCTATACTTTTTGTAGCACGCTATATAATTTAATTTGTATGGTCAGTTTATTCAAACACCATAATTACATGGAACTTTGAATAGGGAGTGAGATCTGGTTGGTTTGTATAGGTTAGCATGAAACTCCAATACATCCCAGAGTAATTTGGGAGGAGAATAAAAATGTATTTGCAAAGCCCCCTTGCGGGACTGGGGGAAATTGTAGAAATATTAAACTTCCCCACCTGGGGAATTAATGATATTCTCATAAGCATTGGGGACTACCAATTTAGAAGTCTGAGCCCTCCATCTTGGGGCTTGCCCTTATGAAGCTTGTTACGACAAAGGAGAGGTTAAGTCTACTTAAAATTGTACCTCAGAAGAATCAAAGAAGGAGAACCTAAGATGGCGGCTAGGTGAGACAGGGCAAAAAAACACCTTCGTGAAAAATACTAGATAAAAACCAGAAAGTGACCCAGAATACCACTTCCAGTGATACACCAGCTGGACAAGGTCTGCTAAAACCACAGGGACTGTGCACTTGGTGAAACTGGGGGTCTGCATTCTGAAACGAGTGAGTAAGCCAGCTGAAAGTCCCGCGGCCGTGCTGCGGTATGGGGAAACTGTGGGTTGGCGTTTGGAGATGGACTAGTCCTTTTTAAAAAAAAAAACCAGGAGTGGCTGCAGATACAGCAGTGAGAACCACTGCAGGAGCGGGCTGTAGCCAATGCCTCAATGTCTAGCGTGGAGGATAGCCCTCCCCACACCCGCTGCTGATTGTCCCGGGGCCAGAGGGACAGAGGGGAGAGCCAAAAGGAGAAAGAAACCACACCCCCTGCAGCCAGCTTCCCAGCGTGCTGGCAACACTCCTGCCCAGGACCATACCCACAGCCCAGAACCGCACCAGTAAACCCAGTCTGACAGGGAGTGTATCCCACTGCACCGCACACACGCCACAATATCGGCCGCAACCACAGCTAGTTGTCCCAGAGCTGGGAAGGTGGAGCTGTGCGAAAGGTGGGGGGGGGGGTTGAGACGCCCCATTCAGTCATTTTTGCATCAGGCTGGGAGCACCCCTGCACGGCCCGGCGGCCTGGGGCTTCCCTTGAGGGAAGGCGCGCACTTGTGATGTAGCACAGCCTTCCCTCAGCAGAGGTCCTGGAAGATCACAGCTATCAAGCAAAGCAAATGCCTAGAGGCCAAAAACAACAGAAAATCTTAAAGCAGTTGCTAAAACCAGACGATATGGAGAACCCAATCCCAAACACCCAAATCAAACGATCGGAAGAGACACAGTACTTGGCACAATTAATCAAAGGACTACAGTCAAAGAATGAGAGCATGGCACAGGATATAAAGGACATGAAGAACAACATGGCACAGGATATAAAGGACATAAAGAAGACCCTAGAAGAACATAAAGAAGAAATTGCAAGAGTAAATAAAAAAATAGAAGATCTTACGGCAATAAAAGAAACTGTTGGCCAAATTAAAAAGACTCTAGATACTCATAATACAAGATTAGAGGAAGTTGAACAACAACTCAGCATCCTAGAAGACCACAGAACAGAAAACGAAAGAACAAAAGAAAGAATGGAGAAAAAAATCGAAAAAATGGAAATGGATCTCAGGGATATGATAGATAAATAAAATGTCCAATAGACGATGGATGATAGATAGGGAGGGAATGAGGGAGGGAGGGAAAGCAATAGCGATGTGACAGCATGTTAAAGTTGGTGGATTGAGCTATCAGGGGAGGGGGATCAGGTTATGATGGAATTCTGTGTATGGGGTTAGTATTGTTTTTGCAACTGTTCCTATAACTTTGAATTTATCTCAAAATAAAAAATAAAAATAAAACTGCTTAGAAAATAAATAAATAAATAAATAAATAAATAAAATGTCCAAATTTAAGACTCACTGGTGTCTCAGAAGGGGAAGAGAAGGGTAAAGGTCTACAAAGAGTATTCAAAGAAATTGTTGGGGAAAACTTCCCAAACCTTCTACACAATATAAATACACAAAGCATAAATGCCCAGTAAACTCCAAATAGAATAAATCCAAATAAACTCACTCCAAGATATATTCTGATCAGACTGTCAAATACTGAAGAGAAGGAGCAAGTTCTGAAAGCAGTAAGAGAAAAGCAATTCACCACATACAAAGGAAACAACATAAGACTAAGTAGTGACTACTCAGCGGCCATCATGGAGGCGAGAAGGCAGTGGCATGACATATTTAAAATTCTGAGAGAGAAAAATTTCCAACCGAGAATACTTTATCCAGCAAAACTGTCCTTCAGATTCGAGGGAGAGCTTAAATTCTTCACAGACAAACACATGCTGAGAGATTTTGCCAATAAAAGACCTGCCCTACTTCAGATACTAAAGAGAGTCCTACTGACAGAGAAACAAAGAAAGGAGAGAGATATTGAGAATTTTAACAGACGTATATAGAACCTTACATCACAAATCACCAGGACACACATTTTTCTCTAGTGATCACAGATCTTTCTCCGGAATAGACCATATGCTGGGACATAAAACAAGCCTCAATAAATTATTAAAAAAAAGCAATTGAATATATTCAAAGCACATTCCCTGACCACAATGGAATACAAATAGAAGTCAATAATTTTTTATTTTTAACTCCACTATTTACTTCCTACAGCATATAAAATACATAAACTCCAATGACAAATCAGTGGTTTTTGACTCAATGTAAAATATGTAATTTTTGACAAGAACTATATAAAGGCGGGGGAATGGAGGAGTACAGGAACATAGTTTACGTGTCCTATTGAAGTTAAGTTGGTATCAAAGAAAACCAAGATTGTTATGGATTTAAGAGGTTAAATTAAAGCCCCACAGTAAATACAAAGAAATTATCAGAGAATATGGCCATAGAGATGAAAAGTAGAATATGGGTTATGAGAAGTGGGGGAAGGGGCAATGGGGAGTTAAGAAATGAGTGTAGGGTTGCTGTTTGAGGTGAAGGGAAATTTCTAGTAACGAATGGTGGGAAGGTGATAGCATTACAACATTCTAAATGTGATTAATCCCACTAATAGAATGCTAGGGAGGGATTGGAATGGTAAGATTTAGGCCGTATATATGTTCCACGGTTGAAAAAAAAAATTTTTTAAAAGACAGTCTAAATAGATGATAATAGAATGCCAAGGATGATCCTGGATGGGATCTGAGGATGGAGGACAGGAGGCTCAAAGGGACACAGTTGGGACATAAGAAAAAAAAAAAAGAAATATAGAATGTAAGCTTTGTATCAATGTTGAATTTCTTGAACTTCTTAGCTGTGCTTAATGGGATTGCATAAAAGAATGTTCTTGTTCATGAGAATTGTATATGTGAATTATAGGGCTTGTTCAAGGATGTGTGCAGCTTGCTCTCATATGTTCAGGACAGAGTAATAGATGATAGATGATAGATAGGGAAGGAGGGAGGGAGGGACGGAAAGAAAAAAATGGCGATGTGACAGCATGTTAAAGTTGATGGATCAGGGTATTGGGGGAGGGGGGTCAGGGTATGCTGTGTATGGGGTTTGTATTGTTTTTGCAACTGTCCCTGTAACTTTGAATTTATTTCAAAATAAAATTTAAAAAAAAATTGTACCTAAGAGTCATCCCCAGAGAACCCCTTTTGTTGCTCAGATGTGGCCTCTCTCCCTAAACCAACTCTGCAGGTAAACCCACTGCCCTCCCCAGTATGTGGGACATGACTCCCAAGGGTGTAAATCTCTCTGGCAATGTGGGCTATGACACCCAGGGATGAGCCTGGACCCAGCATCACGGGATTGAGAAAGTATTCTTGACCAAAAGGGGAAAGAGAAATGAAACAAAATAAAGTTTCAGTGGCTGAGAGATTTCAAATGGGGTCGAGAGGTCATTCTGGAGGTTATTCTTATGTATTATATAGATATCTCTTTTTAGTTTTTAGTGTATTAGAATAGCTGTAAGGAAATACCTGAAACTGTTGAACTGTAACCCAGTAGCCTTGATTCTTGAAAATGAGTGTATAACTATAAAGCTTATACTGTGTGACCATGTGATTATGAAAACCTTGTGGTTCACACTCCCTTTATCCAGTGTATGGACAGAGGAGTAGAAAAATGACAAAAAAGTAAATGAATAATAGAGAGGGATGTTTTGGTGTTCTTTTTTACTCTAATTTTTATTCTTATTCTTTTTTGTGTGGTAATGAAAATGTTCAAAAATTGATTGTGGTGTTGGACTTCCTCACATGGATTATTGCTGATGTTCTCACAAACAGTGAGGACTGACAGCTTGGTACACCAAGCCCTCTGTCTTGGGGCTTGCCTTTATGAAGCCTGTTACCACAAAGGAGAGGCTAAACCTGCTTATAATTGTGCCTAAGAGTCTCCCCTTGAGTGCCTCTTTGTTGCTCAGATGTGGCCGTCTCTCTCTCTAACTAAGCCACCTAAGCAGGTGGTCTCACTGCCCTCCCCCCTACATGGGACCTAACTCCCAGGGGTGTAAATCTCCCTGGCAATGCAGGATATGACTCCCAGGGATGAATCTGGACCCAGCAGCATGGGTTTGAGAACACCTTCTTGACCAAAAGGGGATGTGAAATGAAACAAAATAAAGCTTCAGTGGCTGAGAGATTTCAAATGGAGTCAAGAGGTCACTTTGGTGGACATCCTTATACACTATATAGATAACGGTTTTTAGGTTTTAATGTATTGCAATAGCTAGAACTAAATACCTGAAGCTATCAAACTCCAACTCAGTAGCCTTGACTCTTGAAGACAATTTATAACAGTGTAGCTTACAAGGGGTGATAATGTGATTGTGAAAACCTTGTGGATCGCACTCCCTTTATCCCAGTGTATGGATGGATGACTAGAAAAATGGGGACAAAACCTAAATGAAAAATAGGGTGGGATGGGGGGGATGATTTGGGTGTTCTTTTTTACTTTTATTTTTTATTCTTATTCTGATTCTTTCTGGTGTAAGGAAAATGTTCAAAAATAGATTGGGGTGATGAATGCATAACTATATGATGGTACTGTGAACAGTTGATTATACCCCATAGATTATATGGTATGTGAATACATCTCAATAAAAATGAATTTAATTTAAAAAAATTGATTTGTGGTGATGAATGCACAATTAAATGATAGTACTGTGAACAGCTTATTGTACACTGTGGATGACTATGGTATGTGAATATATCTCAATAAAACTGAATTTAAAAAAAAAAGGAAAGAAACCCTCACATGTTTCGCCAACTGATTTTTCTTAAGGTTATCAAGCCCATTCAATGGGGAAAGAAGAGTCTCTTCAACAAATAGTTGTGGGAAAAATGAACATCCATATGCAAAAGAATGAAGGTGGACCCCTACCTCATACTATACAAAAAATAACTCAAAAAGGATCACAGACCCAAGTATAAGAACCAAAACTATAAAACTCCTAGAAGAAAACAAAGGGAAACATCTTATGTTAGGCACCTTTTGTTAGGCAATGGTTGCTTAGACTTTATACCAAAAGCACAAGCAACAAAAGAAAAAATAGGTAAATGGGACTTAACTTTTGTGCATCAAAGGACTTTACCATGAAAGTAAAAAAACAACCTACAGAATGGGAAAAAATATTTGGAAAACACACATCTGATAAGAGTTTAATATCCAGAATACATAAAGGGAGGACAAGGTGGGGCCAGCGACCCCTGGAGTCTCAGGGTGGGGGGCCGGCCAGCCACACCCAGAAGGCCAACCATGTGAGGAGGGGGTGGGGCCTTGAGCCACAGCCAGTCAGCCCAGAGGGGAAGGGGCTGGAGACTGATTCAACCACATGGGCACTGACCCCACCCATCATGCCTATGTAATGAAACCCCACATAAATCCCGCACAGTCGAAGCTCTAGGGAGCTTCCATGATTGACTACACCGCCATGCCAGGAGGGGAACTCGTTCTGCCTCCAGGGGGAGAGGTCACAGAAGCTTGCATTTGAGACCCTCCCAGACTTTACCCTCTGCATCTCTTCTTTTGGCTTCTTCTTATTTGTATCCTTTTACTACAATAAAGCTACAATCCTAAGTATAGCTCTTTCAGTGAGTTCTGTAAGTCATTCTAGCGAATCACTGAATCCAAGGGGGTGGTGGGAACCTCCAAACATGTAGCCAGTTGGTCAAAACTGCAGGTGGTCTAGATCCCAAAACTTGTGACTGGTGCCTGAAGGGCAGCCTTGGAGAGGATCACCCTGAACCTATGGAGTCTGGCCTCACTCCTGGTAGTTAGTCAGAACTGAATTGAGTTACTGCAGTATTTGCAGCTGGTGTCAGAAGTTGCGAAAGTTTTTGCAACTTTTATAGTTTCCAATGAAAGGAAGGCAGTGAGGAGGGGCAACTAAGATACCACCTGTGGCCTCTCACTGCCACATCGTTTTATAGCTTTAGATGAGTCAGAAAAACTCAGAAAGCAACAACTTTAGGGCCAAGTAAACCACTGGCACCTCATTCTCAGACACTACAAACATCTGTATCACCACTCTCTCGACAAACCTGTCCTGGTTCACCTGCCAAACTCATGCCCCCAGGAAGGTGAGGTTTTCATTGTATTTGAGGTCTTCTTTCCATTTTCTATGAGTTTACAGGCTTGAGACTGACTTTATCTTCTTTCTCAATATGTGTTAAAGGGTTCCATTTTGAGTTGAGCAAAGAGAATTTAAAGTAAAACAAGTAAATGCACTTTTCCAGTTCCAACCACTGGACCTCATTTCAAGTATGAACCTGTAAAGACTAAAATGTTTCAAGCTTTAGGTCCTATCCTACTAAACACGGTAAGACCTCAGAAATTCTGAAGACCTCACTAACATATTTTAGAACTTCTATTGGATGTCTTTCATATGCCAGGAGGCTGAGAGTTTTTAATGGTACTCCATTTAATCCTCATAGCAACTTCTTTATTTTATCTTCTTTTCCTAAGGAAATTAAGGCTGAGCATTTTAATGCCTTGTTCACATAGTTAATAAGTGACAGAGCAGGACTTGAAGCCAAAGTCAATGCCACTGTCACTACATCACAGCTGTCTCCATAAAGCTTCATACAGCTCAAAAACAAAACTGGGTTAAAGCAGTCACCAGTAGCAGTCTTTTTTTTATTATTATTATTTAATGGTTACCTAAAATCTACAGTAATACAGCTACATACTTAAGTTACCCTATAATGATACTGTCACATGGGAGGACATATTGCCTTTTACACATACTTAGTATGAGGTCATCTGGGCATTAGGTTTTATTATGCTTAACACAACAAAAGAATATAGAAAATAGAAATGCCATCAGCAAAGTTTCACACTTTACCAAAGAGAAATACAGGTACTCACCTTTCAGAAGTGCAACCGAGAGCTGGTCAGTGTTTAGGTTGTTGACATATTTCCCCAGATAGGTGTTGAGAACCCAGGCTACAAGACCTTCCAACATGACTATTTCCTCAGGAAAAGGTGTTTAAAAAGCATGGATCATGCTTTATTTCTCTCTCTCATGGTCAAAGAAGAATCTACGAAAGGGGAAATAATGGAAATCGACAGATAAAATGGATGATTTTATAAGGTGATTTCTACTCTACTTCCCCCAAAGGTGAAAGACCCAAGTTACAGATTTTTTTAAAAGATGGGATGCAGCATAAGATGCCTCAGCCAGTAGTAAGTGGAAAAGGGCCTACATCTTGGGGAATCTTTGCAACATAACTGCTCAATGAAGGTCAGTGTCTTGCTTTCAGAGATTTTCCTAGAGATTGGACTGTCCAGATTGATGGTTCTCATCTGGGTGTGATTGGGCAATGTCTGGAGACATTTTTAATTGTCATGACCAGGGAGCTGCTACTGGCTCCTTACGAGTAGAGACCAGGGATGCTGTTGGACTACAGTGAACAGGACAGTCCCCACCACAAAGAATCATCTAGCCCCAAATGTCACTAAGAAACCTTTTCCTAGATTAAGGCCAAAATGTCCTGAAAGACTGTAGGAATGGACTTGACATTCTCCAATGATCCTCATTAAGGCTACTCTAATTTGATTTTGCAAATCTGTAAAATAATATGAATGCAAGGGAGTAGGGGACAGTGCTTTATCACTATTCTTAAATGTCCTGGAACTGCTTCACTGGTACCTGGACACCAGGTGATGCTGATACAATGAACTATCTTAATCACTATTTGCAAACACAAAACATAGAAATCACCCGGTTCCAACTACAGTATTTAGATTCAGTACTGAATTACTATTAGCCTGTTGTAAGAGTTAATGTTTATCAGTATTCAATATGTGTGTATGCGAGTGTGTGTGTAAATTAGTACTACAAAATGTCACCATGAGAAAAACTGAGACACAAAAGTTTCAGTGAGTTCTCGGATTACTCAACTAGTAGATCCCAACTGAAACTCTGAGCTCTGAGTCTTGCTTTGAGCCACCCATGTCAGTCATCACCCACCATGCCATCTATTCCAGATTTGCTGTGGCACGGATCCTAGTTGGAACCAGCCTTTTTCAGGATTCCTTCCAAGCACTTTGCCCAACCTCCGGTGATTCATCTTAGTGGCAGAAGACACTTATTCCAAGTGAAAGGCTGCCACTGAACAAGAACCCATCATACAAGGCCCTGTAAGAGTTAACTCAATCTCCAGGAAAGACTGGCTTTTATTTGTCAACAGTGTCTTGAACTTCCAGACAAGATTAACTTTTATTTGTCGACAATGACAGTTAAAAAAAAAAAAAATAGCATTTAGTAAAATACCTGATGAATTTCTTTCCAGTATTTTTTTAGGCTACATTTTGTATAAAACTACGAATCTGTAAAATATAGGGGACCTAGAGATAGACAGAAGCTAGTGAAGAGGGAATGATAACCTAATATGTACTGACATGATAATGAGGGTGAACTTAAAGGTTTGGGAATGGATGGGGTGATGATTGTTCGTTAACAGGATTATAAGGATCAGAGCTGCTTTGAAGACAAACATGACCAAAAGTGGTTGTTTAAAGGCATGTATCCCACAGATCAGCACTACAAACATAAATAAGTGTTTGCATGATATCCTTCTAAGGTATGACACAGATACAAAGAGTTAACAACAGACTGCTATATGGAAAAACTACCCATTATATATTATAGACTATATTTAATAGGAATACCTTACCAGTACAACATTAATACTAGGGATGAATAATTAGGGGCTGATAAATGTTTTGTGTTTTGATAATAATTTAAAATTGAGAGTGATGATGATTGTACAACTAAGTGAAGATACTGTGAGATACTGATTGTTTACCTTGGACAGAATATGCTATGTGAAATTAGGAACCCCCTACTTTATAAGTCAAGCCCTTGATCTTGAGGCTTGCTTTTGTGAAACTTATGGCTATAAAAGGGAGGCTAAGCCTTCCTATAATTATTCCTAAGAGGCACCTCCAGAGAACCTCTTTTGTTGCCCAGATGTGGCCTTTCTCTCTCTAAATCCAACTTGGCAAATACATCATTAACCTCCCCCCTACATGGGACATGACTCCCAAGGAAGTGAATCTCCCTGGCAATGTGGGACATGACACCCAGGAATGTGCCTAGCCCTGGCATCAAGACATTGACAATGCCTTCTTGACCAAAAGGGGGAATAGAAAGGTAACAAAATAAGGTGTCAGTGGCTAAGGGATTTTAAATAGGGTCAAGAGGCTATCCTAAAGGTTACTCTTACGCAAGCTCCAGCTAGAGATCCCAAATGGCCTCAGTATGCCAAGCCCTAACCAACAGTAGTCCCGAAATACTCAGGTCCCTATCTGAGATTCTATAAAAGCTTCACCCACTAAGTTTATTTTTCAGAAACTTAAATCCACCAGAGTGTTCCTATGCCACACAAGTCCTAAAACCCAGAGGCAACAGCCTCTTTAAGAACATCAACCAGATGTAGCCCACTTCCCCACAATGTTGATACCCTTTTTTAATATGAACAAGTTAGAATGGTCACTGCCTAAATATTCCTGAAGAATGAGCAAGAGATTAAACGAGAGGAAGGAGTAGCAACAAACAAGATAGGATTAACAAAGGATTACAAACACTGAATCTTTATATATATAGATGCTGGGGTGTTGGAATGGCTAGAGGGAGGTGGCTGAAATGGTGGAATCGTAACCCATAACATTCTTTGAAGTTTGCTCCATAGCTACTAGTTGAATTGTACTTTGAGGGTTGTCACCTATCTCTATGTCTTGTTTCTCACAATAAGGAAATAACTGAAACTGTGGGACTGTGGCCCATAATATTCTTTGAAATTACCTACATGACTACTTGTTAAATCGTACTTTGAAAGTTATCACCTCTCTCTATGTATGTTATATATCACAATAAGGAAATAACTGAAATTGTGGAACTGTAACCCATAACATTCTTTGGAATTTGCTTTCTAACTACTTGTTGAATCATAATTTGAAAGTTGGCACTGTTCTGTATATATGTTGAATTTCACAATGGAAAAAGTATTAAAAAAAAAAACAAATTTGGAATCTACTAGGGATTATTGGATACATTAATTTAAAGAAGAGGTCACAAAACAAATTTTTAAAAATAAGGAATGTTTAACAGTCTGAGTAAAAGAAATATTTTACTTCTTGTAACACTGAAGTAGCAAATCTGTGAAAACAAAAAATGTGAACCTGACTAGTCTAGTCTTACAATGTGGACTCCAAACACATTTAAGAGTACCCTTTATTTTTGGAGTCACTGCAGCTGAATTTGGCCCTAAATGCCAACTCCAAGTGTCAACTACAAATGCTCTCCCAAGAAAAGGGAAACAACTGTCAGTTTGTACACAAGATGCAGCCCTATTCTGCTTCTCTGAAAGATGAAAGAATGCAAAACACAGATTTTAAAAAAGATGGGATAAGAAGCAAAGTTAGATGTCCTAGTCGGTAAATGGAGTGCCAAACCAGAAAGCATCCATTAGCTCTGCTAAGCATGTAGACCCGGCTTGAGACCACTTCAAGGATTCCCTTAAGGAATCCGGTGTCAGGAAGGGCCGCCAGACTGGCCCGAATCACAAAGCGTTTACACTGTAGTCCATCGGGGCTTCGAGGCAGCTGCCTGACACTAACAACCCCCCTACCCCGCCTTCCCTACCCGGTGGGGCAGGTCACACAGAGGATGACCTTGAGCCAGGCCCCTCCCCCGAGGGGTGGCCGGAGCCATGAGTAGGAAGCACCCAGGCAACTGGAGCTACGCGCCCCTCCGGAGGCAGCCGGGGTTTGAGCTACCGACGCCTGGCAGTGCAAAGATGGGGTTGTCAGGACGGTGGTACACAGTTAGGGGACTTGGGACATTCAGGAAGACGAGGCTCCTACAAACCTCACGCTCTCAGAACCCGAACCTCTGTCCCCTCCAGGGGGCGGACACACCCCGCCTCCCACCTCCCATAAGGCCGGGGGGTCCCAGGCCTAGGAGGAGGGGCTCAACCAGGGCTTAGCCCGGGGGTGAGGGATTAAGATAATATTTGAGGCCTGAACTCCCTATCCCAGGTGTGACCCCAGAGAGCTGGCTAAGGGAGTGGTTAAGACAGCCTGAAGAAATGACTAACTCCCCATTCTTGTACGTAGGCGGGCTCGCACACCCGGATCCCTCATTGAGACCGAGGCTCCGGAGGATACTCGGGCTGACACCCCCCAACCCGAAGGCGCCAGGTTGCCGGGACCCTGAAAAAGGCGGGGGGGGGGGGGGTATGCCAGGGGCTTGGACTCCCCAGTACGCTAGTGCCGGGGTTCCGGGAGGTTCAGGCAGCCCCAAACCTGTGCCTGGGGTGCCCGTGGGGGCTCGGACTCTGGGTTCCCCGTGAGGGCGGCGGACCCAGTACCGTCGGGGATTCGGAGCCCCAGGACTCCCGGAGGAGATCTGACGGCCGGAGGGCCGGACGCCGGGTCCCTTCGAGCGGACCCGGGACCCCAAATCACAGAAGCCTGAGCCGCCGACCGGGACTGCGCACCGGCCCTGTGGCCCCAGCCCTGCGCGCCGCCCGGCGCAGCCCCGCCTCGGACCTTACCTGTCGGGGTCCTGGGCCGCCCGCCCCAACCCGGCGCTGCGCAGCGCGGCGTTTCCTCTCTGCCGCTCCCCAATGGCGCTACCAGCGGCGCTCGGGCCCGCCCAGACCCGACCAATCGAGCGAGCGACGCGCCGGCGCCTGGCCAGCCGAACGCCGAGTCATCGAGGAGGCGGCCCCAGGCTCGGGTGGCGGCTCCTGAGCGCCGGGATGCCGGGGCTGAAGCTGGAGAGCCGCCTAAGGAAGCCCCCACTTTACAGGTGGGTAAACGGAGTCCCAGGGAAGGGCAGGGCCACAAGTGAGTCTGCCTCAGACAGGATTAGAACCAGGATTCTTTCCCCGACAACACCCTGCCTTCCATCCACAGGAAGGGTTCTGTTGAGCTTCATTCTGGCCCGCCCATAGCCGGTTCTCTCTGGTCAGCAACCGCAGGGGTTTGTTAAAACGCGCGATCCATGCCACTTCCCTGCTTTAAAGTGCTTAAAACCCACCTCCTTACAGAGTCGACACGACGTCCTGCTGGATTTGGTCCTTCTCTCTTTCTGCCACTCTTTCCCTGGCCCCCTCTGCCCCAGCACCTTCTATTCTGCCTCAGGACCTTCCTTTTGGCGGTTCCCTCTACTTAGGATGCTTTTCAATGCAAGCCACACAAACCAGCCGCTTTGGTAATTCTAAGTTTTCTAGGTAACACATTTGCAAAAAAAGGAAAAAGAAAAAGGTGAAATTAATGTGAATAATGCATTTTATTTAATCTAATATATCCAAAATATATCATCTCAACATGTAACCATCATAAAAAAATTATTAATGAGATATTTTAGGGCTTTTTTATACTAAGTTTTTGAAAACCACTGTGTATTTTACACTTATGGCACATTTCAAAACAAACTAGCCATTTCACGTGCTCAGTGACCACATGTGGCTAATGGCTGCAGAGGAACTCTGGATAGTCATATATCTGGCTCTTTCTGCTTCAAGAAAGACCTCAGAGAGGCCTTCCATATCACCCTGCCTAAAGCTCCCCTCCTCCCATTACTCTTTTTACTTCATAGAACTTAATGCTTCCCAAGATTATCTTATTTGCTTGTAAATATATATTGTCTGCCCCACCTGGAAAGTTCCAGGAGAGCAGGGATTTTATCTTTTTCACAAATGTATCTGCAGCATATAGACAATGCCCAATACAGAAGAGATTTAGTGTTATGTGTGAATGAATGAATGAATGAACAAGTGAATGAATGAGTAATTGCTTCATTCCTGCAGTCTTACAAGAAAGGCAGGAGGGACACCTCAGGCTTGTAAAGTCAGGGGATGAAAGCAGGAAGCAGGATGGCAAGATTGCAATAGTGGGTTTACCATAATAATTATCAGCCTTCATAATGCCAAGCTAATGAGGATGACTGTGGGCTGGACTCAATCCTGGGCAAGGCCTAGGTTCCTTGGAGGTAGGATCAGCCTCTCAGAGTCTCAGCCCTGGGTCCCATCAGGGGCTGAGGTTTGCATGTAAGACTCTGGACTCCAGAGACCAAGGGCAGAAAGAAGGCAGTCCCTCCGAGCTCAAAAACCTCAGAAGCAGGATAACCCAGAACAGAGACACCTGGCTGCACCTGGGGAGCTAGTTGAAAATGCCAACATCTGGCACCTTTCAAGCAACCCATGTTACTGAAATCCTTGTACCCTCAGTTTCTTGTAAAGCTAAACATACATTTACCATACAGCAACCCCACACCTAGTTATTTTGCCTAAGAGAAATGAAGACATACGTCTTCACAAAGATTTGTACACAAATGTTCATAGAGGCTTTATTCATAATAGCCAAAAACAAGAAATAATTAAAATGCCCCATCAACAGGAGAATGGATTAAAATTCTGTGATCTAGTCATACAAGGGAATATTGTACTCAACAATAAAAAGGAACAACTGATACAAAACATCTGTTTTCGTTTCATTTCCCGGCTGCTAAAACAAATACAGTACAAGGGACTGGCTTAAGCAACAGCAATTTATTGGCTCATGGTTTTGAGACTCGCAGAATCCCAAAATTGAGATGTTAGCAAGGTGATGCTTTATCCCAGAAGACTGTGGCATTCTGGGGCCGGCTACCGGCAATCCTTGGTCCTTGGCTTTCTCATCACAGGTGGCAATGCACATGTAGAGTTTTCTCCTTCCTCTACTGGGTTCTGTTGACTTCCAGCTAATGTCTGCTCCCCATGGCTTCTCTCTGTGGCCTTCTCTGTAAGCCCTCCAGTAATAGGATTAAGACCCTTTGGTGGTTTGGAACTGTGTGTACCCCAGAAAATCATGTTCCTAAAGCTAACCCATTCCTGTGGGTATAAACCTTAAGTGTGGTCCAGGGTGTGTCTTAATCCTCTTATTGGAGTTCTTTATAAGAGAATGAAATTCAAACAGAGAGAGAGAAAGAGCCATGGAAGCAAGAAACTGAAAGCAACAAAACCCAGAAGAGATGGGAGAATCCAGCAGATGCAGCCATGTGCCTTGCCATGTGGCAGAGGAGTCAAGGATCACTGGCAGCCAGTCTTTGGGAAGAAAACATCACCTTGATGATGCCTTGATTTGGACATTTTTCTCAGCTTCAAAACTGTAAGCTAATAAATTTCCAATGTTAAGCCAACCCATTTCATGGTATCTGCCTTCAGCAGCCTGGGAAATTAAAACAGACCCATCCTGATTCAGTTGGTGACAACTTAGCTAAAAACAACCTCTCAGAATGTCCTATTTACCACTGGTTCACAGGCATGGATTAAAGTTAAGAACATGTTTTTCTGGGGTACCTAACTCCAAGCCACCATAAGTACCATCTTGGATGAACCTCAAAAATATGATGCTTTGTGAAAGCAGCCACACAACAAAAGACCACGTACTATAGTGATTCTGCTTATATGAAATTCCAGAAAAGACAAACTATAATGGCAGAAAGTAGATCAGTGGTTGCCAGGGGTTGGAGATGAAAGAAGTACATTGAATAGGAAGGGGTATGAGGGAACTTTTTGGGATGATGGAACTGTTGTATACCTTAATTGTGGTGATGGTTACAAAATGGTATATTTTGTCAAAATTCAAAATTAGTGAGTTGTATTTAATGTAAATTATTCCACAATAAAGTTGATTTTTAAAAAATCCCTGCCCTCATGGAGCTTATGCATCAGCATGGGGAAGAGGGAAGACAATAATCAAAGTCCAAGTAAAATACAGAGTAAATCAGATGGTGATAGGTGATAAAGAGAAAAATAATAATGCAGGAAAGCAAGATAGGAAGGAGACAGAACTTTTAGGAGTGTGTTCAGGGAAGGTTATCTTAGTCTCCTAGGGCTACTGTAACAAAGGACCACAACCTGAGTGACTTAAAGCAACAAGAATTCATAGTCTCACAGTACTGAAGAAGTCCCAAATCAAGCCGTCAGAGGGCCAGACTTCCTCTGACATCTGTAGGGTTCAAGTAATCCATGGTATTCTTTGGCTTGTGGCACAGCTCAGTGTCTGCTTCTGTCACATGGCTGTCTTCTCTCACTTCTATATTCCTCCTATTGGCTTAGAGCCCAGCCTAAGCCAGATTGTCCTCATCTTAACTAATAACCTATTCAGAGATCCTATTTCCTAATAGGATCACAGTCATGAGACCAGAGGTCAGGAGTTGAACATATCTTTTAGGGGCACACAATTCAGTCCATAACAGAAGGCCTCGGTGACAGTGAGACGACCAGGCCCCAGGAAGTTCTAATTCAGTGATTATGCAGGGGGACGCAGTTCCCCCAGGGTATAGGTTGGGAAATGCAGAGCTGGTCCAATGTTCTCGTACAGAAAGGGAAAGTGAATTTGAGAAATGGGAAAGGTCTTACTCAAGGTCCCATGGAGAAACCGTGGGAGAATCCAGAACTGCTGAAAGCTGGGAGCCCTCTGAAGTAAAGCCTTAGCCTTCCTGCTCCAGCCCACTGCCCTGAGCTGTCTCCTACTCTTAGTGCAGAAGTCACACCTGCAGTGGGGGAACCGGATCCTTTTTATAGCTAAGGGGCCAGAGAGGACAAACACTGGCCTGGCCAAGGGGGAAAAGGAGGTCCCACCTTGGTCTCTGCCCGAAACTGTGTGGCTGAGGATACAGACCAGGTGAGGGGCTGCACGAAATGGGGGAGGTCTCTTCATCACCACCCACACTAGACCCTTGTTGATATGTGAGCCCTGGAAAAAGTTTTTGACGATGGGCAGGTTCGAGGAGCCCCTGCTCAGCACCTCCCCACAAGCTCTTTCTCCACCTGGCATAGAGTATACCAGTGTCCAGAATGATATAGACCAGAGGAGGTCCCGCAGCGGCCCAGGACAAGGAGCCCAGGGCTGAGAGCACCACAGACGTGTTTCCTTTAGCCCACACAACACTAAAATAATCTGAGTTAGTTACAACATTTAACAAGCCAGAGGTTACCCTGAAAATGTGTATTTGGAGCTTTTCTAGAAAAACTGGAAGATGTGACAACCATGAGGCCCACATGCTTCCCGTGGCTATGTTCATCCTTTTAACATTAATTGACCACCCATGTGCCCAACACTGTTTTAAGCACTTGGGGGCTGTGCAAGTTTGAATGTATTTATGTCCCCCAGAAAAAGCCATATTCTTTGATTCAATCTTGTGGGGCAGACATAATAGTGGGGATTAAGTTGGAACGTTTGGATTAGGTTGTTTGCATGGAGCTGCGCCCCATCCAACTGTAGATGATAACTGATGGGATATTTCCATGGAGGCATGGCCCCACCCATTCAGGGTGGGCCTTGATCAGTGGAGCCCTATAAACGTGCTGACTCAAAGAGAAGAAACTCAGTGCAGCTGTGGGTGACGTTTTGCAGAGGAGCAAGCTTGCTAGAGAGGAACATCCTGGGAGAAAGCCATTTTGAAACCAGAACTTTGGAGCAGACGCCAGCCACGTGCCTTCCCAGATAACAGAGGTTTTCCGGCCGCCATTGGCCATCCTCCAGTGAAGGTACCCGATTACTGATGTGTTACCTTGGACACTTTATGGCCTTAAGACTGTAACTGTGTAGCCAAATAAACCCCCTTTTTATAAAAGCCAATCCATCTCTGGTGTTTTGCATTTCGCAGCATTAGCAAACTAGAACAGGGGCTATTGAGAAAAATAGACAAAATTTTCCCCTAAGAGATTTTATGTTCTTGCAGAAGAAGCAGAAAATAAGCAATAAACATACAACAGATACTTACATTAGATAGTATTTGAGAAGGTGATGTGTTACTATTGGCAAAATAAGAGCCCCAGAAGGGGTCTTAGGAATTCCAGGGTGGGTATAGGGTTGCAAAAATAAATTTGCCTCAAATATGCACTCCCCCCTTCCCCTCTTCTCCCATCCGTGGGATTGCAATTTTAACATGGATTAATTTAATTGATGTCTGGAAGGCTTTTACCCTTCCAGGGCAGCATTGTCCAATAGAAATATCATATGAGCCATAAAAGTAGTTTTAAATTTCCTAGTAGCCACATTTTAAAAAGCAAAAAGAAACAGGTGAAATTCATGTTACTAAAATTTTCATTTAACCTAATATCTCCAGTGGTATCATTTCAACATGTAATTAATATTTTTAAAATTATCAGTGAGATAGTTTACATCCTTGTGTGTGTGTGTGCACGTATGTGTACTAGAAATCTTCAAAATTCCATGTGCATTGGACTGGCCACATTGTAAGAGCACAGTAGCACATAAGGCTGGTGGCTGCCATATTAGACAGCACAGTTCCAGAAACTCATGTGAAAATGCAGACAGCCCAGGGAGGGGCAGAAAAGACAAAGGACATAGGACAGACCACAGATCATGGACCAGCCCCCTCATTTTACAGATGGAGATTCTGAGCTCCAGAGAGGTGCAGCTGCTGCTCCAAGTTCACACAGCAGTTAGCCGTGCAGCTAAGGCACAACCCAGACTCCTTATTGTTAGGTTTGCCCCACACAGCCTTCCAGATGTCGTCCTGGTGACTGGTTTCTTAATATTGAGGTCAAGGTGGGGCAGAGCAGTCCACAGAGAGGACACTTTCCCTTTAAATCCGGGCTTCTGGGACTTCCTTGTGAAATTCAGTGGAGCTGGTTATCAGGGGCCTCCCACAGTAAACAGACTCTCCACTCACCTCCTTAGATAATTATCCAACCCAGCCAGCCCTGCGCCCGGGTGTCCTCCTCTGCAGAGCAGGGATAATGGGTGGCTTGTGTATCTCATAGGGCAATTACAGAGATGAAGTTAGACCGGGCACTGGTGGGTGCTCAATAGCTACTTTCTTGCGTGAATAGTGGTGCTCAGTAAGCGAATGGAAATTGCAGGTCTTTTCCATATCGAGCTCACAGCAATGCCAGGAAGCACACTTAAGAGGGTGCCCCCTTCCCCCACCCTGGACCGTGGCTGCCAGCCTTCCTGGGAGGCCTGAGGGCCACTCACCTTTGCTCCCAAAGTCTGCCTGCTCAGGCTGCCCTCGCTATGGGGGATGGGGGAGGAGGGGCAGCAGGGTGCACCCCACACCCAGCAAGGCCTCTGCTCTCCTTTCTTTGGGGGCCTCTCCCCAGATGCCCCGCTCTGCCTCTCCCCTCAGCCCCTACCACTCAGCATGTTTATAGTTTTTCTCCCCAGTATATCTGAGGTCACTTGGCGAAGGGGGCAAGCCCTTGGATAGCAGTAATTTTACTGATCCGCAGAATTAGAAATGGCCATCCCCTCATTTTGCAGGTGAGGGATCCAAGGCCCAGCAAGGCTGGTGGGCTTTCTCAAAGTCACACAGCAAGCTGGCATCAGGGGCACAGCAGAGACAACGCTGAGGGTGAGGAGATCCTTTGGGGTGCACCTGGCAGGGAATGGATTCTCCTGGGGTAAGGGAGGTGGGTGCACTCGTGGAGAAAAAACCCATAGACTTGAGGGTCAGGAACCTGCTCTGAGAATCCTCTGAATAATGGATACCTACCATGAGATACGTGTAATAACAGCACCTACCCACAGAGCTGTGGCGAGAATTCAGAGGGAGCAACAGGCAGGGGGGCCTTGCTATGGCACCCAGTGTTATGGGTTGAATTGTGTCCCCCAAAAAGATACGTTGACGTCCTAACCCCCAGTTCCTGGGACTGTGACCTTCTTTGGCAATATGATGATCTCAGATGGAATTAAGCAATTTAAAATGACATCACATTGGGTAGGGTGGGCCCTTAACCCGAATGACCAGTGTCTTTATAAGAGCGGGAGGGGAAGGGAGGCACAGGGGAGACAGAGGCAGATGCAGCTACAAGCCCAGGGACGCCAAAGCTGGCGGCTGACACCAGACACCAGAAGAGGCCAGGAAGGAGGCTCCCTGCAGATCTCAGAGGAAGCAGGACCCTGCCAACATCTTAATTTTGAACTTCTGGGCTCCACAACTTGGAGACAATGAGTTGCTGTGGTTTGAAGCCATCCAGATATTTTGTCATGACATCCCTGGGAAACTAAGGCAGCTGGCGTAGGGTTAGCATCCTACAGTAGCAACTGCCACATGGTTGCTGCTGACAGTGTCACCTCTGAGCACAGCCCGCTTCAGCCACGCTGACCCCCTCGCTGCTCCTCAAACACACCCCAGCACACTGCCAGGCCAGGCCTTTGCCTAGGAAGCTCTTAGCACTTTCCACCCCCAGCATAGCACACACGCCCCTCCCGGCATGTCACCTCCTTGCCAGTCCCGTTCTCTGCTGCATCTCCAGCACCAACACGTAATACAATTGCGGCTAACATTTATGGAGCTCTTACCATGTGCCAGGGACTGCACTAAGCATTTTACACATAGAGACTCCTATAATCTGCACAATAACCCTTTGGGAGAGGTACATTTTATCCCACTTTACAAAGAAGGAGAGGCACAGAGAGGTTTTGTATCTTGCCTGAGGTCACACAGCCAGGAAGTGGCATGGCCATGATTCAAACCTGGGCAGGCTGGCCTCCAGGGCCCACAACTCCTGTTTGTTTGTTTTTTTATTTGTTTTTAGAGCAGTTGTAGGTTTACAGAAAAATTACACAGAAAGTACAGAAGTCCCATATCCCCCTATACACACACATTCACAGTTTCCCCTATTATGAACATTTTGTATTGGTAAGGTACATTTGTTATAATTGATGAATCAATATTATTAAAATTATATTATTAACTAAAGCCCATAGTTTACATTAGGGTTCACTCTTTGTGTTATACAGTTGTATGGGTTGGTTGGTTTGTTTTTAATTGACTGTGGTAACACATATACAACATAAAATTTCCCATTTAACTACTTTCAAATATACATGATCATTTCAATTGACACAGAAAAGGCATTTGACAAAATCCAGCACCCCTTCTTGAGAAAAACACTCAGAAAACTAGGAATAGCAGGAAACTTTTCAATAGAGAAAAACCCAAAGCTAACATTATACTCAGTGTTTAAAGACTGAACACTTTCCCTGTAAGATCAGGAATGAAACAAGGATGCACACTGCCACTGCTACTAATCAATACTGTACTGAAAGTTCTAGCTAGAGCAATTAGACAAGGCGAAAAAAAACAATGAAAGAAAAGGCATCCAAGTTGGAAAGGAACAAGTAAAACATTCTGTGTTAGGGTTCTCTAGGGAAACAGAACCAACAAGAGATACCTGTGAGTATAAGATTTTATAAAAGTGTCTCACACAACTGTGGGCATGCACAAATCCAAGTTCTGTAGGGCAGGATGCACGAGTCCAAATTCCGTACAGCAGGCAACGAACTGGCAATACCGATGAAGGTGTTTGATGAACTCCTCAGGAAATGCTTTGCTGGCTAGCTGAAGAAGAAATGAAGGTTCTCTCTCTTTCTCCCTTAAAAGTCTTCAACTTATTGGATTAAATCCAGCTGATTGAATTCTCTTATTGCAGAAGACACACCCTTCATTGATGTAATCAGTTACAGATGAAGTCAATTGACTGATGATTTAATAAACCAGCCTTCTGGTTTATTAACCAGCCACAAATGTCTTTGCAGTAACAGTTAGGCCAGTGCTTGCTTGACCAGACACCTGGACACCATCACCTGGCTAAGGTGACACATGAACCTAACCATCACAGTCCACCCCTTGTCAACTTGGCAGTTATACACTTCACCTTAAACCATACTTTATCAATAAGTAGAGCACAATAACAGACATATATTTCACCTAACAATACTCAGCTGTCCTGCATACAACCAGAAATGCACTAAACCTTCTCCAGAATAGGGTGCAAGTCCTTGGGTGACATTGACTCTTAAACTTGATTTCCTTTAACTTAAATACTGTGAAATCAACAATACAGCTTCTGTCATACGATAAGGGGATAAGATAGAGAAGAAAACATATTTGCTTTACAGACAAATACAAACATACTCACAACAAAACAAGGAGGAAATATTCATGCCATCATAGTCCTTGTTTCTGTATCTGGTCATAGGTCATAGGTCACATTTATCATTTATCACTACCTTCTTCCACTACCCATTCCATGTTCCCTTTACTCTCAGCAAGCACTTCAGCTGGCCGTGGTTCTTTGCCTGGTGGGGTGACCCAAACCTTCATTCCTGAAGTTTCTTGGCCATTGGTAGTCCTGCCTGGATTGGGTTGTTGCAGTTTTCCATTGACTTTAAACACAGGGCATGATAGTACTAAGAGACACCCTAGGGGATCTCCTGTATTCCAGGAAAATTCTTCTTTACCTCCATTGTGTAGTTGCAGTGCTATTTCCCCTTGATAGGATCAATCACCCCAGCCAGTACAGTAATCCCCTTCCTTGCCTGTTGATTCAGAGGCACGAGAAGCCCAAACTGGCCAGGTAGCAGTCTTAACTTCCAGTTCAATGGGATTATTGTTGTGTCTCCTGGTGGAAGCACTCCTCCTTTTGGAACTAAGATTTGCAGACAAGCCGAGCTTAAGGTTGCAAGGACAGGAAGCAAAAAATTTTCCCAGTGGATCACTAGGAGTGATAGTGAGTGGTGCCACTCCTGTTTCCACCCTTTGATTCCTGGACCCTTGAAACCTGGCTACGGGAGAAACAGCACAATAGAGTGGATGCTGATTCAGAGCATACACTGCAGAAGATGGTAAGGCTTTACTCCAAAATCCTAAGGGCCTGCATTGTGTTTCTCCTATAGGAGCCTGCCAAAGGCTCCAGACAGCATCTCTATTTGCCAATGACACTTCCAGCACCATTGGATCAGCTGGATCATATGGTCCAAATGGCAGGGCAGCTTGCACAGCAGCCTGGACCTGTCACAGAGCCTCATCTTGTTCTAGTCCCCACTCAAAACTAGAAGCTTTTCTGGTCACTCGGTAAATGGGCCAGAGTAGCACACCCAAATGAGGAATATGTTGTCTCCAAAATCCAAAGAGGCCAACTAGGCATTGTGCCTCTTTTTTGGTCACAGAAGAGGCCAGATGCAACAGCTTATCCTTCATCTTAGAGAGGATATTTCAACATGCCCCACACCACTGGACATCTAGAAATTTTACTGAAGTGGAAGGCCCCTGTATTTTTGTTGGATTTATTTCCCATTCTCTGACATGCAAATGCCTCACCAACAAATCTAGAGTAGTTGCTACTTTTTGCTCACTAGGTCCAATCAACATGAAATCATCAATATAATGGAGCAGTGTGATGTCTTGTGTGAGGGAGAAATGATCAAGATCCCTGCGGATAATATTATGATATAGGGCTGGAGAGTTGATATACCCCTGAGGTAGGACAGTGAAGGTAAACTGCTGGCTTTGCCAGCTGAATGCAAATTGTTTCTGGTGGTCCTTACTAAAAGCTATTGAGAAAAAAACATTTGCCAGATCAATAGCTGCATACCAGGTACCAGGGAATGTGTTGATTTGCTCAAGCAATGATACCACGTCTGGAACAGCAGCTGCAATTGGAGTCACCACCTGGTCAAGCTTATGATAACCCACTGTTATCCTCCAAGACCCATCTGTTTTCTGCACAAGGAGAATAGGAGAGTTGAATGGGGATGTGGTGGGAATCACCACCCCTGAGTCCTTGAAGTCCTTAAGAGTGGCATGAATCTCTGCAATCCCTCCAGGAAGCCTGTATTGCTTCTGGTTTACTAGTTTGCAGGACAGGGGCAGTTCTAGTGGCCTCCATCTGGCCTTTCCTACCATAATAGCCCTCACTCCATGAGTCAGGGAACAAATGTGGGGATTCTGCCAGTTGCTGAGTATGTCTATTACAATTATGCATTCTAGAACTGGGGAAATAACCACAGAATGGGTCTCGGGACCCACTGGACCCACTGTGAGATGGACCTGAGCTAAAACTCTGTCAATCATCTGACCTCCATAAGCCCCAACTCTGACTGGTGGACCAGAGTGATGTTTAGGGTCTCCTGGAATTAACGGCACTTCTGAACCAGTGTCTAATTATCCCTGAAATCTGATCATTTCCTTTTCCCCAGTGCACAGTTACCCTGGTAAAAGACCATAGGTCCCCCTGGGGAAGGCTGGGAGGAAGATTAACAGTATAAATTTTTGGCAGTGTAACAGGGTCCTTCCCCAAGAGTACCTGGCCTTCCCCTCATTCAAGGGGCTCTGGATCTGTAAACTGTCTCAAGTCTGGGAATTATTAAGGGGCCATGACTCTTTGTTTTTGTAATTCATGTTAGACTTTTGTTCACTTGACCTAGAATTCTTTTGCTTAAACAGATCAAACAAGAATTTATCAGACTGCCCATCTATTTTACTTCTAGCTACTCCGTGATCTACTAGCCAATGCTGTAAGTCTCTGTAAGTCAGATTATTTTGACTGCTGCTTTCAGCCGTTTTTCCATTACAGTAGCCATGCTCACCTTGTCTTTGGTGATTAACTGCTGCCACATAAGGATCTGATTATCCCCACTGTGTTTAAGGATTCCAGCTCAGTGACAGCAGTTCCCACAGTAAGATCTGACCTACAGAGAAGGGCTACTACAGAGCTCTTTAGGGATGATGGAGCTAGTCTCACAAATTTATTCCTCACAGTCCTGGTAAAAGGTATTTCCTGTGGACATTCCAGGGGTATGTGAGCAAGTCTTCCATGATAAATCCACTCTAACATTCCAATCTCTCTAAGCCTTAAAATTGCCTCCTCCACATTATACCAGGGCAGTTCTGGCATTTCAACCTCAGGTAATGTCGGCCACCTTTTGATCCATGTTTCAGCCAACCACCCAAACAAACTGTTAACACCCTTTCTAACTCCTCAAGCTACAACACTGAATGCAGGATCTCTGCTTAGTGGGCCCATCTCAATAAAATTCAGCTGGATCCAACTTTATATTCCTTCCAGTACCCCACACCCTTAATATCCATTTCCACACATATTCCCCTGATTTCTGCCTATGTAAATTGGAAAACTCATGCAGTTCTTTTGGAGTGTGGCATACTTCTTCATGGGTCACACACTTTATACCTCACCCTGCGGGGCCTGTTGGGACTTTAGTCTAGTTTTAGGTTTTGAAGAAAAGAGTGGTGGTGGGGGTGGGTTATGAAATGAATTAGAAGTGCCCATCAAGCCATTTACCTCAGGACATTCCATTGCAGTTTCATCTCATGAAACAGGATAAATCTCTCCAGACAGAGGATGAAGGGCTGCTTCCTTGGGAGAAGTAATTATAGGTTTAGCAGGCGCTGAGGGGTTAATCTCTTTAGGTCGAGGTTGGATGGCAGTTTCCTCAAAGCAAGCTGTAGGTTGGGCAACTGTCTCCTCAAGGCCGACTGGAGATGGGGGTGCTGTTTCCTCAGGGCAGACCATTACAGGTATATCTAACAGAGACTCAGCAGAACCCAGGGCTCCAATCTCCTCACTACCATTATTATCAATCCATATGACCCCATCCCAGTTTTCAGGATTCCATTCTTTTGCAATCAATGCCTTTACCTTAATAGCAGACACCCTGCAAGGTGGAGATTTTAGTTTACGTTGTAAATCTGCTACTCACACAATGAGACTCTGAGACTGGTTTTCAGAAATCTCAAGTTTGTGGTGTAAGAAAGGGTAAAGTTTAGCTTTCACATAAAGGCAATGTGGAGTAGGGAAAATGGAAACTAGACAAGACTGGCTTAAATGGGCTCCACGGTTACAGGGAAGGAGAGGGCCCCTGACATAAGCCCAGATTTGGTGCTGGCTCATTCCCAAAGGCAGGCTAGTTAGCTCTCTTGGATAGGCTGTACCCTCTGGAGTATCCAGCCAGTGGAGAAACAGGGAGGGACTTGCGTGTTAGGCTTAGGATATAAATATTGCTGTGTTCTATTGTTCAGCGTGCCTGCCATGTTTCTTTGGTGGTGCGCCCACTCTTGCAAGATCATGAATAAATTAATTTTCTTCTCCACGATCATGAGTGTTTATACAGCACTCTTTCCAACAACTTGGGGGCTCATCCAGGATCTTAAATATTGAGGAGGACCCCCGGGACGGAAGAAGGGAAGGTGCGCCCCGCCATTTGAATGGTCTCGGACTCCATTGTCAGGGGCCCACGTCTGACTGCTGGTGAGACCCGTGATCAGACACTTAGGTCTGCCAATTGTGGACAAGAAAAGGGGAAGGAAAAATGTGTCTCACAGAGACCAGGTAACTCTATGCATAGACCAAGGTAAGAAAAAAAGGACTAAGTATTACCCTGGTGGTCGGGATATTCTGATGAGTCTGAGGCTGATGCTGAAGGAAAGACACCCAGACAAGACTCAGAATGGGCAATAGAGGCAGTCAGCTGGCCGGGGAAAAAGGGAAGGGGGTACCTGTAGGGTCCCCCGGGAACATCCTCTGGATAGTCCATTGGGGAGGATATTGAAACATTTGGCTGAAAGTGACTGGACCAAGGGAAAGGATATAAGAAAAATGATCAAATATTGTTATTATGTTTAGACAAAAGAAAGCATTTTGCCACCTGATGTATTCTGGCCAAAATACAGGGCAGATGAGGATTGGCTCTGTGCTGACCTCCTGCATTATGTTAATAAAAAGAGACCTTTTTCCAAGGAGGAATCTGACTATGCCATGTGCTGGCTTCAGGGAAAGGAAACCAGTTTTTATCCCATAAAAGTTAAAACCCCAGACCCAGAGACTGAACCTTTAGACCTAAGTAAGGCCTTTGAGGTAAATCAGGAAAAAGATGAGACCCCCTCAGCCTACCTGCAAAGGTTAAGAAACCAGGTGAGAAAATACTCAGGAATGAATCCTAATGATCCTGTGGCCCAGGGAATGCTAAAGGCCAGCTTATAAAGGGATCTTGGCCTAATCAGAAAAGATCCAGAAAATGGAGGAATGGCTGGATAAGCCATTGGAGGAGTTATTAAGAGAGTCTACAAGGCAGGGAGGAGACAGACAGAGGCGAGACAGAGAAGTAGTTGGAGCCAGTTAGAAAGAAAGGGGGGATTTGTAGCAAAGGGTTTGTGTGATTCTCTATTTGTATACTTAAGTGATGTGGGACTGAATAGGTATTGGTGGATACATTTGCATATTTTAGTGTGTTGTGTAATTGAGTCTGTTTAAGGCATATGGAAATTGCATTTAAATTTCATTAATGTGTGTATTCAGGGTGCACAGGAAGTTGTATGCAAATTTTCTAGGACTGGGTATTTGGATTTTGTAGTAGAAAATCATTAGTATGCATTCTGGAAGTTGAGAAATCATGTATCAAATGGAAGTTTGGGTTGTGTGTTTATATAGGGATGTGGGATAATTGTATTTGTATGTAATGAAAGCATGTAATACAATTATGTAGTCGTCTTTGGAGCTGTGGGAGTTTGTCAGTGTATGATTTAGGACTTGGCAGAAATTTCCTGTGTACTCATCAATAGTAGATGGGAGATATTTCTTTGTGTCTTTGTAGCATATACTAGTTTGTGTGTACTCTAGAGCTGGGTGATTGTGTGCAGGTTCACAGTAGTGTGGAGAATGAGACAACTGTTTACTTAAAAGTGTGAGAAAGACTGTGTTTGTGTAGAGGTTTTCTGTGTATACATAACTGTAGTGTGTTGGCTGTACAAGCTTGTAAATGGGCATAATGTGTGCGTGTTTTGTATGGTTATTGGTGTGTATATAAGTTATCTGTGTCTGTCTGTGTTCCAGATATATAAGGGGCTGTGTGTTCTTGTAATTTGTAGTATGGTTTTGCTAATATATTTTGGGCAAAAGCAAAAGGTTCATACTCAAAGTGCAAGTGGATTACATGCACGTGTTCCTGTAAAAGGGGTTGGGGTTCACTGAAGCTGAATTGAATGAACTTGGGACAGTAAGTGGTGCATATCTCTTCCCAGTTGTGCGTTTGGTGACGCCAGGTTGCTAACTTGAAATTGGCTCTGGTGGGAATAGAGACACCACATATATTGTCCAATGCCATACATCAAGACTTGTCCTCCTCTCCCTGGAGACTGGGTTATTACTCATCTGACAGCAAAACTTGTGTGTGTGTTCAAGGTGTAAATATATGTGAATCAAGTATATTCAGGCATCACTAAACTAGGTGTACTAAAGACTGGATTTTGAGTGGGTGTTTAAGAACGGTGAACCTTTTTCTGTTCATTAATCTTGGATTATTCTAAATTATTGTTGTCCTTTAGTCTAATTGTTCCATTCTATTTGACCAGTAAATAGCCTTAAATGTTAGTAAATTCTTGCTGCTCTTCATGTAGTTGAGTTCAGGAGTATCTGTACCTGAAGGAGGTATTAGCAGTTTTACATCAGGGGGGTCATTGGGGAGTACAGGCCATGTATAATCTGGTTCTTAAGCATTTTGGATGTGTGGGCCTTTATACTGTAGCCACATAAATATGTGAACAATGCATAATTTGCCAAAGGGTTAATAAAAAAGTCATAAGGAAACAAGTACACAGGGGAAGGGAACCAGGCCTCAAACCGTTTCAGAGTATTCAAGTTAATTACACTGGGATGGCCCCCAGTGGTGCAGCTAAAACTAGAACTCTTCCTTAGAATCAAAGGACCTCTTCCTTAAAAAATTTGTACTGGCTTTGTCTCCTACTCTTTCATCCCTCAGGCATCCTGGTTTGCTGGCCCAGGCTCTGCCTCTTAAATTTGCTGTCCATCAACACCAACCTGGCAGCTAGGTCCTTATCAAGTCATGGAAGGAGTCCAAACTTTAACCACCCTGGGAAGGACCCTATCAAGTCTTGCTGATGACTGAAATGGCAGTCCAAACAGCAGAAAAAGGCTGGACTCATTACACCCGAGTAAAAGGACCAGTACCTTAACCAGACAATAAGTACCTGGCAACTCCTCCTGAGTCCTGGAAAGTAAATCCCACCTCAGATCCCCTAAGGCTCACTCTAAAAAAAATAGTAATTGAAAAAGCATATTGGGAAGAAAGAGGGAGTGGCTCAAGTCCTGTGTTTTTGCATATGCCTTACGTTCAGCCTAAACATGAAATTACTTGTAATAATTATAATGTTCCATGTTCAAAATGTAACAAGTTCCATCAAACTGGTTGTAAATGTAATCAAGGGCTTGGAGTCTCAAACCATGCAGTTTGATGCTTGTCAGGTAATTAACTGTGGGGACTTAGAACTTCAGCAACAGCCGAGGGAGGAAAATAAGTATCTATGCATGCAAACTTTTCAGTTGAAAAGCCAAACTGTTGAGGGGAGTGAACTTTTCAGGGTGTAACTTATGAATCAGCTAACCCTTGTTACTCCTGGAACACCATTTGGTGGATAACATGGTATAAGCGATGGGTCACACTCATGTTGGAGGGGAAACCATTAAGGGATAAAATAACCTTTTACAAGGGCAATGCTCCACCAAATTGCAAAGATCTCCAGTGTAATCCAGTGATAATAACTGTTAGGGAAGCGGATGAACAGGTTAACCAACAGTATGGGATGGGGGCCAATGTCACAGATACAGACCCCCTGGGACTGTTTCGTATCCAAGTCCTCCCCTCCCCACCCAGCGCATTCCCAACACCCTCTCCAACTAACTAGTCAGTAATACCTGAGGAAACTTGTCTGGAGACCAACTCTCAAATTCAAAATGACCCCAAGGTCATTAGAGTACTTGAGGCCAAAGACTTAAGCAGACCATAGAAATAGAGACAGGTTATGGAGATACAAATGCCTGGGTAGAGTGGGTCAAATACACCACCTAGAGTCTAAACAAAAACGATTGTTACGCTTGTGCAACAGGCCGACCCACTGCTCAGATTGTGCCCTTCCCCTTAGGTATGGAAAAGCATGAAAAGGAGTTTAAGTGTATGATACTCCTCTTTCAAAATGCTGCTCCTGGTGAAAGTTGTAGTATATTGTCTTCCCTTTTCCCTGCAGTCTGGAAGGAAAGTGTCAAGGCCATACCAGCTTCTCGCCTTGGCCCTGGAAACCACTCCACCTGTCTCTCCAGAGAGGAAGAAGGGGTCCAGGATCTTGGAACCATGGCCTTGTGTACACGAGTGTGGAATGTGAGTGAGGACAGTACTGGCAACTTCTGCAGCTTAGCTATACCCCGAGCAGACCTCTGGTGATACTGCGGGAAGGGCATCCTCCGGCCAACACTCCCTGAAAAGTGGGGAGGAACCTGTGCTCTGGTTCAGTTGGCTATCCCGTTCGCCATGGCATTTGAAAGTAAAGAAAAAGTACCAACCAAAGGCAAAAGAGATAATGGAAATATATGAAATGTACCTGGTTCCTTTGATGAACAAATCTATTTAGATAGTACAGGGGTTCCCCGGGAAGTTCCAGATGAGTTTAAAGCTAGACATCAAGCGGCTGCAGGATTTGAATCGTTCTTATTCTGGTGGGTCACCACAGTAAAAATGTGGATTGGATCAATTATATCTATTATAATCAGCAAAGATTTATCAACTATACCAGAGATGCCATTAAGGGAATAGCAGGACAGTTAGATGCCACTAGCCGAATGGCATGGGACAATAGGATGACCCTAGACATGATGCTAGCCAAAAAGGAAGGTGTCTGTGTTATAATTGGGGGAAGCTATTACACATTCATCCCCAATAATACGGCACCTAATGGAACTATCACCAAGGCTTTACAAGGCTTAACAGCCTAATCTCAAAAACTAGCAGAAAATTCTAGCATTAACAACCCACTCACGGGGTGGTTGGAAAATTGGTTCAGGAAATGAAAAGGAGTTGCAATGTCTGTTTTAACTTCCCTTATCATTTCAGCTGGAGTACTCACAGTGACTGGGTGTTGCATTACCCCATATACCTGGGGGTTAGCTCAAAGACCCATTAAAACTGCCCTAACCAAGCAAATGCCTGTGCAATATCAGCAGAACAATCTATACCCCCCTCAAAGAGAAAGATCCTTATGATGAGGAATGTGAAAAAGCTCTTAGCAAATTTAAGAAACTAGAATGTAAAAACTAAAAAGAGTTTAAAAAGAAAGAAGAGGGAATCTGCAAGAAAGGGTTCAGTTTAGCTTTCACATAAAGGCAATGTGGAGTAGGGAAAATGGAAACTAGACAAGACTGGCTCAAATGGGCTCCACAGTTACAGGGAAAGAGAGGGTCTCTGATGTAAGCCCAGAGTTGGCGCTAGCTCCTTCCCAGAGGTGGACTAGTTAGCTCTTTCAGACAGGCTGTACAATTTAAAATCCCAAAGGCGGATTAGTTAGCTCTCTCAGATAGGCTGTACCCTCTGGAGTATCCAGCCAATGGAGAAACAGGGAAGGGACTTGGTGTTAGGCTTAGGATATAAATATTGCTGTGTTCTATTGTTTGGCATGCCTGCCACGTTTCTTTGGTGGTGCACCCGCTCTCACAAGATCATGAATAAATTTCTTTTCTTCTCCACAATCATGAGCATTTATATAGTGTTCTTTCCATCAGCGGCCACAGGAAATAAGATTTTCTTTCAGGGCACACATAGAAACCTTTACATCTGTCATACGGTGCTTAAGTTTCAAGTTTGAAGCCTTCAGCTCATCTCTTTCTCTTACAACTTTATCCAACGTATCTAAGAGCAACCAGCCAACATCATTATACCTCTCAATTCTGCAAAACTCTGTTAAGGTGTCAAAAACACTGTCACCCAGAGCCTTGTCTCGTATAACAGTATGGTTAGGAGACTCAAATGGTAATATTTTGCATATCTCCATTGCCAACTCACGCCGTGGACTGTCAGTGCCACCTTGATTATTGGAAATGGAGTCATCAATGCCTTTGAATCTAATCAAAGAAGAAAACAAATTGTAAATGCCCATTTTAAGATTCCATTTCTCAAGAGCCGTTCCCAGTACCAAGCTGTGTTAGTTAGTATTCTCTAGAGAAACAGAACCAACAGGAGATATCTGTGAATATAAGATTTTATAAAAGTGTCTCACACAACTGTGGGGATGCACAAGTCTGAACTCCATAGGGCAGGCAGCGAACTGGCAACGCCAATGAAGGTATTCGATGAACTCCTCAAGAAATGCTTTGCTGGCTAGCGGAAGAAGTAGTGAAGGTCCTCTCTCTTTCTCCCTTAAAAGTCTTCAACTGATTGGATTAAATCAGCTAACTGAATTCTCTCATTGTGGAAGACATGCCGTTCGTTGATGTAATCAGCCACAGATGAAGTCAATTGACTGACGATTTAATAAACCAGCCTTCTGGTTTATAACCAGTCACAAATGTCCTTGCAGTTACAGTTAGGCCAGTGCTTGCTTGGCCAGACACCTGAGCACCATCACCTGGCCAAGTGACACTTGAACCTAACCATCACACATTCCCTATTTGCAGATGACATGATTCTATATATAGAAAATCCCGAAAAATCTACCACAGATACTAGACCCCCAACTCTGGATTTCTGTGCTAGTTCATAGCCAGAGGTGCTCCATAATCATAGTGAATGAATAAAACTCAATGAAGAGGAATCAAAAAGCCTTCCCCTCTGCACCCAAGCTGGTCCCAGTGTAACCGAACCACTTGCTCTGTCCTGGATGAAGGAAACAAAATAGGTGGGGGGGAGGGGGCTGCATCTGGTCTGTTTTGACTGGTGACCCCATCAGGAAGGTGGCCACCTTCAGATGCTCCAAATGTACCCCACCACCACCACCAAATTGCCTGGCCTCTCTTCTGTCCTGGTCCTCTGCTAGAGGTGAGCTGGGAAGTCGAGCCCAGGATTTAGTCACAGCTGGAGTCCTCAGAACCAGCACTTAGATGCTCAATGCTCACTGGAGGAGGGAGCCAAAAACTCCTCTCCAGATACTCCTCATATGTTAACCATGTCAACCCTTGCTACATCCCAAGGGGGTAGGTTATGTGATTATTCTTGTTGTTTAGAAGAGGAAAATGAACTGCAAATTCCTACTTAACACAGCTCATTGCAGATGCTCGTTCATAGTGCAGCTAGTGAGAGGCTGAGCTGTAAGGGCTGTGACGGCTCCTTGCAGGAAACAGAGGACAAGAGCAAAGTGGAAAGGACTCTACAGAGGAGAGGGCAGTGTTAGGAAGCAAAAGTGGAAAGCTGCTGGGACAAGGGAGGGCTTGGCAGGACTGCCGCTGTAGGCTGTTGGCGAGCCCACCAGAAAGGGGCAGGAGGCCGTGGGAAAACACACAGTCCTGGCCTTGCTCTCTTCCTGCCCTCCCTGCTCTGGCGAGGGCCTCCTGGCAGGAGCTCGAGGACCAGGAGCTGGGTCAAGAGGGGACCTGGAGGGGTGGGCAGATAATAACCAGCACATCGCTGGTGTCCTGGCTTCTGCTCCGTCCCTCCCCAGCCATCCCCCAACACTGCTAGAAGCAACAAGACTTCAGGAGGGACCACCCCCATTTCCTGGGAATAACACAAGAGAGCCAAGGACAAAATTAGCATCCCTGTCTCTGAAGCCCACTCCCCAGTCCACTCCTTCTCCAGCGGCTGGAGACATCTACTGGAAGGCAAAGCTGGCTGTGTCTCTCCACTGATAAAACCCTCTGGTGACTCCTTTTTGCTTCACCGCAGCAGGGCAGGGGAAGCCCTCAATCCTCCTCTGGTGCCCCACCTAGCCCTGCCTGGCTCCTCCCTCACTTCCTTCTGGCTTTGGCTCCCAAATCATTTTTCTGGTCCCTGAGGTTTCCCTGACCTCCTGATCCAAACCAGCACCCTGTCCCTCTGTCCACTGAATCCGGCTCCCTTTTCTTCATCATTGCCTGATATGATCTGTTTATTATTGTCTGTCTTCCCACCCACTACCTTAGCTTTGTTTTAGCAGCCACTGCATCTGCAGCACCTACAGCAGTGCCTGACATGAAATAAGAACCCAACAAATACAAACTTTGCGAGTGGTCAGGAAATATTATAGCATTTTAGACCACAAGGCTGGATGAGATCAGCAAGGCAGCGAGTGGGGATGGAGGAGAGGCAGAGGTGCAGGGATGGCACCTGCGATGAGGTGGAACCAGCCAAGGAGGTAGGAGTCTTAGGAAAAGCAGGCGAGTGTGGCGTCCTGAGAGCCAGGGGAGGACAATGTTTGCAGGCAGTGGGGACTGGTCACTCGGCTCAAATGCTGCCCCCAGTGAAGGGCCTCAGATGTCTGTCCCCGGCCCCTCCAAGACTGGGACTTCCTGGAGGGCAGAGCCTCCGGCCCTGAGGGAGGAGGCGATCTGCAGCGACCCCCGCCCCACCCCCAGGGACAGTGCAGAGGCGACACTCGCAGGCCAGCCCGGCGGCTCAGGGCCGGAAGCTGGCGCCTCGCCATTCGCGGGCCTGAGGGAGCAGCCGGGCTCTCGGCAAGCGCGACTGTCGCGGGGGCGCCTGCGGTGGTCGCGCCACAACCGGGGTCTGCAGACTCCCGCGGACCGCGCCCCTCTCGCCCCCGCCAAGTCCCGCCCAGCCCCGCAGCCAGCCAGCCAGGGCCCAGCGTGCCAAAAGGAATGTTTATTTACAAGCAGGAATGCCGTCCAGCATGCAGAGCAAACTCTTGTCTTGGCATCAACACAAGCTGGGGAGCTGAGGCCGCACCCAGAAGTCCCTTCCAGTTCACGGCCTCCTGCTCCGCGGGGAGCGAGGCGAGCCCCGAGCGCTCCCGGGACTGCCCGCCAGGGGGCGGCAGCGCCCCACCGTCCTGCAGCGCCCCGCGCGGCCCTCGGCCCGTCCGGGCAGTCTGTCTGACATCTCGGGCAGTCTGTCTGACATCTCGGTCCCAGGGCGGGAAGTCCTCCTTGTCTCCGTGGCTACGGCTGGCTCTCCTACCCCCAAACAGTTCAGCTGCCACGTTGAAGTCCAGTGGAATTTATCAACAAGGGATTCAAGTACCTGGGACCGAACTGGCCTCTCAAGGGGTCCCTTGCCCTTTCCTTCCAGAATCTGGTCAAGGTTGTACTTGTCCACCCTCTGCAGGGTCCTGAGCGTGTGTTTGGGAGGAGGGGGCTACTCTCTAATGGGGAAAAATCTTTCTGCAAAATTGCTGGCTTCAGCTGCTTCGAGGCGGGCCATTCAACCAGACAGCATCAGCTGCCGGGACCCACAACACACAACAGACACCCAGACAGACACACGTCGGCTGTCAGCATCTCACATCCACCCATGATCAGTGGGCACAGTACCAAATGGACTCCACGGGCCCCCGGGGGCCAGGGACTCCGGGAACACAGGGAGGGTTCCAGAGAAAGAGGGGCACAGCCTCCAGGGGGGAAGGAGGCCCAAGCTGAGGTAGGAGAGAGGAGGCTGCAAGGTGTCAGGCATCACCAATTTCCAAAATTCCCTGACAGAAGGCACAGCCTTGGAAGGCAGCACCAGCCAGGGAGGGAGGGCGGCAGGGGCTGGAGCTGCGGGTAAAGTGGAGTGAGGGTTCAAGGCCCAGTGAGCAAACCGTGGGTGAGGGTTCCAGGCAGCCCTCAGAGTTTTGCTTTGTTGAGCTGTTTGGTTTGCTTGTTGATCTGCCTGGTTAATTTCTGTTTTAACTGCCACATGTTAAAATTGGAAGAATTCAGGTTGGAAGTTTGCCACCCTGCGTTACCCTGGGCATGTTGATTTTCACACTGCAGTACAAGGGGACGAGTCAGCAAAAGTGGCTTTAGAGGAGGTGCTTTCCGAGGGTCCTACAGGGGCTGCCACCCCTCCCCGCACAGAGCCACCTGCTACATGGCCTCTCCACTCCCTGGCCGCTCGCGGGCACTGGCCTGCAGTCTCAGCAGGCTGAAGTGCTGCCCTTTCTCCAAAGGCGACGTGTCCAGAGCCCCTCCACCCCAGTAAGCCCCTCTGGAGGGGAGGATGCTGGGGTCTCCCCAGAAGCCAGAGCTGGTCAGAGCCCAGAAGAAAAACTTCCAAGGGCTCCAGAAGCCTGCTTCACAGGTCCATCTGGGGCGGTTCAGGGAGAGGCTGGGAGGGACTCACCTGGGGCTGCCCAGCAAGTCCACGGTCCCCTCTGCCCACCAGACCTGCTGGCATCCCAAGGTTTCCCACCACTCTCCCTGCCTTGTCCCTGTCTGTGGGTGGGAGGGGGGCTGAGCTAGTGGAGGTCACTAAATGAAGTTGGCCCAGAAAGAGCCAGAGAGTCCTGGGAATGGGGGTCTGGAAGGACCAGGAGCCCCCCGCAGGACAGCCCGCCAGGGGTCAGCCTGCCCCGGCTGAGACACAGCCCACACCAGCCTGGTTAGCTGGGCTTCATCCCGGCATCAGGCACGCCCAGGGGCAGGGGCTTCTCCTCGTGGCTCTGCAGCAGGGTCTCCGGAGCATCTGGCTGGGACTGAAAGGGGCGCTCCTCCTTGGAGAAGGGGACCTGCTCATTCTTTGGGGAGCCCGAGGGGCTGGCGTCCGTGTCCCCCACGGTGGAGCTGGCCTGGGAGGGGCACTGCGAGGCGTGGTCGGAGCTGCTGCAGACATTCACGATGCAGGTGACGTTGACGTGGGTCCCATGGCCACCAGGGGAAGGCTCTGCTAATCACAAGATGGGAGAGGGTGGTCAGTCCAGGGGTCTCAGCATGGGGGTGACTTCACAGCCTGTCTCCTGTGCAAGAGGCACGTGAGGAGGACGTGTAGGGAAAGGGCGCTGGACCTCCTAGGAGCCACGAGGCCAAGGTTGCAGCCCAGCTCTGCTACGTGATCTTGGGCAAGTTCCCCAACCCTCGGCTGTCTCCATTTCCTCATGTCAAATAAGAAGGGCATCCCTCTTACCCCGAGCTTACCCCACAGAAAAGAGGAGCCCATCAGACAGTAGAGATGAAAGTGCATGGAGAGAACAAAGTGCATTCCCCGTAAAGGATCAGAGAAGTGGGAGAAAGTTACAGAATTCTGGTCAGGGAAAACTGATAACTGCTGGGAGGCATCAATAGCTCTGGCTACGCTGAATTTGATGAGAAGGAGAGACCCCTCTGTCACTGGGACCTTGTCCGTATATCAATGTCAGAGGTCTGGGAAGTTGTTCCTTTTTGGAAGTGAAACGTTGACCCTGAAGTTGCTTTCATTCTCAGCAAAGCTTCTCCCTCCATGTGGAGCTGCCTCTAAGATTTCATTAACCTGGGATTCCAGGTGGGGCTTTGAAATCTGACAGTGCTGGGTTTGAATTCCGGCCCAACCTTCGTAATCTTGGCCAAGGCGCGTAACCTCTCAAGCTTCTGTCTGCTCAGCTGCACAGTGGGTCTAATGACCCTGGACAACCCCTCGCGGCCAGGGACCCACTCTGTCTGGGTCACTGCTGTGTCTCCAGTGCCCACATGGCTCCTGGAGATGGAGTGATGTTCCCCTGTGAATCAGGGACTGAAACTACCCAGCATCCACTCCTGGATGCTTCCAGGCACGTCAGGCCTGACTCTGGCTCCCACCTGCTGTCTCCTGTCCAACCTGCTCCCCCTCATCTCAGTTCACAGTGCCACCAGATGCCAGCTGCTCGGGCCCAAAGCTGTGGGCCCATCCTCAATTCTTTTTCTCACACCCCACATCTAATCCATCAGCCATTCCCACCAGTCTACATTCAAAAGATACTTCAAGTTCACCACCTCCCCATTACCTCCCCATGCAAGCCTCCTCTGCTCCCACCTCTCTCCCAGCTTCTACCCGCTCCTCTGCAGTCTGCTCTCTACCAGCAGCCAGAGCCAGCTTGGTAAAACTCAGCAGATCACTTCCTGGGCTGCTCCAAACCCCACGGTCCTCTCCTCAGCCCACAAGGCCCTGCGCGACCCAGCGCTACCTGCTCCCCATCTCCCATGGCTCCGCGATCTTGCCTGGGTTCCCCCAGCCTGGAAAGCTCTTCCCATTCACACAGCTTGCTCCCTCCTTTCACTTGAGCCTCAGCTAAAGGCCACTTCCTCCCAGAAGCCTGCCCTGACATCCCTCTCTAAAGAGGCTCCCTCCCAAACCATCCATCACTCCCATCTTCCTTTTGTTTTCTGTACTCTCCAGGCCCCCGTAGATTTCCTCCGGGGCCTGTTTGCATTCTGCCTCCCTCATCAGACCCTGAGTCACAGGATGGTGGGGACTTGCCACCGTTTCTTGCTGTGTCCCTAGTGCCTAGAACAGGGCCATATGTTGAATGAATAAAATTCGGTCCACAAGTACCTTTTGTTCTTGTTTGAGGTAATGTTTTCAAGTGAATTGGCTGCCAACTTTTAAAAACCCAGAGTTTACATTTTAAAATCTGGATTTCTGGCTTCCCTCGGGAGCCAGATGTGGAAGGTCTGGCCTCGCAGGACCCACATTCTTGAGTGGCAGCTGTTGGCAGAAGGATTCCAGGGTGCAGGTGCACCCCCACCTTCCCTCCCAGCCCCTGCAGGCCTCTCAGTGTCCTAACTCATTGGCAAGGGACTGAATGAAGGAGTAAACCGAGGCATGAACCTGAGGGGCTGGACGCATGGCAGAGCCTCAACAACTTATAACTGCTGTTGCTGCTGTCACCACAGGGTCTGCTGGGCGCCTAAAAGCACGTGGCATCCAGGTGTGTGGGGCAGGGGGCACTGACCATTTGGTTCCCCTGACCCCAGGCACACGGGGCCTCGGAGGAGGCTGGCAGTTGGCGAGCTGCTCTGCTCAGAACCGCCCTAAACGGGCCTGGGGGGGGGGGCAGAAAACAGGGCCGGGAGGAAATTTCCACCCTGGGCCTTCACAGAACCCAAATGCCACACAGTCACCAAGGCCTCTGCACATCACTAACGAGACAATGTGGGGGAGGGCCGCCACACCGGGGCCCAGCCCTGGGGTTACAGGCTTCCACAATGGGGGGAGGGAGGAGGAGACAACGGCAAAACAGGTTGGGGAACTCCTGGGAGAAGGAACAGAGAGAAGTGGGGGCAGAGGGTAGAAAGAACTGGCAGACATGGTCAGAGGGGCCGCACAGGGGTCAAGAGGCCTCACGGGGCAGCCACGGAACAGGTGTAGCTAAGAAATCAGGTGAATCCAAGAGCTGGACAAAGGCCTCGAGCCTTTATTTGGAGCTCATTCATTCATGCATTCATTCAACATTCAGGGCCACCTGCTCGGTTTCAGGCCCTGACCCAGTCCTTCTCAGGCTGGGGCAGGGGGAGCTGACAGGACATCAGAGTGACGAGGGTGGGCTATACTGGGGGAGAGAGAAGTGGGGCAGTAAGCCCAAGTGGGCAGCTGGGCGGGAGGTGACTCCTGCATCAGGTGGCAGGTAGGAAAGGATGTTCCAGGCAGTGGAACAGCATGAACACAGGTGGCAGAGGCAGGGGAGCACAGCAAGTCAGGAGAAGCAGAGAGTGGAGAGTGTGACTGTGCCAAAGTGGGGCTGCAGAGTGGGAAGTGGCTGCAAGCAGAGGAGAGGGAAGGCAAAGAGAGGCCTGGGGGAGCTGTCAGTCCCAGCCTGTAGGCGGCCGAGGGTGCACCTGGCCAGGCACCAAGCTGGTCACTCTGCCACTCGTCTCTCATCAATCCTGCCAGGAGGTGCCACGGCTCCATCTTCTGGATGAGGAAACTGAGGCTCAGTGGGGCTAAGGAGCCCACTCAGATTCCCTTGGCCCCAGAGCTGCCTGGCTGGCCCTGAGTGCATGTCATTCCCTGACCTCCTGCTGGCTGGTGCTGCCAGATGACAGGGAGAGACCCAGACTGGCAGCAGGGTCCATCAGAAGATATGGCCTCTCTGCCCAAGGCCACCCTGGGCCTTCTGGGGGACCCCTGTGTGGGCGCTGAAGATGCCAACCTGGGGTGACACCTGACACAGACCAGGTCCATCCAGGGCACAAATGCAGACGTGTACACAGCCCCAGGCCCCAGGCCTCTCCATTTGGGCCCACCACCCCACAGGGAGCAGTGGGCCACAAGTTGCCATGTGCAGAACGAACCTGGAGGCATCCTTTATTCCTTCATCTTCCCGCCCCAGGGCTCTGGAGCCTGACAGCCCAGGGTTAGTTCCTGGCTCTTCAATTTACTAGCTGTGTGCACCTAAACAAGCTGCCTAACTTCTCTGGGCCTCAGTTTTCTCATCTGTAAAATGTGGATGATGATGGTAAACACCTCTTAGCATTGATGTGCAGATTTATCTTATACACGTAAAGTGCCCAGAATCGTGCCTGACACACTGTAAACCCTCAGGAGGTAGAGACTGCTAATATTGTTATCTTCAGTGTCATTGTCATCATCATCATCATCATCATCTTCATCGTTAGCCAGGTGCAGTGCGGGGCTTGCGATACAGAGATGGACGAGACGGTGCGGTCCGCCTCACAGCCTTCCAATGCACTAATTCTATGAGATGGAATCAAGGGCTCAGGGAGCCTGGGGGAGCAGCCAAGCCAGCCCACCATATGCAGGGGAGGGGGTTTCTGGAAAATTCCCCTCCTTGATATTGGGGACTCGAAGGGCAAGTTGGGATTGTCCGGGTGAAGGGGAATGGGGAGAAGCAGAAGAAAGGATGTCCAGGTAGAAGGAGCAGGATGGAAGGGAGAAGGAACTTGGTAGCTTCAGAGAACTGAGAGGAGTTCAGTGTGGCGTGACGTGGCCCAGGAGGAAGGGCCAGGACAGAAGCCAGGTGAGGACCAGGGGATGGGACTGAAGCCAGGTGCCATCTGCATCTTACCTGAGCTCGCGGAGCTGGCTCGGGCCGCCCCAGGCCCACTGGCCGTCTCCGTGCCGGGTCCCTGCTGGTTCCCGGGGGCCGCCCTCCTGTCCGCGGCACTGGCTGAGCTCTCCAGGGAGCTGCTGCTGGAGCTCGGGGCCGTGGTCAGCAGGTGCTGCTGCTCAGGGCCTGGCCGGGCCTTCTCAACAGGCAGGTGAGGCTGAATGGGGAGAGGAGGAAGGTGGTGGTCAGCCCATCAGCCAGCTCCTCCTCCCCTCCTCCGCCTCACCATCATCTGCAGCCCTTGCCACCAGCACTTCACAGTTTACATGGCACTTCTGCCCACACCTGCACGTTCCATTCACACCAGTGCTTTTAGCGAGGTGTCATTCTCTGTGGTTTGTGTTTCCGTGATCAGCATCTGGCTTCCCCACTGGAGCGTGAACCCCAGGAGGGCAGGGGCCACATGGGCCTCTCATCAAACAGCCTTGTAGGGAGCAGGGTTCTCATCTTCATTTTGTCTAAGGAAAGTGACTCCTCAGGTCACCCCATCAGCACTGGGAGATGCAGCCCAGCCTAGCAGCTAAGGCACAGACTCTGGAACTAACCATGCGAGTTTGAATCCTGACTCCACCACTCACTAGCTGTGTGACCTTGGACGAATTACTTAACCTCTCTGTGCTTTTGTTTTTGTCAGCTGAAAAGAGAGACTAATAACCTACCTCATAGAGTTGTTATGAGAGCCAAATGGCCAAATATTTGTAAAGTGCTTAGAACAATGCCTGTTAAGTAAGCTCCATACAAGGGTTTGTTAAATCAGAGGTCAGCAAACTACGGCGGGGGGGTCAAATGGCCCGGGCAGGGTCAAGTCCAGACCGCCACCTGCTTTGTATATCCTGTGAGCTAAGAATGGTTTTTACGTTGTTCAGTGGTTGAAGAAAAGATCAAAAGAGGACCATTTCATGACATGTGAAAATTACATGAAATTCAAGTTTCAGTGCCCCAAATAAAGTTTTATTGGAACAGAGCCACTGTCGCTGGTTTACATATTGTCTACGACTGCTTTTGCTTTACAATAGCAGGGTTGAGTAGGTGTGACAGAGACTTTACAGCCCACAAGGCCTAAAAGATTCACTAACTGGCCCTTCACAGAAAAGTTTGTCAATGCTGGTGTTTAATCAATCAATCCCTGCAGGGAGCCCTTTCACTAAGAGCCCTCAGGAGCTCTTAGTGGCCCTTTCCAGGTTCCGTTCTCCAAGCTGCTTTGTGACTCTTCCTGATGTCTTTTCTCTCATAAGAGAAAAACAAATAATAATAATACCAGCTGACATCTGCGGGCCAACGCCAAGCACTGGGCCGAAGTCCTTCCCAGACGCTGTCTCATATCATTCACCAAGGCCACCAAGGCCGGCTCCTCTGCCCTTAATTCCTTGAGGCCGGCCCTTCGCCTCAGACTCCGTTGGGAAGGATTCCTTGCAAGTCGCCCCTGAGGCCACGGAGGCCAGGAGGGCGCTCGCTATCACCCAGCTGGGTCAGCGGCCGAGGGCAGACCGAGCCCAGGATGACAGCTGCCTGCTTCCTATGCCCTTGAGGGGACGCTTTGGGGGGATGGAGGGCATTTCAAGTTCATGTGGAACCCCTTGCCCAATGGTCTGGCCCTCATCACTGGACCCCAACCCCAGCCCTGGCCTGTGCAGGAATGGCGGGGAGGGGAGTGGGGAGAGGAGCATCCAAATGTCACTCCTGATAACCTCCAAACAAGGGGCTTTTCCAACCCGGGTCCCATCCCCCTCTCTAGAGCCAGACAGAACAGAAACCCCCAAAGGTCACGGCCCGCCTCCCTGCCCCAAAACCACAAGTCGTAAAGTTCAGGCCGGCTCTGAGTGGGGCAGACACATCCTGCGTCCCGTTCTGGGGCCCCAGGACGGGGGTTGCTGAGGGGACTCATTCGAAAAACAGGATCCTGGCCAGCCAGGCACCCTCACCACCCAACACCCCCCCTGGCCCAGCCTGGCCTCGGGAGAGAAGCAGAGACCCCTGGTACAGCCTGGCAGGACTGGGGGTTTGGGTCCTCCAGGATTCCACCAGGTCTGCATCTGTGTGAGCAAGTGTGTCCATGAGGCTCACACACCTGTATGTACAGGTGTGAGTGTGTGAAGTCTGCCCACACATGCATCTATGTGCCCAGGGGCATGGGTGCATGTCTGAGTGGTGCAGTTAGTGTGGGTGCTGGGGCTGGTGAAGACAGGCACTCCTGGGTGTGTGCCCTGGGCCACTCTCTAGCTGTGTGACTTGAGAAAATTACTTAACTTCTCTGAGCCCAAGTTTCCTACACAGTAAAATCTGGGCAATAATCATAAGGATAAACGATGGTCAGCCCATAGCCTGGCATACAGACAGTGCCTCATAAATGCTCATTCTTGTTATTAAATGTGAGCCCGTGCAGGCCTGTATTGGTGGGGTAATTGGGGGTGAGCCCACACGTGGAAATAACCTGGCCTTTTCTAGCCAAAGGGGAAGCCACTGTCCACCACATCCTGGGAGTTAGTCCTGCAGCAGGAGGGAGAGGTTGGCGCCGAGTCACCACGTTCTCAACCCTGGGGGCCTAGTCCTGGAAGCAGTACCAGCCGGCCTCTCAGCGGGGACTAGCTGCCAACCAGCAGAGCGGGGCACGGGCTAAGCAAGGGATCAGGGACCGAGGAGGAGGACCGGGGACAGAGGAGCACCGGGGAAGGTTTGCAGCCTGAGAGGAGACCCTGCCGGGAGGTGGAGGTGTGCTGGGAACAGCTCTGGCTGCTTCCCCTGGCAGAGCAGGAAAGCGGGTCGGGCAAGGCCTGCGGATTCAGCCTGAGTGTGAACGCGGGCCACGCCACTTACCTAGAGCTCTAACCTTAAAATGAATAACTGAACCTCCCTGACTCTCAGTTTCCCCACCTGTAAAATAGGGATGACAACACCACCTACTTCTCAGGGGCGTGTAGAATTCGGTGGCTCAACCCAGACAAGGAGACTGGCTTGGGCTCAGGCGGTGGTGTGCTGAGCCAGCTCAGACCGGCTCACGCAGGTCTGCAAGAGCTGCTTGTGCACATCTCTTCCCAACTCCACCTTCAGTGGGGTCTTGTTCATAGCTTCACATTGGCCAGGGTAAGATACTATACCAGAGAAGTTAGCAAGTGCCACAGATCAGGTTTTTTCCCCCCTGGAAAGCCAGCTACCAGCACACACAGCAGGCACTCAATCCCCACTTGGGCTGCTCACACAGTGGAGGGAAAGAGGAAGCAGAGGCCACTGGGCCACACCCAGGACATCTCTACCACCCTTAGTGTTGGGAAACGCTTGGTTGAGGAAGACAGCTCAGCAGCTGCGAAGCCAGCTTGGAGGCATCTGCTGTTGGCATCACTGAACTGAAGCTAGAGGAAGGGGGGTGGGATATGCAGCCTGGGGGTGGGGTGAGAAACTTTTCGATCTGCCCTGAAATAGGGCAGGGCAAAGAGCACTGGGTGGGAGTCCAGAGAGAACTGCTGTGTGTCCTTGGGCAAGTCACTGTCCCTCTCTGTACCTTTTTACTTTTCAGCAAAAGCAGGAGATCAAATCAGTCTCTGGCCCTCCCAGGTCAAAAGTTCTGTGTAAATCTCAGGCATTGGGCCACCCAAGGTTGACCTTCTTCTCAGCCCAGAGGTTCTCAACTTGGTGGCAGACACGTGGCAATATCTGGAGACATTTTTGGTTGTTACTACTAGGGGGCAGTGCCACTGGCATCCAGAGGGTGGAGGTCAGGGGTGCTGATAAACATCCTCCAGTGAACAGGACAGCCCCCACCACAAAGAATCATCCAGCCTCCAATGTCAGCAGTGCTGAGGTTGAGGAACCCTGCCCTAGAAGGAAAGCGGGCACGGGGAAAGCTCCTCAGACTCTGTTTCCTGATCTGTAAAATTGAGCAAAAAACAAAAACAAAAACAAAAAAAACCCAGCCCTGCCTAGCAGGCAGGGTGTTGCGACAGCACAGTGTCCTAGCTCGCCCCACACCCATTCCCAGCCCCTCTCCCTCCTCTTCCGCCATAGAGGCTGGGAAAGCAAAACACTCCCTTTCCCAGCCTCCTTTGCAACCAGCAGGTCACATGACTCGGTTCTAGCCAATGGGAGGAAAGGGAAGTCCACCCGGGGCTTCTGGGAGAGCATCTGATCTGCTGATAAAAGGAACCATGGCTGGCCTGGCCATTTGTCCCTCTTCTTCCCACTTGAACCCAGAGGTCACGTAGGATGCGACGGTCACCATCTTATGACAGGAGACCACAAGCAAGAGGACAAATGCCAACGGGCATAAGACAGCAGAGCCTGGGGTCCCACTGGCACCCTGGAGGGTGGAGCTGAGCCAGTGCCAGCAGCCATCAACCCCTCAACTTCTTGGTTTGTAAGAAAAAGAAAGCCCTTTCATTTTAAGTCACCCTTAGGTTTTCTGTTACTTGCAGCCAGACGCCTTCCTGATAGAGAATTAAAGAAATCCTGTGTCCGTTTTCTGTTTCTAACAAAAATCCTACAGACCCTAATATAAAAAGAAATCAAAGATGAGCTGCTTCAGTTGAAGGGGGTTGGGGGGACCTCAGGGCCTAGCCCCGAAACCTCCATCTCATCCCGCAAGACGACCCCTCAGGCCCTCTGTGGAACACTGGGGTGCCCCAGAACTCAGTTTGAAAACCACTGCTCCATGATCTAAGGCTTTGTAAACTCAAAGGGGAGGAGGCTTATTGTTGCCAGCTGAGTGAACGGCACAGCCCTGCAAGCTGGGCCAAGCGGACGCTGCCCCCATTTAATGGCAAAGAAACAGAGCCCTGAAGCAATTCCATGTCTGCCCTACAGTTCCAATGCAGGGCTAGGGCCATGTGCTTGCCACTGACCCCACTAACTCCCCTGCTCCGTGGTGTGGGCTTTTCACACTCACAGACTCCTCTACCCCACAGTAGAAGGTAGGACCCCAGCTGGCCCTAACCTTGGCTTCCCCAGGGCTTGCACACCATCTGACACTGGACAGACAAACTGACAGAATTCACTGTTTCCCATGAAACAACGCAGCCCACCATGAAGGAGACCAGAGGAAGAGAGAGAGGGCAGAGGATACGCACCACCTTGGCTTCTCTCTGCAGGCAGATCAAGGGCTTCTCTGCAACGAGGAGACAGAGAACACGTCAGGGAGAGAGACTTCCCAGGGCTGCTCTGTTCTGACTTGGAGGAAGGCATGGCCCAGGGCCCAAGTAGAACCAGGCCCAGCCCTGGGGTGAGTAATGTCCTACCCAACCAGTGGCACAGAGGCCTCCACCCAGCTCTCCAGCTCCCCTCCACCACCCCCATCCATTCTCCAGCCTCCCGGCCTTTGCCCATCCCAAGCCCTCCGCTTTACATGCCCTTTCTTCCCGGCACACACTCCCCCACCTAAATCTCTCCCAGCTCGGATGCCACCTTCCCTCGGAGGCCTGGGTCCCCCAGGCTTCCTAGACGAGAATCCTGAACCCCTGCCCCTTTGGACAGCCTAGAAAGTTGATGGAAGCCCCGTCTCCCCCCTCCACCTGTCCCCAGGTGCTAAGCTCCTGCAGAGCAGAGCTGGTGCACCCAGCAATGTCTGTGCCACAGGCCTGCCCAGGCTGCACCTGCAGGAGGGGCCCCAGAAAAGCTTTCTGAATAGAAGGAGGAGGGAAGGGAGGGAAACTTACTTTTCTTCTGGGTCACAATGACACAGTTCAGCAGTCCTATCACTAGCAGACCCAGGGTCGTCATGCCCACAATCAGCCCTAGAAGTGAAAAGAGATGCTCAAAATGGCTGCAAGGAGCAAATTTAAATTTACTCCGGTGCCAGGCAGGTCAGTCATTGTGCAAAGATGGCTGGAGTTGTGGGGCGTGGAGACAGGAAGCCAGCCCAGCCCAGAGGCTCTCAAATTCAACCACAAAACAAAAATCTGTGCGCCAAACAAAACTCCTCCAAGGGCTGGATCTGGCCCCAGGGCCGCCAGTTTGAGACTCAGGACTGAGGTAGTCCCAGGCCAAGAAGGTAAGCCCACGAGCTGCCCTGAGCCAGCCCTCTATCTGCACAATGAATGGGGGCATTGGAAACGGCAACCCATGGCCAACAGACGGGACAGCTGCACTTTCGGGTGAAATGCTGATCCCCACCTCTCTCTGCCGCGGCACTCTTGGTGACAGCACCAGGTCTTGGGAAGGGACCAGTCTAGGTGCACCCTGCCCCGGCTGTGCCCCAGACAGGGCCCAGGGCCCAGCCCACAGTGGGCTCTCAGTGAGACTATGTGGAGGAAAGAATGAATGAATGAGCCCTCCTGTGACATACCGATTGGAAGCGTGATGTTGCCTGTGCTGAGCCCTTCCACGGGGGGGCTGGGGCGCATCGGGACCAGGGGGGTGCTGCTTGGAGCCATGCTGGGCCCTGGAGAAGACTCCACGTGCTGAGATTTCGTGGATGCTGGCTGGGGCGTGGGAGCTGGTCCCTTGGCCTCCGTCAGGACGGGAGCCACGGACCTGCAGACCGTGTCCATGCTTGCGTTGCCAGGGGTGACCACCAAGCTACAGCTGGGGATGGAGGAGGCTGGGTCAGGAGGCAGCAGAGACAGAGCAGGTGGGGGTGCTGGGCTCTCTCCCAGGCAGGGTGGGGAGTGAGCAGGTGCCGTGACCTCTCTCAGGGCAGCCTCTACCGTCCCCCATGAGCCCCACCCAGGCTTGACTCTCCGGGCAGAGCTCCTGGTCCCGGTGCCACCAGTCCCAGGGCCCCCCGTCAGACCCACCCCAGCCCACCACTGGGTTCAGCAGTGTTGTAACCCAAGGGGGTGAACAGGGGAATTTCAGGCACCCTGACATGGCTCTGTGTGACCCAGACCCCTGTCACTCAGCGACAGCCCCTCCCTGCTCCTCCAGAACCAAAGGACTCAGCAACTCACTTCCGGTGGGGCCTGCAAGTGTCTGAGGATGAGGTCGTGTCGGAGAAGGTTCCCGGGGTGCAGGGGGCACACACCACATCAGATGTTGCCGTTCCTTCAAGGAAACAACGGGGGCTTGTCACCAACTCCAACATTCTGTGGGGCAGGGGGGCTTTGGCACTGGGGGCCTGGGGGGGTGTCTCAGGGGCCCAAGGACCTCTGTCTTCCCCTCCACACCACAACATGCACATACACACACAGAGCCAGGTGGGATCTGTCCTTTGACCAGTTATGGTGACTTCCTGGTCTCTGATCCATATCTGGATCCCCAGGGTCCAGCACACAGTAGGTGCCTAATCAGGAGTGCGGGGGCAAGAAGGAATGGTGGACAGGGAACAGACAGATGGGTAGCGAGCACCTGGGCACCACTATGCTCCCGGTCTGGGCAGATTGGAGGATGCCCAGGGTGCCGCAGGGATGTCTGGGAAGGAGAGGCCCAAGAGGGTCCCCAAGGACCGCTGGCCCTGGCCCATACCTGGTTTGACCACGCCGAAGCCGGGGCGGCACCTGCGCAGTGGCGTGCACAGCCGGCAGCCCTCCTGCCTCCCCAGCGTGCAGTACCAGCCCTCCTTGCACGTGCAGATGCGGTTCTGTTCCCGGGTGCAGGCTTGAGCTTCCACCTGGTCTAGAAAGCGAGAGGGCAGCCCAGGGTCATTCGTGCCTCCACCAGCCCTGCCCACCGCGATGCCCACTCTTCCCTCTCTCGGCCAGCCCAGAATCCACAGAGGCTCTGCGCCCCAGGCGGCCGGTGGGCTGCTCTCAGCATGGTGACAAACAGAAACATGGCCACAAAGGGCAAAGGCCTGCCGTTTTGCCTGGCTCTGCCACGGTGTGAGCAAACATGTCTGCTCTCTGAGGCTCAACTTCCTCAACTCTAACGTGGGCACAGTTCCACAGCCGGGCCCTGGCCAGCCTGGCTCCTGGAGCTGCTAAGAGGGCTGGGTGAGTCAGAGGATGAAAATGCCATTTATCAATGATAGAGCTGTGAACCATCAGCCCTGGGGCTTGGAAACAACTGGCCTGGGGCAACCCCAACCAGCTTTCGGCCACAGCGGAGGATGCTGGGGACCACCCCTCTCTCTGGGGCTCACTCACCAGGGGTGCAGCGGGAGCCACAGCTCAAACACTCGGGGACCCAGTTCCAGAGCTCGGTGTACGTGCTGCTCTCGCAGGGGGCACACACGGTATCTGAGGTCCTGGTGCAGAACTCGCGAGCATGCTGGCCTGAGAAATCAAGGGCCACAGGTCTCAGTGGGGCAGGCCCTCTGCCAGCGCCCTGAGCAAGGCAACGGCTCCCCAGAGTCCCAAGTTCTAAGGCTGAGCTGTGAAGTCTCTTTGCATCGAGTTCATTGACTCACCTTAAACAAGTCCTGCAGTCTCTGGACTCAGAGTCACACGGGGCTGAGTTCTAATGTCACATTTAGCCTATACCAGCTGTCACTCCATCTCTGAACCCCCAATACTCATGGAATATCACGCACACTCACCCTGTTCTTTCCAGAGGCTTATTATCAATCAATCACACTTTAGTAAAAACTCCATTCTTCTTTATAGTTGGCTAAAATTCTCTACCCAGGGGTAAGAACTAGAGAGAAAGAGGGCAGTTGGGAAGGAAGTCCCCAGTAGCCTATCAGGGACAAGGGCGTGGAACTCCTGAAGGTCAGGAGAGAAGGCACACCAGGGCACAGGGAAACAGGAAAGCAAACCTTTAAGGAGTTGACTCCTCTGAGTCCTGCCCCACTCCCATCCTGCCATGCTTACCGCTGTGCTAACCTAGGAACTTCTGAAAGACACCCTCCAGTTAATAGAAGAAAGAAGAGTCACTTGCTCTGGGGTCTCTTAAAATGGCTGTGGGAGGTGCTCGGTACACATGTGCCTACCCACAGCTCAGGCCAAGGACTCAAAACCCTCCAGGGGCTTCCTAACTCCTGCAGAATAAAATCGAAACTCCTTACTATGGCCCCTGCCTGCCTCCTCAAGCCCAGCAAACAGGCTCCCACCTCAGGGCCTTTGCACTTGTAGTTGCTTCTGCCTGGCACACTATGTATCTGCATGACCTGTCTCTACTAAAATGTCACCTCCTCAAAGAGGGCTTCCTTGACTATCCCATACAAAGCAGCATGCCCCATTTATTCCTTCTGTCTGCATCTGCCTAACCCTGCCTTGTTTCTTTCCCTGCACAAACTACTCTGATATAACCTACCATGTGCCCAACACAGAGTAGGTGCTTTATAAATATATGAATGATGTATGAATCAATGGATGGATGAATGCATGGATGCATGGATGCATGGATGGATGGCACAAGGAGATGGGCCACCTGGCTCTCCCAAATGAGGCTAGGCCTTGGGCCTACTACCTGTGAAATGGGTATGCATTCATCGATTCTGTCAAATATGGACTGAGTACCTACTATGTGCCAGGCATTGTGCAAGGTGCCAGGGATTCAGCAGGGAAGAAGACACAGTCACTGCCCTGGAGGAGCACACAGTAGGGGTGACAGGAGAGGAGTCAGGCCATTATCACACTATGTAGAAGGAGCTGCAATGGGGAAAGCCAGGGGCCAGTGGGAACTCAGGGAGGCACCTGACCTGGCCAAGCAGTGGAGGGAAGGCTTCTTGGAGGAAGGGACATGTAAGATGAAGCCTAAAGGGTGAGCAGGAATTAACCAGGGGAAGGGAGTTGGGGATGTGTGCCAAGCATGTGGGGAACAGCATGTGCAAAAGGCCCAGAAGTCAGAGGGATCGTGAGGCTGTTTCAGTAAGAAGCAAGGGCTCTTCCCCACTCCACCCCCAGAAGCTACACTCACTCCCTGCAGGTACCAGCCCCAGGGACCCAGTCAGCCCCACAGCTGGTCTCTCACCAGGCGGACACTTGCTGCAGCACATCTGGGCCGTCTTGTCATAGTACTCTCTCTGCTGGCATGTGCTCCCAGGCTCCAGGGCGTAGGGGGGAGACAAGACCTGGAAGAGGGGGGAAGGCCAGCTGTTAGCACGGTACCCCTGGATCCCACCGCCCCTGATACCCAGACTCCTGTCCTGCAAATGCTTGGCCCTCTCCCTGCAGCGGGGTGGAGGGAGGGGAAGGGGGATCCCCTGCCTTCTTCTCCGTCCTCCTCCCCCCGTGTGGCATGCTCAGGCCTGCAGGTGGAGGTGCTGAGCCAGCCGGTCAGAGGGTGGGGCTGGCTTGAGGCAGCTTTCCCACTGCTGGGCGGCGGGTCTGGAGCCCTGCAGCTGCCCAGCAGGCAGTGGTTTTTGGCCAGAGAACCAAGGGCCTCAGCACCAAGCTCTGCCTACAGTGTCCCCCCTTCCCTCTTGCACCTAGCAAACTCCCCTTCCTCCAATGAGCCGACCCCCGTTTCCTCTAGGAAGCTCTCCTGACTCCCCCAGGCTGAATTAGGCCCCTCCTCTGTGCCCTCTCGGACCGCCAGATATGCCCCTGTTAAAATAACCATCCCATTGTTCCAAAACGGTTTGTTTGCCCCCTCATGCCACAAGGGTGGATGTGCAGGCACACAAGCCAGCGAAGCGACGAGGGCAGACAGACGGTGGCCCCGTCACCCCTGGATCCTCACCTGCGACCCAGGGCGTCACACAGCTGGTGCTCAATGAATGAGTATTTGTTGCTAACAGTGATAAAAGTTGCCATTTACTGGGTGCCAGACACTGTTCTGGGTGCTCCAGCCAGTGGGTGCAGTTGGTGCCCGGCCCAGGCAGGGGCAGCCGCGCCCCAGAACTGAGAGTTGGCTGACAATGGCTCCCCAAGCTAAACGGCAGTCCCCAGGCCTCCGGGAGGGACCACCTGAGGTGGCCCACAGCCCCTGTGGGATCAGGCCGAGGCTGTCCCCAGCTGCAGCCACACCCTCGTTTGGCTCCTTCCCTCGCCCCGTGCTGCTGCCCTCACACAATACATCACTTTCACAAGAATCCCTGCCTCAGGCTCTGCTTCTGGAAGTCCCGAACCAAGACAGGTGTGTCACCTCCGCAAAACACCCAACAACCCACTGGAGAAGGCTCCACAAAGGCCACTCTGTGGAACAGGGGAAACTGAGGCTCCCAGACATGTGGCAGAAAGGGATTTGAACCCAGGTCCTGTCTGACTTCACAGCTCAGGATCTCAACCACTGTGCTATAATGCCTCCACAGATAGCGGAACAAAGCAACGAACAAAAAGAAAGCAAGGAGAGGAGAGAAGAGAAAAGAAGCATATAGAAGGAGCAAAACAGAACAGAGTGACAAAGAGCTCCCCTCTCCCCATCAACAACAGAAGGACCCTCGGGGAGAAGAGAGCAGCAGCTGACTGTCACCAGGACCTCAGGGCCTGCCCTTCCCCCTAAAGATTTGGGCTGGGGTCTGGGCCCTCTGAGACAAGCATGAGCCACCTCGGCAAGGCTGTTGTGTTCATCTGCAGGCACACGTGGGCAGGTACATGTTTGTACTCGTGAAGGAGGGGGTATACACACACATTCAAAGTCCCAGGGGCAGCCTGTGTGGCCATGTCACCTCCTAATGATCAGAGAGGTGGTTCCAGGGGGCAGAGTTGAGGCCTGGCTCAGGTGCCACCGTATCCCCAGCTGCACTCACAGTGCCAGGCACACAGTCGGTCTAAGCACAATAAACCTTTATTACAAGTGATGTGGCCTCTCCACAGATAAGGGCAGACAGAGCACAGCCTCTGGAGTCAAATCCTCATTCTAACATTCTCCAGCTGTGTGACCCTGGGCAAGTATCTCAACCTCTCTGGACTTTGGTACCTAATACATAGTTGCAGGGGAGAGGGTCAAAATACTTAACAACCAGCACAACATGGGCTCTGAACAGTCACCATGGACATCAAACGAGTCAAGATAGACACTGGCTGCAAGGCCGGGTACCGCTGGGCAGTGCAGATGGGGCCAGATTTGGGCCCTGCAGAGGAGGCTATCAGCCACAGTGGGCTCGCTTGGCCTTTTCTTCCCCCTCCACAGCACTGCCCTTGGCTGGACCCTGCTGCGAGTGACAAGTAGCCTGGAAACCCAGCTGTCTTCCCTGCTGGGCCTGGCAGGCAGCACCGACCCGCCCTGGCTGCACATAACTCAGTGGCAGCAGCTGGGAGAAATCAGGGGACAGGATCCAAAGGGGCCGGGACTTTCTGCTGTGAGCACCTCTCAGGAGGCCCAGATACTTCCTGCTCCCCTGCCTTTCCCTGGCTGTCTCTTCTGCCTGGAACGGCCTCGGGCTCCTCTGATAAAATTCCATTTCTCCCTTATGATTCCGACTAGCACAGCAGCCTGCCCTGCCCAGGCTCACCCAGATGAGCCACTTAGACCCCTGATCTTCGATATTCCTCCATCGTGGCTCCCAGCAGACAGGGCTCCATCGCCTCACTCCCCCATGCCCCCGCTACCCTGGGAGCCTGAGGCCCTGGGCTGGGGGTTACTCTTTGCTAATGCCCTGGAGCCTGGCACACAGTAGATGTTCAGGCTTTGCTCACCTAAGCAGTGGGCTTTATCACAACTGTCATTTCCTGAAGGGGTTTGACCCCAATACCAGGTCATGAAGCCCAAACATGGATACACCCACCATCCTGGTCGGCCTTGGAGACCCCATTCCCACCCAGGCCCAAGGCCGGGGCCAAAGCCAAGTCCCAGGACAGGCAGCCCTGGTGAGGTGGGGAGAGACACAGGTGGCTGCACACGGGAGTGGGAGCCATCCTGCACCACACAGAGCCTAAAAGAGCAATTTGGGTTTCCTTCCACTCTCAGTCCCAGCCCTTCTCCCCTCCTAGCTTGGTCCTGGAACAGGCTGCAAGGACCCCTGGACAAAGGCAGGAGCAGGCACCCAGGACCCCTTATCTCATGGTAAGGGGTGAGGGGTGGGGGTGGGGGTCCAAAGCATCTGGTGGGGCCTATTACTAATGCAGACTCCCACCCACCCCAACAGAGGCAGAATCTCAGGGGGTGGGCCCCGGAAGCTGAACTGTTAGAAACCAAACCCAAAACCAAACCCAAACAAAAACCTCCCCAACTGACTCTGATGCTCCTAGCTCGCACACTGTCAGCACCCAAGGGCTGTCCAAGATGCCTGGGGGGCCGGGGGACACCTGGAGGAGACCCAGCGACCAAGAGGCTGGGGGGGGCCTCCACTCCTGAGACACTAGCCTTGGCTCCAGCCTTTGGCCTGGGGCAGGAATGGGGCCTCGGAGGCTGGCCAGGATCAGGGGTGCATCTGTCCTCAGGTTTCACGACCTGGTACTGGGTTCAGACCCCCCCAGGAAATGGCGGTGTAATAAAGCCCACTGCTCAGGAGGACGGAGCCCGAGCACTTGTGTGCACACCACTGAGCTGAATGTTAACTGTAGCACTGGGGCCTGAACATCCCCCCACAAGACCCACCCCCCAGATGAGCCTTCCCAAAGAGTAACGCCCAGCCCAGGGCCTCAGGGGCCGGCATAGGGCCCATGGGAACCTTATAGTGCAACAGGCAGGGTGGCTTCAGCCCCACGAGGACCCTCGGCAGTAAGGCAGAGAGCCCCTCACTCGTCCCGGGTCGTGAGAACTGCAGGGCAGGCTCCGAGCCGGGAGAGAACCCCCACCTTCCCAGGCAGCCCCGGCCCGAGCACGCTGGGCCTGCCCCGGCCGGGGGTGAGGGCTTCTTGTCAGGGATCAGAGGGCCTGATGGGAAAGGGCCCGGCTTGGGCCAAGTCTGTGCCCTCTCGCAGCCCACGGTCACAGGGCCCTGGCCGGGACCACCCATGGCCCCCAGGCCAACGCACCAGCAGCTTCTTTTCCTCTCTGCAGCTTCCAAATGACCAAACTTCCCCACACGACCTCCGGCTGCTCCCCGAGCGCCTGGTGGAGGGTCAGCCCTCCTCTGAGCAATCTGGAGGCTTGTTTATGTTCTTGGACAGGGAAAAAAAAAAAAAAAAAAAAACCCACAGCCCTGTCATGGTACAACAATGAGGAACAGAAAGCCCCTCGCAGGCTGAGTGGGACAAAAGGTCACTCTCTTCACTGTGTGCTCCCCAGAGCAGCCCCGGGAGCTGGGCCGCAGGCCGCCGCCACAGGGCCCGGGCAGGCTGGGGGCGGGGGGCACGGGGGCACCCGCGGAGGTCGCTGGAATGGCGGGCAGCCTTGGGAAAGACTCCAGGTCCCTGGCTTTGAGCAGGGGAGCCTCCGATTCACACCCGATCCCATTCCCTAGGGGATCTCTGATTGACATTTTAAAATGAGGAAGCAGATAGGCCAGTGCCTGATTCACTCAGCGTGCTTGGCAGACCCAAACTTTCAAAACATGGGATCCGGGGTGAAAATTAGGAAATCAATGATGAGAGTTAACACCCATTTACAGAGGGGTAATGGGGTGGGGGGGGGTGGTGCTGAGAATCTGAGAAGACTAGAGATATAGATAGATTAGATGATAAATTAGATTTGGAGAGATAAGGAATGGATTGATGGATAGATATAAATAAGATAAACAGATAAGATAGATATGATTGACAGATATAGATAGATGCTAGATGGATGGTTGGTTGGATGGATGGTTAGACAAACAGACAGACAGACTTGACAGACAGAAAACCGCACTTGGGTCTAACAAATTTGTGTCTGTGCCCATTTCACAGATGAGGAAGTGGACAGAAAGAGATGAAGCTGCCCCCCTGGGTCTCCTGTATACTCTTGGCCATTCCAGGGCCTTGCTGAGGGCAGGCTGCTGGAGGACTGTGACGAGGGGGCTGTCAGGGCCCAGTCCTCACCCACCCTGAGCCATAGTCCCCAGCTCCTCTCCGCAACACCAGCTCGCTCCTCTTAGGGCAGGAGGAAGCTGCAGCTGGGAGTGACTACCAGGTTCCCGGCACCTGCTATGTTCCAGGAGCAACTGCACTGGACCCACTGATGGTGTCTGCTCACTGACATTTTTCAGGGGTGAAGCCATGTGCCCAATGCCACGCCAGAAACACTCGCACTCCTTGCCGCCCACAGCCCTTCCTCCCCGCCTCCTGGGGACCCAAACTTCCATTCCCCCTCGACACAGACCCAGGACTCCAAGGGCCCTGGAGCTGGACAGCCAAAGCTCAGCACCCCCTGTCCCCCATGCAGCCTCCACCCCAGCACCCCAGCACTGCTCCAGGTTCTTGACTTTGGCCCTTTGGGGAGGAAGGCAAGCAATGGGACATTCATTAAGCACCTACTGCGTGCCAAGCCAAACTGCAAGCACTCTGTAGACTCCACCTCCACCCCAAACAGCAGGTGTATGTGTGCTATGTCATGGCATCACCTGTCCCAGGACATCCAAGACATCCAAGAAGGAGGGGGTGGAGTTAGGATGTGGCCCAAGGCCAGTGCTCCATCCACAGGCGACATCTCGTGTCCCTCTCCCAGCTCCGTGGCTCTGCCTCTCGCCTACATGCCTGGACAGCTGGCACTGCAGGAGCCCCGGGCTTGGCTGAGAGGCTCCAGGTGCGTGGGGATATGGGGGGATTTGGGGACGCGTTGTCGTGCTTTCCCTGGGCTGTTGTCAGGAGCAAAGGCAGGGGTGTCTTCATTTGGCTCCATCGTCTTCTCACAGACTGACTCCTGGGGTCCCATGCAGGAGCACAAAGGGGTCTGCAAAGCCCCTGGGTTGTAGATATGTGTTACAGAAAAGTCAAACTGGGCTCTTTCTGCCTTGGTTTCAGCTGAGCACCAGAAAAGCCAAGAACAAAACTCGGGCAGCAGGTTGCCTGGTCCCACAATGAGGTGCCAGGCTGCCCGCATGGGCCTTACAGGGGAAGGGGCTCCCCTCCCACCTCAAGGGCAAGTGCAGAGAAGCTGACCTGTGACCCCTGGAGTTGTAGGGTCACCCACAGGCTGGCATCAGGTATCAGGGGTAGGGGTGGGGATTCCTCAGTGGGGCAAAGGGAACAGGGGGTTGCCCGCAGGCCAGATGTGGGCCTCATGGGAGAGGGGCCTTGGGCCATCTCAAAAGGAGAATCTGCTCAGGAGGAACACCTGGAGGGGTGAAGGGACCCCCAAAACAGAGAGTCTGGGGGCTGGGGACCATAAGTGGCCAGAGGACACAGTGTCAAGGTTACGTGGTGGTGAGTCTCTGGAAACGCACAAGCCTCAGAGGCCTGCCAAATGGCAAGACAAGACTCACCTGCGGAGTAGGTCTTACCTGAGAAGTCAGGTGAGGCCTTTCCTGCCCCTGCTCCTGCTCCTTCCCACGCCCCTCCCCACCCCCACACTGGAGGGCTCAGAAAGCACGTCTGGCAAATGGAGTGGCATTAGTTCAAGGTGGGGAGCTAGAGAAGAAACCAAACCACGCCCCAGCCCCTCCCCTCTGCTCCCCCAGCCCAAGCCTCCAGCCTGAGGCAGCCAGAGCTGAGACAGCGAGCCCAGGACTCAGGCTAAGAGAGACGCTGCTTGCAGGGCTTTATTTTAAGGATCCTAAAGGGTTCGCAGAGGTGCTGGCCCACCCAGTGTTTCTCCCAAGGGGCAAGAAGATCCAGCCCAGAGAGGTCTGAAACGGGCAGTGGTGGCAAAGAACGTGCTTTCTATAGTCACCTGGTAGAGACCGACTTTATTAGCCAAAGTTACATACAATTCTGGGCGTACACATATATTTCTGGAAAGAGGGTCCGTGGTTTTCTTCTGAGGCAAAGAGGTCTGTGAACCCCAAAAGGTTAAGAACTCCAAGATGAGGAATGTAAAAGTTTTCAGCAAAGCGTAAAGCACTGCTCACAAGAGGGATTAGTGTGGCCACAGGCATAAAAACATTGGGTTTGGGGTCCTCTCCTCTTTTCACAAAGGGACCAAAATCCTCCGAATACTAGGTTCCCCCCACCTCTGACCCCCTCATCCCTGTCATTGTGCCAAGTAGCATCTGGGGTCCTCAAACTGTCGTCCCAAGCCCCGGAGATGGGAAGCTTGCTCTCATGGAGCGCCCCGCGTGGCCTTCCAATCCTCCCACAACCCCTGGGAGACCAATGAGTCCCCCACTTTACAGAGGCAGCCACTGAGGCTCGGGCGGCAGAGAGCCTTCGTCGGACCGTGGCGCCAGCACGGGGCAGCCCAGGGTGGCTGTGCGGGTCCACCTGATTCCTGAGTCTGCGTGAGCTCTAAGGAAATTGGGCAACTCTAGAACGGCTGATTTCCTGCCCTTCCTGTTCCCAGACCGAGACCCCGTGAGTACCACAAGTGGGTGGCCCTCAGCCCCTTCTATCTATAAATAAACAGTGCAAGAGAGAGGAAGGCAAAGGGCAGGCCTGGGGAAGGAGGGAAAGCTGGCTGCCACCGAGACGGTGCCTCTTGAAGGCACCACAACGCGGAGCCCTCTGCTCTTTTTTCCACCAATGCCACATTCTTTGGGATCTTCAAGGCTTTTCAGCTTTCTGGAGACCCCTCTGAGATGAAGGGGGTCACAGTCCCAGGCTCTCTGTGAGCACCCCTGGACAGGGACAGGCTCACTGCCAGCAGAGCGCAGGGGGGACACGGTGGGAAGGAGGCCACTGGGGAAATCTCAGGCTTCGGGGAACAGGGTTCCCCTCAAACCCAGCCTTCCACAGAGAAAGGCCGACAGAGACCCCTCAGGCCAGGAGAAACCCCTATCACGTGCCACCCACAAACACGTCCTTTCGTCCTTGCACCCATGCACAAAGGTCCTAGTACCCCACTTTGGAGATGCAGAAACGGGGGCTCTGGGAGGGTCCAGGCCGGGTCCGAGTGAGTGGCAGAACCAGGAGACGGATGCAACGACCCCTGCCTCATGCCCAACACCCTGATGGCTTCACACCTGGACAACGAGGGGCCCGAGGCGGGACTGACTCTCCTGAGAACACTGAGCAAGGTGCCACAGGTTTAGTGGCTCTCCTAGGGTCCCAGGGCGGACGCTGCAGCTGTGGGGAGGGGGCGGCGACCCCCACCCAGCTCAGGTGGAAACTGTCTTCAAGCAATACAGAAGCAGCATCATTTGCATGGCGGGTACCCTGGCCCCTGGGGGGCGACGGGAGGCTGCAGTGCTTTTGGGGCCTGGATCCTGGGGATTCCTGGGAGCCCTGTGGACGGGTGGGGTGCAGCCGCGTCGGGCCCAGCCATCACCAGGATACGGGGGCCCAGCGACGGAGGCTCGACAGCTGCCCCGTAGAGGAGCCGCGCCTGCATCCGGAAGGACCGGCCACATCACAGGGGGCGGCCCGGGGGCGACACATCCCACACCCCGCCTGCTGCCTGTGATGTTGCTTTAGAAGTGAGCTGGGAGCAGACAGGAACCCGGGCCTGCATCCGGTTCTCGGGGCCACGCTCTGTGTGAAGGGGCAAGGTACAAAGATGCCCGGGCGGGGTCCCTGTGCCCAAGGAACCCCCAGTCTAGTCACAGAGGACACCCCCACCCCTCCCCGTGCTCACCCTCCACCCGGGCCTGTCCGAGGCATCCTCTTGCCCTCCTCCCTCATGGTCCCCAGCCTCACATTCCAGATGGAGCTGGAACTCGTTTCCTACGTCTAAGTCTGGTCCTGCTTGGAAGCTTTCGTTGGCTCCCTTGTCCTTGGGTGGGGTCGTGTCTTCCACCTCGTCTGCACTGGACTCTGCAGCATCACCCCTCATTGTCTACGACCCAGAGCAGCAGCCGGCTCCCTCCCACCCCGTCCTCCGTGCCTTTATTCCTGCCGCCCCCGCTGCCCCCACGTCCCCAGCAGGGCTAAGGTCTCAGCTTCTTCCAAGAGCTCCTTCCTGGAGTTATCGCCTCTAGGACACCTTCTGTGAACCCCCCCAGATGAGTGCAGGGGTCCTTCCTGGGGGCCCCCTGGGTGTACCACCAACTGCCCAGACCACTTGTTTTCAATCAACGTAAAATTCAGGTAACACAAAATTAACCATTTTAAAGTGGCATTTTGTACACTCACAATGTTGTGCAACCTCTACCTCTATCTAGTTCCCAAACATTTTCATCACCCCAAAAGGAAACTCCATGCCCCCCTACCCACCCCCACCCTCAGCCCCTGGCAACCGCTGACCCGCGCTGTGTCTCTGTGGGTCTCCCTATTCTGGATATTTCACATAAATGCAGTCAGACAACGGGTGGCCTTCAGTGCCTGGCCTTTGGGTTGGATTCTGCTTTCCCCTATGCCTCCCCCCAGGGCAGGGCGCACACCTCCTTCTGCACGCCCTGAGCGTGCAACTCCAGCTCTGCCATTCACCAGCCTCAGTTGTGTCGTCCACAAAACAGGGACAAAAATAGAGCCCACATCCCGGGCTGTTCTGATTCACCGGGTCCCCGCACATCATCACTCGCTCCGGGCCAGGCGAGCGCTCAGCCTTAATCGTTGAGCTTTTATGACTCATCACTCTTGGCCCAGCCCCCAGCAGGTGCCTGATAGATGCTGAACTGTTCAACAGAAGCGAAGGTTTTCATTTCTAATTCGCTGAAATGAGTTGGGGCTCGCATGAGAACTGGGCAGGAAATGGGCTGATAAAGAGAGCGGGAAGACAGAGCCCATCATCTCTGCAGAGCGGTTCAAACGCAGAGTTCTGGAGCCCGACCGCGGGGGTCGACTTGGCCCTGCCCCTAGAGAGCCGGGAGACCTCTGGGCCTCAACTTCCCCTTCTGTAAATGGGGGCAATGATGGTACCTCCTTCCAAGGCTCAGAGGGAAGCCCAGGCAGTCCTGGGGTACGCTAGCAAAACCCCAGGAATCCTGCTTCTGGTGCCAGTGGGGGATGCTTCACCTGAACGGGTAAGAGCGCACCAGCCCTGCCCAGCCTCGCGTGGCGGCCAAAGGTAACCGAGGCCAGGGCTGGCTATGACAGCTTCCAGTCAACAAGGCTGACGTTGACCAGAATCAGGTCACTCACCTCAGGGCGGGGCGGGGCTGGGGCTGGACGGCCTTCAGGTCGCAGGATGGCGGTGGAGGAGAAAAGCCTCCTCTTCCTCTGGGTGCTTCCGTCCCTGCCCTGGGTCTTTGGTCCAGTCCACAGGCCTCGTCCTCCTCCTGAAGCCTCTCACCCTTTCCTTCTTGCTCTGCCCAGGTTCCCCCAGCCCTGAGCTCTTGCCTCAACTATGGCCACATCTCCTAATGGGCCTCCCTGCCTCCAGCCTCTCCAGCTCCTCTGCCCTTCACACAGAGGCCAGAGTGAACTTCCTAAAATACTGCCTGCCACTGGTCACTCCCCTGCTCAAAAACTATCAGTGGCTCCCCATTGCTTCAACTACTGATAAGAGGTGAATGTAGCAGCCTAGAGCCTGGACTCTCCAAATCTTAGCAGGCAGCCTTGAGATTTTCTTAAACACCTTTAAACATTTATCTTTTCATCTGTACAAAGGGACTCATAACAGTACTTACCTCATGGAGCTGTTTTGAGGATTAAATGAGGCTACACATGTAAAGAGAATAGTAAGCACCCCCCAAATTACAGTTGCTATAACTTAAGGACATAATTGTTAGAAGTACTTCCATAAGCTGGCCCCGAACCAGCTGACAGCATCATCTGCCACCACTGCCCCTGACAAATCTTTTGCTCCAGCTAGGATGCTCTAGCCATCATCCCCTATTATCCCTGCCTCCACGTCTCTCCCTGTAACACCCCCCCCCGCCCCGGGCCCAGCCCTGCCCACCCTCAGGGCTCAGAGTTCTAGAAAGATCCCTGTGTGGTTGTTGCCAGAGGAGGGCAGGACGGGGTCAGTGTGTCAGTCTGGAGGATTACAATAAAAGATGGGGGCAGTGACCAAGAGGCCAGGTCAGGAAGAAACTGAAGCCTTGGGTGGGTGGGGGGCGGCGAGATTGGGGGAGGGAAGCTGGAGGACAGACTAGGAAGGAGCAGGATTTGGGGCTGTGATTTTAGAGCAGCAGCAGATCCGGGCGGCTGATGACAGATCATCAAGGACCAGTCAAACCCAGAGCCCCCGGGAGTCGCAGGCAGAGGCCTGGGCCGCAGGTCAGCAGCAGGCAGGATCGGTGGGGGCGCCCAGGATGCTGGCAGGAATCCCACCAGGGCGAAGTCCTGGGGGACCTTCCCTGGAGAATCACTGTCCAGTCCAGAGCTGGGCCAGACATGGCCCTCTGAGCCAGGATCCCCTAGACCCCAGATCTGTACCCCACTCTCTGCACGAGGCTACTGACTCCCCAATGCCCAGCCAGAGACTTGAGCCAAGGGATTCTAAAGCTGACAGTTTATACTAGGGGCAGCTGAGGTTCAGCTAGGAGAATGGAACCACCCATGTTCTCCCTGAGTTGGAGGCCAAGATGGGACCAGGGCTCAGACCCCAGCCTCCCAGCCCCGAGCGCAGGGCCTCTCTCCCAAAAGGCATCTGTAAAGGCCTCCCACGCACAGGGCAGTCTGGACGATGCCCATGACCACTGTCTGCTGCCCCCAAATCCCTTCCGGCTCAGCTCTCACCCTCAGGCCCACTCAATTCCCTGAACCTGTGGCCACATCAGCCATGCCCACTGCAGGGCCCGGCTCAGACCGAAACATATGGGGGACCACTGTCTGGACGGATGGCAAAGGCAAACAAACAAAAGCCCCAGGGGATTTCTGCCTGGCTCCTGTCAGAGTGGCTGGGCCAGCCCAGGGACAAAGCGGCGGTTTGCTCTGTCAAGGAGAGCTGGTGCTCCTGAAAGGAGGCTCGCCCTGGTCCCTCAAAGTCACCTGCACTGTCAGAGTCCCCAGCAGGATGTGCTCACTAGTCCCTGTTTCCAAAAACAGGAGGGCAGCTGGCCCGCCTGGACCCGAGAAGTGGGCTCTGCAGACCCCCCGGCGATGCTTGGAGCTGACTCGCTGGCCAGTGGACCTTCCGATTCTAGTAATGGAATAAACAGTCTGGTCATCATTAGCCTCCACCACCAACAACTGGATTTAGTCTGCCCCAACCTGTCCTCCATAAACGGAGGTGCAGACAGGGAGCACCTGTCACCACCCAACAGTAAAGCAGGGCCAGAGAAGAGATAAGAGCTGGGTGCCGGACTCCCGCCGGCTGCCCCCCAGCTGCCTTCCCCTCTGCAACCCCCCCCCCACATTGCTCACACCTGGGGGCAGAAGGAAATTAACTCTTGCAAACCCCAGTCGGTAAACCGGCACTTCCTCCTCCGGGCTCACGGCCCGAGTGCCCCAAACCACAGTGATGTCACCGCCGTCTGTGACATCAAAACGCACCATGGTGGAAAAAGACTGTGGGCCCCAGAGTGGTGGGTCCCGGGCTTCGGAGCCCCAGCCCGCAGTCCACAGCTCAGCAGAGGGGAACAGACACCCCAAGCTCCAGTCTGGGAAGGAGGCAGGAACTCAGAATCTGGGTCGGGTACACGTCACAGCTGACGATGACGATGGGCTTCTTCGAGGAAAACACCCCTCCCCCCCATGGCTTCCTTGAACTGTAGGTTCCCAGATAGCGGGCCCTGCAGTGGATGCTGACAGCGTGGGCTCTCCTACAGTCTGGGACCCCAGAAGTCTGAGTTCTGCATTTTACAAGGTGCTCACTAAGTACTAAGGAGGAGGAAGGCAGGAAACGCACGAACCCTGGGCTGTGCAAGGGTTCTGCTTCTGGTCTTTGATCCAAAAGGTCAGGCAGACAGGAATTCTTAACTGCCACTGGGGCCTGAGCCAAGGAAGTAATTCCAACCAAAGCAAGTGGGATTTAGGTCAGCAAGAAGAGAGATTGGGGAGCAAAGCTATGAGCAGTGGGGAGTGCTGGGCCCTCCTTCCAGGGAAAACGTTTAGAATCTCTCCCCACCCCATACCCATACACACCCCTAATTCATGGCCTTGATCATCAAGAATGCTCAAAGATGGCACTTCCCCAACATTCCAGGGAGAGCACAGGACCTGTGCTGTGCTGTTAAGTTTTATAGATAGGAAGGCTTAGGCCCAGAGAGATTAAGTAACCCAAGCAGCATCACACAGCAAACCAGTGACAGTGCCCAGGCAGGAACCGTGGTCTCCTGACACCCGGGCCAATGTTCCTTCCCTAGAGAATGCTGTCTCAGATGTCACTTGGAAGCTGGAGAATGGATGGCATGGCCTCAGCAGAGCCCCCAAAGGGTTTCCCCTCCTCAGGGACATGAGAAAACAGAACCTTCAGCATCTCAGAGGTTAGAGATGGAAGAGGCTTTAGAGACCACCTGGAGTCAAGCTGTGTCCATTTTGCAGGTGGGAAAACTGATGCCTTCTGCATCCCCTGCAGAGAGGCCACGAGACCCCTCTGTACTATATCCTAGGTACCCCTTACTCACCTCTTAATGACACAGGGCTCCTGTCACTCACAGAATGAGGTGCACAGGGTTGGGGAATGATTTCCTGACACTGCCTCCTTTGCCACAGGCTGGGGTCCGTAAGGCCAGGCATTCGGGCAGTGAGAGGGCATAAGGGATAGAAGCACGGCCCGGAACAACTGGGCAGGAGGGAAGCTGTCCTCAGGGATGGTGGACAGTAGGGCCACTTGGGCAGGAACCCCAGGTGGAGGCAGCTGGAGGTCTGCTACCCAGACTGCTGGGCCCTGTGGCTCCCAGATGGAGAGTCTGACCCCCGGGGGTCCCTGCCTCGGCCTGAGCACCCCTCGCCCTGACCAGAATCAGCTCAGGCCCCACAACACCACAAACAGCTCAAATAGCAGCCAGTGACCACCAGCCCATGAGGTGGGGATAAATCCCATTTTACAGACGAAGAAACAGAGATTCCCAGAGATGAAAGAATTTCCAAGGTCACGCAATCGGCCGAGAGAGAGTACGAATGACCTGAGGTCTGTCTGAAGCTAGGGCCTGGGTCCTTCCCCTAAAGCAATACTGCTACCCTGTGTCCTGGCAGAGGGTTCCGGAACTGGAAGCCACAGCACCTCCACTGGGTTCACGTTTACCCAGTGGCACCCCTATCCTCACCAACCCCCGACTTCGCCCCCAGACCTGCTTCCAGACAAGTCACATGCCCGTTGGGGCCTGAGTCACTGCCACTGGGGTGCCCCATTACCAGCTAGGGTAGGGGTGTAGGTGTGTGAGCACTTTGGGGAGAATACCCTAACCCAGAGAAATATCCCAGAGGAAAAGGGGAACAAACTGGGGCCCAGCTCTGCCACCACTGGCTGCACACTGGTAAACAGGTTCATTATAAGGGTCAGATGAATATTCACCGACATTCATTTGCCACTTACTGAGCACCTGCTACATGCCAGGCACTGCTCTAGACCAGTGGTTCTCAATTGGGGCGATTTTGCCCCCAGGGGACAGTTGACCATGTCTGGAGGCATTTTTAATTGTCGCAACTGGAGGGTGCTCCTGGCATCCAGTGGGCAGAGCCAGGGAAGCTGCTAAACATCCCACAGTGCTCAGAACGGCCCCACCACAAAGAACCACGCGGCCCCAATCACAGTGGTCCCGAGACTGAGAAACCCTACTGTAAGCCGCGAGTCTAGAGCAGTGACAGGTCCCCGTCCTCACGTGCTTCCATTGTAGGAAGAAGACACAATAAAAGTAAAATATAACAGGTCATGAGTACTACACAGGAAAACAAAGCAGGCCAGGCGGGTGAGAGCACCTGGCGGGGAGATCTAACAGACAGACGGGTCAGAAGAGGCACTTCCGAGGAGGATAAGGCAGACGGAAACACAAACAAGTGCAAAGGCCCTGAGGCAGGCCCATGTGTGGCAGGTTTGAGGAACAGGAAAGCAGCCGGCGTGACCCAAAACTGCAAACTAAGTGGATGGGCAGAGTACACTTGACACACACACGCTCACATGCTCTCACACGCACACGTGCAAACACACACCATGATCGGCATCAAAACTCTCCTCCTGACCTGCCTGGCCCTCCTCCCGGAAGCACCAGAAAGTGTTCCTGGGGAGGGACAGTGCCCCAGAGAGCCACCGGGCCAGGCTCTAGGGCAGCAGGGACAGCCACCCACCTTGGCACAAGAATTCTCAGCTTTATCTGCCCCAACACCTTTTGCACCCACACCTGTGAGGAGGACGAGGAAGGGAGTACTCTCTGCGTCGACAGATGAGAACAAGGAGGCTCTTTAAATTGGTCCCAGCCACAAAGGCAGTCAGGGTGGCTCCTGAAAGGTGGAGGCTGGGCCGTGCTCATCTCGGGGTCCCCAGAGCCAGGTTTAGAGTAGGACTGGGCTGAGGTGTCCATGCTGGGAGGATGGATGGGTGGAGGAACGACCAGCACTGCATCAGGACACTTGGGCACCTGCCCACTGTCCTCTGAAGGGCCGATCACCTGGTCACACCCTCGGCCAGCACACAGGCTCCCCCTCTGGATGTCGGGTAGCAGGCAAAGGGGCAGGAGGTGAAGGAAGGAGGAGCCTCCCAGGCCAGCAGGGACGCTAGATCTCCCTACTCCACTCCAAGGGCTGACAGGCCCCATCATCAACCCCAACCCGAGGTCATCCCTGGCCCCCTTGGGTGACAAGAAGGCAAAGAGTGGCCCCTCAGCCTCAAGACTTCCAGAAGTGGGTAGGCCACACCCTGTGGAGAGAGAGCCCATCACCCTCCACCCCAGCTACAGGCAGCCAGCCAGGTGGCCCACCCCTGGCAGAAAGCAGCACGCGCTCACCCATCCTGCCAGCTTTACTGGCATTTATTTGTTGAATGAATGAATGAGGCATTGCAGACAAGCTGGCAAACATGGCTTTTAAAGGAGGCAAAAGCCCTGATGAGTTTGCTGGAGCTGCAGCCAGCTTGTATCTCCTTGGGGCTCTGTTGCAACTCCAGTTAGCTGAAGGCCCAGAATACTGAGTACCCACTGTGTGAGAGGGGCTGGGCTGGGGGCAGGAGAGGGGACATGGGACTGGGTGGGTAGAGCGAAAGGAGCTATGAAACCAGGCAGACCTGCGTGCAAATCCCACCACCCCCACTCCTCAGCAATGTGAGCCTGGGAAATTTCATAAGCTCTCCAGGCCTGTTTCCATATCTCTAAATGGGACCAGCACCACCGACCTCTTAAGGTTGCTATGAGGGAGGTTTCAGTGAAATGCTGTAGTCAAACACAAAACACAATGCCTGCACTTAGTAGGTCCTCAAAAGGCAAGCGCTATTGTGATAAGAAGGAGGAGGGACCCACAGTCCCTGCCCTCAAGGAACTTTCCATCTACAGATGGATAAGACAGACACAACCAGAGTCTAAAAAGCAGAATGCTACCTGCTCTAGAGCAGGGCAAAGGGCTCTGAGAGTTAGAGCAAATCCAAGGGACGATGAGGAAAGGCTTCCTGCAGGGGATGGCATTTGCAAAAGGCAGAAGGATGAGGATTTCAGATGAGGAGATGGGAGTGAGGGGTGCGCTGTGGAGAGGGCTTGGCCACGCAGGATGACCATCGGGCCTCAGGTTCCCGGGAGGGGGGCTGTGTTTGCCTTGGCCATTAGGAGCCAGGCGGCTTCCCAGGCAGGAAAAAAGGCCCTCCCAGCCTCCAGAGGGCTCCAATGGGGCTGCCCATGAGGGGTCAGCAGGAGGTGGGGGGAGGCTGTGGCAAGAGTCCAGGGCAGAGGGAATCTGACCTGCCAGGGGAGCAGGTCAGGAAAGGAGGGCTGTGGGAGACAGAACGGAAATGTCCCCCAAACAACTCCAGGACTCAGCAAGAAGCCCTGTGCCTCCTTCCTCCAGGGGCTCACCAGCCCCTGCGTTCGCCCAGGCAGGCCCCAGCTTAGCGGCAGGAAGCCCCGTGTCTGTGGCATGACCCTTGCGTCGGCTGGAGACCACGGCCCGGCTGCATTCACACTCTACCCTCAGGGCCAGGGCTCTCCTGTCCCTCAGGCCTCCCAGGACCACCTCCGTTTTCAGGACCTCTGGGGCAGCCCCCCCAAAAGCCACCCCTAGCACCCACTGTGGGTGAGTCAATTCTGGTCTGACACCTCCTTCCTCCACCCTTGAGAACTGGACTTTTCAGATGCCTCTGGCCTTGGCAAGTCACTTCCTGTCCCCACATGAGCCAATGCCACCTCCCACCTTCCCCCCGGTCAGCAGACCATGGGTACGACGGGGCAGGGTTGGGGGGCAGGCTGAAGGCACCCCGGCAGCGGTGGGGAGGAAGGAGATGCCCTCTTGGGAGGAAAAGGGCCCCGTGGCCTTCCATGAAATACGAGTTCTCTGAGCCTCAGTTTTCCTCCTCTGTAAAATGGGGTCACTTTACCTTACTGGACCGTGTTGACAGCCAAACAAGGCAAAGGATGCAGAATCCCTTTGTAGACTCTACCTTACCACAGGGAGAGGAGAGCTACTGTGGTGGGTGCCATTAGTGTTGAATGACAGCTCTGAGGTCTCTTGGAGGACAGATGGACCCTGATGACCAGCCCAGAAGGCCCCCCTCACCTCCATGTCCCCAGAACTCAGACACAGACCCTTCCAGGAGGGCCTTCCACTCCCCCCTCTCCAGTCACCCAGAGCCCCAGGGAACAGGCTCAGAAATGGCCCCTGAACACCACCAGCTGGGTCCTGGGCAAGGGCCTGGGCAAGGGGGCCGGAGCCTGCCCCCAGCCCGCCTGTGCCCTTTTTGGGCGCTAAGAGCACAGCTGGCCGGGAACCCTCAAACAGCAGGCTGGTATTTCTAGGAAAGACCAACCCCAGCCCAGGGGAGGAAGTCTTCTGGGGAGGGTGCCCGCGCGGGCGATGGGCCTGGCAGAGACCCCGCGGGAGGGGGTCGTAGGAGGGAGGGAGGGCCCTGGGGTCCGGATGGGATCTGCCCAGAGCCCGCGGGCCAGTCCCGACTGTCCCGGCCCGGGCTCGCGGAGGGGCGGCTGCGCCCCTGCGCCGCGGGGCTGCGGGGACGAGAGTTCGCCCCGGGCGCACGTGTGCCATCGGGTGGGTCGCGGGGCGCCGGCAGCGCGAGGCGCCTCGGTTCCCCCGGGGCCCCCAGCCCTGTCACGACGCCCCGGGAGAGAGCAGCCAAGAGCACCCCGGGGCTGCGCCCCCGCCGGGGTGGGTGCGAGGGTGAGGCCGCGCGAGTCACCCACCTGGGTGGGCACCGCGCGCCCCGCGGCCCACAGCTGCAGTCCGACGGCCAGCGCGGCCCAGAGGGCGGCGGGCGCCATGGTGCCGGCGGCGCCGGGCGGCGGGGTCAGGCCGGGCGCGGAGCCGTCTCCGTCGCACCCTCGCACCTTCTCCGCCGGCTCAGCTCCGCGCGCTGCGCTCTGGCGCCTCCGACTGAAAGCGAAAGCGGCCGCGGGGAGGACGCTTCCCGGAGGGGGGCAGGCGGCGGGCCGGGGCGGGGCCGGGGCGGGGCCGGGGCGGGGCCAGCACCCCCCACCCCCCGCAGCAGCCGCTCGGACAGGCCACCTCCCCCCTCCTCCACATCCCCTTCCCCTCCACGGCCTGGAGAGGGGCCGGCCCCGACCCCCGAACTCGCATCCTGCAGGGCCGAGCCTGGCCCAGGCCTGCCAACCCAGCGCAGGTGGGATACCTCTGTCCCCACTCCCTACTGCAGGTGCCCCTCCCCCTCCCCCTATCGCCCCCTCCCCTTCAAGACACCCTTCCCATTGCAGAGAGGAGACCCATTTTGGCCCGGCTGCCCTGAGGCTGTGCCTCTCGACCTTGGCCCGCTTCCACCTACCCTGCCCCCAGGCCACCCACTTGCGTGGGAGTGGGGCATGTACTCTGAAAATAATATCCCACAATGCTGACACTCACTTTGGGCAAACCAAGGGGGGGGTTCCAGATCATTCCCACATTCAAACCTTAGGAACCAGACCACCTGGGTCTGAATGTCGCGACTAACCTCACAGAGCTGTTCTAAAAATTAAAAGATATATAATATATAATACAGGTGTGTGTGAATGTGAGTGTGTGTGGTATACTTGTAACTTAATAAGCATGGTATAAGAATTGGCTATTATGACTATTTCCTTGTTTTTATTTATCCTTAAATATTCATCAAGCCCTTCTCAGAGTAAGCTGGACCCTGCCCTGCCCTCCTCCCTGAGTCCCCCGACCATGTGGCCAGCAGGTAAACAGAGGCTGAGTCAGAAAACAGGCCAGGAAGCTGTGGGAGCTGGGAGGAGGGCTGGCTCAGGCTGGGGGCCACCAGGAGTGGAACCCACATCATGGCTGAGCAGCCACCCTAACAGCCATCTCCCGCTACCACACACACACACACACACACACACACAGACTTAAATGCCAGCCCTAACACCAGGGCCAGCCCTGGGTGGCCAGTTCATGTTCCCCCAGCCCACAGTACCGGGGCCCCTTGCCCCGTCATGCAGGGCCCTGCTGAGGGGTAGAGGGAGCAGAGTGACAGGAGGCCAAGTTCCCTGCCCTCTCCACCCAGGCTGCCCCAAGATGTACAGGGACCCCTGCTCAGGGCCACCAGCCCCTGTCAAGGAGACAGCAAGGACAATGCTTCTGGGTGCTGTCTGAGAAATTGGGAAGTGACTCTCTTGGGGGATGGAAAACCTCACCTCCTGATCAGGAGGCTGAGGACGAGGCTAGCACCATCTACAGAGAGGGCAGCTGTCGCTGGATAATATCTCAACTCAGGAATCTAAATATGAGGATGCTTACTCCTCTCTATGTTGCTCTCATATTTTCTGTTCTGATGGTGAAGAACCAGTTATTCCTTCTGATATAGAAGCATATTTAACAGAACTTTTTCCTAAGAACACTCAAGTACAATTTTCAAATGATAAAAAGTGGAAAGGCCTCACTATAATAACTGGGACAGATGATTCACATCTTTCAAGTCCTATGTTAGAAGATTATACTAAGGGAGAAGCTAGTAGACTAAAGGAAAAGCTGAGTGAGAGGTTACTCAATGAAGCCCAAACCCACTGAATCATGACCTGATCGGGCTCAGGCCTTTTCTAACGGAGATCATAGGTTTGAGGTGTAAAGAGAGCAACCCGTGACACGGCTGCCAAAAAGAGCCTGAAGATCTCTCCTGGACCTGGTTTACAAGTCACCTGAGAGCAGGTTTGAGGACTCCCTGCTCCATAAAGGAGAGCCAAAGGCCAGAAGTGAGTGTGTCACCTGGGGCAAATGGTTCCCTGTGAGTGATCCTCAGACACCTCAAACCCAACGGCTCCAACTGACTCAGACCCTCCAACCGGCTCTTCCTGCCGGCTCCCCATCCCAGGGACACCATCACCACCCAAACATGGGCATCCTCCTGGGATCCCGCCTCCCACGCCCCAAATGTCGTAACAGTTACTGACTGAACATGCTGGACTCCAGGTAGTGGGTGTCAGCCAGGGTCCAGCAGGAAAACAAACCCTTGGCCAGGTGATTCTATGAAGGGTATTTAATGTGAATTTAATTTAACAATTTATTTAATTGTTATAAAGATATTAGAGGAATTAAAAAAACAACCCGGGGCAGGGGTGACAACCCTGAGATTAGCAGCTGCAAGAAATCTCCCCCTCCCACCTCTGGGTCTGGAGGTGGGCTTCCCAGAGCCAGCAGCCAGGGCACCTGGAGGAATCTGGAACCTCGAAGGCGACTGAGCCACTGCTGAAGACACCACACAAAACAGAGGGAAATACCCTGACTTCTCCCTTTTCTCCGGCCCTCCAACTCCCTCCAGGATCTCCCGTTGGCCAAACCTAAGACCAGAAGCATTTGGCAAGGGAACCTGGAAAATACAAATGGTGGGGGTCATCCCACTGTGGTGCAGGGCATGGCAGGGGCTGGGGCTGCAGGCAGATAACCGGTGCAGGGTCTAAGGAGAAAGTCCCACTCACCTTGAAGCTTCTCTGGAGAACCATCCTTTCCCAGCCTCTGTGTGAAATCCCAGGCAGGTCCTATAGCTTTTCCAACCACTCTCAGGCAAAAACCCCAATCTGGTTCCTCTCAGATGATCAAGAGTCCAGGCCTGTCCTGAGAAACCATTGCAGCTCCAATCTCTTGCCAGTTCGGGGCTCCTCTCGTCTCCAGCTGGACCACCCAGAGTGGGACGACCATGCCTGCTTTAGAGGAGAGTCTCCTGATGGCCTGATGCAGTCCCAGACCCCTTTAGGGTCAGGCCCAGGGGAAAAGGTTTTGGGAGAAAAGGGGACAGTGTTCCGTGGCAGCTACAGTTGTCGCCTAGCTTTGGGGCCTCTGGGAGGCAGTTTGTGGTTCATTCTCTCCAGGGGCACATTTGCAGGTTTCTTGGAGGCCTTCCTGCCAATGCCTCTGACCATATATATAGCTTCCTGCTCCAGGGATGCTGAGTCTCCTGCTGGCCACAACTTACCACCTCCCCCGCAGCTCCTCCACCGAATGGGGTTCTTCCAGGCTTCTGCTGCTGTTCTCCTCCCCAACCAGAAACACTTTGGTTAGAGTTGCTTTCAGGGAGACCCGAGGCTGGCTTCCTCCCAGAGGCCTATGGGTGCCCTGCCCTGTGCCCTGCACCTGTAGCAGCACAGCCCACACCCCGTGCACCCTGTCTTACTCCAGCTCTGCCCCCTGAGGCCCACCTAGCCATAGGCTCTAGGTTCCACCAAGATCTTTGTGGAGCACCATGTTCTGGCACTGGGGACTCAGCTGTGAACAAAGCAGACAAGAAGCTCCCATCAGTCCTGTGGTCCCTAAACTCCTGGGGACACATATCAGGCATGCAAAGTGGTCCCTCCGAGGCCCTCCTGCTTAGCCCAAGATAAGGGGAGCTCCCCTCCACTCCCAAAGGAGCACAGGGGTGACTCACTCCCCAAATCATTTTCCTTGGCCTCTCCAATCTCAACATCCGGTTTAGGCTGGAGGTGGGTGGTGCTAGATTCTGGCTGCCAACTTCAGGCTCTTAGCATGACCTCCCCAGGTGGTCCAGGACTCTCTTTTCAGGATGGGGGATCTGTCTTGGCACCTGCCACTTCGGAAGCTGCTAAAACTCCACAGGAGCAGGGGAGTCCCTTTAACATCTCACCACGGTCTGGGTCACCCAGCCCCTCTCCTCCTGCCCCACAGCCCTGCCCTGGCCATCGCTCACCTGAAATGCTCTGGTGGCCTCTCAATCAGCCCTCCAGCCTCCAGGCTCTGGTCAGGCCCAGCTCCCCAAAGCTTGTAGCAGTCGTGTCATCCCCTAGTCCAGTAGTTTGCAACCAGGGGCGGGGGTGATTTTGTCCCTTGGAGGACATTTGCCAATGTCCGGAGATATGTTTGGTTGTCATGACTGGGGGAGAGGAGTGCTCCTGGCATCTGGTGGGTAGAGGCCAGGGACGCTGCTAAGCACCCTATGATGGACAGGACGCCCCCACCACAGGACCTACCCAGTACAAAATGCCAGTAATGCTGAGGTTGACACATCCTGTCCTCACCCCGTGGCTCCCCACTGCCTTTGGAATTGCGTTCAGCCTCCTGGGCCAGACGCTGGAGGCTGTCACCAGCTGGCCCAGCCAGCCTGCCAGGTTGAGCTTCTGCACCACGGACCCCCAGCTCCACCCCTCCACCACCACCCTGGACTCCCGGAGTAGCCCCGGACTCCCACCTCCATGCCTTCGTGCGGGCCGGTTCCTGGGTGGGATGGCTTTCCCACCATGTTTGCTTGGTGATCACCTGCTTGCTCTTCAAGCCTCCACCCAATTCTCTGTCCTTGGTGACATTACCTTGACCACACCCCATCGACCCAAGCAGAGTAATAGCCGCAGAACTTCCACAGCCCTAGAGATGAGCACCCCCTCATTATCGTTAGTTGTTTACGTGGTCCTCTCCTCTCTTAGTAATTGTGAGACTAGCTGTTATCAGAAGTCTACTCTGGGTGAGATGGTGTACACACCCTCTCTTACAACAGAGGGCTCAGACTCTACGAGCTTATACAGCTAGAAAGGGGGACAGCGATTCCAACCCAGTTTGGCTGCCTCCATGGCCAACGAGCCTCTTCTCACGTCGCTGGACTGTGTGGTCTCCCAGGGCAAGGGGAGTCAGTCACCGCCCCCTCTATTTCCCAGGTGACCAGGGCTATGCAGAGGGTCTCAGTAAAGTTGAAATGAATGAGTACTGAATACAGACCAAATGTATGAGGGAGGCAATAAAAGAGTGAAGTGGTGAATGTGTGAATGAATGAATGAATGAATGAGTGAGTAGATGCAAAATTGGGGCTCAGAAATCCAGTCCAGCCCAAACTCCTGCCCCCCAGACACCCCATCCATGCAACTCCTGGGCCCCCAGCCCCAAGATGCTGAAAAGGTCTCTTTTTTTCCATATCTACTGGAAACAAACAGGCTTCCAGCAGAGACAGGACCATGACCCCCTAGTCCCAACTTGGGGCCTGCATACCCAGTACCTGCGCCTGGGGTCTGGGGCTCCCTGGAGTCTTTCACAGTGTGGCCCAAACCCTCCAAGTGCCCCCCACCATCTCCCACTCTCCAGCAAGCTGAGGGCCGTGCTTCTGTCAGCAGGAGTAGAGGAGGCTCAGCTACCCCAGGAACCGTGGCAAGGACAGCCAGTCCATCGCTGCTATTTATTGAACACCTACTATGTGCCAGGCACTCTAGCGGACAGTTTGGAGGTGTGCCTCTCCAGCTTCAGCCGCTCATCAGAATCATCTGGAAGGCTTGTTACACACACAGATCCTAGGGCACCATTCCCGTATCTTTTGGGAGGGTCTGACGAGATGGCTTTTTAATGAGCCCCAGGTTACTCTGATGGACCCCATTTGAGAAGCTCTGCGCAGAGGGTTTAACGGCAGCAAGGGCTGCGGCTGAGGGCGGTTTGGAAAGCTGAGCTGTGGTTGTGCTGGGAGGGGCACCACGGAGGAAGACTGTAAAATCCTTGTGTGGGAACTCAGAACCAGCCACACAGCCAGTTCCTTCCGACCTGGTCTTGGGGGCCCCTGTGGGATCCTGCCTTGCAGGTCCTGCTTGAGCCGCACAGCGCCCTTCCCCTCTCCACCCGGCCTGGCCTACGGCCAGAGCAAACAACCCGCGTTTTCCCCACTGTCCTGCTTAACTCGGTGTCCTGAATGCTCTGCGCCAGCCCCTTGGTGACTCACGTTCTAAAATCACGGAAGGAAGTGACACTTGCTGCTCGTTACAGCCCTACAACTGTCTCCTTGGTCTGTCCCTCCCGGCTGCCCTCCCTCCTTCCCCAAGGCCAAGTCTTAGGCAGAGGGGGCCATACCAGGCTGGGGGCTGGGGGCCCTGGACCAGAAATGCTCACCAGCTCCCATCCCCAACTCCTCTCAAAGATGAGGAGGGCCTGGAGGACTTGGGGGCGGGGGTGATGGCTGCCCTACTCCCCCTAATCCTCAAAGACGACCCCAGGCAGTTTGGAGAAGGGAGTCAAGAGAGCCTCTAGGCCTCTCCCCACCCCCCACCCGCCCTCCACCAGAATTTTTGGGTTCTGGATTGCCTCTTCGAGGGACCCAATCCCCAAACCAGTCCTAAACTTCAGAAGACCATCAGCAAATGGGGCCAGCTAAGACTCGGGAATCTCTGATTTAGTCCCTCACTGTGTGACCTTGGGCCAGTGTCTACCCTTCTCTGGGCTTCAGCATCCTCATCTGTAATACGAGGGACCTGAATTGGATCAGGGGAAGCAGACCAGCTTCATCCCAAATGCCAACACTGCTTGGTGGTGGCTGCCGAGGGTGCAGTGTTGAGAAGGATTCTGAGCCTGCACGTGGGCCTCAGCACGCAAAGATGCTTGATTCAGTAGCCAGGTAAGTCTTGGAAGGAGACAGCTACTGCATACTCACGTGGCATCTTGTACAAAGTGTACCACTTTGCTAGTACAAAGTGCTCTTTCTGCCTGGCATTTGAGAATTCCATGATTTTCATGAGATGCGGGGAGATGGGGGGTGAAACAGAGCCGGACTTCATTCCAAGCCCCTGCCTTCAAGGGTACAAAGGGGGCGTGCCTGTCCCACGGGAGCAGCTGCCAAGATAGGGGGGCTCATGGTTTTCCCTTGACCCCATTCAGGGCCTTTACCTGATGGGAAGTTCTCCTTTTTATCCTACTGCAAACCAGGCTGCTTTATTTTATACCCATCTTTTATTTAACCTTATATTATCTTTGTTTGGATTTTTTTCCTAGAAATTTAGAAAAAAAGAAATCAAAGGGTAATATAAGAAACATCCATATTATATTCCCAGAATTGGCCAGTATTAATAACCAGGGCTGCCCCAGTTCCTCTCTGACCTTGTATCTTGACCCTTGACCCCTCTGGCCTGCCTCGGGGCCTTTGCACTTGTAGTTCCTGGATCACCAGATACCTGCGTGACTTACTTCCTCAACTCAGTCTAGTCTCTACTCAAATGTCACTTCCTCAGACAGGCTCCCCTGATCCCCCCTAACTGAAAAGCCACTTTACTTTTCTTCATGGCAATTATTATTTCTCTATTTGTTTATTTTGTCTCCCCCCATGACAGCAGGGATCTGGTCTGTTTTGCGTTCTGCTGGGTCCCCAGTACCTCTAGACCAGCACAAATACCAACAGAGATTTTAAAAAGGTAGTAGGTGCTCAGTAAACATTTCTTAAATTATTTTTGGCTTCAAATTCTTTTATCGTAGAATGAAAAACTGAGGTTCTCTTTGACCCCCAGACCCAGTGCTAGTCCCCTCTGTTTCTCCCCAAAGGCAAGTTGGCTGTGTTTCTCACTGGGCCGTGTTCTGCTTTCATATATAAGCACCCACGAACAATGTCGAGTATATTTTAGGTGCAGGCCTCAACATTCAGACAAATGACAGACTGTTCTACCCCTGGCTTTCCCCCCCAGCACTGTTTCTGAGAACTTTCCGTGCTGTGCAGTCAGATCTGGATGATTCTTTCTACCCGCTGCATGGTGTTGCTTCGTCTGACCGCCCCTCACCTTGCTCACAGTCCCCTGGGGACGGACCGTTAGGGGTGAACACCTGCCTCCTGAGGCCCGGGCTTGACAGTGTGTTGAGACGGCAAACCTAGAAAGTCAAACTGTCGGGTGGTGGGGTTTGCACGTTTTCGTTTTCACTAGGTCCTGACAAATTCTTTTCCAAAGGGGCTGTACCCACCTCACTCCCACCAGCAACCCAGGAGGCTCCCCGAGTGCCCGCATCGGCGACAACATTTGATTTTGTCAGCATGCTTCCTTTTTACAGCCCTTTATGTTTTCCAAGTGCTGTCAATTCTCCTACCTCCTCTTGGCCTCACCCCAGCCCTGCCAGGATCCCTCTCATTTGATGAATGAGAGCCCTTCTGGGGACCACACTGTCCCCCTATGCCCACCACCCCCAGCCCCATCCACCTACCTTCACCCCTACCCCATTACTCTCCCCCAAACCCTTCTCATCTGTCTCTCCTTCAGGCCTGGAGGAGCCAAGAAGCAACCGGCCCCCTCTCCTCCCGATCATGAGATTTTCTAGACAAAGATTCAAAGACAAGCGATGGTTGCCTTGCGGCCAGGCTCTCCGCAACCCGCTTAACTCTGGCCTCAGTTTCCCTGCTCGCCTGGGTCCCCTCCGACTTCTCCATCACCTTGTACACTGGGCCACTCAGGCTTGGACAGGAACACAACACCCCTCAACCAACTCCTCCTCCAACCCCCCACTCACCCACTTTTTGTAGTCATTCCCAGGTATTTTGTACTTCTGTGGCTGGTGTGAGTGGAATCTTTTTTGCTAACCTTCTCTCTAGCGCTTGCGTTTTTTGGGACCCCAGGAAAGCTGAGTGACGCAGACCCCTTGGACCCTGCAGGTGCAAGGTTCCTCTCTTGCTTAAGCATTTTATGTTGCAAAAATTTCAAACTTACAGGACAGTTGCAAAAATAATACAAACCCCATATAGAGAACTCCAGCATGCCCCCACTTAGTTATCCAGATACACCAATTTTAATATTTTGCCACCTTTGCTGTATCCTTCTATCAGTTCCTCTTTCTATCTCGACAAAATACATTTGTCAAGTTCCTCAAATTCCGGCTGTGATTTTAATTGAGATTGAGCTGAATTGTGTGTGTCTTCTGAACATTTGGGAGCAGTTTGCCAACATCATACTACTTAACACATACCAATTCCGTGTCCATTTCCAAAGAACAAGGATATTCCCTTATGTAATCACCTTAAGTGCAGTTACCACATTCAGGAAATTTAACATTGGTATAAAGCTTACTTTCCATAGTCCAATTTTTCCTTCTGTGCCAATAATATCCTTTTGAGCCTTTACTCCTCCATTCTTAGATGCCACCCAGGATCACGTACTGTATTTCATTGTCATTATCTGTTTAGTTTTTCTTTCTTATTTTAAAATTGTGGAAACATATATACAACATTAATCTTCCCCTCTTGTTTTATTTTCCCCCAATCCCTGCTCCCGTTCCATTCCTCTCCCGCCATGAACATGAGCCCCCTCCATGGATGACAATTTGTGCTGGTGCTTACAGATGTTTGAGTTTCTATTGAGTGGGATTGACGGATCATGGAGTATTTGTGAACCTATTTCACAAATGCTGCCAGAATCTTCTCCAGGATGGCCACTGCGCCCACCAGCAGTGCCAGAGGGTTCCCATTTCAGCACAAAACTCACCATTAGCCAGTGCTCTGATTTGGGCCATTGTGGCAGCTGTGAAGTGGGACTCACTGTTGTTTCATTTGCATTTCTCTGAATATTCGTGGGCTTGAGCACCTCCTCATTACTTGTTAGTCATTTGGGTTTCCCCTTCTGTTAATGCCTGTTCACATCCTTTGACCGTATTTCTAACGTGTTTCCTGTCTTTTTCTTGTAGCTTTGCAATAATTCCTCGTATATTCTAGATACTAATCCCTTGTAATTTTTAGACATCGCAAATACCTCCCCCATTCTATCACCTACTTGGTTCCTTGTTTATACCATCCTTTGTTGAGAAAAAAAAAATCCTCAACTTTAAGGTAACCAAGTCCATCAATTTTTTTGCCATTTGGATCATAGTTAAAAGTTCCTTCCCTACTTGCAGGTCATAAAGATATTTTCCTATATTTTCTTTCTTTAGCTTTATAATTTTACATTTCACATCTAGGTCTTTAATCCATCTGGATTATATATAGTGCTTAAGGTGTAAGATAGAAACCCAACTTCATTTTCCTCTGCAGAGTGAAACTGTCTTCCTTACACCATCGGCAAACATTCCATTCTTACCTCTTTGCATCGCTTATCATAATTTTCTGCCTCCATTGCTGAACAATCTACTCTGTTCCATTGGACTTTCTGTTCCTGGGCTGGTTCCATATGATTTTCATTATTAGAGCTTTATAGAGTGCTTAGTATCTGATAGAGTGAATCCCCCTTGTTTGCTTTTCTTTTTCGAAATTGACTTAATTATATAGTTCCTTATTTTTCCATACTCACTTTAAAATACGTTTGTCAAGTTCCTCAAATTCTGGCTGTGATTTTGAGATTGAGCTGAATTGAGAGGTAAATTTGAGGGAGAACTGACATCCTTGCTGCATTAACTTTTCCCATCCATGCACATGGTACACCCTTCATTTGTTCAGAGCTGCTTCTATGTCTTTTCATCATTTTAGATTTTCTCTGGCATTTCGGTGTGTGGGGAGGTGTCGGAGCTCCTCCCTCTAATTCACCACCTCTGCACCTGGGCTCCCAGGTGCTATCTAAATGGTAGAGCCTGAAGTTCCTATTTTACAGAAGATTTTAAGCAACCTAACCAAGTCCACACAGCCAGTGGAGTGTGGACAGATAATACAGAGCAAATCTCTCTACAGCAAATCTCATTATAATCTAAAAAGTCTGTTTCACACTGGGCTTGCCAGACCCCAGGCATTCTAGCATTAGAGGAAAGCAGTAGAGTTAGCTAAAGCCAAGATTCTCAAGAACTATTTTGGCCATGAACTTTGTTCAAGTGCAATCTTAGGTGGAGAGCTAAACTTAACTTTCTCAGATTGCCTGGGTCTGGATCCCAATTCTGCTGTTTATTGGCTGTGTGACCTTGGGCAAGTTGCTATGCCTCTCTGAGCCTTGGTTTCCTGATGTGTAGAAAGACCATGATAAAGGTTATCTGCCTCCCGTGGTCACTATGAGGATTAAATGAGATGATGCGTGAAAAGCACCTGGCACATAGCAAGCACTTAATAAATGATGGCAATATGACGGAAACCCAGTTTATAAAACAGGTCCAAGGGGAAGCTGTTCTATTTGAAAGGAGAGAGGCGAAGGGTAGCATTTGCCAACATGACCACTCCCCTTACCTCCTGAGATGTGACCCCAGAACCCTAAAATCCTATGGTCCAGATCAGTGATCTGGACTCTGTAGAATAATGTGTATAATTTGAAATCTGAAATATGCAAAGGCGATTCCTTAATATAACACGTTTAGAAGGAACATGTACTGGGTTGACTAGTGCCCCCCAAAATTCACATCCACCCAGAAACTCAACATGTGACCTTGCTTGGAAATAGGGTCTTTGCGGATGTCACTAGCTCAGTTGAGGTTGTACTGGATCGGGTGGGCCCTAACCTAGTGACAGGAGTCCTTGTGAAAAGAGAAAACAGGGCCGCCGCAGACACACTGGGAGAGAAGGCCACGTGATGACCGAGGCAGGGATTAGAGTGACGGGTCCACACACCAAGGAACGCAAGGCTGGCGGCCACCAGCAGAAGCTGGATGAGGCCAGGACGGAGCCTTCCGAGGGAGCAGGGCCCTGCCCCCTCCTCCATCTCAGACTCCTGGCTTCCAGAACTGCGCGACAACACATTCCTGTTGTTCTAAGCCCCTCAAATTGGGGTTATTTGTTACGGCAGGCCTGGGGAACTAGGAACAAGTCTTGGATCTAAATTGGAAGAAGGAGATGTAAAGGCAAGAGTCATCAAGAAATCTGGAACCGGTGGGAGCAAATCCCCTCTGTGGGGATTCCATAGAGGTCAGTGTGACTCATGACCTTGGTCAAAATTATGGATTTCTAATAGCATTTGTAATTGTAGGTTGAAAATAATTTTAACAGTGTGAGGAAGGCTAGGAACAAACAGCCATAGCAGTCATAACCGTAAGTTGGAAAGTTATCTTGTGAGTAAATCCTATAATAATTTTTTTTAATTGTTTAGAAGGAAGGAAAGAAACCAAAATGGTTAAAGTGGTTTTAATGGGTCATGAGACTGTCGGTAATTTTTATTACTTTCCCCACACTTTTTTTCTGTTTGTACTGTCAAACCTCCGGAATCACAATCACAGTTACCTCTTCATTTATAAAGTCTTTTATTTTTTCTCAATTTTTAAACACCGGTAACCTGGATTCTAGTGCTGGTGGCCACCAGTTCTCTGTGTGACCTTGAGCTTGTCTGTCTCCTCTGCACACCTCAGTTTCCCCATCTGCACTCTGGGGGGGGGGGGCTGCGTGAGGCCATGAGGTCTGGGGGTCATACTTCCCTCGTGCACAGCAACCCCCTCACGCCATTTTCACTCTCACTCCTGGAGCCACCAGCCCACGGGGACATGAACCAACACATTTTTTTTCCGTATTAGCAAAATCTCAGCTCAGAGAGGGAGGCAGGCAGGAGTAACAGGGGCTGGGGGACAGCTCCTGACAAACTACCCAGCCCCCTTTGGGGGATGCAGTGCATGAGACCTGGCTTCCTGCTCAACAATCAGGAGTGGGGGGTGCCAGGGGTCACTGATCTCACGTCCCCAGCAACTTCTCTCTTCCTCAATTAAAAAGGAGGGGAAATACGTCATTCTCCCCCCTGCTACAATTGTTTACGAGTACGTGTGTACTGCAGTCCCGGCCAGAGCTGGGCAGGGCTGGGCAGGGATGATTCAACCTGGGCACACCCCCTGCAGGAGCTTGGGGGTGGGGGGGACAGGCAGGGGACTCGGAGGAGGGAGTGAGTGACCCTGGCTGAGGAGCCCCGGGGGCTTCTTGGAGTAGGTGGCAATGACTCGCCACCTCTAGTTTGTCCACCAGGTGCAATTTATCTCCAGGATCCCATTCCCAAGGACCCAGAGCATTCACTCCCCCCACCCCCAGGCCTGTCCTGCCTGCCCTGCAGAGTCAACACATACTGACTGAGCACCCACTGGGTGCCAGGAGGAGTGCTCCCATCCCTTCTCCCAAGTCCATCAAGACCTGGCTCCCAGCCAGGAGGGTCCCAAGAACTTTTAACCCTTAGGAATGAGTGGCATGGAGGAATTTCCGGCACCAAGAAGGCCAGCAAAATAGGCTGTTTTAGCAATTATAGCTGTTCCTGAGTTTCGACTGTTATTTAAGAGATGTTTATTTGGTACCAAATTTATATGCTCTGTGGCACGATTTCTAATATAACCTGTATGGTTAGTTTATTTAAACAACATGGTTGCATGGAGCCTAGAAAGGGGAATGAGATCTTGTTATTCTGTACAGGTTAACGTGATACCCCGATGCCCCCCAGAGTATTTTGGGCAGAAAATAAAGTATTTGCAAAGTCCCCTTGAGGGACTGGGGAAAAAATGTGGAAACATTCAACTTCCTCACCTGGGGAATTCCTGATATTCTCACAAGCATGACTCCCAGGGGTGTAAATCTCCCTGGCAAATGTGGGACACGACTCCCAGGAATGAGCCTGTACCCAGCATCGTGGGATTGAGAAAGCCCTCTTGACCAAAAGTGGGAAAAGAAATGAAACAAAATAAAGTCTTGGTGGCTGAGAGATTTCAAATAGAATCAAGAGGTCATTCTGGAGCTGTTATTATGCATTATATAGATACTCCTTTTTAGTTTCTAGTGTATTAGAATAGCTAGAAGGAAATACCTGAATCTGTTGAACTGTAATCCAGTAGACTTGATTCTTGATGGTGACTGTATAATTATATAGCTCTTATCGTGTGACTGTACGATTGCGAAAACCTTGGGCCTAACACTCTCTTTACCCATTGTATGGGCGGATAAATAAGAAAATAATGACAAAAAATATATAAATAATAGGGGGTTATAAGGAGTGTGGGATGGTTTGGGTGTTCCTTTTTATTTTGGAGAAATGAAAATGTTCTAAAGTTGATTGTGATGCTGGATGAACTATATGTTGATACCGTGAGCCACTGATTCTACGCTTTGGATGGATTATATGGTGTGTGAATGTATCTCAACATTGCACTTTAAAAAATGGGCTGTTAAGGCAGTTGGGCTATCTCAGGACAAAAAAAAATTAACTTTGCTACCTTCTAGACCTGCGTTCAAGTCCTAGCTCAGGCCATTTACCAGTGTGTGACCCCGACTTTGGAGAAATCACGTCACTTCTCTGAGCCTCTGTTCCTCATCTGTGGAATGGGGATGAATAACTGCCCCTCTGCAGGGATGCTGGAAGGATCTGAGCTGGGGAGTCCCCCACACCCAGCACATAATAGGTCCTCAATAAATGTAGACTCAGAACTCGAGGTTTGCCGCGGGGTGCAGGGGAGGGTTTCCCTGAGAAGTTCCCGGAGCGCTCTGCCTCACTCTTCCCCTTCACTCAGAGGAAACCCCCCTCAGGCCCCAATTCCCCTGCAGCTCCCGGCCCCTCCTGAGGCTGTCGCAACTTCCCACCACCCTCCCTGCCCGCTCCTCAGAACAATTTCCACCTCCTGGCATTGCCTGCATCGTCTCCCCCCTTTTTCTCCATAGGGACCTAAAGATGCAAGCGTAGCACCCCAGACTCACAAACACTCTCACTCTGCACCTGAAGCGCAGCCACTTGCGTACATGCCCCAGAGCCCCTCTGTCCACCCAGACCCTTGTCCAGCTCGCGCCACGTCCCCCAGGCCCTCACTGCACACCTGACCTACACGCATTCTTCGCCTGCTGCTGTCACCAGCTAAGGCTGTCTCCTGTGTTCTTTACAGTCCCTCCCCACTCTAGCCAATAAGCTCTTCGAGGCAGGGCTCTCGGCCTGGTCACTCTGTGTCCCCAGCACCCAGCCAGGCACATAGTAGGAACTCAATAAATATTTAACAAATGAATGGATGAGCTTAAGTCTCGCAACAGCTCTTTGGGGGTAACCCTGTTATTAAACGCATTATACAGAAAAGGAAGAGGAGGCCCAGAATCTGGGCTAGATGCCATCCAGCGGACTCTAGAGCCCCCTGCTCCCCCCAGTCACACTCTCTGGGCCTGACTCCTGGACTGTGTGTGCCGTCACCCCCAGCCTCACTGTGTTTCCCCAGAGTCTGGCATGGGGCCTGATGCTATAAAGCTTTAGTGCTTGAACAACTAAAAGAGAGCCTGAATGAATCAATGAATGAATTCATCTTTTCAGAGAGATATTTTGTGAGGCTTCCGGAACTCAGCTCCAAGTGCCCCCTCACGGACCCCCCCCTAGGAACTTGGAGGACAGAGAGGTTCTGGTCCTGGATGTTCTTGGAAGGCTTCCTGGAGGAGGGGGAGAAAATTAAGGCTGGAAGTTGGGAGGTTGCACAGAGATTTTGTGGTGGGGATGTGCCTTCCACATATGGTGACTGAGGGAGCAAAGGTGGGACTCGGAAGGTGTTTGGATATGGAAGCCATGGGAGGAGCAGGGTACCACCAGGGAGGGCCCGGGTTAGCAGGCTTTGGACTATAGGCACTGGGGAGCTATGGCCGGTTCTGTGAGGCCTGGCCAGGGCTTTGGAGAGGAAAGGTAGGGAGGAAGCCAGGAGGCAGATTCCATTCCCTGTACATTTACTGAGCCCCGTGTGAGCCGGTAGGCCCTGGGACCAAGGGTTGGGGGCTTCAGTATGGTGAGGACCCCGGCTAGAGCCACCCTCAAACAGCAAGACTGAGTGGTTGGGAGCACGGACTCGAGCCAGCAGGCCTGCGTTTAAATCCTGGTTGCACTCCTTAGTGGCCATGTGACCTGGGGCTAGTGACTTAACTGCTCCCTGCCTCAGTTTCCCCACCGGTAACATGAAGATAATTATAGCAACCACTTCCTCGGGCAGCTGGGTGGTTTAAATGAGATAGCACCCTACGTATGTAAAAAGCCTCAATAACCAACAGCTCTCATTGACTTTTTAACCAAAGTGTGAGTTCCTGGATGGCAGGGGCTACATCCTCATCACCTTTTCTGTCAGAGCCCAGTCCTGGTCGGGCACAGAGTGGCTCTCAGGGCACTTTGGGTGAGTGGACCGGGCTCAGCTCACAAGTGCCCTGGTGTCAGCAGGGGGTCCTCCACCTCGGGGGAGAGGCCCTCGAAACTTGACGAAACTGGGGGCATTTCCTGGGTGAAGTGTCATCGCGGTGAAAAACAACGTTGCTGTGACAGCCTCTTCTTGCATAATCTGCCCACAGCCCTGTGTGACTTCCTGACCAGACCCTGTGCAGCCCTGGGAAGGTGCCAGATCCAACCCCCTCCTCAGGGGCAGCCTGGCAAGACCTCCTAGAGCCTGTTCCCCTCTCTGAGAAAACTAGGGGAATTGGTGATTTCCAAAGCTTCAAATGTTCTCGAATCAGAGCGATGCGGGCTTGAATTGCGGCCCTGCCACATTCTGAAGGCCTGAGGGCCTGAACACACAGGACAGCCCCACGGTCCAGAGCTCACATCCTGGAGACAGACGGATTTGGATGCAAATGCTGGCCGGGTGACCTCGGGCAGATCAGCTGGCCTCCGTGAGCCAACTCTGGGAACAAAACAGTAGGGCCTCCGTTTTACATGACCAATACGTTCCAACACCCTTCGTGTAAGTTGAAAATTGCACATAATAGTGAACCCCATTATTTAATAAGTGTTTCTTACATGAACATACCTAAAGCACATTTTTCTTTGTAAATAAGGCAAATAAACACTCTAGTAACAATAAGTAAACAAAATTAATCATAAAAATACTTTTAAAAAATTTAAATTCTCTCTGCCTTTTTTCGATTGCCAATTGCATATAACTGAATTTGCATGTGTTGAGTTAGTGTAAAACGAGGTCCTAACAATGGCAAAATTACTGGGAGGGTTAAAGGAGACAATGTATCTGAAGAGTTAAGCACGACACCTGACACGCCTCTCCTTGACAGGTGGGGTCATTACCTCCCCCCCTGAATCGGGCTCTGTCACTGCTTGGCCAATAGAATGTGGCAAAAGTGAGGCTGTGCCAGTTTCTGGGCCCAGGCTTTGAGAACCTGGCAGCTTCCACTTCCTCCCTTGGGAGCTGTTTGCTTTAGGAACCCAGCCCCACACTGAAAGGAAGCCCCAGCTGCTCCCCCGAGAGGGCCATGGAGAGAAACCCGTAACCAGCACCAACCTGCCAGCCATTGAGTGAGCCAGCTTAGAGCCCCAGCTGGAACTAGGGGGAGCAGAGATGAGATTTCCCCACAAAGCCCAGGCCAAACTGCAGATCTATGAGCAAAATAAATGACTGTTGCTGTTTTAAATCACTAAGCTTTGAGGAGATTTATTACCCAGTAAGAGATAACCAGAACAGAACATCCTCCAGGGAAGATGGCCGAGTAGGGAGCTCCAGGACTCAGTCCTCACACCGAAACAATTATTAAAGAGAAGGGATTGTCTGAAACAACCATCCTGAAACCCCCGAGGCCAAAAGAACACTGTCCAGCATCCAGGGAAGACCAGGAGAAAAAGGCTAATTACAGTAAAGAACTGTAAATTGCACTTTTTGCACAGTGGCCACCGATGCCCATCCCCCACCCTCATGGCAGACCACCATGGGGTCCAGTCCCTGGCTAGCTGCTGGTGACAGAAAGGGACATAAAAATGCTCCTACCCTAGAACAGGAGCAGGCACAGCCCAAGTGATCACAGCTTTTGACTAGTGAATTCAGATTACTGGCCGTGGTTCTGATGGCAGCTATTGTTTCAATCCACCCCAGACAGCGGCAGAGGCCATGGAGATTTAAAGACACACACGGTGCTTCCTCAGGGCTGCAGGGGTCAGTTAGCTGAAGGGCTGCTTTTGTGGGAAGGCCAGGAAAGTTCAGCTTTGGAAGGCCATCAGAGAAGATTTGGGCACCCTTCCTGATCCCCTACCTCCCCAGGGCACCGTGGAGTCAGTCTGCAGCCCCTTTGTGGGTCCCTGGCCCTGTGTTGGCTGGGAAAGACTGACTTGGGGAAGTCTTCTCCAGAGTGATTCTCCTCCCAGAATTTGCCCTCTGGGCAAAAGCAGCATGAGACAACAAAAGGAAGGTAAAAATCTACAGAAGCAGACAGTCTGGGACAAAGGCCTGCCAGCTTCAAATACCTGGGAGAGAGAAGTCTGTCTCCTGGGAAGCAGAAGGAACAACCAAACTCCTGCAAACAGGCAAACTCAAAAACAACTAACAAGCAAAAGCCCAGGAACAGACAAGGCCCAGAAAGACAAGGAAAACTGTCTTTCTTTGTGTACACCTCACTCTCCTTAGGCAGACCTTCCTGAGAGGACAGCTGAAGCTCAGGAAAACCTCTGTCTTATCACCAGCTGGTTACAAAACCATGAAACAGACATTCTAGGGAGTAAACACCAGCATTAACATTTTAAAATATTAAAATGTACAGTGTGCAACATGAGTACAAGACAAACACAGAAACAGGAAATTATGGCCCATCCAAAGGAAGAGGATAAAGCTACAGAAAAGCCCAACAAAGATGATGAAAATGTGGACATACTGATCAAAGCTTTTTAAAAAATGATCTTAAAAATGCTCAAGGAGATGAAGGAAAGTATAGAGAAAGAACTAAAGGATATCAGAAAAAACAAAGAATGAGCAACATGAGAAACTTAGTAAAAGAGACAGAAATTTTAAAAAGGAACCAAACATCTTTCTGATGTAAGGAAAATGTTCAGAGATAGATTGTGGTGATGAACGCATAACTATGTTATCATACTGTGGACAGTGTATTGTATACCATGAATGATTGTATGGTGTGTGAATGTATTTCAATAAAACTGAATTTAATAAAAAAAAAAAAAAAAAAAAAGGAACCAAACAGAACTACTGGAGTTGAAGAGCACAACTGAAATGAAAAATACCCAGGAGGGTTTCAAGAGCAGACTGGAGCTCGCAGAAGAAGGAATCAGTAAACTTGAAGACAAGACACTTGAAATGAGTCAGGAGGAGGAGCAGAAAGAAAAACAGTATATTAAAAGAGAGAAAAAAGCCTAGGTCACCTCTGCGACACCATCAAATGCACATGGATCACTCTCGAGGACAGACCATATGTTAGGTCACAAAACAACTCTCAAAAAATTCAAAAATATTGAAATCATACAATGTATATCCTCCAACCACAACAGAATGAAGCCAGAAATCAAAAACAGAGGGAGAAATGGAAAACTCACAGATATGTGGAAATCAAACAACACACTCTTTAACAACCAATGGGTTAAAGAGGAAATCAGAAGTAAAATTAGAAAATATCTTGAGGCAAATGAAAATAAAAATACAACATACCAAAACTTAAGGGATGCAGTGAAGGCAGTGCTTGGAGGGAAATCTGTAGCTCTAACACTTACATTAAAAAAGAAAGACTTCAAATCAGAGACCTAACCTCAATACTGGAAGATCTAGAAAAAGAAGAGCAAACTAAACCCAAAGTGAGAAGGAAGGAAATAACAAAGATCAGAGCAGAGATAAATGAAATACAAAACAAACAACGAAAAAATAGAATCAACAAAACCAAAAGTTGATTCTTTGAAAAGATCAATAAAATTGACAATCCCTTAGCTAGACTAACAAAGAAAAAAAGAGGATACAAATTATGAAAATCAAAAATGACAACGGGGTATTACTACTGACCCCACTGAGAAAAAAAGGTACTATAATAGGATACTAGGAACAACTGTATGCCCATAAATTAGATAACCTAGGTGAAACGTACAAATTCTTAGACTCACACAAACTACCTACAATTGGCTCAGGAAGAGATCTCGACAAACTAATTACTAGTAAAGAGATTGACTCAGTAATCAAAACCTTTACTTCGTTGTAAATCCCAGGACCAGATGGCGTCACAGAGGAATTCTACCAAATAGTCCAAGAAGACTTAATTCCAATTCCATTCAAACTCTTCCAAAAAATTGAAGAGCAGAGAACACCCCCAACTCATTCTATGAGGCTAACATCACCCTCATACCAAAGCCAGATAAAGATACCACAAGAAAAGAAAACTACAGACCAATATCTCTTATGAATATAGATGCAAAAATCCTCAACAAAATACCTGCAAACCAAATCCAACAGCATATTAAAAGAATTACACCATGATCAAGTGGGATTTATCCCTGGTAAGTAAAATTGGTTCAACATAAGAACATCAATTAATGTAACACACCACATTAACAGAATGAAGGAAACAAACAAACAAACAAACATGATCATCTCGATGCAGAAAAGGCATTTGACAAAATTACCCTTTCTTGATGGAACAGAAGAAATTCTAGGAATGGAAGGAAACCTCCTCAACCTGATAAATGGCATATTTGCTGAACATGGACTATGTGCTTAGCCCCGGGCTATTTACCTACATTACTCTAAGATTCACAGGTATCTCGCAAGATAGATACTGCGACCATTTTGCAGATCAAGGAACTGAGGTTGAAAGCACTTGAGCTTTGCTTGAGACCATGCAGCTGGTAGCCTGTTGGGCTGGAGGTTGAACCCTGCTGGGTCCTCACCCTAGCTCCCATTCCTGTGCCTCCACCACAGGCCAGTGATGAAATGGCTAAATGTCCCCGGATGGATGGCAGGGGACCCTCAGACTGGCACAGACACGGGCTGCTGGAGGGCCTAGGAGGAAAGCACAGGCCACTGCCTACCACAGCAATGCGTTCAAGACTACGTGCATCTCCAAAACCACCCCCCCAAAACACAAGCAAGGGCCTCCAGCCTCCCCAAGAATTTTTGGTTTGGTTTTTACTCCCCTGGAAGACACCCAAAGAAAGGGGAACCTCCACTCCCCGGGTGTGTCATCAGCTGCAGTCACTGCAGCAGGAACCAGGCGTGTTCTCTTAGCTCTGCCCTGAGAAAACATATCCCGCTGCTTCCTGGCTACTGGGAGCTGCTACCCTTTTCCCCGCTTTCCCTCTGAAATGGGTTAAAACAATCTTTGCCACCCCTTGTCTGACCTTTCTTACCCATTGCTAAGATAATACCAGGATGTTTATTGTTCTGATAAGAGAAAACAGAAATAAGAGTAGACTGCAGATCTTGATAAAATCTAAGCACTTCACAATGGCCCACCAGGCCCTCTGTGACTCGTGACTCCGACTCCGTGACTCGTGACTGGTGACTCTGCCGGCCTCACCTGCTCACCCCTCTGCCTCACTCCCCACGCGCCCACTGCAGCAGTGTCCTCCCCAAATCTCAAAGGCCACCCCGGCCTTTGCACGGTGGTTCCTGTGTCTCCCTGGAATGCTCTGCCCCTCCCTTCCCCCCACTGTGCTTGCTGGTCACCCCCTCAGGGAAGCCTTCCCCGACCAGCTGGCTAAAGGTGACCCTCTCTGCCACCGCCCCTAGATCAGGGCTCCCCGCAGCACCTGGCATGAGCTGACTGAAACAACTGTTCACAGATTCGATTACTTGCTGTGGTCCAGCTCATCCACGAGACACAGTCTGCTCACCGTCACGTCCACTGTGCCTTGTCCTAGGTGGTTTTGGAAGGCGGGGAGGGAAGTCACTTGTTAACTGAGGACAGATCTTGAGCATCAGTGTGGCGGAAGGCAACAGAACCGTGAGCGGGACATGCCACAGAGGGACCTGCAACCCTTCACAAGCATCGAGCAGCAACAGCCTATGGCTACAGAAGGGGGCCACGTGTCTGCTCGCTGCGGGTGTTCCCACAACAACGTGGCCCCAAAGGGGGCCAGTTCCCCAGGTTAGCCCGAGAGCCCTAGTTAACCTTCAGGGAGCGAAAGTAGGCTACTGTGGGCCAGCCTCAGAACCAACCATCCATTATGACATGTTTTTTTGGATGAGAGATCTTCCTGGCCCAATGCCTGTTGGGAAGTTAATGGGGTGAATTCTGGACGCCCAGAACGGGCTTACTCTTGGCAAGTGGCCTCTGGGTGGTGAGGGCAGAAGCTGCCGTGTGGTGAGCATAAGCCCCACATCAGGGGGCATCTCAGGGAAGTCCTGTGACCCCATCAGACAAGGACTGATACCCCCATTTCACCGATGGGGAAACTGAGCCTCAGGGGGATCAAGGGCTGTAACCAAGATACTGTGCTAGTGAGCAGCAGAGGGGGGACTCACATGTGGTCGGACCCCAGGGGGAACCCATTCACAGGGCTGTGGACTTGGGTGGGCAGGTGTCTCTCCCTGCACTTTGCTCGTATCCCACTGCCTCACCCTGGTGGCCTGCTCCTCAGGGTCAGCCCGTGCAAGGGTCCTAGGAGGGGGCCTGGGGTGGGGCCCAGCCAGCTTCTCCCGAGGCCTGAAGCTCTTAACACTCTCACCTTGGCTTCCCGCCACAGTCACACACGCAGGCCTCTGCCTTGGGCCCTGCCTGTGACTCCAGTCCCCAGGCCCATTTGCCAGCCCCTCCCATCCCCCTTCCCCCAAGGCTGTAGCACAGAGACAGGAGGGTCAAGGAGCAGCTGTGGAGAGGAGGCCCCAGGGATGGCAGGTGCTGCTGCCCTGCACAGAGTCCCTTTCTATCCAGCTCAACAGGTAGCGCCTGGGAGCTGCAGAACGGAGGACAGACAGACGGAGACACTGCTCTGGGTCTGGGGGACCCCAGTGCTGGGGGAGGAGTCAGGTGAGAGGGACGCTCTGGGGATTCAGTTCCACTGTGGTGACAGCTGCGGGGTCTTGGAGAGTCTAAGGATCCTGTGAAGTCTGCCGCCCACAAAACTGCCTCCTGCCTTGGGGCACAAGGGTTGTTCTCAGAAAGCAGCAGCTGATCACCTGCTGTCACCGCCTGATTACAAGGGTTCAGGAAGAGGACTGTGGCAGGGGAGGTGGTCTTTACAGCTTAGGAATTGCCACACTGAGCTGTCTCCCTTGCCCATCCACCCACCAGGACATCAGAACAGCCGGAGGCTAAGAAGGACCCAGACCCAGGTCTGGCTGGCGAAATTCACCCTGGCCCTTGGCCTGACCACAGGGCAGGGGGTGGCTGGTTCAGTGGCAGGTGTAAGGACATCTCGGTGCGGCTGGAGTCCTGGGGATGGGGGAGAGGTCTGTCGCTGGCCCTCAGTCTCCTCTACCCCGTGGTCGGCGGTGGAGGGGGTCTCCAGGCTGGCTCCAAACTGTCCCTGAGCTGTGACCAGGGAGGCAAGCCGGGTCCTCCCAGCTCATGTGAGAAGCCCCCAGGCTCACAATTCCCCTTGTTTCCCCACTTGCTATTTTGTGAGCCCGTTTCCAAGCTGGGGGGCTGGCAATCCCTTTCCGCGAGCACCTGAAGGGTGCCTCGTGACAAGAGTGACTTCATCCTGTGCATCTCCAACAGGCAGACCCTGGACTGGGCAGTGGGCGTGATGTGGAGCAAGAATCTGCCTTGCCCCATAAGGAAGAACTTCCAGCAAATGGAAAGAGCTGCCCCAACAGGAAGCAGACTCCCCGTCCTCAGAGGTGTTTAAACAGAGACCGGCAGGCCAGGTGTCCGGGGCTGGAGGGGCTGCAGAGGAAGCCTGCCCTGGCGAGAGACTCCTCGGACCCGTTCCCGCTCAGAGGGTCTAACATTCTCTCCATTTCACTGATCCTTTCCTTCGCCTTAGGAGTCTTAGTTTGTAAGGAACTTAGGAATTTTTAGAGGTTCGAAAGCTTCGGGAAGAGCCAGTGGGTGAGGGCATGATTTCATTAAAATGTGCGTCATATTCCCAAGTCGGGGCTGCCAGGAAGGCCCGCTCAGTGGGTGTGTGGTGTCCGAGTGCACTTTCCATGCTGACACTCTGGAGAGAGCAAGACACACCCGCACAGCCCAGCACCGAGGCGTCGGGGCAAACGCTGTCCACCCCACCGTAGCGGCTTCCAGCCCAAGTCCAGGTTTCGCGTATAACCGCGTCTTGCAGGGCCCCAGACTCTCCAACTTTCCCCCCTCGCAGGGGAAAACATCTGAGTGGTTTCAGGAACGACCCTCGTGATGCCTGACTCAGCCCCAACTTCCTCCAGGGCGAGCCGCCAGGAGTCAAGTCGCCTTCCCGGGCCTGGCTCCGGGGTAAGTCCAGGAGTCCCCAAGTCGCCCGCAGCTCCAGCCCCGGCCCCTGCCGCGAACCTGCCGTCAGCCCCAGGCTCCACCTCAGGCCACTTGCTGGCTCACATGAGTCAGAAGAACCCGGGGCACCAGCAGACCAAAGGGGGATGGCTTCACTCCCCAGTGGGAAATGCAGATACCCTGAAATCCAGACTGAACCGACCCCTCTTTCCCAACACTCCAGGAGGCAGAATGTCTCGGTGAAACCTCGTTGCCTGGTGGCCCTTGACATCTGCGTGCCATTGTGGTGTCAGCAGCCGGCTGGCGGGCGGCAGCCAGCGTGATCTGCAAGCGTGGCAGATCTGGGGAAGCCGCTTCTTCATTTCCCAGGACGCAGCGAGGGGTGCCCACAGAGCAGTGAAGGGCCCCGGAAGGGCCTGCGGTCTCCCCATCTCCGTGGGCGGGGAGGAAGTCGCTGGGCAGAGCAGGCAGGACCTTCTCTCGGGAGCAGCTGGGCGGGAAGGGTCTCTGGCCGGGGTTGAGGCACTGCAGCTGCCCAAGGAGTGCTGGGGTCCCAAGAGGCCTCCTGCTGTGGGGACAGGGGGCCCATTCTCAAGACGGGTGAACTGGCTGTAGATCCTGCGCCCGCAGAAGGCGCCATGGAACCAGGTCTGGCAGCACCAGGAGAGTCCCACGGGGCACTCACCCCACGCAGAGGGCACGCTGTGCAGGTGGCTGCTGCAGCTGACGTGGGGACCGGCCGGCAACGCCCGATCCCTCGACTTCCCCTTTGGCTCAGGAGAAACCACCACAGGTGCAGCCTCAGTGCCCACAGGGGGCATGTTCACAGTGAGCAGGGGCTGGGTGCACGCCAGGCTGAGCAGAGGGTATCACCACTGAGGCTCAGCGCAAGGGGACTCAGACACAGCCTCGAGGCCTGCACCTCTCGCTTGGGTGGGCTCGGCCTTGGTGGTCTGGGCCTGATTCTCAGGGCCCCAACAGAAGGCAGCCAGCCCAGCCCCTGCCCATCTGCTGCCCCAACAAACACCACCATGCGGATCCACCTCCCTCGAGTGTCTCTCATGCACAAGCTCAGGTTCCCCTCAGGTCTGGATTGGGGGGCAGCCAGGTAGGGGCGTGAATAGAGACCAGCAGACCCCTTCTGTGTGGATGGGCTGGTCACCACTAGCACTAGAATCGCAGTTCAGGCAGATGGGCCTCTGCCCCCCAAACCTGGGGCCACAGCGCCATCCCGGGCTCCCAGGGGGATCCCAGCTGCCCTCCTGGCCCCAGCCCAGGCCAGGCCTCACTTCTCCGAAGCAGTTGTGGGCAAGGGGTCCTCCTTCCCTTCCTCCTCCACCGAGAACATGACGTCTCCGCTGCTGCCCAGGGGTGGCTCCGTCTCCTGTTCTGGGTAGTGGGACGCGTGGTCCACCTCTAGCTCCTCCTCGAACTCGGGCCTCGCCGGTACTGCCAGGGCACGGCCCTCGGGCACCTCGGTCCTCACAGTCCCCACAATCACTGTGTCAGCCTTCATGATGTAGATTTTCTCTGCAAGGCAAAGGGAAGGGTGAAGTGGGGGTCCAGAGCCCCGGCTGGGAGGGGGCACAGGAGGCAAAGGAGGGTCCCAGTCCCAGCCTGGTCTGTGGGACCTTGGGCAGATGACACAACCTCTCCGGCTGCAGTACACCCCACCAGCCTTGCAGGGGCCTGAGCTAACGGAGATCACACAGCGAGGACAGGCAGTAGGGGCTGGAGGGGGGAGGCTTGAGACTTTCCCTGCACTTCTTCAGCAATGGGTGGGAAAGGAGAAGACAGCTGGGAGAGAGAGTGAGCCGTGGGACGGAAGCAGGTGACAACAGCAGTGACAGCAGCACCGCAAAGGGCCCTGCGAAGCAGGCAGCCTGCTGCCCCCATTTTACAGGTTAGGGACGCAGAGCCCAGAAAGGTTAAAGGGCCCGCCCAAGGTTACCAGGTACTCAGTACAAACCCCCAAACTCCCACCCTGCCTGGCTGCCCTTTCTGCTCCCTGGGGTCCCAGTAACGGGCAGAGTGTGGCAGGCACGGGGCAGGGGGGCTGCAGAGCTACAAGGCAGGGCCTGGCCGCACACTTGAAGCAGACATCTAGGTGGAGCAGCTCAGCCCAGTTTTAGGCCCACAAGTGCCAGCCAGGACAGATGGTCACCCACAGTGATCTGGACAGCCCTGCTTGCCCTGGGCCTGCACGTGCCCTGCTGGCCTCCCACCCATCGCCCCCATAGCTGCGCCCACCTGGCACACAGTGGGTGCTGGGCAGACCAAGGCCAGCCCAGGCGAGGCCTAATCCCCAACCCTAAGCAGAGCCTCCAGTGCTGCCATTTCAGTAAGGGGCACACAGAGGTTGGGGGAGCTGGAAAATGCAGACACCTGGGATGTGCCCGGGCCATGGGACTTAGAACCGCCCAGCTCTGACGACCTCCGGCCTGGGGAGAGGCCGCGCCCCTGCTGCTCTGCCCGGGCCTCTGGAGGTGGAAAGGGGAACTCAAGAGGGAACTTTGGAGCTGGGGTGGGGCAGAGAGCACAGAGACCCCTGCTGCTCTGGATAACCGGGTTGCACCTCTCCGATTCAGGAACCCCAAAAAGATTCTCAAAGGACCCCACCCTCAGCCCCACTGCATAACACCAGCCCTTGTTTTTGTTTCTAAATGGGAAGTGTTCAAAATAGCAGTGAGAACCAGAGGGGGACCAAGAGAGCGGGACGAGAGAGAGATCAGGGCCCCATGCCCCAGGCCCACGCCCTCAATCGAGGCCTGTGGGCTCCTGACCAGAGGGGCTGGGCAAATGATGGGGCCTGAGGACAGGAGAGAGAGGGAGCCTCAGGGGGCAAGAGGCAGGATAAAGGAGAGTGACAGGGGTAGAGGAGGTGAGGGAGGGCACAGGGGGAGAGACTTGGGGTGAGGTGGAGTGGGAGGGGGGCAGGGTGCTTAGGCAGAAGAAGCCAGAGCTGGGGGCCAGGCCTAGCCCCCTCTTACATTCAAAGGGTCCAGGTTCCACTGGCTCCGCCTCCCTCACAGGGCTGCCCATCCCCCAGGGATGGGGGAGCGGCTCTCCAGGAGCTGCTTGCACTTCCGCCCCACCCAGGGATCCAGAACTCTGGGAAGTCGCTTTGGGGGCGGATGGGGGGCACTGCAGCACCTCCTTAGGCCCCACGTCCCCTCCTTTGAAGCAAAGCCCCGGGTTTAGGCTGGACCCTCCTGGGAACTGCAGGGTGGGGGAGGAATGCAGGGGTTGGTCCTCTGCGTGGTGTTGGGCCACAAGAGTCACTCATCTCTTTGGCATTCAAGAAAACCTCCCGGGCCTCTGACCCCACCATGGTGGAGGGTGTGCCACCGCCCGTCCCCCAGGAAGGCAGGCCCCCAGGCCCGGGAAGGCTGTCAACGTCGTGCATCCTGGAGCCTGGCACGTCCTCTGTCCTCCTGGTAATCCCTCCAGGGGTGCCACCCGCAGAGTTCCAGGCACTGCGCGCGGCACCAACGCAAATGTTCAAACTAGGATTTCTTAGGAAACCCAAAGAAGCTTTTGGTATTTCCCAAAATGAATTCTTTTCAAATAAAACTTGCTGAAAGGTACAGTTCCAAAAATTTCAGCTTGGTTCAAAAGGCTCCAACCCAAAGAGTCTATCCACCAGTGTCTATCAGAGAAAGGTCCAGAGCAAATTACAAATGCCTTAGCATTAACCAAGTGTCTTCAGGGAAGACAGAGATGGGCCCACTGAGGCCCTGCCCCCAGGGAGTTCACATTAGATAAGGGGGACAGTCCTGTAAACACACAGTCCCACTGCTGCATGCTGAGGACACCAGGTGCGGGCAGCCTGGAGCCAGGGGAGCCCAGCAGAAAGGCAACTGGCCTAGATAAGCACACGGAGAAAGCAGGGAAGCCTTCCTGGATGAGGAGGCAACTAAGCGAGTACCAGGGGACATCAGGAATTAACTCGACTCAAAGGGCTGGGGTAGTTGGCTGTTCCAGGTGAGAAAAGGCCTGGAAGCGAGCCAGGGCTCTAAATTCGTGACCCTCCCTCTTAAGTGGGAGGACCAGCCCTAAGGCCAGGGCTGGGGAGTCAGGATGCAAGGTGAGTCTGGCAGGGAGAAGCCCACTCAAGACCAGCCTTGAAGGCCAGAATTAGGATCCTGGGATTCATCCTGAAAGTGGCAGGGAGCTGCTGGAGGGTTGTAAGTGGGGGTGGGATAGGACAGGTGTACACTTCGGGGAAAACACTCTGGGTTGCACCAGGGTAGAGAGAAGCAGGATCGCAGAGCAGCAGGGCAGCCCCCGTCTGGGGCGGGCTGGGTACCTGGGACCAACCGTGGACATCTGAGGCCGCCAGACACAGGGTAGAGTCCCAGCTCTGCCACTTAGCAGCTGTGTCACAAGGAAAACCATTTCATCTCCCTGAGCTGTGGTTTCCCCAGTTGTAAAATGGGGAGGACACCACCCTAATTGTCAGGAGATGATCAGAGGTGCCTTTTACAAAGAGGCGTGTCTTGTCACAGGTGTGCCTTCCTCCTGTCCCCTCAGGGGCTGTGTGTGTGTATGGGGGTGGTGGTATCATTTTTTACTTGGCAAGCAGCAGGCACTGTGCTCTGCATGTCACACTCTACGTTACACTTCATGCTTTACATTATTTCACTGAATTCTCACAGTACCCCACGAAGGCAGTACTGCTATTTCAATTTTATAAAAATGGGAACTGGGATAAGGGGGCACAGCAAGCTGCATTACATACTGTGCTGGTTGAAGCTGCATGCACCCTAGAAAAGGCCTTGTTCTTTTAATCCATTCCTGTAGGTGCAGACCTATTGTGGGTGGGACCTTTTGATTAGGTGGTTTCAACTGAGATGTGACCCACCCAATTCAAGATGGGTCTTAATCCTTTGGTGGAGTCCTTTTTGAGACAATAAGACAGAAAAAGCCAAGGGAGAGTTCAGAGTGAAACACCCAGAGAAGTTTGGAGAGAGCTAAGAGGAAAAAAAACCCCGGAGAAGAGAGAGAGAAATGCCCCCGAGATGCTAAGAGAGATCCCACAGAAGCTCAGAGAGGAGGCCACTGGAGCCAGAAGCTGAAAGCAACGAGACCCAGGAGCCGAGGAGCAGCAGACTGTGGCCACATGCCCTGCTATCTGACAGAGGGACCCCAGATGCCAGCAGCCTGTCTTCAGAGTCCAGGTATCAACCTGTTGATGCCTTCTAACTGGAACATTTTCATGATTTTAGAACTGTAAAATTTAAGTTAATAAATCCCCATTGTAAAAGCCAATCCATTTCTGATATATTGCATTCCAGCAGCCTTAGCAAATGGAAACACATCCCTAGCTTTAATGCTTTGTTTACCTCTTCCACAAGCATTTCCTACTTGTGAGGGCTGGCAGGAGAATCCAGGCCCAGCACCCACCTCCCCTGCCCCTGGCCCCAGCGACTCACCAATCTTGTTATTGGTGTGCTCTGCCGTCACCTGGGGCTCAGGGAGGTCCCTGGGGGGCTCAGGGCCCCCGTCCGGGCTGGCTTCCAGCAGTCTCAAGCTCTCCAGGCAGGCTGTCCCTGTGCCAGCACAGGTCTCCATCATCGGGGGGCTCATTAACCCCAATTCTTCTGTGCCCGGCTCTGCCACCAACATGCTCCTCCTGGCCTGCAGTGGACACAAAGGAAGTAGGCTCTGACCCCATGTATCCCCAGCCTCTGCACTGGGCAGGCCCCTTTTCATTTCTGTGGACCCTAGTAAGTCTCCCCCTCTCAGCCTGAAACTGCCACGAGCACCCCTGGGATTCTCGGCCTTGATAGCGTGGCACACCCGTGTGGGGCATTTGGGGTGCAGGCAAGCTGCTTTTAACTTGCATCAAGTACAAGAACAACAGCCAGCCACCTATAGGGTGCTTGCTCTATGCCCTGCTCTAAGCCCTTGACTTATACAAATCCTCACCACCACCCTAGGAGGAGGGCAACATTAGCACCCTCCCCATTTTACATATCAGAAAGCCGAGGCACGGCAGAATCGGGGAACTTGCTCAGAGTTATAGTTAGTAAGCATCTGGGCCAGGATTTGAACCCTGGCGGTCTCACTGCAGAATCCACACTCATAAGCACCAAAGTCTGCAAGAGTCAGCCCCAGGCCCCCCGCTTCTGGGAAGCCCTCCCCCACCAGCCAGCCCCCGACCTCCTGTGACCTGCACACAGGAGCCCCTGCCAGTGTGCGAGCCTTGCCTGGCAGCACCCCAAGCTTGGGCCACAGCTTACCTCTTCTGTGAAATGGGACAACAGTACCCACCTCTGAGGATTGAAAGGACTACCTGAGATAATTTCCATAAAGCACCAAGCAAGGGGCCAGTGCACAGGAAGAGTTCAATACATGGTAGCTGATTTTTTAAAAATTTATTGTTATTAACTATCATCTCAGCTGTGAGGACGTCAATGATGGGGAGGAGCTGGAAGGAGAAAAGGGGAAATAAACACAGGCTTCCTCGTGACCAGACCTGGCACCCACAGTGGCCAGAGCCAACTCCACTGTCTGATGGGCCCCTCTGGAAGTCCCCAGCAGGATGAGCCAGGAGCTGGAGGCCCTGTGGGGGCAGGGCTCCCCATCCTTGGCCAAGGCCCGGCTGAGGCCCCAGGCGAGGCCCGCTGGCTGCAAGGGTGCAGACACAGTCCGAACCTGCAGGCAGAGCCCGGGCCCCACCAATCTGGGAGGCACACAGCCTGCCCCACGGCTTTCGGAATGAGCAGATCTGTTAGGGAAGGGGTCCGATTTAGGGGCACGAAGCTGGGGTGAGGGCAGGAGAGGCTACTCACTGTTGGGCTCCTCCCGGGTCTGGAATCTGCAAAAGAAGAGCAGCCACTTCACCAAGGAGACAGGCAGCCACCCGGTCCCGCCCCGCCCTACCTGTTGGCAAATGGCACTCATGGATCCGGCCCAGGGTCCAGGCCCTAGGTCTGGAGAATGGCTACGGGTTTCAGGGTCACTGCCCAAGCCCAGGCCTGGGAGTTCACTTCTCGGTGCCAGCCTCTCCAGCAGAGGCACCGGGGTTAGCACCTCTGGGGAACCACCTCCCCCAAAGCCATTCTCATTGAAAGGGGGCTCAGCCAGTCAGCACACTGGGTCTCCCACCCCCCAAACGGATTGGTTCGGGAGACACAGCACCACCCAAATGCTGCCAGGGAGACTGTGCTGGGTCACAAGCTGGTGTGTGGCAGCCACAGGGTCCAGAGAGCCCAGAGCTCCCCGGAGCACCACGCAACACTCAGTGGGGGACCTGCAGGCAGGGTGGCAGAGACAGGACGGGTCCTGAGGGCATAATCTGAACTCTGCGTCCAGACATGCCTGAAGCCAGCCGACCAACAGGCTTTTAGGGGGTGGTTCTGAGTTCAGTTTTCGATTATGTGTGCCCTAAAGAGCCCCAGCTACCATCTTAAGGGGGAAAACTGTCCCCCCAATCACCCACTTCCCTCAATCCCACCATTTTGTGGGCTCAGGAGGTGTTGTGAATTGACGCAGCGGTTATCAGGGTACAACCTTTATCTTCTCATCCCAACCCCCTACCCTCCACTCCAATTTTTCTTTCACATTAAGTATGGTGCCTGGTCATGGCCAAGTGTATGTGGCTGACGTTCACCCTGAGCCCAGGTGTCCAGTCTACTCTGGGGCAAACTGTCTCCCAGCCACAGACGCTCGTCCAAGGACCACAACCTTCAATGAAGCCAAGCAGGCCAGCCCTGCACAGAGACTTGGAATGTGTTGTTTTTCACGTGTGCCTATCCGACTAGAGAAATCTGCTGCCAAGATGCCAGTCTGCCAGCTAAGCCACCTCTGATCTCATCAGTTTGGGGGAGCCTTCAGCCCCGAGTCCCAGTGGGCACTCACAGAAGGCGGGCAGATGCAGACAACACAAGACCTGCAGCTGGACTGTGACGCTCAGGCACCGGGAGGGTTTGGGAAACGCTCCGCCCCTACGTGAACCTTCTAAGTGGAACTGACCGGGCAGAAAGCGTCTAAGGGGGAAATGGTCCCAAACGATGGTCAAAGAAGTCCCATGTGTAACATACCATGACCGATTCTTGACTCGGCCAGCCCACGCAGCTGGCTGGTCCCAAAACTACTGTTCCCCACATGGCGGCGCGGGGCCCGGCCTCGTCCCCGTTCCCGCAAGGCGCCTGTTGCTCAAGCCACCACTTGGGAAATGCTCTCTGGCCCGAGGAACATTCTTTTAAATGATGTCAGTGAAACCAAATGAGTTTTGAAAACAGCCAACTGTTACTTGGTGCCAAGTCACTGGGGTGGCCAGAAAAAGGAAAAAAAAAAAAAAAAAAAGTGTGTGACGAAGTCACAAGACAAAATAAATAAAAATGATAAAACTCAGTCTTGGAGAGGAAGTGGGTAAAGAGGAGCACTGAGCAGCTCACGTCCTGTCAAGGGCTCCATCTTCCTAAAGAGGCTTCTGGCAATGAAAACCTCACACCCTTTGACCCAGTAATTCCTCTTCGGGGAACACACCCTCAGGAAGTAACCCAAAAGAAAACAAAAAGACTGTGCACAGCGGTGGTATTTATAATGACCGAGAAACTGAAAACAAGCCAGATGCCAGACAACAAGGCAGCTTTGCAGCCCCAGAGTGGGGGGCCTACTGGCTGTGAAGCCCCTGCACAGAGCACTGGGCCTCTCCAAGCCTCGGTCCTCTAATCTGGAGAAGGGGACCCATCACACCAACTTTGGAGGGTGTGCTTAACTGAGATATCACCAGTGACAGTGCCCAGTGATAAATCAGGGTTGTGCCTTTGTGCTGACATTTACCCCGAGCCCACTGGCCCTCCAGGAAAGCTGGGCAGTGCCCAGGCATCCAGTCTACCCTGGGGCAAACTGTCTCCCAGCCACAGCTGTCTCTTTTCTGGAGATGCTGACACTGAGTCCTTGCTTCTCCCTCTGCGGTCTTCTTCCCCCAAACCGTGACCCCGGCTGAAACACAGCAAATTTCCACACAGACCCCAGTAGAGGGTCATCTGACAAAACACTGACCGTCCTCCTCATGGCTGTCACTGTCATTAAAAAAAGGAAAAGTCCGAGAAAGAAACTGTCACAGCCCAGGGAAGCCCAGGGGCTGGGCGGGGAGGGGGGAATCCTGGGACAGATAAAGGACATTAGGAAAAAATGAAGGTAATCTAGATAACCCATTTATGCACTTTAGTTGACAAAGTGTAAGGCTATCAGGTCACTGATTTGACAAATCACCAGGCTAAAGCAGGCTGGTAACAACAGAGGAGGCTGGGGGGTGGAGCATTTGGGAACTCGCTGTACCATCTTGTCACATCTTCTGTAGACCTAAAACTGTTCTAATAAATAAAGTCTATTTAAATTTTTTATGCCCAGAAGGCCACTCTCGCAGAGTACAAGCACGTGAGTTCTGACACATGATTCAAAGCTCTTGTCCCTTCCGCCCTCCTTGTTCTCATCTTTTCCATGCCATCCCTTGCTGAGCTGTCATTCCCAGCCACTGTGGGAAGCAGAACAATCCTGAAGAAGGAGCTGGTCAAAGAGGGTCAGCCAGGCTGTGGCAACCAGCACCCCGCAATTCAAATCCTGCTTCTACCAGGACTCCTTGGAGAGATGGCCGAGTCCAGGGCTGGGGCAGGGAAAATACAAGAGAAGCCTGGAACATTTTAAAGTAAAGAATGTTCAAAAACTTTAGGATGGGGGCATGTCAAATGTATGCAGAAGTCAGCTGAAGGGACTCCCACTGGCCTATTTCAGGACAATTAGAGCATGAAAATAAGGAATGATCGTAAAAGGTTATAACCCATTGAAGAAAATGGGAATCCATGAGTGTGTACAGACATAAGTACATAAATGAATAAAATGAAAGCTGGGTGAGGAATGGGGTGTTTGCAAGGTCTCAAAGTACCTCCCCACAAAATGCTTAGTAATAACCAAGGAGAAGGGTAATTGCACAGTGGAGAGGCCTGGCAGACACGGCCCTAATCAAGGGCTCAAAGCAAACATCTCCAGTAAAGAGATAACTGAAACCTGGCAGAACGCAATGAGAAAAGTTCAGCATCACGTCTGAGACATTCCCATCAAAGACACAAGACCTGAATCCAACCACGAGGAAAGAGCAGACAACCCTAAGGGAGGGACGGCTGCAAAACCACGGGCCTGTGCTCTTCGAATGTGTCAAGGCCATGAAAGACAAGGAAAAGACTGAGGAACCACTCCAGATTGAAGGACACTAAAGAGACTTGACAACTAAATGCAACATGTGATTCTGAACTGGAATCTTTTGCTACAGAGGACATCATTGGGACCAGTGAAGAAACCTGAATGGGGTCTGAGCACTAGGTGGTGGTAATGGATCAAGACGAATTCCCCAATTTGTATGGTTTGATGTAAAAATATGCCTCTGCTTCCATGAAACACACACTAAGGTATTCGGGGCAGTAAGACATCAAGTCAGCACCTTACTCTCTCATGGTTCAGGAAAAAAACAGGTTCTTTGTACTGCACTTGGGACTTTTCTGTAAGTTCGAAAGTGTTTCGATACAAAAAAAAAAAACAAAACAAAACAGCTTTTCTACCTACACCTGCCTGTAATAAAAGACAAAATGATGACTCTAAAACCCATTAAAATGAAGAATTAAAAGAATTTAGACCACTGATTCTTAACTGGGGGTGATTTTCCTGCCAGGCAACATTTGGGGAAGACTGGGGACATTTTTGGTTGTCACAGATGGAGGATGCTACTGGGATCCGGTTGGTAGAGGCCAGGGATGCTGCTAAACATCCCGCCATGCACGGGGCAGCCCCTACAACAGAGAATCATCCACTCCCAAATGCCAACAGTGCTGAAGTAGAGATCCTTTTTCAGCCATGATCTCAGCAACAGCAGCAAACAAAATCCCGGTTCTACTGCTAACTAACCAAGGAGCCTGGCACAAATCACATCATCTTCCTGTGCCTCAATCTCCTCATCTGTAAAATGGGGATGATCATAGTATACTTGTCTCCCAAGGCTGGTCAGAGGAATTAAATAAGATCATGTAAGGGCTTCACAAATACTGCTACAGAGGACACCGCAATGAAGTCAAGTCAATTTGAGAGATGGTTGGGGAACACCTTTAGGCACTTGTACAACTCTGGCTGCACTGCTTAAGTACCAAGACACCTCCCAGCCCTACAGTTTAGGGAACACATTCCCATCCTGCTCCTCTTCAGCCCCTTATGGAAGTGACAGTAACTGATGCTAGACTGAAGGCTTGAGAGCAAGGACAGTTTCTGTATCCAGCAGAGAGCCTGCATCTAGAAAGTGCTCAAGGAAGGTGACTTGAATAGACAAATGAGGGAACAAACGAGTGGATGCTGCCCTCCGTCCCTTCAGCACCCACTGCTCCAGAGGGAACGAGGAATCCATCTTGCTCAGTTCATTCTCAGCCGGCACCCTGCAGGCCTGTCGTGGCCTCACCTTCGTTCCTTCTGGGGCCTGGGAGCCCAGAACACGGGGACCAGTGGGCCAGAAGCGGCTGGGAGAGGATGTCCATCAGTGAGCCTCCACACTCAGTTCCTTGTAGGCCTGCTGCTGAAGGATGGTGCTTTTTTTTTCTTGCCTTTTTTCTTTTCGTCCTTTTTTTTTTTAGACAAAACTGCTACCATGAAGGTTTGAAGAAAAAAATAAACTGACGGCAATGGAAATTCTAGTACTAGAAAAATGTCAAGAAAGCAAATGCCAGTTTCAATGAGACACTGAGCCTGACAGCTCATGGAAAAAGGCTTGAAACTGTCAAAATGCAAAAACCCCCCTTGTGAAGGGAAACTCATCAAGTTCAAAACATGTCTCAGTGGAACTGTGTTTTTGGGCCCAAGTCAGAAGTCGGATTACTGCCAGGCTCTCCAAGGGTCTTGGGGAGCAGGGCAGGGAGGGGACACAGGGAGGTGATGACGTTGCCTGAAGCTGACTTCTGGACTCTTGGGTGGGCCTTGGGGTGGTAGACAAAGCTGGGGAGAAGGGAGGAAGACGGGACAGAAGCGAGGCCTCTTCCAACAGAACCCCAAGTTGGGCAGGTCTCCTCAAGAACCAGCGTCAGGATCTGACTGCCACATACAGGCCATGTGTCCGGGGCCAGTTGTCCCTGCTTCTGAGTCATCTCCTCCCTAAGGAGTGGAGATCACCACCCTGGAAAGCCGCCTACGGAAGCTCAGACAATCTATGCCCACTTCATCCCCTGTGCTCGGGGCCAAGCACCCAGTAGGTGCTCAATCAATGCTTGTGGGATGTTGGGAAGACCTTAAAGGGCCACCAGGGGCTGTACCAGGCATAAGGTACCTGGAGCCCCACACCCATCTGAGGTGACAGCTGGAGGACACTCCTGACCAGACCAGTGGAGAGGAACGGGGTTTCGGAAGGCTGGCTGCAAGAGCAGAACAACCAAGAACTCCAGAAGAGCTGGGAGTCCTGCTAAGGGAAAAGGCACGAGACCCAGGACGGCTTATCTTGCCACAGCAGCTCAGGGCTTAAGGGGACCCCACCTCAACCCACAGGCCAATCCTTTGCATCGGGTCCACACTCCTCATTCCACAGAGAGGGCGTCAGGACCTGTCCGAGGCCCTGTGCCTTGTAGGGGGGCAGAACCAGGATTCCACTGATCAGCCTGCCCTCCTGACCTGTATGCCCCTCTGCTGCCTGGCAAGTCAGTGGTAGAGAGGGAGGGAGAGAGAAGGGAGGAAGGGAGGGAGGAGGGAAAAAGGGAACAGAGGAGAGAAGGGGAGGGAGAAGGAGAGGCAAGGCGTGCAGGAATGTCTCTCCTGGGGATCAGCACGGAGGACAGAATGAAAGAGAAGAAGGTTTTGTAAACGCCCATACCAGTATTGCACCCAATACCACTGTCCAGGCACCCTTCACCCACATCACATTCCCACTGCAGATGAGGCCACGGAGAGAGGAGCAGCAACTTTTGGGAAGCCGTAGAGGGGGGCCGCGAAGTTGGGCTAGGTGGAGAAAAGAAACTTCCTGGGCCCAACCCAGGGCCCAGAGCTGCTGTGTGTCTGTCTGAACCTCTAGACACTTACCTACAGGCTCCAGCGTGGGCCGGAAGGTCTGGACTGGGTAGCACAGGTGGAGCTCTGAAACAACACCAGAAGGAGGGCTGGAGGTGCCAGGCTTCAGGGGCAAGGGCAGGGCAGGGGCCCGGGCCAGGCGAGCACAGAGCATCCCCTCCCGGATCTCCCCATCCACTCACTCTGGAGAATCCCCTTCCTGCAGGCCCTCCAGTGGCACAGGAGGAAGGAGGCAGAGACGACTACCAGCAGGAGCACCACTGCCAACAAGAGGAACACGGATCCTGGAACACAAAGGCGGCCCTGCTAGCTCTGCCCCTGGCACCAGAGGCCCCAAAGTTGACCCTCACTGCAGCGAGCCAGGGGCCCTGGCTGCAGCCGCCCAGGACGGCCCAGCTCCAGACGACTTTCTCCTTCTCCTGGGACATGGAGACCAGTGTGGCTGACAGTACCCGATCCTTTCCCAAACCAGGGCTGAAAACCAGCCCCTGTATTTGATCTGGCCCTTACCACCTGCCCCCCCTCACCTGCTCCAAGGAGCCCATCGGGGCACCTAAATTCCTGAGGAGGGACAAAGCATTTCTAGAGAGTGCGAAATTGAGTATCAAGGACCCAGAATGAGAAGGGATTGAGAGCCAAAAAAGCACAATCTGGGGACTGGGGAGGAGGGGACAGTGGGACGAGAAGCCCCAGGCAGCTGGCAGCACTGACAGTGTGTCAGGGTGGGGAGGGCAGGGCAGCCAGGATGGGTGAAGGGGGCCATCGGCTCTGACACAGCCCCCTGGCTCCCCACTACACCTTAAGCTCCAGAGGGCAGGCCTGGGGCGGGTGGGGTCCACCCTGCACACAAACACACTCAACAAGTGTTCCTCAAATGAATGAATCAACAACTCTATGCTCGGGGCACCATTACTCTCTCCATTTTACAAACAAGGGAAAGTGAGGCTCACGATGGCTACAGAACTTGCCCAAGGTCACTTCAAGGGTAAATGGCAGAGTCACAGCTCAAGCCAGGCCACATGGCCTCCGGAGTCTGTGTTCATATCCACTGTCTCTCTGGATGCATTTCTTTACAGCTTAGCACTGTACTTAACAAGCTTCCTGTTTTCTTTGGTCGCTTATGAAAATCATTGTTTTTTTTACTTTAAGTTCATTTCTAGACGTTAAAAAAGTAATGTATGCCAGATCTGAATGTGCATATCAATCCTGGGGAGACCTTGTTAAAATGCAGATTTTGATTCAGGAGATCTGGGGTGGGGGCTGATAATTTGCTTTTCTAACAAGTTCCCAATTGATGCTGATGCTTCAAGTCCAGGACTGCCGTTGAAGAAGCCAGCCTAAGACATCACCACCACCTCGTGGCAGCTACTAGAACTGCAAGTCCTAAAATGAATGGCCCAATGTTAGAGCTAATTATTTATAGCAAACTGTCTGTAAAGTGCTGCGCAACATGCGAGGTATATACTATACTGCTCAGAACCCTGCAAACAGTCCATACCACAGTGATAATAACCCTGAATAGTATATGTTATTACAAGGAAAAATCTGAAGCTCAGAGTAATTAAGCAACTAGCTCAAGGTCATACAACCATGCAACATTTTCTGAATAGTAGTTATGGGCACCAGGGACGAAGCAGTGAATAAAATTCCAGCTCACAAGAATTAAAGAATAGTCAATAGCAAGTGGCAAAGCCACAGCCCCAACTCCAAAAGCTGGGAAGCTGGGAGTCAGCCTGGACCCCCCACCCCGGGTCCACACTCAGTGGGTGGAGCTATCCTGGGAGGAAATCCTGGGAGGAAATCCTGGGTTCAGTGGGGCAGCCATTACCTGGATCCAGACGGGGCTTTCCTGTGGAGGAGAGAGAGATGGAGGCGCTCGTTGGGATGTCCTCGTTAGGCCTCTTACTGGTCTGGGAGTCCCATTTGGTGACCGAGGTGGTGCTTCTGGGAGAGAAGGCTAAGATACAGCTGACAATCGAGATGACAAAAGGGAAGTATGTGCTCATGAAAAACTCCCTTTCTACAGAGATTGTGTGGACGAGGCCCAAGTCCCCAGACCTTGTACCCACAGTCTGTGCAGACACTTTGAGGGCACACAGCGAGTCTCCAAAATGACCTGCAGATTGACACGAGGACCCGGCTGGGACCCTGCACCCACCCCTGCCCAGCTGCACCCTGGGCATCCCCTGGGCACAGCAGGGACAGCCCATCCTACAGTGGCCACAGAGAGAAGGGCCGGGAGTCACCTGGTGGGCGCCTCGCTGTTCTCTGGGGCGGAGCTGCAATCAGGCCCGATCTCCCTCGGCTCATAGGTGACGTCTCTCTCAGATGTACCTGCAGGGGCGGCAGCATCTTGGAACTGGTGCCAAGGAGCCAGAGAGGCCTCATGGCAGGGCCATTAGGAGGCAAGCACTGGATATGACTATTACTAGACAATAAGAAGATTGATGCCCTTCAAAGACATTATGCTCAGAAAAGAAGCCAGACATAGAAGACCACATACTGTGTGCTTCCATTGACATGAAATGTCCAGAAAACGCAAATCCACAGAGATGGAAGGAGAGGAGCTGAGCCTGGGGCAGGGCTGCCACGGGACTGGGAAATGACGAGGTTCAGATTGCAGTGATGGACACACAACTCTAAATTTACTGAGAATCACTGAATTGTACACTTAAAGTGTATAGATCTAAGGTATGTAAATCATACCTCAATATGATGTTTTTAACAATTGGGACTGTTCCCAAAGCGATGATTTACTTCCGGAACAGGAGGGGGCCAGGGAGCTCGGCCGCACTGCTGTTCTAACTCCCCGTCTGCCCCGCACCCTCGCCCTCGGCCAGGTGGCTCTGCCGCGCCTCCCGCCACACGCAGGTGTGTGTGCTGCTCTCTGAACTTGAACTTGCTCGGGTCCGCGGTACATGGGCGGTAGCGAGCTCCCAGTTTCTGGCCGAGGCCCTTGCGGGGCTCAAGCTCCCGCCGGCCCCTCTTCCTCACTGCGGCGCCCGTGCAGAGGCCAGGCCCGGGCGGGCAGCGTGTGGGGCAGACCCCAACCCAGCCGGCGAGCCCAGGCGAGGCCCGCGGAGCCGCCCCCCTGACACGGTGAGCGAGTGGGAGCCAGATGCTGGGACTGAGAGTTTGTGATGTGCTTTTCCTGCAGCTCTAGCTGACCTAGACTGTCAGATTCATGCTACAGAAGATCAAAGTGGAGAAGCTGCTACTCAACTCCAACCAACTTGGGGTCACGCAACCCGAAATATCCTGATGTTTAAAAGTGGCCTCGATGGTTAAAGTTTTTTCTTTTTAAAAGCAACTTTACTGAGGCATAATTTATATACAAGAAAACATCCCCTTTCTAAGTGCACGGTTCAACGAGTTTTGACAGGTGTGGACTTGTGTGTAACTATATCTCCAATCAAGACCTAGAGCACTGAGTGGGGGTGGCGAACGGGGAGTCAGAGCTTAGCGGGTACAGAGCTTCTGTTTGGGGTGACGGAAAAGTTTCGGCCGTGGATGGTGACACAACACTCTGAGTGTGATCAACACCACTGAACTGTATACTTGAAAGTGGAAACACAGAAGGTTATATTGTATATACATCACCACAATTGAAAAAATTAAAACCAAAAAAAGATACAGAACATTCCCATCAACCCAAAAAGTTCCCTCATGCCCCTTGGCAGTCAATCCTTTCCCCACGTCCAGACCCAGCCAACCACTCTTGGTCACTCTAGGTTAGTTTTCCCTTCCTAGAGTTTCACACAAATGGAATCTCTGGGTGATGTAGGACAGTACTCTTTGGTGGCTGGCTCCTTCCACCTAGCATAATGTTTCTGAGCTCCATTCACATCACATGCAACAGTAGGTCATTCCTTTTTATTGTTGAACAGAGTTCCATTGCATGGATGTTCCACTAGCCATCCGTTCACCAGCTGAAGGACAGACACTTGGTCGGTTTCCAATTTGGGGCTATGATGAATAACAGCTGTGAACATTCTTGTACAAGTCTTTGGACGTGTATTTTTATTTCTCTTGAGCAGACACCTAGGAGGGGGGTGGGCAGGTCACTGTGGTGGCCAGACAAAATGTCTTTCATGGCCACCTCTGCTCTGACCCAGCCACTGGACTGGAGCTAGAACCAGAACCCAGGGATCAGGAGTCACAGCCCGGTGCACTCTCCACTGCCTGGGGCCTGGGCACTTTCCGATACTCTTATGCTCACATGCTTTTCCGAGGCAGAAAACTCTGGCCCACATCTGAAGTAGGTCATGCCCAGCCATTTCACCTCTCCACCCCCACTTCCCTGGCTGAGGCCCCCGCTTCTTTGATGTGGTACAGAGCAAACACACACACACCCCACACACACCTCCCTTCTAAAAACCTTTCCCAATGTCTCTCAGATTTCTTCTGAAACACTTAGAAGAGCCAGTGAGGCTGGGATTACTTTCCTTCTTTGATTGGTTTTGGGGCCTCCAAACAAAGGTTCTGTCTTTCCATTTGGTTACCAGGCTGTTACCTAAATCAGATGACACCTGTGGGCCTGAAACTATGAGGAAGATGATGGAATTTGTTACAGTGGTTTCTATTTATATACAAACCAGTATTTGAATTAGTATTTGAAATGTCACGGGTTTCAGTGAGAGATTACTTTGAGAGGACTGAGGGATCTCTTGTATTCAAACGCACCAACCAATGAATGCCTGGCACCCTCCTGAGCCATGAGGAGAGGCCCTCTGGCCCGTGGTCTGAGCTGCCACTCGACCGCCTGCTGGAATCTAGGAATTGCTGTCCCTCCTCTGGGCAGAGAAGGTGGACCCAGCGCTCCTCGGGTGCCACCCACCCCTTCTCCTTATGTACCACACCTTCCCTGTAACCTTCTTTCCTTCTTAGGTTCATGACCCTCTCCTTTTCCTCCTCCTTTGTATCCTGAAGATGAGCAGGAGGAGGCACTGTTTAGCCCCTAGTTCATTGCCTGTCTTCTCTGGCACGGGACCACCACTGAAAGAGGATTTTTTTCAAAACAGAACCTACCTAATTTTAGTCCCAACTTCGGAACTAAAAATATATACATTATTTATCAGACTAACATAGTCCAAACACGTGATCTTTGAGCTACTTAAAGGAGAATGGTCTTAGCATCAAAGGTCAAATGGATTCTCTTTTTGTACATCCATAAATTGCTTAAAATTAGAGTAAAATTTTCATCTTCACATTTGGACAGTAAATACCTTATCAGCGCATTTTATTTTCCCTGGAGTTCCCAATCGCCTTTGTTTTCCTTGTTGATGAAAGAACACATACCTTCACCACATCCTCCGATTTTTACTCCATAAATCAAGAAATTTACTGCAATCCTCTCTTTATTCCTGGAGACACTTCCCTGGAGCCCTTCATTGTCCTGCTCCGATCCGGCCCGATCGCACGCCAGGTCGGCAGCAGCGCTGTCATCCTGGACTTGCCTTCCTTGCAACGCTGGGAGAAAGCCACTGTTTTCCAGATTCTATGGCTTCCTCTTTTTTGTTTTGCTTTTCCTTCATTTAGCTGGATTACATCTTCAAGTAACTTTCAAAGAGAGGATACACCAGAAAATATGTTCTGGACATGTTATGTCTGAAAATGCTTTCATTCTGCCTTCAAACTCAATGGTAATTTAATTGGGTAAAAAAATTCTAGGTTCAGAACTGTGAAGGTATAGTCCTTTGTAGATTACTTATTCTTGGTTTTTTGCTTGTTTATTTGTTTTTTAACACTCCAGAAATGTTTGGGATCTTCCTCTCTGTCCAGAGAGTTCTAAAATTCTATGAGAATATGTCTAGGTATGGGTAATTTTCATTCATCCTACTTTGCTCTTGGTAGGCCCTTTCAGTCTGAAGTCTCCATATTTTTCAGATCAGGAAATTTCTTCTTCTTTTATTCCTCTCCACTATCTTCTTTCACTTTCTATGTGCTCTCTGGATTTCTATTGGCAAGATGTTGCCCTGTCTGCATGGATCCCCTGGGTTATTATATTTTCTTTCATAGATCCCATCTCTTTGTTATCTTGCTCTATGTTCTAGAAGATCTTCTTAACTTTATCTTCAAGTCCTTCCACCGAAACTTTTTATTTCAGCAATTACATCATTTACTTTCTGTATCAGCATGGGTCCAATCAGGAGACAGAAACTACACAACAATTTAAACAGGGGACGTTTAATATAAAGACCATTAAACTATGATAAGAGAGTAACTGTAAAGATGATGCAACTGGAGAAGGTATAACTGCAGCCCACTGGATGGCAGGGAAGCTTTCTGGATTACCGAGTTCCAGAGCTGGTCCACAATCACCCGGCAAGCAGGAAACAACCCTCTTCAGAGAGTTGATGCTGGTGAGCAGGTACACAGAGGGAGCTGAGGTACCACTGCAGGTACGAGGCCTGGAGTACACGGTGCCCATGTCAGGAGAGCCACAAGAAACAGCCCTCTGGAGTGCAGGAGAGCCCAGGCTGGCTGGGGCTGCACAGAAGGAGTCAGGCTGCTTCTGCTGAAGTGAGGCCTGGAGCATGCCAGTGTCTGCCTTGGGAGGGCCAAGCCAAGGTGGTCACCAGGCCTAGAGTGGGGCTGTGAGGTTGCCAAGGGACTCCTGCTCTGGAGCACGACTAGGGCAGAGCACCACCAGACTCTGCAGCAGGAGCAAGAAAAAGCAAAACACAATAGACCAGAATCAGGAAGAGAAGCCCCTTATTTCCACAATGGCCCTCCAGGACCCTCTACTAACAAAGCTTAACATTGTGCTCACTTAAAGGAGAAAAACTCGAGTCCAGTCCATTATCATAGGGCAGGTACTGAAAGGTGAGCTGAGAGGCAACAGAGTGATAACAAGCACGTTTTCTAAAAGCCATTCCTTATCCTCTAGTCTCTTGCTGTTCCTTTTTCATAGCATCCTGTAAAAACTTCTTGAGTTTTTCTGTGGACACCAATTTGATTTTTTAGATTCTCTTATTCCTGGATTTATCACTGCTTCACACATAGTAAGTTTTCCAGTTTGTCTTTCTTGTTATTCTCTTTCATACTGCTGGTCTTCCTTGTATGTCTGAAGATGTTTACCACTCATTTGTATTTATTTTTTAAAAAGGACTATGCTGAATATTCCAGTAGATGGGATTTATTCTGCAGGTACATTAGGTGTCATTTTCACAATGGGTATCTTCCCTAACTAGAAAGTCTACCTGGAAAATCTGAACCTAAGGATGGAGAGCATATTCTGGTAGTTTTCATTTTAGAATAATTGGGCAGGGCTTGTCTGTTGACAGGGTACATCCCAAATACACAAATAAGGAGGTCTTTACATCAGAGTGGCAGCACCACACTGGAAACTCTAGCTTTCCCTGGGTTTTCCTTCAAGTGTCTTTAACCAAAATGTCAATTGTTTTTGCCAGAGGATAAAAACTCAGGCACCATCTGTTCAGATTGGTCCATGCCATACCACTATTAAAAATTTTTTACACCTCTGGTTTTTCTTTTGTCTTTTTCCCTTAATAGACCTCTATTTTCAGTCTTCCATTTTACTCCACCCTTCATTTTACCTGCCTTCTCTGAGTCCAGAGCCTTTGTAAGGATCTTAAAGTAAGTTAGCGTGCATTTCCTCTGCAGCCCCCATGTAGTAAATTTTGGGGTTTTCTCTTCTTCGTTTCCATCATTGCCACTCTTCCATCTGTTTTCTACCTTGCAGAAATTTGTTGAAATCTCTCATTTGCTGATGAGCCCATTTTATTTTCATTGTCAGGAGTTTCTACTTTTGCTCACTGTCAAATTTCCACCATCTTGAGTTGAAAGCCTATATTCATCTATCATGAGTCAATAAAACAGACTTGCAAACAAGTAAAAATTTTACCAGCCCAAAAATTTCAGGAAGAAAAAGTTAAAGAATAATCATAAGAGCTTCTTACCATAATGCCAAATCTGGATCTTACTCCGCAGGTACATTAGGCATCATTTTCACAATGGGTATCTTCCCTAAAGTAGAAAGTCTACCTGGAAACTCTGAACCTAAGGTCTTACTATTCAGATAATAACCAGAGCCCAAACTTGACCCAGTTAACAGCCAGGATTGGGGGTCATTTGCCTGGTGGAGGTGGAAAGAGGTACAGCAGTGGGGGCACAGACTTCAGCCCTTTGGGTGGAGGTGAGCCTGCTTACCCGGGGGTTTGACGATCATCCCTGGTGGGCAGTAGTTGGAGCAACGGGCACAGGAGTTGGTGGCTGGTGTGGCACAGAACATGCCAGGTCGACACTCGCAGACACGGGAGGAGTTCCACGTGCAGGGTGTCTTCTCCACCAGGTCATCTAAGAGACACAGAGGAGGGTCATCGGAAGGATCAAGGGATGGCGGGGTCCAGAGAAGCATTTGCCTGCGGGTCATCCAACAAGAAGATAAGTGCTCATTTGACTATTCCTTTGGGCAGGTCTTTTGGCAAGCTCAAAATAATTATGCAAGGAAAAAAAGCCAGTAAAAAAAAAGTAGCATGTGATTCCATTTATATAAAATTCTAGAAAATGCAAACTATTCCATAGGGAGAGGGGCAGATCATTGGTTGCCTGGGAAAGGGGATGGGGGGGGGGAGAAAGGGTGGGAGGGATAACAAAGGAGCAAGAAGAAACTTTTGGGGGAGATGGATTTGTCCATTATCTTGATTATGGTGATGGTTTCACCTGTGCATGCTTATGTCAAAACTTACCAAATTGTTCACTTCAAATATGTGCAGTTTACCGTATGTCAACCATATCTCAATAAAGCAGTTAAAAGAAAATAATCTGGAGGAAAAGGATAAATGAACATGGAGTAGATGAAACGAAATTGGCCATGAATTGCCAATCATTTAAAGCTGGATGACAGTCTTTAGTAATATCCCTCACTGTCTCTACTTCTCAATATGCTTGAAATTTTCAATGATAAAAAGGTCTTATTCTTCAAAAGCAAAATAATAATAATAAAATGTCATTTTCATAGAAGAAAAAGTATAATAATGCATTCACATATGTTTGGGAATGTTTTGTGTGCTCTGTTTTATAGGCCATGAGACACATGTGACTCAGTCAACAAGAACATGTCTCCATCAGCAGGATACTCAGAGGCCCAGGAAGATAAAGACAAGGGACCATACGGTCTCTTCTTGCAAACTCCAGAGAGAGGGAGGACTGGGGAGGATTCGGGAAGTTTATGCAGGGGGCATGAGTGAGACGATGCAGGGCAATGACAGCTCTTAACACTACTCTAGCTATTAATAGAACTGAATGTGCCAGGCAGTCTTCCCAGCACTCTACCCAACTGATCTAGAGCAACCTATTCAAGGCCCACAACGACTCTCTGAGATAGGAGCTATCATGACGCCATTTTACAGTTAAGGAAACTGAGGCACGGAGAGGTTAAGAAACAAGATACTGAGTGGTATGGCCAAGATCTGAACCCAGGCACTTGGGCTCCAGAGTCTGTGCCCTCAGCCACTCCATTCCACTGCCTGTTAGGGCTTGAGTTATGAGAGCTGAAGGAATTCTTGGGCCCAGCGCCCATCTCATGTTTCTCCATCTGATGCAGTGGCTGTGGCAGGTTGTATTTTCCCAAAAATGGCCACAGCAATATTTCTAGTCCCATTTGCCCTTCCAGAGCCTTGCCACTGCCCCTCAAGAATGGCAATCTATGTTCCTTTCTTTGAACTTGAGTGGGATTTGTGACTGCCTTGACAAACAGAAAATGGTGGAAGGTGGGATGTGTGACTTCGGAGGCTCAGCCATAAACTTCTGCTTCTCTTTCTCTCTCAATTCGTCTCTCAGGACACTTGCCCTTGGGACCCAGCCCTAGGCTATGAGGAAGCTCCAAGCAGCCATACAGAAAGGCCACACAGAGAGGCCCACCTGGAAAGGGCCCCAGCCATAGCCTGTGAGTGACACGTGTCAGATGATTCTTGCCTCCAGCCTCCAAACTTTCCAGCTGAGGCTCCAGACATTGCAGGGCAGAGACAAGCCATCCCCGCTGGGCCCTGTCTGAATTCCGACCCATGGAAGCCAGGAGTACAACAAATGGTTTGCTTCTCGTCACTCAGTTTTGAGAAAATTTGCTATGCAGACTTAGGAACCACAACGGTGACCACCAGTGACAACAGACGGAGCGTTCATTACTCAATTAGGCCTCCCCGGACCCTCTGGTTCTCAATGCGGCATGAAAGAAACCCTGGACAAGGCGAGGGAATCACACATTCCCCAGGTGTCCTCTGTGAGTGGACTGGGCTCTCTAACTGCCACAGCGGCTGTGGCCTTGGCAGCTTCCCCTGTGCTGCGCGGCTCTCAGGGACGTCTCAGGAAGGCGGGTGGCACCGTGAGGCTGCAGTGAGGCACCCACAGGGAAAGCACCGGCCCCTGCTATGTGCACCACAGTCATCAGAAGTGCTCTTTGGAAGCACCCTTTAGAGGCAGTGACCAGGGCCCAGAGCCAGGTGACATTCAGGCCTAGGTTTGGACTCTGACCCTGCCCCCTACATAGGGCCCATGAACTCTGGGAAGTTCCCTGACCTCTCCAAGCCTTGGCTGCCTCTTCTGTAGAACGGGACATTCACAATCCCTACTTCGTAGGGTAGTTGATGAAAATTGATGAGATAGTGTGGAACAGGTTTGGAACAGGTTTGGAACAGGTGGGTGACTGATAAGTGTTTCCTTAAAGGAAAGAGTGAATGAAGGGAGCTGTTCCAAAAAGAGGTCGCTGCCATCAAAAACCCACAAACATGAGTGGAGCCACTACAAGTGACAGTTCAAAAACGCGAGACGGTGAGCCAAGGCTTCAGAGGGCTGAGCAGCCCAAGACCAAACACAGGTCCCCCACCCCCAGATTCTCTGTCTCTCCTCCAAGGGCCCCCAGGTCCCCGGAAGGAGCCCCTGGAGGGAGGCCAAGGCCCTTACCTCGTGAGCAGCTCACGCAGGCCGTGCAGCGTCCAGCTGCGTCCAGGTAGTAGTCGGGCTTGCACCGCTTCATGCCGTCAGCAGAGCCCTGTGGACCCGGCAGCTGCAGGGACAGCCCTGGAAAAGGAGGCAGAGGGGCTCCAGGCCAGGCCCTCGCTGGCCAAGGCCTCGTTCACCAACCCCCATCCCTGAAGCCCCCCATTCCACAGCCAGCTCCCGAATTCCATACACGCCAGCTCAGCCCTGCCTTTCAGAGGGAGTCCTGAGGCTCATAGAGGAAAGGAACACATCCACGGCCCCCAGGAGAAGGGCACTAACTGCCTCCTAACTGCCCCCTGCTTCCTGCTCCCCCTCTCTGACCCACCATTTCCACTGCTGCCAGAGCCCTCCCCCCGGGCCATTACCACATCACTTGCTAACTTTTGTCATATCTTTCCCCGAGATCAGCAGCGGGGCAAGGATGCCCACTGTGCAGTGAAGGATTACCCTGACCCAGAGAGAGGTCTGGCCTCTGCCCTCGGCCACTGAGAAGTGATCTCTGGGGTCCTGAAATGTCCTGCCTGTTAATAGTGTCTTTGTTCACTGGGGGTTTTGACCACTGGGCAATCTAACAATGTGCTTTATGATGGGGACTTTGGGCCATGGGATATCAATTCCGAACTCTGGAGGGACCAGAGACTAAAGATTTTAGCTTGACCTCCAGGAGGAGCTGGAGACTAAAGATCAGCCACGTGGGCAGTATGTGATCGAGCCCCAATAAAACTTTGGACACCACTGGCCCGGGAGAGCGTCCATGGTGGGCAATGCTCCGTGCGCACCGTCACCCATGGTGACTGGGAAGAGTTAACACATTCACTACTTCACTGGGAGGGGATGAACGGAAGTGCTGCATCTGGACCCCTCCTGGACTCTGCCCGATGCATCTCTTCCCTTGGCTGATTTTAACAGCACAAAAGCTTTCAGTGAGTTCTGCAAGTCCTTCCTGTCAACTATCAAACCCAAGGGGAGTGTGAGGAAACCCCCAAGCTTGCAGTTGGTGTCAGAAGTTGGGCACTGTGCTCCCTCTAAACTGTCTGCCTGTTGACTCTCCCAGGTGGCCTAAATTCTTGTTACCACTATCATGATTTCTATTCAGAATGGCACTGGAGATCCCAGACAATGCAGTAAGGCAGGAAAAAACATAAAAGTTACAAAGTTTGGAAAGAAAGATGTCAAGCTGTTATTATTCATAAATGGGGAAACTGAGTGCACAGACACTCTCCCCCCCCAAAATCTGCAAATACATTATTAGAATTAAGTAGGTTTAGCAAGATAGTTTGATATAATGCCACTATATCAGAATCAATTGAATTTCTATTACTAGGTTGAACAATACGAAATTGCTGTTTTTTGTAGGTCAAAAATGAACATACTGGCAATTTTGCATGGTTCAAAATTGTATCGACAATAAAGAGAACATGAAAAATTGAAAAATATACCATTTAAATCATAAAAATACGTAACTTAAAATCTATATAACAAAAAGATGTGCAGTGGCTCTACACAAGAAAAAAACATAAAAGTTATTGAGAGAATTTAAAAATAAATTGTAGATCTAAACATGAAAGACAAAACAAAAATGCTCCTAGAAAATAAAAGTAAGATATCTTTGAGTCTTCAGTGGAGGGAAAGACTTTCAAAGTAGAACACAGAAAACACTGGTCATAAAGGACAAGATTTATCAATTTGACCACATTAAAATTAAGAACACCTCCTATCAAAAGGCACCATAAAGGGAATGAGAAGACAAGCCATGCGGGGCAGGGGGGATATTTTCTACAAATCTATAAAGTGTTGTGATCCAGAATTTAAAAAAAAAACCTATAAATCAATATTTTTAAAGTCAAAGATAAATGAAAATATACATTCACACAAAGACGCTGTACAGAATTATTCATAATAGCCTATAAGTTGAAACAACCCAAATGTCCATTAACTGGTGAATGGATAAACTAAATGTGGTATATCTCAACAACAAAATGCTAGTCAGTAATAAAAAGGAATCCACGGAGGACCCCAACCCTTTGCCATGGGATCTAGCAGGGCAGCAGGTCAACACCCACAGAGGTTGGACACACTCAGGGCCAACTAAAGGCCCCCTCGGATGCTTCATTTATTTCGCTGGAGTCTGAGGCAGGCTCAGAGTGGATGGCAGGTGACAAAGCAGAGACGCTGAACACCAAGGAGAGGAAACCAGAAGCCAAGAAAGCAGATGCCAGCGGCAAGGTTAAGAAGGGTAGCCTTGGGGCCAAGCACCCAAGAAGGGGAAAGCGCCTACTGCAGCCAAACCCCGTCCTGGGGAGAGCAATTGGCCGACATTCCCATTCTATAACGTACTCCAGAAAGTTCATGTTCAAGACAACGTGTTTAGCAGCAAATTCTAAGACTGAAGAGAAAAAGGAGAAGAGGTTATGGTTACTGTCACAAAGCCAGTCAGTGGTGACAAAAATGGAGATGCCCAAGTGGTTAGACTTTGCAAAATGCCTCAATATTTTCCTACTAAAGAGGTGCCTCCAAAGCTGCTGAGCGATGTCAAAAAGTCCTCAAGTCAGCGAGCAAGGAAACCGTGGGCATCCCCCTCCAAGGACCATTCTGCTCATCCTCACCGGCACCACAGAGGCCAGCGGGTCCTCCTGGGGCAGCTGAACTGTGGTCCCCAACCGAGTTCAGTATAGACACCAGAAATGACATCAGAAAGTTGTTACTGCCACCACCACCAAAATTATCAGTGGTGTGGAAATCCCAAAACATCTCGCTGATTCTTACTCCAAGAAGAAGCTGTGCGAGCCCAGACAGCAAGGTGGGATCTTTAACACAGAGAAAGAGAAATGCAAACCCCCTGAGCAGCGAAAGGTTGATCGGAAAGCTGTCAATTCATGACTTATGCCCTGAATCAACACTGTTCCTCAGCCCCAGGGCCACCTGCCTTCTGGGTTCTCTTTCCCGAATGGAGCTCAGCCTCGCCGGCTAGGGTTCTAAATTGAAAGATCTCGAATTAAGAGAACTGAGACATTAAAAAAAAAAAAAAATGACGCAAACAACTGAAAAATGTTACAACATGGATGAACCTTTAAAATGCTACACTAAGTGAAAGAAGACAGACACAAAAGTCCGCATATTGTATGATCCCATTAATGTGATATGCCCAGAAAAGGCAAATCTATGGGGACATACAGCAGATTAGTAGTTGCCTGGGTCAACAGGCATAAGGGTGTGTTGGGAGCGATGGAAGTATTCAAAAATTAGATCGCGGAGATCGCTGCACAGCCTTGTGAATTTATTTAAAAATCACTGAATTACACACTTAAAATGGGTGAATTTTATGGTATGCAAATTCTATCTTAATAAAGTTTTTGGAAAAAAAAAAAAAACAGAAAAATGGACAAGAGACTTGGACAGACACTTTGCAAAAGAGGATATTTAAATGGCCAAAAATAAACAAAAAGGGGCCCAGGTAAACCACAGGTAAACCAAAGAGACCTTGAGCAAGAAAGCCAGAGCAGCCTTACTTGTAATAACTAAAACCTGGAAGTAACCCAAACGTCCAAAAATAGAAGAGTGGATCAACACAGCATTGAAAACGAGTGAACTACAAATACACGCAGCATAAATGAATTTTACAAACACAGCACTGAGCAAAAGAATCCAAACCAAAAACTGCATACGCCGTGTGTTCCTATAAAGCTTAAAAGCAGGCAGAACTAAACTACAGACGGATACAAGCTTAGGTGGTAAAAGTACCCAAAAGCCCCTACTCAAAAAATCAAGATAACAGTTACTTGGGGTGCAGCAGGGAGTTATAGTGGTTGGGACAGGACACAAGGGGGTCCCTGGGGGAGGGGGCCTGGGTGGCAGTTACACAAGTGTTCCCTTTGTGATAATTCGGTGACCTGTTTATTTTTTGTGTAGTCCTTTCCCCACTGTTTTCCATATCATCTTTGTTGTAAGTCAAGGTTTCATATATGTGCGGGTACGATTCTGGACTCTATAGTTCACAATTCACAAGTTAAAAAAAAAAAAGAACTTTTGTTTTCAAAATGCCACTAAACCCTCCAACCACAGCTCAACTGGCAGCCCTTCCCCTACCTTAAGACAAAGACAAAACTCTTGGTAATGACCTCCCAGCCCCAACCAGGCTCGTGGCCCCCTGATCCCAGCCACACTGACCTTGCCCAGTTCATCATCTGGTGATCCTCCCACCACCGGACTTCACCCCTGCTCTTCCCCTGCCTGGAATACCAGCCCCCTACCCCCCCCCACCTCTCTTCCTGGTTAACTCCCACCCATCCCTTACAGTTAAGCTCAAATACCTCTCCCTGACCCAGTCGGGCACCCCTGTCGTACCCTCTCCTGGAATTCTATCCCCTTCCTTACGCCTTCTTCCCTTATCCTTCTTCCCTTAGCACAGTTATCATTTTGTACTACCTTAAAGTATGTCCATGCCCAACGGGTGCCTCACCTGCTCTGTTATAAGCCCCCCAGGAGCAGAGCCAAGGCCAGTGGACCCCAGCACCTCCCGCAGTGCCTGGGGCGCAGGAGGTGCTCAAAAATGATGTCAAATGAATGAGTCCTATCACTGGCTACCTCTGGCCTCGTTGCTTTCAGCCCCCAGGAGAGCAGACCTCAAGATGCTCTTCTCTCCCCGCTGGGAGAAGACCACAGCTCACTGCCACCTGCCATGACCAGAACCACACAGCTCACCCACCCACCAGACACCACTGCCCTGGGAGACAACCCACAGTAAAAATTACCTGGACCTGGACTAGGCTTCTTCATGGAGAAGGGAGAACTAGAAGCCCGCAGGGATTCAGAAGAAACTTCTGGGGCGAGGGCAGTGCCCTCTCCTGGAAGCATGGTCCTGTCACCGGAGGTTGCCAGAGAGGTCGGGGTGGACATGACCTGGAGGATGGAGGTGCTGGGGAAGAAGCCAGAGATGAGGCTGACAAATCTTCCAATGGGACAACAAGGCCTGTACTAAGGGGTTCCAGTTTCTGTAGAGAAGGGGAGCCTCTGGCAGGCCTCCTGTTAAGCTCCTAGGAAACAAGGGCTGCGTTTCTAGGTTTTTGGGGTTTCCCATGGAGCTTAGATCAGAGCTGGGCAAACAATGGGGCCTCACATGACTTATGGACTTGGCAGAGAGCCCTGGGCCAGTGCCCACCTGTGCCCCCAGCCCAGCTGTACCCTGGGTATCCTCTGGGGGCAGGGACAGCCCAATTCCAGGGTCAGCTGCAGAGGAAGGGAGGAAAGAGGCCTGGGAGTCACCTGGCAGGTGCCTTGCAGTTTTCTGGGTTGGTGTTGCAATCAGGGGGCCCTGAGGATGGCAGCTGACAGATCGTGTCCTTCTCCGCTGTGCCTGCAGGAAAATGGAGACATCTTCAGAATTGGTATCAAGAAGACTGAGGTCTCCAGAAATAGACTTTTCACCACCACAAACCAGGGTCATGGATGGGGTGCTTGGAAAACACAGTGGCCTTCTGGTATTAGTGTCTGCCCAGCCTCGGCTCCCCTTTTGGGGTAAACAGCCTGATTTTTGCTGGGGAATTACTCCCCCTAACCCCAGTGTCTGTGGTTAGAGGCCGGGACTGCCTGTCCCCTCCTCCCAGGGGTGGTGGCCAGGCTGGACCGATCAATCCATTCCATTCCTCTGGCCATGATGGATTGGTTCAGGGATGGGCTCATGACCCAAGCCACACTTATCAGGTGCAAGTTCAAGGTCGCATTTCTGGTTGCTGAAAATGTAGGAAGGAGAGATTGTCTTTCTACTAGGGCTCCTAGGACACAAGCATGGAGCTGCTGATAGGTTTCTTACAGACAATCCATCAAAAAGGGAAACAGAGACAAGAGACAGGAAAAAGCAGAGCCCCCGGATCCAGCCAAACCTGAAGTTACTCAGAAGAGTCTCCAGACATTTCAGTTACTTGTGCCAAGATATTTGGGATTTTGTTACTTGAAACCCAAAGAGCCCTAAAGAATACCAGTGAAAGCAGAGTGGAGAGGAAAACACACAGGTTTTCTGTCACACAGACCCAACTCCACGTGCCACCTCCACCACTTTCCAGCTGTGCCAGGCAAGTCAGCCTCTCTAAGCCTCAATTTCCTCCTTTGTAAAATGGTTTTCATAATGCACCTGTCACAAAATAGCATAAATGATGTGCCCACCACACTGTGTGGCACATAACAAATGCTCAATTAATATCACGTTCTTTTCCCCATCTGGACACAAGTCACATCATTTAAAAAGTGACCCACTTGTGCTAGATTATGACCTGGAGGTTCCAGTGGCAGAGGACGTGGGCAATGCTGACTTCTTCGTGGACCTGCAGTGTGGCAGAGTGAAGAGAGCTGGGCTTGACATTCAAACCCTGGCTCTGCCATTCTTGGGCAACTTACTTTCTCTGGGCCTCAGTGTCCTGGAGCCACCATGTGGCAGTCATAGAACACTGCCCAGGCGGAAGCCGGTCCACACTCCCTGGGTGTAACCACTAAACTCAAGGCTATTTTTCACAGATGCAAGTTTTTTTAGCTACCAAGGCCTTTTAGGCAACTCATATTACAGATGGGGATACTGAGGTCCAAAGAGGGCATGTCACCACAGGGGCCCCACAAAAACCCAGTTATCTCATGCCCAGAAGTGGGTGGAGGGCTTCTGCATATCTCTTAGCAAAGTGCTGTTCTGTGTCCCAAAGAGGAATTTCACCAGATATGAAGGGGACCCCCAGCCCCCACCCCAGCTCTGATCCCCAGGTCAGGTGGCCCCACATTCATTCAGCAAATATTTACCGAGAGTTTGTTAGGGGTCCAGCATTTGATGGGGGGGGGGGGGTAACGGCAAGCACGATGGGCCCGGTCTTTGCCTGGGGAGGACAAGCACTGATCCAACAAAGACGGAGTGGAGTGCAAACTGCGAAGCCCCCTCACAAAGTGCAGGGCTGTGAGAGGTCATGGTGGCGAGGAGGGGTCAGGGAGGCCCCCCTTGAGGAAGGGACACTGTAGGAGCTAACTAAGTGGTGTCCCACACAGCAGGAACAGCACGTGCCAAAAGGCCTAGTGGAAGGAAGCAGCACGGCACGCTCAGGGAACCAAAAGAGGAGCAGCCCAGCCAGAGACCAGAAAGGGAGGGGTTGGTGCTGTAGGCTGAGGCCAGGAAGGAAGGAGGGACGCGGCTTGGAGATTCCAGCTCTGGGAAAACAAAGCCGATGTACTTTTCCCCATTCTTCCCATGAATACAACTAAACACTGGGGACATCTGTACAAAACAAACACAGGACTGCAACCTGGAGAGGAAGAGACCGACAAGGGAGGGGTCTCAGGGCCTGAGGAGCGACGTGGTGGGGAGCCCCAGGTTTTCTCTTTGCTTCCTCCATCCCAGACTTGAAGCTAAAGAAGCCGGTACCCAGAAATGCCAACGGGTACAGAACAAAATGCCCCAACAAAAGCCTTTTCTCTCCAGCCTAAGGACCAGGTCCTTATTGTGAGAGTAACAGGAAGTCCAAAGTGTTACAGGCAGGGTGTGTGCACGCGTGTGTGTGTGTGTGTGCATGCACGTGGGTAAGAGAGAGATGTGGTCGGGTTTGGTTTTTCGCTCTGGCTGCTGCCAGGGAATGGGATTGGAGGAAGACTGGGCAGGGTGTGTGGGGCAAGGGGAGAGATGTTGGGAGGTGTGCCAGTTTGGATGTATTATGTCCCCCCAAATGGCATTATCTTCGATGCAGTCTTGTGTGGGCAGGAAATGTACTGGTGTTGACTGGGTTGGAGACTTTTGATTGGATGTTTCCTTGGAGATGTGATCACTCAACTGCGGGCGAGATCTTTCAATGGATAATTTCCATGGAGGGGCAGCCCCGCCCATTCAGCATGGGCACTGATTAGTTTACTGGAGCACTATATAAGCTCAGACAGAAGGAGCGAACTTGCTACACCCAAGAGGGGCACTTTGAAGAATGCACAGGAGCTAAGAGAGGAGCTGCAGATGAGAGACAGTATGAAGACAGCCATTGAAAGGAGACTTTTGCTCCAGAGAAGCTAAGAGAGGAAAAACGCCCCAAGGGCAATAAGAGTGACATTTTTGAGGAGCTGCAGCCTAGAAAGGAACATCCTAGGAGAAAGCCATTTTGAAACCAGAACTTGGAGCAGACAGCAGCCATGTGCCTTCCCAGCTAAGAGAGGTTTTCCAGACACCACTGGCCATCCTCCAGTGAAGGTACCCGATTGTTGATGCATTACCTTGGACAGTTTATGGCCTTAAGACTGTAACTGTGTAACCAAATGAACCTCCTTTAATAGAAGCCAATCCATTTCTAGTGCTTTGCATCCCAGCAGCACTAACAAACTGGAACAGGAGGAAAAACTACTGGGCCAATGGATGGGGAGGCTGTGGGGGGAGGGGGGATGGAAGGGAAGGGGGTGGTAAGTGCAAGGACCACTCTGAACCGGGTTGGGGATCTGCTGGTCATCAGGTTTGTGCAGCAGGAGATGGGGCTTTGGAAGAGGGCCAGGTTGAGGGAAGTGAGGTCATGGGCTTGGTCAAGGCTCTTTTTCCCCCAGTGGACATGTGGCTCCCCCGATTCTCCCCATCTTGCCCCCTCTCCGTGCAGCCCCTGTGGCCATGGGTGCCTCTTCTGGGTTGTGGCTCAAAGCTCACCCACACCTCATGCCCCACTTCAGAAAGGTGTTCTCCATGATCCCTGACAGGATCTGCGGCCTCTGGAGGGAAAGTGAGGCCTGCTGCTGGGCTGCTGGCACCCTGTCCCCTTCCCTTTACACTGTCAGAAAATCAGAAGCACAGAGAGGGTAAAAGACTTGCTTTAAGTCCCACAGCAAGTTAGGAAAGAAATGCTGGTTTCTCAGCCTTGAGCCTAGTGCCCAATCTTCTGTTCATCGAACTCCCACTGCCCAGATTCTAACGTGGGGAAACCAGCCCCAGTGTTTCAGGGAACTCCCAGGACAGAGACTTGAGGTTTCCTTCTTGTTTATAGGCATCAGAGAACTTCTGCTCCAAACCTCAAACCAATCCAAGACCTCCCCCAGCCAGGCCTGGGCCTTGAGCACCAGGGACTCTCTGATCCTGGAACCCAAGGTGTGGGGAAAGGCAGCAGAGGGCTTTGGGGGCTTGACACATCCACAGGTTTGCAAACGGAGATGTGATCTGTCCAACAGGAACAAGGAAGTGGGAAGCTGGAAGGCATTTTCCAGGTTGGGGCTGGGGAGTGGTGGAGCTGCGATAACACAGATCTTAGTCCTGGGCTTGGTGGGGACTGCTTACCCTGGAGTTTGACGATCATCCCTGGTGGGCAGATGGAGTGCTTGGAGCAGCGGGCGCAGGATTGAGAAGCTGATGTGGCACAGAACATGCCAGGTCGACATTCACAGACACGGGGGGAGCTCTGTGAGCAGGGCCTCTTTTCCACCAGGTCACCTAAGAGACAAGGAGACAACTCTCGAGGATCAAGGGAAGGCGTGGGAAGGGTGTACCGAGAACCCCCAGGGGCAGCTCAGCACGTGAGGGAAGAGGCTCCTGTGGCCTGCTGGGTGGGATGAGTGCTCCTGGGATGAGGGCAACATGGCAGGCTGGGCCCTTGATGTCAGCTCCACCTCCCATCCCACAAAATCCCTGGTGAGCACAAAAATGATATTGCAAATAAATGAATGCCCCAATTAAAAAATGGGCAAAATATGTGAATAGACATTTTTCCAAAGAAGAAACAGAAATGGCCAATATACACACGAAAAGATACTCAGCATCATTAGTCATTAGGGAAAAACAAGTTGAAACTATTGTGAGATACCATTCCAAATAACTAATATCAAGGCATATTTAGGTTAAGTTACTGAACCTCAAGGATAAAGAAAGAAATATTCTTGCAGTTACCTACAAAGGTGAAACAAGAAGGGTGACTGCATACCGCAATACAGTAACGTTCAACACAAAAAGAAAAGAACCAATGCCTACAATGTTCTAGAAGAAATCTGTCTCAGGAATATTATACCTGCCCAAATTGTATTCCAAGTATAAAGGCAACAGACAAACATTCTCAAACATGAAAGAACTCAGGGAATAGGCAAAGATGAGCCCTTTGTGAAAAATCCACATGACGGTGAACTATAGCCAACTGTGGTGGTTTGCTGCTGCAGGTACCCCAGGAAATCATGTTCTTAAATCTAATCCATGCCCGTGGGTGTAAACCCATTGTATGTTGGACCTACTGCAGGTAAGGTGTGACCGACTTCATTCAGGATGGGTCTTAATCCTTTTATTAGAGTCCTTTATAAATGGAATGAATACAGAGAGGGAGAGAGACAGCGAGAGAGAGAGAGAGAGAGAGAGAGAGAGAGAGAGAGAGAGAGAGAGAGAGCCATAGAAGCAAGACACTGAAATCAACAACACCCAGAAAAGAAGGGAGAGACCAGCAGACGCCACCATGTGCCTTGATGTGACAGAGAAGTCCAGGATCACCAGCAGCCAATCTTCAGGAAGAAAGCATTGCCTTGATGATGCCTTGATTTGGACATTTTCCCAGCCTCAAACCATAAGCTAATAAATTCCCATCATTTAAGCCAAGCCATTTCATATCTGTTTTAAGCAGCCTAGGAAACTAAAATACCAACCAAGTGACAAATCAAACTGAAAAATTCAGAAATGGAGAAGTTGTGGAAAATATACTCATAGTGCGCAATGAATAAATTTTAAATCAAAGTAAGGCTAGTGTGCCAAGGGACTTATGATTGCAGAAGAAGAGAATATAAACATCATGGATTATGACGAAGTGAAAATGATGTAACTAATGAAAGCCTGGAAGAAGACAGAGAGGCAGGCAAGCTAATCACTTCATTTTTCATTACAAGGATTTAATCTATTCTATACTATCCAAATATTTAAACAAGTAGACTATGACTTTATCACAAGAGATAATAGTTCCTTAACGGGTCCTAACTGCCTATTGATCTCATAACCTCTTTTCTTAATTTTTGAGGGATTTTTTTTTTTAGGAACTATTATCTCTTCTGATAAAGATACATTAGTCTGCCTGAGATCTGGCTTTCCTTTGGTTTCACTTCAGTTTCTTCTTCGTCTGATACATTTTAAATTTTATTTAAAATTAATGTAAATTTTTTAAGACCATAAATAGTATGATCCCATTTTCTTAAAATTCCTTCTTTCTATGGGTATACAGTCTTATCTGGCTACTAACCTATCCCTCTTTCTCTTTGTAGAGAGGTACAGAGACGTGTGGGTCATCCAATGATAATACTAGTTATTTTTGGATGGAGGGACAAAGTGGGCAAAGTTTAACTTTCTTCTTGCACTCTCCTGTATTGCTTGATTTTTTTACATTGAACATATAGAATTTTCATTTAACAAAATGTAGTGGTTGCTTTAAAAAATAAAGATACACCAGAGAAATGCTAACATAAAGAAAAGAAGCAATGTTAACATGAAGCAAAAGAGGAATTAAGGCAAAAAGCATTACAAGGAACAAAGGTATACTCTTTTAGGTTGGAAGGTCCAACCCACCAAGAAAACATAATATCCATGAATATTTACCTACCTAATACCATAGCCTTGAAACATATAAACCAAAAACAGACACAATAAAAACCTGATGAAGGGACACCCATACTGGGAGATAGATTTTAACACATCTCTCTCAGAAATTAAAGAATATAGGTGAAAAAAAAAAATAAGTATCTATATTATTTAAATAACACAATTAACAAGTTTGCTCTAATAGATGTACACAGAACTTTACATGCAGCACAAATACTTTTTTTTTCAAACACACTGAACATCTTTAAAAATGTGATCAACAGTCAGTAAGAGTGCAACAAATGTCCCCACCCACCCCACAAAAAAAACTATAAACCAAAACAAACCACCAGTTAGCACACTGACCACATTCACAAACCATAATAAGAAATTAACAGTAATAGGGCTTATTGAAGGAGTTCTCCCGGAGGCACTGTGGTCTTGAGGAAAGAACAGAGCTCTTAGTGTCTGACCAGCAGCTCAAATTCCAATGTTGCCTTTTAGTCGAGTTTTGTGACCTTTGGAAAGGCCCTTAACCTCACTAAGCCTCAGCTTCCTGACCGTAAAGCAGGGATAAGAAAAGAATCCTTCCATAGGGGCGTTACAAAGATCAATAAATTTGAGCCCCCCTTGAGGAGACAAGTTAATCACGTCTCTCTGAAAAGTACAGAAGCAAAAGATCACGAATGGTGTAAAGTCACAAATCCAGAGAAGTAAACTGAGGCAGAATATAGGAGCCAAATCCTGAGGCTCCCCACCTTCCAGATGTCCTGTCTCTCCTCCGAGGCCACCCGGAGCGCCCGGAAGGAGCCCCTGGAGGGAGGCCAAGGCCCTTACCTCGGGAGCAGCTCACACAGGCCGTGCAGTGGCCAGCCTCGTTCAGGTAGTAGTCGGGGTTGCATCGCTTCCTGCAGTCGGCAGGGCCCTGCGGACACGGCAGCTGCGGGGACAGCCCTGGAAAAGGAGGCAAAGGGGCCAGGCTCGGACCGCGCCCCGAGGGGAACCTTGCCTGGGACCACCTGGCAGGCGGGAGACGCGCACAGGTGGGGGGAAGAGGTGAGCCTGGGACTCCGGGGCTGCCCTTGCCACCCGCGTGGCCTTGGGCAAGCTGCGAGGCCTCCTGCGCACTAAGATGAGAACAGGACCCAACTCCCAGGGGCGTTTGAGGACTGAAGGCGGGAGGGTGAGGAGTCACGTGCGTAGAGTGATCACAGCAGGCCCTGGCACGCAGCAAGCACCCCATAAGTCCCGGCTGCTCTTCTTCCTGGCAGGAGTCATTTTTCACCACAGGAACTGGGGGACCCATAAATCCCTAATTCAGCCTGACTGAGAGGCGCGCGAATTAGCCAGCCACCCCGACTCGCAGCTCGCAAATGAAAGGAGGAGACTTGGGGTTGGGAGCTGGGTCTCCCAGGTTACAGGGATGGGAGACACACGATGTTGACACTAATCGCATGGGGCAAAGGAATGGGGCGACCTGGAGGTCTGCAAGACTTCCCCCTGCCCTATTCCACCCAGTCCAGCGAGGCTGAGGTGGGGCTGGCGGCAGCCCCTCGCTCACGGATGAGCACGTGACCAAGGCAAGCCAATCGGAATACTTCATCTTTCTGGCCAATGTAATTGGTTCAGGATGGGCACATGATCCAAGCCAGACCAATCAGAGTACTCTATCTACACCACTATTATTGGTTCAGCCTGGGCACATGACCCATGCCAGCCAATGAGCATCATTCCTGGGAGTAGCGCTTTCAAAAAAGGCCTTCCCTTTTGTGGAGGATTTTTGGTTGAAAGGGTTCCATAGTACAGCAGGCGCTGGAGGGTGGGCATGGTCAGGAACTGCCTGAGTAGGCAGAGGCCAGTAGAGTCCAGAGACAGAAATGGACCCCTGAGGACATCACTCAAAACCCTGAATTTAGGGTGATCCATGGGCTTTTCTGTTATCAAACCAGTTATTCCTTTTTTGTCTTGTTGGGGTCTAGGTGAGTTCAGGCTTCAATTATAACCAAAATAATGGAGACCAAGAGTTTTTAACATTTTTTGTGCCAGTTTGGTCAGTCTTGGGAACCCCATGGACATGCCTCAGAATCATGTTTTTAAATACATAAAACTAAAACATGTAGAATTACAGAGGAACCCAAGTATCTTGGAATTAACTATCAAACATTAAAGGACGGAATACATTGGTGATTCTTTGTAAACTCATCAAGTAAGTGGATGTAATAACTACCATAGTTTCAAAGCAGTGATGAGCATAAATTGTATTTCATGATGGCTGCAGCAACCATAAAATAATCTGAGAATATCTGTGATTTCTACAGGTGGCAGTTACAGGTATCTATCACTACTGTGGTTTGTTGGTGGCTGTCACTCGAGCTCAGAAAATTTCAGTAGCTCCCTAGTGGTCGGTCCAAGAAGTAAATCTGATTCTTTTTAGGCAAGGGGTAGTGACACACGTTTAATCACTCCATGATCTGCCAACTTCTAGATCGAGACCCCTCAGCCTGCCGATCCCAGGTCCTCACTGCAGGCCCGAGGTCACAGGCCATGACTCACTTCATGCACTCTACACTTCAGCCAAACTGGGCAGCTTGGTCTTTCCCCTGACACCCCTCATATGTCCTGGAATGTTCTTTGCCCAAGCTGAGATGCTCACCCCTTCTCCTTCCTCACCCCTCACCCCCATCTCCATTTCCACCCACTGGGAACTCTTTGCATCCAGCTAGGATGCCATTTCCTTGTGGAACTTTCCTGATCATCCAACCCCATCAAGATCCCCTCCCCAGATCCCTATAAAATCACCTCTCGGTGCTGGGGGCTGTTCTGGGGTGTGCTTTAGGAAATCCTCTGCTGTAGGAAATACACTCAGGGGCTCAGAGGGTCTGTTTGGAGGTGGAATTATTTTTTCACTCAACTCACATTTACTGACCACTTTTGTAGCGGGCACTGACTTAGGGACTAAAGAAGACAATGTCCTTGTCCCATGAAGCTTACAACCTAGCCTGGGAAAGAGAGACAAACAAGTAAAGAAATACATTAGCAAGATGGTTTCCAACATGGATTTGAACTTCAAAGAAAATAAAGCAGGAACTATGAGAAAGACGGTGAAGTGGAGAGAGAGCTCTAGACCGTGTGGTTGGGAGGTAGGGGGTGCTCACTGAGACCCAAAGGACAAAAAGACGCAGCCAGGCAAAGAGCTTGGAGCACGGCATTCCAGGCACAGGGGACAGCAAGTGCAAAGGGCCTGAGGCAGGAACAGCATGACACATGCAAAGAGCAAAAGGCCACAGGTGCTGGAACAGAGGAGAGAGAGAATTATGGGTGTTTGTTCATTTCTTTTTTGTTGTTGTTGTTCTTTTCTACATTTGCCAGAAAGATCTTCTCCACTTTGTATCACTTTTTTAATCAGAAACAAAAGTGGTTAAGAAAGTTTCCTGCGTTGTGGAGGTTCTTGGAACTGCTTGCCAAGTCTTCCTCCACCCTGATCTGCCTCCCAGCATGCACCCTGTCCCCTGTCTCTGGTGAATGCTTTGCTGATTTCAGAGATTCTGAAAGTTCTACCAACATTCCCATCCTGCCTCTCCCCTTCGGCCCCGCCTATCTTGCTAGACCCAAGCCAGTTCTAATTGGCCACGCTTGACATGTGCAATAACCCAAACCTTAAACTTCAAGTAAGCTAAGCATGTTATCAGTCTGCAGTACTCAGAGATGAAACTATCTCTAACCTCGTCATGGCAAACCAACTTACTCATCACTCTAAGCCTGCTGCCTTTATTTGAATACTAAAAAACACTGAAAGCTTCTCTAATTAGGGGAGACAGATTTGAGGAACTGTTCTTCTGTCTTCGCAAGACTAACTTTCGCTAAATAAACTTTTTCTCTTCTAAAAATCCTGGTGTCACTTAACAGACTCTGGTGCAAATTGGGCAAGGACTCCCTTTTGAGCGGCAACACTTGCAGCCCTGGGAGAAACCCTCAGTTCCTTGGACAAGGCGGGGTACACCCGGCTCTCCACCTAACCCTGTCTCTGGCTTCCACACATCTTGCCCCCCCCACACACCTGGGCAGGCCTCTCATCTGCAGGGGAGACCCCTTTCTGCAGAAAGTGAGTCTGGACACCAAGGAGAAGGGTGATCAGGAGGCATGGTATAGAAGAGAAGTGGATTTATAACCCCAGCAACAGCTCTGAATTGATGTGCTCTGCTGTCTCCCAAAAAGTAATGCCTTGGGGGTCTGTATCAAATAAGTCAAGTTCAGCACTTGAATTTGAACTCAGGTTCAAATCCCAGCTGAGCCACTGACTAGCATGTGACCTTAGGCAGCTCCCTGACCTGCTCCATGTCCAAGTTTCTGCACTTGCTAACAGAGTTGAATAAAGCGCCTACCTTGTGGGGTTCCTGTAAGCATTTGTTAAGGGTTGAATTGCATCTGTGAGTGTGGCCTTATTTGGAAATGGGGTCATTGCAGATGGAATTAGTTAAATTAAGATGCAGTTGTACAGGTGTGGGGTGGGTTCTAATATGACTGGTGTCCTTAAAGGAAGACAAGAGACAGCCAAGAGAGAAGGCAGCCCTGTGGCGACAGAGGCTGGGATTAAAGTGCTGCAGCTGGGAGCGAAGGAACGCCAAGGACGACCAGCAAACCTCCAGAAGCCGGGAGAGGCAAGGAAGGAGTCTCCCCTAAAGGTCTCAAAGGGATTTGGGGCTTCTGGCCTCTGGAACTGTGAGACCATAAATTTCGGTTCTTTTAAGCTCCCCCCCCCCCCCAGTTTGTGGTACTTGGTTACAGCAGCCCCAGGAAACTAAGATGGGGTTCAATGAGCTAACGTGAGTAAAGAGCACAGCACTGTGGCTGTCACACCCAGCGTGCCCAATTTTAATCACTGCTGTTGTTGTGAGGCAATGAGCTCCCCGTCACTGAGGGTGTGTAAGCAGAGAGCTGGGGATCTGTCAGCACAGCTAGAAAGGGACTTATAGGTCAGAGGGAGAGGACGGATTCGATGACAACATCTAAACATCCTGGTCTCAAAGGTCTCGCAGCTTCCTCTCTCCACCACCCCACCCCCATGCAAACCCGGCCACACAGCTGAGTGCTGATTGCAGACCACGAACCAAATGTCAGAAACTTCCCCGAGAGACTAAGGGAGGGGTTTTTGTGGGTTTTTCGGCTTTCCTCTCTCACTTGCCCGGAAGCACAGGGTCAATAAAACTCCAGCAAAATGCCCTGCGCAATGCACCAGTGTGGGGTGACCACCCCCAGTCACAGCGCCTTGGAGAGGTCACAGCTTCTAAGGAGAGGGGCCAGGGCTGCCCCTCTAACTCCCCCCACTGCCCCCTCCCAGACCCCTGCCCCATCCTACTCTCTCATCCCCTCGAGGTCCTGCCAGGCTGGAATCCAAGGGGCCAGGGAAGAGTGGGAAGGAAGTGCCCAGCTTTCTCCCTGTGGCTGGGACTGTGGGTCCCATGGAAAGCCACAGAACTCACAGAACTCTCCCGCGGTGGGGAGAGGGAAAGCCCTGCCTGAGGTTAGCCTGGGAGATGCAGCATGGGAGCCAGCCTCACAGAGGACGGGAGCCCGGCTTCGGCAGGTAGAGATGGTGGACAACGGCACCCAGAGAGAGGGGAGGCCTGGACAAAGGCCAGAGACTTGAATGCCACCATATGTCCAGAGGACCCCAAGCACTGCACTTCCCACAGAAAGGCCAAGGGAGAAAACGCTGGAAAGGTAAAGAGTGACCTCACTGTAACAACAAGCAGTAATTGTTTGTTGGCTGGGTGGATGGAAGAGGGATGGGAGGGGGCATGGGAGGAGGGTGGGTGGGTAGAGAGGGAAGGGTGGGGGAGAGAGCGGGAGGGAGACCTGCCCTTCAGTGACCTGCCCACCTCAGAGCTCTGCAGCCCTGACGATGAGCGGATGAGCCGTCGTGTTCCTGGCAGAGCTGGCATAACTGCTAACCTCCCTCCCCTGTGACTCTCCCTGTTCCTGGAGGCTGGAGACCACAGTTCATGTCAGAGACCACGGCTAAGGCCCCTGGCCGTGCCCCGGGACTCTCGATAATGCCCTCTGAGGGAAGAAATGCCTCTCTACCCAGTTCTAGTTGCTCATCTTCTCAGCCCTGAGCATCGTCTGCAAGATGGGAAGAACAACGCTCATCCCCTTCCAGAAGCATTTCCTGATAATCTACCAGGAGGCAATCGCTGTGCTGAGGATGGGCAAGCACTGCAGGAAGCGAGCTCCAGGCAGGGAGACTGATCGCCTGAAAGATCTACGATCGTGTTCAGGGCTGAAGCAGATGAGACTGCAAGGGGCTTCCAGGCACCCGAAATGGGGATGATCAGTGGGTATTGGGAGCCCAGGCTCTGGGGTCACGGAGCACCGGGCTCCGGCCCCAGCCAGCCCTGCCACAGCTCTGTGACTTTGGGCAAGTTATTTAGCCTTGCTGAGGCCCTCGTGTCCTCTTCTGCAAACTGGGGCTAAGAAAGGATAATTGGGAGGACTTAGTGAGGTGATGCAATGGCATGGGAAGGTCCCAGAACAATCCGGCGGCCAGAAATCAAAAACAAAACGCACAGAGATGCACCTTCTTCCTTGTGGCAGCAGCAAACCTTTTCTCCTGAAGCTGCAAGCCCTACCCTTTCAATAGTTTCTAGATTCTGGATTCCTTAGGGAAGTCCTTGGGAAATCTTTAGCCGATCATGACAATGGTGATGTTGGCTCTCATCTTTTCCGCTCATGAATCCTCCCAGAGGATTGGGTTCTTGGGGCACAAATCCCCCCTCGTCCCCACCCCTAGCACCCCACTCACCCTTGGAGCAGCGGTAGCAACACTGCCCAGCTGCCTCGTCGTAGTAGCGCTCGGGGTCTTCCACACAGGTGTCCCTCAGGGCTCGATCCTGGAGGGTCAGACAAGCCGCGAGCTGGTGAGCAGGTGCCCCGTCCTCCAGCGCCACCCCCCCCCCAGCCCCGGGAAGCCCAGTCTCCACTTGATGTCAGGGCCAAGCTGAGACTGAGCCTCATGGTACAGAAGGACAGCCAGGACGAGAAGGCCTGACCCCGCGTCTCCCTCCTGCCCGCTGCGCCTCCGGGCATCCCCGCGGCACTCGATGACAGCCCAGCCTTCCGTGGCTCAGACCAAAACCCTCTGCGTCTTCCTTGTGTCCCTCTTCCTCTCGTCCTCACATCAACCCATCAGCAGATCCCCACTGCCCTCCTCCTCCACCACCTGACCCCAGCCACCATTGCCTGCCTCCTGCCCCTTCTCTGCTGTGGCCCAGTAGAATGAATCTTTGGTAAACATGTTTGTTGGGGTCTAACACCCATACAGACAAGTGCACAGAGCTCACGCGCGCAACCCACTGACTTTGCAGTGTGACACACCTTGTCACCAGCACCCAGACCAGGAGACGGAGCATTGCCAGCACCCCAGCAACCTCCTGGCACCCCTTTCTGCTCTCTACCCCTCAAAGTACCCACCAACCTGACGTCTACACCCAAGATTAGTTCTGTCTGCTTTTGCACTTTACATCGCTAGCCTCACACAGGCTGTTGTCTTGCCACAAATCTCTTTAATTCAACGCTATAGTGTGAGAATTATCCACATTATTGTAAATAGCATTAGTTCATCCATGTTCTTTGCTTTACACTATTGCATTGAATATTGGATATGCACAGTTTATCTATTTTACTCTTGATGGACATTTGGGTTGTTTCCAGTTTTTTTGTTATGAGTAATCCTGAAAAGAGTGTTCCTATATATATATATTTTGCTGCACAAAGGCACATGTTGCTGCTGTGTATATATTAGGAGTGGACTTGCTGAGTCATAAGGTTTGCAGAGGTTCAGCTTCAATAGATTCTCCAGTTTCCCAAAGTGTTTTCTGATTGATAACTCCTAGCAGTATGTGAGAACGCCCACTGTCCACATCCTTGACAACACTTGGTATTGTCAGTTTTTCAAACTTTAGCCATTTGGGTAGGTGTTTAGTGGTATCTCATTGGGCTTTTTATTTACATTTCTCTGATGAGAAATGAGGTTGGGCACTTTTTCACATGTTTACTAGCCATTTGGCTCTTCTGTCTTGTAAGATGCCTGTTTGAGTCTTTTGCCCATCTTTTTTTTTTTAAATTAGGTTTCCTGACTTTTTCTTATTTGTTTGTGAAAGTTCTTTGTATATTTTGGATACAAGTCCTTTGTCGGATATATATACTACAAATATCTTCTCTTGTTCTACAGTTTGCCTTTTCTCTTAATGGAGTCTTTTGATGAACAGAAGTTCTTAATTTTAATGAAGTACAATGTAGCAATCGTTTCTTTTATGGGCAATGTCCTTTTTGTGTCCTGTTTCAGAAACACCTGCCCACCTAATATCATTTAAATATTCTCTTTATCTTCTGGAAGACATTGTTTAACCTTGCATATTTCAGTTGGCGAGCCATCTGGAATTCACTTTCATGTGTGGTGGGAAATAGGGGTCAAGGCTCACTTTTTCCAGGAATATGCATTTTTAACAAGCCCTCCCTGCCACCCATGTGTTTCTGGTGTTCTTTAAAAATTAAGCTTCACTGCTGGAGGGGATTCAAGAGAAGAAAAGATCCTGATGGAATCCTGGGGAAGGAATTCTGTCCTCCTTGGTGGGATGGCAAGAGAGCACAGAGCAGGTTTCTGGGGAGACCCGTGATGGTTAACTTCCAGGGTGGGGGGACCCAGCTCAGTCTGTCCAGGATGGAGCCGCCTGTGGGAAGAATGAGGCTCATCTGTGTGTGTGTTGGGGTGGGGGGGGGGGTGTCTTGGTTTGTGGGGAGGAAAGCTGAAAGGCTGGAGCCCTCTCAGGAGGGAGGCCTGGCTGCCCCAAGGGGCCAACCCCTTCTCTCTCTTCACAGCAACAGTGAAAACTAACAAACCAGTATCTCTGGTGTGTTCAGAGAGCAGAAAGGTGAACACATGCAGTGTTGGTGAAATTCTTTTTTCTTTTTTTTGTTTTCATGCCTGAAAAATGTCACCATATTAATCTGAAATTATTAATAAATATAAACTGACATTTGATTTGCATGATGGCAGCCTCTTGGAACATCTATGTCTCTTTTCTCACCTAATCCAGAGTCTGGGGACTTGAGGAAACCCCCGGCCCATGTCCAGCTCCTCCTTCCAGCAGGATCTCGTTCCTCCCAGGGAAATCAGCGCACTCTTGAGAGCCTCCCCGGGGTGGGGTGGGGGGCAGGGAGGTTCCTCCGGATCCCCAGCATCTCACTGAGTGAGCCTCAGAAGCCAGCAAGTGGGATGGGGCAGGGTGCAAGGGCTGGGCCCTACTGGGCCAGCTCAAGGAGCGGAGGGGGGGCCGGGAGGGGAATTCTGGGTCCCTGGCCTGGGTTTCCCCGCAGGGCCTGCCTGCTCATCTCCCGACAGCCTGCAGAATCGGAGGGGCCATGGCCTCAGGCCCCTGCTCCCTCTACCAGGGCGGGGGGAGGCGGCTGGGGGGAGCTTAGCCCACTCTACCCTTCACCTTCTGCCATGAACACCTCTAGGCAATGGAGGAATAGGGCACAGGGTGTGGAGAACAGGGAGCCCACAGTCTTGGTCTTGGCACTTTCACATATCTCCTTACTCCCCCAACCCCGAGCCCCGGGGGGCTGGATCTCCCCAAGTTACAGATAAGGAAACTGCAGAACTGCAGCCCAGAGAGGTGCAGTCACCGGCCCAAGGTCACACAGCCATTAAGCACAGAGAGCAGATTTTAGTCTCAGGTCTGTCCCCGTCTCTGGGTCCTGGGCTGAGCAGGACACTATCACTTCTGTGGTCTTCTGACCAAAAGTCCATAATCTGAGCCTAATTATAGCAAACATCAGGCAAACCCAAACTGAGGCTCTTTCTTCAACAAATGACCTGGACTGTTTAAAACATCAACGTATGAAGAGACAAGGAAAAGCTGAAGAATGTTCCAGATTAAACAGACATAATGACTGGCTGCAATGCCTGGATTGGATCTTAAGCCAAGCGGGCTGGAGGGTTGGGGGGGCTATAAAAGACAATATTGGGATGACTCGTGAAATTTGAATATGAAACTGATGTTTCATAATATTATATCAGTGTTGTTAAACTCCCTGAATTCGATCATTGTTTATTAAGAGATGTCTTTGTTGTAGAAGAAACAGGTATTTAGGTATGAAGCATCACGATGTCAGCAACTAACCCACAAACGGTTCAGCCAAAGAAAATAGTAATAATGTGACATGAAGAGAGAGAGAAAAATACAGCAGATGTACCAAAGCATATATGTAAATAACAGCACCTAAAGGACGCTAAGTGCTTGGGAGATGGCTCCTTACAAGAATAATTCTGGGGTAGTGATGGGAGGGAGTCGGGGTGTGCAGTCTGCCACCAGGGGGCGCTGTCTTCTTGTGGTCCAGTAGGAACGCCGGATCTCAGCCAGGCCGTCCAGGGTCTGTCCAGCCCCAGGAAAGAAGGAGTAGAGGGTTTCCATGTGGGGCTTATGGGGGAAGGGAGGCAGCCCCTTGCAGCCACAGAGAGACTGGGCCGCAGTTCCCTCCAGCCACTCCCAGAGATGCAGGAGGGCCTGGGTGGAGGCACACAGCTCAGCCCTCACCCAGCGCCCACCCCAGATGCCCCCAGGCCACTGGCTGACCTTGAGGGGGTGGGCAGTGGAACAGCAGGGAAATTTATTTTCCTATGAAATCATCACTTTACAAGAATCCAGAAAATGGGGTCATTTCTGCCCTCATGTTGTGGAAGTAACACAGCAACCCCGTGAGCCACCGTTACCATGGAAACTGGGCTCAGAGAGGGGCACCTGCCCTGGGCCACAATGTGTGGCAGGGCCAGGGGCTGGGCCCAGGTCAGCTGACCCTTGACCACCATGTGAGTGTATCAAACACCTACTGTGTGCCTGAGAGCTGAACAGGACCCGGTATGTGTGGGGGGGTGGGGAGTGGGGACCCAGAAACCGAGAGAGGCTGCATCTGGGCCCTGAGCCTGCCCAGCAGCATGTCAGGTCCCCAAACGCCAGCCCAGGCTCCTGGCCCAGGCACAGCCCCCCACCCAGTCCCATTCGTTGCTTTCCCTCAGCCCCCTCCCCCATGCACCCCACTGTCCCCATTACCCTCCACCTCCCACTCGCACAGGGCCCTTCACCCATTCCAGGCACCCACAGAGAAGGTGGCAGCAGCCCCGGGGTCCATGGCAGCCCCGCAAAGCCTGACACTCCGAATTGCCACGGCCCCGTCCATTCCCACTGGCCACAGCACCACACTCTGGATGGCTGGTCACCAATTGCTGCCACCAGGCAAGGGGACAGAGGGGCCGGGACTGTGCTCTGGCCCCTGTCTGGGAGGGCAGGGGGTCAGAAAGGAGAGAGTGGGAGGGGGAAGCCCCAAGGACTCGAAGGGGGGCTTTTGGGTGGGGTTCCCCAGCAGGCTGAAGGCTAAGCAAGGTATCTGCAGGGTGCTGAGCTGTGAAACACAGAGGCCTGTGGCCCAACCTTAGTGGCCTCAAAGTCAAGAGAGAATGGCCCGAAACATCCTATCTCTAAGCCTGTCTATTTTCAGGTCAGTTCGTTTTTCCCTAATAAACCTGGTACATTTCACTCTCAAAAAGCACCACCTGGTCTCAGCGGAAGGAGAAAAAGGAGAAAAAGGGGATGCCCAGTCAAGAATTGGGGTGGGGAGGTTAGGGGGGTGGGGTAGGGGGCAGAGGGGTCAGACCAGACATAAAATCCCCCAAGGGGCGGAGCTGGGCAGAGCTGGAGGGGCCAGCCCCACCCCCACCCTTGGGGCAGCGGGCGTGGGGTGAGGAGCGGAACCCTTGGGGCCTCCCACCTCGGTGCTGTGCTCTAACTTGAAGGCTCAAGGTGAGGTGCCCAACAGCAGCAACCACATCACCTGGAAACTTGTTTGAAATGCAGAGTTGCAAACCCCGCCCCCAGACCTACTGAATCATTATCTGCACTTTAACAAGAGCCCCAGGGCAGGTCACGTGCACAAGAAAGTTTGAGAAGTGAGGGTCTAACAGAAGCCAGACCCCCAGGAAAGCAGTCACAGGGTGCTCCAGCATTTTGCTTCTGGCAGGAAAAAATAACTCTAATGGCTAGCAATTATTAGGTTCTATCAACCCATTATATAGAAGGGGAAACAGAGACAAAGGAAGTTAAGCAACTTGCCTAAAGTCACACAGCTAGGCAGTGTTAGAGCAGGCTTTGGACCCCGTCGTCCTGCACTGGGGCCCATGTCTTATCCACAAGGCTCTCTGCCTCCCTCAGGGGGGTCCAACCAGAGGCCAGACATGTGCTGCTGGGCAAGGGGCTGCAGCCCAGGGCCAGAGCCCTCCCCACAAGGCTGCTGAGCTGTGATGTGTTACCCTCTCCTCTGCTCCCAGCCCGTCACTAGTCCAGTCTGTTTAAGCCCCAGTTTGACTCTTAAATCCACTGGCTCCTCTTTCCCTCACGGCCACCACTCAGCTCCCAGCAGCCCAACTTTACAATGGCTGTCCGAGGGTTTCCCCACATCCACCCCCAACCCCCACCTCCCACTCACAGTGCAGATGCCAAAGGGATCTTTTCAAAAGCACGGGTCTGCCCTCCCGCTGTGAAAGACCCTCTGGTGGCTGCCCCCTGAGCCATGAATAAAGCACGAAACCCTAAGGCCCAAGAGACCCTGCCCCAGCTGGCCCTGCCCCATCCCCCACCCTCCCCACCAGCCTTCCCAGTCCCACCTGCTCCCCTGCACCCTCCTGCCAGCAGCCCATTCCCCCCTGCCCACCCAGTTTTCCTCATCAGGGCACTCACTCGTGCCAGCTCCTCAGGGCAGCCCTTCTTGACCAGGTCAATGTTGCCAGGCTGCAATCCAGGCAAGGGCAGGGCGTGACCCCCTGGAGGCTGGGGGGAGAATCTGTTTCCCCGCTTACTCTCGTAGCTTCCCAGTGCAGCCGTAACAAAGCACACAAAACCAGCGGCTTACACGGCAGAAACGTACTGTCCCACAGTTCCGAAGGTCAGAGATGGAATCCAGGGTCGGCTGGGCCCTGCTCCCTCCGTTCCATGCCTCTCTCCGGCGACGTTCGGCTTTCCTTGGGTTGTGGTGTCACCCGCTTGCTGCCTCCGTCATCACACAGCCATCTTCTTTATCTCCTGCGTCATCCGTGTCTCTCTCCCCCTTAAGAGGACACTGGTCCTATGGAATTAAGGGCCCTCCTGACTCCAGCATGGCCTCACCTTAACCTGCCTCATTCCATCTGTGATGACCCTGTTTCCAGGTAAGCTCACCTTCTCAGGTCCTGGGGATCAGGACTTCAACACATCTTTTGGGGAGACACAATTCAATCCAACAACTAATATTGGCAGAATTCAGTTCCTTGTGGTTGTGGGACTGAGGTCCCTGTTTCCTCATTGGCTGGCAGCTGAGGGCCGATCCCTGCTCCTAGACGCTGCTGTCTTCCTTGGCTAATGGCCCCCTTACTCCATCTTCAAAGAAGTCCTCATATCACCTCTCTCTCTTCTTTCATATCATCACTCTTTGTCAAACCAGCCAGGAAAACTTGTCTGCTTTCAAGAACACATGTGATGACACCAGGCCCACCCGGACAACCCAGGACCCTCTCCCCATCTTAGGGTAATGAATCTTAATCACACCTGCAAAGTCTCTTTTCCTTACAAGGCAACACATTCACAGGTTCCGGAGATTGGGTTGGGAACATCTTTGGGGGTCGCTTATTCTGCGTCCCGCACGCCTGCTCATAAGTCACCACTAGGCTAGACTACCGACATTCTGGGAATCATCACTCCCTGTTCTGGGGGACTCTGAACCCCCGTCTCCACCCTGAGGGCTCCCCTGGGCTCTGGACCAACAGACCCCCTGCCCCAGCCCCACGGATCTAAAACAACTCACCATCTCCCCCTTCCTTCAGCACCCACAGCCCACACCCCCCACAGCTGCCCCAGCCTATGCCCAGGAGCCAAGATGAGTTTCGCCCCATCCCTACCTCTGGTCTCCGGGGAGCTGAGGGAGAGTGTATGCAGCTCCAGGAAGCCCGGCCCCCCAGCTGGAGATAAAATCCAAAGGCCATGGACACAGAAACAGCCCCAGAGCATGGAACCTGGGGGCCCAGGTGGGAGGGAACCCCAGGAACAGGTGGACACCTTCTTTGAGATGGTGTTGACAAGAACGGGGCCACCCTCACCGGTGCCTACATGCGGGATGGAAGGAGATGAGAAGGCCACTGTGGTCAACAGAATAATAGCCTCCAAAGACAGCCACACTCTTAAGTCCCAGAATCTTTGACTGTGTTCCCTTACCTGGCAAAGGGGAACCAAGGTCACAGAGGGCATTTGGATTGCTAATCAGCTGACTTCAGAATGGGGAGATGACCCTGGGTTATCGGGGTGGCCCAGGTTAACACAGAGCTCCTTAGATGAGGAACAGGGAAGCAGCAGAGGAGGGTCAGAGAGACATGGGTCCAGAAGGACGTTTGGAGAATTGAACCTGCTGGCTGTAAAGGTGCTGGAAGGGGCCAAGGGCCAAGGAAAGTGGGCAGCCTCTAGAAACTGGAAAAAGCAAGGCAATGGCTTCTCCCCTAGAGCCTCCGGAAGGAACACAGCCTTGCCCACACCTTCGTTTTAACAGTGAGACCCATGTTGGACTCCCAACCTCCAGAACTGTAAGTTAATACATTTGTATTATTTTAAGCCACCAAGTCTGTGGTGATTACAGCCACAACAGGAAATGAATGCAGGGCCCCAACTGAGAAGACAAAGAACAAACAAACCCGAGTCTCCTGCCAACATGCATTTACTGGGGATCCGGTGGGAACCAGGCTACAGAGGCCAGTTCTAGACAGTTACGTTCACAAGGGCGGCTCCCAGAACAGGCTCCCGAGGACGCTAAATAAAACTCTGTGGAATGAATGAATGAATGAATGAATGGGAATCTCATAGGTGAGATCTGACAAGTACACAAAGCACTAACTCACTTGGAGGAAGAGCCTTTCCATTCATTCTCCAAGGATGGGTAAGACTTTGACAGGAGGCCACGAGGGGAGGGACTTCCAGGCAGAAGGGACAGCAGAAGCGAAGGCGCAGAGGCAAGAAAGAGTAGGGTTGTCTGGTATCTTGTGGCAAGAGGGACCAGACAGTGGGAGCATGAGGAGACAAGGCCCAGGACACAGGGCCAGACGGTGACGAGTCTGCACTTAAGGCTCATTTCCCAAATAACGTTTCATCAAATGCGGATTCCTCAGAATGTCGACAGATGTCAGGAAAAACAAAACAGTTTTAAAAAAAACAACTGGATCCCGTTAAAGGAGTTTTAATTTTAAATCTCAGCTTCTCTCAGAGCCTTTTACATGCTTATTTACTGTCTGATCCTCCAAGGGGAAGTTGGGGGACTAAATGGTACATTGTTTTCCAAACTTAGTTGGTCATAGAACACTTACTTCATGAAAACTGCTATTCCCTGGAGCCAACTTTGGGAAACATTGCCCTTGGCAACAGAGAGCCACAAAAGATTTCAGGTAGGGTAGGGGATATTGGGATGGAAGACAAGAAGTCAATACAGCCAAGGTCTGGCCTGGAGTTCAATCCAGCAACTGCTTGCTCCTTCCTTACCATTGACACACTCCTGATGTAGAGAAATCCAGCACCGGCTCCATGAGCCACAGGCTCCCTGAAAGTTCTGGGGCCACAGCAACTCAGCTATACCACGGACATGGTAGAACCACCCCAGCTCTGGAATAACATTCCCCTGCAACAGGCACTTCAGAACAACAGCAGTTGCAAAGGAGCATTTGATGGAGTTAAAGAAAAAGGAGAGGTGGGGGGACCGAGCTCCGGGTGGGATCTCAGCTTTCTGTCTCCTCTTGGAGGTGCCCGGTTTCCTCTGCCAGCATCAGCCCATTTGCCCAGTAGGGGTTGAGGTGTTTTCTTGGACACGTGGGGCAGGGCAGGGACCCAGGTTCCCAGGACAGTTCAGAGAGAGCTTGAATTGCCGCTGCAGCCCTGGCTCCCCTAGCCCGAACCACAGTCTCCATCCCCAACAGCAGAGGGCACGGATGTCCTAGGCAGGAGACCTTTTGGTTTAGGGCTTTCATGGTCTTCGGGAACTGGAACCATTTCAGGAGATGGTGCAGAGGCAGTGTTATCCTGGACGCACCTTGAGTGCAGAGACTGTGTGGCCGACCTGTGGCTGGTGATCAAGGAATCTTATAAAATGAAGCCTCCAGGTGTCTCAGCCCCTTAGAAGGGCCCAGAAAGCCCGAGTAAAACCTGCTGGATGGAGATTCAAAAGCACACCCTGGCCCATGTGCCGTTCTTCCTGGAGGCCTCTGGCCCCCTTCTGCTCCCTCCAGAGCCCCTGGCAGAGCTGCTGGGGACAACAGGACCATCCTTGGCTCTGAACCTCTCCGTCACAGATGCCAAGCCTCACTGGCTCCTCTCCAAAGCCTCTCCCACCAACCCAGGCAAGGCCAAGATGGGCTCCTGCAGGCCAGGGACCGTCTTCGGCGTGATTCTGCTCATACTCTCCTCCATGTCCCTCCCCCCAGACTGCCCCACTCAAGGGTAAGGACTGGAGCTGGTTCCCCAAGGCATCTGCAAAGCCTGATATACAACAGGTACTTAATAATGGCTCCCCCTGACCCAGCACTGACTGGGTTCCAGGAGCACTTTACACAACTCATCCTCACCAAGGCCCTATGAGGTGCTACTCTTATTGCCCCAATTTTCTGAATGGGGAAACTGAGGCACGAGGTGACTTCTCTTGTCCCAGATCACCGTACAGTAAGTGTTGAAAGTAGGCCATCACCTTGAGGAGCTTACTGAAGAGCTTGTATTCTCAATGCCAAGAAAAGACCTGAGTAAGGCAATGGGCCAGATTCAGCAAGATGGAGCATGTACCAGGTGGGCCAAATGTCATCCCAGTGTCCTTATGTAAGAGGGAGAGGCAGGTCCAAGTCAGGCAAGGAGATTGACGAGGGAAGCAGTGGTCAGAGGGATGGGATTCCTGGAAGGGGATCATGAGACAAGGGATGCAAGCAGCCTCTAGAAGCTGGAAAAGGCAAGGAATGGATTTTCCTCCAGAGTCTCCAGAGGGAATAAAGCCCTGCAGACCCACTTTAGACTGCTGGCCTCTAAGAGCCAAAATTCAAGTTCGTTTAAGCCACCAAGTGCATGGTGATTTGTTACAGCAGCAAAAGGAAACTAATATAAAATGTAAGCAGGATGAATGGAAGCTCCTACCCTTGGTTTGAAATGAACCGACAGGGTAACAAGTATGGGCTACACCAATAGAAGCAGGTAGCTACCAAGTTGGAGGGACAGCTACTACTCTGCCCAGGCCAGGCTGCTCCAGGGATTCCAGAGACCTGCACAGGGACCCAAATTCTGCCGGGAGCTCCACACTCCAAATCCCAACTGCCCACTTGTCACTGAACTCGTGTTGCTTCTCCAAAACACCTGCTGTATTCTTTGCCCGGTCTCGCCACCTCTGTAAACAGTGCCACCATAGAGACAAATGCTGAGCCCCCAAATCCAGACCTGATCCCTGATTCCCCTCATGCCCTCTGCCCTTCACCCAACCCATTGGAAGGTCCTATTGAGTCTAGCCCCCGAGGATATCCCCATCACCGCTCGCCACCACTCTCGTCCAGGCCTCTGTTCTCCCCTGGGCCACTGCATAGCCTTGTCCTCTGCCCACCACCACCATCCACCACCCCCACTGCAGCCAGAGGAACTTTAAAAATGTAGCATGTGATGTCACTCCCCTGCCAATAAACCTTCTCACCACTGTCCACAAAGTTCTGCATGATCCACCTACTTCCCTGCCGCCTTCTTGTACCACCACTCTCCCTGCCCACTCCACTCCGGCCACGCAGGCCATCTTTTGGTTCCGCCAGCTCCCTCCGCCTGCAGGCTCGTCTGCTCATCTCCCTCCTTTGGTCCGGTGCAGGGGCTACCACCCCGGAGAGGCCGTCCGTCTCCCAGCTGGAAGGCTGCCCATCTCATTCACACTAACTGGTTATAGTCCTCCCCTTGCAAATGGTAATGTTTAGTGACCATCACCCCCAGGTGAGTGTCAGTTCCAAGAGGCAGAGACCTGTCTGTGTGGCTCATGGGTGTATCTGCAGTATCAGAAGAGTTCCTGGCATCTAGGAGGTGCTCAATAAATGTTTGTGGAGTGAATGAATGGATTGTAAGAACAGGTTGTCAAGGGGCTTTGAACCCATGCTGTGCAAGGAATAAACAGTGGAGGGCCTGGATGTGGTCAGTCAGGAGACTTTGTGGGTCCAGAGTCTGTGTCCTCACACGCTGAAAGGTACTTCTGAGAGAGAAGGTGACTTGCTTTACATAGCCCCAACTTCCGGAAATGGGATCTGTGAGATAGATTTCAGAGCATCATAAAGACCTTTTTAACCATCAGAGCTAACCCAGGACAGCCTGTGCTGCCTCAGGAGTGAGTGAGTGCCCTGTCACTGGAGGCATGCAAGCAAAGGCTGGGTGATTTCCTGGGGACAGCCTGGAACAACTTCAGGTGTGCTGAACGAATGCATGAATGAATGAACATATGGATGACTTCCCCAAAGGACCTGGGCACTTAATGGGTCGTTGAACTGAGCTATCAAAAGTCCTCCCCATCAGCGAGGCCACTGAGAATGTCCAGTAGATTCAACCACAGGCAGCCAGGATTCCAGAACGAGCTCTCTCCCCCGTGGTGGGAAAGGAGAAGGAAGCTGGAGAACTGGCAGCAGCCAGAGTGCCTTTCTTGACGTTCTGCTCACTTGGTCTGGGGCTCAAGGGATCTGAAGTCTGGCCCTGCTCTGTCTCTGAACAGCCCCCCGGGCTGTAGGCAAGACCTTTCCAGGCTGGGTTAAACTAACCGTCTGCACCAAGGCCCCCAAGCCTCTCGGGGGACCCTGGACCCAGATGCAGACAACCACAGTCCCATTTTCCTTCGGATGATTTTCCTAAGGTGAAGAGAGGAAGATGAGGTTATTGTGAGCCCAAGGATGAATCACGATCGACTCAAGAAACAAGTCTAGGTCAGGTATGCGTGGGAGCCGTCTGAGCAGAGCTGGAACTGCAGCCAGCGCTGCCCTTCTCCCAGCTCTGACTGTCCTCAAACTGAGTAACGTCGTCCCCCCACCGAGTGGCGTCCTCTGGCTGCCCCAGCATCTCACAGAGGAAGGGGATGCCATTCAGACAAGCTGGCACTGCCTGCCACCCCTCCACTCAGGGCCCCTTTCTCTCCAGGTCCCCCCATCCTGGCACATACAGCAGAATTCTGCCTACCTGCCAGGATCTGACAGCCTTGCCAAAGTCCCCTCTTTCTAAACCCAAACCAAAAACTCTCTCCTGCCTCCTGCCATTACCTGAGATCCCTCCTTGAGCAATCCACTCCTCTGGGTGGAGGAGATCCCAGTGGGAGGAGTTTGTTTTCACCCAAGCACAGTTTCCTCAGGGGCACCTTTCTCGGCACGAACAATAACTCTGAGTAGGGCTTGCCAAGTGTGAGCCTGGCTGGAGGGGACTCCAGCTGCGAGCGGAGGGACGTGGATGTGGGAGGGAGGCTCAGAGTCGCCTTGGTAATAATGGCAGGGAAGGTGATGGGGGAATTCTAACTGCTGAGTTTGGCCTTGGAAAGCCGGGGACCCCCTCCTCCTGCCCCACATCGTTTTGTGCCTGATGCAGCAAATGGAGGCTTGAGGGAAGAGTTAGGGCAATCAGCTCTCCCAGGATTTGCATCAGAGTAATCCTGAGTTGCAGCAAGATAATAGTCACCCTTGGCAAGACCGTGGGATGAGACTCCAGACTCAAATCTCTTCCTCAGAAGGTTATGCCAGCAAGAAGGCATGCTTGCCCTCAGGGTACCAGCCTCAAAATGATGGAGTCTGGTAAAATCAGACAGAGATGAATGAAGAATTTAAAATTCAAGGAAATTCAAGTCCTGACGTGGGATTTTTTTTTTTTTTTTTTTTTTTTTTTAAATAAAGGCGCTTCCCAAACATTTACTGGGAAGACAGAGGTGGAAGAAGGCTTGAAGGGTCAGAAGAAGTACCGTGCTGGACGGGCCACCCCTCCCCCACAAGCGCCCTGATTCCTGCCCAGAAATGACCCAGTGACTGAGCCCACAAGAGATGCTAACCTCTGCAGTAGGCGGAAAATGCAAATTAAAACAACAAGGATAGAGCGCTTTACACAGGCCACATTGACAAAAATAAAAACTCCGATAAGATCAAAAGTCGGTTAGGATGTGGGGAAGTTGCTACTCTCATGCACGGCTGGTGGGAGGGTAAATTGTCCAGCTCCTCTGGAAGGCAATTCGGCAATAGCTTTTCAGTTTGGTGCATTTTTACCCTGCAGCCTCAACATCCCACTTCTCGGCTTCTTCCTGGGGGGGATGAATCACACACATTCCCCAAAGCTTCCATGTTGGGCTGCACATTGCAATAGAAAAAGAAAAAATAAAGAGTAGGAACCTTATCACCATTCATAAGGGACATAAATAAAGACACTCTGGAGCACCCATTTCATGGAATACGACAGGGCATTTTGAAAGAGGAGAGGCAGCTTTCTAAGTATCAGCTCGGAAAGCTCTCCAAGACATCTTGTAGCCATTGTAAAAGTCAGATGAAGAACCATAAGTATCATATAGTATAGTGTATGGAAAACCCTATAAAGTTCTCTAGAAACTATACAAATATGGCCATGCGCTTATAAAGGGAATGAGCCAAACCAACGATGGCTGTTACTTCTCTAAAGGAATCTAGCTGAGAGGTGTCAGGAAAACATTCATCTGCAATGTTTCTACTTTTTGTGTTAGGGGTATATTCATATATTCTTTGTGTAATTAAATACATATGTGCGTATTTTAAATTTAAAATGGGGTTTCACTCTACAGAAAGCAAGCACACCAGCTCCAGCCACCAAACACCAGCAAAGCCCACCCAGCCCTCTCACATTATTTCCTTCCCCTCATCTCCCCCAGACCTTGGCACCCCAAACTCTCGCCTCCCGCCAGGTGATCAGCAGAGGGTTTGGAGAGGTAGGAGGGTCTCGTTCCTATAACACTGGCAGCTGCCTCACTGTGCCCTCGTTTGTGGGGGAGCTGTATGACATCGTCCACTGAAGATGGAGGGGGTTGGGGAGCGGTTCTGTTGGACTCCTTTCCCACCAATATTCTTCCTCCTTCTATCTGAAGACCACTCTTGACCTCCCTCTGCCCTAAGATTTGGATGCACAGGACTGAGCCCCACAGGTGGGACCCCCTCTTCCTGTAAGGATTAAAAGGGGGCTCACCGCACCCCACCCCCAACAGACTGCTGCTGCTCTTTCCTTTGCCCTTGCACCTCCATTCAGCCTCCACACCTCCTCCGGGCTGCCCTTGGAGACCCCAGGGCATTTCCGGGGCCGTGGGCCTGTCACCTTCAGACACTGCGCTGGGCACTGCTGCAGTAAACCACATCTGATTCGTGGGAGTGCTCCCCGAGGGCCTAGCTCAGTGCTGGCCACCGGTAAGTGACCAATTTTCCTAACGCAGGCCCTAAACACTGTTATGGGGCTTCCCACAAAGGATGTCCGCCCCACCGCTGACCTCTTCCCAGGGATTCCTACCACGTGCGAGCCCAAGGGTGCGCATTCCTCATGCAGTTGGCGGGAATGGGGTAGGAGGGAGCTGATCTGGCTGGTCTAGCCCACCCTTACCCCTGTTTTCACCCATACCCTTCTCCCCCTCCCTCCCTAGACCCACCCTCCTGCCCGAGAGGGGGCCAGGGGCAAGGGGCAGGGACAGAGCCCCTGGCAGGAAAGAGCCAGACGCCCACTTCATGTGGCTGAGGGAGACCTCATCACGACTCCCACGGCTTCCCCTGCTCTGCCCTAAACCCTATGGGGGCCCCCGCACCCGGCAGGGACAAACAGCACCTCAGCACCTCTCTTGGGAACTGCGGTCCCACCCCGCCACCCCCACCTCCACCCCCACCCCCCACTAAAGATGAATGAATCAGTCAATCCCAGTGCTTGGTGAGGGCGGGGAGAGGCGCCCCTCTAGCCCTCCAGCCAACCTCCCACCTGTGCAAACGTGCAGATCCCGGGCCCCTGCTTGTCACCTGCGCCCCCTCACTCCAGCTAGGCGGGGAATGGGGGTGAGGGGCGTCTCTGCTGTCCCTGGCGCCTCCAGGCGCTCCACTGGGGGCCGGGGCTCAGGGCAGCGGGTGGGAGGAGGCGGCTCAGGACCAGCGGCGCCTCCCCAGGCTCGGGGCACCCCCTTACCTGCGGGAAGGCTTGGAGCACCCGGAGGAGCAGCAGTCCCAGCGCGGCGCGGAGGGCGCGCATCCCGGGGACCCGGGCGGAGGGCAGGGCTGCCAGCCCGCGCCTGCAGGGAGAGCCCGGGAAGCGCGCTGCGCCCACGTGCGGTTCCCACGGCGCGGAGCCGAGCGCTCAGGCCGGGCGCACGCGGACCCCCGGCACCCGCGCGCACGCTGGGAAGGCACTTGAAAAGTGGCGGCTCCTTCTCGAGAGTTGGCCTCACCTCTTCCCTCCCCCCACCACTCCGAGGCACGAAGGGTACCCAGAGCGAATTCCAGGAACGCCGCTACTAACAGCGAAAAGAAAAAGAGGGGCCAAGCACGTGCGGAGATGACTCAGGATTCGGCGCTAAGGGAGACACTCCCCGTTTGCGATTTGAATGGCCCGCCCCGGATTTGAGGGAACGGGTCGTCCCCGGCTTCGAGCAGGGGGAGGCCAGGAGTTTGCCGCGCCTGTTCTGGCTGGGCTGGGGGTCCCGGAGGTGGGGGACTCACAGAAGACTGGGAGACCCCGAGCACGTCTCGACACCTCCCACCCCAACCCCAAGAAGGGCGAGGCCTGGCCCGATTCCCGCTCCTGACCGTGATCAACCCCGACCTTCTCCCATGCTCTGGAAATTCTGTGGAAGGGGTAGGTAGAGTCAGGAGATTAGCAGAGAAAGTCAATGCCACCCACCCACACCCATTCATAAATATTCGCTTTACAATGAATGAGTGGATGGATGGTGGACTGACTGATGGAGGGATGGATGGGTGGATGGACAGATGACGAGTGGACTGACTGTTGGAGCGACAGATGGACAACAGAAAAAAAAAAAAAACAACAACTATGTAACATTTGGTTATCAACCCTCAGCTGTTTCCCTGACCCTAAGAATTTTCAGCCTAAAGGAAGAGGCTGCCACTCTAACCTAAAGGAAAGAAACAATTCAAGCCTCATTCTAACTAGAATTTGCAGGGGGATACCTATCCCTCTCAGTGCTTTCCCATCTCATAGGTTCTCTCCTTGCATCTTTCTTTCAACATTCAATAAATATTTATTGAGCCTCTACAGAGTAAGCCATAGGTCAAGGGTTCTTTTGCCTGTTTTTTTCTTTTCTTTTTTTTTTTTTTGCAGATGAGAAAACCAAGGCTCGCAAACAGGCAGACAATCCTAGATCCTCTAATGAAAGATGGACCAGTTGCTTTCCCTGAGCCTGGAATGGCCCAAGGACCCTCAGGCTTCCACACTTCGATCCATTCTGAAGGGGGTCAGGCCCCCATCTTCTGGAAATAAGCGTCTCCTGAGCCCACCAGTAGTAACCTCCCACCAGGACGGTCCAGACAAAGTGTCAAACTGCAACCACTCCACCCACAACCTTCCTTGAGCTCCTAGATTCCACTTTGAGAAACTTCTATTATGCCCCCTCTCGGCAACTGGGACCTTTGAGCTGGGACTATGAAATTATTAAGGGATTGTGGATGTAAGGAGCCCACGATGTTTACACAATCAGGCAGGGGTAGAAGGAACCCAGGACACCTGCTTCCTGGTCCAGAGCTTTCTCCTTTAGAACAGCTGGTGTTTTTAATAAATAAATGCTTGTTAAATGCACACAATACAACAAAACACACAAACACAACAAAACATCAGAACAGTTTATACAAGGGAAAATACAAATAAAACTCAATTTCAAATTTCGAAAGTCCAACCTTTCCAATTATCAAAGAGAGGCAAATTAAAGCAAACTTTGGATACCCTTTTAGACCTATTAAATCATCAGATGTTTGTTTTTTTTTTAATTTATTTATAAAAATGATTTTGGTAAAATCCAACCCCAAAGTCATGGTGAAACTGGAATACTCACTCATACTCTGCTGGTAAATGTTACTACCCATACCAGAAAGCAATCTGTCAATTCTTAGCAAAAGCCAAAATAGAAAAAAATGTCTATGACTTGTGGCTTGGTAATTTCACCCCAGTGAAGAAAAACTAAAGAAATAGCTCAACCCAAAATATGTATATAAAAAAAGGAAACTCAAAGCCCAGGAATGTTTCCTAAAACATTATAAGAGCAAAATTTTGGAAAAACCCTAAGTGCCACCACAATAGGACTCAGTTATGTAAATTGTGGCCCATCCACTCCATGCAATAGTATACATCCATTTAAAATGATGACTGCAGAGATGCTGGGAAAACTCTTCTCTCCCTCCCCTCCTTCCCTCCATGGGTTTCCAGAAGGACCCTCTAATGCACATATCTAACAAAGTCACGCCTCTATGGAGAGTAGGAGGGTCCTCACTGCCTAGAAAGTTATGTTATTTACTTAATAATAATAGCTACCTCTATGTGCTTACTTGGTGCTAAGAGTTTTCAGGTATTGGTTCCTATTTTGTGCCCATTCTGCAGGCGGAAACTGAGACACTTTCTCAGTGCAGTGAAGCCACTTGGCCAAGGTCCCCCAAACCCACTGACCCTCAAGGCCCTTCCCAGCCTGGCTTGGACCTACTTCTTCAGCTCCACTTTTGGCTTCTCCCCTTCCCTAGGCCAGCCCACCTCTGCGACACCACGCTTTCTCACCCCTCCACGCCTTAACCCATGCTAGTCCCTCCACTTGGAGCCCAGGTTGGATTCTGTTTGTCTGCAGAATCTGCTGCAATGGCCACCTCCTCTGGTTGTTTTCCTGGCACTAGCCCTCCCCACCCACAGCCATCTTCCCAGTAAGAAAGGTGGTTTTTGTCATCCTCTGTGCCTCAATTCTAGAACTGATCTCACTGTCATAACTGTCATGCTTGGTTCGTGCATCCTTCTGCTCCAGGAAATTGTGGGCTCCCAGAGAGCTCGTCCTGAGGGTCTCGGACGGTGTCCGGCACATGGCCCTGAGCGAAGGACTGGCCAGCTGGAGAGCAGGACATGTTCAGGGGGGCAGGGACCCGGTGCGGTCCCACGGGGAGGGGGCAGGCTCTGCTGCAGCAACTGCTGCTGCCTAGGAAAATGGCAGCATGCAGGGTTGACCAGAGAGGGCCTGGTGGTCTACAGAGGATTGTAAAGAACAGACACTGGATGGAGCTGCTACAGGCTCTGCACCTTTTGCAGGTTTCAGTCGGTTCGAGAAGCCCCTAATGCATGTGAAAGTGCTTTGAAGAGTGAGAGGGGAAGTCCCTAGGCTGACGCGAGGTAGGGCAGTAGGCCCTGTTGTGGGATCACAGGGGCAAAAGGCAAGCTGGGGGAGCCCAGACCACAGGCTCCCACTTAACAGCACAAGCTCATCTAGGTGGACTTCTCGGAGGAGGGGAGAGGAAAGTGGGTATGGCAGGGAGCCCTCCAGAGGGAAACGGGAACCCAGGAAACCGAAGGGATGCTGAGCAAGACTCAAGGTCCTCACTTGGTTCAGGAAACTCAGGGACTTCCCCAGCAGCTGGGAACCCCAGCCCCAAATGGCCCCAAAATACCCTCCGCACATAAAGGAATTCTTTCTGCCACAGACAGCGGCAGGCAGGTAGGAGGCTGAAAACCAGTGGGGGAAAGCCTGGGCCTTTCTTCTTCTAAGGGCCCAGATGCTTTTCTGAGTATCTTCCTTGGGGGCCTTGATGGAAGCGGACCTGCTCATTGGGCGGCTTCTCTGGCTCACCCTTGGCCACAGAACCTTCTCCTCACCAGGCGGGTCCCAATCAGTGGGACCTCGGTGTCCGGCTGCCTCAGACATGGCCCCAGAGCTGCCCACCCTCTCCAGGCCCAGGAGTGATGCAGGTCCGGCCTGAGGAGGGTGGTGAGGAAAAAGGAGCAGGTCTCACCTCCTGTTTTCAGGCCCTTGAGAACCAGGGGCAGGGAGTTCATTGAGGACGCCCATTCCTGCATGTTGGGAACAAATGTTAGGGGTTCCCGCATGCCTGGGTGAACCCCAGCAGTGCACACCCATAAGCCAGATACCCGCAGAGATCAAGCAGACGGAGCACCCACAGCCAAGACCTTGCTGAGAACTCAATCCCACAGAATTGGGACTTTCCCCTTCCACAGTTGGGGAGAAGGCTGTGAGGCCCTCAGGCTTGCACTCAGTGACTCTCCACGGTCATCGTTAACAGTGGCATTCATTGAGCGCTGGCTGTATACCAGGCCTTTAGCCAGGAATTTAATCCTGGCAATGAAACTTCAAGTCAGTATTGCCATCCCTACTTTATAGATGACCAAACTGAGGCTCAGAGTGGTTAAGTAACTTGCCTGGAGTCACACAGCTTGTAAGAGGTGGGGCTGGGATTGCTCTCCAATCCTGTCTGATTTCAAGCCTCGGCTGCCTTCTCTTCCCTTCCTAGGCTCCTCTTGCACTTGCTTTCCCCAGGGGAACGAGCACTGGTTTAAGAGTTCTGGCCTGGCCACGTGACTATGGGCAAGTCATTTCTCTTTTCCGAGTGTGCCATTTATCTATCGCTATGTAACAGAGTACCTCCAAACATAGAGGCTTTAAAGCAACAATAAACATTAGATCACCCTGTTTCTGTGAGTCAAGAATTAGGGAGACACTTGACAGGGGGATTATGATTCAGGATTTCTCGTGAGACTGCAGTCAAGATGGCGGCCAAGGCTGCTGCCACCTGAAGCTGGACTGGGCCTGGGGGATCTGCTTCACTCTCACAGGACTGTGGGCTGGAGCCTGAGTCCCTCATCACGTGGGTCTCCTCACGGGCAGCTGCCCGAGTGTCCCCCAAGGCTGCTGGCTTCTCTCCTCCCCCAGAGCCAGTGATGCAAGAAGACAAGCTAGAAGGGTGGCTTTAATGATCTAGCCTTGGAAGTCACACTTCATCATTTCCAGAATATTCTATTGGTCACCCAGGCCAGCCCTGTCCAGTGTATGGGGGCAGGGGGACAGCAGGGGCGTGAATACCAGGAGGCAGGGAACATGGGGGAGTCATCAGTTTCCTCCTCCGGCAGATGGGAATTGTAACATTTCTGCCACTAACTAGCTGTGCAGATTCGGGCAAGTTGCTCACCTTCTCTGAGCCTCAGTTTCCTCACCCATAAATAGGAACCCTAATATCAAACACAAAGGATTGTGGTGAGGATTAAATAAGGCAATGTAAATAGCACCATGCAAGCTCTGCGTCGCTGGGTCTGAGTCCCAGGAGGGGGCCTCCATCTCCCCAGGTCCCTTCCTTGCTGACAGCCCCAGGCTCAGCCACTTCTTGTCTAACCAGCAGCTGTTAACCCTCCTGAGCTCCGAGGACTAGTGGCAGAAGGGGAGGGGAGCCCCTGCTGTGCTTTCCAGAATTTCCAATATTTCCTTCCATTGCCCAGAAAGACAGACGAGGGAGCTGGGACTGAAGAGGGAAAGAGGGCGGCCACAGCACGCCCCTTTGCACAGGGTCTGTGAAGGAGCCCCCGCCTCCCCAGAGCCGTTGTGAATGGAGGTGAGTCATCTAGACTCTCAGGAAACCAAGCCCGGTCCAGTATTAATCACGGAATCAATCGAGGCCCCAGATGCGAGCCGGAAGCAGAACCAACGGGTGGTGGTGGCAGCTCAACCCGAGGTGCAGGCGGGGAGAGTGGCGTTGCCAGGTCCCAGATGCCCAGGCGTGGGTGTGTCCTTGCAAGGGGTCTAGGGTCCAGGAGGGCGCCGAGCATGGCCCAGTGGGGAGGAGACACCCACTCCTCCCGAGCTGCACCCCTTCCTGGGGACCACTGCCCCCGCCCTGTGATGAAAAGACCCAGGGTGGACGCTGCTGGCTTCTTGGTGGGGAAAGAATCCACCAGGGCATGGATTTTGCCTGCCTTGTTCAGTGTCTGGTAGAATGAATGAATGAATGAATGAATGGAAGGCGTTCTCAAGCTGCTTGGCCCTGGGCTGAGCCTTTTTCCTCACTTTTGTTCATTTGATCCTCACAAGAACCCCGCAAAGTGACATTTTTTTTTTTAACCTGTGTCAAAATGGTTGCTCAGAGAAGGAACTCGCCCCAAGCCGCCCTGTTAGTAAGTTCTGGAGCCACAATTCAAACCCAGGCCCACGACTCCGGAGTGAGCATGACCCCTCCCTAGGGTGGGTGGTGGCCCTTGCTGTAGCAGGTGCCCCCCTCCCCCAATCCTGTTGTCCCAAAGGCCAAGGAGCTGCCCCCACTCCCTGACTGCCCGGGACACTGCTCTCAGGACTCTCCAGAGCTGTCTGCTGTAAAGGGATTTGCTCCAAGGGAACCGGCCTTGTGTTTCCTATGATCCACACTCCTTCCCCCAAGTGGAACCCGGTCTCTGGGGGGTGGGGGTGGCCGGAGTGGGTGTGGGGGCAGAGTGTGGGGAGACCCCCAAGGACCAGCCCTGCCAGGGACAGAGCCCTGCAGGATTTGAGGGGCCAAAGCACCGCTGTCCGGAAGCACAACTTACAACCTGGAGTTTTCAAGACACCGGCACCCCCACCTTCACGAAGGCAGAGGACACAGAGCCCCAAAAAGGATGGCTCAAGCCTCCATCTCCCAGTCTGCCTTTCAGCCTGAAATTCCACCATTAGTCACTCCTTTGGTCAAGGTAGCCAAGGCCCCAGGGAACATGTAAATAATTTTTGGGGGAAACCACTCGCCAACTCACTGGCGAGCATCTCCGCCCCCCACATGCTGGTTTCCCAGAAGAGCCTCCATGGAGAACAGCACCAGAGAGCTCTGAGGACCAGGTGGGCACAGCTGCTCACTCATCCATTGCGGAAAATATCCAGGGAACTCTTGGACTCAGACCTCGCCTCATCGGACAAAGCTCCGGGGGGTCCCCTGACCTCATCCTCCATCTCATTCCTCACCAGCCTCCTCTCTGCTCCTGGGGCCCCTAAGCCTGTCCCTGCCTCCCGGCCTTGGCACCTGCCAGGCCCTCTGCCTGAACCCTGGTCTCTCAGCTCTTCAAAATGCTGCCCCTTTGAGGAAACTTTTGGAGGTGACTTTGTTGGGGTGATGGATGTACACATAGGCCAAAACCTGTCAAACTGTACACTTTAAATGTGTAGAGTTTTTGTATGTCAATTATACCTCAATAAAACTGTTAAGAAATTAATTTTAAAAACACTGCTGTCCTCACTCTTGGCATCTTGGCTCAGATGACACCTCCTCAGAGAGGCCTTCCCGGACCACCCAAGCTCACGTCATCACTGTCACTGTAGCACCTTCGGGGACATATCGCCCTCTGAAATTGTCTTGTTCACTCACCTAGAGCCTGTGTCCACCCCAGGACTGAGCAACAAGGGAGCAGGGACTGTGTCTATCTTGTCTGCTGAGGGGAACAGGGCTTGGCTCGATGGATGACTCTGGAGTGACCAAAGACAGGGACCCAGGCTTCCGGCTTGCCTCCCGGGGCTCCTTCCCAGGACGAGGAATGGAGGCTAGGAAGGGCGGATGCTGCTCCAAAAGCAAAATCCGAAATCGAGCCACCCACCAGCACCACCGCTGCCCCCACCCTAACTACCCGCCATCCACGTTGTCACCCTGCTGGTGGGGGCGCAGCACTCTCCTGCAATGAGGGACCCAGTTCCCGGCAGGAGCTGCCTCATGGGTGTGTGTTCACGCAGAAAAGCCCTCTGGGGTTTCCCCACTCTGTCCCTCTGCTCCCCTGGGGGAGGGTCAGCACCACACCCAGGACCTCTGCTCCCTCCAAATAGGAGCCAGCAGGCCTGGCCTGGGGCCTGCCAGGCGTTAATTCCCAGAGACCTGGGGAAACCGAGGCATGGCCCTAACTGGGCCTCAGATGGTCTGAAGATGCCTGGGGTTCCCACTAGAGAACTGGGACTGTGGTTTGGGCTGAGTAAGACCCCACAGTTATCATCCATGACCCCAGCTACTCATTATTGCTATTTGATGGTGACTCAGCCCAGCTCTCTTCCCAGCCCTGCATGTGTTTCTCATTTGAGCCTCATGGCGGTCCTAGGAGGGGATGTTGTCATTCTTATCTTACAGGGAGGAAACTGAGGCTCAGAGAAGTCAAATGATGGGTCCCAGGCCAAGCTGGAACCCGACAGGGTCTGCTCCATCCCCCATCACCGGGTCCGAGCGCAGTCAGGTGGCCGTGCCTGGGCTAGCTTCTGGTTTGCCTCAGAACGTGGCCCAGAGTGTGGGAGCTGAGAGGGGCTCAAGAAGATGAGCCCCCTCCCCCAGCCCAGAGACTCCTTCCCACCCGTTTTACGCCAACCCCGTGGCCCGGGTCCTGCAGCGAGTCAGGGCAGGGATAACACCCATCCCCAGCCAGCCCCTCGGCCACCACCTGCTTATCGTGTTTGTTGGCTGCTTTGGATCATCCGCCTTCCCCAGGCCTGTCATCAAGGACAAAGACTTGACCCCAGAGTTTCAGACCAGCTAAGGGAGGCAGTGGGCAGGGGGCTAGAGGGTCTGCTCAGCTGGTGGAATGCCAGGGGCTGGGGGGCAGTCAGCCTGCCTATTTAAGTGCTGCACACACACACAAGCTTCCACATGCCTGCACACACACTCACCTGTGCAAGCACACACACACCTCCCAGATGCCTACACGGCTTGTCCACCTGCTACCTGGGAAATGGTCCTGGTTTTCTGACCAGAGATACTGAGGAAATGAGTATCTTGGCCGGACAAGACATGCGGCGTGTCAACTGCCCTGCGCCCATCTCCTGGATGTCTGTGTGCTCGTGGGCTGCCACCCGCATTTCAAAGGCCCACTGGTCGACTCTAAACAATGTCACAAAGGAAGCCACGTCCTGGTGTTTCCTGAAGTCCATCTACTTGCCAGGCGTCCCCACTCCTCATATTTGGGAGCGATTACAGCAGCCACCACCCTGGCTTGGACAGACCCTGGACGAGTGGCTGAGGGCCTTTCGGAGCCACGGTTCCAGCTTGCCAGGAGCCTTCGAACTGAGCCACAGAAAGAAACCTCCGGCGGCACCGACAGGTACAGGTGGATGCCATTGTGTCCCCAAGCCCTGAGGCCCCTCCCCTGCTGTGCTCCAGGGGCCAGAGCTGTGTGGCTGTGCCAAGGAGACCCAGGTGCCAGGCCTGCCTCCCGTGGGACCTAGCTCTGCTGCAGCGTCCAGCAGGCCCACAGTAACGAGACTGTGCAGATGAAAGGAGCTCTGCACCTTCAGGGCTGAATGGCAGGGATCATCATGCATTCACTCAACAAACATTTACTCCAGGCCTGTGGAAGCCAGGCCCTGGGCTAGGTGCTAGGGGTACATCACCGAGCAAAACAGTAAAAAATGGTGGAGTTTCCATTCTGGTGGGGGGAAGACAGACAATAAATAAAATTAATGATAACATTGGATGGCCTATTAGAAAAGAGTAAGTGCTAGAGAGAAAACCAAGGGGAAGAGAGGAAGGTGGGGTGTGCTGGGGCAGAGGGGGTGCACATTTAAATAAGGGAGTAAGGAGAGGCCTCACGGAGAAAGTGCCTTTTCAGCAAAGATGTGACGAAAGAGAGAGAGGGAGCCAGGCAGACATAGGGAAGGGCATTCCAGGCAGAGGGAACAACAGTGCAAAGGCCCTGAGGTGCCCTGAGCTTGGCTGTGTGGCTGGGGGAGGGGGCGAGGGAGGTGAAAGCTGGAGACGAGCTCAGAGCAAGAGTGGGGGGTCATGCAAGACCTCCCGGCTTTAGCTTCTGCTCTGAGTGAGACGGAGGCTCTAGGGAGTTGGGGTTTTCTTATCTTTTATTTTTTAGCAAATCTGATTTTGCTTAATTGTGGTAAGATATATATAACATAGCATTTTCCATTTTTACCACTTTCAAGTATACAATTCGGGAGCATTAATTACATTTACAATGATGTGCAACCATCGCCACCATCAATTACCAAAACTTTTCTGTCACCCACATGGAGACTCTATTCCCAGTAAGCAGTATCTCCCCTTTTTCCCCTCTTCCCCAACCCCTGATAACCCCTAATCTATTTTCTGTCTCTGTGGATTTGCCTAGTCTAGGTATCTCACACAGTGGAATCACACAATATTTGTCCTCTTTTCTCTGGCTTATTTCACTCAGCACGTTTCCAAGGCTCATCCGTGTTACTGCATTTCTCAGAACATCATTTCTTTTTGTGATCAAATAGCATTCCATCGTACACTTAGACCACATTTGGTTTGTCCGTCCATCTGTTGATAGACACTGGGGAGTTTTTTGTTTTTTTTTTAATTGTAGAATATAACATATATACATAGAAGTGGTAACTTTCCAAGTACAATTTAACAAGCAGTTAGAGAGCAAATTTCAAAGACTTATATGTTATGATTTACAGTTCCACAATTTCAATTATTTTCTTATTGTGAAAAATAACATATATGCAAAAAGATAATAAATATCTAAGTATGATTTAACAGTTATATAGGAATTTCAAAAAAATGTTATGAGCTACAGCACCTTAGTTTCAGTTATTTCCTTACTGTGAAATATAACACATATACAAAAATGTAATAACTTTCAGATCACAATTTGACAAGTAGCTATAGAACAAATTTCAAAGGATGGATGGGTTACAGTTCCCCCATTTCAATTTTTTTCTTCTAGCTAGTCTAATACCCTAGCAACTAAGAAAAAGAAAATTATATAAAGATTCAGTATTCACAATCCCTTGTTAAATTCCATCCCATCTGTTGCTACCCCTTCCTCTAGTTTAATCACTTTCCCGAACTTCAGGAACGCCTGGGCAGTGACCACCCTGATGTGTTCATGTTGAAAAGGGGTGTCAGCATCATGAGAACAGCAGATGTAACTGGTTGATGTTCTTGAATAGGCTGTTGCCTCTGGGTTTGGGGACTTAGCTGGCACAGGAGTTCTCTGGAGGATTTAAGTTTCTGAAGAATAAACTTAGTGAGTGAAACTTTGATAAGGTCTCAGATAGGGATCAGGCCCTGGGGAGTTTTGAGCAGAGGAGGAACGTGACTTGACTTAGGTTTTCACGGGATCACTCTGGCTGGGGTGTTGAAGGCAGATGGTTGTGGGGGTGGGGCGAGGGTGGAGTGGGTGGGGGTTGGGGGCCACGGAGAAGGGAGAGGACCAGGTGGGAGGGGACTGCAGCCTCCGGGAGGGAGCCGAGCAGGACATGCCAAGGCGCTGGATTCTGGATGAAATCTGAAAGTGGAGCCAAGAGGATTTGCTGGTGGGTTGGATGTGGATAAGGGAACGTGAGGGCGTGGAGGACAACTCAGGGTTTGCCTGGGAAACTGGAAGGATGGAGTTCCATCAGCCTGGAGGCCGAGGACTGGGAAATCGATTAGCTACCTCACTGCAGGGAGTTATGAGAGAGGCAGGTGCTACAGGAGCACACGGAGAGGGGCCCCCAATCAGATTGCACGGGGTAGGTGGGGTGGTCAGGGAGGGCTTCCCTGGGGAGGTGACATTTAAGCTGACTCAAGGGAAGATCGAGCTGGGGAGAAAGGGCAAGGACAGGCAGCGAGTGGGGCTGCTGGGAAGACTTCGTGGATGGCAGTTGCAGGGAACTTCCAGCAGCCTCCGGGGACCTTAGGGGACCTCAAGAGTCCGAGTGCTTGCTGAGGGCGAAGGGCAGAGGGCTCCAGATGAGGCCAGAGGTGGGCAGGGCCCGTCCAGGCTGCTTACTCAGCACCGAGAAGGAAGGCGGTGCGGCCTGCGAGCAGCCCAATCAGACCGAGAAATGGAGACGGGCAATAAATAGCCACAGATGAGTCATCTCAAGCCCCGAGTCTGAGCCAACCTCGCAGCAGTCCCCGGCCTGCACTCTTCCCGGGAGGGGCCCTGATTTCAGAATGACCAGGTCAGGCGGTGCTCAGCTCCCGGGGCCCCTCTGCCGGGAGCTCACCCCTTGCACAGCCCCACGCGGCAAGGCACACTTTCTTCCCAGCAGCTGGTCCCCATCGCCTTCCCCAGGACCCAATTTAAAATAAACAGCACCCAGAAAACCTTTTGCATGTGAGCAATGCTTCAAATTAAAAAAAAAAAAAAAAAAAAGGCTTAGACTAATAAAATGTAATTGGAAGTTTCCAGGTGTTACAAAAATAGAAACAAATCAGGAAAATCAGACCATGCTGGGTTCAAATCCCACCTCTGCCACTTCCTAGCTGAGCGACTTGGAGCAAGCTAGTTAACCTCTCTGGGTCTCGGTTTTCTCATCTGTCAAATGGAGCTGACAATGGCACCCACTTCACAGGGTTGGGCAAAGATTAAAGGAGAGATAAACACTTAGTGTGCCCCCAAGTGCTGGCTGCCCAACCACCGCCCTGATGGGACCCATCCCAAACTTGCGGTCACCTGCTCAGGGCCCAGCCACATGAACTGAGGAGTCAGCCATTGCCCCTGCAGGCCCCTGGCTCCCCTGGGTCCATTTGTACCCTACCGCTGGCTTCACACAGTCTCCGGAGTCTCCCCTCTCCAAGGCATCTGGCTAGCATGCAGGCTCCTTGAGGGTAGGGAATTTTGTCTAGCTTACCCAGTGCTTTACTCCCCAGGGCTTGGCACAATAAATGTGAATTAATTATGAATTAATCCATATGGGCATCCAGAGTTACAACTACTAGTAATGATAAATATTAATTGTTAAGCGGTTACTTTGGTTTGCCCCACTTCCATAGATTGTTTATAAGGAGACAATGAGCCCAGATGGATTTCAATAGTTTGCTACTCCCAGCACAGCAGGCAACGTGAGTTTTAGGTTCTCTTTGGTCCCCTTTGTCCTCCAAGCCCCATGGGGTGAAGCAGAGTGGCTCAAGTGAAAGCTGATCATAAGCAGGCTGTGTCACAGTGTAGGAGAACCACTCTAGTGCGGGGCCGCTGGCAAACCTGCGCAGACTTGTCCCTGAGAAGACATTATCTTTATTACCCTGGAATGGAAGCAAATCTCCTCGGGGGAGGGGAGGGAGACTTCACCACCCTGGGAATGTAAAGAAATCTATGTTCTGACCCAGGGAGAGACACTGTCTGTAGCTTCCAAGGCTGTTTGCTATGGAAGCATCCTTGAAAATATTGTCCAGGACAAAAAGGGACATAGGACATGTAGGAACCCCGGGAAGAATTATCTCCCTACAATAATATTGGCTACACTTCATTAAGCACTTACTGTGTACCTTCCAGCTATTGCACCAAGAGTTCTTATCTGTATAAACCCATTTATTCCCCCTGTATCCTATGAGATGGGCAGGTGAAACCCATTTTACAGATATAGGAACTGAACCCAGAGAGGTGAATTGACATGTCCAGAATCACATCAGGCAAAAAGCTCACGACTTCCTTGCTATTCCAGTGAATAACAAAACTTCTTGGGCATCCTCCCACATCAAATAATCTGGGAAGGAAGAGGGAGTCATGGGATGTGGGATATGAAAAAGTCTCTAAGCAGGAAGAACCTGCTTTGTCGCAGGAATCGTTCTAAGACTTTAATATCCGCTGCAGCAAAGCACCGCAGACCAGCTAGATCAACCAGCAGGAGTCTATTGTCTCACGGTCTGGGCGGCTGGAAGTCCAAAATCAAGATGTGGACAGGCTCATGCTGACGTCTGTAGGATTCCTGCAGTGGCTCAAGGCACTCCATAACTCGGCTTCGGCCTTCATCACATGGCTGTCTAGCTCCTGTTTCCTACTGCCTGTGTTCAAATTCCATCTGCTTATAAAGACTCCAGGTATATTAGATTAAGCTCCACTGGCTCAGTTTGGCCTCACCTTAGCTGATATCGTCTTCAAATGTCCTATTTAGAAATGAGCTCACATCCTCAGGTCTGGGGGTTGGGGCATGTCTTTGTGGGGGGCATGACTCAATCCAAAACACCCAAAAGCTTGTGAGTCACCCGTCTTACAGATGAGGGGATTGGGTCACTTGGCAGGCAACGGCAAAGCTAGACTTGAGCTTGGTCTGAAGGACTTCATGCAGCTGCAGGGAGGGTGTGTAAATGCCAGCTTGGAGACCCCCGAACCAGATGGCTGGGGGAGTGGCGGTGAGGTGCATCTGGATCAACAGGTGTCAGAGTCCCCGGAGAGGGCTGTGCTGAGCTGGTGACCCGAGGCCCGCGGCAGGGCCCCCAGCTGAAACGTCAAAGAGTTCTCTTTGCCACAGCACTTCTTGAATCGCTCAGAGAAACCCCCAGAGGAGGAGGTCTGGATGACACATGCATGCTCTTGGGGTCTGTCCACAGCCCCAGACCCTGCTCTGACATCACTTCTCACCCTCACACCCACCCTTCCACCTTCCTTTGCACACACTGCTGGGCAGCAGCGGGACTGACAGGCAGGGAAGTCCTGGGCCTCCCCCAGCCAGGCTGGACACATCAGAGAAGCAGGTGGTAACCCAGGAGGTTTGGTGTTTGAGCTCCAGCAGCAGACACTGTCAAAACCGCAAGAGAAAAGAGATTGAAAAAAAAAGTCCTTCCCAGTCAAAATGAAAAGTGAGACTGAGAGAAACTGAACAAGAAGGTCTTAGCAAAAGAAAAGCCAACGTCGTCTTCCATGAAAGGAGCGCAGCCCAGCGGGTTGTCAAATGACTAAGTTCTGGGGCCACAATGACCATTAACGGGGCCTCCTGCAGCACGCGTGTGTAAGGATGCATGAGTGTGGAGGGGTGTGTGAGGGAAGGTTGTGAATGTGTGTGTGAGGGTTGTGAGAGTGAGGGAGAGTGTGTGAGGGAGGATGTGAAGGCGTGTGAGAGGGCTTGTGTCTTTGAGAAAGTATGTGTGTACACGTATGAGTGAGGATTTTTATGTACAAGGGTATGTGTGTGGGACTGTGCAATGTGGGAGGCTGTGTGTGTGCAACATATGAGGATGTGTGAGTAAAGATGTGTTTGTGTGTGAGGGTTGTGCATCTCCGTGTGTGATGGATGAGAGTGTGTGTGTGACAGTGTGTGCTTGAGGCTGCGTGTGTGTGTGTGTAAGTAGAGGGGTGTATGTGTGCAAGCGTGTGAGGGTGTGTGGTCAGCAAAGCATCTGGAGCCCCCCTCACGGCAGCTGGAGCAGAGATCCCCAGGAGCTGGGTTGGGGTCTTGTTGGTGCCACCTGACGACAGGCGGTGGAGCAGGGACCCCGGCAGCCTCTTGCCCTTGGGGACACACGGCCACTGCTGCCAGTCAAGCTGCCCCCAAGGGCATCAGGAGCCCAAGCTCACACCTGCGCCAGGAGGAAAGGGACCAGGAGAGAGTCCCGGAGGGGCAACAGGCTGCAGGCTAGAAGCAAGGGCACTGGAGTTCCTGGTGACCTGAGTCTGACTCCTGGCTTGGCCACTTGCTGGCTGTGTGGCCTTACATAAGTCCTATAACCTCTTGTTGGTGATGGGCAGAGCCAGGTGTGGGGTGGGGGCCCCATCTTGCTGCCCACCCCAATCCATCTACCCATGACCTCATCCCCTGGGTCACCGAGAGAGGCTGGTTTGCCTGGGAAAACAACCTGCAGTTACAGATGGAAAAAAGCAAGGTCTATCCAGGGCAGCCTTCGGGCTCAGGGATCAAGGGGTAGGGGGCCTGGGCCTATGGCTTCCCTGCCCTCACCTCCCTTCCACCTCTTCAAGCCGCAAACGGAGCTCTCTCTGGAGCAAGGAAGTTCCTGGCATGGTGAGGCTTCCGCTTTCCCAAAAAGTAAATTCCCTCCTCAAGCCAAGAACCAAACTGCAGACTTCAGCACGATCTGAACGGCCAACCGCACCGACCAGCCTTGGGGTGGGCAGCACATGGGGCTGGCAGGGGGCTGGGCCTTGTTCGTCAACAAGCAACAAGCAACTGGCAGACTCCGAGAAGATGCTGGGGGCCCCCGATGCCAGTGACCTCAGAGTCCTCTGCTGAGCCCCGAGGAGCTGGGACCCCCGGGGAGGGCAAGACACGAGCGCCCCTCACCCTTCAGGAGGGCCCTGCCCAGCACGTGGGAAGGTCCAAAGAGCTCCCCCCACCACCACCCACCTCCCACCTGGGAAGATAAGGGCTGACAGACCCAAACCCCCAAACACGGGCAGCCTCATGAGGAAAGGTTCCAGAAGGTGATGAGGGGGTGGAGTGTGCACGTGGCCAGGTGGGGAGACCGAGGGAAGGTCAGGGCAGCCATGGCTGAAGGCAGGAGTTGAGCAAGCCTTGTCCACACATCCTGCCCCCAGAATCCCACGCTGCCCCCATGCCTCTGGAGTTCTCACCCAAAGATTCCCAGGAGGGCCCGAGTGGTTTCTAGGTCTCCAGCCTTCCTTTCCCACCTGACAGCTGGCATTCCTGCCAACCGCCCCCTCGGTCTGGCCAGCCCTCCCCGGCCCCTGGGCCTGCCGCAAGGCCCACTCCAGCAGGGACACCCGGGCAGAGCCTGGGATTGATCATTCAGTGGTGAAGTTCCCTGGAAACGTCCCCCCCGCCCTCTCTCATTCCATCCTGGGTTTCAGGTCAGAAGGGGTGGACACTCCAAGGCAGCACCCCCCTCACCATGCTCACTTTCAAACCACACTCTGTCACCTTCATAAAGCACTTACTCAGTGCCAGGTACACGATCTTCTCATTTGATCTGAAAACACCCCCACGAGGCAGGCAGCGCTATAATCCTTATTTTACGGATGAAGATCCCGAGGCTCAGGGAGGTCCCGTGCTCCCAGGCCCGGCGCTCTGCCCGCACAGCTGGCACAGACCCCACAGGGACCCAGGGACGCTCCCTCGCACTTCTCCCTCTCCCGGCGGAGACTTTGGCAGGAGGAGCTGGGGGAGTGCTCCAGAATTTGGAGTGGGAAGGAGAGGCAGCTGGGTCTCCCTTGGGGCTGGGGTTCCCTGTACCCCACAGCCCTGGGGGTGGGGAAGACTGTCCCCACCAGATTTAAGATCTGGAAAACTCCCCTTTGTCACAGGCTGACATCTCACAGGTCCCCGGGTCTGGCTGGCTGAGCTCCATCTCCTCGCCCCGGGCCTCACGCCACAGCAGCGAGTTCTGGGGGTTTCTGTTGAGTTTTGGAGGCTGTTTTGGGGGCTTCTGAAGAGAGATAAAAGTCCTGCAGCCCACAGCCACATTTGCAGAGGTCCAAGAGAGGACCTTGCGGTCAGGGCTCAGCTTCGTGCAATGACAGGGAGAAGTTCCCAAGGACCACCTAAGCCAGTCTCTGAGGAACCCCCTCCTGCCACCCTCGCCGGCCACAGGCACTGTCCCGTGGGGCCTGGGCCCCTCTCCTGACTCCTGCACAGCCGGGCCCCTCCACTCTTGCAACCCTGAGGCTGGCCGGGAGGAGGACCCTGGTCACCCCCAGCCGAGGCCGGCTGATCCCACCGCTTCCCTCTCCCTGTCCGCAGAGCCTCGGGGTCGATGACACGGGTGAGAAGTCAGCTCCCGCTTAACTGCATTTGCTCTTAGCAATAGTCCCAAAGGAAATGGGAGAGATCTTTAAATCAAATGACTTAACACTCTCCTTCTGGTTCCCTATTATCCCCCTGGGTGGAAAGAGTGAGCTCAGAGAGGGCAGTTGCCAGGGTTGTTGCCCCATGCCCGCTGATCTTAGGACAGGGGGCAGGAGGAGCTCATGGCAATCGTGCAGCCCGCGGGTCAGCTCTGGGAGTCCGATCTCATGTAACTCTCATCAGAGCCATCACAATCAAACTGAGCTTCGGAAAGGTTAAAAGACATGCCCGGGGTCACACAGTTAGGAAGCGGAAAGCTGGGGGGTCTGAATGCACCCTCTGGATGCTTCCCTGAGTTGGAGCTCCCACTGTGTCTCCCAGTTTGGGCTGAAAAGCTCAGAACAAACCTAGCACCAAAGCTGGCACAGGGCAGGAATATTTGTTGCACCAAAATGTCATAAACTCTCAGAACATCAGAACAGCACGTCAAAAGGACACATGGGAAAATAATTTTGGGCTACCCAATGTTTTGTGTGGTTGGCCCCCATGAGGTCCAAGAAGTAGAAGTCAGTCGAGCGACCGCTTAACCCCTGCAGGGAGAATCAACCCTCCGCAGCCTTGCTCACAAATGGTGACCAGGAGCCGACAGGCGCTTCTGTTCTTTGGGAAGTTGGGCAGGTGCCAGGGAAGGCAGGGTGGTGCTGTCACCACACACTCCCCACCTGCAGGGTGGGGGACGGGTGCTCAGCCGGAGCCCCAGAGTCTGCCTGGGACAGGGGGCAGCACGGGGTACTGACAGCCAACAGCTGTCACAGCTACAGCTCCGTCCCCAGGGCCGCACTCCTGGGACCTGGGGCTCATTCGCTCACTCCTTCCCTCAACCTTTACTGATGGCATATCCATCATATGCGACTTGCTATTCTAAGCCCTGGGGACAGAGCTGAGAACACAGTGCCATGGGTTCGTCTCTTTACACCTCAAACCTATGATCTCTGTTAGAAAAGGCCTGAGCCTAATCAGGTGGTGAATCAATGGCTTTGGGCTTCATCAAGTAACCTCCCACTTAGTTAAGAGTATAGGGACAGACAATAGTTTAAAAGTAAAGAGCACTCAAGACAAGAATTCACTTTTACCACATTTTTACTAAAGGAGCACTTAAGGTAAAAGGAACAAATTTACAATGTAAAAAGTAACTGATACCTTACCAAGCCTGGGAGCCTCCGCTCCTCCGGACGCAGCTGGACATGAGACCGGAGAGCTCCCTCTTAAGTTTGAGTTTTGGAACGTTTACAGCATCTTGATTTAGAGTATCTTTAATTAAGTTATATTCTATTTTTACATTAAATGATGCTTCATGAACAAGAATGTCTCTCGAAGTGAAGTATCTCAATCCATGGGTGGTTCAAGATCAAAGGAGGGTATCCACGTTATCAGAGGCTTGGCCTTGAATGCCTGTAAAACTCTACTGATAATATTTTTACTAATTAAATTATGACTTCTGTAAGAGCAATATAACATACTTTTACTTGTATAAAGTCTAAAAATTAGAAAAGAGATTACTATTACTTGTCTCTAACTTGTTAATATAGTTTTTTCATTTTATTCTATGATTAGTTTACCCATTAGATCATATTGATAAGCATATATTTGATTAGGACTATATTCAACCTTGCTACATTATTTATGACTTATTTATAATTAAAGTAACAGCTGCAGCTCTATCCTGTTTTCAGAGGACCAGGCAATTACATGTTATCCATATCTAAGAAGGTTGAGAGGACTTTTCTGCTTTCTTGAGAATATTCACAGCTTTTTTCACTGTTTACCTTCTCCCTCGGTATAATCTTCTAATACGGGACTTGAAGGTTATAAATCATCTGTCCCAGTTACTATGGTAAGGCCTTTCCACTTTTTATCATTTGGAAATTGTACTTGAGTGTTTTTACATAAAAGTTCTGTTAAATGTGCTTCTATATCAGAAGGAATAACTGGTTCTTCACTATCAGAACAGAAAACATCAGGTGGTATATGAGAGCAGCACACAGAGGAGTCCGCATCCTCGTTATCAGATTCCTCAGGGGAGATATTATCCTGCAACAACAGTCCCCGCTTGCAGGGGTCTTACAGTTGAGTGTGATGAAGGCTGTAACAGGTAGAGGGGGCTGCAGGGCCCCAGGCTCAGGCTGCCTTAACCAGCTCTGTGGGACCAGGAAGGCCTCTTAGGGACGGACAGGTAAGCTGAGGCCTGAGTAGGAGTTCGGTGGGAGGAAGAGAGCTTGGGAGAGGAACAGCGTGGATGCCCTAGAGAGCCTGGCACATTTAAGTTCTAGAAAAAACCTTGAGCAGGGCTGGAGCCTGGCCCTGTGAGGGCCGTGGGCACTGAGCCACGGGGGAGAGGGCAGCAGTGTCCAGGCTCTGCTCAGGTTTTCTTCACTAAGCCCATCACCACCTGCCATGTTTTGTGTTTACTGTCTTGTTTCAATCTTGCTTCTCCCAGGAGCGTGGAAGCTCCACGAGAGCTGTGTCTGGTTCACCGCTGTATCCACAGAGCCTAGAACATTGCCTGGCACACGAGAGCAGCTCCATGTATGTGTGCTGAATGAATGAATGAATGAATGGTGGAGGCGTGATAAACCACGTCAAGGAGTTGGGCTTTATCTGGAGCGTCTACAAAACCCACACATATCTACTGAGGCATCAGCGAGGCGTGTGATCTGCTACTGGGCCAATCGAGCTCCTCCCTCCCTCTCCACCAGCCCCGGGCCAACGGTCTCCAGCTCGGCCAGGGCATGGAAGAAGAGGCGCGGCGTCCCCTCTACACAACGCCTGTGCGGGGCCGGGGTCTGTCCTGATAATGCTCAACGGAGGAGTCAGAGCCTGTCTGCATTCCTAAATGACTGACGCAAGACATCCATTTTGGAAGAAGTAGGTGATTCTGCTTGGACGGGTCAAAAACAACAAAAACTTATTTTGGGAGGAGGGAGAAGGATGTAAGGTGGGCAAAGGGTGAGTGCCCACCCACAAGGCTCCTGCTGTCCCAGGGACCCAGTCGTCCCCATGACGTAGTAAGAAACCAGGCTATGGGGACTACCAATTTAGGAGACTGAGCCCTCCGTCATGGGGCTTGCCTCAATGAACCTTGTTACTGCAAAGGAGAGGATAAGTCTACTTATAATTGTGCCTAAGAGTCACCCCCAGAGAACCTTTTTTGTTGCTCAGATGTGGCCTCTCTCTCTCTAAGCCTACTTGGCAGGTGAACCCACTGCCCTCCCCCTATATGGGATGTGACTCCCAGGGGTGTAAATCTCCCTGGCAATGTGGGACATGACTCCCAGGGATGAGCCTGGACCTGGCATCGTGGGATTGAGAAAATCTTCTTAACCAAAAGGGGGAAGGAAAATGAAACAAAATAAAGTTTCCATGGCTGAGAGATTTCAAATGGCATCAAGAGGTCATTCTGGAGGTTATTCTTATGTGTTATACAAATATCCCATTTTAGTTTTTAATGTATTGGGATAGCTAGAAGGAAATACCTGAAACTGTTGAACTGCAACCCAGTAGCCTTGATTCTTGAAGATGATTGTGTAACTATATAGCTTACACGATGTGACCACGTGATTGTGAAAACCTTGTGGCTCACACTCTCTGTCCAGTATATTGACAGATGAGTAGAAAAATGGGGACAAAAATTAAATGAACAATGGGGGGGATGGGATGTTTTGGGTGTTTTGTTAAAATTTAGTTTTATTGAGATATATTCACATATCATACAACCATCTGTGGTGTACAATCAACTTTCATATTCATCACTCCGATCTATTTTTTTTTGAATATTTTCCTTATACCAGGAAAAGTAAAAATAAGAATAAAAAATAAAAGTAAAAAGGAAAACTCAAATCATCCCCTCCCTCCCACCCTATTTTCCTTAAGTTTTTGTCCCCATTTTTCTACTTCTCCATCCATGTACTGGATAAAGGGAGTGTGATCCACAAGTCTTTCACAAACACACTGATAATGGGTGTTCTTTTTTACTTTTTATTATTTTTTTGGAGTAATGAAAATGTTCAGAAATTGATTGTGGTGATGAATGCACAACTACATGATGGTACAGCGAACATTTGATTGTACACTGCGGATGACTGAAGGTATGTGAATCTATCTCAATAAAACTGAAAAAAGGAAAAGAAAAACAAAGAAAAGCAACCAGGATAGAGGAAACAGCCAAATCCTGAAAAAACACACCAATTCTGAGAAAATAGAAAATAACAATTTTCAAACAGAACAGTAAAACCATCTCACGGAGTTTAACTTCTGAAGGAGGAGATAGGAAGCAATTAACTTCACAACTAGTTACTTAACCTAACGGGTGAGAAGACCAGGGTGGTAGTGTGTCATAGCCGGGGTGGGGGTGTGGATCCGAGTGGTCTGGCGCAGGGGTCTGAGTAGTGCGGGGCGGGGGAGATCTGAGTGGTTGGGTTGGGAGGGATGGAGTGCAGTGCTCCAGTGTATTAGGGGAGGCTTCCTGGAGGGAGAGACACAGGAGCCAAGATGCGGAAGGCACTGACTGGGGTAAAGTGGGGGACAAGAAGAGCATCCCAGGCAACCCCAAATTACAGGCAGTGAGGGACCAGGAGATTGGGGATAGGCGCAGTACCTGGGGGGTGATATTCATGGAGTGGGGGAGGGGTTAGGCCAGGCAGAGACGGACGATGTGAAGCCCTGCTAAGGGGCTTTTCTGCCTGTGACCTGATCATTTGGGGGCCCCAAGGTTGAAACGGCCTGAACCCCAAACTGAAACAGGCCTAAGAAGAGGCTCCACCCTGGAGAGTTCTCGGACAGACCAGCAGCAGAGCTCAGGTTAAGACTGACTTAACCTACCCCGTGGACTGTTCCAGATGGCCCCAGGAGGCCACCATTAAGTCAGAGAGCGGGGGGTGGGCAGATTATTTCACATTTTAACATCTCAGAAATTAGGAGCATCTTACAGTAATGGAGTGTCACTGTTTCTCCACAGCAACTTTGTGTACATAAAACAATGCTGAGTCTGTCGATGGTGTCAGGGGTTTGATGCAAAACGTTTGGAGACCTCTCGCTGTTGTTTATCGTACTTGGAACTGACTAGAAGCTAACAGGCTGGAAGCCTTCTAAACTTTCAAAAGAAGTGTTTTTCCAGATAAACCCCTTGCCCTAGGGGAGAGAAAAACGTTTCTATCGCGTTTAAGCCATTGCTGCTTTGGGGCTCTGTTATGCACAGCTGAACCTGTAAGATCTCGGCTATGTCAATTTTGTAATTTTTTGTTCGTCTGAATGGTTGCCAGATTCTCTCCCCAGATCATTTCTAATAAAACCACCAACTCCCTTTGGTGGAATTCTGGTGGAAGAGTTGGCTTTTCCAGGTTCCGGAATCAAGGGGCAAACCTGTGACCTGCTGCCAAGTCTGCTCCCCACACAGGTAGAGTTTAGCTCACACAGACATTTGAACTTGAAAACCCTGAAAGCCAGGGGGACCCAGGCCCTCACACTCCCACTCACCTCACGCACCCGGCCACCGAAGGCCTGTGAAGTGGGAACTCCGGGTAAAGTAAGGGGAGACTTCAGGTAAGAGGTTGGTCTGCCTGTTACTTTATTGAAGGCCTCCCCCGGCCCAGGCCCGGGCGCTCTGCATCGCTGCCTTTCGTGCACCACACTGGTGCTGGCTGAACTCACAGGTAGGGTTAGGGGGGCAGAAACGCTTACCAACCATTCCGTGGGCTCCCCCATGTCCCAAGGCCCTGCTGTCCTAGCCAACGACCCATGAGCAGAAGCGACCAGTGAGCCACATCCACACTGACGCGACGAGAGATGTTCCACACAGTGGAGCCCCACGGACCTGAGTCCCTGAGGGGTGACATCAGGCAGAGGCCCCAACATCCCTGATGGACACGTCACATGAGCAAATCAGCAAGAAACAAGCCTTTACATCAAACCACTGAGACGCGGGAGAGTAATTTGTCACTGCAGCCTAACCTCACTCATCCTGACTAACACATGTGGTCTGAACCACAGGAAGAGAAAGGCTTTCACAATCCTCACCGGCTCCAGGCAGGAGCCACTGGAGACCACAGCCCAGTCCCACTCCTCTAAGCCGAGAACCCTTAGAGGCGGTTCCAGCTTCCCCTCAATTCCATTTTTGTTCTTCAAAAACAGCAATTTCAGATTGTTCAACCCAAAACAAACCAGGGATGGGAAGAGGCCAGGGAGCTGCTTACCACCCAGGAGAGGAGGTCTGGGCTCTCTCCCAACCTTGCCCCCAACTCACTGCCTGGTCCTCAGTTTCCCCATCTGTCCCTGCCAAGGCTCTGGATCGCCCACAGCTTCTGAGCCCAGGCCAGAGAGGGGCATGCAGGGGCCACTCGGCCCAGGGACTTCACGAGAGTCCCTCTATCGGTGGGTCCAGTACCAGGGACCAAGAATGGGAGGTTCACTCAATTCTCGCACCCGAGCTCCAGACTCATCCACAGGGACAGCCTGAAGGCCCCGATGGCTTTTTACTCTTGACCTTGACCCCGGCCTGTCGCCCCCCATCTTGGTGGGGAGGTCATCTCCCCAGAGGTGGGGAGCTGTTGAAAGAGCCACGCTCAGGGGCCTGGATCTGCACCCCCAGAGCAGCCTGTGAGACGCATCTTTCCCCCAGTGAGGCCGGGCACCTCCTGGGCACATGGGCCTTCGCAGGACAAGCCATGCTCACGGGAATCCAGAGCCACAGAGACCTGGGAGCTTTATTCACAGACATGTCACTAACCCCACCTTGACACATATGCCTTCTCCCCAGAGCCCCCCTTCCAGGAGGGCAGGGCCTACGTCCACCTCCAGCTGCGAGTGGGCAGGGGCTTCGCTCTTGTGGGCTCCCCCTGCCCAGAGGGGAGCAGTTAGAGGGGCTGGCAGGGACACCGTCCTCCTCCAAGAGGTCATTCCTCAGGGCTTTGGCCACGGGGTGAAGGGCCGGGAGACCAGGGGCTCCGACCAGATGGGGCTGGCAGGCAGAGCCCGCGGCGGCAGGGCCTGGATGGGGAAGGGGGGGGGGGCGTGTGTCAGACCCCAGGTCACCCCCAGTTCCAGCCTCAGCCCCTCATCCCTCCTGGATCTCAGAACCAGGGTGGCCTTCTGGGGGCGGAAACAGCAGGCAGGGAGTAGTGGCACCTCGAGGGACGGCATCAGGACCTGAGGAGGAAACGGGCCCACGCGGAGAACGCGTCCTGGCTTGGACTTCCCACCCCGGTCCTGCCCCCGATAAGACCCTGTGGACTCCAGGCCTGCTCCCAGGGGCCGTCCCTCCCCAAGGGACCCCAGGCATACCAGGCGGGAAGAGCTGGTGGCCAAGAGCTTCCGGTGCTGGGCCTCGGAGGTGACGGAGGACCAGAGGTCCAGGCTCCTGGGGGCTGAGCACTTCTCCAGCTTGGGAGGGATGATGTCCCAGCCCAGCAGGCAGTGCTGTGGGGAGCAAGGGGTTAACGACACCTGGGGCAGGGCTGCCCATTTCCCCCCAAGTGGTGCCTCCAGGGAGGGGCTGTGCCTCTCCCTCTGGACCAGGAGCATCCCCCACGACACTCAGGGCATCCCCCTGAGCAGACACTGTCTCCTCCCTCTGACTCGCAGCCCTCCCAAGGTAGAGCTGTCTCCCCTCTCAGACTGCAGCTCCCCCAGGCCAGGAGCCTTGATCTACCGGGTAGATTACCCAGCAGGCTGCCCCTTCCCCACCCTGCAGGCCCACCCATCCCAGGGGTGGGGGGCTGAGACCTGAGGTGGGGGGGCATTAACTGAGTGGCACCCCCCTTTGGGGCAGACCCTGCCCAAGCACCTGCCAGGCATTCATGCACTGAACACCCCACACCCCAACAACCCAAAGTTGTACAACCTGGTATACTCATTTTACAGATGAGCAAACTGACCCTCCTCTGTATCTCTGCCCCCACCCCGCCTTGGCCCCCTGAATCCCCATTCTCCTCAGGAGACACAGGAAAGACGGTGTACAGGAGAGGGGCTTCACAGCATAGAGAACAGTCCAAATCCCAGCTCTCCCACCTCCCACCCGGCTGACTCAGCAAGTCCCTCCCCGCCTCCGCCTTCTGCAAAGCAGGGCTGACAGCAGGATGCAACAGACAGGGCCCTTGGTGTGATGTCAACATGCAGGCACCTGCTTATCCTAGATGTCATAGGTGGGTGGGTGGGGGTCCCCCCACCCCCCCCAGGAACAAGCACAAAAGTGGGCAATGGAAGAGACACAGCCTGGAACCCTGGAGACCTGGTGCCGCCCTCCCCGAGCCCAGGCCCGTATTGTGGCCTGGGGACAGTCCTTGGCCTCTGTCTCGGCCTCAGGATCCAGCTGGGGACCCGGGTCAGCCCCCCGAGCCCACTGCCCACGGATACTCACCCGGGGCAGGGCCAGTGTGTCTGAGGCGTCAAAGCTCTTCCGCCGGTGGATGTGGTAGCGGTACGGGGGCTCCAGGACTGACAGCGGGAGGGTCACCCTAGGCAGGGGGCCGGGGGGCTATGAAGCAGGCACCTCCAGAGGCTGAGGGGCCCCAGCCCCAGACCCCATCTTCCCTTTCCTTGAAACCGGCAGGACACTGGGGTGGGGGCATCAAAGGCTCCTGTGGCTCAGGCTTTGTCCCATCTGTGGCTGCCCCTGTCCCCTGTCCCCAGCACTGCCCAGTGCCCCACCTGCTCTGGCCACTCACCTGACCTGTATTGGCCCCGCCAGGGCACTGGGGTCCTGCTGGTCCCGTGGTATCCTGCACAGGCGGCAGGGAGCACAGGGGTCTGCAGGCACCAGAAACAGGCGCCGGTTGACGCGGTAACAGTACACACCTGCGAGGCCCAGGAGAAGCAGCGCCCTGACCCAGGACCCAGAGCCCCGGGACCCTGTGGCCCCCACCACACCCCACGGCCACACCCACAGGCCTGTACATGTGCACACACAGGGCACGTGCACACACACACACACACACACACACACAGGCTCCCAGGTGAAGACACTGACACACACATGCACACACACGCTCACACAAACCCCAGGCACGCTCAGCATCGTCACATGAACAATGTCATGCACAATCATGAAGCATGTCCTTGGTCACATTCATGACACACACACAGATCTGTTGTGAGCACATGCATGTGCATTCACAGGAGCATAAGAGCACAGCCTTCCACACCCATGTCTGCACATACACGCTCACTATCAGCACTGCACATGCAAACCCAGAGCTCAGACTCAGGTGCTCCTATGACTGAGCTGTCACCTACCTGCACGGGTGATGGGTGACAGGTGCAGAGTGAGGGAGGGGAGGGAGTTGGGGGAGGGAGTGGTGGGGAGAAATGAGAGGGACCCACTGGCAACAGACAGACAGCTGGGTAAGTTAAGTCCCGGCCTCTGTCACCCAACCCCTTCCCTCTCAGGGCCTGGGGTCCAGCCCCAACGGGTTGGGAAGAAACCCCCTCCAGGGGCTCAGGGCCTCAGCCAGTGCTGAAGGCTGCTGGGGAGGGGCTGGCGTGAGTCACACAGGGCAGACCCTCACCCCCACCAGGCCAGGCCTCAGCTGCCCCCGTCCCCACGCCAGGACGGGCTTCCCACCCTGTCCAGACCCCAGGCCTCCCTCCCCAAGCCCCCAATGCCCAGGCAGCCTCCCAGACCCTCCACTGGGCTGCTTTGGGGAAGATGGGAATGTGGGGAGCTTGGGGCCAGTGACACTCACATTCGTGATCGTCCTCCACGCCCCTGCTCTCCTGCACGCCGGCGAGCTGTGGTCTGGGAGGGTGACAGGATGAGCAGGCCGGGGCGACGGAGGCCCCAAGCCGTCCGCACCCACCCCTCGCCCACCCCTCACCCACGCTTGCTCACTCGGGGCCTCTGGAGATGCACTCGTCTCTGTTGGCTTCCCGAAACTCCTGCAGCTTGGAGAAGAAGTCCTCGGACTTGCTGCTGAGGGGAGAGCTACAGTCCAGGGACCCTGCAAGGGGCACAGCACCAGGTTGCTGATGGGCAGGGGGCGCTGGGGGCTGCTGCGTGGCCACTGCTCCAGGCTCTGGGCCCCGACCATGCCTCGTAGAGACCTGGAGGGGACCCTCCGCTCACTGTGACGGCCGGTGGTGTTTCCGGATCTGTCTACCCCGACTCATACTCAGTCGTCTGTTCAAAAAATATTTCCAGAGCCCCTTCTACATGCCAGACGCTGCTTTATGTGCTGGGGAAACAGCAGTGAGCTAGACAGACAAGGCCCCTGCCCTCAAAAGCTGACATTCTAACATGCTGGAGAAAGATGAGCAAGTCAGCAAAGAAATCTGTTACAGTAGCAGATGGTGATACCTGCTGGAGAGTAAAAGAGGGCAGGATAGGAGAGCGGGGAGCAGCGGGACGGGGTGTCAGGGATAGCGATACCCGAGCAGAGACCTGATTGGGCGGGAGGGGGACGGGACACATGTGGACATCCCGGGAAGGACACGGCAGATGCTCAGAAAAGCGGATGCAAAGGCCCCGGGGCAGGCAGTGCTTGGCACGTTTGAGGAACAGCAAGGAGGCACAAGTGGCTGGAGGGGAGTGAGGGGTGAATGGAGAAGAGGAGGCCGGGGAGCCCGCAGAGGGTTTGGGGCCGAGGGGTCACATGACCAGACGGGCATGTATCTCACGGGATTTCTCCCTGGCTGCTGGTCAGAGGCGAGAGGAGGGACACTAGCTAGGAGGCCACTGACAGCACCTGGTGGAGACAGATCATCCGATTCTAGAAACATTCTAAAGGGGGGACTGAGGGGATTTACTAACGGACTAAATGAGGAATATGTAAAAAGGAGAGGAGCCAAGGTCAGTCCCAAGGTTATGGCCAGACCTAACCAGCACGTGGAGGGGCCATTTACAGACAGGAGACGCTGCGGGAGCAGCAGGTGCCTGGAAATCAGGACCGTGATTTTGGACCTGAGATTAACAAGAGACACCTAATGGGGAATCAGAGGAAGCAGCCGGGCACCCCGAGTCTGGCACTCTGAGGGGAGGTGTGGGCCGGGGAAGGAAAGCGTCAGCCTCGGCCCGAGTGGGGTCCCAGAGGGAGGGGAGATGGAGAAGAGTCAGAGACGGACCTGGGACCTTCCGGCGGGAGGTCAGGCCAAGGAAGCAGATGGAGCGGAGGAGACTGGAAGGAATATCCAGCAAGACCGGGGAGAACCAGGGACCTGCCCAGCCCTGGAAGTCGAGGGAAGGGTTTCAGGAAAGGGGCAGTGGCCCCCCATGCCCCACGTGTCTCGAGCCAGGTGAGGTGTAGGCTGCGAACTAAGCCTGAGCCAGGGCCGTGTCAGGGCCAAGGCCGGCTTTAAGAAACATGGGGGAGAGCAACTGGAGATAGGGCATCCAGGCAGCCCTTTAGAGGAGTTCTGCTGTGAAGAAAAGCAGAGGAAATGGGCAGTAACTAGAAGAAAACAGAGGGGAGAGAGAGGAATTGCCCATCACGATGGGCAACAACAGGCTGCAGCTTCACCCCTTGCTAGATGTGACTTTGGTTAAGTTTCTTGGTCTCTCAGCCTCAGGCTTCCCATCTGTTGATGGGGATGACAGCGTCTCCCCAGCAGGGTTACTGGGAAGAGCAAATGAGTTGATGGGAATGAAGAAGAAATCTCTTCCAACAATGTCCTGCAAGACTAAGGATTGGATAAAATCTGTTCCCTTCAATATTCCAGCACATTCATACGCTGATGGAAGGCCCTGGGGAAAGGGGAAGAGGGTCAAACCCTCCAGGGGCCAGGAGGGGATGGGACCATGGCACAAGTGCAGGGACAGGCCTCGGAGGAGAGCTCGGACACTTCACTTTGGGAGAGGGAGGAGGGCAGAACTCGGGAACGCAGGGCAGGCAGGGGGCAGGTGCCTCCGTTTTCCCTGAAACAGGAAGCAAGGCTGTGAGGAGGTCCTTGAGGGCAGGGCCTGTCTCTACCACAGGGTTCCAGGAACCCTGCAGAGCACCTGGCTCACCTTTTAAGCAACAACACAACCACTGTGCCTCAGTTTCCCCCTTTGTAGAATGAGAAGCCAAATGGCACCAACCTCTTAGCACCGTTGCCTCGTTCATCCGACAGGTGTTTATCGAGGGCCTACTATGTGCCAGGCACAATTACAGACTCAGGCTCGGGGACCATGGCAACAGAAAGACAAGCAGGCCCCCACACTAATGGAGTCTATATTCCATTAAAGGAGCTGGACAAGAAGCAAGCAAATAAGACAATTCTTGAGGATGATCTGAAGAACATCAGACCAGATAACTGGCACTGACTTGGAGGACAGTGGCCCTAGTCAAGTTCACGGAAGGCCTGTCATCCGAGCTGAGCTCTGAATGACAGAAAGGAACCGAGTGGGAACCTGGGGAAGCACGTCCCAGGCAGAGCGATCAGCAAAGCACAGAGTCCCCAAGGTGGCCACGAGCTTCAAGGATCAGCTAGGAGCCCAGAGGCAAGGAGTGGAAGGCCACGTCACAGGGCAGGCAGGGGCTAGATCACGCACATACGTCTGGATGAGGATTTTGGATTTTAGACTAAGTGCTGGAGAAAGGCCCAGGGGAGTCTGAAAGGGGAGTGGCATGATTCCATGCACATGTGCCAAACTGTGTTGTGGTTGCTGTGCTTAAACTGGATAGTAATGGAAGCAAAAGAGGCCAGAGGGAGAGGAGCCAGGGGAACACTGCGGTTGCTCAGGGAGCCCATAATAAGCGCTCAAAATGTGGCGGCTCTGACTCATTCATTCAACATAAGTTTGGTAACACCACCTCTGTGTCCGCCGCTGTGCCAGGGGTTCAGAGAACAGACCCGACGCAGAAACAGCAGCAGCACGTGGGGGCTCAGGCAGCTTCACACCAAGCCAGGGCTCCCCCACTCCCAAGAGTGCCTGGGGCAGCCCTCACCTGCAGTCCAGTTGGAGCCCAGGCACCAGCTGCTCTCGGACTCTGCAGCCTCCTTGTTGAAGGTCACTCTGGGCTGAGGAGGGAGGCAAAGAGAGGCAAGGGCTAGGCCAGGAGGTCCATGAGGTCCATCCCAGAGGCCCCAGCTCGGGGGAAGGAAAGGAGCTACCCTGACATGGGCTGACAGTCTGGCCCCCCTTGATGTGTGACCCTGAACAAGTCTGGGCTCTGAGCCTCGGCCTTCCCATTTGTAAAAGACAGCTCATCACCTTCCCCCTCAAGGTGCTTATCAAGCACCTTGTCGCCACTTATCAAGCACCTAAGCTGACCCAGACACGATCCCTGGTATCTCCCGGAAGCCTCCCACCCTGCCAGGAAGGCTGCCCATGAACATATTTGTCAGGTGGGGAAACTGAGGCTCAAGGAACCTCCCATCAGAGGATGTCCTGTCACTCCACTTACCTTGGACAGCTTGCTTTGTTGAGGCTCCGGGACAGACCTCTGGGCCTGGGCCTCCTGGGGCCCCAGTCTGTCCGGCCCTGTTGGAAGCTCTGGGTCATTCAAGTCCGAGGTAACAGGGGCCGAGTGGGGCCTTGGTGGGACCAGGGACTCCTGGGATTGGCACTTGGTGGGTGTGAGAGAGGCCGTCCTGGAGCTGGTCCTGCCAGGCCAGGCCCCTTCACAGGGGTCCTCTTGGTGGACATCCGGTGGGACCTGCACGTGGCACTCGCACTGTGGGCTGGAGGCTCCTGGGGCCATGGAGGAAGCCTCTTGGGATGCCAGGGTCTCTGTGTTGGACCTGCTGCTGCAGTCCAGGCTCGACTGGAGGAAAGGGGCCATGTCACCTACCCAGATGGCCTTGCAGAGTCCTCGAAGGCCAAGGTCCTCACCCCTGCTTCAGCCTTCGCAGTGCCCAGGCCAACCCTCCCCTCCCTGGATAAGGTGACGCAGAGGCCTGGATTCTAGTCTGCAGGTAAGAAGCCCCCTACCCACCCCCAGCAGCTCCCACCTCCAGGGCTGCCTTGGCCACAGCCCGCCGCATGGCGTCCTGCCCAGCCCACAGCTGCCTCAGGAGCTCCAGGTTGAGCCGCCGCAGCTGCACCAGCTCTTCGGCCTCCACCATCTTCGGTGTTATTGTCTGGATTCCTACAGAAGTTGGTGCTGGCCCCAGGACGCCCTTAGGGCTGGATTCCAGGCCCAGCTCTTCTACCTGAAGCCAAGACAGCATGGCACAGGGGTGAGGAGGGTGCCCTTTGGAGCCAGAGGCCTGGGTTCAAATCCGTTCTCTGCTATTCCCTATCTGGGTAGCCTCAGACAAGTTATGTTGTCTTTTTGTGCCTCCATTTGCTGATTGGCCAAACACAGATGATATGCCTCTACCTCATAAGGTTATCACAAAGATTAAATACTCTTAGTACAGTGCCTGACACATTCAATAAATGCCTGTTATTAGAGAAAACTGAACAAGTGTGTTTCCTTACCTACCAAAAGAAAGTAACCCCCCCCCGAAACAATCCTAACTATGGAACAACAGCAGCTTAATTCATAGAAAGCAATTAGTTCAAGTCTGCAAATGTAAAGCATTATAATGTCTTAATCCAGCAGAAATCAGGCTTCTAGGGGACTCTTCCCTCCTTCCTGCTCTCCTTTCCTTCCTCCCTTACTTTTTACAGATGAAGAAACCAAGGTTCAGAGAGATTAAGCAATTTGCCCCAAGTCACTCAGCTAGTAGGTGGCAAAGCCCAGGGGCCCTCCGGCCTTTCCCTGGAAGCGTGGGGAGGGGCCTGGGGAGCCTCTTCCTCCTCCTCCCAGCCCTTGGCCGCCCAGGGCTCCAGGCTCAGAGACACGCATCTCTATGGAAGGGATTTCTGCAGGCTCTGGGAAGGGGCCCCCCACCTCTCTCAGAACCCCAGGCCCAAACTCCTACATCTAGAAACCGTTACCCCCAAAACGCACCATCCCATGCCCGTGCTGGAGAGAGTCAAACGTCCTGCTCTCAGACTACACTGGCAACGACCCCTTGCCCTACATGGGCCCCGCAGCGACGGGGAGGACGCTGGAGGTGCGAACAAGGGGACGAGCAGCCTGACCCGCAGACTGGGAGTCCAGACCCCTCCCCTTAACGACCGAGCGACTCTGGGCCATACCCCTGCAGGCCGAGGGCCTCCGTTTTCGCCCGGCGTTAAAGCGAACAGCCGGCACCGCCCGCCTCCCGGCTCCGGCCGCGCACAGGAAAACCAAACGCTGCACAGATGCAGCGGAAGGGGAGGTTCACCGGGAAACGCGGCAGGAAAAGTAAAGACAGTGCCCGGGGACGCAGAAGCAGGACCCCGGGACACGGAGCCCTCCCATTTCTGCCCCATCGCGGCCGGAACCCTCCGCGCGGACGCACGCGGGGCCCACCGCCCGACCCCCGGCCCCCGACCCCGACCCCCCGCCCCGCTGCTCCCGCACTCACCGCCCGGAAGCGGGAACCACGCCGCCCGCCGTAGCCTACCCGGTTCTGCGCTCCGCGGGCGGGGCCTGGCGCCGCCGGCTCTGATTGGCCAGATGCGGGGGCGGGGCCGGGCGCTCGGGAGAGCGTTACTCCGTGTTCCGAGGCGGCAGTTTCAACCTCGGGGCGGGGCAAACAGCTGGGCTCGACAGCCGATTGGTCAACTTCCGAGGCTGGATAGTCACGGTCTGTTTTCGGAACAGGGCGGGCCCCCGGAGGGCGGGCTCTGATTGGTCCGGCGCGGGGCCGACGGCTACGCTGCGTTCCAGAGCTGTAGTTTCGGAGGTTGGCGGGGCGTTGGGGTCACGGCTGGCGGGTGGGAAGCCGCGGGGCGGGATGGGTAGGAGGTGGCTGATAAGTCGTTCTTTCATCTGTCTATTCCCGCATTTATCGAGTGCCTACTGTGTGCCCCCCATGCATCCGTTCTTTAATCAGATATTGATTGGGCGACTACTTTGTGCCGGGTGGCACTGGGAGGCAGAGAAGAGTCAAGAGGAGCCCCTGCCTGGGGCGGGCGGAGGCGGTGGGTGGGACGTGAACGTGAACACCTGTTACCCAGTGTGCTGGTTTGAATGTATTATTTCCCCCAGAAAAGGCCATATTCTTTGATAAAAATCTCGTGGGGCAGACATATTAGTGGGGATTAAGTTGGAAGGTTTGGATTAGGTTGTTTGCATGGAGATGTGCCCCACCCAACTGTAGGTGGTAACTGACGAGATATTTCCAAGGAGGCGTGGCCCCACCCATTCAGGGTGGGCCTTGATCAATGGCGCCATATAAATGAGCTGACAAACAGAAGGAACTCAGTGCAGCTGAGAGTGACATTTTGAAGAAGAGCTACAGCCAAGAGGGACACTTTGAAGAACGCCCAGGAGCTGAGAGAGGAGCTGCAGATGAGAGACAGTTTGAAGATAGCCACTGAAGGCACACTCTTGCTCCAGAGAAGCTAGGAGAGGACAAATACCCCAAGTGCAACTAAGAGTGACATTTTTGAGGAACTACAGCCAAGAGAGGAGCATCCTGGGAGAAAGCCATTTTGAAGCCAGAACTTTGGAGCAGACACCAGCCACGTGCCTTCCCAGCTAACAGAGATTTTCCAGACACCATTGGCCATCCTCCAGTGAAGGTACCCGATTGCTGATGTGTTAACTTGGACACTTTATGGCCTTAAGACTGTAACTGTGTAACCACATAAACCCCCTTTATAAAAGCCAATCCATCTCTGGTATTTTGCATTCTGGCAGCATTAGCAAACTAGAACACCCAGGCTGTAGAATGTGTGCAAACTTACATGGAGTGCCCCCGTGCCAACTCATTCTTGTCTTACTTTGCTTTAGGATGAGTATTCTTGTTCCCATTTAGAGACAAGAAACAAACACAAAAAACCCGAGGCTTGGAGAGAAAGGGACCTGCACAAAAAATACCAGAGAAAGAACTAATTACACCTCAATTTTTAAAAAGAATAAAATTAAGCTCTGCTCTCACCCCTCTCTGCCTCTAGGCCAACAAACAGGCTCAGCTCCTGCACAGTCCAAGTATGGAAATAAAGCCTTGCCCACACATCAAAGGAATTGCAGTACTTGGCTAATATGTAATTTCAAGAAAAAACAGGAAAATAGATGTGGGAATACACCTGGGGGATGTGGGTGTGTGTGTCTCAAATTTAAATCTGAAGAGGGGAGAATTCTTGGCACAGGGCACACACCCATGAGTTGGGATCCAATGTTGTAGCAAGAGCACCTGGAATGGCTGCAAGAGTCTGTTGAGAGGGCCCCTTGCAGCTTGGACATGGTGATGTTTTACAATGAATGGGGTGTAGATGCCAGGGCTTCCTTGGCATAGGATGGGGAAGAGGTCAGAAGTCTCAGGGTGGTAAGAATGTAAGAACAGTTTTACCAGGCACGATCTGAGAACCCATCAACCAACTGTGTTTTCAGGAAGGCCCAAAGGACATTCCCTTCACTAAAGCAATGAGAAATGCATCAGTAAGGGGGAACCGGCATCTTTGAGAAGCTCACTGGTGGCTGCTGTAGAGGTTGGGATTGATGAGGACAGAAGCTGTCATGGAACCCACCTCCCAAGGATCAGTGGAGATGATGGGATTTAGGAATGGCAGAAGCAGGATAGACTATAAGGCTGGAGAAGCAGTGAGAGTCCCTTGATCTGCAGGGATCTGTGACAATGATTAGATGATGAAGTTCCTCGGAGTCAGATAGATGGACAGTCAACCAGGGTATTGCTCAACATGAAACATTTTTTTGAATGCAATTTTATTGAGAACGTGAAACATTTTTAAAACAGAAGGTTGACTTCATCTACACAGTGGAAAATCGTGGTCCCTTATCCAGTTCCCAAATGCAACTCAGTTCTCAGACTCTGAGCTCATTGACTGAAGGGGAGCTGGTTTCCTTGAGGAAGGACCTTGCAATGACATCACAGATACATACAGAAAATATTCCCCCAATCCTTCCCCAGGGGTACCAGTGGCCATTTGCCAGAGTAACTGCACATTGGGGGAAGTGGACGACCCAGACTTTTCAAAGACTGTAAGGTGTGGGGTATGAGTTGACACTGATTGCTGGGGACCCAAAATACCTCTGTGGCCCTCCAGTTAGAGTAGAGGCTTACAGAGCCAGACAATAATGGAGTTAGGGCTCAAGTTGATCTTACAGTGGGTCCAGTGACTTTGAGGACTCATTCTGTGAATATATCCCAGTTCCTATATGCATACTTGGGGTGGCTGTGCTTAGCAGCCGGCAGAAACTTCCTATTCATTCCCTGATCTATGGAGTAAGGGCCATTATGTCAGGCATTTCCTGACATTGTCTCCCCAAAACTTGATTGTTTCAAACAACACACACTTATTATGTCACAGGTGGGTTGACTGGGGCCCACCTGAGCAGTTTTTCTGATCTCACCTGAGCTCAGTCATGTGGCTGCATTCACCTGGGAGCTGGGCTGGGGCTGGAATAGCCAAGTTGTCCTCTCATCCTTGGGGTCTCTCTCCACCTGGCTTGGCATCATTCAGTAGTCTCGCCCATGCTTCTCAAATGGAGACTGGATCCCAACAGCACAGAAGCAGAAGCTTCCAGGCCTTCTGAAGTCTCAGACTCAGAATGGGCAGAGTCACTTCCATCCCTTTCTAATGACCAAAACAAGTTGCTAGGGCAGCCTAGAATCAAAGATAAAGGAAATAGAGTTCATCTCTTTAATCTGTTACAGGTTGGAAAAGCAAAGTAGAGGCCCTTGAAGCTTTTTCCCTCTTCCCACTCCAAGATGTTGAGGCAGGTTAGATGTAGGAAAATCATCTTGCAGACTCTGAGGCACCTTTGGACTTGGTCAGTGGGGTGTGGCATCTGGTGAGAACAGTCAGGATCCTGAAACCTGAGGAGGCTGAATAAAGTACCATACATTGTTCAACCAAGAGGCATGGACCAATCACAGTAACCCATTCACAATCCTTAATTTGAATGTTTATTCAGCCTATTGCAATAGCTTACTTATAAACCTTAATTTACATGTTTATTAACCAATCACAAGAATGTATAGACAGCCAATCACAATAGCCTACTTACAATACTTAATTTGAATGCTCACTAGCCAATTACAATGTACTAACCTCTCAAACCCCACTTCTCTGTTTCATCTGTCAAAACCCCTTGTGCCAAATAATGTGTGGTGCATCTCTCTCTTGAGCATACCCGCGCTCACCCCTCAAGTGTGTACTGTTGTTCTCCTCACTTGTTTAGATTTACTTGTCTCATCCTTGAATTCTGTCTTGCAGCTAGACGGTGAGCCTGGAAAGGAACCCCAGTAACATCTTGGCGTAAAGGGAGCTCCACTAGCAATGTGAAAGATACCGGGGTGCTGGCCCGCATCATGTCCCCCTTCATTTCACCTGTTTGGCCCCTGCAAAAACAACCAGATGGCTCACAGACAATGACCGCCGACAACCATAAGCTTAGCAGGTGGTGATCCCAGTGTGGTAGCCAGATACGGACTCTTTACTGGAGACAAACAACACAGCCTTTGGCACTGGGTTTGCAGCTGTAACGCTGAGGAATGTGCTCTTTCCAGTTGTGCTCAGTGGGGGCTGAGGAATGTGCTCTTTCCAGTTGCGCTCAGTGGGGAGGAGCAAAATCAATTTCCATTCACAGGGCAAAGACTGCGGTACAGTTGCTGCCCCAGGGCTGTGTCACCTCCCCTACTTTCTTTCACCATCTAATCCATTTGGGACCTTGAGATTATGCATAAATACTGCATAATGCTAGCCTCATGAAAGTGATGACATCAGGCTAATAGGACTTAGTGAGTAGGAGGTAGCAAGTACCCTAGGTTTTCCTAGGAAGACACACAGGCCAGATGGCAGTGAATAAATCCCATGATTTTTAGGTCCAGTGTCTAGAGCATGTTGGTACAGCCCTCCAAATAAGAGACAGATTGTGGCATCTCCCCTCTCCAACTACTAAGAAAAAGAGACAGTGCTTAGTGGGTCTCTGGCTCTGAGGGTAACATGCTTCTCTTGGGAATAATCTTATGACCCTTTCTGGAGTGACAAGGCTGCCAGTTTTGAATGGAATCCAGAGCAAGAGGGATTCCTGAAAGCTGGTGCTAGAGGAATTCATGGTGAATAAGGATGCAGTATGAAGTCTCTGGCAAGCCTCGATAAGACAGTTTCAACACCGACCCCTATGACTTGATAAAGGCCATGTCTTCTGTTGCATGGAGCTGCCCTGCTTGAAAACCAGCTCGTGGCATGCTACTGAGTCCTTATATAGCCTGAGCACCTGAACATAGGATGCCAAATGACACGGCCCTGGAATTGCCCATCATGAGTGGTATTGTCAGATCTACCAAGACCCAAGTTCAGCCTGGGCACAAGAGCCCATTGGACAATGGAAACGGCATACTCGGGATTGGGCCTGAGCAGGTCTAAAAGGCACAAGTAAATTACACGAACAGGTCACCCAGGCTACCATGTCACCTACTACCACCGCACTCCTTCAAGTCACACCTATGGCCTCATGAGGGACTTCCTTATGACCATGTTATGGAAGAGAAAAGAACCTGGCCATGAAGATGTCATTGATAAATTATACCAAGCATTTAAAGAAGAAATAATACCAATTCTACACAAACACTGCCATACAATTGAAGAGGAAGGAATACTTCCCAACTCATTTTTGAGGCCAGCATTACTCTGATACCAAAGATAATCTGATAATCAAATACAGGAAAAGAAACTTGCAGTCCAATACCTGCAAACATTCTTAACAACATTCCAGCAAATCAAATGCAACAATATATAAAAAGGATAACACGTCATGATCATGTGGGGTTTATCCCAGGAATGAAAGGTCAGTTTAACTTTTAACAATCAACCAAAGTTGTGGCCTTTCTCTCTCTAAGCCCAACTCTGCAAAGAAATTCATCAACCTCCCCTCTATGTGGAACATGACTCCTAGGGGAGTGAGTCTCCCTGGTGACGTGGGACACAACTCTCAGGAATGAGCTTGGCCCTGGCATCGAGGGATTGAGAATGCCTTCTTGACCAAAAGGGGGAGACGAAAAGTAATGAAATAAAGTTTCCATGGCTAAGAGATTTCAGAGTCGAGAGGCTATCCTAGAGGTTACTCATATGCCAGCCCCAGCTAGATATTCCAAATGGCCACAGTGTGCCAAGCCCTAATCAACAGTAATCCCAAAATACCTAGTTTCCTATCTGAGACTCTATAAAAGTCTCACTAAGTTTATTTTTTCAGAGACTTAAATCCTCTCAAATGTTCCTATGCCAGACAAGTCCCAAAATCCAGAGGCAACAGCCTCTTCTAGAACATCAAACAGATGCAGCCCACTTCCCTATAACGTCAACACCCCTTTTCAATATGAACAAGTTAGGGTGGTCACTGCCTAAACAGCCCTGAAGACTGAGAAAATGATTAAATGAAAGGACAGGGTAGCAACAGACAAGACAGGATTTAACAAAGGATTACGAATACAGAATCTTTATATAAATATTTTTTTAGATGCTAGGGTATTAGAATAGCTAGAAGGAAATAACTGAAAAGGTGGAACTGTAACCCATAACATTCTTTGAAATATGCTGTCTAACTACTTGTTAAATTGTACTTTGAAAATTATCACTTTTATATATATATTAAAGTTCACAATAAAAAATGCATTAAAAAATGACGTTTCATGAAAGATTATATACAGATGGAAAAAAGCACATTAAATGATGCTGAACATCATAAAACTCTCCTATTGTAACTTACTACAGATTCCAAACAGCATCCTTATCCATCATGAAAATAACTCTGGCCCAACTTTCATCCCAGCCTGGCTTTCTACAGATTCCTGTCTTGCTCTGGGCTTCACTCATTAGGTAAAAGCAAATTAAAACCATAATGAGATACTATAACACACCTATCTTTTTTATTGTGGCAACACACACACATAAAATTTGCCATTTTAACCACTTTTAAGTGTACAATTCAATGGCATTAGTTACTCTTACAGTGTTGCACTACCATTACCACCTTCCATTACTAAAACTTTTTCATCACCCTAAACAGAAACTCTCTACCCTTTAAGTAATGAATCCCCATTCCCCTTTCTTCCAGCCCCTGGTGACCTCTAATCTGTCTATAACTGTGAATTTGCCTCTTCCAGATATTTAATATAAATGGAATCATACAATATTTGTCCTTTTGTGTCTGGCTTCTTTCACTTAGCATGATGTTTTCAAGACTTATCCATGTTGTAGCATGGACCAGATCTCCATTACTTTTGATGATTGAATAGTATTCCATTGTATAGATTTAACACAGTTTGTTTATACTTTTATCTGTTGATGGATACTTCGAATATTTCCACATTTTGGCTATTGTGAATAATGCTGCTGTGAACTTTGGTGTACTGGTATCTGTTTGAGTCCCTGCTTTCCATTCTTCGGGGTATATCTAAGAGTGGAATTGTTGGGTCACATGAAAATTCTGTTTAACTTGAATTGGCTGCACCATTTCACATTACCACCAGCAATGTACAATGTACAAGGGTCCCTGCTTCTCTGTATCCTCTACAACCTTTGTTATTGTCAGTTTTATTTTTTAATAATATCCACTCTAGTGAGTGTGAAGTGCTATTTCATTGTGGTTTTGATTTGCATTTCCCTCATGACTAATGATGTTGAACATCTTTTCATGCACTTTTTGGCCATTTGCATATCTTTGGAGAAATGAGCCGCTTGCTCATTTTTGAAGTAGATTGTTTGTCTTTTTGTTGTTGAGTTGTGGCAGCTCTTTATATATTCTAGATATTAAACCCTTATCAGATATGTGATTTCCAAATATTTTCTCCCATTCTGTAAGTTGTCTTTTCACCTTATTGATAATGTCCTTTCATGCACAAAAAATTTTTAATTTTGATGAAGTCCCATTTATCTATTTTTTTCCTTTTTTTGCTCATGTTTTTGGTGTAAAATCTAAAAATCCATTGCCTACTACAGGGTCCTGAAGATATTTCCCTATGTTTTCTTGTAAGAGTTTTACAGTACTAGCTCTTATATTTAGGTTTTGTTCCATTTAGAATTAATTTTTGTAAATGGTGAGAGATAGGGTCCACATTCATTGTTTTGCATGTGGATTTCCAGTTGTCCCAGCACCATTTGTGGAAGAGATTCTTCTTTCCCTATTGAATGGACTTGGCCCCTTGTTGAAAATCAACTGGCCATAGATATGTGGATTTATCTCTGGACTCTCAATTCTATTACATTGGTCTGTATGTCTATCCTTATGCCAGTACCACACTGTTTTAATTACTATAGCTTTGTAGTAAGTTTTGAAATCAGGAAGTATAAGTCTTCCAACTGTGTTCTTTTTCAAGATTGTTTTGGCTATTCAGAGCCCCTTGCAATTTCATATGAATTTAAGGATCAACTTTTCCATTTCTGCAAAAAAGTTTGCTGGAATTTTGAGAAGGATTGCTTTGAATCTGTAGATTACTTTGGGGAGTATTGACTTCTTAACAACAATATTAAGTCTTCTAATCTGTGAACACAGGATGCCTTTCCATTTATTTAGGTCTTCTTTAATTCTTTCAGAAATGTTTTGTCGTTTTCAGTGTACAACTCTTTCTGAGTGTTTTTATCATGAAAGGATGTTAGATTTTATCAAATGCCTTTTCCGCTGGCATTGAGATGATCATGTGCTTTTTTTCCTTCATTCTATTAATGTGCTGTATTACACTGATTGATTTGCTAATGCTGAATCATCCTTGCATCCCTGAATTGGTCATGGTGTATAATTATTTTCATCTGCTTTGTGATTAGGTTTGCTAGTATTTTGTTGGGGATTTTTGCATTTATATCATAGAGGATATTGGTCTTTAATTTTCTTGAGCTGTCTTTATGTGGCTTTGGTATCAAGGTAATGCTGGCTTCATAGAATAAGTTTGGAAGTAATCCCTTCTGTTTTATTTTTTGGAAGCGATTGAGAAGGATTGGTGTTGAATCTTCTTTAAATTTTTAGTAGAATTCAGCAGTGAAATCATTTAGTTCTGGACTTCTCTTTGCTGGGAGAATTTTTGATTATTGATTCAATCTCTAAACTCATTATACAGTTTGTTGAGATTTTCTATTTCTTCTTGCATCAGATTAGGCAATTTGTATGTTTCTAGGAATTTGTCCATTTCATCTAGGTTTTCTAATTGTTGGCATATAATTGTTCATGGTACCCTCTTATAATTCTTTTTATTCCTGTAAGATTGGTAGTAATGTCCCCACTTTCATTCCTGATTTTAGTTATTTGTGTCCTTTCTCTCTTTTTCTTTGTCACTCTGGCTAAAGGCTTGTCAATTTTATCGATCTTTTCAAAACACCAACTTTTGGTTTTGTTGATTCTCTCTATTGTTTTCCTATTCTCTGTTTCATTTATCTCTGCTCTAATCTTTACTATTTCCTTCTTTCTACTAACTTGGAGCTTAGTTTGCTTTTCTTGTTCTAGTTTCTTTAGGTGTCAAGTTAGTTTATTGACTTGAGGTCAGTCTTCTTATTTAATACAGGCATTTAGAGCTATAAATTTCCCTCTGAGAAGTTTCTTCACTGCATCCCATAAGTTTTGGTTTGTTGTGTTTTTGTTTTCATTTGTCTCAAGATATTTCCTGATTTCCCATGTTATTTCTTCTTTGACCCACTGGTTGTTTAATAGTGTGTTGTTTAACCATATGAATTTGATGATTGGCTTTTCCATTTCTGCAAAAAAGGCTGCTGGAATTTTGATCAGTATTGCATTGTATCTATAAATTGCTTTGGGTAGTACTGGCATCTTAAAAACATTGTCTTTTGATCCATGAACACAGGATGCCTTTCCATTTATGTAGGTCTTCTTTAATTTCTTTCAGTAATGTTTTGTAGTTTTCAGTGTACAAGTCTTTTACATCCTTGGGTAAATATATTCCTGGTATTTTCTTCTTTTAGATTCTATTGTAAATGGCATATTATATACCTATTTAAATATCTAAAATTATGGCCTGTAACATTTTAGACTCACCATACCTTGTGTTGTGAAGAAAGGAGAAAAACTGAACTTGCATACACTACTGGTAGGGATGTAAAATGTACGACCCCTTTGGAAAACTATTTGGCTGTATCCAAAAAAGTTAAACATGAATTTACCATATGACCCAGCAATTCCAGACCAAGGTATCTACCCAAGGGAAATGAAGGCAAATCCACACAAAGACCTGAACATGAATTCTCCTAAGCAGCAGTATTCATAACAGCAAAACCAAAAAACAAAGGAAACAATCCAAATGTCCATCAACTGCCAAACGGATAAATAAAATGTGGCATATCCATGCAATGGAAACTATTTGGCAATTAAAAGAAATGAAGTATAGACAAATGCTATAACATAGAAGAACCTTAGAAACTTTATGCCACGTGAATGAAGCCAGACACAAAAGATCATGTGTTGTCTGATTCCAGTCATATGAAATGTCCAGAAAAGGTAAATCTATAGAGACAGAAAATAATTAATGGTTGCCTGGGGCTGGGGTGGGGACAGGATGTTATTGTAAATAGGCATGGAGCCTTGTGGTAGATGGAAATATTCTAAACTTGGATTGTGGTGATGGCGGCAAAACTCTGTAAATATACTAAACTGTATACTTAAAATCAGTGAATTACACCTCAATAAAACTGTTGAAAAAAAAATGTTTAAACATATGCCACCCATATGTTCCAGTCTTTCTACTGCTAGGCATTTATCCAAGGGAAAATGGAATATATGTCCATACAAAGACTTTATATGCATGTTCAGAGCAGCTTTATTGTAAATTCAAATGTCCATCAAGAAGTGAATGGATAAATGCAATAAAAATGAATAAACCATTGATACACACGATAATATAGATAAATCTCAAAATAATTCTGCTGAGTGAAAAAAAGTATATGTACTATATGATTCCATGCAAATCAAACTTTAGAAAATGCAAAATAATCTACTGACAGAAAGCATAGCAGTGGTTGCTTGGAGATGGAAGTGTGTGGGGGGAAGGAAATACCAAGGGGTACGAGGAAACTTTAGAGGGGTTGATGGATATGTTCACTATCTTAATTGCATTGCTGGTGTCCACACATATACATACTTATGTCAAAACTTATCAAATTGGGCCTGTGGCAGATCGGCTCTGAGGAGAGGGGCATGGGGGTGTGGGGGTGGGTTGGCTACACGACTTTCTCCAGGATTTTACTCTGGTCAAACTGGTCTGCTGGGAATCCATGGAACGTACTACATCATGACTTTTGAGTTGGTTACTCATCCTCTTTTCCTTGCCTGGTATTTCCCGTAAGCCCTACACTTCTTCCAGGGCTAGACTCGGTCTCATCTATTGCGAAAAGCTGCCATCCTATCCACACAGCAAACCTCTGTCTCCACCACATTTCATCAAATGTTTGTGTTTTTTAGTGTCAGCTTTCCTACAGAACACTGCTAAATAGAAATCAAAGATGACCTAATTAAACTGGAAGGACATTCCATGATGTGCTGGTTTGAATCTATTATGTCCCCCACAAAAGCCATGTGCTTTTAATCCATTCTGGTGAGTGCAGATTTATTGTGGGAGGGACCTTTTGATTGGGTTGTTTCCATGGAGATGTGACCCCTCCCATTCAGGGTGGGTCCTAATTTGTTTACTGGCATTCTCTATGAGAGGATAAAAGGCAGAGACATTTTGAAGAGAACTCAGAGATAGAGAGAAAATGCTCAGAGACATTTGGAGACAGCCATTGAAACCAGAGCCAACACAGACTCAGATGTTTGGAGATGCTAAGCTAAGAGATGAAGCCCAGAATTTGCCCCGAAGAAGCTAGGTGAGAACCCACAGATGCTTAGAGAGAAAGCCACTGGAGTCAGAAGCTGAAAGCAATGCAACCTGGGAGCAAAGGACCAACAGACACCAGCCACATGTCTTCCCAGCTGACAGAGATGTTCTGGACTCCATTGGCCTTTCTTCAGAGAAGGTATCTACCTCTTGATGCCATAATTTGGACACTTTCATGGCCTTAGAAATGTAAATTTGTGAACTAATAACCCCCTATTGTAAAAGCCAATCCGTTTCTGATATATTGCATTTCTGGCAGCTTAGCAAACCAGAACATGTGTTCATGGATTGGAAGATTTAATATTGTTAAAATGTCAATTCTACTCAAAGTGATTTACAGATTCAATGCAATCTCAATCAAAATTCCAACAACTTTCTTTGCAGAAATAGAAAAGCCAATCATCAAATTTATATGGAAGGGTAAGGGACCCCAAATAGCCAAAAACATCTGTTCCAGTTTGCTAATGCTGTCGTTTTGCAAAATACCAAAAATGGATTGGGGCTTTTATAAAGGGGGTTTATTTGGTTACAGAGTTACAGTCTTAAGGCCATAAAGTGTCCAAGGTGAGGCATCAACAATAGGGTACCTTCACTGGAGAAAGGACTTTGGCATCCAGAAAACCTCTGTTAGCTGGGAAGGCACATGGCTGGTGTCTGCTTGCTCCCAGGTTGTGTTTCAAAATGGCGTTCTCTACATGTCAGCTTTCAACGGCCGTCTTCCAAAATGTCTCTGTAAGTTGCAGCAGCAGCTCCTTCTGTCTGAGATTCTTATATAGGACTCTAGTAAACTAATCAAGGCCCACACTGAATGGGCGAGCCTATGCCTCCATGGAAATTATCTAATCAGAGTTATCACCTACAGTTGAGTGGTTCACATCTCCATGGAAACAACTGAATCCAAAGGTTCCAACTTAATCAGCACTAATACGTCTGTCCCCACAAGGTCACATCAAAGAACATGTCTTTTTCTGGGGGCGTAATATATACAAACTGTCACACCATCCTAAATAGAAGAATGGAGGACACACATAACCCTATTTGAAAACTTATTGCAAAGCTACAGTAATCAAAACAGCATGTTACTGGCACAAGGACAGACAAATAGACCAATGGAATCAAATTGAGAGCTCAGGAATAAATCCTCACATCCATGGACAGATGATCTTTGACAAGGGGACCATGTCCTCTCAGTGGGTAAAGAAGTCTCTTCAACAAACGGTGCTGGGAATGTTAGATATCCGTAGGCAAAAGAATGAAAGTGGAACTGCACCACAGGCCATATACTAAAATTAACTCAAAATGGATCAAAAACCTAAGAAAAAAAACTATTAAACTCCTAGAAGAAAACATAGGGGAGTATCTTCAGGACCTTGTGTTAAGCAAAAATTTCTTAGATTTTACACCAAAAGTATGAGCAACAACAGCAAAAAATAGATAAATAGGTTTCATCAAAATTAAAGACTTTTGTGCATCAAAGGACTTCACCATGGAAGCAAAAAGAGAACTACAGAATGGGAGAAAATATTTGGAAACCACATATCTGATAAATGCTTCATATCCAAAATATATAAAGAAATCTTACGATTCAACAACAAAAAGAAAACCAACCCAATTTAAAAATGGGCAAAGGACCTAAATAGACATTCTTCAAAAGAAGATATGCAAACAGCCAATAAGCACCTGAAAAGATGCTCGACATCAGCCATCAGGGAAATGCAAATCAGAACCACAGTGAGGTACCAACTCACACCCACTAGAATGGCTACGATTTAAAAAAAAAGAAACAAACAAGTGTTGGAGAGGATGTGGAGAAATAGGAATTCGCGTTCACTGTGGCAGGAATGTAAAATGGCACAGTCACTGTAGAAAACATTTTGGTGGTAATTTTGGAAAGTTAAGTATAGAATTACCAGGGGACCCAGCAATTCCACTTCTAGGAATATACCCAAAAGAATTGAAAGCAGGGACTTGAACAGATATTTGCACATCATTGTTTATAGAGGCATTATTCACAATTGCCAAAAGACAGAAGCAACCCAAATGTCCATTAACAGATGAATGGATAAGCAAAATGTAGTACGTGCACACAATGGAATATTACTCAGCCATAAGAAAGAATGAAGTTCTAGCACATGTGACAACATGGACGAAGTTTGAAAACATCATGTTGAGTGAAAGAAACCAGACACAAAAATATATGATATCACTGTTTTGAAATAATTAGAATAAACAAATTCATCGAGTCAGAAACTAAAATATAGGTTGCCAGCTGCTGGGGTGGGGGCAGGAAATGGGGAATTAACGCTGAATTGCTACAGATTTTCTGTTTAGGTGATGGGATCATTTTGGTAATAGATGACGGTGATGGTAGCACAACATTGTGAATGTAGTCAACACCATTAAATGATATATTTGATGTGGTTAAAAGGGGAAATTTTAGGTTGTAAACATCTTACAAGAAAAAAAAAATTTAAAAACCTGTAAGATTGTGTAATACAAACAGTGAACCCTAATGTAAGCTGTGGACTATTGTTAATAGTATAGTTAATATTGTTTCATCAATTGTGACAAAGTTGCCACACTAATGCAAAATGTTAGTAATAGGAAAAACTGCATGTGGGTGAGGGGGAGTAATATTTGGGAACTCTATCTTCTGCATGATTTTTCTGTAAACTGACAACTAATAAAAAATAAATTTTAAAAAACGTATCACATTGAATATTTTAAACATGAGGTTTATTGCATACCAATTATATCTCCCTAAAGCTGTTAAATTTTTTTTAAAAAAAGATGTGAAGCACAAACATTGAGGACTGACGGCTTGGTATGCTGAGCGCTCTATGTTGGGGTTTGCCCTTATGAAGCTTGTTGCTGCAAAGGAGAAGCTAAACCTGCTTATGGTTGTGCCTTAGAGTCTCCCCGAGTGCCTCTTTGTTGCTCAGATGTGGCCTCTCTCTCTCTCTAACTACGCCATCTCGGTGGGAGATCTCACTGCCCTCCCCGCTGACGTGGGATCTGAATCCTAGGGGTGTAAATCTCCCTGGCAATGCTGGATATGACTCCCAGGGATGAATCTGGACCCGGCAGCATGGGATTGAGAACATCTTCTTGACCAAAAGGGGGATGCGAAATGAAATGAGAAAGTTTCAGTGGCTGAGAGATTCCAAATGGAGTCGAGAGGTCACTCTGGTGGACATTCTTACGCACTATATAGATAACACTTTTTAGGTTTTAATGTATTGGAATAGCTAGAAGTAAATATCTGGAACTACCAAACTCCAATCCAGTGGCCTTGACTCTTGAAGATGATCATATAACAATGTAGCTTACAAGAGGTGACTGTGATTGTGAAAACCTTGTGGATCACACTCCCTTTATCCAGTTATGGATGAATGAATAGAAAAATGGGGACAAAAACTAAATGAAAAATAAGGTTGGATGGGGGGGTGATTTGGGTGTTCTTTTTTACTTTTTTTTTTTTTATTCTTATTCTGATTCTTTCTGGTGTAAGGAAAATGTTCAAAAATAGATTGGGGTGATGAATGCACAACTATATGATGGTGCTGTGAACAGTTGATTGTACACCACGGATGATCGTATGGTATATGAATATATCTCAATTATACTGAATTTAATTTAAAAAAAAGATGTGAAGCAAATAAAGTAAGCAGGCAAACAAACAAGAACTTGGGTCTAATTGGGCACAGTACATCTGTGCTGTCTGGAAGGGCACCACTGCTACTGTGGTGCCACCAAAAGCCGTCTCAGAAGCGACCCGTAAGGGTAAGATGAAAGTTAGTCCTCTCACTGGACATGGCCGTGAGTTCTCTCTGCAAACGGCTGAGGATCAGATATACGCATTGTCCTGGGCAGTGGCAACTGGCTTGGCTGGCCGTTCGGGAGCCTCAGAGAAGGCTGGCATATTGGTGACAAGGAGATCTAAGGGAAATGTATGAAGATGAACCCATGGGAGGGGGCAAAAAGATTTCTCTCTGTGTCTCACGTCTGAAGTCCATCAGGAGGGTCTACTTCAGGGGAGGCCATCAAGAGGTGCCGAGGTGGCCAGGATTATGCAGTTAGTAGATGTCAGCCAAGCTCTTTCCTCAGCCACCCTAGCGCTGGTGCAATGGGCCCCTGGACAGAGTAGCCATGGAGACAAGATGGAGCAGCCTGGGCTGCTCTCGTGAAGACTGATGGAGCTCCTGCCACTGCTGAGTGCCTGAGTGTTCAACGGCAGGACCAATGCTGAGCCTTCAATATGGAACCACCCTTTGGGGGACCAGCCAGCCACTAGGTGACTGACAGATTACAGCGAACCCCCTTCCGCCCTGGTCAGGGTGGTGAGTTCTACCATTTGGAATTGACACCTGGTCCAGATGAGTTTGTCTTACCTTCCCTCAGGCTCTTCACCAGCACCCCCATCTGAAGGCTTTTGGTTGCCTGTTCTAGTGACATGGTATCCCACACAACATGACCTCAGACCAAGGGACTCATGTGATGACAAAACAGTTGGTAGAGTGGGTGTCTGACTACAGGATCCCCTAACCTCCCAGGGACCCCAACACCCATTGGCATGGCTGGTTAAAGGCTTAGCTCTGTTCTCCAGGATGCTGACATATCCCACTGTGTGTGGCTAGAATACGTAGGTAGAGGTAGCAGAGGGTGGAGGTAGAGGCCCCTCTCACCATGACTCCCAGTTACCCACTTGGAGAATTTTCAAATGTAGGTTCTGCCAGTTTGGAGATTCTAGATCCTGTGGATGGGAAGCTTCTGCCAAGGGTCACGGTAGGGCCCCAGAGTCCCAGTGAACTTGAAGATGTGCCCATTCCCTGATCTTTGGGCCCCTCTGGCTGGTGGGGCTAATGAATTCTGATTACCATGAGGAGATAGGCTGCTGCAACACAACAGGGCAGGGAGTTTTTTCTAGAATCCCCTGCGGTGTCTCTTGGTATCTTCACGCCCACTGATAACAGTAAATGGCAGTTGCAGCAACCACCACCCAACCAGGGCAAGGCACCAAGGCCTCAGGCCCTTGGGGATGAGGGTCCGGATCATCCCATCAGCTAACAGCCAGACCAGCTGCAGTATTGGACCAGGATGAGGGAAACGGAGAATGGAGGTGGGGGGTGGGGGGTGAGGGGTGGGGGGAGGGGCCAGCTGCAGCTGCAGGGCCTGTAGCTGGTGTCACTGGCCCTCTAAGTCTTTCAGACATTGTGCTGCCTACCACCTCGAAGTGGTCTCTGATTGAGTGGACTGCTACCTCCCCTAGTAGGGGAGAAGGGACGGAAAGAGTAGAGTAGATCTGAGTGATGTGGGGAGTGGACTCTTTCAGAATCTCTTGGCCTTACCTGCCTTTGGTTCCAGCTCTGCCTGGGGTCTGATTTGATGCAAATGCAACCTGCCAGCACCCACCTCCTCCATGCCTGTGCCCTGTCGCCTCTACCACCCACCAAGGGCCCTGGCTTGGCACCCAAGCCCTTAGATAGGCAATGCAGAAATGCAAGGAGTCAAATCTTTAATCAATGGGAAGAGGGAGATGGTGGGTAACTTCTCCCGTCTCCCCACCGAGGGATGGTGCTGAGCCTCATTTATACAGTTTCTCGGGGTCACAGTTTGTTGGTTCAGCGTTCACACTTAGCGGTGACCACCTCCATGGCATATCCTTCTGTTGGCTCTCCCTCCGTCCCGACTTTACACTCCTTCCCTCACTGCTCCTCTCTGCAGAATGGAATGAGGGTGCCTGAGCCCCCTGCTTTAGGCTCTCCTTTCTGGGAAACCCTGGCTAAGACACCATCCATGTGCTGAACCCTCAGTGTGTCTCTCCAGGCAAGACTTCAGCCTGGAGCTCCAAATCCACATTTCCAACCCCTGAATAGGAACCTTAAACTCAACATGTCCCAAACTAAACTCTTGATCTTCTCCCCCATAACGGCGCCACCTGAAGCTTTCCCATCTCAAAAATAGCAAATTTATCCTACCAAGTGCCCAGGACAAAAACCATGCCTTCTCTTTCTGCTAACACCCTACATCTGGTCTGCCAGCACGTCCTACCGTTTCTACCTTCAGAAGGTGTCCAGACCCTGACCACTGGCCACACCACCGTCACCACCAGCCTGGTTCACGGATCCATCATCTCCTGCCGGGAATGTCGCAGGAGCCTCCTGCCTGGTGTCTCTTCTTCCAACCTTATTCTCTTGTTGTCTGTTCTCCACAAAGTAGCTCGGGGTCCCACAAAGATGTAAGTCAGCTCATGTCACTCATCTATTCAAAACTCTCCAATGGCTGCCATCTCACTCACAAAGTCAAAGCTCTTATGGTTACCTGCAAAACCCCAGTCTGGGGACTCCCCCATTCCTCTTTGCACCTCCTCTCCTACTACTATCCACCTCCCTCACTCTGCTCCAGCCACACTACCATTCTCATTTTGTTCCTTGAAGACATCTGGCCAGCCCCCACCTAAGGGCCTCTGCCTGTGCTAGTCCCTCTGCTTGGATGCCCCTTCCTAGGGATCCCCACAGTTTAAACCCAAGGTCTTCACTCAAGTCTCTCCTCAGATGTTGTCTTTCCAGAAAAGCCTGCCCTCACCACACTACTGAATCGCTAAACCCTCCCACATACATACGAGCCTCTTCCCTGCCTCCTTCTCCTCCATAGCACTTTTGACATGCTGCGTCTTCCACATATTTGATTTTGCATGTTGTCTGCCTCCCTGGGCTAGAATACAATCCATAAAGACAGGGATTGTCACCCCTCTTGTTCCCTGCTGTGACTCCAGTGCTCAGAACCATGCTTAGCACACAGTAGGCACTCAAGCACTTTGCTGAATTAATGAACTTCTTTCATTTGTACAAAGGGGAAAAAGGTCACAGAGTTTTTGAGAGGATTAGCATACATGCATATAAATGTCTGACACATGTTAGGCTTTTAATAAAGGTTGGCTGTTCTCTCAAGTCTGAGACTTTGACTCTGAGACATAAAATCATGCCCTTGAGGGAACAGTGCACTCGGTTGACACGGTGAGGAGGACCCTGGTTACACACTTTGTGGTTAACTGGTGACATTGTTCCTGGAGCCTGTGGGACTCCCAGGGACTCTGAGCGAATGAGGCCGTCTGAGAAATCTCAGGAGCTCATCTGGTCTTCCCTGAGAATCCCCAACAAGGCAGCGTTGAGTGCGGCACCAAAGTGTCGCCATCACCCAGGAGCAGCTGCTGATCAGTTTAGTGGGTTGCAAATAGTGTCACCTTGATAGAAAACTGTGTGTTGCAGAAAAGGGGGTAGCGACTGACTAAAAATTTTTGTTTCACTTGTTCATGGACACGGGTACTGGATCACGATGTATCTCTAATTGTGCAGATCATGGGCTTTGGGAAATTAAGGCTCTAGTAGTTGTAAATACTAAATACACTTGAAAGTCCCGTCTGGTATCTACCATGGGTTTTCAGTGACGTTAGTTCTAGCCCCCAGCACTAGTGGGCTGGTAAATGTTTGGACAGTGTCACCAGGATGGGATTCATTAACTCAGACTCACTGAGGTCCCCTTCTGTGCCAGGCACTGGTCTAGATGCTTGGCACATAGCAACACACAAAAAATCACTGCCCTCACAGAGCTCATGTTCTTAGCAGGCAGAAACAGAAAAAAAAAGAAAAAAAGTAATAAATACTTGTTCAATGACAACTTCCATGAAAGATATGTCTATTTAACAGACATATTAACATATGTTAAATATGTGGCAGGACAGGGGTCCTCAGGAGAGCCAGGGGAGGGGAAGGAGAGGGGACTCTAACAGGGGGTCTAGGTCAGGCTCATCGAGGCAGCTTCTGAGCAGACTTGGAGGTAAAGGCGTTGGGTGCCGTGGAGACTTCTGGAAGAATGGGTGGAGTAGCAGCCAGGGCAGAGGCCTCAGGAAGGAAGTGAACTTAGCAATCAAGGAACAGCAAGGAGCCACTGTGGCCAAAGCAGGGCAGTGAGGCCGCGAGATGCCACGGAGCGGGGAGGGCCACGGACAGGGCTCTGGCCTCGAATCTGAGTGGGATGGGGGCCAGAGCAGTGTTTGGCTAGAGAGTAACACTGTGGAAACTGACCTCAAAGGGCCTTGAAACAATCCTAGGAAGGCGAGCGGATGGAGGAAGACAAGTTGGGAGGCCCTGGTGGTGACCTTGGTCAGCCCGGTGGCGGTGATGGAGGTAGGGAAAGGGGTCAGGGACCAGTGTCAGTTTGAAGATCAGAAACTGATGGATTGGATGCAGCTTTCGTGACTGTGGAGTCCAGGGTGTACCCCCGTTTGTGGCCTGGGACCTAGAAGGATGAGAGGAGGCCACCGAGACACGGGGACTGCAGGGGAGGACAGGCAGGGCAGGGCAACATGGATGGTGCTGAACAGCACGTGGACGGGCAGGAGAGTGACGAGGGCCACGCCCCTGCCACACTGAGGGCAGCTCCCTCAGTGTGGGCAAAGACAAAAGGTCATCAGCCAATTCTCAGAAGACAGCATAGGTAGACAGTCTGAGTCATCACTTCTAAGTGAAAAACGAATGGTTTGGAGTTAAGAGAAATCTGTAAAGAAATCACTCTACATTTCTTGCTCCTTTAAGATAAGTTACATCATGTGTTCCTCCGAGAGTGCCCAAGTCCTTGCGACATCGAGGAGACCACAGGCAGATTACACCGAGAAGTTCCCCTAGACAAAGTTAAGGTCACTTCAAAATACAGCTTCCGGATCTGATTATGTCAAGAAATTGCGTAACAACAGTAAACCACCAAGTCAGAGATCTCACAAAGGGTTTCCAACTACGTTTTATTTCAGTTTCCAATATTATCAGCAATGATACAGGAGTAATTCAGGCAAATATTATCGCCTTAAGTAATCAGAGAGAAAACTCACAGTGTCGAACACATCTTGCACTCTAGCAAATGAACATAAAAACAGAGAACAAAGTTAGCAGCATTCAATTAAAGTGCTTTTGGCCAAACTTCTTTTGGAAAGGGTCTCTCCTTCAGCAGTATAAATTTTATATTATTTATTGTGTAAGAAGTTCAAAATTCTATTCGTTTCCCATGGGCTACATTCAAAAAATTCATGTTTACTTATTTTTAAATAATTTTTTAAAAAGAGCACAAAATTCATTGGAATTGTGTGACACTGATTTCTTCCTGGCACACGATGAGGTAACCATGACCCAGGCCTGGCAAAATGCTCAGAACCTTCTCCCACATGTATCCTCCCTGGCAGAGTCCGTCACTTTGTTCCATGCAATAGGGTAGACCGAGGGTTTGTAGACAAGCAGGTAAGTGGAGAGGATGTCACCCATGTGGCCACCCACCAGTGAGCAGAGGCCACCAACGCATTTCCTGAAGACCACAGCAGCTCGACTGAAAACCCAGCAGGAACCAAACTTCATCTCCCTGCCTGAGCCCCTGCCCTGTGGGCTTGTTTCCGGGTAAGGTGTTACATTCCACTAAAAGCTGCCAGAGCTGCGCACCACAGGCTCTGTCACCCAAAGGCTGCTTTTCCCAGCCTTAACACTTAGCAGACAGGAACCTGACCCCACTTTGACCAGTAACAATCCCAAAACTCGACAACAGGAAACGTTTCTCAAAGTCAACATGAGGACAAATGTGTACCAGTCAGAGGCTGCAGGGATCCAAGGAAGGTGGGAGTGTGGGTGCTGGGTTTCCCACACCTTCTCTCGGCCAACTGCAGTCACTGAGTACACAGGAATTAGGTCCAGAAGGCTGGTCGCCAAGGGCAGCATGGGGTAGACAAGGAGACATCTCTTAGGGACATAACAGAGATATAACCAAGCAAGTGGGGTGGGGGATCTCCGGGCCCATGAAACCTGCCTAGAGTGAGGTCAAATGGAAGGCCCATTCTACACTGACACCATATTCTCTAGCCATCCTAGGTGGGGTCCCACTCCCTTGGCCTGTCGCCAAGGTCCACCCCACCCCTTGCACCACACTTCGTTCTACTACATCCTTTAACAAATCAGAACCAAACTACCATTCTTCAATAATAAAACCAGACTACACAGGCCAAGGACCAAAACTAGAGCATGCAACTCAGTGAAGGGGCAACATCTTCCTTGTCATGGCAATAGCCCCCAGCTCTGACACTACAGCACCCATCAGACACACCTTTTCACACACCACTCTCCTAAAGATATTCTTAGTGACCTCTGCAGCAATCTGTCCCACCCCTCTTGGCAGAGGGCCTGCTCAATCTAAAACCTAAGGCATTAACAAGCCCCACCACAAAGACTTGTCTAAAAGGCTCTACAATGGGAAAGAATGTGAATGCTGAAGGGCCCCGCTCACCCAGCAGGAAGTCCTGAGATGGACTCAGCCTTCCTGGGACTATTTCTGATTCAGTCAAGGAAGAGAATCCAACCACCCCTCCAAAGGAGCCTCTCTCTACAGATGTGCTGGGTGCAGGAAGGGCAGGTGCAGAGAAGCCGGTGCTAGTGCTGGCTAGGAGAAGGTGAGGTGTCTGATAACCTTGGAGGTGTCAATCAGCACTCGGCAATGCCAAGAGACCCAGACACCTTAGCGAGCATTCAAATGATTTGCAATCAGTGAACCTGATGGAGCAAAGGCTCCACTTAAACTCCCTGGTACCATGCTGTCACTCATCATCGTTCAAAGCAGTCTCCTTTGGGGATATGAGATGGAAGAGTCTGCTGCAACAGCAGACAGAGGAGGGGAAAAAATTAACTAGCATTTAAGGGGTGCTTTCAATTGTCACAGCGGTGGCCACAGGCAGGAGCTGCACGACTCCTGGTGGGAGGCCCACAGTGCACGGAGGGGCTGGCGGCGGCACCCCATCTCCATGCAGGCTCCAGCTCCAGGCCACACACTATCTGCTGGGCTGCAGGTACTGGTGCGTGAACATGTTGAGTTCACTGTCCAACCAACCGGCTTTATTCCTGCAAAGACACGGTTATTTGGTTGCAGTAACAGCTAATAAAAGATACTTATGAAAAGAATGTGCCAAGCACCGTTCTGAGAATACCTGACACATACAAATGTAATACTCTGATTACATTCTGAGTTACTCCACTTTACAGATGCGGAAGCTGAGGCCCACAGGAGTTAAATAACTTCCTAAGGTCACACGGTTAGTAAGTGAGAGAGAGGCTGTTCTGACTCTCAGCCCTGTTTGGTTCACCCTAGGACCCACAGCAGTCCTTTAACTGTGGGAACTCAGTCTCCAACCCTGTCCCTGTGGCTTAGAAGAGGCAGCAGAGACCCTCCTCCTCTCCCTACACACCCTGGGATTTTCCAGCCAGGGGGCAGCAGAGTGTGTCCCGAGGAGACAGCTGCCCCAAGGGGCAGGGAGGGGCACATCCACAGAGACCAGGGAAGGGAAAGTCCACCCCCCGGTGAGGGGGTTGGCACTGACACCCTGGGGCACCTCCCCTTTGGCTCTGACACCCAGCAGGCCTCTTGATGTCAGGGACAGGGTCCGGAAGTCCAGTGTCCCCATGCGTAGATGTCATCGCGTGCCGAGTGGGCTGCAGACTTTTGTGTTCAGCTCTGCAGCTGTGTCAGGAACTCTCACTCCCAACAATGAGACAGAAGAAAGTTATGTGATTTTCCTGAACAGGAGTGCCGGACTAGAACCCAGGACTCCTGGCTCCTTGGACTGACACTCTCGCCAGCAAACTGCTATGGAAGCTCTGAGCTACAAGACACACCATGGAGCTCTGGGCTGAAGTTCTGGCTCTGTTTTCGCAACGGATGGTGGCAATGGTAGCGCAAGGCTGTGAATGTACTTAACACCACTGAATCGGGCACCTGAAAGTGGCTAGAATGGGGCATTTTATGCTGTGTATATGTCACCAGAGTAAAATTACCACAAAAAGTGGATCCCAATATAAACTATGGACTTTAGTTAATCATAGAATCATAATAAACTTGGCTCATCAATTGTAACAAATGTACCATGATGCAAAATGTTAGTAATAGGGAAAACGGGGTGGGAAGGAGGGGTATGTTGGAACTCTGCATATTCTGCATGATTTTTCTGTAAACCTACAACTGCTCTAGAAAAAAGTAAAAAAAAAAAAGAAATGAAACCCCCCTGGCTCTGCAGGTCACCTAAGTCTCCAGCCTTCCTGTGACTAAAAAGGGTGAGCTGCAGCCTCCCTGGGCTTGAAGGGGAGGGAGATGAGGTGCGCATGGGACTAGTTCAGTGCCACAGTGGGCAGCAGACACACAGGAGGGTCGGCTGTGCAGAGCATCACGGGGCACTGGGGCCAAGCATGCCTGGATTCTTTGCCCAGCCTGCCTGTTTGATGGGGGATTCCAGACAAGCTACTTGATCTCTGGAGGCACCAACCTTTCTACTTACAAAGGAGATGCTGATACAACCCTTAGGGGATGCTGAGGATTGAGTGAAAATGGCTCATGTGAAAGGACTGAGGTGCAGCTGAGCAAAAGGTGCGCGTGATGCTTGGTCCCTGTCACCGTCCCTGACTGCAAGCACTTGCAGGGCAGGGGTTGTATTATGGCACTGCATCTGGCATCCAGCAGGGACCCAGCACACCGGAGCCCACTGCCTCCAGCTGCCCCAGCCAACCTCACCTGAGCAGTTTTGCTTTGCTCTGAAGCGAATTAAGAACTTCAATTTTCTTGTTCATGGCGGCAATTTCTTGTTCCAGGTTCTCGCGGGTGACATCGACTTGCTGGCACAAATGAGCAAAGGTCCCAGACAGCTCCCTAAGGGGAAAGAGTCGGGATCAGCTGGGCTGTGCAGCTGTTTGTGCCGGAGGCAGTCAGGGGCTAAGTCAGACCCAGAGAAGGGCAGCAGCTGGCAGTTCGGCCCTGCACCGGTCCTGGTTTAGCAGAATCTTTCCTACCTCCTGCTAAAACTGTTAAAAAACCACAACAAAACATTCAATATCACCATGATGGGCCCTCAGCAGTGCACCTGGCTTGGACACAAGAGACCAGGAGTCAGATCCTGGCTCTGCTGCTAATCAGCCAAGTGGCAGGGGACAAACAGGACTGTCTTCAAGTCCCAGCATCTTCATTTTGAAAAAGGAGATACCAATAAAAGCAACATCCACCTCATGGGGTTGGAAGAGTAAACAAAAAGATTTGTGCAAAGTACCTAAGCAAAGGGCCTGCCATGCAGCAATAAAAAGAAGGAAGCGGGTGCATTTAACCCCCTAACCCCAAGAACAAAACAGACACAGTCAGCCCCACACCCCCAAATCAAGTAATGGACTCCCACCAGGCCTCAAATGTGCAATGACGAAAAGGCTGTGACTAGAATTTCAAAGCCAGATCCATGGCATGAGCCCTTCAAGGCAATCTTCAAAAAATCCTATTAATATCCCTCAACTTCTCATTTCTTCTTTGGGGGACCAGTGGCCTACTCAGTCCCAGACCAGGACATAAGATGTTTGTGGAGGGACCCTCCCCATCCCTGGCCTCAAAGCTGACCCTGCATGGAAAGCATGGGATGCTCTGGCAGCTGCTGGGGCATGCCGTGCTGTGTATTCCTAAGGGAATTTCCAAGCCAGGCTGGAAGGAAGAGGGGGCTGACTGCACCTGGAGGAAGGCCTGACCTGCAGAAGCTCAGGCAGACCCACTCGGGGCGGACAGGGAGCACTCACTGCTGGACTTGGTGGCTGCAGTTGGAGCCAGTATAGCTGATGATGAGCTGCAGCTTCTCACTGGCATACTCTACAAACTGGCGCTTAAAGGCTCGTTCCTTGGCCTTGGTGGTCCAGGTGAGGCGCTCGTAGACGTAGAGGAGGCCGTAGAGCCCGAAGGAGAGGGCGATAAGCCGCCAGCCCACTGCCTTCCATACCTGCCGAGGCCCAGAGGTCAGCCCAGAGCAGGCATGCTCTGCGATGCCTCCACTCCCATCTTGGCCACCTGTCCACACCAGGAGCTCTCCTGCAGCCCAACCAAGGAGCCTCCCACTCCCACCTAGAACCCTTCTTCCAGATGTCTCCTTTGGTCCCACTAAGGCCAAAAGGGCAGGGATCAGCTCTGGTTTGGAGATGAAGAAAACTTAAGAGTTGAGTGCAAGGTGAGGGGCTCAGGACCCCTGCACGGAAGCAGGGACACAAAATTCTTAAAGATAAATGCTGGTGTTTTAACAAAGCATAACCCATTCTAAGGACAATGACAACAAGAATTCTGCATATCATTCCCCAACATCTAGCTTCTTTGGGTCTGGTTTCCAACAGTTTGGTTCAAGGCAGAATGATTCTGGTCAAGGAGCACTGGATGTGGAGCTGGGGATCTTGGTTCTAGTGCTGGCTGTGTGAAATTTCTTTACCTCTGTTTCCTTACTCACAAAATGGGCATAATGTTCTATGCCGTTTCTTAGGGCTGTCTGGGTAGAATGGATATACTGTTAAAGCATGACGTAACTGTCAAGCATTATTTTCTCAGCCAATGACCCTCTGGCAGGCCACGGTCTGTGAAAGAGGACCAGAGCATGTGCCACCTACAGTCCAGGGAGAAAGGGGCCTCGATTCATTCCAACCCCAGTCCCACATGCTGGGGATGCAACTCTCGGCAGTTTGCACTATGGCTACACCTGCCCCTACAGCCAGGGGCTGGGAGTTCCCTGTTACTGAGAAGACAGCCTGCAATCTCAGGCCTTTGGGTGGAAAGAAGAGCCATAGCAACCAAGGGATGGAAAGGCAAGGGTTCAAGTCCTGCCCTGGCCTCTTTTTGTTTTATGCCTTCGAAGTTATGCTCTTGGTTTCTTCACCTGCAAACAGGTAACTCTTTGTTGGGCCCACCCCTCTATAACCCAGGTTTGCCCATCCCTACACCTACCTGTGTAGCACAGGCTGACAGGAGGGAGCCAGGATTGGCCCCAGATGGGCTAGAGTTCAAAGCTTTGCCATGTCTTCAGCAAGTCACTTACCCTAGCAGGTTTCCCTTGTCTCTTAATATGGGAATAGCGGTGTTTAAATGTCATGCTAGTTGAGTGCCATCTCCCCACGAGATCTCAGTGAAGAGAAAGTTGTTGGTGGGTGTGAAAGCACTTTGCTATTGTGAAGTGCTGGGCCAATGCAGGGACCACCACCAGAACTGTTGCCCTCAGTCCCTGCCCACCTGTCTGCCTCCCCCACTCCCCACAAACCCCTAGCCCAAGCAGGGCCTGTCACTGACCACTCCTCCAACAACGAGGATGCCCATGGAGGTCCTGGAGGTCAGGGAGGCCAGGCCAGTAACCATGGAAACCATGAGCTCTTCCTGGGTGAGTGAGCCCTGAGGGAGAGGGGGCATGCTGGGGTTGGCTGGTGTCAGGGGGACGGGGCGCTGGACCTGAAGAGAGAAACAACGGGAGGATGAGAAGAACACAGCAATTCTCTTGCTCAGTTGAGCCCTCAGTGACTCTCAAGGCTGGGGCTGCTACAACAGGGACACAGAGAGCAGCTCTTCAATTTCCAAAGACAAAATGAGGGAAAACGAGCTTCGCATGCAGCCAGGAAAGATTTAAGCTTCCTAACAGACCTGCCAGCTCAAAGGTGGGCCTTGTGGGATACAAAATGTCAATAGGAGCCACTTGGAATCCTTCAGCAGTTTCCCAAAGTCCAGATGTGTACCAACAATGGCATGCACAATAATGCAAATTATACAGATGACCATTTTTAAAACATAGTATTGTCAATGGATATATTAAAAATCATCTATATTTAATAGCTACATATTTTAACATGCATCAGAAAAAATGCAGCTAGCATTTCTAATTCCACAGATACTGCTGCTTGGGATCAGGCCAGGGTGGTTTGACCATGGTGGACCACATGGGGGCACACAATGCCATGGCTGTGGACCTCCCCACACCCTGTGTGAGCATGGTTGGTGTGCCTGGAGGCGGGGCACAGACTCCGTGACCCCCAAGGGTGAGGAACTCGGCTTGCCTGGTCGTTGTAGCCCATCAGGGCCCGACAGCTGTTTTTGGGGCCCAGGAACCTATTCACGAGCATGGTCCACCCGAGAGAGAAATGGAACTCGATGTCCTCCTGGAAGTCAGCACACAGCTTGTCACAGTTGAGGTCATAGCTGAGGGAGAAGCACTGCCGAGGGACCAGAATGTCTATCTGACTCCGCACAGATACGGGAAGAAGGGGTTTCAAGCCATCTAGAAGGAAAAGAAATGGGGCAAAAGCACAGCAGCTCAACCCTGTGCCATGCCAGTGCCATGCCACAGGAACGTGGGCCAAGCCCACTACTGCCAGGATGCCAAGCGGTCCTGCAGGGAAACCGGGCCCTAGATGAGCTGTTCTGCAGGTCTTGGAGGGCCTCGCTCACAGAAGGTGCACCAGTTCTCCCCAGGGGTTTGCAGCGAGAGGCTGCACACCTGTAACATTTATGCCTTATTGTGGATTTGAGAAACAGGTCAAATTCTCAGTCTAAAATAGCCCCGTGTGGTAACACAGGATGGGTTCCCCAAGTCTACAAAGAGAATAAATTCATGACATATACCCAGAATCTGAAGGTATCGAGTTGAATCATCATAAAAGGTGAGAGATAAAGAAAGGTCACTATTTCTTTAGATTGGCCTCTGAATCTGATCTTGGGCAATCCCAGAGCCCGAGCTCCCAAGTTCCCCTGGTGCTGACCTATCATGTCCTGCTGCATGGTTTGCAGGGAGCTGGTGATGGCCGTGGAGCAGCGGTCAGACATGTTCCGGCCCAGTCCTTCCTCAATGTGGCGGTGCAGTTCCTAGAGCCAGAAGAGGATGTTGAGGGAAAAAGCACCTCCCTCAGGAGTTCCTTCCAGAAGCCAAAGGACGTGGAGATCCTGAGGATGGTCAGCCCCACCCCACCAGATGACTGTGGAAGGCTGGGTGAAGTCCAAGTCTTTTCTCCCTGGCTTCCACTGCCACTGATTGGGGCCCTGACACAAAGCAGAACTGCTATCTGCAGGGTGAGTCCATCCAACAGCCAAAAAGAATGGAGATCCTCTGCCAAGAGCACCCGCTGCTGAATGACTCACATTCTTATAAACCTTGAGAACGACTGGAGAAGGATGGAAATCCATCTGGTACTCGTCCACCAGTACAGAGAGGCGCCTGATCTCCTCAGCCATTGCAGTCGACACCTACAGCAAAGGGAGCGTGCTGTTAAGTACCATGGAAGAAGGTGGTTCAACTCTTATGCACCAGGAGAGAGTCTAATAGACCGTTTTTCTGCTCCTCAAGTTAGCAATTTCCCCAGCTGATCTATGGAATTAAAGCCCTTCAAGGAAGAAAGGACCTTAAGAGACTGGCCGGTCAAACCCATCTAAGATATGGAGGAGGTGGCCCAGAGAAGGAGGATTGCCCAGGGCCACACATTGGGACAACTTAATGCAAGGGAAGGCTCCATATTCTTGAGTCGAGGCCACAACTTCCTTCTGGAAGGCAAGAAGCCCCCTAAAATGAGGATGTCTGTTTTCGCACTTTTCCAGCACCCTGGATTCTACTCTGAGTCCCAATCTCCCCAAAGATGCTTCCTCCTCATTTCTCACCTGCCTTTCAACTTCCTCTGTAATCTGCTTAATTCGCAGCTTGTAGTCCTGTGCCAAGAGCTCTAGCTGTTTGTCAATAAACCTCAGCCGGTCTTGCCGCTCTTCACGTGTTTCCAGGCAGTAAACGCTGAGAACAGAGAGCCCTGGTGAGAAGACCCGAGTTCCCACGTGATGAAGCCGAGAAGCGAGAGGGGACACCAGGAAACATACAGAACCCCCCAGTTATCCTGGCCGGGCAAGGCCGGAGGGTCTGGACAGAGCTACCGCCACACGCCCAGGGGCACGATCTTGTCCTTCCCAGGACGGGGGGATACTCCACAACCCAAGGTTCCCTCTTACGTCTTTCATTTGGGAGAAGATATGGTGGTGAGAATGGGGGTGGGGGGTGCTTTTAGAACAAGTTCCATCAATAAATGCCAAAAAAAAGGTCCAACCTCACTAATAATCAGGGAAGTGAACTTATAAAAAGAGTTACTACTTTCAACCCAGACTCCTGGCGAAAACTGTTTAATGTGAAGTACGCTGAAGGTGTAGGGCAATGGAGTTCCTAATATGCTGCCGGTGGGACAACGAATAGGCAAAACTGCTCTGGAGAGCAAAAGGTAAAACTGAGTAAAACTGAAAATGTGTAAACCCTAAGACAGAGCAGTTCCACCTCCAAAAACGAATCCTAGAAAGACTCTTACAAATGTCCACAAGGTGATACAGGAACAGATGTTCACTGCGGTAGGGTTTGCAATAGCAAAAACCTGAAATCTAAATATCAATCCATGGAAAAAAGAGCTGGATTCACAATGGAATACACTGCAGCAATTAAAATTTATGAGCTCCAACTACATGTGTCCACAAGGATAAAGCACAAAAAACAATGCTGAGTGGAAAGAAGATACAGATGCAGAGTGAGAACTACTGTTTGATTTCATATCCGAACATTTAAAACATGGAACAGAATAACATTATTAAATAACTCTTCAGGATTTATGTAAAAAGTATTTTTTAAGTGGACACTGAGACCACAACCACATTCATGGTGGTGGCTGCCTGAGGAGTGGGTGGTGACATTGGGATGGGGCAGAAGACTCAAAGGGCACTTAAAAAAGATTTTTTTTATTTTAACTTAAAATAATATAAAGCAAATGTTAAGTGCCAACACTGTGTGGTGGAAACAAGGTGTTTTTATATTATTTATATTTTATTATTTATATTGCATTATTTTTATATTATTCTCTGTGCTTTTCTACATTATACATTTCTCAGCAACGAGACAGAATGTGTTGTTGACGGCTCTGAGAATGGCTGCTCTGCTCAGCAAGGTGCTGCAGCTAGAGGCCCCCAGTACAGACTGTTCAGTGGATCAGGCTGCACACGCCAGGCCGGGACAAGCAGGCAGCAAACCGCCCTCCTCGGCAGGCTGCTCTCTGTGGCTCTAACGTCCGGAGGCCGGTGGAAAGGGCCCTGCCAGGAGCCCTGAGCCTCAGCTCTGCCACCACGGATCTGCTGCTGGCACATCCTGGCCACCCACAAGGGCTGAATACAAGCATTTCCCAGCAACCCCTCTCCACCTGTCCGCAGCCCAGGTTCTTACCGCTGCTCCTGAGCCGCGACATGCAGAGAGTCCATGATGAGGCGAACGGCCTCTGCGATCTGCTTGGCCCGGACTGTGTGCTGCTCAAATTTGGTCTTCACTGCAGACTGGGAGATGCATTCCTGGGAAGACAAGAGGCAGTGAGGCAGACCGGCGCCACCAGGGCCTACGGTCAAGGTCAGGTCCTGGCTTTCACTGCAGGTGAGAGCTGGGGGAGGCACAAAGTGCTGCTACTGGAATCAAAGGGCTCACCTCAAATCTCCGCTCAAAATTCTGAAACTCAAACATCCTCACTTGAAAGCCTTCTGCAAGGGCGCCCCCTAGGAGAATTGCAAGGCATTAGCCTGGAAATGATTTAGCAGCAGATGAAAATGATGACACCACCCAGTGCCAGCCCCGACTGGGAACTCTGTTTGTCAGTCACTGGCTGGAAAACAGAGCCTCTCACTCAAGGCTCTTCTCATCATCTCCTTCTCAGAACTATTTTCTACCGACTGACTTAGCTTGATTCCAAATGTCTCAAAGTATCAGGGAAAAAGGAAAATTTCTGTTCTCATCATCACCTCCTTCAGGCATGCCCTGGGCTTTCTGGATCCTTGCATTGAGCACCTCCTTGGCAGACACAAAGAAGATGCGGTCCCCAGCCTGGGCTCGGTCCACTAGGCCCAGTTCATCCACCAGGAAGCTGGTACAGCGCTCCATGTGCTGCCGCCGGACCTGGAGCCAAGCAAATGGGTGTATGTGACCAAGGTGTGTGTGGGGTAAGGCCCTCCTGATGGAGCCCACGGCCACCAACTGCCTTTTTTTTTTTTTTTTTTAAGTAATATATTCACATGGCTCAATATACAAAAGGTACAAATCTATGTAGAGTAGGACTCTCCTGCCCATCTCTATTAGCCACCAAACTTCCCCGAAGAACCAACATCATGGGGGTTTCTTGTATATATCCTCCCAAAGATATCCTATGCATACACAAGCAGAAATGTTTAAACATTCCCCGGCTGCCTCGTTAGAGCCTACATGGCTCACTTTGGGGCCCCAGAAAGAAAGGATCCTGGGACTCTGGGAACATGGGCTCTGTACTGTCCTGCCAGGCTCCCAGGGCCTTGTCTATAAAATGACAAAAGGCCACTAGACACTCCCTTCTAGCTCTGATGTTCCAGAGTTCTATTTATAGAACTTAAAAATAACAACAGCCCCTGGTAGACACCTGCCATATGGGAGCACATTTCCAAATGTTAGTAGATGTCATCCTCAACAACTCTATTTATAACACCCATCTCCCAAGTGAGGAAATCAAATCACCAAAAGATTAAGTGATTCACTAAGGTCACAAAGAAGTTGAACTCTGGCCTGCTCCCAGCATGCTTTATTATCCAGCATTGCCTGATAATCCTTTTCCTTTCACATCATACATAAAAGTTGTGAGTTGTCAGTAAGAACCAACTATTCATCCCTCTTCTTTTTAAGCTTCCCTCCTGGGTGTCTTCCTAAAGCTTAGCTTGTTCTGCACTGACGAATTCTTTATGAACCAAAATGAGCATCTAAATATATGTGAAAATCTTCCTCTCAAAGAATGGATCAGGATGGGAAAGTGAGTGGGAGAAGGGAAAGGAGTCTTTTTAAAGCAATCAGAAGACACCACGGTGATCCTGGGGAACACCTGGGAAATCTCTGGCAATGAAATTAATTTGGAGAAGTCACCAGACCTGAAGAGGCCTGGAAGGAGGCAAACCGGCCTGTGAAGACCGTGCTCATGTGGATGGCACCCCCAGACTACCAGGCAGAGAGCCACCAACCTCCTCCATGTACTCAGGCTCCGAGGCGGAGGCGTCCCAGCGGTTGTTCAGGATGAAGATGTTTGGGCGGGAGAGGCGCTCGCTCACCTTGTGGAAAAACTGCTTCTCCTGGATAAGGGAGCAAGACCCCAGTGGAGGAGAGGCTGGGCCAGCCCAGGCCCCACCAGCCCCTGGCCCGGCAGGACCCTGAGAGCATGGGACAAGGCAGAGGACAGGTTACCGTCTGCATCAGGGTGGACTCGGAGTTGGCCACCAGCACAAACACATCAGCATCCAGGCAAAACTTGTCAATCCAGCTGTCCAGTTCGGTGGTGACATCAATCCCTGGGCTAAGAGGGCAGGGGTAAACCAATACTGTCAGGCACCCAGAACACGGGCCTATTTTATTTGCTTTGAAAAGATATGGGATTTGCAAGGCATCCAGGCAAGGGAGCAGAAAGCCAGGGAAGGGAACAAAATCAGGCCTGGCCCTTACTGGGGGAGATTTTTACTTTTCCTTTATAGCCTTCCAGGTTCTCTGAAAATGTGTCTTTTACCACATCCACCTATTGCTTTCATAAACAATAATATGTCAATGTACTTTTGGGATAGACATTTAAGGTAGAGTTCTCTATGTATGTGAACCAGGTAAGCACTACGGTACTGAACTTTATTTGGTATAGTTGTAACCTGTCTGCAAAGCAGGGGCAAAGTACTCCTCCACAGACATGAAATATACCACTGACAATACCACTGCAACCCAGTACTCCTCTACCCCCGTTCCTAATACACGGACTAACATTGGGTTGAGGTTAAGAATCTCCCATCCCTTTTTATAGACTATCACTGGGACATCTTCAGGGCACTGACTCTGATGGGTACAGTGACCAGACCCTGGAGGAAAGCCAAGAGGGAGGAGGATTTGGTTGAGCCAGTGTAAAAGGCAGCAATATGAGGTAGAGCAAGAACCTGCCCAGGGGGCTCTGGCCTGGATTATCCAGAAGTGAAAATCTGGTATCTTTCTGTTTGGTCCTTCTCAGCAGGCAGCTGCCCGCCTACCTGTCCATCAGCACGAGGTCATCCTTCAGAAGTGGACACTTGGAGTTGGGCCACATCACGCTCACCAGGCTGCCAGCATGGAGCTGCTCGTCTTGGTGGAGGGCATGGGCCAGCTGGTTCACAGTCTGATGGGGGAAGGAGGGAAAGGAAGGGCAGGGCAGAGGAAGAGCCACCCAGCCAGGAGGTTTCCCATGCCCCCTGGCCAAGGAGACTGCTGCAAAATTTACTACCCCTCTTTAACTCCACAAATAAAAAGTGAAGAGTTGTGAGTTGTCAAAACCAACTATTCTTTGCTCTTTCAGCTTCTCTTCTGGCTCTCTTCCTAAAGCTGAGTCTGTTTTGCATTGATTAGTTCTTTATGAACCAAAGGGAGCACGTGGCCCCAGACAAGGATGCAGAAGACTCTCAGAATAATAGTAGCATGCAGCCCCTTGCTGACACATCAGAACCACAAAGCAACTATAGGAATCACTCCCTGGAAACATCCCAAGGAAGAACAAGGCAAAGAGAGAAGTCAAATGACCTCTTATGCTTAGCAATACACAAGGAACTGAAGGGTTCTGATTCTTGGCTCTCCCCATTTCTGACTCTCTCTAATCCTCGAAAAAGTTCTGTCTGAAGAAGGACTTTCCCTATTCCGCCTGCAGGGAGGCACAGTCCTCTCCAGAGCTAGTGTCAGTCCAGGTACAGCAGACTTGACTGGCCAGCATGCCTAGGGCTGAGAGCTGGGCTTGGCCCTCTACCCCCTGCCTTGATGCCCCCATTCCCTCCCAGCATCCTCACCTTGACACTCCTCTTCTCCTCTGAGCCCTCAGTGAGGAGGAAAGCCTCATGGCCATCTGTGCCCTCTACCCGCAGGAAACAATTGGTGGTGTGGCCAATTCCAGAGGGCAGAACTTTGTCCCAGAGCATGGCATTGATCACGGTGCTTTTCCCATTGCTCGTCCTGGGTGGGAAAACAGCTGCCAGTGAAGCTACACTATCCATGACCACGGCTTTCACCATGAAGGTGTTAGCCTGGAGGTCCAAAGTCTTGTTCTAGGCAGTGCTACCAGTGCTCAGAACAACGCCCAGAGAGGCACATAGTAGGCGCTTGGTATTTGTTAAAACAGAGACACAGATGCCTCTGGATCCACGCCCATGATGTGTTCCTGGTTCATCAAGTCAAGCCCAGGCTGCAAGGGGCATGGAGCGCAATGCTAGCACACGGACACGTAACCTGCCCTCCACCAGAAGCCTCTCAGATCACGCATGCAGTCTGTCCTGGAAGATAAACCACTCCTCTTCTCCCTGAAATCGCTGACTCATCCCCCAGCGGTCTTCCTCAGTCTATACTGAACAAAATGACCCCGAGGCCCTTGACTCTTACCCAGGGATGGCTCTGCTGCTCTCCTCCCACCAGCTCCTCCTCATCCTGGCAGCCCCATCCCAACAGTCCCAGCCCCTATCTGGCAAAAGGAAAGACGGCTCTAGCATTCTCCCCTCTCACACCCCTTTCTTACAGCCTCGTTCTTGAAAACAGCTCTATTAGGAAAATTAATCTGCTCTGGATTTCAGAGGCTCTAGTCCTTGCCAAACATAGTCTCCCTCACTGTGAGCACAAAGCTTCCCAGCTCGTGTCACTCCCTTCACAGCTACAAGAGGCCTTACTTGCACCCAATGAGACACAAGTTCTGTGAGCCCACCCAAATGAGCCATACCCCCAAGGTCACAGTCCCTAGGGGCTGGACTCCAGGCAGGTACAGTACCTATTCCTTGGGCTAACTGTGCACTTGGCATCCAACCTGTCTGGGGCCTTTTTACCCCCTGTACTAGATTTTTTTAACGGTGTCTACTAGACCTCAAAGGGTAACAAGAAGAAATATGGATGAACGCCAGGGGCATGTCAGCTGCTGCCTGCCTTGGGGCGGTCAGATGTGATTCTGTACAAAGGGCCTCCCTCCCATTCAGCCAAGAAGAAAGAAGGTGTGTGGGCTTCAAGGACTCACCGGCCAAAAAAAGCCACTTTCATGTGTCGCCGGGCCAGCACCTCGCTGATGCCCCTCACTTTGGACAGGTAGCCTTTGACGTCCAAGACCTGTTCTTCCGTCGTAACGGGGTCCAATTCTGCATTCCTGTAGGTGTCTGGAGGTGGGGATTGAAAATGGGTCACTACGCTGTCAAAGGGGTCCCACAATCATAGTCTGGAAGGGACAGAGTCTGGCCCTGCTCTCCCAAATCACTATCCACACTGTGTTCCCTGATGTCACCAGCCCAAAGGTCCAGACTCCCTTCTGTGGCTTCACACTGTAGGGGCTGAGAAGGTGGGCTCAGGAGCATGACATCTGGCTTCCGGTGGCGGCTCTCACCACTGCCTCGCTATGTGACCTCAGGCAAATGGACCTTTCTGGGTCTTAAGTTTTCTTGTCCATAAAATGGAGATAACAAAGTACCTCGTGCAATTGTTCTGAGGACTAAATGAATTAAAACACATATAGTTCCTGGAGTGATGGCTGGTACATGGCGAACACTCAAAAGTTAACTGCCATCATTTACTCATGTATGTTTTACTAAACAAATACTTGTAAAGTTTTACTACATGCCAAGCACTGTTCTAATTGCTTTTCAAATATGGAGTCGCTTAGACCTTACTATTAACATATCACATGGTTAATAAATGGTAGAGTTAGATGTGAATACAGGCAGCCTGGCTCCAGAGCCCAGGGTTTTAACTACTCTACGTGATCTCATGAGATCCTCTGTCTGGCTCTGCTCTCAGCCTCATCTCTTGCCATCCCCTGCCTCACACTCCACCCTCATCATGCCCCTGAATGTGCATCTGGGCTTTGCTCACTGCTTCCTAAAACCACACACACAACACACACCCTGCCCCAAAGAAGCGAGGCAATGCCTCCGGGCTTGGCTCACCCCACTTAGCCTCGAGTCTATCTAGGCATCACAGCCTCCAGGAAGCCTTCCTTGACGATCCCACCACCCTGCCCTGAGTTAGGGCCCCCTTGTTGGAGCTCCTATAGCACCCTATACCTCACCCATCTTAGCACAGAGTGAACTGTCTAGCTTGGCTGCCTATGTCACCTAGCATATGAAGGCCAAACGGACAATGCCCAGTACCCAGCATGGTGCCAGGCATCCAGCAGATGCTCAAATGGTTACTAATGAATGTATACTGGGTCATGGCATTGGTTTTACCCAATGTCCTTGACAGGCAGGTGGATAACTAATTATCACAGACAGGAGCAACCGAGGCCAGCTAGCACTAGCTGGCAAGAGATGGGGGTCTGGCCCGAGCAGACTCCAGAGCATCCAGATCATGACCGGTGGCACCTCATAGACCACCCGGCAAAGTTCTCACGCAGCTGGTGCCATGGAAGGAAATGGCCAACCCGACAAGGTGCCTCCACCTACTGGGCACCCCTGCCCAAGGCCGATCAGCACTCCTGCCGCACAGGCCCTTTGGAGGAAGCTGCCTCTCAGGCCTGTGGTTACGTTTAATAGCAGCAGCACCAGCCAAACAGCCTCTTGGACACCTGCCTGCTGGAGAACAGCCCCTCGGCAGTGAGCATCCCTTCCCCTCCCAGGCACATCTCAGAATCCCTCCAGCTCTTCCCCTTTCACTCCACCAATAGGGGATGCTTCGCATTTTCTCAAAAGAAGAAATTGAACACCCATTCCTGATGCCATCACATAAACGCCCACATCAAGCACATGTCCATCTAGAACATCATCTGAGTAAGTGACTCAGAGCATCCCAGGAAGTGGCCTTGGGCTCCAAGAGGGCAGCAACCCGGTCTGCCACACCCACCTGCCCAGAGCTTGACACAGTGCCAGGCACGCTGGCGCTACTGCTACATAAGTGCATAATGATTGGAATAATTTCAACCATCCATCTTATAATTTTTCAATGCATATTTCCTTACTCAAGAAATATGTAGGCAGCACCTTCTCTTGCATCAAGCACTAAGCTAAGGGAAGGGCACAGACGGGGGAAAGTGACTGGATATAGTCCCTTTGTTTAAAGGGTGCCTTCTGCAGAAGCAGCCAGAAGCCAAGCTGTTGGGTTGAAGGCAAAGAACAGAGAAGTGTGTCCTACTTCAGCCAGGGGTCAACGCCTGGGGCATCTCCACTGAACTACTAAGGTTCTACAGACCACAATTTGGAAAAACCCTAATTTTGCCTAAGCCTCTCTTTCATAAATGAGGAAACTGAGTGCAGATGAGACTCTGCTACAGGGTGTTCACAGACCACCTCGGGAACTGGAGCCAAGGTGTGCCTTGTAGAGAGGGAGCCTGAGAAAGCCAGTGGCGGGAGCTGGTGCTCAGGTACAGGAGCATGGGAACCAGTCCTCTGCTGCCAGAGCTGGGCTCAAATTAGTAACTAGTGGAGAAGGTAGAGGTGACATGAGGTCCCTTCTCACAATTCTGTCACCAATCTAAAATTATCAAAGAGAGCATGCTATGCTCAGGGTACCAACAGCCAGGTTGTCCCAAGTATTAAAGGCAGCCCAAACCAGGCCAAGAATACCTGAGCTTTGGAGTCAGACAACTCTCAAAACTTTGGAGTCAGACAGCTCTCAAACCTCAATTTCCTCACCTTTGAAATGGGGATAAGATTGACCTACCCCTCATGATTAACCAAGGGATAACACATGGAATTCTTAAATGGCTGATTCCTTGCCTTCCTGACCTAATCTCCCCTGAGCCTCATCCCATGTGATTCCAAGAGCAGCACATCACTGATGGCAACAACCCATCTGGGCCTAGGGACCCCAAGGGCAGGGCTGTGCCTCCTCACCCCCAAATCCTGCTAAATGAATGTCCAAACCAATGGCAGTGGGCCTCACTGAGCAGGTGCCTCCTGACTCACCTTCGAGGAAGGTGGCACTCTCCTGGATGTAGGCCCCCAGCTGCTCAAAGATGCCATTGATCTTCTTCTTGGCAGTGACAAAGTGCTTGAGTGGGGAAGCATTCACCTCAGCCATGTGTCTCTTATCCTTCTTGACTGTGACAATGGAGTTGCACCGAGAGAAGAGCAGGGACATTGCGCTGCAAGACAAGACAATGTGAGTGAGCCCACGTTCACCCCATCTTGGGATGGTCTGCTAGGGGTGGGGCAGGGTGTGATGGGAACTGGGACCAGCTCGAGGGTCAGTGAGATAAGAAGCAGATTCTCAAGAGTAGGAAGAAACCTCCCGGAACATGCAGGCCAGGATCCACCTCTCATGGCACAGGCACCCAGAAGACTGAGCAGGGGCCCTGGGTACAGGCCTAGGCTGGCAGTTCCTTGTCTGCTGAACGGTGACAGGCCCTGCCTTTCCCCTCTGAGAGAGATGGGAGGAACTGTGAGATAACAGAGACGCCCTCTTCTGAGTCTCAGGCAGAAAGCATGGCTGAAGCAGACTTCTACACATCACCTACCCAAGAAAAAGTGTTGAAAAATGAAAGTACCAAGAGCAAAGTCACACTCGATGTCAGTTACTTCCACCACCCTTCCCTGGCTACTCCCCTGGACCCTAATTCCAGACAGGATTTTTTTTTTTTTTCAGTGAGGGGGATCAGGGAAGGGTGAAGTGAGGGAGGACTACTTCTTTAATTTATTTAAAACATCTATTATTTTGTCTTATTATAAGATATGTGCACTGAAAGAAATTTGAAAACTAAAGGAAAACAAATCATAATGCCATCATTCTGTGATAAACACTGTTAACATTTTATCATCCCAGTCTGTTTTGTGTGTAGGAATGTCTCTTGCTCTCACTCAACACACATCTCTGTAACCAATTTTTTTCACATAAAGGCTGTGAGACTTGACTCCAAAGTCCTAGAAGTCTTGGTTAAAGGTCAAAAGAGGCAGATGTACCAGAGAAGGCAGCACCCAGGAGTAGTGGGGAACCCCTGGGTCCTTGTCAGGTCCCTGCTCAGAGTTCCCACCATGAACAGAACTACTTCCCCAGCAGAGCCCTCAGGTCCAGGGAGATCAAAGTGTGAGAATTAGATTAAGTTTAGCTTTCACACAGGGTGGGGGCAGCTCAGGGGAATGGCAGAGGGTCAAGAAGCCAAGATGTGATCAGTGGCCGGTCCTCCTGTTTATCTGCCCACTATCCTTGCAAGGTGGAGACTCCGGGGGTAGCGGTTCCTAAAACAGCTTCATAACTTGTTACCAAACTAGCTCAGACTGACTCTGCAGTTAAAGAACAAAGGAAAGAGGGGTGGAGACTTCTTTCAAATGTTTCAAGTTTGTACAGGAGACTTTTTTTCAAATGTTTCCAATTTGTGTGGGCTAGTTAGGCTTGTTGAATATAGAATGTAACCTCTAAAGTACCCAGCCACTGGAGAAACAGGGGAGGGACTTGAGAGTTAGGCATAGGGAATAAATACTGCTGGGTCCATTGTTCTGGGCGCCAACCCCACACATTTTGGTTGGGTACCTGTTCTTGCAAGATCATGAATAAATTCTTTTCTTCACCACAATCGGGTGAGCGTTTATTCCTTTTTAGGAATAGTGCTTGTTTCTCACAAAAGGAAGAAGATGCCTCCCAAGGATGAGGGTGTAGTGTGTGCAGCTGTGTGCATGCCTGGCTCTTCTCTCTCCCACACCCAAGAAAATTCTTGTCTGGCCCCACCCTCACCCTAATCAGAGCCTCCACCCAACCCAGCACTCCACTCTCTCTGGCTGGGAAATGAGAAGGCATTGCTCATGACTGAGCATGCACAAGTAACTTCCAAAGGGTCCAAAGGGTGCTGAACAAGTTTACAAGAGAGAGAAGGAACCTCTGAAAAAGAAAACATGAGGACTGAATGTCAAAACTAGCTCTTGGAAACTAACCACCCCTAAAGAGTGGGCAAACCCACAGGGAGATGGGAGCCCACATCTTTTACCCAAAACTACAAATTATTTTGCCACATTAATAATTTCTGGGAAGATGGGAGAGGGAAATGACCCTATTTCCACTTATATATTCCTCCTTGGTCTAACACCACAACTGTTGAGAGATGTTTTCTTACTATAGAAGCCACATGGCAAGAAATGAAATAAGAGAGACGGAGAACTCTGAAGAGGGGAATTGGGAGGAAAACGACACTCTGGCTCCTCCAAACCAGAAAGAACAGACCAGTAAAATGAGGCCTCTCGTAGTCCAGCAGGCCACAGCCAAACTCTTGGAGACACAGGATTTGCAGGCAGAAGAGGGAAGCCTCCCAAAGGGAGGCAAAGGGGTCTGGGATGGGGCATGACACAGAACTGTAGATGATAGATTTTGGAGTCAGAGAGAGCTGGGCTCAAATTGTGATTGTACTATCTATGGGCTGAAAAATCTGAGAATGTCATTTCATCTCAGAACCTTGGTTTCCTCATGTGTACAACAAGCATGATATTATGTAGACAGCAAGCAGACAAAGATGATGCAGATAAGGTGCTTAGCACATAGTAAGAGCTCAAAGGCAGCTTTACATTTTATCAAAAAAAAAAAAAAAAAAAAAAAAAAAGCAATAATAATAATAAAGTCCCAAGACTCATCCACCCAAATGGCTGGTCTTCAGGCAAGGGCAGAGGCAACTCCACCAACACACCCAGGGCTCCCCCATCCCACTGCTGTGGGGATAAGTAAACTGGTCTGTGCAAAGGTGAGGACCAGCAGTGCCAGACCAGAAGTGACCTGCTTGGAGGCAGCAAGTTCCCTGAGATCAGCTGGGCTGTTAGAAGCAGGTGTTTTAACTTCTAATCAATGTTGGCAAGCCCCAAAGAAATGGAACCAAAAGTGTTAGTGTTTTTAATAAGTGAAAGATTCAAAAACATGCATTATAGTAAGAGCTTAGTAGTTCAAGGTTACAAGTTTGCTGGAGTTCAGCTGATCCAGGAACTGGCCTCTGCTCTCACCATTATCCAGGCTATAGCTGCATGCCCCAAATCATGCCCCAAATCACCTGTGCAGAACTACCTCTAAATGGATTTCTCTTGGCTCTAATTTCCAAGCTGAGATTCTGTGTTTACACTGCACATGCTGCTTCTAGTCCAGAATCTTCTTTCCTTTTTTTTCCTTCTTTTCCTTTTTTCCATCCTAATGGAGTATACCTATTTAGTTATCTGTCCTTCTAGATCCAACTCAAGCGTCACCCTCTTGGTGAAACCTTCCTTGAAGGACATGCATGCAATCCTACCAGACTTTTGGTGCTAGTCTATGAGCTTCCTGAGAGTCAGGCCCTGACTCATAGCAGGTGACCAATATGGGGCTAAGTGAATGCCCCCCTAGGGGGATATCATCTTACCCTTCTGTCCCTAGAATACACAAATCTCCTTTTTCTTAAAAAGCAGCCTTTGACAAAATATCTGTTTCTTTCCATTTGGAACCCAGTGAGTTAAGAGCATTGAACAAACCTTTCAGATTTCAGGATTTAATCCTTCCAAAGAACAAACCAGACACACGCATACGCACAAAGGACCAACACTGCAAAATACACAGAACAGAAACCAAGACTGCACCCCCATTATCTCAGGGCTTTGCCTGCTGGCTTCCTACCCTTCCAGAGTGGCAGAAAGCAACAGGGTTCCTTTTCCTCCTCTAGAAAGCCCTGACAGATCTCACTTCCCCACAGCGCTAGCCACAGATACGCGGGACCCCCCCCTCCAAGAACAGTGGGCCAGAGAGTCCAGCTCTAGTAGCAGCTACACACTAAGCAGCACACTTAGAGCTGCTATGACTGCCTCAAAGTGCTCTTGATATCAAGGTTTCAATATTTTAAGGCAGCATTTCCCAAGGTGTGGTTCCATGGAAAAAGGGTCCCATAGTAGAATCAATTTGTGAAACACCATGTTATTGCTGCCACCACCCCGCCCCACCCTGCTTCCAGTGGCGCTCAATAAAGGCTTTGGGGAGACCTGCTGCAAGGACACCCATTTAACTATATTTAATGCAGCATTTCGCAAGGTTTTTTTTTTGTATGAAGAAACCCTTCTTCTGCATAACTACCTTTAAAAACCCAAGGATCACACTTTGGGAGAATGCTTATTCATCTGATGGTCCCCTACTGCCACCAAAAAAAAAAAAAAAAAAGTGTGAGGGGCACAATATTTACCTAAGACCAGAATCAACCTTGATTCTAAACTGCAACTGCTACTGACGCTCCAAGATAATCAAAAACTTTGCCTCATCCTAGATTATTAGTTGAGAAGTATTAGCTGTCTTGGGTGTAAGAGGGAGCAGTAGCAAAAATCACTCCAAGATACGTGTAGAAACCAAGCACAGTCTCTGAATCCACACCACCTCCTTACCCAGTTTTATGTACAGCAACTCCTAGCAGAGAAAACAAAATGGATCCACGGATCGTCTGTTGGCACAACTGGAGCAGAGGAGAAGCCGGGAAATTGAAACAAAAGATTGTCCAGGGTGAAGAAAGCAGACTCTGAGCAATGATAAGGAGCCAGCCGCTGCTGGGCAGAGAGGAGGAGGAGAAGAGTCAGCACAGCAGAGAAGAATGAGCAAGGGAGATAGAGACTAATTCTTCAGAGAGCTCAGGAAATCTCGGCCACTTTCTAACCTGCCAACCTTTAAAACAACCTCTAACAGCCACCAACAAAATCATCCATGGAAATACAGTAGTTTTTTCCAACACAAGTTGGAAAACTCCAAATCTATGCAAAGAGACCTGCCACTGGTTGGTCAGCAGAGCACAACCCTTTCCACTCAACCCAGACTCAGGGTGCCAGAAGTCATAGCTACAACTTACTTTTTTGGGTGGTAGGAGACCTTCACAGGGTAAGCATCGTGGGCATGGCTGAAGTCAAAAAGATGAAACAAATTTGAGTTCTTCTGGCTGGACTCAGGTTGAGGTTGGCTGATTGTACTGACTCCACCAATCCCCTGACTTGTTGGAAAGGAAAAGAAAGATGTCAACAGGCAGCAGAAAAACTGGTGTGTTAAACATGTCTAAACAAGTTTTGAAGTTAAATAAACTCATCCCTGAAGGGAGCTTACTCATTGCACTGGGGAACTGAGTTGGCACGTGAGGAAGTGTCCTGGGGAAAAACACAACATAGAGGTGTGGGGCCAACCCTGGGTGTGCACAAACACATGCTCAGCCATGTGCTAGTGTTAAGGCACCAGGGAAGTCCCCACAGGGATCCTGGTAAAGGCACATCCAGAGGGGTGAAGAGGGGAGAGAGCAGAACTAGGACGAGGACTAGGCTTGCAGGTTGGGGAACTAAGAATTAGAGATGGGAGGGTGGGGGTGAGGAATACAAGTGGACTTACTGAAAGCCTATGTGTACCAGATGCTATACAATAGTATCTCACTTAATTCTCCATTCTATGGGAGCAAAAAGAGGCTCAGAATGCTTAAAAAGTGTTTACACTGATAGGTAAGTAGCCAAGCTGGAAATCTAGAGACACCAACACTCTTTGACTCCAAAGCTCATGTGTTTCAACTACAAGGAGCTGCCTTCCTCCCCACCTTGGGGGTAGGAAGGGTGAGATCAGAGCAGTTTTCTGGATAGAGAGAGAAAAGACTGGGAATGTAAAGAAAAAGGGCAATGAAGGATTACAAGAAAAAGAATACAGCTATTTATTCATCCTTATCTATGTGCCTGACCCAGTGCTAAGTCTTAGAGATAGGGATAGATAAAAAGCAGTCCTTGCCCTCGAAGGGCTTACAGTCCTGTGACGAATCGTACATGAAAACTCACAGTAAAATAGCGCAATAAGCATCCAAAGTGGGGGAGCCCAGGGCTACAGTGGGGTATGAAGACACCTATCACTTGGTGGGTAAATGTTGGCGGAATAAAGAGGACAGTTTGAGAAATGGGGACAGGGCAGGGGTGGAACGCTGCCGTAAAGGCTCGGGTGACGGAGACGATGGCGAGCGTCAGGGGACCCCACACCCAGGCCGGGTTCCCACGTCCCGCCCCCTACTCTCAACGCCGCGTAGGGCCCGGCGCCGAGGAAGGAGCGTGAGCACGCCCGCCTGCCCGGATCACGAGCGCCGGAGCCCCCGGACCCCCAGCGTCTCCCTGGGCCACGCTGGGCTGTTCAGGACTCCCCCTGGCTGGGCTAGGCCGGTCTCCACCACCCAAGCGCGCTCGCCCTCTCACCTTCACCTTCCCGGCTTCGCGGCGGCCATGCTGCCCACAACGTCACCAGAACGCGCCAATCAAGGAGAGACGGGAGGAGGCAGGGGAGGATGCGCGCGCATCAGCCGCCGCAGGTTTGCCGCGCTGGCCCCAGTCGGTAGATCGGCTCCGAGCTCAACGGAGCGACCCTATTATTCCTTATGGGAAAGGGTCCCCGCGGCTCTGTGCCTCCGGAGGCGGCCCAGCGCGCTGGCTCACCCCCGGGGCGTCCCAAGCCGATGATGTTTTGGTCCTCGGGACTCGCACTGCATCGCGGGAGCTGTAGTTCCGGCGGGCGTCAGTCAGGGCTGGGAAGGGCGGGGCGGAGTGGGGGCGGGGCTTCCAACTGTCAAGGGGCAAAAAAACAAGGGCGTGGAGGAGAGGTTCCCGGTCTTTCGTTTGCTGCCCCAGAGACTGACCCCCCCCCCCAAGTAGGATCCAAACTGGAAATTCGTAATTTTTAAGAAGAGCTTTCAAGAGATTAAAGCCGTTAGAATTAAGTGACTCACCCAGGGAGACAGAAGTAAGCTGGGGCCTGAGGCCCTTAAATTGCTTTTGAGGAAGTAACAGAGGCAATAACAGCTTCAATGTGGCAATCACCGAGCTGGGCATCGAACATACGTCATTTTATTTTGTCCTCACAACAGATCCAGAAGGCTCAGAAAGGAGAAATACTCAAGCTCACCTTTGGTGGATGACTGCCCCCCACACACACACACCTATGTGGTGGGCACTGGACACAGCAGTTAACAGGTCTCCTGATGGACTCAGCCGCAGCAGGGAAGATCCAGGCCAGCCCTGTCCAACAGGTAGCCACCAGCCACATGTGGCTATCAGTCCCTGAAAGGTGGCCAATGAGAACTGAGATGTGCTTTAAGACTTAGTGCGAGAAGAGCATGTAAAATATCTCAGAATTTTTATATTGATTGTGTATTGAAGCGATATTTTGGATAATTGGGTTAAAGGAAACATTACTAAAATGAATTTCACTAGTTTCTTTTAGTTTTTAAAATGTGGCTACTAGAAAATTTAAAATTACATCAGTGGTTTGCATTTGGGGTGATACTATATTTCTACTGAGCAACACGGCTCCATAAACACAAGTACCTCCAGAAACAAATCGGTTCTTGGGTGAGCAGCTTAACAGTTCCCCATGAGGTTGGTCAGAAAGTCTGTCCCTCCCTTGCTGCCCTCGGAGTAAACTGGCAGGCTAGTGTCCTAAGAGTCCAACTCTGGACTGTGAGGCCTCTGTCCAGGGTGTAGGACACACTGGGGCTTCAGTTACTGCCCTGTTCTGCCACCAAATGCTTCCTCCCCCACGTTCTCTGGCCTCCCTAAGGGGACTGTCAGTCCTCGGAGGGCAACAACTATAACTTCCATTTCCTTTCCCTTCTTTGGCAATCTTGCCTGAGTCAGGAAGAAGTCTGGAGATTCTTCCTCCTGAACATCTCTCCTGTCCATTCCCTCCTCTTCACTAAACCTCCCTGGGCTCTGGCCTCTTGCCTGGACTGCTGCAGGAGCCTCCCAATCCATTCCCAGGCCTCAGGTCTCGCCCACCATGCAGCACCCAGGTTCTCTCTGCAACAGAAAGCTTCAAGCCGTGAGGCCCCTACCTAAACCCCTCTCAACAGTGACTCCCCCAGCACTGCTGATAGTTTTATCCAGAAGGAGTGGGGAGCAGGGTCGGCATGCAATCGCAGGAGACCCTTCTTTCATCCACTACTTGTTTCTGTACTGACTGACTTTTTCACAGTGGACATGAACTGCATTTGTAATCAGAAAAAGGTAACAATTAAAATCAACCCTAAGAAATATGCACATACATGATTGTATATGCACAGACTGGTTGAGACAGGACACCCAAGAAACGGGTAAGCCATGATCACTTTTGGGGAGAGGAACTGGGTGACTAGGGGTGAGGGATGGGAGAGAGATTAAGATTCGGGCTGCATGCTTTAAACAATTTCACTGTATTATCTCCCAGTCAGAAATAGTTATTTTTCTCAGCAGCAGAAGAGCTCTTATGATCAGGTATAATTTTAAAACTCAGCCAAGGCTATCGCTCTCTAAGCCAACTCTGCAGGTAAACTCACTGCCCTCCCCCCTATGTGGGACATGACTCCCCCAGGGGTGTAAATCTCCCTGGCAACGTGGGTCATGACTCACAGGGATGAGCTTGCCCCTGGCATCATGGGATTGAGAAAGCCTTCTTGGACCAAAAGGGGGAAGAGAAATGAAACAAAATAAAGTTTCAATGGCTGAGAGATCTCAAATAGAGTCAAAAGGTCATTCTGGAGGTTATTCTTATGCACTCTATAGATATTCCTTTTTAGTTTTAAGTGTATTGGAATAGCTAGAAGGAAATACCTGAAACTATTAAACTGCCACTCAGTAGCCTTTTTTATAGATTTGTATATATTATGTCCCCAGAAAAAGCCATGTTCTTTGATGCAATCTTGTGGGGGCAGACATATTAGTGTTGATTAATTTGGAACCTTTGGATTAGGTTATTTCCATGGAGATGTGACCCACCCATCTGCAGGTGATAACTCTGATTAGATAATTTCCATGGAGGTCTGGCCCCGCCCATTCAGCATGGGCCTTGATTAGTTTACTACAGCCCTATGTAAGAGCTCAAACAGAAGGAGCTTGCTTCTGCAACTTAGACATTTTGAAGACGGCTGTTGGAAGCTGACAGTGACATTGGAGAATGTCATTTTGAAACACAACCTGGGAACAGACGCCAGTCACGTGCCTTCCCAGCTAACAGAGGTTTTCCAGATACCAACGGCCTTTCTCCAGTGAAGGTACCCTATTATTGATGCCTTACCTTGGACACTTTATGGCCTTAAGACCATAACTTTGTAACCAAATAAGCCCCCTTTCTAAAAGCTAATCCATTTCTGGCATTTTGCTTAACGGCAGCATTAGTAAATTGGAACACCTTTATTTTTGAAGACGATTGTGTAACTATATAGCTTACACTGTGTGACGTGTGATTGTGAAATCTTTCTGGCTCCCACTCCCTTTATACAGTGTATGGACAGACAAGTACAAAAATGAGGACAAAACAAACAACAACAAAAAAACTCAGCCAAGGCTAAATGCGATGTGGTATCCTGAATCCTGAATTGGATGTTGGAACCGAAGACATCAGGATAGTAATGGAAGACGTTAACAAGAGAAGAAACTGGGTTAAGGTTATACATGGGGATTATCTGAATTCTCTATCTTTGCAATTTCTCTATAAATCAAAAATTATTCTAAAAAATTTTTAAGATTTTTTAGATTACAGAATAAAAGAATGGTGGGAGTAAAAGAACAGGAAGGAGAATCAGGCCAAACCATGCATGAAGGGACTTAGAGGCCATTTTAAGAGTTTAGATTTTTGTTTTATTTTGAATATATTTTGAATATATTCTAATTGGGAAGCTGCTAAAAGAAGGCACCAAATAACTGGCCTGCTCTGGCAGTCAGCCAAGGCATTAGAGGCACTGCTTTGCTGAGCTCTTGCCAACATTCCAGCATTTAGGGGATGTGTGATAGGGCAGGGATGACACTGAGGAGACAGAACTTAGATCAGACCCAGGTGCTTGAAGCCCTGCTGAGAAGAGCCTCCTTGTTGAGCAAGGATTTTTAACTTCAGGGCAAAAGAGTCTATGTAGAATGTGCAACGCCCTGAAACTGTACCCTTAATTTTTGTGTATCTTATTTTAGGGCGAGAACCAGAGCTTTTATCAGCTTCTCAAAGGAGTCTCTGACCAGGAAAAGATTAAGAACCACCCCTGTATGAGGAACAGTGCATATAGTATGCTACCCTCTATGTAAAAAGAAAAAGCAAATACTAACATAAAAAATATAATTTAAAAAAATCGGGCTGTTCAATTTACTGTGGGCCAATTTTTTAAAAGTTAAAAATCTTTAAAACACATATGCACAACCCCTGAATGACTCTAGTTGCCTCCTGGATAAAGTCCAAACTCTCCTGGGCCTGGGAATAAACAGGCTTTTACAATCTGACCCTCTCGTCACTCCCACCAGCCAAGCTGCAGCATCTGATCCCACTTGTGCCTTGCCGGCTGCAGCCCTCTGACCTGGAGTCTCTCTGCCTGTTGGAAACCTCCCCACCCTCCAACGTGCAGCTTAAATGGCATCTGCTATTCGGGTTTCTCAACCACGGTACTTTTGCCATTCTGGACTGGATAATCTTCTGTGGAGGGGGCCATCCTATGCACTGCAGGATGTTTAGCAGCACCCCTGGTCTCCACCTGCTACCCTGCTACCACTAGCTGTCAGTAACACTTGCCCCAGTTGTGGCAATCAAAAATGTCTCCAGACATTGCCTAATGTCCCCTTAGGGGCAAAATTGCCCTGGACTGAGAAGCACTGTGGCAGAAAGCCGGCTGATCCCTCCTCCTGCTTTGTTTTTACAGCCATTGTGCCATTTATCCCACTGGTCCACAGTGAGTCGCATCTGCTTTTCTCCCTCCCCACTGCTGCCTACAGGTGCCTCAGGGACAGGGACCAGATTTCTTCCATCACTGGAATCATGTTCAAAGCTCTCAGTCTACCGCTTACTTGCTGTGTGACCTTAGGAAAGTTACTTGACCTCTCTGAGCCTCCATTCCCTCTTTTGTTTAAAAAAAAAATTACCCCTGTCCCAGAGTGGTGTGTGCTGAGGGGCTGATATGTGTGGTCCCTGGCCCACAGCAAGGGATGGACAGATGTTAGCTTCTTATTAATAAATGCCCTGAAGTGTTATTACTTCTAAGAAGAAAGCCTGTCTGGGATATGGTGGGAGCCACCAGAAGCACCAGGAGTTCTCCCAGTTCACATTTACAGGAAGGTTGCTCAGCAAAGGCTTCACAGAGGAGGTGAGGACTGATCCAGGTCTTGAAAGGCGAAGTAGCATGCCCCCAGCAACCAGTGCCTGGCTCGTGGTAAGCGTTTACAAAATATACAAATGACACTTCATGTGTGACTGAGTTTGGGAAACAAAGACGTGAGTCTCCTGACACCGCCTTTCCTTGCCTCCAGAGCACGCCAATCGTGGGCTCTTAAAACATCTCCCCCAGGTCACTCACACGTGTCCTCAGCCATGCACCTGCCCCAGGCATCTCCTGCGCAGTGGTTTCAATGACGTTTAATACAAACTCTCCTGTTTCTGATTGTCCCTCTCTCTGGAGGCATCCAGGACAGGGTGACCAGTGTAGTGTGTGGACATTCACTCCCCTCCCCCCAACAGCAAGGGTCATAGAGGGTCACAGAGGATCGAGCTGCGGCATAAATAGATGCCTCTGCCATCTCCCGGCAGGTTTTCTAAGTCACCGTCTCCAGGGTATGCTGGGCTTTCATGGCAAGAACCATGGAGGAAGGGGGCGTCAGCAGTCCTGGTGTCAGGGTGAGGGTGTGAGTCTGATTCAGGCCTCTGCATCTACCCCGAAGCAGGAAAACTCTGAGTCATGGATTCTTATCCCTGGAGTCTCTCTGGGCAGCTCAGGTAAGCCGCTGCACTGCTCAAGTCTCGGCCCATGGAGGAAGCAGAGGAAGGAAACACAGTTTTTCAGGAAGACAGCTTGGGGAGGACACGTGTCTGCAAAGCAGTGGACAGCATCTCCAGAGGCTGGGGCCAGAGCACCATGGAGAGCCCAGCCCAGGAGATCTGCTCCACCTGTGGCCTGTGCGCCCAATCTCTCCGACTGCTGGCTCCAAGAACAACGGGAAGTCAAGAGCCTGGAGGCTGGACCAGGTTCCTAGGAACTGTGGGCAGTGGTTGTCGGTGAAAAAGAAAGGTCCGAGGTGGCCGGGCCTGGACAATTAGGGATCGACGAAGGAGACAGCAATGTAGCGGGTGCCTTTGGTGGTGGGGAGGCCCTCGTGGTAGTGCGTGAGCCGCCCGGGGTGCATGAGGGTCCAACCTTTCCGTGGGGCACGGACGGAGCAGTCGTAGCGCAGGAACCGGCAGCCCCCGCCCTGGGAAACAGGAAGCATCAGTTCCCCAACAGGAAGCACCGTCTCCCCAGCAAGAAGCTGAGCCTTCCCCCACTGTCCCCTTATTCTCCATCTGAGTGGCCACAACCCCAGCGGCCCTCAGCACAGCCTGCCTGGGGATGCCTGGTGGAGTGAGAGCCATAGCTGCCCATAAGCTGCCTAGCACAGAGACTCAGCAAAGCCCAATTTATCAATTGCACTGGCCTTGGGGTCAAGGAACCCTGGGCAAATGTCGGCTCCATCAGTTACTAACTTTGTGACCAACCTGAGCCACAGTCTCCCCATCTGCAAAATGTGGAAGAAACTGCACAGGCTTGTGAGAATTAAGTGAGATGATTCAACTAAGGGTGTAGCTAAGGCAGGGTTTCTCCACCTTGGGACAACTGACATTTGGGGCCAGATAATTCTTTGCCTGGGGGGCTGCCTTGGGCATTCCTGATCTCTATGTACTAGATGCCAGTACCACCTCCATAGCTGGGAAATTAAAAACACTCCCAGGCACTGCCAGTGCCTGGTATATCACACGCCCTCAGAGAAGTCTAGCTGTTTTCATAAGCATCCTTTATGGTGCCCAGTCCAAGGCTGGGTCTAAAAAAAAAAAAAACCCTTAAAAGATGGTAGCTTTGCAAGGAGAAACATATCTCTGAGTACAACAGCAGTAAACAACCAACCCCACCTGAGTAAGTTATACAATCATGCATCAAAAAAGGAGGAAGAAGGGGTGGGTAGTAAAACAGTTATATAATTACAAAAGGAACAAAAAAACTATAAAAGCAAACCCTTCCCACAGTGTCACGCCTGGCGCCTCTCTCGTCTCATGAGAGCGCCCGCGTGCCCTTCATGTGTGTGTACTTAGTAAAGTTTCTACCTGCTTCTCGGGGAGGGGGGGTTGTAGCTTAAGGAGTGGGGAATGAATATGGCCCTCTTGCTGATTGCACCTAGAGGCCTCACGTGGGACCCTGAGGACCCCAGAACTGCTCCTTCCCCACCCTCATGTCCCCTCAGCTCTCTCCTCCAGCCACCAACCCGCAACCCCCACCCCCAGATCAACACCTTCTCTGCCACTCTGAAAGCAGCCTCTCACACAAAATTCTTACTACTAAGAGCTATTGTTCCTTGAGTACTTCCTTTAGGTCTGTGTAAGCAATTAACTGGAGTGTCTTATTTAATTCTCCCAATTTTGTGATGGGCACTCGAATTATTCCCAACTTATATACAAGGAAACAGACAGGGCTGGGAAGGGGGAGGCCAGGCCCCAGATCCAGGCATCGTGGCCCCAGATGTCCTCATGCCCAGCTCTGCTGCCTCTACAGTCCTCCCTCCTGCCAGATCATGCCCTGAAACCCCCTCTTCCAGGAAGCCCTCCCTGCAGGCCTGGGGCCCCTGCTCGTGTTCTGCACTGGCATACCCTGGGCCCCTCTGCCTCAACCACCCGAGGCTGCTAGCCAGCCAGGCCTCCCTGCCTGCCCCCTGCTCACCTCGTAATCCACCCCCACTCGGTTCAGGGCGATGTTGATGGTGAAGGTAGAGGCGTCGTGGTGCGGCATCAGTGAGGGCTGCTCATCAGGCTTGTAGCGGACAACAAAGGCCAGGTCGAACTGGGCCTGTGCCGCAGAAGGGGGACCGCGTTAAGCAACAGAAGCCGCCAAAGGCCAGGTGCAAAGGTTGGGGGCAGCAGGGTGTGCAGATGGGCCCCTCATCTCATCTGCTGGGGCATCAGCTCCCTCAGGGCTGTGTCCTCCAGGGCCTCCAGCAGTGCCCAGGATGGAGAAGGTTCTCAACAAAAGTGTGGGGCGAGAAAGATGGAGGGCCAGAGGAAGACAGGATGGATGGATGGAAGGAAGGAAGGCAGGAAAGAGGGAAGGAGGGAAGGAAGGAGGGAAGGAGGGAAAGAAGGAAGGAGGGAAGGGAAGGGAAGGAGGAATTTAATCTCACAACCCTTTTTGGCAAGTTACTTAGATTGGCAACTCCTAAGGGCAGGGTCCAGGCACACCTAGAAAAGGTGTCTGGAGAAAACTGCATGGATTGAGAAAGTGACTTGAGGGAGGGAGAAAGTCAAAGAGGCCATCAACAGATACACGAGAGATGGAGCTAGAGAGAAACTGAGGGAGGCAGTGGGCATGGCGGCCAGCTAACAGAGAGACATGTTTGCTGGCTGGATTAGGGGCCACTAAGGCAGGATTGAAAGACAAGGAGGAAGGATTCAAAAGACAGGGTGAGCTCGGAGTCTAGCAGAAGAGTGGCCTTCCTCACCCAAGACTCTTCCTGAGGCCCTGCTGGATGGGGGAGACCTCCTTCCTGCCTGAGGACCAAGCTGGGAAGGCTTCACTGCACCCCTCAACCAGCCAATCCCACCCCACCCTCCTCCCGGCTGCAAGCCCAGGCCGGCCCACCCGGGTGTAGTAGCCGGGGTACAGCTTCTCTGTCACGGGGGCGATGTACTCCAGCAGGAACTTATGCCACTCCCGCTCAAAGTTGATCTGGTTCATGTGGATGTCGATCGTCGGCACGTTCTCATAGCCACCCTGGATGCGGTTGTCCTGGAAGCGACCAGGGAGGGTGTGGCAGGCAGAACTCTAAGTTTCCTGCCCCCTGGGGTACCCAGCCCATACACTCCCCTCCCCTGGACAGTGGGCAAGGCCTGTGAATTTGACGAGTTACATTATAGGGCCAGAGCAAGGGATTCTGCAGATGGAATTAAGGATCCTAACAGTCGACTTTAAGTTCAGCAAAAGGGAGATTATCCTGGGGGAGAGGCCTGACCTCTTCAGATGAGCCCTTGAAAGGAAGGGCTCTCTCCTGCTGGCCTGGAAGAGGGAAGTCACTGTGGGTTCTATAGCTGCAAGGAAACGAATTCTGCTGACAAGCACGTGACCTTGGAAGAGGACCCCAAGCTTCAGCTAAGGCTCCAACCCTGGCTGACACCTCAGCTGCCATCTGGGGAGACCCTAGCAGAGGACCCAGTAAGCTGTGCTGGATTCCTTCTCCACAGGAACTGAGATAGTAAAGGAGTGTTGTTTTAACTTGCTAAGCTGGAGGCAACTCGTTACACAGTACTGAAAATTAATGCAGAAGGGCAGTGGTCAGCCCAGGCACCAGAGTCTGGGGACTGGTGTGGTCACTGGGGCACAAACGTTAGCCAGACCCCAGAACGAATGGGCTAGCCCAGGTCCTGGGCTCTGGGGATCAGCTCAGCCACCAAAGCAGATGGATTAGGCAGATTCACCAGAAGCACAGGTTAGCCCAGCTCCCGGGGCACAGGGCAGCTTGATCTCCGAGGCCCATAGGCCCAGGGTCTCCAAGGCCTTTAAAATGGAACTTTTCCAATACGATTACAGCTATGGAATCCCTACTTCAGAGCACAGCCTCTCACATCTGCCTCCCTGCTCCGGGGTCTGATGAACGGGGACCTCTTAGGCTTCCTAACTCCCCCCACCCATGCAAGCCTGGGGAAAGAAACTAAAGCATTCTAATAAGCAAGCAGGGGCTGAAAACCCAGCAACCCCAGGTGAAGGCAGCTCTGTGTCACGCAGCGGCGATGGCAGCTTTGGGACCAACAGTCTGTCTCCAATGTCCTCGTTTCCCTCCGCTCCTAACTGCCCATAGGCACCCCGGCCTGCATCCCCATCTGAAGGTGGTGGAGGGGCGGCCTCCCCTCCTTGTCCCCAGGGCCCACCTTGTTGTCACCCAGAGACCACTGGCCGTAGTGCTCCATCTCCTCCACCAGCTCGTCGCAGGCCACGTCTGTGAAGATGGGGAACCAGTAGACGTCCGGGCAAGGCTGCAGTGGACAGAGCTCAGTCGGGGGGTGGGGCACAGAGACCACCACTGCCACTGCCCTCAGCGCTCTACAGACCCGCTGTGCGGCCCTCGAGGTGACCCACGCCCCCAGCCCCCACCCCGGCCCGTAGCCCTCGTGGTAGCCCCACGGAGCAGGGGCTCGGTTGACACTGGACAGGCCGAGCGAGCCGCTGAAGGCAGAAGGAAGCAGAAGCTCCAGGAAGGACCTTCTCGGAAGAGACCGAAGAGCTGCCCCCAGCGCCAGAGCCGGGACAGGAATGTGCACCTCGAGGGAGCGCAGCCCTCAGAGAAACGTCCCCTCCTGGTCCTGGCCCACACGTGAGACCACATTTGGAAACTCTTCCCTCCCTCCTGCCTGAACCAGGGAAGAGGCCCCGGCCGGAAAGTGCCACCCCACTGTCCATTTCCTTCACCTCAAGTGCTGCCGAGCAGACAGAATGGCGCCTCCTCTCCCCCCCCGACCCCCTGCTTCCCAGCGGGCGTGGGGTGTGAAGGTGGCTGTGAACCAGTCGCTTTGTTCCCGGCCAGCCAGCCCCTACCGTCTCTACCAGCTTCCCAGCCAGGGCCTTGGTGTAGTTCTCATGGATGTACTTCTCCTTCCAGTCCTGTGGGGAGGGGGAGGCGCTGGGGTCACCACCAGAGGAACTCTGTGGAGCCCATGAGTGTGCGTGCCTGTGGCCTGGACCTGTGCCTGGTGGGCACGCGTGTGGGCGCAGGGACAGGGTGTACCCACAGAGCTGGTGTCTGCGTGCGCACATCCACCCCAGCTCCCAGTGGCCAGGAATGCTGTCACAGCCGCCACCTACTCTGACCCTCACCACACCCTCAGAGGCGAGGCGGGCCTGGAGGACACCCATTGTACAGCTGAGAAAACCGAGGCCTGGAAGGGGCAGCGCTGCGTCTGCTCTCCACTGGGTGGCGCTGCCTCCCCCTCCTCTCCCCTCCCAAATCCTCCCCTAGGGAGGCCGGCAGGGGGGTCCCAGCCACTGTTAGGCCCTGAGAGCGCCTGGCCTCCCTGCCCCAGCCGGGCCCTCACCTCGGGGTTGCTGAACACTTCCCAGAGGTCATTGTGGAGGTGTGTGGTCTGGTAGCTGTCCAGGGAGAGGAGGTGGCCGAAGGTGCGCCGGTTGGTGAGGAACAGGAACACATCCTGGAGAGAGCAGACCCAATGGGCACGATCCCTCCCCGCCCCCCACGTCCCAGAGCGGGCGGGGGGCATCAGTGCAGCCTCTGGGCCCACCGGATTTGAGTTCACGAGATCAGGGACCAAAGTGGGTCACCCCCACATCCCCAGCGCCCAGGCCAAGCCTGGCTCCTTCGGTGGACGGAGCGAGGACCGAAGGGATGAATGCAGAAGAGAAAAGAGTGGTAGACTGACCCCGATGTTTGACCCACAGGGGAAAACATTATGCTGACACTTTAAAAAAATAAAAAAGTTACCAAAAAATATAGGATGGGGCTCAGGAACAGGTGAGGGTGTCTCTAGGCACATTTCGTGGATGATAGGTGGGAAGTTTCTCTTTAGGCCACAAGGGTTGGCCCCCCTGCCCGGTGCCCTGCGGGCCCCCACCAGGCCCTGGCAGCACCCCCAGAATCTCGGGAGCTCCCGGACCTGTGGTGACCAGTCAGAGCTGGAGGCCCACCCCCCCCATTCTCGGGGCCATCCATGAGCCCCCAGCCCAGGGCTGACCTGCTGCCGGACGTTGGCGCAGAAGGCCATGTCAGGGTCTAGCCTGCTGTGGTGGAACAGGTCTGTCTGCCGCAGCTCAGCCCGCAGGGCACTGCCCTTGATCAGGTAGATGTTTGAGATATAGGGAACGTTCCAGACACCACTGAGAGAGAGAGAGATGGAGGGGGTCACCAGCTGGGAAGTCTGGGGCTGGGGGGCAGTGGTGAGGTCAGGGGGAACCTCACAGGCTGGTGCTGATTTGAGCCTCCCACCCTGGGCACATGAGCCTGGGATAACCATCGGGAAGTCCCTCTGGGTATCTGCTGTCTCTCTGGCTTCACGTTCAGCAGGAATGTGAGGGCACAAGGACAGGACGCTGGAGAGGGAGGTGCCGCGAGCCCAGGAGGACAGACAAGGATGCCCCCACCCCGACACTCACACGCGCCGTCCCTGCACAATGTCCACGTAGTCCTCCGAGCGGGCGTAGTAGCCGTCGGCACTCAGCGCCCCCCAGAAGTTTGACCACAGCCTCCCGTGACGGGTCATCAAGGGGGCGATGATGTTCCTGAGGAGGGAGGCAGCTCAGCGGGAAGCCCCCTGCCCACTAGGGGACAGGGGAAGACATAAGCAAGGGAGGATGGGGTGCGGGGTGCCCTGCAACCTGCACACAGTGAACCCCAGGACTCACTGGGGCGGGACAGGGTCCCAGACTTGTCTAGGACCTGCTCCCTCCCACGGGGCAGCCAGGGACGGATGGGGAGGGTCTCAGTCTGGGAGTGGGGAAGGGTGAGGAACCCCCTAAGCCAACAAGGGGGTGGGCTCCATTCTCCATCAGAACTCGGAGCTGCCAGGCTGAAGCCAGGGGCCCAACAGCCCAGGGCAATAGCTCTGGAAGCAAGGAGGAAGAGAAAGGCCAGGGAGGGGGCTCCCACCCCCAGACCCAGGTCTGCTGCACAGAGCAGCACCAGGCTGGGAGCTCCTGCTCTGAGGGTCCACCCGTCTGCCCGCCCACCCGGGGCCCTCGCACAGCCTCACTTGTTCTGCTCAATCAGCAGCCGCAGGGTGTCAGGCTCGGTCAAGGCCACCTCGGCATCCATGCTGAAGTAGTAGGTGCAGCTACGGTCCTGCCGGCACAAGTCTCTGCAGGGCAGAGGGCAGCGGGCTGGGCTCCGGGGCCATCTCCCAGCCCAGGTCTCCAGAGCTGCACTGCGCCAGCCTCCGCGCCCTCACCCACATCGGTGATCAAATCCTGGCCTCACCCCATCCCAGCCAAGGGCCAAGGGGACGGGGGATGCCAGCCCTGCTTGGACAGGGACCGGCAGCCCCTCCCGACTCCAGGACCCAGACCCTCAAGACGAAGGCCCAGAGCCTGGCAACTGCACCCATGAGTCCTGAAAACCCTGGAACTGGGGAGACAGACCCACCGAGCAGGTTCCTGCACCGCAGGAGAAGGGTGGGTCTGAAGGGTAAACTGGTATTGTCCCTCCAGAGAACAATTTGGTAACTTGTACCAAAAGCCTTAAGAATCTGTGTCCTTTCTGTTTATCTGGTCTAGAGCTCAGCAAACTATGGTTTGCTAAGGATGTTTCTTACATGTTTAAATAGTTGAAAAATCGTAAGAACATGAAAAATACATGCAATTCAAATCCCAGTTCTGTAAATAAAATTTTATCAGAACACAGCTCTGTTTATTCATTTATGTATTATCTGCAGCTGCTTTCACCCTACAAAGGCAGAGCTGAGTATCTATGCCAGAGCTTGCAAAGCTAAAATTATCTACCGTCTAGTATAGCAAAAATTTGCCAACCTCAGATCTGGACTCATTCTACCTACCTATGGTGAACACAAATTATTTAGGGTTTTGCTTTGTTTTGTTTTAAATAAATAGAAGAAACTGAAGACTGTTTCTCTAATTGTCAGCATTTGTCAACTTCAGTCCCTCCAGGGCTTCCTCTTTCCCCATTTGCCTCCTGAGCCACCTGCCCAGGACCCCCCAGGCTGCAAGGACAGAAACTAATTTCCTATTTGACAGGTGGGAACACTGGAGCCCTGAGAGGGGCAGGAACTGGCTGGAGGCCTCGCCAGCCCTCGTGCCCCAGCCCGGTGCTCCTCACCCCATGCCCCTCTGCCCACCCATCAGATCCCCCAATCCCCGACTCACGCGCCCATGTTCCTGGCATCGGCGTTTGCCGCCCGCACCTCGGGCCCCACCAGCTTCATGGACTGGTACTCGCTGCCGTGCTCTGCCAGGAACTGCTCCACCTGTGCCTTGTGGTGCTGCTCCTGAGGGCAGGTGGGAGGTTGGGGAGGGGTAGGAGGGCAGAGGCCCCACCCCGGGGCCACACCTGCTACTGCCAGGCTCCCCCTGCAGCCCCAGCCATCTGCTTTCCCGTCTCTGGATCTCTGCCTGTGCCAGACCCTCCCCCTGCAGTGCCTCACCCAACTGGGCCAAGTCCTAGCCATTCTCTAACCATCCTCCCCTGACCAGGCCGGGACCCCAGTCCTCTAAAGAGCCTTTGTCAACACAACAGCACCCACCGTTTCCCAGGCCCCACTTCCAGAGATGCAAATCTGCTGGTCTGGGGTACAGCCCAGTGATGTGCTTTGTTACGAAACACTCCAGGAGATCTCTGGACTACGTTGTGTAAAACAGCCCACACCCAGGGCCCCGTGCATGGGGAGGTGGAAAGAGCAGGGTGTTTAGAACCAAACCCAGGGTTTGCAGCCAACCCCAGCTCTGCTATGAAAGCCATGTGCCTTTGAACAAGTCACTTCATCTGTCTCGGTCTCAGTTTCCTCATTTCCTTATTTTCTCAGGGCTGCTGTAGATTCATCGAGTCAGGCATGTCCCTAGCGCAGTGTTACACGGGTGCTCATGGGCTGCCCCGTGACTATGCCCTTTCTCAACGCAAAGTCACAATTCACACATGTGCTGGGGACGTCCCTGAGGATGCCGTGAGCCCCCCAAGGCAGGGCAGACACCCCTTCTGTTTCCACGTGGCACACTGCACAGCTGAATGAATGAAGGTGACGAGAGCTGAGCTGAGCCTGGGACCATGGTGCCTGGGGATGGGACGTCCAGCTTGTCAGGGCTGAGATGTCTCAGAAGGGGGTGGGGAATGTGTGAGTTATGGATTGAATCGTGTCCCCCTAAAAGAGATGCTGAAGTCCTAATCCCCAGCACCTCAGAACGTGACCTTATATGGAAACAGAGTCATTACAGATGGAATCAGGCAAGTTAAATAGGTCATTCTGCAGCAGGGTGAGCCTTTCACCCAATATGACTGGTGTCCTTACAGGAAGAAGAAATTTGGACACAGATAGACAGCAAAAAGGGAGAACGCCAGAGAGCCACCGCCAGAAGCCAGGGGCGAGACCCGGAGCAGCCTGTCCCTCGGTCTGCAGAGGCAGTGTGGCCCACCGACACCTGGTTTTAGCCTTTGGCCTCCCGAACTGTGAGCCAATACATTTCTGTTGTTTTAAGGGACCCAGTTTGTGTCCCTTTGTTACAGTGGACCCAAGAATCTAAGATGGGAAGACTCCAGAGGGGGCAGCCAAGAAGGCCTCCCAGAAGACAAGGAGCCAGGAAGAACGGGTAGGATTTGGAGTGGACTTGGCATCACAGGTAGGGGACCTGGCAGAAGCAAAAGCCAAGAGGGACTCTGTCCGGCTAGGAGGGAGGGAGCTAGGGATGCTGAATCCAGGCCTTCTCCCCGAAACCTGATTCCTGAGAAGGTGCTCAAGGAATGAAAACCAACGTAACCATCCCCAGGTCAAATTGGGAAGGATTAATTGGGCAGAAAGAGAAGTGATGATAATGATGACAATGGAAAGTGCCTACTATGTACTTTCCACGCGCCAGGCACTCCTCACTGTGCGTCACGCGTCAATTCGTTTAATCCTCATGGAAATTCTATGTGTTTGGCACTATTATTAATCCCCATTTTATAGATGAAAGAGCTGAAGCACAGAGAGGTTAAGTAACATGCCCAGAGCCACACAGCCAACAAAAGCAGTGGGGTCGGGATTCGAACCCAGCCATGGCAGCCCCACTGGGTGTCAGCCACTCACGTGGTTGTGAATGAAAAGCCGCATCTGTTTCCGGGGGTAGTGGAGGCGCAGGAGCCGCTGGAAGAAGAGGGACAGGAACGGTGTGGGCTGCTCGATGAAGACGCCGACCAGGACAGTGGGTAGAGCTTCCTCCTGCATGGGGGAGGGGAGCAGAGAGTCCAGCAATGTCCACTTACAGCACCTGGCCCTGAGCCCCAGGGCGGCCTGAGGGAGCCAGAGGCACAAGCACCTGGGCCATCTGCACCTCTGCTTGCAGGTGGGCAGAGGCAGGGCCCGGCAAAGAAGCAGCAGAAGGATGCCCCGGGGAGAGGAAGCAGCATGAGCCTGGGCTCGGGGTGAGGATCAGGCACATGCAAGGAACAGGGGGCTGCAGGAAAGCAGAAGAAACTGGAACCGAGGCATTTGGGGGAAGCTGGAGCCAGGTGGAGTCTGAGAGGGCTTCCAGGAGGTGGTGCCTGGGTGAGGAGGGGATAATCCCAGGGAGAGGGCAAGCCCTTTTTCTCCCCTCAGAACCTGCCATCCTCCCCCATCCAGAGGACAGAACCCCCAGGTGTCCCTCAGGCCTCGGGGCCCGGCCGGCAGCCTTACCCCAATGCCCTTGAGGCTGCGTAGACCCTCGTCACACACGGTGCAGCCGGTCTCGAAGGTCCAGAAGCGCGGGATGTAGTTGCCCAGGTAGTTCAGCTGCAGCTGTTGGGGAGACGTGGGGTCTGAGAGGGGCTGGGCCAATCCCACCCACTGCCAGGCCTGTTGGGCCCACCAAGTCACAGCTCCCTGGTCCCTGGTGGGTCCACCCAAACCAGCCCTCTCCCACTCCTAAGGGGGGCAGGACCATGATTTTATTTTCAGTGGGTCTTGGAGAGAATGTTCCAGCCCCTGGAGATCACCAAAGCTGCCCTGAGGGAAAGCAGATGGAGAAGTCTATGTTTTATGTTTGTTCATCTTTGGATCTCCCAGGAGCTTGTTAAAGTGCAGATTCCTGAGCTTCTTTGGAAATTCCAATTCAGCAGATCTTGGGTGGTGTCAGGAAACCTGCCTTTTTAACGAGCTTACCCCACCCCCCACGAGATTCTGACCCAGGTGGTTGGGACCACTCGGGGAGAAAGCTGCAGTGGGCCGTGTGTCCTGCAGGGTCCAGCTCCATTCCCAGCCATGGTGAGCACCAGCCTGCAGCTCCAGGAGGGCCGGGGCCAGTCTATCCCTATTCCCTGGTGCAAACATTCATAAAGGTTTGCTGAATGAATATTCGAGACTGCCTGGTGGCAGAATGAGGAAGGCTCGGGGCAGCCCAGCCCAGGCCAGGCCAGACAGGCAGCAGCCACCTCCTGTGTGTCCTGCCATCCAGCAGGGATGGATGGGGTGTCACTGGCCACCACAGTGGGGAAAGGCACCACGTTGAGCGCGGATATGGGATCAGAGGAAGCGAGCTCACAGCAGGGCCCAGGCGGGTGGTCCCAGACCCAAGGAGAGGCTGTGGGGTGACAGTGACAGCAGCACTGGGGTTCTGACGCCCTCCTAGAACCCCACCCCCTCCAAGAATGAGGCCCCTCCCTACCTTGGTGGGCCCATTGCCGTGAATCAGGACGGGGAGGGTGTCGTAGGCCAGGTTCCGTGCTCTCACGTGGCCCATCTCGAACTTGAGCACAACCTCATCTGGGGGTCAGAGAGCACGCCCCGGGCAGCATTAGGCTGAGAGGCCCAAGCGGGGCCTGGGTCCCAGCTCAACCCCAGCAATCGGGGTGAGGCCTTGGGCAAGCCAGTTCACTTCTCTGAGCCTCAGTTTCCCCATCTGTAAAATGGGGATAATCGCTTTTGGTGGGGTGGGTGCAGGTCACCGTCTAGGACTCAGATCACACCAAGCACGCGGTGAGCCCTGAACCCAGGCAGCCCCACTACTCATCGTGATTATGTATCAGAGCTGGAAGCTGGGGGTGGGGAGCCAAGACCCAGGACCTTCCAGCTACAGCCACAGCTCAGAGACGCCCCAGGCCAAGCACAGGGCGCCACACTGACGATTAGCCCAGGGAGGCCAGGGTGGATGGGGGTCTGCAACGGTCAGTTCTGTCAGTTCTACCTGTCAATCTGGTGAGGCTCTGTGCCCTGTTGTTTGCTCAAACACTAGTCCAGGTGTTGCTGTGAAACTATTTTGTACATGTGATTAACATCCACGATCAGCTAAATAAAGGAGGTTACCCTCGATAATGTGGGAGGCCTCATCCAATCGGTTGAAGGCCTTACCAGCAAAAACTGAGGTTTCCTGGAGAAAACAAATTCTGCCTGAAGACTGAAATGTCAACTCGCGCCCAAGTTGCCAGCCTGCTTGATGGCTTTCAGACTTGCCAGTCCTGCACTCCGACCCCACTGCTCAGCATATCAGTAGCTGCCTTGTCTGACAGTGACCACATGAAAAGGGCCTTCTCTTCTCAGAGGCCTTGCTGAAGACGGAGGGAGGGAGGCCTTTTGTGGTGGGTGATCACGTGAGGAGAGCCCCACTGTGCAAGCTCCTGGCCAGTCCAAGAGGTGAGCAGGACCCAGCTTCTCAGCCCAGGGTATACAAACCCCCAGAAACCACAAAGCATGTGAGGTTTCTGCATCTTCCTGGGAGAGGAGCCAGAGTCCACACACCCTACAGAATCACCAGTCAGTGATTGGGTCCCACTTCCCTTTTCTAAAGATGGGAAAACTGAGGCCGGGTGTTGGGGTAGGGGGTGGGGTGGGAGACTTGCCCGCAGACCCAGCAAAGTCATCAAATCTTGGCCAGGCCCAAGGGTATCTGTGGCTTCAAGGACCAAGCAGTCTCTCTGCTTCCCAAATTGTCCACTGACTCCCTGCCAGCTCAGTCCCCAGCCCTAGCCCAGGAAACCTCGAGGTGGGAGGGCAGGGGAAGGAGCAGGAGCAGGCTCCCCCATAAGGACCCGGGATGCAGGCAGGAGGTGGAGTACCCACTGTGCCCATCGCCCAGCAACTCCCAGGCTGAGCGGCCGCCTCCCCTGCCTGGGCTTTACGGCCTGAACACTTGGGCCTCCTTTCCAGCAGACAGACCTGCTCCACCCCAGGACATCCAGGTGGTCTCTGGGAACCTGGGGGTCGGGCAGGCCACCTCCCAGCACCATGACCAGAGAAGGACCAGTCTGGTTTTCCCCTTTGGGCTCAGGCCCTGCCTCACCCTCTCCGCTCCTCACTGATCTCAGGATCCAACTCCTCAGTCTGCCTCCCACCCCTCCCTGTGGGGGCTGCTCACCCAAGGCTCCATCCAGGTTCTGGAAGATACGGCAACGGTGGTCCAGGGTGATATTGATGTGTTTCTGCAGGAAAGAAGACACCAGGCTGTAGCAGGGACAGGCCCTGGGAGGAAGATGGGGCTCTATCACCTCAGTACAGGGAACCCGACCCCACATCTACCACTTCCTCTCCCCACACCTGCTCTGTCCTGACACATCAGGGCAGCCGGGCACCCTGAGGATGCCAGCCACTGGCCAAGTCCCTGGTATCTACTGGTCTAGTGGCGCAGAGAACCAGGAACTCTCAGAACCAGAAGGAATCTAAGGAAATCACTGGTCCAACTACAATGACAACCACCACAATTACAAACACTTGCTTTACTATGTGCCAAGCACTGTTCTATTTCACTTAATTCGCACAACATCCCTTCAAGAAAGTACTATCGTTATTCCTATTTCACAGATGGGAAAACCAAGGCATAGAGAGGTTAGGTAACTTTGCCCAAAGTTACAAAGCTAGAAGGTGGCCAAGCTGGGATTTGAACTCAGGCAGCCTGGCCTGGAAGTCTCTATTCTTAACCACTGGGCAACATGCTCTTTTCAAGTTTCAACCGTCTCGTGGAGTCCTAGGCCAGGGCAAGGCAGGGCAGGTAGCACTCTAGGCTCCAGCTCCCATCCCAAACAGAACAGCTCCACTTTGATGTTTTAGACCCTGGGCTTCTGCAAATGATATCAATAGAGGCAAAGGGGGAGGAGGAGGAAGGACTGGCTTAACAAAAAGATTGTAATTTGCCCTGCACAAGCCCAACTGCTTCAGTTTATGGATGATAAAAGCTGAGGCCCAGAGAGGGAAGTGACTTACCCGAGGTCACACAGCACAGCAAGGGAAAGAAGAAAATGAGCAGGGCAGGATTCAGGAATCCAGAGCCTCAAGGGTCTTGCTGGGTCTGGGTTGCACTGGCCTGGCTCTGCCCCCCCTGCTCCCCTTGATGACCCCTGCCCCGGACCTGCTCTGAGGCCTGGCCTCTGGGACCCAGTCAGCCAATGTCTCATCAGCCCCCCCAGGGACCAGTCTCAGACAGGGTGGGGGAGGGTCCATTCCTTTCATCACAGTCGCCACTACCTGACATGAGAGGGTACATTCCTTGTGTCCCCCATTCAGTCCAGCAGAGACCCCAATTATCTTGTTCATTGCCATATCCCCCACAACTGACACTGTGTCTGACACAGCAGGTTCTCAATAAATATCTGCTGAATAAGCGAGTGAATCAATGAATGGGTGTCAATGCCCAATCCAGGGGTGCAGGTCCCAGGAAGGCTGCATCCAGGGAACCCTGGCTCCCTTTTTCTCAGCCCCTCCCACGCCTCTTACCCTCTTCTCCGGGTCTAAGAAGATCTTGGTGTAAAAGAGCTGGTCGCTGTCACTGTCCTGGCCCTCCCATTCGGCCACTAGTTTGCTGAGGTTGGGGGCATAACCGATGAAGCCTGGGGGGTTGTGGGGAACACGCAGAAACAGACAGCTTGCAGGCCAGGGGCCTCCTCCTAGCCTCCCCTGTCATCCACCCCCCACTCCTTCACCCATAAACCCTGCCTCATCCCAGAGGTCCTCCTGGATTGAGGGGAGGTGGTGTCTGCAGGCTGGAAACAGGCCTGCCTGTTAACAGCACTCACTGAAGATTTCCCACTGACTCCAGAAAAAAAGATCAGTGGTGCCCACTAATCTGTACCACTCCGGCCATCAGCACGGGGCTGGGTGCCACACAGATGGTGAGTGAACGAAACAGACCAGGAGCCCCTGGAGAGCACAGCCCCTTTCATAAGTTATCTGGGAAAACTTGGCCCAGAGAGAACCACAGGCTTGGCCAAGATCATACACTGGGGGCTGAGCCCTGACGAAGTAGGAGAAACCCACAAGGACTCTCTGGCTAGAGGCAGACTGGTGAGAGGAGAAAAGGAGAGAAAGGGGAGAAGGTGGGCTGCTACCACGGTAAGGCCCATCCCAAGAACACCCCTACTTCTGGGGCCAGCCCAGGCCACGTGGACTGTGCCAACTCTCAACCAGCAGAGAAACTTGGCTGCAGGATCTGCTCCCCGTTCCGAGGCTGGACAGAGGCCTGGGGATTTAATTCCCCGTGCAAGGGATTCCTCTGGCTGCAGGGTGGGGAAGGGGCTGAAAGGCATGAGGGTGGAGGCTGGCGGAGCAGGAGGGAGAGGATGCTGACCCAGACAAGACGGTGGCAGCGGTGTGGACATAGAGGGCAGATTCAAGCCATCTTTAGGAAGAGGGAGGGATGTGTTTCACCCAAGGACTGGAGTTGGAGGAGGGCCAGAGAGGGACAGAAGTGACTCCTTGGGCTTTGCCCAATGTAGCTGGGTGGTTGCTAAATGAGTCGGGGAAGACTGCAGGGAGAGCAGGTGTAGGGCTTTAAAAAACCAGGAGCTCTAATCAGGACATTGTGCGTCTGACACCAGTGAGACCGTTCATGGAAGATGCTGAGCAAGGAAGATGTCCATAATTGCAGTGCAGGGACCCCCTGCAGCCCTACCCAGGCCCCCCAGTCTGCACCCAGGTCTCGTACCTCCAGAGCCCAGGAACCTCTTGCCGTTAGAAACTGCCGGGTACTTCACCTCCAGCCTGCGGTCAGGGTAGATAAGCTCCTCGGCCGAGAAGACCACCTGGCTCCTGGCCTGCCGGAACTTCTTCAGGAGCTCCCGGGGCCCCGATGCAAACAATACGTCATAGCTGCGGCCAGAGTGGGAAGAAGAAGGAGTGGGGCAGAGGTGAGGAGGGATAGAGGTGAGGGGATGGGCAGGCGGGGACCAGGGATCGAGGCCCTCCACAAACCCCCCTCTGCTCCACATCGCTGGCCCCGCCTGCCATGTGTCCACCCCCCATCCTGAGCAGAGAGACAGCCCCCCTAACCCATGCCTCTCCTACCCCCAAACCCCAAAGCCTGGCTCACGCCTCTGGGCAGGTCCCCACTCTCATCTTTCCACCAAGAATGGGATGGGCTACCTCAGTGGGACTTACCCTGGGGTTTATGGCCCCTCAAACTGGAGGCAACCTCTAGTTAGTTTGATCCCCCTTCGACCCCAATGTCCTGGCAAGGCCTCATTTTAGAATATTTTTTACATTTCTCTGCTGAGGGGTCCAGCCAGGAAGCCCCTGGCCCACCTACCTGTCTGTGAAGAGAATGACCAGGTTTTCCTTGTCTGAGTGTTTCTCCAGAGCTCTCTTCAGCAGCCGAACCTTCTGGCCCCCGCCTGCTGCCACCTCCTTCTCCCCACCATTCCAGTCCTCGCCCAGGCCAAGTGCCTGCAGAGAAAGGCCCCTTAACACAGGCTGTTGGCAAAGAATTCCTCTCCTACCCGGGAAAGAGAACATCTTCACTGCTCTTTGTCCAGCACCTCTTGTGGGCAGCCAATTCAGCACCCGGCAGTCGGCCTAGTGGCACGGTCCCTGGGCCTTCAGTACATGTCGTGGTGACCGTTCCGCAAGGCGGAGCGTCGAGTGGCGCCTATGACTCCTGCCTAAAAGGAATTTGTTTCTTGCTGCTGTTTCTTATATGTTTCTTATGTTGTTTCTTATATGTTTCTTATATTCATACTGCCTCTTTTTCTCATTTGGTGTGTTTTGGGCTCTGTGGTGGTGAAATGCTCCCACACCTAGCTACATGAATAAGCCAGTGGCTTACCCTGCATTAGCTTTAGCGTAGTGAAAATGCCTGCTCCTTTCTTAGAAGACAATAGGTCACCCTTTCTGCTCAAAAACCCCCTTCCCAAGCTTTGAAAGAGTTAGCTAGAAGAAATAAGTAGCTTTGAAAGAGTTACTTAGAAGAAACAAAACTCTAAAACATGAACACAAAAAAATAGTTATAGGCTGCTTGGTACTCAATAATAGGAACTGTTACGGCTGTGCCGAAACACTGTGTCTTGCTACGCTTCAAGGAGTCTGTCCCTGCTAGCCCATTGATCATTGTGTAAGAATAAATAATGTCTGAAATTTAGCCAAACTATTCTAGTATTGCATGCCTAAATGCTAGTGCGTATGTTACAGAAAATTATAAAAATAAAGCTCTGATGCTCTGCTTGGTCGGAGATTTCATCTTCGTACCCGGACACAACAAGGTGTCTGTCTCGTTTTTTCGCGGACTCCAGCCCCCCTATCAGGACCCTGACCGTTGCTGAGGGTTAGACCAGCCCTCGGCAACCTCTGCCCCTCCCCTATGTGGAAACCCTTCTAGAGTGCAGGTGCGGCGGATGGTCATGTGACCTTACCCAGCCAATCAGAATGCCCCAAACACCCCACAGCTATATATTTGAGCATGTGACCACACACAGCCTATCAGAGTCTTCCCTGGGACTGTTCTGTTAAAACTAAAGGAAGTCTGCCTTGTTCTGCTGGAGTTGCAAGCCAGGGCATGGGAGCCTGTGGCTGGTGGTCATCTTGCCACCAGGCCAAGAGAGCATGTCTGCAAATGAAAACAAACAAGGCCTAGAGATGGAAAGACAAAGCCCTCACCAAGTTGCTTGAAATCCTGGATGCAGCTGTGCCTGAAGCAACCCTTTGCTTCAACCCTCATTCATGTGAGCTAATACATTCTCTGTCACGCTCAGGGCCAGTAGATCGCAAGTTTCACGTGGGCAGTGGCGTGGTCTGTCTTGCCCATCACTCCATCCCTAGCACCTAACGTGGTGCCTGACCCATGGAGGCCATGGCACACTCAGCTGAACAGAGGAATGTTTCTTTGCAGGGCTCAGCCCCCAGGACTGCACACAGGGGACCCCAGGGAGACTCAGACCATGTCCATCCCAAAATCACCAGTGGAGGGGGTATGGGGTGGGAGACTGTGAGAATGCTGATTCCCAGGCCCCACCCTCCAAACTAGCCCTGTGGAGAGTAACATTTGCACACCGCTATGTAGCTCCCCAGCCTCACCTGTCCCCACACTCTCCCTTTCGCTCACTCCCCTACACTTGACTCACGCTCTGTCCCCTCTTCTTTTTCCTAACAAACTAATCTTCATCCTTCAGGCTTCCAGAGCCTTCCGCATGGCCCCAACTCTGTCTGTGGGGCCCTGGCAGTTTGGGAAGGGAGGACACCAGCTCCTGAATTCACCCACTGCCCTCTAGCTGTGTCTGCCTCACCCAGGGAGCTCCGAACCTGGATCTTGTAGTTGAAGAACTGGGCTGAGCGTCTGAAGCGTCGGAACCCCTCCGTCTCCTTGGTGGCCACTGTGAGGACGAGGAGGTTGTCTGGGGACAGAGAAGGGCAAGGTCAACAGGAATGGAGGAAGAGGGAAGGTGACAGTAAGGTGTGAGTCACTGTTCCCAGTGACCTGTGGAATCCTGGTAGGACATGTCTTCCCATCCACCCACTACAGCCCCAGGTAGGAAGAGACAGCCCTCAGGTCACTCAGCTGGTTACGACAGAGCTTGGACACAACCTGGGACTCTGGGGCTCCCCCCAGGGCTCCTTCCACTTGGTAAGTGACCAACATGACAGGAAGCCCCCAGAGGAGAGGAGCCTGCCCCTTGCATTGTGGGACTGAGCCTCTCTGGCCTTAGGGGGCTCAGGCCTCTCATGGGGGGCAGAGGGGAGGATGTGCTCTGCATTCTGAACACCAGGAGGAACTCTCTGTCCAGTGGATGTCAGCCCAGGGATGGTGGACACACAGCGCAGATGCCACCGCTCTCCACGCCTGCAGCCAGGACAGACTTCCCCAGTCTTTCTTGGTGAGCCTCACACGGCCTTGGGATCTCCCAGCATAGTGCTTCTGGCTGGGACAACCGATTAGAGCTGGCTCAGGGTGGAAACCAACTGGTGATCCCCCCATTGGCCCACCCCTGACCTCTGGCCAGAGCAGCTTGCACTATCTTTTTAATGAGGAACCTTCCTTGGGCTTTGTATTGTGGCTGCACCTCTGCAATGGAACCTGCTGGAATCAACTCCCCAGATGGTATCTCTGGTTTGGGGGTGCTGGGGAAGCTCCTCCCAGACCACATTTTTGAGGCTGTGTTCTCTGAGAAGTGAGGGCTCTGGAGCTGGCCTGTCTGGTTAGAACCCCAGCTCTGCTTCTTACCAGCTGTGTGACCCTGGGCAAGTCCTTGACCTCTCTGAGACTCAGTACCCCCTTATACATGGGAATAGTAATGTCTACCTGCCAGGGCTCCTGGACTGATTAAATGAGATCAGGCCTGTAGAATCTTCACTGGAGCCCCCAGCACATGCTAAGAGCTATTCCTGGTGCTGACTAGGGAGAGTCAAATGCCTGGCCCTGGCATTCAAGGCCCTTCCTGACCCGATCTGATGACTTACTCACCCCCTCCACTGTGCAGGATCTCCTCCAGCCGGTGGGTGGTGGAGTAAAGGGGGTTGCCTTGCTGGGCTCCTCCTCTCTTACCACAACTCCCTCTCCCTGCCATTCTCTTCAGGTCTCAGAGCCAGTGACAAAGACACCCTTTCCCCACCACCACCTCCATGAAGCCTTCTTGGATTTTTTCTGCCCTCTCTGTCCTCCTTGAGCCTCAGAGACAGGATCCCACTCTGCAGTGCTCACCTTTATTTTGCTGTGTGAGCCTGAGCTCCCTGGGCATCCAGGACTTACACTTTTCTGTGCAAACACACACACCAAGTGGGCCAGGCCAGCGGCAAGCCAGTAAGGCCCTTCTCCATCCCACCCCAGGAAGACTGGGCTAAGAGAACAAAGGGGTCCAGCCAGCAGAGCCTGCTGAGCTGAGGGAATGGGCCCTGCAGATGCTGGCTCTGCAGCAAGGGACTGGTGCCAGGTCGTGGAGCAGGAATCCAGAGGAACAGGTCAATTACCAGAGCAGGAAGGGGTTGCTTCACCAGGCATGTACAGAGAGGACAGACTGACCCCCCGGGCCCAAGCAGGGAGGTACCGCTCACACCTGGGGAAGGCTCCCCCCAACTCCAGCCAGGATGAATAAGCCTCCCCCAGGAGAAGAGAGTCAGAGCCACGAGCTGAGGCCCAATAGCAGGGGCTGCCGGGGACAGGAAGAGTGTCACATTTCAGGGATGGAAAAAGCCAGAGGGAACGTGTGTGATTCTGGATTCCCAGGTCAGTGTGTCTCAAGGCTCCTTTCTCAAGTTCCAGCTTCTGAATAACATTAGCAACAATGGCTTTGCTGAGAGCTTTCTGGATGCCAGATGCTGCTCCAAGCCCTTCAGATACACTGAGTGAGTCTCCACGTGATGGTTAGGAACCAGGGGTTCAGGGCTAGCGAGTAACCTGCCGGAGGAAGCAAGGAAGTGGCAGCACATCAGAGTTAGGGTGCAAGAAGCCTGGACCCAGGTCCCCCTCCCTTAACCCCACCCAGGCCTGGGATGGCGGCCAGGCTGTCCATTAAAAGGCCCTGTTTCTCTATTTTCTAAGGCAATTGTCAAGCTGCCAGGATGGGAGGGCCCAGGCCACAAACCAGACCCTCCCCAAACACCCACCTTCCTCCCACTCAGCCTGTCCCCTGCTCTGTTTCCACATGGAAGGGGCCTTAAATCCTGGGTTCCCTGGGCCACGCAGCATCTGCCTCCCTGGCAGAGGACATCACAAGATCGCCAGCCCCAAGGGTCCCAAACCCACCTGCACGTCAACTTTACCAAGGGAGGCTGTGGAATCCAGACCCCTGGGTCCCAGGGCTAGAATTGTGGGGTGGACCAGGATTCTGGATTTTTCCTTTTTCATTTCCCAGATGATTTCTGATAATGGCCACATCTGGGAACCCCTGGGAACCAGTCCAACCCCCTGAGCCTCTGACTCCAAGTCCAAGGGCCTGGGAGGTGTTCACAGCAGAACTCCAGGCAGGCCCCTCCACAAGGGACCCTGGCATCACTTCTCAACACCCTATGAAAACTGCCTCAGAAAACCCAGCCAGCTGCACCCCGCTCCAGCCTGCACTCCATTCCCTTGTTCCATCAGCAAAACTCGCCCCTCCCCTAAAGGGGCCCCCAATTCACCTCTTCTAGGAAGCCCTCCTTAGTCTCATCTTTTTTCTGGTGTGCACTGCAGGCCAAAGGAGCAATGTGGGAAGAGCATTCTAGTTAGAGCTGCCATTCACTGAGCTGGCGCCCAGGCACTGCGTGAAGCTGCTACCCTCATTATCGTACTTAATATTTAAAGCAACTCCTTGAGGAAGTGATATTTTTATCCACCTTCTACAGGTGAGGAAACTGAGGCACAGAAAGGCTGATTAACCTGCCTGAGGTCACAGAACCTCAGGATGAGAAGGGAATGTGTTGGAATTCCAGTGCTCTTAACCTCACCATCTCCTCTGAGTCTAACATCCTGGAATGCCGCATCCTCTTGACCGCAGCCTGACTCCAGCATTTCTAGCAGCTTTCTCTCAGGGACCCCCCCATGGGGCGCTCAGCTCCCCTCATGGCTCAGGTCTTTTTCGGACTCACCAGCAGGCCCAGCCAGAGCTCTGGGCAGCCCACAGAGTGTCAACGTGGAGGATTCGGTTTCCAAATGCCGAAGTCCCGCCTGCCCACGGTCTATCAGGTCCAGCCAGCCTGCCTTGGGCTGAGGCCAGGGCCCACGTTGGGCCTGGTGTCCAGGACATCTGGCCCTCCCAGCCTGCTGCCCAAAGTCCATGGTGCTTTCCCCAGATGGCATGAACCTGCGCTCCAGGTCAGCAGAGCTCAATCAGGCAGCAGAATGCAGTGGCAAAGGGATGGCTGGGCAAGTTTCTTAGCCTCCCCATGCCTCAGTCTCTTTGTCTGTAAAATGGGACTCACGAGGGTATGACAACACCAGCCACCAGAGACTCATGATGATTAAATGAGCCAATGTACATGGATGCTGGCACCGAGCCTAGCATGGGAGCCGCGTGGGCTGGTTACAGGGAACCTCCCCCAAGAGGAGCCGAGCAGGGGTGTGCCCTGCCCCGGGTTCAGGGACAGAGTACAAGGTTGATGTGCAGAGCCTTACAAGGGGACTGGGGGAGGAGGCTCCTGGGAGAACAGGAGTCAGCCGGAGACCCAGCGGGCCGCCTGCTCCCTCGGGTCCTGAGGACGCGCCCAGGCGGGGGAGTGGACGGTCAGCGTGCAGCCTGGCACGCTCTGCTTGGTTCTCAGGACACACCCAGTCTTCTCTCTGGGAACGTGGGAGTCAAGTCCCATCACCCGGGCTTGAGTGAACGGGCTCTGGCAGAATGGCAGGAGATGGGGATTCCCAGCGCCCACTCATTCCTGCCACCTCAGTCTCCTCAGGGCCCCCTCAACCCCACCCCTGGGATGTTTCCGTTTCCTGCTGTGGAACAGCATGACCTGGAACTCCGGGGCTTCTGATCTCGGCAGCTGTCAGGTTCCAGCTGCTCCTTCCCTCCCCGTGGCCAAACCAAGGCCCACTGGGAAAGGCAGGAGCCAGCGACAGGGCAGGAGCCAGTGGCTCCATTAGAAGCTTCTACAAAAGGGAGAAGGGACCACTGGGCATCTTGACTCTCAGCTCCATGGGTATTTGCCTAGTTGGATGTTGCATTCTTCTGTCTCCCACATTGGTCTGGGAGACCGTTAGGACAGGAACAGCATCTCTTCCCTCAGACGCGGGGCTCCCTGAGAGCAGATGGCTGTGTCTCCCCCATTGGTCTGGGAGGCCACTGAGGTCAGGAGCTCTGAGTCCTCCCTCAGATTTGGGAGCTCCCCCAAAGTAAAAACTATCCATCTTTCTATCTCTGCACCAACTCTGCAGGCATACGTTAGAGTGGGTGGGCAAGCTGCCAAGAGCCCCCCAAGTCACTCTTGCCTCCAAGACTCCATAGTAAACCCCCTTCCCTACACTGGGGTGGGGGGTGGGGGGTGAGACAGACAAAGTACCATCCCTGAGCCTGCCCCAGTTGAATACCTCCAGCAACTGCCCTGTCCTGGCCACCTGGGCTGGACTGGGGTTCCCGGCCCAGCCAGGGGAGGGAGGAGCTGGCCTCTCTGGGAACTGCCGGCATGCCCTCTTCCTGATACCAGTTAGTAGGTGGCTCAGGCACAGCCTGCAGGAGAAAACCATCATCCCTCTCTGTCCTCCTGTCTAGTTGGCCAAGAGTCCCACCTCAGCTGTGTTTGGGGGTGGGGGCTTGGCAGGCTTCCCCAGACACGTCTCCAGGCAACAGCCCCCTGACCAGAGGCAGGGGCTGGCAGGAATGAGCAGCAGGTCTGAGTTCCAGCCCATGGTGCCAACCAGCCGTGGCAACCCAAGAATTGGTTCTTAACTTCTTGGATCTCTGTTTCCCTATTTATGAAATGGAACGAAGGGTTCCTTACTTACCAAATGGGGTAAGGGACAAAGACCTTGACTTGAGGGCAGCCTGACACTACAGCCCACCTGGGGACCCGCTGCCTCTTGTCCATCACCGAGTGCCCAACATCTGCTAGGCGCTTTGCCTGAATTCTCTCAGTGACGCCTGAGTCCTGCCCTCGGCCAACAGGCGCACCCTACAGGGGCTGCCTGCATCTCCGCTGCCCCCTCCCGTGTTGTCCGCTGGGGGTCAGGACACTTGAAGCCCTGTGGTCCACTCGGTCCCTCCCTGCCTCACCTCTCTGGGCTCTGAGATGGGTGGCTCAGCACAAATCTAGTTTCTCTCCCAGGACAGTGTCGGATACAGGGGTCACAGCGGCAGAAGCAGGGGGAAGAAAGCCCCAGAAAGAAAAGGCTCAGACTCCTGGCTCCCAGCTGGGGACTGGGTCAGACTGCTAGCCCTTTGCTGGACACACACCAGGAGCCTGGCCCCACACTCAGCAGGGCCCTCACTGGACTCTGATCTGTCCTACTGCCCTGCTGAGAAATTCCAGGAAGCTGGCAGCACTGCTGCTGGAAGAGAAAATGTCCTTTGCAGAGGGCCTCCCTGGGCCAGACAATGAACTGAACCCCCACCGACAGGCCACATCCTACGAAATTCCCGTCACAGCTCTAGGAGTGATGCATCACCGCCCCATTTTGCAGGCAGGAACACCAAGCCTCCTGGGTATTTGTGCCCACTGGCTTTGCCACTGGGAGCCGTGTGCCTTGGACACAACCTGGCACAAAGGAAGTACTCAAGAAATGGTGGTTTCCACCCCTTCCATTGCCCAAGGGTCATGGAGTCTGGTTCCTTCTGCTATACCAGCTCCTCGCCCCACTCCAGGCTCCCCTGTTCTCCAGACCATGGAAGCGGGGAGGACGCGAGACCAAAAGGAGCAGGGAACCATGGAGGATGTGGCCAGTCTGGCTCCCTTTGGCCCTGGCTATCCTGGGCCCTCCGTGGGGCTCTGCTAAGCTCAGCAGGCAGCCCTGCAATAGGGGGGCCCACTCTGAAATCCAATCTGCCTCAGTGAAGTAGAAGGGACCCTAGACCAGGAGTCCAGTGGGCCTCGGACCTGCTCCTCCCCAGGCTGGACAGCTCTGGGCAGTCACTTCCCCTCTGTGGGCTTTGGTTTCCTAAGTGTGAAGTGGAGAGAGTGGTACCTGCCTGGAGGGGGCTGAGGGCGCCAAAGAGAACACGGGAGAAAGTGAGAAGTACCTGGCACACCTGCACTACCCTCTTCACCCCCCCACCACCCCAAGGGCGGCCCCCTCCATCCCCACGGCTGTGACACCCAGGGGCTCTGAGCCGGACTTTGGAACCGGACACACCTGGGTGTGAATCCTGGTTCAAGGCGCACAAGTTGTGTGATGCTGGGCAAGTGCATCACCTCTGCAGCCTCAGCCTCGGTTTGTCCGGCTGGAAAATGGGGATAACAGAAGGACGCCCGTCCTGGAGGCTTTGTGAGGCTGGAGAGTCACCCACAGGAAGTGTTCCCTAAACAGCAGCCCTTGCTCTTGTCCTTAGGATGGGTGTTCTTATCTGACCCTCTCCTGTCCTCCGTCACCCTCCTCTCTCTGCTGCACGAATGTGCGAACCCCAGCCGCCAGAGGGGAAGAGATCTGTCGGTGTCCCCAGCGCGTGAGTGGCCAGTGGCCGGAAGCCAGCCCCCCTCCCCAGCCCACCCTCCCATACAGGCCGGTCCTCACCCAGGCAGTCCCCGCACCGCCCGCCCCGCGCCCTCACCCTCCGGCTTGGCGTCGCCCTTCACTTCGGCCAGGAGCAGCCAGCCCAGCGGGGCCAGGAGCAGCAGGGGCCGCATGGTCGGGGGTCTGCGGGCGCTGGGCCCGCCCGGCGTGGCTCGAACGGTGGAAAGTTCGCGACGGGCCGGCGGTCCCGCTGCCACGCACTGGGCCCGCCCCGGGGGCGGTGCCGCGCCGCCCGCTCCTCCCCGGCCGCCGCCCGGGGGAAGGGTTTTCCCGCAGATGTGTCGGGCCTCTCGCGCCTCTGGCCCGGCTCGCGCCTCCCGGGTCCTTGCGCCGACCCTTGCTTCTCAAGGGAGGTTCAATACGACGAGGAAGAAGAAGCCGGAGAGGTGGGGGGAAGGTGACCCCCATTCCTATACCGCGGAGTCCACGCCAAGCTGTGCGGTGTCAGTAGCCGTGAGCCTCAGTTTCCTCTCCTTTGGGGATTGTAGAGCATCTGTTCGTCGGGTCTTGTGCGGGTTAATGAAATTGTTACCGCAGCAAGCTCAGCGCCTATTGTCCTTCCCCATTTGACAGAGGAGGAAACTGAACCCCGGGGGCTCCTACTGCTTGCCCAAGATCCCACAGCCAGTAGTCGTGGAGTCTGATTTTGAACCCAGATAAATCCTCTACTTAAGCACTGGGCTCCGATTTGCAGCTTTTTTTCTTTTTTCCATCAAAGCAGGTCACCTCATTTATCACATTTGTTCGACAGAATAGCCCAGGGAAAGGTATTTATTATTGCAACACTCCTTTTACAAAGTAGCAAACCCAGACCCAAAGGAGTCCAGACCTGTTGGCACAGGGGAGGGAAGCCCCGCCTCTGACATGGGCTTCCTGGGGCCCCAGCCCCCCTCACTCTGGCTCAGTGCAGAGAGGCGCCTCTGATTTTCCCACCCTAGGTGAGGCCCTCAGAAGGGGAATGTCACAGCCAGAAGGACCTGGGAATCCAGGCCAAGGGTTGACAGTCTGAGTTGGAAATGGGCAAGGTTGGGTATGGATGTGTTCAGAGACATCTACACCCAGGTATGACCATCTTGGCCGCTGGAAATGCAGAAAGCCCCCATCTCTACCCTCTGCAAAGAGAATCACTTCATTGTCTTTTATGTCTCTGGGAAGCCAGATGAACCTCTCAGCCAAGGAAGGTCTTGCTCCTGAGGTCTCATTGTTGAATAAGTGAATGAATGAATGAATGAATGTCAAAATTCCTTAGGGCCACTTCACAGGCCGGAATCTTCTCTAAAGCCCAACAAAAAACTCAAGGGTCCACAGAGCAAGGGCTGTTGGCCCAGCTTGAGTCAGCCATCTCTGGGGAAAGGCCCCTCCCTTCCTCAGAAGACAACTGCAGAGAGGGAGACCCTTTCCAGCAGAGCAGGCTGCAGAGGGGCTGCAGACTCCTGGCCAGGAAAGGCCTTGACCACAGAGGAGTGGGCAATGGACACAGCCCTGAGTGGGGCTGGAGTGCGGCAGGCTCTCCCCAGGAGAAGAAGGCACAGGCTGGGGGAGGACGTTGTCACTGTCATGGATGTCAAGCAACATAGAACAGATGGGGCAGAGGTGGAGGGACAAAGAGACTGCCAGCCCTGCCTTGGCAAGGGAAATACACTCCTGAAGCAGAAAAAGCAGTATATATGGTATACCCTACTCAGCAAACATATAGTCTTAGAGAGATAGATATGCATAGAGATAAGTCTGGAAGAAAAGTACAGCCAAATGCTTACAGTGATTATTTCCAGGTGGTGAGATTATGGGTAGTTTTTACTTTCTTAGAATTTTCATTGTTTCTTGATAATTTTTTACATCGAATATATGCTATTTGGATCATTCAAACAAAACTAAGACGTTCTTTTTTAGAAGCTAGGTACAGTCACAGGGGGGCCTTGGAGATCGTCTAATATCAAGTACAGAGATTTGTTCATTGTACAGATGATAGAGGCAAGACTTAGAGGTCAGCTCAAGGTCATGAAGCAAGTAACAGGAAAAGGCATTAGTGGGATCCACGGCCTCTACCTCCCAGCTGGGACCAGCAGAGGGGAGTTTCTGCAGCTGGGGTCAGGACTTGGTGCCAGAATCCACCGGATGTTTTGAATTCAGAAGGACGCAGACGGAGATTCTAGACCCTTTGAGGAGGAAACACAGGGATGAGTGGAGGGCTGGAGAATGAGCATGTGTTGGCTGGCTCAATTTTCAAAGCTCTCTCTCATTCCATGCTCACACCAGCCTTGTGAGTTCAGCAATATTGCCTCCATTTGCAAAATGTGGAAACTGGGGCTCAGAGAAGTGAAGCAACTTGCTTGATGTTGCACAGCTGAGGTGGGGGTCACAGTCAGGAAGGCGGGATTGGAAGCCAGCTCTAGCTCCCCATCTGTTGGGGCTCCAAGAGAACCCAAAGGGTGATGCACGTGGCCAGAAAGAATTACTGGGCAGTGGGGTGCTCATGGCCCAAGTCCCCAAAGTCGGAGGCTGGAGGAACACCATGAGAGAGGTTTCACTCTGGCGCAGCCTGACCGCTCTGGCATCTATTTCCTGTTCCCTTCACCAAATTGCTGGAGCTTGAACCTGGTCCAAGCTGAGCGCCTGTCTCTTTAACCAGTGGTGGCTGCCGTCCAGATGTTACTTGCTGTACGTGCAGCATGTGTCGTGATCTGCGAAAGGCACAGGACTCAGCTTGCCTGGGAAGGCGCAAGGGGGAGAGGGGTAGCCAGCCTGGAGGGCAGCTGCCCGCTGCCAGGAGGGGCATTTCACTCTTTCCTCCTCGTCTTTTATCTACTTCCTTTGTTGGCCTCAGGAAGAGTGACAGCCTCTCAATGGGACGGCCACACTCTATGCTGCCAGGTGGACTGTCACTGGCTCTCAGCCCCCTCCCCCTTACACTCATCAGCCTGCACCTTTAATAACAATAAAACAATAATAATTACAACAATGACAATAATAATAGAAATAGAATTTTTAAGCTATCTACCCTCAAGTGAAAAAAGTAAGCAAGAGTATATCATATGGTACAATTTCTGTAATGGGAAAAAATACATATGTAAGCAAAGAGAGTGTCTGGAAGAATATCAAGGAACAGGTAACAGTGATTGACTCCAGGGAGAGGAACAGACTGGCTGGGGACTCAGGAGGGACGAAGACTTTTTGTACTTTTTGAATTTTGTATCATGTATGCATGTTCCCTAGTAAAAATTAATTAAATGATGAATGCCTATTTTAAGCCAGGCATGTGCTAAAAAGCTTCATGTGCTTGTTCAATTTAAGTTCCAGAGCAATTGTCTTATGACCCCAGTTTATGAAGGAGAAACCAAAGCCCAGGGAAGTTAGTTGACTTGCTAGCAAGGAGATGGGGGGCCAAGATTCAAAACCCAGCAGCCTGATGCCCAGGTCTTTACTCTTTACCTCCTTCCTGGCTTTGCTGTGGCCGTGTTGCTGACTCTTGACGTTGAACTCCTCTTCTGGGTGTTTAAGTGTGGCAAGGTATTAAGAGAACAAGTAAAGCACCTTCTCTTTGACCTAATGCACTTTCCCTTTCTGGGAAGTGATCCCACAGAAAAACTCTTACAACAGTGCCAAGATATATGTCTACTACACCACTGTCTGTAATGGCAAAAATAATGATACAAAAAAAAAGAGAGAAAAAAATAATAATGATGGAAGTTTACATTTAGCGAGCACTTACTGTGTGCTCCAGCCTCGCTTTACCTGTATTAACTTATTCCTCAAAAGCACTGGAGGCAGGTTCTCTGTTCTTCCCCATTTCACAGATGGGATGAAGCCTGCGTCTGCTCCTTGGCTCTCCCCACACTGTGGATTGATCCGCTGTCTCTAGCCGGAGGTCATGTACTCCTGGGCACCCATGATCACATTCTGTGGGGTGTGTGAATTCCCAATGAGAAGCGAGAATGTTGTGTTTATGTTTTGATGATAACCTTAAAAAAAAAAGTAGGCATCCTCTAGGATTGCCTGGATAGGTGCCATCTAACAGCGCACCGGCCCCCCAACCTCAGCAAACACATCCATGTGTGCTCACAGCCCAGGAGAGACCGCCTGAACGACCATTTAATTTTCAACCACTGCTAAGCACTGTCTGGCTTTGCAATGCCCCAAATAACCGTGGAAACAATCGCCCCATTGTCCGCCCCTGTGCTCATATCGAATTCTTTCCCTAGATATGAAGCAAAATTTCTCGTTTGCATTGATAATTCACATTTTAAAGTCCTTTCCAAAGTACGAGATTTCAAGTGTTTCATGTTATTTAACAAGTTAAAAGTTTGATGTCAGGAAGACGACTTGGTGTAGTAGAGAGAAATAGACTGACTGTCCTGGGCTGGATTTGTGTCCCCATATGCCCCACGGGCCTAGAAGAGTTGTCAACAAAATATTTCCTAGGAGAGCTCATTTCCAGTGTTTCTTTCTCTTTCTCTCTCTCTTTCCCTTTCTCTTTTCCTTTCTCTTTCTTCCTTCTCTTTCTTTTGCTTTCTTTCTCTTTTTCTTTCTTTCCCTTTCTCTTTTTCTTTCTCTTTCTTCCTTCTGTTTTTTCTTTTCTGTTCCAAGTTTTTTGCAGTGAGGATGATCATTTTTACAGAAACAATAAAGTTGTTTTTTCTTTAAATCCTAGGGCTGTTGAATCCATCAGTAGCAAACGGGGGCTTTCGGGCCAAATTTGGCCCAACACGTGTTCAGTTGGCTAGCTCTATGTTTTTTGCTTTTTTTTTTCGTAATGTGAATTGGCTGCTTCCAATCCGCCACAGACGGCCCTTCTACGGTCGACTCGCCTGCTCCAGGCCCGGGAGCGCGCGGCGCAGCCCCGGCATCTCCGTCCCGCCCGCGCGCACAGCTCCGCCTCCTCCTCTCTAGCCCGCCCCTCCCTCCTCCCTCCGCCCCCCGCCCTCTCTCCTTTCCCCCCTGTCGCAAAGGACGCGGCGGCGCTTGACGGCCGACGTAGTCTGACGGCCCGAGGCAACTGAGACGCTGGAGGCCCCGGTGGCGGCTGCCGCGACGGCTGCGACGGGGCCAGGGGCGGGCGCCGCGGTCTGGGCCGGGCTGTGAGGCGCGGGCGGCCGGGCCGGTGGGCTGGGCGGTGGGCCCGGCGGCCGCCCCCGCCCCGCGCCCGCGCCTAGCGGCCCAATGTGGCTGCAGCAGCGGCTTAAGGGCCTGCCGGGACTGCTGTCGAGCAGCTGGGCCCGTCGCCTCCTCTGCCTTCTCGGCCTCCTGCTGCTGCTTCTGTGGTTCGCGGGCTCCGGGGCGCGGCGGGCGGCGGGCGGCCTGCACTTGCTGTCTTGGGCCCGCGGCGAGCCGGGCGCTGCCGAGCCCTCTGCCTGCTTGGAGGCGGCCACCCGTACCTGGCGTGGCCTGCGGGAGCGCGGTGAGGCTGTGCCGCTGGGCCCCGGTGTGCCGGCCTTGGTGGCTAACGGCTTTCTGGCCCTGGACGTGGTCGCCAACCGCCTGTGGGTGACCCCCGGGGAGCGAGAGCCCGCCGTGGCGCCAGACTTTGTGCCCTTCGTGCAGCTGCGCCCGCTGAGCTCGCAGGCCGAAGCTGGGGAGGCAGTGCTGCTGCTGCGGGAGGGACTTCTGCGCCGGGTGCGTTGCCTGCAGCTCGGGACCCCAGGTCCGGGCCCTGCGGCCGCCGTCCCAGGACCCGCCTCGGCCTCCGGCCTCGCCGCAGGGGCCAGCCGTGACTGCGTGCTGCTGCAGGAGGACTTTCTAGCGCACCGGGGCCGACCCCACGTGTACCTGCAGCGCATCCAGCTCAACAACCCCACGGAGCGCGTGGCCGCGCTGCAGACTGAGGGGCCCACTGCTGGGCCTGTCCCCAAGGCCTTCACCAGTACCCTGGAGAAGGTCGGAGACCATCAGTTTCTTCTCTACTCCGGCCGCTCCCCACCTTTAACCACCGGGCAGGTGCACCTGGTGGTGGTGGCTGCCAAGAAGCTAGTAAACCGGCTCCAGGTGGCTCCCAAAACGCAGCTGGACGAGACGGTGCTGTGGGTGGTGCATGTCTCGGGTCCCCTTAACCCACAGGTGCTCAAGAGCAAAGCAGCCAAGGAGCTCAAGACGCTCCAGGACTTGGCCCGGAAGGAAATGCTGGAGCTCTTGGAGATGCCAGCGGCTGAGCTGCTTCAGGACCACCAGCACCTCTGGGCTCAGCTCTTCAGCCCAGGTGAGGCCTGGTGAGGGCTTGGGCAAGGAGGGTAGAACAGGATCCTCCCTGGCAGTGCCTGTCCCAAGATATGCAGAGGTGACACTGAAGGGAGTACTGGGGTGGTTAAAACTTGGGCTTGGCATTTGACTGCGTGGGTGTGTGACTTGGATCAGTCACCTAATGTCTCTGGACCTGTTTTCTCATCTGCAAAATGATAACAATGGCACCTACCTCAGAGGGCTTTGGTGAGACTCAAATGAAAGAAGGAGGGTAAAGAACAGGCGGGTCTTATTGCTTTTTGTTCTTGTAGGTGAGGCCGGAATTGAACAGATGAAGGTTCCTAGGGTCAGTTAGTAAGGTTAAACCAGCAGGCCAGGCCCAACAAATCCCCAGATTTCCTTCCTCATTTCATCATAGTCTGGCTGATAACTAGTGTAGTGACATGACTCCTACCAGGCTGTGCCCTTGCTCTTGTGGCTGCAACCTTTTTGTGGGGATCTTGGGGAATCTCTGACCAGGTTGGGATGCTCCTGCCAAATGAAAGCTGCTTTCTCTGTTGACTTTAAAAAAAGACAGTCCTAGTCTAGACAACAGAGGGATTATGGTCTCCAGGATTCCAGCTGTCTGAACTCTTATGTTGGGTTGTTCAAAGAGAGCCTTTAGTTCATTCAGCAAATGTTTATTGACTGCTTGTGCCAGGGGCTGGTCTAGGCACGGAGGATACAGAAGTGAACAGAACAAAGTTGCTGTTCTCACGGCACTTGTTTAAGTTCCAGCTGGGAGGAAGACAGATATAAGAAAAGTGAACATTTAGGTAAATAAGCAAGAAGGTCTTTTAGGATAAAAAGTATTATGGAGAAAAGTTAAAACCAGGGGTATTGTGATTGAGTGGAGGGTATGAATGTGGGGTTGAGGGGCCTCCTTTTAGCCACAGTTGTCTGGGGTGGTCTCTGTGAGAAAGAAGCACTTGTATGGAGCCCTGAATGGCAGGAAGAAGCCAGCCCTGTGCTGATCTGGGAGAGGAGAGCTTTAGGCAAGAGAAAGCAAGGTCAGAGGCTCAAGGCAGGAGCGGTTTTGGGTGAGTGGCCATGTCGCTGGCAGGCAGTAAGTATGGGGGTGTGTGGGATTGTGGTCTCACAGGCAAGGGTGGCAGCCAGATCCTAAAGGGCCTTGTAAACCTAGAAATTTTATTCATTGTAGCATGGGGAGCTGGGGAGAGCCATGATCTGATGTACATTTTAAAAAGATCTCTTTGGCTGCTGTGTGAAGAATATAGGCTGTAGGGGGCAAAAGCGGGTGCATAGTCTCCAGTTAAGAGATTTTTGCAGGATCCTGGGTGAGAGAGGAAGGTGGCTTGGATCAGGGTTGTGACTGTGGGAAAAAAAGAGAAGTGAATGGATTCTGATTCATTTGGAGGTGAAGCTGCCAGGTCATACTATGGATTACAGGAAGTGAGAACTTTGAGGATGACTCCCAAATTTGGGGGTCTTGAGCAGTTACATGGCTGGGGGTATCATTTACCAAGCTAGAGACAATTTAGGAAGGGTTGGTTTGGGGCTGGAAGAGTTCACACTGTGTCCAGTTCAAGATGCCTCTCAGACGTCCAGGTGGAGACACTAAGGAGGCTGTTGACTGAGTCCAGAGTTGATACAAACTTGGGAGATAACTGTGTTCAGGTGTTATTTAAAGCCGCAGGCCTAGAGAGAGAAATGATAGGAGAAGTGGGCCCAGGACCTGCTGGGGCATTGATAGGAACTGTGTTCTGGGGGCGGGGGGTAGGGGGCAGTGGACTTTCTACTTCACGCCTTGGGTTTGGAAGTCCCAGCTAAGCCTGTGTTCTCAGCTCTGGCAGGAGACCCTGCTGTTCTGGTAACAGGATATTAGGTTTCTATATGGATTGTGCAAAGAAGATAGGCAGGATGGCTTTCTCCCATACTTGATAGCAACTGGAACTGCCATTTTCATCACTAGAAACTAAACTTCACATCTCTGCCCTCGATTTCTGTTTCCTCACCTCTCTCCCAGCTGCGTCCCCCTAATATGCAGCCTTTGTGGTATTACAGGCGTGGAGATGAAGAAGATCACTGACGCCCACACGCCGTCCAGCCTAACCGTGAACCTGACACTCTACTACATGCTCTCCTGCTCGCCAGCCCCCCTGCTCAGTCCCTCCCTGAGCCACAGGGAGCGAGACCAGATGGAGTCAACTCTCAACTATGAAGACCACTGCTTCAGCGGCCACGCCACGATGCACGCCGAGAACCTCTGGCCCGGGAAGCTGTCCACTGTCCAGCAGATCCTGCAGCTCTCCGACCTGTGGAAGCTGACTCTCCAGAAGCGTGGCTGTAAGGGGCTGGTGAAGGCAGGTGCTCCGGGCATCATGCAGGGCATGGTACTCAGCTTCGGGGGGCTGCAGTTCACCGAGAACCACCTCCAGTTCCAGGCCGACCCCGACGTACTGCACAACAGCTACGCGCTGCACGGCATCCGCTACAAGAATGACCACATCAACCTGGCCGTGCTGGCAGATGCTGAGGGCAAGCCATACCTGCACGTGTCCGTAGAGTCCCGCGGCCAGCCCGTCAAGCTGTATGCCTGTGAGGCAGGCTGCCTGGATGACCCCGTGGAGCTGACCTCAGCGCCCCAGGGCCACACCTTCTCCATTATGGTGACGCAGCCCATCACGCCGCTGCTCTACCTCTCTACCGATCTGACGCACCTGCAGGACCTGCGGCACACGCTGCACCTCAAGGCCATCCTGGCCCACGACGAGCACATGGCCCAGCAGGACCCTGGGCTGCCTTTCCTCTTCTGGTTCAGTGTGGCCTCCCTCATCACTCTCTTCCACCTCTTCCTCTTCAAGCTCATCTACAACGAATACTGCGGGCCAGGAGCCAAGCCCCTCTTCAGGAGTAAGGTATAGAGCCACTCCTTCAAGCCCCAGGCCTCTGCCTTGTTTTCTGTCCTGTGCCCTGGATGGGCCTGGCCTGCTGAGGGTGGGGTGAGGCCTGGACAGTAGCAGGGTGTCCTCAGTCGAGATACAAGTGAGTACCTTTTTAGAGGACACCAAAAAGTGACTTCTGAGAGGAGACCATAAGGAAAGGAAAACCATGGAAATCTTGGTGCTGAGTAGGTGAGCCCATAGTTCCATCATTGTCTGCATTTTAAGATTCCTTCACCACACCCCTAGATTGCCTTGAAGCTTCTCCCTAAACTGCTAGTGGGACCCCATCCTCCCCGCGGAGGACCTGCTCAGCACCTTCCTGTGGGCCCCGGCCAGGTTGTTGTCACGTCAGGACAAGGCTCCTCCCCTCCCGGTTCCTGAGACATCTTTGCCCCCAGGAAGTGGTGGTTTTGACCACAGTTGCTGAGGGAGTATTGTCTGGAATGTATCTTGGGGAGTGGGTGGGTGGCGCAGGGTGAGGCTGCTTGCTCTGCTCTGCTCTGCCCCGCCAGCCGGTCTTCTGCTTTCTCACTGCCAGGCTGCCCTGGGGAAGGCCAGGAGGGAGGCCCTCATTCGCACTCACGGGAGAAGGTGCTTTAGAAGGAACGCAGCTTTTTCTCCCCTTCTTTTTTTCTTTCTTTCTTTCTTTTTTTCTTCTTCCTTCTCCCCTTCCACCCTCTGTCTCTTTTCTTGAGTCAAACTGCAGTGAGAGTGGAGGTAAATTTAGCCCTAGGTCTGCGTTCCCAAGTCGGTAAAGAGCCTAGAGCCCACTCAGGAGAAGTGCTCCATCACGTCGGCAGAGGGGCTTTGTGGCTTCTGGCTTCTGGTCCAAGGCCAGGACTTGGAGAAGGAAGCAGCCCTCTTCCACCTGGAGGAGCAGAAGGGTGGGAGGCAGGTCTGAGTTCCTCAAGCTTGAAGAGCAAATTGAAAGTCACATTAAAAAGAAAGGTGCAGCAGGCCTTCCTGGGTAGCCATCCCTTGACTAGCTGGAAAAGAACAGGTGGTAAATTTGCATTGTGTGGGTTTTGCAGCCTCTGTTAAACAAGCGGGCTGCTGCTTCCTGCAGGTTGGCAGGCTTATCTCCTCTTGCTCCTGATAGGTACACATCTACCCTTGGCTCCCCACATAATCAGGTGGGGTGGGGGGACAAGCTAAACTGCCTTCTTGAGATGCTGGCCCCTGCCCCGTGGGTTACTGATCCCAGGGACTCATGCTTGAGCTGGACCACGGCAGAGCAGAGCACATGAACACTGCATCAGCCTGAGGAGATCCACCGGCCACCGAATCCACGGTGATGCCAGCGTTGCCCTAGGCCAGGCACTGTCTGCAGGTCCACCGGGGTCGTCTCCGTAGCCCGCTTCTCTTGGTAGTTCCGTAGCTGTCTGCAGGGTGGGCGATGAACAGTAATAACTTGTTTTGTTAATTGAACAGGAAGATGCCAGTGTCTGAGTGAACTAACAGTCCTGCTTTCAGCTGCCGTTTGCACAAGACACCCAGCACCGAACGTCCTGCTGCTACGAGCGAGGGGTCTTTGAAAGCAACCATCCTTTTGTGCCTTGTTGGGGGAAACCGGTGACGTAGAAGCATTTGTGGATTTTAAGAGTTTGCATTGAAAGGAATGTGTGTTGTGCAGAATGGGGAGGGAAGGGAGCTAGTGGACTTTTTTGTAAGCTTTCGATTCAATAAATGAACTTGTATGGAAATACTTGAAATTGAATTCACTCCTTCCACTCTCCCCCTTTCCTCTGTCCCAGGAAATTGACCCTCTTTTGAAAAGACTTGTCTAGGAAAAATTGTGTTCTTTTCCTAATTAAATGTGTTCTTTCTTGAATGAATTTTTAATTTATTTTTGTTGAGATTTTGTCAGATGGCTTTTACCTCCACTTCAGATGGTGAACCTGGGCAGTGATTTCCGAGCGATGCCGTCTCTGTGGCAGTTGGGGCCTGTGTGGTTCTGCAGCTGGGCCTGGGCCGCTGGGGAGCTGCACTGTGCCTGGAGGACGGGCCAAGGGGTCACACTCGGGTTTGCACGTTGTCTCTTTCTTATCATGAGCCTGCGGAGATCTGTGGTTTTGTACTTTCGGGCTTTGGGGAGGTGTTTAACTTTCTAGTGATTGATGATTGTTGGGTTTTGAAATACCAAAGCTTCTTTTTGTTCTGTTTTTAAATAAATGCCTTTCAAAAGTCCATGACCTCTTTTGTGTGTGGTTGAACCCTGGAGACATTCCTGTCTTCCTCTGGTGCCGGTTGTTTGGGTGATGTTGGAAGCAGGGCACACCACATGGCCTTGCCACAGAGATGGGAATTATTTTCCCAAATCCTCTTCTCTTCAAAGGAGTTAACTCAGGAGATGTGGGGGTGGCCTGCTCCTTTTTGCTCACCTGGGGGGTTTTCTGGGTGGCCTGGCTGAGTGGGTTGACTGAGGGCCTCTAGCATTGCCCAAGTCTTTTCTCTGCCCCAAATCACCTGGATTCTCCTGCCCTGGCTTTTTTTGGCCATAAGACTAGGCAGCGGGAAAATGCCACACCTCCCCCCCACTTCCAGCTCCCTGAGTGGGTTCTCTGCGAGGTGTTAGCTGGAGCCAAGGTCAGATCCCTCCCCTTTGTGCAGTAGAGAAGGGAGTTGTCCCAGGGACGGAAAAAGGAACTGGGTTGGGTGGGGCCGCCCACCTCGGGGTCTTGTCCTCAGTGTTCTAGTCTTTTCTCTGGGTTCCCAGACCAGTGTTGTAAGCAGCATGACTCACCTGGGAGCCTGGCTTGCTTGCCAAGGAGCAGATGGTCATGAGAGGAAATATCAGACTCTGCTTGTAGTTGCCCTGGTTCTCTGTCCCTTCAACCCCTTGCGTCTTCAATCCCTGCTCTGGATAGTGCAGTGTTCAGAGAAGCTCCGCCCTTCCAGCCGTGGGTGGCTGGCTGGTCTGCCTGTTCCCAGGGGGCAGTTGGGTGTCATTTACAGTGTCACATGCTCTCCAGTTGTTCTAGTTAAACGGGAAACTGCTTGACCACAAGAGCCACATTCCACAGCTCCCGCTCACTCTGCCCGTGAGTTTGGTACCGGGCATGCTGGCAGCTCCCATGAAACACTGATTGAGTAGAATGTCAGTACACTGATATTTGGAAACGGTAGCTCTCTTAAGGGCTCACCGTGTGCCAGGCATTGTGTTTGGTGTTTTACATCAACATGGCCCTAGGGGGGAAGGACTGTGTATGATTGGGGGTGGTTAGGATCCTAATTTGAGAGATGAGGAAACTGGGCTTCAGTGGGTAATTTGCCCAGGCCACGCAGCTACCAAGTGCATGGCTGCAGTGCAAACTCAGGCTTGGCGTGGGCCCCACCTTTCTCCCAGACCCCTCTGCTGCCTTCCATTTGCTCCCCACACTGCTCCTACAAGGCTTCCTTGGGCTGGGCTAGGGGTAAAGTTTTTCTTCTCCATCTCACTTTGGGATGGTGTTAGGGATTGAATCTTGCCCCTACAAAAGGCATGTTGAGTCCCAACCCCTGGTCCTGTGGGTGGGAACCCATTTGTAAACAGAACCTTTGGAGATGTTACCAGTTAAGGTGTGCCCAAATCCAGTGAGGGTGGCCTAATCCAATATAGCTGTGGTCTTGTAAGCAAAGGAAATTGGATACAAAAAGAGAAGCCACAAAGCAACCAGAAGCTGGAAATCAATGGAATTGGGAAGAGAAAGGGCAGTTGCCCTCCCTGCAAAAAGGGGCTCAGAAAGGGTGGGGGGCAGAGATGGCATCACAGCTGCTGGGCACTGGCCAAGCAAACAGCCTCACCCTGAGCAAGCTCCCTGCAGCCTGACACTCCTTGTGCCTGGAACCCCTCCTCTGGACTTTGGCCAACGAAAGCTTCAGATAAATCATTGGATTCAGTAAGCATTTGTTGAGAATCTTCCAGCAGACCATGTATCGGGCTGCTGGGGTGACAAAGTGGGATGTTACAGTTGAGCACTGGCTGTGTGCTTGGCATTTCCCCACCAGCTTACGTCCCATGAGGGTGATGGCCATACTGTCTTCTTCACCTCTGAGTGCTTGGCGCTGGGCAGGTGTCTGCCAGGCTGCTGGAACAGAGGACCACAGACTGGTTGGCTTAAACAGCAGGAATTTATTGTGTCAGTTTTGAAGGCCAGAAGTCCGAAAATGAAGGTGTCGGCAAGATCGTGCTTTCTCTGAAGTCTGCAGGGTTCTGATGGTGACTGGCTGGCCATCCACAGCTCAGTCTGTACCTCCACGTGGCTGTCTCCTGACTCCTCTTACTGTGTCAAATTGCTTCTGCTTATCAGGACCCCAGTCATATGGATTAAGGCCCAGCCTGATTCGGTTTGGCCTCACCTTAACTAAATAGGATCTAAAAATCCTATTTACAAATAGGTTCACGCCCACAGCTTCAGGGGTGAGGACTTGAACATGTCTTTGTGGGGGACATGATTCAATCCGTGACAGTGCCGGAAGGATATTTGTTGAATTACATTTATGTACATTATGTCATTTCATCCTTGTGTATCAGTTAGGACTTTTGGGGTTACAAGTGACAGAAACCCTGATTAAAACTGGCTTAAGCAGAAGGAAATGTTTCAGTTCACATGACATTATAGTCCAGTGGGAGCTTTAGCAATGGCTTGATCCAGGACTCAAGTGACTTCAGGAGGACCATCTCTTAGCTCTGCTTTCTGTTCTGGTATATTAACTTCCATCCTCAAGCTTGCTACCTTGAGGGTAACAAAAATGGCTACAGCTGTCACCAGCCACCTGGTGCCTTTCCCACTTCAAGCCCAGAGGAGTTGGACAGCCCACCACTGATCCAATCACTGTGGCCAGGGTGAAAGGGAGATGCTACTTATGTAACAGGAGAATGGTGGTTTCTCAAAGGAAATTTGGGGAGCTATCATCAGGAAGAAGGGGGAGCAGATGCTCAGCAGCAAAGTGTGGGTCTCCAGCCTACCTTGCAAAGTAAGTTTCATTCCCATTTTACAGATGAGGAAAGTGAGGCTCTGAGGAGATGAGTCAGTAGGCAAAAGTCACAATTAGGGGATGTGATCCCAGGTCTGTCCGGCTCCAAAGATAGATGTCCTCACTACTAGCCCAAATCGTGTGGACACACTGGAAATAGCCACTTGTCACCCCTAGTTTCCCAGAAGCAGCACCAACTTCCTGCTGGGCAGGGGCGTGGCCCCTGATTCACCCAGGTGTGTCTCTGGGCAGGGCAGGCTGCAGAAGCCCCTTCAAGGACAGGTGGGACATTTGGTGGACGGCACTTAGCTCCAAGCCCACTTCCCTGCTGGGGGGGGGGTGGTCTTAGGCCCCTTATATAACCAAATCCCCTTTGGGAATCTTTGGGACTGAGAAGAGGGGAACAGCACAGCCACTGGACCTGCTCTCGCGGAATGCACAGTCCAAAGGGAGAGACAGGTGAGAAACAGGACAGCTGTCCTCCATCGGGGTGGGAGGTGGAGGATAGGAGCCGACACACCTACCTACCTCCACTGGAGGGTCAGAGATGGCTTCCGGGAGGAAGTTGAACCCTCCAAACTGGAGCCTGAAGGATGAAGGGGAGGGACCTGGCCAAGGCGAGTGGGAGGAGCACCTGGCAGGGGACTGCACAGGTGGGGAGAGGGGGCTGTGGAGGGACCACTGGGTCTCCTGTCTGTCTGGAGTGTAAAACCCACCAGGGGATGGAACTGGGCCAGAGAGTTGGGGTTGACTTGCCCACCAGGTTGCCCCCTGAGGGTAAGAAGCAGGCTCTGGCCTTAATTCATGGCAATAATGACACTAGAGGTAAGAATCCTCATGCGGGCATCACAGTCCTCTCCTCTGAGCCCTGTCATATTTATAATTTTAGCCAATATTTATATGGCATCCCTGAAAACCGAGGGAGGACGGTTCATCACCGAATTTACGAGTGGAAACTGAGACACATGAGGGGTAGTGAGTGACTTGCCAAAGATCAAAGGTAGGCCCCAGGGGCAGAGGCAGGGTCGCCTCTGCTAAGACAGGAGGAGCCACGGGAGATCCTATCTCCAAGCATCAGTGCGACTGCTCCACGGCTCCATGGCTCCATGGGGTCCTGACAGAAGACAAACCGGGACGGGTAAGGAGGGGCTGGTGAGCTCATGAGAACGGCTGTGGCTTCTCTCAGAGAAAAAAACTTGGAGAAAGGTTAACTCGGCAGCATTCCTGGGAAGGGAACTGGTGTAAAGGAAGGAGCACTGGCCTGGGGTCAGGGGACTGGGCTCCGGGTCCAGTTCTGTCATTATTATTATGTGGCCTCTAACAGGTGAGTTAGGCGTTTACACCCTGGGTTCCCACCTGTAATACGGGTCTAATAACACCTTCCAACTTCATAGATGGTTGGGAAGTCCCAATAAATGGCTGGGAATGAATGTGCTTTGATAAATTTGAAACTTTCTGCCAATGAAAGGGGGTGCTGCCTTGTATGCCTGGAGGCAGGGGACTGCAGATCAGGGTTTTTAAACCCGGGGTCTCGGGTAGAATTCAGTCGTCTGTGAACCTCGATTGGCAAAAACATCTTTATTTTCATCAGACTCGAACTGAAATTTGGCATTTCCTTCTGTTATTAATTTAGAAATTTGGGTCATCACCACAAATAGAAATCATGAGATATGTTCCTAACATATTGCAGTTGTAGGTTTCTTGAAATACTGCTTATGTTTATCATCACTTTGAAATTACAGTAGTCATTAGATCCCAATATTTATTAATAAAGCACATATCATATCACAGATTTGATTTTAAAGTATATTTAAATGAAATACAGACACAAAGACAGATAGTGTATGACCGCACTTGAAATAGCTAGAATGTACAAACACAGAAACAGCAAGCGGAGGCCAGGGTACCAGGGGATGGGGTGGGAGGGATGGGGAGTGGAATGAGGAGCTAATGCGTAAAGGGTTTCTGATGGGAAAGTTCTGGTAATGGAAGGTGGTGAGGGTAGCACAACATTGTAAGTGTGATTATCCCACCGAATGGCATGCTTAGAAGTGTTTGAGATGGGAGAGTTTATTTCATCTGTATGTTGCCACAATTAAAAAAGAAAAGCAACTAAATAGACAATGGCAACTAAATGCAACACACCGTCCTGGATTGGATCTAACAGTGGAGGAGAAAAGGCCCCAGAAGATATTATTGATACATATGAAAAAATTGGAATGTAGACTGTAAACTTTATATTGATGTTAAAGTTCTTGAACTTGATAACTGCATTTAGATGGTTACATCAGCAAGTATCTCTATTCTGAGGAAATGTACAGGGATGTATTAGATGTTCAAGGAGCATAATGCATACAACCTAGTCTCAAATAGTTAGAAAATATATACATAGAGAGATAGCTGGATAGACAGATAGATGGATATAGAAAGTGATACAGCAAATGTGGCAAAATGTTAACAATTGGTGGATCTGGGTTGGAGTTCTCTGTATGGGTGTGTTCTGTATTATTTTGGCAACTGTCCTGTAAGTATGAAATTATTTTACAGTAAAAATATAGAAAAGTGTATTTAAAACTTTTTTTAAAATTATGGACCTTGTGTGACATACACAAAAGTAGAGCCGATAGTACAGTGAACCCCTGAGCCCATCACCCAGTCCCCACAACCTTCACCCTGAGGCCAGGCCTGTGATCATCCACATCTCCATCCACTTCCCCTATGATAATTTTTTCCCTGATTAATTAATAGATTATTTTTTTTAGAACAGTTTTAGATTTACAGAAAAACTGAGCAGGTAAATACAGATTCCCATGTTAAACCCCTCTTATCCTGCACACACGCTTTTCTCTATTATAAGAATCTTAACTAATGTGGTAGTTTGTTACAATTAGTGAACCAGTATTGATACATTAATGTTAACTAAAGTCATCATTTACATTAAGGTTCACTCTTGGTGGCGTACATTTCTACGACTTTTGACAAATGCATAATGTCACATATCCACCATTAACTATTTTTACTTCCCTAAAAATCCCCTATGTTTCACCTATTTGTTCCCCCCCTCCTCCCCCTTGAACCCCTGGTAACCACTTCTCTATTTTTATTTTAATGAAAGAATTTCCAAAATTTACAGACATTCTACACCCACCAAGAAACAAATTCCTCTCCCCTCCCCTCCCTCATCCCTGGGTAACCTCAAACCTACTTTCTAACTCTGTGAACTTTCTATTTCTATTTCTAGATATTTTGTATGTAGAGTAACATTTTGTCTATCCATTCATCTGTTGAGGGACACTTGGGTTCCATCTTAAGGCTACTGTGAATGAGGCAGCTGTGAACATTGCGTACAAGTATCTGAGTCCCTGTCTGCAGCTTCTTTGGGTATATACCTGGGAATAGGATTATGGAGGCATATGGAAATTCTATGTTTAACTTTTTGAGGAACTGCCATGCGCCTACGGAACTGTTTACTGCCCCCATAGTTTTGCCTTTTCCAGAATGTCATCTAGTTTGAATCATACAGAATGCAACCTTTTCAGACTGGCTTCTTTCACTTAGCAATACGTAATTAAGTTTCCTACACATCTTTTTTTGGCTTGGTAGCTCTTTATTGCTGAATAATATTCCATTGTTTAGATGTACCAGTTTCTTTATCCATTCATCTGTTGAAGGACATCTGAGTTGCCTCCACTTTTGGTGGTTTTGAATAAAGACGCTGTAAATATTTGGGTGCAGGTTTTTGTGTGGATGTAAGTTTTCAACTCATTTGGGTCAATACCTAGCTGTTCAGTTCCTGGATTGTATAGTAAGCCTATGTTTAGCTTTGTAAGAAACTGCCAGACTATCTTCCAAGATGCTTGTACCATTTTGCAGTCCCACCAGCTGCGAATGAGGGTACCTGTGGCTCCACGTCCTCACCAGCATTTGGTGTTGTCAGTGTTTTGGATTTTAGCCATTCTAATAGGCGTGTAGTGGTATCTTGTTTTAATTGCACCTCCCTAATGTCATGCTGTCGAGCAACTTTTCATATTCTTATCGGCCATCTGTATATCTTTTTTGGTGAGGTGTCTTCTATCTCTTTTGCCCATTTTTAAACTGGATTGTTTATTTTCTTATTGTCAAGTGTTCAGAACCCTTTGGATATTTTGGATACAAGTCCTTTATTAATGATGTTTTGAAATATTTTCTACCAGTCTGTGGCTTGTCTTTTTATTCTCTTAACACATATTATTTTGAAACAAACCTAAGACATAATGCCATTTCATTTCTAAATATTTCTTTATGGTTCTCTAAAATATAAAGATGTAAAAAAAATAACCACAATATAATAATATCAAAATTTAACAATTTCCTTAATATCATCAAATACCTAGTCAGGTTAAAAAATGCAGATGGCTCTATTATTTTTCATAGTTTTTGTTTAAACCAGGATCCAAATAAGGTCCACACATTGAGGTTGGTTGATATGTCTGTTAAGTCTCTTTCAACCTATAGGTTCCCGTTTTATCTCTCTGTTTTTGTTTTTTGTTTTTTTTTTTACAATTTATTTGTTGAAAAAATCTGATTGTCCTGGAGCTTTTCCCACAGCCTGGGCTTGCTGATTGTATATCCCTGTGGTGTGGCTGAACGTGTCAACCACATCTTAAGATCTAGAGGCTTGATCAGATTCAAGTTTGATTTTTCCAGGCAAGATTACTTCATAGGAGTAGTGTATTCTTTCATCAGGAGGATTAAAACATCTAGTTTTCTCTCTTCTGGTGATGTTGGCAGCTCATGGTCAATGTCTAGATCTATTAGTTCATTATGGGTAACAAAATGAGGATTTTTAAAATGGTTTTTTAAAATTTTTATTCTGGAAACATAGATACAATCTAAATTTTCCCATTTTAACCACATTCAAATATACAATTCAGTGGTGTTAACTGCATACATTCACAATATTGTGCTACCATCACCAAAACTTTAATTATCAAAACTTTTTACCTTTATTCTTTTGCATATGGATATTCAGTTTTCTCAGCACCATTTACTGAAGAGAATATTCTTTCCCCACTGAGTGGACTTAACCCTCTTGTCAAAAACTCATCATTGATGTGAGGGTTTATTTCTGAACTCTTAGTTTGATTCCAAAAATGAGGATATTTTAATTCTATCATTCCTTCTTTATTTTTTTAGCTGGAATTCTGTAAAGGGAATCTTCCCTTCATCTATTATTTGGTTACCAAGTGATACAGTTCATATAAGAAAAAACAGGATAAATGCTTGATTCTAATTGCCTATTTTCAAAATACTAAATTGGTTCTCAAGCATCCTCTAATGGTGACCAAATAGAATTTTTCAAAAAGCATTTTTACAAACTCATGGATTTAAACGCATTTGACATGTTTTTGTCAGCTAAGTATGATCACGAGACTGAGTTTTCATCAAGCGATTGATCAGAAAATTCACTTCATCTTGAGTTTTAGCAATCCCTTTATAATTATCAAGTATCTTTCTCAAATTTCCTATTTTTAAACAAATATCAGGTTCTATTTTTAATGACCTTATCAGAAAACATTTATAAATAGAATAGTCAAAGACAAAGTAGCCAATTATGCTGCGATTAAAAAAAAAAAGTTTAAAAAGCAATCAAAACTTACAATAAGCACAACACTTGGAGCCAGGGCCCAGAACAGTGTCTGGACCTTAGTTGGCATTTACCTTGGATGACACTTACCTCTTTTAAAAATGTGAATAGAAATGCCCAAGGCTCAACTTTTTTTTTTTTTTTTTTTTTTTTTAATTTTATCCAAGATCTGAGCAAAAACAGGTTAACCATCATACTCCGTATTTAGCAAACATCTGTGCCAGACCTCGCAGCACAAGTTGATGCTCGGTGATCTACGTGTGAGCATTTTGTCTATAAGAAATTCGAAGCCTCGGGGAAGTATATCCGACGTCTCCGGGAGGGTATTCCCGTTTCTTACAGTTAAGTTGTTGCTCAGGAGGACACGCCTCGGTTTGCGAGGATCGTCTGTAAACTCGGGCTTCGCAGGAGTTCCCATCCCAGGTCCAGCAAGGACGCGCAACTCCGCGAGGACAAACTGCACTCTTTAAAACCTTACTCCGCAGAAGCAGAATATTGGGCACAGCGCAGTGGAGAAGCCCTTCCTACTTCACTCCATCGTGCATTCGGTTGACAAAACTAGTCCGTTTCAGGAACTACGCGGACGCACCACAGACCAACAAGCAAAAAAAACAGTTCACAACCAGTCTAGTTGAGGATTTTCCTGGTTAATTAAGTACGTCTTGTGTACATTAAGTAGCCCTTAGCACAACAAAAGAAACCAAACACAACCCGCGTTTTATAAACGAAAGCAGTAAAATGAAAATCGAGGAACATTAACTGAACACTACAATCAGAAAAAATAACTATTCACGCTGTACGGAAACAGCGTTGTACATAACTGCAAATCAAAAAATGCAACGATTTAATTTTTTTACAGTATAATAAGCCTTGCAGAGTGCAAGACCTCAAAAAATTGGGGACAAACTCAGAATTGTTTCTCTCCACGGAAATCTTTAGTAAAAGGCGAAAGATTTATACGATCTGAAGAGAAACCAGAGTATGAACAAAATCTTTAGCACACAATCCTCGGGTAAATGTTACACCTAAACCAGTAATGGCGATCTCTTGTCGGAAAGAACTAGTGACTTCTGCCTCTTCCCCAGATAATTACATAAGAAAAATACCTTTCTGGAAAATAATAGATGGAAGATTAAAGGAGACTCTAGAAGTTTTAATGTAGAAAATTGTCCTGTGTGCCGTGCATTGTGGGTATGCAAATATAACTCTGAGTCACACCCTGGGTTCCGGCAACACTTTAGTTCACTTGGTTTCGCGTTGCACCTGGAGCCACCACCAGATGGCAGAGCGGGGGTGAGACCGAAAGGGTGTAGACCCCAGGCGGGACCCACTAGAAAAAGTCTGACTTTATTTTATTGTTAGCGCTTTAAGTAGACCCTCGGGAGACAGTTTAGGAAGCTGAGCATAAAGGCAGAGACAAATGGGTGGTCGCCTGGGCCAGGGCGTGGAGGGCTGGGTTGCTCAAGGGGAGTGTGTAGAGTGAGGAGGCGATGGTGACATAAAGGAGGGGTGCAACAGGGGGAGCAGGAGAAAGAGGTTAGGAAGAAGATGCCAGAAGGCAGAGGAAAGCAGGAGTCGGGGGTGTGAGAATTAGATTAAGTTGAGCTTTCACACAAGGTGGGGGCAGCTCGGGGGAATGGTAGAGGGTTAAGAAGCCAAGCTGTAATAGGTGGCCAGTCCTCCTGTTTATCCACCCACTATCCTTGCAAGGTGGAGACTCAGGGGTAGAGGTTCCTAAAATAGCCTGATAACTTGTTACCAATCTAGCTTAGACTGGATCTGCAGTTAAAGAACAAAGGAAAGAGGCCACATAAGCATAGAAGTGGTGTCAGTGCCTTACATGGGCATAACACTTATAGTCAGGGATGGAGACTTGTTTCAAATGTTTCTTGTTTCAAATGTTTCAAATTTGCACAGGAGACTTATTTCCAATGTTTCAAATTTGCAGGGGCTGGTTAGGCCTGTCAAATAGAATGTAACCTCTGAAGTATCCAGCCACTGGAGAAACAGGGGAGGGAGTTGTGGATTAGGCATAGGGAATAAATAGTGCTGGGTCTATCTTTTGGCGTGCCAAGCACCACACTTTGGTTGCACGCCTGTTCTTGCAAGATCATGAGTAAATTCTTTTCTTCTCCACAATCAGGTGAGGGTTTATTCTTTTTAGGAATAGTGCTTGTTTCTCACAGGGGGCGCACAGGCAGCAGCTTCAGAAGGGAGAGGTGGGTTGTGTCAAATATGGACAAGAGGTCAAATACGGTGGCTACTGCAGAATCCACTGGATTTCACGACAGGGAAGGTGCTGGTAACCTTGGCCGTAGCTTTTTCCATGGAGTCGGGGGGTGAGAGGGTGGGGTGATTGAAGCCCAGTGCAGGGAGGGGGCTGGGAGGCAGAGCATGTGGGTGCCGAGAGGTAGAGAGAGACTGTGGCTGGAACAGGTGTGGGGTGAAAGGCAGCCTTACATTTTTCTTCTTTTCTTGTTAGGAAAGTGTAGATTGTGTTAAAGCTTGTAACTGAAAAATTAGGATTTAAGGGATGATTATGATTACTGAATCATTACATAGATATTCCTTTTTTTACTTTCTGGTCTATTAGAGTAAACAGAGGGAAATACCTGAAATCTCTGAACTGTAATCCAGCGCCTTGATCTCTGATAATGATTGCATCGCCTTCATCTTGTGCTCTTGTGATTGTAAAAACCTTGTGACTGACCTTCACTTGTACCCATTTTATCCAGTTTTTTGACTTTGAAGTCTTGTGATCACTAAAGATGGCCCCTTATGTTTATTAATGAAGGGCCTTGAGTCAGCCCAGAACTAACCCACTGCAAGTACAAAGTTATCTTGATAACTGAAGCTGGATCTAACCAAAATGGGCCCGCCTGACATGCATAATGGCTTAAACTTTAACCTATAAGTCACCTATACTAAAAATCATGCCCATCACCATATTAAGGCTGCCATTTTCTTACACATGTTCTGTGACAAAGCATGTAATCAATGTGCGCATGCTCAATAATTAGATCACATCTAATTACATCATCTGGAGCCACTGTGCTCATTATCTTAAAACCTGCTCATCTTTTGATTCCATAAAACTGTCAGAATTACTGCAGTTCAGGGAGACAGGTTTTTAGGCTGACAGGCCTTCTGATCTCTTGCTTTGCACCTAGCAATAAACTCTTTCTCTCTTTGAAACTCCAGTGTCTCAGGAATTGGTTGTTTGAGCACATCAGGCAGAGAATCCACCGCTTTGGTCCGGTATCAAGCTTTGATGGGAAGGAGTCAGTACAGAGGCAAAGGGTGAAAGAGAGAGAAGATAGACAGTGGATGGGCAATGGGGAGGGGGTGAGGCTGACTTTGGGTAAGAGGAAGGGGAAGCACAGGTGATGATGCCACCCCCACTAGTACCATTTATGGAGCTGGTCCCCTGTTCTGTCGCTCTCCTCACTCCCTCCTTCTCTTGCCCTTCTTTCCCTCCATCTCCCTCACCCACCCTCTGCTTTTTCAGCATCTGCACCTTGGCAGCTGAACTGCTGGAAAAATCAGACTGCTGGGCCAAACCTCGGTGGAGGCCCTTGTCAAAACAACTGCTACTGCAAATAGAAAGAAGAAACCTTTATCAACAATATAACAATTAGCGAATTGGGCAACTCCATGTAAAAGCAGGTGTTCAAAGCCTTCAGTGGGTACTGGGAGTTGATACTCCAAAAATAAGGGAAATGGCGGTTGTCCGGTGAATTCTGTTCTAGTGGCTTATTGGAACATCGAGACAGAAGGAAACTTGTCCAAAATGGATTGGTCAGAGCTTTGGCCTCTTTTTCTGCTCCTATTTCCTGTAAATTTCATTGCCCAAGCTGTGCATTCCTGAAGTCTGATTGTGTCAGCTCAGGGTTCTGACCGTGGACCCTCCTTTGCCAGGAAACATTTGGTAACCCAAGGCTTGAAGGTCAATTTATGAGCTCCTTTCACATTTTCGTCAAGATCTTTTGTAGAAGACATTACTGATGAAGATTGATTTTGTGCTGTCCCGTGGTGCTAGGGGGATGTCCTAGGTGTGAACTTTCCGTGTGGCTGGAAAGGGCCAGTGTCATGTCCCATGGAGGACGGATTGTGTTATGGAACTATGGCCAATTGAGGAAACACTGGGAAAATGGGTTCTATCAAAGATTGGCGACAAGATTTCCAAAGACAAGAGAAGAGTATTATCCAAGGGCAGCAGTATTTGGGGGTAAAGGAAGGTAGTTGTCAGAGGTATATCCTGTAAGGCATCGTAAGTGCAGGCCTCGAGATCAAACGCCTGATTTACTAGCAAGATTTTGGAAGTAAGTGATTGTTGAACCTTACTGTTATTCTGAAAACCAAACAACTAGTTAAAAATACTGTGATAATTATAAGGAGGAAGAAGATTGACAGTGTTTGAAGTATGCCCCTAATCCAGTCTCCCCAAGATCCAAGATTCAACCAGCTAAATAAATCCCAAGCCCTGGGAGTCCCTAGTTCTTGCAGTATCTGAATATTTTCTTTGATGTCCTTAATGTATTGTTCAATTTGCAGTTTGATTTACATAAAAGCAGAATCGCTCCCTAATGAGGGCACATGCCTCCTTGCTGAGCTGTGAGACTATCGAGTGCCCTGCAGTTTTGTAGACAACCTTCACTAGGCTTTCTCCCTTGAGTTATATTTTCTGATGCCTTGATGATATTTTAAAAGATGCCCTCAATAGTTTTTGTCATGTTTCAGATGGCTTTTTCAAGTTGAGGAATCCCATGAAACCAAAATATACATCTCATAAATTTCCAGCCTATGCCTGGCCTTTCAATTAATGGGTTGTATTTTGTAGTGTCCTGGTTAAGTCTAAAATGGTTTTTGAGTTGACAAACGAAAATTCCCAGGTTGCCTACATCTTTGTATCTAATTGGTTCCTCTTCTCTAGGTCAGAGAGTAAGGCTGTTACTGTGAAAGTCCCATTCCCTGCTGGTGGTAAGGCCATATAGATGTTCTTTCCACATAGGAAGAATAGGCTTTTTTTGTGCCTCTCTGGACCTCCAGATCTGGAGGAGTTTGCATCTTTACAGGCAAAGTCTTTAAAATTATGGGGTCCAGTTGAAGATGATCAAAGGACATTGTAGTGTAGTTGACATAAGAGGTTGTTTGAGTGGTTATAAATGTGTGAAGTAGTGTTAGGGACTTGTCGTCAAGTTAGGCCTGAGACTTGATCTAGATAGAAGGTGTGATTGTCAGCGTTATAGACAAGGTTGACACTGGTGTTCCAATGCCCTGAAAAGTTTCCAATGATAGAAAAGTCTGTTTCATTTAGCTCAAAATCATAAGTGTCAAGTACATCGTTATCAGAGTCCTGTTTGATTATCATTGTAGAGAGGATACCACCTGCTTTTGCAGAGGTTGGCTGGGATAGTACCTGGATAAGGTCTGGTGCCATCATCACTGTTAATGCAAAGATTGAAATTCATTAATCTGGGCAATTGTGCTATGGGGTACCCCTTTTCTTCAAGAGTAAGGTAAGTCCAATGGGGTGACAATTCCTTATGTTTACCTATTGAGGGCCCATCTCTTTTATCCTATACTTGGTCTGTGCAAAATATACTTTTTAGGTCTATCCAAGTCTGAATGTTGATGGGTACAGTCCTTCTGTGGAGTCTAAATTAGTGCAGAGCCAGCAATCTGACATATTGTCCAGATTGACAGCCCTTTAAATGGCTGAGAAAAAGAATGGTGAATGGCAAGGGATCCAGAAGGAAAGGAAAGGAGAAAGGAAAGGAAAGAATGCATATTTCTTGAGCCACAGCTCTTGGGGCAAGCTGTCCACATCAGTTGTCATCTATTTCTGGGTGACCTGAAACTCTTTTTGGAGTGAGTTTGAGGTCACCAATGACTGTACTTTTCCAATGGTTAGTTGGTGCTCATTTAAGTTGAAATAGGTGTATCCAAGGTCTTACACCAGCAAGTTTAGCAGCACATTGCTTGATGAGGAGGACTTCATAAGGTCCTTTCCATTGAGGTTCCAAGGAGTTTTTATATTGATGTCTTTTCCAATACACAAGCACTCCAGGCAGCAGCTTTTTGGGGGGTCAGTTGGAGTCAGGCAATGTTCTCCTCCTTCAAAAGCTTCTTCAACCTGTGAAACATATCTATAATCATTTCAGCTTCAGACTTTGGTAATGGAAGGCTTTTGATTATCATATCAATTTATTAGCTATTGGTCTATTCAAATTCATTATTTTTTCTTGTGCCAGTTTTGTCATTTTATATTTTTTCTAGAACTGTATCCATTTTATCTAGGGTTTCAAATATATTGGTGTAAAATTGTTCATTAAAATTTAATAATAGTTTAACCCATGTTGTATCTATTTGTGTCTGTCTATATGTTGTGTCTCCCTTTTTAAGTACTTTGTTCATTTGCATATTTTTTATTTTTCATCTTTCTTGCCAGGTTTATCCAGCTTATTAATACTTTCGAAGAACCGACATTAAAAATTATTTTAAATTCTATTTGTCTCTAATTTATCCCTTTTACTTATTTTTTCTCTCTCTCTTAGTTCTTTGACTTTCAACTTTGTGGCTCACTTCCCATATTATTGAACTGAACAATCAATTAGGAATGTTTTCAGGGGCAAGTAAAAGAAAACTTGAATAAAGGTGGAGAGGCAGGCCAAATAATGGCCTCCCAAACAATCCCCAGAACTTGCGAACATGTTAAGTTACATGGCAAAGAGAAATTAAGAATGCACATGGAATTAAGGATAATAAACAGCTGACCTTAAAACAGGGAGATTACCATGGATTATTTCAGTTAGGCCCAATGTAATCAGAGTTCTTAAAAGTGGGATGGGAGGCAGAGGGAGATGTGGTTATGGAAGAAAGTCAGAGTGATGGATATGAGGGGGATTTGACCCACTGCTGCGGGCTTTGAAGAGGGAGGAAGAGGCCATGAGCCTAGGAACACAGGCAGCCTCTAGAAGCTGAAAAAGGCAGGGAAACAAATTCTCCCTATGCCTGTTTGGATATATTATGTCCCCCCAAAGCCATGTTTTAATCCAATCTTGTGGGATATTTGGATTAGGTTGCTCCCATGGAGATGTGACTCACCCAACTGTAGGTGATACTTTTGATTAGATTATTTCCATGGAGGTGTGGCCCCACCTATTCAGTGTGGGTCTTGATTAGTTTACTGGAGACTTTTAAAAGAGCTGGCCTAGACCCAGATGCTTGCTGACACTTTGAGATGCTAGCCCAGAGTTTGCTCCGGAGAAGCTAAGAGAGGACAAAACTCCCCAAGAGTAGCTGAGAGACACTTTTGGAGAGATACTTGGAGTTGCAGATAGAAGGATGCTTGGAGATGCTAAGCTAAGGACACACAGGAGCTGAAGGATGCCAAGGAGCTGAGAGAGGAGCTAAAACACAACCCAGGACAAGCAAATGCCAGCCACATACATTCCCAGATGACAGAGGTGTTCCAGATGCCATTGGCCTTTCTTCAGTAAAGGTATCCTCTTGTTGATGCCTTAGTTTGGGCCAAAACTTTTATGGCCATAGGACTGTAAATTTGTAGCCAAATAAACCCCCTTTTATAAAAGCCAATCCATTTCTGGTATTTTGCATAATAGCAGCGTTAGTAAACTGGAACACTCCCCTAGAGCCTTCAAAAGAAATGCAGCCCTGATGACACTTTGATGTTGGGCTGGTGGGACCCATCTCAGACTTATGAACTACAGAACTGTAATATAATAATTTTTACAGCAGTGACAGAAAATGGATACAGGGGGTTTAAATGAATAGGTTCATTTTTGTTTTGTTTTGTGTTCACATAACAAGAAGTCCCAGTGTAGTCTGCCATTGATTCAATTGCTCAACCTTCAAGAATTGGCTTGGATTCTCCTTCTTTTCTGTGTGGCTTGTCTTTGGTATGTTGCCTTTTTAACTTCATGACAATCACCTACCTGATGATCCCAAGGCAGCTGTCACAACTCCAGGTAGAAAATCCATGTTCAAGGCAAGACAAAGGCTTAAAGATGGCACAAGTGAAATGCCCTCTATATCCTGTCCAGAAAATCCACCCGTTCTTACTTCTCATTGGTCAGAAATGTGTCACATGGCCAGACAGAATTGCATGGAAATTGTATGGGAATACTGGGAAACCAAGTATTTAACTTTTTCAGTCTCAAAGGTGGAGGTGAGTAAAGAAGAAGGGGTTTGGAAATGGTGGTTGGCTTAGCCATTAGTGGTATGTGTTGTCCTCAGGTTAGACTCCCTGGGTAGAGAGGAAGGAGAATGCTGGCCACAGGGAAAGGTGTGGGAGACCCAGAAATGGAACCTCAGGGAGAACCTCAGGGTGGATTCCCTCCCTCCTTTACCGAGGCAGACTTTGCCAGTTTTCTTTCCCTGTATCCAATCCTTCCCTCCTAGAATCTCGCATCATCAGCTGGGCTCAGGGCTGCGTAAAGACTACATTTCCCAGCCTCCCTTGTGGCTAAGTGTCATCACGAGACCAAGTACTGGCCAATGGGATGAAAGCGGAAGTGTGGTGGGGCTCTGGCAGCTTCCAGGAACTTTTTGCTAAGAGTTATCTGTGGGTCCCCCTCTTCCCTTCTTTTTTTTTTCTTTTTCTTTTTTCTTTTCCCTTCCCTTCTTATTCTCTTCTCCATCTTGCTGCTCAGAACGCAGTGAGAAGGCTCAAGCATCATCCTGGATCTCTAGTTCCAGGGCCACCTGTCCGGAAGCAGCTTGCGTTCCTGAAGACAAGGAGCCATATCGGTCCTGGTCTTCCCGAACTTTTACTTTAGAGAGAAAACGTTTATCTTCGGCCAGCTCCCATTATTTGAAGTTTTTGTTACTTCCAGTTAAAACGATCTTAATAAATCTGGCTTAGGGTTGTTTCTAGGTTATATTACTGGAAAGAAGCAGACCAAGTCCCTGGAGACCCACTAAACTCAATTCACATCCCAGCGCCATGAATTACTAGCTGTGCTTTCATTCACCAGGTGGTAGTTGATCTCCTACTGTGTGGCTAGCAGGGGTTTAGGAGCTGGGGAAATGGCAGCAAATAGGTCTCTGCCTTCCTGGAGTTTACATTCTAATTGTGGTTTGGAGGATGGTGAGTTGGGGGCAAGTTTATCAACTTTTCTGAGCCTCAGTTTACTCATCTATAGAAAAAAAGGGCAATTATGGTACCAACCTACTTCAAAGAACTTACTGTGAAGATTCTGTGGGATAAAGATACTTCTAAAAGCCTGAGACTCCTGGTGAATGAGATTTTAAATTATCCACAACTTTGACATTGTATAACATTGAATCACGTAGAGTCCTTTCCATTCTTTTAATTTTTTTCTTTATGCAGATTTTTAAGTATAAAATCAACATCCAAAAACCTGCACATATTTAAAGTGTATGATTTGATAAGTTTTGAAATGTGTATACACCTCTGAAAACATCACCACAATCAGGACAATGAAGACATTCATCACTCCCAAAAGTTTCCTTGTGTCCCTTGGTAATCCCTCCCTCCAACCTTTCCTAACCCACATCTCCAGAAAACCATTGATCTGCTTTCTGTCATTATAGATCACTTTCATTTTTTAGAAATTTCTTTTACTCAGCATAATTATTTTGAGATTCATATTGTTGTGTGTATCAATAGTTCATTGTTTTTATTGTACTCTAATCTTCTTTATGTATCTATGAATTTGCAATATTCTAGTTATTTCATATAAGTGAAATTATACAATATTTTTCCTTTGTGTCTGGCTATTATTACTACACATGAAGTTTTCAAGGTTCATCCATATTGTAGTATGTATCAAAATGTCATTCCTTTTTACAGCTAAATTAATGTTCCATTGTATGTTTATACCACACTTTGTTTATCCATTCATCCATTGAGGGACACTTAAGTTGCTTCCACATTTTGGCTATTGTGATTAATGCTGCCATGGACATTAGTGTACTAACAAAGTCTGACAAACTCAAGAAGTTAGAAAGAAGTGGAATAAAGAAATTAACCACCAAAAAACTGATGGAAGAAATAATAAAGATACTAGCAAAAATTAATGAAATAGAAAAGAAATATATGAAGGAGAATAAACACAGTCAAAAGTTCATTCTTGGGAAAGAATTAATTAAAAAATTTAAAACAAGGTAACATGGATCAAGAAAAAGAGAGAAAGCAAAAATAACCAATATCAGGATGAAAAAATAAACATTCCTTTATTACTTTAGATCCCACAAACATTTAAATCCCACAAACATTTTTACTTTAGATCCCACAAACATTTAAAAAACCATAAGCATATATTATTCTAAAATTTTTATTCCAATAAATTTGAAAATTGATGGCATGAGGGCTGTATCCTAATCAAGATGGCAGAATGAGACACTTCAGGGCTCTGTGCCCCCACAGAAGCTTGAGCAACCATAAAGAATTGGTGGAAACATCTTTCTCAAGGCTCCAGGAAACAGTTAAAGGACTGCAGTAACAGGGCAAGCACTGGATCAAGACAAGGGCCACTTAAAAGTGGTAGGGGGGAGGCGGGGCAAGATGGTGGACTGGTGAGCTGTATGTTTTAGTTACTCCTCCAGGAGAGTAGGTAGAAAGCCAGGAACTGCGTGGACTGGACACCACAGAGCAATCTGACTTTGGGCATACTTCATACAACACTCATGAAAATGTTGAACTGCTGAGATCAGCGAAATCTGTAAGTTTTTGCAGCCAGGGGACCCCCGCCCCTCCCTGCCAGGCTCAGTCCCGTGGGAGGAGGGGCTGTCAGCTCCGGGAAGGAGAAGGGAGAACTGCAGTGGCAGCCCTTATCGGAAACTCATTCTACTGATCCAAACTCCAACCATAGATAGACTGAGACCAGACACCAGAGAATCTGAGAGCAGCCAGCCCAGCAGAGAGGAGACAGACATAGAAAAAAACAGCACGAAAAACTCCAAAATAAAAGCGGAGGATTTTTGGAGTTCTGGTGAACATAGAAAGGGGAAGGGCAGAGCTCAGGCCCTCAGGCTCATATGCAAATCCCGAAGAAAAGCTGATCTCTCTGCCCTGTGGACCTTTCCTTAATGGCCCTAATTGCTTTGTCTCTTAGCATTTCAATAACCCATTACATCTGTGAGGAGGGCCCTTTTTTTTTTAATCCTTTTTTCTTTTTCTAAAACAATTACTCTAAGAAGCCCAATACAGAAAGCTTCAAAGACTTGCAATTTGGGCAGGTCAAGACAAGAGCAGAACTAAGAGAGCTCTGAGACAAAAGGCAATAATCCAGTGGCTGAGAAAATTCACTAAACACCACAACTTCCCAAGAAAAGGGGGGTGTCTGCTCACAGCCATCATCCTGGTGGACAGGAAACACTCCTGCCCATCGCCAGCCCCATAGCCCAGAGCTGCCCCAGACAACCCAGTGTGATGGAAGTGCTTCAAATAACAGGCACACTCCACAAAACTGGGTGTGGACATTAGCCTTCCCTGCAACCTCAGCTGATTGTCCCAGAGCTGGGAAGGTGGAGCAGTGTGAATTAACAAAGCCCCATTCAGCCATCATTTCAGCAGACTGGGAGCCTCCCTACACAGCCCAGCAGCCCAGAACCACCCTGGGGGGATGGCACTCACCTGTGACATAGCACAGACATCCCTCAACAGAGGACCAGGGGGTGCATGGCCTGGAAGAGGGACCCACTTGCAAGTCTCAGGAGCCATACGCCAGTACCAAGGACTTGTGGGTCAGTGGCAGAGACAAACTGTGGCAGGACTGAACTGAGGGATTAGACTATTGCAGCAGCTTTACAACTCCAGGATCACCAGGGAGATTTGATTGTTAGAGCCACCCCCCCTCCCTGACTGCCCAGAAACACGCTCCATATACAGGGCGGGCAACACCAACTACACACGCAAGCTTGGTACACCAATTGGACCCCACAAGACTCACTCCCCCACTCACCACAAAGGCACAGCAGGGGAGAACTGGCTTGTGGAGAACAGGTGGCTTGTGGACGCCACCTGCTGGTTAGTTAGAGAAAGTGTACTCCAGGAAGCTGTAGATCTGATAAATTAGAGATAAGGACTTCAATTGGTCTACACATCCTAAAAGAACCCGATCAAGTTCAGCAAATGCCAAGAGGCCAAAAACAACAGAAAATTATAAAGCATATGAAAAAAACAGACGATATGGATAACCCAAGCCCAAGCACCCAAATCAAAAGATCAGAAGAGATACAGCACCTAGAGCAGCTACTCAAAGAACTAAAAATGAACAATGAGACCATAGTACAGAATACAAAGCATATCAAGAAGACCCTAGAAGAGCATAAAGAAGACATTGCAAGACTAAATAAAAAAATAGATGATCTTATGGAAATTAAAGAAACTGTTGACCAAATTAAAAAGATTCTGGACACTCATAGTACAAGACTAGAGGAAGTTGAACAATGAATCAGTGGCCTGGAAGATGACAGAATGGAAAATGAAAGCATAAAAGAAAGAATGGGGAAAAAAATTGAAAAAATCGAAACGGACCTCAGGGATATGATAGATAATATAAAACATCCTAATATAAGACTCATTGGTGTTCCAGAAGGGGAAGAAAAGGGTAAAGGTCTAGGAAGAGTATTCAAAGAAATTGTTGGGGAAAACTCCCCAAATCTTCTAAACAACATAAATACACAAATCATAAATGCCCAGTGAACTCCAAATAGAATAAATCCAAATAAACCCACTCCGAGACATATTCTGATCACACTGTCAGACACGGAAGAGAAGGAACAAGTTCTGAAAGCAGCAAGAGAAAAGCAATTCACCACATACAAAGGAAACAGCATAAGACTAAGTAGTGACTACTCAGCAGCCACCATGGAGGCGAGAAGGCAGTGGCACGATATATTTAAAATTCTGAGTGAGAAAAATTTCCAACCAAGAATACTTTATCCAGCAAAGCTGTCCTTCAAATTTGAGGGGAGAGCTTAAATTTTTCACAGACAAACAAATGCTGAGAGAATTTGCTAACAAGAGACCTGCCCTACTGGAGATACTAAAGGGAGCCCTACAGACAGAGAAACAAAGAAAAGACAGAGAGAGAGAGAGAGAGAGAGAGAGAGAGAGAGAGAGAGAGAGAGAGAGAGAGAGATATTTAACAAACATATATAGATCACCACATCCCAAATCACCAGGACACACATTCTTCTACAGTGATCATGGATCTTTCTCCAGAATAGACCATACACTGGGACATAAAAAAAGCCTCAATAAATTTTTTATTTATTTAACCTTTATTTATTTATTTAACCTTTATGGAGAAAGGTTCAGTACTAAAGAGATTCGGTATGGGTACAATAAAGGATATTAATAGAGAGAGGGGAAAAATATATTTGACAAACATAAACCAAAGGATAAGATGGCTGATTCAAGAAATGCCTTCACGGTTATAATGTTGAATGTAAATGGATTAAACTCCCCAATTAAAAGATATAGATTCGCAGAATGGATAAAAAAAATGAACCATCAATATGTTGCATACAAGAGACTCATCTTAGACACAGGGACACAAAGAAATTGAAAGTGAAAGGATGGAAAAAAATATTTCATGCAAGCTACAGCCAAAAGAAAGCAGGTGTAGCAATATTAATCTCAGATAAAATAGACTTTAAATGCAGGGATGTTTTGAGAGACAAAGAAGGCCACTACATACTAATAAAAGGGGCAATTCAACAAGATAAAATAACAATCCTAAATGTCTATGCACCCAATCAAAGTGCCACAAAATACATGAGAGAAACACTGGCAAAAGTAAAGGAAGCAATTGATGTTTCCACAATAATTGTGGGAGACTTCAACACATCACTCTCTCCTATAGATAGATCAACCAGACAGAGGACCAATAAGGAAACTGAAAACCTAAACAATCTGATAAATGAATTAGATTTAACAGACATATACAGGATATTACATCCCAAATCACCAGGATACACATACTTTTCTAGTGCTCATGGAACTTTCTCCAGAATAGATCATATGCTGGGACATAAAACAAGCCTCAATACATTTAAAAAGATTGAAATTATTCAAGGCACATTCTCTGACCACAATGGAATACAATTAGAAGTCAATAACCATCAGAGACTTAGAAAATTCACAAATACCTGGAGGTTAAACAACACACTCCTAAACAATCAGTGAGTTAAAGAAGAAATAGCAAGAGAAATTGCTAAATATGTAGAGACAAATGAAAATGAGAACACAACATACCAAAACCTATGGGATGCAGCAAAAGCAGTGCTGAGGGGGAAATTTATAGCACTAAATGCATATATTAAAAAGGAAGAAAGAGCCAAAATCAAAGAACTAATGGATCAACTGAAGAAGCTAGAAAATGAACAGCAAACCAATCCTAAACCAAGTAGAAGAAAAGAAATAACAAGGATTAAAGCAGAAATAAATGACATAGAGAACAAAAAAACAATAGAGAGGATAACTATCACCAAAAGTTGGTTCTTTGAGAAGATCAACAAGATTGACAAGCCCCTAGCTAGACTGACAAAATAAAAAAGAGAGAAGAACCATATAAACAAAATAATGAATGAAAAAGGTGACATAACTGCAGATCCTGAAGAAATTAAAAAAATTATAAGAGGATACTATGAACAACTGTATGGCAACAAACTGGATAATGTAGAGGAAATGAACAATTTCCTGGAAACATATGAACAACCTAGACTGACCAGAGAAGAAACAGAAGACCTCAATCAACCCATCACAAGCAAAGAGATCCAATCAGTCATCAAAAATCTTCCCACAAATAAATGCCCAGGGCCAGATGGCTTCACAGGGGAATTCTACCAAACTTTCCAGAAAGAACTGACACCAATCTTACTCAAACTCTTTCAAAACATTGAAGAAAATGGAACACTACCTAACTCATTTTATGAAGCTAACATTAATCTAATACCAAAACCAGGCAAAGATGCTACAAAAAAGGAAAACTACCAGCCAATCTCCCTAATGAATATAGATGCAAAAATCCTCAACAAAATACTTGCAAATCGAATCCAAAGACACATTAAAAAAATCATACACCATGACCAAGTGGGGTTTATTCCAGGCATGCAAGGATGGTTCAACATAAGAAAATCAATCAATGTATTACAACACATTAAAAATTCAAAAGGGAAGAATCAAATGATCATCTCAATAGATGCTGAAAAAGCATTTGACAAAATCCAACATCCGTTTTTGATAAAAACACTTCAAAAGGTAGGAATTGAAGGAAACCTCCTCAATATGATAAAGAGCATATATGAAAAACCCACAGCCAGCATAGTACTCAATGGTGAGAGACTGAAAGCCTTCCCTCTAAGATCAGGAACAAGACAAGGATGCCCGCTGTCACCACTGTTATTCAACATTGTGCTGGAAGTGCTAGCCAGGGCAATCCGGCAAGACAAAGAAATAAAAGGCATCCAAATTGGAAAAGAAGAAGTAAAACTGTCATTGTTTGCAGATGGTATGATCTTATATCTAGAAAACCCTGAGAAATCGACAATACAGCTACTAGAGCTAATAAACAAATTTAGCAAAGTAGCGGGATACAAGATTAATGCACATAAGTCAGTAATGTTTCTATATGCTAGAAATGAACAAACTGAAGAGACACTCAAGAAAAAGATACCATTTTCAATAGCAACTAAAAAAATCAAGTACCTAGGAATAAACTTAACCAAATATGTAAAAGACCTATACAAAGAAAACTATGTAACTCTACTAAAAGAAATAGAAGGGGACCTTAAAAGATGGAAAAATATTCCATGTTCATGGATAGGAAGGCTAAATGTCATTAAGATGTCAATTCTACCCAAATTCATCTACAGATTCAATGCAATCCCAATCAAAATTCCAACAACCTACTTTGCAGACTTGGAAAAGCTAGTTATCAAATTTATTTGGAAAGGGAAGATGCCTCGAATTGCTAAAGACACTCTAAAAAAGAAAAATGAAGTGGGAGGACTTACACTCCCTGACTTCGAAGCTTATTATAAAGCCACAGTTGTCAAAACAGCATGGTACTGGCACAAAGATAGACATATAGATCAATGGAATCGAATTGAGAATTCAGAGATAGACCCTCAGATCTATGGCCGACTGATCTTTGATAAGGCCCCCAAAGTCACTGAACTGAGTCATAATGGTCTATTCAACAAATGGGGTTGGGAGAGTTGGATATCCATATCCAAAAGAATGAAAGAGGACCCCTACCTCACCCCCTACACAAAAATTAACTCAAAATGGACGAAAGATCTCAATATAAAAGAAAGTACCATAAAACTCCTGGAAGATAATGTAGGGAAACATCTTCAAGACCTTGTGTTAGGCGGCCACTTCCTAGACTTTACACCCAAAGCACAAGCAACAAAAGAAAAAATAGATAAATGGGAACTCCTCAAGCTTAGAAGTTTCTGCACCTCAAAGGAATTTCTCAAAAAGGTAAAGAGGCAGCCAGCTCAATGGGAAAAAATTTTTGGAAACCATGTATCTGACAAAAGACTGATATATTGCATATACAAAGAAATCCTACAACTCAATGACAATAGTACCGACAGCCCAACTATAAAATGGGCAAAGGATATGAAAAGACAGTTCTCTGAAGAGGAAATACAAATGGCCAAGAAACAGATGAAAAAATGTTCAGCTTTACTAGCTATTAGAGAGACGCAAATTAAGACCACAATGAGATACCATCTCACACCGATTAGAGTGGCTGCCATTAAACAAACAGGAAACTACAAATGCTGGAGGGTATGTGGAGAAATTGGAACTCTTATTCATTGTTGGTGGGACTGTATAATGGTTCAGCCACTCTGGAAGTCAGTCTGGCAGTTCCTTAGAAAACTAGAAATAGAGTTACCATTCGATCCAGCGATTGCACTTCTCGGTACATACCCGGAAGATCGGAAAGCAGTGACACGAACAGATATCTGCACTCCAATGTTCATAGCAGCATTATTCACAATTGCCAAGAGATGGAAACAACCCAAATGTCCTTCAACAGATGAGTGGATAAATAAAATGTGGTATATACACACGATGGAATACTACACGGCAGTAAGAAGGAACGACCGTGTGAAACATATGACAACATGGATGAACCTTGAAGACATAATGCTGAGTGAAATAAGCCAGGCACAGAAAGAGAAATATTATATGCTACCACTAATGTGAACTTTGAAAAATGTAAAACGAATGGTTTATAATGTAGAATGTAGGGGAACTAGCAATAGAAAGCAATTAAGGAAGGGGGAACAGTAATCCAAGAACAGATATGCTATTTAACGTTCTGGGGATGCCCAGGAATGACTATGGTCTGTTAATTTCTGATGGATATAGTAGGAGCAAGTTCACAGAAATGTTGCTATATTATGTAACTTTCTTGGGGTAAAGTAGGAATAGGTTGGAAGTAAAGCAGTTATCTTAGGTTAGTCATCTTTTTCTTACTCCCTTGTTATGGTCTCTTTGAAATGTTCTTTTATTGTATGTTTTTCTTTCTTTTTTTTTTTAATTTTTTTTTCCATACAGTTGATTTAAAAAGGAAAAAAAGGTTAAAAAAAAACAAAGGAAAAAACAAGGAAAAAAATATGTAGTGCCCCCTTGAGGAGCCTGTGGAGAATGCAGGGGTATTTGCCTACCCCACCTCAATGGTTGCTAACATGACCACAGTCATAGGGAACTGGTGGTTTGATGGGTTGAGCCCTCTACCGTAGGTTTTACCCTTGGGAAGACGGTTGCTGCAAAGGAGAGGCTAGGCCTCCCTATAATTGTGCCTAAGAGCCTCCTCCCGAATGCCTCTTTGTTGCTCAGATGTGGCCCTGTCTCTCTAGCTAAGCCAACTTGAAAGGTGAAATCACTGCCCTCCCCCCTACGTGGGATCAGACACCCAGGGGAGTGAATCTCCCTGGCAACGTGGAATATGACTCCCGGGGAGGAATGTAGACCTGGCATCGTGGGACGGAGAACATCTTCTTGACCAAAAGGGGGATGTGAAAGGAAATGAAATAAGCTTCAGTAGCAGAGAGATTCCAAAAGGAGCCGAGAGGTCACTCTGGTGGGCACTGTTACGCACAATTTAGACAACCCTCTTTAGGTTCTAAAGAATTGGGGTAGCTGGTGGATACCTGAAACTATCAAACTACAACCCAGAACCCATGAATCTCGAAGACAATTGTATAAAAATGTAGCTTATGAGGGGTGACAATGGGATTGGGAAAACTATAAGGACCACACTCCACTTTGTCTAGTTTATGGATGGATGAGTAGAAAAATAGGGGAAGGAAACAAACAAACAAACAGACAAAGGTACCCAGTGTTCTTTTTTACTTCAATTGCTCTTTTTCACTTTAATTATTATTCTTATTATTTTTGTGTGTGTGCTAATGAAGGTGTCAGGGATTGATTTAGGTGATGAATGTACAACTATGTAATGGTACTGTGAACAATCAAATGTACGATTTGTTTTGTATGACTGCGTGGTATGTGAATATATCGCAATAAAATGAAGATAAAAAAAAAAGTGGTAGGATCTTCTGGTGCTTTGGGTGGCTTGGCATGGAGCCAGCCCATGCTCCCAATGTGGATCCCTGGTCCCAGTTTCAGAGGTAGCAGAGAATCTCTCATGCATATAACAGCCCAATCTGTTGCTGTCCCAGAACTTGCCTTGTATGCAGAAGGAAGTTCACAGAACTCTTCTAAGAATGCTGTGGGAGGGCAGTCAAGAGGCTGCTTAGGGTAAGGGATTGCTGGCTGTAGGACATACAGTGCAGTGCCCAGACCTTGAAGAAACTGTTCCCTAGAGATGAGGGGACATTCAAAACTGTGTAAATAGAAGAATTCCTAGGATCACATGTGGATTCCCAAGACAAGATGTATGTGCAGAAAGGACTAGGGAGGCTATTAGGTCTTAGTCTGGAGCTATTCCCTAAACTCATCGTATGGATAAGATATGACACGCACTTGCACAGATCACTTTGTAAAGACAGGGAAAGGTGTTTTCTTTTTTCCCTTCTTCCTTTTTTTTTTTTTTTTTTTTTTTTCTTTTTAGCTCCTAGCATTCAAGGAAATCTCTGACAAACACTAGCTGCAATCAAGCTTAAGGAGCAGATGCCTCAGTGTCTAAAGTCCAGTGATAACACATTAAAATATCAAAATGTTCACATTTCAACAAAAGATTACAAAATGTACAAAGAATCAGGAAGCAGTGGCTTGGGGAAAGGAAAAGATTAAGCACTAGAAGCCATCAATGATGGGTACCAGACCTGGGACATACCAGAAAAACCTTTTTAAAAATAGTCTAACTATGTTCAGAGAGCTAAAAGAAAATGTGGACAAAGAACTAAAGGAAATCTGGAAAATGAGAGACAATTAAACAGAATATCAATATAGAGATGGAAATTATGAAAGGAACCAAACAGAGCTGAAGTCTACAGTAATAGAAATAAAACATGTCCTAAAAAGGTTTTGACAGCAGATTGGAAGTGACAGAAAAGTGATTCAGAAAACTTGAAGATAAGACCATTGATATCCATTCTGAGGACCATAAAGAAAAAATAATGAAGAAAAATGAACAGGAACCTGTGGTCAATTATCAAGCATACCAATACACGAATTGTGGAACTCCCAGAAAGAGTACAAGATAGAAAAGTGCAGAGAGAATATTCACAGAAATAATGGCTGAAATCTTCCCAAATTTAACAAAAAACCTTAAGCTACACATCCAAGACACTCAACAAACTCCAAACAGGATAAACTGAAATAGACCCACACCATGGCATACTATAATCAAACTGTAGAATACCAGAAAGAAAGAGAGAATTCTGAAAGTTGCAGGAGAGAAGCAACATGTCATATACAAGAGGGCCAAAATAAGATTAAGTACTCATTTCACCTTAGAAGCCATAGAGCAAGAAGACAGTGGGATGACATATTTAAAGTTCTGAGAGCAAAGAATTGCCAACCAAGACTTCTATATCCAGTAAAACTGTCTTTCAAAAAAATAGGGGCGCAATTGAGACATTTCCAGATGAACAAAAGCTGAGAGAGATCATCACCCTAAACCTGCCCTACAAGAGAGGCTAAAGAGAGTTCTGCAGATTGAAAGGAAAGGACAATAGACAATAGATCAAAGTAACATGAAGGAATAGAGATCTCTGGTGAGGGTAGTGACATGGGTAAATATAAATGCCAGCACTGTTATATTTTTGTTTTGTTGCTCTACTTTTTACTTCCTACAGTATCTAAAGGGCAAATTCATAAAATGCAATGATAAATAAGTGGTTTTGGACTCATTATGTAAACATGTAATTTGTGACAAGAATGCAGGCTCTGATCTCCCAAAGACGGAGGCTGAGGGAAAGGTGTGAACTTTGTGCTGTTCTGAGCTCTTGAAACAAATCGTCCATGGGAGCTTCCTACGGGGCAGGGGATCTCTGGAAACCAGAATCGACAATCGGCCCGGGGCCCGCCGTTTTTCAGCACCGCGGACAGCGGCTCTCCGAGGATCGCTTCAGGTCTTTGGACTTCGTTTTCTGCTCCTCGTGGTACCAGCGTCGGGCCTTCTCGAGGGCGTTTTAGAACCAACCGCGACCTGGGAGGTTTCCTTGCCGTCTTCGGCGGCCCCTTCCTCCCGCCTTCTCACGACCCTGCGCTGTGGCGGCGCCAACTCTCGCGGCTGGAACGTGCCTCTCGGTTTTCCTCTCCCGCCAGGGATCTAAGGGTCGCCGGGGTGCGTCGTTCCTCCGCTACGCAGGACCCATGGCCACGAGCTGGCTTCCGCCGCCGTCCTTGACCCAGCTTAGACAGAGGCCGGGGGCTCCTCTGTCCCCTGCCCCGGGGGTGGGGGTGAGCGGGCAGGAGTGAAAGGGCAGAGGGGAGAGCAGGTCCGCAGGAGGACTCAGGGGAAGCCGAGTCCAGAGCAGGTCAGGGGAGGGGGTCCTTCGGCGCTTTTACTTTCTCGTCCCCCAAGATCGTGGATTTCCCAAGCGCACGGTCCTTCCCGGACAGGTCCCCTTCCCAAGCGCAGCGGGGACCAGCTCCCGTGCTCCCCCGCCGTTGTTCCCCCACAGCAACCGGAGCGCAGCAGCCCAAAGCCCTGGCCAGAGCCTGGGCCACCCACATCCCTCAGTCACCTTTCTCAGCGACCAACCGTAGTTACAGGGCCCTCCGGCTCCACAAGAATTGGATGCAAACCCTCCTCCCCCACCCCAGGCGGCCCCCTCAATCGCTCGCGGAATTATCCGGCCTCAACATTGTGTGGCTGGATCCGAGAGCCGCGGGCACCATGGGTGCGCTCCTCCCGCTGCTCCTTCGGGTGCTCCTCCCAGCCCTCGCGTTAGCTCCTCTCCCGGCCGGGCTTAGGCGACTGGACATCCCGGAGAAGGTGGCTGCCTTCTGCTGCTCTGCATCCCCACTGCCAGCTCCCCCCTCTCCCACCTACTAACCCAGTTACTCTCCCTCATCCACGTGGATAAAACAAAAGCATCAGAGAATTTTAATCATTCACCTTGGCTTGCCAGTGGATGGTGTGACTTGGCAGATTGACTTTCCTGTTTATGCTTGCTATAGTGATTGATAATCAAATTCATCTGCATTCCTCAGAAAATGCCTCAAGACTAGAAATGCACTGTAATCATCCTCCCCTCACCCCCACCCCCATCAAGAAGGAGCCAATAATAAGAGCTAATACTGGTATTTTAATATCAATGTTAACTATCTTCTGCTACCTAAACTCTTTTAATTTTCAAAACAACCCTATAAGGTGGGTACCGTTATTACCACCCCCATTTTACAAATGGGGAACTGAGGCACAGAGTTGGGAAGGCACACAGCTAGTCACTGGCAGAGCCTGAATTTGAACCTTGGAAGTCTCTCTCCAGAGTCCATGCCCTTAACCATGACACTGTTTTCCCTCATCATTAATCTAAAGATTTCCATTAATTGAGCACCTCCCATTGGCCAAGGGCTTTATATACATCATTCCATTTAATTCTCACAACAGCTTAACATGATAAATGCCATTGTGCCGGTTTGAATGTATAGTGTCCCCCAAATGCCATTATCTTTGTAGTCTTGTGTGGGGCAGAAGTTTCGGTGCTGGTTAGATTTGCTTGGAATGTGCCCCACCCAGCTGTGGGTGATAATTCTGATGAGATGTTCCCATGGAGGCATGGCCCCGCCCATTCGGGGTGGGCCTTGATTAGTGGAGCCATATAAATGAGCTGACTCAGAGAGAGGGAAGGGAGTGCAGCTGGGAGTGATGTTTTGAAGAGGAGCAAGCTTGCTAGAGAGGAACGTCCTGGGAGAAAGCAGTTTTGAGGCCGGAGCTTTGGAGCAGATGCCAGCTGCCTTCCTAGCTAGCAGAGGTTTTCCGGACGCCATTGGCCATTCTCCGGTGAAGGTACCCGATTGCTGGGGTGTTACCTTGGACGCTTTGTGGCCTTTAGACTGTAACTGTCTAAACATGGTCACATGGTCACAGAGTGGCCTTGTCTGCTGTTGATGTTCTGTGAAATTGTTTCTGTTCAACAGGAGAACACTGAGGCCCAGCTGTGAGTGCCCAGCCAGCTCCTGGATGTCAGGGGCTGCATTTCTTCTTCTCAGTGACAAGAATTTTTCTTGCAATCAACCTAGAATGGCTCAGACTATGATCCTGTAAAACCCAGCCAGGGTGCCCTAGAGAACTATGTTGGTCTAATAACATAAGACAAAGACAGTGGGATGAATAATTGGATGCACACATAGTAACACATTTCCCAGCAAAATCTAAAAGAGTCTTGGACAACTGTGGCCCTGGAACGTCTATGCCTCCCTTCCACGCTTGGTGGGGATCCCTGAGAACCCACTACAGAGTACTCCATAAATGTTTCCATAAATGTTTCCTGAGCAGCTGCACTGTTCTGAGCCCCCAAGTCACTGTGGACTATTTCAGAAGGCAGGAGACATGACCTCTGCCTGCAGGAAATACAGTCAGATACTCCTCCTCCCAGAAGTTGATGGGATGGACAGCAAGGTCATTCTCTCCTCTCTAAGGACAAAGGGAAGATGAAAACTTCCTGGCTCCTTGGAAACAAGCACTAGAGTGTCCAGATTCAAGCTCTTCAGGGCCACCTGGCTCCTGGCCAGCAGATAAGAGGAGGGGCAGGGCTGACGAAGCAGGAGAGGTGGGAGCAACTGCCACCACAAATGGGGCAAAGAGTGGGAGGAAGGGAGGCTCTTCTTGACATTAGAGTGGAGCAGATGCTGATGTAGGTACAAGATACACTCCAACCCCACGTGTGCCAGTTTGAATGTATTTTGTCCCCCAAATGCCATTTTCTTTGATGTAGTCTTGTGGGGCAGACATTTTGGTGCTGATTAGATTTGCTTGGAATGTGCCCCACCCAGCTGTGGGTGATGACTCTGATGAGATATTCCCATGGAGGCACGGCCCCACCCATTCAGGGTGGGCCTTGATCAGTGGAGCCATATAAATGAGCCAACTCAAAGAGAAGGAACTCAGTGCAGCTGTGAGTTACATTTTGAAGAGGAGCTATAGCCAAGAGAGACACTTGAAGAAAGCACAGGAGCTGCAGATGAGAGACATTTTGCGGATGGCCATTGAAAGCAGACTCTTGCTCCAGAGAAGCTGAGAGAGGACAGATATCCCAAGTGCAACTAAGTGTGACATTTTGCGGAACTGCAGCCCAGAGAGGGAGAAAGCCATTCTGAAACCAGAACTTGGAGCAGACGCCAGCCACGTGCCTTTCCAGCTAACAGAGGTTTTCTGGACACCATTGGCCATCCTCCAGTGAAGGTACCCATTTGTTGATGTGTTACCTTGGACACTTTATGGCCTTAAGACTGTAACTGTGTAGCCAAATAAACCCCCTTTTTATAAAGCCAATCCGTTTCTGGTGTTTTGCATTCCAGCAGCATTAGCAAACTAGAACACCGGGCTTTGGTGAGAAGGGGGTGGGCAACCCCAAAGCCCATTTTTAGGTATCATTGGTCTACCAAGTTGGACTTGGTTTGCAAATGACAGAAACCCAGCCCAATCTGACATAAGCAGAAGAGGGGGTTTATTGGCCTGTGTTCCTGAAATGTGCGAGGCAGATTAAGGCATGACCAGATATAGGGGCTCAAATGTTATTGGGAGTATGTGTCTCTTCTTCTCTTGGATATTCTTTCAGTGTGAGGGCCTCCTGCACAAGTGGCTTTCTCCAAGAGGGAGGAGAATGGCTTTCTGAGAACCTTAGACCCCAGGCTCAGCCCAGCAACTCCAGTAGAGAGAGAATGCCTCTTTCCCAGCAAAAGTTCCATCTCTGTGACTTGGTTTGGGTTACATGTCCTCTCTAAAAAGAAGATGCAAGGGTGAGGGTTAGTGCTACCCCAACCACAGAGACAGGAGTAAGAGTGAGGGTGGAGGGGTGAGTTTCCTGGAAGGAAAAGTGAAGGGCAGTTATCATAACAGATTGTGGGCAGGAAAAACTTTGTGGCTCTGACTGGTGAGGAATGGAAAGTCTCCCCATGTATAAAATGATGGAGTTGCACTTGATGGTCTTAGGTCCCTGTCCTGTCTACTTTGATTCGATTCTGTGATTATTTTATTTGCATGTACCACAGGAATCCTGACTGTAGGTGTTAAGGTGTTAACCTGAGTTTGCTCTCTCATTCCCTTGTCACCATGTGGGTATTTCAGACAGCACATATGTGATTCTGTCCAGTGCATCTCAAACTTTCACATGCTTGTGAATCACCTGGGGATCTTGTTAATTTGTAGATTCTGGTTCAGTAACTCTGGAGTGAGGCTGAGAATCTGCATTTGCAGCAACCTCCCAGGTGATGCTGCTGGTCCATGGAATAGCGATGCACTAGATCTCAGGCATGATTTCTTAAACAGCAGAGCTGTCTGCATCTCCTGCCCAGTTCAACCCAGGCACAAGGTCTATTCCTCTTGTCTAGAGAGACACGTCTGCCTCCTGAAGTGAGGACTCTAAGACCACCACGCTAGAGGGGATGCTGAGCCCACCTGAGAAAGGCTGGGGCTAAGACAATTAGAGGATCTGGTGCCTGGAAAGGAAGCTTCCTCTTGGGTTCCCTACCTGCCAACTTTGGAGAAGGAGACATCAGCCAGAGCCCTCAGAGGCTGAGAAGGGAGGGCAGAGGAGGGCAGCTGGAATGAGACCTATGCCTGCCTGGCCTGGTGAACAGCCTCAGACTTGTTTTCTCTGGGTGCCGACCTGTGGAGGACTGGGATGTTCTTCCAGCTTCTCTAGGGGCTGGAGCCCAAGCTGGAAGTCAGAAGAGACATTCTACTGCTGGATCCCTGTACACTGCACATTCTCAGTGGGAGTGATATCACCCCCAAGAGAGTAAAAACTGATTCTTGCGGGGAGTAAGAAACCTTAGGTATCACAATGGTAACTATAATCACCCTCCAAAACTCAACCCAACCCAACAAAATCTTATTCCTTAGTATTTGATTCCTCTTATTTGGAGACATTTTTTTTTCTTGGGGGGTTCTAATGAAAAAAAAATTGAGAAACTGCTGCTGATAGAAGTTTCTCCAATCCCAAAAAGACCCCTTGCAAATGGGCCATGTATAACACAGCTCTTCTGGGCCTGTCTCTAAACTCCAGGGTGAAAGCAAGCTCACAAGCAAAATGGAAACGCTTCTCCCTTCCTCAATTTAATATTGGGTTTCTTTCTTTTTCTTTTCTTTTTTTAAAATTAATTACTTTATTTCTATTTTTCCAAACAAACACTCCTTCTTACCCTCAAGACCATCCTCTGTTAGTTTCTAATCTACTTTCTATCTTTGTGAATATGCTATTTCTAGTTATCTCATAATCAATTCATACAAAGTTTGTCCTTACGTGTTCTTGCTGATTTCACTGGACATAATGTTTTCAAGTTTATTCCATGTTGCAGCATGTCTCCTAACTTTATTCTTTTTTTAAAAATTTTATTTTGAAATAGATTCAGTTATAGGAACAGTTGCAAAAACAATACAAACCCCATACACAGAACTCCAGCACACCCTGACCCCCCCGATACCCCGATCCACCAACTTTAACATGCTGTCACATCGCTATTTCTTTCCGTCCCTCCCTCCCTCCCTATCATCCATCATCTATTGCTCCGTCTTCTGAACATACGAGAGCTAGCTGCACACATCTTTGAACAAATACTATAATTCACATATACAATTCCCATGAACAAGAACATTCTTTTATGCAATCCCATTAAATGCAGCTAAGAAGTACAAGAGATTCAACATTGATACAAAGCTTACATTCTATATTTCCTTTTTTTTTCTTCCTTATGTCTCAACTGTGTCCCTTTGAGCCTCCTGTCCTCCATCCTCAGATCCCATCCAGGGTCATCCTTGGCATTCAATTGTCATCTATTTAGACTGTATATATTTATTTTTTTTTCAATTGTGGAAACATATATACAGCCTAAATCTTCCCATTCCACCCCCTCCCTAGCATTCCATTAGTGGGATTAATCACATTTAGAATGTTGTAATGCTGTCTCCTTCCTATCATCCATTACTAGAAATTTCCCTTCACCTCAAACAGCAACCCTATACTCATTTCTTAACTCCCCATTGCCCCTTCCCCCATTTCTCTTAACCCATACTCTACTTTTCATCTCTATGGTCATGTTCTCTGATAATTTCTTTGTGTTTACTGTGGGACTTAAAATTAAACTCTTAAATCCATAACAATCTTGTTTTTCTTTGATACCAACTTAACTTCAATAAGACACATAAACTATGTTCCTATACTCCTCCATTCCCCCACCTTTATATAGTTCTTATCAAAAATTACATATTTTACATTGAGTTCAAAACCACTGATTTGTCATTAGGGTTTGTGTATTTTATATCATGTAGGAAGTAAATAGTGGAGTTACAATTCAAAAATTATTGACTTCTATTTGTATTCCATTGTGGTCAGAGAATGTGCTTTGAATATATTCAATTTTTTTTTTAATTTATTGAGGCTTGTTTTATGTCCCAGCATACGGTCCATTCTGGAGAAAGATTCATGATTACTAGGGAAAAATGAGTGTCCTGGTGATTTGGGATGTAAGGTACTATATATGTCTGTTAAAATACTCTATATCTCTTTCTCCTTTCTTTGTTTCTCTGTTGGTAGGGCTCCCTTTAGTATCTGAAGTAGGGCAGGTCTTTTATTGGCAAACTCTCTCAGCATTTGTTTGTCTGTGAAAAATTTAAGCTGTCCCTCAAATTTGAAGGAGAGTTTTGCTAGATAAAGTATTCTTGGTTGGAAATTTTTCTCTCTCAGAATTTTTTTTTTTTTTTTTTTTTACAGGGTCACATTTTTAATTCCTGAATTTTACAGTTCAGCATTAATATCACCACATGTATACAAATGGTGTAAAACAAGTACAGTGGTATTTTTAATACAAAATAAACATCTGTTTTATGGAAAAGCTATACTTCGTATCTACAGACAGCCCATCTTTTCCAAACAATAGCCAAAATGAAAATTAACTACAAAATCTCCAAAACAGGGGAAACTGCTTCAGTTTAAGCTATTTCAGGAAAAATGGACCCATTAACACATTACAAGGGTGATCTAAAGATTGTAGCTGGAATTAGTTTTTAGCTTTTATTTTTCCCAATAAATTAAGTCGTAGTTTGGGGACATTTTTCTCACTTCAGCATGATCTCAGATCATAGATGAACAAAACTAACATTAAAATATTTACAGTTAACTTGCTGTTCTAAAAATAAAACCTCAACTGTCTGCCTCTATTTTAAATTCATTTACGTACATGGAATGTGCTTTTACTCTTCAAAAAGCAGCTTTCATATTACACCCTTGTTTGCTTATCAAAAAGCTTCATATGCTGCATGCTGACTCTGACACTTAAGTAACTTCTGGTCCAAAATGGCTTCTAGATATTAAATACCACTTAATTCAGCACTACTCTGTGTATGTTAGTCTTTATAAATTATACATTAAAACATGGCTGCTGCCCTGGAAAGAGAGAGAGAACTTTACTAACAAAGCAGAAAGTTATTTCAAAGTTGTCTTCCACGAGACTGTACTAGTAAGTAGTTCTAAGCATTCTGTTTTATCCATTTCCATGTTTCTAGAGAAATCCTTCTGGAACGCTACTGTACTGATTCTAAAAGTGCTGATTTAAAAATTAACAGAAATGTCCATTTTGAATCCATCTTGCTAATTTTTGTCAAAATACATACTGCAAATTCCTGGTGTAGAAAACTCAACATGCACTTTAATACAGGGTGTACTTCTCTCCAATACCACAAGGCTGAATTTCTGTTAGATTTTCAAAGAAATGGTCCCAACAGCATATCTTCATTGTTTATGATAGCTGAATTTGTTTTCCATAAAAATTTCTTTTAAAAAGAGGCAACTGATTAAAAGAACATGGCCAGCACCATTATACAAGTAATGTTATTGGGTTTGCAACTTAAGTTTTCTAATTGTTTCTAGATCAGATACCTGCTTGGAGCAACCCTGCATTAATCTTATTTTATCAATCTTACCCTCCCCTAAGCCACCATTCCCAAACCTGAGACTTCCTTGTTGAGAAAGCTACCTCCCAGGTTCTGGTTACTAACTTTTTTTTTTTTTTTTTTTTTTTTTTCCTTTCTGCCTGAAAGGCAAACCCCCTTAATTACTAGCAAGCAATCAAGTTCCTGGGAAGCCTGTTTTTTGTTTTTTGTTTTTGTTTTGTTACAGAACTAAACTCTCCTAGCTGATATACTGTGTCCTTTGCTACTCCTTGTGTATTTATAAGTTCAAATGAGAAAGCTTTCTGATTCAGATTTTCAGCTCATTGAACAGTTGCAGCATTTTAGTAAGACCACATGTTGCAGATACCCCAGTAAAAATTTTATGAGCCAAGACGAGGTCTTTTCCTGGGTGATGTTTCTTCTTCTTCATCTTCTTCTTCATCATCTGGATAATCCACTAAGCCAACCAAACTTCCCTTGGTGGCTGTTACTGATGTAGCCAAGTTTGCAGTTTTAGAAGAGGACCCGTTAGAACTTGCTGGTGGTGTCTGACCCACTACAGGTTTACTGTTCGTACTGTTTGTTCCATTAGCAGCAGTGGTAGAGTGGGAAAAAGTAAATTTGAAGCCACCAGAAGATGTCCTTTTTGGAAGGTTTTCCTTGTCTTCACTTTCTTTTGCTTTTTTGGTCTCCATAAATTTTTCATAACTATCTGGAAAATCATCTTCTGGCTTAGATTTTTCCACTGGTGCTACAACTGCTTTTCCTTCCTCCTCTTCATCTTCATTAAACCACATTTCTTCATCCTCTTCCAAGGTTTTTGCATCTCTGCGAAATCTGTTACTACGCAATATAGATGGTACACTGTTCAGTTTCTGATTTTGTCTGTCTTTCTCTTGCTCATATTTAGTCTTCAATCCTTTGAATGTCTGAACATATTCAATCGATTCAAGGGCCTTATAAAAGTTTTCAACTATATGTGCAGTAAGAGACTTGATATCTTCCACTCTTATGAATTCAAAAAGCTCAATTACAGCTGAATTCAACAGATTGTACCGAGTTCCATTATCCAAAAGAGCATTTATAACTGGCTCAAAAAGATTTCCCTTGGTGATGTAACGATTATAAAATTCATCTTTAAGGCCAATGATCCGCCTCATAAAGCGAAGAGCACACAAGGCCAGGAAGGTATGCTTTGAATTCATTAAGACCAATACTCTTCTTAGCAAGTCCTTGTTCATAATATAATTTTTTATGTGATATGTGTGATGTTCCACACAAAATGTGAGTAACTCTAAAATTAAGGCTAGCAGCTGTGCTGTTTGATAATTATCAGGACAAATTGTGTTGTTTTGGTTAGATCCAACTAAATTATCCTTTTCACATTTGTCCTCTGACGTATTGGCCAAAAGTGGTGCTGTGAGAACATGCATACAATGGTTGTAGAAGAAATTTAGAAATTCACTTTTTTCAGTTTTATTAGTTGTAGCCAGCATGTTCTCCGGATCAATTAGAGTACGAAGAAGTCCCATTAACTGAACAGCGCCTCCTAGCTCAGGATCAGTATCACAGATCATTTGCTCAATTACTACATTAATGAGAAGGATATCATCATCACTCTGTTGGGCTTCTTGCATTACAAATTCTCGGACCATAGATGGACTAAACTCTACTAAGTAAGAAAATATATCTGTGGCAGCTGATCTTACTTGCAGATCATCCATGCCCATTACAATTTCAAGAGCAGGAAGAATTCCCAATTTTGCCAATGTTTTGAAAAATGCATCCCTGTTTTGAGGTTGTAATGTCTGAGAAAATGCACAGAATTCCTTGAAAAAATTAACCAATTCACGCCGTTTATCATCATCTATAGCCTCATCTGTTAACTGTGCAAAAACTTCAGACAAAAACTTTTCATCTTCCTGCAACATGCTGACTATCTCAACTTTGTTGAAGAAAATGAAAGAAGTAAGAGTAGAAAGAAAATTCTCTTCAAAAACAGATGGCGTAGGTAAAATGATGTCCTGAATGTATTGGACCCTATAAGTCTGATGTATTTTTCGTCTTAGTTCAGAGTCTGTTATTGGTATAACTTCCTTAAACTTTGCAGTTTTGGTCAAGAATTCCCTATGCCTTTTTGGTTGAGCCAAAGCAGGGTCATATTCAAGACATCCCACGACATCCATGATACACTCGTCAGAAAACATTACCTCAAACAGAGTTGCTTTATTTAGGAATAAGATTCCTCTAATAATTTCATACAAATGGTGTAAGCCTTCGGTATTTTCTAGGTTCTCACAAGCTTGGAACAGCTGCAGTAGTTTTTTAATATAGCCTTCATTTTCCAAGGCTAGAGCCAGCTTTTCCCTACGGATAGGTGAGGAGAGAACTGAGGTAACTAAGTCAGCAATCTCTTCAAGTTTATTGAGTTCACATGTAGGCAGGTCAATCAGATGACTGGTTTCAGGCATTTCTTCAAATCTTTCTTCTTCTGATTCATCAATGAGATCCTGTGTGACTTCCACTGATGGATCCTTACCTTGAACCAACTGTCACAGCCAACAGGAGCCTCAGGAGACACAACTACTAAACGTAATGTGGTTTTCCTGAATTGGATCCTGACAAATTTTTTCCCAGATCTCATCACAGCCAGCTTTTTCCTGAAAGCTTAAAGCCAGATCATAGTTCTCAGCTTCTGACCAAACAATTAATGTATCCTGCTGTTTCTGATATGCAGTGTTTGGATTTATCTTTGATTCCAAAAGTAGTGATCCGTCGGACTCGGCCCGAACCAACAGCGACATCCCCTTGAGCTCCTCCACATATGTGGAGGAGACGTGCCCGGTGCCTCGGTCGACCCATTGCCGGTCTTCGTTCAGGGTATACACCTTCACTCGCCGCTGCGTATCCGACATGGTGGCGGCTGCTCCCACCGTTCCAGTCGCCGCCTCCTCGTTCGCTTCGAACGCGCCCCTCACTCTTGAAAGACGGGAGCGGTAGTGGCGGCACGGGCGGCGGCGGCAGCTCCGGAAAAGCCCGGGTTCACCATGGCTCCAAAGGTTCGGCCGCGGGAAGGAGTGACAAGAACCACCGAGACTTCTTGCCCGGAGACCCCGCTTCGTCTCACTTCACCCTCGCACACACCCAGTCTTCCCTCCCCTTCCCCCCCAGAGAGCTCGCTCGCTCTCCCTCCGCCGCCACCACCGCCGCGGTAACCACTACAAACCCGCCATCTTGTAACCCGATTCGTTCTCTCTCTCAGAATTTTAAATATGTCGTGCCACTGCCTTCTTGCCTCCATGGTGACCACTGAGTAGTCACAACTTAGTCTTATGTTGTTTCCTTTGTATGTGGTGAATTGCTTTTCTCTTGCTGCTTCCATAACTTGCTCCTTCTCTTCCGTATTTGACAGTCTGGTCAGAATATGTCTCGGAGTGGGTTTATTTGGATTTATTCTATTTGGAGTTCACTGGGCATTTATGCTTTGTGTATTTATATTGTGTAGAAGGTTGGGGAAGTTTTCCCCAACAATTTCTTTGAATACTCTTTCTAGACCTTTACCCTTCTCTTCCCTTTCTGGGACACCAATGTGTCTTAAATTTGGATGTTTTATTTTATCTATCGTATCCATGAGATCCATTTTGATTTTTTTGATTTTTTTCTCCATTCTTTCTTTTGTTCTTTCATTTTCTGTTCTGTGGACTTCTAGGACACTGAGTCGTTGTTCAACTTTTTCTAATCTTGTATTAAGAGTATCCAGAGTCTTTTTAATTTGGTCAACAGTTTCTTTTATTTCCATAAGATCTTCTATTTTTTTATTTACTCTTGCAATGTCTTCTTTATGCTCTTCTAGGGTCTTCTTTATGTCCCTTATATCCTGTGCCATGATCTTCTTCATGTTCTTTATATCCTTTGCCATGTTTTCATTCCTCAATTGTAGTTCTTTGGTTAATTGTGCCAAGTACTGTGTCTCTTCTGATATTTTGATTTGGGTGTTTGGGATTGGGTTTTCCATATCGTCTGGTTTTATCATATGCCTTAAGATTTTCTGTTGTTTTTGGCCTCTTGGCATTTGCTTTGCTTGATAGGGTTCTTTCAAGTTGTAAAAAAAATAACAATTTAATTTCTCAGAAATAAAAGTTGGTGGTGTACACTTTCTCTAACTGACCATCAGATGGCATCTGCGAGTCACCTATACCCCTCAAGTCAGTTCTCCTCAACTTTGTCTTTGTGGTGTGTGGGGAAGTGATTCTTGTGGGGTTCAGTTGGTGAACTCAGTTTGGGTGTGTTGTTGGAGCTGTCTGCCCTGTATGTGGGGCGTGTGTCTGGGTGGTTAGGGAGGCAGGGCAGCTTTAATATTCAAACCTCCCAGGTGTTCCTGGAGATTCAAGGCTGTTGCAAGAGTCTAAGCCTTCATTTCAGTTTTGCCCCAGCTTTTCTCTGTCACTGACTCACAAACCACTGGCATTGACGTAGTGTCCCTGGGTTTTCCATGTGGGCCCTCCTTCTCAGCTGTGATCTTCCAGGACTTCTGCTGAGGGAAGTCTGTGCTACGTCACAAGTGTGCGCCGTCCCTCAAGGGAAGCCCCGGGCCGCCGGGCTGTGCAGGGGTGCTCCCAGCCTGATGCAAAGATGGCTGAATGGGGCATCTCACCCCCCCCCCCCTTTTGCACAGTTCCTCCTTCCCAGCTCCAGGACAACTGGCGCGGCTCTGGGCTGTGGGCAAGGCCCCGGGCAGGAGTGTCTCCAGCCCGCTGGGGAGCCAGCTGATATCAGTTGGGTTTCTTTCTCCTTTTGGCTCTCCCCTCTGCTCCCCTGGCTCTGAGGGAATCTACAGTGGGCTATCCTCCATGCCAGACACTGAGAGGTTGGCTCGGCCTGCTCCTGCCGTGCTTCACTGCACAGTTCCCACTGTTGCAACTGCAGCTGCTCCTGGGTTTTTCCCTTTTTTTTTTTTTTAAAGAACCAGTCTGTCTCCAAATGCCAACCCCTGGTTTCCCCACACTGCAGCATGGCTGTGGGTCTTTCAGCTGGCTTACTTACTCGTTTCAGAATTCAGACTCCTGGTTTCACCAAGTGCACGGCCCCAGTGGTTCTAGCAGACCTTGTCCAGCTGGTGCATCGCTGAAACTGGTATTCTGGGTCACCTTCTGGTTTTTATCTAGTATTTTTCATGGAGGTGTTTTTTTGCCCTGTCTCACCTAGCCACCGTCTTAGGTTCTCCTAACTTTATTCTTATATTTGAGTTCTTGATCCATTTTGAGTTGATTTTTGTATATGATGTGAGGTAGGGATCATTATTTTGCATATGGAAATTCAGTTTTCCCAGCACTATTTGTTGAGGAGACTATTCTTTCCTCCATTGCATGTATTTAGCACCTTTGTCAAAAATCAGTTTGGCCATACTCATTGAGTCTCTTTGGCCTTGGAAGAAAATTGAAGGAAGTTCTGGCAGCAGCCCTCAACCCACTTTTTTTCTAACACTCCCTGTAAAAGGATATTAGAGAGTGACCATTCATAGTATTTGGAGGATGATGCTGAAGCTCAGAGAAGGAAAAGGACTTGCCTAAGGGCACCAGCACAACCTTCACAGAGGTGGGGTTTGGACCCAGACAGCAGTCCTGACCCTGGATCTGTCTGCTGCCTCTGGGCCTTGACAGTCATCCCTCTCAGCCCGCCCTTCATCTTGCCAGTGCCTACTCCTGGTCCACCCCAGGCCATGTGTGACTACCTTCCTGGTCAGCTGTGGTCTGCTGTATGAACTCTCAGAGCTCCCCTGTATCTAAGTTTAATTTTAATTTCATATTTAATTTTAGGGCAATGTATTTTCCCTGCCTCACTGGAAGCCCCATAAGGGAAGGGACTGGCTGTGTCCTGACACCACTGAGTAACCAGGGTCCATCACAGTGTCTGCCATGTGGTTGGCATTCAATAAATAATGGAGTTTAAAATGACTTTAATGGTTAATTTCAGCATAGTATTTTCATAACATCTATGTCAGTTTTGAGCCTCTGCACAGTGTTAACTTCAGCAAAGGAACAACACCTAGATTTTATGTCCCAGAATACAAGTTGCACCAGGGCAGCAGGGATTTTTAGTCTGTTTTGTTCACTAATATGTCCCAAGTGCCTAGGACAGTGCCTGGCATATAACAAGTGCTTAATAAATATTTCTTCAATGTATGAATATATTGCCTGTTGTAGATTTCTTTTCTCAGAAACAGACAGAATGTTTTCAAAATTTTAATATCCTCTCTCCAAAATGTCATGACCTGTGAACCAAGACAGCTAAGCTTGATGCCAATTCAATATGGATTTTCTTCACTGATAATTAATGTTATCAGGCTTGAGTTACTGCTTATGTGACATTTGGCCTCTTGTTTACCCTAGGATTGATAGTTCATCCAAGAAAGTTTGACTTTTGATGTGTAAGCCTTCCTCTTGGAGATCAACATTAATTGTTGTTGCATATACACAGACACCTTGGTCTTATTATTTAATACACAGGTATGAACTATGTGACTCATGGCAAGGTCCTTCCTATTTCCCCCATTGGTCAACTGTTAGCTTTGTCCTTTTCTTACCACAGAGACCGAATTCTTCACTGATAGGGACAAAATTGCTTTCCAAGAGTTGGTTCACCTGGACCCCCTGATGTAACCATGGAGCCCTTTGGAGAGTCCTGGATGTTGACAGAAGGATTGCTGAGGATGGTCTTTGTTGTTTTAGCTGATTGGGTGCAGGATGCAATGAATATTTGATGAACTGAAATGGATTCCATTCAGCAGTGGCATTCACAAGCCTTTCTGAATCTCCAAGAGCTGGCTCTAAGTGTGATGGTTATGTTCATGTGTCAACTTGGCCAGGTGATGGTGTCCAGGTGTCTAACAAAGCAAGCATTGGCCTAACCATTACTGCAAGGATATTTGTGGCTGGTTAATAAACCAGAAGGCTGGTTTATTAAATCATCAGTCAATTGACTGCACCTGTGACTGATTACATCAACAAAGGGCATGTCTTCCACAATGAGAGAATTCCATCAGCTGGATTTAACTCAATCAGTTTATGACTTTTAAGGGAGAGAGGGACAGGAGCTTCATTTCTTCTCTGGCTAGCCAGTGAAGTGTTTCCTGTGAAGTTCATTGAACACCTTCATTGGTGTTGCCAGTTTGCTACCTGCCATATGGAATTTGGACTCGTGCATACCCACAGTTGCATGAGACACCTTTATGAAATCTTATATTTATAGATATATCTTGTTGGTTCTGTTTCCCTAGAGAACCCTAACTAATACACTAGGATAAAAGAACATCAGAGAAGATGCAGAGTGAGCCTGGACCAGGAGTTACAAACATGCATGGTCTGAGAGGTCAGAGACTATGGTGAACTGAAGAGAGCAGACCCCAACTAAGGGTTTCATCTCAGCTCCAGCCAATGGATGCTACACAGGAAGAGGGGCCCAGTAGTGTCAGTTCTTGTTTTTTTGGAGAAGCCAGAAATTCAGGATTTTATGTTAAATCTCCATCTTTTTAAATGTTGGAGATTAACTCAAAACTAAAAACAAAACCAAAGACATCAATATCTGGATTCAGCCTGTGGGCTCTCAGTTTGCCATCTCTGGCATGACTGACTGAATGAGAATAATGACACTAGCTAACATCTGTGTGCACTTGCTATAAGCCAGCCACTGAGAAATGCTTTATGATCATTTAATGCTCTTGACAACCCTATTAGGTTGGTGAGGGCTGTTGTTCAAGATATTTAATGTAAGACAATATAAAATACAAAAAAAGACAAACCTGAATCAGGTTTGCAGATCTGACACCTAGTTTACAGAGAGTTTAGAGGATATAAGAACAAATTAAATTATACCATGAGGAAGAAATCAGACAAATTCAGGATGAAGAACATTCCGTAGGACAACCAACCCAGGCCTTCAAAAGTCAATGCCAATTATATGCTACCACTAATGTGAACTTTGAAAAATGTAAAACAAATGGTTTGTGGTGTAGAGTGTAGGGGAGCTAGCAGTAGAGGGCGATTAAGGAAGGGGGAACGGTGATCCAGGGAGAACAGATAAGCTATTTAACGTTCTGGGGATGCCCGGAAATGGCTATGGTCTGTTGGTTTCTGATGGATGTGGTGGGGGCGGGTTCGCTGAAATGTTGCTGTATTATGTAACTTTCTTGGGGTGGGGTGGGAGCATGTTGGAAGTTAAGCAGTTATCTTAGGTTAGTTGTCTTTTTCTTACTCCCTTGTTAGGGTCTCTTTGAGATGTTCTTTTATTGTGTGTTTGTTTTCTTTTTAACTTTTTTTTTCATACAGTTGATTTAAAAAAGAAGGGAAAATTAAAAAAAAAAAAAAAAAGAAAGAAAAAAGACAAACAAGGAAAAAAAAAAAAAAAAAGATGTAGTGCCCCCTTGAGGAGCCTGTGGAGAATGCAGGGGTATTTGCCTACCCCACCTTCATGGTTGCTAACATGACCACAGACATAGGGGACTGGTGGTTTGATGGGTTGAGCCCTCTACCATAAGTTTTACCCTTGGGAAGACGGTTGCTGCAAAGGAGTGGCTAGGCCTCCCTGTATTTGTGCCTAAGAGTCTCCTCCTGAATGCCTCTTTGTTGCTCAGATGTGGCCCTCTCTCTCTGGCTAAGCCAACTTGAAAGGTGAAATCACTGCCCTCCCCCCTACGTGGGATCAGACACCCAGGGAAGTGAATCTCCCTGGCAACGTGGAATATGACTCCCGGGGAGGAATGTAGACCCGGCATCGTGGGACGGAGAACATCTTCTTGACCAAAAGGGGGATGTGAAAGGAAATGAAATAAGCTTCAGTGGCAGAGAGATTCCAAAACGAGCCGAGAGATCACTCTGGTGGGCACTCTTACGCACACTTTAGACAACCTTTTTTAGGTTCTAAAGAATTGGGGTAGCTGGTGGTGGATACCTGAAACTATTAAACTACAACCCAGAACCCATGAATCTCGAAGACAGTTGTATAAAAATGTAGCTTATGAGGGGTGACAGTGGGATTGGGAATGCCATAAGGACCAAACTCCACTTTGTCTAGTTTATGGATGGATGTGTAGAAAAGTAGGGGAAGCAAACAAACAGACAAAGGTACCCAGTGTTCTTTTTTACTTCAATTGCTCTTTTTCACTCTAATTATTATTCTTGTTATTTTTGTGTGTGTGCTAATGAAGGTGTCAGGGATTGATTTAGGTGATGAATGTACAACTATGTAATGGTACTGTAAACAATCGAAAGTACAATTTGTTTTATATGACTGCGTGGTATGTGAATATATCTCAATAAAATGATGATTAAAAAAAAAAAAAAAAAAAAAAGTCAATGCCAAGAAATGAAAGACCAAAAGAGCCTTTTTTCTTTCTTTTTAATTTTTTAAGTATCAGAATAAGTCTAAAGAAAAGAAAGTGCCTTATTTTCTTTCATGGTCATTTTAGTCAAGTGTTTCTGAGATCAGTATCTCCCTCAGAATACAAGTTAATGCATGTTACTCAATTGCCCAATACGTGAAAAGAAGATAGGGGAGACAAACTAGCTGATGGTTGGAATAATACAATTTTTGCCACATTACCTTGATGCAAATTTTCCAAATCTGATACTGTGAAAAATCTGATAACTTTTCCAACGCCTGACTAGTAAATTTTTAAAGCATCCTCCTCTTAAAATCATAATTGAGTATTTTTGGTTATTGCAGTCTTCACTGTAAGCAAGCCCAAAGGATTCTGTGCTAAGAATTATGTGTGATTCTAAACATCAGTTTATAGACAATATTAGAACTTTATTTTATTTGCAGGAGGGTGTGTTGAGTTTTTCTTATTATTTGGATCTAATACTAGAAGATAGAAAGCTTTTTCACACAAAAAAATAATCTTTCTGATTTTCATTTTGAAAAACAATGTTTTTAAATGACCCAAAAATTTAATCAGATTTCTTTCTACCATACCAGATAACTTGTATAGTCCATCTCTTTGCTGGTTTTAGCAAAAAACAAAACAAAACAAAACAAAATCTACATACACACCTACAAACACACACACCTTTTTTTCTTTCTTTTTTTAACTTTAAAAGAATGTGAAAAACTAATATCACTTTGCATATAAAGTCTCAACTCCATTTTGGTTTAAGCTTCCTATTTCTCATGAAGTTCAAACAGTTAGTTTTGTAGTTGAAGCAATTTGTTTACAAAGCCTACATCCAAACACTTGAGTAAATAATCGTTAATTGCTCAGTACCAGACATGGCAAATTTCAAGTGACAGTGGATTACCAATATATCAACTCATTCCCTCTTACATACCTTTATGGTGTCACAGTCAATGGTCAGCAGTAAGCTCTGCAAGCACCTGTGTGGTGGCCTCGCCCATAATCTTGTCTCATTTGGAAACAGTTTTCAGTTTGCTATGTAATAGATACTCACTGTTTTGTATTCAGCTAGTTTTGGTTTAATGTGCCACTGCTTTGTTTTTCTGTTACACATACAGTTGTTTTGATTTATTTACAATGTATGCCATGCCGTTTTGATTTTTATTTTGTTCGGTTGGTTAAATAAATTTGCAACACTCAAACATTTGAGGTGACAGTTGTCAAAATCAATACCAGTATTTGATCCAGTTTTGTCTCACCTGTGTTATACCTAGACATTTTAGATATTTATCAAAGGTCTTTTATTGGGAAAAAAGTAAATATATGAAATAAATGTGTGACATTTATGGGTAATGTTGGCTCTGAACAAACTTTTGAAAACTTAGTTGACAAAATTTTGGATCAACTGGAAAAGAAAGCATGACTTTTTTTTTTTTTAGCTTGCATTGATTGTATTTTTTTCCCCAATACTACCCCATTTTTAACACCTAGCAAGGTTGACATTCATTTGTTCTCCCTCATGTAAAAACCTATTTGTACATTTTATCACAATTGTTGAGCATTCTAGGTTTCACTAAGTTGTACAGTCCCTGTCTTTATTTTCCCTCTTTCCTTCTGGTGGCCCACATGCCCTTAACCTTCCTCCTTCAACCATACTCACAGTCATCTTTGTTCAGTATACTTACATTGTGCTACCATCACCCAAAATTGTGTTCCAAACCCCTCACTCCTGTCTTTTCCTATCTGTCTATAGTGCTCCCTTTAGTGTTTCCTGTAGAGCAGGTATCTTGTACAAACTCTGTCATTGTCTGTTTGTCAGAGAATATTTTAAGCTCTCTCTCATATTTGAAGGACAGTTTTGCCGGATATAGGATTCTTGGTTGGTGGTTTTTCTCTTTCAGTATCTTAAATATATCACACCACTTCCTTCTTGCCACCATGGTTTCTACTGAGACATCCACACATAGTGTTATCAAGCTTCCTTTGTATGTGATGAATCGCTTTTTTCTTGCTGCTTTCAGAATTCTCTTTTTGTCTTTGATGTTTGATAATCTGATTATTAAGGGTCTTGGCATAGGTCTATTCAGATATGTTCTATTTGGGGTACACTGCGCTTCTTGGAGCTGTAATGTTATGTATTTCATAAGAGATGGGAAATTTTCATTGATCATTTCTCTATTATTGCTTCTTTCCCCTTTCCTTTCTCTTCTCCTTCTGGGACACCCATGACATGTACATTCATGCACTTCATGTTGTCATTCAATTCCCTGAAACGTTGCTCATATTTTTCCATTCTTTTCCATATTTGTTCTTTTGTGTGTAGGATTTTTGGTATCTTGTTCTCTGGTTCCTGAATGTTTTCTTTTGCCTCTTGAAATCTGCTGTTGCATGTTTCCATTGTGTTTTTCATCTCTAGTGTTGTGCCTTTCCTTTCCACAGGTTCTGCCAGTTGTTTTTCCAAACTTTTGATTTCTACCTTATGTTTGCCCAGTGTTTTCTTTATATCCTTTATCTCTTTTGCCATATCTTCCCTAAACTCATTGACTTGGTTTTTGAATTAATTTAGCATATTTATTTCAAAATCTTTAACTGACTGTTTCATTAAAGTGAAACAATACATCAATTGTATCTGAATTGAGGTGTAATTTTGTTCCTTTGACTGGGCCATATCTTTGTTTTTCCTAGTGTGATTTGTAGTTTTCTGTTGTGTAGGCATCTGGTATCCTGATTGTCCCAAGCACATTTTCCCAGGCCATTAGGGGCTCAGCTCTCAGAAGGGGCCTAAATTCAGTGTCAGGTTTCCCTGAGGGTGTGTCTTGGAAGATTGACAGACTTTCCCGTGAGGCCTCTGGCTGCTGTGCCTTTCCTAACCTGCCCAGCAGGTGGCTCCTGTAAGCCTGTTGCTCCCCACTGGTGTAAAGCAGTGTGACCCCTTTAACTCTCAGCTTAAATTGTTTCTGTATTGACTGTTTTTTCCAGGGCCCTGGAGTCTGAGTTCTGAGGGGAGGGCAGGCACTAGAGCTGGGCCCCACCTCCTTCCTCATAGGGAAGATGTACACCCTATGGAGCTATATTCTGCACTTGAATCACTCCTTTGTCTCTCTGACTCTGTTAACTCCACCCCTATCTGGGTCAGAGCACCATGAAATGAAAATGGCTGGGGCTTTCTCCACTGAGCCACTCAGGTTGAAAAAGAGAAAAAGGGAAAGAAAGCCCCTTTTCAGAGACAGTCCATGGCCCCCCAGTTCTCCTGTCAGCCAGAGATAGCACCTGATCTTCTGGGCTCCCTTTCCTGGGACACAGTTTTCAGCCTCTCTAAGGTCAGCTGTTTCTAAAAGCCTCTGTATTTTTTTTTTTATTTTTATTTTTTCCATCAGCCCCACCTCTTCTCCACTGGGAGCGATCTCCGGGTACTTTGCTGCTTGTTAGGGGTTTGTCTATGTTTTCAGCTTCTATTCAGCAGTCCACATTTGTTAATTAAAACCCCAGTTGGAGCTAGGCTGAGCTATATTCACGTGCTCCGGGAATGCTGTTTTCTCCCACAGTGAGGTCTTGCAGCTCAGCCTGCTGTGTGGGGAGGGGGCTCCCAGTGCAGGTCCACAGTTTTTACTTACAGCTTTTATGATGAGATCTCAGCTATTCCAGGTTAGTGTATGATGTATGGACAGTCACAGTTGTCCCCCAGCAGTTGCTCCAGATTATTTACTACTTGTTCCTGGTTGTTTATTTGTTGCTCCAGGGGACTAACTAAATTCCACACCTCTCTATGCTGCCATCTTCCCTCTCACCTCAAGAGAGCATGACTTTTGAAATCTCTGAATGCCTTGATCTCAGTATTATCATTCTTTATTGAATTTATTTCTTATTAAAATATGTAGTTTTTAAGAATTTTTTTTCTGACAGTACTACGTAATTTTTTTTAGAATGGGTAGATGGGAATGTTGTTTCTATGTTACCATATAGCTGACATGTATTTTTGTCTATTCTTTATTATCTTAGTAGTTTCATGTAATGTATGTACCATAACAAACCTATTGCCTATGAGAAACATGTAAGATAATGTATTTACAGCCATTGTTACAAATTTATAATGTATTTTTCTATTTTGTTTTATATGTATGTTATATAACATTCAAAAAGATTTTTTTTCTTGTTTGAGAAAAGGATACAAAATGCAAAATCCACACTTTTTTCTATTTTTTAAATTGAGATTGTTCACATACCATACAATTATCCAAAGAGCCAAAGTGTACAATCAGTTGCCCATGGTACCATCATACAACTGTGCATCCATCACCACAATTAATTTTTTTCAGTTTTTAGAACATTCTCATTACTCCAGGAAAGAAACAAAGCCAAAAAAAAGAAACTCAAATCCTCCCATACTCTTAACCATCCCCCTCTCCATTACTGATTCATATTGCTGATGAAAGAACATTAAAATACTACTAAATGTAGTATATAGTTTGCAATAGGTATATATATTTTCCTATATGCCCCTCTATTATTAACTTCTAGTTATAGTGTCATACATTTGTTCTAGTTCATGAAAGAGATTTCTAATATTTGTACAGTTAATCACGGACATTGTCCACCACAAGATTCACTGTTTTATACATTCCCATCTTTCAACCTCCAACTTTCCTTCTGGTGACATACATGATTCTGAGCTTCCCTTTTCCACCATATTCACAGACCATTCAGCACTGTTAGTTATTCTCACATGTTACCATCACCTCCGTCCATTTCCAATGTTTAAGTTCACCGTAGTTGAACATTCTGATCATAATAAGCAACCACTCCCCATTCTTTAACCTTGTTCTATATCTGGTAACTTATATTTCATGTCTATGAGTTTACATATTATAATTAGTTCATATCAGTGAGACCCTGCAGTATTTGTCCTTATGTGCCTGTCTTACTTCACTCAATATAGTGCCCTCAAGTTTTCTTCATCAACCCATTTTTTTTAAGATGGTTTTGTTCACACACCATACATTCTGTCCTAAGTAAACAATTGATGGTTCCCTCTGTAGTCATGTATTTATACATTCAGCACCATCCCCACTATCTATATAAGGACATCTCCATTTCTTCCACAAAGACAGAGGAAGAGTCAAAGAAGGTAGACAGAGAAAAGAAAAAGAAAAAAGAAAAAGAGAAAAATAAAAACATAGCAGCTAGAAAGCAACAAAAGGAAAGATAGCATTAAACTAAAGCAGAATAAAGAGTCAGACAACATCACCAATGCCAAGATGTCCCTTACCCCTCCCTTATGTCTCCCTCTTATATGCATTTAGCTTTGGTATATTGCCTTTGTTACATTAAAGGAAGCATAATACAATGTTTCTGTTAATCATAGTCTCTAGTTTTCTTTGATTGTATTCCTCTTTCAACCATACTCACAGTCACCTTTGTTCAGTGTACTTACATTGCTGTGCTACTATCACCCCAAATTGTGTTCCAAATCTCTTACTCCTGTCTTTTCCTGTCTGTAGTGCTCCCTTTAGTATTTCCTGCAGAGCAGGTATCTTGTTTACAAACTGTCATTGTCTGTTTTTCAGAGAATATTTTAAGCTCTTCCTCATATTTGAGGGACAGTTTTGCCAGATATAGGATTCTTGGTTGGCAGTTTTTCTCTTTCAGTATCTTAAATATATCACCCCGCTTCTTCTTACCTCCATGGTTTCTATTGAGAAATCCGCACATAGTCTTATCAAGCTTCCTTTGTATGTGATGGATCACTTTTCTCTTACTGTTTTCAGGATTCTCTCTTTATCTTTGATGTTTGATAATCTGATTATTAAGTGTCTTGGCATAGGTCTATCCAGATCTATTCTGTTTGGGGTATGCTGCCCTTCTTGGATCTGTAATTCTATATTTTTCGTAAGAGATGGGAAATTTTCATTGATTATTTCCTCTATTATTGCTTCTGCCCCTTTTCCCTTCTCTTCTCCTTCTGGGACACCCATGACATGTACAGTTCTGCATTTCATTTTGTCTTTAAGTTCCTGGAGATGTTGCTCATATTTTTCCATTCTTTTCTCTATCTGTTCTTTTGTGTGTAGGCTTTCAGGTGCATTGGTCTCTAGTTCCTGAGTGTTTTCTTCTGCCTCTTGAGACCTGCTGTGGTATGTTTCCATTATGTCTTTCATCTCTTGTGTTGTGCCTTTCATTTCCATAGATTCTGCCAGTTGTTTTTTTGAACTTTCAATTTCTACCTTATGTATGTCCAGTGATTTTATTATATGCTTCATCTCTTTTGCCATATCTTCCCTAAACTTTTTGAATTGATTTAGTATTAGTTGTTTCAATTCCTGTATCTCAGTTGAAGTGTAAGTTTGTTCCTTTGACTGGGCCATAACTTCGTTTATCTTAGAGTAGCTTGTAGTTTTCTGTTGTGTAGGCATCTGGTTTCCTTGATTGCCCCAATCACATTTTCCCAGACCAGAACAGGCTCAGGTCTCAGCAGGAGGCAATATTCAGTATCAGGTCTCCCTGAGGGTGTGTCTTAGAAGACTGACACACCCTGTGAAGCCTCAAGCTGCTGTGCTTTTCTACCCAGCAGGTGGCACCTGTCAGCCTGTAGCTCCTGACTGGTGTAAGGAGGTGTGGTCATGGCTGTTTTCCCCCAGGCTCTGGGGTCTTATTCTGAATGGAAGGTGGGTAGTAGAGCTTGGCACCACCTTCTTCCTCTTAGGAAAGATACACCCCCCCCAGGAGAGGTCATTTGCATTTGAATAGTATCTCTGACTCTGCTATGTCCACCCTAGTCTGGGTCAGAGCACTGGGAACTGAAAATGGCTGAGGCTTTCTCCACTGAGGTGAAAAAGGGACAGAAAGTCCCCCTTCAGGGCCAGTCTGCGGCCACCCTCCATTTCACCCATCGGCCAGAGACACCACCTGGTCTAGGTTCCCCCTCCCTCCCAGAGAGGTCCTCTGGCTCTCCAAGATCAGTCATCACCAAAAGCCTCTGTCTGCTTGTTGGAGATTCATAGCTTCTATTGAGCGGTCCACATTTGTTAGTTAAAACTCGAGTTGGAGCTGGGCCGAGGTATATTTGCTTGTTCAGAGAGTGCTGCTCTCTAGCACAGTGAGGCTTTGCAGTTTAGGCTGCTGTTGGGGAGGGGCCCTCAACTCAGAGCTGCAGTTTTTGCTTACAGATTTTATGCTGCAATCTCAGGCATTTCTCCCAATCCAGGCTAGTGTATGATGAGTGGACAGTCATGATTGTCCCCCAGCAGTTATTCCAGATTATTTACTAGTTGTTCCTGGTTGTTTATTAGTTGTTCCAGGGGACTAACTAGCTTCCGCTCCTCTCTATGCCACCAACTTCTTCCATCTCCCCAAATCCACACTTTTGATAACTGAAATTTGCCAATTGTTTTTTAGTACTTTATTATATTGTGTATCTTGTCTTTCTTGGGCTTTGAGTTAGCTAATGAATGAGTACACTAGACACTTTGGGTTTTAGTTGGGATTTTACATAGCTTGCATTTTAATTCTTTGGTTCTTTGCTGTTTCTATTAACCCATAGTATTATTTTAACAAATGTTATAATATCAATCTACTAAAAACAAGTCAATGTCACACAAACATGCACATGCACACACACAAACACACACACACAAAGGTGTCAGGGAACAAGAGCTCTTCAGTTAACAGATTGAAAAGACATAAGTACCAAGAGCAACATGAACATCTTTTTGGATCTTTATTTGAACAAATCAGTTATAAAAAGCCACTTGGGGAACAATTGTAGAAACTTGAACATGGACTGACTTCTCATCAGAAGCAATTGAGGCTAGAAGACAATGGAATGACTACTGAAAGTGCTGAAAGAGAAAAACAAAACAACTGCATTCAGCTAAAATATCCTTCACATGTGAGGCTAAAACAAAGACTATTTCAGACACAAAGACAGAAAATTTATCTCCAGAATAACTGCATGACAAGATATACTAAAGAAAGTACTTCAGGCTGAAAGAAAATGATAAAGATATCAAAACTGATGTTCATGAGGGAAAGGAGAACACCAAAATGGGCAAACATATAGCTGAATATAAACTCTACCTTTTGTTTTCTTTTCTTAATTTCTTTAAAAGACCACTGATTGTTTAAAGCAAAATAGTAACTCTGTATCTGGGGGTTTACAACATAGGAAAAATAAAATATATACTTAATATTACAAAGAAGGTGGTTAAATGGAATTATATTGTTTTAAGGTCCTTATATTTTACTTGAAGTGATAAAATATTAATTCTAGGTATTCTTGGGAAAGCTAAGAATACATATTTTAATCCCCAGAGTAATATAAAAAGGTTTAGCTAAAAACTAATAAAATAAATAAAAATGGAATGTTATTCAATTAATCTAAAGATGTCAGGAAAGGGAGAGCAAAAGAACAAAGAAAAAGAAGGGATAAATAGAAAAAATAGCAAGATGATAGACTTAAACCCAATCATATCAATAATTACATTAAATATTAAGGAATAATCTTTCCAATTAAAAGTCAGAGGTTGTCAAATAGGATGAAAACAACACTCAGTTATATGCTGCTACTAGCAATATTCTTTATATGTAAAAACACAGATAGATTAAAAATAAAAAGATGGAAAAATATGTACCATGCAATAGCAAGCATATAAAGCTTGTGTGGTTATATTAATATCAGACAAAGAAAACTGTAAGACATGGAGTATTACCAGAGATAAAGAGGGGCATTTCATAATGATAAAAAGCTCAATTCATTGGGAAGACATTACAATCATAAACATGTACGCACTTAACAACAGAGTTTCAAAATGCAATGAAGCAAAACTGATAGGACTAGGAAGAAAACTAAAATCTTAGCGTATGTTCTATGACCATAAAGATAATTAAATTAGACTTAATTGTCGATAGCAATTAAACTAGATAACAAATTAGATTTTAAGTGTAAATAACAAGATATCTAGAGAATTCACAGATTTGGTAATTAAACAACACCCTTCTAGATAATTGATGAGTCAAAGAAGAAATCACAAGCATAACTAGGAACTATTTGAAACTCAAAGATGATAATAACCTACACATAAAAAAATTATTGGATACAGCTAAAGCAGTCCTTAGAAGGAAATTTACAGCTCTAAATAAAAGATTTAAAAATTGATATTCTATTTTTCCACCTTAAGAAGCTAGAAAAAGAAGAGTAAATTAACCCCTAAGAAGAAATTGAGACGGGTCATAAACCTAAACATAAAAGCTGTAACTATAACACTTCTATAAGAAGATGTAGGAGAATAACTTTGTGACCATGTAGTAGGAAAAATTTCCTTTCTGCAACAGCAAAAAGTACTACATATAAAAGAAAACTGCTAAATTGGATTCTATCAACATTAAAAACTTCTGCCTATTAAGCTACTGCTAAGAAAATGAAAAGGCAAGCCACAGACTGGGAGATAATATTCCTAATACATGTATCTGGCAGACAACTTGTATGCAAAAACATAAAGAAATTCTACAAATCTGTTTAAAAAAACAAGCAATTAAATTAAAAATGGGCAAAGACTTGAATGGATACTTCACAAAAGAAGACACACAAAAAGCTACTCAATATTATTTATCATCAGGAAAATGAAAATTGAAACCACAATGCAATTCCCTCTAGAATAGCTAAAATTAAAAATATTTACTACTAAAAATGTTGGTAAGGACTTTCAGTATTAACTATTACAAAGTTGTTTGTTTTAAAGCTTATTATAACACTATAGTAATTAAAGTGGTGTGGTATTGGTGCAAGGATAGCCAATTAGACAAATGGGCAAAATTGAAAGTCCAGAAATAGAGCCACAACATCATACACAACAACTCCACATAGATACTTGTTCCAGTTTGCTAATGCCACCATTATGCAAAATACCAGAAATGGATTGGCTTTTATAAAGAGGGTTTATTTGGTTACAAATTTACAGTCCTAAGGCCATAAAATTGTCCAAACTAAGGCATCAACAAGAGAATACCTTCACTGAAGAAGGGCCAATGGCATCCAGAACACCTCTGTCAGCTGAGAAGGCACATGGCTGGTGTCTGCTGGTCCTTCGCTCCTGGGTTGTGTTTCAAAATGGCTTTCTCCAAAATATCTCTGGGTGTCTGTCTTAGCTCCTGCCTGCAGGGCTTCATCTCTTAGCTTAGCATCTCCAAAAGTCCTTCTGTCTGCATCTCCAAGCATCTCAAAGCGTCAGCAAACTTCTGGGTCTGTGTTGACTCTCTTTAAAGGACTTCAGTAAGCTAATCAAGACCCACCCTGAATGGGTGGGATGACACCACCGTGGAAATAATCTAATCAAAATATCACCCACAGTTGGTGAGTCACATCTCCATGGAAACGCTCAATCAAAAGGTTCCACCCTGATCAAAAGACCAATAAATCTGCCCCCACAAGATTGCATTAAAGAACATGACTTTTTTGGGGGGACATAATATATCTAAACCAGCAAAATATTCATCTTATATACTTTTTAATAAATGGTGCTGTACCATGTAGATATCCAAATGGAGAAGAATCTTGACACCCATCTCCCACCATAAACATGGACCAATTCCATGCAGCTCATAGACCTGTGAAAGGTAAAACAATAAATCTTCTAAAGGATAAACTAGGAGAAAATATCATGAGCTTGGGGCAGAAAAAGATTTCTTAAACAGAAATCTAAAAACACTAACCGTAAGGGAAAAGACTAATAAATTGGACTCCATTAAAATTAAGATCTACCATTAAGGTACCATTAAGAGAGTAAAAAGGTCACCAAATGGGAAAAGATATTTGCAATACATATATGGACACAGGATTTGTATCCAGAATAGATAAAGAAATCCTATGAATCAATAAGAAAATGACAGTCTAATAGAAAAATGGGCAAAACTGAATTAGACCCTTCACAAAAGAGGATATCCAAATGGCCAATAAGCATATGAAAAAGTGCTGAATTTATTAGTCATCAGAAGTATGCAAATTAAAACCACAATGAGATGCCGTTATGCACCTACCAGAAAGGATAAACCGTTAAAAACTGTATACCAAGTGTTGGTGAAAATGTGGAGCAACTGGAATGCTCATACAGTGCTGGTGAGAGTGTACATTCAACCAACCACTTTGGAAAACTATGTGGCAGCATCTGAAGCTGAAAAAGCACCTACCCTGTGACCCAGTAATTCCACCACCGTGTATAAAACCAAAAAAAAAAAAAAAAAAAATGCATGGATATGTGCACCAAATGTCAGGGACAAGAACATCCATGGCAGAATTATAACAGGAAAATGTACCCAATATCCACCAACAATAGAAAAGATAATTTGTGGTACATTGACACATATAAAGAGCAATGAGAAAGGTAGAACTACACTTACACACAATGTGGATGAGTCTTACAAACAAAATTTGCCACTAAGAAGACAGACACATACTGAGACTAAGAAGAAGACAGGCATACTGAAGGATTCCATTTATATAAATTCTGTCCAAACAGTCAAAACTAATCAATGATGATAGAACGTGTTTATTCTTGACTGGGAGGGGGCATGAGGGAGGCTTCTGAGAGATAGGGAATGTTCTATACCTTCATCTGATTGATTTGCTGTAAAAATCCATCAATCTGTACAATTTACTCTATGTATGTTTATTTCAAAAACCCATTTTTAATGCATGTAATACTTCACAAATAAAGTTTAGGTGAACTAACACCAGTCTTTCAGTTTTCGTTTCTTAGCTGCTAAAACAAATACCATACGATGCTTTGGCCTAACAACAAGAATTCACTGGCTCACAGTTTCAGAGGCTAAAAGGCTTGCTTCCTCCTGGGGTCAGTATCTTCTGGCTGGCCAGGAATCTTTGGGGTTCTTTGGCTTTTCTGTCACATGGCAATGCACAAGGGGATGTCTTCTCCTTTCTCCTCTGGGTTACACTGATTTTCAGCTTCTGACCACTTCCTATGGCTGCCCCTCCCTCTGATTTTCACTCTGCTTATAAAGGATCCCAGTAATCTGTATTAAAGCCCAACCTGATTTAGTTAACTGAAGAGATTTTATTTATAATGGGCCCATAATCACCAAAATGAGGACCAAGACAAAGACATTTCCAAACTGGGATACATAGTTCAATCCACATCACCTTCTCAAACTCGTCCAAAAAATAGAGGCGAAGGGAACACTAACTCATGCAAGAGGCCAACATTACTCTGACACCAAAGAAAAAGACGTCAAAAGAAAATTACAGACAAGCATGCCTTATGAAATAGACGTAAAAATCCTCAACAAAAGACTGGTAAACAAAGCTCAATTGTGTATGAAAAGGATTGTATATCATGACCAAGTGAAATTTATCCCAGGAATGCAAGGGTGGTTCAACATACGAAAATCAATCTACATAATACACCCCTTAATACAATGAAGAGGAAAAAAAAAAAAAAAACACATGATCATCTCAATTGATGCAGAAAAGGTATTTGACAAAATCCAGCAACTTTTCTTGACAAAAACTCTCTGAAAGCTAGAAACTGAAGGAAACTTCCTCAACATGATAAAGGGAATTTATGAAAAACCCTCAACTAACATCATACTCAAAGATAAAAGACTGAAGGCTTTTTTCCTAAGATCATAAATAAGACAAGGATGCCTGCTTTCGCCACTGCTATTCAACATTGTATTGGAAGTTCTAATCAGGACAATTAGGCAAGAAAAAGAAATAAAAGCATCCAAATTGGAAAGGAAAAAGTAAACTATTTTTATTTGCAGATGAAATGATCCTATATATAGATAATCCCACAGAATCCACAAGAAACCTATTAGAGATAATATGCAAATTCAGCAAAGTTGTAGGGTGCAAGATCAACATGCAAAAATCACTTGCATTACTATGCACAAGTAATAAGCAATCTGAAAAGGAAATTAAAGAAACAATTCCATTTACAATAGCATCTAAAAGAATAAAATGTCTAGGAATAAATTTAACCAAGAAGGATAAAGACTTGTGCGCTGAAAACTGCAAGACATTGCTGAAAGAAAGAAGACCTAAATGAGTGGAAATATATCCTGTGTTCATATACTGGAAGACTCAATATTGTTAAGATATCAATATTACAAAAAGCAATTTACAGATTTGATATAATCTCAAAGAAAATTCCAGCAGCCTTTTTGCAGAAATAGAATAGCCAATCATCAAATTCATATGGAAGGGCAAGGGGCCCCAAATTGCCAAAATAATCTTGAAAAAGAACAAAGTTGGAGGACTCACACTTCCTGATTTTAAAACTTACTACAAAGCCACAGTAATCCAAACAATGTGGTACTGGCATAAGGATAAACATATGTATAAATAGAATAGAATTGAGAGCCCAGAAAATATATCCACACATCTGTGATCTGTGGCCAATTGTTCTTTGACAAGAGTGCCATGTCCACTCAATAAGAAAAGAATAGTCTCTTCAACAAATGGTCCTGGAGCAAATGGAAATCCACATGCAGAAGAATAAAGTGGACCCCTACCTCACACCATATACAAAAATTAACTCAAAATGGCTCAAAGTCCTAAATTTAAGAACCAAAACTACTAGAAGAAAGCATAGGAATAAATCTTCAAGATCGTTTATTTGGCAGTGGATTCTTAGACATGACAAAAAGCATGAGCGGCAAAAGAAAAAATAGATAAATTGGACCAAAATTAAAAACCTTTGTGCATCCAAAAGCATTATCAAGAAAGTGAAAAGACAACCTATAGGATGAAAGAAAATATTTTTGAGTCATAAACCTTTAAGGGTTTAATATTAAGAATATACAAAGATTTCCTACAAATTCAACCACAGAAAGACAAGCTGCACTATTACAATGGGCAAAGTATTTGAATAGACATTTCTCTAAAGAAGGTATAGATGGCCAATAAGTACATGAAAAGCTCAATAACACTAGTCATCAGGAAATGCAAATCAAATTCACAATGAGATAATGCTTCATACCCACCAGGGTAGCTATTATTAAAAGTGTTGGATACGGAGAATTTGGAACACTTGTACATTGCTGGTAGAAATGTAAAGTGTAAAATGGTGCAGCTGCTGTGGAAAACACAGTGTGATGATTCCTCAAAAAGTTAAACATCAATTTACCATATAACCTGGCAACTCCAGTCCTAGATATTTACCCAAAATAATTGAAAGCAGGGACTCAAAATGTATACTAATCTGCCAGTGTTTGTAGCAGCAGAATTCACAATAACCAAAAGGTGGAAACCACCCAAGTTTCCATCAACAGATAAACGGATAAACAAAATGTGTAATATACACACATTGCAATATTATTCAGCTGTGAAAAAAATGATGTTTTGATACATGCTGCAATATGGATGAACCATGATACCATTCTCCTAAGTGAAATAAGCCAGACACAAAAGGACAAATATTGCATGATTCCACTTATATGAATAGGCAAATTCATAAAGACAGAAAGTAGATTAGAGATTACCAGTTTCTGGGGAGAGAGACATTGAGGAGTTATTGTTTAATGGATTCAGAGTTTCTGTTTAGGGTGATAAAAATATTCTGGAAATAGACAGTGGTGGTGATTAAACAACATTGTGAATGTACTTAATGCTGTTCGTTTGTAAACTTAAGAGGCTAAGTAAATTGCTCAGGGTCACACTGATGATCTGTGATGACCAGGACAGGAAATTTGGCTCAAGAGGCTGCCCACTTAACCACTCTAATATGCTTCTCTCTTTGGAGCAAAAGATGGTCAGCAGGACTGAGTCCTGGGGACATGGATTCCTCACTCTGGGTATAAGCCTCCTCCCTTGTGGGTTCCCAAGGATCAATGAGGGCATGTGGGTGACGTGCTGAGCACAGGTTTCTAAGTCCAGTGTCACCCCAGTTCTCTTCAGGGGAGGCTGTGTGGGCAGGTAGGCTGGGAGATGGAAGATGGGGGAGCCTGAAGGTGGCAGCCACCGTGGGCTCACTAATAACCATGATTGTTATGAAAATTTCAGGCTGATTAGAAATAGGGATGGCATGAGGCCCCAGCTGGTCCTCTGATTGTCTCCCTCTTTGGATGCAAGCACCACGACATTGTTCAGAAAATTGCAGAAAATTGCCTTGTTTCCATGCTACGGCAATTAGCCAGCCTTCCTCCTAGTCCTACCCTTGGCAAGAGACACACCTCCATTTATCCATCCATCCATCCTCCATCCATCCTTCCCTCCCTCCCTCCCTCCATTAGCACTTTCAAGGTCAAGGTCAGAGCCTGGCTTTGAACCTTCCAGTTGTGAATTTCTAAGATTCTAGCAGGAGGAATTCTTGGTCCTCACACTCTCTTATAGGGCCAAGTATCGGAGTTAATCTCCTGAGCAGCCGCCTGGCCCCCATCCCTGCCCCCCATCATATCCCACCCCCAGCTTCCCCATTGGCTCCCCAGAGAAGACACTGGGAGAGAGAGGCCCCTGGAGGGTGCTGCTCCCTCCTGTTTCCAGCAGGTGGTGCTAAAGGCTCGCCCCTCGCCTTGGGAAGGAGCCGACGAGCCAGGGAAGACAAGGCAATGGCTGAGCCAAGGCTGGGCTGGGTTCTTACCCACCCACCACCCCTGGCCAGTGGGCAAGCCAGGGAAACGTCCTAAGAGGCCCTGGTTCTTGGATGGGCGTTCCTGAGCTGTGCAGGAGGGGCTGTCTCTCTCCTGGTCTGGGATCAGCTGCACAGCAGGCAGCGCTAACCTCCTTTGTCGGTGCCCCGAATATCAGAAAGGGCTTTGACCTTAGAGTCACAAGAGACCTCAGTTCAAACCCCAGCTTGGCCTCTTTAAGGGCTGTGTGACACTGGGCGAGTTGCTTCACATCTCTCAGCGTCAGCAAAATGAGGGTAATCATGCCCCGTGCTCAGGGTTGGTGTTGGGGTTACATGAGTCAGCATGCAAAAGGGCCAAATGCAGAATGGGGGGTCAGCGAGTGCTGGTTCCCTTCTCCACTGCAGGCCCTGTCAGCTGCCAGAGCCCAGCATGGTGCCATGTCTTACTCACTCTACACCCTTCTCTGAAACAAAGGGCAGAATTGGGCTCCTGGTAAGACAGAGCTGAGGGGTGCAGCGAGGCAAGTTCCAGAAACCACCTCTCCAAGCCCATAGCTGCCTCCTCCAACACTTTGGGGGATTTGGGCACAGTCCCTGATTTTCTAATAACTCCTGTTTCTTTCACAGCAGGGCTGGAGGACAAATTCAACTTTACATTAAAAATAATGGCTTTTCTAGAAAAAGGCTGGCAAGGCAAACATCATAATGTTCATCTGTGGTGTTAAAACACCTACAAGATGAGGGATTTTTAAAAAACTAACAAAGCCCAGTCCTGGAAGTGGGGGACTTGCGTTTAGTCCCCCTTGCCGAGGCAGCTTCTGGCCCCACCGGTGCCTGGGGTGTCAGTGCAGAGCGGACACGGCAGGAAAGCACTGGCTGCTCAGAGTCTCCGGCCAGGGACCACAGCCTGGGGAGGGCTTGGAGACCGAGCCGGGGGTGTTTCCAGAGTGTGTTTGGACCCGGGGGTTCAGAAGCTGGAGCTGGAAGCTGGTGGGGGGGTAGGGGGTTGTCTTTGGCCCCAGGGGGCTTCTCCTGGGCCTCCTGAAGGGGAGCAGTAATCCCCGGACCTGTCAAGGTTGCTTTCAAGATGGGGTCCACAGCAAACCAGCTTGTTGCGGTCCTGTGGGGGGCTGGCGTGAGGTCAGAGGGAGACACCTGGGCTGTCCTGCCCCCACCGGGGGATCTCAGATCTCAGAATTTCTGAACCCCAAGAGGCAGGCGAGCCCCAGTGACAGAGGACCCTTTGGAGGGCGAGGAGCCAGGTGAGACGAAGCAAAGGGAGCCCACGGATCGGGAGGGCATCTCGGAGGTGGGGCAGGTCCCAGCCTGGGCTCCTGGGATTGACACTGGAATCCGTCCATCACTGACGCCCTGGCTGCCCCTGCTTCACCGCATTCCACCCGCCGGCCAGGGAGGGTGGGAGCAGTCCTCGAGCTGCAAAAATCTTCCTGTCACATGCCCCATCAGCACCTCTGCAACCTTATCTCCCCCCTTAGCTTTTCTGGGGTGCTGAGAGCAGGCAGAGGGGGTTGGGGTGACAGGGGGTAGGACCGTGCCTGGTCTGAGGTGGGGCTGGGACCCCTATGCCCTCACAGGCTCTGCCTCAGTTCTCCTGGGGCAAAAGTGCGGACAGTGGCTCCCCACCCCTTCCCCACCACACAGCCTTGGCATGGCAGAGTGGAAGGAGCCCCTTTGGAATGAGACACACCCAAGTTTAAATCTGTGCTCAGTCACTGCTGTGTGATGCTTGCAAAGCACTTGCCTGATCTGGGCCTCAGCTTTCCTAATCTGTCAGATGGGCACAGGGAGACCTGCCCAGTCTGCCTTCCAGGGTGGGAGTGACAATTACAGAAGACAAGGTGCTTTATTAACGATAAAGTCGTAATCTTGCAGGCAAATGCTGCCTTGTCATCCTTCATCCAAAGCTGGATACAGCCTGCAGAGAAGTTTTGTTTGAACCCTGCAGCAGTGAAAAGGAAGGAAGGAAGGAAAATTCTGTCAACATTAAAAAAAAAATCAGATTTTTGCATAAGATTTTTGAATTTACTTCTGTATCTGATCATAAAAGGTCCACATTCCCACACAACAGAACTCAGCCAGGCTGAGCTGCTCTCTTAAGACAAGGCTCTCCAGGTCCCCACAGCCCCTGCATGCCCTGTTGGGTCCCCAGCTCCCAGGCCAAGGGTCAGCTGCTGTTTGTCCCCCATCTCACTTCACTCATTACTTGCCCCTCTGGCTCCTGAAGGAATTTGGGTTTGCAGCCCCTGCATAATTTAAATGGGAAGGACAGTGTTGGCATCACCCCTTCTGGTCCCGCAAGGCATGGTGCCCCTTCTGGCTGGGTGACACCCCCCTCTTCTTCCCCAGCCCTCTCTTCCTGTGTGTGTCCCTGCACCCCCACCTCACCCACTGTCCCTGCACCCCCACCCCACCCACCTGGCTCTGAGCACCAACCATGGAGACGGCAGCATTGAGGAGGGTTTCTGATCTTTGGTTCCTTTCAGAAGAGTGGCTATTTGTCCATTCAGACAATAAATTGCATTTTCCTGCTCTGATACCCAAAGGCTGCTTGAGCGAATCTAGCTGGTCGGGGGGTCCAAGGGAGCTGCCCAAGGCTGGGGGTGAGCAGGCCAGCCTGGTCCAACTCAGGAGACAGTTCCTGGCCCGCCTCAGCAGACAGTTCCTGCCCCACATCTCTACCTCACCCCCTCCCAGCAGCCTCATCAGCCCGGTCAGCACGATCAGACTCCCAGGTGGCAGGACGAGAGCCCACAGCAGGAGCCAGGCCTTGGGGCCCCTGGAGGGAGCTCCTGCACTCGTGGTCCCCCTAAGGAGCCCCTGGAGGTGGGCTTGGACTCTGATTATAGCAGAAGGAGGCCCAGGAAGGCTCACTCTGGCTTTCCCCCTCTACGGTGTGTTCATTTCCCAGCAGGAATATGGTTCCTAATGGGCAGTGTCCCCAAGAGTCTACTGAACCATGTCTCCCAGCCACCAGTCATGCAGACTGCTGCTGAGTCCCTGGGCCTGTTAGGGAATAGGCTGCTGGCCCAGCTTTCCCAGGCCTGAGGGCACAAGTCCGGCTGTCCAGGGCTGGTTGACACAGGGCCAGCTCTCAGACCCATCACCTCTTGGCTGAGCTGTGGCTTCCTGCCAGGAATGCTGGCTGGATCTTAGGATTCTGGAGCCAGGTGTCCTCATCCACAACTAATTTGCTGCGTGACCTCAGGCAAGCAGGATGACCCCTTTGGCCTGCTCATGGAGGAGGTCTGGAAGAATCTGAGTGCAGGACTCTGTCCTTGAAAGGGGCTGGGACAGGGTGGTGGACAGAGGGCTGTTGTGAGGACCACAGCAGGATGTTTATGTGGCAGCACCTTGGAAACAATAAAGCAGAGGTTGGGGGTCGGATTTCCTGACTTCCAATCCCGGTTCCACCCCTTGGCAGCTCCATGACCTTGCGGACAATAGCGGCCCCCACTTCATAGGGTGGTTGAATGACATCATGCACGAGAAGCACTTGGCACCCTGTCGGGCCTGTAGTAAGTGCTCCAAAGAGGGTTAGCAATTGTTACTGATACAAGAACTGCACAGAACCCACAAACTAGGAAACAGAGGCTGCCCTGGGTCAAAGTGTAAGATTCCTACAGGTGGGGGCTGGAGTTAGGTGGGCTTGATATGGGGGGGGGGGTGCATCTGAGTTTGGGTTCCATGAGTTTGTGCTATGCTTGAGCATGGCAGATCAAGCGTGCCGGGGTTTGGGGCCATCCTCGCCGAGGCCTGGCTGCTGCTGGGAGACCCTAACGTGGTGGCTGCAAGCCGCCCTCTTCCAAGGATGGTCCTTTGGGACCAGCCACACTGAACACATGGCAGGGACACAGGGTCCTCCACCGCAACCCATACAAGGCCCGGGGCCTGAGCTCAGCCACTCGCATCACGGGGATGCAGGGGGTTCACCTTCTCCAAGGAAGGGGCAGGAACGAGAGGGAAAACAGGAGCTATTTTGAGAAGGTGTCGAGGGCCAGGGCACTAAAATTAAACCCTTGGTTCCTAAAAAGACATTGGCGCCAACCAAGGCCTTGGAGAGGGCTCTTCAGCGCGGAATGTGACCCCAGGAAGCACTCCGGCGAGCCTGGGCAATGAGGTCAGCCTTCCGGGCCAGTGGGACCGCCGGGGGGCTGGTGGTGGTGGGCACCTTGCCCCCCAAGCCCTGCCCGTGGAGTTCTGGAGCTGGTTCCAGCCGCTTCCTGTCTGTGCCTAGTGAGTGCCAAGGCACGGGGGCAGAGCCACCCATTCTTGGTCACTGATTGCCTTCCTGGCTGCATGTTTCCTTTTTTGACTGTCCTTTTTGCCTCCTGTGCTTTCTGCTCCATCTGGGGTGTGTGTATATGGGAGGGTGGGGCTCAGAAGCGGCCACCTTGGGGACAGGCCCTCCTGGGGCCAGGCTGAGTGTATGCGGCTGGAGGGGCTTGGTATCCCCTGTCCTTTTGGGCCTAAGCCTACACACACCTTTCCCAGGGCTGTGGTCCCAGAACGTGGGCTTTCTTTGCTCATCTCCTCTCTCCATCTCTAGGCCTCACAGCACTCCAATGTTGCCTAATGCTTGAATCAAGCTGATGTGGAACCTGAGAGGGCAGTGACCTGGCCACTCTAGGGCAACAGGGGCCTGGAAATACAGGTTCGTGGCTGTGCTCCCTGCAGGTGGGCTGTCTGGGCAAAGGCCTGGGTCCACGGAGGGAGGTGGCAGGGATGATGGGGGGTGAGGTGGGGGTGGGGACAGCTCGGGGCATATGATGGGGTCTGTCCACTGTGCTCACCCACAGTGGTGACTCATCCCTTAATGGGCAGCCCAAGTGGGTTCTTTGAAACCCCTTGAAGACTAAAGTGGACGAGCAGATGGGGCTCGAATCACGGCTCAGGATGTCCTGCTGGGATTCTCAACACAAAGGTGGGGGGAGCCCTGAGGAAACAGGGAATGTGGATCCCCACAAGCCTGGCACTCTAGGTTCCTCTCAACCCCTGGACTGTGTCCCCGGAGACTCTCAGCCCTGACGAAGGATGGCACAAGTCCCCTGGGGGTCAGAGCTAGGCCCGAGGTGTCTCCCCTCAGGCCTCCTGTTGCATGCTGGGGTTCACAGTAAACACTCAGAAAACATGGATGCAAGTGAACTGTACTCAACATGGCTTTATCTGTGACTTCCCCATGCCAGCTAAGACATGCTTGCTTAGAGGTGTTTCTCTCCATCTAGACTGCAAATTCCTCAGGGACCTCTCAGGGTCCCCTTTGTCCAACAGAGTGTTGAGTTCATGGTTGGTGCAGTAGATATTTGCTGAACTGAGGCCACGGGAGTGGAGGAGGGTGGAGCCTGCCTCTCAGAAGCGGTGTCTATGGGGGGTATCCTAGGGGGCACCCATCCCTGGCTGCCTTCCTACTTCTTCTGAGAAGCTTTTCTAGCTCTCCAGCCAGGGATGGCCAAAGGGTCCATCCTGGGAGCCCATTCTGGTGGGCTGGTGGCGAGGCCAGGAGTCTTTCTGCCTGGCAGGAAGTAGCACCAGACTTGATTAGTGATGTCAGCCAGGGGCACAGGCGAGAGAGCAGTGGTGCCCAGGTGGGTATCTGCTCTCTTGGCCTGGGGCCAAGACTCCTGCTGCTTCCTTCCCTTGTGACAGTAGCTGTCTTCACCCTTGCACACTTGCAAATGCCTTTGGTCCCATGTGGGGTGGGGTGGGTGGGCTGAAAATCCCAGGAATGTGGCAGGGCTGCTGACAGCACTTCATGCTGCGTGTGATCTCCCGTGTGACTGCTCAGGGGACCGTGTGGTGGAGAGAGCAGGCGGCCCTGGCATCTCTATCCTGAAGCTCCGAGGTCTTCTTGGCCCCAGCTCTGGTGCTAAGAAATGGGGTAGGGGGATCCAGAGATGACAGTCAGTGGGTGAAGCCAACCCCTTAGTCTTCCTGGGACCGTATGATGTGCTCCTGGTGATAGCAATGATTCTACCAACAGCTAGTTATTGAGGGACCTCAATGTGTCAAGAACTGTGCAGAGCAGTTCACAGGCAGCGTTTCAGGTAGTCCTCACGGCAGCCCCACAGGGTACTGCTGCCATTATTCCAGATTGACTGATCGGGAATGTGGAATCTTGGAGAAGCCTAGGTGATTTGCCCAAGATCACGCAGCTAGAGCTTGTTTGAGGACCAGGATTTGAACCCAGAGCCCGGGCTCTGCTCCTAATAACTCATCTGCTGGTTCCTACCAACCAAGGGGCCCGCGTGCATTCATCCATTAGAGTAAAGCCACCTGCCACCCAGCCTTCGATGCTGCTGCTGGCCCTGATTAGGTGGGTTATTGAACAGCATTGTTCTAGGTGTGGGAGGAAGGTCCCTGCCAATGAGCAGCAATCAAACGAAGCTTCTGGAAGCTAATGTCTGGCTTTAAGGCACCTATTCAACCCAAGGGTTCCTGCCCCAGAAGGGATAATAGAAACCTGGCAGGAACCTGGGCTCTGGAGTTGGAGGGATCTGACTTTGCCCAAACCCACCCCATGACAGCTGTGTGAGTGTCCTTAACTCAGTTACCAGCTCTGAGCCTCAGTTTCCCTACCTTTAAAATGGGGTTGGTAACAGTGCCTCCCGCCTTCCCTCCCTCCTGGGCAGAAACGCCATGTGGAAGGGAAACCCTCGGCACAGGCCCTGCTCATAGCTGGTGCTTGGGAAATGGCAGCTACTATGTCCTGTGTCATTCCCAGGATGACCTTAGCCAAGAGGCTGCAGGGTCAGACCAGACCCTGGGGGGAGAGGAAGGCCTGACTGGTTCCCCGGACCCTCAATGACCTGGGGGAGGTGGGGGGTGGCCTGCCTTCTCCGGGGCCATCTGACGCCTGAGAGATGGGCCCTCTGCCGGCTTGGGTTCACATCTGGCTTCCCAGGCAGCACTTGGACTTGGGGGTCCCCACTTGCTCTACCGCAGCATGTGCTAGACTGGGCAGTCCGTTGTGGTGTTGGTGGTGGGGGGCTGCCCTGGGCATTGGAGGGTGTTTAGCAGCTTCCCTGGCCTCAGCCTGCTAGTGCCAGTAACAACCCCCCTCCTGCTGTGACAACCAAGAATGTTTCTGGATGTGGCTGAAAATCTCCAGTGGGGTGCACAGTGGTCCCCATTGAGAGCTCCTGGCCAGCCGTTGGCTTTAGGAGGGGCCCCGCAGGCTCCCAGGCCCACCTCTGTCCAACCTCCCGCACTCAGACCCAGGAGAGAACAGGGGAACACGAGTCTGGCAAATCTCACTCCCCACATCCTGAATGAACCTTCCTCCCTCCCATTGCCGCCCCTGCATGTCTGGCTCCCGAGGGGCGCCCCAAGGCGACTGGTGCCTGGTGAGGCCTGGTGGCCAGGGCTTGGCTGTAAACAGGTAGCAGGAAGCCCCGAGCAGGGGTGTGGGTGTCAGGGTGGTGGAGGAGGCCCGGCCGGGGCTCGCTGGCCCGCTTGCTTGGGAGCGGGTGTGGACATGGCGCTGACAGGCCCAACTTATCAGGACGAGCGGCCCCGGCTCCAGACGTGCAGGCGGTGAGGCTTTATCAGCCTGGGAGCGGCAGAGTTCGCGGCAGTCCCGCCAGCCCGGGTGCTGGGTGCTGACAGCCGGGAGCTGAGCCAGCCCGGCTTCTCCTGCTGCCTCCTGGCGCCCGTTCCCAGCCCCGGGGCGGGTGGGCAGTGCACGTTGCAAGGACACTTGAGGAGAGGAAGTGGCGGCTGGGAGAAGGGACGAGGAGAAAGAGATGAGCTGAGGGGTGCTCTCCTGCTCCCCACCCCACTTTTCTTTCTTTCAAAGATTGTAAAATATGTTAACAGTTTCAAAGCTGACATCTGCTCACCGCAATGAGTCAAATGATTTTTCAGAGGTCTGGAAATGGCAGGAGCATCGGCGGGGAAGGAGGGAGAAAGGAAGAGGTGAGAAGGAGAGAGGATGGAGGACACACATTTGGAATGGAATCCAACCTCCTTCCCATGACAGGTCTAGCCCCTGCCGCCCCTGACCTTCTCTGAGTCTCTCCTCCTTGCCCTCTGGATGAATTTCTGGTGGCTGTTATAACAAATTGCCCAGAATTGGATGTGGCATAAACCACAGAAATTCACTCTCTTGCAGTTCTGGAGACCAGAAGTCTGAAATCAGCATCGACTGGGCTAAAGCCAAGGTGTGGGCAGGGGCTGCCCCTGGGGGCTTTGGGGGATGCTCCGTCCCTTGCCTTTTCCAGCTTCCAGTGGCTGCGGCCCTCCTTGGCTTGTGGCTGCAGAGCCTCTGACGTCACGTTGCCTCCCTCTTATAGGGATATGTGTGATTGCACCCAGGGCCCACTCGGACTGCCCAGGATAATCTCCTGCATCTCAGGATCCTTAACTTGGTCACACTGGCAAGGTCCTTTCTTTGGAGGGTCGGGTGGGGAGACATGTATAATAACATACACAGGGTCCAGGTCCTCTCTGCTCTAGCCTCCTGTCCTTCAAGGACTCCTCAAACTCCCCCCATCCTCTCCCTCCCCAGAGCCCCCTCTCTGGCTCTTCCCTCGGGCTGGAATGCCATTCCCTGGAATCCTGGCATGCTTGGCTTCTCCTCCTCCTTCAGGTCTCAGCTAAATGTAACCTCCTGGGAGACAACTGACAATGTCTAACTTGACCCAAGCCCTGTGTTTCTGGAAAACAGCAAAAATTAAGAAATCCCCCACCCTTTGTATTCTGGAAAATGGCTTACTACAAAGAACCACCTGAGTGACTTAGAGAAGACACACGGATATCCCCCTTTTTTACCTTTGACAGGACCAGATGCAGACCCTCTAAATTCTCATTCTTTGCCTCTTGATAGATTAGCTGAACTGCTTGTCTCCACTGATCAATCAGATCAAAATTCTTAATCGAACTTCGGTTATGTGTCCCTCCTTCCCCCAGCCCCCTAAACTTTGGCGCACCCTCAGCCTGAGCCAACATGGTCCTCCTTAAGGGCGTCTCCCAGCATAGGCTGACCTCAGCAGAAAGCATTTGCTGATCTACTACCTGCTCACACCACCCTTTCATCCCACTTTCCTTATACCAGTCCTTTCCTTTCTGTCAAAGAAAAACCCTTTTTGATTAACATGATGAGACACTTGCAAAACTTATACTCAGAGTGTTCTCCCTATTGCAATAGCTTCTTTCTCCGTTGCAATAATCCGTTCAAATATAGTCTTTCCTTACTGAGACTGGATTTGTTTTTTCACTTGTCAGGACCTTCTGGTTTACTCTAACTAAAGTGGCTTATGCTCTGTGCCTGGCACATAGTATTGAATGAAAGAGATGAATAGAAAACTTTCAGAAGCACCTAACGGCTCTGAAGGGGAATCCTGACCCCTGGAACATTCTCTGACCTTCCCTCCCTTTGTTATCCCGTGTCTGGGGCAGGGGCTTTGCTTGACAGCCCCCAGGGCCTCTGGACACCAGCATGCCTGCTCCACATTGAGCAGAACTGAGTCTATGTTTGCACTGGCCTTGGCCTTGGGGGACAGGGCCTTGGCCTGTCTCCCACCATAGTGCCTAGGGGGAGTGGGTGGACTCAGATACCTGACAGAGGGGTTGGGTAGGGTTGGGACTCCACATGTGTCCGTTGTCTGCAGCAGGCCCTGGATAGCCCCAGATCACTAAAGGGGCATCGCCTCATGGCATAGCCCAGCTGCCCTGTGTGCTTCAGACTGCACCCTGGCCCCTGGTTTGTAGCCTGTCTTCCCAACACAAGGTCAGAGCAGTGGGGAGAGTACGAGTGCTGGCACCACTTACTGCTGGGGGCTTCAGGGAAGGCATGTGGCCCTTTTGTGTTCCAGTTACATTAAATAAGAATTAGAAACACACAAATTCCTTAAACTGACTCAGGAATAAACAGAAGATCTCAAGAGACCAATAGCAAGTAAAGAGATGGAGTCAGTAATCAAAACACTCCCAACAAAGAAAAGTCCAGGACCAGATGGCTTCACGGGTGAATTTTATCAAATCTTCAGAAAAGAATTAACACCAATTCTTCTCAAACTCTTCTAAAAAACAGAGAGGATGGACAGCTTCCCAACTCATTCTATGAGGCCAGCATTACCTGATACCAAAGCCCCTAAAGATAATACAAGAAAAGAAAATTACAGACAAACATCCTTTATGAATATAGATGTAAAAATCCTCAAAAAAAAAAAAAAAATACTGGCAAACCAAATCCCATGGTACATATACCACAACCAAGTGGGATTTATCCCAGGAAGGCAAGGCAAGGGTGGTTCAATATAAGAAAATCAATCAATGTAATGCACCACATTGATGGAATGAAGGCTAAAAACACATCCAATCATCTCAATTGATGCAGGAAAAGTATTTGATGAAATCTAACACTCTTTCTTGATTAAAAAAAAAAAACAGAAAAATAGGAATAGAAGGAAACTTCCTCAACTTGATAAGGGGCATTTATGAAAAACCCACAGGTTACATACTCAATGGTGAAAGACTGAAAGTTTTCCTCCTAAGATCAGAAACAAGACAAGGATGCCTGCTTTCACCACTGCTATTCGACATTGTACTGGAAGTTCTAGCCAGAGCAATTAGGCAAGAAAAAGAAATAAAAGGCATCCAAATTGGAAAGGAAGAAGTAAAACTATTCCTATGTCACAGATTACATAATCTTATATATATAGATCCTGAAGAATCCACAAAAAGCTACTAGAGCTAACATTTGTTTGTCATGCAGTACAAGATCAACATGCAAAAATCAGTGGTGTTTTTATAGACCAGTAATGAAAAATCCAAAAGGAAAATCAAGAAAAATATTCCATTTACAACAGCAACTAAAAGAATCAAATATCTAAGAATAAATTTAACGAAGATGTAAAGGACTTGTACATGGAAAACTGCAAAACATTGCTGAAAGAAATGAAAGAAAACATAAATAAATAGGAAGACATTCTGTGTTCATGGAGTAGAAGACAAAATATTGTTATGATGTCAATACTACCCAAAGCGATTTACAGATTCAATGCAATCGCAATCCAAATTTCAACAGCCTTCTTTGCAGAAATGGAAAAGCCAATCATCAAATCATATGGAAGGGTAATGAGCTCCAAATAGCTAAAACCATCTTGAAAAAGAATGAAGTTGAAGGACTCAATTGTCTAGTTTCAAAATGTATTACAGAGCTACAGTAATCAAAACAATGCAGTACCAGAGCAAAGACAGACATATAGACCAGTGGAATAGAGTTTAAAATTCAAAAATAAACTCTCACTTCTATGGCCAATTGATTTTTGACAAGTGTATCAATTCTCCTCAATGGGAAAAGAATAGTATCTTCAACCAATAGTACCAGGGCAACTGGAAATCCACATGCAAAAGAATGACTTTGGATCTCTACCTCACATCATATACAAAAATTAACACAAATGGATCAATGACCTAAATATAAGCACTAAAACTATAAAACTCTTGGAAGAAAACAGTGGCAAATCTTCAAGACTTTTTTTGGCATGGATTCTCAGATATGACACCCAAAGCACAAGCAACAAAAGACAAAAAGATAAATTGGACTTCGCTGAAATGAGAAATGTTTGTGCATCAAAGAATATTTTCAAGAAAGTGAAAAGACAACCTACACAGAGGAAGAAAATATTTGCAAATCATATAACAGATAATTGTGTATTCAGAATACATAAAGAACTCCTACAACTCAACAACAAAAAGACAAACAACCCAATTAAAAAGTGGACAAAAATTTGAATGACATTTCTCCAAAGAATGTATACAAATAGCAATAAGCACATGAAAAAAATGCTCAGTATCATCAGCCTTTAGGGAAATGCAAATCAAACCCACAGTTTTACGGAAATGCAAATCAAACCCATGATGAAATAGCACATCACACACATTAGAATGGCCATCATTTAAAAAACAGAAAATAACAAGTGCTGACAAAGGAGAAACAGGAACCTTAGTGCATTGCTGGTGGGAATGGAAAATTGTCCAGCCATTGTGAAAAACAGTTTGCTGGTTCCTCCAAAAGTTAGACATAGAACTACCATATAACCTGGTAATCTCACTCCTAGATTCATATACCTAAGAATTGAAAGCAGGGACTCAGAAAGATATTTGTATACCAATGTTTGTAGCAGCATTATTCACAATAGCCAAAATGTGGAAATAACCCAAATGTCCATCAGGAAATGAATGGATAAACAAAATGTGGGATATGTACAAACATACACAATGAAATATTACTCAGCCTTATAAAGGAATGACATTCTGATATATGCTACAATACGGGTGAACTTTGATGACATCATGTTGAGTGAAATAACACAGATACAAAGGGACAGTTATTGCATGGTTCCATTAACATAAATAGCTAGAACATGCCAATTCATAGAGACAGAAAATAGAGTACAGGTTGCCAAGAGCAAGGGGAGGGTGTGGAATTGGGAGTAAATGCCTAGTGGAATTGGGAGTAAATGTTTAGGGTAATGGGAAAGTTCTGGTAATGGATGGTGGGATGTGGTATAACTGTGAATGTGATTAATCCACTGGATGGGATGCTTGGGAGGGGTTGAGATGGGAAAGTTTAAGATGTGTGTCAGTTTCCACAATTTAAAAAAAAGTGTGACTAAAGAAACAATGACAATTAAATGCAATACATGATCCTGGACTGAATCTAATAATGCTCAAAAGGACAATATTGGTACATATAAGAAATTGGAGTATGGATTATAAGCTTCATATCAATGTTACATTGCTTGAAATTGAAACTGCACTTAATGTGGTTATGTAAGTCAATATCCTTGTTCTTAGGAAATGCACAATGGAAGCAGTAAGCGTTCAAGGAGCATGATGTATACAACCTTTTCGCAAAGCTTAAGAAAATAGATGAAATAGAAAGATAAATAGAGATATATAGATAGAATGATATGGTAAATGTGGCAAAAGGCTAAAAGTTGGTGGATCAGTGGGGGGTTATTTTGGAATTCTCTGAATGGGTTTTGTATTATTTTTGCAACTGTCCTGTAAGTCTGAAATTACTTCAAACTAAAAAGTTTCTGGGTGATGAAAGAGCTCCAGTAATGGATAGTGATGATGGCAGCACAACAACACAACATTGTTAATACGCTCAATGCCACTGAATTGTATGCTTGAAAGTGGCTAAAATGGAAAATTTTATGTTGTACATGTTACCACAATAGATAGATAGATATAGATAGATAGATAGAGATAAAAATAGGAGTCACAATTTATGGAGCGCTGGCCATGCCAGTTTTCCCCATCATCCTCCCAGTAAGTGGCAGGTGTAGAATATAGCATGCTCAGTTTGTGCATGCTCAGTAAACAGGAATTTTTATCTCAGCAGCCCTTGAAAGGCTCTTAATGTCTATTTAAATACAGGAAGGGAGGAAAGAAAGGAAGAGGGAGGCACCAAGAAGCCAGGAATACTTGTTTCACCTCCCTGGGCCTCAGGTTCCTTTTCTATTTAACTGAGGGGATTGGTAACTGGATGATATTTAAAGTATCTGTCAGCTGCAGTTCTCCATCAGGAGAAGTCTTGAGGCCATGGCTGACCACGTTGTACTCTACAACGGCGCCAAGATGCTCATCCTGGGGCTAGGCACCTGGAAGTCCCCTGCAGGCAAAGTAACAGAGGTTGTGAAGGTAGCCATTGACGTTGGGTACCACCACATTGACTGTGCCCACGTGCCCCAGAATGAGAACGAGGCTGGGGTGCCCATCCAGGAGAAGCTCAGGGGGCAGGTGGTGAAGCGCGAGGACCTCTTCATTGTCAGCAAGCTTTGGTGCACGTACCATGAAAAAAGCCGGGTGAAAGGAGCCTGCTGGCAGACGCTCAGTGACCTCAAGCTGGACTGCTGGACCTCTGCCTTATTCACTGGCCTACAGGCTTTCAGCCTGGAAAGGAGTTTTTCCCATTGGATGAGGCAGGCAATGTAATTCCCAGTGACAGCGATTTTGTGGACATGTGGGCAGCCATGGAAGAGCTGGTGGATGAAGGGCTGGTCAAAGCTATTGGAGTGTCTAACTTCAACCATCTCCAAGTCAAGAAGATCTTAACCTGTCTTAAAATACAAGCCTGCAGTTAAGCAGACTGAGTGCCACCCGTACCTAACTCAGGAGAAGTCACTCCAGTACTGCCAGTCCAAGAGCATCGTGGTGACTGCCTACAGTCCCCTTGGCTCTGCTGACAGGCCTTGGGCCAAAACTGAGGACCCTTCCCTACCGGAGGATCCCAGGATCAAAGCAATCGCAACCAAGCCTAATATAACCACAGCCCAGGTGCTGATCCGGTTCCCCATGCAGAGAAACATGGTGGTGATCCCCAAGGCTGTGACACCTGAGCACAGCACTGAGCACTTTCAGGTGTTTGACTTTGAACTAAGTAGTGTGGCTATGACCACCTTGCTCAGCTGCAACAGGAACTGGAGGGTCTGTGCCTTGATGAGCGCTGCCTCCCGCAGGGATTACCCCTTCACTGCTGAGTTTTGAAGTTGTGGCTGCTGGCTCTTCCCCTAGTGACCTGTTTTTCCTGCCTCCTTTTTTCTTGCAAGTGGAGTGTGACTTAAGTCCCTCAACAGTGTGTTAGTAGCCTGCTGACTCACCAGCAGGGGTTTGCCCAGCAGGATGGGGGGGGGGGTCTGAAGAGCAGTATCTGTGGATTAAAAGTCTCTTCCAGTTTTCTTTGCCATTTCTTTTTGCCTTACTAGGAAATACAACTTGAAAACCCCTTTTCTGACCAAGGAGGAGTAAAATCTATAATGTCAAAATAGTGCCACTAACAGTTGGGTTTTTGTCTGCTTGGAATTGTATTACTTTCAGCCAGACTTCTCATATGAAAAGTGCTTTTGTGAGCCAAAAAGTAAATAAATAAATAAACAAACAAACAAATAAATAAATAAATAAAATAAAGTATCTGTCACTGTTGTTTGTTTTGAAGCTAAGAACCAGCTGGACCGTCCTAGAGACCTGGGGCCAAGCTCAGTGGATGTGAAACTTAAGGCTCACCCAGATGGAGCCTGAGGGAGTGGGCCCTTGGGTGCTGCCTGCCCTGGGAGCTGGGATTGAGCTCAACCAGGGTGCTGGCTGTCCTGGAGTGGAGGACTTGAATATGAGCCTCACCCCAGAGGTGGAGAGAGAGGAACAGGCTGGTGGTTCCCCGAGAAAAGGGAGTCAGGGATGATGAATCAACAGTATTTTAAATTATCTCTGAAACGTTTGGAGTTTTCCCCAGAGTGATTTCATGCCAGGCAAGAAAAGTGATCCAAGGATGGATGAAAAAGCTGTTGGCAGCTCTTTACTCCACCACCCCCCCACCAAGTGCCCCCACCCTGGGGACATTCCCGCATCTCTCCTGGCCATGGTGGGTGTGGTGGATTGAATCCTGTATCCCAACAAACAAGGTTCTTAATCTTAACCCACATCCCTGTGGGTGTGAACCCAGTGTAAATAGGACATTTTGAAGATGCTATTTTTAGCTAAGGTGTAGGAAGGGACCAGAGAACCAGCGTGGGCCTTAATTTGAATGACTAGAAGCCTTACGAAGGGAAGATACAGGGAAAAGCCAGAAGTCACTGGAAAACAGAAGAGCGGACAAAGGAGAGGATGTGGCCATGTGAGGGGAGGCAGAGACGTAAAGCCAGGGAACCCCAAGGATCCCCGGCAGCCAGTGCCAGAACGTACAGACTCTGGGAGAAAACAAGCTTTTCCAATATTTTGATTTTGGACTTCTAGCCTCAAAACCATGGGCCAACCTCTCTCTCTGGCTAAGCCAACTTGAAAGGTGAAATCACTGCCCTCCCCCCTACGTGGGATCAGACACCCAGGGAAGTGAATCTCCCTGGCAACGTGGAATATGACTCCCGGGGAGGAATGTAGACCCGGCATCGTGGGATGGAGAACATCTTCTTGACCAAAAGGGGGATGTGAAAGGAAATGAAATAAGCTTCAGTGGCAGAGAGAATCCAAAAGGAGCCGAGAGATCACTCTGGTGGGCACTCTTACGCACACTTTAGACAACCTTTTTTAGGTTCTAAAGAATTGGGGTAGCTGGTGGTGGATACCTGAAACTATTAAACTACAACCCAGAACCCATGAATCTCGAAGACAGTTGTATAAAAATGTAGCTTATGAGGGGTGACAATGGGATTGGGAAAGCCATAAGGACCACACTCCACTTTGTCTAGTTTATGGATGGATGAGTAGAAAAATAGGGGAAGGAAACAAACAGACAAAGGTACCCAGTGATCTTTTTTACTTCAATTGCTCTTTTTCACTCTAATTATTATTCTTGTTATTTTTGTGTGTGTGCTAATGAAGGTGTCAGGGATTGATTTAGGTGATGAATGTACAACTATGTAATGGTACTGTAAACAATCGAAAGTACAATTTGTTTTGTATGACTGCGTGGTATGTGAATATATCTCAATAAAATGATGATTAAAAAAAAAAAAAAGAAAGAAAAAAAAAAAAAAAACCATGGGCCAATACGGAGAATAAAAATGCAAATGCAGAGCTCCCCTGAGGAGCTGGGGGGAAATGCGGAGGAGTAGGACTTCCTCACCTGGATTGTTGCTGATGTTCTCACAAACATTGAGGACTGACGGCTTGATGTGCTGAGCCCTCTGTCCTGGGGCTGGCCCCTATGAAGCTTGTTGCTGCAAGGAGAGGCTAAACCTGCTTATAATTGTGCCTAAGAGTCTCCCCCTGAGTGCCTCTTTGTTGCTCAGATGTGGCCCCCCCCCCTCTCTAACTAAGCTACCTTGGCAGGTGACCTCGCTGCCCTCCCCCCTACGTGGGACCTGACTCCGAGGGTTATAAATCTCCCTGGCAACATGGGATATGACTCCCAGGGATGAGTCTGAACCCGGCATTGTGGGATTGAGAATATCTTCTTGACCAAAAGGGGGATGTGAAATGAAACGAAATAAAGCTTCAGGGGCTAAGAGATTCCAAATGGAGTCAAGAGGTCACTCTAGTGGACATTCTTATGCACTATATAAATATCCCTTTTTAGGTTTTAATGTACTGGAATAGCTAGAAGTAAACACCTGAAACTATCAAACTGCAACCCAGTTGCCTTGATTCTTGAAGATGATTGTATAACAATGTATCTTATAAGCGGTGACAGTGTGATTGTGAAAACCTTGTGGATCACACTCCCTTTATCCAGTGTATGGATGGATGAGTAGAAAAATGGGGACAAAAAGTAAATGAAAAATAGGGTGGGAGGGAGGGGATGATTTGGATATTCTTTTTTACTTTTATTTTTTATTCTTATTTTTACTTTTTCTGGTGTAAGGAAAATGTTCAAAAAAATAGATTGGGGTGATGAATGCACAACTATATGATGGTGCTGTGAGCAGCTGATTGTACACCACAGGTGATTGTATGATATGTGAATATATCTCAATAAAACTGAATTCTAAAAAAAAAAACCAACAAAAACAAAAAAACAAAAAACCAATAAATTCCTGTTGTTTAAGTCAGCCCATTGGGTAGTATCTGTCACAGAAGCCTGGCAAACTAAGGCAGCAGAGGAGGAGAATAAATTAAGAGAGACAGGAGTTGTGCTGTGGTACGCTTGAGTTGAAAACCAAGTCCAAGTGAGTCCTGGGGACAGATTTTTCCACTCTGCTGATCTCAGTCTTCCCACCTAATAAGTGGGTACAATTGATCTCTTGGTGGATAAATATAATAACTACATATTATGTATTCATACATAATTATTATAAGGCATTGGTCTCTCTTCGCATCATCCATGCTTGCTAGTTGGGCTTCCTCTCAGCATGGCAGCTTCAGGGCAGCTGCACTTGCTGTGGGCTCAGAGCTCCAAAGCCATGTAGGAGCATTTCACCTTTTATGACCTGGCCTGAGAAGTCACACAGTGTCCCTTCTGCCATGGTCACAAGCCTGTCCAGTTTCGAGAGAAGGGAAGATGGACCCCTCTTTTCAATTAGAGGAATGTCAACGTTGCACTGAAAGAAGAGCATGTGGGGTGAGGGATATTGTCGTGGCCAACTTGGAAGATGCGATCTGCCACAGCTAGTAAGATGTGAGACTGAAATTTAAAACCAGGCAGGCTGACTCCATGACCCCAGACTCTTCAACACCTCACAGTGTTGTCCCCTTTAAAGGTTAAGTCCCCAGAAATCTTAGACATAAACCTAAGGAGGAAGTCACTTTGCAAATACATGACAGCCCTTTCCGGCCCTTTCTCACACCCTCTTAACCCTATCTCAGTGAGCTGAGGTTCTCCCCTCACTTGCTTGCCAGCCTCTCCCATGACCCACAGGACCCTTTACATGGCAGAACATGACTCTGGGTCACCAACTGGATCTGGGAGGATGCGGCCAGCCTGGAAGTCTGAGCCCACATGGGGATGGCCACCTGCCCTGGGGAGAAACGTCCGGGGAGATGAGCCAGCCAGAGGACCCTTGGTGTCCTGCCAGGGCCCCTCCCATTTCCCCCGAGGTGGGGAATCACGAGGGCTGGCTTCCCACACGCCCAGCCCTGCCCCTGCCTCTGTCCCCCCAGGCACAGTGCGTTCTCTCCTTGAGCAGCTCTATTAATATCCCTCATGTGGATGTTTTCTGTCAGCCATTCATGATCTCCGTCCTCACGTGTGTCCCTTACTTCAAGCCATTCATGAGTGTGGCTCTCCAGGCTGGGCTGGCTCCTATCCTGTCTCCTCTGCCTTCTCTCTGTTTTCCATTCCTTCTTCCCTCCCTGTCTGCAGGGTCCAAGGCACTGCGTGCTTATCTTTTACAGTGTCTCCCAATGAGTTAGAGCTGCAGGGGGACATTCTCCTGACACTCATGACACTGCGATCCGCTACGTTCCTGGTAGAGGGCCACTTGTTAGCATTAAGACCTGAAACATGTTCATAGCCTTTAATTCAGTAAATGTCATCCTTGGGTGTTTATCCTGAATAAAGCATCTAAAATAGTAGTTCTCAATCAGGTGCAATTTTATCCTCCAGAGGACACTGGGCAATGTCTGGAGATATTTTTGGTTGTACAACTGGGGCTGGGGGTGCTACTGGAATCTAGTGGGTAGAGACAGGGGTGCTGCTAAACATCCGACAGTGTGCAGGACAGCCCTACCATAAGGATTATCAGCCTCCAAATGTCAATAGTGCCAAGGTTGAGAAACCCTGAACTAAAAGGAAAAATCCTAGTTAATTATATTAAGAATATTAAACTAAGTAGGCTAGAAACATCCATTTAAAGAGATAAGTATTACAGTTTTTTAACAACATGGAGAAGAATATTAAAGTGCATCCTCAAATGACTAAACAAAGAGTTACCCTATGACCCAGCAATTCCTAGAGGTATGAAAACATATGTTCGCACAAGAACTTGAACATGAATGTTGATGCAGTGCTATTTTACCAAAAAGTGGAAACAAGTCAAATATCACCAAAGGACAAATGGTTAAACAAAATATGGTATATCCATGTAAGGGAATATTATTCAACCATTAAAAGGAATGAAGTACTGATCCATGCTACAACATGGTTGAGCCTTGAAAAGATTATACTAAGTGAAGGAAGCCAGACATGGAAAGACGACATGTTGTACAAAGCTGGTTATATAAAAGTCATGAATAGGGAACTCTATAGAGGCAGAAAGTAGATCAGCAGTTGCTTGGGCTGCTGGGAGAGGGGTGGACAGGAGGATAGGGGGTTGTCTTCATCTGCCAGGGCTGCTGTAGCAAAGTACCACAGACTAGTTAACTTAAACAACAGGAACTTACTGTTCCACAGTTTTGGAGGCTAGAAATCCAAAATCAAGATGCTGGCAGGACCATGCTTTCTCAAAAGTCTGTAGCTTTCTGGTGGTGACTTGCTGACAATCTGTAGCTCAGTCTCTGCTTCCACCACATAGTCATTTCTCTCCCCCTCTGTCTCCTCCTTCCTCCAATTTCTTCGGCTTATAAGGACTCAAGCACATTGATTAAGGCCCATCCTGATTCACTTTGGTCTCTTCTTAACTAATAGGGTCTTTGAAGATCTTCTTTACAAATGTGTTCCCATCCACAGCACCGGGGTTTCAGGATTGAACGTGTCTTCGTCAGGGACATGATTCAATCCATTACAAGGGGTGATGGCTAACGGGCGCCGAGTTTCTTTCCGAGGTGATGAACATCTTCTAAAATTGATGATGATGATGGTTGGTGAGATCCGTGAATGTACTAAAAACCATTGGATTGTACACTATAAATAGGTGAACTGTGTGGTATGGGAACTATATCTCAAGAGAGTTCTCTAAAAGTCTCTTTCTCTCTCTGGATTAAAATATGTAAACATGAGCAAATGTCAACATAGCTATGCATCGCTCTGACAACACACGTGCGTCAGTTTCCTCGCGTGTGTCCGACCCTGCACCAGCCAGTCCCGGGACCGAGGATCCGGCTTGTGCCCTTGTGGAGCTCCCAACCCAGTGGGGGAAGCACACAAGTCACTGAAGAATTACGCTGCAGTGTGAGGAGTGAATAAACAGAAGTCCCTACCAGGAGCTTGGGGAGGCAAGAGGAGGGAGGAAGCTGGCGGCTGTCAGAAAGTTGAACATAGAATTACATATGACCCGATGATAGCACTTCTTGGTATATACCCCCAAAAACTGAAAGCAGGGACTTAAATAGATATTTGCACACTGAATTTCATAACAGTGTCATTCACAATAGTCTAAAGGTGGAAGCAACCCAAGTGTCCACCAATGGACAAAAAGATCAAAAACAAAAGAAAACAAAACTGTGGTCTATCCATACAATGGAATATTATACAGCCGAAAAAGGGGAATGAAGTTCTGATTCATGGGGCAACATGGATGAACCTCAAAGACATCGTGTTGAATGAAATAAGCCAGACACAAAAAGACAGCTGTTGTATGATCTCACTTATATGAAATACCTGGAATAAGCAAATCATAAAGACAGATAGCAGACACAGGTTACCAGAGGCTGGGGGATGAGGGCAATGGGGAGATATTGCTTAATGGGTGCAGAGTTTCTGTTTGTGGTGATGAAAAGTTGGGATACTGGGTACTGATGACGGCAGCACAATATTTTGAATGTAATTAATACCATGAATTGCATACTTAAAAGTGGTCAATATGGGAAGTTCTGAGTTGTATATGTTACTACAGTAAAAAGGGAAAAAATAAAACAAAACACAAAATTAAAGGGAGGTGAGGGGTGGAGTGTTGTTGAAGGGGTCAAAGCTGTTGTCTCAGTGGACATGACACAAGCTGAGCCGGGGCTTTCCGGGCGGAGGAAGTGGCCACACCGTGAAGGCCTCTGAGGCTCAGGGCCCGCTGGCCGGTCGGTTCAGGGGAGCATGAATGCAAAGCTTGTGGCTGAGAGGAGAAGAAAAGTGGAAAGTGAGGCAGACTGGCCACAAAGGGGCTTGTGAGGCAGGCTAGGAAGTTTGGGTAAAGATGGGCAGGCAACTTGGAGCAATATGAACAATAACTGGCAGTGGGGGTTGGGGATGGAAGGTTCTAGAAGATTGAATTGTGTCCCCCAAAAAGACCTGCTCAAGTCCTAGCCTCTGGTCCTGTGGGTGTTACCTTAGTTGGAAATAGGGTCATTGAAGATGTTATTAGTTAGGTGGACCCTAATCCAATATAAGTGGTGCCCTCATAAGAAGGGGACAGTTGACCCCAGTGAGACAGAAGGAGAACACACTGGGACAACTGAGGCAGAGAGTGCTGTGGGCAGCCCGCAGCTACCGCCAGAATCTAAGAGAGAGGCATAGAGTGGAGTCTTCCCCACAGACTCCAGAGGAGTGTGGCCCTGCTGGCACCTTGATTTTGGACTTCTCGAGTGAACTGTGAGACAATTTTCTGTCCTTTTAAGCCACCCGTTGGTGGTACTTTGTTGCATCTGCCAATGTGACCTTATTCGGAAAATGGGTCTTTGCAGGTAAGTATCTCAAGTTAAGAAGATCCTGATTTAAGGTGGGCGCTAAATCCAAACAAGTGTCTTTATAAAAGAAAGGCAGAGGGAGAGCTGGGACACAGAGAAGATGGTGCGAGATTGGAGTGGTGCAGCCCGGGGCCTCCAGAAGCTGGAAGAGGCCAGGAAGGATCCTTTCCCAGGGCCTTTGGAGGGAGCCGGCTCTGCCGACATCTAGATCTCAGACCTCCAACCTCCAGGCTGTGAGGGATGCATTCCTGCTATTTTAAGCCACCAGTTGGTGGTAATTTATTACGGTAGCCCTAGGAAACCAATACGGGGATGAACATGAGGGAAGGTGTTTTCTTTTCTACCATCTTACCAACAATCAATCACTTGAGGACAGAGATGGTGTATTAGTTAAGGTTCTCTAGGGAAACAGAACCAACAAGAGATATCTGTAAATACAAGATTTTGTAAAAATGTCTCATGTAACTGTGGGGATGCGCAAGTCCAAATCAGTCACAGGTGCAGTCAATGACTGATGATTTAATACACCAGCCTTCTGGTTTATTAACCAGCCACAAATGTCCTTGCGGTAACAGTTAGGCCAGTGCTTGCTTGACCAGACACCTGGACACCATCACCTGGCCAAGTTGACACATGAACCTAACCATCACAGGTGGGGTGAGGTCTTATTCACAGTTGAAGACCTAACCCTTAGTGGGCAGCTAGGGTTGGGTCAAGAAATCATATCAGCATTTTCAACAGAGAAAATTTAATACATAAGATTAACTAGATACGAAAAACTGAAAAGGCGAAAAGAGAACATCATGTATCAAGGCACGAGAGAAGGAAGGAAGAAGCTCCTTCCTCCCCAGTCCCCAGGACTCGGGCCACAAAGGCACGTGGTTGGAAGTTTGAGGTTTAGAAGCTTGGGGGATCACGGCCCCTGGGGCTGGTTGCAGACCTCTGAGGGTACAGTAAGTCTAGTCCCGCAAGGGTTGGGAAAACTGGAAACTGGGTGGATGTCTGCTGTGCTTGGAACCGTCAATGGCTGGGGTGAGGGAGCCTGGCTGGGATGGGGCCAATGGAGCAGGAGTTCAACGGGACAGGCAAGTCCCTTCCTCCTCCAGCCTCCCTGCCCAGCTCCCGTTAGCAGAACCTAAGGGGAAAGTGGAAATGCAGTGTGCAGGGTCCTGGACCCAGATCACAGAGCTGACTACAGAGGGTGGATTTGAAACTGAGTACTTAATAGCTGCCCCACTGAGCATGGTGCCTGACACCTAACAAAGGTGGATTAATTTTGTCCTTTCATTAGATAAATCTTGTTCACCAACCCTAGCATCATATTTCTCAGCCCTTCCTCAGGATTTTCACCCCATCTTGGTCTCAGAATCTCTGTCCTCCACCCTGTCTCCCTGGCTGGCTTGTGAGCTTCTGTAGGCCAGGGAACTCTGTGTGTCTCAGGAGACCCTGGTATGAGGCTAAATCTCCCGGGAGAACCATTCAAACGAGATCAGGGCTCAAGTCACCTCTACGCCATGCAAATAAATCTTTGTGCATAAATGAATTAATAAATGAGTCCTCACCTTCAAAAGCTGCTTTCTCTTTAGTAAGAATAATAATTGCCACAACATATTGGCTGTGGATTACATGCCAGGCACTCTGCTATGCTATGTACAAGCATTAATTACCTCATTTGTGCGTTGGTTTTTCATCTGTCCTCACCCCTCCCCACCCACACCACCAGAATGTAAGCTCCATGGGACAGGAATCTGATCTGTCCAGTTCACTGCTGAATCCTCAAGGTCTAGAGCAGTGCTTCCACATAGTAGATGTTTAATAAATATCTCTTAAATAAAAAGCAGGCAGTATAATTATGCCACTTTACAGAAGAAGAAACTGAGGTTCAGAGAGGTTACATACATTGTCAAAGGACTCACAGGTAGAGAATAGTGGAGCTGGTCTGTGTGCCTCCAGAGCCTACCTTCTCCTGGAATCCAGACCCCAGAGTGTCCTTCATCCTCACACTGGAATCTTCTGCTCTCAGTGGTCCCTGCATGCTCTATTTCTTTGCCTGTACTCTCAACAGTGGGATCATAGGATGGAAAAGAACCTCCAAGAACATTCTTGAAGACAGCTCTCTGGAATGGGCAGGACCTCCCTTAATGTAAGTCAGATCATCCCTCCTTAGCTTAATATGCTCCAAGGGTCCCCATCTTACTAGGAGAAAAGTTGGCCGAAGTCTTTCTTAACTGTGGTCTAGACGACTCTGCTCTGTCAAGCCCTCACTCCTCATTTCCTATCACTCTCTCCCTCACTTCACTCCCCACACTGGCCTCAGACATTCTAGATTTGCACTGTGGCCTCTTCACTGGCTCTTCCCTCTGCTTGGCACCCTCTTCCCTCAAATATTGTATGACGCCCTCCTCGCCTCTGTCAGGTCTTTGCTCCTGAGTTTTTCCCTGACCTTCGTGCTAAAAACTCAACAACCCCCTTGCATGCCCCCTCTTTCTCCTTGCTTTATGTTTCTCCATAGTAAGTATCACCTTCTAATACACTAAATATTTTAGTTATTTTTTGGTTGATTTTTTGTCTCCTCTCCACTAGAATGTAAGCTTGACAAGGACAAGGGTTTTGTCTCTTGTTCATTGCAGTACCCTCAGCACCTGACACAGAGAAGGCATTCAATAAGTGTTTGCTGGATGAATGGATGAACTAGAGCCTCTCCCAGTTTAAAGGCAGATGCTAGGAAAAGAGAACCTGTTGGCTGCTCACCTCTGAAAGGCCCTGTCTGTCCTTCCTGTTCCTGTCAGGAAAGAGGCTTCTGGAGGTGTTCTGTCCTGGAGGGAACAGGCTGTCCAGTTACTCCCCAATCCAAGGCCTTCTGGAGCCTTCATGCCCGCTCCGGTTCCCTCCAACAGGAAGTAGGTGTGATTTCCTGATGGACCAGGCCCAGGGCCACTGACCAGAGCCAGCCAGGCCAGGAAGGAATGCTCGCTAGAAAGGTATGTGTGAGTCACCCGTTGTCCTCCCTCCCCCATGTCCTGGGAACCTTGTGGGTGACAGGTCAAAGGACTGCCTTAAAATAAGTCCCGAGCAGGGTCGTGTGACTGTCCTGGCCTCTTCCTGCCCCGTTTTCAGGTGTGGAGTGCTCCCCTTTCCCCAGCACGTAGGGCTCTGCTCAACTGGTTGTGCCCTGAACAAACCACAGGAATTGTCTAAAGAGCAGTCACTGCAGGCGTAACCAGGAGGAACCCAAGCTCAAAAACATCTGATGATGATGATGATGATGATGATGATGATGATAAAAGGGGATCAGTGGAGGTCCCAGCAGAAAACAGATACTGCGTTTATATTAGAATTATTCAAGAACGTTTAATAAAGGACTGTTTATGGTGGTGTAGCAGAGTGTAGAGAAACCACTAGGAATAGTGCCCAGGGAGAGTAGCAGCAACTCCACTAACCTCTCCTAAGCCTGAAGGATCCTGAGAAGGTGCCAACCCTAGAACACAGGGCAAGATGGAGCTGGCAGAGAAAACACCCTACCCTTTGTTTCTTCCCTTCCTCCTTCTGATCTTTTGCTGCCCCCACCATTGGTTAAACCCAATCTGAAGCCAGAGGGCACATAAATTGGTCCATATAATCCATAAAAGTCAGCCTCATGGGGCATGGAATAAGATGGAGAAGGATGGAGAGTGGATCTGCAGGGGCTGACTAGAGATTTCCAGTACAAAAGACAGCTGTCATTTACTGAGAAATTTGTCCATCAAATGGGAATAATAATAGTACCTTTCTCCTAGGATTGTTGTAAGGATTAACTGAATTAATACAAATGTACCGGCAAGGATAATGGTGGCCACCCGAATTCAGATGGTCTTGTTGCTAGATCAGGGTGGTCGATTCTCTGCCTGATGCATTCAAATAACTAATTCCTGAGACACTGGGGTTTCAGAGAGAGAAAGTTTTATTGCTAGGCGCAAAGCAGGAGAACAATGACCTATCAGTCCAAAATCTGTCTCCCTGAACTGCAATAATTCTGATAGTTTTATAGTATCAAAAGATGGACAGGATTTAGGATAATGAGCACAATGGCCCCAGATGATGTAATTAGAAGTGATTCAATTACTGAGCATGCACAGATTGATTGCATGCTTAGTCACAGAACTTTTGTAAGACAATAGCAGCCTTAATATGATGATAGGAGTGATTTTTTTTTGTATTATAATGAGGTATAGGTGACTTGTAGGTTAAAGTCTAAGCTATGGGTGTGTCAGGCAGGCCCATTTTGGTTAGATCCAGCTTTGGTTATCAAGATAACTTTGGACTTGGGGTGGGTTAGTTCTGGGCTGACCCAAGACCCTTCATTAATAAACATTAGGGGCTGTCTTTAGTGATCATAAGAATTTGAAGTAAAAAAACTGGATGCATGAGTACAAGTGGAAGTTAATCACAAGGTTTTTAAAATCACAAGGGCACAAGATAAGGGCTATACAATCTTTATCAGTGATCAAGGCAGATGGATTACATTTCAGGTTTCAGGTATTTCCCTCTGTCTACTCTTAAAATACCAGAAAGTAAAAAGGAATATCTATATAATGATTCAGTAATCATAATCAGCCCTTAAATCCCAACTTCTCATTTACAACTCCTCCCTCTCATTTGGTAATTTTCCCTCAATCTTGAGGGATAACTGGGTGATGAGTCTTCTGACTACTTCATGCTGGAAAAGGGGCATCGACATTTTGGGGTGGACGGATGAAACTGGTTGTTCTTCTTGGAGAGGCCAGTACTTCTGGGTTTCAGAGCTTATCTGACATAGCAACAATCCAGAGACTTTAAGTCTCTGCAAGACAAACTTAATAAGTGAAACTTCTATAGAGCTCAGCGTACCCTTTAGGATTTTTAGGAACACTCTTGGTTGGAGCTTGCCATTTTGTGGCAGTTTGTAGTATCTGGCTGATACTTGCATAAGAGTAACCTCCAGAATAACCTCTCGACTCAATTTGAAATCTCTTAGCCATTGAAACTCTATTTACTTCTTTTCCTCCTTTTGGTCATCCAATTCCATGATGCCAAGTCCAGGCTCATCCCTGGGAGTCATGTCCCACGTTGACAGGGAGACTTACACCCCAGGGAGTCATGTCCTACATAGTAGGGGGAGGTAGTGAGTTTATCTGCAGAGTTTGGCTTAGAGAGATTGGGAGACCACATTCAAGTAACAAAACAGGTTTTGGGGGGTGACTCTAATTAGGCTTAGCTTTGCCATTACAGAAATAAGTTTCTCAAGGGCAAGCCTCAAGATCAAGGGCCTGGCCCATCACACTGGGAGCCCCCACTGCCTAAGAGAACTTCAGGAATTCCCCAGGTGGGGAAGTTTAACAGCTCCACCTTTTCTCTAGTCCCTCAAGGGACCTTTCAAATTCTCTCTCTCTCTCTCTCTCTCTCTCTCTCTCTCTCACTCACTCTCTCGCTCTCTCGCTCTTTTGCCTAAAATACTTTGAAATGCATCAGGGTACAACAGTAACTTGTACAGAATATCACCTTATTCTAGGTTACATGTCAAATAAAGCTGAATTAGGTTGCTTAAATGAACTGACTGGACAGGTTAAATTAGATAGTGTGCTACAGAAAATTTAAATTTGGGACAAAATAAACATCTCTTCTTTTGGTCTCACACAGAAGTCAAAGTTTTAAATACAGACAATATTATCTTCTACCCCATACTCTGATTTACCTTAGTCTTAACCAGATCAGATTCATTCACACTTTAATCAAAGTCTGATTTTTTTCAGCTTTTGAACAGTTGTTTGGAGTAATGCTGACTTTCAGAACTAGAGAATGCTAGCCCTGAGTCTCAGGTTACCTTAAAGTGCTAGGGAACTAACAGGTTATATACAAGGAGGAAAGCACCTCTGCCTGAATTTAGAATTTAGAAATAACAGTTAAAGCTCAAGAATAAATGTGAGTACAGTAAGAGCTTACAATCTAAGCCTTAAATTTTCTTATAAGCAATTCTGAATGAAGCTATTTTCAGAAATAACATTTGACAATTGTCTTATATTGACAAACCATAGCAAAGGTTTTGTCCTATTTCACTTTTACACGTTCACCAGGGTTATGTTAACAGGTAAGACATAATTTATATATTTGTCTTGCTTCTCTTTTAAAGTTTCTCCTTGTTGCAGATGAAGCTCTGACTCATAGCTGACCACATATACTTTTAGAGACGCATTAGTGCAAAGCAGTGCAACTGACAAGTAAATCTGTCTGTTTCCATGATCTGTAGCTTTTTTTCTAGGAATAACCAAAACCATGACTAACAGCATCATTTACTGTTGTCTAACATCATACAGGTCAGTATCAGGAAATAACATGGACAGTGAGAACGTTGTCAAGTTTTAAGGAATTTTTAAACAATTTCTAAATATATAAATAACTTTTCACCCATACAAATTTACCTAACAGAAGAATAAAAAACTTCTTTTAATTATTGTAATACTTCCCCAAAACCTGTGTAGTATGTTATAGTATTTTAGCATCTCACTTTTACAAGGTGAAAGAACAAATCCTTTGTAACAATTCTTCCTTATAAGCAAGAAGACTTGTCTTCTGAAATAAAAGATGATAAGGCTAACATAGACATTCACATTAACAAGGATATTACTCTGATATAAAATCTTCATCTTCTGGACAGAGTACACAGATGGTTAAGAAAAAACTTTTATAACTTTTCATTAAGAGCAGACTAACAATCCACAGTATTTCAACAGAGAGCAAACTAAACTTTAGTTTTGTATGAATACATGGTTTGACACAAAAGCTCTTTTTTCAAAAAAAAAAAAAAACAACATTATAAACGGGCTTATCAACTTTTGAACAGCATTGACTACATCAAACAGAATTCAGTTTTATAAACCCTTTACAACTTTCTATATCCATTCAGAGCTTGTAGTCAGATACAACCAAAATTCACTTTAATCAGAAAACATGATCATTTTAGTGTGGAAAATAATAAAAGTACTATCTATCCCACCTATAGTCCTTATTTATCCAGACTGCATACAACTAGAAATAAATCTGGTGAATTTACAAAACTCTTTGAACATGCATGCCATGCTCCAATAACAGTATTTGTGAAGGGGGTTGAAGAGACAGAGATACTTCAACACAATTGAAGAGGGAAGAGATTTATGCTTGGGTTTGGAACACAGCCAGACTTTATATACTTTATACTCACAACACACAGATATTACTTTACAATGTGCCTAAAATCTTTCAGTCCAACCCAGCACTACCTTCAAATATAATTTGAAGTTTGAAATACAGTCAACTCTTCAACAATTAAAGGGTTTATATCCAAAAAACCTCAAAAATTTCAACACTATTCCCAAGTTCTAAATAATACCAGGAATATGTTAGTTAACAATATTATTATGGCTTCTAAAAAAACTAGTTCAAAGCTTTATTTATTCAAATGCTACTTTCTTATTCAAAAGTCTTACAAGTGTCATCTCTTCTATGAGGTCTTCCTTGTTCATTTTTATTTATCTGTTTTTTAAAATTATTCCAGCATTTTAATTTCTTTATTGAGATAATTGGCAGTACTTTAAATACTACTCTCTTATACTGTGCCCTGGTGCAGGTATATTCTAACTAGAATATAAACTCTTTGAAGCTAAGAATTATGTTTTTCCCATTCATGACAGCACTTACTAACCTGATTATGTAATATATTTTGCAAAATATACTGCCTGACATTAATAAAGCCACCACAAATTCAAATTCTTCAATTCAAATGGCAAAGTTATTCAAAAGCCAGATTCTTTGAAATCCAGGTAATCACAGTTACAAAAATTTCATTTATATTTCTTACTAAACTTAACTGATTTCTCAAATAGGATACATTTGAGGCATCAGCATATCTTTCTTTTTGTTATACTTTATATGTGTCATCATTACTAGGTACCTTGCTCAGTTTATACAACCTGCCTGGTTAGGCTATTTTTAAGAGGAACTTTGAAAATGTACTTATAATACTAGTTTATTTTATCAATAAGCTTGTATAAATGTAGGGAGAACATACTTAAGCAAAATAAAATTGCAATTGTTCAATTCAGAAAGCCATCATAAAAACAGGAATCAGACTAGACTTTGCCAGTGCAATTTTGCAGTTGTGTTTGTTTTTTATTCCTTCTATTGGAGATTAAAAATTTTTCTTAATTTCCATAATATCTTAAAATTATCAACAATCTTAAACATACATTGACTATTAAAGTTCTAGAAAATATACTGCAATTGTTTAATTTGTTCCAAGCCTAAATCTAGGAAAACTTTTCCAAAGCTCTCAAAGACCTTTCATTTCTCTTACTGAAAATCAGGCAATTAGATTTACTCAGTTACTCCGATCCTAAGGCTATTTATATTTTAATAATGATCTGATTACTGTGGTTACCATTGCAAAGGTATTATTGGAAAAAAATAATTTTAACAAATAACAAATATGGCCTATTCTGAAACATTTTTTTCTATGCCAACTATTTCTAATTTCTAGGCTCAGGTGAAAGAATTATAAGCCACACCTCTGTCCTCTTTCTACACCCAGCCCTAACATTGGAGCTGCCTTAGGTGGTGGGCCCTGGGGGCAGGGATAAGTGAGACCAGGAAAAAAATGAGACCTGGTCTGTCAAACTTGAATTTAAAAGTTTCAAGTGAGGGTGGTGGGATTTCTCGTAAGGCTACGACCCAGACAAGTGGAGAAGGCCTTTGTCTTTTCGAGAGGAAGCCTGCAGTGGCCTTCTGCTGCCACAGGGAAATTCCAGGGGCAGTTTCTTTCTAATGTCCAGGTTTGTTTACAGTAATTGCAAAACTAAGGCTTTGAACCCTGCTGCCCAGAGGGCTTTTCTTCTGGGACTCAAAGAGTACTAACTTATATAGATGGGTAGATAAAAGCACTTATTCATTTTTAAGCAATTCAAATAGAGCTCTTTAAGAATTTTTTGTTAATTTGCTATTACATTCCGGAAGTATAAGAACGTACATTGAACAGGCAGACAAGACACAAATAGAAAGTTAGTCACAAGAAACAGAAACACAGAAATACTTTTGAGAGGGACAAATAAAGGACTGAATATACATTATTTTATCCCATTTCTGCCCTTTTGCAGAACAATTATAGAGCCATTCTCAGGCCATTTCTCCCCTGATCTTAAATCATATTGACCAGATTGTGTTATAGAAACCTTTTTCTCATAGGCTCGTGACTAAAATCTTTCCAGTTTTTCAATACAGCCCAAAGGTTCCCTTTTTAAAGAATTTCCATAATCAGTAACCAATTAGGAACAGTAGACCAATGCAAATGCAATAAGACACCAACTAACAAATTTAAAGACACTTAACACTTACTATATATTTAAGTAACGCACCCATTAATAACAAGACCAAATACACCAATTAACAATTAAACAGGCATTAAACAGTTAACACACTGATTAACAATTAAACAAGCATTAAACACTTACTATACCCAGGTAACATACCAGCTAATGGTTAAATAGGCATACTTAATTTCATTAAATACAATTAATTGTTGGATGACTTCTTTTTCAAGAGTATACTCAAAAGACAAACTTGAGGTAGGGTCCTCAAACCCTGTACAGAATGGTCGCCAGAACTGTATAATGGTACAGCTGCTGTGGAAGACAGTTTGGTGGTTCCTCAGAAAACTAGATATCGAGTTACCATACCATCCAATAATTTCACTTCTTTGTGCATATCCGGAAGATCTGAAAGCAGTGACATGAACAGATATTTGCACACCGATGTTCATAGTAGCATTGTTCACAATTGCCAAGAGATGGAAACAATCCAAATGTCCAACAGATGAGTGGATAAACAAAATGTGGTATATACATATGATGGAATACTACACAGCAGTAAGAAGGAACGAGGTCATGAAACGTATGATATGTCAACATGGATGAACCTTGAAGACATAATGCTGAGTGAAATAAGCCAGACACAAAAGGAGAGATATTGTGTGTTGCCACTAAAATGAACTCTGTGAAAAATGTAAAATAAGTATCTTATAATGTAGAATATGGGGGACCTAGAGACAGACAGAAGTTAGTAAAGGAGAAATGATAATCTAATATGTACAGATATGATAATGAGGATGAACTTAATGGTATGGGATGGTCAGGTGTGACTATGGTTCATTAATGGGATTATAAGTATCAGTGATGCATTGAAGGCGAACATGTTTGTAAATGGTGTTTAAAGGTGTGTAACCCACAGAGTAGCACCACAAACCTAAATAAGTGTTAGCCTGATATACTTACAAGGTATGACACTGCTGCAGAGGGTTAACAACAGAGTGGTATGGAAAAACTACCCATTCCATATTAAAGACTATATTTAATAGGAATATCTTACCAACACTAAACTAATACTAGGGATGAATAATTAGCAGCTGATAAGAGCTCTGGGATGTATTATGTTATGATAATTGTTTAAAAGTGAGTGTTGTGATGATTGTACAACTAAGTGAAGATAATGTAAGAAACTGACCATTTATCTTGGGATAGAATATATATTAAGTGAAATTAGGAACCCACTATTTAATAAATCAAGCCCTTGACTTGAGGCTTGCTCTTGTGAAACATAGAGCTGTAAATGGGAGGCTGAGCCTTCCTATAATCATGCCTAAGAGGCACCTCCAGGGAAGCTCTTTTGTTGCTCAGATGTGGCCTTTCTCTCTCTAAGCCCAACTCGGCAAATAAATTCATTATTGCCCCCTCCCAACACGAGGGACATGACTCCCAGGGGAATGAATCTCCCTGGCAACATGGGACATGACTCCAGGAATGAGCCTGGCTCTGGCAGTGAGGGATTGAAAATGCCTACTTGACCAAAAGGGGAAAAAAGAAAGGCAACAAGCTGAGGTCACAGTGGCTGAGAGATCTCAAATGGAGTTGAGAGACTATCTTGGAGGTTTCTTTTATGCAAGATCCAGCTAGGCATCCCAAATGTCCATAGTATGCCATGCCCTTACCAAAAGTAGTCCCCAAATACCCTGGTCCCTACCTGAGATTCTATAAAAGATTCACTCACTAAGTTTTATCTCTCAGAAACTTAAATCCACCAGAGTGTTCCTATGCTAGACAAGTCCTAAAACCCAGAGGTAACAGCCTCTTTAAGAACAACAATCAGATGCAGCCCCCTTCCCCATACTGTCAACATGCCCTTTCAATATGAACAAGTTAGGGTGCTCCCTGCCTAGACACCCCTGAAGATGGAGAAAGAGATTAAGTGAGGGGAAGGCATAGCAACAAACAAGATAAGATTTAACAAAGGTTTATGAATACTGAAACTTTATATAAATATGTTTAGATGCTGGGATGTTGGAATAGCTAGAAGGAGGTAAACGACATGGTGGAACAATAACCTATAACATCCTTTGAAATTTGCTCTGTAGCTATTCATTGAATTGTGCTTTGAAAGTCTTTACCTTTCTGTATATACCTTATATTGCATAATAAGGCAAGATCTGAAACTGTGGAACTGTAACACACAACAATTTTTTAAATTACCTATATGACTGCTTGAAATTAACAAGCATTAACATTGAAAGTTAATACCCTTCTGTATGCATGTTGTATTTTACAATAATGGAAATAGCTGAAGTTCTGGAACTGTGACCCATGACATTCTTTGAAATTTGTTGTCTAACTACTTGTTAAATTGCACCTTGAAAGTTATCACTATTATGTATATATGTTAAAGTTCACGATAAAAAAAAAGCATTAAAAAAAGAGAGTGGTACCCAGAAAACAGAAAGGCGTAGAGGTCAGAGCAAGGAGCTAGGGGATCATTCTGGAAGTGTGACCCAGGCTTTTAAGCCTAGGATTAGGGGACTTGAACCGCTGGATTAACTCCCTGATCCACTTTTACTCTGAGGACCCACTCACCCAATCAGATGTTTGGAACTGAAACTGGAAATGATTACTCTCTTTGAAGATTTTAAGGCAAGAAAGGGTCTAGAGTGCCAGCAGGACAGAGAAAACCTGATTGTGAGTCTGTAAACTAAATTGAGTCCAGCAGCCACAAAAGGCTTGGTTACCATCCTTACCTGTTCTACCTGGGCTCCAGAGCCTCTGGCACCATCCCACCTGGGTTGCAAAATTGTTACCAGACCAAGGTGGGGGATTCTCTGCCTGATGTGCTCAAATTCCTGAGACCCTGGGGTTTCAAAGAGAGAAAGAATTTTATTGCCAGGTGCAAAGCAAGAGAACAAATGGTCTATCAGTCCAAAATCTGTCTCCCTGAACTGTAATAATTCTGATAGTTTTGTAGTATCAAAAGATGGGCATGTTTCAGGATAATGTGCACAATGGCCCCAGGTGATGTACTTAGAAGTGATTCAATTTTTGAGCATGCACAGATTGATTGCATGCTTAGTCACAGAACATAGGTTAGAAAATGGTTGCCTTAATATGATGATGGGTGTGATTTTTTGTACTATAATGAAGTATAGGTGACCTGTAGGTTAAAGTCTAATCTACTGCACATGTCAGGTGGGCCCATTTTGGTTAGATCCAGCTTCAGTTATCAAGATAACTTTGGACTTGGGGTGGGTTAGTTCTTGGCTGACCGAAGACCCTTCTTTAATAAACATTAAAGGCTGTCTTTAGTGATCATAAGACTTTAAATTCAAAAAACTGAATAAATGGCTACAAGTGAAGGTTAGTCACAAGGTTTTTACAATCACAAAGGCACAAGATAAAGGCTATGCAATCATTATCAGAGATCAAAGCAGCTGAATTACAGTTCAGGTTTCAGATATTTCCCTCTGTTTACTCTAACATACCAGAAAGTTAAGAGGAATATTTATATAATGATTCAGTAATCATAATCAGCCCTTAAATCCTAACCTCAGTTACAGCGTCACACATCCTTTTCTAAAATCATAAGGTCAAAAAGAATGCAAATAAAACCACACATGACCCAACATTACTAGGAGACAGGAATACAGCAAACTTTGGATTACCTTCAAGTAGATTTTAAAAAACACAAATTTCAGCAGAGCTCCTGCTGCCACTGTAAGTTTGTGGATGGGGGCAGTAGGGAAGCAGAGGCTTAAAAGACTCAGTAAAAAGTGGAAGGGAGTAGAGGTCATAGATAAAGTACAAACAGATCATGTCCAGAAAGCAAAAATAACTGAATACTGAACACAGGCCTGGAACTTGGTAATGGGTTTGGAAGTGAATGTGTCAAAGGTAGCAGCCTCAACAAAGCATTACTTCTGGGGGAGAATCTCATCAATAGATGTGGAGGCTCATCTCCAAGATGGTCACCATCAACTTCTTTCCTTTTTAGAAACATGCCATTCTCCTACTGAGAAGTATAAACTATTCCCCCCTTATACCTGGTTGGCATGTCTCTGTTTTAATCAATAGAATATGATGGGAAAGATACCGTGTCAGTTCCAGGCCTAGACTGTAAGAGGACTTGCAGCTTCACCTTGGATATTTTGGACCACTTGCCATGGGGAAAGCTGGCGACCGCCATGTAAGTTTCTGTTCCAGTTTGCTAATGCTGTCAACATGCAAAATACCATAAATGGATTGGCTTTTATAAAGGGGGTTTATTTGGTTAAAAATTTACAGTCTGAAGGCCATGAAAATGCCCAGATTAAGGCATCAACACAAGTATACCTTCAGCGAAGGAAGGCCAGTGGCATCCAGGGAAGCTCTGTTAGCTGGGAAGGCACGTGGCTGGCCTCTGCTGAACTGAGTTGTGTTCCAGCTTCTCTTTCAGCTCCTGTGCACTCTCCAAAATGTTACTCTTGGTGCGTTTTATCCTCTCATAGCTTCTCTGGAGCATACACTGGGCTAGCATTCCCAAAGTGTCATCAAAAGTCTGCTTTCAGTGGCCATCTCCAAAATGTCTCTCTGAGCTGCTCTGAGGTCCTTCTGTTTGTGAGCTCTTTTACAGGACTCCAGTGATTAAATCAAGACCCACCCTGAATAGGCAGGGTCCATATCTCCATGGAAATTACCCAATCAGAGTTACCACTTACAGTTGGGTGGGTCACATCTCCATGGAAACAACCTAATCCAAAGGTTCCAACCTAATCAAGACTAAATACATATGCCCACAAGATTGCATTAAAGAACATGGCTTTTTCTGGGGGGGGCATAATATATCCAAACTGGCACAGAGTCTATCTACACCGAGACTGCTATGCTGTGAGGAAACTCAAGCTGGCCCTGTGGGGAGGCTGAATGGAGACAGATGATCAACCAGTCTCCATCTGTTCCAGCTATTCTAGCCCAGGCAACAGGCAGTGGATGAAGTCTTCAGATTACTCCAGCTTCAGCCATCATCTGACTACAAACACAGAAGGGCCCCAAGTGAGAGAAATGCAGCTGAGCCTCATAAACCTCTAGGACCATGAGATACAATAAAATGATTATTATTTTAAGCCATTAGGTTTTGGGGCAGTTTGTTATTCAGCAAAAGATAATTGAAATAATAGAGAAGGTGTGGTGCCCCTTGGAGATGTGGCAGTAAATAGAAAAAAATAAGCAAGGGGAGGGAGATTAAGAATCCTATAGAAACTAAAGAGAAACAATATGCACTAATCCCTTCCCATCTCCACTCACCATACCAGCGACATCATCCATATAAAAAACTGCACCATACTGACAGAAAAAGGTATTCTTGGACTGGTAATCCTGTCCACAATATGCCTAGGAATATGAAACCCCAAAACTAGTTTATACAATTAAAAAAACACCTGGAATCAGAAATTCAAAAGCTAAGAAGAAAAATAGATGCAGAAGAAGTTTGGTGAAAGTTGCTTAAATTCAGGAAAGAAATAGAATATTAGAATAGAAAAGCATTTCAGAAATGAAGAATAAATTACAATATGTCCAGGGGCAGATAGAATCCATAGAAAATTAGAGATCACATGGAAGAAAGGGAAGCGAGAGAGAGAATATAAAAATTAAACAAAGAAGTAAAAAGGATCAGAGAGAAAGTAGTTGAAATAGAGGCAAAAAAAAAAGTCCAACACAGGGATAATTTGAGTTCCTGAATAAAAACAAGTCAATGGAACACAATTAATATTTAAAACTATAATAAAAAAAAACAACCTTTTAGAAGTAAGAGAAAATGTAGATCTACATATTGAATGGGTCACTGCATAACTGAGAAATTGACCGGAAAGTATCAACTTCAAGGTATATACAGCTAAAACTATTAGACTTTAAAGACAAAGAAAAAAAATCTTAGGTCATCAAGGCTAAAAACAAAAAATTAAATTTTTTATCAGGGTAATAAAATTAGTCTAATATCAGACATATCAATTGCATCACACAAAGCAGAGCAACAGTGGAGCAACATTTTCTAGAGATTCAGGGAAATAAGATATGAATCAAGAACTTTATATCTAGTTAAGCTGTCCTTCAAGTATTAAGGCTTGGAAAAATGGTTTCAGTTCAGGGAATACTGTTCAAGAGAAACCTGCTAGAAGATGAGATTCAACCAACCAAAAGATAACCAGGGAAACTTAGGTTCAGACTGATGTTGAGCATTTAATATATTTATATACAGAGCAAAAAGTAAAACAAAGCTGGGAATATGGGTGGAAGAGTAGTATCTTTTGACAGAGAAGTTTAAAATAGCAAAAGAAACTATTTTGTACATCTCTCTGCATTTGCCTATTATGGATATTTCATATAAATGGAATCATACAGTATGTGACCTGCTGTGTCTGACTTCTTTCACTTAGCAAAATATTTTCAAGGTTCATCCATGTTGTATCATCCACTTTTTAAAATCCATTTATCATTTAATGGGTAGTTGGGCTGTTTCCACTTTGGGGCTATAATGATTAATGCTGCTATGAACATTTGTGGACACATTTTTGTGTGAACATATGTTTTCAATTCTCTTGGGTATATACCTAGGAATGGAATTGTCAGATCATACAGTGACTCTACATTTAACATTTTGAGGAAATGCCCAACTATTTTCCAAAGTGACTGTACCATTTTACATTCCCATCAGTAATATATGAGAGTTCAAATTTCTCCACATCTTCATGAACACTTTTTATTTTCTGTTTTTGCTTTTGCTGTTAACCAAATAAACATTTTCTGTTTTTGCTTTTATCATTAACCAAATAAACCCCCTTCAGAAAGCCAATCCACTTCTGGTATTTTGCCTAACAGCCGCATTAGCAAACTGGAGCAATTGCTTTATAACCATCCTAGTGGATATGAAGTGGTATCTCATTATAATTTTGATTTGCATTTCCTAATGACTTTGAGAATATTTTTGTGTGCTTATTGGCCATTTGTATATCTTCTTTGGAGAAATGTTTATCAAATCCTTTAACTATTTTTAAATTAAGTTATTTGTGTTTTTATTTTTGAGTTGTAGGAGTTTTATATTCGCAGCCATTATCAGATATATGATGTGCAAATATTTTCTCCCACTCTGTGAATTGTCTTTTCACTTTCTTAATAGTGTCCATTGATGCACAAAAGTTTTAAATTTTGATGAAGCCCAATTTATCTTTTTTTCTCCTTTGGTTACTTGCGCTTTAGGTGTCATATCTCGCCTAATCTAAGGTGACAAAGATTTACACCTTTTTTTTTTCCCAAGAGTTTAATAGTTTAAGCCCTTAAATTTAGGCCTTTGATTCATTTTGAGTTAATTTTTGCATACGATGTGAGGTAGGGGACCCCTTTCATTCTTTTGCTTGTAGATATGTAGTTGTCCTAGAACATTTTGTTAAAAATACGATTTTTTACCCCATTGAATGGGACTCTTGTTGAAAATCAATTGACGATAGATGTATGGGTTTATTTTGGACTCTCATTTCTATTCCATCAATCTCATATAGACAAATAATGAGTTAGAAAATATGGTAGAAGGAAAAAAACCCTCTATTTCCAATAGCAACAAATAAGAATATTTAGGAATGAACTTAAGAAATTTTCATAATCTATATGAAGAAAACTATAAAAACACTCACAAAATATAAAAAAGTAGACTGGAACAAATGGAAAAGCATCTTTTGATCTTGGTCAGGACATCTCAATTTCATCATGAGAATGGTTTCTCCTAAGCTAATTTGTAAATGCTGAGACGTGTGCTGGTTTGAACGTATTATGTCCCCCAGAAAAAGCCATATTCTTTGATGCAATCTTATGGGGCAGACATATTAGTGGGGATTAAGTTGGAACCTTTGGATTAGGTTGTTTGCATCGAAATATGCCCCACCCAACTGTAGGTGATAACTTTGATGAGATATTTCCATGGAGGCATGGCCCCACCCATTCAGGGTGGGCCTTGATCAGTGGAGCCATATAAATGAGCTGACAGGCAGAGGGAACTCAGTGCAGCTGTGAGTGATATTTTGAAGAGAAGATACAGCCAAAAGGGACACATTGAAGAAAGCACAGGAGCTGCAGATGAGAGACATTTTGAAGACGGCCCTTGAAAGCAGACTCTTGCTCCAGAGAAGCTAAGAGAGGACAAATACCCCAAGTGCAACTAAGAGTGACATTTTTGAGGAACTGCAGCCTAGAGAGGAACATCCTGGGAGAAAGTCATTTTGTAAACAGAATTTTGGAGCAGACGGCAGCCACGTGCTTTCCTAGCTAACAGAGGTTTTCTGGACACTATTGGCCATCCTCCAGTGAAGTTACTCGATTGCTGGTGTGTTACCTTGGACACTTTAAGGACTTAAAACTGTAACTGTGTAACCAAATAAACCCCCTTTATAAAAGCCTGTCCATTTCTGGTGTTTTGCATTCCGGCAACATTAGCAAACTAGAACAAGACGCCAGCAAGCTTTTTCTCTAGAGGTAGACAAGTTGATACAAAAAGTTTATATGGAAAAACAAGCATACAAGAATATCTAGGAAAACATTAAAAATCAAGAGCTGTGAAGGCGGGTTAGTACTTCCAGATATTAAAAAATAAAATAAAGTTTCTATTGCTAAAGCAATGTGATACCAGTGAATGAGCAGATCAATAAACCAATGGAATATACTAGAAAGTCCAGAGATAAACTCAATTTCATATGGAAATCTAGTATTTGATAAAGGTAATATCTTAAATAACTGGGACAAAGATGGGCTTTTTAATAAATGATAATGGGACAACTGGATTGCTATTTGGTAGAAGACAAAATTAGTTCCATTCCTCACATTACACTCAAGAAAAACTCCAATGGATCGAAGATGTAAAAAAACAAAAATGAAATTATACAAGTGCTAAAAGAAAACACACTATTTCTCTATAGTCTGCATATAAAGACTTTCCAACTATGACTCAAAATCTCACATAAAAAATTGATAAATTTGATGGCACAAAAATCTTTTAATGCTTTAAAATGCCTTAAAATTTTTTTCTTTTTTTAATTAAATCAGTTGAAGGTTTATAGAAAAATCATGCACAAAGTAGAGTTCCCATATCCTCCCCATACACAGTTTCCTTATTATTAACATTTTGCATTAGTGTGTTATCTTTGTTACAATTGATGAACCAGTATTATATTATAACCTATAGTCCATGGTTCACATTAGGGTTCATTCTTTGTGTTGTGCAATACTATAATTTTTTTAAACTTTTTATTGTGATACCAGATATGCAAAATAAAATTTCCCATTTTAGCCACTTTCAAGTATACAATTCCATGGTTAATTACATTCACAAAATCGTGCTACTATCGTCATCATCCATTACCAAAACTTTTCCATCATCCCAATCAGAAACTCTGAACCATTTAAGTGTTAGCTCCCCATTCCTCATTCCCATCCCTGCCCCTGATAACTTTGTATTCTCATTTCTGACTCTATGAATGTGCATGTTCTAATTACTTCATATAAATGAAGTCATACAATATTTGTCCTTTTATGTGTGTCTTATTTCACTCAACATGATGTCTTCAAGGTTCACCCATGTAGTTGCATCAATCAGAACTTCATTCCTTTTTATGGCTGAATAATATTCCATTGTATGTATATACCAATTTTGTTTATCCATTCATCTGTTGCTGCACATCTGGGATGCCTCCATCTTTTACCAATTGTGAATAATGCCATCGTGAACATTGGTGTGCAAATATCTTTTCAAGTCCCTGCTATCAGTTTTTTGGACATACAGGTCATATGGTAATTCTCTACTTAACTTTCTGAGGAACCACCAAACTATTTTCCACAGCAGCTGCACCATTCTACATTCTCATCAACAATGTAGGAGGAATCCTATTTCTCCAATCCTTAGCAACACTTGATACTTATGTTTGTTTTTAAATTAATAGCCATTCTAGTGGGTGTGGGGTGATATCTCATTGTGATTTTGATTTGCACTTTCTTGATGGCTAATGATGTTGAACATACTTTCATACGCTTATTGGCTATTTATATATCTATTTGGAGAAATATCTACTCAAGTCCTTTGCTCATTTTTAAGTTGGGTTTTAAAATGCTGTTTCATGGCAAAAATATCATAAGCAAAGACAAAACACAAATGGCAAATCGGGAGAAAATATTCACAACTTATATCAGAGACAAATGGCTAATGTCCCTAATATAAAAAGACCTTTAAGATGAGGACAAAAGATTTTAAAAATCCTGTAGAAAAATGGGCAAAAGGCATGAATATATGAAATGGCTCTTAAACATATGAAAAGATGTTCAACTTAACTTATAAGAGAAATGCAAATGAAAACTGCACTGAAACCATTTCACATCTGTCAGATTGGGAAAATTTTTAGAAACTTGACAATATACTTTGTGAAGAAGCTATGGAGAAACAATTACTTTTGTACATTGCTTATGAGAATGCCAAATGGAACAACCCTTATGAAGGGGAATTTGGCAATACCTAGTAAAACTACAACACCTAGCCCTTACTCATCCAACTTCGCAACCCCATTTCTGGTAGTAATAAGCACACCCAGTGCCCAGATCTTGGTTTCTAAATGCCATTGCCCACTAAAAGAGAAAATGGCTGATTCAAGGGCTACTGCAGGGAAATTACAAGATAAGCCTGGAGCAGCTTGTGCCAGAAAGGAAGGAAGAGTTTTCCAACCCAACTCTTGGAGGGCTTGAGTTGACGCAGCCCTAAGATCAAAGAACATGCCAGGCACAGAGTGAGACGTGGGTTTATTAGGACTTACGAGCAGGAAAAGATCCTTCCCAGTGGTGGTTATGGGAAATGGCTGGAAAAGGGAAGTCAGTGCTCTGCAAGGGTGGAGAGTTCAAAGGGCGGTTTATAAGGGTTTAGGACAAGACATTCCACAGGGTGTGAGAACTGAGTTTCGTAGAATCTTGTGACACAGGGGTATGCAGGTTTGTTATCAACGGTGATTAAGAAAGGGGAGTTTTAATGCTTTGTTTACGATACTATCTGCAGATACTTTCTTCCCTGAGGAGGTCTGATGACTTTAACTTCTATCTTGGTTGTGCGGGCTGGGGCCTCATTCTCTATTAGGGAGGGGGATCCTGGGTCCTGCGTCCCCACAAAGTGTTCCCTCAAAATATGGAGGCATATCAAAAGAAACATGACTCCAGCTGACCAAATCCATAACAGTTTGAGCATTAAAATAAATAAGGACAAAAATGGGATTATAACCCATTTAATAAAATAGGAATCCATACTGATAATATACAGATAAAGAAGGAGAAAAGAAAGGAAGGAAGGAAGGAAGGAGGGAAGGAAAGAAAGAAGGAAAGAAGGAGGGAAGGAGAGAAAGAGGGACGAAAGGAGAAAATCAAAGAAGGAAAAAAGGACGTGTTTTAGTTTTCTGACTTGCTTCCTCCTGGGATGGGCAATCTTTGAAGTTCCTTGGCTTCTCCATCGCACAGCAATGCATATAGTGGTGGCTTCTCCTTTCTCTTCTGGGTTCCATTGGCTTGCAGCTTCTCGCTGCTCCCTGTGGTTTCTCTTTCAGGTCCAGTTTCCTTTGCTTATAAGGACTTCAGCTATATTGGATTAAGACCCACCTTCATTCAGTTTGGGCAAATCTTTAATAACATTTTTAAAGGTCCTATTTTAAACGGGTTCACACCCAAAGGACCAGGATTTGGGACCTGAACATGCCTTTTTGTGAGGGACATAATTCAACAGACAACAGGAACAAGGGGTAAAATTGGAAAATCATCATTTTTCAACCATTTTAGTAAAGTTGGTTCATGCCAGCATCATTAATAGATGCTAAATCTAGAGGGGAAATAGAATGAAAAGGAGGATATTTGCTTTGTCTTAAAATGCCTTCCCATAGATTGCTTATTAGTTTCAAGGAGAAAAACAATAACTAGGCAAACCAAAAACCCTTTGGCCAGATGAGGAAAATTAACATTGTCAATGAGGAATGGACACACATGTGCCTCTGTGTGTGATATCCTGAGAAGGAAACAAAAATCATCTATGTGATATTAAAGGATGCCAAGTGCAAAGAAGCCTCCTGGGGTATAAGAGCCAAGCACTGGCCTCCACAGTTAGAATTTAATAAATGTCTGATGGTGAAGAAGTCAAATCCTCATGTGAAAGCTCTCCAGAGGAAGATTTCTTTGACTTTCCCACAAGGTCTGCATGGAGGCTCCAAATCCGACCATCTAAGAACATGAGCTGCAAATCCAGGACATATTGTACAAGAGATCAGAGAAACAAAAAGAGCAGCCAAGATTTCTAAGAGCTCAGTGCCTGCCAGGCGCTGTCCCAAGAGCTGTATGCGGGTTAACTCGTTTAATCCTTACAAAAGTCCACACACAGTTCCCATTTCACAGAAGGGGAAACAGTGGCACACAGAGGTTGGGAGACTTGCCCAAGGTGGCAGAGCAGGAAGCGCCGCGGAAGGGCTGGCGCTGGAAAGCTGGCCCATCCTTTAGCCGCAGGGATCCATGGAGAGTTCGGGCTCTTTTCGCAGGAGGGAGGAGGGATGGAGGAGGGGAGAGGCAGAAGCTGGATGTCAGTGGAGCGATGACGTCAACGAGTGGGGGTGGCACGCGCGGCCCGGGAGGCTGCAGCTGCGGCGGTTCCCGGCAATTAGCCGCCGGAGCTGAGGGTCGGCGACGCCCGGGTAGGACCCTCTCGGTCAAGCGCCGCGCTGTCCCCGCCGGGGGCGGCCGCGGTGTCATCAGACGCGGGGCGTCAGCGCCCTTGAAGGTCGGCGGCGGCACCTCGATGGTTGCTGATGTGCTCACAGACATAGGGGACTGGTGGTTTGATGGGCTGAGCCCTCTACCACAGGACTTGCCCTTGGGAAGACGGTTGCTGCAAAGGAGAGGCTAGGCCTCCCTATAATTGTGCCTAAGAGCCTCCTCCCGAATGCCTCTTTGTTGCTCAGATGTGGCCCTCTCTGTCTAGCTAAGCCAACTTGAAAGGTGAAATCAATGCCCTCTCCCTATGTGGGATCTGACATTTGGGGGAGTGAATCTCCCAGGCGATGTGGAATATGACTCCCAGGGAGGAATCTAGACCTGGCATTGTGGGATGGAGAACACCTTCTTGACCAAAAGGGGGAAGTGAAAGGAAATGAAATAAGCTTCAGTGGCAGAGAGATTCCAAAAGGAGCCGAGAGGCCACTCTGGTGGGCACTCTTACGCACAATATAGACAACCCTTTTTAGGTTCTAATGAATTGGAATAGCTAGCAGTAAATACCTGAAACTATCAAACTACAACCCAGAACCCATGAATCTTGAAGATGATTGTATAAAAATGTAGCTTATGAGGGGTGACAACGTGATTGGGAAAGCCATATGGACCACACTCCCCTTTGTCCAGTGTATGGATGGATGAGTAGAAAAATGGGGGCAAAAAAAAAAAAAAAAAAAGGCTCCCAGTGTTCTTTTTTACTTTAATTGTTCTTTTTCACTTTAATTTTTATTGTTATTATTTTTGTGTGTGTGGTAATGAAAATGTTCAAAAATTAATTTTGGTGATGAATGTACAACTATATAATGGTACTGTGAACAATTGAATGCACGCTTTGTATGACTGCATGGTATGTGAATATATCTCAATAAAAATGAATTAAGAAAAAAAAGAAGGCAGGTGGAGGGGGCTGGGGGCAGCCAAGGTGGGCAGTGAGTACCTGGGGGTGGCGGGCTGGTGACATTTGGGCAACGCTGCCCTGCGCCCCCACCTCGGAACCTACCTCCACTTACCTGCTGTGGAAAAGACTCCTCCATGAGGGAAAAACACGGCCTGTCCGACCCTCACCTCCCCACATAGGGTTGTCAGATTTGGCAAATAAAAATACAGACCGTCCAGTTAGTTCTGACTTTCAGATAAAGAACAAATACTATGCTCGAGTTAGTAAGGCCCAGTGCTGCCATCTGTGCCCTGGAGCCCGGGTGCTCCTTACCGCATGTGAGCAGGAAGCCAGAACGCAGAGCAGCAGCACAACCTTTTTAGGTTCTAATGAATTGGAATAGCTAGCAATAGTGGACCCCCTTGATGCCTGGGGGTGGGTCCAGGGTCAGACTCTCCCTGTGAGGTCAGCTGCTCACCCCCAAATCGGCCAGTGGGGGTCACAGAACATCGTTTCCTGGGCTTCCCTACATGGTTCTGTTTCCAACACAGTTCAAGCCAGCCCTTTAGTTTGGCAGCCCTGAGCCACCCAAACCGGACTTAGCCTGGCCAGCACAGCACTCTGGAGGCTGGTGGAGGTGAGCAGAATTAAGTCTCCTGGACTAGTAGAATCCAAGAAGGATCAGCATGCCCCATTTCCAGGTTGGCGGCTCTGGGCTCTGTGTCCTTCCTCGGCCTCTCTTCCAGCAGAACGGAAATGGGATTCCTGGACCAGGAAGATCTCTGAGTCACCCGCTTCTGGAGGCAGAGGGACCACTTTCCTTGTGGTGTCTTATGATAGCTGCACAAACTACCCAGCTAGGGGATGGGGTTCCACATGCATGTCCTTAGTCTGGACTGCTTCTCTAGGAACCCTTTCCAGCTTGACCAGGGCTGGGCTGGAGTGGTCTGTCTACCCAGCTAGACTAAAAGCGACTTGAAGGCAGGCTTTGGACCGTCTCATTCCTCCTTCTCTCCCTCCTGTGCCAGGACACAGCACAGTGGTTGGTAGGCTCCAGAGCTTAATCTTGTCCTCCCTCCTGCATCTCTCCCACCTGCTGTTTAGGGTTTGAAGAAAACAGGGCTTCTGCTGTTCTCTCCAGTGCCTACAGCCTTTTGGAAAGTTACTGAACACATTTTCTACTTTCTGACAACAGGGGCATAATGCACATTACAACAAGAGAGGTAAATTAGACAGTGTTTAGAATTTGGTCTACAAAAGCTCTTAAGACTCTGGGCAGGAGGCTGAGATGTCTTTTTCTCAAGAAACATTTCCAAGCCAAAGGCAGGCAATTTCTTTTGGGGGACTAAGTTAGGATTCTTTAGTATGTAAGTGACAGAAATCTAACTTAAATTGGCCTGAGCAAAAATGAGAAGGGGGGTGTTGGATTTATTGGCTCACATAACTGGAAAGTTCATAGTAGAAGGACTTCAGGCATGGCTGGGTCCTGGCAATAGCTATCATCAGGATGTTTGCTGTGGGAACGTATAAGGACAGTCCTTTCTGGAGATGATGACCCTTTTAGAATTCCTTTTTCTTTATGAGGCTACAGCAGTGGGAAAGGGATGGTGGACACTCTGTGATACACAGGCAATCCCACCAGTGCACTCGAACACTTCAGATGTTGCTGGTGAGGCTAGATGTGGAGCATGAAGAGTTAATAGCTATTTTCTTCCAGGCTGCCAAGCCCAGACCTACCTCTGTTTATCATCAGTCTGGAAATTCATTTCAAGGGCAAAGAAGGTCTATATACATCTCTTTCCACCCGGGCTTGTTTCCACAGCAACCCCAACACACACACACACACACACACACACACACACACACACACACACACACACACACCTGTCACAGCTGTAAAGGATCTGAGGTCCCTTTGCAGAGAGTTTCTAGTTTTTGAAGAAAATCTAAGGGTCACAGATGATGGAGGCACTTGACGGGGGGTGGGGGAGAGGATTAGCAGGCAAACTGAACCATAAAATAGGGTAAACTGACTGTAACAGGATTTTTGTATGTTGCATGATCCTAGTTGAATTCCTTCATTCTCTTTAAGGAGAAACTGAGCCCTAGAGTAAAGAAATGACTTACACAAAGCCACACAGTGCATCAGTGGTGGGTAGAGTCTTGAGCTCCAGACTTCTTGGTCAGTGTGCCCCTGCCTCTTCCTTCACCTTTCCCTAGGTATAGGGTGCTCTCCCTCCACCCCCTGTGGCTGCTTAGGACCAGGCTGGAGAGTGGAGTCAAGAGGGGGAGATACAAAGAAGCGTGAGAATTTCCTGGCTGCCCCTTGCAGGTCTATCTCCTCCAGTCAAACTTTTCCTGTCCTGCCTCTTTCCCCTGCTCTGTAAACTCCTCAAAGACAGGGACTGTCTCATCAATTTATGGTTCCCCAGATGACAGCAGAAAGCTGAGGTTATTTACCCATACAGTCTCATTTCACCCTCACAACAACCCTATGCAGTAGACATGAGAAAACAAGAAGAGAGAGATGAAAAAACTTGCCCAAGCTCACATAGGTAGCAGAAGGTTGGGAGGGGATTGAATCCAGGCAGGCTGACTCCAGAGTCTGGGCTCTATGACCCCAGACCCCCAAAGAGTGCTTATTGAATGAGAATAAGGTCTTATTTTTTTCTCAGTGATCAACACCCAGCACCTAGAGTTTGACTCTGATAAGAACCACCACAACAGCTTTTACTGAGGGTTGCTACATGACAGGTGCCATGCTCAGCATTTTCATGTATTATATAAGTTTCCTATTGCAGTTGTGACAAATTACCACAAACTTAGTGGCTGAAGAACAACACAAATTGGGTGGGGGCAGGGAATAGGGATTTAATGCTTAATGGGTGCAGAGTTTCTGTTTGGGATGATGGAAAAGTTTTGATAATGGATGGGGGTGATGGTAGCACATAGTGGTTTAGAGCTGTATGTACTCCCAGAAAAACATGCTCTTCAACTTAATCTATTTCTATGGGTATGACCCCATTGTAAGTAATCTTTTTGGTGAGGTTACTTCAGTTAAGGTGTGGCCCACTTCAATCAGATGAGTCTTAATAATATTACTGGAGTACGTTATAAATGGAATGAAATTCAGGCAGAGAGAAAGCCACAGGGAGCAGCCAGAAGGTGAAATTCAACAGAATCCAGAAGAGAATGGAGATGCCAGGAGAGGCCGCCATGTGACATGAGGAGCCAAGGACCAAGGACAGCTGGCTGCCAGCCCTAGAACATCAGTCTTCAGGAAGAAAGCATCATCTTGATGATACCTTGATTTGCATTTTCTTTTAGCATTAAAATAGTGAGCTAATAAATTCCCCATTGTTTTAGCCAACCAATTACATGGTATTTGCTTGAACAGCCAAGGAAACTAAAACATAGCACAACATTGTGAACGTAATTAACACCACTAAATTGGGTACCTGAAAGTGTTAAAATGGGAAGTTTTATGTTGTGTATAAGTTACCACAATAAATACTAAAATTAAACATAGAACTGCACAACATAAGGAGTGAGCCCTTAGCGTAAAATAATATTGGTTCATCAGTTGTAACAAAGGTGCCACACTAATGCAAAATGTTAATAATAGGGAAAACTCAGTAGGGGGCAACATGGGAACTCTGAACTTTTTGCATGATTTTTCTGTAAACCTACAATGGATTTAAAAAATAAAAATAAAAATAATTAGCAATCCCTCTCCTCACAAATTTATTATCTAACAGTTCTGGAGCTCAGAAATCCAAAGTCATTTTCCCTGGGCTAGAGCCAAGGTCACTGGGTTAGAGTCAAGGGCTGCATTCCTCTGGAGGCTCTGAGGGAGAATCCTTTTCCTTGCCTTTTCCACTTTCTAGAGGCTGCCTGTATTCCCTGTCTCATGGTCCCTTCCTTCTCTTCAAAGTCAGCAATAGAGCATCTTCTCTCCTCTCTGACCTTTGCTTCTGTCCTTACATTTTCTCTCTCTGACCCTGATCCTCCTGTCTCCTCCTTATGAGGATCCTTGTGGTTACATTGGGCGGTTACCAACTCCCAACATATACTCCTAATTATTTGGCTCTTTCCACACTGCCATGAGCTTTCCTGGGCATCACATCCTAATTTATAGTCCTTGCAAGGATGGAGAGCACCTTTATGTCCTTTTTGCCGAAGAAGAAAGCTAGGTTCAGGTTAGATGCAGAGTAAGTTCTTGATAGCTGCTGGTTGATGGACTCTGCATTGTTCCCAGCCTTTCACCTCATGAAGCCCAGCGCAAGAGACTTCTTCACTCTTGACAGCCCCCAACCCTCTCACTCAGCTCTGCACTTGGCTGGATTTTGTTGCCTTCATCCATTCCCATTTAACCTTTACCTATTCTGCCTGTGGTGTGCATGTGCATGCATACACGCACTACATACACACATTACACACACACACACACACACACGCACACACTGCCCCAGCCCCCAGAACCTTCCCAGGACTCCATCTTTACACAGTTCTTACCCCTCCCCCATCTTCATCAGCAAAATGCTCATCTTAGCCACACTTTTCATTCTTCCCCTTGCACACTCAGCCACCAGACTTACCCAACCCTGTACCTTCATAGGTGACAATGAATTAATCAAATTTTTCTTTTAGTAGAAACACCTTGAAATCATCCCAGCAGTGACTAAGGGCTTCAGAGCTGAAATCAGACTGCCTGGGTTGGAGTCCAGGCTTTACTACTTGTCAACCGAGTGACCTTAAGAAAGTTGATTAATTCCTTTGAGCTCAGTTCCCTCACCTGAAAAATGAGAAGCCATAAGAATATTTCTCTCACTCAATAACTGGCAGTTGCCATTTTTTAAGGCAAGAGTTGCTGGATTAGGGGAGTAGGAGGAGTGGTTTCATCTCCTTTCCTGGGCAAACAACTTCCCCACCTTGCTGATTGTTAACACAAGTTCTCTAGAAGGGGTATTGACCTGCATTGTGCTCACTTTAAGGGGAATTTGAGCTGCTGTGTTTCTCTTTGGAGCCTCATTTCTAACCATATACAGGTGACCCAGATTATTTGCTAATGGAAATTAAATCATGGGTGATCAGATGAATGAAACATTGTGAGGAGGTGTACTCCCCACTCCTTTAATGTCCTACCAAATAGATAACCGTATTTCCAGCCATCTCTTCTTTTTCCGCCATGTGTCCGGCTTGGTGGGGGAGAGGTGTTGGCAACTGGAGATGTGATAGAAGACATTCCTGGATGACTTCATCTCTGGGGCCTTGCCTCTCAAAATTCCAGCCAAATCAGCTCTACCCTTTATAGGATGGAAGAAGGATCAGCATTCCAGAAGTTCCTTGTCCTAGGCAGGCGTCTGATCAGGTGACATTGGAGGGTCAGCCTCCCAGTGCTGTAAGGCTCACGGGGGCATAGGAGTGAGAGGGCGGGGAGGGGTCTCAGAGGTCTCTTGACCCCTACCCCCCACAGGTCTTTCCGGCCGGGGAAACCCTGTTGAGGACTGAAAGTTTTCTTGCCTAAAGCGCGCCCGAGGAGATCAGCACCATGGACAGCGGCCAGGGCGCAAGGGAAACCGGCAGCGTGGCTGGGTGCAAGAAAGTCTGAGTTACAGGCGAGAAAGATAACTCGGGTGGAGAGGAAGTTGCGCTGGTGATGGCGGGGTGTTGTCTGGGGCTGCTCCAGCTCTGAGTCACCCTGTGCACCCCGCGCTTGCGTCGGCAAACCGGATGATCGGGTTCTCCCTACCCTTTCCAGAAATCACTGGGGGTGGGGAAGAAAAGAGAAGGCGCCAGGCTAAGCCCCCGAATTTTTTCAGGAAAGGAGGAAGTGGGAGACGAGGGACCCGTTGGTGTCCCCCGCGCAGTTCCGCCCTGGGCACGGCCCTTTTCTACACAAGGCCTGTTCTCCCCAGCCTCCACCCCTAGGGAGTACTCGTCGCAGGCCCTGAGCTCAGCAGGCCGGAATGCAGCGATAAATCAGACATAACCCCGGAGAGCAGGGCCGGCCCGGGCCGTCAGCCCGCGCATAAAAGCAGCGGTTGCCCGAGACGCCAGAAAGTGCCCGCGGGCGGCGAGGAGGTGGGACGTGAAGGCAGACGCAGCGGCGACAGCAATCTCCGCCCGCTCCGCCGGCGACGTGAACCCCCAGATGGCGCTGTCCAGGACGCTCCTGCTCCTCCTGTTCTTGCACCTGTCGCCGCTCGCGGGTCGTTCCCACCCGCTGGGCGGCCCAGGCGCGGCCTCAGAAGTGCCACAGACACAGGTGAGCGCTGCGGAACTGTGCAGACGCGGCAGCAAATAACAGGTCCGAACCTCCGGTCCCAAGGAGGTTCCCTTCCCGTGGCAATTAGTGATAAGGGAGTCAAGAAGTGGCGGGAATGGGTACCAGAACCCCATACCCCAGGCGATGAGTTCACTTGGACGCCATTGAGTGCGGGTGGGCCAGGGGGCGGGTTCCTGAGGCTCGGGCTCTCCCACCCAGTCACAGGAGCTGCTGGACGGTCTGCAGGACCCGGTCTCGGAGCTGGAGGCAGAGCAGGTGGCCCTGGAACCTCACCAGCAGGACCGCGGCCCGGCAGAAGCCCGGGAGGCCCGGGAGGCAGACCACGCAGGCGTCCACCCACCACCCCAAGACGCTGCCTTCCAGACCCCAAGCGAGCAAGACAAGTCCAAGAAGACGCGTTCCTCAAGCTGCTTTGGGCGGAGGCTGAGCACAATAAACGTCCGGAGCGACCTGGGCTGCAATGGTGAGCCCCGCCCCCAACCCCATTCCAATGCCTTCCACCTTTAGAGTCCCTTTTTAGAGTTTGTATCTCTAAGGAACACGTTCTTTGAGAAAAGAACACTAGGCATCACTCCCTTTTACTAAGAGGTGCTCTTTCTGGAAATATTAACTGTAGGCACCATCCATTGCCATGTCCATGAGCCCTACTCATCTTCTCACCACTCCCACCTCCCCCATCAAAAGAGGCAGAATCGCCCTAGGGTGGAGTCCATTCACTGACTGGCAGCCTCTCCCTGGAACAGAAGGGATCCAAGACATCCTTCCTCCTGGCATGCCCTAAACTGTGTATAGCTGCCAAGGCAGAGGGCAGGACCACCAGGGCAGCTATTACCCCTAGTTTATAGAAAAGAAATTGATGCCCAGAGAGATCAACTGTTCTAAAGGCATCAAATCTCAGGATCAGCTGGGGATTGGGGGGTATGGGGGAGCAAGGGGCGGAACATAGTGAGGGAAAGCTCAGAGGCTGCCTCCCTCAGCTTTCCATCCTAATGCTATAACCTCCTCTCTCTTCCCCCCACAGTGATGAAGAAGAATTAAAAGGAAGTTCTGGCCACAGCACCTGCATCTGATTCCCCCAGGGGATCCTTCAACCCCAGGATCCCCATTGAAGTGACTCCTATTTATTTTTATTTACTTATTTACTCACGTGGCTGTTTTGTATACAATGGTTTCTTACCTTTGGGCACAAAGTGAAATAAAGTCAATGTTATCACTTTTTTCTTTTGAAATTGATTTGTATCTGTGCATAAAAAATAATCCATCACTACTGAAAAACAAGTCAAAACAAAAATCCTGTGGTTTCTGGAAGGGTCTGAAGGGTGTTTTAATTGGTGGGGTGGGAACAAGGGCCTGGAGAGCTGGTCCGGTGAAGCATGAGGATTTCTTTTCTTTAAAGGTTGTTCATGCTCTGAAATGTCTATAAACATCTCAAAAACACAAGACACTTTAAAAGCAAGGCAGTGTCTTCCTGGGAGAGGGTTGAGCACTAAGGTGTTCATGTGATATGAGAGCATGTGTCACAATGTCCCATTTGTCCCCCTCTGCCAGGAATTGCACCTTAGCAGCACTCTGTGGGGACTATTGTTTCCAGGCAGTCTCAGCTAACATTTCAGAGATTTGGGACTGTGTACGTGTGTGTATGTGTCACACATCGGGTTCCTTTGCTTTCCTGAATGGAATTGAGTTCTCCATCCTGCTCCAAGCCTCAGCTTTGAGCCTTCGATTCCTGATGTCATCCTGGAAAGGAGGCTTCAAAATCTTTCAAGTGCGTTTTCATTTCTCAAGGCCACAAGGATAGAGGTGCCTGACAAGAGGTCCAGGTTTACGCAGTGCCCTTCCCCTGGGGTTTGCATCATTGCTTCCTCTCTTTTACAGAGAGAGAAGCCTCTCATTCTAAGGTAGAAAAGGGGACAGCCACCAGCATCCTACTGGGTTGCCTTAATCAGCAGGGAGTCCTGAAGGGGTCACTGGCCCTCTCCTCTGTGATCCCCCTTCCTATGCAGCTGATGTTCCAGGCACCCCAGACCATGCTGCCAAATCCTCCCACGCTTCCAGGCTCCTGAGCCTTAGCTCATGCTGTTCCCTTTGTCCAGAAAGCCTTTTGTGAACCTAGTTCAGCAGAGAGGGAAAGCACCAGAAGGTCAGCACTATTATTACCCCCATTTTCAGGATGAGAAAACCGAGTCTTGAAAAAAATAAAGCCCTCTGCCCTAAATCAGGCAGCCACTAAATGTCAGCACTGAGATTTGAACAGGGATCCAAGTGAAAGGGGGGAAAGAGCACAGGCTCTTTCCCCCCATTCCTCCCCTTACCTTGAGCTGCACTCCCACCCCGTTTCCGGTTTGCTCACTTGAAGTTTTTTGATTGACAAGGAGCTGGGAGTGTTGGTTCTTTGTGCTATTTCTCATTTTAACCCAGTGTACATCAGATGTTATGGATATTTAATGAGGACAAATTATGATTTAAAGAATGAGCTTTAGGAGCAGCCTATTTTTCCAGAAAACTGTGAACTGTGTTTGCTTAACGTTTCTGGCCCGGGAGGGCAATGAGTAATTTGAATAGTTAACATTTATAAAGGATTTGTTATGTACCAGTCACAGTTCCAAGTGCTTTACTTGTTTTTTTTAAATATAGTTTTATTGAGATATATTCACATACTCTAAAATCATCCACAGTGTGCAATCAATTACTCACAGTACCATCATATAGTTGTGAATTCATCAACAGAATCAATCTTTGAACATTTCCCCCACTCCAAAAAAATAAAAAATAAAAATGAAAGTAAAAAAGAATACCTAAAACATTCCATCCCTCCCCATCCCACCCTATTTTTCATTCAGTTTTTGTCTCCATTTTTCTACTCATCTGTCCATACACTGGATAAAGGGAGTGTGAGCCACAACATTTTCACAATCACAAGATCACACCATGTAAGCTATGTAGTTATGCAATCACCTTCAAGAATCAAGGCTACTGGGTTGCAGTTTGACAGTTTCAGGTATTTCCTTCTAGCTATTCCAATACACTAAAAACTAAAGCGGGATATCTATATAGCACATAAGAATGCCCTCCAGAGTGACCTCTTAACTCCATTTGAAATCGTTCAGCCACTGAAACTTTCTTTTGTTTCATTTCACTTTCTCCTTTTTGTCAAGAAGATTTTCTCAATCCCACAATGCCAGGTCGAGGCGCATCCCCAGGAGTCATGTCCCATGTAGAGGGGAGGGCAGTGAGTTCACCTGCCATGTGGACTTAGAGAGAGAGAGAGGCCACATCTGAGCAACAAAGAGGTTCTCTGGGGGAAACTATTTGGCACAATTATAAGTAGGCTTAGCTTCTCTTTTGCAGTAACAAGCTTCATAAGGGCAGGCCCCAAAATTGGATGAGGGCTCATTCTACCAAATTGTCTGTCCTCAAAGTTTGTGAGAATATCAGCAATAATCCAGGTGGGGAAGTCCAACATCTCCGCATTTTTCCCCAGTTCCTTGGGGGGGGGGGGCGCTGCAAATATATTTTTATTTTCTGCTGAAATTACTTTAGGATGTATCAGGATTTTGCACTAACCTGTACAAAAATACCAGATCTGACTTCCTATTCAAAGTTCCATGTAAGTATGGTGTTGAATAAACTGACCGTACAAGTTAAATTATTTAGTGTGCTGCAGAAAATATAGATCCTGTACCAAATAAACATCTCTTCCTTTGGTCTCACACAGAAGTTGAAATTTTAAAACACAGTTAGTATCGTCCTTTACTGTTTGACTCGATTTGCCTTATTCCTAACCAGATCCTCTTCATTCGTAACTCTGATTGAAGTCTGAACTATTCCTCAACTTTTTTTTAACAGTTGCTGCATGAAGCAATACTGACATTCATAGCCACCGAACTCTAGCTCTGAGTTTCAGGTGTCACACAGATACCCAGAATTCCAGAGACCAACCAGTTATACACAAAGAGCTCAGCATCTCAAAATTTGGAGGTAACCATTACAACTCAGGAATAGATGTGACTGCTGTAAGAGCTTACAATCTAGGGGCCGTTACAATAAGCATTCCCTGACAAACTGTTCTCTAAGATTCAATTCTTAGAATTTAAACATTGTAGTTAGTCGATATTAATGAAGCATTATAATGTTTATCTTTTCATTTCTGGTGTACTTCACTGAAACTGCTGTCCTCAAGATCCATTCACCTAGCTGTGTGTCTCATAGCTTCATTCCTTCTTGCAGATACTCAATATTCCATTGTATACATACACCACAGTTCACCATTCTGTTCATCAGACATTGTACCCTTAGGCCACCTCCATCCATTGCAAATCATGAATACTGCTGCCATGAACACCAGTGTGCCAATGTCTAATCGTGTCCCTGCTCTCAGATCTTCCAAGTATATACCATATAATGAGGTTGCCTGACCTCATGACACCCACATACTTAGCTTCTTGTGGAACCACCACACTGTCCTCCAGATAGGCTACACCATTCTACTTCCCCACCAACAGTAAATTGGTACATCCCTCTCTCCATGTTTTCTCCAGCACTTGTATCCCTGTTCATATTTTTCCCTGCAATTTTATAGAGATGTATTCATATACCATACTATCATCCATAGAGTACAATCAATTGTTCAGTGTCATCATGTAGTTGTGCATTCATCACCACAATCAGCACTTGAACATAATCATTACTCCAAAATTTTTTAAAGAATAATAAAAAAGATTTTTTAAAAAATTAAAATACCATACAAAACGATATAATAATAAGCTCAGACAACACTACCACTACCAAGAATCCCAAACCCCTCCCTTATATTGCTCTCTCATAGACATTTAGCTTGGTATATTGTCTTTGTTACATTTGATGGAAGCGTATTACAATGTTACTGTTAACCATAGACTTCAGTTTGCTTTGATTATATTTTTTCCCCAATACCATCTCTTTTTCAATACCTTGCAAGGTTGGCGTTCATTTGTCTCCCACATGTGGAAACATTTTTATATTTGTACATTTAGTCACAAGCCTTGACCACTCTAGTTTCACTAAGTTTACAGCTCAGTCTTGATCACCTATCTTTCCTTCTGGTGTCATACATGTCCCTAGCCCTCCTCTTTCAGCTTTACTCGCAGACATCTTTGTTCTGCTTTACTTGTAAAGCAAGAACTCACAACAACTCTAGGAAGTAAGAACTTTTTTCACTCCCCATTTTACAGACGGGGAAACTGAGGCACAGAGTGGTTACATAATTTGTTCAGGGTCCCACAGTTACTAAGTGGCAGAGCCAGGATTGAAGCCCAGGTAGCCTGGCCCCAGCACCCCAGCTCCCCACGGCTTACCACCCAGCCTCCCCAGGTCCCTGAGTTGAGTTACCTGCTGGAATGGACCACCCCTTCCTAATGCCCTCCTAGTGGCATCACTCTCTTCAACATTTGGAGCCACCGCCTGCTGGCAGCCTTTCCCTTCCTCTTAGGTAGACCCCTTCCAGAACAGCTAAGTTCAGGCAGCATTTCAGAATTCTTGCAGGCTGAGGCCCAGAGCATCCATAAATAGGGCCCCAATGGTGACACCATGCATTTGAAACATCTTATTACTTGGGCGTTTTTCCCAAGCAAAGTCCCAAGAAATAGGACCCCACAGTGATCAGTGAAGGAATCAGCTGTGATTGCTGGAGGTTTGCGAGGGGGTGCCCTGATGTACCCAACAGGGTTGGGTTAATCAAATTAATCTCCCCATGTGTTTGGCGTTTGCACTGCCTATTAGACCCTTTAAAAGCAGCCCTGCCTGACCTGTGACCCTGGCCCCTTCAAAAACGCCCCTGGGTAACCGTAGGCATTGCCTCAACCTCCCTAAACTTCCTATTACCTATCTTGTCCCCCAAAGAATTTATCTCCATGGGTCCTTGTCACTTGAATCTCCCCAGAAAGATCTGCTGGTGAAAACAGACCTGAGGAGGGTCTTCTCTAACCCACAGCTTCAGGGCTGGGAGGGATTTGGGAGGGGCTGAACTGGCTTTGGGGAAGTTAGGACAGCAATGGGCCTGAAAGTTTCATCTCATATCACCAATTCTGTATCTGTGATTTTCTCAAGGAATTCTGAGCCCCTCTCCATCCCTCCTGTGGCAGATTTGACCATTCTGAGAATGATTTGTGGCAAGGGAAACAAAACAAAACAAAATGCACGTCTCTTCTTCCCACAGAGCCAGGTCTAGACAAAATCATGAATTTGGCCATTTGTCTTCATGCTGTAGTGATCAGCCTTCTATCCCTCTCTCACTAGGACTTTTCAGCCACTGCCTTAGCTTCAATAAGCAGTTCTATTACAGAAAGTGACCCATTTCTCCCATCAGGGTCAGGAGGCAGACCCATGCAGCTTTCTGGATATCCTGGAACATTTTTTAAAGCAAATTCCGCATCTGCCCTGGGAAACTGGCTCCTGCTCTAAAGCCCCTAGCTCTCCTTTCTCCGACACTGTGAATGCTGGGCTGAAGTTCTTTGCCTCACTGTTCAGTGCACACTGACCCTGTTTCCATCTGCAGTATCTGCACTTTTCTGCCCATGGTCTTTCCTTGGCAGCTGGAACCCCCTTAGCTCCCCTTAGGGCAAGCAGGACGGGCTGGGGAATTGACATTGACCAGGATACTCATCCAAGTTGTTTAAAAACCCTGCCTGTTTTATACCAGTTCCTAGAGTTCTGGAGCAGGGCTGGGAGAAGGTCAAGCTCTGATTGCCCACAGAGGGAACTGACTTCCTTCTTTGCCTGTGTCACTTCCCTACTCTCCTGGTGATGTTTCCTGGGATTGTCTCCAAAATAAACTCTTTATATTTGAATTCTTGTCTCAAATTCAGAAGAATCCAAACTCAGACACTCCCAAATGATTAAACCTTCTTCCAGTGCCCACCCATGATGACTCCAGCTCTTGAAATCTTCCTTGACTCCTGTCTGTGGCTGGACCCACCCACGCAGTCACCATGCTCACCCCCTCCTTCCTTCCAGCATCTCCTGCACATGATCTTTCCCTCCCATTCCTGGTCTGGACCCTCATCATTCATGCCGATATTAGTACACCAGCTTCTTAACTGGCCTCTCCACTCCAGGCTCCCCTGATCCAGTCCTTTCTGCATCAGGGGAAAGAACAGAACCCATGGGGTGCCCAGGGAGGGCAAGGTGCAGTGGTGAGCTCTTGGGTATATGCCTGAGTAGAGGGAGGGTGGGAGAGGCACTGAAGGCAAATCCGTTGATTCAGTCATTCAGGAAATATTTTCTAAAGTATGTGCCAGGCTCTGTGCTAGATGTCAGGATACAGTGTTGCCCTGCAGCTGACTCAGGCACTGCCTCATGTCTGCTTTGCCAGCCTGCACTTCTGCCTTCCCAGCAAATGCAGCCTTAGCAATGACTGACATGGTTCTGGTGGCCGTTCCCCAACCCCACTCTCACCCTCGCCAACCTCCATACACCAACCCCCCCAAATGCCCATGAGCAGCATCAACTGGCAAGGAGAGATTGGCTTACCAGTTCAGTTCATGGCTAGACTGGACCCGAGGAGCCCACCTATCCCAGCTGCCGCCTGGAGGAACTGGATAGCACAGCAGGGGAGTTAACAGGTGTGGCAGGGGAATGGGCTTTGACCAGTGAGAGAGAAGGGATGGGAAGGAGCCTGCAGATAAGATGCTCATCCTTCCTGCCCCCATGTACTGCTCCCAGGTGCTGTGTTCCATGAAGCTCTCTAGAGATGTCCGGTATGACCGGCCCATCAACTGCTGAGATGCTTTTGAAAAGCTGTGGCCGGTTTGGTAACATATCACCTTATCTTTGCTCTCCCTCCTTCCCTGCCTGTGGTGGGCAGCCTCCAAGATGGCTCCCAATGACCCCCGGCTCCTGGTGTTCACGCCCATGTGTGATCCAAACCTAATGACACTTCTAGTGAACAGAGGAGGGAAAAAGTGATAGGACGCCACTTCTGAGATTAGGTTATTATTCTGGTTTGCTAATGCTGCTGTTATGCAAAATAACAGAAATGGATTGGCTTTCATAAAGGAGGTTTATTTGGCTACAAATTTACAGTTCTAAGTGTCCAAACTAAGACATCAGCAAGATGATACCTTTACTGAAGAACGGCCAGTGGCATCCAGAACACCTCTGTCAGCTGGGAAGACACATGGCTGGTGACTGCTGGTCCTTTGCTCCTGGGTTGCGTTTCAAAATGGCTTTCTCCAAAATGTCTCTGAGCTTTTGCCTAAGCTCCTCTCTCTCGTCTTTGCTTCTTTTTCCCAGGGCATTTCTTTCTAAGCTTCTGGGGGTCCTCTCTTAGTTTCTCTGGGACAAACTCTGGACTTCATCTCTCAGCTTAGCATCTCCAAATGTCCTTCTGTCCAAGCATCAGCAAGTGTCTCCCCAAAAGTCTCTCTGAAATGTCCCTCTCAGCTACTCTGAGCTCCTTCTGTTTGTGAGCTCTTTTTTAGGACTCCAGTGATTAAATCAATGGGCAGGGCTCATATCTCCATGGAAATAATTTAATCAAATGTTTCACCCACAGTTGATTGAGTCACATCTCCATGGAAACACTCAATCAAAAGATTACAACCTAATCAACACTAATACGTCTGCCCCCACAAGATTGCATTAAAGAATATGGCTTTTGGGGGGATGTAATATATCCAAACTGGCAGTTACAAAGAAACTGTGGCTTCTGTCATTGTTTCCTCTCCCCACCACATACACCTCCCTCTCTCCCTGTTTCCCTCTCTGCCTCTCTTGCTTGCTTACTGGAGCTAAAGGAAGTCAGTTGCCATGCTGTGAGCTGCACAATGGAGAGGCCATGTAACAGGGAACTGATGTCCCCAGCTGTCTTAGTCTGCCAGGGCTGCTGTAACAAAGTACCACATTCAATTACTTAAACAACAGACATTTCTTACCTCCCAGTTCGGAAGGCTAGAAGTCTGCAACCAAGATGTCAGCCAGGGCCATGCTTCCTCTTAAAGGGGAAAATCCACCCCACACTTGTCCTCTGGCTTCTGGTGGGTGGCCAGCAGTCCATGACATCCTTGACTTGTGGCTCTAGAATTCAATCTCTGCCTCCATCACTTGGCTGTCTCTCTCTCTCTGTCTTTGTCTGTCTGTGTCCACATTTCCTCTCCTCATAAGGACACTTGCCATATTGGATTAGGGCCTCATCTTAACTAATAACATCTTCAAAGGTTCTATTTACAAATAATAAGTTCACATTTACAGGACCGGGAGTTAGGATTTGAATGTGTCTTTGGAGTCAGGACACACAATTCAATCCATAAACCAACCAACAGCCAGCCAGGACTTGAGGCCTGCTGACAGCCACAGGAATGTGTTTGAAAGCAGAGTCTCCCCCTATCAAGCCTTGAAATAACTGCCATTCTGGCCAACACCTTAACTGTAGCCTTGTGAGAGACTTGAGCCAGAGGCAACCAGCTAAGCAATGCAGGTGCCTGGCCCACAGAAACGATGAGATAGTAAATGGGTGTGAAGATGCTTAGTTTGGGGGCAATTTGTTATGCAGTAATAGCTGACTAATACACTACCTCACTTTCCTTTTTCTTCACTTTAACTTCCCTTGGGTTGGAGCCTATGGTAGTTTGAAGCTGAATTGTCCCCAGAAGATCATGTTCTTAGAGCTAATGCATTCCTGTGGGTGTGGACATATGGTGGGTGGGACTTTTTGATTAGGTTATGTCAGTTGAGGTGTGTCCCAGGTGGGTCTTAATCCTCTTACTGGAGTCCTTTATAAGAGGAAGAAATACAGGGAGAGAAACACACAGAAGACAGAGAGAAGCCCATAGAAGCTAAAGGGGAAGACAGCAAAGCTGAAGGAGAAAGCCACAGAAACAGAGAGGAAGCCACTGAAGCTGGAAGCTGGAACAACGGAACCCAGAAGAGAAGGGCGAGACCAGCAGACATTGCCATGTGCCTTGCCGTACGACAGAGGAGTCCAGGTATCGTCTTGGTGATGCCTTGGTTTGGATATTTTCATGACCTCAGAACTGTAAGCTTGTAAACTAATAAATTCCCATTGTTAAAACCAGCCCATTTCTGGTATGTTACATTTTGGCAGCTTTGCCAGACTAAAACAGAACCCCCATAAAGTTTTTAGCAAGTGAGTTTTTTTTGCCTCAGGCTTTGTTTTCTGGGGAAACTGAGCAATAAACCAGCCCAAGTCACTGCCCTTCTGGGATTTGCCACCCAGCTGAGGAAGTAGCTTTACCTATTTCCTTATCTGCTTTGGGCCCTGGCCCCAAACTTCCAGTCCTGAGTGATCTCCTACAGTACCAAAGAAACAGAGCATCACTTTCAGAATGGAAATACCCGTTTCTAAGTGTGCAACAGCTTCCTCCCAATTTCTCCCCACTGAGGCTTCTGTTTTAGACCATTTGGTTCTAACAGAAGTGTGCATCAATGTGATGGTTTTCCCTTCCAGTTCTGAGCATGTGTGACATTGCTGGGACCTCACAGAGGGTGGGAAACCACACTCTTGGCTGGAAATGGGAGATGTCCAAATTCTGGATTCTCCCACCCACTTGCAACACTCACATATGACTAAGACTACTTCTTTCTGGTGATAAGGAAATAAAGGCTTTTGATTTTTCAGCTGGTGGGAGACACGGGGGTGGGAGGTGGGTCTGATTTTCTGTGTCTTTTGCTTTTCTTCTTTCTCATTCCTACAGGCTGACTTTTGAACACCCCCTTGAATGTTAACTCCTCCACACACACCCCAAAGTGGAGCAGAGGCATGGAAATGGAGAGAAAGTTTACAATGAGTTATTTTCCGTTACAGGTTGAAATCAAAGGCTTTAATGTGATTTAGGATGATCTGTGCACTTGAGGATTTTCTGTGCTTTCGCAGGGCTCTGTTAGAGCAGGTGGCACGGCTGTTTCTGCATAAAGTCTTCCAGCCAGCAAAACTGAATATTCTTTCTCTTGCCAAAAATAACGATAATGATAAGGGAGTGGGAAAATTCTGAAATCCTCTTCCTGGAACCTTGGATGGGCCTTCCACTTCTCCTTGGGCCACCTGCAGGCTTCAGAAGTAGTTCAGGACAGAGAAGCAGCAGTGGCTCTCAGAGGCGTGCCATGGCAGAGGCCACCTGCCATGATGCTGTCCTGGAATTCTTTGCCTGCATCAAAGGCCTGTTGCAAAGGTCATCTCCAGGAGACAGGATTTGTGACGCATGCAGCAAGGAGCACCAGTTCCCCCCAGTGTGGCTGCTTACTGGATCTTCTTTGCTAATAATAACACTGCCAACTGAGCAATTATGCTGTGAGCACATTCCAGGGACTCATCACGACACAGTGGTTTTTGCCCCCAGAGCTCCTACTCAGAATTGCACCTATTTCAGATTTCAAATTGAGCTTGGCTGGCCAAATTACCCAAATCCCCAAACTTGCTGAAGAGGTCCCATTTTTCCTTCAGACTTAGAATAAAATCACCCTTCACACTTCTGGTGACTTTTGGCCACTCTCTGTCCTGCTTTCCTGCCTTATCATGGTGTAGAAGCCTGTCCATCTGGTCAACCAGGGAGTGTGTGCAGCTGGGATGGGATTTGGCCAGGACTGAGCTGGCCATTCACACATGCTTTCTGAGCTTCCATAGACTAGATAAAAATATGTTAGGTGTATAATCAAGTCGTAGGGGTTGGATATAGCTCTTTCCTTGAGACAGTCCAAAAGGAGAACAGCCAAACACACTGAGACATGTAAAACATGTCTTGGGGGTACTCAGAAAGATGGGGAGTAGAGGTGTGTTTAATGAGAGAATGTACCTAAAGCATTGGGTCTTAGTTTCCTAGGGCTGCCATCACGTAGTACCAAGACTGGGGGGCTTAAAGTAAGAGGAATTTATTGTCTCCCAGCTCTGGAGGCCGGAAGTCTGAAATCTGTGGCGTCAACAGGGCTGTGCTTTCTCTGAAGTCTGCAGGGCTCTGGGGGTGGCTTGCCCACAATCCGTGGCATGGTCTCAGACTCCATCACATGGCTGTTTTCTCTCTCCTTGTGTCCAAATCTCCCCTTCTTATAAGGTCATCAATATTGGATTAGGGTTCATCCTGATCCAATTTGGTCTCAACTTAACTAATCATACCTTCAAAGATCCTGTTTCCAAACAGGATCTCATTCACAGGTCTGGGGTTAGGACTTGAACTTGCCTTTTGGGAGGACACAATTCAATCCCTAACAGCTTGTTAATGAATGGTCATGCTAAGAGGCAGGCGGTATACTTGAAATGGATTAAGAATCTGGGTCTTAGTGTCAGACCCAGGATTCAAGTCCTGATTCTGCCACTTGGGAAAGTGACATGACCTCTCGAAGTGTCAGTTCTGTCCCTCTGTAAATGGGGACAGTACTACCCACCTCCTGGGAGTGGTGATGAAATAATCCACATGAAGCGCTCAGCACACTGGCTGGTACATCATAACTCATCAATATACACTACCCTTCCTACCACCATGCAACTCTACAGCACCTCACACTTCAAAATGCCTCCACACATTATTAGCTCATTCAAGCCTCACAAAATCCCTGGGAGGTGAGCAGGGCAGGCTTTTACATTTTCCTCATTTCACAGATGGGGAAACTAAGGCCCCAAAGACTTATGGAACAGGTTTATTTTGGGCTACAAGGCAAATTTCTCAACCCATTCAATCTAGAGTCCTCATCGTCCCCTTCCCCTAATATCCATATGTTGCATCGAATAGTATACTAATGTTGAATGCAATGCTTAGCAAATGGGGGAGAGGGCCTTCATTAAATGCAGACCACCTTGCTGCCTTGTAGCTCTCTTGGAAGCCAGGAAAATTGAAGCTGTAAGTGATTCAGTCACAGTTTCTGGACTGGGAGAATGACATGGAGGACTTTAAGGGAATTTGTACATCACATTTGCCTCCAATCTCACTCCATCAGTCAACTCGCCATTGAAGCTTTCCTGTGAAGTGTGATGGGAGGACATTATACCTTCAAACTCAAAGAGTCTGAGCTTCTATATGCAGCAAATGAAAACATCAGGATCCTCTAAACTTCTGTCTCCCTTAAAACATTGGGGGTGGTAGTGCTGGTGGTTTGGAGGTGTGTGAAGGAGATTTTGGAGAGGAAGGACTATGTTCCCAAAATTTTTCTTAGTGTTTATATGGAGAGCTGAATTCTTGGGACATTCATCACATTTGGCTTCTGACTGATTTAATACTCTAAAAAATAGTTCCCTCTTCACCTGACTGCTGGGAGTGACTGCCAGAAGTGAGGGCAGCCCTGTTTGAGGCAAGAGGTCTGGCAGCTCACATTGATGAGTCAGGTGTGAAGTCAGCTTGAGCATCTGGACTAATTTGTCCCGAGCTGCCGGCTGCCTGCCATTTCCTCCCCTCCCGCCCTTATTTGGAGCCCCTGACAGCTGAGCCACAAACAAACCGGGGGAGCTGGGTGCTGGCCAAGCCTCACCCTCCACTTCCCGGCATGGCTTCCCTTGCCCAGGAGAAAGAATCCTGAGGCATCGCTGTGAGATAACCAAAGATTCCTTTTTGCTCTTCTCACACCTTTGAAGTGGGAGCCTCTCGAGGCAAATCAGCAAGAATGTGGCTCTTGCAGCTGAGGGTCTGGGGGTTGTAGGGGCTGCTCAAGGCTGAGGGCTGTGACAAGCTCTGCTGGACTGATAACTTTAAAAGGGCATCTTCTGCTGGCTCCTCACTCAGCTGCTTTATCGCTGCAAGTGATGGAATGGGGAGGGTTCCATCTCTCTTGTGCTTGCAGAGAGCTAGAAGGAGGGGCTATAAAAAGAGGAGGCACAGGGCAGCGGGGAGACAGAGACGGACAAAGGACAGACAAGGGAAGAAGAGAAGAGAGAGAAGAGGCAGCCAGCTTCAAGTCACTGACCCACTCCAGCATGGGCTTCTCCTCGACCATCTCCGTGGGCTTCCTTCTCTTCGTGGCATTTCAGATCCCAGGCCAAACCAGAGCTAACCCTGTGTACAACCCTGTGTCCAATGCAGACCTGATGGATTTCAAGGTAGGGCCAAGAAAGGGGCACAGTCTTCAACCGGGGTGGGGGTGAGGGTGCTTCTGATAACTGGGCTGTTGTTGATTTTCTCCAAATCAATGAGTTCTCTCCCTGTGTTTTCCCTTTGTAAAGAATTTGCTGGACCGTTTGGAGGAGAAGATGCCTTTAGAGGATGAGGTAGTGCCCCCACAAGTACTAAGCGATCAGAATGACGAGGCTGGGGCAGCTCTCAACCCACTCCCTGAGGTGCCTCCCTGGACTGGGGAGTTCAACTCAGCCCAGCGAGACGGAGGTGCCCTCGGGCGGGGCCCCTGGGACTCCTCTGAGAGATCTGCCATCCTGAAAAGCAAGCTGAAGTCTCTGCTCACTGCCCCTCGGAGCCTGCGGAGATCCAGCTGCTTCGGGGGCAGGATGGACAGAATTGGAGCTCAGAGTGGGCTGGGGTGCAACAGCTTCCGGGTGAGTGCAGCGGAGATGCAAATGGGATGGGGAAGAAAGAAATTGTACTTTTGCTGAGGTTCAAACCTTGTCAAAGAACACTACTGGGGGAAACTTCTGTAGGAAAGGAACCAGCATAGAAGCTTGTTCCCTTTGAGTTTTCTGCCCTGATTTGGTGGGTGGGACATGAGTCTCAGGAGGATACCAGTATCCTCAGCTATAGCATGCTAAGACAATGCTAAAAAAAAAAAAAAAAAAAAAAAAAAAAAAAAAAATCAGCTACTTCCACTAGCACTGGGAAATTGAAATGGTCACAAGGCCACATCATCTTTGACTTGCTGGTTAGCAGTTCATGTATATCCCTTAGAATTGCAAGATCGCAAAACAGTGAATGAAATTGACAAGGTTTGCCTTCATTCACTTCTAACGAATAGGTTGTTTACCAGCTCATGAAACACAGAGGGTCATCAGGCTGGGAGTTGGGGGTGGGTGGGAAACAGCGGGTCAGGGGTCGGGTTAAGAGGTTTGGCACTGTCATCTTAAACTGACTTTTCCAGGAGAGCCAGGTCACCAAGCCAAACTTTTGTTTCTGTGTTCTCTTTGTAGTACCGAAGATAACAGCCAGGGAGGAAAAGGCAGTCTAGGGCCTGGGAGACTGAGAAAGACCTTCACCCCTTGGATCTCTCATGCAACCTTGTCCCATCTCACTGTCGAGTTGTGACGAGCACCTTATTCAAGCTGCAGCTTCCTGTCAACAATTCTCGCATTTTTACACTAAATGTAGATTAAAATGGTTTAAGTGTGGCATCCTCGCCTCTCCCACCCCATGCATTGAATTTTAGGGTAAACTCTCACCTGTTACTGGAAGCAGTTTGAAAATGAATAAACTTCAGCACCATGGACAGAAGCCAAAGACTTGGGTTGGAGTGATTTCTTGTTTCTGGGGAAGAGAATTCAGCCCAATATTCCTTGTCATATTACCTTTTGTCAGAGAGAATGCTCTGTTTTTTCCTTCCTCCTTCTTTTCCTCCCTCCCTCCCTTCTTATTTTCCTTTTTTCTTCCCCCTTCAGACTGCAGTTCTCAAACTGCTCTGCCTCTCACTCAGCCCCAGTAAAGGGTCTTGAAAAAAACCCAGGAGACCTAAAGAGCATTTATTTGATTCAGATTTGCTCACATCCAGAGCACCTATTAACTAAAAGAAAACTTGAAAACACCTGGGCTGCTTCTATGGTTACATCTAATGCAGCTTGTATTCAATAGACAATTTTTGCTCCATAGTGCTTTGCAGTTATTTTCTGAAAGACATTTATAAAACTAACTAACTTTTCTGATACATTTTGAGAGAGGTCCTGAGTGAGTTGCACTTTTAGCTCTGAAAAAAATCAGGCAGAGTTCTATGTTTAAAAGTTGAGCAAAATGGAGAAAGAAATGCTTGCTATGCTGACAAACTGTAAGTTTATGCACCTTTTGGGTAGAACACGTGTCTAAAAAAATAGCCATCTTTCCCTAATTCACATTCAAGGTGCCTGGACTTGGAGATTTTAGCTGAGAATGTGAGAGCTGCTGAAGAAGACACAGCCCTTTTGTATCTGCTTCTGAAAGCGTTTTGTACTCAGGAGAAAGTGCCAGGCATTATTAAGTCCACCTAAAACAGGGATAGCATTCTATTTTCCTACCCTTCCCTCCACGCCCCACTCTCACCACAGGATTCTACCACGCTCCTCCAATGCCCCGTTCCAGTGTGTTCCTTTCTCCGTACCTTTATACTGTTTCTTCCACCTGGGATGTCCTTTATCCAGTCCTCCAGAGGACATTCTACTCATTTCTGAAAGCTCATTGCAAATGCCACTTCTTCCCTAATACTGTGTCCCCTGTAAGACATAATCTTCCTCTCTCCATGGGCAGTCTTTTGCATTTAACTATTATGACACGATTTGCTGTGGTTCCCATTTGTGTGTCTATATCCCTGGATTGCAAGGTCCTCGAGGGTAAATGGCCCCTTGGCCCCTCCTGCAGCACATGCCAATCGATGCTGAATAAATGTTGGTGAAATTTGGAAAAGGGGAAATAAAGTAACAATTTACTCCTTGTAGAACTGATGGTTAGGGAGTGGGGTGGGAGGAAGAGCTCTAAATGAATCTAACCACTTCCAATAAAAGTGTTCCTTATTTGGACTTCAATCACACAAGGGCAGAAATGACAAGAAGCAGAGAACGACTAACAGGAAAAGGGGAAATAAGATAGAAAACAAAATCTTCTGTCCAAAACTGGCCCCTGAGGTTTGGTCTTGGGGGGGGTGTGTTCCTCGGAGGGGGATGGACTCTGAGGTGTCACTGAGCACGGCGGCTTCTCATTGGAATAGACTTAAAGTGCCAAATTTAAAATGCAGAAGATGCCCCCCTGCGACCTGGAGGCAGCCTGGGGGTAGGTGCTGGAGCCTGGATTGACTGATTCTGTTCCCACCACTTGTGTACGGATGATCCGCAGCAGATCAAATAGGGACAGAGACAGTCACTTGCAAAACCCAAAGCAAGTGAACAAATAAAAAGCAATGACAGGTGGCTGACAGAAGCCGGCTGCAAAGTCTGAACATCTACAGACCTGCCATCAATTTTCATTTCTTCTGGTCAGATCTCAGGGGACTCTGTGGACAAATTCCTTAATACAATACTGTCACGAATACAAATGGATTCTCCACCTATTTTTTGGAAGCAGTAGCTAGAAGCAATAGGTGGTTTTATAGGAGGAAACAGTTTGTAAACAAGATGTCATAGGGTTGGTTTGAAGGGAGAACAATAGTGGTAATTTGGTGCATTTTGCTGGAATGCACTTTGTTCTCATTAAGTGAACTGAAGTCACACTGAGAGAGCTATGTAAGGAGAGAATCAACACTGTGAAAGTACTTTCTGGTTTTGCAATTTCTGTATATTAGGAGAGAGAGGGAATAAGTGAAAAGCCAAGAATCACGCTAAAGAAAGAGCTCCATGGAGAAAGAGGCCTAAAGGAGACAGATGAAGATACTTTATTCTGACGTTACAGTTACAACGAGAACTTCCAAGTTCCAGAAGTTCAAATAAAAATAGACTTTTACAAATTAAAAAAAAATACCATTTATATACACAGTGGAATTAGCCAACATTACTGTACAAACAAAGCGCAAACAGAAAACAGGAAGCCGCGGCTGTCCAGAGGCGCTGAGGGGCTGCACTGCACGCCAAGGCTGCCTGGACCCACGAGGGCGGTTGTGGCCCTTGCAGAGGCGATCTTGCTGGCAATCTTGTTGGTGAGGACCAAATCACCACACAACTTTGCCTCAGAAATGCGACATGGTTGGCTGGGTCAAGCAAGCAACTGTCCATTTCAGCCAGGAACCATTAGCTAAACAAGGCCATGCCGTCAGTAGACCCTAGCACCCCCTTCCCAGTCACCTCGGCCAGGGGACCATGAAGCAGCAAGCTGGGGACACAGCACAGAAACCCACTCCCGACCAACCCCAGGACCCCTCTGTTTTCGTTTCATCGGGTGCCACATCACTGGGGACAATGGAAGTCCAGCTCTCTGGGGCTGGGTGATAGGCAAGATGCTGAAAATGCTGGTTTTTAATGGACAGAAACCAAAGGAGCAAAACTTGCCGTTATTTAGTCTCAAGTGGAGAAATTATTGTCTTTGGGCTTATCTGGAGAGGGCAGGCATGGACAGAGGAGGGAAGGAAACGGAAGGTGCCTCTTCCAAGGACCCTCAGCCATCCAGTGGGTGCAGGGGACGGAGGGTCCTGCATTCTCCTATCTGTGGGCTCAACTGACAGGAACTTAAATACAACACGAGGTGCATGAGGGGTAAATTCCAACAACACTCATCTCTGCAGGCCAGTGGTCCCCCTGCAGGACCTCAATTTTGCCAGTTTCAGTAAGAGATGGAAAGAGGAGGGCTGTTTCTGGGATAGACTGCACACCATTCTCCTGGCTAAGGCGATTGGTTTCCTTCTTAAGAAAAGAAACAATGTGGTAAAGCTTGGGCACCTCCATGAAAGAAAGGGGCAGCCAGCCCAACACAATCACCTTGGGAGGGCTTTACCTTTTTTGGTCCTTGTGATTTCCTGAATTATTTATTGGGAGTATCATCTCCATTTCACAAGTCATGTGCATCCAGGGAAGCTGAGAAATTTAGAAGTTCCATAATTTTTCTCAGAGAGATAAGAAAATGGGGCAGAATGGAGGAGGTTCCAGGCAGTTGGAAAACACCCTGGAACAGCTTCCTCACTTAAGGGCAATTATTCCCTTGAGTGTGCTGAGCCAAGGACCTGAACGGGCAAAGCCTGACATCCACCCTGAGCTCGAAAGGCGGTCTCTGCCAAGGAAGTCAGCACAGGGCTGAGGGTTAGAGAATAGCATCACCAGGACCAGGCACCAATGTTTTAAAAAAAAATCTAAATGCAAATGCATCCACCTTGGGTCCAAAACAAATCTGCCACAGGATTGCTTAATGGGATTAAGATGTAGACAGAGAAGAAGGGAAAAATAGTGCAAATGCCTGATACCTAAATGTTCACTTTGGGTGCCTATTCAGAAGGGGCCAATTTTAAACAGCTGGAGAGAAACTACGTCACGGGAAGAAACGAGGCGGGTTTCCCATGTCTCATGCTGAAATCTCTGGGGCATGTGCCAGCAGGGGGCGTCTTTACCCTTCTGAAGTTCCCATTTCTGAGCCCCTCAGGAGGCTGGGGATGGTGGCTACCAGCAGGGAAGGGAGAGAAGTTTGTGAAAGGCTGACACCCTTGTCCTCAAATAAACCATCTGCTTTTTTATAACACTCTGGCTTTAAAGGCACATCACATACCTTTTAGTGGTCACTGGCTCAGTTTACTCCTTTCCATCTTATAAACAACTGTACCATTCTCCCAAGCTAAGTGAAGCGTTTTACGTAGGGGTGCCTGCCATGCTTTTCGTTAACTTTGGGGGGTGATGCCAAAATCCTCTAGGTTGTGGCTGCTTCACAGGAAGATAAAGAGAAAAGTTAAGGGAAGTTTAGAAATTCATGGAGGGTGAAAAGGACCAGGGACAGATCAGGGTAAAAATGTGTGAATAGGAAGCAACGAAAAATTTGCGGAATGTTAAGAGCAAACGCATTTCTGACCATATTGTGAGATTTAAAGTTCAGACTATTACTGGGATTTAATTTTGTGCTTCTGGAGGGTGCTGGTTCCAAGGAGATTCAAACCACAGGAGCAGGTGAGGGCACCTGCTCCCACCCAGGAAGCAGAAACTATCTCTAAAATGAAGCAGAGAAAATATCAAGTTAAGAGACCCAGTGAAGGAAGGCCTTCCAGAAACATGGATGGTTTTCTCAGTGCCCAATTCCTAAATTTAGTAATTAACTGCATTTTGCAGCTGGCACCCCCAGTGTTTGCCTTGGCCAAACTCCCTCCCATGGTTTAAGGCAACATCTGGGTTCTCCAAGAAAGCAGCAAAGGAGGACAGAAAACTGCTCTGAGCGACACCTCCGTGGGTCAGGTCTGACGTCCGCCTCTGGTCCTGGCACTAGCAAGGGGCAGGGGAAGGCCTGGGGCAGGCCTATGCCAACACTGGATGGTAGGAACACAGGGGGCAGGAAACGGGAAGACGCTTGCCGACAAAGTCAGAATAGTCCAAACTATTGATGGTATTGCCGGTTCAACACCATCTCCCGAATCTCTGACTGGCAGAGCGTTCAATAATGCCGGGCTTTCCAAGTGAGTGAGCGACTGGGAGCCTTTTGTGCCCTGGAATGGCCCCAGCCAGCTGTGCAGGCCAGGTGTGGGTGAGCCGCCTCTGCAGGCAGCTCCAGCCGGGGGCGCTGGCCCGGGGAGTGCGAGGCTTAGTGAGTCATTAGATGGTCTGGTAGTGCTGCCTCAGTCGGGCCTGCAGAAACTCATATGTTAGGTTGTGCCGTGTGATAATCCCAACGATCTAGAGTGAGAAGGAAAAATCCCAAGTCACCCGCAGGATAAAATGCATTGGCAAGAACACAAGCAAAAAGGGCTCACTCAGATGGCCATGGTAAGCGGAGGGAGACCAAATCCACTTATAGATGTTCAATACACACTTTTAAATGATGACAGAATGATTGGGCTTCCTAGTGTCTGGATGAGGAAAAGATGAACTGATAACTAGGGGCCATAAACTGGAGGCCTATGGTACAAATTCAGCTCCAGAAAAGGTTTTAGTTGGGCCAGCTAAAATCTGCATTTCAATATCTTTTTACATGGGGCATACACACGCTCCCTCTAGCTTTCTCGGCTATCCTCACACCCAGCCTGCTTCGTGTATTTGTGTGACAGGTGCAGCCCTTGAAGCCTTCTGGGAGATTATGACCCCTGATAAATCTTATAATTACTATCTGTCAGAACTACCTAACAGAGCTTTTCTCAGAATTCACGATGGTGGTTCACTTTTGTCACTGATGCTGGAGACAACAAAGCCACAGTATAAATGGAGTTGGAACTGGTCAATGTAGCTGGCAGTTATTTTTCAAGGAACAGTCTGACCTGCTGCAACCAAGGCTGTGTAAAAACAATCTGGGCTGTGCCAGGATTCTGCTGACGGGGGCTATTTTATTTTAAAGAGGAATAATCTCCTGGAGGGCAGTTTGGCAATATGCATCAGAAGCCCCAAAAGGGTGATTGCTGCAGTGAAATTTAACCACCTAAATGCCCAACAATAAAGAACTATTGAATAAGTGATTGTACGGCTCCATCGTGGCGTGCTGTCCAGCCATTAAAATAATATCTTAGATGAGTGTTTACCGTCATGAGGAAATAATTTTCTATACAGTAACTGAGAAATCAGGCTATTAAACAGCAGGAACAGTGAATCCATTGTCATTAAAGTTTGATATAGAAAATCTCTATATCTAGATGCATAGAAAAAAAGACTGAAATGACTTGAAAAGTTAACATAGATTGGAGAGATAAGGGTTTGATTTCTGTTTTCGTGTCTTTTTGTTTTTTTTCTCTCTCATCTGTACTTTCTTATTTTCTACAATGAAAAAAAAGTATTTGTGTAATAAGAAAAAAAGTTCAAAAAAGAAAAAATGGAAAAGTCTGCAGTAACAATTACCAAGTGTTATATCTTTTTAAACCCTTAAAGTATTTTGCTTTAAATTTTCTCATTTTATGTCACAAATTCCTCTAGCAGGTGGGGAACTGGGAATGCAAAGAACAGGTGCCCTGCTCCAGGAGGCACTGGGTCAAGGGAGAAGAGGAACATTTAGAATAAAGAAGAGACCCTCAGGTGCTTCCGGTAAGCATGGAGCTGCTGGGCACTGGCGGCATCTGCTGGCCAACAGAAGACAGGCAGAGCCCAACCACGGGGGAGACACACAGGACAGAGCCCAACCATGGGGGAGACACACAGGGAAGAGACCAACCACGGGGGAGACACGCAGGGCAGAGCACTGTCACGGGGGAGACACACAGGACAGAGCCCAACCACGGGGGAGACACACAGGGAAGAGCCCAACCACGGGGGAGACATGCAGGGCAGAGCCCAACCACGGGGGAGACACACAGGGAAGAGCCCAACCACGGGGGAGACACACAGGGCAGAGCCCAACCACGGGGGAGACACGCAGGGAAGAGCCCAACCACGGGGGAGACACGCAGGGCAGAGCCCAACCACGGGGGAGACACGCAGGGAAGAGCCCAACCACGGGGGAGACACGCAGGGCAGAGCCCAACCACGGGGGAGACACGCAGGGAAGAGCCCAACCACGGGGGAGACACACAGGGCAGAGCCCAACCACGGGGGAGACACGCAGGGAAGAGCCCAACCACGGGGGAGACACGCAGGGCAGAGCCCAACCACGGGGGAGACACGCAGGGCAGAGCCCAATCACGGGGGAGACACGCAGGGAAGAGCCCAACCTCAGTGGGACGCACAAAGCAGAGTCCATCCACGAGGGAGACATGCAAGGCAAAGCTCAACTAGGGGGTGCAACAGGCAGGGCAGGCACAACCAAAGGGAGAGGTTTTCAAAAGGACCAACACCACCCGGCTGTCCCTGGCCCAGCCCTCACTTCCTCCCTGGCTCTTGGTGGAGGAGACCCAGAGGAGGATCTGCTTTGAGAACCCACCCTGTGGTTTCCTCCTGACTGAGAAGCCCCAACTCAAAAGCAATGCTGTTGTTAGGAGGACCCTTTCTAGAAGGCAGGTAGATGAGCAACAGAGGCGCAGAGCTGAGAACACAGAGGTCATCCTTTCTCTACCCAGAACTAAGACCCACCTCTCCCACGGCGTTCACCACTGGCAAGTGCCGCAGGCCCATCGTCCTAAAAAGATTGAAGACCTGGGAGACGTGGGTATTGGGTGAAACGGTAAAGGGTGAAGGGTTCATGTACGGGGTGACATCCTGCAGAGAAGAGACCAACTCAAGTTACCCAAGGCTGGTTTGACCTCCTGGATCAGGCGCAAACAGCACAGATGAGGAGAGCTCAGAAGAGGCTGCAGCCGCGTCCCAGACAGGACAGTGCCACTGGCCTCCTTTCCTGGGGCCCTGGTCCCAAAGGACAGCCCTTCTCACCACAATCATCCGGGGGTTCAGCAGCGTCAGATCCAGGTCGTGGATATCGGGATACCGTGGGTAATCCTCAGCCATCTCAGCATAAGAAAGGCGTGGCTGGCTGGCACTCTGCAATTCCAACCAAGACACAGTCCTGTACCTGGAGCATGACTGGAGAGGCCACATTTAGGCCCTTCCCCCTCCACGTCCGCACTCCCCCCAGTCCTGGCCCCAGCGAGGGAGGTGTGCGGGGCAGAGGCCAGTGGCAGGTGCTTTGGGGGCAGACACCTTGATCCAAAGCCAATTCTGGGCCAATTCCTAGCTGCAGACTCTGGCCAAGTTTCCTAACCTCTCTCAACTTCCCTTTCTTCATCTGTAAAATGGAAACAGGTTATTCTTAAGTTTCAGTGAGGACAGTGCTGATCCACAGTAGCTTTGTTACTCTTTCTTCACACCCAGTCTTCTGGACTTCCCACCCTCCCTGGGATGTGGGCTGCACCCCAGCTCGCAGGCAAGGCATGGGACCACAAGTGCTGGGCACCGCTCTCTCCTACCCTGACCTCCATGTCACCTGTCCACTGCCTGCTGAGCAGCACCTGATGCCCCGCACTCTATCAGGCTGGGTGTCGCTGGTTTCTGCATTCAGACCCAATCTTCTGTAATCTGACCTCCTCCATCCCCTCCCGCTTTCTTACAGCCCTCTGTGCTCCACCACGTTCGACCCCAGCCCTAGCCAGGCCAGTGCTCCCCACAGACCAGCCCCACCCTGGCCACTTCACCCTAGGCCGTTCCTGCTTCACCTCCCATTAACTGCAGGCCAGTCCCACCAGGAGGGCCCTCGGGCTGCCCTCACACGAGCAAAACCCTGATCAGGAGAGTCAGTTTGGAAACGGGGTCTCTGGACAACTTTTTAAGAGAAGAAGTGTCGGGGGTGAGTGGGTCCCAGGTGGCTGGGCACCACAGACCCCACCCCTCCTGCTTATCTCTACAAAACAAAACAAAACAGTAAAAAGACAACTACAGTAGACTTCATGGAAAGAATGGGACTTCTTCCAATAACACAGGTAAGAAAGTCCGTTTGTATCAAAAATCAAAATATAGAGATACTATTAAAGTCCCAATAGTGTAAGACTGGAGGCTGCTCAAGAACTGGTCCAGAGACTGAATAAAGACTGACTGGCGGGAAACACAGACTCCCCTCACTCAGCGTCTCCTGGGGAGACACTCACTGCAGTAGAGGGAGCTGGGAGGCCTAGACCACTACTCAACAGCCCCTCACTTGCACGTGAACTTCTAGAAAGCCCTTCTTTTCCTTCTCTTGAGTACAGGGAATGTGTTGCTACCACCTCTGTACCTCGCACGATCCCAGTGCCAACAACAAAGACTTACTGACTGGCTTTCAGAATAACAAACTCCTCGGACGAGCAGGGTGACAAGCTGTGACCGAAGGATCAGGCCGTGAAAGGTCAAAGGGCGGAAGCGCTCCTCCATGGTCCAGTCTTCACTCGGGGACTGGTCAGGGTAGAGGTTGGGGTAGGGAGTGTATCTGTTACACAAAAACCAGACACTGCCTAGTGTATTCTATGCAGGATCACTTCTTGCCCATGTCCCCGGCCCACTCCCTAATTCCCATGAACCTGGGAGCCAGGTGGCAACCTCTGAGCAAAGGGCTGACTCCTTCTGGAACCCAGGAAGGCACTGGTGACCCTCACAGCAGAGGAGCTGGCCTGTGCCACCCCACTCACCGTCTGTCCAGCATCTGCTGGAGGAGGTCCTCCTTCTCGGCCGGCTCCTCGGAGGCCATGTGGTCATCACACATGTTCCGCAGCTCACTTGACGGGTAGGACTTCATGGACTGGCTCCGTTTGCGCTGCTCGCCGGCTCGGGTGAGGATGCTGGATTTCTGTGGACGGGAAGCATGGAGTGCTGCATACGGGCTCACCAACACAGCAGCACCAACTTGGCTGAAGGATTTGGCTGACAGTGAGGGTCAAAAGCATATCCCGACAGAGGAATTGTGAGAAATTGTCTCGGGCTCAGGGACTTTGAATTCAAAGGAGCCTCTTGGAGTCCCAAGACTTGGATATAGACCCCTGGGTTTTGCCAGCCCAACATCCCCACCCCTTAGATTTGGGAAATAGCACTTCAATTCTCTGCTGGAGAACTGCCCGTCTCCCATGTCCCGGTGGAACTGCCCACCAAAGTGCCCCCAAGCCCTAGCCACCAAAGCCAAGGAGAGGGTTCATGGCCCAGGTGAGGCAATCAGACTCTCCCTCTCCTTGGATTTTGAACCTGGAGTAACCCAAGGATGGAGAAGGGCCGGTGCCAACCCTTCCTGGGACCCTTGGGAATATCTGTTGGCCCCTGGCGCCTGCACCCCCACAGCGCTCCGGCCTGCCTCTTCAGCTTTCCTGTCAGTCCTGGCACTTCCAACTGATCTCTTTTTCATGCTTAATTAGGCCAGAGTCCATTTCTGTTGTTGGAAGCTCTAGAACTCTTAATACAACTTGCACTCAGTAAATAACGAGCATTGAACCCGCTGGTTAAAAAGTCATATGCTTGCTAAAGCAAGAATGAATGCACATCCTGACAGTCTGTAAAGTCTATACTGGCTGTCGAGCCCATATTCACTGCCAAGGATACTGAACACGGCGTGCTGATATCCCGTGGGGGTCAGCCAAGTTCACCCCACCCACAGATGTGTGGCAAGCACAAGAGCAAAGGAGCATGAAGGAATCGCTTGTCTCCTCCCCGCCTGTCCTCCAGGGCCTCTTTCCTACCTTGAATCTGATGTTGTTACTGATGAGCTGGTTGCCCTTCATGAACTCCCTCTCGTTGCCCCGGTTCTCAGTGACCACCGGGAAGGCGTGGTGGACCGTGGTGCGCAGGATGCTGACCAGGCTCTGGATGCGGGTGTGCGGGTAGACGTAGGTCAGGTTGGGCTCCATGACGTCGCTGGCTCTCAGTCTGGGGAGGGAGGGGGAGGCCGTCCAGCCTCGAGACGGAGCCCACAGCATCCTGGGAGTGAGCCCCACGGGCCGTGCTGGCTCTCCCACACGGCCTGATCCTTTGGGGCCCCCTTCTGGACTGTCACTAATGGTTCCTTAAATCTAATGCGTTCCTTTGCACCTTCATCCCCCTTACACGTGCTGTTCCCCAAGCCTGGGATGCCCCTCCCCTTGTTGTCAAACTGGTGGGCCTTCATGCCACTCTCAGCTCAGCACAGATGTTGCCTCACCACAAACCCCACCAGCTCGCCCAGGGGCCGGCTACCCCTTCCTCTGCACTCCATGGCACATTACACATACTTCTACTGAGCTACTGATTATACCCTGGAATTAAAAATATACACATGGAGTCCCCCATTAAACCAGTGTTGGGAAACTACAGCCCGCAGGTCAAATCCGGCCATACTCATTTGGTGACATACATGCCCGTGGCTGCTTTCACACTGCAACGGCACAGCTGATTAGTTGTGGCAGAGACCACACGGTCCGCAAAGCTGAACTATTTCCCACCTGGTCTTTACAGAAAACATCTGCTGGCCCTATGTTAGACTGTGAGGGCCTTGCCAGATGTCTGGAGCCGGACCCCAATTATATGTGGACTGATTGATTATTTGGTGATTTTGCCCAGAATAGTCACTGCTGAGAGTAGGCCATTTTGTTAGGCATACATGGAGCAGGCCAGTTCTCACATGGGGGCTACCCTTAATTTAAAAATTTAATCATAACACAAACTTCACCTGGAGACCTCATTCTGGGAGAGGTGTCATTTTAGCCAGAATGCCAAATAAACCCATGAAACACTGGCTCCTGCCTCCCCTAGCCCCCCACCTCCAAGCCCCTCTGTCCCCCACTCTCCCTGTGCTCTCAGCCAAGCAGAGCTGCTCAACATCCCCAAACACACTCAGTAACAAACGTGCTGGCTTTGTGAAGGACCCTCCTGTTGTCACTGACTGCTGTACCTTCTTCCAACCCAGGAATCTTTTGCTACTGTTCCAACCCCGACTGTTTCCTATTACAACACAAATATTTCTTAGGCCTTAGAGCTTATAAGCTGTGAAACAAGGACAAGAAGAGAAATTATGGCCTTACTTGTCCATTTCCACCTCTGTTTCCCACTCCAGAAGTGGCACTCCTCGCAGGCCCACGTGGATATCATAAATGCCCTTGTTGAAAAAGTCCCCAGTCCATTTGGCCACCTGGAATGCAAAGCAAAAACTCAAAATAGGCACTTGTGGGTGAACCTCGCCCTGAACCTGAAAGAGGCCTGGAAGGGAAGTGCTCACCATCAGGGTGATCATAATGGGAAGCCCGTAGGTGATCTCGTTGGTGGACTCAATCAGGATGACGGTGAGGCTGATGGTCATGCGGACAACCCCACCCAAGAAAGCCGCAGCACCAATCAGGGCAAACGTCCCCGAATAGATGTGGCCCAGTCCAATGTAGCTAGCGAAGAAAGAAAGAGAGAACGAGGCTTAGAATCACATGGGTAGATGGGGGGGAGGGGAATCTACGGTTTGCACACTTGTGCTTATGTACACCTGGGCATGCACACTGATGTGCAGGCACACTCACATGCACTGGCACAAAGTGTCACACACTATACCTTTTTAGGACATTGGCAACTAAACGTCCAAAAGCTGCTCCGCACAGCAGAGAAGGCACAAACAGACCGCTTGGCACAGAAATGCCATACGTCCAGCAGGCAAGCAGGAAATAGAGGACGAAGAACAAGGCTAAGGTGATGGGGCTGAAAGTACCTGCAAGACAAGAACCGACCTCAGTCCCCCGGCCAGCTGTCTGCCAAGACCCACAGACACTCAGCTCCTACAAGGTCCTTCTGTACCCCAATCGGTTCACCTCCCAGCACTGGAGGCAGAAACCCCAATATTTTGTCTGGGTTGGTATTTCAAAGAAAAAGTCCAGTTCTTGCTCAGAATTAAGGGCAAGCTTGGCTGAGTTTGAGAGCTAAGAAAGGGGCAGAGGAATTATAAACAGTTGTTCCCTGCAGAAGAAACCAACCGCCCGGGAACAGGCTGAAGCACAGACACTCACCATCCTGGTGGAAGAGCTGAAGGATGGCAGACTCCTGGGGGTTGAAAAAGAGGGTGGCCATGTCATTGTAGGTTTCATTGGGACAGAAAAAGGTCTTGATACTTGAATTCACATCTTCTGATGTAACCTAAGAAGCAGAGCTCAAAAAGTCAGTAGAAGGGCAAGTGACCAGGTCTCTCCTGAATCTTCAAGTGGGAATTCTGCAGCAAGGCGGAAATGTCTGGCTTGAGATTACCCATAAATTACATGGGCAGCAAAACATGGTACAGATCCAATGGCAGCCACGTGTGCCACTAGATCCAATGGCAGCCATTCTTTGCATTTGAGAATGAAAGAACCGGGATGAAGCCCTTTGTTCCTCCATGTTTAGAATGATAAAGAAATGACAACTATGGTTCACCACCGATCCAAAGGTGATTCCTTTCCTGATGCTAATTTTTTTAGGGGAGCATGTCAGAAGCTTGGCCTGAGAGTCCGAGGACTGGGGGGAAATGAGGCAGGTGAGAGACAAATGGCTAGGAGGTGAATGGGGTTTGGAGAGGAGAAGCCGGAGGGTTAAACCAGGTTAGTCAGCTTCTTGAGCTTCTGTTTCCAATTTGTTTTTGTTCAACAGAGAGGCGCTCCCTTCTGTGACAGCCAATGCTGTCTACAAAAGTGGGGAAAGGAGGGAATTTGGTGCTCATCCTCTCTTGGGTGAAAAGACAACCACAAATTCCTGTATCTTTTAAAAATTTGATATGGGTGTTAAACAATGAACCCCATGCCTCTATAAGCCCTAAACAGAGTCAAGGCAGACACTTCTGGATCCTTCTTCCTTGGGGTCGTACGAAAAAGGCAGCAGTGCACTGAGTTTACCTGCAGCTGGATTGAGTCATTGCCGATTTGACTGGAAGAAGACATCTGTCGGCATTCCCCTAACACCATTGAGGCCACGAACACCACCACGGTGGTTACCAGAGACACCAAGAGGCTCTCTAAGACTCTAGGAAGAAGCACACCTGTCATTGTGCAATAAAAAGACACCCTTGTCTTGGGAACTCAACAACACAACCCTGCCTACCCCCAACCATCAACCAACACGTGTGTATTTTATGTGCCCCAGCAATTTTTCCATAAAAAATATAGTCAATAAAGTGGGCTGCTGCATCCGTGTCCTCTCTCTCCAAGGAATGGAACTGCCTTCCATCAGAGTACCAGGGTCGAGCATCTCTGGACATGAGTGAGCACCCTCAGCAAGGCCACACTAACCCTTCTGACTTGGTCACATGTCCTAGTGGCAAGTCAAGAGGCTGTGATCCAACCAGCAGCTCTGATATAAATTAAGCTCAGACTTGGCCTTTCAGCCTGCCTGACAGCGGATTTATGACCCTGTTTCTGTTCTTAGTCTTAGACGTGGAATGAAAGCTGGGGTGGGAAGCAGGGTCTGTTCACACAATGTCTTCCTCGGGGGAGACGGTCCTGCTCACACAAAGCTCAGGAAGCCACAGCAGGCTGGGGAAGGGACTGCACAGGTACCTGACAAGCTTAGGTTTCGGGTGTACGTTTCGCATACGGTATTTTGCGAGTCTCTTGTTCAGACAGTTGAATGTGGCTCCTAGGAGGCCCCCAATGACCCCCATCACGATGAAGAAACCCAAATCCATAGCTGTCCAGAGATGACATTTTTTATCAGAGTCAGAGCACTGAGAGAAGGGGAAAGGGAGAGAGAGAGACAAACCACAGTGCCCATGAGAACAGGACGGGGCAGAAGAGGGGAAGAGAGAAACAGGAGCAGACGCCACCTTCCCTCTAAAGGAGCCAGTCCCTGCTGGAATCCTGCCCATGCAGGCCACGGGGCGTACGCAGGACAGAGACCAAAGGGGCAGGACACCCCCACTAGAAGCTGTACCTACCCTCCTGGCCACTCCTCCCAGTACTTTACTTAAGAGCAGTTTTCAAGGGTCAAGCAAGAAATTCTGAGCGAAAGGACAAAACATACCTTAAACTCGCCAAAGTTCAGTAATCCAGGGAGCTGGAAGGAACCCCAACTTCCAAACTGAATCCCAGAACGGAAGAAGTTGAGGGTGAAGGTGGCGGACATGGAACAGAAGAGCTAGGGGACAGGCAACAAAAACAAGAAAACCCAATAGTGACAAGTCCACTTTTTGCTTGGCATGTTTGCAAAAAATCTAAAGCTCTACACAGAAATCTGCAACTCTAGGTGTGGACACAGAGACCTGGTAACCACCGTGTGAAAAAATTCAAATTAGGCTACAAGGAGTTTTCACTCAAACAGCCAATAAATACTTGCTGAGAGCATCTTGTGGACCAGACCTCATAGCAAAGAGGAACAGTGAACACAGAAGGAGGCACGTTCTGCTCTCAGGAGGGAGGCCTGAGTTCAAGTCCTGGCTCTGCCGCTTCCTGCTTATGACCACGGCCAGTTTCACGTTGTCATGTCAGGTTTTCATCAAGCGAGGATAAAGCAGATTGATTAGGGTTTTTATTGTTTGGGTGACAGGGAGAGAGTTAGTATGAAAAGGATTAAAAAGTGCTTTTAAAATTCATCACCAATTGAGAAAGCCTTCTGTACCAAAAGGAGGAAGAGAATTGAAACAAACTAAAGTTTCAGTGGCTGAGAGATTTCAAATGGAGTTGACAGGTCATTTTGGAGGTAACTTGTATGCATTATATGTATCCCTTTTTAGTTTTTAGTTTATTAGAAGAGTTCAAAGGAAATATCCGAAACTGTTGAACTGCAATCCAATATCCTTGATTCTTGAAGGTGATCATATAACTAGCTCATATGGTGTGCCCATGTGATTGTGAAAACCTTGTGGCTCACACTCCCTTTACCCAGTGTATGGACAAATGAGTAGTAAAATGGGGATAAAAAGAAAATGAATAATATGGAGAAGGGGATATGGGACTATTTTGTGTGTTCTTTTTACGTTTATTTTTATTCTTGTTTTTGTTTTGGGGAGCAATGATTATGTTCAAAAATTGACTGTGGTGATGAATGCACAAATATGATGACACTGTGAACAAATGTTTTATACTTTGGATGATTGTATTATATGTGAATATATTTTAATTAAAAATTTTAAAAAGTAAATGAATGGGTGGAGGAGTATGGAATGCTTTTAGTGTTCTCTTTTACTTTTATTTCTATTCTTCACTTTATTTTTTAGAGTAATGAATATGTTCAAAAATTGTGGTGTTGTATGCATAACTAGATGATGAAATTGTAAGCAATTGTACACCTTGGATGATGGTATGGTATGTGACTATATTTCAATAAAATTACATTAAAAATACAACATGAGAGAAAAAAAAAAAAAATGCATCACCAGTCCTCATGTCAATAGTTTGGAGGTTATGTGTATCTGGAACAAAGAAATTTCCAATATAGTCCTCTGGTCTCAACAGAACCATAGTTAAATGTATCAAGTCAGAGATGTCCAGTGTTTTTTTGGGGGGTGGTTAAGTCTAGGACAGGTTTCCCCCGAGGGATCTCCTCACCACTTTCCATGTGAGCCCTTGGTTCCAGAAGGATGAGCCCTCCTCCAGACTGAACAAGGTACCCCCAATTGGAGCCCCAAAAGCTGCGGCAACTCCAGCAGCTGCCCCTGCTGATACGAAGTCTCGCTTGTCTCTAAGGAGAGAAGACAGAGAGAGGGTTTACTCGGGGAAAGAGCCCTCAGGCTACAAAAAGCCAGATAGTCACTTTCCTATCCAGGAACATTTTATCTCATGACCCATGAGCAGCTGGGGGTTGTGAAAGAGCAATTCTCTGGTGAGTTTACTTAAGAGGAAAACAGCTCATTTAAAAACCAAGTGCTCTCCTTGGAGTTCCTGCAGGTGTGCTGGCTCCCCAGCATCAGTCCACTATACAAACATGGACTCCAGATCCTGCCCAGCCACATCTCCAGAGGCAGGTCGCGTACTTCCTGCAGTCACTGCTGAACCACGGGCCTATCCTCCCAGAAAATCATGGCATCAGTGAAAATGTCAAAGTCCTGAGTCCTCCTAGAGGAGTAATAAAGAAAACTATAAAGACCAGTAGGATGACTCAACCTCTGAGCCTGGGCCACAGATTTCAAGGTCCTTACAAGGTGTGCAGGTCATTAATACGTACAAATCTCACAGGCCTAAAAACGTCTACTGAGAGTAGCCTCTTTGAAACTAGAAAGGCAGCTGACCAATGAAATCATCTTGGAATGCAAAATACATTTCGTAACATGCCTATGAACTTTCCTCGTTGTGTTCCAATGTCAGCATCATTGCATTAAGTATCGCTGCATGAGATGCTTCTAGACCTTCTGTCATGACAAAATAGAAGTCATGACGCCACCTTGGTCCTTTTGCTGATTTTCAGAAGAGAAATTCAAAGCCTGCCTCCTTTTCTGAAATGCAGCCTGCCTATCTAGCCAAGCTGCGGCAAGTTACCGGGTCTGATTGGCAGTAAATGAACATTTTTGCTTTTTAAAAAAAAAACAATTCCTCATCTTTCCATACCTGTCACTTCGGAAATAGGGGAAGTTAAACTGGATCTTCTGTAAGGAGATGCTTTGAAACTAAAACAAGAGAAAAAAAAATCAGAGAGGACCAAAGCCGCAGGAACCCACAGCCCCTGGAGCACACCTGAGCAGATGTGCTCCAAGAAGGAAGAGTCCAGGGCATTGGGCTACAAAAAAGAGGCTATCCCCTTTGGGAGGGAATTATTCTCTCTATCCCCATATTTCTGGGATCTTCAGAAACTGCCTTTATGCACAGTCAGCAAGTCAGAAATGAAAGGGGAAACAGCTGAGCAATGGGTTGAGAAGAACTGAAAGCTGCTGTAGAAGACGGTTCTCAGGGTGAGGAGGCTGCAATAGCTATTTCAATCTGTTCAACAAATTCTGCTGACACCCAGTCCCAACCTGTGCTTGGCTTCCCTCTGCCTCTCAGCTCACAGGGATCTGACATAAAGGAGTTGAAGCAGTAGCGAGAGAGACCATCAAAAGAAGGACTCTGGAAGAAAGAATTTTCTCTGCTTTGCCTCAACAACTCGATCATAGTAACTTCCTCCCCTCAGAACACAAGGGGTAAAAGTCTAAAAGTAATTGAAGCTTCTCAAATATGCAGCCCTGGAATGCGGAAGAGCCCATAAGAGCAGAGGTTTTGGAGTCCTGAGCTATGCCTTAATCTCTCTAGGCCTCAGTTTCCTCATCTGAGAACAGGGGTGACGGTAACAACTGAGCACTCAGAGTGGATACAAAGAGAGGAGGTGGTGTTCAGGCGCCTGGCACAGCCTGCCCCAGAGTCAGCACTTGACCAGCAGGAGCTATTAATTATTGCTGCACTACTTTAAATGGAAATCAGCACAGAACTGTGCCTGAAACCATCTTAGTTGACACTTCCAGCCTCTTGAGATCTGGTGGCCCTGAGATGACCCACGCGGCCACCCTGGGTGGATGGAGGTACTCGGCAGCGGCTGCGGGAGCACCAAGCTGACACGTTTGAACAGACTTTCTCTCTGTCCCATTTCAGTGGTTCTAGGACCCAGCAGGGCACTGCTCAAACTCTGCAGGGCAAGTGGGAAGCCGATGTCCTATTTTTCATATCAACCCAAACTGCCATCAGATTCCAAAGCCGTGGGACGAGGGAGTGAGAACACAGCCCTTACCTGCGGGAGGCCGGCTCCCACCACCGCTCCACTGTGGATCATGGGGCCTTCCTTCCCCACAAAGAGCCCTGGGAAGAGGTGACAAAAGGAGACCGTCAGCACAGAAAGGCTTCTGGGTCAAGTGACTTTTTCTGCATTTACCTTTTCCTTGAGAAATATAGAACAGAGACAATTATATGAGGAAACGAGTGAGTCAAATTGCCATCAAATAAACTCCATTTAATGTCTTGCTAAGGAGAAATAGTCTTTAAACTCTAAATCATGGGTCAGCACACTATAGCCTGTGGGTCAAGTCCAGCCAGATGCCTGCTTTTTATGGCCTGAGAGCTTAGAACCCTCTTTACAATCTTAAACAGGTATGTTTTAAATGGTTATATAAAGTACTCATATAATATTAATCCTCAATTTTGCCTCTTGGTCTACAAAGCCTAAACTATTTTCTATCTGGCCTTTTGTGAAAAGCAAACCCCGCAAACCAACTAGATAGTCATTCTACTTCAAAGCAGAATGGTGTGCTCCCTACAGGTATTTCTAGAAAGCAACATGCTAACAATGCCTGTTCAGGGCAGGCCCTTCAGTCAGAACCTAATTAATTTACACATATAATTCTTCTTGCCGTCTTTACCCATCAAATTCTTTAAGGATAAAAATCTGAAAGACCCTCCTTACCTCCGGCCACACTGAACAGCACTCCAAAGACTTTGCAGAGCAGGGTCCGGAGACGGACGATTCCTGGCACTTTCACGCCGTTCAGATAGCATTTGATCTCGGGAATCCCAGAACCTGCTGCCACTGGCTGGTGGGGGAGAAGAGACACACATAGAAACTCAAAACCCATCAGCTCTGCAGGTGACCCTCAACCACGGAACGCTGGCAGCTAAGGAGGGAGAACTGATCTTCGCGGTCTAGCAGTGGTTCTCAAATGTCAGCAGCGTCAGCATCACCCAGAGGGCTGGTTAAAACACGGATGCTGGGTCCCATCCCCAGAGCTGCTGATTGTGTTGGTCAGAGTTGGAACCCAAGACTCTGCATTTCTAACAAGCTCCCAGGAGATTCAGCATCACCTAGGGAGGTTTCCAACAATCAGGAATGGGACCCAAAGATTCTGATAGAATTGGTCTAAGTGGGGGCCCAGGTATACAATTTTTAAAAGCACCCACAGTGATTCTGATGTGCAGTCAAGGTTGAGAACTACTGCCCTAATCTAGATTTTTCTTCTTAATCTCACCAGAGTCTGAAAACTTTACTTTGGGAAACATCTTCTCTACGTAAGCAAGAAATGGACATGTATTCTAAATCTAATTCAGTCTCTGACATTCTGGAAATGCAGATACAGAGCAGGAACCTAAAACTTCATAAGCAAACAGGCAACACCCAAGCCACCTCACCTCGATTAGTACGAGAAGGCTCGCCAAAAAGACAAACGTCAGGTTAAAACCCAAGAGTTCGAGAAGGGACAGGGCGAGGCAGCCTTGCCTGCTGCACTCCTCCACCGCTGCAGACACCAAGTGAAGGAAAACGTGGTCACCAACCAGAGGCCTTCTGGCAGTAGCTTGAAATGGTGGAGCTTCTCCTCTTCTAACAGGTTGGCTACTTACCACACATCTTTCTGTTCTCCGTTTATAAATTTAAAAAACAAAAAATAAACAAAAAACCCTGCCTGAGACATGTTCTACATTAGGAACCATTTTAAATTATGAAATAACTTCAATCATTACATAAAGCAACAAACACCCATAACCCCACAAGCCTCACTTTAAGAAATCTCATCATTTTGCCATATTTGCTTCAAATTAAAAAAAAAAAATAAAATGTCAGATAATGTTAAAAAAAACCAAACCAAACCAAAATGAAAAAACCCTTTGTTTTCCTCCATCTCCTCCCTGGGAGAAACCATGAACCTGAAATAATTGTGACTGTTCCCCTCCATATTTTCATAAGTACCTATATTGTTCTATATGTTTTTTAAATGAAAATAAATGGTACTGCAACTTTATGTACATTCTACAACTTCCTTTTTACTCTTTTTTAACATGAAATTTCTGAGAATTAGTCATGTTGATACATAATGTAGCTCTGCTTCATTCATTTTAATTTCTGTATAAAAGTACATTGTTCGGACAAACTATAATTTTTCCATTCTCCCATTTTGTTTGTTTGTTTGTTTGTTTTTACAGCAATGTTACAAATTACTCAGTTAACACAAGATGGGATCTACAATAACAATAAACTGGCTGCAGTCAGCGGCTGCAATCCCCGCTTATCTCCTCTCACTCCTTAATCTCCAGGGACACTGGAGGTCGATGACCACACTGGCCGCCCCAAGCCAAGAAGGGATGGAATCACCCTGCTGCCCCTGGAGATGCTCCCTTCCCCCGGGTGGGGCCCATCCAGCCTTATCTTTCTTTAGTTGTCCAGGCAGGCCAGGAGACCTGGGGCTCCCACTTGTTTTCGAATCAAAGCTGCAATGACGAACAAGGTGCATATTGAAGGAGGTACATCTTGCTATTTGCTTTCATTTGCATTTCCGAGCAGTGGTGAGGTGAGCACTTTTTCATAGGGTTATTGGTCCTTCCGTTTTCCTCCCTGGGAATCACCTGTTCATACACTTTGCTCCTTTTTCTACTGGGCTGTCTTTATTTTTGTTTTTCTTATTGAGTTCAGGTAGTTCTTTCTATATTCTGGACATTAACTGTTTGTCTCATATGCATAGTAGATAACCTCTCCCAGGCTATGGGCTTTTTTTTTTTTTTTTTTTATGGTATTTTATTGTTGTTTGGGGGTTTTTGGTTTAGACTGTTTCTATAAACATGCACTTTGATGTGGCTGAGTTTATTAATCTTTTCCTTTAGAATCTGTGCCTATTGAGGTATTGTTTAAGAAATTATTCCCTACTACTGACATGATATAGTCTTATAAAGTTTTACTTTGCCCATTTAATCTACAATCCATCTAGACTTTATCTTTATTTACATTAAGAAGTAGGACTCTAATTTTTTATTTTTTCCATATGTATAACCAAATGCCCTGGCATCTTTACCAAATCATTCATCTGCTTGCCACTGATTTATGACACTAAATCTGTCACAGTGTCACAGTGTCACAGAATGACTTTGTCATTCAACAAATTTCTCTCCCTATATTTGGGCCAGTAGCTGCTTCCGTATTATTTTCCAGTGGTCTAACTGGTTATTCCTGTGCCAGCACCACACTGTTTCAATGACAAGATCTTAAATGTCTTAAGTCTTGACATCTAGTAGGGTAAGTTCCTCTACTTGTTCTTTAAATCTGTTTTGCCTATTTTGGGCCCTTTACCCTTCCACACAAATTTAGAAAGGGAATTTTCAAGTCCCACAATAAATTCTATTGGGATCTCGACTGGAATTACACTGAATTCATGGACTGGACAGGGAGAACAGGCATCTCTGTGGCATGTGTATCTTGCCAACCGTGAATATGAGTCTGTCTTTCAACTTACAAAGGTCTTCCTTTTTGTGTCCTTCAACAATAATTAAAAACCATGAAGCTGAGTGGCTAATAAACAGTCATTCAGGGATCCTGTTTACTGTTAAACCCCTTTCTCAGCAAGAAACCATCTCAGTGACCACTCATGGCCAGAAACCCCAGGAACGGTGAAAAGGATACATGTCTGTACTACTCCAAACTTGAGTTGGGTGAAGAGTCGCACAAAAGAATCCACAAGGAGGCCCACCTGTGAAGAGCAAGAGGTCCACCAACAGCCCATCCCCGGAGGTATCAGGGACACTTCCCTTGAGAGGACCCGACTCCCCCATTGTGATGATGACGGTGGTCAAGTCACCCGTGTTATCAGCCAGGAATGCACTGATGAACTTTCCATCAGTCATTCTGGCTTTTGAGGGGATCCCTGCTCCAGCCTGGCTCCACAGCCCCTCCAGGGAACAAAGGAATGGGGTAGACCACAGCCGAATGAAGCAAAGTAAAATAAAGAGGGGGAAGGATGCAGAAATGATGTGAGACCAAGGAAGAGTGTCCTGTGATTAAAGAGTAAAGATACTGAGTTGTGTGAGTAACTGCTAAACTCTTTTGGAAGGCAATTTCAAAACAATTCCAAAAACACTTTCAGTGATGCACAGTGGGAAAAGCATATAGCTTAGGAAATTACTTTGAAAGAAACATTCATTTAGGTGTACACCTTTAATGCAGGTTGGTTAAAGTCAGTATTACTATTTCAGTCAATGGGTCCATGGGTAGATGAGAACACCAAGCGCTCCACCACTATTCCACTCACCTAAATCCCATGCTCAAGACTTAAAGGAGAACCAGAAACACTTGGGATTTTTGTGGATTCAATGCCAAAGGCTTCCCTATGGCCTTCCCTCAAGCCAGTGCCTGGAGGTTTTTTTTAATACTGATAAGAGAGGCAGCAGGGAGAAGAGCTGGTTGCTACATTAGAAAGGCAGGTCTGCCTTCCTTTAAGGTGAGTCTGCAAGGTAATTTGCTTGTTCTGATAAATGGCAGCTCAAAGGAGTTTGATGTGAAAGTAGCAGAATGACAAACAACTAGATTGCTAATGACTATGCTTATTACAGAGAAATTTGCAACCAGAAACATAAATAGCAAAATAGGCACCCTGAGATTTATCAACCCAAGTCTCCCTCCCATCCCCTAGTGGCATCCATCAGAAAGTTACCAAAGATCCTTCTGAATGTCATTAGTCTCACCTAGTAAGACACTCCATTACCACTGCATTTGTTACAGTAAAACTCGACAAGTGCTCTGAAAATAAAAATTCTGGTTGGTCCTTGTGGCTATATTTTATTAAATACACATCTACATTTTACCGATGTATCATGTAGGATGAGGTCTGGGACTGGCAGTAGAGAAAGGTGATAAACAGGCTGCTGCTTACTAGTATGGCTAACTCCCTATTCTAACATTGTATTGCAGGAAAATCAAATTTGACGTGTCATTTTGATTGACTGCTAGCTTTTCTAGCTTCTCTTCTTAAAGTTTAACGATGTAGAGTCAGCAGTTTTGTTTCCAGAATGCTTTCTACTACAATCCTTGGCAATGTTTCACAATCTCTCCCTTTTTTTGTGTGATTCATCTGTGAACTTGCTGAGCCCAGGAACCCCTGTTCATTCAGGCATATGCCTTCACCCACAACTGCCAGCTCCACCTTCTAGAAAAAAATAGCAATGAGCATGGAGGAAGCCCAGGACAGCACAATAAATTCACTGAGAACCACTGTGTCCTGTCCTGCTTGCTGGCATGCTATGCTAAAGGAATTCCAAAATTTTGTCCCACTGCTTTGCTTTCTCCCTACAGAGTGACTCAGCATGCACCATGTACTCTATCTCAGGTAGATGGGACTACCTGATAGGACTACAACCGTATCATAGGGGTTAAATCTGACCAAACCTTTGACCCCTTAAAGAGCACTATAGTTGTGTGGCTCACTTTCATTTCACAAAGCAAAAACAAAGCAAAAGCAACAGATATGAAAACCTCTGTCAGGAGTATTAACTAATATATGCAAAAAAAAGAAAAGGCCATCTCTGTTACAATGACAAATGACTTACTCACCAGGCCAGTTGTCCCTGGACCCCCTCCACCCCTCTGGCCCCCATCTCCCCACACCCTGTCTGCTCACCAGTCCAGTGCAAACTCCAATGGCAAACACCATCATCCACTTCACCGCCTCAAACCTTCGACCTTTCTGTTCATAAAGGAAAAGAATGCTTCAGTTTGTTACCGGGTTAAGTTGGCAGAAGGGAAGGTACACATCTCAACTAACCAGTTTTAGACTAAATTCCACATGGACAGCAAGCATGATGAAGACCGTGTAGCATATCATGGGGGCTTTACAATGCGAGGATGCTGAGCTCCTAGGGGCTGGGCCAGGTTCACGGCCAGTCAGCACACTGGTGGGGAGGATGAAGGTCTAGCGGGTAAAAGCTGCTATCTCATAACAGGTGTTAAAAGGCCAAGGGTAAGGGAACTGACCAGAGCATTTAGGACAGAAAAAAGGGGCTTGTTTCAAGGCCCATTCAGTTCCAAGAGATCAAGAATTGTGGGACTTACCTTATTATCCACAGTCTCCAAAACTTCCAGGTAAGGGTCATTGATACAGCGATCATAATCCAAACTCTGAAAGAGGGGCCAGGTCAGTATCACAATCCGTAGGAAGAATTACCAAAATCTGGGAAGGGACAAACTTGAGGTTCCTGCCACCCAAAGTGTGGATGGGCAGAGCAGCGGCACCCACAGCCCCCTGGAGGAACGAGTTAGAAATGCATAGCCTCAGGCCCCCACAGTGTCAGAATCTACACTCTACCAAGATCCCCAGGTGATTCAGAAGTACAGCTTTAGATTAATATTTCATGTTTATCAACAGTTTTAATTAGTATATTTTTAAACTTCCTGTTTCTGCAAACACTTAAAGACTGTACCAGTTTGTATATATTATATCCCCCAGAAAAAGCCATGTTCTTCGATGCAATCTTATGGAGGCAGACATATTAGTGTTGACTAAGTTGGAACGTTTTGATTAGGTTGTTTCCATGGAGATAAGCCCCAGCCAACTGTGGGTGATGGCTCTGATTGGATTATTTCCATGGAGGTGTGGCCCTGCCTATTCAGCATGGGCCTTGAGTAGTTTGCTACAGCACTATATAAACTCAGACAGAAGGAACGAGCTTGCTACAGCCAAGAGGGACACTTTGGGGAATGCACAGAAGCTGAGAGAGTAGCTGGAGCTGAGACAGACATTTTGAAGATGGCCACTGGAAGCTGATGCAGACATTTTGGAGAACGCCATTTCGAAATGCAACATGGGAGCAAGCAGACACCCGCCATGTGCCTTCCCAGCTAACAAGAGGTTTTCCAGATGTCATTGGCCATCCTCCAGTGAAGGTACCCGATTGTTGATGTGTTACCTTGGACGCTTTATGGCCATAAGACTGTAACTTTGTAACCAAATAGGCCCCCTTTATAAAAGCCAATCCATTTCTGGTATTTTGCTTAACAGCAGCATTAGCAAACTGGAACAAAGACCTTCAGCTATCACCAGCCTTACTCACATTACTCCATTAGAAATGAATAAAGCTAAACAGAAACAAATTATTTTTATTTTTCAAATTTCATATTTTTAAATACTTTCAAACTTACAGGACAGTTACAAAAATAATGCAAACCCCATAAAAGAATTCCAATATACACTTATTCCCCCCATGTGCCGGTCTGAATGTATTATGTCCCCCAAATGCCATTATCTTTGATGTAATCTTGTGTGGGTGGACCTATCAGTGTTAATTAGATTGGAATTCTTTGAGTGTTTCTATGGAGATGTGCCCCACTGAACTGTAGGTGATAACTCTGATGAGATAATTTCCATGGAGGTGTGGCCCCACCCATTCAGGGTGGGCCTTGATCAGTGGAGCCATATAAATGAGCTGACAAACACAAGGAACTCAGTGCAGCTGTGAGTGACATTTTGAAGAGGAGCTACAGCCAAGAGGGACACTTTGAAGAAAGCACAGGAGCTGCAGATGAGAGATGCAGTTTGAAGATGGCCATTGAAAGCTGACTCTTGCTCCAGAGAAGCTAAGAGAGGACAAATACCCCAAGTGCAACTAAGAGTGACATTTTTGAGGAACTGCCATTTTGAAACCAGAACTTTGGAGCAGATGCCAGCCATGTGCCTTCCCAGCTAACAGAGGTTTTCCGGACACCATTGGCCATCCTCCAGTGAAGGTACCTGATTGTTGATGTGTTACCTTGGATGCTTTATGGCCTTAAGACTGTAACTGTGTAACCAAATAAACCCCTTTTTATAAAAGCCAATCCATTTCTGGTGTTTTGCATTCCGGCAGCATTAGCATACTAGAACACCCCAGATATCTAGATCCCCCAATTTTTACATTTTGCCACATTTGCCATATCATTTTAGCTATCTATCCATCATTCTATCAATCCATCTATCTAATCTATCTCTCTGTATATCTATTTGTGTATTTTCTGAACACTTGAAGGTAAGTTGTATACATCACGCTCCTTGAAAACTTAATATTGCCATGTACATTTCCTAAGAAAAAGGACATTCACTTACATATCCACCTTAAGTGCAGTATCAACTTCAAGAAATTTAATTGATATAAAGCTTCCAGTTTATATTCCAATTTTTTCAGATGTCCCAATAGTGTCCCTTTGAGCCTTTTCTCCTCCCTTGCTAAATCGCTTCCAGGAACAAGTATTGCATTTAATTTTCATTGTCTCTTTAGTTGCTCATTCTTTTTTTTAACTGTAGGAACATATATACAACATAAACTTTCCCATCTCCACCACTCCCAAGCACACCATTCGGTGGGATCACTCATATTCACACTGTTGGGATGCCCTCACCAGCCTGCATTGCTAAAACTTGTCCATCTCCCCAAACAGAAACCCTACATCCACTATGCATTAACTCCTCACTGCCCCCGCCCCCACACCCCTGACAAACTGTGCTCTACAAAGCTTGTACATTCTTTGATATTTTCTTTGTGCTTACTATGGGGCTAAATTTAACATCCTAAATCTATTAACAGGCTCATTTGTTCAGATACCAATCTAACTTCAGTGGTATACACAAACTATGTTCCTATAACCCTCCAGCCCTATCTTTATGTAATTCTTGTCACAAACTGCATGTTTATACATTGTAAGTAAAAAACCACTGATTCATTGTTACATTTTACACATTTGCCTTTCAGATCCTATAGGAAGAGAAAGTGGAGTTACAAAACAAAAATACAATAGTATTACCCTTTATATTTACCCATGTTGTTACCCTTACCAGAGACTGTTATTTCTCCACGTGGCTTCTATCTATTGTCTATTGTCCTTTCCTTTCAACCTGCAGAACTCTTTTTAACATCTCTTGTAGGGCCAGGCTAGTAGTGGCAAACTCCCTTAGCCGTTGTCTATCTGGGAATGTCTTAATCTTTCCCTGATTTTTTCAAAGATAGTTTTGCTGGATATAGAATTCTTGGTTGGCACTTTTTTACTTTCAGCACTTTAAATATGTCATCCACTGCTCCATGGTTTCAGATGAGAAATCGACACAATCTTATGAAGCTCCTTGTACACACACATTGTTTCTTTCTTGCAGCTTTAAGAATCCTCTCTCTGAGAATGCAATCTTAGAGCATAGCTTATCAGGGGAATGTTTATTGTAGTAGTCCCTAGATTGTGAGCTCTTACAGCAGTCATATCTATTCCCCCTCAAGGAGCTGGGGAAAAATGAGGAAATCTTGGACTTCCCCACCTGGGTTATTACTGATATTCTCACAAACATTGAGGACTAACAATTCAGTAGGATGAACCCTCAATCTTGGGCTTGCCATTATGAAGCTTGTTACTGCAAAGGAGAGGCTAAGCCTATTTATAATTGTGCCTAGGGGTCTCCCCCAGAGAACCTCTTTGTTGCTCAGATGTGGCCCTCTCTTCTCTCTCTAAGCCCATGCGGCGGGTGAACTCACTGCCTTCCCCCTTACGTGGGACATGACTCCCAGGGGTGTGAATCTCCCTGGCAACATGGGACAAGACTCCCAAGGATGAGCCTAGACCTGGTATCATGAGACTGAGAAAATCTTCTTGACCAAAAAGGGGAAGTGAAATGAAACAAAATAAAGTTTCAGTGGCTGAGAGATTTCAAATGGAGTTGAGAGGTCACTCTGGAGGGCATTCTTATGCACTATATATGGAGATCCCTTTTTAGTTTTTAGTGTATTAGAATAGCTAGAAGGAAATACCTGAAACTGTCAAACTGCAACCCAGTAGCCTTGATTCTTGAAGACGATTACATAAGTATGTAGCTTACATGGTGTGACTGTGTGATTGTGAAAACACTGTGGCTCACACTCCCTTTATCCAGTATATGGACAGATGAGTAGAAAAATAGGGACAAAAACTGAATGAAAAATAGGGTGGGATGGGGGGATGGAATGCTTTAGGTATTCTATTTTACTTTTATTTTTATTTTTTATTTTTTTGGAGTGGGGAAAATGTTCAAAGATTGATTCTGGTGATGAACACACAACTATATGATGGTACTGTGAATAGCTGATTGTACACTGTGGATGACTGTAGGGTATGTGACTATATCTCAATAAAACTGTATTTAAAAAAAAAGATTTAAAAAAATCCTCTCTTTATCTTTGGCATTTAAGGGTTTGATTTTATGTCAATATGGATCTACTTGAGTTAACCCTGTTTGGAGTTTGTTGAGGGTCTTAGATGTGTATATTCGTATTTTTCATTAAATATGGGAAGTTTTCAGCCATTATCTCTCTGAATATTCTCTCTGTTCCTTTCTCTCTTCTTCTCCTTCTGGGCCTCCTACATTGTGTATACTGGTAGGCTTGATGGTTTCCCACAGATTCCTCAGGCTCTGTTTACTTTTCTTCATTCTTTCTGCTCCTTAGACTGGATGATTTCAACTGTCTCACGTTCAAGCTTCCTGATTCTTCTGCTAGCTCCAATGTACTTTTGAACCCTTCTAGGGAAATTTTAATTTCTGTTACTGTGGGCTTCAGCTCCGTTTGGTTCCTTTTCATAATTTCCATCTCTTTATTGATAGTCTCTTTGAGTTCATCTATCATCTTCCTGATTTTCTTAAGTTATCTGCCTATATCCTCCTTCAGTTCTCTGGCATATTTAGGACCATTTTTTATAAGTCTTTGAATGGTATATCCCACATCTAGTCCTCTTTATTGATGGTTTCTAACACTCTAATCTTTGCCTGGGTCATCACTTCCTGTATCTTTGCATGTTTAAACCTGGATATTGTGGTATTTTAATGTGTTATCTCTGGCATATAGACTGAGGCATCTGTTCCTTAAACTTGTATCCAGCTACTGTTATGAAAGAGCTTTCCTTGAAATCCAGGAGCTAACAGAAAAACAAACAAAAAAACAAAACAAAACAAAAAGACACCTTTCCTAGTCTTTGTAGATTAACTTGTGCAAGTGTCCTCCTTTAGGGCTTATCCATACAGTAAAAATAGAAAACAGCTCGAGGCCAAAGCATAGGGGTCACCCTGATTCTTTCTGCAACATGTGTCTTGTCTTGGGCATGCACAGGTAGCCCTGGCAATTCCTCCATTTACACAGGTACCAATGTTCCCTCTTCCCAAGGAAACAGTTTCCTCATACTCCGGGCACTGCACTGTGCCAGCAATCGTTTGTCCCAGGCAGCCATTTGACTTCTCTCCCACAGTGTCCTCTTTGAGGGCTCTCTGAACTGCCTTCTATAGGCAGGGTAAGTTCTGGGATAGTGAGCCCTCAGGCCATCACTGACAGAATGGGCCAGACACATAGGCTCCCAAAATGCGCACAAGGGTTACTCTGCTCCCTCTAGAACCAGAACCAGGGATCCGCATGTATCCGCACCCAGCAGCTAGGTGTGGGGGAGGGGCCAGCCAGGGCGCCACGAGGTCCTACCACTTTTAAGTGGCCTTTTCGTAGTTTGGCGCTCACCCTGCTCCTGTAGACTTCGGGAAAGATGTTTCTGCTAGTTTTTGCTAGCTGTTGAAAGCTTCTATGGGGAAAAAGCATCCTAAAGCATCTCAATTTGCCATTTTAATGGGGCTGAGGCCCAAATCAGATTTTAAAGTCAATTAATTATAATTTTCTTGCAGTTAGCTTCTATGACAAAGAGGTTAGTCAAAAGACAAACTGGTATGGAGAATATTTTAAAAAACATTTCCAGATTATGTTAGGCAGAAACACAGAGTCAGCCAATCTAAGGCAGTATTTCTTAAGTCATGCTTTACAGAACCCAGATATTCTCCAACATTTTGCAGATGTGCCACAAAAATTTAGAACAACAATTCAAATGCAGTAACTTCATTTCTCCATCTTGTGAGAGAAGTGGCAGTTTGGCAACAAAGGAAAATGGTCCACCATTACGCTCTCTTCTTCTAAAACATACTCCTACCTACACATTAGCTAAAGCACAAGCTAGACATTGGCCTGTGGTCACACTCCCAGGCAAGAGCTTAAAATCAGTGAAACACAGATGCGGCATGTGATAATTTATGCCATAGACTACCCAGAGAAAGTCAAAGATCCCTTTAGAAACGGTCCTGGAATATCAACAGGGGGCTAACTAAATAAATTATAATACCTCCAGAAACAGAACACTGTGCAGCAATAAAATAATTACACTAGGCTGAGATGGACAGAGGTGGAAAACATCCAAAAATTAAGTAAAAAAAAAAGGCAAGATGTAGGGAAAAAAAGTATAACAGGATCTCATTTTGATTAAACAAAATTAAGATTATGTGTAAATCAGGATGCATAATACAAAAACATCTGGGAAAATCGTTAATAGTGGCCATCTCTGAGTTGGTGTTCTAGGAGGTATACACACCTGTATATTGTTTGAAATGTGTGCAGCCAACATGGTGTACATTTTATGTTTTAAAAATTAACTTTATTTTTCCTGCTCACAAAGCAAAAACTTCAGTGAGTGAAAAATACTGGTGCTGGGAAACTAGACTCATCTATGAGTGACTAAATCAATGTATACATTTAAGCAACAAAAGTGACATTGCATTCTAGGAACAAATAGACACGGAATAAAATGTTGAAAATATGAATAGTCTTCATATCAAATATGTTTGGAAATGACTGGTCAATTAATTATTTGCTTGGCAGTTTTATCTAGTAATGCTATGGCTCCATAAACATTTAAAAGGTATTTAGATATCCAGAACAGGCAAATCTATAGAGGCAGAAAGTAGACTAGTGGTTGCCTAGGGCTGGGGGTAGAGGGGAATGGAGAGTGACTACTAATAGGGTTTTTTTGGGAGGGTGATGCAAACGTTCTAAACTAGATTATGGTGATGGTTGCTCGACTCTGCGAATATCCTAAAAACCACAGAATTGTATACTTTAATGGGTGAATTTTGTATGTGAATTATATTTCAATAAAGCTTTTTTAAAAAGGCATTTTGAAATAACTGCAACCCCAGATCATCAATCTTTTCTCATCCTTTTAAATAAATTAGTTAGAGGCTGACACTCTGTAAATATATGCCAAAGGAAAACATGATCTATTAATACCAGACAGAGTTATTTCTCCTTTGCTAAGACTGACTAAATTACTTCCTTTGGTTTGGGGGACTAACAACTCATTCTTTTCAATAAAGTTTGTATTGGTGTTCTGTAGGGCTGCTGCACATAGTTATGAGCAAAAAGGTGCCTGGTCATGGAGGCAAGTGGGGTTGAAATGCAGCCCAAACTCAGCCTGGAAGGGCCACCTTGTCGCCTTACCTCCATCTGACCTTGGCTGGGGGTGATGCTACAGCCCAGAGCAGGAGGCCTTTTATTCCAATCCCTTTGCTTGGACAGGGTGCCTTTTTCCAACTTGAAAGAGCAGTGTAGGCTCTGTGACTTCCATGAAAGCACTGCTGTTTGGTGTTTCAAGTCCCACAGACAGGAAGCAACTATTATTCAAACCATCTACAATATAAATGGATGCCAAAACGGGGATTCTGACATCTTGTAAGATCTCAACTTACCAAAGAAAGAGGCAAGTACAGCAATGAACTCTCTCCTGAGGCAGGAAGGAGACGTTCTGAACACATTTTAGACAGATTTTCAACAGAAAGGTTTCCTAGCTGACCCTTTAGTAAGTAAAATCTGAGTAGTTTTCTAAGTGCCTAACTGAATTTGTTTTCACACAAAGCAAATGTCCTCGAGAAGCTCGTGCTCGGAGATGGTTAACTGAGAAATATTAAGGACTCATGTGAAAGCACATTAAGCCATAAAAATTATATAAGTCAGCATATTAGCTGAAAGAAAGTGCATTTACAAAGAAATATAAGTGCAGTTTAGCGGAAGGAGTGAAGCAGTCTTGGGATGGGAGGGTGGTGGGACAAAGCAGCCTTGGGCAAGCTCCCAAGGGTAGGATGAAGGAGTCCCAGTAGTGGTGACAGTCTTAGGATGACATCAGAGGGGCACAAGGTGACAGTACAATTTGGAGTGTCTTCAATTCCTGCAACCTCTCAACCACGAAAAAGGGCTCCTCTCACCAAAGGAAACAAGTAAATATGAGAAAATACACTAGTGGATACCAAGCTTCTGGATACATTAAAGGCAGCCCATCAGGGGAGCATATTAAATTATACCACAGTGGTGTGATTGGCAAAATACAGACTATAGAAAATTCCAGAGTTCCAATTATTTCATCAAACAAATTGCAAGAGAAAATAAAGATGATGGGGGAACTCTACAGATCAAAAGAGATTTAGAAGACATACCAAACAACTACAATGGGAGGGCCTTATTTGGAAATCATTCAAACTACCTGTTAAAAAATTCATGACTGGAAAATTTGAGCACTATATATTTGATGATATTGAGAAATTACTGTTAATTTTTTAGGTGTGATAACAGTATTGTGTTTGTTTAAAAAAAAAATTCCTTATCCTCTACAGATGCACATTGAATCATTTATGGGTGAAATAATATGATATAGGGACACAGAACGTGTGTCCCATTTCACATATTCTGAAATAATACGTGAAATGGGACATGCATGCCAGCTTGGATTAAACAAGATTGGGCAAGTGTTGAATAACTGTTGACACTGGGTGATGAGTACATGGGGCTTCGAACTACTGTTCAGTCTACTTTTGTATATGTTTGAAATTCTCCATAATAAAAGTGAAAGAAAAACAAAAAGTCCCATACTGCCCTACAAATCCTAAAAGTTACACCAAATTCTACAGCAAAAGGAAGAAGAAAAGTTTAAAACAAAATTAGTCTAGGTATGCTATTGCCCAGCACACAAGATTTTAAAAGTCTAACATGACTTTAAAACAAATGCATGACTAATTCCACTTCTTGGAATTAATTCTAAGGAAACAATTAAGGATGAGTAAGAAATGGTGTTCACCACCATAGAGATGATCACAGAAAAGTTGGAAGCAACCAGAAATGGATTAAACAATTATGGTACAATAAAATACAATGCACCTGGTTCAAAAGTTAATGTAGAAAAGTATCTAGTATATAAAAATGTTATCAAGTGGCGGGAAAACAGGTTAAAATGATATATTCACTAAAATCTCACAATTGTCACTTAAGGAAAAAAAAAAAAAACACATGTAGGTAAGCATAGGAAAGGACCTAAAAGAACATTTAGCAAGGTCTTGGGTTTTTTTTTAGTAAGGTTTTAATAGTAATCATCTTTTAATAAGTGAGATTATGACTTCTTCTCTAGCTGCTTCTTTGTGTAAATAAAGAATTCTCAGTCATAGCCATGGCTTGCTTTTGTTATTTCAAAAATCATATAAAAAGTCATCATGAATTGCTGAAATAATAAAAAGTCACACAACATTAAATTTCAGCTTAGCAGCATTGGCCTTACTAAAGACATACATACTCTTAAGACCCATACTTGAAACTGGGAACTACAAACTGGAACATTACAGAGAAAAGCTGAAAACGAAGTTCTTTCAGAGGAGAAGCAAGGCTTCCTGGTTGGACACCCATTATGAGCACTCACCGTTGGTGGCTTTGACTCTGGGTCTCTACAAGTTGTACCAGGACAGATACTCTATCCAAGTTAAGGTGCCAAAGGTCTAGGAAAGCATAAAGACCCCCAGACCTCGTTTGGGAATCAAGGTGAGAAGAGGGCTTGTTAAGCAGCCCCTGCCCAGAGGTAAGCCACATCTTACCCACTCACTCCCTTGCATGGAAGGTCATCAAAGAGCATCTCTGGTTCGAATTCTAGAGCTTCCCTCTGAAGCCAACAGGCCACTCACAACTTAAGTTACCCAAGAGAGCGTCTAAGGAGCTCACCTCATAGTCTTTCCTTGGAAGAATTTCATCCTCCTCTTCCTGTGTTTCTCCAAGGATGGTCTAGAAAAACAGACCCATATGGAACACCCTTTTAATGGCTGAAAGTGGAAAGAAGCAGAAGTATTTACAGAAACCAAACATCGGTTTTTAAATCATCTGGAGCCACTATCATCAACTGGGAATAAGATCTTTAAAACATGAGGGGGATTGGGGGGTGATGTGGGTTAGGATCTAGTCACCAGCTGTTATTTATTTCTATTGATACGTTCTCTAAATATCTACTCTAGTCTTCAGCAAAGCTCAAAGATGTCCAGTGTCAGCTGAAAGGGAAAAAAAAAATCAGGTTCCAATCTGACAATGCACCAAATCTGAAATCAGAAGGGAGCTGTCAACTCTGGGAACACAGCAACTCAAGTTTTCCCAGTGTGCTTTGCAGAGGGGAAGCTGGATTGTCAGTGACCCAGAAAGGATGAGGGATAGAGTGAGAAGGGGCTGGAGAAACTAAGCAGCTGCGTGTTACGCACTAAATCCTGTGCAGGGGCTCATTCCAAAAAAGCTTGTTCCATTCAAAACTCCTTTCAGATAGAACTAAAAGAAAATACAGATGCGATTAACTGCTGCTGGCCTGGGGTATCTCCCTCTGATTCCAAGGAGGTACAGATTATAAGAGAAGACCCCAGACTTGGACGCGTGAAGAGAGGCAGAGGCTTCGAGAGCCCAGGCTGCGGTCCCCAGGCCCCACCCGCTGCCACCTGCGGGCCCAGCTCGGCCCGGCCCCACCCCCGGCAACGCCTCCCGCCGGCTCTTAGCAACCGTCCCCTCCCCAGCCCGGCCCTGCCCACTCCGTACCAGCTCCTCAGGGGTGCGGATCTCACGCTCACCGCAGCAGCAGCACCACCTGCAGCAGCAGCACAGGGACCCCCTGCACCCCGCCATCTTCCTCCTTTACTGCCACTCCGGACCCCTCCGCCAGCCCCCTCCCCCACCTAAAGCCGCGCCTCACGTGACTGGCCCCGGGAGAGTCACGTGGCCCTCTCGAGCTTGGGGACGGAGACCGGGAGTGGCTGCAGACGGGTGGGGCGAGGACCCGCGTCACATGACGGTGGAAGGGTGGCCTCCTACGAGCCTCCCGGGCGCGGCCATGTTGGGGGCGGGGCTACCGCTTGCCCGCCCCGGTGGTTTCCGCCCCGTCGCCCCGCCTCCCTTGGCACCCGACGCCGGCACCGCGCTCCGCCCCGCGTGCCCCGGCCCCGTCGCGCGCGCCCCCGCACCGACCACACTGCGGGGGCGTGCGCGCGCTCCGAGCCACCTCCGACGGGAGGGTGAGTGTGAGTGGCTGCCGGGCCAGGGGTCTTCGCCCGGGAGGGAGGCTCCAAACCGGGGAACACCCACGCGGGAGCGGGGACTTGCTTATGGGCGGGGAGCGTTAGAGGCCGGCCCGCCCCGCCAGGTGGGGGTCTCCTGCGACCTCTGCGCGCCCCGGCACGGGACGATTGTAACTCCCCCGATGGCTGCCGCCCCTCAGGGGCACCGGATCAGATAGAAAGACTCACTTTCAGCCCCGGGGCTCTGGGGGCCCTGAGCCGGTGGTCGGTGACCCCGCCCCGCGGGACCCGGCCTTGGGCCCGCGTCCCAGCCCCGGTCCCTGACCCAGTGATCCGGTGACTCGATTCCCAACCCTCGGGCCATCCGGGTCGCGGAGGCGGCTTCCTGCTCTAGCCTCTTAAACCTGCCTCACCGCCGAGCACCTGGAGCCCATTGCGTCCGGCGGCGCCCAGGCGCCCACTCTGGCCCTTGTGGGAGTGGTGGGCTCCTCTTCCCCTGGCCGCCAGTGTTTCGCACAGACCGAGTAAGCGCTCAGTAAGTGGCAGGGGGTTGTTCTCAGAATGCAGGGCAGCTCCTGTCTCTTTGGCTCTGGGTGATTGTTGGCTTTTGTTACCATGTGCCAGACACTGTGATACCCAGAAAGGAGATCTGCCGGGTCTCAGGGAACCAGGGGGCAGGTGGGGACGCAACCCTGATAACCCACAATCACAGCACGGGGTGTTCTGGGAGCCAGGTTAAATTAGGTCAATAGTGGGTGTTGGTGGAAAGAGGGAATAATACTGCACGTGCCTGGCACATACTAGGAATGCAATAAATCTTTATCCTTATTGAGCAAATAAAAAAGGAGACAGTTTACAGGTGGTTCAGCCTCCAGGCCCCACAACGAGGCTCTCCTTTGGATGTGGGAGACTGGCCAGCTGGGCTGTTTTACCACCATCCCCTGTCTCACTCCCAACACAAATCCCATTGAGAATGTGGGGCATTGGGTCAGAATCCCAATGGGCAGCCCCAGCTGGAGAAAGCATTCTTAGTCTGGTCTCATGACACCCTGATTTTGGATGCATCCTGTGTGTTATGTGTTTGGGGTGTTTCGGAGCAAAGGAGCAGTGGATTTCATCAGATTCTTAAAATGAATTTGAGGACCCCAAAATGGTTAAAGACACTGGTTTAGCAGTAGACTGAAAGGCCTGAACTTGGCCTGGCTGTCCCGCTGATGCCCCAAGCCACTACACACTCAATTTTCACTACCGTGTATTTTCACACTGCTGGGCAAAGGTAGTATTTTTTGTTTGTTTGTTTTTTTGTTTTAAAGTATCTGTCTTATTTTCCTAGCAGACTGCCAAATGGCGCTGTGTAGGCTGTTGACCTGCCCGTGGTTGCCATGGGTCACAGCTTTGTACATGACGAGTGTGCACTTAACGTAATTACTTGCTTTCAGTGGTGTGTGTGAGGAGGACAGCCTGGAAGGCAGACGTAGATGGGACAGCCTTTGTTCTGGGTTGGCCATAAATTGATGCCCTGGTTGAACTAGGTCTGGCCACCACTGAAACACTGACAAGTTTTAACCCATGAGCTCAGGAATAACCTGGTTGCTCCATCAAGCCCTCCGCCCTCTGCATCCTACAGGCAAACTGTTCCGAGTAACCGGAGATGTTCCAGGCAGGGCCAGGCCAAACTATTCCTTCTCTGGAGAGTGATCCAGTGACCCTGAACTTTAGTTGGCCTCGTCTCTACCAACCCTGGCAGCCTCGGGCCGCACGCCCGCCCTCCTCCCATCCACCCCTCTCCTTCCTTCTCAGCGAGAGCCTTAGCCCTCCCTCCGGCCTGGAAGCCTTGCCCCCGCCCTCTGCATCCTACAGGCAAACTGTTCCGAGTAACCGGAGATGTTCCAGGCAGGGCCAGGCCAAACTATTCCTTCTCTGGAGAGTGATCCAGTGACCCTGAACTTTAGTTGGCCTTGTCTCTACCAACCCTGGCAGCCTCGGGCCGCACGCCCGCCCTCCTCCCATCCACCCCTCTCCTTCCTTCTCAGCGAGAGCCTTAGCCCTCCCTCCGGCCTGAAAGCCTTGCCCCCGCCCCCTGGCGGGCCCCAGCTGTAGCTCCAGGCTCTTCCTTTGTCATGGCTCCGCCCAGTCGCACAGACCCGCTGGGGAAGAAGGTTCTGCTGTTCCCTTCCACCTACTCTCTGGATCTAAGCTGGCAGAGATGGACTATCCAAAGGCCAGGGCCCTTCCATCCAGGCCCCACTGCCCCTCCCTGGGAACGTGGGCCTCGGAGGCTGGCAGCGGGAGGTTCTCTGTGCCGCCCTCCATCAGGTAGCTGTCACCAAGGAGCCCTGGGCTGCAGGACCGTGTTTCTGTGTCGGGTGGGGGCTGTCATGCATGGAGCCAGCCAGCAGGGGAGTGCAAAGCGTGTGCGGCAGCCGGTCGGAGCTGTGGAGTGTGGAGCAGCTGGCTGGGGGCAGCGGCAGCCTTACCCCCACTCTTCTTCCTGTGTGGAAATGCAGCGTCTCCCCCCGGCACAGGCCACTCGGGTGCCTGAATGTGCTCGGCTTGGCCGCCGCCTGCCCTCTGACATCCTCTGTCCCCACCCCGTGCAGCAGGAATCCCGCCATGGTGAACGAAACCAGAGGGAACGGTAGTCCCCACCCCCGCTCCGAGGGCAGCAGCAGTGATGGCGAGAGCTCCAAGGAGGGTTCGAGAAGTTCCACTCCCAGCCTGGAGCCCGAGCGGCACGAGAGGCTCCGGGAGAAGATGAGGCGGAGGATGGAATCTGGTGACAGGTGGTTCTCCCTGGAATTCTTCCCTCCTCGGACTGTGGAGGGAGCTGTCAATCTCATCTCAAGGTGAGTTGATATAAAGATGAGGGGTCTGACTGGTTGGGGGTGGGGTGGGGCGGATAGTGAGCTGTCAGCTTTGCAGCGGGGCCGCCCTTTAACCTGGCAGAACAAGGCAGCCAGAGGGGCTGGAAAAGAGCAGAGGTGGAATAGGCCACTTGATCTTCAACTTTTCAAAGTCCCCAAAAGCCCCTGTACAACGTCAGGGATTTTTAGACACATCTCTCTTAGAAGCCAGTGGGTTACACATGTTTATTCTCTCAAACTACATTCTTTGGAGGATGGGGCTGGATCGTGAGTACAGTCTAGGAAACCACAAAGCAGTTCCTTGGAGAATGTTTCCAGTGAGTTAGGAATTTGGATTATGCCTCTTGAAGTCTAGAAATGCCAGCTGAATTAACTTTAGCACGTTATGAATTGCAGTTTCTTCAAATGCATTTTTGCTGTTTGCGTTTCTCATATGTCTCTAGAGGCATGTTTCTGAAGTTTAAAGGTACACAGACACTTAAATACACCATGTCGTGGCTGGGAACAAAGCACGTGTGCGTGACTTTCCAGTCTAGCTCAGGAATTGTGGTCTAGGCCTGTGGCACTGTTGGCTCCTGCCCTGGGGTGTCCGGGGGGAGGGCAGCAGGAAAGGAACTTGTGTATGCTGCCCCTCTTTTACCCAGTTCCTAGGATGAAGTTCCACTTCCCACTCTGAGGGGTCCCCTAATCCTTGACCCCTGAAGTGTCTTAACTCACCCAAGATGATAAATGTGTAAGCACTTTGAAGAGGCTAAATGCCACAGAAAATGGTGGCATTGCTGTTGTGTACCATCTCCGTAAAAATAGTAATCGTCATCATTGTTAATAGCAGCTCACATTTATTGAATGTCTACTACGTCCCAGGCACTGATCTAAGTGCTATGGAGCCATATATCTTCATGTTCTCGGTGTTACTGTGAAGCAGGTAGTTACCGGCCACATTTTCTTGATGAAGAAACTGATGCTCAGTGAGGTTGAGTGATTTACCCATGATCACATAGCTCATGAATAGCAAAACCAGGATATGGACGCAGGTTAGTCCAACTCCAAAGTGCACGTTCTGCTTCTCTGACTCCCGGGCCCTGGGGAAGGTGGTGAAGGGTGGTGTTTCCCTAGGAAGCCATCTTCAGAAAGAAATTCCCTACAGGTTTGAGCGGATGGGGGCAGGCGGCCCCCTCTTCATAGACGTGACCTGGCACCCAGCTGGGGACCCTGGGTCAGACAAGGAGACCTCCTCCATGATGATTGCCAGCACTGCTGTGAACTACTGTGGTCTGGAAACCATCTTGCATATGACCTGCTGCTGTCAGAGCCGGGAGGAGATCACGGGCCATTTGCACAAGGCCAAGCGGCTGGGCCTGAAGAACATCTTAGCATTGAGGGGAGGTGTGGAGCCAGCACTCCCCTGCTCTCTGGGTTCTTATCTCCCGATAGCCCCTCCTGTCTCTGGAAGGGTTCTTTAGTTTCCCTGGGTCCCCCACTGTGCAGGCCCAGCATCCCATCTCTGCCGATAGACAGACAGATGTTGTGGGCAGTGAGTCTGCCATGGGCACCACACAGATGGAGCTGCTTCTCGACCTCAGTGTAGTTCAATCAGGAATACAGTTGGTGCCTGATAACCTCTGCCCTGGCTACATACAGCTTCATTATCTCAGGTTGCACCCAACTCTTGACCCAATTTGAGTGCAATTTTGGCTTTGGTCCCAGGAGTGAAAACCACTGGTTATTCCTCTGGAGGCTGTTGTCATTCAGGCATCCAGATGTGGGTGAGAGAGCCTGATGGGTGGGACCTTGTGACCTCATGCCATCCACTGCACGACCATTTCTTCTCTCTTAAGCAAGAGCTCCAAGAGAGTGGGAGAGTGAGCAGTCGGGTTAGGTGGGAGTTTAAGAAGGGAAGGACTCTCAAACCCTCTGGCTGGTTGAAGGGCACCACCACTGCTGACACAGTCTGCCCTCAGGAGACATCTCACAGCTGCTGCCCCCACCAAGTGCTGTGCTGGAAAGGGGAGGCCCAAACTCCAATCCTGTGAGGTCTCACCACCCTGGGTGTTGGGGCAGGGAGAAGGAACAAAAAGGCCTAGTGACCGTGACCTTCATCCACCCTGCAGACCCCACAGGTGACCAGTGGGAAGAGGAAGAAGGGGGCTTCAACTACGCTGCAGACCTGGTGAGGCATATCCGAAGCGAGTTTGGTGACTACTTTGACATCTGTGTGGCCGGTGAGTGGCTGGAGCATCCCAGTGGTAGGGGAGGAGAGGGGAAGGAATGGGATGTCAAGTCCTGGTCCAAGGTATGGAGAGCCCATCAGGATTCATTCAGGTCACGGTTATCAGGTACACCATGGGCTTGGAGCCTGCTCTGGGTAAGGGAGGTACAAAGGTGAATTAAACCATGTCCTTATCCTCATTCTGTCATGCACTGCCCTCTGTACCCTGCCACCACCCATTTAAATTATTGTTCCTCTGCCTTTTCATGCACCTAGCCTGCTTTCCAGCCCTATTTGTCTTTAAAGCAAACAGGGATCTTTAGGAAAAGATCCCAAGGGAGAGAGGATCTCAGGACCCAGGATCAGGATATAACATCAGACCTCACAAGGCACTGGAACTCCAAACCAGGAAGCAGTGCCATCCCTCCTGCTCTCTGGGGAGAGTCTCCATCTCTGCTGTGCCCTGCACAGCTGCTTCTGGCTGCATCCTTGGTCCCATTGTGCACGCTTTTCCACACACATGTCTGGCTGACTGCTCCTGAGCATGCCTGGTATAAGTTCCAGCCACTAGCCCAGACGGTCAGGTCTCAGTCTCAGTTCCACATTCCCGGAAGAGAGAATCTGGTTGGCTCAACTCTAGTTCCATCAGTGTCTTAGTTTGCCAGGGCTGCTATGACAAATAGCACACGCCAATTGGCTTACACAACAGGAATTTATTGTCAAAGTGTCGGCAAGGCCATGCTTTCTCCTGAAATCTTCAATGTTCCGGCAAGGGCTTTCCGGTAACTCGGTCACATGGTGATGTGTCTCTTCCTTCTCCTCTTCTGTGTCCGATTTGCTTTGCTCATAAGGACTTCAGCCATGTTGGATCAAAGCCCACCCTCATTCAGTTTGTCAAAACCTTACTAATAACGTCTTCAAAAGTCCTATTTACAAATGGGGTGCACCCCCAGGACTAGAGATCAGGAGTTGAACATACCTTTATGGGGGCACGATTCAATCCCCAACAGTCAGCTCTAGCTACGGGCCAGGTTCACTGGATAGAACCGGGAAGCGGTGGCCCTCCTCTAACCCACCGTGGGATTGGGCCTTCGGCTTCTCAGACAAGGCTCAGGTCTGTGGGAGGCAGCGTGTGCCAGGGACACAAGAAGCCCCAGGTGAATTTGGGACATCTTGAAATGACAATTTTTCTCAAATATTTTGTGGGAAATCAAATCATTTTTATATGAAAACAAAAATGGCTGCATTATAGAGTAGCATATCAAAGTGATCTGAATTTAAAAAATAAATAATAAACCACGTGGCTTCAAGGAAGTTCCTTGTTATGGCTGACTGGGCTGTAGCCATGGCATCCTGTTGACAGTCAAGAGGTGCTTGGGTGAAGAGCTCTGGGAGCACTGATAGGGATAAGGACCTAGAAACAGGCATTTCCTACTGTTAAAATTTCCGTCACTCTTATTGACCATAATACAGTCAGTTAATTGGGAAATGGGCACGCGGGCACCAGTAATGGGTGTAGGGGATCATGACTGGAAACCAGCACAGCCGTGTGCTAATACTTGCTGAATGGCTTTGTGCTCTGCTTGTCACAAGGTGAGTGAAAAAGAAGATCAGTGGATAAGAAGCATGAAGCTGATGAAGATAAAGGAACATAGTAAAAGTTGAGCAAAATCCAAATGTTCAGTTGAATTTAGGTTTTATAGATATACAGTTTCAGTGATTTAAAAGCCTCTTTGTTTCTGAATTTCCCACTGGAAAAAAATAGCTTTGTTATGAAACTGGCACTTAATCTCCTCCCCTGCCCAGTGAAATGATTGTTTTTTATGCATTTTTGATGACTTGGGGTTTAAGAGTGAAACTGCCTTTCGCAGCAGGCAGCTTGTGCCTGGCTTTCCACATCCTGGATCTAGGCTCGGCTCCTTCCTGGCTTGGAGTCTGGCCCTGACAAGGCCAGCAGAACCTAAAACCGTCCCTGCTGTCCTGTCCCGCAGAGCTGCTAGTTCAGCCATCTGGAGAAGGGTCATAGAGTTCAGAAAGAACATCTGATCCAACCTCCCAGGCAGTTCTGGAATCCCATGGTCACCATCCCTGCCAAATGGTCATCTAGCTGCCGCATGTCTTCAGACTTAAGGAGCTCATTATTTTGTGGAGCTGCCCGTTCCATTGTTAAGCAGGTCTCTGAAATGGGTCCTGGTTCTGCCATCAGGAGCCACACAGAATATGACTAATAAGGACTCAGACTACGGCGAGTGCTCTCCCCCACCATAGACATTTGAAAGTAGTTACTGTGTTCTCTCTGTTCTTTTTTTTTCAAGCAAAAAACTTTCTTCAGTTCTTCTTGTACATGATTTCTAACTTTTCACTATCTTGGATCCCTGAGTAATTTTGAGGTTGAATAGTGCTGTAATCCAGTACCTAGAGTCAAACCCAATACCCCAAATGTGTTTTCTCTCTTCACAAAGTACCATCCTCATTTGCCTGGTTGGTGGTTGCAAGGGAGATGTGGCAGGACAGTGGAGGGAACTGGGGACAACCCACCCCGACTCCTGGGAGGGTAGCTCTAAGACACGTCCCAGGAGGGTCCCAGGAGGGTCCCAGGAGGGTGATGGGGCACGTCCACTGAGCTCAGCCACTCACGGTTTCAGCTCCATCTCTGCTGGGCTGTTGGGAGGGGTGAGTCCAGACACACACCCCCAACCCCAGCCCCAAGACGAGAATTCCCTGTTTCCAGGCTCTCTGGTTTCTTCCTCACTCACCTTGAGCAGGTAGAAGCCAGCCTCTGTCATCCTTGTTGGCAGGTTACCCCAAAGGCCACCCCGAAGCAGGGAGCTTTGAGACCGACCTGAAGTACTTGAAGGAGAAGGTGTCTGCAGGAGCTGACTTCATCATCACCCAGCTTTTCTTTGAGGCTGACACATTCTTCCAATTTGTTAAGGCTTGCTCTGAGATAGGCATTACCTGCCCCATTCTCCCTGGGATCTTCCCTATTCAGGTGAGGGTCCCAGGAGGGCTGATGGACTCCCGCCAGCCCCCATCCTAGCCCTCGGGCGTGAAGTGCTGAGCTCACACTGAAGTGCATCTCAGATGCTTCCTAGAGTTCCATCAGACAGTCAGTGCTCCAGTCCTTGCAAAGTATTGTCTTGCCACCCATTTGGTTACAACTAGTTTCCCCCCAGAAAACAGCAGGAGCATGAGTTGCAGGGACTCGTTGTACTTTGGCCAACTCGCAAGTGCCATGAACAGAGATTATAACTCTCATAATAAGTTTAGGTTAAATCAGTGTTTCCCAAATCTGGCTGATCATCAGAACCACTGGATAAGCTTTATCAGAAGATAGATGTCCAGGTCCCACACCTAGAAGTTCTGATTTAGTAGATCTGAGGCACAGGGCCTAGGAATTTGTATTTTACTCCTTGAATTTTGCAGGTGATTCTGATGATCAGTGAGGCTTGGGAGCAATGGGTTAGATGACCACCATAACATCAATAAATTTATCCAGGGGTTAAAGAACTGGCTTGGGCCGAGGGCAGAAATGCTTATAGGCAGGCGCTGGACTCGGCAAAGATAGGAAAAGCAGGCCAAGCCCAAGTGCACTTGCAGGATGCAATCTGAATTCCTGAGTTGTTGCATCCTGCTGCATCGGCCGGGGGACTTTGGTGGGGGTGGGTGAGCATTTAGGGTAAGAGACGGATGGGGAGGTGCTACCACGGTGCCCTCGTGTCTTGGCCAGGGCTACAGCTCCCTCCGGCAGCTGGTGAAGCTGTCCAAGCTGGAGGTGCCACTGGAGATCAAGGGCGTGATTGAGCCAATCAAAGACAACGATGCTGCCATCCGCAGCTACGGCATCGAGCTGACTGTGAGCCTGTGCCAGAAACTTCTGGCGAGCGGCTTGGTGCCAGGCCTCCACTTCTACACCCTCAACCGCGAGATGGCCACCACAGAGGTGCTGAAGCGCCTGGGCTTGTGGACCGAGGACCCCCGGTGAGATCAGAGGCCCTGACTTCAGGCCAGGGGAGCCGTGGAGAGAAGCCGGGTGGCAGGGAAGTCCCTGAGAGCACTGGGCCGTGGCAGTGCCGGCCACCCGTGGTAGTGAAAGTGTTGTTCTGGGCCCTGGCTGGCCGAGCACACTTGGGGTTCCCAGCTGAGGTTCACAAGTCAGGTCTAAGAGCCCAGGTTCAGTGGTGCTTCCTCCAGCCAACGCCTTATCCTTTTTGTCTCCATTGTCACCCAGGCGTCCCCTACCCTGGGCTGTCAGTGCCCACCCCAAGCGCCGGGAGGAAGATGTGCGCCCCATCTTCTGGGCCTCCAGACCAAAGAGCTACATCTACCGCACCCAGGAGTGGGACGAGTTCCCGAATGGCCGTTGGTGAGCACAGGCAGACATTCCCGTTCACCTCACGTGAATACTGAGTCTTGGGAGGAGGGTGCGGGGAGGTTGCAGAAGGAGTTTGCATGCTTGTGGCTGAGCCCTGTGGGGGTCAGGGTCGGAGTTCACAGGCGTGCCCCTGGGCATGTGGCTGCAGCTGTCCTCCTGTCAGGAGCCAGCCTTGACCTCCCCCTCCTTCCCCAGGGGCAATTCCTCCTCCCCAGCCTTTGGGGAGCTGAAAGACTACTACCTCTTCTACCTGAAAAGCAAGTCTCCCAGGGAGGAGCTGCTAAAGATGTGGGGGGAGGAGCTGACCAGTGAAAAAAGTGTCTTTGAAGTCTTTGCCTGCTACCTCTCTGGAGAGCCAAACCAGAACGGTGCTAAAGTGAGTGGTGCTGGGTGCGACCCTGGGGGCATTCTCCGCCCACTCCAGCCTTGGGCTAGATTTGGGGACAGTGACACCCCCACCTTGAGCCTCATCCCCTCCATGTCCTAGATGTGGTACCTCAGCAAAGGGAGAAGGCTGAGTCGGGAAATCACGTGGAGATGCTTCTGGAGGCAAAGACGGGTTGGGTCTGTGCCATAGAAGTTGACAGCCAGGGAAGGAGGGGAGGCTTCGAGGACTGACCGGGAGAGAGGGGGACCCGGATGGCAGATCTGACCACTGCCCCAGCCCCTGCCTGGCACCCTCTCTCCCAGGTGACTTGCCTGCCCTGGAACGACGAGCCCTTGGCGGCCGAGACCAGCCTGATGAAGGAGGAGCTGCTCCGCGTGAACCGGCAGGGCATCCTCACCATCAACTCCCAGCCCAACATCAACGGGAAGCCCTCCTCTGACCCCATCGTGGGCTGGGGACCCAGCGGGGGCTACGTCTTCCAGAAGGTGTGGCAGGGATGCATAAGGCTGCTTTGTCCTGACCAGCACCCGGGGGTTCCTCAGAGAATGGGCCAGAGAAGCCTTTCCCTTCTGAGGCTCCTTATTCTGAGCAGCGTAAAGGGCTCACAGTTTACATCAGAGAGACGGGGGTTCAAATCTGGACTCTGCCACTTGCTGGCTCTGTGACCCGGGGCAGGTCTCTTGACCTCTCTGAGCCTCAGAGATTTCTCATCTGTAAAACAGGGATGTCCTTCGTGCAAAGCATGTAGAATGCTTAGCCCAGTGGGAAGAACACAGAAAGCATTCACTAAGTGGGAGCTGTGATGACTATTCTGAGTTACCACCTCTCACCTAGGACTGTAGAGTTAAAATTATATTCTGAACAAAAGCCCATGGACTCTGAAGTCAGAAGGACCTGGGTTTGGGACTTTACTGTTTACCATCTTTACCATGTCACTGAACTCCCCTGAACCTAGCTTCCTCATCTGCAAAAGGGCTAACAGTGCCACCCTGCAGGATTAGGAGCCTTAGAGCAGGTGTATGTGAATGTGCCCAGCTAGCTCTCTGATAGACTGCAGGCACACAAGATAATAGTGTCCTTGTTATTCAGCACTGGGGAGGATGGATGCACTCGCTTCCCTCATGTACCTTAGCTCGTCACACTGGGCCTCCTGAAATGGTGTCTGTGATTCGTCAGCCTTCCCTGACCGCGGCAGATATCCCTCAGACCTGTCCAGATGGAGAACTCTTATGTACCTCTGCCCCTCACCTTTTGTTTGTGTCCTTGCCAAGCTCCAGGTGCTTGCAGTGTCCTACCGCGTGTGTGTGCACGGGCTCCCCCAGGACGGTCATGGGGGGAGGGCAGGCATCTGGCTGGTGCTGCGGAGCACACACGGGGCATTTGGCAAGGACTTGGGGTTGATGGTGGGTGTCTGTCTCCCATAGGCCTACTTAGAGTTCTTCACTTCCCGCGAGACAGTAGAAGCACTTCTGCAAGTGCTGAAGAAATACGAGCAGCGGGTGAATTACCACGTTGTTGATGTGAAGGTAGGCCAGCCCGGCATTCACACGGCACTGATCGGGGTCCTTTGTCTCACATCTCCGAGACTGAGCCCAGGCCACCTCATGCTAGACAGAGCTGTGCAGACAGTGCCAGGCCCCTGCCCTCAAAGAGCCAGTCCAGTGAGGGAGACAGACAAGTAAGTGGGTAATTACAAACCAGTGTAAAGGGGAAAGTTCACTCTGGGTTGCTGTGGGATCCCAGAGGAGGGGTGTCATCTAACATGAGCGGTAGCTTCTTGGAGGAGGTCACATGTGGTCTGCATCTTTAAGGATGAATATGAGTTGGTCAGAAAGGGAGCAGGGCATTCCAGGAAAGAGGCAGAAGATGTGGAAAGTCATCGAGCTGCCACACCCTCTGCCCTGTCAGGAAACTGCTGAGGGAGCTAAGGTTGAGGCAAAAGTGCTTGCAGAGGCCAGGTCCTCGGGGGTCTTGATTGTCCTGCTTGGAATTTGGGTTTTCCCCTAAAGGCAACAGGGAATTTTGCTCCAGCATGGCGATGACTTGGTTCCGTTTCATTTTAGGAAGATCCCAGGGGCAGCTGTACTATCGGATAATAGGGGCTGGGGAAGACTAGAGCCAAGGAGGCTAGTTCAGAGGCTCTTGCAATAATCCAAGTAAGAAGATAGGGACCTGGAGTGGGCTCGATAAGCAGAAACAGATCAGAGGGTCAGTAAGTAGAATCAACTAGATGTGGGGGCTGAAAGGAGCATAGGGGGGTGAAAGGACATGCCCAGATGACCTCCGGGTTTTGGACTTGTGGGAGAGTGCTGAACTGGGAGGAAGGGCAGGCTGGAGGCGAGGGTGGGAGGTATTGAGCAGGCCTGGCATGTTGAGGTTCTGCAGGCCTGCACTTAGCCCCTCGCCTCACTCTGCCCAGGGTGAAAACATCACCAATGCCCCTGAACTACAGCCCAATGCCGTCACCTGGGGCATTTTCCCTGGACGAGAGATCATCCAACCCACAGTGGTGGATCCGGTCAGCTTCATGTACTGGAAGGTAAAGGAGCTGGAGCAAGCCCACCCGCCCCACCTGGGAAGTCTGGGGGTGGCTGGGTTGCCGGGTCCCAGGTGTGTGGCTGGAGGCCACACCCTCAGGGCTGGTGGACTCAGCCCCTTGGCCGTGGCAACTCCGCTTCACCGGGGTCAGTGTTTCTGGACTGGTGGTGGTAAGTGGCACTGGCAGTGGGCCCTGTTCTATTCCTGGATGTGGGCAGTAGGCAGAAGCCCAGGGTGCTGAGCAGGGATCCCAGCCTGTGGGCAGCCCTGCTGACCTTGGCTTCTGCCTGCCAACCACGGCTTCTGCCTGCTGACTTCTGCCTGCTAACTGTGGCTTCTGCCTCTAACCATGGCTTCTGCCTGCTAACCATGGCTTCTGCCCTGCTGACCTCGCCCGTGTGCAGGATGAGGCCTTCGCCCTGTGGATCGAGCAGTGGGGCAAGCTGTATGACGAGGAATCCCCATCCCGCATGATCATCCAGTATATCCACGACAACTACTTCCTGGTCAACCTGGTGGACAATGAGTTTCCCCTGGACAACTGCCTGTGGCAGGTGGTGGAGGACACATTTGAGCTTCTCAACCAGCTTGCCTCAGAATGAGGCAGACTGGCTCTGTGTCTGGGCATCCGGATACCCTAAGCCTGGGAGCACTTATGCCCACCCTCTTGCTCCCCAGTCTCAGTTTTCCTGGGGAACCCTCTTCTCTGTTTCCCTCCAGGCCCTGGCCTCACTCCCACACAATGAAGGCAGCTAGATGGGTACAAGGCTTCCAGGCTCTGGCTGGACTGAGTCGGCCCCACACGGAGCCTGGTGCTCCCAGCTCTAGCTATGAGGCCTTGTTCTTTGGGGGGGAGCCTCTCCGTCTTGCTGAGAACCGTGGGCTGGAGTGGGGCGCACTGTCCTCTCTGAGGTGAAGAGAGCCCAGGAGCCCTCGCACCAGGGCAGCCTCTGGGAGCCAGGCCGAGGATACAGATGAACTTGTGCTCGGGCCCTCTGCAGGATGGGCAAAGTGACTGTGGGCAACAGGCATCTGGGGCCCTGCAGAACGGACATGGCAAGGTGACAGTGCTGCCCCTTTCCATCTCCAAGACTACTTGTGACTGAAGGGGCAAACCCCTGCCTGACCTACCTACTTGCTGGCCAAGGTGCAGGCCCCTGGAGGCTGAACCCCAGCAATGCAAGCTTTTCTTGCCACCTTCTGAGAGCTCAGCTGGATTTTTCACCGTTCTACAATGCCACTTTTTGAAAGGGTTGTCTCTCTATTTTGGTGGTCAAGAGAAAGCACCCTTGAGGGTTAAAAGCAGTCTGAATTCTTGAACTTGGTGGAGGCCTTGGCCGCCTTCTTTCTCACCTTAGAGGGCTTTGCCTGCACCTGTTCCTGTCAAGTACAAAGGCATCGCTCACCTGTGCTTCTGCAGGGGCTGCATGGTGGACACGCCCCCTGGTTTTATTTCTTAGGTGGAAACTCCTCCCACAGCTGCTCTCTTCAGCTGCGTGTCCTGTCCAGAGGCTGGCTGCCTGGCACTGTCCCCAACCCCAGACTGCTGAGCTTCGCTGGCCCAGTGGAAAAGAGGAGTGCACTCGCGTGGGGGTGGGGTGGTCAAAGAGCAGCCTAAGGGCAGAGACCGAGCAAGACTAGCAGCGAGGACTAAGGAGGGCATTTTATTGTCCATTTCAGCTGGGAACCGTTCCCTCTGTCACCACGCCATGGGATGAGTGCCTTCACTCGCGGGGTGGGTGGGGTGCAGTTCCTTCCCCATGGAAGGCCGGGCTCAGTTCTGCTTTTTTTCTCCGGGAACAAGTCAACAACTGCAGCTGGGCCCCCTGCCCCATCCCAGCTCCACCATACCCAGGGCTTGGGCAGCTTCCGGCCCATTCCTGGGGCCCCTGGGGCCCAGCTTGCTCAGGGGCCTTGGGCTGCCTGTGGCTCCTCTCCTTGGGCCCCTGGCTGCCAGGCGCTGGTGCCATTTCTCAAAGGCCTGGAAGCAGGAAGGGAGGGCAGGAGAGGCCATTGGCCTGGGGCTCAGGCCCCCTCCGAGGCCCACGTGCTGGTCTGCGGGGGCAGCACCTGTGCCCAGATCCTTTGGGCCCTTTAGGGGAGCCGGAGGCCACTCCCTCCGCCCTAGGCAGGCAGCCAGCCCGGCCCCAGGGCAAATGCACAGACTCAAAATAGACCTGACTCGCTGCTGTCTGGGAGGCTGTGCTCCGGGAGGCTGTGCTCCAAGAGGGGCATGAGGGGAGGGGCTGCCCCAGACCCACGCTCTGCAAGGGCTAGTGGCACAGGGCAAGCCTTGTTTCCAAACCCAGTGGTCTGGGATGGGACTGGGCTGGGCACGTGATCCCCTGCTAAATTTAGGGCTCCAAAATCAAACTGCTTTCTATAACTGAACTGCTCCCTCCCCTGAAAATGAGGGGTCCCTGGTTTTGGACTGCTTGGCTGGGCTGAAGTGGGGTGGGGGCCGCACTACCCAGTACCTGGGAAAGGACACAGCCATCGTTTTGCTGCTGTACTCGCCGAGCCACCCGCAGCTGCAGGACCCGGCGCCGCCATGCCCCCCAGGCCCATCCCAGCTGCCACTGCCTGAGCTGTGGGGACGGGTGGCAGAGAAGGCCCAGAGCTGGGCTCACTGCTGCCTCTGATGCCTGCAATCCTGGGCAGCTACCCTTCGTGCTGCTGCCTCTCCCTCCCCAACCCCGCCACTCCGTGGCACCAGGATGAAAGGGATGTGACAAGGGGTGTTGTCATCTGAGGAGTGTTACTATGCAGATTCCTGGGCCTGACCCCCGAGGTTTCAGATGTGGTAGGTCCATGGACCATACTTTAAGAAACATCGTTTCTAGGGATTATGGGTGAGAAGTGGACTACAGGAGGGCTGAGCCCCATGGCCTCTGAGGTCTCTTCCAGCTGTGGGGTGGGGAGGGGCCCCCTCACCAGTGTCCGAGCCAGCTGCTCCGTCTCCTGGGCATCCACCCAGCACTGCCAGGTCGCTGCCAGGACCCTGGCCTGCTGGGGACCCTGGAGCCGGCGAAGCAGTATCTCAAGGCGCCAGCGCCGGAGGTACTTCCTTCTGGAGAGAGACGTTCTGGTGTGTGTCCGCGGCCAAGACAGCCACGCATGCCCAGCACCGTGCCCCCCACCCCCAGGACCAGGAGGAAAGGGCGGAGCTTCTGTTGCTTCTGGATCATGTGGGGAGGAGCACTGGCGGGGGAGGGAGGGGGCGCCCAGCTGGGGCGCAGGCCAGCCCCTCCTGCTCCGTTCCCCCCGCCACCTCCGTGCACACAGCGGCTCTGACCCCAGCTGCCTCTGGTGGGCCTCAGCTTGGCCTTGGAGGGCTCTGGTCTCAGCACTGCAGTCCCCGCCTGTTGTCACGCAGAGGGGCAGGCTCCAGGCCCAGTCGCAGCGCACAGACCACTGCAGCCAGAGCCCGAAGGCCTGGTGCAGGGGAGGCTGGCAGCTGGCAGGGGGCAGCCGGAAGTCCTGCTCTGTCTCGCCTGGAAAGGGGAGTCAAGTCAGAGGAGGTTAACACAGAGGTTCAGGATGGCCAATTCTCCCTTAGAGTATAAGCTCCTAGAAGGGGAGAACAACAAAGAGGGGAGTGGCAAAGGGGGCTAAACTAGGCACAGCGCACCTTCCCCCTGCCCCCACATGGCATCTGCCTGGGACTGCTGCTGTTTGGGGCAGCATCCCACAGAAAAGAGACAGGAAAGGAGAAAACCTTTCTTAAAATGACTGAAATGTTCGAGAGGAGGAAAGGGGCTAGAACAACTCAGGTGAATACACTAGGACAGTTTACCAAAGAGGAGAAGCTGGTTTTCAGGTTGTTGAGGCCTGGTGACCGCCTCAGCCCTGCGCTGCAGAGAGTCCATCCCCAGGGGCAGGGTCCCCTTACTCTGAGCCCAGGACGGTTCTCTGTGTGTCCTCTGCCTGCTGAGGCTGTGGAGCCGTGGGGGCCTGGGGGCCACGAGTCCCGAGGCCTGTGTCCAGCAGCTGCCGGTCTGAGGGAAAGGCCAGAGTGGAGAACCTGAACCCGACAGGCTTGGATCTCCCGGGGCCCAGGTGACCTGGTGGTGTGGCCGTCAGCACCAACCTCTGCCGCTCCTCTGCCACCCTCCTACTCCAGGAGCACTCGCTTCGGGCTGGGCCCTGGGCTGAACATTTTACATGCAACCCTGTGATGTAAGGGATTACTCTTCAACTTTATGGGAAAAGAAACTAAGCTTACAAAGATAAATTCTCTACCCAGGCCCCACAGCTCGGAAGTGGTCTGACTCCTGAGCCTAAGCCCCCAGCTGTGGCTTTCTCTGGGCCGGGGGTCCTTGGACCCTGTGGCACCATGACACAGGCCAATACCTGCACCAGGTGTCCCAGGTGGGGGCAGGAGAGGCCCAGAATCAGGAATCTTAATTAGCATTCCCAGCATTTTTACTTCCTGTAAGCCTCCCTTTCTCCCTCAGTAAAATGGGATCCTTGCCTTACTTTGTTTACAGGAATGGAATGAAAGTATTTATAAAATTACTCTGAAAATAGAATGCCCTGTAAACCCATTCCTAGCATAAAGTACTCTGAAACTCCAGAATCTGTTGGTGCTGCAACCTCACTTATGTGAATTCTGCAAGTAACCAGAGCTAGTCTTTTTCAATACCATAAAATAAAATGAAAATCCAAAGCAGTTTAATCCTTTTCCTCAAAGTCTTTCTACTGTCTATTATATACTCCCTGGCATTCTCAAACAGGATTCTTGATGTCAGCTCTTCTACACCACCTGACCTGCCAGAAACTTGGGGTCCGTGTGTCATTTCTTGAGCTGGGTTTTCATTAGTGCCTCGTCCCCTGGGCCTCTTTATTTGCTGACACTAGCACCAACTGCTTCTGGTCTGCAAAGGGACTCAGTTATCTTTGGGTAGATGGAGTTATGGGAGAAATGTGGACTATAAAAAAAAATTCTGATTTTTCTTTAATGAAATATTTCAATTTTCCAGTAAGAAAAAAAAATGACAAAATATTGCTACTGCCCTGGCTGGCATCCATCTTGCACCATGAGCTACGGTGAGCTTAGGTGTCTGCCTCCCTGGAAGACTAGCCTCAGTGCTTGGCACCCAGACCTCGTGCTGGGCTGGCACCTGTGGCTGCTTGGTTTACTGACCTGTCAGATTAGCCAGGGGTGGTGGTTTGATGGGAACTGGCTAAGGATGGGCTCTACCAGGCTGCTGGGCCCCTGGCAAAGCATTCAGCCGTGTAGCCATCATGGGCTGAAACAAGCTGGTTCTAAGGCTGGGGGGCCAGTTTTGGACCTCCCACCCCACCTGGGCCTCACCTCACCTGTTTCCAGGGAGCTGGGGTGTCCGTCAGCAGTAGGAGGTGCCCCCTGGTGGCCATCCCTGGGCAGTGCCTGAGGTCAGGCCCAGGCCCGGGGCAGATGGTACAGGTCCCCACGGCCTCCTGGGCCGCCTCTGCCGGGGCTCGCAGTTCCAGCTGCACCCTGAGCAGCGCTGCCCGCCACTGGGCCCAGTGGGTCTGCAGGAGGCGCCTGCACTTGGCCTGCCGGAGCTGGGCGACAGCAGCTTGCTGGACATGGCCCTGGGCCACTGCCCGGGCCCAGGCCTCCAGGACCCTGGGGGAGAAGGGAGAAGCCCGCACCCAGGCCCTCAGGGTCTGCAGCAATCATGAGGGTGGGGAGCTGGGTCCCTCCTCCCCATCTCTCTTCTACAGAAATCTGATTAGAATGGGCAAGGGAGGGGCAAAGGCACACACCAGGGACAAGCTTCTTGTCTAGCGGACAGGGAGAGGGACATCCCGCCAGCTCCACGGTGGCAGATGGTCCCTGTCCCAGTCTCAGAGCACCGTCAATCCTGGCCAAATATGAAGCTCAGGGTTGCCCAAGGCCGGGGGCACCCACCAGGCGGAGGGGCTCACACAGGGCCCAGCTCCCTCACACGGCCTGGCCACCCGCCACGCTGTTGAGGCCTGCTGTACCCCTTCTCTTGGACTTCTGCCCTGAGGCTAGTGTGGCCCCCTGGCCCTTCCCCTCGGGCCACCCTGAAGGCTTGACACCTGCCAGGAGCACCCCAGCCTCCCTCACAACACACTCCAAGCCCGGATGTGGCTGCCAAACAGGAGTGAGAGCACCGCCCAGCTGGCTAGCAGAGGGTGGGCATGTCACCCTGAAGCCCTGCAGGTTATACCCTGTAAAACGTACTGGCAGAGGGTAACGGAGGGAAGTGCCTTCTATCAGGGCCTTGGTGCACAGACCCCTATCTGCGAACCCCAGTTTGGGGGGCAGAGACGCCACCATGGGGGGTGGGGGGGACCCAGCTAGGGGAAAGGGGCTCCCTGAGGGGAACAGAATGTCTATGGGGCTCAGAGGAGAGAGCACGGGTGCCAACCATCCCTGCGGGGCCACTGTGGATGCCTGTGCATTTGTATTGACCCATGTGAGGGGGCAGATGATGCATTTTACTACTCTTAAAATATGCATCAGTGATCCACATTCGTGTTTTATCGGGACATCTCTGTTTAAAGGAGGATTTTGCTCTTATCTTTTGGCAACCGTGTACAGTGGGATTCTCCTGGGGGAGGCCTCCTTAAAGGGCCACGATAACGCAAACTCGGTGGGAACACGTTGTTACCGTGGGTGTTGGAGGGGTCGATTCATCCTAGCTTCATTGTGTTCTCTGGAACTGCAGGACTGACCCAGACAGGAGGTGGAGTCCTGGGCTGGCCAGGGCCAAAGGTCAGGGCTAAGGGGCTTGCCAAACCCCTTCCCAAAGCAGCTGAGAGAAGGTTGGTGGCCAAGGCCCTATGGCTCCAGGCTGGGGGTGCCCTTCATGCCCCCTGTTTGCCGGGTCTCAGACCTCAAGTCCAGGCTACCCCAAAGCTGCAAGAGATATCCAGCTTCCCATCCCCTGGGCTCTGTCCCTGCTTTTTTGGGGTGGAGGAAGGAGATACCCCCGCCCTCCCACCCCCAGGCCCACCCACCTCTGCAGCAGCAGCCGCTCTTGCCTGGCTGCCCTGTGTCTCCGATGAGCTGCCGCCCGCTGCCAGCTCTGGAATGCAGCCCTCCGCAGGCCCTGGAGATGGACCTGCGCCCACGGCTGGTACTTTTCACGCAGGGACTGCTGCCCTGGGGCCAGAGAGAAGCGGAGGTGCTCCATCTGGTGCTCCACCTGGCCCCCTGGGCCCTGGGGAACTGTGGGCCCCGCCTCACCCAGCCCTTGGCTCTCTACCCACCTAGGGACAGAGGAGGCCACCCTAACTGTCCAAGTTAACATGCTTCGGTTACAGGTGTCTTCCGGCTGACCAGGTCAGTCCAGTGCATAGAATTGTTTTGTTTGCTTTGGTTTTAATTTCTTGACAAGGTTTAGGGATCAGGGGGATTCACATGAGAATCTAGATTTCCAACTTTTCTTTAAAAACTGGGAGGACGACACTTAGGCTGGAGAAGCAGCTGTTCCTGGCGGACAGGACACAGGCTATCCAGGATAACCAAGTGCCCATTAGGTGATGTATCAGTGGTGGGCCATGCAGACGACCCCCCATGGCCCCCATCTCCTGGCATAATGCCCTTCCGTGAGTATGACTTGCTTTTAACAGATTACGGCAGAAATGATGGCCCGTCCTTTCTGAGCTGAGGGTATAGAAAGGGTGTGACTTCTGGCTTGGGTGCGCTCTCAATCTCTCTCTCTCTCTCTCTCTCTTGCTTTCTCTTGGATCACTCCCGAGAGAAACCAGCTGCCACGTGACATGACGGGGCAGAGGCTCACGTGGCCAGGGCCTGAGGCCTGCCCTGCTGCCCGAGCTCAGCATGGATGTCCCTCCCACCCGCTGGACCTTCGGATGAGCCCATAGCCCTGGCCAACTTCACTCCCACCTCACGGGAGCCACAGGGACCCGTAAACCACACTTGGCTCCTGACACACAGAAACGTGAGATATTGAGAAGTTGCTGGTTTTAGGGCATTATGTTTTGGGGCAATTTGTCACGTAGCAATAGATATCTGATACTGTTGGTTAGAGAGGGCCCTCGGGTTGTGATTCTGACTCAGCTGGGTGGAAACTGAGGTGCAAAGGAAACAGCTCTTTCTTTTGGCCCAGAGGCCAGGACGCCCAGAGCAGGCCTGTTTGGGACCACCCCTCCTCCTGTCAGTGGCCTCGTTCCTCAGGCCTGTCCTGCAGGTCCCAGCCTCGTCTGACTCAGCACAGCCTTCCCGCCTCCCCCCTCCACCTGTGTCATCCCCGCTGCCTCAACTTCCCTCTGTGCTCGGCCCCCAAGTCATCCTGTCACCTCCTGGGGACCCTCCATGACTCTGCCCATCCCCAGCTCAGAGCTCAGACTAGGGACTCCTGAGGGCCAGGCAAGGATGAGGACGAAGAGGATGGCGGCACCACACCTATGACGAGCTGGGCTCTGGGCCAAGCACATCACGTGGACCATATCCTAGAAACCCCACAACTACTCCCTCAGGTGGGCGCTACTATTATCCCCAATTTACAGACGGGTAAGCTGAGACTCCAGAAGTCAAGTGGTTTGGTTAAGGTCTACCCAGCCAGGAGCGGGAGGGCAGGGACACGAACCCAGCGCGGTCAGACATGCAGCCTGCGCCCGCAGGCTCTGCTCTGCCACCCTGTCCTGGGGTGCCCTGGGGGGGTCCTATCACAGGACCCTGGCTCTGACGGACATTGGCGCTCCCCTCACCGCAGGGTCCCCGACCTGGCACCCGACTCACTCTGCCAGCAGGAGCGCCAGTGGCGCAGGGAGCCTCGTGCCAGTGTCCGGCTCCGCTCTCGGGCCCAGTGCTCTGCCTTCCGCCACTGTGCCAGCCGCTGCCGCCACACGCCCAGCGCGGCCCTGCAGCTCCGGCACCAGGCCCAGCGGGCGGCCAGCTCTCTCCGGGCACCCTGGGCCGCTGCCCAGTGGCTCCAGCTCAGGAGGACGCTGGGGAGGGGAGGGAGCATCCACCCTGAGGCTGGGCACTGCACCTCCCCCGCCACCGCAGGCTCAGCCCTCCCCACCAGGCAGGGAATTCTCCCTAATTCCATCATGGGGGAGGGTGGGTTCCTGGGGGTTGGAGGAGTCAAATGCCCCTCTGAGAGTCACAAGACAGGTGGTGGGGATGGCAGGGAACCCCAGACCCCCTGATGCCCAGGCCCGTGCTTAGCTGCTAGCAGTCATAACTGCTATAGACTGAATGCTATGTGCCAGATGCTGGGCTACAGGATGTATGTGTCCTTATCTCCCTGATACCCCAGTGGACTGAGTACGATTATGATCCCATTTTACAGATGTGGAAACTGAGGCACAGAGAGGTGTGCCAACTTGCCCATGGTCACACAGCCACCGAGGAGCACAGCTGGGATGAGAACCCAGGCAGACTGACTCTTAGAACTGTGCTATGAATGACCAAATGGACGAACCACAGCTGTGAAGTCTCCAAGGCCACCGATGAGCCCCAAAGTGTCCCCTGCTCCGTGGGAGGAGTTGAGAGGATCTGAATCCGGGGGCCAAGCTGGCCAGGCATGACCCCAAGAGGAAGCTGCTGCGAAGAGCAATGGATGGGAGGAAGGGGCCGGGAGACAGAAAACCCTCTGAGTGATGCTCAGCATGGCTTGCCCGTCCCAGGAGGGGTCCCTACCGCCTCTGGAGGATGCGCTGGTACCACTTTGCTGCTCCCTGCAACTGCCCAGCCCGCGCCTGCCAGAGCAGGAGGCACTGCCCCTGCTGCCGCCGCCCAGCTGCCTGCAGGAAGGTCACCCAGAGGGTCTCCAGGAGGGTGGAGTCCTGGGGTGCCTGGGAAAGGAAGGGTGGAATCCGGGGCCCCCGGCCTCTGCCCTGACAGCCCCACCTTCTCCCTCGACCTGCCCCCCATGTACCCCAGCCCGGCGAGGCCCCCCTCACCCTCTCCAAGGAGCCGCAGGGGGTGCTGCAGCCTGGCAAGGCCTCCCTTCCGCGGACGCTGCCCAGAGGCTCTGGGACCGAGGTGATCTGGACGCCGCCTGATGGCGGGCACTGCGGCCACGTCCTCCAGTGCCACCGCCTCAGGACACGCCGCAGGATCCGCCGCTGCATGCCCTGGAAGAAGGAGCTACCAGGAAGGGGCGGGTGAGTCTCGGGGTCCCTGGCCGCACCCCCTGGCTCAGGGGCAGGGGTTGTGTGGAGCAAGGGCTAGCCCTACCCTGGCCCCGTGAAAAGCAGATCTGGACGGGGGCTCACATGTGCCAAATGTGGGGCTAGAACACACCACTGCTTCCCACACTGGCCACTCGCTGGAATCACTGGGCACCTTCAGAAATAATGATGCCCACCCATGTCCAGAGAATGATTTAATGGGCCTGGGTGCGACCTGCTCATGGGGAGTTCCCCAAAGCCCCCCTAGGGCTCTAGTGAGTGGCCACGGTTGGAGGAGCTGCTCTTCCGGCGTGCCTCCTGGGGCAGGGGCCACACAGCTGAGGAGGGGGCAGGCGGAGCCCAGGCTTGCTAGACTCCAGAGCCCACGTGCATAACCACACCAGTGATTCTGTCTCTGCTCAGTTATAAAGACAGGGAAACCGAGGCCTGGGGGAGGGCCATTTCCTCAAATGCCCACAGGGACCCAGCAGCAGATCCAGAATCCAAATGCTCATTACAGCCCAGCAGGGCAGTTAGTGACCGTGCCACAGTGCCTGAAGGCCAGAGGACAGACTGGGGGATGACTGACATTCTGAAGGATCACGTTGGATTGAGTTCCCCTGGAGCTCCATGGGTGCTTTAAGAGAGACCGAGGGTCCAAGTGGACCAAGGGGGTGTGGAGATGGTGGACACCAGGTATGTCGCCTTCAGAGACAGAATTCTGAACCCTGCAACTGCTGGCTTATGTTCCCCCTGACATCCTCAACCCCTGCCACCCCCACCCCCTTCATCCACAACCACCAGCCTGGGCTTGGGGTCCCAGCAATGGACATTTGGTGTAAACGCAGCACTTCAGAGCCAGCTGCTTCACCTCACTGAGCCTCAGTTTCCCTAGCCATATGAGGCCAATGAGAGGGAATAAAAACTCTGCCCCATGGCTCTCTCATGTCTACGTTTACAGATTTTATTCCATGCCTACAACACACCAAGCCCCTGCTAGAGACTAGGGAGACAGTGGTGAGGAGATGGACGTGGTCACTGCCCCCAGAGAGCTCAAACCTAGCAGGGTGATGGCAGGTGGCTTTTCCAGATGCTGGGGAGTGGGGTGGGGGGCCTCCCGTCAGGTTCCGGCCGCCTTGGCAGAGCTGCAGGCCCTGAGGTCACTGCTTAAGCACAGATCAATGTCCCTGGGCCCCAGGTTTGCAAGGCCCCACTGTGTACCAGGTCCGTGCTGTGGCCACAGAGAGGAGCCAGAAGTGGCCTGCACTCTCCGGGGTGCTTCTCTCGGTGCTGAGCATGGCTTAGGCCCCCACCAGTGGCCCCTGGCTCCCCATCCTTCCCCTGGCCCAGGTTGCAAGTTTGTGGATACCTACTCTGCCCGCTGGTGCTGGGAAAGCCGCGTCCTCCACAGCAGCAGTGCCCGTTGGAGGGCCAGTCTCCGGCAGGCTTCCTGCAGGGAGCCCCGTCCTTGCCCCTGGGGCAGCTCCAGGGCCTGGGTCTCCAGCCTCGGGCTGTGGGCTGTGGCTGCTCCAGGGGCTAAGCTGAGAAGGGCCATGGTCCCTGAGAAGCAATCAAGAGATGAACCAGCCAAGCCCCCACCAACCTCCTGCCCAAATCCCCTCAGGGCTGTGTTCCAGGCCCCCCTCGGGACCTCTCCCAAGGGCTCTGCCCTCCCACTGCCTTCAACCCCCCTCCAGGACACCTCAAAGACCCCATATTCCCCCATCAAGGTTTTTTTTTTTTTTTTTGGAGGGGCGGGGTGCAAGCATCTCAGAGGCAGAGGCTATCTCCTCTGCATCAGGCCAGGCACTTCCTGAGAGCAGGACCAGAGCCCTTCAGGGTGGGATATGGGAAACCCAGCACCACGCCCGGCCTCCAGCAAGCCTGCAGTGGAGGCGAGGGACTCGCCTAGGGGAGCTCACCACGGGAAGCAAATGTGGCCCAGCCGAGGCCTGCCTGCTTTGGGGACCCCTCGGAAAACTCCCACTCTACCTCCTCCTTCACAAGAACCCATAAATTCAACTGGGGCCCACCGAAGAAGGCACTGAACGGGTGCCCTCGGCTGGGGCGGGAGGGCCTGGCCCTCGGCCCGCCACTCGCTTACCTGCCTTCTGTCGGCAGAGGGACAGCTGGGTCACCTTCGCCCTGTCTGAGGCCTGGAGCTGCTTCATCTGCACCCACTGCCACAGGCACGTCCTCAAGGTCCCCACCCGGCGGTCAGCCAGGTGGTCCCGGTACCGAGCCCCTCTTTGCACAAACCGTTGCCAAGCCGCAAAGCACCTGGGAGTGAATCATAATGGCTGCAGCCATAGCAGCCTGCTGAGACGTGGGGCCCCTTCACTTCTCGGGGCCTCATTTCCTTGCCTGCCTTTGGGACTGCATGGCACGCCATGCTCAGGCCATGACGCCATCATCTTGGGATGCCTGGACAACCTCCACAGCCTCCCACCTGGCCTCCTTGCACCCACTCTTGTCCCCCTCCAATTAGTCTACACTCGGTAGCCAGAATGGTATTTTTTCAAATCTCAAATTAAGCCATGTTGCTCCCCTATAAAAATCCTATAGTGGCAGCCTCCTTGCTCTTATGGTAAAATTTCCACTTTTCTCCATGGCCGTCAAAGTTCCGCATGAGATGATCACAAAGCACCCCTTCTACGGTTACTGTTCCCTGCGTTTCCTAGGCTCCCCGGTCACAGGCCTTTGCATATGCTGTTCCGTCTACCGGGCACACTCTTCCCCGCTCTCCCTCACTAGTCGACTATTCCGATCTCCACTGAACCCTGGTCTAGGTCAACCTTTGTTCAAAGTCCCCATAGAAAACTACGCCAGGGGATATAATCAGCAAAATGTAGATGGTGAGAAACTCAACCAGACAAGCAGCCTGGTTTCTTTGACAAATAAATTGCAAGAAAAAAAATGGAAGGAGCCCATAGTTTAAAAAGACTTTAACAATGTATCAACCAATTACAACATATGGGCCTTACTTAGAGCCCAATTCAAACAAGCTGTAACAAAATCTGTATTTGTGAAGCAACTGGAAATTTGCATACCAAAAGGAATTTGTTGGTTTTGAGGAATTATTTATTCATTTTTTTAAGGTGTGATCATGGTATTATGATTTTATTTTATTTAAAGGTCCTTATCTTTTAGAGGTGCATACAACATATTTACGGGTGAAATGATAATGATGTGTGGTACTTGCCTCAGAATAATGCAGGAGGGGGGCAGTAGTTGGGGTACAGGCAAATAAGCTTTCCCAGGAGTTGATTTTGTTGAAGCTGGTGATGGGTACACTGGGGTTCATTACCCGATTCTCCCTACTTTTATGTAAGATAAAATTCTTATAGTAAAAAGTTAACGGGAATAAAGCCTAAATTCATAGACCTGTGTTCCTTCCCTTCATGACACTTCACTCAAGTGGTATCCACACGCTCACCTGGTGACTGCTAATTCCTGTCTGTCCCCCACCCAGCCATCGGCTGTCGGGACTCGGCTTTGTTCATAACCGAATCCAGCCCCTGCGGTGGCATCCAGGCCACACCAGGCTCTCAATCAGTGGTGGCTGTTTTCCTTGGTTATTTCCATCCTTGCCTCTCAATATAAGAAGGAATCGAGAGCTGACTTAGGGGCCCCCTCCCAGCCGTGTCCCATCCTCTGCCTCTGGGAAGGGGACCCCCACCCCAGGACCCCCCAAGTCCCCTACCTTCGGAGCCAGGCTCTCCGGCACCAGGTCCCCAGTAGGGCCACACAGTCTGTGTGTGCAGCCCTAGGGCGCCGGGCCTGGGTGGGCCGTTCCATCCGCTGAGTCCTCGGTGAGGTCGGGGCAGCCTTTCCCGTGAACCCCCTCTCCTGCCTGGCCCATCCCTTCTGATGACACCACAGGAGGAAGGCTGCGAGGGAGGGAGAGAGAGAAAAAAGAGAACGAGCGAGGAGAGGATAGGATCAGATCAGGAGGGGTGAGTGACACCTGGATGCCAAGCTCCGTCTCTGGGCCTCAGTTTCCCCAGGAGTGAAGTGACGTCCAAGGGACTGTCCAGTTCTAATACTGAAGCTTCTTCCTGGACCTGCACTGGTGTCAACGGCCCTAAAACACAGTTTCTGCACCTGTCCTACTACAGTGGGTCACTTCTCTGGCCTCAGTTCCCATCAATAAAATGGGCACAATACCTTGCCGAGGGCTCTGTGAGGCTCAGATGAGGGCATGTCTGGGAAGGCGGCGGAGTGGATGCCCGGGAAACACTCGGAACTCCCACCCTGCCCGGCCTGGCTCAGTCCACACCCGCCTCCCAGCACCCACCATCTCACCAGCCAGTTGCTGCAAGGCCTGCAGGATCTGGCCTCTCCCGTCTCTGCCGTCTGGTCTCCACTTGGGAATCTGCGGAGCTCCCTCCTCCTCCCTCAGCCTCCCTAGGCTGACAGGGAAAAGCTCAGAGAGAAACTGACACCCCCACCCCGGCTGGAGGCTGCCGAGGACCCCCGCTCCCTTCCAGACAGTCCATTTTATTCCTGATTAGAAAAGGGATGGGTGGAGGGGGGGAGGGAGGCTCTCCTTTTGCTTTAGTTCTCTCCAATACTATTTTTACAAAAAACACGCATTAAAATAAATATCATGTAAATAATTATTTTAAATACATTTGTTTAATTTAAAAACAAGAACAGAAGGAATACATCAGGTAGCACCACGTTGCGAATATAATTAACACCACTGAATTGTACTTGAAAGTGGTTAGAATGGGAAATGTTGAATATATGTTACCCCAAAACTAAAGATAGAAAAAAATAATAATACATTGCTGCAGTGGAAATTTGGGGAAATGAAGAAGAAAATAACAACCAGCTGCAATCTAGCTTTAATTTAATATGGGAATAATTTTCCTTCTGGGTTTTTTTTCCCAGTTTTACATGGTTGAAAAAACTATTTTAGCTACTATTTTTTATCGTCCTTATTTTCATTAACATTGTCATAACCACTTCTCCTTGTCATTAAAAATTCAATGCAAATACCCCTAAACATACTTCCAGAAAGACAGATATGTGGGAGGATGAAACTTCCAAGTTAATTTATGTACTTCCAACTATTTTGAATATTTTTCACATGAAGCATGCATTATTACTGTTGTGAATGGAAACAAAACTAATAAAGATGTTAAAAAGAGAAATAAAGGAAAAAAGACTATGGAGGAAATTTTTAGTCTTCATAAACATTCATATTGAATGGATGCCAACGGTTCACCATCTGGTTAAACCATAACTTACTCCCTGTTGGGCATTTAGGCTGTTTCTACAGTTTTACAAGTATAAATAATGCCATAATGGACATCTTTTTGCACAAAATTTGTCCACATGTGCTCATTCCATCCTCATTCTCTTGTGGGGGAGGAGGGTAGTGGGATATCGAGGCAGGAAGTGGGGGAGGCAAGGCCACCAGCACTGCCCAGGCTGGGGAGCCTCAGCTCACCTGTTTCTCTGCGCAGGGTCCCCCACTGCCTTCCTTCCCAAGGGGCCCTGCCCCTGGCCTCCCCCAGAGTCTGGGGGCCCTGACCCGGCCTGGATGTGGGGCTGCCCCTGCTTCCGCCACGCAGCCAGGTCTTTCCACTGGGTCAGGAGAGAAGGGAAAAGGGGGTGTCAGCTGCAGCCTGGAATGGGACACGAGGAAGGGGTAGGGGCAGGAGCCAAACGCTTCTCTCAGTCTGCAAAGTCTGTGGTCATGACCATCAGTCTGTCCTTCCTCCTTGGACAAATGCGTGAATGAATGGATGAATGAATGAATGGAGAGATGGAGCCCAAGAGGAAGGGCTTTCTTTAGGAGGCAGGGCCTGGGAGGGAAGAGCACAGAAGGGCCCTCCCAGTATTGGCTGGCAAACAGTAATAAGAAAAAAAGCAAACACTTGTATGTTAGAGTGCTTGCTATGTGCTCAGCAGGGTTCTGAGCCCCTTTTATCTATTAATTTAACCTCACAACAACCCAAAAGTGTAGTGAGGTTTACACTATTACTATCCCATTTTAGAGAGGAGAGAGAGACACAGAGAGGTTAAGTAACTTGCCCAAGGTCACACAGCTAGAAAGTAGCAGAGGCAGGATTTGAACTTGGGCAGAGCTGGTTCAGGCACCTGGGCTGAGAACAACTGTGCTGTTCTGCCAGTCGTTCACGGGGTGCAACCTGTGCCTCAGGGGTGCCCTGGCAGTTTACAGAGCCAGCCTCCTCTCCCCACCCCCTCCTTTATCACATCCCCCTGACCTCTCGGAAACTCTGGGCCAGCAGGGCCTTTGTATGTCGCCGCTGTGCTGCCTCCAGCTGGGCCTCCCGGAGTTGCTGGGCCCCCCGCAGCACCTGTAGGCCCTTGTGCAGCAGATGCCAACGGCGCAGAGCCTCTGCCTTCTCCACCACCCGCCGCCTCTGCACCGAGTGCCACCAGGCTCGGAAACATCTGGACAGCAGCTGCCGGCTGGGACCAGACAAGGCTGATCAGGGGATGGACACCCCACGCCACCCCCAAGTTGCCACTTGGGGCTTGGCACCACCCACGCTGCCTCTCCAGCAAGGAGAGGGGGGATGAGCCACGTCTGAAGCTGGAAGGGCTGGTTGCAGACTTGAAGAACTTCCCCTCTCATTGATGGCCAGACTTGGAAATCCAAGACAAAGACGTCCCTGGAGGCAAGTCCAGGGCAGACTAAGAAGTTTGATTCCCAGGGTCCCATATCCAGGATCAGCCAGCCAGGGAGGCTTCCCTCATTTCCCAGCAGGGACAGTGTAAAAGAAGGAAGCCATGGTTCCTCCCCTTTGAATCCCACCGTGGACATGCCACTTGCCCAGGTAACAGGAGGGGAGCTGTCCCGGGGGGTGTGTTCCCCAACCCCTGCAGCCCGGGGCCTCACCGGGCTGTGTCCATCTCCAGTGTCTCCATGTTTCGGGCCTTGTTCTGGGGAAGCAAGGGGCCACATGCAGTTCTCCCGCAGGAGAGCAGGTAAGACACCCACCCCCTGCCAAGTGCACCAACCCCCATGGCCTCCTTCCTGGGACAGTGACAGCCGGCCTCCACAGAAAATTCCCGGGAGCCCCCATGCCACCCCCCAGCCTCCTGTGGCTGCTACCTGCAGGGCACCTGGCACTAGTGTGGCCTCGGGGAGCCAAGAAGCTGTCTTCTCCTCCTTCCTGTCGGCCTGCTCCTGTAGGGCCCCCTGCCCTCCCTCCTGCCCAGGCAGGACCCCCCGGTCTGCAGGAGGGGAGGCTGAGGCACAGAGCCTGGCCTCCCTGCTACCTGCCCCTCCAGGGAGCCTGGGAAGCCCCCTCTGCCCCCCAACATATGTAGGCCCTGAGGAGAAGTTTCCTCCTCGGCTGAGGGGGTCAGCAGGAATCCCTCCCTGCTCGGGGCCAAGGGGCTCCCCAGGCAGCATCCCCAAGGCAGCGCCTGGCAACACTGGCTCCCTGTTGGCCTCAGAGTCTGCTGGGATCCCGTGTATCTCTGGGATGTCAGTGGGGTCTCTGAGACCTCGGGGAGGTCTCTTCCTTGCACCCCAGGAAACAAGAGCTGGCTGGCGGGGCTGGGGGCGGGCAGGGAGTGCCTGGCCATGGTTGTTCCGGGGGTCCTGCCATGCAGGGCCTGGGGGCTTCTGGGAGGCCTGCCGCCCAAGACGGGCCACCTGGTGCTCCAGGCGTTGCACAGACACCAGCAGCTGGTGGATGGCAGCTTGTGATGGGGCCTGGAGCTGGCTCTGGGCAGGGACAGCCAGGTCCTCCAGGGTGAGGGACTGGCCCTTGGGCCCAGAGGTCAGACCACTGCAGGATCTGGGGCCTGGCTGGGGGGACCCCTCTAGAGAGCCAAAGCCTGCCACGGGCCTCAAGTCTGGGCAGGGGGTGTCTGTAGCTGGCAGCGGCAACCACCGCAGGCTGGGGGTAAGGTGAGCCAGCGGCTGGCTGTGGAGGGGGCTGCCCCAGCCGAGCATGTGGGGTCGGAGGCTTTCCCCAGCCCAGACGTGGGGACCGCTGTGGCTTCCATGCTCAGCCAAGCCTGTCCCACTCATGCTCAGGTTGCTCTGCTGGACGGCAAACTCTCGGGCCCTGCCCCGAGTCCTCCCGGCCAGGGGCTGCAGGTTGTTCTGCTGCCGGAAACTTGAATTGACCAAGTGGCTGGTGGTGTCCGTCAGGGCGCGGCCCAGGCGGGGGCTGGCCAGGTTGGTCTGGACGGGCAGCGCTGACCCTGGGGACCCCCACCGGCCATGTCCATTGCCCGGGCCCTTGCCCAGGCTCTTCAGGAATCTCTGTTGATCTAAAGAGAGGAGACACCCCCATCAGGCTCGGAAGGACTCAGGGGCTCAGTGCCCAGGTGAGACAGGGGCCAGGACTTCTGTGTTCTGCCATCAACTCATCTGCCCGCTCTGATGGGCAGCCCCTGGGGGACTGGGCAGAGGGAAAACATGACTACATGGGGCGGGGGCAGGAGGGAAGCTGGGAGACACAGAGGAGGCTGGCAAGGGGGTTTCAGCAAGAGGTAATGGGGGCTGGGCTGGGGGCGGCAGCGTGGACGGAGAGAAGGAGTTAGAGTCAGGCTGTGGAGCGGGCACCAGGCTGGGAAATGGGGGGTGAGGAAAAGGGAAGACTCAAGGATGACACATTGGTTTCTGGCTTGAGCCATGAGGTGAGGGAAAAGATGGGGAGCAGCAGGCAGTGGGGAAAATCAGACCTGGCATCAACAGCCAACAGGGAGCTGCTCTGGGTAAACAGGTGGGATGGCAGCCCCCGCCCCCACCACCCCATAGATGGGGGTCTCAGCACACGGCCTGGCAGGCAGAGGGATAGGAACTGAGGTTCAGAGAGCTTCGGCAACTTGCTGAAACTGGGATGTGAGTAAGAATTAGAATTTGCTCTTGGGCTGCTCCCACTCTGAGGAGGGAGGCCAGAGGCCAGCCAGGCCACTCCTGCCCTTTCCCCGCTCCTGACCTTACTCGCCCCAGGCCATGTGTCCCCTTTGCTGTCCTGGGTCCAGCTGACCCTCTTCTCTGGAATTAGCACTGCTGTGGGCTGGGCTGCCTGGGAAGGGGCTCTGGTCGGGTGACAGAGGGGCTCCTGCCATGTCCCACCCAGGCCCACTAAGCCTCTTGCCTGGCTTCAGGGGGGTGGCAGGCCTGGGGGGCACGTTCTCCTTGTGGCTGGTGTCTGTCCTCAGCTCCATGGGCAGCGGCATCCTGCTCACGCCACAGCCGGCGGGCGGGCCTGTGTGAGCCAACGAGGCTCTGAGGGCGAGGACAGGGCACTCTGGCCCCCCCACCCCCACCCCTTGACAGCACCCTGGGGCCCCTTGAGCCAGCCCCAGCTATCCTGGGCCTGGACTCTCACTCATCACCACCCCCCTTGGGGTCTTCTCTCCCTACCCCATGACCCCCACTCCTTCCATTGTTCTTGGTGTCAAGTGCCCACTCCTGCCAGCAGTGACCACAGAGCCCGGACTGTCCCCTGTAGACCCTGCAGCCCTCCCAGATGGGGACTTTCTCTCCCTCAGTCCTAAGACCACTGGGCCCAGAGGACGGCTAGAGCCCTCTGCTGCCTGTTGACACTTCTAGACCATTCTCCGTCTCTGAATCCCTCCAGCTCTAGGCTCCTGTTTTCCCACCTGACCACTTACTACCCCCTCCCTCCTTGCTGCAGGCTTGGAGGGAGCCCAGGAGGCCGTGACCTGCCCCCCCAATCCTAAGACCTCCCTCCAGGGCCCTGTCACTCTCTCCAACACATGCTGATCAAAATTCTCGGTGAGTTCGCCATCCACGTGGACACTCCTGGCTGCCGGCTCCCTGACCGTCTCCCCTCCCACGAGCTTGTCTTCCACCCGACCTCAGCCACCAGTTCCCCCGGCCTCGCCGCCTCGCCCCAGACTGTGTCAGCCTGGATACCTGCACCTCCTCCGTCACTTCGGCTCCAGGGTCCCTCTTATCGTTCCAGCTCCCTGCTTCTCGTGTCCAGTCCCCACACTCCTTCCACCCCTGAGACCCCGCCCACCGTCCCCACTCCCTTGCTTCTCTCCCCCTCCTGCCACAGCTTGAGGCCCAGGCAGTGTGCACGTGCCACTTCAACACCCTGGTCTCTGAGACCCTCCCTCTCCTTTCACACTTGCTTGGCAAAACCACAACCTGGTTAAAGCCAGCTGCCCACCTCGCCCTGCACCTGAGCAGGTGAACGTGGCTAAAGGGCTCACACTGGGCGGCAAATGCTGCTGGAGAAGCAGACTCTGGTCCCCTCTCTCCTAGAGGCCAATCCCTGCTTGCCCCTGTTCTCAAACCTCCACCACCTCTTCCCCCAACTCCCCCCTCAGAAGACCCAGCTTCCTCTTTCACTCACAGAACAGGGCAAGCAGAGGACAAATGCCACAAGTGCCCCACCCCGGACCCCTCCCCAACCTGCCAGCGTCTTGCCTGAGGCCTCCCCTCCTGTGGACATACTGTCCATGGTCCCACCCTAGGCCTGACCACCCTCTTGCTCACTGGACACTAGCCTATCTCGCCTACCCAGGGCCACCACTGGCCACACGGTACCACAGTGTCCATCAGGAAAAGGGCCTACAGGAGGCTGAGCCCAGCACCAGGGCACAGGGCGTGGGGGGTGGGATTCAGGTGGTGACACTGACCCCCATCTGGCCCTCCGCCGGGCAGGGGTCCCTGGGTAGAGCTCGGCCACTGATCCTGCAGCCCTGTCACTGTTCCACAAATGACTCCTCCCACCAACACTTCTTCATTGGACCCTTCCCATCAGCACATGCACAGAGCACCAGAAATTGTTCTTTATCCCATCTTAAAGGAAAAAATACACACGGCCCTCCAGGTCCCAGCCCGTTTCTTGCCTTCCTGTTGGAATTCCATGCCAATCCCCACCCCTCTGGTGATCTTCAATCAGACGTCCCAGGCCCCAAAAATACTGCTCTCCTCCACTCCTCCAAGCAACCTCCAGGAGGCTAAGCCCGGTGGTCAGTCCTCAGCCCTGGGGGGGGGGGGTTATGCCTCCACCTCGAGCCCTTGCTGCCCTGATTCCAGGATGCCCCCTCCCCATGCCCTGGTGTTGGAGGCCCCAGGGCCCAGCAACAGAAAAGCTGAGTTCACCTGGGGTTGCTGAAACAGCAACCGGGCCCTCTCCCCTGACCCGCAGGGACGCCGCCATGCAGAATGTCATGGGCATCTCAACATCGTGCCCCAAACGGCACTTCTGACCACGCCCTCGAGCCAGCGCTCTCCCATCTGTGTCCCCCCTTCTCCGTGAATGGCAGCTCCATCCTTCCCGTGGCTCAGGCAAAAATCCTAGGGTCACTCTGACCCTCTCTCTCCCCCACACCACATTCAATCCATCAGCTTCCGAAGATACCTCCATCTCTAAATCCCTCCAGCTCTAGGCTCCACCTTCCAAGACACCGGGAATCCGACCCCTGCTCCTTGCCTAAGTCACCACCTCCCAGCGCAAGCGACCGTCACCTCCCACATCCCACCCCATCTTCCTGCTCCTGCCTTGCCCCCCCACATGATGGTCCAGGCGGCCCAGAGCAGCCAGAGTGACCCCACGGACACTTGGGTCGGATCATGTCCAACCTCAGTTCAAAACCCCTCCACAGCTCCCCAGCCTGCCAATGCCCCACTTAATGCTTTACATCAGGGGCCAGCAAACTACAGCTAGGCTGGTGGCCTGTTTTTGTAAATAAAAGTTTTATTGGTACACAGCCATGACCATTTGTTTATGTATCTTCTAAGGCTGCTTTTGCAGCACAATGGCAGCAATGCGTGCTTGCAGCAGACACCTGGCCTTCAAGAAAAGCTTTGCTAACCTCTATCCTGTGTCACCTGGCCCCGGGTCCCTCACCAACCTCATCCCCCACACTCTTCTCCCTCTTGCTTGCTCAACTCCAATGGCCCAGCCTCCTCGCTGTTCCTTGAAAATGTCAGGCATGCTCTCTCCACAGGGCCTTTGTGCCTGCTGATTCCAAAGCCTGGAACTCTCTCTCCCTCACTTCCAAAAATCCTGTCTCAAACATCACAGCAAGCCCCTTCCTGACCGCCCCCTTGCTCCAACTGCAGCACCCCCCACCCCCATTCTCCTTACCCTGCGTTCTTTTTCTCCCTAGCACTTAACACCATCTCACATACTAAATAAATTAAATTTGTTTTTCTCCCTCTAGTGGACTGTGAACCACATGAGGGCAGGTCTTTCTGTCTCTGCTGTCTCTGCAGCATATAAAACAGTGCCTAGCAACGGTAGGGGCTTGTAAATGTGTATTAAATGAATGGCTGAACCACACTAAGTGCCATGCAGCCTTTAGCATTCAGTCTGCCTTTTAATCTGCACCACAGACCTAAGAATTAGAGATGAGAAAACTGGAGTTTAGAGGGGCTACCTACCCAGCCCCAGGCCCTGTAAGTAACCGCTGGGCAGCAGGTGCACAGGTCAGCTCAGGACTGACTCCAGAGCGCATGCTCCCAACCAGAACAACACCCACCCCCGTCCCCCGCCCCCCGCCCCCTTCCCAACCGAACCGCAGGCGCCTGGATCCGCAGGGTCCCTTGCCTGCCCCCACCCTCCAGTGCCTGGGCTCTGCTATCCATCTACCTGCTGCACCGTCCCCACCACTCTTTCTCTACCCCCCCCCCCACACACACACACTCCGTGCCCACCCTTGTCCATTCAAGGCCACTCAGAGCCTCGCACCTCTGCGACCAAAAACATTTGCGGTCAATGTCCCTACTCTCCGGGACCGACCTTCACGTGCGTCTGTCTTCCTCCGTCCTCCTCCTCAGGTGGACCCGTAACGTCCCTGGCGGGTGGGCGGGGGGATTGCGAGGTCAGCGATCTTGCCCACTCAGTGTCCAGTCGCTGCCTCGAGGGTGCGCGGGGCACCCCCCAGGCCCCAAGGGGCGGGCGCAGCCGCCCGCGCTGCGCGCACGTGGGTCGAGGGCGCGCCCCGGGCGTTGGCCGCAGAGCGCAGGGTGGCTGCGTGTGGGTTCTGGCCCCGGGCCAACTGCTTGCACGTGCACGATGTGCAAGACGGGCAAAGCTCTCCCACGGCCTGCAGGGCCCTCGGAAACCTGGCTGGAATTCACCCCGCCGTCTCCTCTGAGTGCACTGTGCCTGGCCCGGTCACTCCCCCGGGAGGCTCCAAACGCCCTGCATCGTCCTCCCGCAAAGTCTTTGCCCATGACGTACCCGACCGCATCCCCGGTACGTTTCCTTCAAGGCCCTAATCCAAATGTCACCGCCTCCAGGACACACCACCCTGCCCCTCAACCAAAAGCGAAGGGAACATTCTCCTTTCTAACCCCAGCCCCATAGACGAATCAGAAGGCCAGGAGTCAGAAAACCTGGGAGGGCAATTGTTCTATGGTGTGTGAACTTAGGCAAGTCTCTAGCCTTTCTGAATCTCAGGCTTTTCTTCTGTAAAAGCCAGATGGTGACAGCTACTCACCTACCTCATCGGTTTAATGTAAGGGTCAAAGAAATGTCGAAGAGCCTTTTAAACACCTAAAGCAAGTCTTGAAGAAGGGGTGATTATTACTTCCTTCTAAAATCTGTATGTCTAATCTCTTCCTAAGCCTGGTGAATTGAACCTTTTGTTATTTATATTTTGACCATCTTTTATCGATGATAGTAATGCTTTTTACCTTAAAGTCAAGTTTGTCTGATATTAATTTAGCTCACCAGCTCTATTTTGATCATTTGCTTGGTATAACCTTATATTTTAGGTGGGTCTCTTGTAAACACAATATGACTGGAATTTTTAAAAATCTGGTCTGACCATCCTATATTTTAACCAGAGAGTTTAATTCATTTTAATCATCTTATTTTGTGCTTTCTAATGGTCAAACATTGTTACTTGTTTCTCCTTTCTTGCCTTTTTTTTTTTAGAATTGATCAATGTTTTCTTTTTCTTCCATTTTTCCTCCACTGCTGGCTTGAAAGATACACATTCTATTTGTATCTCCAAGAAATTTTATTATGTGTATTTAACAAAGTCTACAAAAAAAGGACTTTAGAACACTGTCCCTGGTTAGTCCTTCCTAACATATATTGTCTGAAGACTGAACCGCATGTTTACTATTACTTCTTGCATATCAGATCTCCCTTTTGGAAAAATTTCCTTCTTCCTCAAAAAACAAAAGAAAACAAACAAAACAAAACAAAACTCTTTAGATGTTTCTGTATTGAAGGTGTGTAGGTGATAGACTCTGTTGTCATTTGTCTGAATATGTCTTTATCTCACCTTCATTCCTGAAAAACAGATTGCTGGGTACACAATTCTAGTTGACAGTTCTTTTTCTCAATACTTTGAAGAAATCACCCCATTGTCTTCTGATTTCTCTTGTTGCTGTTGAGACTCAATCAGCTGCAAATCTAGTTGTCACTCCTTATCAGATAATATCTTTTCTACCTGGCATCTTTTGAGATCTTAATTTTTGTCTATGGTGTTCTGCAGTTTTCATTCATTCATTCATTCTACAAGTTTTACAAAGCATTTACTAGTGCCAGCACTTTTCTGGGTGCTGAAGATACAGTAGTGAACAAAGTACCATTCTGATTCTGTTTAGAAATTTGGGGGGGATCCTGAATCTGAGGTTTGGTGTTTTTCCAGTTTGGAAATTCTTCTGCCATTTGTTGACTCTCTTATATTAGCTTCTTCAGGAATATTTGTGTTAGCCCTTCTCACTTATGCTTCTTAACCTTTCTTTCATATTTTCCACCCTTTTTTTTTGTACTTTTTTTTGTTTATTGAGATTGTTCACATACCATACAATTACCCAAAGATCAACCAGTTGCCCCCAGTACCATCATACAGCTGTGCATCCATCACAATTAAATTTTTTTTTAATTTTTAGAACATTTTCATTACTCCAGAAAAGAAATAAAGACAAAAAAAAGGAAACTCAAATCCTTCCATACCCCTAACCACCCCCCCACTCCACTGCTGACTCATAGTATTGGTGTAGTACATTTGTTACTGTTGATGAAAGAATGTTAAAATACTACTAACTTGAGTATATAGTTTGCAATAGGTATATTTTTTCCCTATATGCCACTCTATTATTAACTTCTAGTTATACATTTGTTCTGGTTCATGAAAGAGATTTCTAGTATTTGTACATTTAATCACGGACATTGTCCACTACAAGGTTCACTGTTTTATACATTCCAATTTTTTAACCTCCAACTTTCCTTCTGGTGACACACGTGACTCTGAGCTTCCCCTTTCCACCACATTCATGCACCATTCAGCACTGTTAGTTATTCTCACAATGTGCTACCATCATACCTATCCATTTCCAAATATTTAAGTTCACCCTAGTTGAACATTCTGCTCATAATAAGCAACCGCTCCCCATTCTTTAACCTTGTTCTATATCCTGGTAACATATTTCATATCTATGAGTTTACATATTATAATTAGTTCATTTCAGTGAGACCCTGCAATATTTGTTCTTATGTGTCTGACTTATTTCACTTAATATAGTACCCTCAAGGTTTCTTCATCAACCCATTTTATTTAAGATGGTTTTGTTCACACACCACACATTCCATCTGGAATAAATTATTGATGGTTTCCTGTATAGTCACATATTTATGTATTCAGCACCATCACCACTATCTATATAAGGACATCTCCATTTCTTCCACAAAGAAGGAGGAAGAGTCAAAGAAGGTAGAGAGACAAAAGAAAGAGAAAAAACAAAACAAAACATGACAGCTGGGAAGCAACAAAAGGAAAGACAGCATTAAACTAAAGTAGAATAAAGAGTCGGACATTACCAATGCCAAGAGTTCCATAATCCATCCTTATGTCCCTCTCCCATATGCACCCAGCCTTAGTATATTGCCTTTGTTACATCAAAGGAAGCATAATACAGTGTTTCTGTTAATTATAGTCTCTAGTTTGCATTGATTGTATTTTTCCCCCAACACCTCCCTATCCTTAACACCCTGTAAGGTTGACACTCATCTATTCTCCCTCATGAAAAAACGTATTTGTACATTTCATCACAATTGTTGAGCACTCTAGATTTCACTGAGTTATACAGTCCAGTCTTTATCTTTCCTTTTTCCTTCTGGTGTCCCACATGCTCCCAACCTTCCTCTCTCAACCATACTCACAGTCATCTTTGTTCAGTGTACTTACATTGCTGTGCTACCATCACTCACCCAAACCTCTCCCTCCTGTCTTTTCCTTTCTGTCTGCAGTGCTCCTTTTAGTGTTTCCTGTAGAGCAGGCATCTTGTTCACAAACTCTGTCATTGTCTGTTTGTCAGAGAATATTTTAAACTCTCCCTCGTATCTGAAGGACAGTTCAGCCAGACATAGGATTCTCGGTTGGCGGTTTTTCTCTTTCAGTATCCCAAACATACCACACCACTTTGCTCTTGCCTCCATGGTCTCCGCTGAGAAATCCGCACATAGTCTTATCAAGCTTCCTTTGTATGTGATGGATCGCTTCCCTCCTGCTGTTTCCAGGATTCTCTCTTCATCTTTGACGTTTGAGAATCTGATTATTAAGTATCTTGGTGTAGACCTATTCAGATCTATTCTGTTTGGGGTACACTGCGCTTTTTGGATCTGTAATTTTATGTCTTTCATAAGAGATGGGAAATTTTCATTGATTATGTCCTCTATTATTGCTTCTGCCCCTTTTCCTTTCTCTTCTCTCTTTGAGATACCCATGACACATACGTTCAAGCATTTCATGTTGTCATTCAGTTCCCTGAGACGTTGCTCATATTTTTTCAATTCTTTTCCCCATCTGTTCTTTCATGTGTAGGATTTCAGGTGTCTTGTTCTCCAGTTCCTCAGTGTTTTCTTCTCCCTCTTGAGGTCTGCTGTTGTATGTATACATTGTGTCTGTCGTTCATCCCTTGTTTTGTGCCTTTCATTTCCATAGATTCTACCAACTTTTTTTTCAAACTTTTGATTTCTACCTTATGTACACCCAGTGTTTTTATTATATGCTTCATCTCTTTTACCATATGTTCCCTAAACTTTTTGAATTGATTTAGCATTAGTTGTTTCAATTCCTGTATCTCAGTTGAAGTGTAAGTTGTTCCTTTGACTGGGTCATACCTTTGTTTTTCTTAGTGTAGGTTGTAGTTTTCTGTTGTCTAGCCATCTGGTTTCCTTGGTTACCCCAATCATGGTTTTCCCAGACCAGAACTGGCTCAGGTCCCAGAATGAGGAAATATTCAGTACCAGGTTTCCCTGAGGGTGTATCCTACAAGATTGACACACCCTGTGAGGCCTCAAGGTGCTGTGTTTTTCCTAACCTGCCCAGCAGGTAGTGCCTGTCAGCCTGTCACTCCTGCAGGTATAAGGAGGTGTGGCCCCTTTAATTCTCAGCTTAAGTTGTTTCTGGTTTGATTGTTTTCCCCCAGGCCCTGGGGTCTGATTCTGAATGGAAGGCAGGTAGTAGACCTGGGCACCACCTCTTTCCTTTTAGGGAAGATATACCCCCTAGGGAATTTTCATTTGCATTAAAATAGGCTCTTTGTCTCTCTGACTCTGCTATCTCCACCCTTGTCTGGAGTGCTGTGAACTGAAAATGGCTGAGATTTTCTCCACTGAGCCGCTCAGGTTGAGAGAGACAAAAGGGGACAGAAAGCTCCCTTTCAGGGACAGTCCATGGCCCCCAGTTTCACCTGTCAGCCAGAGACAGCACCCGGTCCTCTGGGCTCCCCCTCCCAGCACAGAGAAGTCCCCTGGCTCTTCAAGGTCAATCATCACTAAAAGCCTCTGCTTGTTGGGGATTTGCAGCTTGCATTGAGCAGTCCATGTTTGCCAATTAAAACCCCAGTTGGAGCTGGCCTGAGGTATATATGTTTGTTCAGAGAGTGCTGCTCTGTCTCTCAGTGAGGCTTTGCAGGTTGTATTACTGTGGGGGGAGGGGTTCCTGGCTCACATCCACAGTTTCTACTCACAGGTTCCATGCTGCGATCTCAGGCATTCCTTCCAATCCAGGTTGGTGCATGATGTGTGGACAGTCACGGTTGTTCCCCAGCAGTTATTCCAGATCATTTACTAGTTGCTCCTGGCTGTCCACCAGTTGCTCCAAGGGGACTAACTCCGCTCCTCTCTGTACTGCCATCTTCTGGCTCTCTCCACATCTTTTTTGCTGCCTTCTGAGTAATTTCTCCAAATCTATCTTACAGGCTACTAGTCTCTCTTCAGCTGTATCTGTTTTATCCATTGAGTTTATAATTTCAATCACTGTGTTTGTTATTTGTAGAAGTTCCATTTATTTCCCTTTAAACTCAATCTGGTCTCCCAGTCTCTGCCTTGCCACCTTCCAGCTCCAAAGTCTGAACTCTCCAAGTGCCCTTGCACAAATCTCCTCTCTCTCAACTTGTGTCCACAGCTGTGAAATAAGGAGGGTCTCAGAGATCAGTTTTCAAATTATGATCTGTGGAACCCTAGATTCCTTGGATCTGCCTTAGTATGGTGGTGGTGATAGGAGGGTGCTCTGTCAGACCAGCTCTGTTTACTGGATAAGATTTATTCTGAATGGTCTGATATAAAATAGATTTTTAAAACTGCCAGGCTGGGGGAACCCCAAGCTCCCTTCTGGCTCCAAATCTGTGATTCTGAGTTTAGATCTTAAATACAAGAATTTTTACAACAACCCATTGACCCTATAGGTGGTCTCTGGACCCTCAGGTGTGCACACAGGCACCCAAACACCTGTGCTGCAGAGGTGGACCTGGAGGCCTGGACCTCAGTGTTCTGCTGGTGCCAGTGAGGAAAACCTCGACTTCGCTTCCTGACAATTTTTCAGTCTTTTGAAAACTTGTAGAGAACACTTGATAAATGTTTCTCGAGTTGATAATAAGTGAACAGAAGGATGGATGGACAGAGTCAGCCATCAAGAACACTTGGGATTCCAACAAGGTTCACTGGCTGCAAAGCTGGGTTGGAGGGAGGCTGTGAGAGTTGGAATTTAATGGCCATTTTGGAGACTGAGGAAAGGCCTGAGGAATGTGCACCTGCAGGCACTGCTGGCTCCGGTCCAGTTTTTTGTTGTTGTTGTTGTTTCTAAGAGAAGTTGTAGGTTTACAGAAAAATCATGCCAAAAATACAGAGTTCCCATATACCCCCCTCACACATGCAGTTTTCCCTGTTTTCCCTATTATTAACATTGTTAAGTAAAATAAATTGGCTGCTGGGAAGTAACAGGGACCTTCTAATGAGTTAAAAACAAAAGTAAGGGGTGGGGGGTAAGTCATCAACATAACAATGTAAACAGCTACGGAAAACTTCTCCCCAGAGAATTCAATTGGGAAAAAAAGACTATTCTTACTTGTTCCGAACTTTGGAGAAAGGTATAGACCAGAGAAGGATTCTGCAAATGTTGAATGAAAGAAAGAGAAAAATATCAAGTAGGAAACTATTATCCCTGACTGGCCAGCCCTCTCCCCTCCCCCTTGCTCAGGCTCACGCAGCTTGGGAACTGCACAGAGGCAGCAGCTGGGATCCCTCCCGCCTCTTGCCAGGGAAACAGACTATAAAATCTCTCACAGCAGTGAATCAGATTGCCACCAATATCCAGACACAGAAACAAGCCCAGAAGGACCCACAGCAGGACTTAAGGCGCTGGGGAGGGTGGAATACAAAAGGGCAGCAAGTAGGATTTTCTAAAATGTAGGAATAGGGAGGAAACCACAAAATCTTCCCTAAAAGCAGAAAGCACCCAGGCAAAGACTACCCAAAACAACTGTTTGGGGACCTGGGGGAACAGAGAGGACATTTCAAGGCCCAGGTCAGTGAGGGACAAAGAGTCTGAGAAAACATGGACAGAGACTGTGTTTCCAGCCCTGGGTCCCTGTGCCCCTCCCCCACCCTTGAGGAAAACAGCAGCTGGAGGCCTGGTCCTTGTCCAGGGTATGGCTGCAGACTGGGCAGCTGGGGGAGTTGTCTGCTGCAAGTATAGTGGGGGACACACCCCACACTAAGCCAGGTTTTGGCAGGTGAAGTGAGGGCACAGGAACCCTGCAGCTTGCTTCAGCCCTGCCCAGTCAGACACTGCCTGGGCTCCAGGAGGTAAAAGGCTTCTGAGGACAATTAAGCCACCAAACAGCACCATCTGCTGGGCAGGCCAGAAAGTGCAGGGGAACTGCAGGGCTTTTCAGAGCCTCTCCAGACCCTATCCCAGGCCCACTGGAGCTGGTCTACACCCCCTGCACGTGTACCCCCACCATGTTTGGCTGAGAAATACAGATGACCCAGCTGTGGAAATAGTGCCCTAAAACAAACCTGGATCTTCTTGGCCAATGTAAAGCAGGTCACTCCTGGGCCAGCTGTTGGCTGGGGAAGTGGTAGCTCTCAGTCCCACAGCCCAAAGCCTTTTCACGTGGGAACCTGTGAATCACCAGACACATTGTGCCCACAGGCAGAGTCTCACTCAAGGTGCACAGTGCCCACTCCCTACCCCCTACCCCAAGAGTTGGTGGCTTCCAGCACACACGAAGAACGGCAGCCTGATTGGATTGTTGGCTGGTTGGGGCCTGGCCCAGCATGCTGCCATAGATGGGGAGAGGCAGGGTTAGGGGAAGAAGTGGCCCAAGAGTGCCATCTGCTGGGAAAACTGGGAAAGTGCACTCTAGCAAACTGATTTTCTGACCTTCAACACAAACCCAAGCCAACTACAAAATCTTAGACAAGCAAGGGATATCAACTCTCAAAATAACCTTATCAAGATAATAAAATACCTAGAAAGCAACAAAAAATAAATCACTAAACATATGACGACGCAAGAAGATATTGCCAAGCCAAATGACCAAATTAAAACCAGAGGAGACACAGAATTTGGAACAACTAATCAAAGATGTTCATACAAATCTCATAAATAACTTCAGTGGGTTGGGTAAAGACATAAAAGATATCAAGAAGATGCTAGTGGAGCATAATGAAGAATTTGAAAGAATAAATAGAAAAACAGCAGATTTTACAGAAATGAAAGATACTGTAGATCAAATTTAGATTTACTAGAGACAATAGCAGATTTGAAGAGGCAGAAGAAAGAATAAGGGAACTAGAGGACAGGGAAACTGAAATCAAATGCAAATAAGAACAAAAGGCAAAAAAGATGGAAAAATTGGATTGGATCTCAGGGAAATGATGGACAACATGAAGTGCACAAACAGAAGAATCACTGGTGTCCCAGAAGGATATGAGAAGAGCAAAGGGCTAGGAAAATTATTTGAGGAGATAACTGGGGAAAACTTCCCCACCCTTGTAAAACAGATAAATATGCAAATCAAAGAAGCCTAACAAACTCCAAATCAAATGAATCCAAACAGACCTACTCCAAGACACACACTAATCAGGCTGTTTAAATGCTGAAAAGAGAAAGTTCTGAAAGCAGCAAGAGAAAAGCAATTTACCACATACAAGGGAAACAACATAAGACTAAGTACTGACTACTCAGCGGGCACCATGGAGGCAAGAAGGCAGTGGTATGACATATTTAAGATTCTGAAGGAGAAAAACTGCTAGCCAAGGTTCTTTATCCAGAGAAGCTCTCCTTCAAAATTGAGGGAGAGTTTAAAATTTTGACAGACAAACAAATGGTTAGAGAATTTGTTAACAAGAGACTTTCCCTGCAAGAAATACTAAAGGGAGTTCTGTCAGCTAAAAAAAAAAAAAAAAGGAGAGAGAAGTCTGGAGGAGGGCACAGAACTGAAGAGTATTAGGGTAACTTAAAGAATAAAAAGAGAGAGAGGAGGAAAAAAACAGATCTGAGAAATAAAAGCCAAAGGATAAGATGGTAGATTCAAGAATTGCCCTTACAATAATAACTTTGAATGTTAATGGACTAAACACCCCAACTGAAAGATACAGATTGGCAGAATGTAAATGATCCATCTACATGCTGTTTACAAGATACTCATTTTAGACCCAAGGATACAAATAGATTGAAAGTGAAAGGATGGAAGAAGATATTCCATGCAAGCTGTAACCAAAATAAAGCAGGAGTATAGCTATATCAGACAAAATAGACTTTAAATGCAAAGATGTCATAAGAGAAAAGGAAGGACATTCATATTAATAAAAGGGACAATTCAAGAAGAAATAACAATCATAAATGTTTTTGCACCCAACCAAGGAACTCCAAAGTACATAAGGCAAACATTGACAAAACTGAAGGGAACAATAGAGGTTTCTACAATAATAGTGGAAGTCTTCAATACACCACTCTCTTCTATAGATAGAACAACCAGACAGAGGATTTAAGGAAATAGAGACCCTAAACATGTGATAAATGAATCAGACTCAACAAACATATATAGATAGTTGCACCCCAAAACACCAGGATATACATTCTTCTCTAGCATTCATGGAATGTTCTCCACGGTAGCTCATATGCTGGGACAAAAAACAGGTCTTAATACATTTTAAAAAGATTGAAATTATTCAAAGAATGTTCTGTGAACACAATGCAACGAAGCTGGAAATCAGCAACCACCAAAGAATCAAAACATTCACAAATATATGGAGGTTTAAATAACACACTCTTAAACAATTAGTGGGTCAAAGAAGAAATTGCAAGGGAAATCGGTAAATATCTGGAGATGAATGAAAATGAGAATACAACATATCAAAACTTTTGGGAACAGCTAGAAGGAAATACCTGAAACTGTTGAACTGCAACCCAGTAGCCTTGATTCTTGAAGGCGATTGTATAACGATATAGCTTATACAGTGTGACTGTGTGATTGTGAAAACCTTGTGGCTCACACTCCCTTTATCCAGTATATGGACAGTTGAGTAGAAAAATGGGGACAAAAAAAGTAAATGAATGATAGGAGGGATGGGGGATGGGAGGTTTTCTTTTTTCTTTTTTTTTGCTTTTATTCGTTTATTTTTGAATAATGAAAATGTTTAAAAATTGTGGTAATAAATGCACAACTAGAAGATGATACTGTAAAAAATTGATTGTACACTTTGGATGATTGTATGGTATGTGACTATATCTCAATAAAATTGCAGGAGAAAAAAACCTTATGGGATGCAGCAAAGGCAGTCCTGAGAGGGAACTTTATTGCCATAATGCCTATATAAAAAAGAAGTACGAGCAAAAATCAAGGACTTAACTGCTTACCTGAAGGAATTAGAGAAAGAATAGCAAACTAATCCTAGAGCAAGTGGAGCAGAAATAAAGATTAAAGAAGAAATAAATGGAGACCAAGATAACAATAGAGAGAATCAATAAAACCAAAAGTTGGTTCTTTAAGAAAATCAATAAAATTGATGGATCTTAGCTAGGCAGACAAAGAAAAAGAGAGAGACTTTAAATAAATAAAATCACTTTGGAGGGGGGGTGTGCTGGTTTGAATGTATTATGTTCCCCATAAAAAGCCATATTCTTTGATGCAATCTTGTGGGGCAGACATAATAGTGGGGATTAAGTTGGAATGTTTGAATTAGGTTGCTTGCATGGAGATGCACCCCACCCAACTGTAGATGATAACTGATGGGATATTTCCATGGAGGCGTGGCCCCACCCATTGAGGGTGGGCCTTGATCAGTGGAGCCATATAAACGTGCTGACTCAGAGATGGAACGGAGTGCAGCTGTGAGTGACATTTTGAAGAAGAGCAAGCTTGCTAGAGAGGAATGTCCTGGGAGAAAGCCATTTTGAAACCAGAACTTTGGAGCAGATGCCAGCCACGTGCCTTCCCAGCTAACAGAGGTTTTCCGGACGCCATTGGCCATCCTCCAGTGAAGGTACCTAATTACTGACGTGTTACCTTGAACACTTTATGGCCTTAAGACTGTAACTGTATAGCCAAATAAACCCCCTTTTTATAAAAGCCAATCCATCTCTGGTGTTTTGCATTCCACAGCATTAGCAAACCAGAACAGGGGGTCATTACCATGGACTCTGAAGAAATAAAAAAAAAATCATAAGAAGGATACAATCAACAACTGTTTGCCAAAAAACTAGCAACTTAGATGAAATGGGAAATTTCCTAACAACACATGAACAACCTATACTGACTCAAGAAGAAATAGAAGACCTCAGCAAACCAATTATAAGTAAAGAGATTCAGTCAGTCATCAAAAACCTTCTGACAATGAAAAGCCTAGGGCCAGATGGCATCAGAGGGGAATTCTACCAACATTTCAAAAAGAACTAACACCATTCCTGCTCAAACTCTTCCAAAAAATTGAAGAAAATGAACACTATCTAACTCATTTTATGAAGCTAACTTCACTTTAATACCAAAACTGGATAAAGGTACTGCAAGAAAGGAAAACTACAGGCCAATTTCCATCATGAATATAGATGCAAAATTTCTCAACAAAACGCTTGCAAATCAAATCCAAGGGCACATTAAAAGAATTATACATCACAACTGAGTTGGGTTTATTCCAGGAATACAAGGGTGGTTCAACACAAGAAAATCAGTGTAATACAACATATTAACAAATAAAAAGGAAAAAATCACATGATCATCTCAATTGACATTGAAAAAGCATTTGACAAATTTCAACATCCTTTTCTAATAAAAACACTTCAAAAGGTAAGAATTGAAGGAAACTTTCTTAATATGATAAAAACCATATATGAAAAACCCACAGCTAACGTTTTACTCAACCATGGGAGACTAAAAGCCCTCGCCTTAAGATCAGGAACGAGACAAGGATGCTCACTGTTACCATTATTATTAACATTGTGCTAGAAGTTCTAGCTAGAGGAATTAGGCAAAATAAAATAAAATAAAATAAAAGACATTCAAATAAGAAAGGAAGAAGTAAAACTTGCATTTGCAGATGACATGACTCTATATTTGCAAAGTCCCGAGAAATCTACGACAAAGCTACTTGAGCTAATAAACAAATTCAGCAAAGCGGCAGGATACAAGATTAATGTGCAAAAAATCAGTAATGTTTCTATAAACTAGTTATGACCTAACTGAGGCAGCAATTAAGAAAAAAATTCCATTCACAATAGCAACTAAAAGAATCAGGTATCTAGGAATAAACTTAACCAAGGATGTAAAGGACTTGTACCCAAAAAAAATTGCTAAAAGAAATCAAATAAGACCTAAATAGGTGGAAAGACATCTTGTGTTCATAGGAAGGCTAAATGTCATTAAGATGTCAGTTCTACCCAAATTGATCTACAGATTCAATACAAATAAAAATTCCAAAAACCTACTTTGCAGATTTGGAAAAGTCAGTTATCAAATATATTTGGAAGGGAAAGTGGCCTCGAACAGCCAAAAATATCCTAAAAAAAAAAAAAAAAAGGAATATTGAAATGGGGGGACTTATACTTCCTGACTTGAAAGATTATTATAAAACTACAGTGGTCAAAAGAGCATATTACTGGGGTGATATCAACATGGTGAGGTAAACAGCTACTGAAAACTTCTCTCCAGAGATCCAATGAAAAAAGCAGTTCTGAATTGTTTGCAACTCTGGAGGAGGATATAGACTGGAGAAAGACCCTGCAGATGCTGAACTGAAGGAAGAGAAGAATATCAGGCAGGAATTTTCTGTCCCAGATCAGCCAGTCCTCTCCCCTCCCCCTCACTCGGGCTCTGTGTGGGAAAGACACAGAATCAGCAGACAGAACCCTCCCACCAGCGACATAGATTTCAAAATCTCCCACAGCAGTGAAAAACACCCTCACTGTTTGAAGACCAGTGGACAGGGGAGGACATTTTATGTCCCAGATCAGTGAGTGAAAGATAGACAGAAAACATGGACAAGGACAGTTTCCAGCCCTGGGTCTGAAAGCCCTTCCCCCACCCTTGAGGGAAGCAGCAGCCTGTGGCCGTTTCAGCTGGAGTGCTGGGTCAGCTGAGGGAATACTCTGCTACAAGTGGAGTCCTACATCAAGCCAGATTTTGACTGGCAAAGAGAGGGTAGGAATCCCGCAGTTTCAGCCCTGCTGAGTCAAGCACAGCCTGTGCTCAGAGGCAAGGCAGCCTCTGAGGACAATTAAGTTACCGATCAGCGCCATCTGCTGGACAGTCCAAAAACTGCAAAGGAAGTAAAATACTCTTAAAAGATGCTTCAAACCTTTTCTTGGGAGCAAAGAAGCTGGTCTACATGCCCTGTATGGAAACCTAACCCTGTTTGGGCTGAGAAATAGGGAAGACCCAGCTGTTAAAGCAGGGGCACAAAACAAACTTAGGTCTTGCTAGTCAGTGGGTAATAGAACACCATGGAATATTATGCATTATGCAGTAGTAAGAAGGAATGAGGTCCTGAAGCATGTGACATGAACCTTGAAGACATAATGTTCAGTGAAATAAGCCAGACAGAAAATGATATTGTTTAATTTCACCAGTATGAACCACCTAGAAAATGTAAACTCAGAGTCTTAAAGTGTAGAATATTAGGGACCTAGAAATAGACAGAAGCTAGAGAAGGGGGAACGGTTCCCTAATATATACAGATTTGTTAACAAAGTTGATCTTAAATGTTTGAGAATAGAGATGATGGTAGTTCATTATTGGGATTATAAGTAACAGTGCCTATTGAAGGTAAATATTACAAATTGCCACGGTATGTGTGCTGGTTTGACTCTGTTATGTAGCCCATAAAAGACTGTGTTCTTTTAATCCACTTTTGTGGGGGCAGACCTATTGTGGGTGGGATTTTTTGATTAGGTGGTTTCCATGGAGATGTTACCCTGCCTATTCAAGGTGGGTCTTATTTAGTAACTGGAGTCCTTAAAAGAGCTCAAGGAGAGAAAGATAGCTCAGAGCCGACACATACCCAGATGCCTGGAAATGCAGACAGAAAGACATTTGGAGATGCTAAGCTAAGAGATGAAGCCCAGAGTTTGCCCTAGAGAAGCTAAGTGAGAACCCAGAGATGCTTAAAGAGAAAGCCACTGCAATCAGAAGCTGAAAGCAATGCAATCCAGGAGCAAAGGACCAGCAGATGCCAGCCATGTGCCTTCCCAGCTGGCAGAGGTGTTCTGGGTGCCATTGGCCTTTCGTCACTGATGGTATCCTCTTCTCGATGTCTTAGTTTGGACACTTTTATGACCTTAGAACTGTAAATTTCTGAACTAATAAACCCCCATCGTAAAAGCCAATCCATTTCTGGTATTTTGCATTCCAGCAGCGTTAGCAAACCAAAACAGTGTGTCAAGCCCTCACCAACAGTATTCTGAAAACCCTAAAGAAAACCCGGGGCTCTATCTAAGACTCTATAAAAGTTTTATTCATTAAGTTTATTTTCCAGAAACTTAAAACCTCCAGATTGTTCCTATGCCAGATAAGTCCTGAAACTTAGAGGTACGCGTCTTTCCCAGAACATCAACCAGTTGCATTTCCCTACTCCATAATGTCAACATCTCTTTTCAACATGAAGTTAGAATGGTCATTGCCCAAATATCCCTGAAAAATGAAAAAATGATCAAATGAGAGGGGGGAGTTGTAACAGAGAAGTTAAGATTTAACAAATGATTATAACTAATGAATCATTATGTTGATATTTCTTTTTTGTTTCTAGTATATTAGAACAGCCAGAAGGAAATACCTGAAATTGTGGAACTGTAACCCATACTATACTTTGAAATTTGCTCTATAACTACCTTTTAAACTGTATTTTGAAATTTATCACTTTTCTGTATATATTTCACAATAAAAATTGTATACAAAAAAAAGAAGGCTTTCTGAAAAAATGGCACAAATCCTGTAAAAGTTGCAGTTTAAGCAACAATTGGCAATAAGCTGGTCTCAGTCTGGTAGAAATAGCATATCAAAATAGACAAATATACTATAATAACCAATCTATGATCATTCCCTGCTTTGTAATACCCTCTTTTATAATAAGAAACTAAATGTCAGCCAATTATTGTAATTTCCCCTTTGGAAATCCCCTTAATTGTCTTTATAAGCTGATGTTACTTGCTAACTAGTTTAAGATTCTTACTTCAGTTTGAGCTTTCCCTGCTCAAGTAGTTTCTCTATCATTAAACCCATTATACTGATTATTATTAGTGATTCAGTGTGTTCTGACAGTTTCTGGTGTCAGAAGTACGATCTGGAAAAGACCTGTCCCTGTGGCTGGTGAGTGACCAGGTGTCCGTACCCACAAGACCCTTTGCATCCATGGCTTTCTCACCACCTGCAGAGCACAGGGGCTAAGTTTCTCCCAGATTTGAGCTCCACTTGATTTGCATTGAGCAATTAGGGTTTATTGTTAAGACTTGGTCTTGGTTTGGTTTTGGTCTGACCCAGATGTTTCCTTGGGAGTACCTTATTCTGTCTGAGTGGGGAGGGAATGGAGGCTCTGGGACACTCTAATGCAACCCCTGCATTATTTTCTGTTTTGGAAACTTTGATCGAACATGGGCACTCCTCGATTTAACCTTAAATCCCTCTCTTCTCCTTCAGCAAAGACACCTGTTACTTAAATTTTTTTCTTACAATGGCCCTAGTTCATGTTTTTGTTGTTATTGTTGAATAAATGGGTAAATCTCACCAGGGATGACTTGAGTTTGCAGTGGCCACTTTGGGAACATTTGAGCTATTTAAAACAGTACATTTGAGAGGTGCACTTGAAAAGGGAGGTTTCTGGATTCCACAAAAGGAGGATCATTTTTCATTTGGCATTCAGAAGCTGCTAAAAGACAAAAAGACTCAAAAATAGCCTCTTAAAAAGATTCCTTAAGGTGTGCAGAAAGTACTACTGCCCCCGCCACCTTATAGTCCTAAAGACCCCTTTCACCTGTCCCCCTTTCCACTTAATCCCTAGAGCCTGTACATCAGTTGCCCCTAAAAATTAGATCTGCTGAGCCTAACGTAAAGGACAAGGGCTGAACTTTGCCTCATTATAAAAGATTTCCTGGACCCCAAGAAAAATCAGACTAATTGCAAAAGAAATTGTATCTACTAGTTCGGATTCTTTTGCCCACTACCCAAACCTCTTATCACAACAACAGGGCCACTAAATGATGAGCATTCCTTTACTTTGTGATACATCTCATCACAAAATAAAATTACATTTCAGATCACCCAGTACCTATATACATGGCAGAAGCCCAGCTAAACTTCCCTTTTAGGACATATTCAAAATACTGACCTCACAAAAATACAAACTGACCTTGCCAAGCCGTTGCCTAAATTATCCCTAATCAAAGCATTTTTGAGATATGCTGACTACTGTCACCAGTGAGTCTGAAACTTCTCTCAATTGGTTATTTCTCTTTATAAATTAACTAAAACCTCAACTGCTAAACCATTACAATGATTACAATTTTTTTTTTACATTTTATTTTGAAATAAATTCAAAGTTATAGGAACAGTTGCAAAAACAATACAAACCCCATACACAGAACTCCAGCATTCCCTGACCCCCTGCCCCGATACCCCGATCCACTAACTTTAACATGTTGTCACACCTATTTCTTTCCCTCCCTCCCTCCCTCTCTCCCTATCATCCATCATCTATTGCTCTGTCTTCTGAACATGAGAGCTAGCTGTACACATCCTTGAACAAACACTATAATTCACATATACAATTCCCATGAACAAGAACATTCTTTTATGCAATCCCATTAAGCGCAGCTAAGAAGTACAAGAGATTCAACAATGATTCAAAGCTTACATTCTATATTTCCTTTTCCTTATGTCTCAACTGTGACCCTTTGAGCCTCCTGTCCTCCATCCTCAGATCCCATTGGGGTCATCCTTGGCATTCAATTGTCATCTATAATGATTACAATTTAATGCAGCCAATCCTCAGGCTTACCTAACTACAATTTACCCTGGGACTTCTGACTCACTCAGAAGCATGGAGCTTGGTAGTAACTTACCAACTGCCAAGGCAAAGACAAAACCAACACTTTTACATGATTTAATGAGCTTTGTTTCTCTATGTTTTGTCTTCTCATGTTTTTAAAAGTCAAATTGCTTGACTCAGTGTTGAAAGTTTGAGTTTCCAGTGTTTGTCTAAATGTTTACATACATATATATATGGTATTTTTTTTAACCTCCATATGGTATTACGAAAATAACTTGTAAAATTCCTTAAAGCAACATTGTTCAAATTGACTTAAGGATAAGTGCTTATATAAATTAAAAACTTCTAAAACCTTGAAATTAAAGAAACCAAACTTTTAATGCTTCAAATCTTCTCAAAAGCTAACTCAAATGTTTTAAAAAATCCAAGTTCACACTCTCTGGGTAGATCGTCCACAAATGGGACGAGGTTGTTGGTTAAGTTTGAGTTATTCTTGTTAGCTCATCAGCAGATCTCGCCACTCTGCCTTCAACACATTCCCAAGGGTTCAGCACTCTGCACAGTCCCCCCATTCCACCGACCCATCTAAGCCACAGACAGTCCTTTCAGGATGCGCGTCAGATCAGTCCCAGCTCTGCTCAAAGCCCTCCAGGGGGTCCCATCTCAGGAAAAGCCAAAGTTCTCAATATGACCCATTAAACCCGGTGCCACCTGACCTCATCTTTCTCTGTCCCTCACTCGGCTCCAGCCGCACTGGCTCCTCACGGTGCCCCATGCATGCCAGGCAGCCAGGCTCCCACCTCAGGACTTCAGGACTCCTCCTCCCCTGGCTGGAATGAGCTAAAATGGCAGGCACTGCACCTCACCCCATCGCTGTCCCCCTACCCTGCTTTTATTCATGGTTCTAAGTGCTACATTGGAGTGAGGCTGTGTACTTGTATCTATACCCACACACACACATACGCATAACTTACCTCCCTCCAAGTGGAACCTGCTGGGCCAGGGGCCTTTCCCGCTCACAGGGGCTCACGGCATTTCTCGAGTGAATGTTGGAGGCTTCCCCTTGGGGCCGGCTGTGGGGAAGAGGCAGCCGCACTGCCCCCTCACCTTCTGTGTCCCTTTGGAAGACAGTCCTCAGGCTCTTGGATTCACTTTGCCCACATGGTCAGGAAGCCAGAGTGCCCCATCCCCCAGAAGCTGCTCCTTGCCAATGACTCCCTGCACACTCTGGGGTGTTGCTGACACTCCCTAGTCCCCCCGTGGGAACCGGCCTGTGACAGGTCACACCCTTGCTTGGCTTCTTCCCGTCGCCCGTCTTGCTTCCCCACTGCCTTTCTGGTTTCTCCTTAGGATCTCCTTAAGAAATCTCCATCTTGGGGTCTGCTTCTTAAACAAGTGGCTGCTTCTGCCCCTCAGCAAGAGCAGGTCCGACTTGGGGCCTGGGACTGTGACTGAGCTCTCTGCACATGCTGTCCCCCCTGCTGGGTGCAGGCTGCCATCCATCCTCCCACCGCCCTGTGCCGAACCCCTTCCCTTGGCTTTCCCACCCCCCCGGGCGCCTGGAGTGTTCACAGCACATTATATAGCTCACATGCCGCCAGCGTTCCAAGTGCCAGAGAACAAAAAGCGAGCTTTCGTCCCTTTCCCCACCCCAGGCCACTACAATCATGATTTTGAATGTCCTTCTGGTCCACATGTTTCTCTTTTTACTGCAGATGCCCCCAGGAAAAAGAGACAGCATTTTGAGGCCTTTCAGTTCACACTAACGCTCTCAGTTTCTCAGGAGACTCAGTTCAATGTGTTCTCCCCAGGAGAGCAGGTCCTGGGGCTCACCGCAGCGCCCCAGGCCGTGACTGCTGCAGTGCTGGGCACAGTCAGGGTGACCTGGGGAAGCCCAGGCACCGGGGCCCAGAGGTCACCCCCCCGGGCCTCTGGGTTGAAGAGCGATTGTGAATGCTCAACCCCCAAAGTGGGGTCAGGCACTGGCCGTGGAAACCCGTCAGTCCAGGTCAGCTCTGTGGCCAGGACGCGGCCTCTCATCTCCAGACCCAACACCGTCCTGGTTCCCAGAGCAGCGCCACTGCTAACAGCTCTGCTGTCATTTATGGAGCCCCTCTGGGCCGGGCACTTTACATTTAATTTGCACAGTTGCCCCAGGGGCAGCCATTAGCCCCTTCCCAGAAGACAAGGCTGAGGTCAGAGATGTTAAATTTGCTCAAGGTCATAGAGTGAGGACGCGCAGGGCAGGATTCAAACCAATACCTGGGTCCTCTACTCAGAGAAATGGACGGATTTGTCCGACCCAACGGTGCCCTTCTCTGCTGTAGCCAAACCCCTGCTTCCTCCTGCAGCAACAGCCTGGGAACCGAAACCAGGCTCCAGCTGAGGGTCTGGAATGCAAAATCTTCCCAGGAATGGCAAGTCCCAGCCCAGGCCGGTTGGGAGATTAAACACGGCTCACAATACAGCCCAACTACAGGATCCCCAAACTTTAATGTCACGGCTCCGAGAAGAGCAGCTGGAGGCCGGGGGTCCCTGGGCACCATGTACCAGGCAGTGAGGAGCCTGGGGGGGCCTCACTCCCAGGAGGGGCTGCTCCCAGGGCCGAGTGCCACCTGAAGCTCTCAGCTCTCAGCTCCACAATCGGGGGTGCAGGAGGGGGATGGGGGGGCTCACTGCCCTCAGGCACTGACTCTGCCAGGCTGGCTGCCTCAGCCCGGGGTCTGCAGAGCCGCCAAGGGGCGGGAGGCCTGGGGAGTTTGGGACAGGGGTGTGCAGGGGGTGGGGGGCCGTGGGGGCTCCTGGCCTCTCAGGGCACTTGATTCAGGCAACTGCTGAAATGGAGAATGTGAGGATGTGCTCCATCTTAGGTCTGTGAGAGGGAGGGCGGGAGCCTCCCAGGCACGGCCTCCCAGGCACGAGGAAGGCGAGGCAGCCCAGGCTGGGGCCGCAGGGGGCAGGGGCTGGCTCAGCACCCGAAGGCCGCTGGGCCCCCGCCCTCCGGGCCTGCAAAGGAGTCGGTGGGCGCCTCCGGGGAGTCAATTGTCTGGTACCCACCGCGCTCCTGTGACGTTCCAAAGACACCTGGGGCCAGAGGGAGACAGAAAGAATGAAGAGAGGTGAGAGGTCAGGAAGTGCCCTGAGTCCAAATCCAGATCCACCCCCATCCCCAAGGCTGGAGCCGGGTATCTTGGCTCCAAGGACGGTGACAGTGGCGGCTGCTCCCAGGCACCGAGCGTTTACCATGCATCATTCTCTCAATTCTTTTGTACAACGAAGGGGCAGCATTTTTATTGTCCCAAATGTAGGGATGAGAACACTGGTGACGCTGGGATTTGAACCCAGGCAGCACCATTGCCAAGCCAGTGCTCTCAGCCACCTGGCCCCAGTGCCTCCCAGGTTGGGCCCAGGGACCCCTCGGCTCCCTCCCACCTGGGATAGACACCAGCTATCCCAGAAGGCCCCGGAGCCCAGAGAGTGGGGGCCAGGAGGGCACAGCAGGGGGGCAGGGTGCACATTTGTCCTGGATCCTGAATAAGTCCCAAAGGCTGTGGGCCTCAGTTTCCTTATCCAGCCCTGGGAGGAAGGCGACTATGCCCCTCCCCTCAGGGCATTCCCAGGGGTTAGCTGAGCCTGGGGCAGGGCTGGGGTCAGGCAAGCCAGAGACAGAGGAGGGGCTGGGAGGTGGCGGTGCCAGCCCCTTGGCTGTGAGAGGGGTGTCGGGAGCCGGGCAGGGGTAGGGAGTGGCCTCACCAGCGCGGGGCAGCTCGCCCCCACGTGCCCGGTACATGTGGTAGACGAGGCAGCAGGAGAAGGGCTTGAGGAGCAGACTGAGGATGGCCATGTTGCTGCCGAAACGCCCTGGGTCCGAGACGGTCAACCGTGGGTAGAAGATACTAATGTGGATGATGTCCAGGACGATGGTGGCCATCAGGCCCCCGAGAAACTGCAAGACAAGCCAGGAGCAGGGGCCCAGTGGGTGGCCAGGTATCATTACAAGTTTATGAGCACAGAAAACCCTGTCGTGCCCCATCCCTCCCCCACCACTTCTAGGCCGGATAAGCACGAGGGTGGGAAACTGCCAGCTTATTTTCTCCTGAGCCTTAGGGACCGAGCAGTCAGCAGACCCTGCCTGACTGGACTTTGGGCCTGGGAGGCAGAGAGACACAGGGGTCTGTCTGTGACTCCCCCACAGGGCCACCCACCCTCACCATTCCTGTCACTCTGGAGGCCATGAACAGGCACAAGACTTGGTTCTAGAACCTCCCAGCTGGCAGGAACCTTTGAGTCATCCAATCTAGGCTCCACACACAAAGGAACTCCCTTCTCCGACATCCCGAGGAGGAGACACCCGGCCTTGACTTCATGGGGCTTCCTGGGTGTTGGGGGAGATTTCAGCTAGGCTGGGTCAACTCATGACTTCAGAGTGGTGGAGCTTCTGTTAGCCAGGTCTCCCAGCCACATCCCTCCCCACTACAGAGGAGCCCTAGATTTCAGTCACTGGGTGGGTGTTCCACTGCCCTCTGGGAGGGGCCGATCTGGGGGCACTGGAGCAGCCCTACCCATGCCTTTCCCAGGGAAGACAACGAGCAGACTCTGGGCTCTGAGCCAGGCAAGCAGAGAACCAAGCCAGGCTAGGGAAGACACATGGGCTGGTAGCCCGGGTGGGCTTATCTGCAAGGCTGTTGAAAATGGAAAGTGGGGAGACAAGGAAGAGGGGAGAGCAGGAGCGGGGAGGGGCAGGCACGGCAGAGACCAGGGCTCACCCCAACGCCTGTTCCTGCCATCTGCTGCCCCGGGGCTCACCATGCTGATGGCGTCGACGGAGTCCCGCTGGGCCACGGCCCACACGCCCAAGGCCAGGACGCTGAAGTTGGCCCAGGCATAGGGCCCCGAGAACGCGATGCAGCCCCTGTGGGAAGAGGCACCTTTAGCCCAGCCAGGCTGCACCCACCCTGCGGCCCTCCCCCCTCCCCGCACCCCCACATGCTCCTGGGACTCAAGACTGTAACCAGGAAGATAGGATTTAAGGACTGATGATGATTACTGAATTTATTAACTAGATATTCCTTTTTACTTTCTGGTATGTGAGAGTAGACAGAGGGAAACATCTGAAACCTGAAATGTAATCCAGCTGCCTTGATCTCTGATAATGACTGTAGAGCCTTCATCTTGTGCCCTTGTGATTGTAAAAACCTTGTGACTAACCTTCACTTTTACCCATGTATCCAGTTTTTTGACTTCAAAGTCTTATGATCACTAAAGACGGCCCCTAATGTTTATTAATGAAGGGTCTTGGGTCAGCCCAGAACTAACCCACCCCAAGTCCAAAGTTATCTTGATGACCGAAGCTGGATCTAACCAAAATGGGCCCACCTGACACGCACAGTAGCTTAGACTTTAACCTACAAGTCACCTATACCTCATTATAATACTAAAAATCATGCCCATCATATTAAGGCTGCCATTTTCTTACATACATTCTGTGACTAAGCATGTAGTTAATCTGCACGTGCTCAATAATTGGATCACCTCTAATTACTTAATCTGGGGCCATTGTACTTATTATCCTAAAACTTGCCCATCTTTTGATGCTTTAAAACTATCAGAATTACAGCAGTTCGGAGAAACAGATTTTGGATCGACAGGCCATCTGTTTTCCTGCTTCGCCCCTAGCAATAAAACTCTTTCTCTCTTTGAAACTCCGGTGTCTCAGGAATTGGTCATTCGAGCGCACTGGTCAAAAGAATCCACTGCCTTGGCCCAGTAACAAGACCCTGTCTGAGAACAGCCCTCAGCCTGCCTGCTCTCCTCCACCCCAGGTGCAGGTCAGAAATGCCAGCAAATCCCATCTGCCCTGCCCTCTAAAGAGACCCCGAAGCTGGCCACTTCTCTCCAAATCCAGACCATCATCCCTTCCTGTCAGACTGCTGCCATCACCTCCCCACTGGTCTCCCCTCTTCTGCTCCTGCCCCCTACAGGCCATTCTCTAAACAGCAGCCAGTAATGGGAACCAGAGGACCTCTCTCTGCTAAAAACCCTTCCACATGTTGCTGCAAAGGAAAGGCTAGGCCTCCCTATAATTGTGCCTAAGAGCCTCCTCCCGAACGCCTCTTTGTTGCTCAGATGTGGCCCTCTCTCTCTAGCTAAGCCAACTTGGCAGGTAAATCACTGCCCTCCCCATTACATGGGATCTGACATCCAGGGGAGTAAATCTCCCTGGCAATGTGGAATATGACTCCCGGGGAGGAATCTGGACCCGACATTGTGGGATGGAGAATATCTTCTTGACCATAAGGGGGATGTCAAAGGAAATGAAATAAGCTTCAGTGGCAGAGAGATTCCAAAAGGAGCCGAGAGGTCACTCTGGTGGGCACTCTTGCGTACAATATAGACAACTCTTTTCAGGTTCTAATGAATTGGAATAGCTAGCAGAAAATACCTGAAACTATCAAACTACAACCCAAAACCCTTGAATCTTGAAGATAACTGTATAAAAATGTAGCTTATGAGGGGTGACAATGTGATTGGGAAAGCCGTATGGACCACACTCCCCTTTGTCCAGTGTATGGATGGATGAGTAGAAAAATGGGGGCAAAAAAAAAAGGCACCCAGTGTTCTTTTTTACTTTAATTTTTCTTTTTCACTTTAATTTTTATTCTTAATATTTTTGTGGGTGTGGTAATGAAAATGTTCAAAAATTAATTTCGGTGATGAAGGCACAACTATATAATGGTACTGTGAACAATTGAATGTACACTTTGTATGACTGCATGGTACGTGAATATATCTCAATAAAATTGATTAAAAAACAAAACAAAACAAAACCCTCCCACGGCTTCCTGACCCACTTGGAATAAGAGAGCCTCTTCACTGTGGCCATGAGGCTGTGCGGCCCCAGCCTCCGACACTGCACCTGCCCTTAGTGGACCTCCAGACCTACACCAGCCTCCTCCCAGGCCTTTGGATTGGCTGAGCTCCCTCCGATGCTGCCAGCCACTCGCTGCCCTTGATCTCCTCTCTGCCGTGAACAAGTGGCCCTGGTTCACCCCGAGACCCCCTTCCCAGAGCTCGCAATCTTTACATACCACTCAGTACATAAAGTTATCGCTGATATTGCTTGTTTATGTGCTTGCTTATCAACCCAATGAGATAAGTTAACACCCGGAGAGCAGGCTCTACCATTTAAGTGCTTTATATTAACTCATTATGTGCATATCCATTAACCACAACCCAAGGAAGGAGGCATTATTAATATCCTCATTTTACAGATGGGGAAACTGAGGCACGGAGAGGTTAAGTGACTTGCTTAGGGTCACCCAGCCAGAGCCTGACCTGGGTCTACAGACCCACAGAGCTTGACCCGGCTGCCCACCCTCAATTGCCGCAGCAATTGTGGTATTCAAGACCAGCTCCACGGCTTCAGCACCACAGACCTCCTGGATGCAAAGGCCTCTGGGAGGAGCAGAGTCACACCAAGCCCCAAAGAGGCCTGGGAGGGGTCTGGAGGGGGACCTGAGTTGTGGGCACTGCCTCGCCCAGTCGTCTCTCCTAGGATGAGGGGTGGACACTCCTGGAAGGCAGGGGTGACAGACACCTCTGGGAATGGCCTGCCCCCATGACATTCTGGGGGCTGTGGGGGCTCCCCGACAATGCTCTCCACAAAGGTGCACTGGAGCAGGGTGGGGCCCCCACAGAGTCACTCACCAGGTCGTCAGCAGCCAGTGGACCAGGAGGATCACCTGTGGCACAAAACAGGGGGGAGAAAAGGTTTGTGAGTTTGACCACCATGGCAGGCGGGGGCCAGGAGGGCACTTGGAGCCAAGATGCAGGAGGCCCTGCCTGACACCGATGAGGGCTTCGTAAACGCCTGTTCAAAAGAGGAGAGCAGCAACGGTGAGCGGGCAGGGGAGTGGGGAGGAGAAGGGGACAGAGGGGTGGGGGTGGGGGAGCTGCCACCTGCAGCCCTTCCTGCTTCCCAGGGCTGGCGGCTCCTCTGGGGTATGCTGGGTGACTGCTCTGGAAAGAGGGGGAGGCCTCAATGGGAAGAGGACAGGGTGCACATTTTCTTGGGACCCGGAGACAAGGAGGGAGGGACCGGCCAGTGCATCCAGGAAAGGGACAGTGGCCCAGCTTGGCTGGAGAGGAGGAGCTACATGGGCCTCCCAGGGAGTGTGAATTTTATTCCAAGTGCAAAGAGGGGGCCACTAGGGGTTTTCTGCAGAGGAGTAACACGGTATGACATATGTTAAGAAAAAATTCCGTCTGGCTACCCTTCCTGGATTTCTGCAATCTTCCAACCCTTTTTATTGCTGTATGTGTCTTTAAAATAACAGCTCCCTTTACTGGGACTGGTCCCTACTCCTGGTAATCAAAAAGACTCCAGATGGGCGGGGGCGTCTGTGGATTCTGCGGGCCTGCGGTCGAGGAGGCGTCTTTGCTGCGGGAGTCACCTGGGGAGCGCCTAGGCCTTTGTGTGAGATCCGGGACCACCGTGGACCGGGACCGGATGTCACCTTCTGCCTGAACTATCTCAAGTGCTTTAGAAGTTTCAGTGCACACCTGAGTGACAAAAGCAGAAGTATCTGACAGGTGTTTCAATCCTCTAAGAAAAACCATCAGGGAAACCAGATACTGAATATTTCCTCCTCCTGTGACCTGAGCCTGTTCTCATCTGGGAAAACCTGATTGGGGTGGCCTAGGAGGTTAGATGCCTAGACAACAGAAAACTACAACCTACACTAAGAAAAATGAAGCTATGGCCCAGTCAAAGGAACAAATGTACACTTCAACTGAGATACAGGAATTTAAACAACTAATGCTAAATCAATTTAAAAAGTTTAGAGAATAGTTTGCAGAAGAGATAGAGGCTGTAAAGAAAACACTGGGCATACATAAGGCAGAAATCGAAAGTTCAAGAAAACAACTAGTAGAATCTATGGAAATGAAAGGCACAACACAAGAGACGAAAGACACAATGGAGACATACAACAACAGATCTCAAGAGACAGGAGAAAACACTCTGGAACTGGAAAACAAGGCACCGGAAAGCCTACACACAAAAGAACAGACAGAGAAAAGAATGGAAAAATCCAAGCAATGTCTCCGGGAAGTTAAGGACAAAATGAAAAGCAGGAAAGTACATGTCATTGGTGTCACAGAAGGAGAAGAGAAGGGAAAAGGGGCAGAGGCAATAATAGAGGAAATAATCAATCAAAATTTCCCATCTCTTATGAAAGACATAAAATTACAGATCCAAGAAGCGCAGGGTTCTCCAAACAGAATAGATCTGAATAGGCCTACGCCAAGACACTTAATAATCAGATTATCAAATCTCAGAGACAAAGAGAGAATCCTGAAAGCAGCAAGAGAAAAGCAATCCATTACATACAAAGGAAGCTTAATAAGACTATGTGTGGATCTCTCAGCAGAAACCATGGAGGCAAGAAGGAAGTGGTGTGATATATTTAAGATACTGAAAGAGAAAACCACCAACCAAGAATCCTATATCCAGCAAAGCTGTCCTTCAAATATGAGGAAGAGCTCAAAATATTTTCTGACAAACAGACAATGAAAGACTTTGTGAACAAGATGCCTGCCCTACAGGAAATACTAAAGGGAGCACTACAGAGTGATAGGAGAAGACAGGAGTGTGTGGTTTGGAACACAGTTTTGGGAGATGGTAGCACAGCAATGAAAATACACCAAACAAAGATAACTATGAATACGGTTAAGAGAGGAAGGTTGGGAGCATGTGAGACACCAGAAGAAAGGAGGAAAGATAAAGACTGGGACTGTGTAACTTGGTGAAATCTAGAGTGTTCAACAATCGTGATAAAATGTACAAATATGTTCTTTTACGAGGGAGAACAAGCAAATGTCAACCTTGCAAGGTGTAAAAAATGGGAAGGCATTGGGGGAGGGATGCAATCAACCTAAACTAGAGACTGTAACTAACAGAATCATTGTATTATGCTTCCTTTAATGTAACAAAGGTGATATACCAAGGTAAATGCAGATAAGAGAGGGGATAGGGGAGGCATGTTAGACACTTGACATTGGTGGTATTGTCTGACTCTTTACTCTACTTTGATTTAAGGTTACTTTTCCTTTTGCTACTTCCTAGCTGTCATTTTTTTTTCCTCTTTCTTTTGCCTCTCTACCTTCTTTGACTCTCCCTCCTGCCTTGTTGGAAGAAATGTAGATGCCCTTATATAGATAGCAGTGAAGGTGGTGAACACATAAATATGTGACCATACAGAGAACCATCGATTGTTTACTTAGGATGAAATGTATGGTAAGTGAACAAAACCATCTTAAAAAAAAAAATGGGTTGATGACAAAACCTTAAGGGCAAAATACTGAGTGCAATAAGCCAGACACATAAGGACAAATATTGCAGGGTCTCACTGATAAGAACTAATTATAATATGTAAACTCATAGACATGAAATATAAGGTACCAGGATATAGGATGAGGCTTAAGAATGGGGAGCAGTTGCTTAGTATGAGCAGAATGTTCAACTAGGATGAACTTAAATGTTTGGAAATGAACAGGTGTCGGTAGCAAGATGCGAGAATAACTAACAGTGCCAAATGGCGTGCGAATGTGGTGGAAAGGGAAAGCTCAGAGTCATATATGTCACCAGAAGGAAAGTTGGAGGTCAAAAGATGGGAATGTATAAAACTGAATCCTATGGTGGGCAATATCCATGATTAACTGTACAAATATTAGAAAAATCTTCCATGAACCAGAACTAATGTATGACAATACAACTAGAAGTTAATAATAGAGGGGCATATAGGGAAGAAATATATACCTATTGCAAACTACATACTACAGTTAGTAGTATTTCAACATTCTTTCATAAACAGTAACAAATGTACTATACCAACACTACAAGTCAAGTCAACAGTTGAGGGGGGTTGGTTAGGGATAGGGGAGGATTCGAGTTTCCTTTCCTTTTTTTTTCCTTTTTTCCTCTTTCACTTTATTTCTTGTCTGGAGTAATGAAAAGGTTCTAAAAATTGAACAAAAATTAAGTGTGGTGATGGATGCACAGCTGTATGAGGGTACCAGGGCAACTGATTGTACACTTTGCATCTTTGGACAATTGTATGGTATCTGAACAATCCCAATTAAGATTAAAAAAAAAAAAAAAAGACTCCAGATGAAAGCAAATAAAGAAGAGCAGACATTGGAGATGGAAGTACGGCCCTTGGTGAGAGCTTCCAAGAGGGAACTCTCAGCTGAGTGTTAAAGGACAAGCAGGAATCTGCCAGGCCAAGGGGAGGGAGGGTGGAAAGGCGTTCCAGGAAGCGGGCATGCAGAAGCAAAGACAGGGAGGCAGGCCGCAGGGGTGCATGGAGCCACGAGGAGGTGCAGGATGTGGTGATGGCTGAGGTGGTGGCACTGAGACACTGGAGTCCTTGAGCCCAAGTTAGGAGCTGCAATGGGACCCAGTGCTCGAGGGGGGCCCTTGAAGGCATTTACTCCAAGGACAGAGGGGACCAGACTGGGAGGGAAAGATGCCAAGAGCCTGGGGTGGGGGTGCCAGGCTGGGCTGGGAAGTGAGGACAGGCACAGGCAAGGGTTTGCAGCCAAAGGCCCGGATCTCTGGTCTGGGTGAAGGGGTGGAAGGACTGATCCCCACAGATGATAAAGGGCCCTGGCTGAGGAAGGAGGTTCTAGAAGAGTCTCCGTCTACTGCACACTCACTAGATGCCATCTGACCCCTTCTGGGTTTCACCACAGCCTTGGGGACAGATACTGTTTTTATTCCCATTCTACAGATGAGGAAACTAGGCCTGGAGATAAATTAAGTTGACCATGATTCCACAGATACCAAGTGGCAAAGCGAAAATTAAGTTTAAGTCTTACTCCAGAACCAACGTGCTCAGCCTGCACAGTGGAGGCACCGGCCTTCGGCTGAGAGCAGTGACTTGGCTTGAGACAAATCTAAACATCCTCCACCCACGGGGTGCTGGGGAAGTCAAGGACACAGTAGCCAGCTCCCAGCCCTCACCTATACCCCTCCTTTTTGCGTGCAGGTGTTTGGTAGGTTTCTATTTTGCAAGTGACCACAGGCAGCGGGGGTGGTGGGGGGTTGGGGGGTTGGGGGGTGCTGGGGGTGGGGGTGGGGGTTAAAGCTTAATCAGCCCCAGCTGCCTGCCAGGGTGCAAGAGCTACTCACCGGCAGCGCCCCCTCCCCCTGGAGTGTATAAAAGCCCCTAACTCAGGCAGCTCAGGCGTCCCTTCTTCCAACGCCAGTGGAGCTGCCTTCCACCGACCCTCACCCAAGCCGCTGACCTCCCTGGGGACCAGCCAAGGTGGGATCTTTTCCTCTGCTCTTCTGGACCCTTTGTGCTGTTCAAGCAATAAAGTGGCCGTTTGCTGGGAGCATCTGTTGTGCCTGAGCCCATGTTCTCATGAAGCACCACACAGCAACTCGCTCCACTCCGAGGTGGATGGGGTGCAGGGCAGACGTGGCGGGGGCACTTCACACTCACCCCCAGTTCCCAGAGCCAGAACAAATCACGGGGGTCTGGGCTCCACAGCCCAGAAGAAAGTCTGCTTCTAAATACAGAAGACCAGGAAAATAAGACTGTGTGGACCAACGTGCCCGACTTTACAGAGAATTTACATAGCTCCCAGACTGAAAAGGCTGAGTCTGTATGTCACAGAACCTGGCTCTGGAAGGGACCCTCGCCATCATCCACCTCTCTTTATGGTGGAGTGCACACTACATGCTGGGCACCATTCTAAGCATTTTCCATATATAAATGCATTTAATCCGTATGATCCTCTATATTATCCCCATTTTACAGTGGAAAAAACTGAGGCTCAGAAGGAACCAGCTTGCCTGAGGTCACCCAGCTGGCCAGCGGCAGAGCCAGGGTGTAAACCCAAGGGCATCACTGGGCCCCTGCTTCCCATCAGCCCAGGGGCTCAGGGGTGAGCAGAGATGTGGCACTGCCCCCCACAACTCAGGCCTAGCGGGGAGTCACTCCTTAGTCAGATACTCAGTCTTGGGAATGTGGGAGCAAATGAGACCCCATCCTGAAGGAACCTGATAGCAAAGGTGAGGAACCCCACTCTAGGGCAGGGCAGGGCGGGTGGTGCTTAGGGAAGATGCTCTGGGAAGTGACCTTTAAGCCGAGATGAAGGAGGTGAGTGGGGGGCTAATGGGGGCAGTGAATGGAAAAGAGCATTTCAGGCATAACGGACAGCACCTGCAAAGGCCCTGCGTAGAAGGGAGCATGGAACATTCTAGAAACTGAAAAAAGGCCAATGTAGCCATTGTGGAAGGCAGGAGGAGAGTAGAGGAAGGGAAGGTACGCAGGGCTGGGCCTGAAAGGGGAGAAGGGGGGGGCATTCTGACGGGTCAGGAGGCTGGGTGGTGGGCTGGGCTGGGCTGGGCTGGGCCTGGGCAGGCCTGGGGGAGAATTCCCATCTTATCTTAAGCCCTAACCACTGCCCACAGAGGGAAAGGGACGCAAAACAAAGGCCCCGGGGTCAGCTAGGGTGATCCAGGGTTCCCAGCCTTTAACCTAGAAGATGACGCTGTGGAAGGAGGGACAGAGGAGACATCACCACTTTCCTCCAAAAAATCAATGCCTAATCCCTCCCAGACTCCACTTCTGATTCCAGAAACAATCTTCATTTCCAAGGGTTCTCACGTCAGTTCTGGTTCTGGCACCTAGACTGTGCATACAACGGGTCTTTAACCACTGGGTGCTGATTTGTTAGGGAGGGACAGGATGAAAGGCTTTCAGCCTCTGGGATAAAGACTTTGCCTAGGGCTGGACAGGCCTGCAACCCGGCCCGCACACCTGACGAAGGCTGCCGTCTCTGTAAGGGAAGCAAAAAGCATAACCCGGAAATACCACAGATCCTCAATCCTCTCTACATCACTTCAGCTTTATAAACGTTTAAGCAACTTAGTGCCATTTGATCACTTCTCTTAAGCCCCCGGGGAAAAGAAGCCTCCTCTGCCTCAGTTTCCCCTTCTCTGTAATAGGGAGGCACACCCACCCAACCCAGGGAGTCCTAATAGGCTGGGAAACCTCCAGAGAGAAGGAGCCAAGCCCAGCCAGGCCCCTCCCGACAACCGCTGCTCCGAGACACCAGTGACTCACTGTCCGCACAAAAGGCTCTGCCGGCTCTGGGGGAGGTTGCTGGCAAGCGAGGAGATGCTGGGATGTCAGGTACTGCAGGGGAGAGAAAGAGAAGCTGGAAGCAGGGGATGGGGCAAGGGGGACCTGGAGCAAAATGGGGGAGGAGGGGCCAGGGTCTAGACTACACCTTTTCCAGCTGGGCAAGAGGAAAGAAGGACCCGAGGCTCCGGACTTGCAGTGTGGGCTCTGGCTCTTTCCCAGGCAGTGTCCAATGTGCCAGGGGAGGGGAAGGCAGTGCGCCAAGGCAACAGGAGCTTACAGGACACTGGCCTGGGAGTACGAGCCCTGAGTTCTGGTCCAGGGGCCGTGTCCTTTCAAACCTCTGAGCCTCAGCTTCCTTATCTGGGAAACAGAGGCAGTGCACACCACCCATATGTCTCACAGGGTGCCCAAATGCCAGAGAGACAGGGCCTCTGAACGGTCACCATAAGATTCTGTTTAATAAGCGTTAATTACCTGTGTGGGACATGCATCGTTTAACATCAACAGCAACTTCTGCTCTTGACAGGGACCTGCCTGCTGTGTGTCTACCCTCACTGACCACCTGGCCTAACGTCCATATGGGGTAGAGGGCATTACTCTTGCTTTGCTTACAAAGAAATCGAGGCTTTGAGAGATTAAGAAAATTGGCTCAAATCATAAAGCTAATAAAAGAGCCCAGACTTGAACCTCAGAATAGGTCTATTTGGCCTGGGTTTTTAATGCTAATGCTACACTACTTCCCAGACCACCGGATCCTCCTCTTATAAACAATCTAAATGGCAGGCTCTATTTTTACCCTCTTTTGCAGTGAGGAAAATGACGCTCAGAGAGGTTAAGAAACCTGCTCAAAGTCACACAGCTAATAAGTAGCAAAGCCCGGCCTCTGTGCAGGTCTGTCTGGCCCCAAGGCCTGTGCTATATCCACCCCACTCCACTGCCGGGAGCTGGAGAAGCAAGGGAAGGGTTTATGAAGAAAGGTGGATGGAAATGAGGGGGGTTAGCCTGGAGAAGGGAAGGCTAAGGAGAAGCCAAGGGGTCAAGTGGAGCAGACTTCAGCCCTTTGTTTGCCATGGTGGATGGACGGTAGGATTTAGACGAGTGGTGGACAGATCTAAGATCACCAGAAGGAATATATTTCTAGCAGTCCTGTTCCCTGAGACAGTGAGATCCCCGAAGGTGGCTGAGGCTAGGGAACACTAGTCAGGCCTGCTGCAGAGTGGGTGTCTGCCAGGGGAGGCAGGGGCAGGGAGTGGTTAATTGCATGGCCACTAGAGTCAAATATGTGTATTTGAATCCAGGCTCTGTGACTGTGCCAGTATGAATGTATTGTGTCCCCCCAAATGCCATTATCTTTGATGTAATCTTGCGTGGGCAGACCTATTAGTGTTAATTAGATTGTAATTCTTTGAGTGTTTCCATGGAGATGCGCCCCACCCAACTGTGGGTGATGACTCTAACTGGATAATTTCCATGGAGTGCTGGCCCGCCCACTGGGTGGGCCTTCATCAGTGGAGCAATACAAATGAGCTGACTGGCAGAGGGAACTCAGTGCAGCTGTGAGTGACATTTTGAAGGGGAGCTACAGCCACGGGGGACACTTTGAAGAAAGCATAGGAACTGCAGATGAGAGACATTTTGAAGACAGCCTTTGAAAGCAGACTCTTGCTCTGGAGAAGCTAAGAGAGGACAAATACCCCAAGTGTAACTAAAAGTGACATTTTTGAGGAACCGCAGCCTAGCGAGGAATGTCCTGGGAGAAAGCCATTTTGAAACCAGAACTTTGGAGCAGACGCCAGCCACGTGCCTTCCCAGCTAACACAGGTTTTCTGGAAGCCATTGGCCATCCTCCAGTGAAGGTACCCGATTGCTGATGTGTTACCTTGGACACTTTATGGCCTTAACACTGTAACTGTGTAACCAAATAAATCCCCTTTATAAAAGCTGATCCATTTCTGGTGTTTTACATCCTGGCAGCATTAGCAAACTAGAACAGTGACTTAGAAGCTTATGAACTTGGGCAAGTCCCCTGGCCTCTCAGAACTGCCACTTGCTCTTCTGTAAAGCAGAGATAATAATACCTGCTTCCTAGGGTTGTTGTAGGGACCTAGGGGTATAGGGAGATTGCAGCATGTGACACAAAGCTTGCCAGGTACCTGGTAGCCACCATTACTCTTAGGAGGTCGGCTTCTGGACTGCAGACTTTATGGGGCTTTCTCCTGCAGACTTTATGAACCTGAGTCTCATCCTTTCTAATCTTGTCACAGTATCATTCCTCCTACTCAGGACTTGCCTCAAGACAGGGATGAATGGGGCTCAGGAACGGGCTGCTCTGGGTGTAAAGGGTGGCTCCTCCTCACCTGGCACCACTGCCCACTCTGGCAAGCAAAGAGTAGTTTTTATTGCCAAAGTGGGCACAAGGAGGCACTCAGTCAATGCCAAGGGAATACATGACATAAGCGAGCACTGCCCCAGCTCCTGAGGGGCTCTGACTTCACAATATCCCACTTAAGTGCCTGGGAGCAAGGAGTCAATAGCTGTCCTCCACTGGGTTGCCAGATTTAGCAAATAAAAATACAAAACATCAGTTTATTTGAATTTCAGGGAAACGATATTTTAGCATGTTGCAAATATTGCATGGGGCATGCCTTTACCAAAAAAATTATCTGTGTTGATCCGAAATTTAAATTCAAGCAGATGGCCTGTATTTTATCTGGCAATGCCAGCCCCTCAGGACCTGCCAGCACTTACTGTCTGTGCCTGGTAGCTGCTAGGACCCTGGGAAACAAGGGAATCCTGTTTCCCAAGTCCAAATAAGGCCCAGCCTTTTTATTCTGGGCATCAGAAGCCAGCACAACTCACACCTGTTGCAGCACTTGGACTGTCAGGCCCATAAGGTGCTCAAAACGGATCTGAACAGAATAAGCCCCAAATCCTGCCCCGATGGACAGAAACAGTCAAGGCAGAAAGTCAGCCCCAACTAACCTGGTACCCAGGAATGGACATGGCTTTGGAGTATGACACTGTGGGTTCAAATCCTGACTCTGCCATTTAATCCCTGTGTGACATTAGCAACTTACTTACCCTCTCTGAGTCACATTTGCTCATCTGTAGAAAGATGACAATACCAGTTTTCTCAGAAGGTTGTGATTAAATAACTAATCCTGGCACACCACAGTCCATAAATGAGTTCTCTTCTCTTCTCTCTTCTCAATTCCTGCAGCTCTGTCCCTCACCTGCTTCTCTTTCAGCACTTATTCTATGCAAAGTTCTAACTGAACAAAATGCTACAGGCAGATACATAACTGCATGTATAACTCCACATCCCTGGAAAGGACTGGGTATCCACGCCAAGAAACCTCCCAACTAAAGGTTAAACCTAAACCCATTCCCTTGTTCCAGCTGAATGGAAGCTTCAAGGAGATTTGCTGAAGCAAGTAAGATTGAGAAGGGAAATCTGCTGGGGTGAAACCACAGCATAGGCCATGTCTAATAATCAAATATGGATTACGTGCTGTTCTGGAACCACCAGTCCCTTGGGTTCCTTTAGTCTCAAGACTCCGGGGTGCTAAATGCTTCGTCACTCGCGAGTTAAAGGACAGCGCGGATACGATCTCACAGGAGGCTGCGCCAAGACCCAAAGTGGGCGGGTTTGGTCCGAGGGTCACACCTTCCTGACCACAGCTAATGGCCCCTGGGTCCGAAACGGCCGAGACCCAGGGCGGGCTGGGGCCAGCGGAGAGGAAAAGAATTGCCGCGGGCAGCCTGACAGCCCGGAGGAAGTGAAGACACCCCAGCCAGGCAGCTGCGCCGCTTTTCCTAACTGCACAAACTTGGGTTTTCTGCTTTTAAGTAACTTTTATTGGCGTTCGTGTTTCTTAATCATGAAATAAGAAAGCTGGGAAACCGCTGGTCTGGGAACATCCTGCTTTCCATAACCTGACTCAGTAAACAAAGGAAGGTCCTAGGAGCCCACCCCAAAGACTCCAGGTGAACGGTCTAGCCCCTCTCTCCGGACAGAGGGAGGTGCCCGCCCCAAGCCCCGCCCCCGGCTCCTGGGCCCCTCCCCCCAGCCTTCCTCCCCCTCCAGGAGTTCCGGGCGCGCAGACCCCCTGCAATCCTCAGGCAACAGGCGCTCCCGGCGGGAAGAGGCTGCTTCTGGGAAGGGGCGACCCTTTTCCTCCCCCGCCGGCCTGCCGTTCCCCTTCTCGGCCTGCCCTGCTGGCCTTTTCCTGGTCCCTCCCCCCTGCTAGAGTCTGTCTGTCCACCTCCTGCTCACCTGGGATGCGTTCTTCCCCTTTCCCTCCCCTGCCCCGCTCCCAGGCTCTCGTCCTCTCACCTCCACCCTCCTCTGAAGAGGCAAACGCCCCAACGCCCACAGGGACCCGCCCTCGCCCGCTCGCGGCGCGGCCACCCCGCCCCGCCGCGCCCATCGCCACCTTGAGGTTCACCACCGGCATCATCATCCTGGCCGCCGCCGAGGGCACCTGCGCGGCCGCCGCGGGGCCTCCTGGGCGCGGAACTCGGGAAACAAACTTGCCCGACCCCGCCCCGCCCGTTGCAGCGGCTCCAACCGCAACGCGGCTCTCCGGACCACGTGACCCGGGCCACGTGACCCGGGCCGGGTTGCTAGGAGACGGCGTCGGACTGCGGGCGCACTGCTCCACGCCTCCAGCTCCCGCCTCCGCGCGGGCTGTTCTCCGAGCCCGGCGGGCACCAGGGTGGGACTTCTGTCGCAAAAGGTGCAATATTTTGCCTGGCTGGTATCCCAGCAGGTGCTTACACCTGGGCTGATGGGACCACCTGCAACCAGGAGACCCTGGGGGAACTTGCAGGTGCAAGTTGCAGATGTGGTAACAGCCGGTGTCTCATTCCTGGAGTGACCTCTCTCTTCTTCCCCCAGGTTAAGGTGGAGAATTTACAATACTGATCTCACAGGATTCTTGCGAAAATAAATTAATTAATTCGTGTGAAGTGCCCAGAACAGTGCCTGGCACTTAGTAAATGGGCAATACACAGCTATTGTTATTATCAACACACAAGGGGCCCACACTGGTTGAAGCCCACTTAAGTCAACATGTCAAACGTTTTAGAAAAATCTAGCTGGAACCCAGCAGGAAAGCCATAGGACATACCCGGTCTCCGGAAGGAAGAAAGTTGAGAAAAAAATTCTGTCAATGACTGCACCTCAACTGTGCAGGAAGGAAGTGAGGAAAGGGAGGACCCTCTCCCTGGTATCTCCCCACCTCCGCACAAAAAATAGGACCGGTAATCCCTCCTCCCTCCTCCCTCCTCCCTCCAGCCCCCACCCTATCCCACCCTTCAACCACAATCAGAGAGAACACCAGCTTTCCATATGAAAACATACTAACCTCACTGGCTATTAGGAAAATGCAAATCAAAACCACAATGAGATACCATTTCACACCTACTAGAATTCCATAATCCAAAAAAAAAAAAAAAAAAAAAAAAACAGAAAACTACAAGCGCTGAAGAGGATGTGGAGAAAGAGATACACTTATTCACTGTTGGTGGGAATGGAATAATGTAGAATGGTGCAGCTGCTCTGGAAAGCAGTTTGGCAGTTCCTCAGGTAGCAAGGTATAGAATTGTCATATGATCTGGCAATCCCACTACTAGGTTTATACTCAAAAGAAATAAAAACAGGTACATACATAGACATTTGCACACTGATGTTTATAGTGACATTATTCACAATTGCCAACAGATGGAAACAGCCCAAATGTCCATCGCCTGGTAAGTGGATAAACTGTGGTATATACATACAATGGAATATTATGCAGCTGTAAGAAGGAATGAAGCCATGTTGTATGTAACAACATGGATGAACCTTGAAGACATTATGTTAAGCGAAATAAACCAGAAGCAAAAGGACAAATACTGTATGGTCTTGCTAATATGAACTAACCATAATGAGCAAACTTAGAGTTAAATTCACGAGTATGGGTTATCAGGAGATAGAAAGAGGGTAGAGATTGGGCAATTAATGCTTAAGGAGTACAGAATGTGTAATAAGGTTGCTTGTAAAGGTTTGGAAATGGATAGCACAATACTGTTTGTTAGCACAGTATTGTAAGTGTAATTAACAAAGCTGAGTGTGAGTATGGTTGAAAGATGAAGACTAGGGTCATGCATGTCACCAAAATGAAAGCTAGAGGATAAACACTGGGACTGTATAACTTAATGAAACCTAGAGTAGGTGATGATGGTGGTTAATTGTACAAATATAGGAAAGTTTTACATGAACTAGAATAAATGTATGTCACTATTACAAAGTGTTAATAATGAGGTGGTATATGGGAAAAAATATAATTAATGCAAATTGAGGTCTGTAGTTAATAGTAACACTGCAGTGGTCTTTCCTTGATTGTAACAAAGGTGCTATACTAAAGCTGAATGTCAATAATAGGGGGATATAAGAGAAGGGTATGGGATTGTTTTTGGAAGAAATGGGAATGTTCCCATATTGAATGGTGGTGGTGAATGCATAACTATGTGATTATACCAGGAGCCATTAATTGTATACTTAGGATGGATTGTATGGTGTGCGAATAAAACCATTAAAAAAACAGAATTCAAGCTTACATTTTCCATGTCCCTCACCAACCTATCTGTCTCCACTTAAAAAAAAAAAAAGTGCCATATTTATCTTTGTACCCTCAACAAAGACTCTGACACCGACACCTAGCATAGATTCATTCATTCTTTTCTTTTGTTCATTCATTTAGCAAAGTGATTGCACATCTACTTGGGTTGTGCTGTTTTGAATCTGTTACGTACCCCATAAAAAGCCATGTTTTTTAATGCAGTCTTTTGGAGGCAGACCTATTGTGGGTGGGATCTTTTGATTAGATTATTTCCATAAAGTTGAGATCCCGCCCATTCAGTGTGGATCTTTTTTTTTTCACTGTTTTATTTTTTTATTTTTTTATTTTTTTTTTATTTTTTTTTATAAGAGGGATTTATTAGGTTACAGATTTACAGTTCTAGGACCATAAAAGTGTCCAAACTAAGGCATCAACAAGAGATACCTTCACGAAAGAAAGGCTGATTGTGTCCAGAACACCTCTGTTGGCTGAGAAGGCATGTGGCTGGCCTCTGCTGGTCCTTTGCTCCCAGATTCTGGTTTCAAAATGGCTTTCCCCAAAATGTCTCTGGGCTTCTGCCTCTCTTAGCTTCTGTCTTTCATCTCCTGTGCATGGTTGCTTATTCTCCCTGGGCATTTCTTTTAAGCATCTAGTGGTTCTCTCTCTCTCTTTTATTTTTTTTTTTTAATCATCATTTTATTGAGATATATTCACATACCACGCAGTCATACAAAACAAATTGTACTTTCGATTGTTTACAGTACCATTACATAGTTGTACATTCATCACCTAAATCAATCCCTGACACCTTCATTAGCACACACACAAAAATAACAAGAATAATAATTAGAGTGAAAAAGAGCAATTGAAGTAAAAAAGAACACTGGGTACCTTTGTCTGTTTGTTTGCTTCTCCTACTTTTCTACACATTCAAAACAAAACAAAAAAAACCCCACCAGCTTTCATTTAAAGTCACCTGGGTGGGGGTCCCTACAGGGTACACCTTGAGTGTTTGATCTTGTTTCCAGGAAAGGATAAACTGCCTGGCTGGGTCCTGAGATAATATTAAGATGCATAGTCTCCCCAGATACAAAGAAATTATTTCCCTGAATGGGTGGGAGGAGTTTTGTAAGGTTGCAGCACCCCATTTAGTGCCCCCTTTGGCCTGAGTCCTCTAACCAGGGGCAGAGCGGCCCAGCATCCACCATTGTAATTGACAGTCACTCACAGTACGCTTCCCAGTCCGAACAAACGGCAACAGCCAGTTTGATTCATTGGGATTTAGAACACAATGAGAAGAGTTCTCAACTGGGGCAAAAGGAGCTTGAGTTCTAGTTTTTCCACTTCCTGGCTGTGTGACCTTGGGCAAGTCACTTTCCCTCTCTGTGTTTCCATTTTCTCATATGTAAAATGAGGATAATAGTAGCATCTGCCTCAAATGGTTGTTAGGGTTTGTTAATACATGAAAAGATTTAGAATAGTGATGTTTTCTCTGGTATACAGTAAGCACTAAATTAGGATTGACTACTGTTATTATTATTATTAGTTAATGAAGGTCAGTTAATTATTGTTATCACCCAAATACCTAGAAAACAGTAAGTCCTCAATATAGTGGTTATAATTATATTATATGGTTACTGTTTATCAATTTCCTTCCAAAAAATATTTCAGGCCCACCCCAAAGACTAGAGGTGTTTGATGCAAACCTGTACATGTGTAATAAGACCCCAAGACCACCTTGTCAGTAGAGAATGGAAGACAAACAACTCATGAGCAGCTTAGAGCTGACTGACTAAGCAGTTATTTTGTGGCGGATGATGTGAAAGCAATCATAGTACATGCTCAAAACAACCCTATGGTGTAGATACTGTTCTTACTTTCCTTCAGTTGCAGTTAAGAGAAGTTAAGTGGCTTTCCCAATGTCACATCTCTTGTTGGTACTGAAACCGCCTGGAAACCCAAGGGCCTGGTCCCAGAACCAGCACATTTAACCACTGAACTATATCGCAGGAGGAAAGGAAATACAGCCCGGGCTGAGCCAAAGAGGATGGAGCAAGGCAAGGGGTAAGACAGGTGCTGATGCAGCACAGGGCTGGGTCTGTGGAGAGACTGTCACACGCTGAGGCTGTATTCATCCCAACCAGCTGGGGCCAGAGGCCTGGGGGTGGCAGGATGGAAGCAAGACCCAGCTGGCTGGGGGCGGAGCCGAGGTGACACATAGGAAAGTGGAGCTGTCCATTCTCAGAGGAGCCAAAGGCCCACCCCCCATGACCTCTTCCTGACTGTGGAAGGACAAACAGACACCCCACAAAGCACATTCCACGAGACTTTGGAAGCATATTTTTAGTGAATAGACTTGGAATTCAAGCTGACATTTCCCATGTCCCTCACCAACCCGTCTCCACTTAAAAAAAAAAAAAGTGCCTTATTTATCTTTGTACCCTCAACAAAGAGTCTGACACCTAGAATAGATTCATTCATTCTTTTCTTTTGTTCATTCATTTAGCAAACAGTGATTGCATATCTACTTGGGTTGTGCTGGTTTGAATCTGTTATGTACCCCATAAAAAGCCACATTTTTTAATACAGTCTTATGGGGGCAGACCTATTGTGGGTGGGATCTTTTGATTAGGTTGTTTCCATGGAGATGTGACCCACCCAATTGTGGGTGGGACCCTTTGATTAGATTATTTCCATAAAGATGAGATCCTGCCCATTCAGTGTGGATCTTAATTAGTTTACTGGAGTCCTTATCAGAGCTCAGAGGTAACACAGACCCAGATGTTTGGAGATGCTAAACAGGGGATGAAGGCCAGAGTTTGCCCCAGAGAAGCTAAGTGAGAATCTACAGACACTTAAGGAGGAAGCCACTAGAATAAGAAGCTGAAAACAATGCAACCCAGGAGCGAAGGATCAGCAGACGCCAGCCACGTGTCTTTCTAGCTGACAGAGGTGTTCTGGATGCCATTGGCCTTTCTTCAGTGAAGGTATTCTATTGTTGATGCCTTACTTTGGGCACATTTATGGCTTGCGAACTGTAAATTTGTGAACTAATAAATCCCCCTTATAAAAACCAATCCATTTCTGGTATTTTGCATTTTGGCAGCTTTAGCAAACAGGAACATGAGTAAATACCCCAGGCTAGAAGGGCTGGATCTCATGGCAGGTGTGAATTTAACTCTTTAAGAAACTGCCAGAGTTTGATCCAGGGAAGCTTCCAAGATGACGGATTAGGAGAGACAGAGCAGGATTCTCCTCCTTGAAAAACACTAAATAAAGGACAGAATGTGCTCCAGAACAGCAGTTCCAGGGTTCCACCACCTGAGCAAGGACTTACACCCATGGTAAGTGCCTACTTAGAGAAACTGAGAGGCTGCATTCAAGACACATGAGTGTCCGGCCTGGAACACTGCTGAGCCAGCTGACAGCACAGAGGGAAGTAGTCTTCCACATCCTGGCATCCCCCAAGGTACTAGGCTCAGGGGATAACCTTTCAAATACCCAGAGCCGGGAGCCCTGTGCCAGAGACTGGTGGTTCGAGTGGGCAGACGACCATGGAAGGGGGTGGTTTATCACACCCGGTGCAGCCTTCTTTGCAGTTGCTAGGGAGATGGACTTTTGCAGCACCAGGGCTGGGACTTTGCAGTTTGCTGGAAGATAACTTTTTACAGCCCAGCAGTCGGGAGTTTCCTTGAGGGAATTCAGGATTTGGTGGGCTTGTGTTGGCATACACTCTTCCTCCAGAGGCCTGTGGTGTGCACAGCATAGAGACAGGGGTGCTGCATGGAAGTGCCAGGAGCCCTCTCCCAAACCCAGGGGCTCATGAGCACATGACAGGGAGCTACAGTGGGCCATTTGAGCTGGAAGGTGAAATGCGAGCTCTGCAGCTCCAGAATACTCCACCCGCAGACCTGGAAATGGCCAGGACTACTGTGTCCTGGAGTGGACTTCTTGCCAAACTGTGCAGGGCATGCCCCCCACCCATAGGACTGACAGTCTCCAGTGCACACAGAAAATTGGTACATTGATTGGACCCCCATATGGTTTGGACTCCCACTCAGTAGGTAAATGAAGTTGGGGAGAACTGACTAAAGGGTAAAAGGTGGCTCAGGAGTGCCATCTGTTGATAGGTCAGGAAAGTGCATGCCACCAAGTTGTAGCTCTGTCAAATTATAGATAAATGTTCTAATAATCCTGCATACTCTAAAAGAGCCCTATCAAGATAAGCAAATGGCAAGAGGCCAAACACAACAGAAAATTACGAAGCATATGAAAAAACTAGAAGATATGGATAACCCAAATGTCCAAATGAAAAACCCAGAAGAGGCACAGAACCTGGAGAAATTAATCGAAGAAGTACACACAAGCATTAATATTATGGCTCAGGATATAAAGGACATAAAGAAGACTCTAGACGAGCACAAAAAAATTTGCAAGAGTAAATAAAAAAATAGCAGAGCTTATGGAAATAAAAGATACTGTTGATCAAGGTAAAAACATTCTCAAGACACAACACTAGAGTTGAAGAGGTAGAGGACTGAATTAGTGAACTTAAAGATAGGGTGGTGGAAACTGAAAGCACAAAAGAACAAATGGTGAAAAAAATTGAAAAATTTGAAATGGATCTCAGGGAAATGATGCACAATATGAAGCACATAAATATAAGAATTATTGGTGTCCCAGAAGGGGAAGAAAAGAGAAAAGGTTCTGGAGGAGTATTAAAAGATATTGTTGGGCAAAATTTCCCAACCCTTCTGTTCTAGTTTGCTAATGCTGCCGGAATGCAAAACACCAGAGATGGATTGGCTTTTATAAAATGGGGTTTATTTGATTACACAGTTACAGTCTTAAGGCCATAAAGTGTCCAAGGTAACATATCAGCAATCAAGTACCTTCACTAGGAGGATGGCCAATGGTGTCCGGAAAACCTCTGTTAGCTGGGAAGGCACATGGCTGGCATCTGCTCCAAAGTTCTGGTTTCAAAATGGCTTTCTCCCAGGATGTTCCTCTCTAGGCTGCAGTTCCTCAAAAATGTCACTCTCAGTTGCTCTTGGAGTGTTTTCCTCTCTTAGCTTCTCTGGAGCAAAAGTCTGCTTTCAACAGCCGTCCTCAAACTGTCTCTCATCTGTAGCTCCTGTGCATTCTTCAAAGAGTCCCTCTTGGCTGTGGCAAGCTCCCTCCTTCTGTCTGAGCTTATATACTGCTCTAGTAATCAAGACCCACCCTGAATGGGTGGGGCCACCCCTCCATGGAAATTATCTCATCAGAGTTATCACCTACAGTTTGGTGGGTCACATCTCCATGGAAATGCTCAAAGGATTCCAATCCAATCAGCACTAAAACATCTGCCCCACAAAATTCCATCAAAGTACATGGCTTTTTCTGGGGGACATAATACCTTCAAACCAGCACACCTTCTAAACGACATAAATATGCAAATCAAAGATGCCCGATGAACTCCAAATAGAATAAATCCAAATAAACCCACTCCCAGACATATCCTGATTGGATTGTCAAATGCTGAACAGAAGGAGAAGTTCTGAAAGCAGCAAGAGAGAAGTGATTCACCACATTCAAGGGAAACAATATAAGATTGAGGACTGACTATTGAGTGGGCACCATGGAGGTGAGAAGGCAGTGATACATTTAAAATTCTGAAGGAAAAATTGCTGGGTAAAGAATTCTTTACCCAGCAAAACTCTCCTTCAATTGAAGGAGAGTTTAAAATTTTCACAGACAAACAAATGCTGAGTGAATTTGTTAACAAGAGACTTGCCCTACAAGAGCTACTAAGGGGAGCTCTACTGACTGCAAAAAAAAAAAAAAAAAAAAAAAAAGAAAAGGAAGGAGAGAGAGATCTGGAGAAGGGCACAGAAATGAAATGTTTTAGTAAGAGTACCTTAAAGGAAATAAAGAGAGAGAGAGTAAAAATTGATCTGACATGTGGCCTTCTCTCTCTAACTAAGCCACTTTGGCAGGTGATCTCACTGTCCTCCCCCCTACATGGGATCTGACTCCCAGGAGTGTAAATCTCCCTGGCAATGCAGGATATGACTCCCGGGGATGAATCTGGGCCAAGCATCATGGGACTGAGAACATCTTCTTCACCAAAAGGGGGATGCAAAATGAAACAAAATAAAGCTTCAGTGGCTGAGAGACTTCAAATGAACTCGAGAGGTCACTCTGGTGAACATTCCTACACACTATATAGATAACACTTTTTAGGTTTTATTATACTGGAATAGCTAGAAGTAAATACCTGAAACTACCAAACTCCAATTCAGTAGCCTTGACTCTTGAAGATGATTGTATAACAATGTAGCTTACAAGGGGTGACAGTGTGACTGTGAAAACCTTGTGGATCGCACCGCCTTTATCCAGTGTATGGATAGATGAGTAGAAAAATGAGGACAAAACCTAAATGAAAAATAGGGTGGGATGGGGGGATGATTTGGGTGTTTTTTTTTTTTTATTCTTATTTTTTATTCTTATTCTAATTCTTTCTGATGTAAGGAGAATGTTCAAAAATAGATTGGGGTGATGAATGCACAATTATAAGACGGTACTGTGAACAGTTGATTGTACACCATGGATGACTGTATGGCATGTGAATATATCTCAATAAAACTGAATTAAAAAAAAATTGATCTGACAAGTAAAAACCAAAGGATAAAATGGTTGATTTAAGAAAAGCCTTCACAGTAGTAACATTGAATGTGAATGGATTAAACTCCCCAATTAAAAGATATAGACTGGCAGAATGGATTTAAAAATATGACCCATCAATATGTTGTCTTCAAGAGACTCATCTTAGATCAGTGACACAAAGAAATTGAAAGTGAAAGCATGGAAGAAAATATTCCATGCAAACTACAGCCAAAAGAAAGCAGGGGTAGAAACACTAATTTCAGATAAAATAGACTTTAAGTGCAAGGATGCCATAGAAGAGCAATATATACTAATGAAAGGGACAATTCACCAAGAAGAAATAATAATCATAAACGTTTATGCACCCAGTCAAGGTGCTCCAAAATATATGAGATAAACATTGGCAAAACTGAAGGAAGCAATAGATGTTTCCACAATAGTTGTGGGAGACTTCAATATGACACCCTTTCCTATAGATAGATAATCTAGACAGAAGACCAATAAGGAGATTGGGAACTTAAAGTGATAAATGAATTAGAATTAATGAGTATATAGAGAACATTACAGCCCAAATTACCAGGATATACATTCTTCTCTAGTGCTCATGGAACTTTCTCCAGGATAGATCATATGCTGGGGCATAAAACAAGCCTCAATAAATTTTAAAAGATTAAAAGTATTCAAAATACAGTCTCTGACCATAATGGAATACAACTAGAAGTTAATAACTATCAAAGAGCCGGAACACTCACAAATATCTGGAGGTTAAACAGCATACTCCTGAACAAACAGCGGATCAAAGGAGAAATTGCAAGAGAAATTGCTAACTATCTAGAGACAAATGAAAATGAGAACACAACATAAAAAAATTTATGGGATGCAGCGAAGGCGGCATTGAGAAGGAAATTTATAGCTCTAAGTGCATATATTAAAAAGGAAGAAGAGCTAAAACCAAAAAACTAATGGAATAACTGAAGAAGCTAGAAAATGATCACCAAACTAATCCTAAAGCAAGTAGAGGAAAAGAAATAACAAGAATTAAGGCAGAAATAAATGATATGGAAAAAAAAATGAGAGAATAAATAAAACCAAAAGTTGGTTCTTTGAGAAGATCAACAAGATTGACAAACCCTTAGCTAGACTGAAAGAGTAAAAAAGAAAGAAGACCCAAATAAACAAAATAATAAATGAGAAGGGGGATATTACTACAGATCTGAAGAAATAAAAAATATCATATGAGGACACTATGAACAACTCTATGCCAACAAACTAGAAAATGACAAGGAAATGAATAATTTCCTGGAAACACACGAACAGCCAGAGAAATTCAGCAAGAAAAAGAAATAAATGGCATCTGTGATGGTTGGGTTCATGTGTCAACTTGGCCATGTGATGGTACCCAGGTGTCTGGTCAAGCAAGCACTGGCCTAACCTTTACCACAAGGACAATTGTGGCTGGTTAACAAACAAGAAAGCTGGTTGATTAAATCGTCAGTCAATTGGCTACAGCTTTGACTGATTACATCAGTGAAGGGTGTGTCTTCCACAATGAGAGAATGCCAGCAGCTAGATTTTATCCACTCAGTTGAAGACTTTCAAGTGAGACAGACAGGACCTTCACTTCTTCTTTGGCTGACCAGCTAAGTGTTTCCTGAGGAGTTAATTGAAGTTGCAGTTTGCTGCCTGAGGAGTTCATTGAACATCTTCACTGGAGTTGCCAGCCTGCTGCCTGCCCTATGGAATTTGGACTTGTGCATCCCCGCAGTTTGTGAGACACTTTTATAAATCTTATATTTATAGATACCTCTTGTTGATTCTGTCTCCCTAGAGAATCCTAACTAATACAGTATCCAAATTGGAAAGGAAGAAGCAAAACTCTCATTATTTGCAGATGATATGATCTTATACTTGGAAAACCTTGCAAAATCTATGACACACCTACTTGAGCTAATAAACAAATTTGGCAAAGTGTTGGGATATAAGATTAATACACGTAAGTCAGTAATGTTTCTGTACATTAGAAATGATATAACTGAAGAGACATTCAAGAAAAAGATTCCATTCTCAATAGCAACTAAAAAAATTAAGTACCTAGGAATAAACTTAACCAAGGATGTAAAAAACCTCTACACAGAAAAATATATAACTCTACTAAAAGAAACAGAAGGCGATCTACAGAGATGGAGAGATATTCCATGTTCATGGATAGGAAGGCTTAGCATAGTTAATATGTCAATTCTACACAAACTGACCTATAGACTTAATGCAATTCCCATCAAAATTCCAACAATCTACTTTGCAGACTTGGAAAAGCTAGTCATCAAATTTATTTGGAAGAAAGATGACTTGAATTGCTAAAAATATTCTAAAAAAGAAAGGGGGTGGGGAGGACATACACTGCCTGACTTTGAAGCTTACTATAAAGCCACAGTAGTCAAATAGCATAGTATTTGCACAAAGATAGACATATTGATGAATGGAATCAAATTGAGAATTCGGAAATAGACCCCCAGATCTATGGTCGACTAATTTTTGATTAGGCTCCAAAATCCACTGAATAGGGACATAACAGCCTCTTCAACAAATGAGGCTGGGAGAATTGGATATCTATATCTAAAGAATGAAAGAGGACCCCTACCTCACACCCTATACAAAAGTTAATTCAGCATGAATCAAAGATCTCAATATGAGAGACCGCACCATTAATGTAGGGAAAGATCTTCAAGACCTAGTATTAGGAGATCGCTTTTCAGCCCTTACACCTAAAGCACAAGCAATGAAAGAAAAAATAGATAAATGGGAACGCCTCAGAATAAAAAGTCTCTGTACCTCTTTACTTTTTTGAATTTGTCAAAAAGGTAAAGAGACAGCCAACTCAATGGTAGAAAATGTTTGGAAACTATCTATCTGATAAAAGACTGATATCTTGTATATATAAAGAAACTTACAGCTAAATGACCTTAATACAAATAGCCCAATTATAAAATGGGCAAAAGATATGGAAAGACATTTCTCCGAAGAGGAAATACAAATGGCTAAAAAACACATGTAAAAATGTTCATCTTCACTAATTATTAGGGAGATGCAAATCAAGACCACAATGAGGTATCATGTCACAGCAATAAGAATGGCTGTCATTAAGCAAACAGGAAACAACAAATGCTGGCGAGGATGTGGAGAAATTGGAACATTTATTCATTGCTGGTGGGACTGTATAATGGTTCAGCTACTCTGGAAGACGGTTTGGTGGTTCCTAAGAAAACTAGGTATTGAGTTATCCTATGATCCTGCAATTTCACTTCTCGGTATTTACCCAGAGGCCCTGAAAGCAGTGATAACGAACAGATATCTGCACACCGATGTTCCTAGCGGCATTGTTCACAATTGCCAAGAAATGGAAACAACCTAAATGTCCTACATCAGATGAGTGGATAAATGAACTGTGGTACATACACATGATGGAATACTACACAGCAGTGAGGAGGAACGAGGTCGTGAAGCATATGACAACATGGATGAAACTTGCAGACATAAAGTTGACTGAAATATGTCAGTTACAAAAGGAGAGACATTTTATGTTACCACTAATGTGAACTCTGTGAAAAATGTAAAACAAGTGCATTGTATTGTAGAATATAGGGGACCTAGAGATAGACAGCAGCTAGTGAAGGGGGAATGATAATCTAATAAGAACAGATAAATTATTGAGGGTAATCTTAATGATATGGGAATGCTCAGGAATGACTATGGTTTGTTTATTTTCTTATGGTATGGTAGGAGCATATTGGAAATGAAGATATTTCAGAATATTTGTTTTTCTTCTTTGCTATGTTTTATTTGGAAATGTTTGTTTTTTATTTTTTGATAAATAAAGTTAATTAAAAAAAGATATAGAAACCACTAATCTGTTTTCCAAGGTGGTTGTGTCCCCCGATTTTTTTTTCTTCATAGCACTCATCAATCTCTGAAGGTATTGCCCTATCAATAAATTTGTGTATGGCCTGCCCCTCCCTCCCCTGACTAGACTGTAACCCCAGAGGGCCCTCGTCCTCAGCACTTAGCCCTGTGCTGTTCAGAGAGACCCCAACTGAACCACCATATCTGGGACCGCTTCATGTTCGGTCAACGCTGTTGGCGAAGTAAACGGTGGATTGAGAAGCCGCAGCTGTTTCTTTCCTGTGGTTTCTTGTATCCTTTAGATAAAGCATTTTGGGGGGCCCTGCCTTGCATGCTCCCAGCAGAGTGACCGTGGGCAAGTGGCTGAGCCCCTGGCTAGAGGTGGGGTCACTTGATCAATTGCTTAGTGAGTCCAGCTCAGCTCCTGGGCACTTCCCAAGTGCTCGGCAAGCTGCAGCCGACAGCTGCTGTTTAAACCCTGTGGTGTCTTTCTGCAGCCCACAGCATCCGCCAGCACTGTCACAGGCAGTTGTTATGAGAGAACTGCCTGTGGAATTGGAGAGAAGGGGAAGGCCCATGGGACGTGCAAAGGATAAAGAAGATGCCTGTATTTGTTTCCTGTGGCTGCCATGACACAAATGACCAGAAACCAGATGGCTTAAAACAGCAGACGTTTCTTCTCCCACAGTTCCAGAGGACAGACGTCAAGGTGTTGGGTGGGTGGGGCCGTCCTCCTTCCAAAGGCTCTCAGGGAGACTCCTTCCTGGCCTCTCCAGCCTCTGGTGGCTCCTGGCATCTTGAGCATGGCTGCATCCCTCCAATCTCTGCCTCCGTCTTCAAGTTTGAATGTGGACATGATGTAGTGGGCACCAACAATTCCCAATGGATCCCAGCCACTTTCCTTCCCAAGAGGTAAATCAAACCAAAGGAGATGGAGCAGAGAAGGTAGCCCAAATGCCTTGGGAAATGCACCCACACCACACCTGGGCGAAGGCATTGCTGGGATTCTTTCTAGAAGTTTTTGTCCACTGTTTCCTTTCAGCCACCGCAAACATGCCGGCTCTGTGTTTCTTGGCCAAAGGCGCGGCAGGGTCGAGGACGGCCTGGGCATTTGGACCGTCAGTGTTACTTTTTGGATCTGTGTCCTTGACCCTCTCTCTCCTCCCTGGAGGGTCGGCTGCAGTGAGCTGGGGCAGAAGGTGAAGGAACCGAACGGAAACTTGTAGGATCACAGTTGGGGCAGCTCAGGGGTTCTCGTGGGCTCTCAGAACTCATCCCCCATCCTCCTGCCCCGTGTCTGGCTGATGCCCTGATTCCAAAAGTTCCAAACACCATTATGGCTGGGCAGTAAAATCGGCCATGTCCATGGCCCCCTTCATTCAAAGCCAGGAGGGGCCACGGTCCTGGGGGAGCAGGGCAAGGTGGGGTGGGGGGCCGGGGTGGTCAGCTCTTCTGCTTCCATCCCGCTGTGTTTGGGGAGGGGTCTGGACGTTGCTGGGAGGTGTGAGCTCCCCTCTCTCCCTCCTCCAGGGGAGATGTTTATTTCTGTGATGAGTCAAATCTAAGGCAGGCTGCTTCTGAAATATTTGTCCCAATGGCTCACAATTCTAATTCACACCAGTATCCGTCATTGGCTTTTATAGGCCCAGCTAGGTTCCCTGAACACTCCTCCTTGAGCCTTAAAAAGCAGGAAATGATTCGGAATGTTCCTACTGCTTCTTCCCCTCACCAGTCCTAGAAAGTGACTTCTGGGCGAGTCTCCTCTAGGCAGCCTCCCGATACTGAGCAATATCGTCCAATCCCTCTAGGGCCCTGGGCACTCACTCCAGGAAGCAGAGAGCCCATCAGAGCCCTTGGTGGGCATGGAAAAAGCAGAAAAGCAAATTACCGGGGCTGCTTGGTGTCTTCCAGGAAACCTTGGTAGTGTTAGAAACGGGCCATCAAGAAAGTGGGTGTAAGAGACTGTTGCCCCAGAAGGCCGGCTGCCCCAGCTGTTCTCCACGTCTCAGCCCCTTGGCATTTTCTTCACACCCCTTACCCATCCTGCAGGGTACAGGTATGTGTGTGCACGTGTGGGTGTGCATGTGCGAATGTACACGTGTGGGTGTGCACATGTGTCTTCTCTTGCCCCAGCTCTGAACCCCAAGCCGTAGGCCAGGGCCCTGCAGCCAGAAGCCCCACAAAATGGATGCTGGCTGCCACCCGCCTCTCACTGCCCATCCCATCTGTCCCAAGTTCCAGCCACCGCCGCCTTCCCTGGGTCAAGCCTCCCACCTTTCCACGTGGATGGTGCTGGAGTTTCATGGGAGGCATTTGAGGACTCTGGCTGCGCCTGGGTGATGTTCAGATATACAAAGGCCGGCATGGTGGCCGAGCCCGCGGCCTCCAGGAGCCGATCTTCATTGGGCTTTATCTCGGCATTTGCTTTCATCCCTCTTCTGTTGTCGGTTCCCTGCAGACGGCTTTCACATCTGGCTCTGGGGCAGGCTCCAAGGCGTCTCACCTTGCTTGCTGGGGGCTGTAAGCGAGCCTGCACCCAGGAACAGGAGAGATAAGAAAGGAATGATGAAATGGGAGCCTCCAATGATTCCACCAGTTGGGAAGCCCTGGGAGGAACTCCCACTCCTTCCTCCCCAAGGGGGCTGCAGGAGGCTGCCCGAAGGCAGGTGCTAGACTCCATGTCCTCACAGCCCGGGGTGAGCTCCTGCTGCCCCAGGCAGCCCCAACAGCAGCCTTGGTCCTCAGCTGTGACCACCCCCCACCCTCCTGTGGGCCTGGGGCAGACACCACTGGCTGAAACTCTCCTCCAGTGCCCGGCTCAGGAGATGTCTGAGAGGCTACACAGGGTTGGTGGACTTCATCAGCTTTTGGGGGCAAGTGGACTTGGTACCCCTGGTGCTGCTGCTTACCAGCTGCCCCAGTATGGACAAATGACCTCTGTTGCCCTGTGCCTTAGTTTTCCTCCTCTGCCAAATGGACTCTAACAATTTCCACCCTCCAGTTACTCAAGGGGGCGTGTTGCCTCAGGCAGTGGATGCAGCTCCATAAACGGCGGCCAGAACTGTGATGGGAAGAATGCATTCCTTCTCCAAACACGTATTCTGCTCTGGGTCAGGCACCAGTTCAAGGTCAAGGTTGCGGACACAGAGAGATTGCTCGGGACCATGGTGTACAGAGCTGCTCAGCGTGCCCTTGTGCCGGCCAGTCACCAGTGTGGAGCCAGGGGTCCCTCACCCTGGTCCCCTAGGCACAAATGCGTGAATTTCAGGAGACACCATTGTCGGGGGGCTGTGGTGGAGGGAGAAAGGCACCTCCGTTTGGCCACTTGCCTACCCAGTCATGTGCTCACTCACATCACTAATCCCACCCCAGCCAACCCCAAGCCAGGATTTCATGTCCTAACACAGAGTAGATGCTTGTCCAGGTCCTCTAGGGCAGACGGTGGTCTCTGCTACAAGCAAATGAAGCAGGTCAAAGATGGCTCTGCCACAGCCCCAGGGTCGGGGTCTGGAGCTGGAGAGCTGAGCTCCAGAAGCCGCGGGGTTCAGCCGCCTGACCCCCGAGGGCTACACCCAGGCCAGCTGGCCCAGAAAGCTGCAATCCCTGGGCCTTAGGTTGGGCTGGTCTTGACCCATCACCTGGGCAGGGCTGACCCTCCTTAGCAGAAATGGGTTCAAGTTGACTGCCCAGCAGGGAAGGGTTTTAAAAACCCAGCATGCCTTTCTGCAACCATCAACCCAGGGGTCAGCAGTATACATTAGGGGTGGGCAAACTATGGCCTTTGAGCCAAATCAGCTCACTGTCCTTTTGTGTAAATAAAATTTTATTGGAACAGTCAGGCTCATTCATTTGCACCCATTTGTTTCCTATTACCTGTGGCTGTTTGGGTGCTGCCATGGCAGAGGTGACGAGTTGGGACAGAGGGTATGACTTGCAAGGCCTGTACTTGGGAGGCCTTCCAGGCTTGATTGCTCAGATCCATCCCCAGTGGAAAGTTCTCCAGCTACCTGGGCCCTGAGTGGGAAGGAAAGTGAGTTCCCTGGAAGGTTTGGCTCAGTCATTCTCACACCCGAATCTGAATCTCTTGGAGAGATTATCAAGCCTGTAGGCTCTGAAGCCCACCCCCAGGGATTCTGAGACAGAAGTGCAGATGGGGCTCAGAAACCTGGGTTTTACAGGCTCCCCAGGGGATTCTCATGCTGGATTAGGGGACTTTCCCTCCCCAGGTGGCAGCAGCCAGTCCCTCTACAGTGTCTGGGCAGGGAGATCACTGCAGGGAGGCCAGTGTCGGTTACCCTTGTCCCCTGGAGAGTCTCAACCCTGCCTTGGCTTTAGGGCACAGCAACTCTGGACACCATAACACAGCCTTGCCCTGATCAGCTGGGCCTGGAAGGGCCTGGAAGGGTCTGGTCGGCGAGCCTGGCCCTTGCTGGCTGGAGCTGCTGCCGAGACGAGACTTTCTTCTGGTACTGGGTCAGGCCACCATCACCAGCTCATGCTCTTTCCCAAACTGGGATCTTAGTGTGGCCTGGCCCAGAGGCCGATCACAGCGCTTTGCTCCTCTACAATCTACCAGGGTTGGCGTCACCTTTCTCTATCCTTGGCCACATGGGCCACGGGAGGCTGGCCAGCCTCTTGCCACCAGCCTCGCAAACTCTTTGGGACCTCAGCTGCCTCCACCCCAAAATAGGGAGGGAGATAAAATACAAAACTCCCACCCAGGAGGTCTGGCTAAAAAGAACCCTAGAGGCAAGTTTGGGGAGGGCAGGGCCCCTGACTGCCTTGTTTGCTGCTTAGCTCAAGGCAAATGCTCAATGGAATTAGTTGAGTGAATGAATGGGAAGTGAGAGGGGAAATGCTCAGCCGAGGGTCCCCTCCAAAGGCCCGCACACCGCACACTGTCTGAAAGACGAGTACTGCAGGAGTAGAGAGGCAACAGTTCAGCTAATAACCATCATCTCTTTATTTTACAGCTCAAGGGAGGACATGCAACAAGAGATCACGGGTCTACAAGGGTGTAGAATCTCCCCCCACCCCCTGCTGCTCCCACTCTTTACAGAGGACCCACGGCAGCTCCCCAGCAAAGTTCCCAAGAGTCAGAAAACCCAACGACCGAGGGCCCCAAGCCCGGGTGCTCCACTTGATTTCCTCTAAGAAATAAAGACCGACCGACTCCAGCCCAGAAGGCAGAGCCCCCATGGCCTCAGAGCCTGTGTTTGTCCTTGCCCGTGATTAGCTAGGCAACTTGATCTCAAAGATTCCCCAGCTCAGACCTGACTGCAAATGCCCCCAAGTCAGCCAAATGCCCCTGATGGCCCAACCTTTCTGTTTTCTCCTGTTTCCTAGACCAGTGTCCCTCAAACTTTATCATGCACACGGATTATCTGGGGAGCATAAACCCAGATTGCTAGGCTCCACCCCCTGAAGTCCTGGTTCAGCAAGTCTGGGGTAGGGCCTGGGAGTCTGCATTCGATCAAGCTCCCAGATGGAGCTGGAGTTACTACTTCTGGACCACACTTTGAGTAATGAGGGACGAAAAAGCCTCCTGCACCCAGAAGCAGCGGTGTATCCTCTGTCAGACCACCTGTCCTGACTTAGGATTCAGAAAATACACTCCCTGCAATCTAAGCCCCCGGTTCTGCAAACTGCTAAGTCCTGGCACTTGCACCCACTCTGCACATTCCTTATCATATCCCATGAGAGTGAGATTATCATGGAACCGATGAGGCCCCTTCTGGCCCCTGGAAACCTCCAAGTAGGAGCCTAAACGGTTCGTTTTTCTGGTCCTTCCCACTGTCTCTCCCAGCACTCGATGTTCCTTGCTGTTCTGCTGTTTCATAAACACGTTCCTTGAGCATTATACGTAAGTTTACAGTCTCCCCAGCTGCAAAGTGAGCTCATTCCAGGGCACTCTGTGCCCATCATTTGAACATTAGATTTTATTGCAAATTGAAGGTGTTGATTATGGCTTAAAGGAAGAGGATCTCAGCGGTATTGGGGGCGACCGAAATGGAAGGTCTGACCCTCAGCCTGTTCTCAGCAGGCAGGGAGCCATCCTTGGCATCACCAGACAAACCGCGGAAAGTCAGCCCCGTGGGAACGGTGAGCACCGCCAGCGGGAGGAAGGCGAGGCATGGGCCATGGGCCCAGCAGCTGTCGGTTTCCACTTGGCCCCCTGCTCAGCTTCCCCCTCCCCCAGTGGTAGTTTTAGACCTGTGAATCCCTCCTGCTCTGCCTCAGTGCCCAGAATCTGTATGTGCCATCTAGGGCTTGGCCAGAGCAGTTTCCCAAACTTCTTTGACCATAGAACCCCACCTCCTCTTTTCTAACGGAGCATCCCATGGCCCCAGTGACACACTCGGGGGAAGGAGCCCAAACAGTGATTTAGAAATGATCTTTGAGTTTGTGATGAATCATTCCAGAAGAACAAAATGCCTGCTGAAATTCTTCTAGAATAGTAAATTAGCTAACACTGGGGCTTATTATTTACCAGGCACTGTTCTATACACACAATGAGAATTATGTATTTACTCCTTACAACATCCCTAAGAAGGAGGAGTTATTATCCCCATTTTACAGATGAAGAAATCAAGGCACAGAGACCTTAAGTACCTCCCAAGGTCACCAAGGTGATGAGGGGTGGAGCGGGCCGTTTCTCACCAGCTAGTGCCCGACATAGGACCAAGGCAGCGGTTCTCAGCCCTGGCTGCACTTTGGAACCGCTTGGTTCCAAAACACGAAGTCCAGGCCACAACCCAGAACAATTAAAGCAGAATCTTTGTGTCCATCCGTCCCCTTCCACTCCCTAATGCGCAGTGATGGTCAAAAACCAGCAGACTAGAGCAGGGTCCACAAACCATGGCCTGTGGGCCAAATCTGGCTAGTCACATGTTTTTTAATAGTCTGCAAGCTAAGAATGGCTTTTACATTTCTAAATGGTTCTTACAAAATCAAAAGAATATTTTGTGTCACACACAAAAAATATGAAATTAAAATCCCAGTCCAAAAATAAAGTTTTATAGGAGCACGGCCATACCTATAGTTGCTTTGTGCTACAGCAGAGTTGGCTGGTTGGGACAGAGAGCACCTGGCCCGCAAAACTGAAAATATTTACCATTTGGATCTTTGTAGTAAAAGTTTGCCAAACCCTGGATTAGAGGAAACTAGCTTCTGTAAGAGCAAAATAAATTTAAGAAGAGAGGTTGGTTAAACAAACACTACAGAGGGCCTTGGGATCTCCAACCTTAGAGTTCTGTATTTGCAAATGCAAAACAGGAGCCCCCAGGGCAAAGAGATCAGTCCCAAATTTCCAACCTGCTGGGCAGTGACAGCTCTGTCCAGCTCTTAGGTCGGTCCTGATCCTTGGTTTTCCGTGGCTGATAACTCTGGCCATCCTAACCCTTCTCGCCAGCCACAAGCAATGCCGGGGTCTCTGCCTGCCAAGAGTTCCATCTGCGCTGAGCCGGCATAATCCTAGTTGAGCATCTCCATCTCAGACACAGGCAAAACTACCGGTGGATTTGCTTCCCAGCCGGCTGGCTTTGATCTCCTTCGGTTCTCCGGCACCCTCCTCTCGGCACCCCCTCTCGCAAGAGTCCCATGCCCATCAGACTTGGATAGGGAGAGAAGACAAGGGGATCTGGTTTCTCCTCCATCAGTCTGCATTTTTTGGTGCCTGGCCCCTGACCCCACTGCTTTTCCCAAGGTGGTAAACAGCCCAAGGCCAGCCAGGAATGTGGATGGGGAAGGTGTTTATCATTTGTGACTTGCTTTGCCCCAGGCCTAAGGGTGACTGAGAGGCCCAGTGGGAGGGATTTAGATGGCTCTCCTGAGGTGGCCCTTGGAGCTAGATCTGCTGGAACAGATCTTCCGAGTGGGTATCATGGGCCTAGCCTTGGGGGGTGGGTGGGGGGCACTTAGCCTCAGGAGGTACCCCAAACCCCTCAGACAGTTCTACAGAAGTGGTGATGGGGTCCAGAGATGGGCGCTTGGAAGCCTGGGAACTTACAGAAACAGTATGCAAGATGGGTGTACACGGGTGATGTGTGTAATTTTTTAGAGTCCCCGTTTGCATCAGATTCTCAGAGGGCATGAACCACAAAAGCTAAAGCACCCCTGGGGTAGAAGCCATCGGGGGCAACTGCAAAATGCATTTCCCAGGGCTGGAACAGCAGGGCCCAGTTAACTTAAGGGACAGCATTATCATATCCCCAAAAGAACATATCTCAGAATATCGCCTCCAAGAGGCCAAGGGTCCATCTACTCATATCATTCCTTCCCAGCAAGCAAGTGCTTAATGCATGGTGTTTTGTTTGTTTGTTTGTTTATGTGTTTTGTTTTTTAAAAAAACGATGAAACTTTGTCTAGGGAAGGAAGAGAAAAGTCAAGTCATTCCAGCCTTTGCCACAAAGAAGGGAGCCAGCAGGGACCGTGTCTCTCTCCCTGAGAGCCGTGGAAACCTGGGAATAGTGCCTAGATGTGGAGGGGCAAGAACATGGGCCTTGGCCCAGGAACAGCCCCCAGCACCAGCGTTTACTATTAGCACCCAGCTAGACCCCAGTGGGGTCCCGGCAGCTTGCGCATCCCCTGGAAGCAGGTAGAAATGCAGAATGGAGTGAATCAGAATCTGCACTTTAACCAGCTTCCCTGGGTGATTCTTATGCACATTAGGTTTGGGGAGCATCGATATGGGACCCAGGACAAGTCACAAAACTCAACTGTGCCTCAGTTTCCTCCCTGTAAAATGGTGGCAATGCCTACTTTAAAAGGTTGTCATAATTAAAGGAGATCATGTTAGCCAAGCGCTTAGCACAGTGCTCCATGTTAATCTGTGCCCAAGGGACCCAAGGCCATCCTGTCCCCTCCAGGAGCTTAAATTTCTTTCCACTCTCAAAAACCTCTGTATGTCTAGTTTGAAGGCGTTGCAGTGCTGCGGTGGGACAGTAGAGGGCACTCTCGACATAGCCATCGCAGAGAACCGGGCGTGCAGGCTGCGGTGGTCTCGGCGGAGCCGGGGTTGGGGGACTGGGGGGCTGCCGCTCGGCTCCTGGGAGAGGCAGCTCGTTCACCCAGAGTCCCCCGCCCCAGCCGCCTCCCTCCAGGGGCTGCGTGCCCCGGGCCTGACCCCGCTAGTTATAAACAAACGGCCCTCCCGGGCTCAGTCCCCGGGCCCGCGGGGAGGCGCCTCCGCCGGCGCCGCTAGACGTTGATAAAGGAGCCCTGGTCGCCGTTGGCCGTCTCGGGCTCCACGCAGCGCCCCTTCCTCCGTGTGACCCTGCGGTTCCGGTGGAATTTGGCGTAGCAGCGCAGTCCTGAGCAAAGACAGGCACGGGGGTCAGCGGTGCGACGAGCGAGTCCCCCCATCTCCTGGGGCCCCGTCTTCTCCCACACCCACCCCCTTCTTTATTCTGCCCTGCAGCCCATCCTCCCCGGGGCAGACGGAACGAGCTTTAAAAAGTAGACTTTGCAAACCTAATTAACAGCACTGAATTACATATTTGCATGTAACTGAAAGAGGAAATTTTAGGTTGTATACATGTTTCTAAAATAAAAATTTAAAAACAAAACAGAACAAATCATAGGACTGTACAACACAAACAGGAAACCCTAATGCAAACCAAAGACTATAGTTAACAGTACAATTACGATAATATTCTTTCATCAATTGTAACAAGGTACCACACCATGCAAGGTGTTAATAGTAGGGGTGGTATATGGGAACTCTGTATTTTCTACATGATTTTTCTGTAAATCTACAACTTCACTAACAATGATTTTTAAAAATTAAAAAAAGAAAGACGTGAAACCAGAGTCTGGCCTCCCCTCTAAGACCTCCCATGGCTCCCCATTGCACTTAAAGTAAAATTCAAACTTCAGCCCTTGGCTAACAAGGCTGGGGGGACTTGGATCCCACCTCCCTTCTGCTCTCTCTACTTCCACTTCCTCCTCGCTCTGACTCCAGCCCCACCCGGTCTTCTTGCTGTTCATAATCCCAGCCATTTCCTGCCTTTCGCACATGCTGTTCCTGCAGAAAGAAATCTCTCCCAAAGCCCTTTGCAAGACAGCCTGCTTAATAAGCTTCAGGTGTCAAAACACCTTCCCCGATCGCCCCCAATTAAAGTAGGTGTGGCCATCCTGGGCACCGAGGGAGGTTTCCATGGCTGTGAAACTCTGACATGGCCACGGCCACCCCCTGAGATGCGAGGGTGAGGGATACTTTCCACTTAAGGCACAGAAGGTGCCTCCCGATGATGGGGGAAAGAGATGTCAGCGTGGCCCAAGCAACTCCTACATGCCAGGTGTAACCCCAAGGAGAGGGGCATCTCCACTCGAGGACCCACCTGTGGCACCATCAAGAGAGGAAAGGGTTTGTAGGGAAGTTTGTACCTCGGGACCTCAAATGCAAACCTGGGCCACTTGGCTTTCGGACCTCAGGCCACACAAATGACACTTGGAAGAGCATCAGGAGATTCGTGGGCAGTAGTGGTTTGCAGCCACAGAGGCCCTTCTAGGATCCAGGCTGGCCTTGACTGCTGGATTTCAACCCTGGGCCCTGGGTTCAACATTTCAAGATTTCTCAGGGGTCCTTAGGACTCCTGGTCCCCATAAGGGTTCCCGGTGTATCCCAGATCCCTCTGGTCTGGTCTCTTGGTGACACCCCCTCCTGGCTCATCTTTAACTCATTGCCTGAGCTGTGATGTCACTCTTCTTCTTCTTCTTTTTTTTTTTTTTTTTTTCTGGAGCCTGATTCTCCAGGGAGAAAGCAAGAGTTTAGCTGAGACTGCTTAATGCAGGAGGGATCCGAGGAAAAGAGCAGATGGGTTTTGGACATATTTCTTGGATGCTTGGAAAGCAGCTATGCTCCCGCCCTTTCCCAAGGCCCAGGGGAGGAAGGAAAGATGGGTCCCCATGCAGAGGGGCCCCCCAATGGGTGTCCAGCCAGGCACCAAGCAGTTGTGTGCCGCTCTGTAGGGCCACGTCCCCTCCCCTGGCTGGGCTGGACCTGGACGCCAAGCACGGCAAATCTGCCCCAGGCTGCTCTGGACTCCCCAGACTCAAGAGTGCTCCTGCCCGCTCTACACCTCCATCTCCTCCTCCTACCTATGGGGTTTCCACCTGCACGCAGGTACCCAGAGATGCTGCCAGGTGTCTTACAGAAGGCAGCTTCCCAGCACCCTCCTACCTCCATCCTCCTCTCACCTCCAGGCTGGTCCTTCCTGTCTCCACTCCCGGTCCCCAAAGCCCTGCAGCCAGAGTGAATTTTTAAACCCCCAACTCAGAGCACACTGCTTCCCTGCTTAAAACCCGCCAATGACTTCCAGCTACAAGTCAAATGAAATCACAACTAGGTGGACTGGCCCTGCATGACCCTCCCCCATCCTCCTCCTGCCTCACCGGGTACCATCTTCCATTTGGTTGTGAGGTCCCACTGGAGCAAGCCAGGCTTGCTCCTGCCTCAAGGACCTGGTCCTTGCCCTGCCTCCCTGGACCCTTCTTCCCCTTGGATCCCCAGGTAGCTGGCTCCCTGCCACCCCTGTCCATCCTTTCTAAAATAACTCCAGTATCACCCCGGACTATTTTCTGTATAGCCCTTCTCATTTTCTAAAGACATCCCAGCGATTTATTTGCTTATTGTCTGCTCTTCTGACCAGAATGGATTCGTGGGTGGGAAATTATCAGATTTTTCACTATGGAACCCCCAATGTCCCGGACAGTGCCTGGCACATAGCAGGTGCTCAATAAACGCTTCTTGACAGACTGACTAACTGGATGAAAACATAATCAGGCCTTATGGCTTTATTGCTTTTACAGCAGATGGCTCTTCATGAGGATAATGTGAGCCAAATTAGGGCAAGTATCACAGGATGGTTAATAGCAGGAACTGAGACAAAGTTCTCCCACTTAGGAGACAAGGACGCTGACCGGAGAGTGGACCATGTTAATTATAGGTGTCACATTTTTATAACAGTACTTGTTTTTCAGAGATGGATACTGAAATTTTTATAGGTGAAGTTCTGTGAACTGTCACAGATTGCTTCAAAATCATGTTGGGAAAATAAATATAGGAATAAAAAGTAATCATATTGGAGTATAGGAAGTGGGTGGGAGCAGAGATGACACAGAAGGACCACGTATCAGAAACTATTGAAGCCACATAATAGGAAATGGGGACTTATTATACTATTCTGACTACGCTAGTATATGTTTGAAATTTTTTGGAATAAAACGAATTTTTTAGTACACTCCCATCCCTCTGCACTTTTCTGACTGTGTAAGTGTTGGGCAAGTCACTCAACCTCAGTTCACTCATTTGTAAAATGGGGATCATAATATCCCCCTTTCCAGGGGTGGCTGAGAGGATTATAGGAGATAATGAGAGTAAAGAACTCAGCACACAGCCTGGCACACCTCAGCAGAAGTGTGCAGGAGGGGTTGGATAGCTGGGAGCTGGAAAGAGTTAAAGAGGGAGCTGGCCAAGCACATCCTTCCCTGGACCCTGCTGGGAAATGCACCCCATCCCTGTTATCTCACTTGGAAAGCCTCCCTGGGTAGGATACCGCTGTGAAAGCAGCAGCCGCTCAAGTCTGATCTTACTTAAAGAGATACTCTCCTGCCTCCTCCCTTCTCTCACCTCCAGATCACGGGTGATCTTGCCAGCTTGTATTTCAAGAGGTGAGAAAAGCAAATCTGAGAAACGGTGCCAGGAATCGGGATTAAATGAGTTCACAGATTGGGAAGGCACCGAGCAAAGCTGTTCCTGCGCTTGCCTCTGGCTCCCAGGGGATTCTCCCACTCCCTCCTTCGCCTTCTCCCCGCCCCCTCCACCACAAGCCACCGGGTGCAGTGCACCCCCGGCCAGGAAACCTGGTCCCTGGGGACAGCTTTCTCCCAGAAGCAGCTCCGAGAAGCCCCACGAGGCAGGCTCCCTGGACCCAGGGCATCCGGCTCACCTTCCACGCACATGCAGTCGTCGAAGCACTTGTTGTTGAGGCCTCGGTTGTGGGGCGTGCAGAGGTGCTCCCGCAGGTCGCAGCAGGCCCCTGCAGCACAGAAGCACCCCGCGGTCAGCCGGGCAGAGCCGGGCCCTACCCGCCGCCCCGCGCGCCGGCCCACTGCACGGGAAATCCATCATCTCTGGCAGGGCCGTGGCCCGGCGGCCTGGGCCATCTGGTGCACCAGGCTCCCGGCTGGAACCGCTGATGGATGTCATTGCTGAGGCCCTCAGGGGCGGGTGGCAGAGACCCTGGCTGCCCCAGATGGGCCATTGATTGAGTGTCGGAGGGGCGGTGCGGGCGAACAGCTGGCGACTGCCAGCTGTGGAGTCAGCTTGGGGCTGGGAGGGGCCGCAGGCGTCGCTGATTCCAGTGGCCTCTTCTGACAGATGGGGAAACGGAAGCCCCGGGAAGCAGCTGGAGCCCCTAAGGGCTGCCTTCGCCCACCACGGAGCCGGCCCTCAGAGCAACTGTCCTGCTGGCCCAACTCGAGCCAACCTGCTCTGGGTGAGCCCACCAGTTTGGAAAAGAAGCAGCCTGCCAAGAAGCCAGTAGTCTGGCTCAGACAGTGCCAAGCTGCTCACCGGCTGCCGTGTTTGTACGAGATTGTTTTGGCCACTGAGTTACCAAGTGCGACGGCCGTGGAGGTGGGCAGCTCGGGTCCTTCCCACGGGAGAGAACTTGCTGTTGAGCCATGGGGAATGCACTTAGCTGACTGCTTGCAGCTGTTAGTGTCTTTGGGGGCCCTTGACTGGCACGGTGGAGGGGACACCCAGGCCTGGCCACTGCTGCCTGATGCAGGTCTCCTCTGACAGGTGGTCTCTGCCCTGGAGCTCCAGTTGGCAGCCCAGTCCGAAGGTCTCCCTCCTCATCCTCCTTTCTCCCCCTTTTATCATCCATAGGCGTTCCCTCCACCCCCAAATAAACCTCTTGGATTTCTAACTCTGCCTTGGCATCTGCTTTCCAGAGCTCCCAACAGACCCACCGAGGGCAGCAGTTGAAGGCATTGGTCAAAACCTCAGGCCACTTGTTTTTAGGCTGTCTGGGTGGTGACAGCTGCTGAGCAGGGGAGGACCAAGGTGTAGCTTAAAGCATCCCTAGCAAGCACAGCAGTCTCAGGGCGTGACAAGGACAGGATTAAGTCCTGTCAGGCTTTAGGAGGATGAGGCTTTGGAACCAGGCAGACCCGGGTTTGAGCCACTTCCTAGCTGCATGAACTTGGGTGTGACACTTAGCCTCTCTGGAGCTCGGTTTCCTTGCCTGAAAAATGGGGATGACAGTGTTGTCTCTTTCTCTGGGTTGTCGTGCAGATTAAATGATGGATGGCAGCAATTCTCAGTGAGTGATAGCTGTCATTAGGGTTATCACCTGGAAAGGCTGCTCCTGTGCCTGGGGACACCCACCCCTATCCCGCATGGGCGTTCCCCCAGCACCTGGCGCGGTGCTGCGAACGCTGGGGTGGTACCTGGCAGGCAGTCCTGGTGATGATCACACGGTTCCCCTTCAGCAGGGGACGTCTCGTTACCACCGCTGGAGGGTTTACTCCGGTGTCTCTCTGGGGACAAGAATATCTGTCATCAGCCCCAGCGGAACAGAGAGGTTAGGTGCACAGATGCCAGGCAGATTGGCTCAGACAAGGCACTGCACCTCTCTCTGCCTCAGTTTTCTCTTCTCTAAAATGAGATCAGCAGTAGTTCTGACCACATAGATTCTCTTTTTCAGGATAAAATGAGTTGATCTGTGTTTGGCATGGAATAAGCACTTGAGAGCATTTTCCATTTTGGGTGTTGGGTGGGTACCCAGTTTTGACCACCACCCCCCTATGGGTCAGACTGGGCTCACTGGGGCTCCCACCCCAAAGATGGTGGAGGAGGGCAGGGAGCCCAGGGCAGGGCTGGCAGGGTGGGGGCGGGCATACCTTTCTTCTTTGCAGAGGGCCAGACCTCCAGTTTCAAGTCTTCATAATCGGTCCAGTCGAACAAGGTCATGTCCAGCGTGGGCATCACTTCCCCACCAGGCCTGGGCAGCACCTGCAGAAGAGACACGGAGAACAGGAGACCCAGAACCCTCTGACCACTGGAAGCAGGATGTGGGGTCCCTGGGCCAGAAGGGGAGGCAGGGGCTCTTCGGAGGACACCTCATTCTCTGCTTGGCAGCCTGGAATCCCAGCCGAGGGGCATCGAGACGGACGCCTGAGGCTCCCACTAGCTCCAGCAGCCACTCGGTCCATTTCCTCACTGGGCACCCAGCACCCACCTGTGCGTCTAAACGCAGTCGGTGCAGCCAAGGGGATAAGTCATCGGGCCCTTGAGGAAGGGGCTGAGACCACCGTCAGGCAGGGAAGGCAACCTGGCCTGCTCAGGGATTCGAAAGGACTTGGATGAAGCCCAGCTGCTCACTTCCCGCCCCGTCCTCTCTCCTGCAGAAATTATCAGCTCTCTGTGCACCACCGAGGCCATAGCCAGGGCTCAGTCCCAGCCTCGCTTGGGCTTGCAACCGATTGCTGCAGACTGTGGCTGGATGTGTTCAGTCGGAGGTGGCCAATGATGGAACCTCCTAGAGCTGGCTTCTGAACAATGGACTCCAGAGGGCCGGAAACAGGGAGAACCATGCTGTCCTGGGGAGCAGGCCCCCAGCTTTCATCAGACTCTTAAAGGGGTGCAAGATCCAAAAAGAGGATAAAAAAAGAGCTACTGCTAAAAAAATAAAAGTTTTATTTCTTCTTCATATTTTGCTGGCCATTTTAGATGATTTTACTTTGAAAATACTTCAAAGCCACAAAAAAAAGGTGCAAGAACAGTGCAATTAGCTCTTATCTACCCTTCATTTAGATCCACCAATGCTTGCATTTTTGCCAGGATTTCTCACTTGCTCTCTCGCCATCTACCTTTTTTAAAGACCTGAAACAGATGGGTCAAAGTGTTAACTAATGCTTGTTAATTCTGGGTCTTGGGGACATGGTTTGTTAAATCTGTCTTCCCCTCTGTACTTTTCTGTGCGGATGAAATTCTTCCCCAAGGGCCCCACTGTTCTCAGTGCAGAGACCTTGAAGAGCACTGGCTTCCTTGGCTGTCCCTAGAGTGAGCCCCAGGTCCACTTGCCCCTGCACAGAGGCAGCCCTTTCTCAGGACAGATGCCACCCCTCCCAGGGCTGGAGCTGGGCTGGACGGTGTGTCAGACCTGGCTTCAGTGTTGTCCCTGTGGCCTCAGTCAACTCTCCCCTGCTCCTCTCTGTGCCTCTTGCTGCCCCAAAGCTACTAAGTGGGGGTTGGCACAACGTGGTATCAGGGACCCTTTCGGCTCTGAGATTGCTCTCGGGCTCCTTACCTGGGGCTGCAGGGAAGTGACAGGCAGGATCAGGGACTCTTCTGTGGCAGGTGCCACCTCAAAGGTGGTCAGGAATAGCATGGTGGGGGCCAGGCTGGTGGAGGACTCCTCCATCGTGGCATCTGGTGCCGGGTCTCCGGAGAGCTCTGCCTTCTTCATCAGGGAGCTGGGGCCTCGGACCAAAGCTCGGCCTGATCCAAGGAGCGAGAAACCCAGGGGCTTGATCTGCTCCCCACCCGTGTGTGCCCACGGCAGAACACACATTTTCTACTGCACACCGGGGTGGAAGGGACCACATAGTGAGTCCCTGGCTCAGTCAAAATCTCCACTGCCCACCCTTCCAGGGAGGTGGAAATGGGGGACTTGGGGAGAAAATGTACTGCAGGGGAGATGGCCCTCATAAAGCAATATTCCAGCAAGTCTAAGCCTGTGTTGGCTGGATGCAGCCAGGGGTGTGAGTGCAACAAATGGGAGCTAGCAGAATCAATCCTGGAAGGCTTCCTGGAGGAAGTGACTTTGAGTAGGGGAGCAACATGATGAGATCAAGAATCTGAGCCTACTGTTTGCCGGCTCCCGGATGAGAGGCTTTACAAGCAATATTTCATCTAACCATTGCAAGAGCTCTGGGAGGTGGGTGCTGCCTTCAGCCTCATGCATAGGGAAGGAAACTGAAGGGAGAGGTTAAGCAACTGGTAAGCCGGTCCATAGCCAGAGCAGCTATGTAACAGAGTCTGGATTTGAACCCAGGTCTGTCTGAGTGCAAAGCTAATGTTCTTAACCACGAATGCCACTGTCCAAGGCCCCTGGACATAGGATGGGGGGAGTGCGAGAGGGAGAGCATGCCAGATGAGGAGGGTCAGAACAAGGGCTTCGAGAGAAGCTGGAGGGCCCCAGACTCATCCCTGCCTCTTTTCCTCAGGTAAGATCTGGCTGTAAGGGAGGCTGACTCAGTTGGGGTCACCCCACCTTGCAGAAATGAATCCCAGAGGGTGGAAAGGGGCCTTGAGGACCACTGAATTCACCCCATCCATTTTGTAGATGAGGAAACTGAGGCCCGGTCAGCCTGAGGTCCCACAGCTGGTCAAGAGCAGAGCCTGCCCCAGCCACCATACCCCCCTCCTGCCACCTCTGCTGCCTTCCCGCCTCTCCTAGGAGGGGGCCGTGGCTCCATCGAAGCTGGGGGAGCCAGAGCTGAGCTGGGGTGAGTCCAGGCCCAAGTGTGCCCCCTGGCTTGGGGATGCCAGCACCCTCTCCCCAACCTGACACAGATAACCTTTGGAGAAGGGCCACCGAGAGTCTAAGATGGGGGCCCCAACTATGTTCTGCCCACCGGAGGGTCTTGGCAGGACTGGCAGGGAAGTGAACCCCAGATGCTTGCAGAGCTTTCTGCTCCTCCTGCAGAAACACCCCATCCCCCCATGTCTGTGACACTTGGCCTGTCCCCAGAGGTGGTCTTGTCACTTGCAAGCAGAGGCTGCCTGCTTGGGGACACGGCTACTCAGGGACCAAATGGGCAAAGGCTGGCACCCAGCTCATCTGCCACCCAGACAGCTCCCAGAGGAAGAAGGGAGAGTGGAGGAGGATCAAAGGAAGTTGACAAGAGCTGGGGGAGCACCCCGCGAACCAGGGCAGAGGCAGGAGGAATGGGGATATGAGGGTCCCTCCTTGGGTCACCTGCCTCCAGTGGACAACAGTGACTCAGCTTCAAGAAAAAGCTGAGAATTAACTAATAGCAAGCCCTGCTCCTTGCCCCTGCCACACTAAGCACTCTACATATCAAGACTCTGATTTAATACTGAGGGTAGATGGGACTATTATCCTCATCTTGCAGAAGGGGAATCCAAGGCACAAAAAGGTGGCTTGCCCAGGGCCACACAGCTAGCTAAATGGTGGACCCAGGATCTGAATCCAGGTGACCTGGCTTTAGAGTCTCTGCTCTTAGCCACTGCTCTGTGCTTCAGAGTTGATTAAATGATGGGCCTGAAAGGCACTGAACAGTTTCATCTCTACTTGGGACTTACAGTAGATTTTGGTCAGATACAAAGTGGAACTTCCTGACTTAGGAGGAGCATGTATTGATGACTGCCCCATGCCAGGCCTTCTCTTTGCCTCCTCTCCTTATCAGATACTCTGACTTTAGTGAGACTTCTCCCCTCCTCTACGTGCCCACTGCCCGCCCCCTTGGGGCCTTGGGAGGTACTCCCAGGGACCTCAGGCCACTGACACCTCCCACCAGCTCCCACCCCCTCCTGCCTCTGGAGTTCCTTTGGCCATCTGGGTCCAAGCCCACACTTGGGTCCCACTCCCCACCCCCTCACTCCCTTCGTACCTCCTCCCACCATCCACCCCATGCCATTGCAGGCTCCGCCCCCTTGCAGATCTCCAGTTACCTCGGTGCAGTTTCAACCTCTCCCTGCGTCTCTTGTGCTCCCTGCCGTGTTTCTTCACCCTCTCTGACCCTGGAGACCTGCTCTCCTTCTCAGGGTAGGGCAGTGCGAGCCCCAGGAGCAGGTCTTTGTCCCTCAGCAGGCCTGCAGGACTCTGCCCTGCTGACAGAGCCCTTGTCCCTGGCAACCTGGAGGCCTGCCTGGTGGCAGTGACCACAGCCCCATCCTGGGCCCAGCTGGACATGCCTGGCCCCTGCTCCTTCTTGCTTGGGCCCCGCCGGTGATGGTGGCTGGTCTGAGGTGTCCACAATGCTGGGTCCGAGAGGTGGATGTGATTCTCAGGGAGGTTCCGGGCTGGGGTTCCGGGTGCCAGGGAGCCTGCCTGGCTCAGCTCCAGGAGCCCCAGGAGGGCGAGGAGCAGCATCGAGGCAGGGTGGGGGGCAGGTCTAGCCATGGCCTCCTCCCTACAAGAAAAGCAGCACAAAGAGGGGACAGCTCAGTGGCCCTTCTCTCTCCGCCCCCCTGCTCCCCCCAAATCCTGTGTCTTACATTCTTACAGCCCAGTGTCCCTCAACAGGGATGAACGGGGATTTGGGCTCAGAGAACATCTGGAGACATTTTCGGTTGTCAAAACTGGAGGGCTGCTACTGGTGGGTGGAGACCAGGGCCACTGCTTGACACCCAACAATGCACAGGACGCCCCCCAACAAAGGACTATCTGTCAGTGGTGATGGGGCTGAGAAACCCTGACTTTTAAGCAACACCCAGGTTCCAGATTAGTCTAGCATTCTTCTCTGCACAACTCTCTGCCCTTTGCCGAGTCCGCTGGGAAAGAGCTGATCCCTCGGGGCTCAGAAATGCCCCCTCACTCCCAGGACTTGACTGGAACCCTAAACTCAAACCCACGGAGAAATAGCTTTTGACCAGGTGCTGCATGCAGGACTCAGGTTAAGTATCTCCTGTGAATTAATGTCACTTAGCCCTTTCAACAACTTCTGCAGTGGCTCCTTACTTAATACTCCCATTTTTTCTGAAGAGGATCTTAAGGTTCAGAGTGGTCATGCCTGTAAGTGGCATGTTAGTAATCCATCGGCCCCCAGTTTGTCGCTGTCCCAGGTCAGCCCAATTCTGTCCTCTCCCCTTTTCTCTTCCTCCTATGATCAGCCCTGAGGCCACCCGCTCCCTCCCTCCCTCCCTCCCTCCCTCCCTGCAGGTGTAGGCCGGGGAGGGGCTGAGGGACTTTGGGCCTCTCACCCCTATAGAGTGGGGTGAGTCAATCCTTGATCTGCCCTCAGTATAGCCCCCCATTCCCCGCAGGAAGTGGAGCCTCCTAGGGCACCAGGGGACCTCAGCTAAGGCCCCTAAGGCCTGCGGCTGGGGGCTGGGGGTGGTGCCTGCTGTATTCAGGAGATTCCCCCTCCCATAGCCCCCATCTCCATCCCACCAGCCTCATGGAACATCCAGGCCAGTCCCAGGCCGGCCTTGCCAGGCTGATTGAATTTTTATGGCTTCCTTGGGCCTCCAGCTATTCCATTAGGCTCTCCAAGGTGCTTACACAACCGTTTCTTGGTGATTTGCAGCCGTATAATTGCCCAGGGCTGAGGCTAGGCTGCGGCCCCCACCCTGGCCGGGCTGACCCACCCTGAGGGGGAGTGGGAGGGAAACGCCTCCTCTCAGCCTCGCTTGGAGGACCTCTGAGTGTCCCTGGCCACCCTCTATCCTCTCTCCCTTCATCCGAGCCTGGCCTTTCCTGGTCCCCTGGGAGGCCCTGGGCCCGGCTTCCCCTCCTCCTGGAGCCTGGACCGAGAGCGGGGCATCCATCCCTTTCCATCTGGTCCCCCATCATGGGAGGCACCTGTGGATCCCAGGTGAGTGGGACACTGGGATGGGCTGGTGACCACCCCTGGCTCCCCGCCACACACACAGCCCTTCCTAGAATAAACCCCCTGCGGCCCCGCTCGCTCGCTGTCCTGGCCACCCCCAGGCAAGAGGACGCCGGACGCCCCTGCGGCCCCTGCATAATGAGCGCTCTGGAGGCCGAAAGCAGCTGGGCCCTGCTCCGGGATTCCTGTGGCAGCCCCGCGGGGCGGAGGGGCCCGTTTCAGAGGCCTGTCAGTCAAGCATTGTTCTGCGGAGGGACTCCCGGGCCTGTTCCCAGGCCGGCAGCAGCTCCGAGGCAGCCCTGCAGGCTGGCATCCAGCCTCACAGAGCCCGGCCACCTGCCACCCTCCCTGGGGCTGGGGAAAGGCTTCGGATCCCTGTTGGCTGCTGTCCATGACCCGTCCCTGCCCGTCTCTCCTGAAGATGCTCCCATCGACAGGGAACCTGTGGGATACTGGCCCATGAGTGCAACCCCTCCTGTCCTGGGGATAGAGAGGAGCAAAGCAGGAAACCCAGAAAATGCAGGCAAGAAATTGCATGAGGCTTGACAGACATTCGACGGCCGCTGGGTCCGTGGTCACACCCAAGGCCGGTCAATGACCCTGAGCTTTGACTTCCGAAGTCGTGGCCAGCCCTGAGCGCTGGACTAGGAAAACAGGTCCTTCCCCTGCAGAGCCGGAGATGAAGCCCTTCTCCACTCCCCCAGCCCCAGCAACCCCCCTACTCAGCATCCTTCTCCCCTCTAAATCCCATCACCAAGTCCCTATTTGATTCCATTCACTGTGCCCAGGAACCCCAACCTCAGCGCCGTCTTCGTCCCCTCCACCCTGCAGGCCCCAGGAATCAAGCGTGCTGCCAGCCTGAGCCTCTCAGCCAGCGGTGTGGATGCACCCCCATGGTGCTGCCCCCTCCCCAGGGCTCATTAGCACCGTCCCAGCCCCCAGCCCAGCCTGCACTGCTCCCAGGTTACCCCGATCGATCGTGGGATTAGGGGCTGCCTTCCTGTTTAATCTCAGATGCCCCACTTTGGCACTGGAGACCTTGTACCACATGGCCCCACCTTTGCAGCTCTAACTTCTTTTTCCCTTTCACGGCCAGTGGGGGCTCTAACCTGGGCCCCAGACCCCTCCCCACCCCCACCCTGGCTTTCCCACCTCTCTGTTCCTGCTTGGGCTGTTTGCTCTCCTTCCCCCTCCCCCCCCAACTCCATTTCTATCTGTCCAAATCCTGCCCACCCCAAATATCACCTCCTCCAGGAAGCCCTGCCTGTTCCCCAGCTAGATTTGTTCTTCCTCTGTCCTTCTCCATGGCTTTGCCCTGCTCTCAAAGGCCTCCTTTGCCATTTTGTGCTGGGGCCATCAGCCTTTTTTCAAGCCCTTGATGAGACAGGAAGCTCTTGCATGGCTCTGCCCGATTTTCCCTGCTCCTGTAGCATCTCCAGGACCCTGCAAATAATAGGCACTGATAACTATGGATCAGAAAGGAGCACAACCAAATGTACACCTGAGCAGAAGACCATAAACAAATCCTGTGGGTGTATTTGTGTGTGCATGTGTATGTGTGTGTTTGTGTGTGTGTGTGTGTGTGTGTGTGTGTGTGCTGTGTGTGTGAGAGAGAGTTGACTGAGGGCTGAGAAGTCTCTGCTGGTTGTCACTACCTTGCCACCTTGCCTGGTAGGTGGGCAGGGAAGCTCCCTGAAGGCTGCACGGACCCCTCTCCCCAACCCACCAGGTTTGTACATGGATCTTGGCAGAGCCCAGCAGCCAAGATGTCAGCCTGGCAGAGAACCCGCTGGGGAACACGGGCTGCTCCAGGAGCCGTGCCAAGGATCGGCAGCTATGAAGAGCCCCAATTCATTTCTGTCACTCAGAAGCTGCTGGAGGCTGCAGCATGAAGCGCCAAGCATCCAGACTACAAAGCGAGGGGGTGCCCCCCAGTTCCCGCTGCCAGCCCTGGGTGGCTCTGGTCTGGCTTGCTCACAGAGGCTCCTCTTCCTGGCCGGGTTAGAGCCTCCCCAGCTTGGGAAGAGCAGATAGCCCGGGGCTGCCTAGGACAGAAGGAGGAGGCACATCCCCCCCGGCTTCACAACCGAGGTCTAATAGCGAGTCATTAAAAACCAAACAGCGCAATAATCATCTCAGGAGCTGCCACTCACAGCACAGCCGCGAAGCCCCAGGCCTCGTATCTGCACCGCATCCTACTTGTGCCTCTCAACAGCCCTGCATGGCAGGTCCACTGTTTAAAAATGAGTATGCCGAGGGGCTCTGGGAGGGGAAGCCACAAATCCAAGATCACGGGCTGGTGAGTGGCAAAGGCCCACTGCCAGGCCCAGGCTCTCCCTGCCCCTACTGCCCTAGGACATTGTCCTTGCGGTCCATCACTTGTGCACAGAGCTGCAGCAGGGGCCACCTGTCGGTCCCCTCCGCCCCCACCAATCTCCTGTCATTGCTGTGAGGGGCGTGTTCGTCCTTGAGTGCAGTCAGGGCCCAGCTCTAGCAGCTGGGAAAAGGAATGGCGAGGGGAAGAGAAAGGGGCTTATCTCGGACCCCCTTCCTGTGGGAGAGCTGGAGCCTGAGCTGCCTCCACCCGGGAGGCTGCAGGGAAGCAGCGTCATATGCAAACGAAGGCAATTAATCAAGCTTGGAACCTGCTTTGATTCCCAAGCCTCTCTTCTCCACCCCCGTCCTCACCCCCCATCCTGGTGTGCTAGTGGGGGGCTAGGAGACTAGGGGGACTCCCGCCCCACCCGCCTGGCAGACAACTGTGGAGCTCTGCCACCGAGCCTCTGGGACAGCTGTAGGGCCAGCGTCCCTGCCTGGCTCATCCGTGCTCAGGGTCATTGACCGGCCTTGGGTGCGACCACAGGGACTCGTCGGCTGCATGGTGGGTTGGGGGTGGCAGCAGGCAGAGTGGGTGGGGGGCGGTGATTGAAACAGGGGGTGCTGCGGTGGGATTCCTAGGCTGGGGTAGCTGGGAGCCAGACAACCCCCACCAGAAGACCTTGGCCATGTCACCCGCCCCCGCCCCTCCACCTCCTCAAGTGTTAAAACGACAAATGTGAGCCACCATGCTCAGTGCAGGTGTTTCAGGGGTAAGCACCGTAAGCATTTGACTCTAATCATTTTTTAAACTATATTTTAAACCGTTTTGAAAACCGTAGTAAAAATAGGTACTTTCAAAAGCATTCTCTACCGGATTGTAACACGGACATGGCACCGTCTTCACTTGGGCTTCCCCTGGTTAGCTGAAGAGTACTACTCCAAAAGGAGAAAACCCGTTGCCATATACAACGACTTATTTGCATGCTTCAGGATTTTCTAGACATGAGAAACCAAAGCCAGTTGGAGGATTGGTTTTGCATCCAAGAGGGCAGCCGACATCCATTTCATTATTTTCTATCATTTAAAACAGCTTTTTTTTCCTCTTTGGTTTACTTTAAAAAAAGCAAATATAAATTGGAGCATAATGGTGGTAGCCCAGAATCTCTACATAGGAGAGGCTAAAGAGGGTTAGTCTGATTTGACAATGTTAAATTTTCCCTGAGCCATCTGTCGGTCTGTCCAGTTGCCAGTCCCCTGTGGGGAAAAGTGACAGACAAACAACATCCCCCAGGTTCTGGACTGAGCCTCCAGGAGTTAAGGGAAATATTTTGAGCCAGTGTGGATTCAGAGGAAATAGTTGTGAATGTTCAAGACAGAAACAAACAACAACAACAAAAACCCCATACAAGTAGAATAACAACCCAATTCCTGAGCCAGCCCCCCTTCTCTCTCTCACTCCCTCTTGGAGCAGCCCAGCCTTGCTCTGTCCATCCATCCATCTCTCTAGCTGTAGTTGACCCTCAGAGTGAGATCCTTTTGGGCTCAGCTGCCAGAATGGGCACCCTGATACCAGTACGAGGATCTCTCTGGGATGACTGGGGACCTTCTATCTTTCAAGGGCTCTCCAGAAAGGGAGACAAGCTTGGGGGGCACACCTGGCTGGAGAAGTGTCCTGATCCCCATGGCCACCCCTCTGGCCATAGCTCAGGTTCTGAAATGACCCTCTTCAAGGGAACACATTGACCCTTTTTGGCTCAGAAGAAACCTGAACGCAGCCACCTCTGCAAAACCTGGGGGTGGGGGGTGGGTAAAGAGACCCCTTCAAGGAGCTCTTGTTCCCCTAAGAGCACCAAGCCGGGAAGAGCATGTGGGCGCACCCCAATGTCCTGCCCGGCTCTGGGGTCTTCCCAGAGGCTGGGGGCCGTGTTCTCGGGCCCAGGCGCCGAGCCCTCCCTGCTCATGGGTTCCCCAGCCTGCTGAGCCAGAGCCGGGCATCTTGGAGCTTCCTGTCCAGGGTCCCCAGGTGCAAAGGGCTGATTTCTTGCCCTTAGCGAGACCTGCTAGCACAAGTGCCCCTCTTGTCATGCTCTTTCCACGGTCCCTGCTCTGTTTCATGAGACTGAAACAGCCTCCTACACTGCTCTCCTGCCTTCCCAAACTGCTCTCCACTTGGTAGTAAAAAGAACAAATCTGAGCACCAGATCTCCTGCTTAAAACTCTTCAGTGGCCGTTTCTGCAACACATATAACAGATCAGGGATTAAATGATTAGAAGCCTTAATATGTACAGCACTGTCAGCCCACTACACTCCCTGCCGGGGTGTCCTGGGGGGGGGGGGGGCTCCGGAGTGCTTCGGCATACTTTGTTAGAGGTGGAAATAATCCCCCATCTTCTGTGTCCAGACTGCCTGAAGCTATTAGCAGTGCTTTATCATGGACTTGGTCTGCCTAACTCTTCCCGCCGGTGCCTTCTCATCCAGCCGAGGACACTTCCTGGAATGGCTGGAGTTGGAGAATGGAGGTGGCTGCCCCCAGGTCCCCTGTCGGCTTCTAGAACGGTGGGCCACTCTGCACGCTCTGAACTCCTGCTGGGTGACCTCAGAGCTCCTGGGCCCCTGGCAGCAGCCTCCTGGCTTATTTTGGCAAGCTGATTCCCCCAGGACTGTACAATGGGTAACTTTGCTTGTTCAACAAAATAGTTCTTATCTAGAAAGAGAAGAGAAGAGGAGCGGGTGGGAAAATCCTAAATTCATTCCCAGGCTGGACTCTTCCCTGGGCTCTTCTGGAGGCAATTTTGGACAAGATTCTGTCCCTTGGCCCTAGCCCCTGATTCCTGCGACCATCACACCTCACCATGTGTCTTCATTTCCCTGTCTGTGGACTGGGATTACTATCCCCGTCATACGATTTGACTACTTAGGAAGTCAGCACTGAGTGGCATGTGGGGGACAATGGGGTGTGGGGGTCCGGGTGGGGATGGAACAGAGGCAGCGCAGGTGTGGTAGGGGGCAGTGGGCTGAGCTCACTGCACTGATGGGGTGGATGCAGTGAAAGCTCTGTGGCATATTTGTCCCTTGCAGGTCCTGGACTAGTTCCTCTCCAGCTCCCTACCTCCCTGGGCTCTACGCCCCACAAAGTTCCAATGGGAGGGGGCCTCTCAACTCCCTCTTGGCCTCACAGCAGCCAGAGCCCCACCTACCCCTCCACAGGTCTGTGTGCCAATCTGGACTCGAGCAGAGAACTTGGCCCCTTGATGCTAAGTGCCAGGTGCTTCTTTGCAGTGGAAACTGCCCAAGAGAGTTGAACTGGGTGGTCAGTTGCTTACGGACCCCCTCTGGGTTCAGGACCTGGGTGCTATGCAAGGGAACCTGCTCCAGTCCGAATGGGGAGGTACAGTCCCTGCTCCCAGGAACTGCCACTTGGTTGGGGGAGACACAGCCCTGGCTCTGGGAACCTCCCAGTCTGATGAAGGAGGCATAGCGCTGGCCCTGGGGAGATCTGATAGGACGGGATCCAGGGCTTGCCTTGGAGGACTGCTAGACTGACAAGGGAGACACAGCTCCTGTCCCTGGGGACTTCCCAATCTGATGGGAGAGACACAGGTCTGGCCTTGGGAAGATCTCAGAACCATGGAGGAGGCACAACCCTATCCTTAAGGGAGCTTCTAATCTGCGGGCAAAGACACCATCCCTGCCCCACAGCAGTCCCCACTGACAGAGGAGATGCTATCCTGGTAGAGAAGTCACAGGCCTCAGGGAAGGTTGAGGCACAGACAACTGTTACCAATTCAAATACACAGATGTCAGCCCAAACTCACTAAAGCTGAGCATGGGAGAGCCCCACTGAGCAGAGTAGAAAAAGCTGTGTGATCTTGGGCAAGTCACTTAACCTTTCTGAGCCTGGATCCCCTGTAAAATGCTGAGTGGTTATGAGGATGAGGGGAGGTAAAGGTACATAAAGTATGTGGTACATAGCAAGGGTTCACTAAACTGTAGCAGTTGTAATGGAAGGGGACAGAGAGGGAGAAAGGCAGCCGGCGGGAGGTTTCCTGGAAGCATTTGTACATCTGTGCCTGCGTGTGCAGGGGGCAGGCACAGGTGGCCGCATCCTCCTGTGGGGTGATCGATGGCTTCCGCAGGGAAGAGCAGGGCAGGCCGAGGCAGGCCTGGCTCTAAGCCGCTTGCACCAGGGCCAGTGGGGAGGGAGTGGCTGAGGGGTCCATTGTCTTGGCAAAAGAAGTTTGGCTTCCCCACCAGGCAGGCTCCATCTGCTTTTATTGTCTCCAATAGCAGCGCCCCTCCCACTCCCCCCAAGGCTTCACACCTCAAAAAATCTGAAGGAGTGTGTGTGTGTGGGGGGGGGTGGGTCCACCACCAGGCAGTGCTCCAGCTGTGTGCTCCCCCACCCCGTCTCTCCTAAGCATTGGGGGGGGGGGCACAACCTCTAACACCCCTTCCCCCCAGACTTCATTATCTCGATGCCCAGTTTAGAATCACTTGCCATTTGGCCAGAACCACCACTTAATCATCAAGTGACAAAAACGCCTGCTGTCAAGCTCTGGCAGAGGTGGGTGTGTAGTGGAAAGACACCAGGAGTCTGACAAGCCTGGGTGTGAATCCAGGCTCTAGTGTTTAATAGCTGTGTGACCTTGGGCAAGTCCATTAACCCCTCTGACCTTCAGTTCCTGTATCTGAAAAAAAAATGTGTTTGGGTATAATTTATTGGGTGCATACTATTGTAGGCCTCGAGCTTTATATGCATTATCTATTTCAGTCTTTTGAAATAGATATTTTTCAGATAATAATAATAGCAATAGCAGCTCACACCTACCCTGTGCACACCACACTATGAGGAAACTCCTTTAAATCTCACAACCTTAATGGGGGCAACTTTCATAGTTGTGTGTCTCCATTTTACAGATGGGGATGTTGAGACCAAGACTTGAGGAACTAGCCGAAAGTCATGCAGTAGAGTAACGGGTAGAGTTGGGATTTGAACCCAGGATGCCTGGTTCTGAAGCTCAGTTCTTAGACAAGGTGTCTACCATCCTCTTGACCTAAGAGCTGCAGCTCAGAGAGGTTAAGTAATCCACAGGCTTAAGTGGAAGAGCTGGGATTTGAACCCACGGCCAATCTGACTTACATACTCCTCTTGCTGGAAAACAGACACAACAGGGGCTGCTGGGAATCTCCAGGGTCACATGCTAGGGTGAGCACATATTAGGGCAACCTCCTCAAACCCGGCAGGTCCTGCAGTTAGCTCATTCCAGCTGCCATGGATTCCAGCTTGGACCTCATCCAGCCTAGGACGTGAAACCAGGTGGTCAATGCCAGGCCATGGTGTTGGGGCACGGGGGGCTGCCAAGGTGGGGCCCTCTTTGGGGTGGGCAGGGCCCCTAGTGGCACCCTCCCACGTACTTCCCTGGAAAGATCTGCCACCCCATTGGCCACAGGGCCCTCCCTGAGAAGAAGGTCTGGGGTAGGGGATCAAACCTTCCCAGCCAGGGCTGGGAACAAGAGAGAGGTGGGTCCCATCCCAATGGGCCAGAACAGGGATGCTCAGTATGACTACCTCCCCCCACCCTGGAAACATGCCCGGGACCCATCTGGGGAGGCAGCGCCTTCTCTCCCCAGGCTGTGGAGTCAGGAAGGACAGCGTGCAAATTACAGCTTGCCCGTACTCCAGGGAGGGGTCTCCCTCCAGGTTACACAGCAGCTCAGTGGTCAATGGGGAGTCAAACCCTTTCTGCCCAACTTGGGCGAGACTTGTCTTTCTCTGGGATTCTGTTTCCTCTTCTATCAAACAGCTGCAGAAATCACCCTCATCTCTGGAGGGATGCAGCGGCCCCTGGGATCACAGGATTGTCCAGGCAGCTTGCTCCTCCTCCGTCTTCCCCAGCCAGCTGTCCTCTGCACCGGGGCCAACTCTGCCCCTGGCCCAACTAGCAAGATCCAGCAGAACCCAGGGATAGCCTATGGCTTGCAACTTCCAGTTCATTTCTTGACCAAGGATTGCAATCAATGCAAGAAGTGTGCCCCTAGCAACTGCCTGTGCCAGGCACAGGGACCACAAGAGGAAAGTCCCAGCCCTGCCGAGGGAGCAGCAGAGCAGTTCCCAGATACTCTTCGTGCTTGGTGGGCCAGGAGAGACAGGGAGCAAGGGGAGAAGGAGGACTTCCCACAGGGGAGACATTTGACTTTGACCTGCCATTCCAGGGCAGGGGAGACATTTCAAGTGCAGGGAAGAGTGCTAGCCAAGGTCTGGAGGAAGGTGGCATGGAGGTGTTTGGGGAGATGATCAGCAGGATGCAGATGGGGGCAGGGGGTGTGGTGGGAGGCAGGCAGGGTGGGGCTGGATTAGGGAAAGGGCTCTGTGGTGAATTTAGTGGCAACTCAGAGCCACTGAGCGGTTTGGAGTTGGGGAGAGGGGAAGGCTGGAATGGTGAGGAGGAAGGCAGAGAGACCTACAAAGTTACTATCATTTTCACGTGGGCAAGGGGCAAGGCAGGTTTGAGCCAGGTTCCGAGGGTTGCTGGAGATGCTGAGCTGACCTTCCCCAGAGGGCTGTGGCCTGAGAAAGCAGGGAGGTCAGAGATGGTGGGAAGGCCACAGGTCACCAAAGCTGGGTCTGTCTGCCAAGCAAGATGGTGAGCAGGAGGCTGGACAGTGTGTGTGTGTGTGTGTGTGTGTGTGTGTGTGTGTGTGTGTGTCTATCCCTGTTGTCACCTCTCTAAAGAGAGAAGCTCTGCTTACCAGCTCTGGCAGCAGCTGAAACAAAAACTCTGGCTGGGAGAGGGTTGCCCTCCTCTGAAGTTGCCCCCATTAGCCACTTGGCTCACATCACTGCCTAACTCCAGGGGCAGTATGTCACCTGATGATGACACAGTTGATGATCGGAGGGTTTGGAGTGATTACCCAGTGGGACCAGGTTTCAGCCCAACTGTCCCCCTCAGGGGAAAGGAGATGGCTCATGAGCTAGTGCCACTGAGAAAGAAAACTGGAGCAAGACAGAGGCTGGAAATTGGGGATGAGTTCCACGGGTGCCTCACAATGGATGACCAGGTGTTTGCAATACTGACAGAGCCCCACTGATCCCATTTCGAAAGCAGAGAACTTTTCACCCTGATTCTTTTCTTTTATTCTGATTTTAGGGAAAGCAGAATGGAATATATATATATGGAGAGACAGAGAGAGAGGGAGAGAGAGAGAAAAGGAGGGAGGGAGGGAGAGAGAGAGAGAAAAAAAAATTATGTAAGAGTATGTGCCACTGCCTGTGTGGGCAGGGGGTTGATGGCAACAGGTGGTGTGATGGGGAGGGGGTCCATGGTCAGGTTTCCTCTCCATGTCTCTAATCCTGGATTTTTAAAAAAATTTTTAATCCATTTTTCTCTTTGTGTTCAGTTTCTATCCCCACCCCACCCAGAAACTGTTGACTCCCCTCTCCCTCCTGTTCCAGCCCAGTGTGTGAGTGCTGGCATTTGATAGGCTCTTTCTTGCTATTTCTGCAATTACTATTATCCCCATTTTTACAAGGGGACACTGGAACTCAGAGAGATGAAGTCCTTTGTCCGTGGTCACTCCCGGAGCTAGAGTTTTAACGGGTTTGTCTGATCAGAGAGCCATGGTGCTGACGAGCAGTGGGACACCTTTTGTTTAGCCAAAGACTGCGGGTCCCTCACCAGGCCGGGGTGTAGGGGGCAGTGTGGAGGAGTGCGCAGGGCAGGAGAGGTGGGCAGAAGGAGACAAGGCCGAGGGAGCAGCCAGGAGAGGAAGGGAAGGAAGAATTGATGTGAAACGCAAACCTCCGCCAGCAGGCAGCTGAGACCCGAAGGAAAGCAGGCGGTGAGGAGGAAGAGGGTCTGAGTGGGAGCCCAAAGGAGGGAGCCCAGGGCCATCGGGTTTGCTAGGGAGCGAGCAGGATAGGCCAGGGGTCGGATGGAAGGGTGCGGGGAGGGGATTGGCACCAGCGGTGCTGGCGCGGGACGCACCCATCCCCCCACCCCCCTAACACACCCCAGCCCCATGGGCAGCCTGGAAAGAGGCAGGAGGGCACCACTCGCCAGCTCTGCCCGGGGCTCAGGGCGTCCTCGAGGCTCCTTCCTTCCAGTGCTGGCCAACTGGAGTCCCCGGCCTCAAAGACCACCCAGAGACTCAGAGACTCTTAGACAAAGAGAGACCCCGTCCCGCAGGAAGAAGCTAGGGCCGAGGAGGAGACAAGACAAGAGCAGGGGGCAAGACGAGAGCAGAGAGGACGGCGAGCGCGCGCGCGAAGCAGAGTGTCAGAGTGAGGAAAAGTGAGGGTCCGGCGGAGAGTGGGAGGACGGTGAGGTTGGGAGCACAGCCAGGAGCTAAGGGGAGACGCCGCGAGGAGCGGAGGCGGTGGACAGACCAATGCACCCACGGTCGGGTCCGAGAGCAGGGAGGAAAGCAGCATCCTCACCTCCAGCCTCTGTCCCCGCCGCCCCGCTCTGAGCGCACCGGATAGTCCACCTTTGTCCTGGTGCGCCGCCAGGTGAGCCGGGAGGGCGGGGCCAGGGGCGGGCTGAGGCCGAGCCTTACCTGTCCGGCCGGCGGGGAGGGGGCCGAAGGGCGCAGGGCCGAGAGCCCGCGGGAGCCGAGCGCAGCCGAGGGCCGAACCGCCGAGCGGAGGCGGCGCGGAGAGGTGCGCGGGCGGCAGGAGGATGTGCCCAGGCTGAGCCGCTCGGGAGGCAAGGGGGAGGGGGCGGGAGGGAGGCAAGGGGGCGGGAGCGCGGGGAGGGAACGGGGGAGGGGCGGCGAGGAGCGGGCCCGGCAGCCCCCCGCCGAGGGGCAGCTCGGGGCCGGACTGGACCTCGCGCGCTCCTGGCTGGCGCGCCCTCGCCAGCTGCGCTCAGCGTTCCTGGCCGGCTCCCCAGAGGCCTAGCAGCCGCCGCCGCGAGGGCGCGGGGCAGACAAAGAAGGCAGACAAAGACCGGCGTAGCCGGGCGGCGGTGCGGTCACCGGGCAAGGCGGGTCTACACCTCCCGGTGCGTAAGAGCCACCTCCGCGCGGGACGGGCGGGGCGCGAACAGTGGCGGCGCGTCTGGAGCGACCCCGCGGGGTGCGGGCAACAAAGGGCCACGGCGGGGGGTCCCTCGTGGACCCCACCAATGGATCGAGGCAGTGCTCTCAGCTGCAAACGCGTCTGGCGGGGCAGGGACCAGCCTGTCCCCAAAAGGATTATTCCGCCTTGGCTGTCAAATGGGACGGAAGAAATGCCCTGGGCGGGGAAGGCGGGACCAGGAGCCGCGATGCCTTTGTAGCTTGGGAAAGTGCGCGGAGTGTGGGGCGGGGGTCTCGAAGAGGTGGTTCTTCGCTGTGGGGGATAGAGGGGGTCTTCAAGGCGCTGATTGTCGCACCTATGCCCTCCGCCCCCAAACCCTGGGAGGGAAAGGCAAAAGACAACCCCTCACCCAACGCACACGCGCGCACACCCGGTCCGCCTCTCGCCACGCCCCGTCCAAAGCCAGCCTGCCGCTCCCCAGCCCGGCCCAGCCGGGATAAAGCCCGCACCCAGGGCCAACTCATCCATCACCGCGCGGGGCGCCGTGTCCTGCCGACCCTGGGAGTCCGGGAATGCTGGGTTATGGGTCCCGCGGTCCCCATAATTCACGGCGGGGTCAGTGAGGCCGCCGGCGCTGCGAAGATCAAAGAGCGGTGGGGCTGGGCCGCGCGCGCGAGGAGCGGCGGTCCCTCCTGGAGCCTGGAGCTCGCCGGCTGCCTTCCATTTCGACCTTCTACTTCTTTCTCCGGAGTGTGGCGATTGATGGCTCAGAGGTTTAAGAACCCGGCTCTGGCGGCGGGCTAGATCTTTGCGTCCCCTTCCTGGTGCCATTCCCACTTGACTTCAGGCAAGTCGCCTAACCTCTTGAACTGTTTCCTCTCTGTGTTGTAGTTTTCAGGGCGATGCAGCGTGTAAGGAGACAGTTGTCCAAAGGACCCTGGCCCATAGGAAATGCTCCAGAAAATTTAGCTGCCGTTGTTACTGTAATATTGTGAGCCTCATGGAAACCAGGATGGAATGGTGAAAGGGCTTGACTGCTTCCAGAATGCAAGGTTTGAGTCAGTCATCCCATAAATACCTACTGGGCCTGAACTGGGCAGTCCCTGGGTGAAATACTGGACAGAAGGAGGCTGATCTGTTAGCATCAGGTTATTGGTGGGTTCCCCATCACCCCCCCCCCCGCCCCATAATTTGTATCTGATGTTCTGGGAACCTTAATCAGGGGTGGAAATCCATGAAATGCCCTGTGGGCGGCCTGGTGGGCAAGGGAGGGAACTTTGGAAGCATCTTGGTGGGGCTGGATGCCTCAAGTCCATTGCCTGTGGTTTTTCCCAGTCCATTCATTCTGTGTTTGTCCCAAAAAGCCCAGGAATCCTCTGCCAATGCAGGTCTTAGCCTTTACTGGCCTGGCACTCACACTTTCTGCAGCTCACCTTCTCTCAGTTTTCATTCAAATGTTTCTTCAGAGTGATTTTCCTTCCATCCTTTTGCAGACCCTCAGGGACCTGCTCCAGTTGGCAAATAAGCTCTCTTTCCTCCTAAACATCCATTCTTTCCTCCCAGACACCCTCCCACGTATTGTCGTATTGTCGTTATGGTGAAAAATATGCAAATAACTTTGAAAAACAGTCTGCCAGCAAATGGGTATTCAAAAATGTAATAAATTAACCCCATAATGCAATCTGGGTTCCACGACCATCCATCATGCTGATGCGATTAAGATATGAACAAACAGATGCTGCAGAACCCGATGGATAAAAATGATGGATGGGTCTTCACAGTGCTCCCCAACGACCCAGTGCAGATTTGGCCCCCGCCCCTGCCCCATCCCCAGCTCCTTGACACCCAGTTCTCTTGTCTCCCACGGAGCCCAAGGCTGCCAGAGGTTTAGGAAACATCTGGTCCAGCCTGTTCATTTCACAAATAAAGACTGAGGCCTTTTGGGGTTAGAGGCCAGATCTTCCTGAATCCCTCTCATCTGCCTGCCAGCCTCAGGTCTTCTGTGACTGGCTCTGAACCCCAGCCTCCAAATCCAGGTATCTTAATCCACAGGTTACCAGTTGACAGGTTGAGCACCAGTGCCAAACAAAGGCTGCTGGGACCCCAGTTTCCCCATGGGACAAATGAGGTCTTGGAGTGTATGTTCCCCAAGGTCTCACTGAGGTTCATTAGCCCTGTGTGATAAGGGACCTATGGGTGGCTGGCCCTGTGTCCTCTAAGGGCAGGGAGCCGGAGGCCATGGATGGAGGGCCCAGCTTGAACCCCCCTGTCCCTCACACTGTGCCCTGGAGACCACTCATAGGAGTAGCTGAGCTTTGAGCCTTCCCATCCCAGGCCCCAATCCAAAGGGACCCTTTACAAGGAATCCCACCTACCACTGGCTGTCACCAACGAAGAGCTGCTTGAGCAGCCTCCAGAGAGGAGCAAAGAAGGACCCCCTTCATCCCCCAAGTGGCCAAAGCATCTGCAACGGTTAAACCCAAGGACCCAGGGGATAACATCTATAAGCCAGTGAGCTGCTTGGCTGGCTCTTGGGTGGAAATAGTCCTCTCTACATGGCATGACTTGGGCAGGGTCCCCAGTCATGAGAAGGGACCCCATGCCCAAAATGTGCTGTCAGGTGCCTCAGGGTCTGAAATAATTCATCTGTCCCTTTGGGTTAAGCATTGAGATTTTATGAAATGCAAACATTCCCGGGGAACAGCCCAACCCAGGGACTCTTTCTTGGTCATCAGGGATCCTGGGGAGCCTATTAAAGGGCCAGTGCCCTGCTGTGCACCCAGGCTCTGATCTGGAAGGTCAGGTGGCCAGACATTCACATGTTTAACAGGCCCCCTAGGGATTCTGATGCAGGTTTCCCAGGACAGCAATTGAAGAAAGCGTGTTAGCCTTCCTTCTCCTCCTTCCTTCCCTTCAGAAGTGAGAAAATGCAAACTTGTGGGCATATGGGATGGGGGTGGGAATGTGTGCAAGTCTCCAATACTGAGCTGTAAACGGTGAATATTCCTGGCTAGATCTGTGTGTAAACAGATGGATGTGACTCCTAACGAGTTGCCTGGAGATCAGAGACAAGGTCCCCTAGGCAGCTGCTCCCGACTTGTCACCCATAATCTGCAGCCACTTTGCTGACCTTAGTTTTCCCACCTGTAAAAAGAAAGTGGCTGAGCCCACGTGGCAGGTGAACTCACTGCCTTCCCCTCTACATGGGACATGACTTCCAGGGGTATAAATCTCCCTGGCAATGCGGGACATGACGCCCGGCGATGAGCCTGGACCTAGCATTGTAGGATTGAGAAAGACTTCTTGACCAAAAGGGGGAAACCAAATGAAACAAAATAAAGTTTCAGTGGCTGAGAGATTTCAAATGGAGTCAAGAGGTCACTCTGGAGGACATTCTTATGCTATATAGATATCCCTTTTTAGTTTTTAGAAGGAAATACCCGAAACTATTGAACTGCAACCCAGTAGCCTTGACTCTTGAAGACTATTGCATAACTATGTAGCTTACATGTGCGACTGTGAGAACCTTATGGCTCACACTCCCTTTGTCCAGTATATGGACAGATGAGTAGAAAAACGGGGACAAAAACTAAATGAAAAATAGGGTGGAACGGGGGGGATGGAATGTTTTAGGTGTCCTTTTTTTACTATTATTTTTACTTTTTTTTGGAGTAAGGAAAATGTTCAAAAATTGATTCTGGTAATGAATGCACAATTGTATGATGGTGCTATTAATAATTGTACATTACGGATGATTGTAGGGTATGTGAATATATCTCAATAAAACCATTTTAAAAGAAAATAATAAAGGGGCTGTAGTCAGAATAGTAAGAGCCAGAGCTGGGTTTATATTACAGCTGAGTGAGCTTGGTGATCCTTACTCTTCTGAACTTGGTTTGGCTCATCTGTAAACATTTCCGGGCTGGTTTTACTGTCTATAAAGTAGAGCTGTACAACGTGTACTTAGCGCCTAGGGTTAAAGAGAGAATTAAAGGGATCAGTGTTGACACATAATAGGTGCTCAGTCCATGTTAGTAATTGTTTTAATGTTATCATTATCTCCCAGGGCCCTTTCAGCTCTTCCAGACTTAGGCCTTATCTCTGGGGGACTCAAGAGCTGTAAAGTGGGGTAGCAGAAGTCACCCCCTCTACAGCAAGCAAGACTGGAGGTGGCTCGGCTCCCCCACCCCCAGCTGGACAGGTTTCTTCACTACTCTGAGCCTCGTTTGGCTCATCTGTAAAAAGGGGACAATCAAATACCTCAGGGAGTTGTCTGGGGGATTTCGTGAGATAATCTATGGACACAGCCCCGCGCCCGGAACACAGAAAAGCTCGGCTGCGGTTATGATGCATGGGAGGCGGAGGTAACGCCAGGCGGCATTTAGGCCAGTGCCGAGCGTCCAGAGCTAGCAGTAGATGTCGCTGCCCTTAGTCCCAGCTACTGTAGCCACACCCTCCACCTGGTCCTCACCTACAACCCCTACCCGCCCCCTTCCTGCACCTCTTAATGCGACAGACATGCTCTGGGGAAGGGAAACACTTAGCGATCCGATGTAAACAGGAAAGGTGTCTTTTTTTTTTTTCCGGCGCCCACCCGAGGTTTCAGGGGAGAGGCGCTGCGCAATCTCCCGCCACTCCGCAACCTCGAACCTCCCCCTGGGCTGAAGGCCGGGCCCGCCCCCTCGCGAGCCCCGCCACCATCCGTCGCCCCGTCCCGCCCCCCGCAGGCTGGACCCGTCCTGCGCGAGGCGCTGATTGGCCTGGGCCGAGAGTGGGCGGGGTCCTAAAAGAGGCGCTAGGACCCGTCGGAGCGTCGCGGACGTCACCGAGCGGCGCCGAGGCCGCGGGTTGAGCGGGAGGAGCGAGTGTTCCGGTCCGTGGCTCCCCGCGCCGGGGCCGGGACCGAGGCGGAAGCCGGTACCGCAGGAGGGGAGAGGGTCCGGGGAGGGAGCCGGCCGGGCAGGGGACGGAGGCTCATTCCAGCCTAGTTTCGCTTTCTGAATGTCCCGCTTTACGCTCCCGGCCCTGCGCATCCAGCAGTGTCCCTCTGCGCCCGCTACCCTCTCCTTTCTGCGGCAGAGCGCTGGCCTTTCCATCCCTCCCTACCGACGCACGGGGAGCGGGGCGAGGGGGCGCGGGCGGCCAGTGGACGGAGGCCGACCGGGGTGCACCTGATGCCCTAAGCTGATGCCCCAGCGTGTGGGGTTCCTGCCCAGCCCCCTAGATTGTGTGTGTGTGTGTGGGGGAAGGGGTCCTGCTCAGCAGATACCTGCTCCCCGGACGGAAGGGAGGGAAGGAGAAGGAGGCGCGTCCTGCCACTTCCTGGGCCTTCGGAACTAGCCGCTGCCCACTTCCCAGGTAGTGGGAAGGATGACTACACTCACGCGGCAGGACCTCAACTTTGGCCAAGGTAAGGAGGCGGGACTGCGGACCAGGGGCTGGGAGTGCCTGGGCCGGCGGACGTCCCCTAGCACACCGGGTTCTGTCCCCGCTGCAGTGGTGGCCGACGTGCTCTGCGAATTCCTGGAGGTGGCCGTGCACCTGATCCTTTACGTGCGCGAGGTCTACCCGGTGGGCATCTTCCAGAAGCGCAAGAAGTACAACGTGCCGGTCCAGGTGAGCTCCCCTGGCCCGGCTGGGGCTGCTGGGGAGCTCCTGGCGCTGCCCACGTTCATTCCATTATAGCAGAATCGAGAATGGATAAGGGATGGGTTTTTGTTTTTGTTTTTTTTTTTTTTTTTTAAGTCGTTTCCATCTTCAGGCTCAGCGCCTTCCAGTCCCCTCACAGCTGCTGAAAGCTTGGCAGCCTCCCCCCACCCGTCAAGGCACTGGAGTTTCCTTTACATCCCTTCAGAACCCTGAGGGCCCCTTGCCAGAAGTTAGAGACTGGCCCTGGGATTAGAGCTGCCCTAGGGGTGTGAGTGCATTTTAAAAGAGCTCCTGAAGCTGGTGTTTGGGAAGGGGATTCCCAGTCCTCAGGCACCTTCTCCACCCTCTCATTCATCCTAAACTGTAGTGGGTTTTGTTTTTGTTTTTTGTTTTTGTTTTTTTAGGTTAAAAGGCAGACAAACAGTAAACATATATATGCTGTGCCTGCCACTTAGCGGGGGCTCAATACATACTAGAAAAAATGATGAGTCCTTGAAGACAGGAAAAAGGAAGAAAAGAATCAGCATTTATTGAGCACCCATTGTGTACTGGAAGCTTATCTCACCCATTCTCCATTCTTCATGACACTTTCACAGAGAAATTAATGGAAACTAAGAGAGTTGAAGTAATTTGCCTGACACCCCACAGTTCTTACATTCCATTTTAATTTAATGTCTGGATCCTTTCTCTGGAAAATGCCCATGTGCACAAACACACGCAATTTTGTGTACAGTGTTAAGGACTTCTCAGACTCTGGAGGGGCCTGAGGACTTCACATTAGGAGCCCCTTATGCTTTATTAAATGCTAGTGCTGCGATTGGACCCTTATATTCTGACTGTTCTTCCTCTGAGGATAAATTTACAGCTCTTAGCTCATTAAGGAAGTGGGTCTCTTGGGTAGGGGGCCCTTAGGGAGATGCTGGGCCTTTCCCCCAAGGCAGAAGGGGCCCTGGGCTCCTGGAGGGGGTGTCTGGTCGTTTCCCCAGCTGGGCTGCGGGCCTCACCTGCCACCCTGGCTTGTGCACAGATGTCCTGTCACCCAGAGCTGAACCAGTATATCCAGGACACGCTGCACTGTGTCAAGCCTCTCCTGGAGAAGGTGAGGGCACTGGGCCCCTCTAGCCTATCTGCCCCAACCTGCTCCCCACAGTTCTGGGATGGGGGCGCTGCTGGGATCATGCAGGGTCCCCGTGGCTCTAATTCCCGGCAACCTGTTCCACGCGCTCTGGAGGCCACGCCTACCCTGGGACAGTGCACAGAGCACGTGGGCTTGTTCAGGGTGCCTTGGGCTGGCTGACTGCTGTCTCTGAGGTGATGCCTGCCTCGGAGGGTTCTGGGTCCTTCCCACCTGTCTCTCCTGCCCCCTTTCCCCCAAGTTCTCTCTGGGCTCAGCCCCACATTGTTCCCTCCTCCTACTATCTTGTCCTGGTCCCTGAAACCCCCATGGGTGTCAGGCATCCTCTCCTCAGCCTGTACCACTCGTGGCTGGGGGTGCCAACTCGAACTTCTCCAGCCCACTTTTGGGGATCTCAGGGACCCTCAGCCTAGAGGCTGAGCAGGGCTGAGTGTCCACCCTTTCCCATCTGCCCTTGGGCAGGGAGGGGGTGGAGGAGGAGTCAGGGTGCCTGGTTCTGGAGTGGGGGGATCCCGTCCTTGTCCTTGCAGAATGATGTGGAGAAAGTGGTGGTGGTCATTTTGGACAAAGAGCACCGCCCAGTGGAGAAATTCGTTTTTGAAATCACGCAGCCTCCGCTGCTGTCCATCAGGTGAGCTGCCCCTTCCCCCATCACCCTGCTACCTGGGTGTGTGGTCCCTGCAGCACCCCCTCCCTAACCCGCTCCATGCACACTTAGGGCAGCTCCTGAGTACCCTGTTCAAAGGCTGGTGAGGAGACTTGGCAAGATGTGCCAACCTTACGAGGCTTCCACCTCTAAGCACTAGACGAATGGCCAGTTCCAACCTCACTTTATAGATGGAGAAAACAAGGTCTGGAGAGATGACATGAGCTACCCAGAGCCACCCAAGTTGGTGGCACAGCCAGGACACAGACTGTTTTCTGACTTCCCCAGTCCATAACGACAACTAGAAGTTGACCTTGGGCAGGTTGGTGAGGTCAGGACACTGGGATCTATGTCACCCTGTCCCCTCTTGCTGTGTGGCCTGGGGCAAGCTCTGTCCCTTCCTGGCTTGGTATCCTGGGTAGGAAGAGGCTCGGGCTGCGACCTGGCTCTCAGGCCCGCTGCACATCAGGACCATCCAAGGAGCACCCCACTATCTGACTTAATTTGTCTTGGGTAGGGCTGGGCATGGCTTTTTGCTGTTGTTTCCCAAGTGCAGATGTCATTTTAAAAAATTAAAAATTTTTTGTGGTAACAGGTATACAATATAACATTTCCCATTTTAACCACTTTCAAGTATATGACTCAGTGTTGGTAATCACACACACAGTGTTGTGCTAACATCGTCACCATCTGTGACAAAAACTTTTCTGTCACCCAAAACAGAAACTACCCATTAAGCAACGATTCCCCATGCCTCACCCTCACCCCAAGCCTGGTCCTCTATGATCTGCTTTTCATCTTTGTGAATTTGCACTTCGAGTTATTTTCAAGTCAGCGAGGACATACAACATATGTCCTTTTGTGTCTGGCTTCCTTCACTCAGCCATGTGGTGGCATGTCTCAGGACTTGATTCCTTTTTACTGAGCATTGGGTTTAAACTTCCAGATGATTCTCACTGTGTAGACTAGATGGTAGCTGGGCCCTTAAAAGCCAAAACTCTTGGAACCACTGGAGGGGCTCTGGACCTCCAGGTCTGCTCCAGGGCTGATGGCCTGGGGTGGGGGGTGGGGTGGGATCTGCTGGGGGTGAGGCAGTGGGACGGAGACCCTTCTCTCATTCCCAGCTCGGACTCCCTGTTGTCACATGTGGAGCAGCTGCTCCGAGCCTTCATCCTGAAGATTAGTGTCTGTGATGCCGTCCTGGACCACAACCCCCCAGGTTTGCTCACCCTGCCCCCTTCTCCCTAGGCCTTTCCATGGTTCCCTCACATTGGTCTGTGGCCCCAGGTCCCTGTTTGGCTTCCCTGAGCCTCATCTCTTCCTTTCTGCCCTTTAGAAACCCTTTGAAAGCCCACCTCCTCCAAGGAGCCTCCCTGATTGACACCTCTCTGGCTTCAATCTCCCTGTTGCCTGCATTTCCTTAGCACTTGGTTTGCACTCTGCCCCTTGGGGCCCGGCCCAACCTGGGCTTCTGGGAGATGGGAAGGGGCTGTGCCTGGTGCCCAATGCCCGACCTCTCACCTCTCTAGGCTGTACCTTCACAGTCCTGGTACACACGAGAGAAGCTGCCACTCGAAACATGGAGAAGATCCAGGTCATCAAGGTGAGATGAGGCTGGGCTTGGGGTTGGAGGTGGGGAGTTGGGGGACTAGGGGTGAGGGAGGTGGGAGGGCACAGGGAGGCAGCTGGGAGTCACCTATGGGCAGTGCTCGGTAGCTAGTGGGCTCTCATCACGTGTGCACCCCGTGGCACTCACTGTCACTGCTCCATTTTTGGGCACTCAGAGCCAAGAGGAGGGCCAAGCCACATGCTGGGGTCACCAGCTCATCCTGGCCCTTCGGAAGTGGGGGTTCTCATGGGGGAGGGGGCCCTCACCCACCCGTTTCAGAATTGGTACTTGAGGCTTGTTAAATCGCACGGGTTCCCGCCCCAGCTTGGACCTGGACTCGGCCTCTCTGGTGGAGGAGCCTGGGAATCTGCATTCAGCAGGCCCCTAGTGATCCTGATGTTCCCTGAAGTCTGAGGGCCCAAGCCCTGGAAGGGAAGTGGGAGTTAGCAAAGTAAGGGCAGGCCTCCTCTCACCTCGGTGCACGCCCCAGGACTTCCCCTGGATCCTGGCGGATGAGCAGGACGTCCACATGCACGACCCTCGGCTGATACCTTTGAAGACCATGACGTCGGACATCTTAAAGGTGGGTCGGAGGGTGGCGTGGGGACCCAATGATCTTATTCAGGGAAGGCTCAGCTGGCGACACTGGGTGCTGAGGCCTTGCCCGAGACTAGGGAACGCTTGGTGTGAGGCTTCCCCCGGTGCCCCTTCCCTTAGCTCCTGGCTGTGGCCTCAGGAGCAGGTGTCCTGCCTGTCTTGCTGACCACGACCGTTTGTCCATTAGATGCAGCTCTACGTGGAAGAACGAGCTCATAAAAGCAGCTGAGGGCACATCTGCCCCCCACGAAGGCCACAACTGTCAGACTTTGGGGAGCCCCCAGCCTAGGGCAGCGCTGCAGGGCCACCCCAACTCCAAGTGCTCTTATTGCCTCTTCGTGTGGACTGCCTGCCAGCCAGCCCAGGGTGGCTCAGTCTGCTCCCTTCATGGAGGAAGCCCCCTGGGAGGGCAGTGAAGGGTGCTGGGACCAAGATTTCTCGGCTTCCTGGGGATCAGCGGTGACACTGTCTGTCTCAAATACTGTGCTGTGAGTAGTTCCAATAAAGGAGCCCCAAGGGCTGAGCTGGGCTGTCACTGGCTGGAGTGGGAGGAAGGGAGGTGGCTAACCTGGGAGAGGGGCTGCTTCCCCAGAAAGTGCCTGGGAACCCCTCCCCGCAACCCGACTCCAGGCGACTTTTACTGAAAACATTTATTCCGATGAAACATCGCAGCCATGTGACAGTCAGTTACCACAAACTGATGGTTGGCCCGAGGTTGGAACTGGGGCAGGAGATCCCGGGGCAGGGGCTTCCGTGCCCACCACAGGCCCAGCTCTCGCCTGGAGGGAACTTTGGGCACTCGGCTGGCCTGGACAGAGGCTGGATGGCCAGCCAGGCAGACGATGGACCACCAGGGGGGCCCGTGGAGACACAGGTGAGGACGGCAGGCGGTGGCCACCTCCCACCCCGTGTGGTCTTCAGGCTGAGCCGTCGGCGGGTGCCAGGCTCCTGGTCGTCTTATGGCTGATGATGATGCTGCTGTTGGTGACGCGGGGCCCATACCAGCCTGCCCAGAAATGGGTGTCCTGGCCTCCATGCTGGAAGAGGATGTGGCGGACGCCTGGAGGGTAGTCTGAGAAGGTGTGGGAGACCTGCAGGGAGGGGACAGGAAGTGACTCCGAGCCTGGGGGATGAGGGCGACAAGATGGGGTGACCACTCTAGTGAGAGGAGGAGGAGGAGGACAGGTCCTGGAGGGAAGCGCTGCCTCGCTGGCAGGCAGGAGCCCTGGAGCCCCGGCTGCCTTGTGGGTCCCGAGAGGGGCAGGCAGGTGGGATGGGGGGGCCTTTGTGGGGCTCACCTCCGTCCACTTGGCATCGTTCCACTGGTGGATGATCACGGGTGGGGGCTCGAAGGAGGCCAAGACGATATAGTCAGCTGAAGTCAGCTGGACGCGGATGTGGTAGGCACAGCCACAGTCTGATCTGGGAGCAAACCTGGGGGGAAGGTGGGGGCTGAGGACCAACCCTGGCCCGGGGTGGGGAGCAGGCTTCAGGCCCCCAAATTCCAGCTCAGGGTTGTGTTTCCCTGAGCCGCCCTTCTGTCAGCACTGCCCCGCTCTGCCCGGGCTAAGCAGTCTATTCATGCTGGGCCTTGGTTACCTCAGCTGAGAAAGGGGGCAGCCCTTTCAGGTGTTCCCATAAAGATGTCACCTCAAAAAGAAAACAGCCCTCTACAGGGCCAGGGCTGCTTGGAGAGGCCTAGCCTGGAAGTTATAACAGACTGGTATGGGTTCAAGGGGGGCTGGCACAGCGCTAAACTTCTGTGATCACCCCCTCGAGCCCTCCCTTGACCCTGGGGCCTGGCTGGAACTGGGGTCCTGCCTTCTCATGGCCAAGCCAGAGCCCAACAGCCCTGTGCACCCAGCAGGAGCTTGGGAGAGTTGCAGGATGGCTAACAGAAGGGGGCAGGGTCCCGTCACTGTTGTCCCAGTGCCTGACAGTGACAACCTATCTGTAGGCTTCAGCCTCTCCACTTGCAAACCCGTTAATGTTTCCTGCCACCCACGTCTCAGGGTGGCGGGGAGGTCAAGAGGTACTGCTGGGTGAGCAAGTGTGGGTCACTGGCAGTGGGTGGGCAGGGCAGGGCCGGGCCTGCCTGGTTCTAGGGTGGCCCTTACCCCAGCAGCATGCTGCCAGGCACGGGGTGGGTGCAACTTAAGGGTTTTCTCACCCAGTGAATGTGGCCGGAAGAAGAAAGGGAAGGGTGAGAGGCTCATGCAGGAGCTCCCAGTGCCAGTGCCGGGGATGGAGTATGGGGACCTGGGCCCCCTGAGTCTACTCACCAGTCCTTGACCACGATGTCGGGCCGAAACGTGTCCAGCAGCTCCTCCCAGTAGCCCTCGGCCTTGAGGTCCACCAGCTGGGACTTGAGGCACATGCTGGGGAGAGAGGAAAAGGCCTGCTGCCTCAGGCGTGCTCTGTACAGCATTCGCCCTGGTTCTGGTCGACTGTGAGGGCCCAGGTTGGTGGTCTGTGGCCGGCCACCTGGGCCCCTGGCAGTCGTGCCCACCCCGGCGGTGTCACCTGACCTTGGCAGGACGTGCACTGGCTGGAGTGGACTCTGGCTCCCACCCAGCACAGGCCCATAAGAAACACAGTCAGAGCTTGACCCACTTGTGCCTAGGCAGAACTGGATCCCAGCCCCTAGGGGCAGCATGTGGCCCCAATGCCAGCTTCCTCCATCTGGCCCAGAGCACCAAGGCGAGTTTGGGGTGTCTCTGTGAACTCTCCTTCCTAGGTTAGGGACAGTCTGTAAATACCCTCGACTTAACATCACTGCCCAGTGGGATCCCGGAGTCCTTAAATTGATCTCCACCCCCCACTGCCTATTAACCAGCCACCAAGTTTACTCCTCCACCATGAAGCAGTGGACTCGGAGCTGGTTTGGGAACTACCTCCCTTGAGTTCCTCAGAGAGGCCTGCACTTAGGCCTGGGATTTGGCAAAAGTTGTCCCAACCCTTCTTCCCGTCAAGAGCTGCCAGAGGCAGGACTGCTGCTTCCCCACTGCCCTGGGCCCACCCAGGCCTGCCTGGTTTGGTTCAGTCATCTTACCCGTAGGATGTGACAAAGTACTTCTGGACATTTGGGTCAGGAAAATCTGTCCCATGATCTCCAGGGAGGCTCTCCACCTTCCAGCGGTCCCCCCCATTGGAGTCGATTCGCCAGGATCCCATGTCCTCTAGGAAAAAGAGAAGCCAAGGTCAGAGCCCCTGTAGACGCTAAGTCTGGCCATGGAAAGGAGGGAGGACAGTTAGTGGCAGTGAACATCTCAAAAGGCAGGCCTTGCCCACGTGCAGTGACTGTTTTTAGATGTGGATGCCCAGCGGCTGCCAGCGTCTCCCTTCTCGTGGGTGCTGTGCAGTCAAACAGCTGAACATCCCACCACCCCACCCACCCCAGAACCCTACTGCAAAGCACCCCACCTCAGCTGCATTCCCATCCGTCCCCACATTAGCTCTAGCCTGGGACACTCTCCCTCCCAACTTTGTCCCAAACTGGCCTGACTCCTGACATGAAGGTGGAAATAAGAAAATTACCAGAAATTCTAAACTAAACCTTTTCTCACTTCCATGCTGCTGTAGGGCTCTGGGAAATACCCAACTCTCAGTTCTCAAAATATGAAATTACATAGTCTCCTAAAATGGTATTTCTGTTCTTAATGGCTAATGTGAGTTCATCCTGTCAGCGACAGCTCGTCTGTCTACCGCCCTCAAGAAAGACACCCTCAGTCAACTACGGAACTGTGACTCAAAGGGGCCCAAGAGGCCGAGCTACAGGCTCACTGTTGTGTAGTGTGAGCCCACCACACCGGTGAGACCAGACTCTCCCTCCTGGGGGGACAGGCATCCTCAGGGTTGGTGGCCTGCAGTAGCCCCGTATTTGTGGAAGGGTCCCCCCAGGTTGGCTCAGCAGGTTGAGGTGCAAGCCTGTCTTTCGTGGTCTGCCCCTTTGGACTGAGCCCAGAGGCCCTTAGGAAATAGCAGTCCTCGAGTGACGCTATCCAGAACATTCACCAGGGGAGCTTTTCCAAATTATTCCCGTGGTCCCTGCTGGGGACCTCAGGTGCCTCAGGCCCCCTGGCTGAGAGGAGGAGGAGGAATACAGGAATCCAGGAGCTGGGCCCTCTGTGGCCAGCAGAGGGCCAGTGCTGGGCCAGGCTGCAGGGGGAGCTGGTGAGCGGTGGGGGCTGAGTGGGGCGGCCGGCCGGGCAGCTTCTGGGTGGAATCTGGGCCACGGTGAGGGATTGAGTGTCTGTGGTGTTGTCAGCAGGGCCTCTGAGAGGGACCCTGAGGAAAAGCCACCCATCTCGGGGCCTCAGGTGCCGCATCCACAAAGCGGAGCCAACCCTACCTGCCTGGCCCATCCAGGCTCCTCATAAGGACAAAGAAAACAGAAATGAAGGTGATCCCAAGTGCACAACCGTGCCTCTTACTCAATACCTGCTGTGGCCCCAGCAAGAAGCACTGTGCGGTACACAGTAGGTACGGAAGGAATGAAGAGCCTGGCAAATCCAAGAGGACGTTAAAGATAAGCTAGGCAGGGTTCTTGAACTATGTGACCACAGCCGCCTGTTGAGATGCTCATTGTCATCTCTCTAACAGGGGCAATGGGAGAATAATGACGTTTGTAAAGGCCTCAGCTAGTGCATGGCCAGAGGATGCCTTCGATGGACAGCGGGCAGCTTGGCCTGAACTCCGGGGGGACAGGTGGCTCTGCAACGTGTCCACTCCTTCAACAAAGGTGTCTTGAGCACCTGCTTTGTGAAAGTGCTGGTATGGATGCCAGGCAGAGTAGGTAGTCTGAGGTCCCTGGAACTTGAAGTTTGTGGCAGAGAAATAAATCGATAAATCAGGAAATTACAGGTGGTGAGAAGTGCTAAGGAGGAGCTAAATGGGGATATGATGATAAGAAGGACATGATGGAGTGGGAGCACCGTTTTTAGATGGGAAATTACAACAGGCCGCTCTGAACTGTGACCAGAAGGACGAAGAGGGACTGGCTGTGACAAGGGAGGGTGTGACATGCACACTCCCTGGGAGAACATTCCAGGGAGTGTGGGGACAGCAGGGCAAAGGCCCTGCGGCTCAGGAAAGGGAGAGAACCCGGCCCACCTTCGGCACACGGGTTGTGCAGCAGGTTCCTGCGGAGAGTGCACAGGAAGTAGAACACCTTCCAGTCGGCCACCGGCTGGTCCCAGTCCTTGGTGATGAAGCCCTCGCACAGGCACTTGCGCTTCCACAGGGTCATGAGGTCGATGAGGTCTCGCCAGAGGCTGCAGACCAGGCGGCAGTGCAGCAGCAGCTGGCGGGCGGGCACGTGTGTGAACAGCTCCAGCAGGATGTTCTCGGGCAGCTCGTTGATGGTCACTGGGGCCATGGCTGGAGCAGGGCAGGATGCACACAGGCCTGGTGGGGGGAACAGGGTTGTGAGCCCCCACCAGAGGTTGTGAAAGAAGAGGGGTCAGACAGGAGCATGTGTAAGGCTCCTTCCTGCACATATACAGGGTCCTCAAATATACAGTGGTTGCATATTATACATATTTCAATAAGTGCAATAAAGGTATTAACAGTTAAATCTTTAGATAGAAAACTTTTAAATGCCCCTTCTCCCTTAAAAAATAATAACTGCTTGATTTTGAAGCTGATGGGCCAGGTGAATTGTAAGATTTTAATGAGGCCACAGTGTCACTTGTGAGCTTTGCAGCTTCTATGAGGGTTTCTGGGGACTGTACTGTTATTTTATCACTGTGAACTCACTGCGGAAGGTAAAATCTTTTCTACATCCCCAGTCTGTGTCATCCAACTGTTCATTAAGTGGTGGGGCTAGAGCTGAGATACTTCCCTCCCCACAAAATCACCTGCTTTGGCCTGGAAGCTGGATGTGATAAAACATCCCAAAGCAGAAGGCCCACAGCTGTGCTGGAATGTCAGGCAAGAGCCCACTTTGAAATGTCCAAAGAACAAAAAGCAGGTAGAGGGCACTGGGCCAGACTGCCTGGGTTTGAATCCTGGCCTGCACCAACTACTGGTAAAAAGGAGATGGTAACTGTCCCAACCTCAGAAGGGCTGGGAGGACTCAGGACAAGTAAAGTGTGGAGAATTGCTCAGCAAATGTTAGCATCACCGAGGCTTCTTATCCTTAGAGCAGAAATACTCCCCTGTTCGTCTTGTACACCTGAATTGTACAAGGTCACTGGAAGGGTCTTCCCTGACCTGAATCTGTTGCCTGGGAGCTCCTGGTCATCCTGACTTCTGAGTGGATTTCAGGTACAAGCTCCTGGTGGGTTAGGTGGGCCGGCAGCTACACAGTGGGGGGCCTTATCTGCTGTGACACCTTCTCCACTGCCAAGTGGGGAAACCCAAGGAGCTCTGCCCAGCTCTTCTCACTTAACATACGGTTGGCCAAAGTAGCAGTTCATTGTCTTCCCTCTGCTCCCATCCCAGAAAAAAGTGAGGAGGACGTTCCCTGTAGAGGCAGCCACACCCTCTGGCTCCTACCCCTTGTGGGAGAGAAAAAACAATGAACTAATAACGTATTTATAGCATGGGAAAAAAAGCCAATGTGATCAGGTCTTCTGATTTTTCAGAAATAATTGTAAAACCTAAAATACATACATATTAAATCTCTCAATTTAAAATTGTCGCCAACTTCTTTCTCAAAGCACTATTCTGGCCAAAAAAAAAAAAAAGTCGTTGGCTCCGAGTCACAGGCTTCTTGGTTCAAACAGCTCCCCACAAAAATTCTGGTCTTTGGCTCTGCCGCCTTTTATCACCACGAACGACAAAAGTCCGTCCGCCTTGGGCGAAACCTGAGCCCGCAGGGGTGAGGAAGGGGGTGCAGCTCGTTCGGGGGCATTCTGTGCGGGCGGAGTCGACGCCGGGCGCCAGGAGCACGCACGCTCTGAGGGGGCTTCCCGGGTGGGCCCGACGTCGCGCGCCCACCTTTTCACTTTCGAGCCTCCCAACACCCCTCGGGGCGCTGTCTTAGTTCCCATTTCTCAGAAGTATGAGTCCGAGGCTCGGGAGGGGTAGACGCCCGCCCCACACCCCGCCCCACCGGGCAGACGCGGGGCCCCGCGGGCGCCCCGGTCCCGATCCCTCGCCCGGGGGCATCCCCCGCGAGGTGTGGCCGGACGCGGAGCCGCAGCGTGGCGGTCCAGGGGCCAGGCCGGCGCGACCGGTCCCTTCCGCGCGGCCCCGGAGCCCCGCCCCGCGCCCCCGAACCCCCGGGAACCCCGCCCCGCCCGAGCCGGCGGACGCGGGCTCGGTTAACGCCCGGCGCTCCATCCACCCGCCCCGCGGGCCACCCCAACCCCCTCCCTCGTCCTCCCGGACCCCCAGCTGGGCCGCGACCTGGGCCCGGGGCGGGGAGCCCCGGCGGGACCGGCGCTCCGGGTCGGCGGGAGTCCGTGGCCTCGGCGGCGCCGTCCGCTCTCGCCCCGCCCCGCGTCACGCGCCGCGCTCGGGCCGCCCCGCCCCGGGCCTGGCCGGCTGCGCCGACGCCGCTGGAGGCTCCCGGGAAGGCCGCGCGGGCCCGGCGCCGTCTCAGGGCCGCTGGCAGGGCAGTCGGGGGTCCTCGGGGCGGAGGCCGCGCTCCCCGGACCTCGCAGCCACGTTCCTGCCCCAGGGCTTCCTCCCCGGGCGACTCGGCAGCCAGGACGCACTCTTCCTTTCGCTTTCTCCTCCGAGGGGAAGTCCGAGCTGCGCCCTCCCGGCACACCCCCGCCGCGCGCCCACCCCTCCTCCGGCCTCTTTTCACCTGTTCCCTCAACGCGGGAGGAGGGAGGTGGACCGGGAGGGGGTGGGGCTGAAACTCTGGGCTGCAGCCGGGTTCTGTCCCTCCCTGGAGTGTGTCCTCAGGCAGGCCTCCGTTGACTCAAAGGTGAAAACCTCGCTGGGTTTTTTGTTAGCTTGAAGTTAGTTAATTAATTCCTCTCTTCAACAAATGTGTATCAAGCATCTACTTCAGGCAACCACACTGTTGTGCAGGTTGTACACTGCACAAGGGGCCTGACCCAGGCCACATGGGTAATTCCAGCCAAGGCTGGGTGCCTTTTTCTAACCTACCAGAGGTGCCCTACAGCTGGTCAAGCTGATCTGTCCACGGCCCTGTTCTGTCAAGTGAGATGATAGTTAAATTGAAGGAGTACTTATTGAACCTCCACTCCACTCTGGACCAAGTGCCATTCTAGATGCTTGGGTGTCATCCAATATTAGTAAGCACTTGGCACCAAGGTAATCCTCCCTCTAAGCAGTAACTGGGGCAGCGCAGCTTACCCAGCATGGGGTGGATGTGGGGGGCCCGGAGGTAAGTGCTGTCCAGAGACACCCATGCCTCCTGCCCCCAGCCTTGTGGCCAGGCCTCCAGAGGAAGCCAGCAGTACTAGAGGGATATTTGGGCAGCTCATTGGGGGTTGGTCCCATGATCCCGATTCTGTGATGGTCTTGAAATGCCAACCCCTCTGTGCCTCTGGCAGGTCGAGGCCAGGGCCTCTCGTCAGGTCTGCCTTTCCTCCCAGAAAGCACAGGGCACGGTTTGGACTGGGAACACCTTTTATTTGGCTACACGCAGCAGCAGGGGTGGGATCAGGAGGACACTGCTGTCCTTCCAGTGGGAGGGAGAGGAAGTGGGAAGGTCCTGGGAATGGAAGTTCCAGGGGTGGGGTGGGGGCTTGGAACATTCTTCAGGCCGCAGGTAGCCTGGCCTGGGTCTACAGGTGGACTGATAGTCCTTGGCAACCCCTCGCCCTACTCAGCCAGGGCTCATCCATGCAGCTCTCGGAATCAGGGCGCAATGCTGCCCTCTACCTGCTGAGGGTTGCCCTGGGCAGGGGTCCATAGGTCCTCTGGGAAGCCCAATTCCCACCTGGTGCCCACCTGGCTTCTGGGGCGTCATGACAGTGAGGACGGTCCCCACCACACCCGGGGCCAGCCTATCTCAGACAAAGCCTGAGCCTCCATGCAAAAGCCACCTCTTCTCGGTAGAACAAGAATGCTTACAAACAGCAGAATGTGGCAGAGGACAGGGCGCTCCCTCTACTTCCCAGATCTATCTGAGTTACAAGGTCACCTCACAGTCTCCCAGATCTATCTGAGTTACAAGGTCACCTCACAGTGTCTGCACTACCCAGGATGGTATGGAGCCGGCCAGACTTCCTGTTGGTCCCTGCTCCAAGGGCACCCCCAGAGAAAGGGAGAAAGGCCCCAGGAGGGAAGAGAGAGATGCAGATCCAGGTTGGCATCTGAGCTTAGAGATCCCCTCTCAGAGGAGTCTGGGGGAAGACCCTGGACCTCGCTAACCCCAGGGGCCCTATCTGTTAAAGGGGCCCAGCAGACCTCCCCTACCATCAGCGGGGACAGCTGGCCCTCCACAGGATGAGAGGGCGGCACCAACCAAGAGGCTCTGCAAGGAAGAGGCGACCAGGGGTCAAGGGTGAACTATGGGGCTTGGGGGAGCCTGGCCCCCACCTCCCCTCCCCAAGCCCTGCCCCTCTCTGACAGCAGTTGACCGTTTAGGATTTGGCAGATGGGGGCCTGGTGGCGTCAGGGCAGCGGGGGCTGGATGGTGATGCTGCTGTTGGTGACCCTCGGGCCGTACCACCCGGCCCAGGAGTGAGTGTCCACACTGCCGTGCTGAAACCAGATGTAGCGGACGCCGGGCGGGTAGTTGGAGAACGTGTGGGAGACCTGGCGGGAGGCGGGGGCAAGCAGATGGAGGGAGAGAGGTCAAGGGTGGCACAGCCTGAGGGGGCGGGGGAGAGAGGAAGAGGCTGAGTTCTAATTGCTGGATGAAGAGCTCTGGACCAGAAGTCGGTAGAATGACGTTTGAGTCCTAGTGCTGTGATTTAGGGCAAACCACATCCACTCTCCGTGCCTCAGTTTCTTCATCTATAAAATGGAGCACAGTCCTGCCTAGACCCATCCACAGGACACCGTGCGGGTCAAAGGAGCTGAAAGAATCCTCGTAAACTCCAAAAGATATTTAGACCCGTTCTGTCTAATATGCTTGTCACTGCCAACATGGCCATTTAAATTTAAATTAAAAGAAAAAATTCAGTTTCTCACTGCCCCTAGGAACTGGCTCCTACTAAGTGCTCATTAGTCACATGTGACGACCCTACTGGACAGCATAGATACAGAACGTTTCTATCACTGCAGAAAGTTCTGTTAGACACTGCTGGCCTAGATCAGGGATTGACAGACTTGAGCAAGTTTTGTAAATAAAGGTTTACAAACTTCATTTATGCATTGTCTGAGGCAGCTTCAACTCTCCAATGGCAGAGGGGAATAGCTGCAAAAGGGACTGTATGGCCCTTTAAGAAAATGCTTGCTGACCACCCCCCCACATCTAGATATTAGTAATGATCAATATTAGTCATTAATAATAGTCAACCTGTCTGAACATTTCTTTGGGCCAGGCTTAACGAACATCATTTCCTAGACTTCTTTCAGAGCTCTGTGAGGGAGGAACTATGAGTCCCATTTTACAGATGAAGCTAACAAGCCCAGGAGAGAAGCAGCCGAGTTGGGATTTGAACCCAGGCCTGGCCCCCACCCCTCCGCAGCCCACACACCTCCCTCCACTTGGCATCACTCTTCTGCTGGATCGTCGCCGGGTCTGGCTGGAAGGTTCCCAGAGGAGTGTGCGCGGACGACAGGAGCTGAACGCACAGCTGGTACTTGGACCCACAGTCCGGCCTGGCTGCAAACCTGCAGGCAGAGGCAGGACCCATCAGGGCCTCAGAGGCAGGGGCAGGGTAGGGGTGGGGGTGCCTGAGTGGCAGGCCACCCCACCCCAGACCCTCACCCTAGGCACTCACCAGTCCTTGACCTCGATGTCCGGCCGTGTGCTGTCCATCAGCTCGTCCCAATACCCTTCGGCCTTGAGGTCCACCACCTGGGACTTGAGGCAGGTGCTGGGAGAGGGCGGAGGGGTGGGAGGGGCTGGGGCTCACCACTAGTGCCCCGGGGGGCTAGGGCAGCCCTCCCCAGGGTGGGAGAGACCCAGGGTGAATTGACTATGGTTGTCCCCTACCCTGAGCCCCCCAAAACCCCTAGGACTTGGATCTTACTAATAGGAAGTCACGAAGTATTTCTTGACCTGGCCATTGGGGAATTCCTTCCTCTGGTCTCTGGAAAGATCCTCCACCTTCCACTCATCACCTCCATTCACATCCAGGTTCCAGAACTCGAACCCCTCTGGTGGGAAAGCAGAGTTCACATGGGAGGGTCACCTTCTGCCCAGGCCTTTCCTCCTGGCTCCTCTTCCTGGATCGCCACGGCTGCCCTCAAGCAGCAAGCTGTGGAACACTGCACACCAACACCCCCACCTCGTAAGAAGTGCTTCCCGCGCGCCTGGCACCATGTTAAGTGAGTGCCACCTGGAATCCTGAGACATGCGATGACGTGAGCCACCAGACCTGGCCTCTTCCGTGATGGAGAAAGCTCTGAATTGGGTCTTAATCCCAGTTTTACCACTGCTGGGCTGTGTGGCCTTAGGCAAGTTGCTTTCCCTCTCTGAACCTTGGTTTTCTCCTCTGTAAACTGGGGTCAAGAATGGGGATTGATAGACTCTTTCTGTAAAGTGCCAGATAGGAAATATTTTAGGCTTTGTGGGCCACATACTATCCCTATTTCACAGACTTGGTTTTGTCTGCTTTTTTATAACCCTTCAAAAATGTAAAAACTTATTTTTAGCTCCTGGGCTGGAGTGGGCTTGTGAACCATGCTCTGTTGGTTTGCTGACTGCTGGTCAAGACCACGGCTGTTGGGGAGTCAAGTGAGGCAAAGCTCTGGACAGCCTGGAGGGTTTGTTTTATCATCATTTTGCTCCAGAATTTAGCTGTATAATGAGGAACTAGGTTCCCATCTCCTTCCCTTATAGCCAGGTGAGGAGTTATAATCCAGCAGGGGAAGAAGGCGGATCTGGAAGGCTGCAGAAGCCTTGTTTTACCTGTTGTCATAACGCACTGGAAAGAACGGAGCCCCCGTTCTTTCTCAAGCAAAGGCCCCTGTGCCCTCTGAGAGAATCTCACTAGGCCTTGCCCTGGCATCTGGGAACTTGACCAACTAAGTATGGCTCTGACTTCTTGGCCTTGTGACTTAGGCACCATTAGTGCCCAATCGGCCAACCCTGCCTTTCTTAGGAAAGGCCACAGGGGAAGTAATGTTAAGAGTGGAATAAGAAACTCCAGTCTTGGCCTCAGTTTGCCCATCTGCACAACGGGGGCACTCACCATACCTACCTCTTAGGGTTATTGACAGAACTCAAAGAGATAAACTATCCAGAGTACTTAGCACAGTGCCCAGCTCACAATGAATGCTCAATTAGTGCAAGCTGGTATTACGACAGTGTGGGGGCATGCCAGGCTCTCTGCACCCCACCTTCAGCACATGGGTTGTGCAGCAGGTTCCTGCGGAGAGTGCACAGGAAGTAGAACACCTTCCAGTCGGCCACCGGCTGGTCCCAGTCCTCGGTGATGAAGCCCTCGCGCAGGCACTTGCACTTCCACAGGGTCACGAGGTCGATGAGGTCTCGCCAGAGGCTGCAGACCAGGCGGCAGCGCAGCAGCAGCTGGTGGGCGGGCACGTGTGTGAACAGCTCCAGCAGGATGTTCTCTGGCAGCTCGTTGATGTTCCCCACGGCCATGGCTTGTGGCTTCCAGAACCCTTCTGTGGCTACTGAAAAGCCATACTGCAGACCCAGCCCTGCTCCCAGGACTTGCTTTGCAGCACCCTGTCCCAGCTCCCTCGTTTAGTGTCTCAGGAAACTCACTGTACCTCTCTGAGCCTCAGTTTCCTCCTCTGTAAAATGGGGCCAGGAACAGGACTTACTTCCTGGGGTCACTGGGAGGGTTCAAGGAGCCTGGGACCCAGTAGGTGCTCGATGAAAGGTGAGCTCTGAGTTTTCTCACAGCAGCCTCTAGGGAGGCTAAGGAGGCCCAGAGAGGTGGAAGGACCTGCTCAGAGTCACACAGACAGGGACAGAACGGGGCAGGAGTCCCCAGCTCCTCTGACTCTAGAGCCAGCCTTTGTTAGGCCAGTCTGGAACAGCCCGCAGCCCTGCAGAGGTCTGTGGCCTGTCCTGTGCCTTGCCTTCCCCATTCTCTCTCCCATCCTCAAAACGCGCGGGAAGGGGAGAGGTTGGGGGAGAGGATAATTATTTTCTCCGAAGGCGGGGGTGGAACCCACAGGGGTCAAGCGACCTTCTCAAGACTCAAGATCACGGGGGTTACTGTCCACCAAGCTGGGCGATGGGGGAGGGGGAGGGTCTTTCTTATCTCCCCTAAACCCCACCCCACAATGTGGGATTAAAATGACCCCCAAAGTCAGGATTCGGTCCCTCGCGCATCGATGGGGTGACCCCAGCCCCGGTTCCTGCTTGCACCGCCGCTCGTTGCCGCCGCGCAGCTTGGACAGTCCCCGCGGCCCGGGCCTTGCCCGCGCCCGGCCTTCCTCCAAGCACTGCCGCGCCGCCGGGAAGCCTTGGGCCCGTGCCCCCCAACCCCGGCGCCCTGGGAACCCCTCCGGCCTGTCACCTGAGCTCGGAAGCTGCTGCGCGCTCCCGCGGGCGCCCGGGCTGAGCGGGCCTCCGCCTGAGGTCGCCGGTGACTGCGGCCCCGCCCCGGCTCCGCCTCCCCCCCCTCGCCGCCCTCCAGCGCCTCCCGCTTGGGACGCACCTCCCCCCCCACCTCCGCGACGTAGGAAAAGTACCTGTGTGTGGGGGTTGGAGGGCGGGAGGAGCCGCTACCCTCCTTCCGCCTGGGCCGTCCGCCCCGCACCCTCCGCCTGACTCAGGTCTTCCTGCCCCCTCGCCGCCTCCTCCCAGCAGCCCCCCAGGGTTGAGCTGGAGGACACCCCAAAGCGGACACCCCCCCCCCCATTAAAAACACAGAGCGGCTCCTGACCTTGCTCCTGGGTCGGCCGGAAACCGGCAGCCTCGGGCCTCCCGCCGAGCGCTCGGGACTGCGGGGCGGCCGGGCGCGGGGCCAAAGGCGGGGCGGGGGCCGGGGCCTTTAAGAGGCGCGGCCGGCCCGGGCCCGACCCAGACGCGGGCAGCGCCTGGACTCGCCGCCGCCGCGGGACTCGGGCAGCCCCGCAGCGCTCCGGCTCCTCCTCCTCCCGCGACCGCCTTCCGCAGCGATGGACGGAGACGGCGACCCAGGTAGCCGCCGCCGCCCGGACCCAGCCCGGGAGGGGAGACTCGGGCAGGAGGGCGTGCGCCACACAGAGGGGGCAGCGGAGAGCGAGGGGGCCCCGAGACCCGGCGCCGCGAACCTTCACCCAAGCAAAGCCCTTGAGACGATCTCGAAGGAGCACGGTCGTCTCTCTGGTGTCCTGCTCTGGCCTCCAGGCCCCGAGAGTTGACAAGCTGAGAGGGAGGACTCCTGGGTCCCATTTACCCAGGAAATAGGACTGGAGGAATCCTATGTTCCAGCCTCCCGGCCCCCTGGGGGTCTGGGGGCTAGGGGCTGGGACGCATAAGGGATGGAGGAGGCTGTAAGCCTTTTGCTTCCATCAACTTCCATTTGCCAGCTCTGACTTGTGAGCTCCCTGAACCCCTGTGGGTTTTTTAGGGTTACGGACCTCTCCCCTCATCCAGACATCTTCCCATACTCCCTTGCCTGGAGGTGCTGCCCTTTTCCTTTGGGGGACTGGATACCCGGCCGGGATCAGGCCAGTGTGGGGGATGCTGTGGGGCAAGCTATTGGCCGGCATGCAGGGCCCTCTGAGTCTGCCCAGTCATGTTCTCTGGCACCAAAAACCCCCATCCCCCCAACTTCCCTCTGGGCTTGCAGGGTGCAATGTGTTGGCAGAATCCCCTCAGCCCTTTCTCACCAGACCCCGCGGAGGATGGGCATTACCTGGGGGAGGCAATGGGAGACAGGGCAGCAGGTAGTTAAGCTCTCCTTTCCCAGCCCTGAAAGTCCCACCTCCTGCACCCCAGGCTCCCAGTCCCTGGCTCCCTTGCCATACCCTTAGGAGGGCTCCAGAATCGGCCCCTCCTTTTCCCCATGGCCCAGCTATTCCCTGGACCCTGGGGTCCGCTCCAGGTGAGTGAATCTACCTCGGGCACTGCTTTCAGGGGCCAGATAACTTTCCGACCGTGACAATGTGGAGAGTTGTGTGGGTGCGAGGGGTGGGGAGGGGCTGTAATCGGATCTGGGGCCTTGAGGGCCAGGCCCGGGGCCAGGAGAGGGGACTGGGCAAGGTACACCTTTCTGGGGAGCATCAGGTGTCCACCCAGGGCCAGGGCAGGGCCCAGGGGGAGAGGTGGAGAGGTGAGGACATTGGGGCCAGCTCCCTAGAGAGCAGTGGACAGCAGGATGGGTGGGTGGTGCTGAGGGCCTGGCGTGTTCCTCTCTGCCTCCCCACCATTCTGTGGTGTGACCTGGGAGAAGTCACTAAGCTCCCTGGGCCTCAGTTTATCTTTGCCAAAATGGAGGGGGGAAACCCCCACATCATAAATATGTGGCAATAAAACAAAAAACAAAGCAAAACAAAAAACCCACTAAAGTGAAAACGAAGGGAAAGTGCTATGTTTAACTGTAAGCTTGGCTAGGTGCTTTCTGAGAACTTGCTCTGGGTTCTGGGCCCTGAGGAAGGAAGAAGTGAACCCTGACCCAGCTCTCAAGGGGCTGACCTTGGGGGAGGAGGCTGAAAATGGTGCAGGTGAGGAGGTTCAGGGCTGGCAGGCTGGGGTGCTGGTGTCACCAGGACCAGGGATGCCTTGGCCCTGCCACCTGTCTCCTCTCCTAGTACCCAGTCTGCTTCCACTTCCCATCTTAGCTTTCCAGGACCCAGCCCTCAAGAACCCCCCATCATAGTCTGAGAGTGGGTGGTCTCCCCCATCACCCAGAGTGGCCCATCCCCTGCCCACTGTCCCCCATCCCCACTGCGCTGGAGACACTGGGCACTGGGTGTCTGCTTACTCAAGACCGCCACTGCCTGGCTCAGCCTGGCTGGGATCCAGGAGGCAGTGCAGCCCGCAGTGCTCACTTGTGCCCACCTCCTTGCAGTTTAGAAATCCTCACCCCTCCTTGGGGGATCTGAACATCGGCACAGCCCAATGGCCTGGCACAGTGATTCCTATTTTACAGATGGGGAAAACTTCCTTTCCCAAGCACCTATTACATCTCCCTGTTTGATATATGTGGCCTCTTTTAGGGAGTCTCCACCCTCCCCAAGTAATGCAGCAGAGGCTGGCTGGGGATGGCTGGGTCTCTGGTCCCTGCTCTCCCTCTTCCCAGACCTCTGATCCCCATGTGCCTTGCCCTATTACCAGCAGTGTGACCTTCAGCGAATCACTTCACACCTCTGAGCCTGAGCATTTTCATCCACAAAACAGAGGTCATAGCAGTGCCTCCTGATTCAACAGATGATTTTTTTCAAAGGCTGTCTTGATGGTTAATGGCAGCTCTAGAGTCGGGCCACCTGGGTTCAAATCCAGGCTCTAGCCACTTATACAACATGATTCGGGGCCCTTTAGTCTCTCTGTGCCTCAGTTTCCTCATCAATGAAATAGGGACAGCAATAGTAGCAACCCCAAGGAGATTTACATCCTCACAGATTTAAGGAGTAAATAAAATGGAGATGCTGAGAATAGTGCCCTGCACATAGTAAGTGTCCAGTAAGCTTTAGCTTTAACACTGTGCCAGGCAGGGCGAGACACCAGACGCCGGGACCAAGCAGTGTTTCCCAGACCCTGACCCTGATCTTACAGAGCCCAGTCTAGTCGAGAGAGGGACATTTACCAGACCATCTCACTCCCCTGACAAAAACTAGGAAGGACAGGTCCTCATGCTGTGCAAGGAGGGGAAATGCTGGAGGGCTTCCCTGAGGTGACCCCAGCTGGGCTCTCAGAGGGTGAAAGGGAGTATAGAAGTTCATGTATGAAATGTCCGTTAGGGCTATTCTATAGAAGGATGCCATTAAGAATAATATGATGGTGGCTGTGATCTGCTGAGGTATAGTGTTTGCCGGCTCAGGAGGGGAAACTGAGGCCTCTTTGGCAGACTTAGCGGCTGGTCTGTGGACCAAGCCTCCTTGGCATCAGTCTCTGGTCACAGAACCTTCAATCGCGGCTGCGCGTTGTCCCAGGATGTGTCTGTGTGTGTGTGTGTGCCGTGGAGGGGGGGCATCCAGGGTGTGTGTGTGTGTGTGTGTGTATGTATGTGTGTGTGTGTGTCACAGCCCCTTCCCCTGACCCCTCCCGCAGAGAGCGTGGACCAGCCGGAGGCGAGCCCGGAGGAGCAGCCGGAGGAGGCGAGCGCGGAGGAGGCGAGCGCGGAGGAGGAGCGGCCGGAGGAGGAGGAGGAGGCGGCGGCGTACCTGGCCGAGCTGCCCGAGCCGCTGCTGCTGCGCGTGCTGGCCGAGCTGCCGGCCGCCGAGCTCGTGCAGGCCTGCCGCCTGGTGTGCCTGCGCTGGAAGGAGCTGGTGGACGGCGCCCCCCTGTGGCTGCTCAAGTGCCAGCAGGAGGGGCTGGTGGCCGAGGGCGGCGCGGAGGACGAGCGCGACCACTGGCAACAGTTCTACTTTCTGAGCAAGCGGCGGCGCAACCTCCTGCGCAACCCGTGCGGGGAAGGTGAGAGGCCTCGCCCACCCGCCCGCTCCTACCCGGGGCGGGGGCTGGGACGGAGGCTTCCCCGTTACCCCCAGGGCTGGGGAGCTTAGCGTCCCCCTCTGTAAAATAGGTCATCATAGTGCCAGCCTGTTTTGAGGGTTAAATGAGAGAAATCTCTTTGCACGGTGCCCGGCACCGGGCAGCTCCAATAAATACCTTTAGCTCTCTGGCCGCTTGCCTGCCCCCTCTTCCCCCCATCTCCCCAGGTCTTTCCAGCGAGCTGGGACAGGGTGACCCTCCTAGGAGGGAGGATTCGGAGACACGGGAAGTGCCCACCATCCATCCCCCAAGGTCATCTGCCCATCCGGGAAACGGTCGAAGTGCTTGGTTTCCCTGCCCCCATTATAGGGGCCGGAGCCACGCCCCCACGCCCTCAGCCCGGACTGGGTGACCAGGGCGGGGCCGTTGTGTCCCTACAGAGGACTTGGAGGGCTGGTGTGACGTGGAGCACGGCGGGGACGGCTGGAGGGTGGAGGAGCTGCCTGGAGACTGTGGAGGGGAATTCAGCCACGATGAGAGCGTCAAGAAGTACTTTGCCTCTTCCTTTGAGTAAGGAGCAGGGGTGGGGGGGGGTGGGGGGGGGGGGGGGGGGGCGGGGGGAGGGGAGATGGTGTGTGGCGTCTGCTCCATCCGAACCCCAATTCTCCCAGGTGGTGCCGCAAAGCCCAGGTCGTTGACCTGCAGGCCGAGGGTTACTGGGAGGAGCTGCTGGACACGACTCAGCCGGCCATCGTGGCGAAGGACTGGTGAGGGGCCGCGGGCCGCAGAGGGGTGGCAAACTGCAGCCGGATGCCCTGCCTCGGGGGTGCTGTCCCCCAACTTTAGGGGTCGTGACCTGCAAGGGTTGAGGCTTCCGAGTTTTCGGGAATGGTGGGGATCTCCCCCACCCCCTTTCCTGAGTTTTAAAATGTTGGCTTAAAAAAAAAAAATCTGAGATATAAACAAAACATTTCCGCGTGGATTGGCTTTGGCCCCAAGGTTGGCCGGCCCGGGTTTTGGTCCCGGTTGCTGCACCTTGGGCAAGTCACTTCCTCTGGTCGCGGTTTCCTTATCTGGGAAATGGGGTCTTTAGTAGCACGGGCCTGGCAGGGTGGTGGCGGGAAATGGGAACTTTTCAGGAAGCCCCCAGCCCTCTCTCCGGGCAGGTACTCGGGCCGCAGCGACGCCGGCTGCCTGTACGAGCTCACGGTCAAGCTGCTGTCGGAGCACGAGGACGTGCTGGCCGAGTTCACCAGTGGGCAGGTGGCAGTGCCCCAGGACAGCGACGACGGCGGCTGGATCGAGGTGAGCTGGGGCTGTGGGAGGAGGGCGCGGGCGGCGGGGCGGGGCCTGGGCGCGAGGGGCGGGGCTCGTGGAGACCCCGCCCACGGAGTGCGTGGGCTGTGGCTGGGTCCCGCAGACCAAGGGATGTGGTGCAGGGGCCGAGGGAACCAGCCGGGACCAGACGCCGTCGGCGCTCCGGGGTGCGGTGGGGGATGGGGGAGGTCACTGGCTCCCCTCCTCCTCCTCTGATCCCAATACCTCCCCATCTTCCCCCGCCAGATCTCCCACACCTTCACTGACTACGGACCGGGGGTCCGCTTCGTCCGCTTTGAGCACGGGGGGCAGGACTCCGTCTACTGGAAGGGATGGTTCGGGGCCCGGGTAACCAACAGCAGCGTGTCGGTGGAGCCCTGAGCGCAACCCCCCCGCCCCCCCAACCTCCCGCTGCCCGGGAGGGTTAGAGACCCGGGGTTAGATAGCCGTTTACTTAGCCAGTAGCATCCTCACCTCCGTAGCCTACTCCTCTCCCGCCCCCTGCTTCAGGCCCAGCCCCCACGCGGGAAGAGAGGGTGTTCCGTTGGCAAATTCGCATATATTTGCCTACCATTGGCAGCCTTCCCTGGAATGGAAGCTCGATGAGGGCGCGGGCCTGGGCTGGCTCTCGCTGCTGAATCCCCTGAGTCTAGCACAGTGCCTGCCACAAAGCGGGTGTTCAATAAATAGTCTTTGTCCAGTGAAGGAATGAATGAACAGAGGAGTGAATGAATCCCCTTCCCTTCCCATTCTTCCCTGTCTCCTGAAGTCCCCTGGCCCAGCCTGGAAAAATACTTGGTGGGGCTCCAGCTGCTCGGGTTTCCAGGGGACCTTGGCGGGTGCCCAGCCAGCCGAGCCAGGGCCGGCCGGGCCGGACAAAGGCCGGGATTGTGCGGGCCCAGGAGGGGCCAGCCGGGCCCGGCGCCTGAGGACACCCAAGCTGCCCAGAGGCCAGAACCGGGAGGGGGTGGGGGATGCCCTCCTGGCCTCTCGGTCCAGCGCTTGTCCCAGGCCCGGCTGCCTGCCGCCTCCCCCCACCCCCTTTCTGAAGGCAGGCTGGAGGTGGCAGCGGTGCCCCATCTGGGGTACACATTCCCCTGGGCTCAGGGATGGAGGGGAGTGGCAGGGAGATGGGAGGGGGGTGGGGAGACACCCACTTCATGCTGTCCTCCCTGGGCTGGTATTGGATTGGACAATAGCCTTTAGCATCTGGTCTCTCATTGGTCCATTTCCATGCCCTGCCCAGAGGGGTTTCTTGCCCAGAGGGGAGTATGGCAAGGGGTTTGAGGGAGGGCAGAGGGTGAGGATGCTGTGCCAGTCTCTGAGTTTGGGCACTCTATTTCTTTCTTCCCCAGGGGCCCTAAAACGCAGCTCTTCCCAGGACTCTGGGCTGCTGCCCTGGGGGTGGTCAAGGGCCTTGGGGTACCTCCCACCCTCCAATAAAATCACTGTCCCTCCAGCCACCTGCTGGACAGGTAGGATTGCAGTGTTCAGGCTGCAGGGGCCTGCCTGCATTTGTTCACTGGCTCATTCATTCATTCACTCAGCATTCTTGGAGCCCCAATTCTGGGCCAGGCCCTGTGCAGACCCCTGTAATTACAGGGGTGAGTAAGACACTTGCTATCAGTGGTCTGGTTACATCAAGGATGGGGCCCCCTTGGTGGAGGCACAGTCTGCCTTGGGGGGCATCCTCAGTCTTCCAGGAGAGAAAAAGCCCTGACCTCAGAGAACCCGTCTAAAGACAGGGGTAATGCTCAAGGGTCCCCTTGATCCTGTCTCAGGGACATCCCAGTCTGGTGGGGAAGGCACAGCCCACACCACCTGAGCTGCCAATCAGGGGCAGCTTGATGAGAAGCTGTGAAGAAAGAAGCCTGGTCTTCACACTTGCACACACACATGAGCTCCAGTGTTTAAGTGAAGGAGTAATAGGCAAGGCAGTGCTTTGGCTTTGGAGTGGACTAGAGTGGCATGTGGGGAGAGGACCAGAGCTTGCTCTGGGGCTACGGAAGAGGGTGGGACAGAGAGATCTGAGGCCAGGAGTCTGGCTCCAGGTCCCAGCAAGAACCGGATGTTAGCACAGTAATGCAGGGGGTGTGGAATACCTGCAGGTGGGGGGAAGATCATAAACTCCCTGAGTTTCAGGTGCTCATGGAGCGTAGGAGAGAGGCACTTGGCAGGAGGTGGGGGTGGTCTGGGTATTCTAAGTAAACTGCAGGCTCTGGGCTGGAAATACAATGTATGTGGCCGGCAGCCAAAGCCGAGGGCAGTGGTGAAGATAGGAGAGGGCCCGGAGAAGTATCCATGCCTGGAGCCACACTGGGGAGGCAGAGCAGCCAGGGAGGTGGGGATGGTTGGGTAGCGGGGGGTGCAAGCCCAGGCCCTTCCTGCCACTTGTTGCATCTCACAGGAAGGAGCCAGAAGTCCAGAAGCTGGATTCTCTGCCCTGAGGCTGCCATGGCCTCTCCCCAGGGCCAGGACCCCACAGAGGAGAATGGAGGGGATCGGGAAGTGGGGTGCTCCAGGCCACCAGCTCAGAGTGTTGTCACTGAAGGGGCTGGTGTTTAGTTGTGGAAGATGAGGCAGTTGCCCCTGCGTTGTGGAAGGGCTGAAGCTGGGAGGAAGTGAGCCGGCAAGGCTCACTGGCACTTGGCTCTCCCCAGCACCTTATGAGGGTGTGGAAGGGGGAACAAGCATTTGACCTCTAGGCTTTCTTGCCCCTGACCCTAGAGGGCAGAGCTTTAAGGAAGACAGATATGAGCTTCCGTTAAGGAAAAACCTATGTGCTGTCCAGCAGGTCTTCTCTGGACAGTGAGGAATGTTGAAACTGATGGTGGCCGACTAGTTGGCCACTTCTCTCAATGGCACCCAATCCTCAGCTGGGGAGAGGTCTGTATGTCCCCTAAGATCCTTTCTAGTCAATCAAGTATTTACTGAGCACCTACTATGTGCCAGGTAGGGATGAGACAGACAAGGTCTCTCTCCTCCTGGAATTTACAGTCTAGATGGAGAAACATATAAATAAACAACCAAAGAAATGATCAAGATAATTATCAACATGATATAGCACTTAATACACACCAAGGCACTACTCTAAGATCTCTGACTCTGTCTATTTATATATTATACATTGAATTCTCATAATAATCTTATGAGATGGGAACTATTATTACTTCCGTTTTTACAGATGAGAAAACTGAAGCACAGAGAGGTTAAGCAACTTGCCTGAGGCCACACAGCTAGTAAGAAGGGCAACTGGGGATTCTACCCAGCCACAGTGTAGTAAACAAAAAGTGAGGGTGGGAGTGCTACTTTGGGCAAGGAGATCAGGGAAGACCTCTCTGAGGAAGTGACATTTGAATTTGTTTTAGTTTCCAGACTGCTAAAACAAATATCATACAATGGGTTGGCCTAAACAACAGGAATTTACTGGCTTACAGTTTTGAGGCTAGGAGAAATCCAAAATCAAGGCATCAGCAAAGTGTGCTTTCTTCCTGAAGACTCTGGCGTTCTGGGGCTGGCTGCCGACCATCCTTGGACCTTGGCTTTTCTGTCACGTGGCAGTGCATGTGGTGACTTCTCCTTTTCCTTCCAGGAACTGTTGACTTCCAGCTCTGGTTTCTCTCTCTTCTCTTTCAGTCCTGCAGTAATACGATTAAGACCCATCCTGAGTCAGTTGACCACACCTTAACTGAAGTAACCTCATCAGAACATTCTATTTACAATGGGTTCACATCCACAGGAAGGCACTAAGATTAAGAATATTTATTTCTGGGGCACGTAACTCTAAGCCACCATGGTCTACCCTCTGGACCCTAAAAGGCTTTGAAGAAAGGCGATGCTTTCTTCCTGAAGATGGTGGCATTCTGGGGCTGGCTGCCAGTGAGTCTTTGTCCTTAACTTTTCACATGGCATGTGGGGGTGTCTCCTGGTCACTCCCTTCTCCTCCAAGTTCCGTTGATGTTCAGCTTCTGGCTGCTCCCTCTGTGGATTTCTCTCGTTTTTTCTCTCTCTCTGCCTGAATTTCATTCAGCTTATAAAGGACTCCAATAATAGGATTAAGACCCATCTCGGTTGAGGTGGGCCACACCTTAACCAAAGTAGCCTCATCAAAAGGTCCTACTAACAATGGGTTCACACTCACAGGAATGGATTAGCATTAAGAACATGTTTTTCTAGGGTATATAGAGTTCCACATCACCACAAGCCTCGGTCCTTGGCTTCTCTGTCACATGGCAATGCACATGGTGGTGTCTTCCTCCTCTCCTGGGTTCCATTGACATCCAGCTTCTGCCTGTTCCCTCCAGCTTCTCTCTCGGTGGCCTTCCCTAAAAGGCCTTCAGTGATAAGATTAAGACCCATCCTGATTCAGTTGGGCCATATCTTAACTGAAATAATCTCATCAAAATGTCCTGTTTCCAATGGGCTCACACCCACAGGAATGGATTAAGATTAAGAACATGTTTTTCTGGGGTGCATAGCTCCAAACCACCATGGAATTGAATGATGAGGAGAAAGAGCGTTGTAGACAGAGGGAGCTGCAAGTGCAAAGGCCCTGAGGTGGGAATGAGCGTGTTTGCAGATCAGGAAGGTCAGGCATCCGGTGGAGAGTGGTTTGATAAAAGGTGGAGACGTGGGCAGGCAATCCACAGAATGGTTTGAGCACCTATTCTGTGCCCTTCCCCATAGTGTATATATACTAGGGAGGCAGATATGATATCAGCTTCCTTTAAGGGAAAACCCATGTGCTGTCCTTATGTTTACAATCTAGTTGATGAAGCTCAACTTCCCAAGGTAATAGGAGGATGATAATGTTGATAACTTTCATGAGGACGATAACGGCCAGATGCATTTGCTGAAGATGTCAGGGTGCTAAGAGCAGTTGCTGAATCTGCTCAACAGCCCTCCCTGGTAGATACAGATACTCCCATTATATAGGTGAAGGGGCCATGACTCAGATGCCAGGTAACTGCTCAGGGTTGTTCAATGGGTGTGTAGCTGAAGTTGGGTTTCTAGCTCAAGGTCTTAACCGCTTCACTATGGTGCAAAATCGAAGATGGGCAAGAGCTAGGGGACAGAGCAGGGGCAGACGCTGGGGGTTCTGAGGTGGGAAGAGTGGAGAGAGTTGGAGATGACAAGGACTGTGGGGGCTCCAGGATTCTAGGCACAGCATTACCCCAGGCAGGAGGAGGGGGGCTGTTGGGGGCTCTTTTGGTTAAGGGATGGGGAGAGAGAAGAATACAACCTCTTTTAGAGTTCTCAGTGGAGCCCACTATTTAATCACTTTGTATTTTTAAAATCCTGCCTTCCCCTTCCTGATTTATTTACCTTGTAAACCTGGATTTTTGTTGACATTACACATTTAGTTGTGGACATGGCGGGAAGGAAGGACCAGTTCCTCCAAGCACCACAAGGTGGCAGCGTTGTCAAGGAAGTGCCCAGGCCCCACTAGTCCTGCCCATTTCTGCACTGGGAATGCCAAGAGCAATAAAAGACAAGACACAGGGATCTGGAGCTGGGATTTGAACCCAAAGCCCGATCTCCTTCCATTGCCTGGGGCCGAGTCTGGGTTTCTCAGGGGCTCCACTCTTTGCCCCACTTTGGGGCTGCCCTTACCTCCAGAGGTTCATGGGAAACATTTAGGAGCCTTGGTCCTCAGAAGCCTGAGGGTTATCTGTCCCCAGGGACTGGGCCCCGAATGGGTCTGGGGGCTCACTCTCACTGCCCCTCCACACTGGGTCAGAGCCTCAGGCCTCCTCCCCGGTCTTTGGCCTGCTGTGAACACAGAACAGCCACGCAGATCCAATCCCCAGCTCCTGGAGAGTAATGATTTTGCTATTTTTTTCTCATAAATTAAACCTAATCTTGTGTTGACTGTGCTGAACAAGGAGAATAATGAAGAAGATTAACATGAGATGGTATTCATTCTCCTCCAACAAGAGCCAATTAATTGTCAGCAGGATTACAGCCTGAGCCTGGAGCTGCCAGCAACTCTGCAGGCAGGGTGGGGCAGGGGTGGGGGCGGGTCTCCTAAGTGCTTCAGCTGGGGTCTGTTGGTGATACAGCATGAAAGACTTCAGTAAGCTGTAAGGAAGAACTGCCTGGATGCGGGAGGGGGCTACAGCCAAGGAGGGGGATGTAAAGAGTGTGGAATCACTATCCCTGGTGATGTTTGTAAGACACAGAAGGAGGCTTTGTGCACCCACTGGGGACCCTGAGACCCCAGATCACCCACCCGTCTCCATCCTAAACCATCTGGGACCCTCCCCTGCTCTTCCTCTCATAGGGGCATCTCTTTCTGACCTATTCCAGTTTTATGGGCACTGTTCTGGGGTCACCATTGGTAAATGAATCTGTATGCACAGGGGCTGCAGCCTCCTCCCAGCTCTGCTTTCCTTTCTCCCTTCCTCTCCCAGGAGTCAGCCAGACTGCTTGCCCAGGCTTAAGAGCATGGATTTGGAGACAGAAGTACTGGGGTTCACCTGGCTTTGCCCCCGGCCCTCATCTGCAAAGAAGGACCTGCTATCCTCACTTGCCAGTCTGTTTTGGTGCTCCTAGCGGCTTAACTCACCTGGGCCCTGGGCCCAGCTTCTGGCACCTACCAAGTTCTCTGCACATGGTGGTGGGGTTGGATGGATTGGACCGTCTGCACAGGGGCCACTGGCATCGAGAGGAGGGAGCTCATCTTTGTTGATCTCCTACACCATCTCCGTTGTCCCCTCTGTGGGAGGCTTCCTTTTGTCATGCCGATTTATTGAAGAGGAATCCAAGGCTTAGAGAGGTTGGTCTTTTGGCCAAGGTGACACAGCTGTAACCCGCAGAGCTAACTGAGACAGGGCCTGGGTCCCAAGGCCCCCAACGCTTGTGCCCTGTCCCAACTCTGTTTCTTCACGCACACGAAAGGCATTCAAAAAACGCTTGCTGAATGAATGAAACACTTGTCAGATGCTCTTTCTGGTCTAGTAAGTCCCTGTTTCAGACTCTCCCACATCTCAGTAACTCCCAGAAGTAAATGGATTGTGTGTGATTTGCAAAATTCTTCTTTGTAGTTCTTGGCAACTCACCCATCTTACTATGGCTATCAAGAAAATTCCACCCTTCCATTCAGATCACAGAGCTTGCTTTGTTTGCTTGGATTGATAAGGTTTTTTATTATTTTCTTGGGTGGCAGAGTATCTCCAGTCGAAGTCCACATCTTACCATTGGTGGTAGCTCACGACCACTGAGTGCTCACTATGTGTTAGGCAGGTTCACAGCACTGTCTGTGCATTGTTTTATTTAATCCTCCCAGCACATCTATGTACTCGTATCGTCCTTATTTTAGAGATGAAATAATGTAGCGGAGGCTCAGAGGCCTGCACGTCTGCCTGAGGTCACACAGCTAGGATGTTGCAAAGCTGGAAGCCAGCTGAGGCCTCTCTCACTCCAGAGCCTGAACTTGCCCCACACCAAGCTGCTTCTCCAGGTGATTGACTCTCGTGGGGGTGGGGGGGATTCCAGTCCTGTGGGGAGTGCGGGGGTGGAGGCAGGGGCCTCCGGGTCCAGTGGGAGCCAGTGGGCTTTTCTATGTCCCACAATCATACATTCAGGCTCAGCCCCAAGGATAAGCCTGGGGCTCATTTGTGAAAACACCTAGCATTCAAGCATTTATTGAGCACCTTCTGTGTTCTGAGTTTGCAATGTTGAACTGACGTGTTCTTTATCCCCTGGGAGCTTCCAGACTAAAGCAGGAGAATGCCCTGGATTCCTAGCTCTGACTCTCCCTGGCTGTGTGACCTCAATCAAGTCACTTGACCAGTTGGTGCCTCAGTTTTCTCATCTGTAAAATGGGGGATCATCATACCTACCTCATAGGGTTATTATCAGGATCAAATGAATGAACATTGGTAAAACACTTAGAGCAGTGTCTGGCAAATAGAAAGTGTTATATACAAGTTTGTTAAATAAATAAAATGAGCCAGTCTGGCAACTACAGCCTGATCGTAAAAGGGCTGTGATGGGGAAGCCCAAGGTTTTTTGGGAACCCAGAGGAGGACGTGCAACCTAGCCCTCAGTCAGAGAAGCTTCCCGGAGGAGGGGGTGAGTGGCATCTTGACCTGAGCAGGAGTTGAAGGTAAATTACTCCCCTTGCCAGCTCTTGGCTCTCTGTGCCATCAGTTGGAGCTGGAGCACTAACTGGTCTTTTCCTGGAGCTTATGGTCATAATTCATCAGTGTGCTAAGCACTGTAGTCACAGCTGAATTCAAAAAGAAGTCTTTGTCCTCAGGGATCCATGATCGAGGGGGATGGGGGGAGAGGGTCCGGAATATTCTCCAAGTCAGGGGAACAGGACCCTTGCCAGGGTGGGCAGTGTCGGGGAAGTTTTGGTGATGTGGGGGTAGAGAGGCCTTCAAAGCCTGCAGAAAGACAAAGATGCCTTTGAAAAAAGAGAAAAAAAAAAGGAAGGAGGAAGTAGTCAGGGAAAATGATTTTCTCGGCTGACGTTTCTTGGGGAATTAAATCTTGTTTTTTGTCACCATGGAGTGGAATAATCCAATATATTAAAGCAGAAGCCCCCCTCCTATTTATTGCTGTGCGTTTGACCCAGCATCTCGGCTCTGCATTTGAAATCAGACCGTCCCGGGGAGGGAGAGAGGAAGGGAGGGAGGTGTTGGCCTCCCGGATCGATTACTACCCTCTCTAACACTGGAAAAATGAATTATTCCCTGAAAAGCAGGCTTCTCATCTGACGAATTCTGCACTGCAGAGCTGGTGGAGTTAGGCCAAATTGAATTTGGTCTTTGAGAGACATTTAAAACCAGGTGGGCTGTGTGTGTTGGTGGGGGTCCAGCCACTGGGGCTTCTGTTGGCCAGACTGGGGAAACCCTCTGCTCACAGAACTCTGGGGTTGGGGGTCCCAAGTGGTAGCCACCCTGCCTGCATGGTGCAGGGATGAGCTGTGCCCGCCTGAGGCTCAGAGAGGGGAGGTTGCTTGTCTGAGGTCACACAGTGAGTTGGTAATGATGGCAACCTCCTACTTTATTGTTTCTTGTCCTCTGGGTCCTGCTGGAAATGACCCCAGTCTCCCTCCCCACCCCCCCTGGAGAACCTCAAGTGGACTTTCCCTTATGGAGCACTGGTTCTGCCTGTTCACAGCTGTGTGACCTGGGGCAAGTAGCTTAACTTCCCCGGGCCTCAGTTTCCTCATCTGAAAACTGGGGTTAATTAACATCCTTGTACTGGTTGCCACTCTGTCAGCTACAAATGACAGAATGAAATTCAAAATGGTTTAATCAAAAAGCAAATTTTCTGGCTCACATAATGGAAAAGGCCGGAACGGAGTCCTTTCAGGTATGGCTGGATCCAGAGGCTCCAATGGTGTATTCGGAACTTGGCTTTTCTCTCCATCTCTCAGCTCTATGTGGCTTCATCCCAGGCCCGTTCACTCCAGGGGAGTGGGGCTGATGCTGTGTGGTTTGAAGAAGGTGGCTGGGTGAGGGCAGAAATCCTAACACAGAGTCCCGCCTCTCACATGCCCCACGTGGGAATGAGTGGGTGCTGGCACACTCCGCCAACCGCAGCGTGGCTGACCGTGCTTGCTTTCTGCTTTCACCAAGGGACATATGCAGTGTCCTCCTGGGCAGGGTGCAAGGGGCTCTTCCTGGACTCCCCCTACCACCTCCATGGTCTCCCGCTCCATCTCCTCCCTCGGGGGGGGGGGCATTCCTCACCCCACACAGCCTGGGAGCTGCCGGGGCTGCCCTTGCACTAATGATGTGGGGAAGAGAGGAAACAACTAGCCCGAGATGGAGCTATTTTCGCTGAAAAGCCTCCCCTTGGATTTGAGCAGGGTTTTCAGGGCTAATGAGCTGAGGCCGAGGGAGTTGCCAGGGAGGGAGCTTCTTCTGGTCCAGTCTCTTGTTGTGCAGGGGCTGAGGCTGGCCAGGGAGACGGGGTAGGGGCCTGGGGAGTGGGGCATGGAACTTGCCCCATGGTGGCACTGCTCACCCTTGTCACCCCTGCCCTCCTCTGGCCCCACCCCCAGTCTGATCCACCTCACGCAGGAAGTATCCCCAACGGCCGAGAAGATTTTGCCAAGCTTTATCATCTCTAGCCTGTATGTGAAAACACTGGGTGTCTGTCTTATATTCCCCCAGACGTAAAGCCACATCATTACATTGCAGTCACCTTTTCATATTAACCCCCCCACCAACCCCATTCTGAGAGATTCCAATGTGCTCAACTCTATTAATTGAAAGTTGCCCCCAGGGATGAAGGTAGAAGGAAGAGGAAGAGGATGGAGAAAAGGGGCGTTTTGTTTCACACCCACCACTGAGTACCAGCAGGTTCTGTCTTTGGGGTAACCAAGGCAACCTCCTGTGCCTTTCCACTTACAGATGAGGAAACTGAGGCAAGCAGGGAGTGAAGGAACATGGGGTGCCTGGTTCCTTCTTGAGAGTCAGCCTCCTTTTGGGTCCACGCTTGGCACCAGGTGTGCGTACAGGGTGGTGGGGAAGGAGATTAGTGTCCCTGGCTCTGTTTACTTTGGGTGGGGAGGAAGGGCTGGGAGGAGAGGCCAGGTTGGAGGGGGTGGTGGTGATGGGAGGGCAGTGGTGCAGGGGTAGGGATGGGGAAGGCTCCAGACCTGGGGAGGAAATGAGGTGGTAAGTGGGCAAAGCTGGCAGAGCCCAGGCTCTCAGGGGGTCCTTAGGGCCTTGATCTGACTGGCTGGGCCCTGCCCTCCAGGAAACATGGGATCTCAGGAGCCAGAGGGGAGAGGTGCAGATGAGCACAGAGTGGCAGACTGGGAGTTGGGGTCTGGCAGAGCACGCAGGTCCCTGCTCAGGACTGGAGGCAGTGACCAGCTGCTCGCCTTCCCGGCTGTGTGAGCCTAGGTAAGGCTCCAAACCTCTCTGAGTGTGCTGGTTTGGATGTATTATGTCCCCCATGAAAAGGCATATTCTTTGATGCAATCTTGTGGGGTAGACATTTTAGTGCTGATTAAACTGGAATCCTTTGAGTGTTTCCATGGAGATGTGACCCACCCAACTGTAGGTGATAACTCTGATGAGGTAATTTCCGTGGAGGCATGGCCCTGCCCATTCAGCTTGGGCCTTGATTACTGGAGCACTATATAAGCTCAGACAGAAGGAGCCAGCTTGCCACAGCCCAGAGGGACACTCTGAAGAACACCCAGGAGCTGAGAGAGGAGCTGCAGATGAGAGACTGTTTGAAGACGGCTGTTGAAAGCAGACTCTTGCTCTGGAGAAGCTAAGAGAGGACAAACGCCCCAAGAGCAACTGAGAGTGACACTTTGAAGAGGAGCTGCAGCCTAGAGAGGAATGTCCCAGGAGAAAGCCGTTTTGAAACCAGAACTTGGAGCAGACGCCAGTCACGTGCCTTCCCAGCTAACAGATTTTCCAGACACCATTGACCATCCCCCAGTGCAGGTACCCAACTGTTGATGTGTTACCTTGGACATTTTATGGCTTTAAGATTGTGACTGCATAATCAAATAAACCCCCCTTTATAAAAGCCAATCCATTTCTGGTGTTTTGCATTCCTGCAGCATTGCAAAGGATGGGGAGTGGGAGCTCCCAGGGATTCCTTCTGAGGGTTCAGGGAGGTGGCAGCGCCAAGCCCTGGGTCATGCTTTAACTGTCCCCAGATCCAGGGCCCTGCAGGGAATAAAAACCTTGTCTCTTGGACTCAGATGGCACCCTCTCACCACCTCTAGGATATTTAGGGGGTTATCCAGAGCAGGCAAAGGCAGTTGAGGAAGGTAAAGGGAGCAAATCAGATGAAAGGGAGGAGGGAAAGGTCGGAGGGAAGAGAGAGGGTGCAGCAGAGCTGGGGGTGCTGTGGCACAGGAGGGACCCCTCCCATTTTTTCTTGGGCTCTCTTTGAGGATGGAAAGTTTCCCTTCTAAGGGTGAGCTGGGCTCCTTCTTTCCCTGGGGTCCTTAGTGACTCCTGAACTTTATTTCCTTCTGCCTCTGACTCCGTCCCTGCCCTGTGTGCCACCCTACCCCCCTCCTCTGCACCCCTGCAGCATGCCTTGCCCAGCAGCCCCTCCCTGGCCCATTCCTCTCCAGGGAGGAGGAGGCAGTGGCAGGAGATGGACGACTCCACCTGGGCCCTTGGTAGGGCTTGTGGACCTGAGGAGGGGGGATGCTGGAGGAATTCTGAAGTGCTCTGCGCCTAGGAAGCTTTCCCAGAATTCTCCCAGCCTTCTCCACCTGCCCGCATTGCACACCCTCCAGCTTTGAGCAGTGGGCAAGGGAGCAGTGAGCATGGTCAGAAAAAAGTGCAGGCGGGACCTGGGTTCAAATCTGATTTCCACCACTGGCAAATGGAGTTGCCTCGGGGAAGTTTAATTTACCCTCTCTGGGTCTCATTTTTTTTTCTTTTTCTCTTAAATGGATATAATAATACTAATCCCATAGGGTTAGATTTATTCCATGTAAGGCCTTGGGTGCATACCAGATGTTCACTAAAGACTCTGGTATCTATCAGATTTTGAGGGGCACAGGGAGGAAAATCAAGTCCCCAACTGGGTTTATCACACAGAAGAGAGGTGGGGGGTGGGGGGCTTGTGAATGGGGACTGGTCACAGCTCTCCCCAAAGGGCTGTGGCTTAGAGGCCAAAGGGCAGGGACACAGGTAGAAATGCTGGAAAGGACAGTGAGGGGGTGAGAGTAGATGAGTTACCTGGGAAGATGGTGCTTCAGCCTTACCTGGGCCAGGTGCACCCAGTCTTGAAACCACCACAAAGGCCCTTTCCAAATGTAAGTGTGTAGGGGTGTGTGGGGGTGGGGCATGCACACTCATCTGCTTACTTGAGTCTGACCTGAATCCTCACAGCTGCAGTTTCAGGCCCCTGGGCTTTACCCTGAATGAGTATTGGCCTTTCCTCTCTTCTGCTGTTTCCCCTTCCTTCCTGAGATGATGGTAGCCCAGAGCATGAGGACAAGGAAAATGGGGCATCCCAAGTTCAGAGTTCAAGTCCACTGCTTTCTCCCAGGATGGTTTTGGGGAAGTTACTTTACCTGTCTGGATCTCAGCTTCCTTCCCTATGAGATGGGAACCACATGGAGCTGCCACAAGAGTCAGTGAGATGAGTGGTTGAGAAAGTGCTTTGTAAACATAAGCATTCTGCAAACACAGGTTTTAGCCAGAGTCAACTAGTCTTCTTTTCTATAAAGCCTCTTTTGGGGCTCTAACCACTCCTTCAAACACCCAGCCTTGGACAAATGATTTTAAACTAAATTCTGGGCCACAAGCTCATGTCTTTCTCTGTCCCCCAATTTCTAATGCCTTTGAGAGGACATTCGCCCAGTCTGCCAGCCTCTAGACCTGACCAGACACAACAAACCCTGCTGTGAACTTGGGCAGGTTTCTGGTTTTCTCTGGACCTTTGCTAGCCTGACTGTAAGGTGGGGGTAATAACCCCTTTCCTCTCCTTCCCTAAGCCTAATTCCCTGGAGTGAAAGTTGACTTGGGGGTGAGGGGACAGGCAATCCATGCAAATACCCACTAACTGGCCATTTGAGGTTTCTCCAAAGCCACCTTCCTCCTGAAATGTTGGAGCCCAGCACATGCTGTGGCCAGAGGAGGCTCCTCTGTACACATTGTCCAGACCCAAAAGGAGAGCAGGGATCAACTCATATAACAAAACCTCAGACACAACCTGTTGGCGCCCAGCAGCTAGGCTTTTGCTTCTCTGAAGCTTGGGGTTTTCTGAGCTGATATGGGCTGGAGGCCCTGAAACCTCTGGAGCCCTTGCTTTTCCCTCTGCTCCTCATCCTGCATTTTAATCACTTTGGGATTTGGGGGCAGACTTTTAGGGGAAAATTCAGGCCTTTTTCACTCGGAGAGATAATCCATCTGGCATGGAGACAAGCAATAGGAGTACTTTAGCACCACGGACAGCATCCCACCCAGGGACCAAGGCTGGAAATCCTGAGCTCCCAGTTGCTCACAGGAAACAGAGATGGGAGGCCCGAGGATCAGTGGGCACTGATGCCACCAGGACTGGGCACTTCAATACATTAGTCCATCTTGGCCTCCTTTTTATTCTTATTTTACAGAGGAGGGACCTGAAGCTCAGCAAGGTTAAGCAAGTTGACACAGCTGGTTAGTGGTAGAGCCCGGATTTCGATCTGCATTTGGCAGGCTCCAGACTCTTCAGCTTACTGATTCTCCAGCCAGATGGGAGAGGCCCAGTTTTTGCACACTTGTGGCAGAGATGGCTCCAAAGCTGCTGGCATTTGGACCTGGGAGGCTGGGTTTGCATTTGTGAGTGTGGTTCCATGAGCACCCCTGGGTGTGCACGAGGGTTCAGTGGGGCTGACTATTTACAGGAGTGTGTGAGTCCTTCAGGAGATAGATGATGAGGATTGTGTCTTATCTCGGAGACTCTCTCCTCCTGACTTTCTCCTTCTGGAGAGAGACCTAGGATTCACTGCTGGATTTTTTTTTTTTTTTTTTTTTTTTTTTGCAAGCACTTAAAGAACAGACCAGAACTGATAGCTAAATTAAACCTGCTGAGTGCGCCTGTTTAATTGAAAATGCCATCTGTAATTTAAATGTCAGAATCGGGATGGTTATTACGGCCACCTTGAAGATTGGGGCTCATTTCACAGTTTCAAAACAGACCAGGAAAAGCAGCAAATGGACCATGGCCTGCGGCGGCGTGGAGCGATTAATAAATTCTCTGGTCCCGCCGAACACTGGCTCCCACCGCAGTCCCCGCAGAGGGAGTCTGGTTGGGAGCTGGGTGTGCTGGGCTTGGGCTCCAGGACTAGCTTCCTGCTTGCCCCTTCCATGCCTCCACTCCAGTCTGCACCAGATGCAGGGTGACTTTTCCAAAGTGCAAGTCACATCTTGTCCCTTTTCTGCTTAAAACATGAGGATCTCCCTGGCATTTCCAGGAGGAAATCCTAACCTCTTAGCCTCTGGAAGACAGGCCCTGCCCTCCTCTCCAACTTCGGCTCCTGCTACTGCCAGTTGCAGATATCCTAATTGCCCCCAGGCCTTTGCACAAGCTGAAACTTTGCCTGGAAAGCCATTCCTTCTCTCATCCATCCTGTGAGCACTACTTTTCATTCATGACTCCACCTGAGTGTGACTACCTCCAGAAAGCCTTCTTGTACTTCCCAAGGCAGGTTAAGTGCTTCCTTCTTGGTTTCCCATGGCCCCTATCTTCACCTCTGCAACTGACTTATCACACACAGTTTATACTAAGAGCAACTTGTGGACAGAGATGGTGCCTTGTTCATCTTGAGGCCTGGTGTCCTTCCCTGAGCAATCACAATAGCAAGCATTATTGGGCACTTACTGTGTATGACACCATCATTAGTCCCATTTTAGAGATGGAAAAACTGAGGCACATAGAGTAACTTGTCAAAAGCCACATGGCTCCCAGTGGCAGAGCTGGGACTTGGACCGAGGCAGGGCCCTCAGCTTAAAGTGTTTGCTCTTTGACTACATGAATGACCGTTTGAGTGTGTTCAGTCTCTACCCTGGGGAGGCAATGTCCCAACAAAGCAGCTGGGCATAAACTCAACAGGGAGTTAAGCTAGAACCCGTGATCATCCTCCTATTCCCAGAACTCAGGTCCTGGTGCTTCCTGTAGGAGGGGGTTCCTGTGCCCAAGGCTGGCCTCCATGGCTGCAAGGTGGTCCTTGTTCTGTCTTATACCCCTCCAAAGGCAACTCTCTGCTTGCTCCATGCTCTGCTTATGATCCCCTGGTTGCACCTGAGGAAGCAGTGTGTGCAGTCAGACAACCAGGATGGGCATCCCTGCTACTTTCAGCCATGGGGCTTGGGCAGGCCATTTCTGCTCTGACCCACACTGTCTTCACCTCTGAAGTGGGGTCATAATAATGCCTAACTCATAGAATGGTGGGGATTATAGGAGATCATAGAAGTACAGCTCTTAGCAGAGACAGTAGCAAAGGCTCAATGTATGACAACTATAACATTCATTCATTTACTCCTCCATTATTTCTTTCTTAGCCTATTTCCACAGGGAGGAGAATGTACCAGCTCTGTGTTCCTGGGCTCCCTACTCCCAGCTTTCGGGCATTTTAAACTGCTTAATGGAAAGAGAGATCACATTCTGCAGATGTTGCACACCCATCCTGCTCTCAGCATGGCCCCAATCTCCCGGCCCCATCTGGCCCACACCCCATTTTCGTGTTCCATCTGCCCTCTGCCCTACCCCATATCTGACCTCTTCTCTGGGCTGTCCTATAGCCATTTATTTGCTCAGCCAAGAGAAAAACTCTCTCCTAATTAGATGGGTTTCTGTCTCCCCAGGTTTCACTTCTTGCATCTTCTCAACTTGTTAGAGGAAATTACATATTGACGGTGGTACTGATTTGCATAATTCAGATATAATTAGGAGAAATATTTGCCAGAGTGTCAGGCAGAGGGGCTGGTGCTGCTGTATCCTGTTGACCTTGGGGAGAGCTTGGGATTGTACCTTCAACTCTTACCAAGTTCATGGCTTCTCTACTCTGTAAAACCCTGTAGATGCTTGTCTCTAGAACGTCACTCCTACGTAGGTTTCAAGGCAACAGGAAAGCACCTTATTGTCCCCAAAGTATCTCCTTGTCTGCACCAGCACCTGGAATTCTGACCATGAGGGCTATGCTGCGGGGGCCTGCTGGGGATGTAGAAAGATGCTCTGCTGTGCAGGAGACCCGTGGAGACAGAGGTCAGTTTGCTTGTGAAGCCCACCAATCTGGAGAGGGGGACAAGGGCTTCAGGGGAGTGTCAGTTTGACAGTAGGAGGAAGGGAAGAAAAACCAAGCAGTGCTTGAAACATGAGATTAGAAAATCGTGTGAGCTGGTGAATGCTATTGCTGCCACGATGGAAAGTCATGGAGCCTTCTTGGGAAGTTTAGGAACAGAACAGGGCAGAGATATAGATGAAAAATGCACACTCATGCTTCTTCTATTCTATAACTATTTCTTCATGCCTTCATCTATTCATTCAACAAATATTTAGTGAGGGGCTATTCTGTGCCAGACAAATAGTAAAGAATTTGGTGTTCATACAGGGAAAACACCTAACCTTGTAAGTATTTTTGGTTTCCACCTGCCCAAGCCTTGGAGGGCTTGGGAGGTGGGCTCTGGAAAGGACTAGCCCAGAAGACCATATGGTGCCTCCTTTGAATCATGCTTCTATTTCTCCTCTGAGCTGGTTCTGTCCCAGTGAGGTAAGTGGCCACATTGGAGATGGGGTGGGAAGGTCCTTCCAATCAGGTGGGCGACCTGGGAAGCAGGCAGGTAGGCAGGGAGTTTTCTTCACACCCAACCCCTATCCTTGCCTGACTCTCCTTCCTCCCACACAGCACCGGCAGAATGCCCGGCACCAGAAGCCACATCCAATTTCCCCAGGCAGCCATCTCCAGGTCACTGATTCACTAGTTAGCTGTCAACACAGGTACTGAATAATAAGGTCTCTTCCTGTGGAAAGGATATTAGAGGCTCGAGTACGGCTGTGATGGGAAGGGCCAGGGCAGGGTGATATTTATTTCCTGGGCACTTGCTGCGATGAATCACAGGGCTGTCTCTAACCTGCTCTCACACGGCACCCCAGCCCAGTCCATTGGCCCCAAGACACTTTCCTGGTGATCAGTTCCAGAGCCTGACCCAGACTGGCTGTCAGGTACATGCATGGGCACGTCTGTGTGCTAGCGATGCTGGGGAAGGGATGAGGCAACTACCTTCCATTTGGTGGGGACGCTATGATTCTTTCATTCATTCATTTGGCAAACAGTTGTTGAACATCTTTGTTTCCTGCTGTGTGTAGGGCTGGGTGCTGGATTTGCAGGGGTGAACCAGCCAAGCCTGGTCTCTAACCTTGGGAACTTAAGTAATGTACCTTTTCCATCCCCCTGCTCCTACCTGGTAGACTAGACCATTCTGAGTGCAGGTGGGTCTGGAATCGGTGCATACACTCTCTGTCCTGTTGCTTGCCCTCCACCCCGACTCCACATCACCTCTGTCCGGATGGTTAAACAAGATATTCAATCCTTAAATGCTCTGGTGCTATTTCCCAGTTTTGTCCCAGGACTTCCATTCTTTCCTTGGGTGGAGAAGGAAACTCTTAATTCATCAGCACCAACTCTTGCCAGACCCTCCTGGAAGGTTATTTACCTTATTTAATCCCTGCTTTACAGACGAAGAAACTTGCCCAGGGTCACAGCTAAAGCAGTGTGTGCTGGAGCAGGTGCACACCAGTGTGCATGTCCTCCCACCTCCGCCTTTAGTGATCTCAGCTTGGTGGTTTGAACTTGGCCACGGCGGCAGTATTTACACCATGGAAACTGGCAGAAGCTACAGAACAGAGCTTTTCCCCTTGGAGAGCCGGTTGTTAAGCATTCACCAGCACAGCACTGCACCTATGTGCTTTGGCCAGTCCTGTTCTCTGGAGCAGTGAAGGGTGCCTCCCCACTGGTAAGCAGCTGCTTCATTCTAGGAGAACTAGGGAAGAGATTCGGGAAATTTCAGCCTCTATTTGGCCGCTTCTCAACATCACAGGTCATTTCAGCAATTAGATGTTATCCCTTTGGCCACCACCACTACTGGCTCTCCCCACCCCCATGCCCAGGTTAATGACTGAGTTAAGACCTTGCTGCTAATTGAGGGCTGGCTCAAGGTTAACTGGTGCTTTTATGGGTGTGAATGATAGCTTTTCGCTGGGCTCTCAGAGCAAGGCAGGCATCTGGCCAGCGGGACTGCACTGAGCCGCCTCCTCACGGATAAACCCGGGACACTTTTTGTGAGGCTGGGTTTTTCCTCCTCATTCTCTTGATCTCAGGTTAAATGTCATCCCCTCAGGGGCCATGGCTGTCCCGTCAACAGTATGTTCCTCTGGCCCCACACTTTTCTGGTGTGGTTTATTTTCTGTTTCTTTCTTTGTTTAATTTGCTAGAATGAAAGCTCCAAGATGCTGGGAAATGAGACGCAGAGAGTCACAGCAATTTGCAGCGGCCCTTCTGATGCTTTTTACTTGCCATCTCCTCATTGTGGTCTCCTGTTCCCTGATCTGGGGAAGAGTTTCCCCCCATCGTTTTCCTTTCATAACCTGTCGGAATGCTGGGATGAGGCAGTTGGGGGTCAGGGCTCAGTCCCCAGACGGGGGTTAGCGTCCTGATTTTGCTCTCTGGTTTTGGTGCTTGCTGTAAGGGATTGAGTAGTGCCCCCGACAAAGACACCTTCCAGTCCTAACTCTTGGGGATGGGAACTCATTTGTAAATAGGATCTTCGAAGATCCTTTTGGTTAAGCTGAGGCCAAACCAAATCAGGGTGGGCCTTGATACAATAGAACTGGATCCTGAGAAGCAGAGGGAGCTTACACATAGTAGGAGCAGAGGGTGTTTGCAAACAATAGGAGAAGAGGGGGTTTGCACACAGTAGGGGAAGGGGGGAGGCAGAAGGAGAGCGATGGCCTGTGACAGTGACCGAGATTGAGCTATGGATTGTCAACCAGCTACCGCCAGAACACTCCAGACTTTGGAGAAAGCACGATCCAGGTGACACCTCAAATTTGGACTTCTAGCCTGCAAAACTGTGAGGCAATACATTCCTGTTGTTAAAGCCAACAAGTCTGTGACATCTGTTACAGCAGCCCTGGCAAACTGAGACACCTTCTGTGGAGGGAACAGAAAGGATAGCCTGGAACAGAAGCGCTGGGAGTAAAGAGTCCACTTTCTCCTGGTTCTCAACCCAATACTCTGTAGCTCCATTCTGCTAGGACAAGTTTCCTAGACACTCTAAAGCTGTTTGTACCTTTAAAAATATCTACTTTTGATACTATAAAATGACTGCTTTCTATCAGGGAAAATTTGTAAAATGCAGAACAATATTAAGACAGAAACAAAGGTCATCTCTTAGATGAGAGGCCCATGGTAACTTTGTGCCCTTCCCTCCCAGAAGCAGCCCTGCCCACCTAAGCCCAAGACCCTGCCTCCTTCAGCAATTATAGGAAATATTAAAACTTGCTCCCGGCCCAAGTTGTTACATCCAAGAATAACAGTCTCTGTTACTACGAGAAACTAATTAACAGCATGCAATGAGGGGGAAAAATTCAATTAATTAGTAGCTTAAGCACTAGTAATGACTCTGGATTTGGCTTGAGAGTTGGGGTGAGAGGAATGGAGACCCTCCAAAGAGCAGAAGAGGTGGGAGTGAGAAGAGGGCTCAGGAATGGGTGGGGGTCCCAAAGGAGACTGACAGGCTGAGAGAGTGTTGTCCAAGTGGAGAGAACCATATTTCTTTTCTGCAAGCTTTTTGCTGTGCTACTGGACTGAGGCACGCGGCCTCACTGGCAAAGTGGGGGATGATCTTCATCTGTTATTGTCCCAAATGATGATTTGGCGGCTGCAGGGGAAGTGAGGAAAATCTGCCTTTCTCTGTCCTGTGGGCTGGGGCCATAAGGAGAGGTGGGCACCCAGAGCCCCCACTTCTCAGTCACAGTCCCTGCCCCTGGAGTCCACAGCCACCCCAGCCCTGCAAGTCACCCTCCACACTGCCCCACCTCCAGCCTGTCGGGAAGTCTCGTGACTGCCGTCTCCTTGTGGCTCTTCCACCTTCCTGTCCTCCTCTTTTTTGTACTCCCTACCAACTGCAGCAGTCTTCCTGACACCTTGTCATACTGTCCCAGGGTCCAGCAACTTCTCCTCCAGCCACTGTGCTCAGACGCTGTCACTGCCTGACTACACCACTATGATTTGGATGAGTTCACAGCCCTACTTTGAGCCATGAGGCCCTGACTGGTCTGGCCCTGGCCCCCTCACCAGCCTCATCCCCCCCCATCCCCTGCTGCCTCTCTCCCAGGCCCCGCACCTTCCTGAATGAGGCAAATACTGGTTCACAGCAAGCTAACAGCACTCAAACCTCAGGGGGCCCTTCCTTGCCTAAGCCCCTTCCAGGGCCCTGCAAGAGGGCCCTAGCTTCACGTCCCCATGGTCGTACGTATCCGTAGAATTGGCAAATGTAGATGATTTATCTGCAGCCCATTAAGCTCATTGTCTCTTTCCACTCACATTCTTCCCTTCTGCTGCGCCTGTGGCAGTGTCTGTGGACAGTTCTGGAATCCATCTAAGGCGGCGTGGAGTTGGGTGTTCATTTAGTGTGGGTTCAGTGGGCTCTATTTCTGGGGTTCACAGCCTCTGAGTCCACAAGCAGCCCTCCTCCCAGCCACCTGCTGCGCCGGCTCAGCCCAGCTCATGACATGAAGACACAGGGACCGAAGCTGACGTGGGCTGTGAGTGTGTCCCATAGTGCCCGACCCAGGGGGTTGATGGGTCCGTAGTGAGGGGCTAGTCAGTGGAAAACTTTTCCAGTGGTCAGACGTGAAGCATTTTCAGGGGAGGATTTGGTTTCCATCGAGGCCTCATCAAACAGGAGTTCTCTCCGGAATGTCCTTGGGATCAAATCCAAGTATAAATGCATCTATATAATCATATGACATGAAGTTGATCAGAGTTCTTGTGTTGGTAGGTGTCTGTGTTTCCTGTTGCTGTTGTAACAAATCACCACAAATTTACTGGCTTAAAGAACACAACTCCGTTATCCTAAGGTTCTGGAGGTCAGGGGTCCAAAGCAGATCTTACTGGACTAAAATCATGGAGTGGGCAGGGCTGTGCTCCTTCTGGAGGTTCCTTACCTTTTCCAGCTCCTGGAAGCTGCTCATAATTCATGATCCTGGCCTCATCCTCCCTCTTCAAATCCAGCAACATTGAGCCGAGTCCTTCTCGCTGTGCCCTCTGGTTCTCCCTCTTCTGCTCCCTCTTCCACTTTTAAGTGCTCTGTGATTACATTGGGCTCACCTGGTAATCCAGGCTCTCCCTAGCCTAAGGTCAGCTGGTAGCCTCCCTAATTCCATCTGCAACCTTAACTTCCCTTTGCCACATAACCTGATATACTCACAGGTGCCAGGGCCAATATTCTGCCAGCCGGGGCAGGGCATGAACCTGTGGCAGCTCCACAGACGGTGGGTCTATGTGTGATGCCACATGCTTTAGGCATCCCGACTATAAGTGACAAAATATTATAAGTGTGGGTATGCATGTACACACATATATAATATAACCAAATATATTATTGCATATGCATATGTGTGTGTGTTTCAATCAAATATGCTGGAGGAATTCTTTTTCCATCCTCTCTCTAGAAAATACTATAAAATCATGACATATGAAAAGGGAATCAAAGGGTAGGCAGCTAAGTAGGAAGACAGTATTATAGAGGTGTGCCAGGCAGGTAATAAAAATATATGATTTTTCTGGATGTTTGTGGTAATTGTTAGCATTCAAAAATTTGAATGTGTAATCCTTTCTCATTCTAAATCAGCATTTACATTCATGCCTAATTTTGCATTCTTTTTAAAAAGCCCTCCTCTCCCCTGTCCAAGTTTTATGTACTAAAGTTCCTACAAAACCAGGCTTCTCTGCTGCTCCCACCTCAGGGCCTTTGCACATCCTCTCCTCTCTGATGACAGCCTTTCTCAACTCCCCTGCCCTCTTCTCTTGGCTTGTGCTTCAGGCCTTAGCTCAAGCTTTAGTTATTCACTAAGTCTTCTCTCACCGCACTCCCTCACCTCCCCAACTTGGTCAGCTTCTAGGGCTTCTGCTTTGAGGAGCCTCTGCAACTGTAAGCAATTATTCATCAAACTGCCTGTTTACGTCTGTCTCCCCCACTGGAATGTAGCCCCATGGCCTTGTCTGTCTTGCTCACTGCTGTGCGTGGCCCAGGGGCTGGAAAAGTAGAAGGTAATGAATATGTGCAGAACGAGAGGATGAAACGGGGGCTGGCGGATGGTATGTGTGTGATGAAAGCCCCTGGACTCAGATCCCTCAACAAGGTCACGCTGCTTGCATGTGCTGGAGCCGGCATTCAAACCCAGGACTTTCCCACGTCAAAGTTATGCCTCTCCCACCACACCATACACTTGAGGCCACAGGCCTTTCACGGATGCCCATGTGATGAGTGGCAGCAAATCCCAAGGCAGGTTGTTAGAGAAGAGCTTGCCTGGACTGGGTCGTGCAGGTGATAGGGAGCCGGTGCTGGTTCCGGAGCACCACCAGCTGCCATGGCCTGCCTGCCCTTGTGGGAGTGTCAGCTTGGGCAGGTGGCTGGGACAGAGTCTCCCCCGCTTGCTGCCCTCCTGGTCCTTCCATTGCGCCTATCAAAGCCGGCCAGTGTGGGCCAGCCATTCCGAGAGAGAGAGGCCGATAAGACATTTATTGAATTTATGATTTTAATTTATGACAATTCTAATCCCATTATGGGTTCCCTTTTGTCTGCAGGCTGTGTGGTGGTGGAGTTTAATTACCACCAAGTGAGATTCTCCCTGCTTAGGGGACCTTGGCTGCTCCCGGGTTGCTTGAGGGAGTTTAGTGGCCTGGATGGAGGAGGGGTGCAGGGGAGGGGAGCGGAGGCCCCTGGTCAGCGGGAGTGGCTGCTGATGCAGCACTTTCTGCATTTGGCAGCTGGGCTGTGCGGGACGCATGAGGATACCCAGTGAGTGACAATTTGGATGCAGTGTGAAGTTGCGCTGTGAATGCAGTGTGCAATCTGCACACTGAGGTACCCGGAACCAGGCAGGGGCCAGTGGTGTGGGGGGAGCTGGACCCTCGGGGATCTGCCAAGGCAAGTGTGTCAAGTGCTCCAGACTCCATCGCCCACCCTAGAAAGGGGGCTGCCTCCCAGGTGGTCAAGGCCCCCTGGAGTGAGGGCTGAGCACATGGTCACTGGGTCCCTTCTTGGCTTCCACAGGGCACTGCCGAATGGAGTGGGAGAGGTGGCTACCCTGGGGTCAGAGGCCAGTGGGTGCCGGTCCCCACTCTGCCAGGAGCGGGCTGTGGGACCTTGGATGACTCATTTATTTAGCATCTCTGTGACACTCCTTCTTTAGCTGGGAAATTAGGGGTGGAATCCAGGTCCTGCCTGGATCTGGTGGAGCGTGTAGCCGGGGTGCAGTGGGGGGGGGCAGAACACTGTGGGAGGAGGCTTCCTGAGACCTGGGTCCAGGCAGGGGTGGGGTGGCAATAACGAGAGGGGGAAGCAGCTGTGGCCCGTGGCCAGGGTGACCTCGGACGTGAGAGCAGCCTCATGCATTGCAGGGGCTCAGCGCCTGGCCTCAGCCCCTTCATCTGTAGGAGGAGGGTGAGAACCACACCAGACCGACGTCTCCTGCAGAAAGGTATCAGTGAACACCTTGTTGGCAGGAGAGGGCTTGAGGAAGTTTAGGGGTGGGGTGATGGGACAGCAGGCTTTGCTTGGTTCTCTGGACTTTAGTCTCCTCATCTGTAACTTATGGGTCAAGACCAGACAACGGCCAAGGATCTTTTCAGCTTAGGCATTTGCAGGGTTGACGGTTAAGCAGGGAAGGCTTCCTGGAGGTGTAGGTATGAAGGAAGGAGAAAGGAGGAGCTTTTTTTTCAGAGCCCTCTGCCGGTTAAAGGGCTTACAGGTTATCAAATTTGACTCCTGTAGGTGGGCAGATGCAACCCCAGGTTATAAACGAGGAAACTGAGGTCCAGAGGGGTTGGTTGAGTGGTCCAAGGTAACACAGTTTGGGCATGGAAGAACCCAGATGTTTTGACCCTCTGTCCACTACTTTCCCTCTGGTCATTTGTCTTCCTCATGGGCCAGAGCTCTGCTTGCAAGGCAAAGAGGGGAGGGTCTCTCTAGAACATCACAGTAGTACAGGCTGAGAGCAACTCAACTGCCCCGCTTTCTGTCTCCAAATAGGTCTGTCCCAGGCTCTGTCTGTTAGAGCTCTTTTAGTTGCAAGTGACAGAAACCCCACCTTAAACTAGCTTAAGCCCCAAAGTGAATTTATCGGCTCCTGTAACTGAGATGTTCAGGGGCTCACCAGCTTCAGGCAAGGTTAGATCCAGGAACCCAAATGCTGTTGCCAGGACACAATCTTGTTTTCCATATCGTGAGTCTGCTTCCCTCAGGGTGTTCCTACAAGGGCTTTCTCCTCGTGTCAGGAAGCAGGGTCAAGGGGAGACCCCAAGTCTCATCCCTACAACTTGTCATCCAAAAGGAAGAAAGGTCCTTCTCCTAGGGTTCAAATGTCAAATCTCATGGGAGGCTCTGATTGGTTCACAGTGATCTGGGAATAAGAGCTCTGCGTGTGTTATGTGTCTGTGGACGTGTTGTGTGTCTGTGGACGTGTTGTGCGTCTGTGAACATGTTATATGTCTGTAGTTGTGTTGTGGCGTTGTGGGGTGTTGTGATTAAGCCCCACCAGGATCCTGTGGAATGGGGGAGAGATGGGCAGAAACAGGCAGTATCTGTCCCCAGTTCAACACTCCTCATTTTCATTCAGTGATTTTCCAGTAGCAAGCAGGATCTCTCACCTGAGCGGGAAGGACTTTCTTCTCTATCCTGGGACGGCTTAACAGAAGGATGAGTCTGTCTGGGAGCCAGGACAGCTGGGTTTGGGTCATAGCACTGCCAGTGAGTCACCGTGACCCAGGAGAAGCCCCACAAGCCCTGAGCCTCAGTTTCCCCAGCTAAACAATGGGTTCAATTCTGAGCTCTGCCTCCTCCCAGCCACGTGACCTTGGGAAGCCACTCTACCTCTCTGGCCAGCACGAGGCGTGACCAGCCATCTTGCCCCAGAGTCCTATACGTCTTGGGAAAAGGGTCCCAGCACCAGTTCGTGGGACCCTACAGCTCTCAAAGGAGCATCTCACCAGAACCCACTTCCTCCCAGACTTCCTAGAAGGGGAATTGTGGTTTCCCACGTAGCCCACCCACCAACATGGAGATAAGCCATTTTTCTGTACATAAAAGCCTGCAAGGTAATAATTAATATCCCAGCCATTTAACTCGGTTGTAATACCCTCACCGTTAATAAGCTAGCTAAGTACTCCGCTTGAAATTAATAACTTGCAAATGACCCAAGAGTCCTGATTTCATACTTCTTTTTTTTTTTTTAAATACAGAATTTAAAGAGAAAAGTAATTTTCATTTATGAGCCAGTGTCATTATTCATAACGGGAGAATTTGTAAGGAGTAAAAAGCCTTTTCCACTTAATTAGAATCTTGAGCATCACAGGAAGGTGGAGTGCTGTGACGGGAGGGGACATATCTAGCCCCCGGGTAAGGAGCAGGAAGTACAATCAGAAGGAAACAATCCCTCCTAGGTAGCTGCCGGTCTACGCAGCCCCGTGAGGACAGGACCAGCGCCCGGGCATCTGCTCCAGAGATGGAAGCCGGCACTTGTGGTCACGTCAGTGGCTGAAGCTGGCAAGGGGGATGTACGCAAAGATGCCAGCATGTCATATCCGTGTCCTCAGACACAAGTGATAAAGCCTAAACTGAAAGGGGAGCTGGAGGGAGAGAGTGAAGCAGGGAAGGGAGAAGCCAGGGCAAGATTAGAGGCTCAGGGGAGAGGAGGAATGTGTGAGTTAGGCCCGGAGGTGGGTGGGGGGCCCATCTGTGTCCTTCCTTCCACACTGATGACCCAGTCCTGGGGTTCGCACCCTCCAGCCACCTCAGACATTGTGCCAAGCATGTCGCTTTTAGCCTCACAATAACTTGCCAGGTGGAGATTTGAAGCTCCATATTTTTGTACAGGTGGGGTGAGGCTCAGAGAAGTCAAGGAAGTTATCCTGGGGTCACCCAGCCAGTGAGTGACAGAACTGGGAAGCAAAGTCAAATCTCATTGATTGCATGCCGGGCTGAGCCCCGCTCACAACCGCTAAGGAACACTGTCTGTGTACTGTTACTAATAACAACAATGACGACAATGACAAGAGCTACATGCTCATTTGTCACTGTGTGCAAGGCAGTGTTCTAAGCTCTTCATGTATGTTAATCCCTTCAGTCCTCACAAGGGCCCCCTGAGGAACCCCGTTTTATAGATGAAACTGAGGCACAGAGAGGTGGAGTGGCTTGCCCAAGTCACGTGGCTGGGAGGAGGCAGAGCTGGGATTTGAACATGGACAGAGTAGCTCCAAGTCTGGGCTTTCAGCTGTGGGCCGAGAACCACTGCTCCAGCCCTGGAGCCTTTCTTTCTTTATTTCCGACAGTCCCAAGGACCCGGGCAGGTGGGGACTGCCACCCCCATTTTGCTGAAGGAAAGAAGAGAAAAGCTGTGCAGGGCTCCTCCCATCAGCCGCCTTCCCCCATGCACCTGCAGGGGCTCAGCCCAGGCCCAGCCCAGCGAGCCTCACAGGACGTCCTGAGCAGCCCCCACTGGCTTCTTCCAGGCTGCCCAGAGGGGGCATTTCTGCTCTGTCCCCCCTCTCCCTACCTCCTGACCTCTCGCTCCCCTCCACCTGCCCTGTCAGAGTGGTTGGGGGATTCAGCGGCCCACTGGCTCCTGCAGGCTGAGCCCTCCTCCCTGCTTCAAACAGTAGGTGCCTTTGCCACTCCCTTCCCACCGGCTCCCCTCTGCCATCCCCTTCCCCAGCTGAGCCCTCTCTCAGGGCCAGATGACATCAGAGGGTCCAAGCTGTAAAGACCTGGCCAGTCATCTCGCCCACTCCCACCCGCACTCTGCAGGGGGGGAGACTGAGGCCCCGGAGAGGACAGCAGGACTTGCCCCTGGCCGTGGGCTGCTCTCCCTCTCCACTGGGCTCAAGCAGCCCCCCAGTTCCCAAAGCCCACCCCAAGCTGGCACCCCATCAGCACCCATCCCTAGGCACCAGCATGGAGTAGGGGCTCCTGGTGAGACCCCAGGAAGAGCTCTCAGTTCCAAGCTGCTCTACCAGCTGGCAGGCTCAGGTCCCCAAATGGGCCGCCTGCCACGTGTGGACACAGGAGAGTCACCACCAGGAGGCTAGGGTCCAGTCTGGGCTCAGCAGCTGCTGTCCCCTGACGGTCACAGCTGTCCATCAACCAGACTTGGTTACGGGCCAGCTGAGAGCCAGCCAGGCCTGCGGGGGCCTCCGGGAGCTTCCAGGCTGGGGGAGGAGGCAGAAGGAGCCTCCAGCAGGAACTAGTTCATTGCACCTTTTGAGGGACCAGATTTCTTAAATGGCTATTTCCAAATGCCAGGTTATGGCCAAGCTACATGGATGTGGCTTCTTAAAAAGATTCCTGCAGAGAGCAAGGTTCTTCTTCCCACCACGCAGCACCGAGTCTCCTCGGCCTTCACCTCCACCACGGACGGGCCAAGAGGAGTTGGGTCAACATGGGGCAGGAGACATTTCAGACAGTGCAGCGTGTCTACAACCTCAGTCCTTTCCCCTCTGTTTGGCCGTATCGACATACTGCTTGCTCTATTATTTACTTACTATTTTGATCTCCATGGACTTACTTTTAAGAAACTCAAATTCAGTTTAAAGGGAAACTTTGTATCACCTCCATAAATGGGAAACCAGCATCCCTTGCTATAAATTCAAAGCAACGTAAAAACGAGTGCATGACTATTAAAATAAAAAACGTCCGTTCACGCACCATCTGAAAGCAACTCCCACTTGGGTGGTAGTGCATTTACCCCACAGTGGAGAACCTGGATTAGACAGAAGAAAAGACGTCCCGACCTCATGGCCCGTGCAGCCCTAGGATGGGGCTGGGAGAGAGGTGAGGGGGGAAAGGGCAGGGGCAGGAGAACCAACCTAGAGGAACCAGTGCTCTCCAGGGACCTCCCAAACAGATGCAGCCGAAGCTAGGAGGCCCCAGGGAAATACCAGATCTTGGGAATTTCTGTTTATTTTGAACTTTGGGGAGCAACATGGGAATGATATGCAAATTTCATGTCACAGTGTTTATTGGCTGGAGACAATTACCAAGGTGTGCTGGGTCCACTGTGTACCCGGCCCACCTGTGGCTCCTGTTATCATCTGGTCCCTGGGTTCCCAGGAGCCAAGGCAGGAGAGAGCAGATGGTTCAGAGAGCACTGGACTGGGGGTCAGGATGGAGGCAGCCAGGATTGCTGTGTGACAGGTCACTTGGCCTCTCTGGACCTCTGTTTCCTCATCTATAACATGAGGGGCTTGAACAAGATGTAGCTGGGGCCTCTACCCAGTGGCTCCCTTTGGTATTAGGCAGAACAGGTGCTCAGGGAGAGGAGTGCTGCTGGCTGGTCTCCACTTCCCTCTGCTTCTCTGGAGCCCCTGCATAAATGTAATAGAAAAACTCACCTCAAAGTGGCTTAAACTGCAAAGGGGATTTATCAGCACCTGTCAAAGGAGGTCCAGCGGTGAGTCAGCCTCCAGGGTTGGTTGGACTCAGCAGCTCAGTGATGTCTTCAAGGGCCCAGGTATTACCCCCACTCTCTGCTCTCCTCTCTGCCTTCCCTGGTGTTAGTTTTGACTGGAGGCTGGCTTTCCTCATGGTGGCAAAAGAGCTGCACAGTTCCAGCACGTTTCCCAGTGCAGGAAGAGAGAGGGGTCTGTCCCAGAATCCCAGCAGAGTCCTCAGCCTTGAGGCGGGCTGGCTGGTCCTTTTGAGAACCGGTCATCTACAGCTGAAGGAATGTCGTGAATGGGTGGGCTTCAACCTGGTTATCTGAACCAATCAGATGGCAAGAGGTGTGGGATTACCTGTGGCAAGGGGGATTGGGCTAGACTGGGGATACCTCATCAAACAGCAGGCTGTTACCACCACTTAACTCAGAGATTCAGCCCTGAGGGAGCCAGGCAGCCCCCTCCTCTTCTTTCCTCTCTCCTCTTTGTCCCTCCCTCCCTCCCTCTCCTTTCCCTCTTCTGTGGTTGCTGCAGCCCCATCCCGAGCAGCCGCCCAACCACACACCAGGAATCCCTGATGTATCCTTATTGTTTGCATCTGCCTGGCATCACTCCTCCCTCATCTCCTGGCAAAAGAAGCCCCTCGTTTGGGGACACATGCCTTTGTGTACTTCATTTGGTTGTGGGGAGCTCTTTGTCACTGACCCCTCTCTGCTTACATGAGTGGCCACAAGACCCAGGCCAGGCCAATCGGAACTCTTCTCTGGGATTTTTCATCCTTCCTGTCCTCTAAAGTCACTAGCTGGGACGAGGTGAGCTGGCGCTGTCTCTGTAGCTCCACCTTCCCCTTGTCTTGTGGAGGAAGCTGTGTGCAGAAAAGGGTCAGCAGAGAGAGAGAGAGAGAGAGCGCAAAATAGCACACATGAGAGAGCATTAAGAGGTTGAAGAACATTGTTTAGTGCCTGGATCCGGCCGTGTCTGAAGCCAGCTTACTATCATCACTGAACTTACCAGTTTCTGGAGATGCTAAATGCCCTTTCCCCGACCTGTCTTGGATAGGGATTTTGACTCGTGTGACTGAAAGCATCCAACTGGCATACCAGTTTTCATTCCTTTATTAATCTAATCAGCATGTGTTCAACACTTACCTCGGCCCAGGTAATCCTGGAAGGTAGGTACTGTTATTTTTACTATTTCATAGGTGGGGAACCAAGGCTTGGAGAATTTAAGTGACTTCTCACAAATCATTCAAATGGAAGTGGTGGAACTGGGATTTGAACCCAGCTCTCCCTGTTTCTAAAGAATCAGCCAGGTCTAGCCAGCAGCTGCCGTGGAGCCGTCTATGCAGGGTCAGCAGAGATGAGAGGCTAGCTTGTCTTAGACATTCATAATAATTATAGCAACCACAACAAGCAATGAGAACTCATTGTGTGCCAGGCAGTATTCCAAGTACTTTATGTGGGTCATATAATTGACGTGGGTACATATTTTTATCCTCATTTTACAGATACAGAAACTGAGGCTCACAGAGATGATTTAACTTGCCAAGGATCATGCAGCTGGGAAGTGGAGGTGGGGGGGGGCAGGCCTTGATCATGGCAAGAGTTTCCAAAGAAGGGATGGCAGAGCCTCCCCGGCCATCCATGGTGATAAATGCTGATGCTAAACGTCCAAGACTGGGTACTGGCCCCCCTCCCTGGGAGTCAGAGCGGGTCCTGCAGAGGGTGCAGTGAAAGTGGCCTTGGCCAGGGCAGGGGTGGGGGAGGGCTCGGAGGGGGATGGAGAGGGGGGGAAGATGCAGAGGGGCTGGTCCTAAGGACCCCACACTTCTACCCCAGTCTGGAGGCCAAATTGAACTTTGGTTTCTGGGGGTGCCCCATCACCCCAATCTCTCCGGGGGCATGCTCTCTCTGTTGCACCAAGTTGGGTGGGAGGGTAATCTTAGAGCCTCCCTCCATCTCTCTTGGGGAAAGGGGTCCTTCCAGAGCCAAGGCCTTACCCCAAGGACGGGGAGAGGCAGGGGTGAAGCCACCGGAATAACTGATTTGTCATCCTGGGGGTCCCTGCAGGGGCCAATCTCAGGGAAGACCCCAGGGAGAAGGGGGCAGTTCCTGTGGGGAGTCCAGTTGCCCTCCATTCCCCGGGTCCTCCCCACGCCCACGCTGCCGCCTCCCGGCCACCCCGAGCCGCCTGCGTCGCCTCCACCCTGAGGCTCTCGGTGCTGCCTAGGGCCCCTCTGGGCTGTCTTCCGGGATGAGCCCAGACCACCCTGATGCCCACTCACCCGGCCTGGCTGCAGCTGCTGCCGTCTGCCTTGTGCGCCCTGAGTGGTGGTTCATTATAGTCAATTTAGCACTTGGTTAAGCTCTGTCATTTTTTTTTTTTTCCTCAAATCGCTCTAACTTTCCCACTGATTTTAAGTCCTGCCCTCACCCTTCTGCGCTGACACCTCCCATTTGATTGCGTTCCACAAACACTTTTTGGGTCTTTCCCAGGTGCCAGGCCCTGAGTTGCCTATACAACGAGGGATCTAGACTAAGCACTCATTCGGTGGCTTGAAGAAAAATCTCTTCCCTGTCTCAGCTCCAGGCTCAACTCTGTCCTAGGCACCAGTGGGAGGGGAAGAGAGAGGAAACTGGTGGAACGTCCAGTGAGCACCATCTGGGTGGGTTGGGTTGTGCAAACAGCCTCAGCGTCTCAGTGGTTTATGACAGAGGCTTGTTTCTCCCTCACTGAGCGTCCACTGGGGGTGAACTGGGCCTTCGCTCCCATCTTCTCACTCTGGGACCCAGGCTGGTGGAGCGGAGTCCTGGAGGCTCTCGCACCAGCTATTAAACGCTCCTGCCTGGCGCTCGTTATTCACGTACATTTGCTTAGTGCTTATGCAGTGGCCAAAAGTGGTCACACGGCCCCACCCCACCGCGGGGGGCCTGCAAGGTGAAGGGCTGGCACTGTGTGGGGGACAGCTCCATTGAAGACCCCAGAACTTTGAGTCAAAGGAGGCTGAGACAGAAGGCTGCTGCTCCCCGACCTCAGCCTTCCCCATACGGAAGATTCCCCTTTTCCTCCTTCCCCAGTGTGTCTACCAGGGGGCACCAGCCATGGTCCCTCCCTGTGGCCACTGCCCCGGGGGGTCCCGTCACGTGAACACAGCCTCCTGCTGCTCCCGCTGCCAGGCTTGCTTCCCCGTGTTTGTTTCCCACAGAGCAGCCAAAAGGATTAAAAAGGAATTTTTTATTGAGATATAAAACATAATGTTATAAAATTCACTGTTTTAAAGTGTGCAATTCAGCATTTTTTAGTACATTTTCACGATGTTGAGAAACCGTCACCACTATCTCATTCCAGAACGTTTTTATCACCCCAAAAAGACACCCACGCCTAACGGCAGTCAGTTCCAGTTCTGCTGTCCCCTCGTCTCCTAGCAACCACGAATCCACTTTCTTTCTCTATGGATTTGCCTATTCTGGACATTGCATGTCAACGGAATCTTATAATAGGTGGCGTTTCTCATTTAGCATCACGTGCTCAGGGATCATGCATGTTGTAGCAGGGATCGGAACGTCATTCCTTTTTAGAACTGAGTAATATTCCATGTTTTGTTTATCAAATGGGTCTTTAAAGTCATGGATCAGATCCTACCCCATCAGCTCTCTGAAGGCTTCCTAGTGCAAGTGGAGTAAATACCCTGCTCCTGTGGCCCCAGGCTCTGCAGGTCAGGCCCCCCTGTGCCTCGGACCTCAGCTCTGACTTCCCCACCCATCCTCTGCCATGCACCAGCCACATGGGCCTCCTGGCTCACCCCTGAACCAGGCAAGCTTCTACCAGCCTCAGCCTTTGCAATGGCTCTCACCCCCCCCAATTTTTTTTTTTTTTTTGCTTTTTATTATGGAAAAATTTTCAAACAGATGCACTAGAAAAATAATATGATAATAAACCTATCTATTCATCACCAAATTCAACATTTATCCACTCAATTGTTTTATTTACAGTTCTACCCCACTGTATTACTTTGAAGCAAAACCCAGGTGTCATGTCATTTAATGTGTAGATATGTCAGCATTATCTCTAAAAGATAAGATTCTTTCAAAAACACAAGCACAATACCATTACCACACCTAAGAGATAAAATAATATTCCTTAATATCATCCAACATCCATGTTCAAATGTCCCCAGTTGGTCCATATCTTTTTTCTCCTAATGGGAATATTTCAATTTATTTTTATTGAGTTTCAGCTTGGAACACTGTGAGTTCACATCCATGTACAGATTCAGGTTGGTTCTTTTTTTTTTTTAATTCATTTTATTGAGATATATTCATATATCATGCAGTCATACAAAACAAATTGTACATTCGATTGTTCACAGTGCCATTACATAGTTGTGTATTGATCACCAAAATTAATCCCTGACACCTTCATTACCACACACTCAAAAATAACAAGAATAATAATTAAAGTGAAAAAGAGCAACTAAAGTAAAAAAGAACACTTGGGTGTCTTTGTTTGTTTGTTTCCTTCCCCCATTTTTCTACTCATCCATCCATAAACTAGACAAAGGGGAGTGTGGTCCTTATTGCTTTCCCAATCACATTGTCACCCCTCATAAGCTACATTTTTATACAATCATCTTCAAGATTCATGGGTCCTGGGTTGTAGTTTGATAGTTTTAGGTATCTACTGCCAGCTACCCCAATTGATTAGAACCTAAAAAGGGTTGTCTAAAGTGTGCGTAAGAGTGCCCACCAGAGTGACCTCCTGGCTCCTTTTGGAATCTCTCTGCCACTGAGGCTTATTTCATTTCCTTTCACTTCCCCCCTTTTGGTCAAGAAGATGTTCTCCGTCCCACGATGCCGGGTCTACATTCCTCCCCGGGAGTCAAATTCCACGTTGCCAGGGAGATTCACTCCCCTGGGTGTCTGATCCCACGTAGGGGGGAGGACAGTGATTTCACCTGTCAAATTGGCTTAGCTAGAGAGAGAGGGCCACATCTGAGCAACAAAGAGGCATTCGGGAGGAGGCTCTTAGGCACAATTACAGGGAAGCCTAGCCTCTCCCTTTGCAGCAATAATCTTCTCAAGGGGAAGTCTTGTGGTAGAGGGCTCAACCCATCAAACTACCAGTCCCCTATGTCTGTGAGCACATCAGCAACCACTGAGGTGGGGAAGCCCAACACCCTTGCATTCTCGACCAGCTCCTCAAGGGGGCGCTGCATATTTTTTCCTTTTTTTTTTAATTAACTTTTTTTTTAAATCAACTATACAAAAAATAAAAAAAAAATGAAAAAAACTTACAATAAAAAAACATTTCAAACAGATCATAACAAGGGAGTAAGAAAAAGACAACTAACCTAAGATAACTACTTTACTTCCAACATGTTCCTACTCTACCCTAAGAAAGTAACCTAATATAGCAACATTTCTGTGAACTTGTTCCTACTATACCCATCAGAAATTAACACACCATAGTCATTCCTGGGCATTCCAAGAATGTTAAATTTACCCGCGGTAGCTTATCTGTTCTTATTGGATTATCGTTCCCCCTTCCTTGATTGCTCTCTATCACTAGTTCCCCTACATTCTACAGTATAAACCATTTGTTTTACATTTTTCAATGTTCACATTAGGGGTAGCATGTAATAGTTCTCTTTTTGTGCCTGGCTTATTTAGCTCTGCATTATGTCTTCAAGGTTCATCCATGTTGTCATGTTTCACGACATCGTTCCTTCTTACTGCCGTGTAGTACTCCATCATGTGTATATACCACATTTTATTTACCCACTCATCTGTTGAAGGACATTTGGGTTGTTTCCATCTCTTGGCAATTGTGAATAATGCTGCTATGAACATTGGCATGCAGATATCTGTTCATGTCACTGCTTTCAGATCTTCCGGGTATATACCGAGAAGGGCAATTGCTGGATCAAAGGGTAACTCTATATCTAGTTTTCTAAGGAACTGCCAGACTGACTTCCAGAGTGGCTGAACCATCATACAGTCCCACCAACAATGAATAAGAGTTCCAATTTCTCCACACCCTCTCCAGCATTTCTAGTTTCCTGTTTGTTTAATGTCCGCCATTCTGATTTGTGTGAGATGGTATCTCATTGTGGTCTTAGTTTGCATCTCTCTAATAGCTAGTGAAGCTGAACATTTTTTCATGTGTTTCTTGCCTATTTGTATTTCCTCTTCAGAGGACTGTCTTTTCATATCTTTTGCCCATTTTGTAATTGGGCTGTCTATACTATTGTCATTGAGTTGTAGGATTTCTTTATATATGCAAGATATCAGTCTTTTGTCAGATACATGCTTTCCAAATTTTTTTTCCCATTGAGTTGGCTGCCTCTTTACTTTTTTGACAAGTTCCTTTGAGGTACAGAAACTTCTAAGCTTGAGGAGTTCCCATTTATCTATTTTTTCTTTTGTTGCTTATGCTTTGGGTGTAAAGTCTAGGAAGTGGCCACCTAATACAAGGTCTTGAAGATGTTTCCCTACATTATCTTCTAGGAGTTTTATGGTACTGTCTTTTATATTGAGATCTTTGATCCATTTTGAGTTAATTTTTGTGTAGGGTGTGAGGTAGGGGTCTTCTTTCATTCTTTTGGATATGGATATCCAACTTTCCCAGTCCCATTTGTTGAAAAGACTGTTATTACCCAGTTCAGTGACTTTGGGGGCCTTATGAAAGATCAGTTGACCATATATCTGGGGGGTCTATCTCTGAATTCTCAATTCGGTTCCATTGATCAATATGTCTATCTTTGTGCCACTACCATGCTGTTTTGACAACTGTGTCTTTATAATAAGCTTCAAAGTCAGGGAGTGTAAGTCCTCCCACTTCGTTCTTCTTTTTTAGAGTGTCTTTAGCAATTCAAGGCATCTTCCCCTTCCAAATAAATTTGCTTACTTGCTTTTCCAAGTCTGCAAAGTAGGTTGTTGGAATTTTGATTGGGATTGCATTGACATTGTCATCTTAATGACGTTTAGCCTTCCTATCCATGAACATGGAATATTTTTCCATCTTTTAAGGTCCCCTTATATTTCTTTTAGTAGAGTTATGTAGTTTTCTTTGCATAGGTCTTTTACATCCTTGGTTAAGTTTATTCCTAGGTACTTGATGTTTTTAGTTGCTATTGAAAATGGTATCTTTTTCTTGAGTGTCTCTTCAGTTTGTTCATTTCTAGCTTATAGAAACATTACTGACTTATGTGCATTAATCTTGTATCCTGCTACTTTGCTAAATTTGTTTATTAGCTCTAGTAGATGTATCGCCAATTTCTCAGGGTTTTCCAGATATAAGATGATATCATCTGCAAACAATGACAGTTTTACTTCTTCCTTTCCAATTTGGATGCCTTTTATTTCTTTGTTTTGCTGGATTGCCCTGGCTAGCACTTCCAGCACAATGTTGAATAACAGTGGTGATAGTGGGCATCCTTGTCTTGTTTCTGATCTTAAAGGGAAGGCTTTCAGTCTCTCACCATTGAGTACTATGCTGGCTGTGGGTTTTTCATATATGCTCTTTATCATATTGAGGAAGTTTCCTTCAATTCCTACCTTTTGAAGTGTTTTTATCAAAAAGGGATGTTGGATTTTGTCAAATGCTTTTTCAGCATCTGTTGAGATGATCATTTGATTTTTCTCTTTTGATTTGTTAATGATTGATTTTCTTATGTTGACCCTTCCTTGCATGCCTGGAATGAACCCCACTTGGTCATGGTGTATGATTTTTTTAATGTGTCTTTGGATTCGGTTTGCAAGTATTTTGTTGAGAATTTTTGCATCTGTATTCATTAGGGAGATAGACCTGTAGTTTTTCTTTTTTGTAGCATCTTTGCCTGGTTTTGGTATTAGATTGATGTTAGCTTCATAAAATGAGTTAGGTAGTGTTTCATTTTCTTCAATGTTTTGAAAGAGTTTAAGTAAGATTGGTGTCAGTTCTTTTTGGAAAGTTTGGTAGGATTCCCCTGTGAAGGCATCTGGTCCTGGGCATTTATTTGTGGGAAGATTTTTGATGACTGATTGGATCTCTTTGCTTGTGATTGGTTGGTTGGGGTCTTCTGTTTCTTCTCTGGTCAGTCTAGGTAGTTCATATGTTTTCAGTAAATTATCCATTTCCTCTAAATTATCCAGTTTGTTGGCATAGAGTCGTTCATACTATCCTCTTATAATTTTTTAAATTTCTTCGGGATCTGCAGTAATGTCACTTTTCTCATTCATTATTTTGTTTATATGGGTCTTCTCTCTTTTTGATTTTGTCAGTCTAGCTAGGGCCTTGTCAATCTTGTTGATCTTCTCAAAGAACCAACTTTTGGTGTTATTTATCCTCTCTATTGTTTTTTTGTTCTCTATGTCATTTATTTCTGCTTTAATCCTTATTATTTCTTTTCTTATACTTGGTTTAGGATTGGTTTGCTGTTCGTTTTCTAGCTTCTTCAGTTGATCCATTAGTTCTTTGATTTTGGCTCTTTCTTCCTTTTTAATACATGCATTTAGTGCTATGAATTTCCCCCTCAGTACCGCTTTTGCTGCATCCCATAGGTTTTGGTATGTTGTGTTCTCATTTTCATTTGTCTCTATTTATTTAGCAATTTCTCTTGCTATTTCTTCTTTAACCCACAGATTGTTTAGGAGCAAGTTGTTTAACCTCCAGGTATTTGTGAATTTTCTAAGTCTCTAATGGTTATTGACTTCTAATTGTATTCCATTGTGGTCAGAGAATGTGCTTTGAATAATTTCAATTTTTTTTTAAAATTTATTGAGGCTTGTTTTATGTCCCAGCATATAATCTATTCTGGAGAAAGTTCCATGAGCACTAGAGAAGAATGTGTATCTTGGTGATTTGGGATGTAATGTTCTATATATGTCTGTTGAATCCAATTCATTTATCAGATTATTTAGGTTTCCAATTTCCTTATTGGTCTTCTGTTTGGTTGATCTATCTATAGGAGAGAGTGATGTGTTGAAGTCTCCCACAATTATTGTGGAAACATCAATTGCTTCCTTTAGTTTTGCCAGTGTTTCTCTCATGTATTTTGTGGCCCCTTGATTGGGTGCATAAACATTTATGATTGTTATTTCTTCTTGTTGAATCCCCCTTTTATTAGTATGTAGTGGCCTTGTTTGTCTCTCATAACATCCTTGCATTTAAAGTCTATTTTATCTGAGATTAATATTGCTACTCCTGCTTTCTTTTGGCTGTAGCTTGCATGAATTATGTTTTTGCATCCTTTCACTTTCAGTTTCTTTGTGTCCCTGTGTCTAAGATGAGTCTCTTGTATGCAACATATTGATGGTTCATTTTTTTTGATCCATTCTGCAAATCTATATCTTTTAATTGGGGAGTTTAATCCATTTACATTCAACGTTATAGCTGTGAAGGCATTTCTTGAATCAGCCATCTTATCCTTTGGTTTATGTTTGTCATATATATTTTTTTCCCTCTCTCTATTAATGTCCTTTAATGTACCATACAGAATCTCTTTAGTACTGAACCTTTCTCCATGTCTCTCTCTCCTTTGTTTCTCTGTTGGTAGGGTTCCTTTTAGTATCTCCAGTAGGGCAGGTCTCTTGTTAGCAAATTCTCTCAGTATTTTTTTGTCTGTGAAAAATTTAAGCTCTCCTTCAAATTTGAAGGAGAGCTTTGCTGGATAAAGAATTCTTGGTTGGCAATTTTTCTCACTCAGAATTTTAAATATGTCATGCCACTGCCTTCTTGTGTTCATGGTGGCTGCTGAGTGGTCACTACTTAGTCTTATGCTGTTTCCTTTGATGTGGTGAATTGCTTTTCTCTTGCTGCTTTCAGAACTTGCTCCTTTTCTTCCGTATTTGACAGTGTGATCAGAATATGTCTCAGAGTGGGTTTATTTGGATTTATTCTATTTGGAGTTTGCTGGGCATTTATGATTTGTGTATTTATGGTGTTTATAAGATTTGGGAAGTTTTCCCCAACAATTTCTTTGAATACTCTTTCTAGACCTTTAGCCTTCTCTTCCCCTTCTGGGACACCAATGACTCTTATATTTAGATGTTTTATGTTATCTATCATATCCCTAAGGTCCATTTTGATTTTTTTGATATTTTCCCCATTCTTTCTTTTGTTCTTTCATTTTCCATTCTGTTATCTTCCAGGTCACTGATTCATTGTACAACTTCCTCTAGTCTTGTACTATGAGTATCCAGAGTCTTTTTAATTTGGTCAACAGTTTCTTTAATTTCCATAAGATCATCTGTTTTTTAATTTACTCTTGCAATTTCTTCTTTATGTTCTTCTAGGGTCTTCTTGATGTCTTTTATATCCTGTGCTATGCTCTTCTTCATGTCGTTTATATCCTGTGCCATGGTCTCATTGTTCACCTTTAGTTCTTTGATTAATTGCTCCAAGTACTGTGTCTCTTCTGATCTTTTGATTTGGGTGCTTGAGCTTGGGTTATCCATATCGTCTGTTTTTTTCCTAGGCTTTAAGATTTTCTGTTGTTTTTGGCCTCTTGGCATTTGCTTAACTTGATAGGGTTCTTTTAGGATTTGTAGTCCAATTAAAACACTTATCTCTAATTTGTCAGATCTACAGCTTCATGGAGTACACTTTCTCTAACTAACCAGCAGGTGGTGTCCGCAAGCCACCTATTCCCCTCAAACCAGTTCTCCCCCATTTTGTCTTCGTGGTGAGTGGGGGTGTGAGTCTTGTGGGGTCCAATTGGTGTACGAAGCTTGCGTGTGTAGTTGGTGTTGCCCGCCCTGTGTATGGGGCATGTGTCTGGGCAGTCAGGGAGGGGGGGTGGCTCTAACAATCAAATTTCCCTGGTGTTCCTGGAGATTTAAAGCTGCTGCAATAGTCTAATCCTTCAGTTCAGTCCTGCCACAGTTTGTCTTGCCACTGACCTACAAGTCCTTGGTATTGGCGTATGGCTCCTGAGACTTGCAAGTGGGTCCCTCTTCCAGGCTGTGCACCCCAGGTCCTCTGTCGAGGGATGACTGTGCTATGTCACAAGTGAACACCATTCCCCCAGGGCAGTTCTGGGTTGCAGGGCTGTGTAGGGAAGCTCCCAGTCTGCTGAAAGGATGGCTGAATGGGGCATGTTAATTCACACTGCTCCACCTTCCCAACTCTGGGACAACCAGCTGAGGGTGCAGGGAAGGCTAATGTCCACGCCCGATTTTGTGGGGTGTGAGTGTGCTTTTGGAAGCACTTCCCATCACACTGAGTTGTTTGGAAAACTCCGGCGAAGGGCAGGAGTGTTCCCTGTCCACTGGGAAGATGGCTGTGAGAGGATGCCTCCCTTTTCTTGGGAAGTTGTGGTGTTTAGTGAATTTTCTCAGGCACTGGACTTCTTGCCTTGTATCTCACTCAGAGCTCTCTTAGTTCTGCTCTTGTCTTGACTTGCTCAAATTGCAAGTCTTTAAGGCTTTCCATATTGGGCTTCTTAGAGTAATTGTTTTCAAAAAAGAGAAAAAGATAAAAAAAAAAAAAAAGGGAAAGGCTGTCCTTGCAGATCTAATGGGTTATTGAAATGCTAAGAGACAAGGCAGTTAGGGCCATTAAGGAATGGTCCAGGGGGCAGAGAAACCAGTTTTTCTTCTGGATTTGCATATGAGCCTGACTCTGCCTGAGCTCTGCCCTTCCCCGTTCTATGTTCACCAGAACTCCCAAAAGCCTCTGCTTTTATTTTTGGGTTTTTCTTGCTGTTTTTGCTATCCCTATCTCCTCTCTGCTGGGCTAGCTGCTCCCGGATTCTCTGGTGTCTGGTCTCAGTCTATGAATGATTGGAGTTTGGATCAGTAGAATGAGTTTCTGATAAGAGCGGCAACTGCAGTTCTCTCTCCTCGTTTGCAGTGCTGATGGCCCTCCGCCCATGGGACTGAGTCTGCCAGGGTGGGGCGCGGGTTCCCTGGCCACAAAAACTTACAGATTTCGCTGATCTCAGCAGTTCCATGTGTTCATGAGTGTTATATGAAGTATGCCCAAAGTCAGATTGCTCTGTGGTGTCCAGTCCACGCAGTTCCTGGCTTTCTACCTACTGCCCTGGAGGAGTAACTAAAACATAGAGCTCGCCAATCTGCCATCTTGCCCCGCCTCCAGGTTGGTTCTTAATTCTGCAAAGTGTTCTTTTATTTACCTTTGATATGGCTTCTGCTCCATTTGTTCTGTTTTCTTTGAGAACAAACATTATGTCTAGGTTAATGTCTTAATGATCTGCATTATCACTACCTTCTCTCACTATCCTCTTACCCATCTTTTCCCTATGTATGCTGGGAGAACCTCTTCCTGGACTTTGACTCTGCACATTGAATTCCTAAACTTGCTAGTCTCCTCTTTTCTCTCCTGTCACCCCCCGGTCACGCATTTTTAAAATTTGTTTTTCAATATCTGCACATTGTAATTTGTTATGTTTCTTATGTCTTATTTAATCTGCAGGTTAACCTTTCATCTCTCTCTCTGTGGCATATCTCCACCCCCCCTCCCTCCCATCCTCCTTTCCTCCCTCCTTCTGTATAATTTATGTGGTGAAGAAACTAAGTTGCTTAGAATGTAGCATTTCCTGCTGTCTGGATTTTTCTGATTGCATCTTCATGGTGTCATTGGACTTGTTCTCCTGTCACTTGTCTCTGTAAACTATTGTTTAGATCCAGAAGCTTGATCAGAATCAGGGGAGATATTTTAGCAAGAATATGTAAAAGGTAATGTTGGATGCTTCCATCAGGAGATGCTCAGGATCATGTTTTCTCTCCTTTGTGAGTTTAGCAGCCACTGATGATCACTGATGCATTAACCCCTTAGGGGTTGTATAATGATGATATTCTAATCCAGCGGTTCTCAGCCGGGTGTGGTTTTGCCTCCAATGGACGTTCAGCAATGACTGGAGAAATTTTTGGTTGCTACATCTGGGGTTGTGCTACTGGCCTCTGGTGGGTAGAGGCCAGGGATGCTGCTAAACACCCTACAATGCACGGAACTGCCCCCCAGGACAAAGAGTTCTCTAACCCCTAATGTCAAGAATGCTGAGGTTGAGACAACCTGTCCTAATCTAGCATCCTTCTTTGTGGTAGATTGAATTGTTGATCCCAATTCTTTGTTCTGTAATAAAATTGTATGTCCACATTGTTGTGATGGCCTCATGATGGGCAGAGAGTACTTCCCCACCCATTGACTTTGGGCTCGTTTGGGCCAGTGGTGCATTAAAGGCCTGATGTGAGCAGAACAGACTTGAGTGCATCTTTCGTTTATTTATTTTTAAATATAAGCACACATGCATGCACCCTTTCTCAGACAAATGGTAGCAATTTATACATACTTTCTTTCTACCTTGACTTTCACTTAACAATAGTTCCTTAATGACAGTTCACTGCATAGCAGTGGGTAGAGATCTTCCTTATTATTTTTTTTGCAGATAAATAGTACTCCATTGCATGGCTCTACTATTGTTTATTTATCCTGTCCCTATGGGTGGACATTTGGGTTGTTTCCAGTCTTGTTGTTATAACTAGAGCTGCAGTGAATAATCTCGTGCAAACATCTTTTCGTATTTTTGCCACTGTATCTTTGTTACTGGAGATATTTTTTGGGCTATCTCCTTAGAAACAAAGATTCAGCTTAAGTCATTGTCACCTCCTTGATCACACTTGCCAAAGTGGTCACCCCCCTCTTGAAGCCAATATTCAATCTACCTATTACTCTGCTCTATTTTCTTCTGTCTTACCCTGGTTGTGTGTTTGTTGTCTCTTTCCTCACTATAATTTAAGGGACTCGGTCTTCTTCACATTGTAACCCCAAAGCTTAGCTCAGTGCTTTGCACTAGGGTGACCAACTGTCCTGGTTTGCCCGGGAAGAGGGGGTTCCTGGGACATGAGACTTTCAGTACTAAAACCCATACAGTCCTGGGCACACTGGGACGATTTGGCCACCCTACCTGGCATGTAGAAGGTACTCTTTAAATATTTATTGAATGAATTCATGCAAACTTGGGTTAGGTCTTGGTTGACATTGTCAAAAGAACTGCTACTGCAAATAGAAAGAAGAGAGCTTTATTAACAGCATAACAACGTGTGACTTGGACAATACCAAGTAAAAGCAGGTCACACAGTCTCTTATCTGTTGTCCACGGGGCCTGTGCTTGCGCTTCAGGCTCCACTCACATCCGGATCAGATCGGCCTCTGCAGGTACCCACCTTTTTGGCCCCCGGTGGCCTAGTGGTTGGCTGCACAACCTTTTGAATTGGACAGATTTGGATTGCAGCTGGGCCCAGGATGCCTACTAGTTCTGTGAGCTAGTTCTGGGTCCCCAAGCTCTCTGGGTTCCAGTTTCCTCGGCTTCACCTCTGACCTCTCTCCTTGGGGTTTGGGTGTTGTCTCTGGACACCCCTGTTAAAATATAAAGATCTCATCAGGTTGGAGGATGTAGTAATCCTTGATGCTTCCTTCCTGGCCCTACCCTCCCACCGGAGAGTGTCTCCCTTCCAGTGTTGTGGGACGATCAGCTGACGGTGAGGTTGCTAATAGGAGGTGCAGGAGCCCCAGGGTGCTGGGTCTACTGTGGGGATCACCCGCAAAATGGGTGTCTGGGTGCTGAGTCTGCAGATGGGAGAGCGGGAGCTGACACTCCAGGCTTGGCTCCCTTCTTAAAAGGCAGATCCCCAGGGAGGGGTGGGCACTGGCTGTTTTCAGTTTCTCTGGTTTGCTGCAGTGGAAACTGGGGGATATGAGGCCCTGGCAGCCTGAAGTCTGGGACTTAGGCTTGTTCTGTCAGCCCTCCTCCCCAGCCCCAGTGACCATGCGAGGGCTGCAGCAGGAGGTGGTGCACGCAGCCCGTCCTGCCCTGGGCTCTGGTGGAGCTGGAGGTACCATCCTGCACTCCAGGCTCCCTCTCAGAGTCCTCCCCCTAGTCCCAGCAGAGCTGTCCCCAGCCCTGGGGTGGCGGGTCCACTGCACCGACTGGAAGCCTGTCCTGTCCTTATTGGTTGTCTTGTAACTTCCCCACTTGTCTCTTTCTCCGGTGGAGTCCTGGGGCTGCTATCTGCCTTGTTCACCCCGTCTCCCTTCCACCCAACCAAGACTTTTGCTTGCCTGTGGTAGATGGTAGGACATGTTTGTGAACTAATGAATGAATGAAGACATGATTTACTTACTGTATCATGTAGTCAGGGCTGCTGTGAGGGCAAGACAGGTGTGAGAGTGGGGGAGGGGAAAGGGATTTCTCCCACTTGGACAGGGTCTTGCCAAAGCCTGCTCCTGCTTCAGCTTTGCAAAGTCCCCCCCTATTTGCTGCCTGTTCAGTTCACGCCCAGACTGGGAGGCTGTCTCCTGCTGGGGCAGTGATGGGGAGGGCAGTCAAGGTCTTCCTATCCAGAAGTTGGGGCCTTGGTTTTTGTGCCAGTTTGGATGTATTATGGCCCCCAAAATGCCATTATCTTTGATGCAATCTGTGGAGGCAGACATACTAGTGTTGATTAGACTGGAATCCTTTGATTGAGTATTTCGATGGAGATGTGACAAAATCAGCTGTGAGTGAAAGGTTTGATTGGATAATTTCCATGGAAGTGTTACCCCACGCTTTCAGGGCAGATCTGAATTAAATCATTGGAGCCATAATAATGAGCTGACAAAAAGAAGGAGCTCCGAGCAGCTGTGAGTGACATTCTGGAGAGCAACTGAGAGTGACATTTGGAAGAGGAGCTGCAGATAAGAGAGGACAAAATACCCCAAGAGCAGCATTTTGGAGAACACCATTTTGAAACACAACCTGGGAGCAAGCAGACACCAGCCACGTGCCTTCTGAGCTAACCAGGGTTTTCCGGACACCAATGGCCATCCTTCAGTGAAGGTGCCCTGTGGTTGACAACTTACCTTGGACACTTTATGGCCTTAAGACTGTAACTTTGTAACCAAATAAACCCCCTTTATAAAAGCCAATCCATTCTGGTATTTTGCATTTTGGCAGCATTAGCAAACTGGAACAGTTTTCTCCCCAGAAAGCATGTCAGTTGTTTAAATAGCCCAGGGAAGGGTGCTGGGTTGGGTGCCAGGAGAGGGAGGTGGTGTGCATGCTTGTGTGTGTGTGTGTGTGTGTGTGTGTGTGTGTGTGTGTGTGTAGCTGGAGCCACTAGCTGGTCTCACCTGTTCTGGATAATTCCAGACACAACTACTGTGCCTCTCCTGGATGAGCAAGCCTGCCAGAGGCTTCCCCTCTCTCTTTTTCTCCAGAGTGTGTCCCTGTCTCTTTGGTCTTTTATCACAAATCTACTTACCTAGGGTAGAGGGCTCAGGTGAGCTTGCCGGGTGGAGGAAGGTGGCAGACAAACCTGGCCACCGTCACCCAGTAACAATTCCTGGAGGCAGGGGTGGCTGGTGGGCGGAGGCCCTGAGGCTCCCTTTGGGCAAGCACCCGTGATGCTGAGGAGTTCTTCCTGAAGTCTAACCCAAATTGTTTATGCTGCATGTAAAGACACTCTCCCGGTGGAGCTTGTCCTTGCGCAGGCTGCTAGGTCCACACTGGTGCGGCCTGGCCCTGCCCAAACTTGCAGATATTGGTTGACTGCAGTAAGGAGGAAATATCGCTGCCCCTTTCCCCTTTCTTTTCCCCTTTTCTCTCCATCGAACTGAAAAAGGGAGGTCATAAATGTGGCAGTTTCATTAACTAGAAAATACACTCCAAACTGCCAAATGAAATTCAACCCACTGGCAAAATAACATTCCTTATTGCTTTGCTCTTCATGGATGAGAGGGAGGTTTTTGTCTCTGTCTGTTCTGACCATCTCTTTCTCCACTGCAGGGTCCACAGTCCCTCTTGGGCTTGACCAGCCAAAGTATGGTTCTAAGTCACCCCTGGGGGCGGGTCAGCCTTGTAGAATTGACCCTAAGGTGGGCAGGGCCCCTGGAGAGCAGGATGGGGAAACCAAGGCCCAGAGTCACCCTAGCACTTTGAACCTATGAGCTTTTAAGGAGCCTGTAAGACTATCAGAGCCCTTAAAATATTTATTGGTTACAAAATGGGAAAAGAAAACTGAGAAATTGAAATTAATAAAATGTTAAATGCCGACAGAATGTAACATTAGGTCAACTGCATTAACTACTGCATTTGGTATTCATAAACGTGTCATTAGGCATAAAAGCAATTTGTCAGCTCCTTTCTCTCACTCGGTCAGAGTAGGCAAGAGTGGATGAGAAGGCCTAGCCAGCCACCAATTAAATCAGTGCCTGGTAGCTGAACAATTCCAAGAACAAAATTATAAAACTCTTAAAAGGCAGATTGTTGGCAAAAGTGTTATATTGGATGTGGGCTGTTGGCCACACTTTAATGTGTTTGCTGTGATGCAGGGGAGGACTTGAAGTGTAGTTTCGTCTCGGCCTGGCCTGGTCTGGGGCTCTTGGTGTTTGTGAAGCTGCAGGGGAGGCCTTCCGGCCCTCATCACCGATGAGCCTCGATGAGGAAGGAGCTGGTGAGAGGCCCCCTGCCCCTCCGAATCCTTGGCCAAGGCCTCCCCTGCCGGGCCGGCTGCCCTCTCCCCATTAGGAAAAGCTCCTTGGTGTCTGGGAGCCTGGTGGTAAGCCCATGAGCCAGGCAGCATTGGCATTAAAGCCCGAGGCTGCTGGGAGAATCAGGGTTTTGAGAGAAGCCTGAGGTTTGAGTTTGGCCCAGTCCCGGCTGGCAGAGGCAGTTCAGCTTTCTTAGAAGTTGCTCTGGTGCTTGGGCCACGTGGGGCCTGGAGCATCTCTGGAGGCTTCCACCTGCCTGCCCATCTGGGAGAGATGAAATTAAGTCTGTGGCTTGGCACATAGAAACCACTCTGGAAAGAGGGCAGAGCAAGAGCCAGCTCCTTTCAGGGCTCCAAATGCCATCCAGTAGGCCCCTCCCTCTCCTGGGGATGGAGGACCCCGGCTTCAGGTGGCACCTGCTGCCACCACCAGCAACTGCCTCAGCCCTGGCACCCTCCTGTCCCTCTCTGCTCCGATCAGAGAGCTGAGAGCTGCCAGCGGCCTCCTGATTGGGCTCTTTGCTGGGGTGAGCTCCCTGCGCCATGGGGCATTGGCTGAAGGGTGGGGCTTCCAGGGCTGGGGGCCTGGGCATCCGGGCACACCTTTTTGGGGTGGGGTTGCAGGCAGTGGCTCTGTGTCTCCAGTGTTTGGCCAGCTGGCTCTGGGGAATGTTGTGGACAATACTGAGCCCAGGCTCTCCTGAGCCAAACAATCTGGGAGGGAATAGAATTGGGGATTATTCACTGGGGAAACCTGTAGCCCCCTTTCTTCCATGTCTACCTCCTTCCGAAGGGATTCTCAGACAAAATCATAATGAATACTAATATTTGCTGAGTACTTATTACGTGTCAGTCGCTGTCATCATTTTACATGGATTAGCTCATTCAGTCCTCACAGCAGCCCTATGAGGGTAGGTGCTATCTGCTATCCTTTAACAGAAGGGGAAGCTGAGCCAGGGGACTGGCCTAAGGCCACACAGCTAGAGAGAAGCAAGGCAGAGATTTGAGAACAGAGCAGGGGCTTCAGAGCCTGCAACCCTTACCGCCAGGCACCGTTGCCCTTGCTGACCCTCTGGCCGCCATTTTCTTGGGAACCGAGGCTCCTGCTAGGGCTCCGGCCTTGGGATGGTTCAGAGTTCTGCTCTAGAGCTCCCCCGTGCCCTGGAACTGGCCCGACTCTAGCAGGGAGGCCTCCAGCTGCCCCCTCCTTGGCTCTGCTTTCTGCAGGAGTATAAGCCTCCCAAGGCCAGCTGTGCCCAGCCCCTGGCACCTGCTCCAAAGTGCTCCTGAGTTCAGCTCTCACCAGCAGGGAGCCAGAAGTCTGTGGGTCAAGGCCAAGTGGGGAGGGTGCAGGGGAGGCCCCTCGGGTTAGTAAAAACTCTGTCCCTGCAAAGGTTGGCAGCAACACCACCGTGGTTATCTCTGTGTCTGAGGCCACCAGCCCTGCCCTATTGACTGGCTTGGGGTCACTGATTGGCAGGGGCCCTTGTAAGAGCTGGAGGGGCAGGTAAATTCCTGTCCCATGGGCCTGGTGGGGCCGTCTCGATGGCACAGAGTCAGGCAAAGAGAGTGGGTGGGCTCGTGGTCCTGGATGACATGTCAGACCCTTGTCCACAGAAGGGGAGGGTGTCCTTCTAGGAGCTCATGTGACCAAGGTCCTGATTTTGTGGCTCCCTCCTCTTCCTCCCTCTGCATGAGACATGAGGGCAGGCTCCCAGGGCACAGGCTTGGCCTCCCCACTGGCCTGTCTGGCAGCACCTTCTCTCTAGGTCTCGTCACCACATGTGCTTGCTCAGAAGCCACTGAGGCTCCCAGACACCTCTTGTGTTAATCCACCACCTCTTCTCACTCTTCACCCCTGTCTTGGGGAGCTTACCCCAGGTCCCCATCTCTTAACTCCGATCCCTATTCTAGCTTCCAAACGCACAAATCCCACCCCTGGGGAATCCCTTCCTGAACACCTCCAGGGCAACCAAACTCAGCAAAGCTGAACAGGACCTGCCATCTTCCCTCCACCCACTTGCCCACCATCTGGTTTGCCCTGCCCCAAGCTTCCCCTCCCAATGAATGGCAGAGACGCACATTTTGCAATGAGTGTTTCACATGGTGATGTAGCCGGTCAGCGGGTAATGAGAAGTGACCAGGGGTGGGGTGGGAGGGTGTCCAGTGGCTGGGGAAGGCGTCTCTGAGAGATGACCTTTGACCTGAGACCGAGCAGCCTTGGCAAAGATCTGGAGGAAGAAGTTTCTAGGCAGGGGCAATGAGGCTATGTTTGGGAAGCAATCGAGGAGCCAGTGCAGAGCATGGTGGGCGAGGTTGGAGGCTGTGTGGGACAGAGTCGGAGAGGTTGGTGGGCTTTGGGTCAGGTAGGTGGCCGAGGGCTGGAATTTGTTTCTGGATGCAGCAGGAGCCATTGCAGGCTTTCAGGTGAGGGGGAGGATGACATCAACTGATTTATGTTTTAAGAGGATCCTTCTGGCTGCTAGGTGGGTGGGCAGAGCATTTAGTGAGTTGACTTGGAGAAGGGATGGGGGGACAAGCTGGTTAGGAAGCTGTCAGAACCGGGATGTACGCTACAGCTGGAGCTGGTGGTACTCCCCAAGCGGATGCAGGGGTGGGACAAAAACAGAATGATGCCTGGACTTTGACCCAACAACCGAGATGGGGAACAAGGAGGGAGGAGCAGGTTTGGGGGAAACTGAAATTTCTGTTGGATTCCCATCGAAGTGAAAATTTCAAATAGGAGGTTGGACATATGGGTCTGGAGCCCCGGAGAACTGTCGGGGCTGGAGACAGGAGTGTTGGTTGATGAATGTGAGTCTAAACTCCCGGTGGTGCGCTGATGCCCTGCCACTGGCTTCTCTGCTCACTCGACGTTGAGCTCTCTGAGGGCAAGAGTGGGCCCTTATCACCGTCACTCTCCCAGGGCTCAGGGCCAGAAGCTGCTCAATAAATGGTGGAGCAATGAGTAAAAGTGTATACTTTGGTTTCACTCATTCATTCAAAAAATATTTGCTCACCTCTTGCCCTGTGCCTGGCTCTGTCCTCGGTGCTGGAGACACAGCCATGAGGGGCACAAAGTTCCTGGCCTCTGGGAACTGGAACTTACACTTCAGTGGGTGAGACAGGCTGAAATCAAGCAAACAAATAAATAGTATAATGAGAAGCAGTGACAAGAATCAGGAAGAAAAACTAGCAAGATAAGAGGGTAAAGAGCACAGGGGAGTGCCCTTCAGGAGGGTGGTTAGGGGTCTTCAAGGACGTGTGAATGAGAACTGAATGGACATGGTGAGCCATGTGGGTCTTTTGGGGAAGGAGCATCTGGCCAAGGAAGCAGCACGTCCAAAGGTCCTGGGGCAGGAACAGGACATCGTATCCCTGTTCTGGCGGCTCACGGCACCTCGGGGCAGACACACTTGGAGCTAAGGGAACATGGTTGGAGTCTCTCTGTTTTCCACACCCATGGGATGCACATTCTCTTGACTAGGCAGCTCAAGATGGGGGTTGGAAGATTCTCCAGCAGGAACATTTTTTTCTTTTCTACAATTTCTAGGTTTGAGAAGGAGCTACTGAGTAGAGAGGTCCAGAGCCCCTTGGGCAGGACTTTCAGACACCCCCCTCAAGGTTTCATTCTGGAATTACTTCTTCTTAAGGGGGTGGGAGTGGCAGTTAAGTTCCAGGACACAAGGTACTTTCACAGTAAAGCTGTATAATAACATGACACTCTAATAGAACAATTAGCTGCAATCAGACGGTGCCTCAATGCCATGCTGTCAATAGTGCCTGCATGCCTCGCCCCAGAAATCTTTTGCCTTGATTATGCTGTTTTAGCCTCATCACGTTCCCTGTTGCAGGGGGATGCGGTGGGGGAGGCGGGAGCAGCACCCCTGGTTTAATAATGTTGACTTCATGAAGTAGAGGCAGGCCTGGAGTCTGAGCTTCAAGCTCCCAATCTGGCTTTCCCCGCTTCCCTAGAGACTTCTGGGTGTCTGGGGGGAGACTGAGGACACCGCAGCTCTGTGTCTCTTTGGGGGTGGCCTGGGCAGCTGTCTGGCCCACTCCTTGAGCTGTCTCAGCCCCTCCCCCAGCCTGGCTCCCAAAGCTGACTTTGGCTGGACCTCTGGCTGGAGGGGGCAGGAGTAGAGTGAGACTGTGGTGCCTGTGGGACAGGGGATGAGGGACGAGGGCCTCCTGATTTCCCAGGAGAAAAAATTACTTTGTTTTTTGGTAACTGTGACTCTTTAAAAATGCTATCCAAATTTGTGTCTCCTTCTATCCCCCTGGCCAAGCCTCCCCAGCAGCCTCTGCCTTTGACTTTCTCTGTCCGCAGCCTGCCTCCTGGCCAGCCACTGCCCTTCCCCTCTTCTGGGCCAGAAATCCTGGGAAAGGTTGGACATGAGCTGCTGGAGTCCCTGGGTGGGAGAGATGAGTGTGCCAAGAGACAAAGTTCGGAACCAGGGACAGTGCCCACACATCTCTCTGCACCCCACGCCCACTCCTTAGATCCATCAGATCACCACCATCACCATCATTAATAATAAAGCCCCCATCATGTGCTGGCCCTGTGCTACACACCCTTCCTACACAATCTCTTGATTGATTATTATCCCCATTTTCCAGAGGTGGAAACAGAGGCTTAGAGACGTGGAGTGACTTGCCCAAGAAGCAGAAGAGGGATTCAAACCCTTGTCTCTTGGCTGCACTGCTCTGCTCTGCCTGGGCCGGGGCTCCCAGCGCCGTCTCTCCTCTTGGGGCCTTGACTGCTGCCTCTTCTCGAGCCTCCCCCTGAGCAGCTGTTGCTGACCTAGGGCCCCGGTACTGGCTTTCCCACCACTGGCAGGCTGGCCACTTCCCCAGGACGGGTGGGCTGGAGAGAGAGCGTGGACTCCAGGGCAGAGGTGCACAGTGGGGTACCCCTCCCTGCTGGCTTCTGCTTTAGGCAGTGGCCTCCTTCCAGAAATACCTGGAACCACAGGGAGGCTGTTTCTGGGGCAGGGCAAGCCTCACTCACTTGCCAAGGCCCCTTTGCACGCAGGTGGGCTGGGGTGGGGACAGGCCAGGAAAGGTTAGGGAAGTTCGGATGCCCCCGGGAGCCTAGAGAGCTCCTTGGGGTCTCTGCCCTCCCTCCCACCTCCATGTTGCTTAGCCTTGTCCCAGGAGGCCACGAGGCCAGGGAGCAGTGCCTCTGCAGCCGTGATTTCTTCATTGGTTCATTGTCCTCAGCACTTTTTCACCATCCTCCCTGCCCCAGCTCCAAGGGCCCTGGGAGGGAGGTGGTAGTGACACCCCACAGCCCATCTGGGAGGAGACTGAGGCTCAGGCAGGTGAGTCACCCAAGATGGTGCCACATGGGAGCACCAGGGACTGACCCCTGGCCCTCCAATGGCTGAAAGGGACCATTGGTCACTGATTCCCCTGTGGCCTCAGGCATGACCAGCCAGCACCACATGGGCCATGGCCACTTCCCCTGGGGCAAAAATGGGCACAGATCTATCTAACATTTGTCTGGCAATTGCTAATGAACCCGTTCTAAGGGCGATCGGTTTACTGCTAATTCATCTTATTTCACCACAGCCCTGTGAAGGAGGCACGATTATCACTGCCTTTTAGAGATGGGGAAACTGAGGCACAGAGAGGTTATCATTCCACAGCTGGTGAGTGGCACAGCCAGGATTTAAATGCTGTCTGCCTCCAGAGAACTGCTAGGCCAGATGCTGTAGAATTTGAAACTGATCTGTGGGAAACTATTTTAGGTGCATGAATCAAATGAATTTATTTGCACATTCACCCAACTGCCTTTACTGAAAAGCAGGCAGTGATATGAAATCGGGACTGTCTTGGACAATCTGCTGCACATCTTTATTGTATTGGGGGGCATAAGGGGCAGCTGCTGTGGGAAGGGCTCTGGAGTTGTATTGGGCCATCCTGGATGTGAGTCCTGCATCCCCACTCACTGGCTGTGTGTCTTTTGGAAAACTACAAAACTTCTCTGAGCCTGTTTCATCATCTATAAAATGAGAATACTACTACCATCCACCTTCTGGGGTTTTGGGGAGGATTAAATAACAAAATACTTAAGTACTTGGCACAGTGCCTGACATGTATAACAATTCAACAAATTCCTTGTTTAAAATATCTGCAACTTCTTAGTGGCAGGTGGTGGGGCATTCAGGAGGTGTGGAAGGAAATCTGTGGGGGTCACATCCCCAGCATTTCCATTATCTCTTGCTGCCTAACAGATCACCCCAAAACTTAGTGGCTTAAAACAAGAACAATCATTTATTTTGCACATGAATCTGCAGGTTGGGCAGGGTCAGTGTGGATGGCTTAGCTCGGCTGCATGTGGCATTGGCAGGGGTGGCTGCACTGGGCCTGGGGTCTCCACTTTCGAGATGGTCACTCCATGCCTGGGAAGCTGGTACTGGCTCTTAGCTGAGAGCTCTGCCAAGGCTGTGACCTGAGGGCCTTGTTTCCTCTCCGCGTGGGTCTCTCCACGGCCTGCTGGGGCTTCCTGCCAGCATGGTGGCTGGGTTCTAAGAGCGAGCATCCTGAGATAACCAGGTGGAGGCTGTCTCACCTTTTATGACCTAGATTTGGAAATCACATACTATCACTGGTGTTGAAGCAGTCACAGAGACCCCCCAGATTCAAGGGAGGGGACATAAAGCTCCTTGTGCAATGGGAGGAGTGTCAGAACTCATTTTAAGAAGAGCACATGGGAGAGATCATTTCAGCCGTCTTTGGGAAATGCACTCTCCCACACTCCCTCTCCACCATATCCCATCAGTCAGGACGGACCAGACTCTGCTTTGAATCCCAGTGGCCCAACACAAGAAAGTATATTTCTCACTTGAGTTGCAGCCCCATGGAGGTTGACAGACACCCACTGGCAGGCAGTCCTCGGCCAAGCAAGAAATAAGAGATTCTGGCCCCTTCCACTTTGCAATACTGCCATCTTAAACACGTATCCTTGAAGTAAGTGCAGAAGAGGAGGAGAATATGTGAATGAGAATGCCGGGGGACTTATGGTCAGGCCTAGAGGGGTTGCCCCTCTTGTCTGCCCGCACCTCAGCCCGATGGCCCCAGCCCAGCTGCGAGGGGAGCTAGGAAGAGGGAAGAGGGTTGTGAGCCTCTAGCCAGGCTCTGCCGCTCTCATCTTCTAAGACCCCATTCAGAGAAGACAGGGGCAGAAGCTGTTTTGTACACTACTGTATCCCTGTGCCCGTCACATTGCCTGACACGTAGCAGGTGTTCAGTAAATGTGTGTGGAGCGAGCGAACAGGGAGACGGACCCTCTTTGGCCCTGGTGTCTGAGCTTCAGAGTCACTTTCGTGAGGCTGAGTAAATCTTACTGTCGATGAGGTTTTGGGAGTGGTGGTTTCCAGGGAAGTCCTGAGTTCAAGTTTAACCCACAAAAGATTCCCTGTTGGAAGCAGTGCCAAGGGTATGGCTGGAGGGGCTGTGTCCGGAGATGCCCGTGCTTCCTGGGACTTGGAGAATGATAGTTGGGAAACAGCTTTGGTGTGTGGAGGTGAGTGCTGAGGACACGGATGGGCACCTGCAGTGTCTGTCCCATGGTGCTGTCACAGAGCGGGGAGTGGAGGATGAGGAAGGTTCCTGAGGGGTGAAGGGGCTTCCGAAAGGTTAGCATCATCCTCCAAGTTTAAGGGATAATGGGTAAAATAATTGAGTGCAAATGCATGCCCAATCACCCCCAGCACCCAGCACAGAAGTTCTCAAGGTCTCCACCTTGAACAGCACGGAGTGACCAACAATGCTAAATGAGCAGCCTTTCTTGATTTTCAAGCGAGAGATTAGCTTCCTGGATCAAGCTGATCCAGGCCTGGGAGTCGTGGGTGCTGCCAGGGCCCCAGAAGAGCTGTGCTGATGTTGGGTTGGAATCTCACTTTTCCATCCACCATGCACCCCCAGCCCCACCCTCCATCCTCCTCCCTGCTCTTCGGGTCCCCTAAGTCATGGATGCTGGAGCCACTGGCAGAGCTAGGAAGGCAGGGCAAGCCAGTTTGGGAGGAAAATGGAGAGGAGGAAGATTTGAGACCTTAAATTTCAAGGGCTCAGAGGACATCCAGGAGCATCAGGTCACAAAGAAGGGAGTAAGAAGATACGTGATAGATGGTTCATTAATTTGGAGAAAAATAGAAGAGGCTTTTGTAGTATCTTAACTTTTTATTAATGACAATGATAAAAATAAAAATAAAAACCACTGTTGCCATTTATTGAACACTATACGCCGTGCACCTCTGGTAAGTTAATTTATTTCATCCCCTCACCCCAAGGGGGTCCCAGTAAGGCATGTTGGGGGCCTCCCCAGGTGGGTGGGTATGAACCAGCTTCTTTGAGGTAATCAGGGCTGGATAGGGGTGTCAGAGAGGTGGCCTGGGCCACTTCTCACAGCACCCTGGTCTTCCTGTTGGAGAACTTGTCTCTGTACTCAACGCTTATTAGCAGGGTTGCTTGATTGGTGTCTGTTTTTCATGCTGAACTCAAAGTCCCTGGAGAGCAAAATCAGTGTCTGTTTTTCTCACAGTTGTATCTTAACTGATCACAGGGTGGAACGTAATTCATTTTGGTTGAGTAAATGAATATATAAACCATAGGGCCCATTTCTCTGGGCTCTCTGTCAGGCTCCCTTGGACGTGGCACCTTGAAAGGAGGGGCCTGGCCTCCCGGGTCTCCAGCCGCTGGAGCTTTCTGACAACCCCTTCTTCTTTTGAAAGTCAGGGCATGTTCTAATGATCAGTTGCTGTGTAAGAAGCTCCTGCAAAAAGTAATAGTTTGAAACAACGTTATTGTTCCTTCACATTTCTGTGGGTTGACCCAGCTCAGCTGAGTGGTCTCTCTGGGGGGTCTCCAGTGGTGGCTGGCGCGGGGACCAGCTCAGCAGGCCTGGACGTCCACGATAGCTACTTCCCGCTGCATCTGGGATGGCTGGAGCAGCTGGGGGCTGCCCAGCAGTCTCTCTCTCTCTTTCCACGTGGGTGGCATGGAGGTCTTTGGGTAGATGGCAGTTGGCTTTCCCAAGAGCAAACGTTCCAAGAGTCCTTGACAGAAGTTACCAGGTTTCTGGTGACCTAGCCTGGAATGTTACATGGCATCACTTCTTTTGTGTTCTGTGGGTCAAAAGCAAGTCACAGGGCTGGCTCAGTCAAGGGAGGGACCCACATAAGGTGTGAGTGCTGGAGGTGCGGCTCCACGATGGCTGAAAGGAAGATGGGGTTAGTGGGCAGATGGGGGTAGTGGGCAAGTCAACGTGTGGAGGGTCAGAAGAGCTGGGTCCCAGTCTTGGCTTTGCGGGTCACCTTGGACAAGTTCCTCCACCTTTCTGAGTCTCAGTTTCCCAAGCTACAAAGTGACAGGTGCAGTAGATGATCTGGAAGGCTCCCCTGGCATCAACCCACCTGGGCTTGACTACCCTGAAAGAATGAGACTGGCCCTGCTCTCCGGTCTGACCTCCTGGTGGAGTGGGTGGGCTAGTTTCCTGCCTCCAACCCACTGAGCCCCCAGCCAGGGTCCGAGATGTGAGACCCGAGAACAGCTGAACTCGGGAGTCCTGAGCTTTTGTGAAAAATCGCCTTCCCCAGCTGATCTCTGGGCACATTATCCACAAGTTCATTACTGTTTAATTTAATCACCAAATGCCATCTGGATGCCATTTATTCTGCCTTCTCACCAGAGATTTACCTAGTTACTTTACATTTCAAATGAATTGCTCATTATTCTGCTGTTTGGGGCATTACTTTGTAATTCATTTGATGAGTTCCGACAAGTTGAAAGCGATGCTGTTTTGAAGATGGTACCTTCTAGATCCCCTCTCAGGGGTCCCTTCTTTAAGGGGTCTCTCATCAGAAGGCCAGCTCCAGGTGTTCTCCTCCTTTCCAGAGGGTACCCGAGAGGGAAAAAGCAAAATCATCCTCTTGTCTGGTGTCTGGGCTCTGCTTTCACAGATTCTGTGAACAGGCACACAAGGGGCCGAGGCAGGTCAATAGGAAAGCCCAGGGTGGGCTTTGCAGTGAACACGTCTAGGTTTGAGTTCTGACTTTGCCACTGATTTATCAGCTGTGGGCCCTAGTTCCTCTAGGCAGGCGGCTTAACTTCTCCGTGCCTCAGTTTCCTCATCCGTAAAACGGGATGGTAAGAGTATTGGCATCTCACAGTGGTGCTGTGAGGACTCAAGGAACAAGGCAAGTCCAGTGTTACCTGGTGCCTGGCCCATGGGTTAGCGCTCCCTAAATTTTATCCAGAACCTGATAGTAGGACATGCCAACCCCAATGAGTCCCTGCCAAGACGCAGGAATTAAGGGTCAGGGGCTGTGTTCTAGTTTGCTAATGCTGCGGAATGCAAAACACCAGAGATGGATTGGCTTTTATAGAAAGGGGGTTTATTTGGCTACACAGTTACAGTCTTAAGGCCATAAAATGTCCAAGGTAACACATCAGTAATTGGGTACCTTCACTGGAGGATGGCCAATGGCGTCGGGAAAACCTCTGTTAGCTGGGAAGGCACGTGGCTGGCATCTGCTCCAAAGTTCTGGTTTCAAAATGGCTTTCTCCCAGGACGTTCCTCTCTAGCAAGCTTGTTCCTCTTCAGAATGTCACTCACAGCTGCACTGAGTTCCTTCTCTTTGAGTCAGCTCATTTATATGGCTCCACTGATCAAGTCCCAACCTGAATGGGTGGGGCCATGCCTCCATGGGAACATCTCATCAGAGTCATCACCCACATCTGGGTGGGGCACATTCTAAGCAAATCTAATCAGCACCAAAACGTCTGCCCCACAAGACTACATGAAAGATAATGGCGTTTGGGGGACACAATACATTCAAACTGGCACAGGCTGTAAGGAATTTAATGCACCAGGCAGTTCTGGGGCATCTTAGGGCCCTGGCAGGTGGGTCGCTGACCTGGTCTCCCCCAGATCTGGACAAACCCCAGCAGCTCTCCCAGGCCTCTTTGCCGTGGCCCGAGAATTGGTTATTGAGTCAGCAGCACAGGAGAGGCCATCCATCCAGGAGACAGATGGTAACTAGGCCTGGACACCAAAGCCCACATTTGTGTCCCAAAGGCTAATTGTGCCCCCAGGCAATGTTATGGGCTGGGCTGGAGAGCCAGAAAAACTCGGAGCCAGCCTCCCGGGCCAGGCTGCCCTCGGAGTCACCTGGGGAGGCCCCCATCCCAAGATTCCAATTCCATAAGCTTGGGTTGGAGGAGGCGGGGAGTGTGTGGGTATGGGTAAATTCCGGGGAAACAAGAACACCTGCTCTGCATCCTTCTCTGACCCAGAATCCAGTCCTCTTTAATTCTTTAAAAAAATATTGCTTTTCTAATTACAAAATCAATATCTGCACAATGAAGGAGACTTGGAGGAGACAGAAAACCCCCCATCAAGGAAAGCAGTACTGCCACCCAGTAGGGAGAGGTAACATTTTGGGTGATTTACTTCCAGTCTTTTCTATGTGCACATTACATAACATATTGTTTTGCATTGTGCTGTTTTCGATCGCCTTTTTCCTCCAGGGAATAAAGCCAATGGATGCTCTTCCTGGTAGTTTTCATATCTGCCGGGATCCTAGACCCATCCTCCCTCCCTACTCGGGGACTGAGCTCAACAGAGTCTTTCTCTTTCTGGCTTATTTGCTCTCTCTTCTCTTGCACCCTAATTTTTGGCCAACATCTTCAGATCCCCTCAACCTCAAATATGTTCCCTGGACTCTCTCTTTTCTCCTTGAGCCATTTTCCCATTTCTCTTCTTTAATTTACTGCCAATTTTCTGAAAAAGCTACCGTCTCTCCCCTGACCCTGTCTGTCTCCCGTGAATGTATTCATTTCCCTGAAACTCAGGTTCTTTCTCCTGCCAGCCCCTCGAGATGCTGTAGGGCAGAGCAGCCCAAAAGAAATAAAATGTGAGCCTCATAAGGAATCTTAAATTTTCTAGTGGCTACATTCAAATAGTGAAAAGAAGCAGGTGAAATTAATTTTAATAGTAAGTTTCATTTAACACAATATATCCAAAATATTATCATTTCTACATGTAATCAATATAGAAATTATTAATGGGATATTTCCCATTCTTTTTTTTCTTTTTTTTTCTTTTTTTTTTTTTTGGTAAGTCTTTGAAATCTAGTGAGCATTCTATTCTTGCAGCACATCTCGATTCAGACTGACCATGTGACACATGCTCAATAGTCACACGTGGCCAGTGGCACGGCCATGTCTAGGAACTCACCACGGACCCAACGTCCACCCCAAACTCCTCCTTCCAGGGAGTGGTGGCCTGGATTTTGCACTTGTGTCCAGATTAGCTTCCCATGCTCATTTTGCTCTCACGTGCTTTATATTCATTTCTGAAACTTCTCTTCTTATATTAGTGTCATGGATTGAACTGTGTCCGCCCAGAAAGATCTGTGCGAGTCCTAACCCCAGTGCCTATGGAGGTGACCTTATCTGGAAATAGGGTCTTTGCAGACGTCGTCACGTTCAGGTGAGGTCATCCTGGATTTGGGTGGCCCTGAGTCCAAGCCTGGGGTCTGCGAGAGAACAGGTGGGAGCTGGGAACACAGAGACACATACAGGACGGGCGGCCAAGCGGGGACAGAGGCCAAGATTCCAGGGATGCAGCTGCCAGCCAAGGAAGCCAGAGGAGGCCACAGAGGACAATTCCCTGCAGACTTCGGAGCGAGCAGGCCCTGCTGACACCTCGTGAGAGGATAAATTCCTGTTACTTTAAGCCACCCAGCTGTGGTCATTTGTTATGTCATCCCAGGAAAACAATGCAATCAGTAATACACGGTCATTTCCAAATATCAGAAAATCCAGATACGGAGATACAACTTCTCGAAATAATGTTTTTGTGAATTTCTCTCCCCACCGACCCTTCTCATCCAGCCATCCTGCTCAGGCAGAGGCATCACCTGGCTTTAGGATTCATTATGACCAGAGCACAACGGGATAGAAATAGTTATTGTTGGAAATTTTTGGGAATCAACAGGGAAGGTCCCAAGGGAAGCTGGGTTTGGACTTTATGCCATAAAACAGGCAGGGCAGATGAGAAGAGAAACCCTAACTCTTCCTCCCCTCTGCTGGGGATCCCAGACCACGTACACTCGGGTCAGCTTCAGAGCAGAGAAGGGGATGTTTGCAGGGTCTTCAGTGGTCTACAGAATCTTGTGGGGGCTGAAGCCAAGACTCCAGTGTGAGTTTCAGGGTGGATTGCTCCAGCCTCACAGCAGAGCTGGGCCACCCACGGGGCGGGGGCCTCTTCAAGTGTGATCAAGAAGCCGCTTGTGGAATTGGGGGGCTGCTCTTGCAGCTGCAAGGGTTGGGTCCACACCTCCACTGCCCTGACCCCACGGCTGAGCCAGGGCACAGGTGCCCCATCCACACCAGCAAAACAGAAGCCTCGAGCCCTGCCTCTCCACTGCGGGTCCCTGGAACCCCGTAAATGGGGTGGTGAGTCATCAGGCAAATCCCTGACAGAAACAGCCGAAGCAGCCGAAGTTCCATGGGGAAGCAGGAGGTCAAAGCATCTAAAAAAGGAGAGAAGTTTACCTTAAAGAAGTGGGAGAGTCAGACTTCAGAAAGCTTGCTTGCCACATCAAAAGTAGAAATGGTATTTTGAAAATTGCAAGATTACAGAGGTTACTGAGCTGCAAGGGAGCCTGGGAAATGTAGTGTTTTTGCTTTGGGCTTTCCAACCTCTGCAATAAAACAGGTGCATGAAAAGTAGGGTTGGGGGGATGCTGGTACCATCTGGGGTGGGGGGCACCATCTGAAGGCAGCACCGGGGACACATAGAAACTGACCCTCCAACCCCCACACACCTTAACTCTGCACCACAAACAGCTACTGAGCTCAATACTGTGTTGTAATTCTTGCAGACTTTTAATAAATAAATATTAACAATCAGAAAAAAGATTGGGGGTCACACTCAACCTATGGTTCCACAACTTGCTTTCCCTCATGTTATATTGTTGGATCTTCTCCTCTGTCAATAAACATTCACACCATCAAATGTAACAGCTCTCTGATTTTGCACAGTCTGCATGAAACCATCATTTATTTAACCAAATGCCTCTTGTTGGGATTTTTAAGAATATATTTAAGTTGTTCCTAATTTTCCCTTATTAGAAAAAAATTATGAAGAACATTTCAGAAGCTAAGTGAAATTGCTCAAAAAGGGTGTACATATTTTAAAGACTTTGGATGTGCCTCACTAAATTGCCCTCCAGAAAAGTTATACCAAATTATGCTCTTATAAGTAGCATATGAGAGTGCTCACTTTCTCAAATCTCCAGCAACCTGGTGTATTTGCATTTCTTTTCCAATTTAATAGGGAACTCCCCCCGCTTCCCCCTCACCTCTTTGATGCTCTTTCTCTTCTGACCTCACCTTGCACAGGTACCGCCCTCCTCCACCTGCCCTCTGAATGTCCGTGCTCCCACCTCTCTGTCCAACCCCCCTTTTCGCTTCCCCGCTGTTTGCTCATAAATTCAAGAGAAACTAACCTCTAAAATCCCTCTCCGGTTGATACTCCCTTGAAAAGCCCCCAGCACCGTCGTTCCCCCTGTGCTAAATAAATAAATGAGAAATAACTCTCCTGGTGAAGACTGGAACCGGTAATGGGGGGACCATCCTCAGAACTTGCCAGAATCTCATAGACCTTACTGGGAAATTGTTCACACTCAGCACAGCCAAGGCTTCACAAGAAGAACAAAACAGAAAGCCGTATCTTAAAGAATCGGCTTTAAAGTGCCTTCCTGCAGTTTCCCAGGAGCACGAGATAGGTTTGGAACAGAACCAGGCTGTGCTTCATAGGCACCACCTGCCTCCGAAGACTGAGGAAAAGGTTACTGCAGAATCCTGTTTTAAGTTCTCCTGCAGGGCAGCACTTTCAAGGAGGTGCTTTTGTTCACTCTAAAAAGATTTTGTTTCCACTCCCAACCGGGGTTTGACCAACTTATTTCTGCTTCTAGAAATCTTCAGAAAATAAAAACCTAGTAACGACAACAGAAAAATCCCCACGTTGTCTCTGTGGGTGGCCCCCAGTTGTCACCTCCAGCCTCTCTCTCTTGAGCTTTGGACTGGATGTTAACTAGCTGTTCTGCTGAGAACTTGGACTCAAGATGCTCCCCACGGATGCCCACTCTCCTTCCTAGCTAACATTTAAGGGGCACTGCCTTAGGTTGAGTTCCCCAGGAGCAGACCTGGAGGCCGGGGGGTGGCTGCAAGCAGTTTATTTGGGAGGGAGCCCCAGGAAACACAAGTTGGGAAGAGGGAAGTTTGAAGAAGTGAGGGAAGGAGGTCAAGGCAGATGTGTTCATGGGCAGGTGTCTCTAGGGGGCACCTGGGCTCACTGCCCTGGGGCCTCTGGGGGTCTCTGAGAGACAGCGTGGAGGCAGATTCAGAGTTGTCCCAGGTGAAGGGCAAAGAAGATGAGAATTTATCGACTGTCTCTTGTACCTGATTCCCATCTCATGATCGAGCTGAACATGTCCCGGCAGTGAGCAAAAGTCTCCGGGCACGAGCCTGCCGTGGCTTGTAGTAGGAAGACTTTGGCTTTGCAGGCAGGGTAAGAGCCAGCAGTACAGGGGGGCACCCACAGCGTCTCCCATAAAAACAGACATGCTTGTGCCAGGTGTCACACAATGCCACTGCATGCCCTCTCCTTTAGTCACAAACAGCCCAGGAAGAAGAGACTCTTGGGAGCCCGGCTTTACGAAGGATGCGCCCAGGGGCTCGTCCACCCAGGAGGGGAGGAGCTGGGACTCCGGCAACCAGACTCCTGAACTCCACACCTTCCGCTCCCGTAGGCCGCCGTGCTCCCTCAGGCCGGCCCGCTGCAGAGAGGGTGACACCTGGAGAAGAAATGGGAGGCAAATAGAATTTAGAAGGCTAATTACCTTCCATGCTGTGCATTTCCTTAAATCACAGCATTCTGGCAATTTTCTGAGCCATCGGATCCCCCCTCCGTGGAACTCAAGGCTCTGAGGTGGGGTTTCTGCTCTCAGAGCTCTGCAGAAGGGAAATGAACCCGGGCAGCAGTTGGAGCTTGATCAGTCACATGAGTCTGATTTTGATTAAAGCAAATATATGTGTGTGTGATACGTTATAATGCTTTTCTCTCTCTCTCTTTTTTTTTTTTTTGCTGGAAAACAATCATTTTCTTATGCTGTGAGTGATAGATTCTAAAGAAATCCCCAAAACTTTGGTCAACCACAGGGGAAGGAAAGTATTTTCATTCCTGATCTCGTTCATCTCTTCACTTGGCTATTCCCTCTAATATAACAACCACCACCAAACAACAATAATAGTAGCAGGAGCTGCTGTCACCGACAGAGGGCTTCCTGCTTATGCAAAATCACACATATGCTAAGCTGTGTATATGGTATATATTATTTGTTAAATCATTTAATCTCCACAGCTACCTTGTGACAGAGAGGTGTCCCTGTTTTGCAGAAGCTGAGACTGAGGTGCAGGGGGTCCGGGAAGGGGAGGAGCTGAGAGGGACCCGCTGTTGGGGGCGCAGTCCCTGTGCACCCCGCAGCTCTGCCTTCCTCCTTCCCCGCACGGGTATCTGCCTGGTGCTTGGTTTCTGCTCCCCCCCCCCCCCCGAATGTGCTGCCTACACGTTCCCTTGGGTGCTGACTGCCCCGCCCCATTTTACAGGTGTGTCCTAACCAAGGCTGCCACTGCTTTTTTGCTGGCTCAGTGGGGGCGCCGACAGTGGGGCTGGGGGCCCCGAGAGGCCCGGGAACCCCGTCCAGGCTCCGTGTGCCCCGAGCCTCCGGCAGCGGCCTTCTTGCAGGACGTCTCATCACAAATAAACACACCATGGAGTGATTTGTTGAGGGCGACAGGACTGTGGGGGATTTCTTTTTTTTTACCTTCTGTTTCGATTTCCTTTACTCTTGTAAAGTGTTGGTACAATAAAAAATAAGCAACGTAGGCGTTTATCTTCTCTTCTTTTGTTCCCTCTCCTGTCTGTCCTTTCCTCTCCTCGTGGCTTGTCTGGGGTGTGGACAGCCTTTCACTGGCCCCAGCGGTGACAGAGCAGCCCCCACACCCCTCAGCTGGGGTTCTCTCTCTACCAGTCATCAGTGGGCCCCAGGAAAATCAAAACAGGCCTTTAGCAGCAGGTCACAGAGAGGAAATGGTTCGGAAAGGGATGTTCTAAACGGCCACCAAATAAAAGGCAGGAAAAGCCAGATCTTGTCACTTCTTACCAAGCCCTGGCTGGGGGTGGATGTGAATGGCCTGTTTACTGACACCAACCAGGGGTTGGGTCATGAGCATCTCTTCTCTCCCTTCGAGCCTGCTGGGTCATTTATTCATTCAACAAACATTCATGGAGCCCCTGCTAAGTTCCAGACACAGTTTTAGGCATTGGGAATATGGCTGGCAGATATTCCTGCCTTTGTGTGGCTTAGATTCTAGTGGAAAGTGAAGAAAATAGAACAAGATAAATATGCAAAATCCATGATTTGTGAGCTGGTGATACATGCTATGGAGAAAAATGAAGCAGGGAGGGGAGTGGGCTTTGGTGGGGGGGGGTTGCAGTTTTAAACAGGAGGGTCGTAAAGGCTTCAATGAGAAGGCAGCCCATGAGCAAAGACCTGAAACAGGGGCAAGTGTGAGCCATGTGGAACTGTAGGGGGAGAGCATTCCAGGCAGAAGAGACAGAGCTGGGAGGGGCACTAGAGGAAGAGCAGGAAACCAGAATGGCTGGAGCGAGGTGAGTAAGGGCAGGACAAAGATAAGGTGAGGTGGCGATGGGCTCCAGAACTTGCAGCACATGGGGACCACTGAAAGAACTTTGGTTTTGACCTGGATGAGACAGGACCCAACAGAAGGTTTTGAGCAGAGCAGGGGCGTGATCTGACTTATGTTTTAACAGGGTCCCTGTGGCTGCTGATCTGGAGAAGAGTCTGCAGGGACAGGAGCGTGGATGTTTCGGGACCGGCTGGGGGACCCTGACACAGCCCTGGCGTGGCCGGGGTGCTGGTGGAGGTGGAAGCCAAGGAGAAGTCGGATTCTGGATATATTTTGAAGGTGGTGCTGGTGGGGTTTGCTGGTGGGTTGCTTGAGGGATGTGGGAGACTGAGCAGGGCAGGACCAACACTGTTTTTCACCTGAGCTTCTGGAAGGGTGGCGTTTCCCTTCACTGAGATGGCGCAGGTTACAGGAGGAGCAGGTCTGGGGAGAAGATTGGTCTGTGCAGTGAAGCAGGAGGGTGCTGGCGGGTGGTAAGACAGCCTGGGCTCAAACCCTCGCCCTGCCGCTTTCCTAGCCATGCCTTAACGTTCTCACTCTAACTCCCCATCAGGAAATGGGGGAACTAGTCTCTTCCACATGGGTCATCATGGGGGATAGATAATACTAGCAGTGAACATCTATCGAGGACCTGCTGTGTGCTAGGTAGACTGCTAAGTGCTTTACACATCTTAAATCCCTTGATTTCCCCAGCAACTCCACCACTTTATGGGGGAGGAAACCAAGGCACAGAGAAGTTAAGTTGCTTGCCCAAGGTCACACAGCAAGTGAGCATCAGAGGCAGTTTGGGTTTACTCCCTCCCCTCGCTGCTTCTGGCATCAAATGTGATGATTGATAAAGGGCCCCTGGTGCATAGTGGAAGCCCCTTCTCTGGTCTGGTCCCTCCTGACTCTCCAACCCCTCTTTCCACAGTTCCTGCATCTCAGCTGGAGCATGGATGGGTGAGGAGTATGTGGGCAGCCGTGGGAATAGGGGCGGGAGGCTGGGGGCTGACCAGGGTTTGTCGGTGGGAGACTGGAGGAGGGAGCTGCCCACCACTGCCAAGGGGACAGCCGCGTCACGCCAGCCTCAGCCTGCAGGTGTGTTGACTTGACAACACTTTATATTTGCCCTGTAATGAGAAAGGGAGTCAGGCTGTTTAGATGTCAGCTAACGAAGGGTCTCTATTTACCTCCAGGCAGCAGGTGTGTGGAAGTGTGTGTCTGTGTGCACATGGGTTTGTATATGTGTCTCTGTGTGTGTGTGTGTTCATGTACAAGTTCACTTGTATGCACATGTATGTGTAGGTTTAGATGCAGGGGTCCATGCATGTGTCCACGTGTTTATCTCTGTGTGTGTGTACATGTGTGAATGTTTGTGTTAAGATGGAGTATGCAAGCATGTTTTCTGTGTGTGCATGTGTGCGACCCTTTGTGTGTATGCATGCACATGTGTGTGTCAGTGTAGTGCATGCGCATATGTGTATGGGGATGGGGGCGTGTATTTGTGTGTGTCCACGTGTGCTCTGTAAGGGGGATGGAGGGGTGGGTTTGTGGGTCCTGTATGTGTTATGTGTGTCTGTCTGTGTGCATGAAAGTGTGTCTGTGTGCACGTGTGCACACACATGCCTATATGCCTTTGTGCACATGTGCATGCATGTGTCTGGTGTATTTGTCAGGGTATATTTGTGCATATGTGTCTCCGTATGTGTCCATATGTGTGTGTGTGTCCATGTGTGTCAGTGTGTGTGTGTAAGTGTGCACACACTTGAAGAGGACAGAGAGTGGTTGGAGCAGATTTGAATCTGGGATTCTCCTCTCTGTTTTACCAAAATTTACTGGTTTTTAGAGAAAAGTCACCTTCTGAACCATTCATGATTTTACTTTTTTTCTCTTCTTTAGAACCAGAACTCACTACTGATGGTCCTAACAGCCATGGCCAGTGTATGGAGGGCTTCCCGGGTGCTGGTTGCTGCACTGAGCACTGGGTGTGTGACCCCACCATGCTTGCCACGGGCCCTGTCGCTATTGGGAAGTTAAGTAACTTGGCCCAGGCCACTGGTGATGGAGTTGGAGAGGACAGAATCTGTTGACTGAGGAACCCATTGGATCCCTGGTCTGCTCACGGTGGGCTGGGTGGGGCAGTGAGACCCGGACAGCTGGACCAGTGGAGAAACACCTTTCACCAGGTCAGATCTGTAAGTGGCCACGTCAATGATTTGGCCTTTTTCTTCCCTTCCCAAGTGTGTATGAGGCAGTGGTGGGCGGGAGACCGAGGCTCAGAGCAGCGGTTCCCAGAATGGGGTCCCTGGACCAGCAGCTTCAGCAGCTTCTGGGAACTTGAGGGAAATGCACCTTCCCAGGCCCCACCCCATAACTGTGAATCGGGAACCCTGGGGGTGGGGCCTGGCAATCTGAGTTCTCACAAGCCCTCCAGGTGACTCTGATGTGTGGGAAAAGAACCACTAGTGAGGTCAAGCCATTTTCCCAGGGGTACATGGTGGAAAACTGGCAGAGCTAGGACTCGAATCCAGGTCTCCTGGCCTTCAGGGTGACATTAGCCGTCACCGTCTCCCAGACCCTTCTCCTCCTTCCATCCCAGGGGTGCTCTGGGCAGTGGTGGGGGCCCCAGAACTTCTGGAAGATCAAGAGTCTGGCTGAAAACGAAGCCAAGGATCAAGGCAGGGGCGCAGGAGGACATGGGGCTAAACCCTTGCCACTGCCTCTGGCTCCTAATGGGGGCAGCAACCTGTGGCTGGGTCTGGTTCTGCCTGTGCCTGGTTGTCTGGCCAAGCTGCCCCTTAATGGGCCCTTCCCATGTCCATTTTCCCAGACATGGTGGGTTCCGGGTCACCTGGAGCCTGTGTTTGAGTCGGTAAACACCAAATGTACTCACCGACTGGCCCTGATCCACCACGCAGGTCATTACTGCAGAATGAGCCAAAGCATTCTGCCTCCTCTGTTCATCACAGCTCCTCCTCCCAGGGCTGTGCGGGAGAAAGAACACAGTGCTCCTTTGAGGAGGAATACGATTAGCTGCACTGAGAAAATGAGTCAGCCAGGACCCTTGTTTAGAGAGAAGCATCCCACACTCTCTTCTGCCTCCAGATCTTTTCTCATAATGCCTCTCAGCCTGGAACATTCTCCCACCCTCCCCTCCTCCCCCACCTCCTGGACTTTTCCCACATGTCCTGCTCCCCCTAAAGTTTCCCCAGAGCACCCCCATATACCTTTCACTGACACCTTGTAATTACTTCTTCAGTGTGAGATTTCCTTGCTGGACTGTGAGCTCCATGAGGACAGTGTCCCTGGACTTTGTGTTTACAGCTGTTTTCTTGGCACCCAGCTCAGGGCTGTGGTGGTTGGAGCTGTACGTATCCCAGAAAAACAGGCTCGTAAATCTAATCCACTCCTGTGGGTGTGAACCCATTGGACATAGGACCTTTTGATGAGGGTATTTCAGTCATGGTGTGACCCACCTCAATCAGGATGGGTCTTAATCGTATTACTGGAGGCCTTTATAAATGGAATGGAGATTGAGAGATAGATAGAGATAGATAGATAGAGAGAGAGAGAGAGAGAGAGAGAGAGAGAGAGAGAAACACGTGCACACAAGCCAAGGAAACCAGAAGCTGAAAGCAATGAAACCTGGAAGAGAAGGGAGCAACCAGCAGGTGCCACCATGTGCCTTGCCATGTGACAGAGGAGCCAAGGATCATCGGCAGCCGGTCTTTGGAAAGAAAGTACTGCCTCGATAGTGCCTTGATTTGGAAATCTTCTTTGCTTCAAACTGTAAACAAATAAATTCTCATTGTTCAAGCTAACCCATTTCATGGTATCTGCTTTCAGCAGTGTAGGAAACTAACTTTGTGCAAATTCAGAAAAGGAGTCCCTTCCTCAAGATACTCTATTTCCATCCGAGAGATAGTCAACCTAATTCAGGTACAAATCTCTGAACACTCATTGTGAGCAGGGTTCCTATGTATGTGTGCAATGCACAGCCTGCATAGTCGTTTTCTGCAACCCTGGTGTATCACATATTTGTTAACTGGCAGTAGTTGTAAATAAAATATAACTCAAATACTCAAAAGTATAAAGAACATACTTTAAATAACAAACCAAGTGTCTGCTTGGGGCTGAGGGGTATCCCACCTTTGGTACAAAGGGAAGAAAACTGTGTCAGAGATAAATAGACAACCATAAAGAGGCTGTTTAGAAAGGCAGGACCCAGAAGTGGGTCAGGACTCGAGCCTGTGCAAATTAGTGACTGTTTACTTAATGACTTGTCTCCAGTGTGTATGGCTGCACGGTTGGAGACTTAACTCATTTGGGGATTTAGCTTCAATAGAATAACAAAATTCCTTTTAAAAAATAGCTTTCCATTCTTAGAGTGAAATGTTTTCCACTGAGCAGAGGCTGGGGCACAGACGAATTGACGTGCTGGAGGGGATAAAAGCAGAAGCCCTTGCCTTCGTTTCCTGACAACTTGGAGTCACTAAACACAGCCCAGCCTGCCCCGGCTTGTGTCTGGGCTCTGCGGGAAGGAGGGGGCACAGCTCTGCCCCTGGGGCCTCTGGCGCCCTGTGACTTCGCTGAGCTGGGAGCAGTGGCAGGCAAGGGCGTGGAGGTGGGTGTGAAGGTGCGGACAGGTGGGAGAGGAAGGGAGAACATCTACTGAGGGCTGCTGTGTGCTGCACAGGTGAGCTCACCCCATCCTGCAAGTGCCCCAAGGGCGAGCCTTGCTGCTGCCACCGCCATTGAACAGATGAGAAAACTCAGGCCCAGGATGAGGGTAAGACTTTTCTGTAAAGGGCAGAGAGTAAATTGTTTAGCCTTTGCAGGTCATACACCTACTCAATTCAGCCACTGTAGCAGCAAAGTGGCCTTAGACGATACATGATCAAATGAGCATGGCTGAGTTCCAAGACAACTTTATTTACAAAAATCTGGGCTAGCTTTGGTGCAGGAGCTGTAGTTTTCCAACCCCTGTTCAACATGATTAGCTTACCATATTTGATGAAATATTACGGTGGATAAGAATGTAAGTCTGGGTGCTTAGATTTAAATCCGGGGTCCCTGTGTACCAGCTGATCTTGGTCAGATTTCCGGATCTTGTGCCTCATTTTCCTTACCTGCAGAAAGAGGATATCAATATCTACCACCTGGGATTATGTGATGATGGAAGGAGCAAGAAAGTGCCAGGCATGTAGAATGCTTTAAATGTTACCCAGAGTTCGAGCCCTGTGCTCTTGCACTTGAAGATGGGTGGAGCAGGGTCCTTTCTTCACTGCCTCTTTGAAGAGGCTCTCATCAAGCCTGGGGAAGACTTCTGTTTCACATGGTGTCTGGAAGTGGCAGGGAAGTGGGGGGCACAGTAGGAGATTACCCCCAATCTCCAGGTCACTACCCTCAGGGATCAGCTCTCCACAACCTCCCCCTCCCCAACTCCCACCTAACTTGTCGAAAATTCATGTGCTCTGTTGAGCTCTCCATCCCAGCTCTTGTGTCTCCTGGTGAGGATGGCATGCAGGGCACAGGGTTTATGCAAAAAATATCTGGGGCTCTGCCTCCCAGGCCAGAGATCTTATTCTGCCCCCCGGCTCTTCCTCCAAGTGATGCCCTCATTGTGTTCTTTGGGAGGCAGGAGTGGGCAAAGTCCAGATGCCTACCTAGTCGCCACTGGGTCACTGTGCCATTGGCAGGTGGCTGTGCTCAGGGTAACTGTGAGACAAGGATTTATGGGGTGAAGCGAGAGGCAGCTGCACTGGTGGATTAGCTACGCGCAGCACCATTTAGCACAGGGAGGAGGAAAAACATAGCGAATGGGATGGTGTCCTGGAGAGCCAGCTACCACAGCCCATATATTTCTGCCTAAAAGAGTTTTTATGCAACAACGCACTTGCTCAGCACGTCCACCGTGTGTTTACAGATGGGTTTTTAAAAGAATGTCTCCTCCTAGTCTATAAAGTCACAATTAGCTGAACCCTAATTTAGGAACATAATTTGCGGGTGCCAGTAGGACTGGTGTTGCACGGGCTCACTGGAAGCTGTGACTGTCTGCAGCGTGCTAATAGAGGGGGTCTGGCTTAGGTCTGGTATTGGGGTGGGGGAGTTTCTTGGGAGCTAGTGGGGTGCAGAAGGCAACCCTAATCTGGGATTTTGCTGCTTCAAAGCTTTACACTTGTTCTCAAATCCTCATGATATCCTGGAAGTAGTTTCTGATCATTTTTGAGGAATCTGCAAATGAGGAAATTTGCAAATGAGGAAACGGAGGCTCAGAGAGGTTCATTGACTTTTGTGGGGTCACACTGCCCTTAAATGATGGAGCTAGAGCCTGAGTCCTGAGCTGAGGGACCACGGATGTAAAGCCTCAGCAGAGTCCCCAGCACTATCAGGAACTTTGAAGTTTAACAGACCTGGACCCCACTTCCAGCCTCAATCCTCACTGCTGTACAACCTTGGGAAAGTTGCTGAATGACTCTGAACCTCATTTTCTCTCTTTATAAGATGAGGATGATAAAAGAGCTAACGACATTAAATGATGTGATGAGTATAAAGGGCTTTGCTATGAAAAGAACCCAGTAATGTAGGTTATGTTATCATCATTTAAAGAAGGGGCTAGAAGAAACTTCTATAGCAACTTCCCCAGCCCCTCTGCCTACCCTCGGCCCTCATTTCTTTTCCTGAAAACTCTGAATCCCTGGCTGAAGGGGAACAGATGCTCAATTATCCTACAAAGGGCTGCCTCCACTAGTGAGCCCAGGGTACAAGAGGTTTGCTGTTGGGTACAGCTGGGTACGAGGAGATGGCTGGGAGGGGCTACCCAGCTCCCAGGAAGCCCCTCCCCACAGCACCCAAAACTGCGGTGGGGGGGATGGGGGAGGAAACTGTGACTGGGGCGTCTGTTTTGGGCTCCCTGAAAAGACCCAGGGTGGGTAACGGGCTCAGGCCCCCAGCAGGGGAGGAAAACCCAGACGGGTGTTAGGGAGACCCAGCCTTGGGCAGGGAAAGCTGGGAAACACACTCTCCTCCCGGGCCTGTCCTTGTCCCGAGGGAAGCAAGAAGGCGATTAGACTCGAGTATTTTTAATCTTAAAATAAAAGTTGTTGCAGCTATTATAAAAGCCATCATACTCAATATGGAAAATTTGGTTAAGATAGAAAATCAGCCAGAAGAGACGAGGATTTCTTTTCCATCACCTAGTGACAATAGTCAACAGCTTTTGGAGTAATTCCTTCCATTTTTTCTCCCTGTGCATAATTTTCAATTCACTGGGTTGATACTGTACATAAAATTTTTCATCTTGCTTTTCTCCCACTCACTCTGATAGCACTTAAGTATTTTGCCAAGAAATGACAAACCCATTGTACATATAATTTTTAATGGCCAGATAATATTCCACAGAGTGGATCGGGTGTCATTTCTCTAGCCCATCTCCTGGGTTGTTTCTGGGAGGTGAGTAGACTTTGGGGCCGGCAGACGGGGCAGCAGGGGGGGCCTGCAGGGTAGGGTTGGGGCCGGAGCCACGTCCCCCCACCTGAGCCGCCATCATGTGTCAGACCTCGGCGTCTCCAAGTGCTTTGTCTTCATTGCTGACGGCTCTGCAGCGGCCAGGGCCCTGCCACTTCCTCTTTATGTCTCTTGCTCTCAGAGCTCTCTGTCAAGTGGCTAATGAACTGTAAACAGACACTCCACTGCTCCAGGGGAGCCCTCAAGGAGCACACAGGAACCTGGCATCTGTACAGCAAAGAAGACTTCAGGGAGGCAGACAACAGCCTGTTCCCGTGCAAGCCCCTCTGGGGCCAGGGAGGGGGTGCTCCCTTGCATGGGCGCTCCCTGCCAGGGACACAGGGGCCCGGGCTGCAGGGAGACAGTGGGGGGCACTCCCCGGACAGCCTTGACCTTCAGGCTCCTTTGCCAGCCTCAGAGGGTCCTGCCTGTCCCCACCTCTTTCCCCGCCAGCCAAGCAGCCAGCTGTCTCCAAACCTGGTTGTGATTCCATTCACCCTGGGGTTGGGTGCAGCGGGGGACTTTTGGAAAATGCAGATTCCCAGGCTTCTGTACTAAAGATTGGGACTCGGGGGATTGGGTGGGGACACCCTCAAAGCTCTGCTCAGGAGCCCTGTCCTCTGAGAGGTGCCATTTTAGAATTGCCCCCCTCCTGGCTTTGAGCTTAGTGCCGTTTGTGCTACTCAGGAGGTCGGATGTCACCTGCCCTGGTACTCTGGGTCCCTTTATGCACCATCTCTCTATTAGGCCAGGTCCCTTGAGGCCTGGCACACAGGTGTTCAGTGAACACCTTGCTGAAGGGTGGTATGTCACCAGCCAAGCATCAGGCACACGCTTTTCCCACTGTATCTTCTTTCATCCTCACAGCACTTGGTGACGTGGGCGCTTTCTTTCAACCCATTTTACAGATGAGAATGCTGAGGCCCAGCAGGGTTAAGTAACTTCCCCAGGGTCACAGGGCTTGTACAAGGAGACCCCAGGTTCATTCTTTTGCATGTGAATATCCAGTTTCCCCAGCCCTGTTCCTTCCCTATCCAGGGCTCACTTTTAAGAATGAGACAGAGGGGTGGGTTCAGCAGTCCCCTCACCCCTTCCAAAGTCCCCTCACCCAGTGACCCACATTCCCCCACCCAGCTTCTGGATATCCCACAGAGACACTGGGGGATCACGGTGCCTGCCCCCAGCCCCACTTCTTCAGCCCCAGTTGGGCTGTGTTTTAGGAAGCTAATAGAGCAAGCACCCCCCAACTACTCCCAACCCCCGAGTGTCCCCCATGTTTCCCCACCCCAGCGGCCTCATTCACTTTTAGCAACCACCCCTCCCCCACCTCATCTATCCACAGTTAATGAAATCCTGAGGTTTCCATAGACTCTTGGGCCCTCCAAGCCCTCTGGCTGCTTGAGTTTCTGGTTGATTCTGCAAGAGGGGACAAAGGCAAGTGCCGATCGGATCGCTCTGTTGTTGGAGGAAGAAAATGAATAAGCTTGAAATTCCCAGATCTGTCTGCAGGGACTCCCAGCCCCTGGTGTGCCGACAGCATCAGGTTGGTGGTGAGCCCAATGACGGGTCCCTTGGGGAAGGTTGGGGAGGCTGGGCTGGGGGGTGGGGCACAAAGGAACAAGGGGCCCCTCCCTGGCGAGGGGGTAGCTCCTCTGGTCCTGCAGAAGGGATGGAGGCTGGGGGCTGGCCCACAGTGAATGTGGTGGTGGGAGTAGGGGGTCTTTGGGTAAGAACCCACAGCTCAGGACCACCAGCCAGCTCAGGGCCTGTGTGTCCCCTGTGGTTTGGGGCCTTCTCTGAGGCAGGGAGTCTTCAAATGGGCCCATGAAGGAAGTCGAGGGACCTGAGTGCCTGAAATGAAATATGGATGAGACTTTTGCGGCCCAATAAACTGGTAGCGGGGGCTGTGGGCAGTGCTGGCTGGTGGCCCTGGGTTTTGTCTAGCCTGGTAATGGCCATTTTCTGTGACACCCACCCTATCACCTCTGTTCCCTCATTTTATGAGGTTATCATCCAAGATATCTCCTTGAGGGGGAAGGGGACAAAGGAGTGGGGTGAGGTCCTGGAGAGAGCTGGTTTCCACTCTGGAGCCCCTTTTTGTCTCCCTTCCTGCCCCATCCACCTACATCCCAGTGCCCGGCTCAGGGTTCACCACTCAGGCTGCCCAAGAATTTGTTAAGTGAGTCAACGAATAATTCCTGCATCCCATCTCTTCAAAAGCTTGCTCTTAGCCGGGTGTCAGCGAGTCACATGATCTAAATTAGTCCATGCTGTGGTATTAGCAGGCACTCATTCATTCATTCATTCATTCATTTGACCAACATTTACTTAACACCTTCTACGTGCCAGGCACAGTTGCTGTGGTCAAGAAGCTCACACTCCAGCACCCCTCTCAGGGAATTTTTTGGAGATAATTTCTTAACCCAAAGAAGCAACCCCAACAGTGGATGTCCCAGGTGTTGTGGCAGGTCAGTGGGAAGAGATGCTTGGCTGGGAAAGGGGAGGGGAGGTTTCCAAAGAGCTGCCCTGTTTGGGGCAGGCTGGGCAGACAGCTGAGGATGAGGAGGCTCCAGCGACTTGACCCAATTTGCCCTGGGCGTTGGTGGCCTCTGGGCTGTGGACTGAGATTAAAGGCGTCATCTGGCTGCTTTGGGAGCTTGGTATTGTGAACACCTGGTTAGGAGAAGCACAACCTTCTCCCTCCTGTGATCATCCCCTCCACCCCAACTCTGCGATTTGCTGCAGTCCCAGTGGGCTGGAGTTGGGGTGAGGCTTAATAAATATCATCAGGAATGGTGGGGCTGCTGGCAGGAAGAGGGACCTCAGCCACTGCGGGTTTTATCAGATGGATGGGTGTGATAGGACAAAACAGATGAGCCTGGCGTGTCCTTTCCTCTCCCTTCCCTGCTCACTAAAGGGGGTTTTGGCATCATCTACTTGGTTTCTTCCAAGACCTCACTCCCCTCCCCCTTCCAGGGAGGGCCCTAGTGTTACCAGACTGGCAAGTTGGATTTTTGGAAGATGGAATCAGGGCAAAAGGGGGGATAGCTGGAAAATCTGAAGCTTGGGAATTGGAGCCAGGGCTGGGGGGCAATTTGGAGGAAGGTCACACCAGAGAGGGAAGTAAGTGGAAGAAGACAAGGAAATTAGGAAGCTTTTCTGACTAAACATCCCCTTCCCAAGGCTTGAGATATGCAATTGAAGAATTTGAAATAGTTTTAAATAACTTTTTTGTTGCTGGACAATATGACTTCAATCATGGTGACACTGAACCATTTGGACCTTGGTTTTCGTTGGGTTGCGTTTCACTATATCAAAGAAAAGCCAATACCTACATGTGCTGAGAGTATTATGTACTGTGTATGCATAAAAATGATTAAGTGTCCTACATTTCATTTGCTAATGCCACTACTCTGCCTTTTTCTTTTTTATATTGTTAGTTTTTACTATCTCAGCCTGCTTTTTCCATCCCTTGCTCTCAGTGCTAACTAATAGAATTCCAATATTTGATCTTGAAACTGTAGGTCCTTATAACTGTTGGTAAAAGAAATCTTAACAATCTAAAATGTAAATAGTAATAATAATGATAATAATAATAATAATAATAATAATAAATGTTTCCACTTTCCCTGAAGCTACAGGAAAGCAGATTCTTGTCTGCATCCAAAATCCATCATTGCAGATGTTGCTTCTAACAAGAGTTTTACAGGACACCTGACTTCAGACATGACTCAGCAACACTCCATGGTAACCAAAGCGGCAACCCTCTTTTAAAATAGGCATGATTCTGATTGATTGTCTTATGTAATAATTTATTACCCTGGCAATTTATTTCAATTGGTGGCTCTGTTTTCTGAAAGGTGTAACTTCTTGTGATTTTCTTTGTAAAGCTGGAGAAGGGTGATCAGCACTGCCTCTTCCCCCGACACGAATGAGGGGGATTAAAGGCTGGGACTCTGCTAGGTTTCTTCTTGAAACAACGAGTGTGAGAGCCCAGGTCTCAATTAAATAATAGCAGTTTTCTTGTTGAATCCTCATATTAGCCCCTAGTGATGGGTGCTGTCGTTTTCTCTATTGTGGGGCTGAGAATGTGCCCAGGGACGCACAGCTGGCAGGTAGCGGAGGCAGGATTCTGAGCCCACGTTAGGACACTGGCCGTGCTGCCTGGGGGAGGGGAGCTCCACTTCCCCCAGGGGGTTGGTGCCCCTAGGAGGTGGGGACTGAAGAAACTGGGGTCTTCTCGAGAATGCAGGCCTTCAGAAAAGAGAGGAGGCAAACCTTGGCGGCAGGACAGCTTAGGAGAGCCTGGAAGGGAAGAATAAGCATAAGAAAGAACAAGGGCAGAATTCAGAGAATGAGACAGAGGCAGGATCCAGGGGGCTGCAGGGGTGGCAGAGAGTGGAGAGGAGCCCGGGGAGGGTGGAGGGGCTGTGAGAATGACCGGCCTGGGTCCTGTGGGTGAAGGAAAGAGACAGGGCTCTCAAGGCCAGCACCTGCTGGCATGGCACAATTACAAAGACCAGGTGAATGGTAAGCCCCGGACTTGGGCAGCGTGGAGGCCCTGCTTGGGGCTAGAGGAGCAGCCTGCTCACTGCACAGAAGGAGAAGAGGGGATATACAGAAGAGCCTAATAATACTTTAAACCTCTGCCCAGCCAACCGAGTCATGCAAGGCTCAGTACCTGGGGCTGCCCGCTGTACATTGCCTGACTTGCACAATCACGCTCCCAGGAATGGTGGTTGGTACAATCGAAAATGGTGGGCACCATGCACAGTTCTTCAGATGTTAGATCTACTCCTTGCCTGCCTACTCCTGATTCCTGTGGGAAACTAAGCCCTCCATGGGTCTCTCTTCTCTCCTGTCTTCCTCCTTCCCTTTCTTTTCTCTTTCTCTCCCTTCCTCCCTCCTCCCTCCCTCCCTCCCTACCTACCTCCCTCTCTCCCTCTCTCTCTTTCATACACACACACACACAGTGATTCCAATTATCTTTATCTACATCAAAAATTACCCCCCAAATTAGCAGCTTCAAACATTTCATTGTACTCACAGATTCTCTATGTCAAGGATGGTTTGGTGCCTCACCCAGGAGGACTTGAAGGCTAGAGGTAAGAATCAGGAGTCCCGTGTCTCCTAGTTATGCTGGTTGTCGGCTCAGACCTCAGTGAGGCTGTCAGTCAGGACACCTGTCAGAGCATGTGGCCTCTCCATGTGGCCCCTGCAACTTTGAACTTAAATGGAGGCTCAGGGCTGGCTCCAGAGGTGAGTGTCTCGAGAGGCAGAAAATGGAAGCCACCAGTTTCTTCAGACCTGGGCCCAGAAATGAGCAGTGTCACTTGTGCCATATTCTATTGGTCGAGGCAGCACAAGGGCTATTTCAAGGGGAAAGGACCATGAGATTGGAGGAGTGTTGTCATATTGTAAGAAGAGCATGTGGGTGGGATGTATTGGGAGGGTCGTCTTTGGGAAACACAAGGCACATACTCTCTTTGTGGTCTTGGTATGCTTGTCAATTGCAGTGTCCCTCCAGCTCCCTCCAGGAATGGTCTCCCGGTCTGTGGTGGTCAATCAGATTACCCCTTCCCTCTGGCAATAGTGAAATCAGGGATGGACATATGTCCCAAGCAGAGCCAGTTAGAGCTTTTCTTCATGCTGATCTATGGATTTGGGAGAGGAGTAATTTTTCTGAGAAGATGAGAGTCTGGGCCTGCTGGTGACCCTCTTGGCTGCTGGCTGGGGAAAGCCAGCCTGCAGAATGGTTCCAGGCAGAGGCATCTGCAAAGCTGAGAGTTGGAGAGAGAGAGGCAGAAGCTGCACCGCATTGCTGGAGCCTTTGGACCAAGTCAGGTCCCACCCCTGTCCTGTCTAGGATTTTCAACTTTCTGACACTACTGAAATAATTCTTAACAATAGAGCAAGGTACTGTGGTAGTGAAAGGGTCAGGATTTTGAACCCCAGGGCTCATTTTATAGAGGAGAAACTTCCTCCATAGGGGAAGCCGAACATGTCATAGGGGAGGATAGTGGGAGGCTGCTTTGGGGAGCTCTCCATGGAGTATATCATCCCATCCCTTCCTCTCCTCCCACCATGTTTTTATCCTCCAAAGAATTCAAAAATCCCAGAGAAGACCCAGAAGTTGGGCAATTGACGGTAGCTACTTTCTAGTATTGAGATTTAAATCTCCCCTAGCACTGGTTTCTAGGCAATAACATGGAGATCATGATAAATGAAATGATATTTGTGAAACCCTGAGTGCAGTGCTATACACAGCAAGCTCTCAATGACTGGAAACAGTTATGTGAGCTCTCTAGCATAGAGATGGACATCTCCCTGGGCATCTCCAACACAGCCTCAACCCTGCCCAGGATTTTCTTGGTGCAGACTGTGGAACCATTGGAAATGACAAGAGATTCTCTTGTGGATTTTTATGTACATGGGAGAGTGGTAATTTCCATGACAAACTAGACTCACACAGGCACCATGCAGCTCCCTCTGACACCCAGGAGCTGCAAAGGGACCACCTACTAAATCAGGACCATTGGATAAGGCCCAGAGTGTCCACCTCCTCTCCTTCCCCATGCTAATGAGCTGAGAGATTCCAATTACGAGCCCAGCGGAAAGGCCTGGCCATCATGGAATTTGCCAGTGGCCTTGAAACCAAATTAGCAATGGATATAGAGAGCTATGTGGAGCAACAATCCTCTCCAAAACCACAGTGCACCTCCTGCTGCTGACCAGAGAGGCTGAAGATCTGGGGCTCAGCAGGGGTTGGGAGGATGCGCAGGGGATGTCTGGGAAGAGGGGTGTAATACCTTGCAGAATGTGCTACTGTCAGCTCCTTCTGTAAGGGTTAGAATTTACCGGGGTGAGTTGTAATGGGATCTAAGCTCACTCTGGCTCAAGCTGTCTGTAAATTTGTGAATGGCCCCATGTGACTACAAGGTCTCAGTTTTCTTATCCTGAAAAAATGGGCACAATGATACATGCTTTTTGTCCTTCCTTGGGGTTTTGTTTGGACCAAGGTAGATACTTGATTGTGAAAGCAAAAGGAACTTGGGGAATAGGTCCTGGGGCCATTCAGAGATTTATGGACTGCTTGATCTGGAGGATCATGGAGTTCAATCAGCCCCTTGTTTTACAGTTGAGAAGAACAAGACCCAGGGAGAGGTCTTTGGGTGAGTTAGTGAGTGAGATGGGACTGGGCTGAGGGCCCTGATGCTAAACCAAGTGATTTTTGTTTTTTTCCCTCATTTTTCAGGTTGTGACTTTCATGGCCCTCGTGTGAATTCCCAAGCACCTACAGATGGCAAGCCTGGTTGGGTAGAGCCACACTCTTGCCCACTGTGCACATGTGGACTTCCTGGTCCTCTGGCTGGTCTGGGAAGCCATACCCCTGTTGGATTAATGCTTACATATCACACATGTGATGCTTTTGTTCACTGTGTAGTTGATAGTGTATGGCCTCTCCCGCTGGCATCCCATCAGCATTAGCCCAAACTTCCCACTGCTGTGGTGAGATTTGTTTCTTGGATAATGAGGCATGAGGAGGTCCTTCTTTCCCAAGTGGTAGCCCATGACTTGAAACAGATTGAGAAGAACTGGCATAAAAGAAACAATAGAGTCTATTGTAGAGGAGTCAGATAGCACCACTGCCCCTTTCAGAAGTCCCCATCCATTCATTCATCAACAATAAATAACAAAGCCATGATATGTGACTCTGCACATGTTTTCTCATTAATATCCCACACATGAATGGCACTGGTCACTAGAAAGGCTGGAGGAAGAGAATGTGGGTGACTCAGTGATGTTTGCCCTTATTTTGGAGATAAAATTGCATGCGGTGGTGGTAGTGGTGGGGGAGCAAGGAGGGATTATTATCCCTATTGTCTCAGCAAACCATTGCAACAGCTTCACTTGGTCTCCCAGCATTCCCTTCCTCCTCCCCAGTCCACTTTCCATATAGAAGCTAAAAGAAACCAGATTGTTTTCAAGAATAAATCAGATCACACCACTCCTGTATTTAATATCCAAACTCCTTGTATGCATACAAGGCCCTACAGGATCAGATCCCCTCCTACTTCTCCAAATTTATTCCTTTCACAGTTCCCCTCATTTGCTATCCTTCATCCACACTGGCCTTCTTTCTATCCTTTGAACATGCCACATTTGTTTCTAGCCAAAGCATTCTCACCCAGTCACTGGACAGCCGGTTACTATGATTGTTTTCTCCATAGCTCTTACAATGAACAGAAACTGTCCTATTTATTCATATATTTATGTGTTTATTGTCTTTCCCTTCCCACTAGAATGTAAACCCCATGAGATCAGGGAATTTATTTGGCTCATCACTGTATCTCCAATGCTTAGTACAGAGTAGGCTTTCAATTAATATTAGTTGAGTGAATGAACTAATTGATGGTGGCTCATGTTTTAAAGGGAACATTTAAAAATAACCTCCCTTTTCGCCCTCAAAGAGACGAAGGTATGCTTGCATCTAGGTTTCAGAGGGAAAATAAGCTGGGTCCCAGGGGTTCTGTTCTTCTACCCGTGTATTCCACTGACAATTCTAAATATAAGAAACCCCGTTTACCTGGGCATTTCCTGAAGTGGTGCTCCCTTGGGGGAACACCTAGACTGTAGGAAGGAGGTAGTGGAGGAAGGGAGGTAATGCTGAGTGTTTTCCAAACCAATATTCTCATCACACATACATTTTTAATGCTGTCAGAATTTAATTTGTTATACAAAGCTGGAAGCAGTAGCGTTGTGTGTAAATAGCAAGCTGTGGGAAGATTGCTCTCCACAAATACCTTTTGCCAACCCAGTTCATTTTCATATCTATTTAATACGCAAGTCGCTGTCCGTGGTGCTGAAACAATAAGCTTAGTCCCGTCTCCCTCTTCTCGAGAAGGGAGGTGGGGGTGGGTGAGCTGTCTGAGGTGCTGAAACAGCCGCCTGATGCTGCTCGGCCGCTTGTGGTCACCGCGCCCCGCCACGGTTGGGGCACACTGCAAAGACAGCTGCTGGAAATCACAAGACTGCACCATAATTCAGTCTTCATTTGGCATCTCTTGAAATTCATCCAGGAGATGCTGCAGCAACTGCCCTTTCTGTTCTAGGGAGAGTGGCAGGTCTACAGATGAAGATCCCTTTGGGCAGCTCTTTGGGGCATGCCCAGCCTCAGGTGTGGTGAACCACCTAAAAAATGTCGTGAGAAATGGCAGAGGAGCTACAGATCTTGGTTTACAATCTCCACCCACCAAACCGCTTGCCAGCCAGCCTTGGACTGCCTGAGAAGCCCATGTCTCAATATCCCCACGTGCACGATGGGCATATATGTTCCCATTTTCCTCAATGTGGAAAATAAGGCACAATCTCTGTGAATATTGTGACCCCCAAGAAGTGATGAAGATGAATTAAATTTTGGAGTGATAGAGTGACCATTTAAGAATATTTATTGAAAATTTTGAAACATCATCTATATAAAGTATACAAATCTTAAGTGTACAGCTCAAAGAATGTGTGTGATTTCTGTGTGTGTGCATCCATGTAACCACCAACCAGATAAAAATACATAACATTTCTGGTACCCCAGAAAGGCCCCTCATGCCACCTCCTGTCAGCACCTTCCATCAAGTGTAACCACTTATCTGACATCTGTCATCAGAGATTAGATTTTCTTGTTCTTGAACTTAATATAAATGGAGGCATTCAGTATGTACTCTTCTGTGTCAGGCTTCTTTCATTCAACATTATGTCTTAAGATTCACTGACGTTGTATATCAGCAGCTCATTCATTTTTATTTTTGAATAATGCTCCTTTGTGTGAATACACCACCATTTATTTATCCATTAATGGGCATTTGGGTTATTTCCAGTTTGAAATATTATAAACAAAACTGTGAACATTCTTGTTCAATTTTTTTTATGGAAAAGACACTCAGTTCTGTTGGTTATATACCCAGGATGGGAATTGCTGAGCCATATTGTATACAAGTTCCCAAAGTGGTTGTACCAATTTATGGTCGTTAAAAAAAAAATTCGTCCTTCCTGATTTTGTCTTTCCTGTGTTCTCTTGATCAACAGAGAAGATGTTCTGGGGTCAGGTTCTGGTTAAATAATTGTGACTTTAGATTTTTTAGGGTATTTTATTGATCAGTATTGATTAGATGAGACTATTCCCTATTAACTCCTGCCTAGAAACCAGAGATGTCCCTCTTTTGGACATTTTTTTTCTCTTTGTTTACCACCATGATTGACTCCTGTCCTGGAATCTGAATGAGATGATGCAGGGCTTAGAATGCATAATCTCCCCTTCTTCCTCCGCACATCAGGCTGGAACATTCCCGAGAGAGGAACTTGGCTGAGAAGAGATCAGATGATGGTCTTCACTCCAGTTCCGTGGGGGAATTCTTGGAGCATCAGACACACAGGACATTTAAAATTCTGCAAGGAGCTTTATGCTCCAAAACTGGTGGGGAGATGGTGGGGAAAAGAGTAAGCTCCTTCTGTTCCATTCCTCCTCCTTGCCTTTCCCCAGATTATATGTGATTTGGGGCAATATATCTACTGCTAATATATACTGTTTAGGCATTTCTGGAGTTCAGACTGAGACTGTCTTGCAGACAGCTCAATAACCTCAAGGGCACACAGAGGGTATTTTGTAGGCTGCCCTAAATATTGATCCATTCATTAGAGGATCCAGAGCCCAGAGTTAACCTCACTTCTTGGCTGTCTTCTCTGACACTGAGGTCATGAGTTTTCCCATTATCACATTTAATCCTCTGTAAAATCTCTCCCTCTTTTTTTTTTTTTTTTTTTTTTTTTTTTTTTTTTTTTTTAACACTAGGCCACAGTCATTCTCCTCCTTCCTTTCCTCTGGACCTCTTTCTCCCTCTCTGCTTCTTCTCCTCCTTCCTCCTTTTGTTTGCCATACCATTTAGAAGAAAGATCTCTGGATCCAGAACAGCCAAAATGGGTGATGTTGAATAAAATGTGGCTCCTATGTTCTCTTGAGATAGAGCCAAAGGGTCTTATAGCCCCTTTGGAGGCAGCAATAGAGACGAGTGATGTTTTGTGCTTCGTGAACTGAGAGCAATCAAGGCTATGCCAACAGGAACCATAGACCTTCCACCCTGAGTTGGTGTCAGGGGTTGAGCTCTTGGCTGGGCTGAGAGCTAAAGGACTCAAAATTTAGGTTAAAGAGGGGAGGAAAGAACATATTTGTGGTATACCTTGGCTTGGGTTCCCTTGGCCTGGAGAGTTGGGGGTCAGGTAGGCATGGTGGGACAGGAGAGGGTGCAGTGTTCCCCCTGGGGCCCTGGGAATCCTGGAGGATCACACAGATCCTTGACCTACCTTTAGGGGTTCTGGGTACAACCTGCAGGACTCGGGTTGAGAGGTCTGCCTGTCTCAAGCTTATTTTACTTCCCCCATCAGCCTTCCTGCAGGCCTTACAGGAAGTGAGCTCCAAATCTGCCACAGCTGCAGGATTCTCCCCTTGCCCACCCCGCCCCTTTGGTCTAAGGAGAGTCACCATCAGCAGTTTCCCTGTCTGTGCAGATCAGTAAGGCCCTTGGATATGACCTCAAGTTCAATTACGGCTTCAATTATGGAATAAAGAGACCATTATCACACAACTACCTCTTATTTAAAACACTGCACTGGGGGCTGGCAGAGACTGAACCTGGGGGAAATCATCAGCCCACTAATTTGAAATCCATTTAAGGTGCATTTGCTTAATGGTATGAGCTTTGCGAGTTATCCATAAATTGTTAATTTAGTTGAATGTCACACCAGATTTTCATTTTATAAATTGTATTTTGGGGCTGGCAAATGTGAGTGTGTGCATATCCTGTGTCTCCCCTCCACACTTGCTTGCTTTCTTTCTAAAACAAAGTTTCAAAATCCTTTCTTTTGATCTAAGCCTATGATCCTTGGCTACTCACAAGCCTTCAGTGCTAGAAGCAATTAGGGCAGGAAAGGGAAGCTGCAAAGAGCTTGCACACAGAGGTCTCTAGAACCTGTGATCTCCCTGCACCAGTGACAATTTGGGGAGGAGGATGAAGCCAAGCAGCGGGCTTGGCAGAGCTGTCCTGTCTCTGCGCTAGCTCTGCCTGGCTCAGGGTGGGAAGTGGCCGTGCCCTCTTTTCTGTGGGCCACTGTCTCTGTCTGGACCTGAAGACAAGAGTGTGTGCTCGAGAAGCAGCTCTCCAGGATAAGGGAGCTCGGCGAGGCTCAGAGCATTTGTGTTTTCCGCAGCAACTGCCATGGGAATGAGGCTTTAGGAGGTGGCACTGGGTGGCCCTTGTGGGCAGGCAGGGACCCTCTATACCAAAACAGCTGGAATTCATTAGCCTCACCCCAAGCCAGTTCCATGCCAGGTGCTGTGCTGGGTGCTGGGCTCAAGCATGAACATGGGCCCTGCCCTCAGCATGTGTGTCAGTAAATCAGCACTTGCACTCATTGAGCCTTTACTTTCTGCCCTGCTCTGTGCTCTGAGTCCCCAGCTTGCAATACTGAGAGTTAGGTATCATCATTGGCCCCCTTCCGCCGTGGAAGTAACTGATGGTGGCAGATTGTGAAGATGGCTGTAATTATTCCCCTTTATGGTGTGCCTCTGCAGCAACTCTCATCAAGAGTGAGAGCCTATTTCCCACTATTTGTAATCAGCTGTCCTGTGGCTTATTTTGATGGTGGAATGCAGAAGTAGAGTTGTGCCAGCTCCGATCCTAGGCTTCAGGAAGCCTGAGCATCTCCACTCACTTTCCAGAACCCTTGCCACTGCCCTGCAAACAAGTCCAGGCTCGCCTGCTGGGGATGGGGAGACACAGGGGCAGTGACCCCGTCCCCCCAGCCCGACAGCCAGGCAAGCTTCCCCCTGAAGCAGAGCCAGCTGGCCAAACTTCAGCTGCCTGGAGACACACCAGGGGGCCCTGCCAGGGTCAGAAAAGCCACCCAGAGGAGCCCAGCTTAATTTATGACCCCACAGCATCATGAGTGAAATAAATGGTGGTTGTTTTAAGCCAATGATTATTTATTTTTACATTTTACAAAACTTCTTTTTTGAGGCATACCATACCCTTAGCCTCAGCCACTGGGTTTTGAGGTGGTTTGTTATATAGCAATAAATAACTGATAAACTGAGGCTCAGAGATGTTAAGTGGCTTGTACAAGGTCACACAGCTGTAGATGGGACTCAGGTGGCCTGATGGATGGCTTACCACAGCATGGATGTCTCCTAAGGGTATCAGGTTCTCTCAAGGCGTCCTGGGCCCCAGAAGCCCCTGGAGTTCAGTGATCCAGGAGACACAATGGGAGGAGACTTGCCTCAGTTTCACCACCTGCTGGGAGATCCTGGGAGAAGTCACTTTGCCAGGCTGAGCCTCGGTTTTCTCCCCTGCCTGGCAGGTTGTCGCGAGGAACTGGGGAGATCCTAAAAATGAGTGCCTTGTGCTGGAGACATTTTAGGGAGTCTCTTTCTTTATTGGAATAATAATAGCAGTGCTCTCTGTCCCCTTGGACACCAACTGCACCACTGAGGTGCTCCAGGGTCATTGCTCCCTGTGGGGGCAGTTACATATAGTGGAAACTGGCTCTGGAGTCAACCAAGCCTGGGTTCGAATCCCACCAGAAGGTGGGCAAGGTGTAAAATAGGGATACACCTCCCTTCCAGGGCGGGAGGTGGGGGTGAATTGAGCTCATGGGTGGGGAGGGCCCGGCGTGTGGGAGGGACTTAGTTACATTTCGCCTCCCTCCCTCCCTCCTTCCCTTCCTCCCTCCCCGCCTCCCTCCCTCCTTCTTCTGCCCCTGCTCCTGCTCCTGCCAGTTCTCACCAACAAGACAAGGTCCATCAGCCCTGAAGCCAGCTGGCAGGCCGGGGAGTGGAGTGACTGTTTGGGAAAGCCTTGGTGGAGGCTCTTCTCCCTTCCCCACGCAAGACAGATAAGTACAAGCAGCATCCGCGTCAGGTAGACTTGCACAAATGAAGACCCTGTTTATCTTCCACTGGCAATTGGCATTGACCACCTAGAGTTCCTAGAGGAGAGGCGGGGAGGAGGCTGGGAGGAGAGGAGGTAGTGAGTGGAAGGCACTTTGCTAACTCCTTCCCCTGCAGTCTGGCAAGGCCAAGGCATTGCTGGCTTCCCAGTTCCGATGAGATAATTCCCACTTTACAGATGGGCAGATTGAGGCTTGAAGGGGTAGAAAATTTATTCAGTCAACAAATATTTACAATGAAAATACTATATGCCGGGAACTGCGACAGCCGTTCTTTGCCTCATGGAGAGCAAGCAGCTAGTGGGGAGAGAGACAAAGAGCAGGTCATTGGAAATACAGCCCTTAAGAAGCACATGGCCTGGAGGGGAGCAGGAGCAGGACTGGAAGAAGCTTGGCTAGGTAGAGGCCTGTGGTGCAAAGTGGAGACCCAGGTAGGTGAAACTGGAAAGTTATCAGTGAGATCCTATAGGGCCTTGAAGGTTATTTGAAGAAGCTCCAACTTTATTCTGGAAATAATGGGCATGGTTTTAGCCAGCTATTACTGCAATAATGCTACAGAACTCAGTGGCTTAAAACAACCAGCTCTAGTTGGGGTCAGCTGGGAGTCAGCTGAGCTGAGCTAGGACAAGTGGGGCTTGGTCCCTGGTGAAGATTGGGTCAAGTCTGCGCCACATGTCCCTCAACCTCCTGGGTCCAGTGACCTCCTGCCCATTGCGACCTCCTGGGATCTCCTGGGAGCAGGTTCCAACCTTTGCTCACTTTCCTACTGTTGACATCCCAATGGCCAAAGTAAGTCCTGTGGCCATGGCCAGGCCCAACATCAGTGGGGCAGGGAAACAGTGGAAGAGGGAGGGGAGGGACTTGTTCCTATTTACGGAAGTGTTTTGCAATTCCGAACATGTAATGTTATCCTGAGTTGGAAGAAATAGCTTTTATGACAAGGATGACAGTAGTGATGATGGTTTGTTTAGCATGTGCCACTCCTGCCATACTCTCATTTAAAATGGAACAACCAGGCACAATGGGTATTATTATTCTGTTTAATGCTGAGCAAACAGGTTAAGAGAGGGTAAGTGTCTTGCCCTAATTCACACGGTGAATGGGTGCAGAATGAAGATGCCAACCCCAATTTCTAGGACTCCCAATCAGAGTGGCCGTGTAGCCCAGCTCCAGCCCTCTTTCCTTTACCCAGTGCCATCTCCTTCCAAGGGTTTGCTCTGCCTGCTCCACTACGAGGGGAAGGCAGAAGGAATGGCCTTGGGCAACATCACGTTCGGAATCACTCCAGAGGTTCTGGCTGGAACTCTCTGGCTGCAGAGCAGCTGACGGTCCTGAGTCCCGGCTCAGAGAAGGCGGGCGCAGAGGCTGGCGCTGGCTTGGATGCAGGTCACTTCAGCTGGAGTTTGTTGATGCCTTCTCTGGGCAGGGTGTGCACTCCACTCTCCCTCCTCATTGCTCTCCCTGCCTCCACTCTGCCCTCCTGCAGCCAGAGTGAGCTTTCTAAGGAGCAAATGAAAGCCATGCCTCCCCTCTGCTTAAAATAAAATCATCTAGATAATACTGCTGTAAAAAAATCTAAGTGTGTAAGAAGATTTCTAACAAAAATCTTCCTCCTGCAGCTGCCCACTGTCGGCCTAATCCCCCACCTCCAACGTAGGGGGCCACCATTTTAGTTTGTTTTAGTTTTTCAAGTTTTTCCTTTAGGATTTCTTTATGCTTATGGAAGCAAAAAACGAAAATATTTTCTGTCATCCACTCATTCTTTTACTTATAAAGGTAGCTTATCTTATAGTTTGTGATTTTTTTTTTCATTTAATATACCTTGGTGATTTTTCCATATTGACACACAGAAAGCTTCTTTGTTCTTTGTTTTCAGCTCTAAGGTATTCTGTTGTCTAAACGGACTGACCATCATTTATCTCATCAGTCCTCATACTGATAAGCATTTAGGGGCAGCAGTCCTTTGCTAGTCTAGACAAGGCTGCAAGTGAAAACTCCTACACTTTGTCAGTGTGAATTTATCTGCAGGAGAAAGTCCTATACGTGGGACTGCTGAATCAAAGGGACTGTGTGATTGTAACTTTGATGGTTACATCCAAATTACCTTCCATCACAGCTGCACCAGTTTACACTCCAACCAGCAATGTATAAGAGAGCCTGTTTGCCCTTAGTCTCACCAACAGAAAATCAAACTTTCAGATTTTTTTGATTGGAAAGGCATAAAATGATCTCCTTAGCTTTTGTGGGGCCCCCCACTCCCCACAGGACCAAGCCTAGATTCTCTGAGCAGACATGAAGGTGGGCATGGCCCTGCCCTTCCACAAGGGTCTACTGTCAGGTGGGGTGAACAGGGACACAGTTTGGGTGAGCCATAGTGGGACTCGATGCTTCTGCCGAGAGAAAGAAGAGGGAAGTCTGCATGGAGGAGGCAGCATCTGAGCTGAGCCTTGAAGTACAGGTCAGGCTGTGACAGGTGCCACTAGGGGAAAGGGGAGGGGGACATGTGGACATAGACCAGAATAGGGAAAGGGAGTGGATGGGGAATGTAAGGAGCCCAGAGTGGCTGGAGGACCAGGAAGGAGATGAGACTGGAGGGGGTCGGGGCCAGGTCACCAAGGGCCTTCATTGTTGTGAAAAAGAGTTGGGGCTTGTGCCAGTTTGAATGTATTCTGTCCCCCAGAAAAAGCCATTATCTTTGATGTAATCTTGTGTGGACAGATGTATTAGTGTTGATTAGACTGTAATTCTTTGTTTGAGTGTTTCCATGGAGATGTGACCCACCCAACTGTGGGTGATAAGTCTCATTGGATGATTTCCATGGAGGTGTGGCCCCGCCCAATCCGGATGGGCCTTGATTAGTTTACCAGAGCACTATATAAGCTCAGACAGAAGGGGCAAGCTTGCCACAGCCAAGAGGGACACTTTGAAGATCGCACAGGAGCTGAGAGAGGAGCTGCAGATGAGAGACAGTTTGAAGACAGCTGTTGAAAGCAGACTTTTGCTTTGGAGAAGCTAAGAGAGGACAAACACCCCAAGAGCAACTAAGAGTGACATTTTTGAGGAACTGTAGCCTAGAGAGGAATGTCCTGGGAGAAAGCCATTTTGAAACCAGAACTCTGGAGCAGATGCCAGCCACGTGCCTTCCCAGCTAACAGAGGTTTTTCGGATGCCATTGTCCATCCTCCAGTGAAGGTACCCGATTGCTGATGTGTTACCTTGGACACTTTATGGCCTTAAGACTGTGTGTAACCAAATAAACCCCCTTTATAAAAGCTGATCCATCTCTGGTATTTTGCATTCCGGCAGCATTAGCAAACTAGAACAGGGCTTTAACCTGTATGTGATGGGAAACAATGGAGCCTTTGGAGAAGGTGTGTGGAGTTGGGGGAGGGAGATGGTTTAGTTAGGACTGTTGATTCAAAGTGAAAGAAAACTTATTTAAACTTGCTTAAGGAAAAAGGGAATTTATTAGCAGGTATAAGTAAAAATCTCAGGGCAACAGATTCAGGCATGGCTGGATCCAGAGGCTTAGGTGATGTCATCAGAAAGCTGTCTTTCTCCCTTGGCTCTGCATTCCTCTGTTTTGGCCTTCTTCCCAGGCAGGCTCCAAGGTTTCCTCCTATAGTTTAGAGAGTGTATCTTTCCCAATAATTTCAGCAAAAAGTCCCCAGGAAGACACTCACTGGACTGACCTGGGTCAGGTGCCCCTCCCGGAACAACTGCTATGACTGGGAAGAGGACTGCAGTGACTGGCCAGGCCTGGGTCACGTGCCTACCCACCTGGGTGGGGGGAGGGTGCATGTGGGAGGCGGGGGAGGGGGAGCTGGCCACAGGACTGGGGAGGAGGGGGGTCCTCAAAGAAAAGTCAGGTTGTAGTGAGCAGAAGAAGGAGGAACAGGCTTGTATGGGGGGCATATTAAAGGGGGATGAAGCCAGAGGTAGGAAAACCAAATAGGAGCCGGGTTAAAGATGAGGGAAGAGCCAGCAAGGCCTTCCTGCCAGGGAACTAGAACAGGCTCCCTTTGAGCCCCTCCCCAGAAGGTGGGGCCTGAGGGCTCCCCATGGCTGGAAGTGTACTCCGTGTGCTGCATCCTGGTCCCATTGCTGTAGCTGGCACATCTGGGCAGCCTGGGAAGGCAAGGCTGGGCAGAGACCTCAGGCCCTGATGCCCACCCAGCACCTGGGGGCCCTGGCTGGTAGGCTCCTATTTTAAGTCCACTTTGACTGGCTCCCCGAGACTGGTATTTCGCAGGACTCCTCTGAGCCTTGAATGCCAAAGGCCATGGGTTTAGACCGCCAGGGTGGGAGTGAACATAGCTCTGAGCTCTGGATGCCCCAGAAAGGTTATGCCGTTCTTCCTTGGCTCTGAGGACACTTTGCACAAGAATGCCCCAGATGCTTTGCTCGGCCTTCTCCGGGTTCACCTGGTGGGGTGTATGTGCACGTGTCTGGGCCCTGGATGTAGGAGCACCAAGCTCCTGGGACAGCCAGATGTTTCTTCCTGATCCTGTTTGTCAGCCTCTTACCTGCCTGTTGCCCCAGGAAGGAAGTTTCCAGCCTTTGTCCCCTGTAACATGCAATGAATCCCTTGTTTAATGCTTTGAAGTCAGCCAATGGGGGACTGTCCTTTTGCTGCAAGAAAGCCTGTTCCTGGTGAGAATCAACCCCCAGAAGCAAGGGAGCTTTTCTTCATCCTTTAAATCTTAGTGCAAAAGCCACTTCCCTAGGGGGCCCTCTGCCAGCCCTGTTATATGGTTCTGTGTCCTGACCCCACACTGAGCTCCCCCACAGGCCATTGGTTGGTGCACTTAAGGTTAGTTTCCCACCTTGACTTAAGGTCTGTGAGGTTAGGGCTGGGGTCTGATTTTGTGTCCTCTTTATGCCTAAGACCTGGAACAGTGTCTGGCACAAAGAGGGGGCTCAATAAATAGTCGCTGAATGAATGAATGGACAGACCACAGCTCCAGAGACAATGGCTGGCTTGACAGGTGTGGATGATAGTGAGAATCAGAGATGCATGGGGCAGAGATGGCTCATGATGGTAGGCACAGGGGCACCCTGACTTCTGGAGACTCAAACCCTGGCAGCTCTGGATGTCATTTCTCCCCTGCCCCATCTTGCAGTTGATTAAGGTGAGATTCAGAGATGTGTGTTGACTGGCTCGAGGTCACCCAGCATGTGTGGGGAATCCTAGCTCTGCTACTCAAGCTGTGTGACTTCAGGCCAGTTAAATCATGTCTCTGGGTTTCGGCTTCCTTAGCAGTGAAACAGGACAAAATCCTCCCCCACTCTGAGGGTTGCTGCGGGATTCCTGAGAGTGCACCCAGAGGGCCTGGGATATAGTAGGAACTCCAGAAAAGCCAGCTCACACTGGCATGTCCCAGCCTCCAAGGCAAAAGGAGAGAGAAGCAGGCTCCAGGGATCTCTGCAGGTGACGGGGGCCACTCTCCCCTCGGCAATCCTTGTGCCCTCTGCCACCCTCCTTGCAATGCTCCACCATGCGGCCTGCCGAATGCCCACATCTCCTTGCAGACCCCAGGTTAACAGCTGTGCCCCATCTAAGGACGAGCATCTCATTAACGCTGGGTGGAAGCTCATTAAGGCTGTGAGATGTGCATCACAGCAAATGAAGGTCAAGGTTTGTTTCAAGGGAGGTAGTGTCTCTGGGACCCCATGGCACCAATACTCACAAACAAGATGAAGGAGGCCTTATTTGTAGGCAAGTTCTGTGTGGCCATAAGGTCCCTGGACTCCTGAATAGCCACCCACATCCTTCCCCAGCCTCGCCTAGAGTCCTCACCTGGCAGGGTACCCCATGATCTTCCTCCCCTCTCTGTGCCCCAGGGGGGCTTCTCTGCAAAACCAGAACCAATTCGCAGAAGAGAGACGAAGGCATGAGAATTGTACAGATGTCGGGGAGCCCCGGCCACCTCGGGGAGGACGACAGTGACCATCTCCTCCTCCACCCCCTGTATTCCCAGCTGTGGTCATGCCTAGGCCTGCCCAACACCCCACAACACTGAAAAAAAATGGAGGCCAGAGAGAAGGGAGAGAGGCTGCTTCTCAAAAGCAAGGACATGTGCATGCAAATCACAGGTAAATGTCTCACCTCCACATTAAAACTAGGTTATTGGGAAGGTCTCAGGTCCAGGCCTTGGAGGTGCCAGTCCAGTTCTGAAGCACCTTCTGGGGGGCATGTTAATTTGCCAGCTCTCCCCCCCACCCCAAACAGCTGCCTGGCCTTCAATAACCTTGCCCCTTTCCTTCGGAAGGGATGGTCACTTTGAAGCCCCTGGCAGAGGGTCAACCCTAAAGATGTGGCCTCCCAGACAGAAGGGCGGCCTGAAGCCTGGGTCAGAGATGGGCCTGGACCTCCCACCAGTGGCTTTGCAGTTGCAGGGCCCCAAGCACACCCCACCCTCAGCCCTCACCCTCCTTGCTGGGCCTCGGAGGGTGTCACAGAGGCTGATTGCAAAAGGTTTAAGTATGATGCGCTGAGCCAATACAAGGGTTTCAGTTCCAGATTTTCTAAAAACAGACCTCTTGGATTTGACCACTGATTCTCAAGTCCCCTGTAACTGTCATCACCCTAGTTAAAGAGTTGAAATGAGGGGCCACATCCCTTGATGGTTGACGCTGGCTGGGTTCAAAGCCTGGCTCCCCCACTTACCAGCTGCCTGGCCTGGGCAAGTTGCCTAATCTCTCTGAGCCTCAACTTACCCCAATGTAAAACAGGGACAACCTCTTCCTTAAGAAATGGGCTGATATGCAGTGGACTCTGTGAAGTTCTTCTTATCACCTGTGCCAGTTTGAATGTATTATGTCCCCCCAAATGCCATTATCTTTGATGCAATCTTATGTGGGCAGACATATTAGTGTTGATTAGATTGTAATTCCTTGATTGAGTGTTTCCATGGAGACGCAACCCACCCAACTGTAGGTGGTAACTTTGACTGGATAATTTCCATGGAGGTGTGACCCTGCCCATTAGCATGGGCCTTGATTAGTTTACTAGAGCACTATATAAGCTGAGACAGAAGGAGCGAGCTTGCTATAGCCAAGAGGGACACTTTGAAGAACGCACAGGAGCTGAGAGGAGCTGCAGCTTAGAGACATTTTGGAGACAGCTTTTGAAAGCAGAGTTTTGCTCCAGAGAAGCTAAGAGAAGACAAATGCCCCAAAAGGAAGTAAGAGTGACATTTTTGAGGAGTTGCAGCCTAGAGAGGAACATCCTGGGAGAAAGCCATTTCGAACCCAGAACTCTGGAGCAGATGCCAGCCACGTGGCTTCCCAGCTAACAGAGGTTTTCCAGATGCCAATCGGCCATCCCCCAGTGAGGGTACCCAGTTGTTGAGGCCTTACCTTGGACACTTTATGACCTTAAGACTGTAACTTTGTAACCAAATAAATCCCTTTATAAAAGTCAATCCATTTCTGGTATTTTGCGAAAAGGCAGCATTAGCAAACCGGAACATCACCTATCACTAATTGTTGGGTTAGGTCTGTTTTCTCCACAGATGGCTTAGTGAGTGCCTACTCTAAGCCAGGTGTGCCCTGGGAGGGGGACACAGAGGCACTACTCACAGGTGACCAGGTGAGCTGGCTGGGAGAACCCCCTTGACTTCTTCCCAGCCACCATGGTCCCAGCTCTGCTTGTGTCCAGTTCAATAAAGCCCAGGGGGTCGGATGTGTCCCAAAGAGTGAGTCAGTGCTCAGCACAAGGCCAGGCACACAGAAAGTAACAAGGGGCCCCAGCCTTGGAGCCAGGTGAGCCCCTCAAGAAAAAGAGCATCTATGGAGCTCTGCCTTCCACGGTGCTACCCCAGAGGGGGCCCTGACCTCACATGAGGTCTGTAGAGCCCCCCAGGTCCCTGTTCCCAGGAGGGCTGGGCACCTGCCACCCTATACCATCTTTCCAGGCCCCACCCCACCCTTTGTGCCAGGTTCTGGCTGGGTGGCTTCTGAGCACTTAGTTGTTTGGATTTTAAGGACGTGATGGAGCCAGCAATGCTTCAAAAGTTTTGTGCTAATGGTGGCGGGCTGCAGTCTCATGTCACTTTATAGGAACCATCTGCTGTGAGCAGGCGGCAGGCACAGACAGCACCTCCCTCAGGGCTGTCCCCCCACCCCGAAACCACGTCCAGAGTTGGGTAGGGCCGATGGCGGCTTTGATCTGTGAAAAGGTCTTTGAGGAGCCCTTGAGGCTGGGGCCAGGGGCAGGACATGGCAGACTCCAAGCTGGGCCCCTCCGTCCTCTCCGGCAGGACTCAAAGGACTGGGGAGGCGATGGGACCCGCCAGCAGGGGCTGCAGTAAAGCTGAAGGGGAGGGGAGGGCGGGGCGCGAAGGGGAGCCCCTGCGCTGAACCCACTGTGCTCTTCTTGCAAAGTCCCCGGGGAGTTGCCGGGCTTGGGAGGCAGCTTGTCCTCAGAAGCCCTGGCTCTGCCACTGCCCAGCTACAGGCCCCTCCTTGGTCTCCTGGTGCCTCACTTTCCCATCTGTGGAGTGGGTCCCCCATCACCCCGACACCAGAAGGCCGCCGTGAGCACTGAGGCAGTGTGAATGCTGCGCAAACAGGGAGGCGCTCTGCCATGTCCCCCGGTCCCTGTGGTGACAGGGGTGGAGGGCCGGCCTCCTCTGCGTCAGGGGAAAGGCCCAGTGTGGACGCGCAGCCTGGCTGGGTGGGGCAGCTGCTGGGGTCACCAACTGGCTCTGGGTCGGCGCTGTGAGGCAGGTTGCAGGGCGCCCCCCGGCCCAGGCCTGGGAACAGAACTATCCGGAGCCGGGCTGGACGACAGGGGGCCTCCGGGGCCAGGGGATGAGTTCCTCATCCCCACCTGCTGGAGCGAAGGTGTGCGAGAGTCCGGCCCAGGCGCCATGGCTATAGGGAGGTCCCGGTGGGCAGCGGGATCTTGTAGCCGCTCTGGAGGAGCACGAGGCAGGTGGCCAGCCCCAGGGCCACCACCAGGAGCACCGCGCCCAGGGCTTTGAGGAAGGAAGTCCTGGTCCGCGTGAAGGAGGCTGGCGCCATGATGCCGAGCAGGGCGGTGCTGACCGTGAGCGTGTAGAGGATGGAGATGCCCGTGTTGAGCGCCACGATCTTGCCGAATTTGGCGAATGGGGCGATGATGCAGAAGAAGAGGGGCACGGTGGCAATGACCGTGGTGAGGGCGCTGGAGACAATGGCCACACCCACGTGCCTCACGGCCTCCAGTGTCCGCCACTGGCGCTGCGAATGGGGGTCCTGGGTGTGGGGTGAGAGCGCGAGCTGGGGGCCCCGACACCCAACACGCCGGCAGGACCCCTCCCCAAGGTCAGTCCCGCCCCTGGAGCCCCCTGACCTCTCCTCCATGAATCACAGGGGCTGCCGGGAAGCAAAGAGGACGCCCCACCCAGGGCTTGGGCAAGGCCGGGAGGGCAAGGATGGTGGTGATTTACACACTACGTACTCAGGAGCGGGAGCCCCAATCTGAATGGATTTTTTCTTTTAGCCCAAACCAGTTAAACGTAGAACTGGTTTGAATTTTACACACCGATGAATATTTTCATATCAATATAATTCCAAATTTAGGGGGAACAGTCTTTACCAGACTCAGGGCTGATTTTGGCCCTGACTATGTGAGTGTGTCCAAGTCACTCAGGGAGGACAGTGGCCTCAGGGTCATGACCCAAACGGCCCACCCTGCTCCCCAGGCTGGAGAACGAGATGCAGACTCCGAACGGGACGCAGGAGGCAGGAAGGGCCCCAGGACATTGTCTGGTCCAACACCTTCATTGGCCACATGGGGAGACTGAGGCTGGGGGAGGGGTGGCACACAAGGTCCCCCCGTGTCCTGGCCGAGCTGGCCTTGGAGTTGGAGCCCCTGGGACTTGGAGACCAGCCCTGGGAAACCTCAGCTCCTATACCACGTCCTGGTTGGGGTTGGCTGCGGGGGGTGGTGTCTGGCTGGGGGGCAGGGTGCTCACCTCGGCCTGATGGGGGGGCAGGTTCTCTCCGGCCAGCAGGTAGCCCTCAACCAGATGGACGCAGTAGTCCACGGAGGAGCCGACGAGGATGGACAGGGAGATGGCTTCCACGGCCCCCATCTCCCAGCCGCTCCAGTACATGACGGTCACCACGAGGCAGACGATGCCTGCAGGGTGGCGGGAGGTGGAGGCCGGGGGTGAGTTCACAGGGCCCCTAGGGAAGTCAGGAGTAGAGTCCCTACCTCTGGTGACAGGAGGGGCCAAGCAGGGCCAGGGCTGGGGGTGTGAAGGCTGAAGGAGGGAGGGGTGGAGCAGCACCCCAGCAGCCAGCCGGAAGCTACCACTGGCTCTGTCTCTCCTTGGGGCGCACAGCTTGTGAAGACAGAGCAGCCCTGGGCAGAGGCCTTTTTGCCTGGGGGTGGTGGGAGGTGGTCAAGGAAGGCTTCCCAGAGGCGGCAGCCTGTTCCTTTCCCTGCCACCCTGATGCGCCCTCCCCCTACATACCCAAGATGCTCAGGAGCACGGGCAGCAGCAGCAGGATGTGGGTGGTGAACACAGCCACCGCAGCCACGCAGATGAGCAGGGAGAGGACCAGCCCGTAGAGGGCGCTCTGCACCCCTGGATGGTGAGAGAAGAGGGTCCTTAGCAAGGCTGCAGGGGTGTGGCTATACCTCCCTGGTGTCCCCCAGTTCTGGGCTGCACAGATGGGCCCTGCCCCAACTGGCTGTGGCACTCTGGATAAACTCCCCTGACCTCTCTGTAAATGGGGTAATAATTGCACCCGTTAGACCTCGTCTGGAGCTTAGAAGAGAATGCAGGTCAAGTCCTCGGCCCAGCGCCTGCCACCCAGAAAGCGCTCAAGAGCTGGCAGCTGCTCTAAGGAGCTCTATTAGAGCTTTCTGGGTGGCTGAATTCAAGATCTTGGCCAGAAGCCCTGGAGCAGGTGAGGACTCGCGCTGTGGCCTCCCGATCACGTGCCTGTGTCGTCCTGGTTTCTCTAGGGCCCTTGGCCAAGGTGAAGGTGACAAGAGTGTGGCTCAGACAAGCCACGCCATGCCGGCCCTGCCCTCTGCCCCCGTCTCCTCCCCGTTTCTCTGACAGACACTCTGCATGGCTGACCGCCTGCTCCACACTGGGACCCTGTGACCCCAGGGTGAGGGCTGGGGCCGCTCACCTATGATCTCCATGAAGATCTGCTTCCAGTGCTCGCAGGTCTGGAACCCGCGGCGCAGGGCTGAGCCCTTGGGGACCGTCTGCAGCTCCTGCTGCAGGAAGCTCTCCCAGCGCAGGTAGTCCGAGTAGGTCTGGAAGGAGGATTTGCCCTTGTATGTGGTCTGTGGGGGAATGTGAGCTGATAAGGCAGGCAGGGAGGGGGCCATGGCCCGTCCACCTTGCCCAGGGGATGGCTGGTCTGGGTGGGTCCAGCCAGCCTTTGGCCACCTGTAAATGGAGTGTGTGACACAGGAGTGGGTGTGACAGAAGATCTGACCCACAACCACCTCCCACCAGCCTTTGGGCCCAGTGTGTGATGCTGGTGGCAGCCAATCCAGATGCCCCAATGTCCCTGTTCCTGTCTGATGGAACCACACTCAGTTCCCAGACTCCCCAAGCTGTGCACCTGCTGTTCCCTCTGCCTGCACAGCTGACTCCTACACATCCTTCAGGGCTTGCTGGGGTGCCGCCTCCTCCAGGAAGCCCCCCTTGATGCCCAAGATGGGCCTCTCTGGGCTTTCTAAGCCCTTAGTTGCCCCTGCATCATAGCTCTTTTCATGCTGAATACGAACTGCCAGGTGCTGCCCATCTCCTCGCGGGACTGCAAGTCCACGAGGGGTGGGAGGCTGTCTCAATGCCCACCCCAGGGGGTGTCCAGCGAACAGTGAATGAAAGAAAGAGACACTTGCTCTGCTCTGGCACTTTTATACATGAAACCTCACTTACCCGGTTCTGCTCTGTGTGTCTGAGTAGGTCTAAGTGTTGTGGGGGTCAGCCTTGGAAGGGGCTCGCTGAAGGGTTCGGGGGGTTTCAGGGACCCTCCTGCCTGATGGCCGGTACTTTCGTTGCTTGTATGGTAAGTGGCACAGAGGATGGGAAGGAAGACAGGGCCGGGGCTCAGAGAGCAAGAGTCTCCCCTCACTCGGAACACCCTTTTTATTCTTGTTCCCAAATACTCTCACCGGCTGGCTCATTGTTTCTTCTCAAGGACTGCCAGAGGGAAGGCGGAAGCTTTTAACCCTATTTTACCGGCCAGGAACTCGAGGCCAGAGGGGATGCGTGATTTGTCAGACATAGCCCAGCAGGATGGGGGCCGGGCCGGGCACCCGGGTCTCTGCACGGAGGCAGCAGGGGCAGGCTGGCCACGCTCTCCAGGGCCAGGGCGGTGGGTGCTTCCTTTGGCAGAGCTCAGGGCATGTCCAGCGGTGACAGGGGCATCAGTGAGGTGTGTGGAGCTCTCCCTTCCTCTCCCCCAGCCAGTCTGGGGAGAGCTTGGCACTGGAGTCTTTGCATGAGAACCCAGGCTGCCCAGGGACCAGTGACAGTGTCCTGGGCTTTTACCAACCCCTAGGGGCCAGGGGCTGCAAAACAACCCAGACCCTGGGACCAGCAGGGGAGGGCGGTGGTGGCCCCAGCAGGCGGCCTGCGGGGCAGGGAGAGCCGTGCTCTGCAGGCAGGCCCACCTGGCTTAGCACCCGATGCCGATGCGCTCCAACCATGACCTTGGGCAAGCTGCTTCATCTCTCTGGGCCTTAGTGTCCCCTCTGAAAGGCAGGCCTCTGACTGGAAGTTAGGCTGGGGGTCTGAGGGGACAGGCATGGGCAAGCACGCTGCATGGCCCCCCACCCTGGCTGCCAAGGCTCACCGACTCGAAGGCCATGGACACCCACTGCACGCGGCCCTCCTTGACGCCCACCGTGCCGTGGGACAGCTGCCCTGGGAGCAGGTTGGGCTCGGGCAGCTCCTTGCACTCAGGGTGCAACATCTGCAGGAAGGAGGAGATGCTGTAGCCTGTGGGGAGAAGGCAAGAGGGAGGGTTGGGTGGGCCGAGGGGCAGGAGGGTGGTCCCATGTGGAGCCCCCCACAAGGCCTGGAAGAGCGGCCCGTCCCCCCCACTTCAGCCCTCTGCACATCTACTCCCTTGTCATGTGTGAGTGTGGGGAGCACACAGACCTCCCAGATGTCAAGTATTTGTGACACTACCAACATCACTGTGAAAAACCTACAACCCACATTTGTCTTCGAGGCGGAAAATGACATTTTGGGCCCTCTCAGGGAGTCCTGGCAGGTGTGACATGCGGGTGCCCACCCATGTGCGGCTCTGTGCCCACCCACATGCACACACAGCCTGTAGTCATACGGAAAACTTGTGAATATTTGCAACCCCACCCACCTGGACGCTGAAGCAGAGACACGTGTCTGTGAAGACACCCATGCACAGGCACCTGTGTCCTGCAGGCCTCCCTCCATGGCCTCCCAGCCCATCCTCCCTTCCTGAAGACCTGCTTCCCCTCCCTCTCCCAGGGGAGCGGGACCCAGGCCCACGGCACCTGAGGGCAGGCACTGGGCCCCGCCTGGCTTCACCAGCTCCGTGTTCCCTGCGATGGCCTTGCAGAGGCGACACAGGTGCCCAATTTCTTTGAAGAGGTCAAACCTGCTGTCGTAGATGACGCTGCCCTTTCCCAAGGAGACACAAGCCAGCCCAGGCCACTCGGTGAGTTGGGGGCTTAGTCCTGGGCCCAGCCCTGAGTCCACTTTTGCTCCCCAACCCCGGTGAAGAACCTGCAGTAGCTCACTGCTGCCAGCACTGCTACCAAGTTGGAACCCTCTGTGTGGCCACCTATGCTCCCCGCCCCACCCCACCCCTGCTGGCTTCCATTACTTCTGCTTCCATTACTGCCCACCCCTGCCCCGAGCTGTTCATTCTCCCCCCACCCCACCCTGCCCCTTGCTCTTTTCACATTCTGCCGCCTGGACTGCACGCTCTTCTCCTTCCCCTCCCAGCAGCCAAACCCTAACTGCCATCAGGGTCTGCCCTGCTGTCCCCAGGCCTCCTCTCCCCCTCCCAGGAAACCTCAGGCTCGTGCCCACAGCCTAGATGGACAGATGTCCTCCCTCCCTGACCCTACCTTGCCCCCAAATCACTGTGAGTCTGCAATGCCTCTATACCCAGCTAGATGGTGATGACTAAAGCAGGAATGAGTGGCTGTCTGTGTATCCAGCACGCCTTCCTACCAAATCCCAGGCACCCTTACGTGCCAGGCACCATCCTGTGTCGGGGACACAGCTCAATCAGCCCCTTGCCCTTCTAAACACCCCAAGTCCAGCGCAGGACCCAAACACGCAGAACAGGGAGGGAGGCCAGAGTGGAGAACACTGGAACCAAGGCATGGAGCACCCGGGAGGGGTCACATACCTGCAGTCCCCTCCTCTCTGTTCCAGCCCCCAGTGGTGAGGGGCAGACAGCCCGGGCCCAGAAATGCACCCAGATTCCTGGGTGAGTCTCAGAGGTCAAACCTGCTCAAGAGACATGGGGTCCCCGGGGGCCTGGGGTCCTGTCTGGGCTCGGGGAGCAGTCAAGGAGCCAAGAGGGGGTGTGGGACAAGGCAGGTCCTTGTTTGCAGGTCTTGCCCGAAGCAGGCCTCCGTACCGGGTCCCCAAGGACGTGGTTGTCCAGCTGGCGGGTGCGGTTGATGCCCACGATGCCAAAGACCACGAAGACCATGGCCCCCGTGTCCACCAGCGGCCGCACCGCTGGCTTCCCGCAGCCTGTGTTCACGCAGGGGTTGAAGCCGAAGGTGGCTGAGAGGCGGGCCTTGGGCACTGCAGAGAAGGAGCCAAAGCTATAAGGGAAGGTGAGGGTCCCGGTCCCGAGACCCCCACTGCAGTGCTCCCCACATGTACCTTTCTCACTGGGCACGTAGAAGAAGCCCTTGGTGGGCCCATCAGGGTTGGAGCTGAGCAGGCAGCCGGGAGGTGCCGCACACACGCGCCCGTGGAAGGGGGGCTTGTGGGACTGGGCAAAGTACAGTTTCCTGTGGAGGCAGGGAGGCGGGGGCTGAGGCTGGGAGGCCGGGCAGGGGAGGGCAGGTGAGGTGCCACGGCCACACCCAAGGGCCTGGGAGGGTACAGGGGACGGACGTGCCTCCCCATCCCCCAGGGATGTGGTCTCAGGTTGGGGCTGGATGAAGTGCCCAGGGCTGGAGTCTAGAGGCTGGTGCTAACCCCCTCTCTGGGTCTCGGCTTCCCATCTGTGGGAGGCCACAGTTTTCACTGTCCTCCAGAGAGTATAAGGGTTCATAGAGGGGTCCTGGGCCCGCCTTGGCGGGGGGGGGGGGGTCCCTGATCCGAGGCTCTCAGCCCTACCTTGGCCTGAACAGTTGGGGAGCCTCACGATTCTATTTGAAGAAAGGCTTCCGTGGTCAGACAGCTTGCTAACCACTGGACCTGACGGAACTCAAGGTTCTTTCTAGAATGTTCTAAAGCTCACCCAGGCAAGCCTGACCCCTGGTCCTTCTGGGTATTCCCCCAGAGCACTAGGTAACACCACTGCTGTTTACTTGTGAGCAGGAGCCCCAGCTGCTTCGTCCACTACTGTATCCCCAGCACTAGCACGGTGCCAGGGAAACAGTTGGTGCTCAATGTGTGTTAAGTGAATGAACAGATGAAAATGTATACACAGTCTTGACAGATAAATGAACACAGGGCCATGTTCGGAAAATGGGGGATGAAATCTGGAGAAAGATGCCCCTGGCTGGCGAGGAGACCCAGGAAGGTGCAGGTCAGCCACCCATTTATCAATATTTTGGGCGCACCTAGTTCACGTCAGACGTCAGGCAGGGACTGTGTCCAGTGGGTAAAAACAACAGATGCAGACCTTCCCCTTGTTGACTTTATAGCCGAAGGGAGGGGGGCATTAAGTAAATAATTTCAGGATTAATTATATAATTATAGTGTAGCTAAGGGCCTGGGACAGGAAGTGAAGCGAGTTCTCATTCATTCGTTCAGCAGGTATTTCCTGAGCACCTGTGATGTACCAGACGTGGTGCTAAGTGCTGGACTGATGGCACCAAACAAATCAGCCAAGTCCCCCCTGCAGGAGGCATCTGTGCTCCCGGGAGAAGGCGGACATGATTTCGGACATGATGGGGGCTAGAAAGAGAGCAGCAGGGGGAGCTGTGGGCAGAGACCGGGTGTGGTGATTTTAGATTGGGGAGGGGGTTCTGGGCAGGGACAGCCTCTCCGAGGAAGTGATGTTTGAGCAGAGACCTGAATATTGAGAAGTCAACCACAAGAGTGGCTGGGGCAGAGCGTTCTAGGCAGGGAGAAGGGCAAATGCCAAGGCCCTGAAATAGAAGAGGCTTGGGGGAGAGCAGGACGGCCACTGTGACTGCCGGGGAGCCATCAAGAGGAGAGTGGCAGGTGGCAGGTGGGGGAGCAGATTGAGGGCCTGTCACCTTCGCCAATGTCCCCCCCTCTCCAGCTCTGGGCAGAGAAATATCTGAACAGGTGTGTGGAAATGGACAGGGGTTTCTTAAAGGCACCTGCAGGCATCTCCCATGTGTGTGTGTGTTAGAGTGAGAGAGTGAGAGAGAGAGAGACAGAGAGAGAGGAGAGAGAGGAGAGACAGAGAGAGGACAGGGCCAACAAGTGGGCTGGGCTGGCGGAAACCGGCTCATCTGCAAGGCTCTGTTACCGGGTGTGCTGCTGCTCCTTGGCAGCCGCAAAGAAGCTGAAGTCGAACTTCCAGCCCCGCTTGGCGTCGCAGGCCAAGGCCGTCAGCATCCACTTGCGGAAGGGGCTCGCCGCCTGGAGCAGCCCTACTGTAGATATACAAGCGGTCAGCTTCCTGGTGAAGTTACCAAAAGGCGCTCTATACACCTAAGCAGTGGATTGACAGAGACAAGACACGTGACTCGGGGAGGCTGCCTCGGCCGAGCTGGCCTCAGGCTCTGTCCCCACCCTCCTTGTCGGGTCCCCACCCTGTCCCAGTCTCCAGGGTGGGGGACAGAGCCTCAGGCAGAGGCTCAGAAGGCTTGGGTTCAAGTTTGAACGTTGGGCAAATCCTTTCCTCTTTCTGAGCCTCATTCCTTCCTTCAACAAATGTTTCTCGAGCATCTCTTCTGGGGCAGACTCTGGGCTAGCTCTGAGGGTCCAGCGGTGAAAAGCTGAGCATGGAGCTGACAGCTGTGATGCTTCGGATTCTGGGAAGGGCAATGAATATCTTAACTAGGATGATAAGACAGATAGCTCAACAGGTGCGGGGAGAGGAGGGCAAACCTCTTCAATGGAAGGCATGGCAGGGCTCTAGGAAGAGGTGGCATTTATGACGAGATCTGAATGAGGATGAGGGGGTCAGCCAAGCGGCGAGCTGCAAGGAAAGCTTTCTAGGCAGTGGAACAGCAAATGCAAAGGCTCAGAGGCAGAGATCCCATCTTTCAGATGGAAAAACAAGCCCTGAACAAAGGAGTTGACAGGTATAACTGTACCCTGGAGGGTGTAACTCACTAAAGAGATGCAAGTGATCCCTATAAGGGATCCTATAACAGAAAAGCTGGAAGCCTGGGGTGGCCCGGGAAACTCTTCTCTGGGGAGATGGAGCAGCTGCCAGTTGCTACTGTCCACGTCCACTGAGCACTGCCTAAGTCCTGGATGTCATCCACTGAGCGGGCTCTACCTCACCTGCCTCCCAACAGCCCCGGCTAGTATTCTCCTATCCCCACTTTACAGATGAGGAGGCTGAGGCTCAGAGAGATGAAGTCATCTGCCCAAAGATACACAGCTTATAAGTGGCAGAGCCAGGACTGGAACCCAGCTCCACCTGACCCGGAAGTGCAGGCTCTTATCATGGTACAGGCAGGTCCCTGGGATGGGTCTGGCTGACGGGGTGGGGGTGGGGGTGTCTCACCTGCCTGCAGCAGCTCCATCCTCATAGACCCTGCCTCCCCCTCCCGATGTGGCCCAGAACCCACCCGTGCAGCACTGAGCCCCCCACCACCAGTAGTGGGGTTCATTTCACGACAGCCCAGCTCACCTGGAAGGAGGGCACCTCACCATCCCCAGGGGCCACGGTCTGCCAGGGGGCAGGCAGGCTGGCGTTGAGGGAGAACCTGTAGACAGCTGGACGGCCCTTACTCTTTACCTTGGAGACGTACACAGTGCTCAGGGAGTCTAGGGGACAAACGAGGGGTGGAGGTGGGGTGGACAGTCACCTTGACTGGCTTCCCCTGGCCCTGCAGCAGCCACCCTCAGGTCTGCAGACCGAGGAGCTGAGCCCTGACCTTGGGCTCATATTGGAGTGTGGGCATTGACACTCTCTACCAGACCCAGCAACTGGTGACGATGGTGCGGGACCTGGTGGCAGGCACCAGGATGGGGTGGCAGCATGGATGGAGGGGGTGACGGTGATGGCAGTCATGGTGAAGACGCACCATGATGGACCAGGGTGGTGGCAGTAATGCCAGTGATGGGGACAACAGTGTGAACGGTGAGGCTTGGGCCAGTAATGACAATTAGTCAGAACTGCTGCCCTTGCCCCTGCACCTCCTTGAGGGAGAGGCTGGCAGGAATAAGCCACTCTCCAGGGCTCAGGATGCCCCCATCCCAGGACACTCAGAATGGACTTGGCATGCAGAATGGGTTCACAGAACACTACAGGTAAGGCTGGGGTCGGGGGGAGCAGGGGGATCCCATTTTCTGGCTCAGCAGAGACACAGAAGGGCAGGCCAGGGTCCTGAGTTTACTCTGAACTCACTCCCCCATCTCCCCACCCACCCACCCAGAGGCTCCTGTCCTCTGAGGGGACCCATAAAATTTAAACTGCTCCCCTATTGAGCCCCCACACCCTAGCACTAAGGAGGATTTCCCGCCCACCCCCTGCCCCAGCCAGACCACATTCCCCACTGACCCTGCTGGGTGGCCTCAGGCCGGCTGGCCCAGAGCACCCCTGAGCCTCGCTTCTTCTTCTCCAGGGACGCCCGCATGTTGTTCTGCAGGTTGTGGGGCTTCTCCTGGAACAGACCTGCCCCCCATGCTGCATCAGGGGTGGCAGGGACTCCTGGGGGAGGGGTGTAGGTGGAGGGGCAGAGGCTGGGATCTGGGAGAGCCCCAGGAGAACAAAGCTGGGCACCGGTCCCAGGACCCTCCACTTGGGTCAGGGACTGGGCTCTGAAAGAAACTAGACAGAACTCAAGAAACATCAAATGCTGAGTATATAGGAATCTTGAGGCAAAAGAAAGGCACCTTCCACCCCGCCCAGAGAAAGGCGCTTTGAAGCTTCCCCCGCTCATCTTCTCCAGCCCACTGGCCTACTCTGTCAAATGGGGACCATCCCATCATGCATCTCCCAAACAAGGTATGTGAAGGGTTAAATGAGATGGACCATCTCCCAGGAAAACAAAGGGGAGCAATTTGAAATGGAACATTACCAACCAGCAGAAACGGCAGAAGACATTTCTGTTTCGTGTCAAGCATTGTGGATTAGGTGTTTTGGTTTTTGTTAGGCAAAACTCCCAACACAACATAACCCCGACATCGACCTCTTATCTTAGTCTGATCACTCCTGGCATCAACTCCTTATCCTACCCTAACGTCAACTCCTTATCCTATCCTGAGCAAACCAATCCCCTGATTCAACTCCTTACTTCTCTATATTACTCACCAACAATTATTCCCCCAACTCCTCTCCCAAAAAGCTATAAAACTGTACTCCCACCTTTGTTTGGGCTGTTGCCACTCAGGCTTCAACCAGCCTGTGCATGGCTACAATAAAACCTTCTCCAATTGAGCTTCGATCTCTTCTCTTCCTGGTCAAAAAACCTAACATACTGGTGCCGAAACCTGGGACTGAGAAAAGAAATGAAATCTCTATTGGAAGGGTCGGAACCCACTTGCCTAACTTCAGCACCGACTGTAGTAAATCACCTCTGGGTAAAGAGAAAGTGCCCCCTCTTTCCCTTCCAGCACTCTCTCTCCCTGTGTTGTCCAGGACAATAATCCTCACTGAAAAAAAGTTGCCTCTGCCAGGTCCGGAACCCCAGGAACTGAAGCTTCTCCTTACCCTATCTACCCTCATTCTACCACCTAGCCACAGTACAATTACCATTGGCACCTGGGCAAGGGGAGTAAAGTCCCATGTGATCAGGGTCTCTTCAGCCTGCACAAGCATCCCTCTCTCTCTGCCCCTCTCTCTGCCCAACTTGTGCCACTCATCAAATCCTTCTTTTCCATCCCCCTCTCCCAAAACAGCCAATCTCCAAACCCAGTGCTCCCTTTTCTCCTCTTCCCAACTCTTTCTTCAATCCTTCCAAAAACCTTCTCTTCAACTCTCCTCCTCAAGGTCCTCACCTAGCTCTAACTTCCAGCCTTTACTGTGTCTGATGCTGCTCTGGCCGGACCGCCACATTGCCTGCCACTGCTGTGCAATGCCCCAGCCCCGCCAGGGCCCAGCAGCTGCAATTCTCCTCCCCCTCCTCCTTACGCAGCCCCTAACATCCACCGATAACTTCAATTTTTGAAGTCTTTAACAATAAAAATGCAAAAAGCCCAGCAGGAAAAACAAACTTATCAGCTTCTTGCTGCAGCACTAAAAGAAACCTGAAACCCTACTAAGCCCAAAAGAAAAAAAACTCCTCCAGAAGCTGGCTCTAAATGCGGACAGCCTGGGCACTGGGCCGGACAATGCCCACATCCCCAACCCCCACAGGGCCGTGCCTGCTCTGCTAGCAGGAGGGTCACTGGAAGTTCGACTGCCCTCGGGCCCCTCAAGGCATGGGGACATCGGTTACCCACCCAGCTAAGACCCCCAGCTTTGACCTCCCAGAACTCCCGGAACTAGTGGCGGAGGACTGAAGGTGCCCGGGAACCACACAAGGCCCTGCAATGATCACCCACACCGAGCCTTGGGTAATTCTCAGTAGCAGGTAGACCAATTAAATATATATATATTTAAAACCCCCCTCACCTAAAACTCTTCTATCTACCAATAAAAACTCAGCTTATATATTGATAAACCACTCAGCCATCCAGTTTAATGCCTACAAATGCTGTTAATTCTTGTTAAAATTTGTGTATTACTGCCTCTATAATGCATTAACTAAAGTGTTTTAAATATTTAGCATTATTCTAACAAGTTTAATTTTAATGGTAATAGTATGTTGTGTAATCCTACGTTGTACAAAAGGCATAAAGAATGTTTTTCTAATTAAAAAGAAAAAGGAAAACGGCTTTGCCCGAAATAACTGGTTGTTTAAAGATGTGGGATGGAGCCTGAATGGATACAGAAAGTTGCAACAGGTTTGTGAAGGGGGGAGTTTATTTCTGTAGTCAAAATTAAGAAATAGATACAGAAAGTTGCAAAAAGTTTGTGGGAAAAAAAATGTTTCTGTGGTCAGTTAGAAAATGGTAAAAACTAGCGCTATCACTGCTTGACAATGGAAACTCACAATTTTAAAAAGTGGTTTTGCAAAACAGAATAGCATTAAATACTCTGCCACCCAAAGCAGTACTTGTGCTCTAATTATTAGTCAATGTTGTGTGTCTGTGCCCAACAATTCACAAAATGTACACATTCCTCACCCTACTGCAAAATCCTCACATTACTGTCTCCCACTGTTTTACGATCAACCCTGCCACTCTTCTTCTGCTTCTCCTATCCTACTTCTCATCTCCTCTACATTCATTCTGCAACCTTGTATCTTACAACTTCTAACCAAGTTTATTTGCAGAACTGTTCAAGCAGTAACAAACCAAGTAGTCAGCAATATGCTACCCTTCCAACGAAAACACCCTTGCCAGTCACTACCCCACAATGAAATGTAGAGACAATTCTCTGCCTCCCACCAGCCAGAAGCAGATACAGAAGAACAGATCTGCACCCCCTCAGCACCCCTGGAAAATAAGAGAAAAAGCCTGGAATGTTAGGCAAAACTCCCCACCCCCAACATAACCCCTTACCTCACCCTAAACACCCCTGATGTCAACTCCTTATCCTACCCTGAGCAAACCAATCCCCTGGCTCAACTCCTTAATTCTCTATCTTATCCACCAACAATTATTCCCCCAACCCTCCCTCCCAAAAAGCTCTAAAATTGTACCCCCAATTTTGTTTGGAGCTGTTGCCACTCTTAGGCTTTAGCCCGCCTGCGCACAGGCACAGTAAAACCTTCTCCAATTGAGCTTTGATCCCTTCTCTTCCCGGTCAAAAAACCTAACAGTTTTGAATGAGAGAAACTTTACCTCTTAAAAATTTTAATTCTCACCACAATCCTAGGAGGTTGTTATTTCAACTGCATTTGACAGAGGAGGAAACAGAGGTTCCAGGAGGTGATGTGACTAGCAGAAGGTGACATGGCTTGGAAGAGAGAGGCAGGATGACAGAGTCCAGTCTTGCCGGCCCTTAAAGCTGAAGCTCTTTCTGCTCCAACATGAAGGGTTCCCTTTAGGAGGTGCATCAGAGCACTAAGAGGTGTGAGGGTCTGGGAGCTGGGCCCCAGAGGGCCGGGGTCCTGGCTCTTCCCCAGACACTGCCCAGGCACTCCGGGACCATCCCCGAGTTTGTCCATCTGAGACGCAAGCAGATGCTGCTTATTGCCTCCAGGCCCTGAGGGATGGCGAGAGGCCTTGTAGCAACAGTGAAAATTGGGTGTAATTCCTTTGCCTGGAGAGTAGCTGGGGATGTGGCTGGGGCTGACCCCAATTTAGGAGGGGCTCTTGGGGCACCTCTCCGAGCTGCAGTCGATGATCACGCCTTTGGCTAATGCCTCTAAAAGGGGAAGGCCAGGTTAATGGGAACACGGCCCTAATTAAATGAAGGCAATTACAGTAGTCGGCGGATCGTCTCCATGAGCCAGGTGCACTCGCCCAAGCATCTTCTCATTTGGTTCCTAAATGCCGGGCAAAGCTGGGTGACCCTGGGTCAAATTCCCCAGCCCCAGCCCCGGCCTCAGGCTCCTGCTCTGTAAAACCAGAGCCTGGACCAGACTGCCTCCAAGACAAGGAGATGCTTTAATTCACCCCCTTACTCATCCCCGACACCCACCCCAGTATCAAGTCCTCTCGACTCCACGGCAAAGCCTGAACCCTGGCTCCAGCCCCCACCATCCCTGCCTGGACGGCTGTGAGCCTCCTACCTGGTCTCCCAGCCAGTCTCCACCCCGGGCCTCCGATCCACCTCCACCCAGACAACCCGACCACGGTCCTTCTCTGCCCAGAAATGTCCACTGGCTTCCAGTGACTTTAGTCCACCAGGTGCTGACCCAGCCCATCTGGCCAGTCTCACTTCCTGCAACCACCCCCTCAAACTCGGCCCACCACTGATGCTCCCCTGTGCTTCACCCCTTCCCTTTTCTCCCCTCTGCCTAACCCCTTCCTTCTCTCCCCTCTCAGTCTGCCTAACTCCTTCCCAGTCTTTGAATCTCAGCTTAGATGTTACCTCCTCCTGGAAGCCTTCCATGATGTGCTCCCAAGGCACCCTGTTCTTCCTCCACCAAAGCTCAGATCTCGTATTCCAAGGGCCTATCTCTCCTGCTGGAATGTGAACTTCTGAGCTCAGGAAGCCTGTCTCCCCTGTCCACTCTGGGCTCCCCAGAACCAGCACACAGTAAGCATTTGCTTAATAAAATGTGAAACACAAGGTTTGGAGGTTAAGTGATTTGCTGTTGGGTGACGGTGAACCCGGGTCATGCATCTCCCAGGCCAACAGTCCTTGAGCCTGGACTCCAAAGGGGGCAGGGGACACCCCAGCCAGAAACCCTCACCTGAACAGGTGATGCAGGAGATGCCCTCGGCGCTGAGGTTGTACTTGAGGTCCAGCAGCACCTGGATGTTGGTGTCCGGCCGGAAGAGCAGCGGGGCCCGGCTGGCGGGGCGGAGCCGGCTGGCGAACACCAGGGACAGGATGAGGGTGGAGACAAAGAGGCCTGCGAGAAAGGGGCACCGCAGTAGGCAGGGCTGGGGCCCGGGCGGCTCGGCCACAGCAGGACCTCTGGGAGCCCTGGGAAAGAAACACTCACTTCCTGGGGGGTAGGGACCAGAGCAGGGTGTCCCAAGGGTGTGGGCCAGCCTGTGGGTGGAGCTTGCTAGGGATAGACCCTCCAGGAACAAGGTGGTAGACTGTAAGCCATAAACTGACACTCTGAACAAGAACTAGCCACCATCTTGGAGGACTTTGCAAAGAGCCGGCACAGTCACTTGCTCCTTTTACAACTCCCTAAAATGCTGTGATAATGATGATGATAGCACTTACTGAGCACATACTGCATGCCAGGCACTGGGCTATCTATTCTTTGCATACATTAGCTTGCTGAATCCTTCCATCACTCTCATTATGGGTCCTATTATTATCCCTGATTTACAGAATAGGAAACTGAGGCTCAGAGTGATGTATAAAGCCAAGTCTCACAGCTAGTACGTGGCAGAACTGGGAAGCACATGCAGCCCAGCTGAGCCCAAGTATTAACCGCTCTGCTCAATGGCCACTGCCAGTGTGACGGGCACACAGTAAGTGCTCAGTAAGCAACATCTATTGCAGACCAGCTTCATTCCCATAGGGAGGAGAGGCCCAAAGAGAGGGGGCGACTCCACCCAGGTCTCTAACTTCTAGTTCATTTGCAGGAGGGGGTGGTTGCCTGGGCCTGCTTGTTCTTTGGGGGAGTCCGATCCCATTCCTCAGGCAGGGGGTAGAGATGTAGGGCAGAGGGGAAGGAGTGGGGAAGAGTCCACTTACCCACAATCACCCAGCGGCTCTTGATGGCCAACCACAGGACCCAGTGGTGCAGCAGCTCCTGCAGCTGAGCAATGAGCTGGCCCCGGCTGCCCCTGTCAGGGGCTGGCTGTAGGCTTCCAGGGGGCACAGACAGCAGGGACACATCTCCCAGCTCGAGTGACACTGCCAGGGCAGAGTGGCAGTCATCAGAGGCCTGGCCCAGACCCAAATCGAAACCCACCCTGGACTCTAGCCTCTCTAGGGAAGCCCAAACTCGTGATGAGGATCCCACTGGCCATCTCCCCTGGCCCCCTGCTGTGGGACCAGCCTGCCTTCAAACCACCTTGTCAAGGGTCACCTCCCCCAGCAGAGGCAGCCCTCGGTCTCGGTGGGGTTGGCAGGCCAGGGCTGGGCCAGCTCTCACCTGGCTCCTCCTCTACATTCAGCAAGGGGATGTCATCATCCAGGTAGGGGATGGGGCCCTGGGCAGGGCTGCCCCCGGCCGCCTCGGGAGCGGCAAACACATCCCCAGGGAAGTGCAGGGAGCTCTTGCGGCCGCACTTCTGGTGGCAGCTATGGAGAGTGGAGGGGGGTGAGATCAGAGGATCCTGGGTATCCAGGAGGGTAGAGCGAGGTCCTGGGCCAGGAACCCAGCTGCCCCATTTCACACAAGGCCTTCATCATGGCCCTCCAGCAGCCTGTCGCCTCATTTCTTCCAGGACCGTTCAGGCCGGGGCCCTTAGTGACATTCCTCCTCTGGGCAGACAAGTGGTGACAGTAGCCATGACTTGAACACTGGGTGACCGCAGCCGGGGAACCAGCCCTCTGCTGTCACGTGGCCCAGAGGCCCCAACACCACCTCACACTCTGGGAGCCAGCAAGAGGGGACACAGGGCTGGGCTGAGCGTGCAGCTGGGTGTGTGGGCAGCGTGGACCCGGCTGGCATGCACATGGGGGAGATACGGTTTGCCCAAGGGATTGAGGACAAGGATGACACACGTGGCTTCTGCTCAGTGGGTGCAGCGTGCCAGGCAACGCCTACATGCTCGATGCGGATCATCTCGTGTCATCCTCCCCGATTCCTAACCCTACACAGCAACTCTACCCATTTACAGAAAAGGAGAGTGACACAGAGAGGTCAAGTTAACCTGCCCACGGTCCCACAGCTACTAAGTGGAGAGGCTGAGCTCGGAGACCAAATCTGACTCTAAGACTGCCCTATCCACGGCCCCAATCTGGGGGTTGGGGCTTGGGCAGGGCTGATTTGGTGTCTTGGTAGAAATTAGAAAAAGGTGCCCCTTCCCCAAGACACTTTGCTTCTATGCCATAAACTGTCTTGGTAAATATTTAAATCTGCACATCCACGGTGTGACAGCAAGGGCACTCCTGGGCAGTGCTCAATCCACACCACCCCACAGGGCAGCCCTGAATGGGGAGAGATGAGGAGTCAGTCCTGGACCCACGTCTGGGCTCTTTGCTGGGCTCCTGCGTCTCTCCTGCACCTACTTGGCTCACTCTGGTCAGGTGGACAGCGTCACAGACCTCCAAACACTCCGAGGTTCCTGCCTTTGGGTGCCCTGCCCCAAGCCCATCATCCCTCAGTTCTCCCAACCCCAGGCAGCCACCAGGCCCGACCACCATCCAACAGGCCTTCCTGCCCTCCCCACCTTCTCTGACCACCCAGCCCATGTGGCCGCACCCCCTCGACCACCGGCAGCAACTTAGCACACGACTCACTACATCTAAAAATTGTGTCTCCACTAAAATGAGAACCTTGAGGACATTTAACACGGCAGCAAAGAGCATGGGATCCAGAGTCTCATGTCCGTGAGTTTAAATCCAGGCTCTGTGACCTACTAAATGGGTGATCTTAAAAAAGCTGCCCAACTTCCCTGAGCCCTTTCTTCTCATCTGTAAATGGGCACAATAAGAGGCCCCAGCTCCGGGTTCCTGGAGGGTTTAATGAGGTCTTGTGCGAACAGCTCTGCCCCCTTGCTGGCACACCGTGGCGATCACAGATGGCCCTTACCGGACAGCATGAGCCTCTCCTTCCTCTGTCCCCCTAAACATGCTCAGCCCAGGGCCTGGCGTACAGGAGATGCTCAAGGATGAATCCCAAAGGCACTTGGAAGAGAGCAGCGAGTGCTGAGCGGCCCCGAATGCCTGCTAGTGGTGGCACATTCCTCAGTGAGGGGAGGACCGGGCCCCTCCATTCCTCCTTCCTGCCCACGGTGTGACAGCAAGTGTCTCAGCTCAGCTCACCTGGCCCGGCAGGAGCTCTCCAGCGGCGCCATGTAAAGGCTCCATATACCCAGGGCCGCAGGCATGGTGAAGAGCACGGCCAGCCAGCAGCAGGACACGATGAGAGACATGAACAGGCCGAAGTCATGGACAGCCGGGATCTGGGGATGGGGAGGCCAAGGCGGAAGGCAAGGAGGCAGCTCAGGCCTGGAGTCCAAAGGCACTCACAGGGCCCCAGCCCAGCCCCAGGCCACAGGGAATGCCACGGGGAACCCCAGCCCTGGCCTGGATAGGGCACCAGGAGTCAAGGGCACAGCAGTGAGGAAGGGTCTCTGCCTCTAGGGTGGAGGCTGGGGTCCAGGCAGCAGCCCACGGCCCAGAACAGGGCCCGGCAGAATGTGCCCAATAACTGGCATGACATGAAGGAATGGGAGACAGATGAAGAAACCTCCCCATTTGACCAGACCATGTGTTAGTGAGGTGGCAGGGACAGAAGGCTGCCACATGGCCGGAAGCAGAGAGCCCAGGGCCCAGGAGCAATGGGGGGCATCCGGAGGCATCATAGGGACCTGCCACAGATGCACCAATAGGAAGAAAACTGTCATTAAGAAGCAGACCGACCCTTGCCAGTCTCATTTCATCACTGAATAAACCACACATGAGGAAATTGAGGGTTTAGGAGGTTACCAGACCTGCCTAAGGCCATACAGCCAGTAAGTGGCAGAGCTGGGATTTGAACCCAACTCTGCCTGTTCTCAAATCCTGGACTCCTTGTAGACCACCTGGAAGGCCTGGACAATCCCAAAGCATCTAGTGGTTTCTAGACAGGACACTCAGCCCAGGCCATGAAATCTCCTAAAGACTCGGCAGACTCACTGCCTGCCGGGTTCTGTCGGCACCAAGGACCTGGTCCAAACTCCCACCTCAGAGGCCGAAGGGGCAGTGGGGCCAGTGAGAGGAAAATGAGTGAGGGACACGACGCAGCAGGAAGTGGGAGGGTGGAAAGAGCTCTGGACCAGGCATCGGGAGACTTCGTCTGAGCCCAGGCTCACCACTTATCTGCTGCGTGACCTTAAGGAAGTCACTGACCTCTCTGGACCTGTCTCTGTGTTAGGAAAATAGGGATGGCCATTGTCCCTACATCATAGGTATGCCCTAAGGATTAAATGCAGAAGAACTTTGGAGACTGTCGAAGGCCCTTTCAGGTGGAGATTGTGTGACCCTTACTGAGCATTAAAAATAAATAGTTATTCAAATTAAATTATGGTAATGGATGATTAGTAACAAAAATGAACTCTTGGGAGCATGGCAAGTGCTCTGAGGCAAGGGGTGTGTGGCTGAAGAGAAGGGACAGGGTGGGCAGAGGCAGGGTTGGGTGGGAGGGACGGGGAAGGCCAGGGCAGGGATGGGGGCAGCGGGTCTCCCACCTGGGAGAAGATGTTAGCTGCGTAGGCAGCCGCTGTGGTCAGGGAGGTGAAGAAGGTGGCCTTGCCAGCCGTTTGGATAGTGTGGATCATCCGCAGCTGCGGGTCTTCCAGGTGGGTGGCCTGACGGTAGGTGTTGATGAACACAAAGACGTCGTCCACACCTGCAGGAGGGGGACCCAGGCCAGCAGGGGCAGGCTCAGGGGCAGGCCCATCTTGGGCCTCGACCAACCCTCAGTGGTCCCCTAGAGGCCAGTCCTGCCTCTCAGCTTGGAATTTGGAGCAACTCATCCCCTATTGCCCCACCCAGAGAGTCTAACTCCCACCCACTCTGTTTCTGGGTGCCACCCCCAGAACTAGGCCCCTTCTTCCAAATCTTAGCCTCCTCACCACCCTTTCATGATTTTCCCCACCATTCCTAGCATCATCCAGCATTCCTTTTTGCTCCTCCCACCCTTAGGGGCTCCATCCACCATATGGCAAGGATCCGCCCATCACTCATAAGCCAACGCCATACTCCAAGGCTTTGAGTTCTTAGAGGGGGTTTCTTGGAGCCTCCATGGAAGCCAGACTTTGCCTCCAGGGAAAAGGACCTCTTTGGGGGAAGGGACAGGGCTCCTAAGCGAGAAGTACATTGCCATGGCAACAGAGGCAACTCACCAATGCCCACTATCACGAAGGCAGCCACCCCATTGAGGATGCCCAAGTACTGGATACCAAAGACCACGTGGTAGAGGAAGAGTGCCACCAGGCAGCTGAGGCCAATGCTGGCAATCCCAAAGAAGGACAGGAACACTGGGCAGGGCAAGAAGCACAAAGGGATAAAATGGGGAGGACCCTAGTAGAATATAAGTCCCCTTTAATATCCCTGAACTCAGCTGGGTCTTTGCTCACCTCCCACCCCCAGAGCCACCCAGAGCCATCCTGTGTGTTCCCAGCAAAGGCGAAGGATCAATTCTCAGCTCTTCATGCCCAAAGAAGGGGCCAGGCAGGAGGTCCGAGTGGCAGATGAAGCCATCCATGGGCCCCGAGACTAGCCAAGCTGCCCACGTGACCTCTTCTTTGCAGAATTTACCTCAAGTGCTAATAGAGAATTATAAGCATTGTATGTTTACTGTCTTGTACTCCAGCAGACTAGAGGTGCTATGGGGGATAAAAACTGTTATGTTCACCACTGGATCCCTGGCACCTTACAGCATCTGGTACATAGTTGGCACCCAGTTAATATCCGTTGCAAAGATGAATTAATCTCTCTTTCATTTGGGAAGTTATTACCATCTCTTGTTCAGTTGGGCAATACGGAGTGACTACTGTATACAGCAGTAAGAAGCAGCTAATGTACATGGAGAATTGTGGTAGAAAAGTGAACTAGGGGACTTTTAAAAGGGCAGCTGACTTAGGATTGTAAAACAGGCTATAGAGTAATCCACAGAGGAGAGTCCAATACCCTAGAACCCCCAAACAAGATTATGAGCAGAAAAAAAGATAGTCAAAGGGCAAACGGTCAAGCTGTGTGAGGTGCTGGGGCCCCTGAGGTGTGACCCAACCTGCCTCTGGACTGCCACCTGCCTGGGGCTGGAGGAGTGATTTCTGAACCCCTTCCCTCCAATCCAGCTCTGATATGCTGCAGTCAAGACTATCTCTGGCATTCCTGTGAAGGAAGGCTTTGGCTAGATATGAGCACACTGGAAGGAGAGAAGGGGACTGGCTTCAGAGAAGCCCACCTGAGCAGGAGGTGAGGATGTAGACGAGGGCGGCGATGCAGCTGCTGCTGATGAAGGCCAGGAGCATGTCGTTGTTGAAGGTTCTGCGCACCTCATAATCAAAGAGGTCCGTCCCCCCATACAGAACCTGGACTTTGCTGGAGGGAAGGAAGACATGGAGAGAAAGGAAAGAAGGGAAGGGGATTAGAGATGGCTATTAACACTTGGAGGAGAACCAGGAGCTATGTGGTTCTCATCAGTGGTTCTTTACCTTGGCTGCAAATGAAAATTACCTGGGGCTTTCAAAAATCCTGATGTCCAGGCCATATGCCAAACCACACTATTCAGAATTTCTGGGGTAGGTCTGAATCATAAATGTTTTTAAAATCTCCAGGGTGATTCAAATATATGGCCAAGGTTGAGAACTACTGCTCTAACCTGATCATAGTCAATTAGAATCAGAGTCTATATCATCTGTCGATTCTCAAGTAGCTATAGCAAAATCCTAAATTCAAACCAGCTTCTACTTATTTGGTGTCACACCATTATTCAGTGTGCACTTAACCTAACTTATTTTTAATAAGAAAAATGAAGTCAGGCTGGACAAACTGGGGTTTAGAATACAAACAGGAATGACATCTGCTTCTTGCCAAGATGGAATAAGAGATTTACCCTCCCACCAGAAACAACCAAAAAATGCGAAAACATATGAAACAAGTCTCTAGACATCAGACAACAGAGGACAGTGATCCCCAAGAGATGGGAAACGAATTAAAGGGCTCTTTACCTCACCTTACTGCCTTAAGAGAGCTTCCAGGCAACAGTGCAGCCTTATATATGGGTTATTGGATGGCTGAAAGGAGGGGTTTACAGAAAAATATTTGAAGAACTATTGGCTGAAAATTTCCAAACTTGATGAAAATTATAAATCCATGGACCCAAGAAGCCCAAGCAATGAACACCAAGCACAAAGAAACACGAATAAAACTACAACAATTCCATCAAAAACAAATTGCTCAAAACCAGTGATTAAAAGAAAATCCTAAAAGCAGCCTGAGAAAATAGATATATTACATACAGAGGAACAAAGATAAGATGATAGCGGATTTCATGTCAGAAACAATGCAAGTGAGAGGACAGTGGAGCAACATCTTTAAAATACCGGGGGAAAAAACACAAAATCCAAAATTCTACATCCAGTCAAAATATATTTCAAAAACAAAGGCCAAATAAAGATTTACTCAGACATACAAAAGATAAAAGAATTTATCTTCAGCATACCTGCACTATAAGAGATATTAAAGGAAGTACTTCAGGCAGAAGGAAAATGGTAACAGATGGAAATATGGTTCTACACAGAGGAACAAAAAGCACTGGAAATGGTGATGAATGAATAAATATGTAAAATTTGTCTTTCTTTAATTTAAATACCTTTAAAAGATAAATGACTACTTAAGCAGAAATAATAACAATGTAGTATGGGGTTTATAAGATATATAAAAATAAAATGTATGACAACAACAGCGTAAAGGCTAGGAGGGGAGAAATAATAGAACAGTATTGTAAGGTTCTTATATTATACAGGAAGTGGTATAACATCATTTCAAGGTACACTGTGATAATTTTAAGATGTATATTTTAAACCCTAAAGCAACCACTAAAATAAAAACAACAGTTATGTTAAAAAGCCAACAAAGCAGATAAAATGGAATCATAAAAAATACTCATCCCAAAAGGAGGCAAAAAAGACCAGAAAACATGTAGGACAAATAGGAAGAAGAAAAAACAAACAAACAAGATTACAGACTGAAGCTTAGAACTTCATAATAATAACTGTATTAACTGTAAATGGTCTAAACACCCCAGTTAAAAGGCAGAGACTTTCAGATTAGATTAAAAAATCAAGACCCAGCTGCCTATAAAAAAAATCCATTTTAGATATGAAGACCCAAATTGGTTAAAAGCAAAAGCAAAATATATGGAAAAAGATACACCCTGCTAACACTAATCAAAAGAAACTGGAGTAGTTACATTAATAACTAAAAAAGTAAAATTTAGAGCAAAGAATATTACCAGAGATTAAAGAAGTTAATTTGAAAATGCTTAGGGGATCAATTCTTCAAAAGGATACACTAATCCTAAATGTTTTTTCACTTTAAAATACTGAAGCAAAAACTGATGGAACTGAGAGAAGAAACAGATAAACCCACAATTATAGTTGGATGTTTCAATAGCCCTGTCTCAATAATTGCTATAACAATTAGACAGAAAATCAGTAAGGCTACAAAGGACTTGAATAGCACAATCAATCAACTTTACATAATTGGCACTGATAGAGCAGAATACATGTTCTTTTCAAGTACACAGGAAACATTTATCAAGACATACCATATTCTGGACCATAAAACAAGACATGATAAATTTAAAAGGATGTAAATCAAACAAAATATGTTCTCTGACCACAACAGTATTAAATTAAAAACCAGCAAAAGAAAGATATATGGAAAATCCCCAAATACTTAAAAACTAAATAACACACTTCTAAATAACACAAGTTAAAAAATAAATCAAAAGAGGAAACGGAAAGTTATTTTCAACTGAGTGACCATGAAAACACAACAAAATTTGTGGGATGCTGTTAAAACAGTGCTTTGGGAAAATTATACCCCTAAACACCTACGTCAGAAAAGAGGAAAGGTTTCAAATCAATGACCTCAGCTTCCACCTTAAGAAAATAGAAAAAGAGAAAATTAAATGCAACATAAGCAGAAGAAAGGAAATAATAAAGATGAGAGCAGAAATCAATGAAATAGAAAACAGAAAAACAATAGAAAGAAAATCAATGAAACAAAAAACTTGTTATTTGAGATCAATAAAATTGATAAACTTCTAGCCAGGCTGATCATGAGAGAAAGCACACATGAAAGAGGTGACATCAATACAGATTCTATAAATATTAAAATATAACAAGGGCATATTATGAATAACTTTATGCCAACAAATCTGACAATTTAGATGAAATGGACAAACTCCGTGAAAGACAAAAATACTATGGCCCAAGCAAGAGGAAACAGATGACCTTAATAACACTATATCTATATTTTAAAAATTGAATTCGTAGTTAAAAACCTTTCTATAAAGAAAACTCCAGGTCCAGACAGATTCATTGGCAAATTCTACCAAATAGTTAAGGAAGAAATAATAGCAGTTCCATATAAACTCTCCAGAAAACTGAAGAGAATAAAATGCTTCCCAACTCATTCAATGAGGCCAGAATTGCCTTGCTACCAAATCAGACAAAGACATTACAGGAAAAGTACAGTCCAATATCCATCATGAACATATTGTGCCTATGAACATAGTAAACAAATAGAAACTAACACTATATTAAAAAGAATAAACCATTGGTACATGCAACATCATGAATACATCTCAGATTAATTAGCCTGAGTGAAAGAAGCCAATCAAAAGTATGCTTTATATATGGTATCATGTAAATAAAACTCTAGAAAATGAAAATCAATATATAGCAATAGAAAATAGATCAGTGATTGTCTGGGGTGGGTGTGGTGAGGCAAGGAGAGGCAAGATGGAGCGATTATCAAGGGGCCTGAGCAAACTTTTGGGGGCAATAGTCATGTACACTACCATAATTTTGGTGAAGGTTTCAAAGGTGTATACATACATCAAAACTAATCAAATTGTAAACTTGATGTGCAGTTTGTTGTATGTCAATTGTACTTCAGTAAAGCTGTTAAAAAATACAAACAGGATATTTGAAAGCCAGGTAGAAAAAAACTTTGTATTATCTACTTTGTTGGATTAAATAGGCTAATTGTCCTTTCATTAGAGCAGAAAATTGAAAGTTCAATCAATGGTTCATTCATTCATTCATTCATTCATTCCTACAGCATTTAGATAGTGCCTTCTAGGTACCAGATACTGTTCTAGTTGCTGGCTATAAAAAGTCACAGCCCCAAATGTTTACTCCCAAGTAAAAATAAACAGCTTGTGGTAGACCTGCTTTTACCTAGAAATACTAATAAGGTCAGATCAAATTCAGAAATTATCTGTTTGGAGACAGCAGAGAGTTGCTGAGGAAATGAGAACTACAGGGCTAAGACCTCAGAAAGGAAGAAAACCTAGGAAAGGTAAGCTGCCCTTCTATAGCCATGTTTTACCTTTGAGGCATTTGCAGATTCTGGATACAGGCAGAAGGCTTAAAATCTTGGCTGTGGGTCAGATAACCTAGTAGAGCTTTTGGCAGAAACTGGCAGACCAGCAACAATACAGCCAGTTTTCCCTTCAGTGCTTTTGCCAGATGCTGGGGCTGCATGGGACAAGAGGCTCGGAACCTAAGCAGAATGCCCCTGAAAAAGCAGAGTGGGATTTTCAGCAGTTCTGAGAGACAAAGATTAGAGTTTGGGACATGTCAGGGGAAGGGGATCTGCAGAATACCTAAGAGTCTCCGTTGAAAATCCTGGAGAACCAAGAGCAAACTGGAGGTAGACTGAGAATTTTCAGGGCTGCAAACCAGCCTCATCTCAGTGGCATTGCTGGCTGTTTAAGGAGATCATCCACAACTCAATTTGCCTAGTGGAGAGAAGGATAAACTCTCTCTGGGGGAAGATAATACCATCTGGACCTCTATGCTTGTTGTACACAATGTTCCTCATTCAATCAAAAATTTACAGGCATACCCACAGTCAGGACCACAGGATTAAAACCAGTGAAAGAACAGACCATACAAACAAATCCATAGGTGATCCATATACTTATATTAGCTGATAAGGACTTTAGAATAATTATGATTATTATGTTAAAGAAAAGAGAGAATAAGGACAAAACTTTTCACCAGTGATTTAGGTCTATAAAAAGAACCAAGTGGAAATTCTAGAACAGGAAAACATAGCATTTAAATTTAAAACTTAATAGACATTTAATGGCAGATTAGAAACAACAGAAGACAGGATTAGTGGACTGGAATATTTAAACCAAAGCTTAGAAAGAAAAAAATAGAAAAAAATCCCAGAAAAATACATTAAAAATACATGGGACTCAGTGAAAAGATCTAACATTTGTATAATTAGAGTCCTAAAAGGAGGGGGCTCATAGAATGAGGCAGAAGCAATATTTCAAGAGATAATAGACAATAAGTTCCTAAAACCGAGGAAAGTTTACAACCCACAGATTCAAGAAGCTTTGTGACCCCAAAGAGAACAAATGCAAAGAAAACCACAACTATACACATTGTAGTATTTTGGGGAAACCAAAGACAAAGGGAAATCCTAAAAGGAGTCATAGAAAAAAAGGCAATTCTTCAAAAGCACTACAGAAAGATTGACAGCTGACTTTTCAACACAAATGATGACAGTCTGAGGACAATGGGTCACCATCTTTAAAGTACTGAAAGTAACTGTCAATTCAGAATTCTATACTAGCAAAAATATACTTCAAAAACAAAAGCAAAATAAAGATATGTTCAGACAAACAAAACAGATTCATTTATCACCAGCAAGCCTGCACTAAAAGAAATACTAAAGAGAGTTCTTCTGACATAAGGAGAATGATTCCAGAGAGAAACATGAAATTGTAGAAAGTAACAAAGAACAAAAAAGGTAAATATTTGAGTGAATGTAAATGAATATCAAGTCTGCAAAACAATAATGTAATGTCTCACAGAGTTTAAGATGTATACACAATTAAAGTGCAAGCAAAAAATGTAAAAGGCTGAAGGGGAATAAACAGTGAATGTTTTGTAAGATTCTGTTTTATCAGGGAAGTGGTAAAAGTAATAATTTGTATTATTCTGTAAAGAGTCAGTGATGCCTGCTGCCATCTCTAGGGTAACCGATAATAGAGTAATAAAAAAAAAAAGATTAATCCAAAAGAAAGCACTAAAGCCAAGCCTACAGAGGCCCTGATTGTCACCACACCCATGAAGCTCTGGGGGGATGGGAAGGGGAGGAGAGGCTTTTTCACTCAGGGCGAGGGATAAGTCCTCAGCAGCTGGACATATTAGGCAGAGGTAATCATTGGTATCTAAAATCCTGAAGATCCTCCCCCAGCCAGCCCCTCCCAGCTTCCCAATCCAACCAAGCTTCTTTCCCCAGGGCACCACCATTCATCGATTCATTCATTTATTCACTTCCCAGCCAAATCCTTACTAATGAGTGCCTGGCACCATGGTGGGAGCTAGGCCTACAGAAATGAACCAGGCACGATCCCGGTCCTCAACAAACTCACAGTCCATCCAGACAGATGGCTAAACCAGATGGTTAAACTTTAACATGCAAACAAATAACCTGGAGATACTGTGGGCGATGCTGATGTGCTGATCTGAGGACTGCACTTTGAGTGACAAGGAATCAAACAACTAAAATTAGAGTGAGACAGGTGATGATGAAACTGTAGCCCAGAGAGGTGAACTAGCATGTTCAAACTCCCATGACTAGTAAGTGGACAAACGTCTGCTCTTTCCTGCTTCTCCAAGGGAGAAGAAAGGGGACTGTGAAAACAGGTAAGTTGTCCTTTAATCCATCCTCAGGAAAAAAGTCGTCCAAGTTGGTTCTTAATAGGTGTACAGGGGTTGCCTGTCAAAGACTGGGCACAGGCTTCCAGTGCAGCAACTGGCATAAAAATACAAAGGACGAAGGTTATGGATTAGAATCCCATTCCACCACTTAGGAGCTTTATAATTGTGGGCTGCTTACTCTTGCTGTACCTCATTTTCTCAACAGTAAAATGGAAATCATCACAATAGTCCCTGTCTACTTGGGGCAATGTGAGAATTAAATGAGATGGTATGTTTAAAGGGCTTCCAACAGTGTAGTGCTCAATAAATGTCAGCTCTAATTATTAGAGCAGTTGCTTAGTACAATGGATGCTAATGGGAGGCAGGAGGGTATTTCAGGCAGGGTGATGATGCCTTCTGTGCCTGGGACAGGCCTGCCAGGGCAGGAGACTGAAGGCACTGCAGTTATTGCCCCATGGGGCTGACAGATGAGCCATCTGCTGTCCTTTCCTGGAGGAGGGGGGTGCAGTTGTGTCCCTGAACTCACCATCCCAAGGATTAGATGACAACCAAAGCACCCATCGCCCTAGACATCTGCACATCTGTTAGCTCATTTTGTCCTGAGGACTTTGGGAGGGTTAACAGATGAATCCTGTATTCATCAGCCTCATTTTGCAAGCAGGGAAAAAACTGAGGCCCAGAGAAGTGAAGCGACGTGCCCCGTGTCTCCCTGGGTGTTACAGGCATAGAGGGACACCCTACACGGTGGCCAGTAATACTCTCTCCTGGAAGTCTTCTAGCACCGTCTCAGGAGAAAAATCAATATCCAAGGCCTCCAGGGCAAGAGTTCTGGGATTTCCCACCTCCCCCAAAGCTGTCATGTTCACTAACCATTAGCACTGATGAAGAAAAGGAGTCTTTCGCTTGTCAGAGTGACAGCGAGGGTGTTATCTGGCTCTGCCTTTGGTTTGGGAAGAAAGACTTCCTAGGGTAAAGGTTGCAGGGAAGGGGATCTGGGGTCACAAGTAAGACGCACCTGGAAACCAATGCCCCTGCAGGATGCAGCCCCTTCCCGGTGCCTACAAGGGCAGGCACACACTGGGGTGTGACTGGCCTCCTACCTAGTGGACTGCTTGGCCAGCATGGCCACATAGGTGACAACGAAGCTCTGAAACTTGGCCCGCTGCTCCTCCCAGCGGTCGTCCACCGAGTAGTAGTTGGGCAGGGGTGCCCCAAACAGGATCTCGCTGCGCAGGAGGGAGCTCTTGAGGTTGTCCGCAGAGAGACCCTCGTCCACATACCAGTAGAACTCGGGGTGGGTCATGGCCAACTCGAGGGAGCCTGCAGGAGCAGGGGTGGGAGCCCAATGAGCTCAGTGTCAGTTCCTACCACTCCTCCCTCAGGGTTGTCCTGCCTCCTCCTTACCTCACCTGGGCCCCAAGTCTAAGGAACTGGGAAACTTCCCCTCTTCACTGGGGTGCCTGGCCCTGGCCCTAATGGCTTAGAGAACCCCCAGTTGCAAAAGAGGAGTGCCCTCCCCCAGACCTGCTCAGATGGCCCCATCAAGCTTACATTTTTATTTCCGTTTGAATCTCACCTAATTCCAAGGCTCAATCTCTGCACAGCACCTATAGGTTTGCCTCCTCATTCCAGTCCCGCCCCCATAGTCTGGAGCCCCGCCCATGCCCACCCTTAAAGGCGCATCCAAGCAACTCTTCTGCCCCATCCCACCCTTCCAAGTCCCACCTCAAATTAACCCCACCTCGTCTTTCTTCCACCCCAGCCTCTCCCCTTGACCAGATCTCCAGTTCTCTATAACCACATACTGGCTTCCCTCTAACTAACTTCATGTCCGTGGCCTCACTTCAATTACAGGCCACGTCCAGCTCTCAGCTCCGGCCTGACTCCAGCTCATAGCCAAGTCCCACCCCATTCTCCTTCAGGCGTGATCCTACGGCCTAGTCTACTCCAAGCCCTTAATTAGAGTACTAAACCAAGACCCAAACCTTCTCTAGACCAGGCCCCTTGTAAGCCGGGACTCCAGCACCTTAGACCCAGCCCCGCCCAGTCCCCGCCCCCAATCCCGCAGCCCGGCCCGCTTCCAGCACCTTACACCAGGCGCCACCCAGGTCCCCCCTTCAGTCCCTCAGACCCTCCCCGCCCAGGCTCCGCCCCCAGCCCCACCGGGCCGTCTCACCCCGGATGTCGGCCAGATCCTGGCCCATGCCATCATAGTAGATCTTGCCTCCCCTCTCAGTGGGGAAGAAGTAGGTCATGAGCGAGCTAGGTGGGGAGCAATAGGAGTAGGAGCCGAGTGGCAGATCCTTGAGGACCTCGTGGGGCTTCCAGCAGAACTCCCGGAAGCCCGGGTGGTCCATGATCTTGCGCTCAATCTCGTGGATTGTGACCAGCCGCTCGCTGGTGAAAATGTTGCGATCCGGGTCACCGCGCGCCAGGAAGATGAGCTCGATGCGCCAGTGCGCGTGCGTCTGGGTGTTGGCGCTCACATACGCGCGCGAATAGTCCCAACGCGAGGTGCCCCGACGGGCACGACTCTGATTGGTCGCGGCCGCCTCGGGGGGCGGAGAGCTGGACTGGCACCGCCCATTCCTGGCCGCCGGGGCTTCACTCTGGTTGGCTGTCAGTTCCTCCAGGGGCGTGGTCTGGCGCCGAAGACGCCCGCTCCGATTGGCTGTTGGCTTTTGCCCCGCGAAATTGGCCCAAGGAAGGCCTGGGCCGCCCTGCGGGAGGGAGCCCGGAGCCCTGGAGGCCGGCCGCGAGTGGTTGCTGGGTTGCAGCTGCTGCAGCTGTTCTGAGATGAGGCGCTGAAGAGTCTCAGAGGTGAAGTCGGCCAAGTCGCGCCGGTTGCGCCCCCAGGACCCGAACTGGGACTTGAGCGCCAGGGCAAGGGCGTCAAAACGCTGCGAGGCCTCGTGGTTGCGGATCTCAAAGGCACTGTAGGAGATGTCAATGTCCAGCGCCGGGTAGTAGAGGAACATGAAGGCCGACAGGGCCATGGGGATGCTGCAGCCCAGGAAGAGCACCAGCCCGGCGCAGCACGGATTGGTGAAGGCCCAGCCCAGGGTGCTCCAGAAGCCCGAGGCTGGGGGCCGCGAGGGCAAGGCCCAGCGCCGCCAGCAACACTGTCCGCCTGCCCCTGGGCAGGGCCTCTGCTTCTTGGGCCCTCTGAAGGCCTCACCCATAGCTTCCTCTTCCTCCTCCTGCTCCTCTTCTAGCCACACATCCTGCAGCAAGGGGTCATCCTCTGAGTCCATAGCCTGCAGGGGAGGGAGAGGGTCAGCAGGCTAGAGAGGGGAAGGGGGTGGTGTCCTGTGGCAGCGTTCTCCCAGCCCCGGGCATTACCAGACCCATGGGTAACCAAGTACTAATACTGCAATGGGATCGCATCAAGCAGATCTATAATTCACTGGAATTCAACATGTGCACAGAAGAGAAAGGATAATCCTGTTATCTCCCGATCAATAGGGTGTGACTCCACTGCAACCCCTTTTATTTAATGAGCAACTGTAAAATAACGCTGGGAAGTATCAGGGTAGAGAGGAAAGAATGTGATCTTTGGAATCAGCAGACCATGGTTTGGGTCCTGGCAGTGCGATCATTGGCAGGACAGTGAACCTCCCTGAACCTCAGAGTGTTTCTCTATAAAATGGAGGTGGCCATTACTGCCTCACTGGAGTGTGGGGAAGGTCACAGGTGGAAGCACTTTGCAGTCAATGTAGAACTTTATTAGGTTTCTTTGCTCCCCTCTGGGGACTGTAATGTGCTCAGCCATTGCCCACAGGCTGTGTCAGGACTAGTGCCTGTCCCAGCTTCCTTCAAGACCCCTCAGCAACTCCCCACCCTTTCTTTGGGATGCTGCAGCTGCAGCCACTGTTTGTCAGGCTCAGACCATTTGATATGCAGCTCCAGCAACATCAGACCTTTGGGCATGGGCAAGGGCCAAGCATCTGCCTCCCTGAGACTTGGGTACAAGCAGCAGAAGGGCCTGGCAGGAGAGGGCAAGGCTGGGCAGCCTGAGGACTCCAGCAGGGTGGCCTGAAGGCAGGAGGAAGGGAGGAAGGCTTTCCCGCATTCCTGGCCTCACTGTCCTGCCTGCCCTCTGTTTGGACAAAGAGATACTCATTATCCAGTTAGATGCCAGGCAGCGAGGGGAGGATGCTAATTATGCTGGAGCTAACTAATTAATGCTGGTTTTCTTATTAACATTCTCTAGAGTGCTCCATTTCAATCTGACAGTCTGTCCGGGAAGAGAGGGGGCTGCTGCCACCCCAGAGAAAGTGAGCAAGAGAGGGTGAGGAGGAGGGAGTCAGAGACAGACAGATGGAAAGAGCAAGGGAGGGAGACAGATGCAAATAGGAAAAAGAAGGAAGAAAGTGTGCTTGGGGGTGACCAAGGTGAGGGGGAAAGGAGAGTTGCACAATGCAGATCTGAAAGGGAGAGAGGCCTGGGAGGGGAGGGGCCACTTCTGTGATCACAAGATTCCTATCGACAAACTGAAGAAAATTCCCGTTTGCCAGGAGCCTGCTGCTGGGCGCTAACTGTTCTGAGCCCGATTCATATTTGTAAGAAATTCCTGAGTGGGAACCAGAGGCAGCTCAGACTCACACCATCTCTTGGCACAGCCAAGTCTAGGCGAGGAAGTGGGGGTGTGGGAGCCTCCGCCCCATTCCCAGTCTCCAAAGGAGGGAGCTGATGGTAAAGGGGAGGAAAGGGCCAGGGTCCACTTTTGCATTTCTGGGGACTATGTTCATCACTGCACCCTTAGCCTCAGCCTACCTTGTAGGAATACAGTTTAAAATGTGTTGGAGTACGAGGGGGTTGAGGGTCAGGATTCCTGGGTCATAGCAACTTCCTTGGCAGTTTTGGGGCTCTCCTACCCCACTGCTACTCTACCAGGAATGCCACCCTCTTCTCCAGGTATCCAAATATAATTCTTATTGCTCACGTGTCATCTCTGGCAAGAAGCCTTCCCAGATCTGAACCCCACAGCTGCTTGTGGAAGCTTTTACATACTTTGCCTGGGGGTGAAAATTACTTAGGGACAGGGAGGGAGAGGCAGCGAAGCGGAGTGTTAAGAGCTCTGACTTTGGAGGCAGACAGACTTGGGCTCAAATCCCAGCTGTGTGATTAGGGCAGGCAGTGTAATTGCCTCAGTCTTCCCATCTGTAAAATGGAGATAACAATTCCCACCATAGAGGTTGTGGGAAGGATGATATATGCAGCAGCTGACCAGTGCCTGCAGGTGGTAGGTGCTGGGGAAACAACAGCTATGATCCTTTTATACTCTGCTTTCCATCAAAGACTGTGAGCTAAATGATTCCTAAAACACCATGTGGCAAATTCCATTTTCCAACGATGGCCACAGCAATATCTCCCAGCTCACATGCCCTTCTCATAATGTGACTTTGACAGTCCCCCATCAAGAGTTGGTCTGCACTCCTTCCGCCTTGAATCTGGGGTGGGGTGGGGGATGGGTTGTAGCTACAGCAGAAGTGATGCTATGTGATTTTGAGGCTAGGTTAGTGAAAGGGAGTGCAGCTTCTGTCTGGCTCTCTTGGGACATTTGTCCCTGGAATACAGTTGCCAAAGTAGCCCAGGTGGAGAGCCACATGGAAAGGCTCCTGGGAATGTCCCAGCAGACAGCCAGCACATGTAAGTGAAGATGATTCTGGGTGATTCCAGCTCCCCAGACATTGAGTAACCCCAGCCTTCAAGTCTTTCCAGATACTGTGGAAGACAGAGAAGCCTCCCTCTCTATGCCTTATCCAAATACCTGATCAACAGAGTCCAAAATCCATGAACATAATAAAATGGTTGCTATACATCACTAAGTTTTGGGATAGTTGGCTATGGAGCAATGGGAACTGGAGCGATTGTGAGGGCGTTCCATTCCCTAAGTGTGACTTCATGTCCTGCAGGTAGCATTTGCTGAATTGAAGTGAACAGAAAATCAGTCACGGCCATCCCGCTTCCCAGGGAGAGCCCCACAGATGGGTGGGCATGAGCTCCAGGAGAGCAAGGACTTGACTGTCATGTTCCCTGCTGGGTTCCCATGGCCTAAAATACACCTGGATGGGGTCAGTGCTCAGAAGATATTTGTTGGAAGAAGGAAGGAAAGGAAATCTCTGAAGAATTTGGGTTAGGTATTAGATAGAACTCTCTCCTGCATGGAGTGGACAGTCAGATAGCAAACAATGTGAGTGCATGGCAGAGACTAGGGTTACTTCTGCCTGGCGTGAGAGGGAGCTTGAAGAGTGTGCCATGGACAAGGGGGAAAGTGGACGTGCTGAGTTCTTTGTCTGTCACCCCCCCTTCTGCCTCCCCCCTGCCTTTCCAGTCCACCCCTGAAAAGAAGAGCTGCCACAGGGAAATTATGCCAGCCTGGTGGGCTGATGGATGTGGCTCCAGGCTGGCTCAACCACTAACTTTCTGTGTGACCCTGGGCAAGTCCTGACTTCTCTTGGGTCCCTGTCCCCTTCTGCCAGTGGGACAGTCAAGCCAAAGTCCCACCAGCTGTGACATCTCTGAGTCTCCGAGGAGCCCCAGACTCCTGCTTCCCAGGCTGCAGGCCAAGGAGGGTGGGGTGCCACCTGAGAGCCCACAAACCAAACCAAGGGAGGCCCAACAGGTGGGTGGGGGTCTGATGCCAGATGACTCAGCCGGCAGCCACCTCACCAGGTTCTCCACAGCAGGCGGGAAGGGCAGCAAATCACAAATTTGTTTTCCTTTCTCAAGTGACAGGAATTGATTAACTTAGCGAGGTGCCCCAGCTGCTCCGTGGAAAGTCACTAAGGGTAGCTCTGTGGTTTCCGTCACTGACTCATACAAAGGCCCCGAGTAGGATGGTGATCACCCTTTATGGCCTTCCATTAGGGGGGCCTTAGGGGTGCTCTGTCCCTGACCAAGGCCCCATCTCTTTGCCTCCCCCCACATGCCTGGTTAAAATTTAGATTCTGGGACCCATGAACCAAGGTGGGCACGGACACATCCAGAGATCCAGGGAACAAGTCTCCCTCCTCTTGGGAAAAGCAGTGGGGACAGCTGCCTTAAAAGGGAATAGCAGGCCCTGTGGGACCTGGAAAGCAAGAGCCTCACCTAGTTTCAAGGGCCAGGTTTGGGGCAACCCAGAGTCACATTTGCACATAATCCCAATTTTATAACAGAAAAAAACTCCTGCATATAAACACATTTAAATAAAACCCACTAACTCTGGTTATCTCTGCTTGGGAGGATTACAGGTGGTGTTTATTTTCTTCTTTATATCTGTCTATTGCCAATTTTTCTGCAGTGATCAGGTAAGCCTTTCTTTTAGAATCGGAAATAAATGTTATTTAAAAACAGAATGCGTGTATGGAAGGGATTTTGCTAGCAGCCTTCAACTCTTTGAGGAGATACTATAACAGGCAGGGAGGAGGGCTCTGTCCTGCAAGGAGAGACAGCAAGGGGAGTTGGCTTAAGTTGGAGCAGGAGAGATCCCAGTTAGAAAGAAGGATCTTGGGACAGGAAGTTGGCAAATGCCCAATGGGTAAATGAAAGGAGGGGGGTCCACTTTTCCCCTGAGATGGAGAGAGGGGTCTTTAAAAATGAACACAGCCCGTCGGACCCAGATGGGATCTCAGAACCTACTTAGTCCAACTCCTTCCCTTTACAGATGGGGAAACTGAGAGCCAGCAAGGGAAGGAACTTATTCCAGGTGAGATTAGTGAGAATCTTGGTTTGAAGGGGTGTTCGTTCTGCAACATCACCAGATTCTGGGGGTGGTTTTTGGCAGCCCCAATGGGACAACCAGGCCTGGAGAACATGACATGTGAATCCAAAGAGTCAAAACAGGGAAGCTATTTTTAAGGTCTCAGGAAGGAGGCACTCTTGAAACCACAAGCCAGATGGACTTCTCCATCTGGGCAGCATGGGACTGTAGTGGGAGGCAGTGTTGCCTTAAAGATATCCCCGCCCGGGCCACTCTCCTCTCCAGAGCAGCTCTGAGGGATGAGGGACACCCCCCAACCCCCCACGCCCACCCCTGTGCTTCCCGGCCGCCCTGTTGACAAATTCCCTCCTTCTGGCGAAGACTGAGAGAACCCTGCCTTCTTCATTCGCCTATCCCAGCCAGACTATTAAAATGTAATCAAAAAAATCACATTAGACATGCAGATTTGACTTAAAATACGTATATGTATACATAATTTAATGGCAATTAGGAGCTAATCAGCCTTTTCTTCCTGACTCAGGGTGTTTTGCTTCCCTGGTTCAGCTCTGGCCCTTGGAAATCTCTTGGGGTCTTTGATTCTTTTACCCTTAGGTTTGAGAAGAAGTTGAAAATGGACTATTTTGAGTTGAACAGCCCCATTTACCCCCGATATGCTGAAGTGGGGGCAATGTCTCCTTGTCTGCTTCCAGGTGATGGTCTGCCCCTTGGGTGAGGTCCGCTAACCTGGAGTGGAGAAGGGGGGAACGGAAAAGAGGAGGCCTTTGTCCCAATTAGGCATCACTGTCCCAAGTCCTGATTCTCCTCCTGAGAGTCTGCCACCCTCCAGAGACACTGCTGGGGCCACATGCCTGCCATCCACAGTCCCAAGCCCTTCTCCCAGCCCTGGAGACTGGAAAAGCACCAGAGACATCGTGGGTGAAATTGGGGCAGAGGCACACAGGTGGGGTGAAGCTAAAAGCCCAACTGGCTCAGTGCGGAAACCCTGACACCCCTAAGAGGCTTATAACATAATAATTAGCCATGAGCCTACCATGTGCCCAGCACTCTTCAACCGTCATCTTTTATCCTCATATCAGCCTTGCAAGAGAACCGTTATGAGCATCCCCATTTCACAGAATTTAAAAAACCAAATCCCTTGTGGCCACACAGCTACTGAGGGGCAGAACTAGAGTTTGAACCTTAGGTCCGCTGATTCCCAAGTCCAAGCTCTTTTCACCATACCTGGCGGCCCTTGAGTTCCTTGAGAGCTGAGACATCAACAATCACTGAAGAAACCCGCTGCCCTTTAACAAGGTTTGCACCTTCCCCATAAGACCCAAAGTCACTCTGCTCTCGGCAGTTCTGCTCCATGCTCAGCGCACAATGTAAGGAAGTGGACTCCACTGAGCTCGGGGCTTGGCCTTCCCTTCAATAGGAGCATGGCATGGAGCGCTCCAGAGGGAACGCGGGGGCGAAGCGGAGTGCCCGTCATAGTGGCTGGACCACGGGGCCCTCCCACAGTTTTCTCTCAAGAAGTCCCAAGTCTCACCCAGAATCTCAGATGAAAATGGTAACAGAGCCTGGGATGCCCTCCAAACCCACAGAGGACGGGGCATGGCTGGGTGACCTCCAGCACTTGCCTGAGCCCTTCCTCGAGTAAGAAATCCTAAATACACCCCCTAGCCCCCCACCCCAGTCTTCCCTGCCCCAGCTCCTCCTACACCCCAGGAAACCATCCTCATTGGCTAAATCTGCCAGCAGAGGGCAGAAAATGCAGAGGAATACACATGACCACTGGGGCCCTAAAAAGAAGGTGGAGCCCAGGTTGGGGGAGGGAGAGGGAAGGGAGATGGGTGGGAGCTCATTTCTCAGATGAGGAGGAGACCCAGAGAAGGGCAGGCTGCAGGGAAGGAGCAGAGGGAAGACGACTGGCCTCCCAGGGCTGGCAGCTGGTGAGGAAACTGTGGGTGCTGACTCGTAAACCCGACAGCTCAGTACCTAGCAGGCCAAGAAGCTTGGCTCTGTGCTAGATGACCGGCGGCGACATCCCGGCCAGCACGAGAGGGACCCAACAGCCACAGCTGCTTCCCCCAGCTCTGCATGATCCCTCTCTGGGAGGCTCAGTGGAACAGAGCTGGGCCCCTAACACTAAGAGGGACATGGGTGCTGAGAGCATCCAGGACCTACTTTTCCTGGAGGACAGAGATTGAAGCTGGGCAATGGGGATGGGTGGGGGGAGAAGGGAGGGAGGGGAGCCAAGCATGGATTTGGAGTCAGATAGACCTGACTGAACCTCTTGGAGCCTCAGTTTGCTCATCTGTGAAATGGGGATGGTGTTAACCCCTTGCTGAATCATAGCTGCTAGTGTGATTCCTGTGCACTTCTCAGATGGGAGGAGCCCCCTCAAATCTGGCCCCTTCTGGGGGTTGGCTAGAACAGCATCTTTAATTCTCTACCTCAGAGGGCCTCAGACTTTATGAGAATCACCTGGTGTGCTTGTTAAGATGCAAATTCCTGGGCCATACACCAGATCCTGCCAATCAGACTGTGGGTGCCCACGAATCTGTATTTAAACCAACTCCCGGGTGATCCTGTGGCAGATGGTCTAAGGACCATCCCTTGGAAGTCCCGGTTGCCCTGGTCACCCTTCCCAGTTCCCAGTGGCTTCCTGCAGCAGGTGACTTGGCCTCTGGCCTGCCCACTGGGCTCTGCGGATGGACTCCAGCTGCCTGGACCGCTGGGTAGGGCCCACTCCTCAGTGCGTCTCTTCCTCCAGCCACAGGAGGGGAGAAATGATGGCACTGGGGCCATGAACAGAACTTTGTTCCAGAAAGGGGAACACAAACAGGCCACCCTGATCTGCTGATCAGCTCTCCCTGGCAGGCCTAGGCGGAGAAGGAAAATAGAAGGCTAAGTGCTTCCTGTGTGCCAGGCCCTGGGCGAGAGGCTGGGGTGGGGAGTGAGAAGTGTCATGAATTAATCAATTGTGTTCTCTGTCCACTGAGCACCCCAGTGTTCCCGGCACATGCTGCGTGCTTTACCAGCTTACATCATCTCAGATCCAACCTCAGCTCTGCAAGGTAGCAAGCATTGGAGCCTCTGCTGGCCAGCTTCAGAGCTCATGCTTTTTAAACACTGTGCCCTTCTGCCAAAAGGAAATTCACTCTGGCGGACCCACTCTTGCCCCTCAAGGGAAGAAGTGGAAGTGGGACCTTTTCTGCCACCCCTCTCTGACAACCTCCTCTCTGGCTGCACAGTTCGGGCCTCACAGCCCAGCCCCATCAGCCCTGGCACGTGGCACCTGCTGGTGAAGCAGCCTCAGCATCTCAGAGGAAAAGGCAGAAAAAACATGATAAAACCAACACTTACAATATGGCCAGGGCCTCAGATGCCCCTTAGCTGAAGAGCCAGAAGTTTCCTGAGAACCCTCACTGTGTGCCTTGGCCAGCCCATCCAGGCCGCCCCCTCCTGCCACCCCTCTCCCGTCCCCAGCCCAAGTCCTGGATGCAGCCTGGAGCTTGGCGTGAGGCTGGAGATTCTGAGGCTGCCAAACCCAGAGGATACATTGGGCCCAGCAGCCAGTCCAGCTCCCCAGCCCTCAGATTGCTGGGTTAATAAAAAATAAAATAAAAAGGTCCCCACAATGTACAATGAATAACCATGACCATAAAAGCCAAATTGGATTCCTTTCTGGCTGATGAGTTTGGGGGTGCCCCCTTTCTCCCTGAGACCCAAATAACAAATAAGTAAAACAATTCCCTTCGCATCTCCAGCTCACGCCAGATCTTCCTGCAAGCTCAAGCTCTGAGCAGGGATGGGAGTGGGGAGGGGAGGTGGGAGGTAGAGTAAGGGAGCCTGGGGCAGAAGTGGCTCTGGGGGCTGAGAGGAGGGTCTTGATCAGGCACCACCTGTTGTGTGATCTTGGACAAGTCACTTAACATCTCTTGGTGGGCTGTTTCCCCACCTGTCAGATGATGGGATAGGAGGAGATGTTCTCTAAAGCCTGCCACCTTGGGTTCTTAGTTGCTGCAGGGGTGGGGAGAGGAGGCTGAGGAAGGGGACAGATGTGGGAGAGGGGCCCTCTCCATCCCTACGCAGAGGTTCCTGTATTATCCGAGGTGGGACATGTAGGGAGAGTCCTGCTGTAACTTCAGGCCAGGCGGTAGGAACGACTGTGTACTGGGTGTCATCAGCTTCTGGGGACACAGCAGGTGGCCACTTGCAAGTTCCCGGCTCTAGGGAAGGCCTTGGAGACCACCACCCCTCCTCCACTTCCACCCATGCAGACCACAATCTCTGGGTCCAGGGACATTGCAAAACTCTTCTCAGCCCCACACCATCCAAAGAGAAGATTTTGGACAAATTGCAAGCAACAAGAAAAAAAGGTACCTAATGCAACGTGCTTAAAATTGTCAAGTGACCATCAAGACCAGGTGGGGACCCCCCCACCCCAGTGTCACAACCCACTTTTGTTCATTAGAATGGAGCCCCAGAAGGGGGCTGTGTCCCCAGCTTCACTTCCTAGAAAAAAGTGGGAAACCTTGGGGCAAACCTTGGGGAACTGGGGGTGCCCCCTACCTCCTGCTGCCTGGGCTTGGAGAGGCCAAAGGACATCAGCACCAGATCAAAGGGGCAGGACAAGGAGATTCTGGAGGCTGCTTGGGCCCTGGAGTCCCCAAGCCAGAGCCGCTTCTCTCCCTGTCCTTGACCTTCTCATCCTGGGGGATTGAGGGACAGTCTTTCACATCGATGCAGCTATTTACAGCTTGCAGATAATTTTCATATAGTTTGTCTACTCTTAGGTATTATTTCCTTTTTGCAAACAAGAAAACTGAGGTTGAAAGACATCAAGGGACTTATTTGCACCCAATTCTGTGTACTTTTCTCAGTACCTTCCCCACTATGTTAGATTTGAGTTTAAATGTCTGAAACTCTTGGAGTCCCAGAGCCAGCCCTCCTAACCCCACCTAGCATGCACTTGAAGGCACACACACACACACACACACACACACACACACACACACACACGCACACACACACACACACCGCATGTCTGCTCCCTGAGCCAGTCTGGGAACAGCCTTGGCTGAGAGGGTGGGCCCCAGGGAAGGGAGGTGAGTGGAAGCATCAGGGGATGACATACAAATTTAGCAGCTAGGGTAAACAAGTGGAAGCATCTCCACCCCCAGCTCTGCTGCCTTTCCCATAAAAGTCCCTGGAGGATTCAGGGCCTCTAGGAGCCCCAGTGACCAGGAGAGATTTAGTGAAGCTCTCTGGGCTCAAGAATCCTTGGCCCCTACCCTCCCACCCCAGCCCTGCTCAATGGTTCAGTGTTATCCAGTCTAGAGGAAACCTCCCACACCATCCTTCCAGGGTAATGGGACTCTATCTCCTACTTGCTTGTGACCTCAGGCAAGCCTTTTCTCTTCCCTGGGCCACCGTTTGCCCTTCTGTCAAATGGGAGGGTTGGACTTGATGAGCTTTCAGATACCTCCCGGTTCTGTAATTTGGAGTTCCCAAAGGATCAGCAAGAAGTGAGGCAAGAGAGAAGATGGGGGTGGCTCAGGGCTAGGGGAGTCAGCTGGGAAGGAGAACGGGGTACTGGGGCTGCAGCCTCCATCAGCCTTGAAGCTTCTGGGGTCCCTCAGCCTGCCATGACCAGGAGCCAGAGGAGCCCCATGACCAGAGGGGCCTGCAGAATGGGGTGGGGGGAACACAGCAAAAGGCCAAGGTTCAGTGATTCAGATCGTCTCTCCAGGACCCTGAGCTAAAGGCCCCTCATTACTCCAGGGCAGACGGGGACCAGCCGGAGGAGTGGGGGTCTGGGTGTGCTTTGAAAGTAGGTCTGCAGAGGGAGAAAAAAATCCACTTAGTCTTTCAGACTGGTAAGAGCAGAAATGAGGCAAATTGATGCTTATGCTGTCCCAGGCAAAGTGGGTGCTGGTGAGCTACCAGCAGTAATCTTCCAGCACAACCTCTGAATAGCTGCGCAACCTCTTAGCAGCAGCTGCTGTCACCACCCCAGTCTTGGACTCACCTGCTTCAGGAGGGGCATCTGTCCAGGGCTTTTTCTAATCCAGAGCCAAAGCTCCCTCTCCCCAGGCTCCCATGTCCCAGACACTTCCTCTAGAAAACAGGGCAGCTCTAGCTTTTCCTGGAGGAGGTTCTCTCGAGCTGCAGTGGGGCAGGAGACTAGAATAGGGCCCTTCCCTTCATCAGTACTTGGGGTGAGACCCTGCCAACTGATGGCCCTGGCCGTCAAAACCCCTCAGCCCCATTCACTAATTCATACATTTCCCATTGATTCATTCATGTTTTTAATTCATTCCTTGCTATACAGAATAAGAACTTTCCGTTAAACTATCACAATCCTAACCTTGTGATTTCTTGAAATCTTTTCCTACCAAAGGTTTGGAAGATCTTAGGCCCGATCTATTCTCATGCTCAGTAGTGCCCAAGAATGACTCTTGGCCGACATGTCCTCATTCATCATAAATTCCTGTCTCTGTTACTCTGGGGCCATGTGCTCAAAGTCTCTGGAAGTCCTGCTTGGAAAGGCAGGAACCCTTGCAGGGAACATGCAGCAGCTACCAGCCTGCAAGTTTCTTCTTCAGCCAGCCCTTCCCCAGCTTCTCTGACTGAAGAAGGGAAGGAGGGGGGTTTTACCTCTGGCTGCTGACAGTTCCCCAAAGCCTGATTTCTCACTAGTTTGGTCTAATGTCTTTCAGACCTGTGTTTCAAGGAGGAACTGAAACCAACATCCTCCCTTTTTGAAGCCATGAAATGATGATTTAAAACCAGCAAATTCTTCCTAACCAAGAATTTCCCATATGCGGTTGTGTCCGGGGGGTGCAAGTCCCAGCTGTGTTTACATGGGATGAAAAAGGGAAGCATATGGAAGAAAGCCAGAGATGTTGTGCCAGTCTCCCAGATGTTGCCCATGTCTGGACCTTGGAAAAGTGATCTGTTGGGCTGCCTGGCCATCAAAAAGCAAATGACCTCCCCACGGCCCCTTGTTGACCAGCATGCACCCGAGCCCACATGACCTCAGATTACTGAAGGGTTCAGAAGTAATTTGGGCTTCAATCATTCTCATCCCTAAAGACCAAAATAAAGTCAATGGAAAGACCAAAGTTTGGGTCTTAATCATGGCATGGCAGTTGTCCCTATGAAGTCTGTGTTCAGCTTGCTGGGGTTTGAATCCTATCTCCATTGCTTACTAGCAATGGGCGGGCAATTGGGCTTCACCTTTCTCATTCTTAAAATGGAGATAATAGTGGTAACCCCCTCCTAGGGTGGGTATGAAGATGAAATAAGATAATACCTGCCAAGCTCTGAGCGCAGTTCCTGGCAGGTGGTAAATATTCAAAATACATAGGTCATTACTATAATCATCTTTATCATTAGGGTGATCACCCTGGGGAAGTCCCCAGCTAAGAAGACCAGAAATCCCCCAGGACAGCACAAAGGCCAATATGGTGGGTGTGGCGTATCATCCTTTCTAAACATCCCAGGAAAACAATTTGCTCCAGCCATCCCGACCCTGAGCCCCATTTAAGCCATCTTCTCCAGAGACGAGAAAATTGCCACATTCTTCTTCCTGACAAGAGTGGCTCCAGTAGGCCACTTAAGTCTCCTCTCTTAAGGAGTGGCAATGGGTGCATTGTCCACGTGCCGGTGTATGTGTCACATGCCTCGGGGCAGATGGCTGCACAGGGAGGAGCGTTCCCCACCACACTCCTCTCTCCCACCAAGACATCAAACAGGGCAGAGGGCACAGGAGCTCGCTCCTCCTGACCCTGCACGATGCTGGCACTGACCGCTTGCCTGGATCGTGTCCTCTGAGCCCCAGGGGAAGGCTGGATCCTCTTCGACTGCAGGTGGGGGACTTGGGTGAGCCATCACTGTCCACCCATCCCTTCTGACCCCAGGGGCAGGAGGTGCCAGGGGTGGGATGGGGGGTTCTGGTGACTTCTTCAAGGACAGAGACCGAGACTCTTCCACATCTGCATGCCCAGTGCCTGGCACAGCGGTGCTGTCCGGCAAATGCTTGTGGGATGGAAGATTAAGGAGAAGGCCTTTGCTGGTAGAGGAGGTGTGAGGGCCTGGACATGGCTCTCAGGACATCACTCCTTGGCTTCAAGGAGTGCCCCCAGCAAGGGACCTGGATGGCATCTGCTGGCATCTAAATACAAGCCAATCCTTCTCATGGTCCCCAAACATTAAGTTCACAGCAAACGGCAAGACCTTAACCTGCCATCCTAGGGCCACTTCTAAATTGCCTAAGTTCCCAGTCTGGTTCTTTCAGAAGGAGAAACAGAATCAAAGGCACACCAGGGGGTGCTATGGGCAAGATGCCCCTCCTTCATGGGTCCCTCTCCCTGAGTCCATCCCCTAAGCCTCTGTACCATCATCCTCCAGGGACTCTGTAACACCCTCCCTGCACTGGTCGTCTTCCTTCCAGATTTTGGCAGAGGCACAGCTTTTGCTGGCACAGATGCCAGCAAGCGTGACAAGGCCTGGAGGTGTGATATAAATAGCCTGCTGCTGCCCATCAGCTCCTTCCCGCCCTTCTCTTTGATTCCAAACCTCCCCTTCCCTGCTCAGAGTAAACCTGCAAGCAGGGGCTCTGCTGGGCTCCATCTGAGCAGGTCACTCAACCTCTCCAGCCTCAGTTCCTTCATTTGTGAAATGGAGTCAGAAGTACATCTACCTCTAGGGTAGCTGTGGGGATGACAGCAATTAATAGATGTAGAGCATTACCACAGCGCCTGGCACATGGCAAATGCTCCCGTATGCGCTACTATTGTTGATGATGATGATGAAGAGGTAGTGATGTGGGGCATGGCAGCAGGATCAGGCTTGATGTCAGAGGGGATGTGGAAGACAGAGCTCAGGCAGTGAAAGGTGCTGAGCTTCACCTCTGTGCTGGGGAGGAAGTTGTTAGGATCACTGCCAGCATCATTCAGCCCCCTTCCCTGGTGCCATTTGGATGCTTCCCACACACTCAAGGAGGCAGCCTGGCTGGTATTCTGAGATTCAGCTCTGCCACCCGCATGCTGTGTGACACCAGGCAACTCACTTGCCCTCTCTGAGGCAGCTTCCCCATCTGCAGAGGCCCCTGGCACGGCCCTGACCTCTTATGGAGCTAACTTGTTTTTCATGGTCCAAGCCTCACTGTGGGGGTCCTGCCCAAGCCCATCCCCCAGGCTGACAGGTCCAGGCGCTCCTGGATGCGGACAGAGCCCCAGATGCAGAGGTGAGACACCCCCCCCCCCCAGCCTGGCTCAGGTGCAGATTCAGGTGAGGGGCGACCAGGGTTACACTCAGGCATTAGTACCGCTCCTCACCCCTGCCCCGGCCAGCAGAGGAAATTACATTCTTTTGAAAACCGTCACATAAATGGGTTTCTTGACAAAAAATATTTCTTGAATGAATGAGTAAATAAATAACCAGAAGCAATGCAGGGCAGTGGGCAAAATAGGGACTTTCACTTCATTCAGATCAAAATCTGATGCCAACTCCGCCTCTTCTAGCTTGGGCAAGCCTCTTTGCTTCTCAGAACCTTAGTTGTCCCATATTTTAAATGGGAATAACAACTCATATGCTGTGAGACGGTTTAAGTGAGATAGACTGTGTGAATGCCTCATACTCGGCACACAGTGGGGATTCAACAAATGGTCCCTATTGTTATCGGTATCATTATTACCAGCCTGCTGCTCCCATTATAAGGTGGAAGGCCTGAAGCCACCGGCCTTTTCTGGTGCCCATTTCCAAAGAGTTTTGATGAACACAGAGCCACATGCTCATCTTTCCTCCCACCCATGTGCCTTCCAGCTAGTGGGCAGTGGGAGCACAGCCATCTGGTCTCCCCATGGTCAGGCAAATGAGCTCACTGAGGGAGGTTTTGCCACCTTCCCTGGACCAGTTCCAGCCACATCCCTGCCTCTGGTCTTTGTCAAGCAGCTGGAGCGTGAGCCACACTGCCTGCCCATGAAATGTGACTTTTGGAAAACATGCATATTTGTGAGTTCGTGCATGTTTCTATTTTGGGTTGATGCTGCTCTCTTTATTTATTTTCCCTGGGCTTTGGTGCTTTGGAATCCAGCTCGGAAGGGTGTTTTGACAGACTTTGACACCTCTCCTGGCTCCTCTGGCAGGAAGCATGCTCAGATGGGGGAGGGTGGGCAGAGACAAGGAGGATTTCAACTGACAAGCCCTTTTCCTTGGTAAGGACTGATAGATGATTGGACAACCCTGTCTCACTGTCCCAGCCCTCGGTTTTCTCATATTTGGGTGGGGAGTCATGGAGTATAAGAGAGGCTCAGTGGGGAACCAGTTTCAAAGAGGGGGAAGGCAACCAAAGAGGCTAATCATTGAGCTTCTGATTATAATAATGTGAGTTTCATTATCAACACCAATAAACTGTTATCATCGACCAAAACCGTCACCACCACTACCATTTTTGAGTCTCTCCTTTTATGAGTGACAGTGTGCTGGCTGATTGCCCCTAGGGACACCACCTCATCACTAAGCATCTCATTTTGCTCCTCTGTAAAGGCGATATTTGCAGGACTCAGCTTGTGGGACTGTAAGAAGAGGCTTCTCAGCCAAATGTCAGCCACGACTGCTTCCCCCCAACCCCACCACATTATATCCTGGCCAGGAACCAACTGGCCATGGGTAGCCTATGTGGTGGCATCTTAGAGACTTGGGGCTTACTGCAAGCCCCTACCCACCGGGCAGGGACTCTAAAGCTGCTCTCAGCCAGGCCCTTCTCTGTGGCCATTACAGCCAGATCAGGGTTTGCCTCTTGGGAGGAAGGATCTGAAGACTTTGAATGAGTAGGCAAGAGGGGAGGAGGGTGGAGACAAGGGAAATACATCTAAACAATCAGAGTAAAGGGCTTACCCCGTAATTCCAAGCCTCTGGGGGTCACAAGATCCAGCTTTAAGCTCCCACTCTTCTATTCATTCATTCATTCATTCATTGAGCAACTACCTACAGAACCAGAGGTTCATGCAGAGGATATATTGATAGTAGAATTGATCTTTGTCCCCATAGAGCTTACACTTGAGCTATGTGAACTAAAGGAAATGACTTGGCATCTCTGGTCCTGTAATGGAAATAATCTGAACATCCCTTTCCCAGGGGGCTTTACCAGTGGTGGGAGCTTGGAGGAAGGGGAAAGGTACCATAATCTCTGGGGATAGAACCATGATTTTCAATCCCACTGCACTCAAAAGACTCACCGGAGAGTCAATGCCCCAGATTATCATGGGAAAGAAAGGGGGAGGCCTCAAGATCGCTTCTTCCAACCTTGGTTTTTTGTTTTTGTTTTTGTTTTTTTACAGATAGGAAGACTGAGTCCTACAGAAGAGAAATGGCTAGCCCAAGGGCACACTGAGTCTGTGGTCACACTGAGACTAGCACCCAGGGCTCCCCACTTCCAGGGCAGTGCTCCTTCCATCACACCCTGCTGGGACTGCTCCTCTTCCAACCCCATTTCTGGATTGGAAGGGCAACAGCAGGAGAGGTGTCATGGGTCAAGCCAGGGCATGGGTACCAGATCCTCCAAAATGTCAAATCCCCAGGGAGGAAGGGGCTTGGCATGATACTGGGAACTCCCCATCCCCAGTTTCCTAGCCTCTTGGAGAGACCTGGGGACTCTGGGAAATTGCAGGGAGGGGAGAAGCTGTTGAGGTCACTGGTGGTGGTTGTGGTGGGGACTTTCAAAGAGGGAGGAGTGGAGCTGTGGAATCTGCAGCTGAGAAGGCCCAGGAGAACAGTCAGCTTCCCCTAAGGTTGGCTGAGCCCACGTCAGAGCCTGACTGCGTCAGACCCAGTCTGAAGGAAAGTTGGGAAAGAGTAAAGGCAGCTGGGAAGAAGGACTGGGAGAGACAAAAAAAAAAAAAAAAAAAAAAAAAAAAAAAAAAAAAAAAAAGGAGTGAAAGATAAACACTGGGGAAGGGAACAGGATGGGAAACAAAGAAGAGACAGAAAGTGAATGTAAAGAATACTGCAGAGAGAGGAGTGGACCCTGCTTGTAAGAGGAGATGTGTCTGGAATAAGGTTTGAGGAAGGGGAGCTGGCAAGGAATTGGTGAGTGGAGCAAAATGAACCCTGAGCTCAGAAAATGTAAAGATCCATGTGGCTGAGCTGTAGCCGGTAGCTTCCATTGGGCCACAGCCCCCCAACCCCCCTCCTCAGTTTGGCAGTTGCCCTGGTCTCCCTTCCTTCCCCATCCCCAGGTCTGCAGTAGGAGCAGAGGTTGCTCTGCATCGCTGCTGCTTCTCATGCAGGAGTGGGACAGATTGTGTTTGTGTGTGTGTGTGCATGCATGCGTGTGCACACAGAAGCCGGTGGGGCTGTGCATCACAGCCATCGGTGTGGACATCAGGTGGTGGGGTTGGTATCTGGGGCTTAGTGTCCGGAAACAGCAGCCTTGAGTGAGGGCCTGGACTGAAGATGCTGCCAGTGGGAAGATGTGTTCATCCACGTGTGCACAGATTTTGGGTCTGTGTATGGACTGTGTGCGCTTGTGGCCTACGGGTCGGTGTGTATTTGCGCCAACGGATTATTTGTAGTCAGTAGATCTGCTCGTGTGGCGGCCTGTGGGAGTGTGTGTGTGTGGGTGGACTGTGGGTGTGGGTGAGCGTGTGCGTGATTGTGGGTGCTTGTGTCCCTGGGCGCCCGCGTGGGTTTAAGTCTCCGCGTCACCTCCCCGAGGCGCTGTCCGCGGTGCTGACCCGGGGCGCAGATCGCTGGGGACCTGCGGGGTCCTGCGGCCAGCTCAGGAGCGACCGCAGGCAGCCGACGAGCGCGGCGGGGCGGTGAGGACCGAGGGGAGAAAGCTCAGCTGCGGGCCTCCCGGGGGAGTTGGGAAAAGTTCTCCCAGAGGCGGGGTTGGCTCACGGGACTCGGCGCCGCTCGAGCTGGGAATCTTCCCCGACCGACAGCGCAGCCGGCGGCCAACCCCACCTCCACCCTTGTTCGCGTTCTCGGCAGAGCCCGGGGACCCTCTCGCGCGCGGCTTCCACAGCCCTGCCCAGCCTGCCCCAGAGCCCCGCGCGCCGGGTCAGACGTGCAGCCAGGTTAATTGAGCCCGCAGGGCTCGGAAAATGTCCCACTGAGAGCCTGAGCGCGCTAAAGTGGGGTTGGGGGCTGGAAAGGGGATCATTAACCTTTTCCTGTCCCCTTCGTTCACTCTAGCCGGGCCTAGGGCCCGATCCGGGGGCGGCTTCGGATTGACGCTCAACTTTTACGGAATCAGACATCCCCGTGGGGACTGGCAGGGGAATGGAGGTCAGAAGCCTCGCTGTTTCTGGACATCGAACTCATCTGGGCGGACCAAGGCTGCTCAGGCCCCGAGGGGAGCTGGTACGAAGATGGGGTCGGGCCGTGGGGAGCAAGTTCTGGGCTCTGCCCGCCGCACGCCGGCTTTCCCAGGGGGCTCCAAGGCCTGCATCCCCGGCCGGCTGGCGGGACAGCGGAAGAATTCCACGCAGCCCGGCGCAGGCTTATGGGGATGGTGGTGGTGGTGTGGAGAGCTCCCCCGTCTCCTGCCCTCCTCCTGAGCGATGCATCCCCCAGCCCGGACCCCGACTGCGCCCAGCGGCCATCGCACTCACCTCCGCCGCCAAAGCTGAGCTGGGCTGAGCCGCGGGCGAGGGGCTCAGGACCAGGTGGCGGTCACCCCGCCGTGCGGACTTGTCCCCTCGCGGGAGTCACAGGAGTCGCAGGCAGAAGCTCTTCGGAGCTGCAGGAGGCCAGGGCTCCGCGTTCCGCTCCAGAGCGCACAAACCGGGAACAGCTTCTTCTGGATCTCGGTCTCCAGCGCGCAAACCTGAGCACTCAGGGCCGCCGCCGCCTTTTATTTGCCACCCGCCTTTGTTTGGGTCCCGGCTCCTACCACGGGATATGGGGGTGTCCGGGGCAGGCTCTATAATCGCGCCGGCCCCCAGCCACTGGCGCCGCCGGCCTCCACGCCACCAGGCCTTGAGTTAGCGGTCGGCGAGGGCCTGCGCTCCGCCGCGCGCTGCTGTCTCCGGAGCCTGCAGCCAGGCGCCGCCGTGGCGGTCGCTCCCCCTGCGGGAGCCGCGCCGTGGTACAGCCGGGCCCCAATACCCGCGGGTGGGGGCTGCTAGCAGCGCAGCGACCCCTGGGGGTCTGTCTCGGCCTCTGCAAGCGGCTCAGGCCGGCCCCCCCTACCCCACCCCTGAGTTTTCCGGGTTCCCTTGTCTCTTCTCTGCCCGCTCTCCTCTCCAGCCCGTCCGCCCAGCCTTGGCAAGTCACCAGCCTCCTGGACACTCGAGGGCATCCCCGAGTACCCTCAGGAGGGAGTTGCCAAGCCCAGGCTCCTGACCCTTCCTCCCTTCTTCTCCATTCACCTCTCTGGCACCAGCGTCCGGAGCCATGCCAGCCCCTGGGACCGGGCAACCTTCCAGTTCTAGCGCATCTGCCTGACACTCCTGGCCAGAGAGCCACAAGGAGGAGGGGCTGGGGAGCCAAGGCCAGTGTCCTGACAAATGTCTCTGCACTAGGACTCTGAGGGCACTGGCCTTGGTGTCACCTGGGGAGAGCCAATATGGACCCCCAGGAGAGCTGCAGGATGGTGAGGTTTTAGTGAAGTTTTAGTGATGTGTGAAGGGTCAGCCACGAGTTGGTCATACACCTTCAGAGTGTGTACTGAGGGAGGGACTGGGAAGATAGAGATGGGCGAGACACGGTGCCTGCCTTCAGGAAGTTTCCAGCCTGTGGAAGAGATGAAAACACCAACTCCCACACCTGGCACACAGGGGGTGCTCAATCCATGTCTGTTCCCCAGCCCTTATTTCCAAAAGGAAAAGAAAGAAAACTGAGTTGGGAGCATCTCTAACTTGAGGATGCTGGGTGGAGCTGGCAGTCCCTCTCCTTGCCTGCCACTCCTGCTCTGTTTCTGGTGTGCAGTCTCTGGGAGCTGTACCCACAGGCTGGCTGCCAACTGGACACATTGGTATTTATGAACCTTGATGTCCTGAGGGCCCATCTATACAGAAGCAAATGGCCCGAGCCGGTGTCCCTGCCTGGCACTCATGCCCTGTGTGCTCAGGGTCATTGCCAGGCTGGCCAGGTCTGTCAGGGGACTCCTGGCAGTTCCGTCTGGCCTCAAAGACATGAGAGCTGGGGCAGCTCCTGGCCTTGGGAGTTGTCACTTTGAGCTGTAAGGGGAGAGACAGACAGGAGACCTCTCCCAAGAGCTGGAGGGAGTGTGTGTGTTGCTGTCCCAAGATCAGAGTACACACCTAATAAAGGAGGAGACCCAGCACCCCCCTGAAAACTTCCCTCCAACTTGCCACATCTCAGAGGGAAGGCAGCTTGTCAGAGAACTTGGAGCCATGGGGGAGGGTGGGAGGAAGGAGAACAAGGAAAAGATTTGTTTTTAAGGGAGAAATAGGGGAGACACAAAGTGTGTTCCCTAGCCCAGCTGAGAGCTGGGCTTTTCTTTGCTGGGTGAATGGCTTGATTCTTTTCAGATTGTTTTAGGCTGTTTCCAGAAGCCTCCTCAAAGTTCTCCAAGGCTCCTGCAACGTTTCTCTCAGCCTGTCAAATCCACAGGGGGCCCCATTGAGGTGCCTGGTGGTGCTATGCCACCCTTAGCCCTTGCCTGGGGACACAGCCTCCACTCCCCTGGGAAATAGTCTTAGTGGATTTGATAAGGGCTCTGAAGAAATTCTCACCCACCATCCAAGGGCCTGACTCCTGCCATTAGCTATGCCATAGTCGGGGCCTCTGGTTGCTCTCCAGTGGGTGCAGGGCTTGCTCTGCCCTTGCTGGGGATCTTCTGGAAGTGGAGGGTGCAGAGACAGAGGCTGTGTGAATTGGGGGAAGGGGTGGGCAGCGTGGTACCCAGGAACACTGAGCAAGATGCAATTTTCCCAGGCCATCAGCTGGGTTTTAAAAATGCAAATGGAACCGGGTCTTTGAAATATGCCTGCTGTAAAGGGGAAACAGTGGCGGCAGCAGGAGCTGGCGCGGGTGTGGAAAGTCATATGAGAATCCTCCTCCTGGGCCCTTGTCCTCATCCTTCCTCCCCCTCCACTCCCTGCTCTGCCTGCGGGAAGCCTGCTTACAGGGGCCTGGGAATGCTGTGCCATCAGATCCCTGTGCAACCGCAGGGCACCTGCCTGAGGCCTCTCTGACTACCAGGTGAGTATCAAAGGTGACTCCAGGTGCAGAATGACCCACCCCAAAGGCTCCAGAGATTGAGATTCTGCCTCTGCCCTGGTCCCTTGTTCCAGCCCTGCCTGATAGAAGTTCTTCTTAAGTCTAATTTAAATGCCTCTTGGTGCCAATAAGCTTTTTCTCTTATACTATCTTCATGACTAATTGAAAGGCCTTCTTTTGTAAGGGATATGACTATAAAGGGCTGCTTTGTCCCTAGCTCCTACTCCTTTATTTCTACTTCTACTTTATCACCCACTGAAGCAGGGCTTCTGAGCCCAGCCTCTGAATCCACCACTCCCAGTAAAGCATGTTTCCGTTCCACCCTTTCCCAGCTATGTGACCTTGGGAAAGTTACTTCACCTTGCTGAGCCCCAGTCTTCTTATCTATAAAATGGGATGGTGAGGTACCCAGTTCATAGTGGTGGTATAAATGAGACAATCCGTGCACAAAAATAGCACTTAGCCTAGTGCATGGTAATCAATAGTTTATTATCATCATCATTAATACCTGCTGGGCAAAAGCTGTCCGTAATACCCCTTGCTTCTTTGCCCCAGCCCTGGTGAGGGGGACTGTGTGCAAATTAAATCCTCCCACCAGATGGTTGAGCAGCTGAGGGGAAGAGCACATGGGGAGAGCTGGGGATGTTTATCTTAGAAAAATACAGCAAATTAAGACAGTTCCTCCATTGTCCCAGCACCAGGGAATAGAGTAAATATATTTGTAAGTAATTCTCTCTTCAGTATGATAACATACTGGCTCTGGAGCTCTTGGCCCCCAAGCCCCAACCTTACCTTCTCCAGAAAGCAACTGCATAGAGGCAAATGAACTGCTGGCAGACTGCAAAGAGCCCTAGGTTTAGGAAAGTGAGTTTGATTTTTGTATATGTCTTTTATTAACTGTCTAACCTTAGGCAAACCACATCACTTCTCTGAAACTCAGTTTCCTCACCTGCAAAATGGGAGTGATAATGACCTCTGCCCAGATATGCCTGCAATTATCTTTTCAGCTGAGGTGAGTCACAGATTTATAGGTAACAGTTTGATAATTAGTATATATTTAAATATATATAACTATAGCTTATATAGTTAGAGAGATATGTGATAGAATGAACAATATCTGTTTCCATGACTTTTGGGGATGATTGTACTTTACATGACATAATGGCTGCAAAAGGACTCTGAAAACTTGCCCAAGTTCATGGTGAATAAATTCCCAACTCCAGGTCCAATCATAAGGTAGTGGAAGAACTTGGGTTGCATCCCACGACTCCCAGTTTCTAGTCCTGGGATGCTAAGGTACCCAGCTCATAGTGGTGGTATAAATGAGACAGTCTGTGTGCAAAATAGCACTTAGGCTGGTGCATGGTAATCAATAATTTATTATCATCATCATTAATACCTGCTGGGCAAAAGCTGTCCATAATACCCCAAAGCACAATCTTCCTCTCCCCATTCCCCTCTTCCCTGAAGCTCCATTTGTTTGGAAGAGCTTATGAGGGAAGAGGATGGAGGGGCCAGTCATTCAAGAGAAGAGACAGAGGTCTTGGGAAGTGTCAGGCTGGGGTGGGGGTGCCTGCAGACAGGGCCTGGGAGAGGCTGGGCAGATGGCAGCCCTGCTCTCCTGTCTCCCCCAGAATTCTACAGGCTGCCCAGCCCAGCACCTGTTCCCAGACTCTCCTGTCTCCTCCAAGGAAGCAGGCAGCCTGCGCCAGAGTGAATACAATCCAAGTTATTAACTGCCTGCAACAATTAGCCCCAGCGCCTGGGCCTGCAGACACCCAGGCTCTGAGAGAAAGAGCCAATTACAGCTTCATCAATATTCACGCTGCAGCATAATTCTCTCCCAACAAGGCAGCACTCTCACCCCCCATCTGTGTTTCCAGGGGCCTTTGCTCTGACTCCCAACATTTGGAGAAGATGAACTATTGTTGAGTTCTTCAAGAGTAAAAGTCAATAAAGGGTAAGACCCCAAGGGGCATTTCTTATAGCAGGGCCAATGCACTGGGGGAAGAGCAGCACCCTACCAAAGAACAGTGTGGCCTTGGCCAAAGACTGTCCCATCGTGGGGAAGAGACTATAGCCTCCAGGTTGAGTGTTTTAACACTGAAGTGCTCTTATTGTTAGGACTGGATTGGAAGGGGGGAGGGGTGTCAGAAATACCTAAAAAGTTCTGGTTTTAATCTCAGTTTAGCCCCATACTAGCTTTGTGGCCTTGGGAAAATCACTTCATGTCTCTGAGTTCCTTTCCTCACAGTGACCACACCTCCTCATAGAGGGAGATTCAGGGAAATGTGCAGAAAGCACATAGCAGCACAGTGAGTGGCACAGAGTAAGCCAGAAATAAATGTTAACTGTTGTGCTCTCTCTGGAAAAGCCCTGGAAGGAGATTCCATCGCCACAGGGTTGCCTGTGGGTCCCTTTTCCCCTGGAGGGAGAGTGGAAGTGAGGGATGATGGGGAACAAGGTTGATGGGGTCAGGAGACATGGGTGCTGACCCCAGGTTTGCTCTGTGATCTTGGAGCAACCCCTCTCTGACATCTTGTTCCTACCTCACAAATGAGGGTGTGAGACTAGAGAAGTTGTAGGGTCCCTCTGTGATCATCCAAGAGGGTATTGGCAGGGGGGATGAGCTCAGAAGGGGGAGGAGACTGAAGGGAATATGGGATCCCCGACTTTCCAAGGGCGTAAATAGCAGAAGTGGTAGGCGTGACGGAACTGCCAAAAGAACATGGTATCAATCAGCCACCTAAAAAGTGATGTCTGAAGTCATGAATCTCTTGGTTCTGCCACAGTAAAAGAAATCACATGCCTTTTATCAAGACAGAAAATTAAAGTCATCACCTGGTCCAGAGCGCCTAGAAAAGGCTGGGTAGGAGTCACCAACTTAGCTCTTGTCCCTGGGGTATTTCAGGACCATGGACAGTGCCAGATGCGGCTGCCCCATCCCGTCAGCCATGGTGGAGGTCATGGAATTGACCACTGAGCTGAATCTCTGGAGGTGGTGTGATGCTCGGTGTGAGTGGTGGTGAGCAGGGCTCAGGTTCAAGAATGCAGCTTCGTCTGGTAGGAGCACCTGGCAGGGTTGCCCAAGCTGCCTTTAGAGGGGAGGGGTCTTTCCTGAGGCCTGTCTCCCCACCCTCTCCCCCAGGAATACCTAAACCCCGGGTACACCTGCCTATGTATGACCTCTTGCATGACAGCCTGGAATCCCAGTCCCGTCTCCTCACTCCTGTTTCCCCACCCCCGGCCCTCTGGCCTCGGCTTCCTGGCACAAGTAGGCCAGCACCTCCCCTGGCCTCCAGTCAGTCTGGCTGCCCAGTGGCGCCAGGACATAGCCCGGATTTAACCCTGACCACCAGCCCCATCTGGGCCTCTGCAGTGACAGTAATAAAGAGCTTCTCTGGCATTTTCCCAGTTAGGAATCTGTGCAACTCTGCTGGGCTGCCCCAGTCCCTGCTTCTGTTCTGGCACATCCAGTGTGGGCAGGGTGGGAGATGCTCCGTGCTAGAGAACTCTGTGATCAGGGCAAAGCTGGGGCCTTGGGCTGGAATGAAGGGCAGGTGGACAGATCATCAGTGCCTTGGCAGTTAAAATACCTTTTAGACTGCACACAATGATACTAATAGAATAGCAACAGTAATAATTAATGACAGTCATTTATTGAGTGCCAGACCCCATATATGCATTACTTTATTTAAACTCACAACCTCCCCATGAGGCAAGTCCTATTATTATTCTCATTTCCAGATGAGGACATTGGGGCTCAGAGAGGTTAAGTAATTTGATTCAGGTCACACAACTGGTAAGTACTGAGGATTCAAAGCCAGGAGGTTTCATTCTATAGCCCAAGTTCAACTACCACATTATTATCCCCATTTTACACATGAAAAAACTGTAGGCCAGAGAGGTTCAGGGACTCAGTTAAAGTCACAGAAAGAGTCAGTGATGGAGAGGATTTTAACCAAGGATTGTCTGCTGTCAAAGATCCCACGGTGCCTGCTGGGTGCACACTTTCAATGTCCCCGACTGTGATTCTCTTTCATCCTAGATCAAAACACCTTGTGGTCTCCCTATTCATCCTTAGGGAAGTTGCTGCTTCTCTCTGAGCTCCACCCCAAGGGAAACATTCTAAAGCACAGCTCATGTTCTAATCTTCAGATTGCCTGTCTAATGAGCTCTTCCCGTGGAAACCACAGGGGCTATCCTGAAAAGTGGCAGGATAGTTTCCAGGACCCAGGAGGGCAAGTTCCTGCCCATACTTTCCAGGACAAGGTGTGGGGGGGCAGCTGACTGCTGACTCCACAGAGAATGGGCATCATATGGTGTGAAATGCCAGGTCATCCCCTAGGATTTCATTTCACAAATGGGGAGACTGAAACCCAGGGCGGGTGATCATGGAGGTGTGGACACCACTTTGCTCAGCAACCTCTTTGAGGCCACCCCTCCCAGGCTTCTTTATCCTTTATCCTTCCTGACACCTCTGGGTCCTCATTTTGTAGCTGAGCACGTCTGAAGACAGCTGTTCTGGATGGCATCCAGGGACACATCTGGCAGCAAGATGCAGAAGGAAAGCCCGAGTTGTCTCAACAGTCACCTGGGGGAGCGGCCAGGGGTCAGGCTGAATCAGTCCAAGGCTAGAGCTGAGCCTGCACTGCTGGCCATGCCTGGGGGGCTGGGGCGGCTACCCCATTCAACTGCACTCCTTCTCCTCCTCTCCCTCTGTCTCGTCTCCCTCTCCCCTTCTGCTGCTCCCCTCCTGATCCTCTTCCTCACCCTGTTTTCTTCCTGGCTCTCCCCCAACACTCCCAAACTTCCTGACTGCCTTCCTTTACACTTATTTCTTCCCTTGATAATAACCACAGTAAATATTTATTGAGCACTTTTGTGTGGCCCGCCCTGTGCTAAGTGTTTTACAGGTACCATCTTCTTTAATCTTCACAACAACCTTGAAGGCAGGTACCACAATCCTCTCCCTTTTATGGATGAGGGAAATATTGCTGAGATGTCAGGGTTTTAAGACCTACTGACCTCCAAGCCGGCACCTTCTTGTCCCTTTGCCCTGCTGGGGATGGAGCACCTCATCACACGGGACAAGAAGGCCAGAGGAGGTGCGATCCACTGTTCTTTTCGGCTTGGCTGGATTGTTTGGGGGATGCTTTTTATCTTTCAATTTTCCTTTAAAACTCTAGGCTGGTTTCACCCATCACCCTGGACTGTTACTCTCTGTACGTTCTAATCCTCCCCTTCCCAGTGTGTGCAGGGGAAAAGCTGATGCCCAGCATATTTGCTGAATCAGGAAAATGGAACCAATTACACATGGGACCGAAGCATTACCAAGTGCAGAGGGCATCCCACCATCCCCTGGGGATATTGTGGTTATCATTGTTTTTAATCTATGAATGACTGAAGGGTGTGCAGTATGGGTGGTTAAGCGTGGGTTTTGGAGTCAGGCAGACAGGGGTCCATTTATAGCTGTATCTTTACTGGCTGGGAGATGTTGATCAGGTTACCTTAGCTCTCCAAGTCTCAGTTTTGTCACCTATAAGATGGGGATAACACCTGCCTCAAAGAGTAGTGGTGAGGATCAAATAAGTTAGCTCAAGTAGCAGTCCTTGGGTGATGTCAGTTCTCTGCCCCATCTCATTTTGTGTCCAAGTTTAGAGAAGCATACCCTCTCCAGCCCTAGGACTCGTTCTCAGGAATCATTCATTCTCATAAATATTTTTGTAGGATTTAAAAAATAAGGCAATAGTTGGCATTTTTCTGTATCCCGTGTGTGATGTGCAAATTGCTCCTATTATCTCATATTGAGTGTGTGGGTTCAGAGCACAAACTCTGGAGCCAGATGGCCTGGCTTCAAATCCTGGCTCTGCTACTTCCTAGCTGTGTGACTTTGAGCAAGTCACCTAACCTTTCTGTGCTTCAATGTCCTCCTTGTAAAGGGGGGTAATAAAGGTGGCTCCCTCCCATGGCTGTGCTAAGGGGTTAGGGAGTACAGGTAGAGCAGCGAGATCAGTGCCTGGATGTGATCAGTGGCCAGCAAGGATCAGCTCTTATTATTATTTAATCTTCACAACAATCTTGGAAAGTGGATATTATAGTCTCTGCTTAACAAAAGAGGTAGCGGAGAGAGGTTAAGACACTTGGTTAAGTCCAAGGTCACATAGATAGTAAGTGGCAAAGTCAGGATTTGAAGCCAGGTGTAACAGATTCCCTGAGGGTTTTCCATTGCAGCCATATGTCTAGGAGGTCAGAGGAGGATGGGGTTCATGAGTGGCACCTGGGGCTCAGCCAGGCCCTTCCAATGCCATGACCCAGATGAGCTCACCTTCCCACCCTTCTTGCTTCTTCTTGTCACCTGTCTTAGCTGGAAACTTGCCCCTTCATACTGAATCTATTTCAAAAAGACACCTCCTCAGGGATATGCCTGCCTTCCATCAAACCTGCTCACTCTGCAGAGCTCAGGGGGTGCAGGAGCCTACTGAGGCCCTGAATTTGGGCCCTGCTCTCCTCCTGGGCCTGGCATGAGGGGCTGGGGGAGGCCAGGAGCACTTCCATGGCCCAGGAAGCCCCATGAGGCCTGCTGTGCCCTGCAGAAAGGGCTGCTGCTCCTAGTACTCCATGCCCCCACCCCTCTCCACTCCCCTAGGACACGGGCCTGACACTGAACTTGGCACTCAAGGCCCTTTCTTTCTCAATGGCCTCCCTCCAACTGGCCAACCAGCAGCTCCCTCCCCACCTCGGCTCCTGCTCGAGGAGCTAGCTCATCATTGCTCAAACACACACCAGATGGCTTCGTGCCTCCCAGCCTTTACTCCCAGCCTGCACTCATGTCACCCCTTCTGCCTGGAATGCTCTTTCTCTTCTCTACTAGCTGAAACATTACTCATCCTTAAGGCCCAACCTATCCCTTCCTGGTGAAGCCATCCCCAACCCTACCCCCGCTCCTTCCCCTGGAGATCCATCAACTCTCTCTCCTCCTTGCTCCTAGAACAATTTCACACCTCTATTTCTGCATTTATCACAGTCTGACTTGTTTTCTATATAAAGTCAGCTGCCTAAGTGTGAGGATGCAAGGAGGGCTTTCTAGGGGGGCCACTTCCCAGGCAAGGGGCTGGGGACAGGGTAAAAGCAGATCATAAGCAGCAGAGCCAGGAGTTCTGGGTCCATCTGCTGATGACCTAGATCCTGAGGTTAGAAGTTGGGGACAGGCATTATTCTTCTCATTTTAGAGATGGGACAATTAAGACCCATGAGAGGAGTGACTTGCCCATGATCACATGGCATTTTGTGGACTCCAACTCCTAACCCCATAGGTCTCCAAAGTCCCACTTGCAGGATTAGGCTGATGCACACCCTCATTGTCACCCAAAGCCTCCAACCCTCCTTCCTGCCTTCGGTCAGCTATTATCACAATAATGCTGTGTAACAAACAAACCATCCCAAAATCTCAGTAGCATTTAACAATAACATTTATTTTTTTGCTCACAAGTCTGGAAGCTGGCTGGGGAGACCTGCTTTAGATTGTGGGTCAACTCATTTCTGTCCCACTCTCATAAGCAGCCATGGCTGCATGGAATAACTTTCTTTTCTGGCTATAGCATGAATGCAAGAGGGCAAGCACAACTGCATAACCACATTTCAAGACTTTTCTCTTGTCATAACTGCTACCATCCCATTGGCCACAGCAAGTTAGCTGGCCAAGTCCAAGTCAAGTGGTGAAGAACTAGATTCTTCCCCTCATGCAGCCACGGTAAGGGTGTGGATGTACAATACCACTCCAGGGGAGTGAAAATTAGAACCAATAATTCGATCTTCTATGATGTATTTATGCCTTCAAACTGATAACTCACTAAGCCACTAGAAGGTTCCCCTAGCTTCCTTTTCTGCAGTCACTGCCCGCAGAGCTGTGAGCTCACTCGCCAATTTCCCTATCTGAAACTTAGCCATGCTGGTTGCAAAATAGCAAGAGAAGCAAGATAAAGAGAACACTCAGCCTTCAAGAGTTGAATGTAAAAGAAGAGTGAAAGGGGTACATGGTTTGTTCAATTCTGGAGGTTGGAAAGACTTACCTTCACTCCCACCTGTCAGCACCACCCATTGTTCCAAATCTTTGTTCCAAAGTGGTGAGTTGTAGGGATCCCTCAAAGCTTTGAGTCAAGTTCTCATAGGATTGCTGCTCTATAAAGCCACAGAATCTCAGTGTGGGGACGCTTTTTATTTTTGTCTTCCTGCATCTGATCATCATTCTTTTAAAAGTGATTCCCCAGTTGCCAATAGAGAATCACCCTTCCTCTTCAGCCAATCAGTGTATCCCATCATCCCCTGGTCAGCATGGTTGGTTTGGAGATGAACTCATGGCAAATCCAGGCCAATGAGAATTTGGCCTTGGACTTTCTGTCAAATTTCAGAGGAAGAGACATTATTTTTTCTGCAGGACTTGAACCTGAGAGGATATAGCCTTTGTGTTACCAGCAGTCATCATGCCACCACATCATTTCCAAGAAGGAAGTCACCATGAGCTGAGGAACAGAGAGAAATTTGGTTTGAGTTCCTAGATCAAGCTATGCCTGAAGTCCTAGTTCTACTTTGGGACTTTTCAACTATGAGACCAGATGGAATGTGTTTTCTGTTACTTGCAACCAAAAAGAGTCCTGATTAAGTAAACTTGGAATCCTATAATTATAGAATTTGAGGTGCCCAGAGCCATAGATGCTTAGAATCATAGATTTGTTGAATCTCGGAATGTTAACGCCCTTAGAGACCAAACCTGGGTCAGGGGAATGCGGGGAGGGGGCCAAAGCTACTGGTATGATTTGTCTTGTGAAGCAGAGGACCTTAAATGCCGGGTGGAACCAAGCTGCCCCTCTGCACCCCTACTGGTGCAACATGTTTGTCCTGGACCAGGAGTTCCGGCAGGGACAGGCCCCTGACTATGGATCAGCCTGGATAAGCCAGGTTCAATGAGACACATCACCCCAGCTTCTTGGTCTTGGCAGTGGCACCAACACATGACCCCTTATTAGGCTGTGTTTCTCCATGGCACCCTCTCATCCTTTCATCCTCTGCTCTGGCCAGGGCTGTGTGGACAGTGTTGCTAGGACAGCCTGCTGCTTACCAGTGCCCAGAAGGCATGGAGAGAGGCTCGGAGGAAGAAGTGGACATGAGGCTGCCCCTGCCTTTGGCCGGTAGGGAAAGCTGCCCTGGATCGGACTCTCTAAGCTAGGTACCAGGCCCGGTGTGCCAACCTCCAACTTGGCCTCAGCACCTGCTCTTGCTGGCTGACTTTTCTGAGCAGATATTTTGGGAAGGGGAATGAAGACTCACCCTTCACTCTGGCTTCCCCACCTGGTCAGTCTTCAAAGGCACTAATGGCTGATTTGGCTCCTGGGTCACCTCCCTCTGGCTACGTTCCCCTCCAGCCCATGGGGCCTGCTGCCTGGCCTCAGCTCCTGCATCCAGCTGCTCTTCCAGTTGGCCACTCTAGCTCAGAAGGCAAGTGGCTTTTTTTGCCCTGATTGGAGATTCCCAGGTGTAATAGACCTGGGTTGTAGTTCTACTTCCTCCAGTGACTTCTTGCTTGCATATCTTGGCCTCAGGGCAGCCACCTGTAAAATGGGGGCTTCCCCAATAATAAGAAGCCCCCCTATACCCGTATTCTACAGGTGAAGAAACCAAGGCTCTGCGACATGACTTCATTCATTCAGCAATGTTCATTTCACGAACACCAGTTAAGTGCTTACTCCATCCTAGGCACCATGTCTGAGGACACTAAGGTGGCTAAAAAAAAGTCCCCTCCAACAAGCTGCTCAGTCAAGGTGGGTCAAGACTTGCCCGAGGTCACAGAGCGACCTCTCAGAGCTCAGAGGGTGCTCTTATAATTTTCTGCATCTCCCTGCACACAGTAGGTGCTCAATCAATGCAGGAATTGGCTGAAAGACCCCGTGGGCAGCTGACAAGGAGGAATCCTGGGCAAAAAGACAGAGGGATGCCAAAGATGCAACAGGAGAAAGGGAGATGTCAATTTCCAGCCTCGGGGCTGGGTTTGCAAACAAAAAATCTATCATATCTGACGCTGTTTGCTAAAGACCAGAATGGAGATGAAGGCAATGAGCGGCGGTGGCTGGTGGGCTCGGCTCCCGCCTGAGAAAGCAGCTGGGGTCCTGCAGGGCAGGGGCTTGCGCGCTGAGCTCTGGAATGGCCACCAGATCCCCCCAGAAGGGGAAGTGCCATCGGGTGGTCAGCTGGTAATATTGGGAATGGGGGTGGGGTTGCAGTTAGGAGGACGAACCCTTAACTGCCTTTGTAGAATATTTTGAGATGTGCCCTCCCCACAGGGGGTCTCCTCTGGAACCTTCCTTCTCAAAGCCTGGTGGGGGGCCAGCAGCATTGCCAACACCTGGGCCTTTGCTAAAAATGTAGCTCTCAGCCCCCTCCCAGATCTACGGAATACGAATCTGCATTTTTAACAAGATCCCCCATTGTTTCTCGTGCCTGGGAATCCCTCAGGGGGAATTGGGGAGCACTATCGCCGAGTTCCACTCCCAGAGATTCTGGGCATCTGGATTTTTAAAAGTTCAACTGGCTGAGGAAGAAGACAACTGCTTTAGCTCTACAGAGGACATTCTTAAACTTCTCTCCTACCTCTCTGCTGAAATCCTAGGCACTCAGGTGGGCAAAGTTAGCCCCATTATGCAGAAAAGGGAATCGAGGTCGTCTGTGCTTAGAGCAGTGGTTCTCAAAATGTGGGCCCAGGATACCTGGGAGCTCATTGGAAATGCAAGTTCTTGGGCCCCACACCAGACCTACTGACTCAGAAGCTCCCAGGGTGGGCCCTGGCCGTCTGGGTTTTAACAAGTCCTCCAGCTGATTCTGATGCATGTGCAAGTTTGAGGGCAGTGGTAGAACGGAAAGGACAGCAGATTGGGAGACCAGACTGGGTTTCTCTCCTGACCTCTTTGTGACCTTGGGTGAGTGAGCCTCCCTCTTTGGGCTCCAGCTTCCACATCTGTAAAACGAGGCGAGTGAACCTGATCTGGGCTGCCACCTCCCCTAGGGTTCCCATTGCAGCCGGTGATAATCCATCATGGCGTTCTTTCGCCCTGTGCAGCTGGCAGTGCCCAACTCAAATGTCACCTCCTCAGTGAAGCCCTCCAGAGCTTCCTTAGGGATGTGAGCACTTCCTACTTGCATTACATGCCTCCATCATAACCTGTCTCCCCAGGTGGACTGTGACTCAGGGACCATCATGTTCCCTAGCACTGAGCTAGATAAATGTTCAAGACAAATGGGATTGGATGAAGCACCCTGGTTCCCAGTGTCAGGAGGCGAGGCGTCCCATGGGTTCCAGTACCCTCTTGACTGTGGCTCCTCCCCTCCCTCACTGGCCCACGGCCAAGCCTCCAGCACACAGGGTCCGGCTCCGGCTCTGGCGTGGGGCTGAGTGACGCCTGGGAGCCGCCAGGGTGCCCTGCACAGCCCGTCCCCCCTGGCTCCTGCCCAGGAGAGCGGGAGGGATGGAGACAGGGAGGCAGGCGGGCAGCAGCCCAGCTGCGGTCTCCAGCAGGGAGTTAATGAGAGGTTAGTGAGGCAGTAAGCGCAGTCAGATCCCTGACCCTCGAGAGTGGGCACGTGGGTCCCAGGACTGTAACTGCGCTCACGCATCAGGCCGAGCCCAAGGACGTGGAGAGGCTGCCCTCTCTCCGCTCGCCTCTGTCTCCCCATCCACTCTGCTCAGCCTGGCAGGGAGGGGGAGGGGCGGCTCCCTTCATTCCACATTTACTGCGCACCTACTGTGCGACAGTCGTGGGTGTGATGCAATGGGGTGTTAAGGAGTTGAAGACACTATCCCTGTAGTTAAAGAGGGATGAGGAGTGGAAAGACATTGCATAAATTGAATGTTACTATATGCCAAGCCCTGTGTGAGGGGAACATGAACTGAGCAACTGAGCACCTACTGTGTGCTATGCCTTGTGTGAGGGGTGTGTGTATTGAGTGCCTACTGTGTGCCAGGCCCTATGAGCGGGGAACATGTATTGCATACCCACTAAGTGCTGGGCCCTGAGAGGGGGGATGTGTATTGAGCACCTACTGCGTGCTGAGCCCCATATGAGGAGCCTCATTCACATTTAAACCTTACAAAAGATACTCACCCATGGGAGTGAGAAGAACCATTTCCCAGGGAGGACCCAGCCTTCCCAGGGCAGATGCTGGAGTGAGCCTGCCCAAACGAGTGCAGGGCCAGGAAGTAATGTATAGAAATATATAGGTTGAGTATATATTATCGCAGAAAAACAGCTTCAGGGTATGGGCTTTCATGCCTATTATTCCCTCCCCAACACCCCCCTCTCCCACCTTCCAAGGCCCAGAGGGAAAGCCACCTCCTCCGGGAAGCCTTCCCTGACCTCTCAGGGAGATCTCTTGGCTTTGTTCTCTGCTCTCCCTCAGCAGCAGGCCCAGCAGCCTCACGTCCTCTGCCTGGTCTTGTTGAGCTTCCTCACGTCCAGCTCCTCCTGTGGGCCAGCCGGTGTGGAGCACAGCCTGAGCTGGCCTCCCTCCGTCTTCACCACTGGGCTTCCAGGTAGGGAGTAAGTGCTATCACCCATTTCACAGCTGAGGAACCCGAAACCCAGAGAGGCAAAGCAACTTGACCGAGGCAGCACAGCCAGCAAGGGACAGAGCCAGAGTCTGAACAGATGCCCAGCAGTATCCAGGGTCCCTAGCTGGATGACCCAGCCCAATCCCTGGGTTGTGGGGCATGGCTGCCCCAGAAGTCCACTGGCCCTTATCCCTGGGATGAGCTGAAGCCTTGTCCCAGCACCTGTGCTGGCATGTGGAGACCTCTCCCCGGGGGCTCACAAAACCTCGGCACGTTAGAGTCCCAAACGGGACCCACACTGACATTTCTGAGAAACAATTGAACTGGAGAAGTTGGGCTCCCCCACTCCCCACCCGGGAATTTGCATTCATCAGTTACCCATGACGCTCTCCCTCCACTTCACAAAATAACTGCAGAGCAGATTGCATCGGAAGGAGAATTCCTGGATTATGGAGTCATGATTCTAAATGGCTGTTTAGCTGTGTTTTGCTTCATTTCTTTTAAAAAAAATACTGTCAAAATTTAAGCAAGTGAGTTAAATGCAAAGGAAATGAAAGCTGCGTCCATTGCCCCGTGGAGGGCAGTGTCGGGTGCTGGAGGTGGAGGGGACTGAGGGGGGGACTGCTGGCAGGCATCAGCCACCTGCTGGCTTTCTGCACCTGCTCCCTGTTCTCCTGCCACAGCTTCCCTCCGAAGCAGGCATTGTTTTCCCCACTGACCACAGGAGGAAACAGGGGCTCAGAGAGCTCAAGTAAGTGGGCCAAGGTCACACAGCTGGAAAGTGGCAGTGCTGGGATGGAAATGCCTGCTGGTCTGACCCCAAAGCCAAGCTTTTCTCCTCCCCATGGTGAGTGGGAGCACTTTTCAGCTTTCTTGGAGCTTTAAGGAATGGCTGATCTAGTGTGACATAGAAGGAAACTGAGACCCAGGGAGGAAAAAACTCTGGGATGAGCACACACAGCTTGTAGGCAGCAGAGCCAGGCCTGGCCGCTGAGGATGGAGCTGTCAGAACTGGGTGGGGAGGTGCAGAGTGAAGGAGCTCAGGCCTTACCTGACCCCAGGGCGTTGACCATCACAGGAATAAGACATTGGGTCCCCAGCGTGGTGCTGTGCGAGAACCCAAGAACACCACACGTGCAGCCCGGGGACACATCTGAGCCTCTCTGTGTGCTGGGGGGAGGCTCCCCCTCCTGCTGTGCTGCCAGGCCCTCCAAGTGGGTTCCCCTTTCCACTGCCTCTAGGGTGTGTAGCAACTAGACCTCGGACAAGTCGCTAAACCACCCTGTGCCTCAGTTTCTTCATCTGTAAAATGGGGATAACAATAGCACCTCCCCTGTGGGGTTATGGTGAGGATTAAACTAGTTAATACATCCGGGGGCTTAGAACAGAACCACATTGGGACACGGTAAGTGCTCCGGGAACGCTGGTTGTCATCATTATTCACTGAATAATCCCTTTACGGGGCATCTTGAGTGTCTGTTGTTAGGGATGTGGAGGTGAGACCCAGGCCCTGTCCCAGGTGAGGAGCTTATGAGTGAGGGGGCCTGGGGAAGAGGGGAAAAGGGGCAGAGACAGCTCAGCTTAGTGCTGATGGACAAGGAGTCATTCACCAGCCGGACACTTGTGGGGGCAGAGGGACATTCAGACACAGGCCAAGCCCCTGGGCAGAGGGCACGGCACCTGTCAAGGCCCAGGGCAGAGGAAGAGGGGGGCATCTGGGGGTGAGAGAGAAAAGCAGAGAACCAGGCAGGGCTGGGCCACCAGGAGGCTCAGAAGCCGAGCTAATTTGGCATTAAGGCAGAGGGGTTATTCCGGAAATGCACAGCCAGGGTTACTTCTCGGAGTCCCCGTTGCCGCCCGCTGCTCACGGAGACCTGACACTCTGCCACCTGCCTGGTGCCCCCACACCAAGCCACTTCCTGCTGGGCCCTCGCCGCCTGTGCCCAGCGTGCTGGTTGCTCGGATACCCGGCCAGCCTCGGGCTGGGTGATGGGTCCGGCTGAGCTGACACAAATCGTGTTTATCACAAATAGGAAACAAAGGGAAGAAGGGAACAAAGCCCGGTTAGGCATGGGGTGGGGTGGGCAGACAGAGGGAGGTGCCCGGTGAGGAACGGGGGGCCAGCAGAGTGGCGCTGCCCATGGAAAGACCCATTCATTTCCTGATGCTCGCTCCAGGACCGAGCAGCCCGTTGCTCTGTTGGGGTTTATCTGCCTGCTTCAGCTGTGACGCGTGCTGCCTGCCAGCTTTCTGGGCGCTTCGGAGATTTGCCAGGCCCAGAAGGAGGTGGCGGCACTGAGAGCAGCTTCCAGCCCATCCATTACACCGGGAAGGGCCGGGCTTTCAGCGCTGCCCATGGGTGAAATTGTGTTACGTTCGGCCTGTAATGAGGTGTTGCGGGCCTGGTGGGGAGCCAGGAGCTGCTTTGGCCGCCTGCCCCAGCCCAGTCACCCCGGCCCGGCCTGGCTAGAGGATCCAGGACAAGGAGGGCCTGGGTGACAGGAGGGTGAGGAGGAGATGTGCACTTATTGAGCACCACTGTTTACCAGCACTGTGCCCAAGTCGTGCTGCCTCCTCAAACAGCTACACTCCCCAGTAGCTTCTCAGTGCCCAGGGCTTTGCCGGGAGTTCTTCTGGAACCTTCTGATTGGATCTTCGTAGCAGAAATAGGAGGTGGGCACTGTTACCATCAACAGTTCACTGCTGAGAACACTGAGGCAAGGAGATACATAGCTAAAACGTGGCAGGTCCCAAATCCAGACTCTGCCCTGTCCGACCCGAGTCGCCAGTACGTACCATGCCCAAGGCAGGGACGGGATGGGAAGAAGGAGACCGAGGCAGGGGATGTGGGCTGCGGGGGAGCCGAGTGGAGGAGGGGTGTATGGTTGGACACTCAGTACTGGACCCTCCTGCTCTCAGACGCCTCAGGAAGGGGAGCGAAGGGTGTTACTCTCGGAGAGGGCGAGGGTGCAGTATGAGAGCCCAGCCCCCCACTCTGCGGTTCAGAGTTTCATTCCCACAACAAGCTTTTAAGGCAGGTGTTTCACCGATGAGGAGACAGAAGCTCAGGGGGGGCCACTGCCTTCCTGATGCCACACAGTCAGACCAGGGGAGAGACAGGCTGAAGCCAGATCTGGGTTCAAATCCTGGCTCTGCCAGGTAGGTGCTGTGTGCCCTTGGGCGGCCGCCCCCTTGTCCTTCGCTGCAATTTGGGGCACAGACCTACCAGCACGAGGCCTGCCAAGGGCACAGAGCCTGGTATACAGTAGGTGCTCAATGCATGGTTGTGACTGTGTTTGGGAAAGGCTTCCTTCTCAGGGGAAGAGGTAGTAGGAGGGCCAGGGATGCCCCTCAGTGGGCCGCCCAGTGGGGTGGGGAGGGCTTCTGAGTGGTGCCTCCTCGTCCCCCCTGCACCCTGGCCAGCCCCTCCATCCCACGCCCTGGGTCCCCCTGAATGCCTAGTGAGACCCCACTGCCTTCTGGGAGCACTGCTGGGGCTGCTGGGGCCGTGTTGAAATATCCACCATCAGCACCTCTGGCTCCGTGGCCTCCTTCAATATCAACTTCACACCAGGTAAAGAGCACGGGCAAGGGACAGCTTTGTGCAGAGGTGCCAATCTTGCTAACTCCCTTCTGGGTAATGAGGGGTACGGAGGGGCCTGGGGGCCCCAGGCAGACCTCCCTGCCCCTCCCCCCTGCCCTCATACCTGGCTCCAGGTGACCTGACAGGATCCTGAGCTGTCAGGAAGGGCCATGGAGACCCCTGCCCTCACCCTGGCCACTGTCACCACTAGTGGGTAGCCTTAGTCACTAGTTAAAGTCTCCAAATTGGAGTCAACCTGACTCAGATTTTGGCTCAATGCCTGTAGCAAGCCATTCATTCATTCATTCATTCATTTAGAAATAATGGATTGCTCACTTACTAAGTGCTAGTGGGAGACACTGATGAGCAAAAAGTACATGTGGTTCCTGCCCATGTGGACTTCCCAGGCTAGTTGAATAGACAGAATGCCCCAGCAGTGATGGGGGATTCAGGGAATGGGTATCTGCTGCTCTTAAAGTGTTCAGTAGGGACATGTGACCCAGACAAAGAGGTCAGGGGATCTTCCCAGAGGAGGTGACGCAGATGGAGAAGCCAGGGGGCCTTCCTGGAGGAGGTGACACAGGCAGAGAAGCTGGGGTGAAGAGTCTTCCCAGAAGAGGTGACACAGATGGAGAAGCTGGGCGGTCTTCCTGGAGGAGGTGATGCAGGAGCACAGATATGAAGGGTGAATAGGAGTTTGTGATTTTCCAGAGAGGGAAATTTGGCCCAGAGAAGGGAAGGGCAGGCCCAAGGTCACAGGGAGATGAGGGCTGGATGAGGGAGACCCCAGCTTCTGCACTCTGGGGTGAGACCCAGCGGCTCTGGCGTCCACTGTCCTCCTGTCTCCCCTTCTCACGCACCTCCTTTCACTGGCCAACCTCTAAGACGTGAGCTTCTGCAAAGCTGTGCTAGACTCTTACTTCTGATCCCCAAGCCCAGCCCAGGACACTTTCTGAATGAATCAGTGATTGAAATGCATCCACGAATGAATGTGTGGGACAGAGAGCAAGTGACAGAGTCACCAGCCCCGGCAGCCCCAGCAGAGACCCCAGTTGCATCCTCTCCCCCCACGCATGGTCCAGCCTGCACCCCGGGAGGGCTTGGTAACCGCTCTTCCCATCACACGAGGCGGAGACCCGGCCCAGAGGGCAGCTCCCCCGGGCCCTGAGAGGCGCTGGGATACTGTCATCTGCATCCCGCCTCCCTGGCAGCCTCAGCAGCGTGGGGAGCTGACAGCTGGGGGGTGGATAGGGCAGGTCACAGGTTGATGTGACCCTCACCAGGGAAGGGGTAGCAGCCTCCCAGCCCTCCCCCCACCCCAGATTCTTCACCACTTTCTTAGCCACTGAACAGACTCTCCATCATCCAGGGCTCCTGATATTTAAGGAAATTAAGGTCAGGTCCATCTGCTAAATATTTGTCTAGCTGAACCGAAAATGGTGCCAAAGAAAAGGCCTTCAATTTTATAAGCAAATAAATCATATGAGGGAGAGTGGGCTGGGAGAGGGACGTAGGGCAGGCGGGCAGGTGCTCAATTTGAGGGGCTCAATTATTTAGCACATAGATGCCTCCCAAAGTCTGCAGTGCTGTCCAAGTCCCCCCTTTTGTAAAGGACACCTCCTTCACCTTGCTCCAGGGACCGAGGCAGGGGCAGATTTCTTGCAGGGTCTTCCCCCTTCTCTCCTGGATCCAGAGCAGGCAATTCCAGGCTATGCCGCCCTGGACAACTGTCCATCCATCATGAACCCCAGGACAGCAACTGGGTGCAATAGGGGTACTAACTTCACCGAGTGCTTGTGAGCATGGTGTGAAGTAGTGCATGTTAGATGCTCAGCTGGTGCGTGGCCAGTAGGGATGTGCTTGTGGTCGCAGATCCATGGAACCTGGGATTCTGCTACCTTCCATGGCAAGGGGAGGGTTAATGTTGCACATGGGATGAAGGTTGCTAATGAGTTGACCTTGATTTGGGGAACATTATCCTGGATTATCCACCTGGGCCCAGTGTTACCACAGGGGTCCTTATAAGTGGAAGAAGGGGGCAGGAAGGTCAGCATCAGAGGGCTGCAAGTGGAAAAGGCTGACACCATCCTCTCTGGCTTTGAGAATGGAAGGGGACCATGAGCCAGGGAAGGCAGGTGGCCTCTAGAAACTGGAAAGAGGAAGAAAACAGATCCTCCCCAAGAGCCTCCAGAAAGGTACATGGCCCTGCCCACACCTTGATTCTAGTCCATTTCAGACTTCTGACCTCCAGAACTGTGGGATGACAAATCTCACGGATGTTTGAAGCCACTACATTTGTGGAAATTTGTTACAATGGCCGTAGGAATCTCATACAGTGGCAACGAACAATAAATGCTTTTGTCACTTAGTAGACACTCAAGAAAAATCTGCTGATTAAATGAACACAGAGAACTCCGGTCAGGAGTCTTGGATTCGAGTTCCAATCCTGTCCCTGGGCTACTTTAGACAACTTCCTTCACCTCTCTGATTTCAGTTTCCTTGTCTAAAAGGAGGAGATTGGATTATAAATGCTCTTCCGAGTCTCTCCCTCCCAAATCTCAATTTTTCTCATTATGATGGTCCCCTGAAAGGTTCTCGGGCGCTCCCCCTGCCCCTCGTTTCCACCTGCAGTTTGCTTCCTGTTCCTGGGCAGGGTCCGGGCCGGGGACTGGTAGAGCCGGAGGCCCCCGAGGAGATGGTTAATAAAGGAGAGCGGAGAATCGATGTGCGCTGGCATCCCTATGACAGATTGGCGAGAGCGACAGATTTAATATCCTGCCGTTTCCCTTCCCCAGCCTGGGGGCCAGAATTGATGAAATAAATTAAAGCTCCGCAGCCCGCGATGCTCTGAGTAAGGTCGTCTGGTTCTCCTGCTGTCGCCGGCCAGCTGCAGAGCTCACCCCACCTGGGGCTCACCTCACCCGACCGGCCCAGGTCACCCGCCGAGGACGGAGCCCTGCTGAGAGCGGGCGCCTCGTTCTGTTTGTGGGGGCCGCGTGGGTGCAGACGGAACCTGGGCCTGGTAGGAGATGTGGGATAGAGATGGGGAGGGGGTAGGAAAGGGGGAAGGCGAGAAGCAAAGGTAGGCTGGGATCCCACCTGGCTCCAGGTGTGGGGGGTGCAGCAGTGAGCAAGAGGGCCCAGTGCCTGTCTCTATGCAGGCTCAGTCTGAGATGTGCCCAAGCTGGAGCGGGCAAGGGGACCCTTGGCAGAGGCCCAGCTCAGCAGAGAGAGGACAGGCCCTGCCCACGGGAATCCGTGGCCTGCCTCCCACCTGGGAGCCCCTCCCTGGCACACCACGTCGGCCCGTGGACTGGCTCAGCCTGCTCCTTTCCAATGCCCGCTATGACCTGCTCGGGCTTGTCCTAACAGCCTCCTGAGCCTGGAGGATTAGGGGGTAAATCCAGCATTAACAATGACACCATCCTAAGGCTCAGCCACAGGGATTGGATCTCTGGGGACCGGAGCTGCCTGTAAGGCCCAGGGCTTCAGTGGGGGGCTTCCTCCCTCCCCTGCACTCCTCACAGCCCCTCCTGGGAGCCTCCCAGCACTTGACAATGAGCGGGGGGATATTGTGGTCATTTGCCTTCCCATAGGGCTCAATTTTCTCACCCCAGTTGAGTCAAGAGCAGATCCCCACTTCACAGATGAGGAAACTGAGGCCAGATAAAGGTGGGAGGGCTTTCCCAAGGTCATGGATGCAGCCTGGACCAGAGCCCAGGACACCTCGCTGTCTCCTGCATCAAGTCTTTTGCTCCCCGTCAGCCCCTTGGACCCTCTCAAAGATGTCACCAACTCCCCTTAGGCCAGGTTGGCTGGACTTTCCCACTGACCATGGGCCCTCGGACAAATAGCTTCTCAAAGCCTCAGTTTCCCCATCTGTAAAATGGTCATGATGATGGCGCTGACCTCTTGAAGAGAAGTGACATGTCTGGGGCCTCACAATTGGTGAGTGGCAGAACCGAGATCCGATCTCAGCTCTGCCCGTGACTGGATGAGCCTGAGATACCTTCCGACATTCAGGGAAGATAAGCAGGTCAATTTCCCACAAGGCTCGGCACACAGCGAGGGCTCAGCAAGGGTCAGCCATGTGCAAATCTGTGGAAGATGGGGGCTCAGATGAGATTCAATTAATTCATTCCACACAGAGTTGGAGATGTTAGTGGACCCCGCAGTGTGGCCCTTCCCTCTTCTGTGAGGATTTTGGTTGGCACCACCCTAGACCCACTGTGCCCAGCTTCAGAGGAAGGGCAGAAGGGCCTTGTGGTTCTCGGTTTGGACTGCCTGTCCCCTCCCTCACCCTGGGCTGTTCCTCTAGCTCAGAGGCTCCCCCTGCCCACAGTGATGCTGATCTGCCCTCCATGGCCTGGAGCCAGGCCCTCACCTCTCTCCTCCTGCACTTCAGGTGGGTCTGCATGGAGGTGGGGCAGCCGGTGCTCTCGAATCCCACACATAATGGCCATGTGTGGCTGTCACCTGTCTGCCAGCTCCCACTCCAGCTCCTCACGGCAGCCTGTGGGGCACCCTGTCTCCCTCGGAATCCATCCTGGCTCCAATTTCAGTCCTGCCTGGTGGGTGGTAAGGGGGGGCCGGAAGCATATGGGTCCTGGAAAGGAGGACAAAATCAGGGCCTGCAGAAAGCAGAGCCAGAGGTGATGGCGGGTCTGGGGTCATGGCTGGGGAGACTAGTGGTGGGCACGTAAGGGGGGCAGGAGTCCCTCTGTCCCATTTCTCAGATCCTGCTCCCGAGATTAGAGGCAAATTCATCATCTTCCCCTCAGCCTGCCCCGTCTCAGCCCCTGGCCAGCTCTTTCCTTCTTTGCTTTCTTTTTCTCCAAATGTGCCTCAAAAAATCAGCCTTCCAGATATTCGAGCTGAAGCCACCCACTGTCTCAGGTAATAACAATGACAGCAGAGATAATAACAGCTCCCACCTCTGAGCACTTACCTGAGGAGCAGACATGTTGCTAGATCATCCCGCTTAATTCTCACAACCCATCAGGCGGTGCACGGAGGAGGAAACCGAGGCTCAGAGAAGACCTCTGACTGTGAGGCAGAGCTGGAGGGTCGAACCCAGTTCCGTCTGGCTCCAGAGCTGGCTCCCCACTCCCTTGCTGTGAGCCGCTCCCAGGCACCTCCAATTCCTTAGCCTCTTCTCCCCCTGGGAGGTAGGTCTTTTCGATCTTCCTTCTGCCACCCCCCTTTCCACGTCCACAGTCCCAGCCCTGGCTCTCGGCCTCTCCTGGGGATCATGCCCTGACTCGGCCCAGGTCCCCTGGCCTCTTCCCTCTCCCACTTCCACTCATTGCTCAGATCCTGATCCTGGAGAAGCAGAAGCTACCCAGGCCAGGGAGAGCAGAGCCCAGGCCCAAGCTGGGCCACCTGGGGCTTCACCCACTGGGCCTTGGAGGCCCCATCTGTAACAAGGAGGAATGTCAGCCCCCCACCAGAACTGGGTTGGTGCAAAGGCACCTGCCTCTGCTTTGCTCAAAGCAGTGGCCCTGGCCAGCCCCAGGGAGCCATCAGGAGGGTAGCACCAAAAGTTCCCACTTGGGAAAGCAAAGGGACTTGCTGCTGGTACAGCCCTGCCAAGCTGCCCCATGGGTCCTTGCCCTGCCCAGCCGTGCCCCGGAGGCTGTGAGCCCAAGGTCAGAAAGCCAGAGACCACAGCCAGAGAGGGCAGGCCTGGATCCAGCCTTTTCTAGCACAGTGAGGGCACTGAACAAAGCCCAGAGAGGGCCAGACACTCCCTCAGGTCACACAGCAAATGTTGCAAAAGCCAGGGACTCCAGTCCTGTGTCAGTCTCCACCATCTGAACCCTGACATTTCCACAACATCTACCGCCCCAGCCCTGGGGGCACATGGGGGCTGTGCCAAGTGTGGCCCGCCCTGGCTGGAATGGGCTCTCTAAGGCATAACTCTATTCTTGGTACCACATTTTGTAATATATGTATATGATTTTTAAAAATCCAATCAGTACAAAAGGGTATAGACCATGAAAAGGAAGCTTCTCCATACCCTGCCCCAGCCTTGCGTCTTGGAGCACCCGCCTCTTTCCAGCTCCCCGTGTAACCCTCTGGAGTTACACGGGCAAATCCGAATATCCATTTCAGAAAACACATGTGGCAGCAACACGCTTCAGCCCCTGGCTTCGTACACTTGATGGAGCATCTCGGCGATTATCCTCCCCCCACCCCGCGCCCCGAGAGTGGCCGCACTCTGTTTTAACTTCCTTTCCAATGGCGCGGCCAAGCCGTCATTTATTCAGCCAGTCCCCTCTTTACGGGCTCCGTGCTGTTCCAGGCCTCTGCTCCCGGGAATGAGGCGGCACCTCCTGGCACGCCGTTCTCTGTAGGGGAGATTTCTTGGCGTGACATGGCTGGATCAAAGGGTTTGTGTGTTTTTAATCCTGAGAGATCCTGGTACTCGCCCTCTGGGGAGGTTGCGCCAGCTCACGCTCCCACCCACGGCGTGCAGGTGCCCGGGAGGCTGCTCAAAGGGGAGGTGACTGATGCCTTTAGGCTGAGCCGGACTCAGTTTCCCCAGGGTCTTCTCCCTGGCTGTGGGGGAAGCAGGTGGGTGACTTGCATCCACTGGTCCTCTTTGGTGATACGGGTGCCTCTGAATGCTCCCCCAGGCTTGTCCGGAAGCCACAAAACCAGGCTGGGAGAGGCTCAGGTCCCTGGCCAGCGAGTCCCTGGGGTTTCCCAGCCTCGGTGGCCCCACCTTTCCCAGGCTGCAGCCCAGGGCACCTCCACCCACCAGGAGGGCCTGGGCCGAGTTATGGCCCGGTTCATTCCCCTAGCGGATTCGACCAGGGTTATTTATCCTGGGCCTTTCTTTCTCTGAGATAAACGGAGAAAAGCCACAGTCTTCCACTCTTCAGGGCCAGCCGGGAGTGGAGAGCCATTGCAGGCTGCAGGAAGGCAGCCAGGGTGGTAGGAGGCAGTGGCTGAGGTTCAGGTGCCGGGGAGGGGCTGTGGGACGAGGGCAAGGCTGGGAGAGGAAGGGCTCCAGTCCATTCACTCTGCTTCCAATAAGCATCGTCTGCAGCGTTTGAGGCCACTGCCCCCTGAGCCCTCACTGAGGGCTGGCCTCCCTGTATTTTCTTACTTTACTCTCTCCCAAAGCCTGTACCCTAGGAACGATCCCATTTCACAGAGGAGGAAACTAAGTCCAGCAAGGCTAAGGAGCTCACCCCAGGCCACGCAGCTGGTTAGAGGGCAGAGCCGGGATTCAAACCCAGGCCTCCCTGGCCGGGTTGCTCAGCTCTTAGCTCCTATCCTATAAGGGGACAAAAGATCCAGCTTTCGGAACAGAAACCTGGGCTCTGCAGGGCTGTTCAGCTCTCCCCTCCTCCCTTCCTAGACCCTCCCTCCACCCCCTCCCCTGATTACAGACGGGGATGAGGAAGCTTCTGGACTTTTTCTGCACAGGTCTGCTTGTTCCCCCCAGCCACACCCCATTAACACCCTCTCTGTGCCAAGGTGGTGCTGGGCACCCTCGCAGGGAGCAATGCAGAAGACTTGCCTGCCCAAGGCATCCTGCCAATCCAGCAGAAACCTGAATCAAGGAACCTTCTGGAAACCGGACTCTGGGAAGTTGGCTTCAGCCTGTTCTCAACCCCTACACAGACCTGTTTTCTCCAGCAAACAGTGTTTCCCTTGCAGAAAGCACAAAATGCCAATTTCCCCTGGAGATGGTCCCACAGTGGGTTTGGAGGCTCCCAGGACGCTGGGCCAATGAGTTAAAGGTCAGACACTGTTGTGAACTTCCTGACATGTCAGGCACAGATGCCCTGGTATTCATGGGGGAAGTATTAGGAAGGAAGCTCCCTAATTCCCGGGGTGGGCAGGAGCTCACAGCTGAGCCACTTGCCCCCTCAAAGGCTCTTGGACAGCCCACGTTACCGGGGGCCATGTCCTCCACACCGAGTTCACCTTCACATCTCAGCCCCATAAGCCAAGGACCCCAGGGTTTCCCCCAGCTCCTCTCCCCTGGCTCTAATCCTGCAACCTTCCAGGATTCATTGCTGGCAATAATTAGGTCTCACAAGGATAAAACTTAAATGAGTCCGAAACCTTCAGGGACGGAATTAGCACACTAACTCTGTTTGTGGTTTAAATATTAATGTCAGAGTGTAATTACTACCCCTTCTGTTGGAGGCGGTGGCTTGGAAACAGTTTCAGCCCAGCAAATGGGATGCATCCACATAAGGCACAGTTAAGCATTCTGGAGAGTTCTGACGCACTTAGAACTCAGGGCATTTAAAACAATGGTTACAAATTGATAGCCTATGACCCAATCTGGCAACCTGCGCTCCTGTTTTAAAATGTTGGTCTGCATCATGTTTAAACGTAATGAATGAATTTGTCTAAAAACCTAGATTTGTAATTTCTCTGGGTTTCAGTGGAAAACCTGGGGATTGCTGGCCCACAACCCCTCCTGGCAACAGTGAGCTGAACTGAGCGGCGGCTGTCCCCTGGAGGCGGGTGCTCAACCCCGGCTCTCCACAGTCCTCACCCCTCCCTATTGCCTTACCCAGCCCACTTGGCCAATTGGAACCACGTGTTTGGTCCTACAGGTATTTGAGGTTGCAACTCCTGGCTCAGAAACTGGGAAATTTAGAAATGAAGAGGGTTGGAATTGCAGAGCTAAGAACTCAGGCCCAGGAGCCCCAGAAGGGACCTGCTCTTGGTCTAGGAGAAGGGGTGTGCCTGGGTTAGGCGGTAGCTCCTACCTTCCTCTGTCCAGCCCACACACAGACTTACTAGGTGGGAAAAAACCCCAACTCTGTGTGTTTTACTCAATACCAAAATCACACTCATTCTAGAAATTAAGCCTCACCACCGGAGGCAGCCATGATAGAAGGGGAGGGGCAGGGGCAGGAGTCTGGGGTCCTGCTGGACATTTTCATGACTAATGTGGTGTCTGACTTGCCACCACCACCACCATCCCTGAACCCTGCTCACCTCTCACCTGCAGCGAGAGCCAGGAGCCATGGCCCCTGGTTGGGGGCAGCTGCTGGGCGACCCCGGACTGGCCCCTGTGCCCCTCTGGACCTCTGACCTCCCTGGGGACAAATGCACTGCTGCACTCTGTGTCTCCCTATTGCACTCACTGCGAGAGGTCGCTCAGCTGGAGATTGCCCAACACTCTCGTAAGAGACGAGACCACCAGTCTTGGGCATGGGGCACCGTCCACAGCAGGGGCTCAATTTGAATACGATAGGGAAAACCACTGGAGCCGGAGCAGAAAAACTCAGTGGATCCCAGCTTCCCCACTCCCTGGCCATGGGAGCTTGAGCAAGCTACTTAACCTTCCTGAGCCTGTTTTCCTAATGCCACCTTCACAGGGGTTTGGGGAGGAATAAATTAAGCCCCAGGCACAGCAGTCTGCTTGCATAGAAAATGCCGGATTGGAAGGTGCTCCACGGAATTCAGAAGGATAAAGGTGTTTCCTGAACCGGAGAGCCCCGGGGTGGGACCAGGGTGGGGACAGGAGGCTGGTGAGGGGTGGTGCTTTAGAGGAGCAAGGAGGACAGTGAGGGGGGTCCCTGGTGCTCACCAGGGCAAAAGCGGGGGGGGGGGGCAGGTAGAAGTTTTAAAGGTACCCGAAAGGCAGGGTTGGGGGGGTGGGGGCTGGATGAACAGATGGCAGGATTCTGTCTCTGTGTTTCTGTCGCTGTCTCTTGGTTCCTGTCTCTGTGTGTCTCTCTCTGTCCGTTTTGTTGTGTTGCCATCGCTTTATCATTCTGACTCTGTGTCTCTCTTTTTGTGTGTCTCTGTCTCTCTTGGCTTTCCCTGTGTCTCACTGTTCCAACGTCTCTCTTTCTGTCCTCCTGTCTCTGTCCCTAGCTCTCCCGTCCCGTTCTTCGGCTTGCATGCTTGCCCTCCTTTGTCCCTCTGCATGGTTCTTCTCCTTCTCTCTGCACATGAACTTGCCCTCTGTCCCACGCAGAGGGTCCAATGTGGTCACAGAAGCCCCAGCTCAGGGGCCTGCGTGACAGAGACTGACCAGAATCATCTGGGGCCCAACTCCAAATCCCCTGCAAGGAGGCCCCCAGGGCCCAGCCTGGACAGGCGCCCACACCCCAGGAAGGCTCGCTCGGCTGGGGGAGTGGGCAGCGGGGCTCATGGTGGGAATGTGACACGGGCTTACCACGCAGGTGAGGGTGCATTTCTTGGACGACCTAGCCTGGGCCAACCCCCCCAAATTCATCTATTCCAAAGCCTTGGGTGGTGGGGTTGGGGCTCAGAATTAGGCCTTGGCTGACAGTGCCCTGACATTTAAGGGGTACCGTAGGGTCAGCTGTGCAGCTGCAACTACCTGAACTAAGAAAGGGTTAGGGACCCAGGGCTAAAGGGAGGCTAACTCCTCTCCGTCCCCCAGGGAAGTAAATGGGGCCCAGCACCCCTGGCCTGGCACCAGCGTGGCCACCTCCCCACCCAGGCAGAGCAATCGAGGGATGGGGGAGGGGTGGTCAGAGCCAGGCAAATGGCTTGGGGCACATGTCCCGGGATACAGCAGCGCTCAGTGAATGTTTTAATAGGGTAAGGTAAGACGGAGCCCAGGGAAGCAGAACTAGAGACAGAATGAGCAGAAGAGAAAACTGGGTAGAAGGGGATGGAGGGGGGAGGAGGCAGAGGGGCTGGCTGGGGAATACCAAGGAGGCAGAGAGCAGAAAAGATGGGGAGAAAACAAAGAGGGGGAAGGAGAGACTGTATTTCATTTCACCACTTCTCTGCTCATTTTGGACAAATAGAGCAGAAACTGCAGCCCAAGGAAGGAGAAACAGGGCATGAAATTGCACTGTGCCTGCTAATGGCTCTGCCAGCCAGCTGGCCCTGGGCTGCCACCCTGCACCGGGTCAGCCCCCACCTACACCCAGATGCCAGGAGGGCGGGCACTCCCACCCCTCACTGCCTGCCCGGTGCGAGCCTGCGAGTGCCCGGTAAGGGGGGTGCAGATGGCTGGCTCCTGCCTGGGGAGCTTCTCTCAAGTTCCACCACCTTCCATGCCCTGAGTGGCTGCAGAGCCAGGGCAGCTAATGGGAAGCTACAGCCAGAGAAGCTGCAAGGAGCTGAGGAAGAAACCTCCATTAGACATCAGAGAAAAGCCCTGGGAGTTTAAGGGATTTGGTGAATTAATACAACCTGGATTTAGATGATCCAAAAGCATTTCTGGAGGCAGGCATTTGGAAGCTGCTGGAAGCTTCTGGCTGTCTGTAAAGCCTTCCTCTCTCTCTGCAGGATTTGGTGGGGTGGAGGGGAGAGGGATTGGGCTAGTTGAGGGCTCCCGGGAGGGTAGGGAGGGCCATGGAGCTGGGTGGGTCTGCTCCCTGCTGCACCGGGATGGACTCATCAGCAAAGGGTTCCGATATGGAGAAGGGGGAGAGGATCACCTGCTGACAATCTCCCAGCTGCCCAAGTGGGACTCCTCTGAGGCAGGATGGAGGATGACAGTGGGCACCCAGGCATCCGTCTCCTCCCTACCAGATTTGGGCCTGGACAAATGGTCTGCTGGACCCAGTTCCAGGGTCTGCCCCTCTGATTCCACTTATATCTCCCTGTTGATAACCTTCTTCCAGCTCAGCCCCAACCCCAGTACTCTTCTGCCTTGGGAATAAATCACATCAACTTCAACAGCAAATGCGGCCATATCTGGAGTACTTATTATATCCCAGACGTGGAGCTCAGCCCTGGAAGTGCATTAGCCCAAGGTGCTATTAACTCCTCACAACAACCCAGGCACGATTATTACCCTCATTTCAAAGACAATAGCTCTGATGCACAGAGACGTTAGAACAGTTGTCCAGTATGCACAGTCAGAAAGTGGCCGAGCCAGCAGTTGAACCCAGGCCGTCTGCTCCAGACTAATGTTTTTATCCTGGGTTGCGTGGGTGATGGGTTGTTGATGTGGGGATGGGTTAGTTTGGTGGCTTGGTTGGGTGGGTTGGTTTGGTGGATTGGGTGGTGGGTGGAATGGTGGTTGGGTAATGGGTTGGTGCATTGGTTAATGGATTGGATGGGTAGATTAGGACTTGGGTGGTTGGCTAAGGTGAATGGATACTGGGCTCACTGACTCTTGAGCATGGCATGAATTTTCTAACCTCCAAATCTTGCCTTTGCCATTCTTTCCATGGAGAACTCCTCTCTCCCCTTTTCCACCTTCCTGCACTCTGCCTTAAAGGCTCAGTCCGCTCTTGGCACCACTTTCAGATGCCATCTTCACATGCCACCACAGCCAAAAGCAACTTCCACTCTGCCCATAACCCAAGCTGTTCTGGTTGGTGCCAGTTGCCTTGCACCCCATCATCTGCTGTCTCCAGCCATGGCCACTTCTACCTATCAGAGGAGTCTGGAAGCTCCTTGAGGGCAGGCACGGAGCCACCCTCATCTCAGTATGTGCCACGTACATCACGGGAGCAGCAAACTCCTGGCCAGGTGAAGGAGATACCGCGGCTCCTTCCCAGTGACTCCTGCCATTCGCACTGGGCCCTCCGGAGGTCAATCCCCTAGACACAAAGGTACGAGGACCCTTGGGCCATAGCCTCAGAACTGCCCTGTGTGTCTCATTCCAAAGCTCTCCACCGCAGGCTCCACGGCTGTGTGGAGCTCCAGAGAATGAGTCTAATGCAGGATGAGAAGGCTCAAGGGGCAAAGAATACATAGGTCAATGCAGAGCAGGACAGGGCCTGGTGCAGAGACCAGCCTGCCCTAGGGACTGATCCAAGAAGCTTCTAGCAGCCCTCAAGACCAGTGTGGAAGGCCAGCGGTCACCCTTCCCTGGCTGGCCGGAGCTCGAGGATCCTGGCTCTCCTCTGAGGGTGACATTCAAGTCCCCTCCTCAAGCTGCCCCTGCACCCGTCCTGTTTGTTTATCTTCTTGGGGAGACAGTGTGTGTGTGTGTGTGGGGGGGGGCACTGGAAGGAAAACCAGCCTCCCCCCACCAAGGCAAATACTTTCCCCGCTAATTGGTATTTGCATGGCAAATCCTGGGTAAAGATGTGATCATTTGCATGTTCTAGGAGTAATGATATTTGATGTTGTCAACTTATTACAACCTTAATCACCACTCAATTTCCTGCTTTCCAAGCTCCCAATCATGCTGCCACCTAAAATAACCACGTCTTTGGAACTCTCAGAGCCCCACTGGGAGGGAGCCACGTGGGGATCCCCCAGCTGAGGAGCTGAGTGATGTGCTGGCTCTGCGGCGGTGCTCCCCGCTCTTTCCCCTTCTCCTCCATCTCCCTCCTCCCATTCTCCTTTTTCCTCTTCTATCTCTTCTTCCCTGACTTCCCCCCTTTTTCTATACCCCCTTCCTTCCCCACTCCTTGCTTCTCCTCCCCTTTTCTCTTCTTTCCCCTTCTTCTCCTCTTCCTCTCCTTCCTCCCTTCCCTCCTCCTCTCTGCTCCCTTCCTCTCCCTGCCCAAGTCCTCTCCATGCAGGGAGGCTTTCCTGTGCTAAATCCACCTGTTCTCTGTGGGAAGCAGGACAAAGGAGCCAGTCTGCAGTGCAAGGATAGGAAAATAAACTGCTGCACAATGGGGCAAGTGTCTAATCGGGTTATTTGCCTCCAGAGGCAGGAGGGGAGCTTCTCTCCAATGCTGCACTAGGACCCCACTTGGTCCCTTTACAAAAAAGATGATTATAAACAAAGAATAGCCCGCACTTGAAGACATTCCCTCCTCTGGGCGCTGTGCTCAGCCCTTCACCCTGTTTGTTTCACTCAGAGGAAAATCAAAGACCTCCCAGAGGCCACCGCAGCCCCACCTGGTTTGTCCTCATCTTCTGTGACCTCCCCTCACTGGCTCTTTCCCAGCCGCGCTGGCCTCCTGGGTCTCCCTCAAACACCCCAGGCGCCGGCTCTTCCCCCTGCTGGAACACCCTGCCCCCCAATGACTGCTCGCCCACCGTGCTCCATCTCTCCTCTAAGTGGCCTTCCCTGACACCCCCATCCGTGCCCCCTACTCCTGCATCCCGGGCTCCAGCCTGCACAGCACACGTGCACACACACACACACTCACACACAGGGGCCTCAGCATGTGGGATCCTCCTTGCTCTGCTTTTTTTCTTGTCCCTTTCGCACACCATACCATTAGCTTACACTTACTACGTGCATGACTGCCTCCCACTGCTCCACCCCAAGCAAGGGTCTGGCCAGAGTGTAAGCATCTGTTGACTGAATAAGTGAATGTTCACAATAACCTTAGGAGGTGAGCACTGTCACCATTTCCATTTTACAGACGCAGACACTGAGGCAGAGAGAGGGTTGATAACTTGCCCAGGGCCACGCAGCTGTTGGGTGGCAGAGCAGGGATCGGAACCCAGTCTCTTAACACCACCAGATGCTGCCCAGGAAAAGCCTGGGGCCCAGGCCCAGTCACGGGGCATTGGTGCAAACCTGCTCTGCCAGGTGGATGAAGCACAGGTGTGGGGCCAGACGGACCTGGGTTCAAATCCAGACTTGTCACTTAAGGCTTACTGCTGAGTCACTCTGAGTGGTTACATCTTCTTAACGTGCCTCAGTTTACACATCTGTGAAATGGACCTGCCGCTAGAGTTGAGTGAGGATTCAGCCAGCTAATGCTGTGTCTACTTTGCACGGTGCCTACGTACATCAAGAGCCTGGTGGCGTGGGCTGCTCTTCTTACATCTAAGATGTTGAATAAATATTTTCTTGTGTCTCCAGGGAGACACTGGGCTCTGGTTGGTGAGAGTCCTGGGTGAGTTGGTAGGGATACCCTTCTGATTAGGGAGCCCAGGGTGGCGGGTCCCCAGCTGGGGCAAGGCCCCTGCTGTCACCGTCCATGGCAAGGTGTGCCCAGGTAGTCTGTTCCTGATGACCCTAAGTTTCCAAGGTTGGAGTGAGTTGCTTCTTGAGACTCTGTTGCTGCTGTGCATCCCTGAGTATGTTTTGCTTCCCTGGGTGGGAGAGAAAGAGGAACTGGACGTGGCCCTGGTGTGTCCCCATGGAAGGGGGGTGCCTGGGAACAGTGGGTCATGGGGTCAAAGAGGGGGAAAGGAAGAGAGGGGCTGGACTGGGTTATATGCCCATCTCAGGAAGTCACCAGCTCCTCCCCCCTCCTCAAGACCAGCACAGAGGACCCCAGACAGGCCGGAGGGAGAGGGCCTTGCTTCTCCCTGTCTGTAGAGTGTTGATGTATATCCAACCACCCAGCTCACCCTGGGTCTTCCAAGAGCTCAGGAAATAGGGGCAGGGTGCTTGCTGGTGCACGTGCAGACACGCCTGTCCTTGGGGGCTGGGGAGAGCTGGTGGGTCTGGAAGCACCCACCGAGGGTCATCGTCCCCTCCCCACGGGCTGGAGGGGACCCCTATGGTAGGCCTTGGTGGCAGGGCCCTTCCATTCTGCTGGTCACAGCTACGAGGAGGACGGGGTATCCATCCCCCAGATGCTGCTTCCTGGGGTCCCTCCCAGAGACAGCCTCTCCCCAGCAGACTCCCCAACCTGGAGGAACCACGACCTCCAATCACCATTGCGGGGTAATCAAAGCCCTCATTTTTTACCTCTAAACGGCCAAGGAAGATGATCATCAAGTACTCATGTAGTAATTGAGCAAATCATAATTTAGCAAACCGTCTCAAAGAGGAGGGCTTGGGCTTGCACCCAGGTCTGCTCCTTCTTTATAGATTTCTTGAGCCGGATAACAAATCACCTCCAGCCAGCTGAGGCACGCGGTGGGAAAGGCAGCTTCGTGGAGGAGCAGCAAAAACAGTCCCCGTGCCGGGAGGATTTCCTGGGAAACCACTTTGAAGGAAGGAGATGTTGGGGGGAGTTTGGAGGACAATCTCAGAAGCCATGAATTAAACATTTGCTGAGCTCTTTTGAGGCAGCTGCTACCAAAGAGGGAAAATGTTTTAATTAATAAAGCACAGTCAGGAAGAGGGAGTTGTTTTCTGACACTGCACCCCGGGGTTCCAAAAACAAGATAAACAAATCAGAAACCCATCACCCCCACCAGCACCCAGGCTCCCATCTTACTGTGGAGGGCACTCAGGGCCTGGGTGAATGGCCTTGAGGTGGCTGGGTGGACACCCAAACAGGTGGTGGAGAAAGTCCTTTCTTAGCTCAGAGCCCAGCCCAGAGCTGGATCCACCTGCCCAGTGGAAGACCTTGGGGATGTGGCCAAAAGAGCACTAGGCTGGGAGTTGGGGGCTGGCCCTCTGTTTTCCATAGTGCTGTGTGACCTTGGGTAAGTCCCTTGCCCTCTCTGGACCTTGGTTTCCTCATTGAGGGTTTTCATACACTTCCTTCAAAGTGTCCCAAAGGCTGCCTCCGGTAGTGGGGGTGCAGGCAGGTGAGAGTCTGGGCCCCGACCCCAGCTTCAGCCAGAGCAGCTTTGCTTTTATCTGCCAATAAACTGGGCTTCTGGAAAGATGTTCTTTGAAGAAAGAATATTGCAGGTTAAAAAAAATCACATCATTGGCTTAGATATTTTCTCCTATCTCTTCAGGAGCCTGGCCTCAAAGTTGAGCAACTCCCAGTGGTCCAGTCAGCCGGCCCCAGGCACGGCCAAACCCCTCATGTGTTCCAGGTGCCACAGGTCTGCAGAGGAGAATAAGAAGCCTTTACCTTCTCTCAAGGGGGCTTCCCGTCCAATCCAGGTGTGGCAGGTATGTGATACGTGCACCATTCTTCCTGATTATGCCCATGGCAGACATTACTAGTCGATCAGGCCCTCTGGCTTATGGAGGCCAAATGTGATCTCAGACCCCTTCCTAGCCCTGTGCTCCAGGCAGCCACTACCAATCGCTCAGCCTCTCTAGGCCATCTCCCATCTACTCTAACAAACAAAGGTTTCCCCAAATGCCACAGGCTGCCTCTCAAGGGAGTGGGGAGTCCCCTCCAAGGGCTGCTTGTCCGTTCATTCAACGGGTATCGATGGAGCACCTGCTAGATGCCAACTCCTGCTCTAGGGATCGAGCAGTCCTTGCAGAGCTCACAGTAGGCAGAAAGAAGAAAAACTTGTAGACAAGTCAAAAAGCAAGAAATATCTTAGATAGTGAAAAGACAAAGTAGAGTGATGTGAGAGAAAGGGCATGCTGGCTCCAGCACCCTGGGTGGGCAGGGATGGCCTCTTGGAGGAGGTGACATTTAAGGAGACATCTGAATAATGGGGAGGAGGAGGTCATGCCAAGGTATCGGGAAAGAGCCTTCTTGACACAGGGAGCAGCCGGTACAAAGGCCCTGAGGCAGGGCAGGGCTTGGTGTGATCGAGCACGGAGGCCTAGGGGCTGGGGAAAGGAGAGGGGAGGGAGAAAGACTTAGAAGATAAAGTGGGAGAGGTGGGCAGAGGCTGAATCTCTGGGGTCTTGTGGACCTTGGTCAGGAGTTTGTTTAGAAGCCACTGGAGGAGCTGGTGGAGTTGCAGCCAGGCAGCTCCCTGGTGGGGAATTTTCCCCAAGGAATGAGCTTGGGTTGGTGAGTCCGGCAAGCAAGCAAATTCTGAATTCTTGCTGGCTTCTGTGCAAACACTGAAGAAAGCTGAATCTCGTGTCCTTCCACCTCTACTTCTGGCAATTTCCAGCTCCCCCTTTCCTTTCAAAGGTTGGGATGCCCTCCTGCCCTGTAGCTCCCTCCCAGCCCTGGCCCTGCCCACCCTCTCCCAGGCCCTCCACCCATGTCCTTTCCAACCCTCTCACCCATCACCCGTAACCTTTCCTGGGCTCCATTTCCTCAGCTCCAGCCAATTAAGCAATTCATCTCTGCTGATGTCTTAGTGGGTGGATTTTGTGAGGTTAATGGGTTACCTGCCCCAAGTCACTCTTGGGGGTGAGGTGGAGGGGACATCTGGAGATGCCAGCCACCATGACTGGGAGGGGAGGGGATTTGGAAGCAAATGTAGCAAATGGCAAACAAATCTCAAGTGGCATAAACTACCTGAAGGATGCACTGCAGATCCCAACCCATCCCTCCCCAAACCCCAGCCAGTCTCACCAGCTCCTCCCAACCCAAGCACCATGGCTCCCCAAGGGCCACACATCCATTACAAGCAGCCCGCACACACGTTCACGGATCGCCTGCAGATTAAACAAACAATGCGCCTTGCCCATCTTCAAGGACAAGCAGATGCTGTTGTGATTCATAAAGGATAAATCCATGCGTGCATGAAGGCTGGATCCACAGTCACTTGTCAGACTGTCTGTTCTCAGTCAGTGAATGGTGAAAGCTCAGCTTGGGGGACCCCGTGGGTCAGTTGGGGGCTGAATTGAGAGGTTCACAATGTACCGTTAGGTGGGGAGAAAAAGCATGTACAGCAGGAGTCCCTGCTTGTAAACATATAGGGAGAAAGGGCTGGAAAACCACAGCACACAATAACGAAAGGATTTATAGGCAATTTTAATTTTTTTCTTTGTGCTTGTATCTATGCTCAATATTCTACCACAAAGATGGATCACTTTTGTAATATGAGAAAGGAGATGGGGGCCTCAAGGTGGAAAAGAGGGAAAACTGCAGAGGTCCTGTCGAGAATTCTGGGAAGCAGCAGAAGCGTGTCCCTGAGCCTCTGTCCTAGAGACCCTGGACCCGTCTGGAGCTGGGTCAGAGCGGATGACCCAGGGAGGGCTACAGCCCGGGCCACTGGGGGATGGGAAGTCTGGGCCTGGGAGAGCCCTAAGGATGCTCTCAGAGGCAGCCCAGAGAGGCAGCTAAGGCAGAAACCAAAGGCGTAGGAGACCCTCCTGCCATTGTGGGGGCCTCGGGCAGCCAGAGATTTGCAGCCACCACTCCCCCCTGCCCGCACCCCAACAATCTCTCTCGTGTTCAAACTGGCCTTCTTTGGCTCAGATGGCCAAAAACCCTGTGTTCTCATTCCAATCTGGGGAACAAAAGTCTATATAAAACAGCCTCTTATTGGTGCCTCCTTCTCTTTGTAACTTCAAGCCTCTTTATTTCACTCTGCTGGAAAATTTTCCCCACAATTACTGCCTTTGCCGAGCCTGCCAGGCTGCGGCGGGCTGTGGGCAGCTTGTCCTTCACTTCCTGCCTGGGACAGCCACAGAGCCAGGCTTCCCCCTGCCGCGGGACAGACCGTGGGAGACAGCGGCTGGGAAGAGGCATGGGACACCCGGGTCCCCCAAGGAGGGGCCCGTCCCCTGCCTGCTGCTAGGAAGTCGGATGGGGACTTTGTTTCCTGAGACTGATTCTGAGCCAGGGCTTGTCTGGGAGGAAGGGGTTGTCCAGGACCCTCTGCCCATGTTCTGCAGGAGCAGGTGTCTGGTCAGACCCTGGCCCATCTGAATCCTCACGGGCATCAGCTTGGGAATAGGGACCTGGGAGGGGTCACAAGAAGCGCCCTCCTAGGGCTGTGCCCCAGCCATCTGCTCTCCTCTGCCAAGGGGCTGGAACAAAGCTCCCAACACCTGTCTCCGAGAGCTGCTGGAGACAGTCCCTGGGGAGCTGGGTGCAGCTGGCAGCGGGCCCAGGTTGGAACTGCAGGTGGCAGAGGGGATGACAGATGATGCAGTGATTTGTGTGTCCCTGGGTGAGAGGCTTGGCTCTTAGGGGGTGACGTGCCCTTGGGTCTGTTGCTCCTGGCTCAGCAGCCCGTGGTCGTTAGGGAACCTTGCCCCCCTGCATGAGAGAGTTCCGGGGTCATGATGGGTAACCTGCCAGCCAGGGGTCAGAGAAGTCTGGGGGCCTCCTCTGGTCAATGGCCAGCTCCACCCTCACTGGGGACATCAGCTGGTGACACAGCTGGTTCTCAGGTGGGTTTGCGGCTGAGATGCTGACCAGGCCCCTGCACGCAGCCCATTGCCCATCCTATGCGCAGGGCAGGGGGCTTACTGTTGACCCCAGGACCCCTCCACCAAGGCAACAGGTGCTGCAGACTGAGACTTCCACTCTGGGCCTCCTCCCATTCTCTCTCCCTTTGATTCAGGACAGTGATGAGTCATTCATTCATTCATTCATTCATTCAACAAATATTGGCTGAGACCTGGGAATGCAGCAATGAACGAGGTGGGCAGGGCAGGTACCCATCTCATTTACCTCCAAGGAACCTGCTCCAGCCTCGAGGCCGGCTCGTGGGAGGTCCTGCCAACCGTTTTGTTAAAGAAGACAAAAAACCTGTCTCTCCACCCTCAGAGCACCGTCTTCCCCATGAATCAGCCCCGGGAGTGGAGAGCAAAGCGAGGCTGGGCGGCCACCTCCTCCATCGCAGGTGTTGAGCCCCAGGGGGTGGGGAGGGCAGGGACATGTGTATTTTGCCACCACAATATTCCCAGCACAGCACAGTGCCTTGCGCACTCATTTATCCAGCAGAGGTTTGTTGAACACCTACTATGTGTCAGGCCCTATTTTAGATGTGGGGGACATGTCAATGAGCAATGTAGACCAAAGGCCCTGCCCCCATGGAAGGAGAGACCTGATAAACAAATATATAAGTAAAATGATATATGTTAAGGGCAAATATGTTCTGGAGAGAAAATAAATCAGGAAAGGAGGGAGGGGGCTGCAATGGGGTTTAAATAAAGTGCCAGAGAAGTCCTTGCTGAAAGGGTGACATCTGAGCAAAGATTTGAAGGAAACGAGGGCGTGAGCCATGGGGATATCCAGAGATAGACATTATCAGGCAATGGAGTAGCAGGTGCAAAGGCCCTGAGGCAAGGATGTTTAAGGAACCCGGCACCATGGGGGCCCCTGAGGGTGGCGCACACGAGGGAGGGGCAGAATCTTCCAGAGTCCCTGGCCCAGACTCCGGTTTTCCCCCTGAAATGGGAACTGATGGAGGGTTCTGAGACGTGAGCTGATGTTGAGTATGGAGGTTGGAAGGCAGGTTGGAAGGAGAAAGCAGGGTTAGGAGGCTCCGGCAACAACCCCGGCAAGAACATGATAAATCTGTATTGAATGACAGGGCAGGGGGCTGGGTAGTTGGGGTGGGGGTGGGGGGGACACAAAATGCCCCAGGACCTGTCCCTGCCCTCACCGAGCTCACCGTCCAGGACAGAGCATGCGGGGGGACTCCAAGAGACAGGGTTGTTTGTGTGGCAGCATTCACAAGTGGTCACACTAGTACTCCAAGTCAGAAATACACAACAAACACCCTAAGAATCACAGCCAGCGGTCACCGAACATGCAGTAAAAGCCCAGCACCTCGCTTAGCACGTCTCAGATTTTTTCTCATTTCGCTGTCGGAAGAACTCTAGAAGGTGGGTGCTGTTGTTCCTATTTTGCAGCTGAAACAACGGAGGCTTGCTCAAAATCATAGAGCTGTTGACAGGCAGAGCTAGGATTTTAACCAGCTCTCTCTGAGGCCAAAGCTGAGCTTCTCTTATGTCCGGAGCAGCAGAAGAGGCAGAAGAAGGAAAAGAGCTCAGCCAAGGTCACCTGTCCAACAGGCAGCAGAGGCAGACCTCGAACCCAAGAGCTCCACGGTTCACAGGCTCAAATTCACATGCATAGATGTCCTGTCACTGCTACCTGCCACAACAGTAGGATCAGGGGGGTTCAGAAGCAGGAGACCCAGCCAGAGGTGGGTGCCAAGGAGTCTTCTCCAAGCACACGGCACTCAATTCCTGGGTCACCAAGGGGTCATGGGGTATGTGGTCCCAGACAGAGGGGGTGAGGCCCAGGCCAGCCTCCTGCCAACTGGCCACCAGCGTCTTTGGTTACTGGCCCAGGGGCCCGTCTAATGGGAAGCTGGAGCCCTCAGACAAAGACCAGCAGCTGAGCCGGAAGCCACCTGGGACTTGGTGACGTACCTGGGCTTTGCCTCCCCACATTTGCCCCCTCTTCTGGGTTAATATCTTCAATATGCCCCGAGCAAAATTAGCCACACGCTGGCAGCTTATTTTTACTCGTTTCCAAATACGCAGCCTAATTATCGTGCAGTTCTAAATAGGAAGTGATGGCAGGAGTGGAGAGTGCGTTTCGGTGACATGAGGAATGAGGGATTACACGTTCTCAGCAGCTGCCTCGGGGACCCTAGCCCCCCGCCTTCTCGCCTGGTGTTTTGTCTCTTCTTGTAGCTGCTCCTAATAGCTACATCAGGCCAGAGAGTGGAGCGGGGAGCTGACACCTTCCATAAAACAGCCGAGGAGATTGGGCCCTGGGGAGCCTGGCTGATGGGCAGAAGAGAAATAGAACATGGCGAGGAAGCTGGCGGCAAGTCCAGCCTGCTGCGTGCGAAAGCACATGCGTGTGTCAAGCCGGGCCCCGGGGTGTCCACAGGCTGTCAATGAGGCAGAGCAGGTGGGCCGGGGACGTTGGGGACAGGGCAGGAAGATGGAGAGAGCCAGTGTCACGCTCCATCCCCCCCAACCATCCATCAAACAAACACACACACGTGCACACTCACACTTTCACACTCCACTCCCCTCCTCACTTCACCAAGCTCACCTCCCCCTCCATCCCCATAATTAACAATCCAAGTTATGCCACACAAACAGTGATTCTTCGTTTGGGGGTTTTAGACCTTATTGCGAAACTGATGAAAGTTATGAATCCTCCCACTTGAAAAATACATACACAGGCAAGTTCAGGGGATTCACAGCCTCCTGAAGCCTATCCAGGATTCCTGATTAATTTTGAATCAGTGAGGCAAGGGTTAAGGGCATGGATTCAGGGGGTAGGGAGGGGTCATCCACCTGATTTGGAGTTTTGACTCCATCATTTACTGACTGTATGATCTTCTGGGGAACTCTGCAGCTTTTCCAGGTCTTCAGGAGCTCACCTGTAAGTGGGGATGATGGTTTCAATACCTTTCTTGAGGGCTGTTGACAGGCTAGATGAGGTGACGTTTCTCAAGTACCTGGGTCAGTGCCAGGCACATAAAAAGATGCTCCATAGATGTTGAGTGTTGTCATACTTAGGGGAAAGGACCCCACAGAGAATTCACCCCTGACCTACTGCCCGAGGTCACTGCTCTTCTCTGGCTTTCGGTTTTCTCTCCAGTGAGGGCATTCTGGGATTCTCCAATTTGTTGTCAAATTCAGAGGCATAGGGCTGTGTGCTCTGAGGATAAAGAGAATCGAGAGTCCTGGCCCCCACCCTTGAGGGGTTCTGACCCCACTGGGGCCATCAGAGATCACCCTCCACCATCTTTGGTTCATTGTGCAACTGTGTGGTCAGGATGACAGGGAGGGGACGTGGGAGCTGGGCTAATCTGGGAGGGCTTCCTGAGGAGGTGTCGCCAGAGCTGGAATGGGAAAAGCAGGAAGCATCTGAGTTAGAGGCAAAAGTACCCAGAGACCACAGCAAACAGTACCAGGCCTGGGGTGAGCCCACATGCCCCACTTTCTGCCTGGGCTGAGTGTTGGGGAGGAGGGCCCCTGCCCTGTCCCTGCTGCCTGCTCTTCCCACTGCACGTGCCCGCACATTGTGGGGGCTGCAGAAACGCTCATGGGCAGGCAGGAGGGGCCACCTGTGCTCCGCAGCAGCTGACTCCCACCTCCTGAGCGCTGGTCCAGGTCTCCAACCACGGCTGTTCTCACAGCAGTGAGGGATTGAGGGTGCAGGGACTTTAGCAGAAAGTTCTTCTTTAAACTCAGGGCTAGTTTTGTTAAAGCATCTGTCTTATACTCAGAACGGATGCTGCAGCTAGTGGGGCTGGGACCCTAGAAATTGAAGTGTGAAAAAAACATTTGCTCCTCTCTGTCCCCAGCTTTGGCCTCCAGAGGCTGGGACCTCGGGGACCGAGTCTCAGGTCCCGCAGGCCCAGGTCTGAGGTCTTGTCCTGGACAAGCCTGAGTCACACCCCCCATCTGCGGGGAAGGGTCTCTGAACACGAATTCCAAGCAGAGGGCAGAGCAGAGAGGGTGCTAGATGCATGACAAGTCTCAGCCCTGCTGGGAAACTCAGTTTTCCCATCTCTAAAATAGAGATATGGCATTACAAGGATCAGAGACCACATGGTGGCTGTTATTATTGCTAAATCCCATCCTAATAGCCCCTCGGGTGGAGAGCCTGGGGGTGATCAGCAATTTACTCTCAATCCCTGCAGATGGGGACGGGGGTAAGGGTGGTGGGAGGTGGGGGAGGGAACGTCCCTATTTAAACCTTCCGAAACCCTATGAAGGCCTGGCTTTAGGGCTCTATTACATATGTTAGAGTCCTCCCTCTATTGTTTATTTTGAACCACATGATACTAGTCAGGAAAAACATGTTAGCCTCAGCCAAAGCTAGCAGCTCAGGACACAAATACACACACACACACACACACACACACACACACACACACCCAGCTCCAGGAACCCTATTTCCAGACACGGTACATGCAGTAAGTGTGTGGTTGTGTTGTGGTGGGTGTGACGCCCACCCGGTGCATGAGTGAAAAAACACTGTTCTTATTATAAATAATAATGAGCTGGGGCTGAAATTCCCACTGTCAGCAACACACAAGGACACAAAAGGTGCAGGATCCCTGACACCCCAGCTGGAAGAGAAGCCTGTGCTCTGGAAGATACCTGCAAACGGGGCTCTGGTGACCCCCAGACCCGATGGGGAAGGCCCCCAAGAGGGAAGTGAGTAAAATAAGTTCATGAATCATGCCAGGTGGAAAAATCCACGTTTCTTAATTAGCACACCTTATTTGAGGTAATACATGATTTTGAATAGGTGCATGTAATTAAACTAATAAAGTACATATTATACACAGATATTTAACTATTTTTTTCCCCAAACACAAGAAAATATAAATTCAAGTTGGCCCAAATAAATCTTTCATGGTCCCCTTATATTCTGCCCCTGTCTTAGGGTGCTCTGCAGTAAGCCCCAGGAGACAAGAAAGTTGTGGGTAATTTAGATCTATTCCTGCTGGACAGGAGGAGGGGTTCAGTCACTAATTCATTAAACAAATAGTTATTGAGCATCTACTATGTGCCAGGGGCTTGGGATTCAGCAGCAGGGGGAAAGCACAAAAGCCCTTGCCCTCGTGGAGCTGACAGTCAGTGGAAGATACACACAATAACTGCACAAGTAACTGAGACGTTTATTGTATTAGATAGTGACAAGCACTAAAGAGGAAACACAGAACATGGAAGAGGCCTGGGTGCAAGGGTGGGGGTGACATCTCAGAAGGAGACCAGTGAAGCCTCCTGGGAGGGGGACCTCTGGGCAAAGACCGGAAGGAAGCGAGGGAACCAGCCACGTGGAGAGAGCACAGCAGGCGGCGGAGCCGCAAAGTGCAAAGACCCTGGGGCAGGAGCTCACCTGGAGTGTTCGAGGAGCAGCCAGGAAGGTGGTGTGGCCAGTCAGGGGGGATATGGGAGAGACCCCATCAGAGAGGACGCAGGAGGCCGGAGCACGGGAAGCCTCAGGGGTGATAATAAAACTTGGGCTTTTATTCTGGGGGAGATGGGAAGCCATCTGAGAGTTTTTAGGAGAGAAGTCCCATGCCCTGGTTTATACTTGAACAGGGTCCCTCTGGCTCCTGGGCAGAGAACACAGTGAAGGGGCAAGGGCAAAGCAGCAGGGAGACTAGTTAGGAAACTATTGCAACAACCCAGGCGAAAGATGATGGCTGTTTGGAGGGCTGTAACAGTGGAGGCGGTGAGAAGAGCCCAGGTCTTTGGATGTATTTCTAGATGGAACAGAGAGTTTTTGCCGGTGGACCAGATGTCAGGGTGAGGAAGAGAGAGGAGTGGAGAATGACTTCCAAGCTTTCGGCCTGGGCAATCGGAAGGAGGCAATCACTGTCCGCCGGGATGGAGAAGGTGGGGGTGGGAGATGGTGGTGCCGGCTTGGGGAAAGGATCAGAAGCTCAGTTTTGTTTATGTCAGGTGGAAATGTCCCTTAGTCCTCCAAATGAAGATGTTGTGTAGGCAGCCAGATACATGCCTAGAGTTCAGGAGACATATGGGGCTGAAAATAGACATTTGGGGGTTGTCTGAGTTTCCAGGGCTGCCATCCCAAAGCACCACACAGTGGATGGCTGAGAACAACAGAACTTTATTGTCTCACAGTGCTGGAGGGTAGAAGTCCAAAATCAAGGTGTCACCTGGGCCATGCTCCCCCCGAACCTGCAGGGGAGGTTGCTTCCCTGCCTCGTCCAGCTCCTGGTGGTGGCCGGTGACCCGTGGTGCAACTTGGTCTGCAGCTGCAGCACTTCAGTCTGCCTCAGTCATCACACGGCCGTCTTCTCTCTGTGTCATGGCATCTTCTCCCCTTCTTAGAAGGACCAGTCATTTAGATTAAGGGCCTGCCCTACTCCAGTGGGACCTCATCCTAACTAACTCTATCCTCAAGACCCTATATCCAAATACGGTCAATTCTGAGATCCTGGGAATTAGGATTTCAACAGATCTTTTTAGGGGACACGATTCATCCCAACACAGAGACCATCAGTCTTTGACTGGTGTTGGAAGCCATGAGACCATCCAGGGAGAAGAGAAACCTGGGGACGAGCCCTGGGCACGCAAACACTAAGAGGTCAGCGGACGAGGAGGGGTCGGCGCAGGAGGCTGAGGGGGCAACCAGAGGTATAGAGGAGAACCCAAAAGCCAAGGGAAGAAAGGTCTCAAGACAAGGGAGTGGCTGAAGGTCAATGGCAGCTGATGGAACAAACACAAAGAGGACCAAGAATCGACCATGGGATACAGTGCTGAGGTCACTGGTGACCATGATGAGAATGGTTTTGATGGCGTGGTGAGGGTGAAAGCCTGACCGGGGTGGATTCAAGAAACTGGGAGGAAAGGGATTGGAGATGGCAAGCAAGATGACTCTTTCAAGGAGTTTTGCTGTAATGGGAAAGAGAAATAGGATGACACTGAGGAGGATGCATAGTTAAGAGAAGATTCTTTTCTTAAGAGGGAAGAAATAATAACATGTTTTATGGTGTTGGGAATGACCCAATGAGAGGGAAAATTGATGATGCAGAACAGTGAGAGGAGATAATAGCTAGAGCTCTGTCCTTGAGTGGGGAGAGAGGACAGGAGGGCTACCAAGTGAATAGCAACTTCCAGCTAAGGGAACCGGGTCCCTGGGCATGCCTTCTGAAGCCCCTGAGACCCCAGCGCAGTGCCCAGCTCACAGATGGAGGATGAATGGGTGGATATGAGGCAGCTCCTATTTACTTCTTGCAAGAATTTTAAAGACAAGCTCTGAGCTCAGAGAAACAGAGGTTCAAATCCTGGCTCCACCACCTAGAACCTGTGTGACCTTGAGCAAATCTCTCAACTTCTCTGAGCTTCAATTTTCCTCTCTAAAATGAGGATAATACTAGAAACTACTCCCTGGGCTTATGAGAGGAGCAGGAAGATAATCTCACATGGAGCTTTGTGCGTAGTGCCTGGGACTTAGGAAAGTGCTCCAGGGGGGTTACCTATCCTCATTACAAGCAGTTCTACATCCACAATTTAATAAAATCCAGCACGTAAAAGAAAACGGACATAACTATCAAATCACAGTGTGCATGCCCCATGATTGCTGGCAAGTGCCCTGACCGTTTGACCCTCGGGCTGCCACGGTGATGAGATGGCCCCGGAGGCCCTGCTGTTCCCAGATACAATGGCTCCCTGCTTCCCACAAGGATGCTCATGGGATGACTGACAGAGACCTTATTAGAGAGATAACATTAAATCCACTTCACTTGAGCAAATTACTCACAAGGACTGATACGCCAGTGATTATTAGTGACATGTTGCTTGAGGGTTCTCACCGATGAACCGCATTCCAGGATGCCGAGCAGACTGTGTGTCAGCTAGGAAAAACAGAACAAACCAACCAGAATCCCGAGGTGGCCTTGGGCAGTCAAGGAGAGCTTTCTGTAGGAGGCAGTGCCTCAAGGTAAGCCTTGAAGATAGGAAGGCTCGGGCTGGATAGAGAGGATAGATCATATGGTTCTGTCTTTTTTCTTAGCAAAGAATAGGGTTGATGGATCTAATCTGAGTTGTTCCATATGACCATCTACCAACTTCCCCCAAACTGCCTTTCTCCTCCCCAGGGGCCGGCCTATGTCAGGGGCCCTACTCTTCCAGGGCTTCCAGGGAGCTCTGCATTCTCACTCCCTGCCCCACCCTCCTCAAAAAATATCACCAGGCCCTGCCACTGTCCTCTGCCCTGTAGAGTCACCCAGAAGACAGGGCTTGGGGCACAGAGAATCCACAGGTACCGTTTTGGAAATGTTTAATACTTCAGTGTCAGTGTTGGCTCAAAGCTGTCCCCAGTTAACCCACGGGGAATCCACCGGAAGGAGGCAGTAACAGCATTGTACAAACAGTAGTCACGTTTAGGGAGTCCTGCCTCTGAGCGGGCTCCAGGCTGGCTCTGGATTAGAGATTCACATTAAATAATCTCATTTATCCCTCCCAATGACTGCCAGGAAGCTACCATTATGAGAGTCAGAGAGGGTAAGTGACCTGGTCATTTTCATACACCTGTCGAGAGGCAGAGCTGGGATTTGAACTCTGGCTGTGTCACACAATGTCAAAGTCCAGGAGCTGAGGGGATGGGGCGAGGTGGGGCAAGGAGCCTGGAGGGAGCAGACATTCTTTGTCCCTTCATATAAGTTGGCCAGAGGCAAGCTTCCACCTCCTTCTAATGTGGTGTTCTGAATGGCAGAGGCCATATGTTCTAGTTTGCTGATGCTACTGGGATGCAAAATACCAGAGATGGACTGGCTCTTATAAAGGGGATTTATTTGGTTACATAGTTATACTTTTAAGGCCATAAGGTGTCCAAGGTAACACATCAGCAATCGGGTACCTTCACTGGAGGATGGCCAGTGGTGTCCGGAAAACCTGTTAGCTGGGAAGGCACATGGCTGGTGTCTGCTCCAAAGTTCTGGTTTCAAAATGGCTTTCTCCCAGGATGTTCCTGTCTAGGCTGCAGTTCCTCAAAATCAGCTTCTCCAGAGCAAGAGTCTGCTTTCAACGGCTGTCTTCAAACTGTCTCTCATCTGCAGCTCCTGTGCTTTCTTCAAAGTGTCCCTCTTGGCTGTAGCTCCTCTTCAAAACATCACTCACAGCTGCACTGAGTTCCCTCTGCCCATCAGCTCGTTTATATGGCTCCACTGATCAAGGCCCACCCTCAATGGGTGGGGCCACACCTCCACGGAAATATCTAATCAGAGTTATCACCTACAGTTGGGTGGGGCACATTCCATGGAAACACTTAAAGAATTCCAATCTAATCAGCACTGAAATGTCTGCCCCACAAGATTGCATCAAAGATTATGGTGTCTGGGGGACATAATACATTCAAACTGGCACACCATGTAACTAAATATTGTATTTCCCAGACTCCCTTGCAACTAAGATTCCGGGAGCACTCACATGCGATCTGGAAGCAGGTGAGGTAGAGCTCAGCTTCCTGCCACCTTTGGCTGTTTCTGCAGCAACAAGGCTGTGGGGACACTGTGTGTCTGTGTTGGCCAGTGTGCCCTATGTTAAGGCTCCAGCTTTGGGAGGCATTGCAGCATCAGCTTCCTGCTCCCTGGGTGGTAACTACAGCACCACATCCTTGAACTTGACAGTGGGAGTGAAAGCAGCTTCATGGGATTAGGCACCAACTCTGGACAGGGCATCACATGTGGGGATGTGGGTCTGTCACATATAGTCTGCTCACCCTCCTCCCTGCAAGGTGGGTGGTTTCCTCACAGCGTGATGCTCAGAGGGGCACAGCTGGTGAGTAGTGGACACCGGAGGTGAACCCAGACTCAATGGCCCCACGCTGCCTCTCCATGGGGCACATGGCGGGGCTAGGGAGCCCGTGCAGAGATGCAGTCTCCTTGGCACCAGAGGACTCATGGCCTCACCCCTGCCCAAGCCAATAGCAAACTGGGACCCCCGACTTGCCGCCCTCTGACACTGCAGATTCCTGACTGGAAGTCAGGGTCCTGCCTCTGACCATGGTTACCTCACCTCTCTCTGCCCCAGTCCAGCCTCATGGCAATGCAAACAGCGGGCCCTGCCATCTGAGTCGCGGCCATCAGACCGAGGGGGACTAGCCCTTCCTGGGAGGGGGAGCAGAGCATGGTGGAACTTTACCCACCAAGCCTAAGGAAACTATTACACTTGCATTTCATTTGGAGTTGAGACAACTGCTGCTATGGGCTAAAGACATGCCAACTGATTACCAGAAGCATATGTGTGCGAGAGGAATCACTCATTAGGCGGGAGTTGCAACTCCTGCTCATCAAACGCAGACATCCCGGCAGCTGTTGGCCAGTGCACCCCTCTTCTGGCCTCTTAGAGTTGAGGCTGCTGCCCAGATGTCATTGCTTAGGAAAATGAGTCTCCAGGATGCAGCTAAGGGACTCGGGTCTCACTCCTTTCTCAACCTCACTTTCCTCCTCTGTAAGGGGGGATAGGGCCAGCTGAGTTCACAAACAGTAAGTCAAAAAACACTTGGTGAGCACCCACTGAGAGCAAGACACTGGGTCTGAAGATGCAGGGAGGGAGAAGACACAGGCCCCATCTCAGGACAGGCTGAAGGCCTTGGTGAGAGCTACAGAAGCAGTGGGTCCATGGGGAACTTGGAGGAGGGGCTCCTCACGGAGACCGGACAGGTGCAGAGAGGCTGGGAAGTCTTCCAAGAAGAGATGACATTGAGTGAAGTCTCAAAGAGTGGATAGGAGTGGCCAGGAGATGACGGGCTTTCCCAGTAGCAGGACCAGCCCAGGCCAAAGAGCATCTGGGATGTTTGGGAAATTCGAAGAGACTCATTTGGGTTGGAGCACCGGGTATGCATGAGTTGCTGACTTCTAGAGGTCGTCAGGGACCGGAACATAATGGGCCCTGCACACCAAGGTGAGGAATTGGGACTTTGCACATGGGCTGCTACAGACAGTTGCATGGGGAGTCTTGGGAGAGGCACCTGTACGAAAACAAGGATGACAGGACTAGGCAGAGGGAGAATCTGGCCCACACTGCAGGTGCACCTGAGACCTGAGCCAATCCTCTGGGGAGTTCTGGACCTGCAAGGACCTTGACTGTGGTTCCAAACAGAGGCAAGGCAACCACATCAGCCAGTGCTTGGCAGAGGCTGGGCCCTGTGGGAGGGGATGTAACCTTGATCAAGGTAGTTCCCTGTGGCCAAGGGCAAGGCTGAGTGAGGGGCACGGCTGTGAGCCATCAGCAGCCCATGATCCCAGCACCTGGGGGTGGGTGGTTGACCCTGAAGCAGGAACTGGGGGGAGCGCTGCAGTGCTCTGTTTCACCACACCCCATCTGTCCTTGGAGAAGTTCTCTCTCCTCTCTGCATCTCAGGGCCCCCATCTGGAAAATAAAAGTTTGGATCCAATAGGAGGCAGCATAGTGGTCCTCCAAAAATGTCCACACTCTAATCCCCGTCACCCATGAACATTTTCCTTTATGTGGCAAAGGGATGTTGCAAATGCTTTTAAGGTTATGGGTTTTGAGTTGCAGAGAGGATCCCAGATTACCGAGGTGTGCTGACTCTAATCAGGGAGCCATGAAATGCAGAGTACCTTTCCCAGCTGCAGTGAGGGAGGTGCAATGCTGCTGGCTTGGAGGATGGAGGATGGGGCCACAAGCCAAGGAAAGTGAGCGGCCTCCAGAATTGGAAAAGTTGGGGCAAGTTTCCTCCCCAGCACCTCCAGAAGGAATGCAGCTCTCCTGACACCTGGGCTTTAGCCCAGTGAGGTCGGCACTGGGCTTCTGACCTCCAGAACAGTCATGATAGATTTGTGTTTTTAAGCCACTAAGTTTCTGGTGATTTGTTACAGTCACAACAGGAAACTCAGACAAGGCCAAACTGAAACTGTTTAGCCCAGTTGTCTGTGGAGACCTGACGGGGTGCAAACAAGCATGAGGACTCTGGACCTGTGCCGTCCAATAGAATATTCCGTGATGGTGGAAATGTTCAGTATCTGCTGTCCACTGCAGCCGTCAAGCTGCAGACAGACTCAATTTTTCATTTTCCTTCATTTTAATTAATTTAAATTTAAGTAGCCATCTGTGGCCTGTGGTTACCTCATTGGACAGCCCAGAGAATGAACATTTCTGTCATCACGGAAGGTTCTACTGGATCACACTGTTTGGAGGCTCTGAACTGAATCCAGGAGAGGAAGCCGGGCAGCAGCAGGTGGTGGTAGGTGCTCATGCTCTGCTCACCACCAGGGCTTCGAGGAGCCCAGACACCTGCACAAAGTTTCCCTCGGGTCCCTCCATTGGTCTGGCTGATTGAGGACTTTCCCACAACCTTGGGCCCTATAGAGGCCCTAGTAGAGCCCGGTTCCCCTCTGCTGTGTAGACACAGACCTCTGCCACCTTCAACAGTAAGATGCAAGTCTTGGTGCAGAGCATCTGGGCTGACCGGTGGAGCTGTCGTCAGCACACCACTCGGAGAAGATGTCTGAGTTTGCCCGAGCTGCTGTAATGAAGGACCACAGACCGACTGGCTGAAACAACAGGAATCTATGAGCTGACAGTTTGGGAGGCTGGAGGTGCAAAATCAAGCAGTCAGCAGGGCCACGCTTTCTCTGAGGTCTGCAGTGCTCTGGCGGTGGCTTGCTGGCCATCCATAGCTCAATCTCTGCCTCTGTCACATGGCTGTCCGTCTCCTCCTTCCTGTGTCCAAATGTCCTCTGCTTATAAAGACCTCAGTCATATTGGAATATGGCCTGCCCTGATTCAGCTTTGCCTCACCTTACCCCAAGGATCTTCAAAGATCCTATTTACAAGTGAGTTCCCACTCACCGGACCTGATTAGGGCTTGAACGTGTCTTTGTCGGTGATGTGATTCAATCCCTAACAGAAGATGAGGCTCCAGCAAAGCTGTCCTGGACCAGGCTCTGTGATCTGGAAAAACTGGGTCAGAGGTTCTCCTGGAGTGGGCGCCAGATGGCCCCGGCCCCCAGCAGAGCACCCTGATTTCACAAGGACAGAGGAATGTCCCGGGTTACTGAGGACCAACCTTGTCTTCTCTTTTCTGAATCATCTGGGACCCCTGGCAAGCCAGAACCACCGAGGAAAGGGGTTCAGGACTGTAACACCCTGAGTTGTCAACAAGATGTGATGGGTGCCTTTTTCAGGGGGACTGAACAGTTTTCATCAGATTTTCCAAGGGGTCTGTTACTCCCTAGAAAGGTTAAGAAGTGCTCTGCTCTCTCATGGCCTGGAAGGTGCCTCCTCTCTCAGCTCTTCTGCCCTCCCCTCCACTTCCCCACCTCTCTCTGCCTGTTACAAATACTGCCCTGGCCGGCCCCCCTCCAGGGCCATCTTTCTCCTCCTCCCTGCCCTGCCCCTGCCCCCTCCTCTACCCGGGCCTTGCTCTCCTCCCTGACCTCTCCCCCACCCGAGGCTCATCAATCCCAAGGAAAAAGCCTGGCACCTGATGTGCTTCTTGGGGGATACAAAGGAGGGGGAGAAGGGGAGTGCCTGTACAAACAGACTGATCTCCAGAAGAGAGGAATTACGCGAATTACAATTGATTTTCCACCGTTAATGAAGCATGAACCCGTGTGATTGCATCTTGAAAAGATTTATAATTATTCATTGAATCTTGGAAGATAATTAAGCTTCATCAAATGCAGACATGACAGGCCTTCAGAGTGAGCAGAGACCTCCATGCTGGGCTCCAGATCAGGGCAGGAGATGGGAGCTGGGACACAGTTGGTGGGGGGAGGGGCAAGGGAGGAGGGAGCTGATGGGAAGGGGTTGGAGGGAGAAAGGGGAGGGGGAGATCCTGGAAAAGAGCTTTCTCCTTGAAAACTCAGCCACTCTTGGGTCTTTTGATTTCTCTCCCCACCCTTTGGGGACTGTCCCACCCTCCAGCAGCTGCCTACAGGTCCCTGCCCCATTCCTTCCCTCCCTCTTAGCAGAGGGGGTGGGGAGCCTCTGACATCTGCTCAGAGTCCCTGCTGATCTGGGGGCCACGGGGTGGGGGGAGGGGAGAGCAGAAACTACTAATAGGGAGGGGGAGGAATGGGGGGGCACTTCCAGGTCTGGGGATGCCAAAGTGAAGGTGGGGGTGGGAATGATCCTGGTGGGGGGATAGGGGGTCTGTTGTGCATGTGTGTGTGTGGGTGTGTGCAGGGGTGTGTGGTGGCCTGCTCTGTGAGAGTGCAAATTCGTGCATTCTAGAAAACCATCTGGCAGTAGAAGTACCGAACTAATAGTGGTTACCTTTGCAGAGGGAAAGGGAGCAGCATAAAGGAAGGAATTTTGCTTTTACTCTATAATATGCTTCTCTATTTTTACTCTATAATGTGCTTGAATTGCATACAGTGAGCATATATTCAGGTATAATACACGTAATTTTTAAACAAATCAATATAGTCATGATCCATTGGGCAGATCTTCATGGTTGAGGGCCAGGCTCTGGGCTACATGGGCCCAGACTGTCCTGCTCTTTCCTTAGAGAGTGCACAGCTGTGTGTGTGTGTGTGTGTGTGCACGTGTATACATGAGCAAGTGTGTATGTGCACACACATATACATCCACATGCCTGGTCAGGCTGGTTGTAAAGAATATCCCCACCCTTATAGGCTCAAAGGAGTTGGCCCAGCTGGGAGTAGCCCTGGTTCTGCTCTCCTGGGGTGGGGGAAACCAGCCCCTGACCCTTCAGCTATTCCAGGCCAAAGCATCTCCCTTTTGGGGACCCTTTCCTGGAGGCCCCTCCCATCCCTGACCCCTCTGCCAGACTTAAACTCACCCCTCGGTGAAACCATGGACGCCTCCTCTTGCTAGGTGGACCACCCGCCTGCTGCAGTTGCTCGCTGTTCCTTGCCAACATGACAGAAGGAAAGAATATTAATTAGGCTGCCCTCCCCATGTCCTTTTTATAGAGCTGCTTCTTGGCAGGGAGGAGGCCTTTCTAAGGACAGGCTGGGAGGGAAGTGTGTCCCAGCTTGGGTCTGGCTCTGATTTCATGGTGGGTGGGAGGTCACTGATGGGCTGGGTGGTTGGGGGTGGGGAGATGGATGGGGATTGGAGGGGCTGGGTCTCTAAGGCAGGAGGGTGGGAAGGTGAGAAACCTCCCCTTAGCACAGAGGTTAGGATCCCAGTTCCTGGGACAGACCGCCTGGCTTCCAGTTATGGTACTGCCACCTTGCATCTAAGGGAAGCAGGGCAGGTTACTTAACCCCGCTGTGCCTCAGTTTCCCCCATCAGTGAGTTAGTAATAGTGCTTCCCTCATGAGGTTGCTGAGAGTTGATAAGATGATAAAAATAGAGCACTGAGCATGTGCCTGGTATATAAGAAGAGCTCAATAAATGGAAGCCATTGCTGTTATTTGTATTATTACTCTTCTTGGAGGGAAGTCCAAATGCCATCCAGGCCCTCTTGGGGGCCTTTACTTTAGGGTGAGTTCCCAAGAGCAGGGACTGTGTCTTATTCTCTGTATCCCTTTGGCCTAACCTGGGACTTGACTCCTAGTAGATGCTCAAGGTTATGTTTGTTGAATGAATAAGTGAATGAAAAGAAATAAATAAAACTGGGCCATGTTGCTGGCTTCTAATCTGGGGATACCTTGTCAAACATAGGGCACAGAAGAATGCTGTATGGACTATTTAAAACAGCTTTTTTGATAGCAAAATTCTGGTAATGGATGGTGGTGACAGTAGCATAACACTGTGAATGTAATTAACAGCATGGAATTATATATCTAAGTGTGGTTAAAAGGGAACATTTTAGATTGTATAGATGTTACTAGAATAAAATTTTTTTAAAACATAGTACTGTACAATACAAATAATGAACCCTAATGTAATTGAAGAACTATAGGTAATAGGACAATTATAAAAATGTTCTTTCATGAATTGTAACAAATGTACCACATTAGAGCAAGGAGTTAATGATAGGGTGGTATATGGGAACTCTGTACCTTCTGCATGAATTTTCTGTAAACCTACAACTTTTCTAATTTAAAAAAATGGGAAAAATAGCTTTTACTGTATGGATAGTTTTGTGAGGGAAGTAAAGAAAATCCTCCAAGATCAGAAAAGACAAGAAATACAACTCCAGAGAGGTGAATGAGCTAGCACTGAAGTGGGCATTTCTCCCAGGGCACCTGGTCAACCCAAAACCTAGACTTTCATGTACTATGGGAAGAGGGCAGGAGCCCAGGTGTGGAGTCTGAGCAAGGTGGGTGGTCAAATTTGCCAACCCTGCATATAGTGGGACACTCCAAGGTGAACTAGGAAAAACCTGCCTATGAAGATAGACAAACAGATCAGTGGAACAGAACTGAAAGTCCAGAAATAGACCCACTCATCTATGGTCAACTGATTTTTGACAAGGGTGCTAAGCACATGCAGTGGAGAAAGAGTAGTCTCTTCAACAAAAGGTGTTGGGAAAACTGGATCCCACATGCAGAAGAATGAAGTTAAGCCATATGCAAAAATCAGCTCAAAATGGATCAAGGACCTAAGTATAAGAGCTAGAACTCTTAGAAGCTAACATAGGGACAAATCTTCATGAACTGGGATTCAGCAATGGATTCTTTGGTATGACACATGAAGCACAAGCAATGGGAGAAACTATAGACAAATTTGATTTCATCAAAATTAACAACTATTGTTCCTCTAAGGAAATTATCAAGAAAGTGAAAAGAGAACCTACAGAATGGGAGAAAATATTAGCAAGCCATATATTGGATAAGGTTTAATATCCAGAAAATATAAATAACTTTTTTAATGCAACAACAAAAAGACAACCCAATTAAAAAATGGCCAAAGGATTTGAATTGACATTTCTCCAAAGGAAATATACAAATGCCAAAAAAAAAAAAACAAAAAAAAAACAGCACATGAAAAGATGCTCAATGTCATTCACCACTAAGGAAATACAAATAAAAACCATAATGATATACCACTTCACAGCCACAGAATGGATATGATTGAAAAACAGAAAATAAGTGTTAGAGCAGATGCAGAGAAATTGGAACTCTAGTTGGTAGGAATGTAAAATGGTGCAGCCATTGTGGAAAGCAATATGGCAATTTCTTAAAAGTTAAATATAGGATTATCGTATGACCCAGGAATCCCACTTCTAGGTATATATACAAAGAGAGTGAAAATAGGGTTACAATGAGATACTAGTATACCTAATGTTCATAGAAGCATTATTTGCATTAGCCAAAAGGTGGAAACAACCGAAGTATCCATCAACAAATAAGTGGATAAACAAAATGTGGTACATAGGCACAATGTAATGTTATTTGGCCATATGGTAAAAGAAACTTATGAGACATGCTGCAACATGGAAGAATCTTGAAAACATTATGCTCAGTGAAATAAGCAAGGAACATAGCTACAAAAATTATGATATCACTTATAAGAGAGGACTAGAAATAGAAAATTTGCAGAGATAAAAAGCAGATTAGAGGTTACCAGGGGAGGGAGAAATGGAGGGAGGGAAGAAAGGGGAGTGTTTGCCTATAAAAATAAAAAATAAATTAGTTTTAAATAAATAATTCAGGAAAACCTACCTTGACTCTGGCAAGTAGGGGAAAACAAAGAAAGAGCCCACCCCAACCCCCTCGAAATTCTTAACCACAGTTTGCCCTTAAGTGGGTTTGGAGCCAAAATTCATTCCACTCGTGTGGCCTAAAAAATCATCAGCAGAAAATTGTCCCTGCACTGGTAGTGTCCCACATGTGGCAGAAGCAAACAGGAATCTTCTCTGAAGAAACACTCTCTAAACCCAGACCTCAGAGAATTCCCATGGAAAAAGCTTCCAAGGAACATGAATGCACAATAAAAGAATGCAGAACACACAAGAAAACAAGCCACTGTGAGCAAGACTCAGCAGAAACAGCAGCTACAAATAAGACTTGCAAAGACTGCAAATATTGGAATTATCAGATATAGAATATAAAATAAGTGTATGTGCTTAATACAAGATGTAAACTCAGGTATCAAAAGTATGACAAAGGAAAATGGTATTAGGAAAAATTACCAGGCTGGTTTTAAAAAATCAAATAAAATATCTAGAAATAAGACATATAGTACTTGAAATTAGATCAATTAATGGATTAAATAGAAGATGAGACACAAGCTGAGAAAAAAAAATGTGAACTGGAAAAAAGATAAAAATCCATTTCTCAATAGGTAGCTGAGAGAGAGAAAAAGAAATGAAGAGTTCAAAGAGACATTAAGAAATATGTGGGAGAAGGAGGGGCAAGATAGCAACATAGAGAGGTGTGGAATTTAGTTAGTCCTCTACATCAACTAGTAAATAGCCAGGAACAATTAGTAAATAGTCTGGAATAACTGTTGGGGGACATCTGTAACTGGACACATATTGCACACCAGCCAGGAATGGGTAGAACAACTGACACTGCAGCATAGAACTGTAAGTAAAGCTCCCCAAACTGAGGAGCTGGCATGGTAGGCTGAGTTAGAAAACTTCCCTGTGGAAGCAAGGGAATGTAGCTTAACCAAGCTCCAATTTCATTAAAAAATTTGGACTACTGAATACAAGCTACAAGCACAGATAAACCTGGAGCAAGCAGGGAAGTACACTGAGGTTGCTCCCAGCAGGGAGGAGGTGGGGCTGATGGGAAAAAAAAAACAAAAATAAAAACAGAGGCTTTTGGAGACAGCTGAGCTCAGAACACTGGAAAACAGCTGTGTCCCAAGAAAAGGGGCACAGAGAACCAGGTACCTACCCCGGTCAACTGGTGAAACTGGGGGGCTGGGGACTAGCTCTGAAAAGGGGCTTTCTCTCTTTTCCCTTTTTTTTTCCTCTCCCATTCCATGTAGCTCATTAGAGAAAGTCTTGGGCATTTTAAATTTCAGCACTGACCCAAGCAAAGGTGGAGTTAAGAGAGTCAGAGAGACAAAGGAGGAATTCAAGTATAGAAGATAACCCCCTAAAGGGTATATCTTCCCTAAGAAAAGGAGGATGGGACCCAGCTCAAGTGGCTGCTGTCCCTCAGAGAACTCAGACCCCAGGGCCAGGTGGGGGGTGGGGGGAACTTGAAACAACTTAACCTTGGCCTCTGATACCCTCTGCCCCTGGCCAGGACAGGGTTGTTTGGGAATTAAAGAGGCCACACCTCTTTACACCAGTGGGGAGCTTCAGGCTGACAAGCACCACCTGCTGGACAGGATAGGAAAAGTACAGAGTCTAAAGGCCTCACAGGAAAATCTGACAATCTGCTAGGTCTCACGCTAAGGGAAACCTGATATTGAATACAGCCTCCTCCTGAGACCTGGACCCATCTGGTCTGGGAAAATCTGATCGGGGTAACCAAGGAAACCAGATGCCTAGCCAACAAAAAATTATAAGTCACATTAGGAAAAATGAAGATATGGCCCAGTCAAAGGAACAAACTTATACTTCAACAGAGATACAGGAATTGAAACAACTAATTATTAATCAAACAAATCTCCTAAATCAATTCAAAAATCAAATCAACTAGTTGAGGGAAGATATGGCAAAAGAGATGAAGGATATAAAGAAGAAATTAGGCAAATATAAGGAAGAACTTGAAAGTCTGAAAAAACAATTGGCAGAACTTATGGGAATGAAAGGCACAATAGAAGAGATGAAAAACACAATGGAGACATACAACAGGAGATTTGAAGAGGTAGAAGAAAGGATTCATGAACTGGAGGACAAGGCAGCTGAAATCCTACACACAAATGAACAGATAGGGAAAAGAATGGAAAAATATGAGCAGAGTCTCAGGGAACTGAATGAAAACATGAAGTGCATGAATATATGTGTCATGCGTGAGCCCAGAAAGAGAAGAGAAGGGAAAGGGGGAAGAAGGAATAAAAATGGAGGAAATAATCTCTGAAAATTTCCAATCTGTTATGAAAGACATAAAATTACAGATCCACAGAGCACAGAGTACCCCAAACAGAATAGATGTGAGTAGACCAATTCTAAGATACTTAATAATCAGATTATCAAATGTCAAAGACAAAGAGAATTCTGAAAGCAGCAAGAGAAAAGCAATTCATCCCATGCAAGGGAAGCTGTATAAGGCCATGTGCAGATTTCTCAGTAGAAACCATGGAGGCGAGAAGGCATTGGTATGATATGTTTAAGATACTGAAAGAGAAAAACTGCCAACCAAGAATTCTATATCCAGCAAAACCACCCTTCAAAAAATGAGGGAAAGTTTAAAATATTTTCAGACAAACAGGCACTGAGAGAGTTTGTGAACAAGATACCTGCTCTACAAGAAATACCATAGGGAGCACTACAGACAGATAGGAAAAGACAGGACATAGAGAATTGGGGAAGAATGTAGAAATGAAGACTAACAGTAAGGGTAAAAAGAGAGAGAGAGGAAAAAATAAAAATAAAATAAGATATGACATATAAAATCCAAAAGACAAAATGGTAGACAGTATACATTAGGTTGAGCAAAATTATCCAGAAAGAAAGGGTACTGTGTGGTCTCACTAATATGGACTAACATTGATGAGCGAAATTTAAGAGTTGAGAATGAAGGTTATCAAGAAATAGAAAGAGGTTAGAGATCGGGCATTTGATGCTGTAGGAGTATAGAAGGTTCAACAGGATTGACTGTATAGATCCAGAAATGGAATGGATTGCACAATAGTGTGTGATGGCAACGCAATATTGTAAGTACTCTAATAAGATGAGTGTGAGTACAGTTGAAAGGGGAAGGTGAAGGTAGGTATGACACCAGATAGGAAGACAGAATATAAAGACTGGGATTGTACAACTTAGCAAAACCTAGAGTGGTTAATGATGGTGATTAAATTGTACAAATATAAGAATGTTTTACATGAGGGAGAACAAATGAATGTCAACTTTGCAAGGTGTTGAAAAATCGGATGGTATAGGGGAAAAATACAATCAATGCAAACTAGAGTCTATAGTTAATGGTAACATTCTAAGATGCTTCCATTAATTGTAACAAAGGCAATATAACAAAGCTAAATGTCTGTAACAGGGGCATATGGGATTCTTGGTGGTGGTGATGTTATCTGACCTTTTCATTGTATTTTATTTTTGTTTTTCTTAAATCTTTTGTACTTTTATTCTCAATTTATTTCTCCTTTTTCCTCTTTCTTTGGGGAAGAGATGGAAATGTCCTCATATATATTGTGGTGGTGGATGCATAATTATGTGATTATACTGGGAATCATTGATTGTTTAGTTAAGGTGGATTGTATGGTGTGTGACTAAAATTGCTAAAAAAAAATGAACAGAGGGATACAAGTGCTGGAGAAAATGTGGAGAGAGGGATGTACTTATTCCCTGTTGTTAGGGAAGGAGAATGGTGTAGCCCATCTGAAGGGTGGTGTCGTGGTTCCACAGGAAGCTAACTCTGGGGTTGCTGTATGGTCCTGCAGCCCCATTATTGGGTACATACTTGGAAGAACTGAGAGCAGGGACATGAATGGACATTGCACACTGGTGTCTATGGCAGCCATATTCACAATTTGCAATGGATGGAGATGGCCTAAGGGTACATTGACTGATAAATGGAATGGTGAACTGTGGTGTATGCATACAGTGGAATACTGAGCAGCGGCAAGAAGAAATGAAGTCGTGAGGTATGCACCTAGGTGAGTGGACCTTGAGGATCGTATGTTGAGTGAAACAAGCCAGAATCGAAAAGACAAACATTATAATGCCTCACTAATATGGATTAACTATCATGTACAAACTCTGAGAATTGAATCTGAGAGCTTAGGTTATCAGGGGAAGGCTTATGGTAAAGGTTCCTAGATTGTAAGCTCTTAAAGCAGTCACATCTATTCATGAGTTGTAATGGTTATCTCTAAATTCTGAGATGCTGAGCTGGTCGGTCTTTGTAACTTCAGGTATCTGTGTGACACCTGAGACTCAGAGCCAGAGTTCAGCAGCTATGAATGTCAGCATTACCCCGTACAGCAAATGTTTAAAAAGCTGAAAAAGAGATCAGACTTCAGTTAGAGATATGAATGAAAAGGACTTGATTAGAACTAAGGTAAACCAGACTAAAGGGAAAAGGATGATATTGACTGTGTTTTAAAACCTCAATTCTGTGTGAGACCAAAGGAAGAGATGTTTATTTGGTGCAAAATCTATACTTTCTGTAGCATGCTATATAATTTAACTTGTATGTTCAGTTTATTCAAACACCATAATTACATGGAACAATGAATAGGGGGTAAGAGCTGATTGGTTTGTACAGGTTAGCATGAAGCCCTGATACATCCCAGAGTAATTTGGGCACAAAACAAAAAGTATTTGCAAAGCCCCCTTGAGGACCTGGGGAAAAAATGTAGAAACATTAAACTTCCCCAGCAGGGGAATTCCTGATATTCTTGCAAGCATTGGGGACTACCATTATAGTAGGCCAAGTCCTCAATCTTGGGGCTCGCCCCTATGAAGCTTGTTACTGCAAAGGAGAGGCTGAGCCTACTTGTACTGTTGCCTAAGAGTCACCCCCAGAGAACCTCTTTTTTTGCTCAGATGTGGCCTGTCTCTCTCTAAGCCCATTCGGCTGGTAAACTCACTGCTCTTCCTGCTACATGGGACATGACTCCTGGGGATGAAACTGGACCCAGCATTGTGGGATTGAGAAAAACTTCCTGACCAAAAAGGGGAAGAGAAATTAAACAAAATTAAGTTTCAGTGGCTCAGAGATCTCAAGTGGAGTCAAGAGGTCACTCTGGAGGTTATTTTATGCATTATATGGATATTCCTTTTTAGTTTTTAGTGTAGTAGAAAAGGTAGAAGGAAATAACCGAAATTGTTGAACTGTAATCCAGTATCCTTGATTCTTGAAGACAATCGTATAACTAGATAGCTTATACGGTGTGACTATGTGATTGTGAAAACCTTGTGGCTCACACTCCCTTTATCCAGTGTATGGACAAATGAGTAGAAAAAAGGAGGACAAAAATTAAATGAATAATGGAGGGGCTAGTATGAGATGTTTTGGGTGTTCTTTTTTACTTTTATTTTTATTTTTATTCTTTTTTCTTGTATTTTGGGGTAATGAAAATGTTAAAAAATTGATTGTGGTGATGAATGTACAACTATGTGATGATGCTGCGAACAATTGATTGTACACTTTGGATGCTTGTGTGGTATGTTAATATATCTCAATAAAATTGCATTAAAAATGGAATAATGCAGGATAAAGTGAGAAGTTCTAATGTGTCTAATCAGAGTTCTAGAAGTAGCTATCAGACAGAAGAGTAGAGAGGCAAATTCATACAGATAATGGCTATATATTCTCCAGAACTGATGAAAATCTGCTATCCTCAGATTCAGAAAGCTCAATGAATCTCAAGCAGGATAAATAAAAAGAGATTTGCACCTGAACACACCATGGTGAGGCTACAGAACATCATAGAGAAAGGAAAGATCTTACAAGCAGCCAGAGATGAAAGAGAGATTACCTAAAAAGGAACATCAAATAGACAGATAGCGGAGTTCTCAAAGAAAACTCTGGAAGCCAAAAGACAGTAGAATATCACCTTCCAAGAATTGAGAGAAGATAACCATTGCCTGAGAATTCCATAGCCTCTGAAGCTATTTTTTCAAGAATGAGAGCAAAATAAAGACATTTCCAGACAAACAAAAACTGTCAGAGTTTACAACCAAGACCCTCATTAAAGGAAGCTCCAAAGAATAAACTTCAGGAAAAAAGAAAATGATCCAAGCAGAAAAGTTTGAGATGTAAGAAAGAACAGCAATTAAAGAAAAAAAAAGATGAACATGTGGTTAACATTAAACAAACAATGTTTGTTTCAAGTGTTTAAGATGTGGGGTTAAAATAAACAAGAGAAAATTAAAATGTGTGTAATGGTTTGGAACTGTATGTATCCCAGAAAAACATGTTCTTAAACTTAATCCGTTCCTATAGGTGTGAGCCCATTGTAAGTAGGAATTTTGATGAGGCTACTTCAGTTAAGGTGTGGCCCACCTCAATCAGGATGGGTCTTAATCCTATTACTGGAGTCCTTTATAGGAGAATGAAATTCAGAGAGAGAGAGAGAGAAAGCCACACAGGAGCAGCCAGAAGCTGAACATCAACAGAACCCGCAAGAAGAGGGAGAGACTGGGAGATGCCGCCATGTGCATTGCTGTGTGACGAGCTAAGGACCAAGGATCACCAGCAGTCAGCCCCAGAACACCACAGTCTTTGAGGAGAAGGTATTGCCCTGATAACTCCTTGATTCAGACTTTCTCTCAGCCCCCAAACCCTGAGTAAATAAATTCCCATAGTTTAAGCCACAGCATTGCATGGTATTTGCTTGAGCAGCCAAAGGAAACTAAAACACAGAGTATCAGTTGCATATAAGTTGGAAGGAGATGTGACCAGACTTAAAGCGTTTTAAGATCCTGGAGTGGTTTGGGAGGAGGGTAAATATTATCATAGATGAAAATTATAACCTGAATATGCATACTAAAATTTCTAGGGTATTTATAACAGAATAGAAATAGCATGTATTATAATTTCCAAATTAATAGAAAAAATGAAATGAGGTGGGGGAAATCTTCAATTAATACAGTGGAAGGAAGGAAGGGAGGGAGGGAGAAATTTTGGTTCAGAGAGTGATGGTGGTTTGTCCAAGGTCACACAGCAAGTTGAAGGTAAAGTCAGGACGAGATGCAGCCTCCCTCAGTCTAGACAGGGAATATCAGAACAGGAAAGAACCTAAAGCCTGGCAGATTTCCCAGTTTTCCTCTTTCCCTCCCTCTCTCCCTCCCTTTCTTCTTTCAATCGTGTTCATTGGAACTACAGTGGACCCACCCTGCTCACTGCATGGTAAGCTTATGGAAATGAATACGACAAGAAATGCTTTGATCAAAGACACAAAGAGTAATGATTGTCTCTGTGACAAAAATCGCAAAAGTACGCACAGTGACTTACAACATAAGCCTAGTCTGTTCCAAGCACTTTGTGTTAATTCATTTGAAGCTTGCAATCGCCTGTAAGGTGGATGTTGGCAATATGCTCATTTTGCAGATACTGCACCCAAGGCTCAGGAAGGTGAAGAGGCCTTTCCAAGGCCATGCAGTTGGGAAGTGGCAAAGGAGGGATTTGAACCCAGGCTGCAGGAGACTCAGGCCTGCACCCTCGATGCCTCCTGACCTCTGTTCTCATGCCGGGCCGGCCTGATGGACGTCTGTTTACAGGAACAGGACGTGGAAGTGGGCAGTGTTCTGAGATGATCTTGAAGCCCACATTTAAAACAAAAACAAGGCAGCTATAAGGATGATTGGAGAAATTTGAATATGGAATCTATTAGATGATATCATTGTAACAATATCAAGTGTGTTGGGTGTGATAATGAAATTGTGGTTCTGTGGAAGAATGTCCTTGTTCTTAGGAGACAGATGGACATGTTATGATGTCTGCAACTTTCAGATGGTTCAAGGAAAGGAGTATAAAGAGTGACAAAGCAATTATAGACAAATGTTAGCAATAGAAAACCTAGGCAAAGAAGAAACGGGTGTTTATTGTTGTTTCAAGATATCAGTTTGTATTCACAAACTGTCCCCAAACTTAAAAAAAAATCTATTTACTATTCCCCACAAGCCCGCAGGTCAGCTGGTCAGTTCTACTGATCTGGGCTGACTTGCTGTGCTGAGTCCGTCGCCAGCTGGTGGGAGGCTGGGGTCTGGCTGGCCTGGTGTGGCCGCAACTTGACAGCTGAGTTCCCCTCCATGTGTCTCTCACATCCGTCAGGGAGGCTGGCCTGGGAATGTCCTCAGTGTCCAAGAGAGGAAGAAGAAACGTGAACCCACTTCTCCAAGCTGCTGCTTGCATCAGCTGTGCTATTGTCTCCTTGGTCAAAGCAAGTCACATGGTCAAGCTCAGAGGCAGTGCGGGGAGAAACTTCCAAAGGATGTGGATACAGGGAAGCACAGAAGTCAGGAGCTGTTTATGCAGTCAATTTGTCATAATTTTATTAAGATCCTAACTTTTCAGTTTGTTCAAAATCTTTAGAATAGAAAGCTAGAGGGTCAAAAGTGAAAAAAAAGAAAAGAAAAGCTAATCTTATGCAATCATGTCACTCCTGTGTTTAGAATTCTTCCTTCTGTCCACCAAAAGACGCATATAAGAACGTTCACTGCAGCTTCACAAGTGATAGCCCCACACAACCACGTAGCACATCAGTGGCAGAGTGGAGAAAGAAATTGTGATACATTAAATGATGAAATAATAAACAGCAGTGAGGAAGAACAAACTACTGCTATGTGCAGCAATGTGGATGAATTTCACTGATAATGAGCAAAAGAAACGGGACTCAAAAGCAGGCATACTGTGTGATTCCAATGTTGGAAGTTCAAGATGAGAGGAAAATGAACCTATGGTGCTTACCTTGGGGAGTCTCTACTGGGAAGGGGCATGAGGGAACTTTCTGGAATGCTGTAAATGCTCTATGTCTTGAAGGGGGTAATTATATGGAGGCAAAAAGCCATTAAACTGTACACTTAAGGATTTGTGCACTTTATAAATTATATCTTTTCAAACTCACCCATACATACACAAACCCTTAAAACTTGGTTCCCTGGTTCCCCTGGATTAAGTACAAACTCCCTGGCACTCAATTCAGTTTAATTTACTCCAGGCCCACCTTGGTGAGCGCAGGATTCCTTGTCTTTGCGGGGTAGGCCCTGCCCCTCCTCCACCCGGCCCCGCAGCCACAGCCCCTCTCTGCTGTGCACTCCACAGCCATTGTCAAACATAATGATTCTTCCCCTGGAGAGAAATTGGGTTCCATTTTATATTTTATTGCCTCAAAAAGGACATTTTTTACCTTCCCCCAGTCCGCAGCTGGCAGGAACAGGACGATAAATCTCAGCAAAGGTTTCCACTGAGATGGATGTTCCAGCAAGGAGACCGCCGTGTTCCAGGCAGGGGAGGATAAATAAGCAGTTGTACCTGCTTGGCCACCCCGCACCACCCTGTCCCCAATGCCATGTCATCCTGCCTCTGCTCCAGGCTCCCCATCTTGTCCCCAAGAGGGAAGGCTGAGGGCTCCCCACCGTCTTTGCCAACGTGTGCAAGGCACGTGCTTTATCCTGCTTAGTTTTCAGAGGCCCTACAGCATGGGTGTGTGTATTAGCCCCATTTTACAGATGTGGAGACTGAGGTTCATGGAGGTTAGGCCTGCAGCTGGTTGAGGGCAAGTGGAGTGTGAATGGGGGTTCACAGCTGTTAGGGGGTGAATTGCGTCCTTCCTGTGTTCAAGTCCTGACCCTCTCCTCCCTCCGTCTCCACCCCACGACTGTGCCTGTTCTGGTTTGCTAATGCTGCTGTTATGCAAAATACCAGAAATGGATTGGCTTTTATAATGGGGGTTTATTTGGTTACAAATTGACAATCTGAAGGCCATGAAAATGTCCAAATTATGGCATCAGCATGTGTCTACCTTCACTGAAGGAAGGCCAATGGCTTCCGGAAAAGCTCTGTTAGCTGGGAAGGCACATAGCTGGTGTCTGCTGATCCCGGGTTGTGTTCCACCTCCTCTCTCAGCTCCTGTGTGTTCTTCAAAACGTTGCTCTTGGGGCATTTGTCCTCTCTTGGCTTCTCCAGAACAAACTCTGGGCTAGCATCTCCAACATTTCAGCAAAAGTCTGCTTTTAGCAGCTGTCTCGAAAATGTCTCTCTCAGCTGCTCTGAGGTCCTTGTTTGTGAGCTCTTTTATAGGACTCCAAAGGTTAAATCAAGACCCACCCTGAATAGGCAGGGCCCATATCTCCATGGGAATAATCTAATCAAACTTACACCACAGTTGATTGACTCACATCTCCAGGGAAACAATCAAAGGATTTCAACCTAATCAACACAAATATGTTTGCCCCCCCTCAAAATTGCTTTAAAGAACATGGCTTTTGGGGGAACATAATATATCCAAATTAGCACAGTGGCCTTATTTGGAAGCAGGGTCCTTGAAGCTGTGATTGGTTACAATGAAGCCATTGGTGGCAGGGGAGGGCTGAGCCAATAGGCCTGGTGTCCTTAGAAGGGCAGAGGACACACAGGGGCAGGAGGGGAAAGGCCAGAAGCTGCAGTGCAGCCACCATGAGTCCAGGAACACCGGGATACAGGATGGCCAGAAGAGGCTGGGTCCATGGGAGCCCGGCCCTGCCGACAGCTGATTGTGGACTTCTGGCCTTGAGGATGGTGAAATGACACATTTATCTTGTTTGAGGCCCCCCAGTTTGTGGCACTTTGTGGAGGCGACCTCGGGAAACTCAGACACTGTCCATGCCCCTGACCACAGCTTCCCCTCGGTTCCTAGGAGACAGCCAGGGACACCAGAGAGACTTTGGGGCAGGGGCAGCAGAGGTCTCTGGCTGCTGTGGGGACAGCCCCCACCCTGAGGCTCCTCCTGGCACCTCGGCTGAGAGGGCTGGCCTGGGGCTCTCCTTCTCATAGGGGTGCAGGAGCTGTGGCCTCTCCCTGGGTCTTCCCCTCGGATGCCGTGAGACTTGGACACATTTGTCGACCTCCCCAGAGGGGCTGCTGGCCGGGCCCGGGCGCACGTAGGGTTCAAGGCAGAATCAGGCCTAGAACCCAGGCCTCCTGACTCCCTGCCCAGGGCCTTGCTTCTCGCCCCGCATCCTGCCCTCCTGACTGTCCTCCAAGCATTTGCTGTTATTCCTAACCTGTACAGTTGAAAATGTGTAAATTAACGAGTGCCTATTTAATAACCAGGCCAGGGAAGAAGCCGGTCGCGAAACACCACACAGCTCATGATTGCTTTTTTTTTTTTTTTTTTTTTTTTTTTTTTAGGTTAAATTGTCATTGCCTTTTTTTTTTATTTTTTTTATTTTTTTTATTTTTTTTTTTTTATTTTTTTTTTTTAATTCAGTTTTATTGAAATATATTCACAAACCATACAGTCATCCATGGTATACAATCAACTGTTCACAGTATGATTATATAGTTATGCGTTCATCACCACAATCTATTTCTGAACATTTTCCTTACATCAGAAAGAATCAGAATAAGAATAAAAAATAAAAGTGAAAAGAGAATACCCAAACCATCCCCCCATCCCACCCTATTTGTCATTTAGTTTTTACTCCCATTTTTCTACTGATGTTTTTTCAATTTTTTAAATTTGTTTATCAAAAAATTAAAAACAAACAGGCAAACAACAACCAAAAAAAACCCCACAACATTTCAAACAAAGCAATGGATTAAGGAAAACAAATAACCTAAAATAACTACTTTGCTTCCAATATGTTCCTACCATACCCCAAGAAAATTAACAACCCCTAAGAAAACAAAGGAATAAGAGGAAAAAAAAAACCTAAAATAACTCTATTGCTTCCAACATGATCTTACTATATCCAAGAAAGTTTACAAACCATATCATGATTGCTTTTATACGCAATGTCTGGAAGGGGCAAATCTATGGAGACAGAAAGGAGATCCAGGGTTGCCAGGGGCTCAGGGTGGGAGGATTTTAGGGCAAGGAGGAGTGATTGACTGCTAATGGGCATGGGGGTTTCTTTGGGGAGTGATGGAAATAGTCTACAGTTGACTACTGTGCTGGTTGAACAACTCAGTGAATAAACTAGAAAACACTGACTTGTACACTTTGGGTGAATTTTATGGTAGGTGAATTATATCTCAGTAAAGCTGTTGTAAGAGAAATTTGTCAGCCTCTCTCAGACCCAGTTTCCTTGCCTGTGAAGTGATGATTTCGAGAATCATCTAGCGTCCCAGGTGGGAGGCTGAGCTCTTATTTGAAAACTGCCCCGACCAAGGCTCAGCACAGCACGAGGGAGGAGCTCCCCGCCCTCCTTTGAGCACGATGCTCTCAGAAGCACCGCTCGTCCTTCAGTTCACTCCACAAACACCCTGACTGCCGACGAGGGCCAAGCCAGTGCTGCCCCATGGAACTTTCTGCGGCCAAGGAACTGGTCTCTATCGGCAGTGCCCAGCACTCCCCTGGCCATGGGTGGCGACCGAGCACTTGAAGGGCGGCTAGTCCAACCGAGGACCTGCATTTTGTTTGTTCCATTTTAATTAACTTACATTTAAATAGCTGCATAAGTTTACTGTATTAGACCAAGTGGTTTTAAGCAATAGAAATGAAGCCTGAAGCAGAAAAAAATATAATATATATATATGTCTGTTCTCATGGAGCTAACATTTTATTAATATAGACAATTATTTATAAAATTATTTTATAAATTATTTAAAATTATTTATATTATGTATATTTATTACTTACATTATTTATATATTATTTACTAATAATTTTGAAAAAGTATTTATCAAATATAAGGTTGGATAGAGTGGGGACATCTAGCAGGGTGAGAGGGCTGAGAGGGGTGGGGCAGGGCTATTTTATAAAAGGTGGCCAGGGAAGGCCTCTCGGAGAAGGTGACATTTGAGCAGAGACTGGAAGGGAAGAGTGAGCCATGCAGTGCTCTAGAGGAAGAGCATTCCAGGCTGAGGGCACAGCAGGAGCAAAGGCCCTGAGGCAGGAGCATGCTGGTCCAATACGAGGGATAGTGGAGAGGCCGGTATGGCTGGGGGGCGGGAGGTGAGGTCAGAGGGAGGCAGGGGAGCAGCCCTGTGGGCCTATGGCCGGGATGAGGAGCTTGGCGGCGTGGTAAGCAGAGAAGTGAGTTGACCTGACTTAGGTTTTAGCAGGACCCCTCCAGCTGTTGGGTCAAGGGTGGCCTGGAGGGTTCAGGATGGAAGCAGGAGATGAGGTTGGAGGCCCCAGAAGTCCTCGGGCAAGAGCCGACCGGAGCTTCCACCAGGGTTGGTGGCGACGGCGGCAATGGAGAGAGATGACTGGCTGTGGGGCTTTGGTCAGGCCACTCACCCTCTCTGGGCTGCTGTGTTGGCCTGACAACAAGTGTGGTTTCCTCCTGCCTACCTCCCTGGGGAAACCCAAAGCACATGACATGCTTCAGAGAGATGCTGTGAGCATCTCAGATCAGCCCCGCAGCACTGGCCAACTGCTGCCCTCGCTGCCGGCTGCACCCCTCGCCCGCCATGCCACAGCCACACCCAGCTCTGCAGGGCAGTGAACACCCCACGCTCCAGCCCCCAGGGTGTAGCCCATGTCTCTCCCTCTGCCAGGTGTCCCCTCCCCACCTCACACCCACCAGTGCCTCCCACTCACCCCTCAGGTCTCAGCTGAAACATTGTCTCATGGTGGAAACTTCCCGTGACCCCCTGCTCCCAGCTGGGGTAGCCGCCTCCCCTCTGTGCTGTCCCAGACCCCAGAATACTCCCCTCTTGCAGCACATGTAGCCACGTTGTAATTGTCCGTTCATCTGTGGGCTCCTGGAGGGTGGGGACCACCTCTTATTTCTTTGTTTTCTTCCTTATTTCTTTATCCCCAATGCCTGGCAGAGGGCCTGGAGCATGGAACCCTCAGTAAATGTTGGCTCAGTGAATGGATGGACTTTCAGATGGATGGATGGGTGGATGCGTGGATGGATGGGTGGATGGATGGGTGGGTGGGTGGATGGGGATGGATAGTGGATGGTGGATGGATAGATGGATGGGTGGATGGATAGTGGATGGTGAATGGGTAGTTGGATGGGTGAGTCCTGCATTTCTGCAAGGTAGAAAACACACTTTCAACTTAAAGCTTACAACAGCCCCTCCAATGCTTATATAATTCCCCAGTTGATTTACTGAAATGTGACACTGAACCGCCCTTCCCCACACATACCAGAGAAAGTCAGAGCCAAAGGAGCAGAAGAAAAGGCTGGCGCTTTGGAGCTGGTGAATTGGCAAGTCACATCTCAAGGCCTCAAGCTACTGGGAAAACCAACCAGATTAGGAAAGGGGGCCGTGCTGTGTGCTGCCGAAACCAGCCCGTCCACAGTGACAGGGCCTAATGGGGTGGAGGTTCTAGAAAGGAGCTGTGAACACTGCCCACCACAACCCACAGATCTTGGGCCTAAGTACGGGACGTGGCACACTTCAAAGTCAGCAGAGTTGGCAGCTAGCAAGAGCAGGCAGGTGCACCGGTGTTAAACCTGGGGGGTCAATTGGCAGGAATGAAAGGGGCAGGTGTCTCCTGAGTCCAACCAGGAGAGCAGAGTGGCTCTAGGGCTGAGGGGCACATCTGAAGTCCCTCCGTGGGGTTGGAGGTCAACTCATAGGGCCAAGTCTAACCAGCCTTGCTATGAGCTGCCTATTATGTGACAGAAGAAAATCTGTGTTTGCTGACAGGTCTGCCTGGCACCTGGAAAAAGAGGGAGCAAAGAGTGTCAATCCTGTGCTGTCCTGCGGAGAAGGAGGGAGCCTGAGTGTGACAGCCTGGGAGCATCCTGGCTGCTTAGGAGAGAGGTAGGCCCTGGTGTGGACAGGGAGTGTACACCAGGCCCATCCCTGCCCATTATCACACACCTCCCAGGGTATGACTCTGCCAGTTCTAAACTCAGCTGGAACCCCTGGTAAATACTTCAGCCTAGATATCCTGGGTGGTGGGTGAGTAGGAGTCAGGGTCATTGGAAGGGACTTTTCCCACTGTACATGGATCACTTGGTGTATAGGTTAGGAATGAATTCAGCAGCAACTATCAAATCCCTATGAACTAATGGCTCAAATACACAAAAGCGTATACTCTCTCAAAAGTCTGGACGTAGGCAGTGCAGGACTGGTAGGGCCTCATCATGAAGTCATCAGGGACCCAGGATCCTCCTCTGTTTCTGTTCCACCATTCTTAAGGTTGCATCATAGTCCAAGATTGCTGCAGGTGCTCCATCCACCACAACTACATTCCAGGCAGCAGGAAGGTGAAAGGGAGGGAAATGACAAAAGGGACAACCCCTCCCTTTTAAAAAGACTTCCTAGAAGTCCAATATATTACTTATGCTTACTTTTTTGGGGCCAGAACTTAGTCACATGGACACATCAAGCTGCAAGGGGAAGTGGGAATTGTAGTCTTCTTCCTGAACACACTGCCACACAAGTAAAACTGGGGAGAGTGGGAAGGGGAGATTGGAAGTTGGAGAGGCAATTAGCGGACTCTGCCACTCTTGGCTTTGTGAACCCATCTCTGGGGAGTTCTGTTGGTGTAAGTTCGCTGGAGGGAGATGTGATGGTTAAGTTCTTGTGTCAACTTGGCATTTGGTCAAGCAAGCACTAGCCTGATTGTTACTGTGAGGATATTTCATGGATTTAAATCATCAGTAAGTTGATTGCATCTATGGCTGATTACATCTATAATCAACTGAGGAAATTGCCTTCAACAATGAGAGACATCTCATCCAATCAGTTGAAGGCTTTAAAAGGAGAAGTGATGATTTCAACAGTCATACAGAATTCCCATCTCTACTTTAACCAGCCAGATTCTCCTGGGAAATTCATCAAAAACCTTCATCGGAGTTCCCAGCTTGTGGCCTGCCCAACAGAATTTGGACTTGCCCATCTCTGCAGTTGCTTCAGTCAATTCCTATTTTAAAAATCTCATAATATTTACATAATATATATATATCTCCCCTGTTGGCTCTGTTTCCCTGGAGAACCCTGACTAATAAAGGAGCTTTGGGTGAACTGAGAACACGGAGCATCTGAACTTGTACGTCTGGAGGCAGACCCTGGGCCCTGAGAGGCCCTCCCTCGGCCACCAACAGACTCCACCTTTCCCAAAACCACCCAGCTGTAAGTGAAATGGTCAGGATTTGAAATCAGCACTCTCTTTGCACTCATAGCTATTATGCCATCCTCTGTCTTGGGTTCCAGTTCTGGCCTTGCCCCCTTACGAGTTACATGACCATATGCAAGTTCTCAGAGCCTCAGTTCCTATACATATAAAATGGGAATAATAAGAACACCCATTCAAATGGCTGATTTGTGGAGCAGGATGGATAAGATTAAGAAATCAAGGCTCCAAATCTGTTTTAACACTGGAGTCAAACTTTGGGGAGCACTGGTCCAACATTCTCACCTCCAAGATATCCTGGGAAGATCTGGTGCTTCTTGTCTCCAAGATATTCATAGAGGGTCTGGTGGAGCCCCCTCCCCATCCCCTGTCTCTGGCCCTGTCACTGTCAGCTGATCCAGAGAGGAACAACTGCTGAAGGAGGTTGCCCATTGCCATGGAAACCAAGGCCAGAGCCCGGCACCCTGCAGCTCCTGGGCATAAAACAGATGTGCTGCCTTGGGGTGCCAAGTCCCCAGATGCCCCTCCCACCCACAAGCACACGTGCACTCACACACACTCACACACAGAGGCACTCCCCGCAAATGGTCTAGCCCAGGGGAACAAGTCTCTGGCTGGCAAAGAGAAGAGGAGCCAGCCCCTGTGGTCAAGGACAGCAAAGCGCAAAGCTGATCAAGAGAGGCTGAGACTGGCCACCAAGGACAATCCTTGGCTGTCACACTCATGAGGCTGCCTATCTGGGCCAGGGCATGGAAGCAGCTTGCGTGACCTTGCAGAGAAGCCACGTGCCAGCAGAAGCACCAGCCTTTCAAGAGCCGAATGGGATTTGCAACTCTCAGTGGTGTAATTGACTCAGGCGAGGCTCATAATGGATCCTAAAACCAGTGTAAAAGGTTGTAGGGAAATAGGATAGTCACACAGTCACAAGATAACACCACAGATTACTTATTAGTTACAAAAGGAAAAGGATACCTTTCCAAAGGAGAAATCTGGCAGATGTCACCTTAACGAAATGATCAAACGTAGCATCACCAAAAACGAGACGCACTGCTTCACGTGCCTCCACATGGGATGCAATCCTAAGTGCATGACATCATCTACTTAGCCTTCTCACCAAAAACGTTCCGACTGAAGCCAATCACGAGGAAACAATCAGATATTCAGATCCTAGGACACCGTACAAGACATCTGATATGGACTCTTCAGAAATGTCAAATATATGAAAGACCAAAAGACTAGATTATAGAAGACTGAAGGGACATGACAACTAAATACAACGCGTGATCCTTGAGTGGATCCCAAATACAGGAAAACAGCTATCACAGACATTTTTAGAACAATTGGGGAATGTGGATATAGAGAGCACGTGAGATGACATGGTTGCATCACTGTCAAACTCCTTGAGTGTGATGAGCTTTTCATTTCGGTTATGTAGGAGAAGGCCCTTGTCCATAGGAGAGATGCACCGAAGTATTCAGGGTGCAGAGTCTTGATGTCTGCAGTTTACTTTCAATGTTCGGAAGAAAATAGAGAAAGAGAAAGTAGGAGTGGCAAAGTGTAACCCCTGGGGAGTCCTGTGAAGGATATACAGATGTTTGATGTGCTGCTCTTCCAGCTTTCCTGTGAGTTTGCAATGTTCAAAAATCTCAAACGAAAATTTAGGGGAAACAACTCTATAAAAAGGAGTCAAATGATTTCACATCTTTCCAAATTTTTCTGGGCATTTCTATGCATTTTCCAGTCACCTCTAAGACCTCTCCCTGCTCTGTCTTCGCCTAGATTAGTTCCACGGGTGGATCATCTTGCCATCCCATCCCTCGTGGGCTTCTCTTGCTCGCACTGGTTCCACCTCCTGAACTTCCACAGGTAAAAGTGACACCCCCTCAGGGATCGGGGTGAGCAGTAACTCTACTAAATGAAAGCTGGGGGTGGGGAGATGGGCGGTTGCCATCGCAATCTCTTTAGTATTTGACATCCTCCTCCTAAAACTACCCGGGGCCTTTTCTCCCACTCAAGCTGCAGCCCAGCGCCCAGTGGCTCCTTCTCTCCCCTTCTCCCCTCCCTCTTCTCCTCCCCCAGGACCCATTCCCCTCCCTGCCCCGTGATTTCACCATCTCTTTCCAGTCTCCTTCTGGCCTATGTTGCAAGGACCAGCCCCAAGTGGCCAGACAAAGAAGGCTCCTGCATCACTCCAGCACCCAAGTTCCTCCTGGTGAAGCCTCTGGGGTTTAGTCTTCCACGCTCTGAACTCTGAGGAAACTGAAGGCCCCGCCTGCCTCAGTAACGACAACAGCCACCACCCTCTGAGCCCGACGGACACTGAGCCAGGCACCTCGAATACACCATCTCTGATATTCAAAACTACCCTAAGTGGGGCACTAAGACATCTGAGGTTCAGGGTGGTTGACGAACCAGCCCAAAGGCCCAGAGCTATCGAGGGCCTCTTAGATGATTTCCAACTTGGTCAAAGAGTGTTTCATGACCTAGTCACACAGCTACTCCAATAAAGAGTGGGGTTTGGAACTCAGGATGCTCAATCCCAGGACTATGATCCCATCAACTGGCCCAAACTATGCTCCAGCCCCACGGCCCGCCGAAGAAGGAACCCTTCACTTTCAGCAGATGAAGTCAGCCCCGAGTTTGAGGAGCCAGGAGTGGAGATGGCAGAGGCCCCCCTCACTCCAGTGAGCTCAGGGCAGGGTGAGGGAGCCGCAGGCGGAGCTGGCCTGAGCCCCACGCTGCGGGAAAGTCTTTAGGCTTGTTGTACCCAGGCCTTGGGTGTGACAAGCAGATGGAAGCTGGGAAAGGAACTAAAAAGCCTTTGATAGGGCAGGAGGGGGGTTGGGCAGAAGTTGGAGAAAGTCCATGATAATGGGTCAGCTCAGCTCCCCCACTCCAGAATGGGGGTGCCTGGGGAGGATCACAAAGTGCTAGAGCACCGCCCTCCAGAGTGGGGGTGGCTGCTCTCTCCCAGCCCCCCCATCATCTCCCCGATCTCCAGACATCCCCAGAGATTCAGCCACCTCTGCTCCCTCCAAGCGAGCCAGGAGACCCAGGGAAATAAACCTGACAAGAGACAGGAAATGAAATCAAAAGCAGCAACTGTGTCCTGGAAACCAGGAGGCAACTGGCAACAGCAGCAGAGGGCTGGGCCCTGGGGACTCAGGAGAGCAGGAGAGGGCAGAGGCGACAGGGAGGGAGGCAGGGAGGCTCGGGAGAGGCCAGCCTAGCCCCTTAGCCACCGTCACCATCACCATCACCATCACCGAGGGGAAGGAGGCTCCCACAGAAGGGCCCAGGCCACTCTCCTGGGAAACTGGGGAGACGTGACATCTAGCCCCGGAGTCTGCCACATCTTCTGAAATGTAAATGAGGAGCAGGTCAGCCTGGCAGCGTGTGAGAGGGGAAACTTGTAATATCGGGGCTCAGAGAGATTGGAACCAGCAATATAGAGGGAAAGACAGAGATGGGTAAAACCTAATATTTTTTAATACTCTTTCACGTGTAATCTAATACTCACAGTATTCTCCAGGGGAAGGTGTTATTATGCCCATTTTGCAGGTAGGGAAACTGAGCGCAACTGAGTGCCCCTCCCAAAGCCACACGGGTCAGTCAGTGGAGGAACAATTGATCCCAACCCTGGGCTGGGCTGACACGGAGCCCCTTTGAATTGTTATCAGAATCAGGTCCCTTCAAGCAATTGGCACCAAGACAGGTCAGTGACGCTGGAGACAGGGAACCTCCCGAGAGCATACAGTGAGTGGAACAGCCAGACCCAGGTAGACCCAGAGACGGGGCAGGAGTGGAGGAAGAGGGAGCCAGGGGGCCGGGACCTCCACACTTCCTGGTGCCTCACGGCCCTTTTATCCGGAAACTGAAACTGAAGGCTGGTGAGTTGAACTACAATTTCTCTGTCACTGCGGCGGGTCTGAAGGCTGCAGCTGATCTGATTGTCTCCCTCTTCTACTGCCCATTCACTGTCAAAAATGGGCAAGTGGGGGCCAAGAGACAGCCCAATGGATCACTTGGGTACAAAAGTATTTTCCCTGCACTCACTGTGTACCAGCAACCCTGTCTTCTCCTGCCACTTCATCAGCCCCGTCACTCCTGCCAGTTGGGTGACTCCTTTCCTTGCCGGCTGGTCTTTTGGTTCAAGGTCTCTGACATGACCAGGAGGTGGACGTACATTATAGTTTAATGGACCTTTTCCTCTGTCCCCTGGTGGAAGTGCTCCCCATCTGGGAACCAGAACAGATCTTCAGATATGCAGAGTTTAAAGCTGCAGGATGGGAAACAGATTTCCTAAGTGAGTCACCGAGATTGATGGTGAACGAGGCCACTCCTACTTTCACCCCTTAATTCCCAGACCTACATATTGTACTTTTAGGGACACAGCACTATCTAATGGTCACGGATTTGGTCGCTAATATATATATTCTAAAATGCATATATACACGTAATTATGGACATTGTGTTCTGGGGGTTGGTGCTCCAACATGCCAGGACGTCACCTCTAAGCTTGTTGGGTTGGGCAGGTGCCCGGCTCCACCAGGACCCAGCAGCACAGTAAAGCTAGTCTTCAAATAGTGTATAATTTTCCACCGCAGATGGCATGGACTTGTTCCAGAACTCTAGGGATCTGTGTTGTTATTCTCCGAGTGGGGTTTGCCGTAAACGCCCCCGAGTGTCTTTTCCCACTACGGATACATCTGTTATCATGGTGTCTGCTGGGTCCCATGACCCGAGCTGCAGGACCGCTGGGACCCCAGCCTGGACCTGCTGCAGAACCTTTCCCACTTTGGGCCCCTCTCCAAGCTGGCCGCCTTCCATGGCACTTGGTAAAATGGGTTGGAGCCATATTTCTCAAGTGTGGAACACACTGCTATAAGAACCCGAAAAGGCCTATCAGATGTTGTGTTTCCTTCTTATGTATGGGAGGTACAAGATGCAATAATTTGTTCTTTTTTTTGGAGGTGCTGTTACGGCATGCCCCAAACCACTGGACCCCAAACACTTGCCTGATTTATAGCCCCACCTTCTGAACATGTGTTATCAAAGCTTCCAAAGTACTTGCCACCTCTTGCTCATCCAGTGTGATGAACACGATGTCATCCATGTGATGGAGCAGTGGGGTGGTCGAGGGATGCTCCACCTGGAATGAGATGGTCCAGATCCCTTGGTCCAGGGCTTCTCCACTGCAGCACTAGTCACAATTTTGGACTGGATAGTTCTCTTTTATGGGGGGGGGGGGGCTGTCCTGTGCATTCTGGGATGTTTAGCAGCATCCCTGATCTCTGCCTACTAGACGACAGCAGCAAACCAGTACCCACTCTCCCAACATGACAACAAAAATATCTCCAGAGATTGCCATATGGGTCAGGTTGAGAACTACTGTTTTGGACTATAGTATGACAAAGAGTGGGAAAGTTAATGTATGCATGAGGCAGAATTGTAAATGTGTATCATTGTCCACCCCACATGAATGCAAACTACTTCTCATCATCCTTTCTGATAGAAATGGAAGAGAATGCACTTGCCAGATCAACGGCCATATACCCAATACCTGAGGCTGTGTTGATCTGCCCTAGCAGAGAGGCATATGCAGCAGAGTAGCTAAAGTCAAGGCCTCCACTCAGTTGCATTTATGGAAGTTTACTCTCACCCTCTAGAATTCATCTGGTGTTTTGTAGGAACCAAACTAGTGAACTGGATGAAGATAAGCTGGAGTGCCGGTTTGGGTATATCATGTCCCCCAGAAAAGCCATGTCATTAATGCAATCTTGTGTGGGCAGACTTATTAGTCTTTTGATTAGGGTCAAAACTTTTGATTGAGTGTTTCCATGGAGATATGACTCACCCAACTGTGAGCGAGACCTCTGATTGGGTTATTTCCCTGGAGGTATGAACCCCGCCCATTCAGGGTGGGTCTTGATTGGTTCACTGGAGTACTTAAGAGAGCTCAGGAGCCAACACAGACACTGATGCTTGGAGAAGCAGACAGAAGGATGTTTGGAGATGCTAAGCTAAGAGATGAAGTCCAGAGTCTGCCCCAGAGAAGCTAAGGGAGGACCCCCAGATGCTTAGAGAGAAATGTCCTGCGAGAAAGAAGCAAGGACATGGAGGAGCTGAGAGAGAGGAGCTAAGACAGACCCCCAGAGACATTTTGGAGAAAGCCATTTTGAAACACAACCTGGGAGCAAAGGACCAGCAGATGCCAGCCATGTGCCTTCCCAGCTGACAGAGGTGTTCCAGATACCATTGGTTGTTCTTCAGTGAAGGTATCCTCTTTTTTTTTTTTTTTTTTTGCTTTTATTTTATTAAAAGTTTTATTAAAGTTTTATTCTTTGTATTATTGTTTTAGTTTCCTGGGCTACTCAAGCAAATATGAAAAGGGACAGCTTAAACAATGGGAATTTATTGACTTATGATTTTGAGGCCAAGATAGATGTCCAAATCAAGGCATCATCAGGGTGATGCTTTCTCCCTGAAGACTGTGGCATTCTGGGGCTGGCTGCTTGTGATCCTTAGCCCTTAGCTTGTCACATGGGAAGGCACGTGGCAGTATATCCTGGTCTCTCCCTTCTCTTCTGGATTCTGTTGATGTTCAGCTCTGGCTGCTCCCTATGTGGCTTTCTTTCCTCTGTATCCTCTTGTTGATGCCTTGGTTTGAACATTTTTATGGCCTCAGAACTGTAAACTGATACCCTAATGAATCCACTTTATAAAAGCCAATCCATTTCTGGTATTTTGCATAACGGCAGCTCTAGCAAACCAGAACAGATGGTGACCATGCATCTCGGTCTCTAAAGGTGGTACTGTTCTCTGCCATTCCCCCCGCGAGTGGGATATTGTTTTTGTTTATTTTGTTTTTTCCTTTTCCTTGACCAGGACAGGGGGACATTTCAGAGGCTTCCGTTTGTCCTTCCCCACTGCAATGGCTTTGAGCCTACAGGCAAAGGAGCCTTGTGCCAACAATGTGTGGTCATTCCAGGTGTGAATTTGGGAACCAGGAATCTGGTGGGCTCACGGACTCAGTGGATCCACCCTGAGCAAAGCTTGGGCTAGTATTCTATGTATTTTCTGGCTCCCATATGCCCCTATTGGGAGGGCCATGATGACACTTCGGATCTCTGGGTATCACGTCATCTTGGACCCGTGTCCAGTCATCTTTGACATGTCTGGTTAGTCCCCTTCCCCCAGGGTATGGTCACCCAATAGATGCCCGTGTGTTCCTTGGCAGAGGGCCTGGGGCAATCATTAGGGAATACACTCTCCACGGTGTTGCAGGTTCTTCCTCCTGGGGACGAGCCTCTCCTCCGTCGGATGGTTTTGGAGACTGAGTGACTGTGGCCTTTCATTGGGGCAGCTGCTTCAGCCTTCTGATCACCGACCCTTGATTTCTATTGGCTCAGTAAATTACTCAACACTCGTTTTGGCTATCCATATGTCTTGCCACCAGGAAAACCATGTCCAATAACCATCTTCCCAGCCTCTCTGCAGGTCAGGCCTCCTACTTGCCGCCCTGACCTTGTCACTCATTGCAATAATGTTGTCCCCCGGCTTAGGAGGGGCACCCGGCCTCCGTTATTTCACTGCTCTCAGGGAGCCGGGTTCTGTCCCTGCATCTCCTGCAGTCAGCCGGGCTTACAGAGGGCAGCCACCACCGAGCAGTTCAGCCATGCGCTCACCCCTCCCCTAGTGCTTTCCTTCTCGTTTTGGTAAACGGACCTTCCCATGGAACCCAGCCAGCGTGCGGGCTTTCAGGCTTTATGGGGTATATTCACACTAGCCCGCCCACATCCCTGAGCTCTAGGACCCCCTTCTCCACCACCAGCGACAGCAATTCTGGCATTTCCAGTTTACTTGGTGTTGGCCACCCCCTCAGCAGGTTAGCACCATCCCTGGGCACCTTGCCAGGATATTAAATCCTGTATCCCTCCTGGGGGGGGATCTCCCATATTGATAAACTCTCTCTATCTCACTTCCTTTTCCTATCCCCTTTGATCCCGACACCCTTATGATCTAATCCCATATTTCATACCCTGCCAATTACTGCCAGTTCATGCTGGCTAGATCCTACAGCATTTTTGGCATCCAGTCCCTCTCTTCCCTTAGCATGACCGGATTATGTTGTAACTCGACCCTAGTTACTAGGTGGCCAGAACAGGAGGTGGAGGTAGATGCCGAGGCAGGCACATGTTGTCCTGCAAGACAGAGGCCTTAGCATCATCTTTAAGCAAGTGGGAGTGGCAGCCTCTAACAAGGGGGCACGGGCCACTTCTGCAGGTCTGGAGGGCTTGGGAGAATTTGGGGATTCAAGATTTTCAAGTGTATCAACCCAGATGTTCCCCCTCCCATATCATATATCAGTGGCCTACTCTTTGCCATCGGGCCCTGACCTCAGAGGAGTGGACCTGCCAGAACTGAGAACTCGCCCTGCTCAGTGGCTCTACTTCTAATCAAGTCTAAGCCTGAGCTTGAGTCGTCCTCCAGCTGCAGAAGACGAGAGTCACTTGATATTGCTGCCAAGAAGTCCTCTGGATTTCACATTTCACTTAAGTTGGTAATTAAACATTCTCAGCTTTGCATGGTCTTTCTCCAACATACTGGTAGTTCCCCAGCAATCACTACCTGACTCCAGAGTCCTGATAATTACTACTTCCCCTGAGCCTCTCAAATGCCTGAGATGTTCTGCTGGTGCATTCCCTTCCACCATTTTCCCTCCCGGTTCACCACAGTGCAAGTTTTAACAACCGCACTGTTACAGCAGGTGAAGGGCTATCCACTCTCCACCAACCACCAGTGATGGGGCCCTTGTTGCCAGCTGACCAGCAACTAGTGCAACTCAAGAATCCCATTTTAAAGTCTGCTTCCTATGACCTCTTCCAAAATTAACTGTCTTCAATCAGAAATCAGAGGTAGATTTCTGTAAAGGAGAGGATCGGAACTGGGCAGAGAGAGAAGTTAAACTGTGAAGCACCAGCTACAGAGGCCACAGCCAATACTACAGGGAGTTCTAGGGCTTGGATGGCCCTTCAAAGTTGTCCTAAATCAAAGAAAAGGGGGCCAGGCTTTGAAAGCCTGAATCTACAAATCACTGGAGGCAGACTGTCCTGGGGAGAAGGTAACCTTGGGTAAGACTGCTCCCACTGGTCAAGTTCAAGGCCAGGAGAAGGTCACAGCTGGGAGCCTTCAACATTCAACACTCCCAGCAGCTGGTGCTGAAGGGGAGTTCTGAGCAGCTCGCTACAGCATCCATTACACTCAGGCCATGGCTTCTCTGGTGGTTGACTTACTCAGTCTGCTCAGTTTTGTGGAATACTAGACAAGTCACAAGTAGGGTCTTATTTGATTCTCAAATGACCCTACAAAGTAGACACTATCATGAGGTCCTATTTATGGATGAGGAAACTGAGCTCAGAGAGGTAAGTGACTTGTCCAAGATCACACAGCTTAGATGGTGGGCTGGGGAGGGGGGCTGGAAGGGGCTTGAGGGCTCTGGTCCATCTGGCCGTGCCCGTGGGCATCCGAGGAGCAGCCCCCTCTGAGGAAACTGGGCCTGGAGTCCAGGTGTGCAGGGGAACCTGGGAGGCGGCAGCTACTGTTACCCCAGGAGAAGTGAGATGTGGGGCCCACAGGTGAGACAGAGTGATGTTCCTCCACCTGGGTGGGCCAGTGGGCCCTTGAGCAGGCCAGGAAAGGGGCCAGTGAACACTCCCCGACCTCAGCCAGCCTCGTCCTGGAGTTTCCGTGCAGTGTGTGGAGCTGGGCCCCAGCTTACCCAGCTTAGCCCACCACAGGCTGCCTCTGGATGCAGGGCAGGGGCCTCCAGAAGCAAGCCCACCCATGCTCCCCTCATGAGCTGGGGCCCCCCACCTGCTGGGGTGGGGTGAGGTACAAATCCTCTCCTGCCAGCACCTCCAGGGCCTCAGGCCCTGGCTGCTTCCCATCCCTCCACCCATGGAGCATCACAATCCATTAGTTTGTTAAAGGCTCTGGAAAGTCCTGCAAACAAGAAACTCATTGCTTTTCATTGAACCAGCATTTCCCAACCTTATTTCAAAATTGGAAAATACTTTTATGGTTCAAAGGAAAAAACCCAGATGTAAGTTAAAATGCCAACCTGGATAGCACAAGCTTTGGCTACTGCGCCAATGTGAGCCTCAGGAAACAGAGTTAATTAGAGGAACTTCCGACCACATGGGACTAGCTCCAGGATTACACAGTTTGTTTCTGTAAAAGTCTCTGCTACTTCCTCAGTGGTTTAGAAAATGTACCTCTCCTGCCTCCTTCCCAAGACTCCAAGTCTCCAGGGACCCTCCCCTCCATGTGACCTCATCAGGACGTTGCAAGCCATCTCCTCCCAGGGATAAGGAGGCTCCGCTTGGCCAGCGTTGCCAGTGGTGGGAATGACCGGGAGCTCAGCGTCAAAGCCGGAGCCTCTCGTCTCCCCTGTCCAGAAGCCACCGGCACAGCCCCACTGGCCCCAGCAGCCAGGTCTCATTCACATTCACCTGCATGGGGTGGGCAGGAAGCTGGGCTTCAGGGGATTCTCCTGCCAAAGAGAGCGGGCTGACGGTTTGATTACCTGCGGCCTTCAGAGCCAGCTTGGTTAGGAGCATGATTTATCCCCAAATTACAGGGAATTCTATTGCGGGAAGCCTGGGGCACTGCTGGAGTCACCTTCCAAGGCAGAGCCCTCGGTCCCAGCCGGCTTCCCAGCAGGGAAATGGGTGATACAGGAGGTGGAAAAGTCCAGACCGCTTGTGATAAAATCTGAGTTCTGACTCTCACTGGCTGCGTGACCTTGGGAAGGGACCTAATGCCTCTGGGCTCAGTTTTCCCACCTGTAAAGTGGGGATGCTGATATCAGTCCCAACCTCAGCGGGTCGTGGCACTCAGCTCAGAGAGTAAGAGGGCTCTTCCCTGCTCAATAAACGGGAATCATTCCTGCTGGTCAGAGAGACAGAAGCAGAGACCAAGGACAGCCCCAAGGCCAGGGCTCCCTGGAGCTCAGGCTGCCAGCGTTCCATCCACCTGGGTGACTAATGATGGACCCATGGAGGGTCCACTGCAGCCCATCCATTCTGAGGGGCCAGTGCCGGGGCCCTGCCCCATCTGGGGGACCATGTGTCCTGTGGGCCCTGAAGTGAGGTCCGGCTGTGTGTGGGATAGGTACACCCCCCACCAGTCCCCTCCCCACCCCACACACCAAGACATGGATTTGCAGTCCTGACTCAGGGCAGTTCTGGGGTTCAAGCTTTTGATTTGGGTTATAATGGGGCAACCTGGGCAGGTACCTTAACCAGACAGGGTCTCTAACTGTCCTTGACAGGGATAAAAAGACTTCTGGGCTAAGGGCAGCCAGGCATTGCACCTGACCCTGAGAGCGCCCCAGAAGACAGGGCCCAGTGAGAAGGAGCGTGGTAGCTCCCCAACTGCAGGTGGGCTGAGGAAGGGAGGAGGTGGGGCATCGGGAGGGGCTGATGCATCCCAGTGGCTGCCGGAGGGTTTTGCAGAGGGCAAGATGCTGCCTGGAGCAGCTGGGCTGTGTGCACGGTGTATGGTGGAGGGAGCTGGGGAGCTGGGCACACCCATGCATATATGCCCACCCACCCACACGTGCCCACACCCACACACACGAGGCACTGATCGACCGAGGATTCGCCCCCTCACATCCCTCTTATCCAGAATCCTCCTATGACTGTCCCTGATTTGCCCTCCCTTGGGGGTCTCTGGAAGCCCAGATCTGGCTCGAAGCACTGCCTTTAGAAATGCCAGACAGCATGTAGGATGGTGATGAGACCGAGCTGCCGATGCCAACAATCCCTCGTCTCCCCAAGGCTGGTTATTCCGAAAACCTTTCACTTTTCACGATCCCGCCAGATCCTCACAGCAGCCCTGGGAGGAGATGCCGTTCCCTCCGGATTACAGCAAGGCTGCTGAGGCCGGAAAGGGCAAGCGATTTGCTCAGAGTCACCCAGCAGGCAGGCCTGGGGCTGGCACTCAAACCAGCTCCGCTGACTCCCCATCCAGTGCCCGTTCCATTTCTGCACCCGCACAGGGGGCTGCGGAGACCATGCCAGCCAAGGAGATATCAAGACCCGGGGAGGAGACTGGAGACTGTCGTATCCCTCTCCCAGCCTCCCAGCAGCCACTCCTCCCCACTATTTGAAATCCTCTTTGGAGAGAGAGAAAGAGGCAGTGGAGACCAAGGATGAATGCCTCTTCTTCCCTCCCCAGAAAGACCGCGAGGCCGAAGAACTGAGGTTCTGAGCAGGCACTTGGGAACTGTTCAAATTCCCACTCTGCTCTGCTTCCAGGATGATGTCATGTCAAACTTCCAAGCCTCAGTTTCCCCACCTGTAAAATGGGGGTAATAGAGAATTACCTTTATGGAATGAAGACTTGAACACTGTGCTCCAGTTCAAGAGAATTGCTCAATAAATAATAGTTATTATTATAGTCATTTACAAAAGGGGATCACCACATTCTGCCTATTTACAATCTTTTTCCAAATCTACCAACTTCAGCATTCATAATTGGTTGCCCAAATCTGTCCTCCTTAAATTCTCCATGGAACCATTAATATCTACATCCAGCATGATTGTCAGCTTACCTTTGAAAATGCAGTTCCTTTACTGAGTGTGGTAATGAAAGGCTGGCTTGGCAGTCCTTGATTTCCTCCAGTTTGACTCTGATGCCCCTGACAGCTGTTCCCGCATCCTCCCCGGCCCCCAGTGTGCCCTCACTGGTAGCTGGTGACCTCTATTCCTGCCACAATTCCTGCTTCACAGAGGATGAGATCTCTGGTTCACGCGGCTCTAATTTTATGCTGAGTCCCAACCTCATCACATCAAATCAAATGAAGCACCCCATGCTGAGCACTCCTTTGGTTCCTCTTCACCCCCTTAGTCCTAGCCTTTCTCAAAGTCCCAAAGAAGATGTTCTTCCCACCTACTCCCGTCCCCATCTCCAGTACATATCACACAACACTCTTCGTCTGTTTCCTTTGGTAGCTCCTCTTCTGTGACCAATCTTCCCCCATGGCTGGCAGCTTTCTACCAAGGCTGAGTCCTCAGCCATCCATGCATGCTCTTCTTTTGCATCCTTCAGAGAGATCAACCATCCCCTGTCTTTTTAAGCCTAGAGGATCAGAAGAAGCCCACATTTTAAATACGTGAGGAAATAGCTCCAAAGAGTGGAGGTGACTTAACCAAAGGAACACAGCAAGTTGATGGCAAAATATAGTTAGAAGACTTAGACGCAGTGACTGCTCTGCCAGGCATGAGATCCTGGGTCACCTGCTTCCCAGTCCAAAGCACAGAACTGCACAACTGTCCTTCACTTGCTGTAGATTCCCAAATCCTCCAGTCCAGACCTCAGCAGCTACATTTTCCCCAGGCTTGACTCAACAACCCCATGTGCCAGGCACAGCGTGAAGGGCCTTACTGGCAACATCTTATTTACCCTTGGAATGCCCCTCAGGTCCACACTTTTCTTCATGCCCCCTTCTGCCTTTCCAACAGGCTCATGTCACCTTGCAAATTTCTGTCCCCTTAGCTCCTTCTCCTTGCTGTTGCCACCACCTTGGTTTGCACAATAGCTTCTGCTGAAGTCACCCAGTTGCTGTCTCATCCCTGCCGGTGTCCCGCTCTGGGCACCCTGCTCAGACCAGTCAGTGAGTCTCGGCCTGGATGGAATTGATGCCTTTACCCTCTTCTGATCCACAAGTCCTCTCCACCCATCTAACAAAGGTCCTGGCATGTCGGCTCAGATGCTTCCAGAACCAGACAACTGACAGCTCCCCCTGGCCTGAAGGTAAACTCCAAGCTCCTTAGTGTGGCGTTTGGGCTCTGGGGGCTGGACCCCTGCCCACTCCTCCGCCTCCAGCCATTCCAGCCAGACTCAGTGACCTACAGGGCCCAAACCCACCAACTCTGTGTCTTTGACCTCCACCCTTTCCCCAGGCTGGTCTCTCTCCTGGGGGTCTCCTTCTTGCCTGGGTCAGAGAATTTCCCCTCTCAACCTTCAAGACCCAACCATTTATCTCCTCTGGGGAACATTCTCTGACACTTGCCCAGCAGAATAAATCACCTGCCTTCGTGCCATGACTGTCATTGTCTTGTTTCCTCTCTGGCAACCCACGTTGCAATCATTGGTGTCCATCTATCTCCCTGGACTTGGAGCTCCCTGAGGATAGGGGGAATGACTTATTTCTGTGTTGTCAAAATGCAGCTCAGGGCTGACATTTCACAATTACTTCATTTTTATGTAATGAGTAGCTTTTGATGGCCTATGATGTTGCGGGCCTGGGTGTAAAGTGGAAACTGGGTAGATGAGGTCCCTGCCCCCATGGAGCTTGCAGTCTAGCAAGAGTGACATAGAAATAGAGACTGACATAGAAACAAACACATTAAAATAAATATTGATAATGGCTTAGAAGACAAAGAACAGGATGTTAGGAGAGAAACTAACAGGGGAACCTATTTTGTATAAATGTTTGAGGAAGGAACAAGCCAAAGACCAAATTAATTAAATCACGTAAACAAGAACCAGTTATAATGTTGGCAGCTGTGAGCACGGACACCAGAGCCTGGGCCTATATCCTGGATCTACCACTTGCTAGCTGTGTGGCCTTGAGCGAGTCACTTAATGTCTCTGGGCCTCAATTTCTTCACTGATAAACTGGGGGATAACCATAGTATTTCTACTCATATGTTGTTATAGTCAGCTTCTGCTATGTAACAAACAACCTCAAAACTCTCAGTGGCTTACAACCTCTAACATTCATTTTCTTTCTTACATGTTTGCAGATCAGCTGAGGTTCTCCTGGCTCAGCTGAGATCAGTGTGCCTTGGCTCCAGGCTGAGGGTTGGGTTCAGGTTTGTTCCGGATGTTTCCTCATTGTCCATGGACCAGCAGCTTCCCAGGAGCATGAGAGGCCAAGCTACATCCACCAAGCACGCTAAAATCTTTGCAAGCATCATCTCCACTAACATATCATTGGCCAGTGAAAGTCACATCATCAAGCCCAATATCAATGGGACAGAAAAATGCATTTCCCTGCTCTAGAGGGAGTTCCCACATGGCAGAGGGTCTGGGGTATGATCCTGTACCAGGGAGTGAAGAAATGGCAACAGTAGCCCACCCTACCACAGGTTGTTCTATGGGATAAATAGGTCAATGCATGCAATGTGTTTAAGACAGTGATTGGCAATAAGTAAGTTTGGCTATTGCTATATTATAGTTTGGTTAAAACACCTACCAAGTAATGGTTTCATGGGTGTATATATATATCAAACTTATCAAATTGTATATTTTCTATGTGTGTAATTCATTGTATGTTGATTGTACCTCAATAAAGCTGTTTTATAAATAAATCTCTCTCTCTGTCTCTATCTACCTACCTACTAAAAAATCAAGGTCCCTAAATGGAATGTGGCATCCTGGATTTGATCCTGGAGCAGAAAAAGGACAATAGTGGAAAACTGGTGAGATGTGAATAAAATCTGGAGTTTAGTTAGTAGTATTGTACCAATGCTAATTTCTTAGTTTTGACAAATGTACTATTGTTAGGTAAGATGTTAACACTGGGTGAAACTGGGTGAAGGGTATATCAGAACTCTGTACTCTCTGGAAATTTTCTATGAATCTAAAATTATTCCACCAAAAAAAAGTCAAAAACCAGACAAACAAATACCTCTCATAGCTCCCTTCTGCCTACCACGGAAGGGAGGAATTTCAGGCTTTTGGACTTTGCCTTCACCTCCTCTGACTTGTGGGCTAACTGCCAAGATCTGACCCCAGATCCAAAGCCATGAACACATACCATTTTCATGAAAACAAGAGACTGAACTGAAATTAAAAAGGCCAATGTCATCCTAACAGCTGCAGGTCACAGGCTTTCCCGCTCTGGGTGGGGCGCTAGAGCTGGACCATCTGACGTGGCAGCCACCGACCACACGTGGCTGCGGAAATTGGGCTGGTCCAAATCGAGATGTGCTGTAAAAGCACACCCAATTTCAAAGACTTAGTATGAAAACTAGAATGTAAAACATCTCATTAATTATGTTTTATATCAAATATGGTTGAAATGGTGTTTTAGATATATTAAGCTAAATAAAATGTATTATTAAAATTAACTCCACCTATTTCGTTTCACACATTTTCACATTTCTGCTAGAATGCTCACAGTGTGCGTTACGTTTCTCCTGGACGGCGCTGGTCCCGAGGGAGGGAGGGGGCTGCGGGGGCCTGGAGGGAGTCACCTGAGGCCCACGGGACAGGAGGAGCCCCGGCAGCTGGTGCTTGAAACAGGTCCCATCTCATGATGTCAGAGGTGAGCAATGCTAACCGAAAAGAAGGGGGTTTACACAGGCACTTCATGGAAATCTACCTTTCTACCTGCCACGCAGCCAGACTTCGTTTACGATGGCCGGGCAGCCCAAATTAGAACAGGTGACGTCTCAGCAGCACCCTGAAAAGGCCAGAGGGTCCTCAAGCCAGCCACCTGCATCTGGGAGAAGAGGCTGCCCCTGGAGGGGCCTCCCCGTAAGAGGACAGAGCCCAGCCTGGGTCCATCCGGGAGTTGCCAACCACCAGGCACCTGGGGCTGCCCACCAGGAGCTTTGTGCCTTTTATCCTCTGAGTGACCACTGCAGCTGGAAAGACACGACTGCCAGCATCTCGGGATTCCCCCTTTCAGTTCAAAGGGCAGGAGGAGGCTTCTTTCCTCCATGTGTGCATGTGTACGGTTCCGAGAAAGGATTCTGATCAGCCCAGTTTGGGTCACGGGCAGCCCCGAGAGGCACATGGAGTGAGGGAGGAGTAAGGAACGAGTGATTCTCCAAAGAGTATATGGGGCAGGGGGGCATTGTCAGAATAAGAGGGAAGCAAGATGGAAAACAAAAATTGCACACACCCCTCAACTCTTCTAAGGGATTCTTGGCCCTTTACAACCCGAACATCAGCTTGGGTTGCCCCAGTAACTGGCATTTGCACTTTGAGAGACAATTCCCAGAACCAGGCATGGCACCCCGAGGCTGACTCTCAGGTTGTTTGCCCCAAGTAGACAAATAGGGGATGGGGAATCACTCCAAAGCCAAGGAGTTGCCCACATCCTGCCTCCTGCCTCACCCATGGATTTGGGTTTTTCTGTGATGTACGTTTCCTGGGCATCCCCCACATGTTGGGTTCTGGGCAGGACACTGGGATCCCAGAAAGATGAAACGCAGTCTCCCTGTTCTCAGGGATAGTGTGGGGAGTGGAGAAAGATGTCAGTGCAACTGCACCAGCTGAGGGGTTCCTCAACCACAGGCCTCCAGACTGCCCTGCTGCTGGGCACACCCCCGACTCCACCTGACGAGCAAGGGTGGCATTCCCTGTGGCACACGCCTCTGGTACTGCAGTGAAAGAGCTGGACTTCCTGTCCAGGGCAGGTAGGGAGTGCTGGGAGGCCTTCTGTCTCTTCCCCAGAGACCCTGGTGGGATCGACCCTGTTCGCAGGCTGCAGCCTCAAAGCGTGCCTCCGTGTGGACACGTCCCCCCGCCCAGCTCACTCTCCCCACACCCTCACTCCTGCTTCAGCCACTCTGCCTGCATCAAGTCTTTGTTTCATGCTTTGCTTTGGGCAGGGGGAGGGAGAACCCAAATTAAGATAGCCAGGTTCTAGATGAAGTGGCACGTTATCCCTGCCCTTGGCTCAATCTAGTGTAACATCCGCAGAAAGGCCCTAGGGCAGGGGCAGCCGCTTCCAGGGACCCCCACGGAGAGCCCAGGGCACAGGCCTCCCCACATGCCCCCACCCCACCCACGAGGGATTCCCTGGCTAAAGCTACACCAGCGCGGCCCTCGGCACTGCCCGGCCCCTGGGGACAGCGGCGGCTTAGCTGCCAAAGCCAAACAGAGAGAAAGTCATCTCCCATTCCCCACGAATTGCTTTCCACAGCCTGGCCCGCCCCTCCCGCCACCCCACCCAGTCCTCCTCCCCATCTCCTTTCTCCGCCTCCCAAGGACAAGGACACAGAGATAGGGCCCCCCTGGGCCCAGCTGCTCCCTCTCAAAATGAGTTTCTGAAATGTAATCCCAGAGGACATGGGGCTAGCACAGCCTCCAGGGGTCGGACGGCTCAGAGCAGCACAGCTGCCCTGACCCTGGGGTTCAGGCCTGGCCTGGTGGGGCTCTCAGGCTGGGAAACCAGCCCTCACTTGGGCCCTGCACTCACCTCTTTGTTCATTCCCTTCTCATCTCATTTGCTTTTTCACTCTGCCCTTTCTTCACTCTCTCCTTCACTCGCTCAGTCACCACTCAACCCCAAATCCCCCTTCTCCTCCACATTTTCCAGACCCCCTGCCAGAAAGCAGGGCCATGAGGCTTGTTCTGGCCAAAAGGCTATAGTGGAAGAAACAGGAGTCACTTCCGAGCTGAACCTTTTATAAGGCAGCGTAGGGAGCCTTCACTTCTCTCGGCCCTGCTGTGGCAACCACTGAGGCCTCATTTCCAGATGTTACAGCCACCAGATGATGGAGCCTCCCCCAGCCGGGGTCCTGGAGCCATTGTGCTGGGCAGGGCACCCCGTCCCCTCCAATGCACACTGGACACATGGGAAATAAACCTTTGTTGTGTTAGGCCGTAGGTTAGGGGGTTGATTTGTTACTGCAGCAGAACCTGTGCTATTCTGACTGTTGTGCTTATTTACCGACTCACACATTTGCTTGCCCGTCTCTCTCCCCTCAATCCCTGCACACAGCTGGACAGCGGATCCCTTCCTGGGTCTGCGAAACCACAAACTCCCTCCCCTGGGTGCCCTGGGTGGCCACATTGGGCTGATTGATGCTAATAGTCTCTGGAATAACTACAAGATGCACAGAGATGGAGGCAGAAGCCAGAGATGCGGACGAGCAGAGCAGCCTTCCTGCAGATCGGTGAAGTTTTTAAAAGAAACAACTGATACGATGGTTGCCCCCAAGAACATTTCCCAGGGTCTCAATAATGGCCAAGGGGAAAAAGAAGGATGGGGCACTGAAGATGAGCTGAGCTGCGGGGATGGGGGTGGTGGGGGGCTGCCCAGTTCAGAGGCCTCAGAGATCACCTGGTGCCCCACCCTCAGCTCAACAATGGGGACACTTTAGTCCAGGGAGGTTCTCAGACTTAACCAGCTCCAACGGTTAGGAATCCAGGGCCCAAATTCCCTCTACACAACCCTGCCTCCCAGGGTCAAGATGGAGGCCACAGATTCTCCTGTTTAGGGGACATTCAGGAAGTATGAATGCCAGAGGCAGACTGTGTGGAAACCAGACCAGAGTGCCGTATTGCAACAAAGGCAACATGTATTAAGCACTTCCTACATGCAGAGCCTGAATATGCTGGCTTAGGACAAATGTAAGCAATACATTTGCCAGCTGAAGGGAATTAACAATATGTACCCCAAAATAAGGGATAGAGGTAAACATAGTCATGTTTTGTCCTGACAGGTGTAAAGGGCCAAACCTAGCACCAGGGGGCGAAGTAGGTGCTTCCTGATAGTGGTTTCCTTCCTCAGCCTTGTCCCCTTGCCCTCAATACACCCTCCACTCTCTGTACCCACTTCTGCTACATAGGCCTCAGCCCCCCCTCCCCCCCCCCAAAGCCAACACCAACCCATTATCTCCCTTCATTTCCACACACTCTCGGGAGAGTTTGCAAGCTGCTCACACTGGGGGGTGGGGTGGGGGGGCTGAAACATCCCCTTCCAGCACCCCATCCCCCTTGCTAAGCTGGCTCCTACTCAAGCTTCAACAACCAACTGAGGGGTTGCCTCCTCCAGGAAGCCTTCCCTGTCCTCCCTGTCCCCAAGATTGGCCCTAAACAATGTTCCTGGTCTCTGCGTGAGTTTCCTCATTTCAGGCCATGCTGTTTTTTTGTGTGCCTGTTGGCGAGTTTCTTTGTGAGCTTTGTGAGGGCAGGAACTAGGTGTCATTTGTGTCTGGGTTCTTGGTGCCTGGCTCCCTGGATGTTTATTGAAAGCATGCCTGGACGCCTGGGGGCATGAAAGCATGAATATGTGGTAGACAAAGAAATGAGTCTCTAGTTGTGAAGTTCCAGGCCTCGGGGCTGAATGAGGAGTGTGCATGTGTGTGTGTGTGTGTGTGTGTGTGTGCGTGTGTGTGTGTGTTTCTGGGAGCCCATTCCATCGGTCCCTTCAACCACAGGGCGCAGGTACAACTCTCACGTATTTGGAATTTTTGTGACAGTCAGTCCTGATATTCTGTCCTATTGCCAAATCCTGCAGCAGACCATGTGCTCTGGACTGGGGTTCATAAACTCTAGTTCCTGGGATTGGAGGTAATTGAGCCTGCTCATGGCAGTGGACCAAAGCACTCAAATCATTTCAGGAGCCAGGACATATGGCGGGAGGAGGAGGGAAGAAGGCTGTCTTCGAGAAGCTGTTGGGGACATCTGGGGCTTGCAGCATGGCTGCTGGTGCTGTGGCGAGGCCACACTGTGCTGTGGATCATGGAAAGGGACATTAGCTGCATGCATAATTAACAAGGCACCTTTGTTACCCAAGGGGTTTCCTGGAACAGGTGGGAATACCAAGGAGGTGAGGCAGGCTCCACCATGTTCCTCCCAGACGAAAAGACTTCTTATCTCAGAGGAACCCTCCTAGGCCTCACCTCCCCAGGCTCAGCTCTCCAGCCCATCTTCTGTCAACCTTTCTTGACCCTCCTCTCTAAGTAGAATTGGCTGCCCATTCCTTGGGGCCCAGCCTCATCCCTTGCTATAGGCTCTATTCAAACCTCTCTCTGGCCCTTGCAGATCTGATTGCCTGTCTATATATCTGTCTCCCTCACCATCTTGAAAGCCCCTTGATGCAGGGACTGTGTCTTAATCATCTGTACCAGGAGCTTGGCAATCAAAGTTTGATGGATTAATCAATGGACAGATGGATGGATGGATGGATGAATGGGTGGATGGATAGAGGATGGATGGATGGATGGATGGATGGCTGATCGACAGATGGATGGATGATGGATGGATGGATGGATGGATGGATGAGTGGATAGAAGGAATAAGATCTGTCCAGGAGACGCACAATGATAACAACTAACATTTTTGAACTCTATGTGCAAAGCTTCATGCTAAGTCCTTTTTCACATGATTTTTCCTTGTTTAATTCTTAAGAAACCCCATGAGTTAATAATCATAGCCCCACTTATGATAAGGGGTCTAAGGAGACATAAAAGGAGACATAAAAGGAGACATAACTTGCTCAATGTCACACAGTCAGAAAGTGTCAAAGTAGAAATTCAAAGCTAAAGCTGAGCGAGTGACTCTGAGTTCCAAACAACCACTCTGGCTTACAGGCTCCTGGTGGAGAGGCTGCCCTTTCTCTGAGCCTCGGTTTACTTTTCCACAGAATGGGGGTGATCATGCTCACCCTGCAGGCTGCATGAGTGAGGGACGAGCTGCTGTCACTGTGGCTTCTGGGGTCCCAGAATTGTGTCCTTCTGGGTTCTCTGGCCCCTGCCCACGAGGTCACTTTCTTGGTTGCTCCCTTCTGCTGCCAGTGGCTCCTCACCTTTGTCCCTGGTCCACCCTCTCTTCTGCAGTGGTGCAGACTATGACATGTTTTATTTTGTTTTCTTTTTCTGCTGGGGGCCACCCCCCTTCACCTCCCAGGAATACAACTTCCCTTTGTTTGCAAGTGTTTCGTTTCCTGGGGCTGCTGTAACAAATTACCAGAAACTGGGTGGCTTAAAACAACAGAAATGGATTCTCCCTTGGTTCTGGGGCCGGAAGTCCAAAATTAATCTGTCAGCGGGACTGTCCATGCTCCCTCAAAAGGCTCTAGGGGAGAGCCTGTTTCTCGCGTCTTCCAGCTTCTGCTGGCCATTCTTGGCTCCCTTGGCTCGTGGCTGTGTCACTCCCGTCTCTGCCTCCGTCTGCATGTTGCCTTCTCGGTGGGTCTGTGTCTTCTCCTTGGACTTGTCATTGGATTTAGCTGCCCCACCCCCACCCTAGGTAATCTCCCTAACTCAAGATCCTTAACTTAATTACGTCTACAGAGACCTCCTTCAAATCAAATCACATTCCCAGGCTCTAGGGACCCAGACATGGACATATCTTCAGGGGTCCCCTTTCAGCCCCTGCAGCAGGGACCTAGTCAGACCTCAACCTGGACTCCTGCTCACCTGGCCACCAAGGTGGTGAGGGACACTGAGGGGCCCCTCCAGCACCTCCCCCCAGTTGTCCTTTCCATCCTTTCTGCCCATCTTCCTCTGACTCAACAGGCTGTAAATCTGGGATCTCTCCATCTCACTTCTCTGTGATCAGCAGGAATCTTCTCATGCACTGTGGGAAAGACCCGATTGCTTCACTACCCTGCCTGAGCACTCATGATGGCCTAGGTGCTCTCAGAATTGGGAAGAGACCAGGCTCAAGGCAGACCCCAAAGCTGCCAGCCTCAGAGCCCAAACTCCACATTCCTGACCATTTGTGGGGGAGATGGATTCCTCCAGCTCTTCTGGACCATGAGGTTGGAGGAGGTGGTTTCCTGGAAACTTGGTTGAAATGGAAGCAAGTGAAAATTCATGGCTGGGCTAACCCATTCTATCAGGGTGGGCTTCTTGGAAGAAGAGGTATTCAAATGGACACTTAAATGAATATGGTTCAGTGAGGACATCTGGCTGGGGGAGAAACAGAAAATGAGGCATTTGTTGGAAGTGAGAGAAGAAGGGAGTAAGGAAAGGAGGAGTGAAACAAGGGGAGCCTGGAGGCTGCAGGGAAGAAAGGAGAAGCCTGTGGAAGGGAGGGTTTGGCAGGGGCTGCGTGGATGCTGCGTTCCACACAGCAGGAACCAAAGCCCAGGCGGGGACGGTGCACAAGGGCGGGTGGAGGGAAGGGACCTCAGAGGCCCGCAGGCTGTGGGGCCATCCCTGGACCAGTGCCTGGTGACCGGGAATCACACTCTCCAAAGAGAAACAGGGAGACCTGGGGAATGAATGGCCCTGCTAATTGGCCATTTTGTTTTTTATGTATTTTCATTAGCAAGATAAAATAACAACTAATCATGTATGTGTCTTCTCCTTTGGGAAATAAATGCTCATTAACCACCTGATTGTTTTCCACTGCAGAAGGAACCACCACTCCCCTGGCCCAAAGCTGGCTAAGCTGGTGGGGAGGGGGCCCCAGAAGGCCACTGTGGGCTCCCCCTCTGCTCCACTGAGCCCACGGCTTCCTCTGGCAGGTGGGCAAAGGGGAAGTTGTGTTGGGCACTGGCCTGGGTGGTGGAAGGAGAGGGCTGGGGTGGGATCCAGGTGGGATCCCTCAGATCCCCAAACAGATCCAAATGATACTTTTGAAAGAAGGGGTCCCCATGTCCCCAGGACTTCTCCCAACAGCCACGCTGAGACAGGTGCCCCGGAAAGGGGGCAGTGGGATGAGCTCACACACACTAACCGCTCCCCGCCATTTGCCAAGAGGGGGAAGGGCCGAGGAGGTTTGGTTGGTGGGAAGTGGGCGAGGGAGCCTGGTTGCCCAGGCAACTCTCTCAGGGTCCTAGCCACGGGCTCTGCCCCCACAGGTTGGTGTTGTCATGGAGACCTCCTCGCAGAATTGCCAAGGCAGAGGCCCTTGCTCCCCTCCCAGCCGTGGGGCCACAGGGTAGAGGAGGCGGACTCAGGAGCCTCTTGGAACACTGTGGATGTCAGCGTGGCAGGCAGCTTGCAGGGAATGGAAGGTTCTGTAAGACCGTGCGCTCTCCTCTCCACACGTCCGCATGCACACACATCATCCTGTCCCCGTTCCCGACATGCCTCTAGACACCTGCTGGCACCCAGTTCTCACCCTGCGGCATGTACCCTGTCTCCCCATCTCTTGGCCCTTCTTTCTCAGTGATGCTGATCATTTCAGGCAGAGAGCCTACCCAAGGGTCGCCATGACGACCAACCAAGCCATTGGTCTCCATGGCGACAAGCCCTCAAAGTTATTTTTATTTATTTATTGGAAATTTCAAAGGATTTTCCACTTCCTTGCCCAGGTCTGGCATTTGGGAGACTTTGGTGGAACCATAATTCTTTCCCCAGCCTAGAAAAGAGGAATGAGGTTGAGGGGTGTTGGGTGACAGCTGAAATGTGGCTGAAAAGCAACTAGTAAACATCTCCTTGAAGCTGCAGAAGAAGAGTCTGTCTCGGCCAAGCCGATCGTTCTTGGCTCTTCCCCTGCCTGCCAGATGCCCGGGGAAGCTCTCAAGAGCCACTTAGCAGCCACCATCCTCGGGGAGGTTCTAAGAGCAGTTTCGGTGGATGGATGGATGGATTGAAGCATATCCTGCCTCACTCTAAACAATAACTTATGAGATTTATGGAAATATACAGAGCCCAACGGAATAAAAACAAGTGGGTGAGGAACTTAGAACAAAGGGAAAATAGAATAATGCCAGGCGAAGGGGAGGACACAAACATGTATAATTAAGATCCTAACAATAAATAAAATGTGAACTTCCTAGCAGCCATGGCAAAAAAGGAAAAAAGATTTGCGGAGCCCATAAGGGCAAAAAAAGATGGTTCAGAAGTGTCGGACATAGGGAGAATAATATAAGGACACATTCCCAGCCCAGCCAAAGTCCTCCCCCCCCCCAATATCTGACCCTGTGTCTTTGCTTTTATTTCTTGTTGACCCTATGTTGTTAGTTTTCTCTTTTTCCCATAAATCCTATTCCTCAACCTATGCCATGGTATGTTGTATAATACATCCCCAAGCCAGTGCATGCTGGAGACCCAGATGGAACCCACCGGGCAGGGTAAGTAGAGACCTGGTAGGGATTCACCTTACCTGGCAACTTATCACCATCTAAAGCCATAGCCATTGGAATGATTTTGGGTGCAAACAGCAGAACTGACTCAAAATGGCTTCACCCAATGGGGGATTTATCATTCCACAGAACACGGCAATCTGAGGCAGGGTGGCTCTGGGCTGGCTAATTCTGAGCCTTATTGATGTCATCCAGGATCCTGGTGCCTTTCTCCTTTGTTCTGGTCCGTCCTCGCTGTGTGGGTTTAACTTTCCTTGGTGTGGTGGGCAGAGTTCCAGCCACCACATACCTCTACGTCCAGTAGAGGAAGTGGACTTGTCTTCTTTGTTTCTTTTTAAGAAAGTCTTTCCTGAAGCCCACTCGTGCTTTGTTGGCTGTAACTGGGTCACTTGCTCTCTGCTAAACCAACCCAACAAGGGAGAATAAAATGAGCACGATAAGTCAGGCTAATCTGGATTCACACTGAGTCACATGGGGAGGGGGCTGGACTCCAGAACAAAAGTATAGCTCGTCCCACAAGGAGGGAAGAAGGCAGTTTCAGGTAGCTGTCTTAGGTCAGGATCCCCAGAAGCAGACCTTGATATGAGGATTTGTGCGCTGGTGCTTTTTGGAAGTGCTCCCAGGAGAAACTGGTAAGGGAGCAGGGGAAGCCAAACAGAGAAAGGGGAAAAGCCAAGCAAAGGGGTAACTTCAGGCAAAGCCCAGCCTCTCCTTTGGGGGAGCTCTGGAGTCGTCATTCCACCTTAGGACTGTCCCAGCTCCAGGTGAGAGAGCAGGGCTTTCGTCTTCCCCTACTGTTGGTCATGGGCTAAGGGCTGCCTCTGGAGAAACAAACTCAACACTTCGGGTCTCTGTATAAGCGGGCTCAGGGCTCCCAGAAAGAGTCACGGGCTCAAAGTGCACAGAAGCTGCAGGATGGGCAGCTGGGTCAAAGGGATTCCAGGGGCATCAGGGCAGTCAGCAGAGTCCACCAAGGAAATCACCTGTTTATGTGACCATTTGCCCCCCACTGCATCGCAGGCACCCTGGGAACAGCGACCTGGGCTACCTTGTTCATTCGTGCTGGGTCAAAGGGATTCCAGGGGCATCAGGGCAGTCAGCAGAGTCCACCAAGGAAATCACCTGTTTATGTGACCATTTGCCCCCCACTGCATCGCAGGCACCCTGGGAACAGCGACCTGGGCTACCTTGTTCATTCGCTGCTTCCGCAGCCCCAGCCTGCACAAGCCGGCACTCAGTAAACACGTGTTGAATAAACGAATGAATGCTACGGGGCCGGGGGCTTAGTGGGAGCTGCGGCTCTGGCTTGAGCCCTCCAGGTGAGCTCCCGGCTCATCTTCCCCATGCCACCCCCCAGCCCAAAGCCCCACCTGCAGGAGGGAGCCCCCAGCCCACACTCCAGTTTCCTGGGGGAACGGGTTCTGTGTTTGCAGAGCTGAAGGCAGCACCTCGGAGAGCTCCTCCCGGCAAGCCCAGCCCAGCAGGTAGCACCTGGGTCAGAGGCGCAGAGGGCTGGGGCCATTCTCAGGAACCGATTGTACCTGTGGGAAACACCTCTGTGTTGTTATTCTTAAAAAAAGCAAAGTGTCAATGAATTCACAGCCAATGGTGCTGGTGCCTCACCTTCCAAAGGCTTTTACAGCCCTAACCTCATGCATTTCTCACGACCACCCTGTGAGTGGGTGTTACTGTTTCACTATCGTCACCCCAGGTGAAGGAGGAAGAAATTGAAGGTGTTTGGAGAAATGAACTCACTTGCCCAAGATCAAAGGGCCCGAAGGGATCAGACCCCGGGGTGGCAGCTCCCACATCACCCTGCCTCTGCGTGAGTTCCTGGAAGATGTCTTCTCTGACCCCTGTCCCTGTCGTCTGTGCATCTGCCTCTTCCTTCTGCCTCTTGCACTAGAACATGAGCTCGCCATCTCTTCCATTATCTTCCAGGGCCTGGTGCAGAACCCATGAGACAGTCATCAGTGACATTTGCAAATACTCCTTTTCTCGCCCCTTCGGGAGTGCACTTTCCTACCCGCTTGAAGTTAGGTATGGCCATTCAACTCACTTTCACCCATGAAACAGGAGCAGAAGGGACAGGTGTCACCTCCGAGTGGAAGCTTTAAGAGGAGGTGCCTGTGACAGCAAAAGGTGAGATGGTGGCTGCTCCGCCAGCCTGCTTCCCAAAGTGAGGATGACACAGAGAACTCTGGGCTGGCCCGTGATGACAGGCCACTTGAGTGAGAAACAATATGACATTATCTTATGGCTCTGAAATCAGGGGGATGTTTGTTATAGCAGCATAACCAACCATACCCTGACTGATACAGCCTGGCACACAGGAGGAGAGACTTCATGTTTGCTGATGTGGACAAGGACCTGGAGGCAGCACCCTCTGTGGTCCCCTCTGAGCAGGCCAGTGGGAGAGACGGATACCTGAGACCCCAGCGGTGTTAGAGAAGAGGGTTCCTGCAGCTCAGGCACCCCCTACCCCAGTACACACACCTCCAGGATTCCAAGTCCCAGAAGTTGCCAAGGGGAGTCTGCGTCTGCCAGGCCCAGGGTTCCCTCCCCACCATGGAGAGGGCAGCCGGGAGCCAGGGAGTAAAAGAGCTATTCCTCCTCCAACTGAAGCCTTTTCCAGCCAAATGAATAATTCATCGTAAATGACTTTGGGATGAGTTGAGTCTCCATGTTGCCACCCGATTATATGTACCATAAAAAGCAATGACAGTAATTTATCGCCTTTCTCTCGTGGGGGGTACAGGGACGGGGAGGAACTACTCTGCGCCTGGCGTGGGGTTATGAATCACTCCTCTCGGCAGCTAAGCAGCGAGTTGCTGACACTTTTACTGATTTGGCATTAAATAATCCCAGCCTTGGACTGGAGGCAGAGAGGGGGTCCCACTTCCCTTCCCAAGAGAGAGTCAAGGGGAGTGAGGGAAGTGGGGGGCAGGGCCATCGGGGGCAGCGGGGGGAGGCCAGGGGTGGAGGGGGAGGTGGTGTGTAGTTGGCCTCCTTGGTCACCCTGGAGCACCGGGTCTGGGGCTGAGCTGCAGGTGGCACCTCCCGCCTGAGCCGCCGCGGCCGCCTGGGCCACCTGCAGCGGGAGACAGGCCGCGGGGACCAGCTGCTCCCAGACTGCCCCCCGCTCTCCAATGTGCAGGCAGCCACGAGGCAGGGGCTTGTTGCCTCCTGCACAGGAATCCAGGTCTCTGTCCTGGAGGAATCTGAGACCCTCACAGCCACCACTGCTTTTCTCGATCATAAAGAGCTATGGGAGGGGTTACTGTTCCCACTCTGCAGATGGAGAAACTGAGGCCCAGAGCAAGGCACAAATGAGATAAAACATTTCAGGGAGAGAGTGATGGGACACAAGTCCCCCCAAATCCAGACCAGAATCTTCTTCCCAAACCTGAATTGCCTTTTCCATTCACATACAAAGAAATAGAAGTAATCCCAGAGAAATCAAGAATCGCACAAACAGTATACACATCTTTATTCTGACAAAAATAGCTTTGTGTTATACAGTAGGAGCATGATAAAGATCCTACGAAAACCACTCTACTGCCCTCCCTCTCAATTCATGCCCTGTCCCAGGCAGTGACGGCACATGCGCTCTTTTTTTTTTTTTTTAAATTCAGTTTTATTGAGATGTATTCACATACCATACAGTCATCCGCGGTGTAGAATCAACTGTTCACAGTACAATCATATAGTTATGCATTCATCACCACAATCTATTTCTGAACATTTTCCTTACATCAGAAAGAATCAGAATAAGAATAAAAAATAAAAGTAAAAAAAGAACACCCAAACCATCCCCCCCATCCCACCCCATTTGTCCTTTAGTTTTTATCCCCATTTTTCTACTCATCCATACACTAGATAAAAGGAGTGTGATCCACAAGGTCTTCACAATCACACTGTTACCCCTTGTAATCTACATTATTATACAATCGTCTTCAGGAGTCCAGACTACTGGGTTGGAGTTTGGTAGTTTCAGGTATTTATTTCTAGCTATTCCAATACATTAAAACCTAAGAGGTGTTATCTATATAGTGCATAAGGATGTCCACCAGAGTGACCTCTCGACTCCATTTGGAATCTCTCAGCCACTGAAACTATTTTGTCTCGTTTTGCATCCCCCTTTTGGTCAAGAAGATTCTCTCAATCCCACGATGCCTGGTCCAGATTCATCTCTGGGAGTCATATCCTGCGTTGCCAGGGAGATTTACACCCAGCACATGCATTCTTACACATTCCCGGCTCCATCCAAGATACAGCCTTGTTTGGGTCAGAGCCTCCAAGGGAAGGTCCTGGGCATTTGTTTTATTTTTTGTTTGTTTGTTTGTTTGTTTTTTTAAAGCTCACCTAGAAGCAGCTTAATTTGTAACAGCCGAAACCCAAAAACAACTCAGATACCTTCCATCCCAGGGCTACGACCCAGCAAACCATTTACACAAAACTACCTCAATGAATCTTAGGGACTTACGCTGTGTGAAAAAAGCTAAACCCTTCAAAACTGCAACTTCTCTAAAAAATTTTTTTAAAAAGCCAATCCCAAAAGTTACCTACTGCAGGGTTCCATTTGTGTGGCATTCCTGAAATGACAAAATTACAGAGATGAGCACAGATTAGTGGTTGCCAGAGGTCAAGGATGGGGGGCAGGGGAATGGATACGGATGAGAAAGGGCAATGCAAGGGAACCTTGTAGTGAAGGAAGTGTTCTGTATTTTGACTGGTGGTGGAAAAAGAAATCTACATGCGTGATAAAATTGCATAAAATGGAGCACACGCACACACAGAATCACACCTGTAAATCTGACGATCTCTGAATAAGCTTAGTGGGCAAATATTATCACCCATTTCCTGGTTGTGACACTGTACTTGAATAGTTTTACTAGACGTTAACATTGGGGAAACATGGGTGAAGGGACATGGGATTGCTCTGTATTATTTCTTACAACTGCTTGTGAACCTACAGTTGTTTCAGAAAAGAAAATAAAGCTTAATTTAAAGAAACAAGCAAACACTTCCCCAGAGATTCTGTTCAATCAGGCATGGGGTCGCCTGCTCTATTTAACTCTTTTTTTTACTCAACTTTATTTCCTATAAATAATTCAATGTCTCAGTCTATACAGCCACATGCATCCAGTGATCAAGGAGAAAAATGTGTACCCCTTCAGGGTTTGGTTGTCTGTGCAAACCAGGCAGTGGATGACTCCTACTTTGCAAAGGGGAAAACTTTGGAACAGGCACAAGCCCTCCTCCCTCTAAGCTCTGCAACTTTGAGCAAGTTACTTGGCCTCATTAAGCCTCTCTGTAAAATGCTGCATTAATCACACCTGCTTTACAGGGTGGCTGTAAGGGTTAGAGATCATGGATATAGCAATCCTGGAAAATGGAAATTTCTCCGTCAGAGGTGGAAACTGTCGTGACGTGTTTGATGAGTGGTGAGGAGTTGGGTACAGACGTAAGGTCTTCATCTTCAACCCTGGGCTCACCTGTCCACCTGCCATGCCTTCACCTCCCTGAACCCCCAAAGTCCTTTTTAATGACTTGGAAGGAGCCTGAGTGGTACAGGGCTCCGGGGGGACAAGGTGGAGCCCAGCTTTCTCTCCCTCAGTAAGAACTGCCCTGTAAAGGGGCAACACAAGAAAGAACGTCATAAAACAGTTTTCGCTTCCTGCATCCGATACTCATCGACTCGAGTCAACAGCCCCAGTGGTGGCACTGGAATCGGATTTAACCAGGCTGCGGATGCTTCCCCAGCCCACGATTAACACATAACACAAGGTGTTTCTCTCCGTCCACTGGAGCCTTCCCGTAGAGTCTACAAGTAGACAAGCCAGGCTGCCCATCCCCGAGTGTGCGGACCCCTCCCCGAGTGTGCAAGTTCGTGCACGCACACACACACACACACACACACACACACACTCTTCTGTGCCGCAGCAATGCCCCTTTCTACCTAGAACTTGGATTCTGACCCGAGAAAGTAGTTTTTGATGGTGAGGGCGTCTCCCCCCATCCATGCCAACCCCTCCCCCAGAGCCACCTACTCACCTGGGCCAGGCGGGAGGAGCGGAAGATACAGCTGGGATGGAGGCACTTTCATTATTTATGAAGCTTTCGTTATTTCACATATAAATAATTGATGACTGTGAAGTGTGGCTGGCACCACTGTGGAATATTCATGAGCCACGTTTGTGGGAATTTCGGCTGCCGAGTCTGGCCCCAGATGGTCACGGGTGCACGCACGCACATGCACCCCCAAATAAAAATCATCCTAATAAAGATTTCCTCTGTCAGGCTGGGGCCTCATCTCCCAGAGCTGGGAGAGAGGCAGCTTCTGCATTCTCCTCACTCAAAGCCAGGCACCCAGCTGGCGGGGAGGGGGTGAGGGATGCGAGGGGGCTAGGTGGCAAGATGGCCCCACCACAGCCAGGGAACCAGGTCGCTCCGCAGAACCGACACTGACGGGCTGCTCACTCCCAGCCTCGCCTCCTCTGGCATCTAACTGGCCCCTCCTGGTCAAGGATCAATAATCCTTGGGCTGCACCTTCTGGGACCCCCCTGCCTGCCCGGCCCTCCCAGGGACAGCTCAGCTGATGCTGCAGACTCAGAACCCTCCTGAAGAGCAAGTGTGCACTGCTGTCCTCCCTTCCTGGTCCAGAGCGTGGGAAGATCCGACCCCGTCCCACCGTGGGACTCTGCAGGGGGCAGGGTGGAGGCCCCTCACGCAAACAGCATGGCCCCCTGACTCCCGTCTCCCAACTCCACTCTGCCTCCCATTCCCGGCTGCAACTCCCCTTTGTTCTCCTGCCTTTGGGGTTTTTTCTGGGCCTCAGGGCCCTTGCACCTGCTGTCCAGGCTGGAAACAACCCTCCCTTCCCCATCTTTGCCTGTGCAAGGCCATCTTGCCCCTCGGGTGCCGGCACGGAGGCCACCTCCTCTGGGTGGTCTTCCCCACCCCTGAGCTGGGAGAGGCCCCTCTGGGCTCCTGGGGCCTGAACTCCCCTGTTCCACACTTATTCCACCGTGTCCTGAGGGTCTCCTTGCTAACGCCTTCCCACCTCCCCCCCCCAGGCAAACACACCAGATTGCAAGCCGGGTGATGGTGGGGGCTTTGGCCCATGACAGACCTCTCTGAACCCAAGCTCTGCCTCTTACTAGCTGTGTGTCCTCAGGCAAGTTACTTAACCTCTCTGTGCCTTGATTTCCTCTTCTGTAAAATTAGGATAGTAATAAGGCTGTTAGGAAGATTTACTATAATAATCCAAAAAGTGCTTGGCCCAGGGCCTGCCCAGAGTGCAATAAACAGACAGGCCACAATCCCTTCCCCACAATCCCAGCATCCCCATGGCTCTGAAATCCAAAAAGCTTTTCAAAGCACTTGGCAGCAAAACCTGAATTGAACTGACCTTGGAGGTAGTGTCTTTATTTGTTCCACTTACTGGGACTATACATATTCATATTTTGCTACAGAAATATTAATATGTCGGAGTGTTCCCTAGAACATTACCTTTCTAAACTCTGAAAAATGCTGAAATCTGAAGTGCATCTGGCCTCAAAGCTTTCTATGAGGAGCTGTGGACCTGCCGCGTTCTAGAAGTTTCCACCGTCAATGGTATATTAACACAAAGCCCCTGGGAGCCAGGAGGTGCTGCCTTGTCCGGCGCTGTGCCTGGCCCAGCACAACCCTCCTAAAGACTGGGCGATGACTGGATGGCCCTGGGGGCTGGGCTCCTGCCCTGCTTCCTTGACCACGCGGGGAGTGTGTCCTGCCCCCATCCCCTGAGGCCTGAGCCCCACGCCCAGCTCACCGGCTCCCCAAGGTCACCCCCAGATGTCAGTGCAAAGCCGGCTGAAAACCTTGCCTGGGCCTCTCCGAGGGCTGGTTTTGCACGGTGAGCTGACTACCCATCCAAGTCACAGCTGAGCTGGCCAGGATGCCCGTGCCCTGCCCCTGCCGGGGGTGACCCCATAGAGCCCCAGGGCAAGCAGAGTCTCCCAGGAAGGCAGGTGACTCCTCTCAGGCCTCTCCTGGCCCCCTCCCCACGGTAGCAAGTGAAATTAAACTGAGTGCCGACCTGTGCTGGGTCCCGGGCTGTACAGATGGTCTGGGTGTAGAAGGACATCTGGAGAACGTGCCAGCACCTGTTAAATCCTCACGTCAAACCCACGGGTGAGTACTGTTAAGGTTTAATGGGTGCTAATAAGCTCAATACCCGCCCTGATTTCAGATCCAATTTAGAGAGAGATGCTGGAATCCAGCAGATGGAGGTCAGATGCCAGCTTCAGTACTTGCCAAAGCTCAGTTGCAGAATGTGACTGAGTGGGGAGTGGCCGGGAGCCTTAGATCCCTCCTTGTGGAAACAGGAGGTCCATTTTGTAGATGAGGGAACTGAGGCTCTAAGAAGGGACATCACTCACCTAAGGTCACTCGGCAGGTGAGCACAGGACAAGAGATTGAACCTGGGTCTGTCCCCTCTGCTACATCACTCTGCCTTCCTTGTTCCCAACAGACCCCAGTAGCGAGGGCTCAGGGCCTCCAGGAGCCTGTGGCAAAATGAATCCTACCTGAAAAGATGTTTAGGGGTTGGAGGGCCTGCTGCAGAGCCCTGGGGTCCCCTCCTCTCTGCCCCCTGCTGTCCTTTTTCCTTCATTTCCCTCTGGTCACCCTGCTTGGTGCGGCAGCTTTCCTGGGTCCGTATCTGATCCACACTCCGGAGCCAAAAAAGGACCTGCTTTTGGGAGCCACTTTCAACTCCAGCTCATTAAACAGTTGGCTCCTTTGTCTGGTTCACAAGCCGGATCCACATCTGGCAGCTGGAACAAATCCCACCAGAGACTCACACGTCCTGCTGCTCTGACACCTGGGGGACAGCAGGGGACCCAGTGGCTGGAAAGGCGAATCTCAGGGAAGCTCCCTCTGGAGCCGCACTGATTTTATCTCATGTGTGAGAGTTGAGTCGGTTTCTAAATCAGGCAGCGAAGCTGCCAAAGCTTCAAGGAATGGAGTACCAAGTACACTGCTATTCCTTCCCCCCCAGGACAGCCTGTCTTGCAGCAGAAATGGCAAATATGTTTCCTCTCCTGAACCAATCCCATGTGACTCTCCAGTACACCGAGGTTGCCTCTGAGTGCAGGGTGACGAGCTCTGTGATTGATTAGGGATGTCTGCTGAGGCTGCAGCCTGGGAGATGGTGGCGCGGATGCCAAGCATTCATTTCCCAACACTCATGACCCCTGACAGTGGCCCTTTGGGAAGGACCTCATGACTGTGTCACTCTGAGGTTGGGATTCTGTGTGCACGAGTGTGTATAATTTTGGAAGATACAAATTGACAAAGCTGCTCATAAGTTGATGGTCAACTAAATCCCTTTCTCCCACACCATATGGCATATATGACCTCCAGCCAGCACAGAACCTCCCAGAACCTTGTTTCTGTATTTACAAAATGAAGATGAAGCCAGCAGTTAGGACAAGGTTGTATGTGTTAAACTCCTCCCCCCAGTTGTGGCAATAAAGGATCATTTTCTTTTTTTTTTTTTTAATTAAAAGCCATAGCTGCATGCCACAGACCAGAAACAGAACAGAAACAGACCGCGGTGGCCAGGAGATGGACCCTCAGGCTGGCTGGTTTCCAGGTCCCAGTAGGGGCAGCAGAGGATTCAATTCCCCTGGGATGCTGGGAACCAAAAGACACCTGAGGCAGGTAAACTCCTGTCTCAAAATTCTGCAAGAGCACCGCATCTCCTCAGGGCAGTGGATGGAGTCCTTCCAGTGGAGGAGCCCCTCTGTCCTCTCCACTCCACCGCTCCACCACACTCAGCATCTTGCTGTTCTCAACTCCCCACACATGCTCCGGCCGGCCGGCCTCTAGATTCTGCTGTCCCTCTGCCTGCGTGCTTCTCCCCCAGGTGGCTTTGCTTTCTGCAGGCCTCAGCGCACCTGTTACTTTATTAGGGAGGCTGCCTGTCCTGACCCCCTTGGATAAAATAGCCTCTCCCACCCCATTACTGTCACCCTTTTCTTGCCTTAGTTTCTCATAGCACATTCATTCATTCATTCATTCATTGTCTGTCCCTGCTCCCTGCCCCCAGTTAGAATGTCAGCTTCATGAGAACAGGGCCTAGAAAATGGACCCTGGCACATAGTAGGGGCTCAATAAAAGTGTGTTGACTGGGTGAGCAAGCACTAGGCATTCAAGTCTGAGGATAAGGAATCAAGATTGAAAACAGCTGAGAGATGTGCCCAGGGTTGTTCTGTTCGAGGCACTGGGCAGTGTCCTTCAGGTACATTGTCAAACCTCACAGCAACCCTGTGAAGGGAGGCTGTCCCCACATTATAGGTGACGATCAGAGAGACTGAGAACTCACTCAAGGCTGCACAGCAGGTCAGAGGTGGAGCTGGGATTGGCCACTTGCCTCCCAAGCCCCCACTGGTAACCTCTGTTCCATGGCCCTTCAGATCCTGGAATCCATCTTCTGCCCACTCATTTCCCATGTCTCCCCTTTCCAATGTTGATCCTCACCACAGTAAGTTCTTCTTTCAGTCTAACCTAAATCCCATGCACATCGCGTTTGACCTATTTCTTCTCGTCTTAGCTTGCATGGAGCTGGACAAGGCAAGCTTGAGTGTTTCCAGCACACACACCATAACCCAGATGCTTCACTGAACTGGGAAGGGAGAGAGACCATGGGGCTTGGAGCCCCAGCAATGCGCCGTGAACCTGAGAACCCGGCCCCAAGGCCGATGCTGTGTCAGCACTTTGCCCTATGCTCCTTTTCGGGGACTGCCTAGCCACGGTGATTTATGGCCCCTGTCAATCTGCAGGCTGAGCTGCAATACAGCTGGAGAATAGCAGGAGCTGGGAGCAGCCACCATCAGGCCGGGGGAAGGGAGGCCCGGAGAGGGGAGGCCAAGAATGGGGAGGTCAAGAGAGGGGGCCGGGAGGGGCCGGGGGCTCACAGCAGCAAGATGGTGGGGGTGGGGGGTACAGAGGCAAGAGACCCAGACACTCCAGGTGACAGTGCAAACAGAGATGGGACAGAGACCCCGGCAGCCAGTCAGAGAGGCCACCCACCCAGGCCAGAGCCAGAAGCTGGGGGACAAAGACACACAGAAACACAGAAAAACAAAGAGAGCAAAGGAGGGAGGGAGAGAGATTGCAAGTCAGCGGTGTAAAAATCCACCTCAGAAGTTTCCGATTCTCTTTATTCTGAAGACAAAAGCAAAATGAAAATGACAGACGGTGAGAGACATGTCGCGGGGTTTGTTTTCCCGCAGACGTTCTGGAGGACCTGGTTGCAAACACAGATCAGCAGCCTCCCCGCAAGCTCGCCCGTGTCGCAGCCCTGGCAGGGATCAGCGTGACCCGTCGCACCCGCCCAGCCCAGCCCGCCTCGCTCACCCTCACTCGTCTCTCTCGCCCTCCTTTATGTCTCTGTCCCTGCAGCTTCACATCTGCCCCGCTCTCGTCTGTTGCTCGGCCTCCTTCCCTTTTGATTTTTCTTCCTCACTGCTTCGAGGCCTCCTGCCTCCCTCTCAGGCTGATGGGCCTCCCTGGGAGCCACTCCGTCACCTCCCTGCCCCCGTCTCCATCAGTCTTGCTGCTTCCAGGGCCTGTTCTCCCCCTCCATGGGCTCTCTCCACCACCTCCCTCCCTCTGCTAGTCCCCCTGAGGCTCACACTCATCCTGTCCTTGGTCCCCAATCTTTCAGCTGGCAATTGACCTGAGTCCCTAACGTCCACCCGCTGTGGGGACCCCTGACCTGGCCCTGAGCAGTCGGTGCAGGCGGCTGGCGGAGTGGGAAAGAGGGGTCTCCTCTCCAGGGGATGCTGCGGAGAGAGGAACCCCGACACCCCTCTTTGCTGCAGGTAGCTTGGCACAAAGGAGGGGCAGCACCTGTGGGAGGGGGAGCAAAACAGGCAGCCAGCTGTTCCCTTTAACCTGGGGTGCATTTGCTATACCAGGCCAGGCCCTGCTGAATGCTCAGGTGCTGGCACTCACACACACACACACACACACACACACACACACACACACACATATGCATGCACACACAGGGCACACAGGGCACACAAAGGCACAACACACGTGCACTGAGCAGCCTCTGATGTCTGGCAACCAAACTGTCAAAGGAACCAGAGACCCCCAACTCTCCAACCCCAGACCACACCCACGGAGACATCTCCCCTGACCCAGGGCACCAGGACCTCCTGGGGGCAGGCAAAGGTGCCTGCGGGAGAAGGACGGGGGCCCCCAGACCTAAATTCACCCTGCACGTGGAGGCGCCAGCCTCTCCCCACGATGGAGGAGGGGAAATCGCTTTCTGGACCAGGCTCCTCAGCTGGAAGAAGAAAAAGTCGATTCGCTCCCAGCAAACTGTGTCAGCCCAGAAACCTGCCCCCTCCCCTAGGGTACGAATTCAGGGCCACGCCAACCCATCTGTTTCCAGGCTTCTGCGAGCTCTTTGTTTCCCCCTTTCTTTGACTCCACCTTGATTTATGAGATTAGGGGTGAAGGTTTCTTCTCATTTAACTTACTTTGAAGCTGATTCAAGTCATTGCAGTAACAAATCATTCTAAGTAAAAAGCCAAGTTTCCACCTGCTTCCACAGCATCTGGTGGAGGCTCCCTGGACAGAGCGGGCAGGGGGGCGGCATGCCCCCTGGGGCCAGTGTGAAGTGGCAGTGCCTCCCCAGGAAGCCAGGCGGGAGGGGCAGCATCATCGAGCTCTATATACACCCTTTGTACACTCTCTCTGCACTCCAAGTGCACTGTGTGTGCAGTATACATGCTTTGCACATGCATTATATATGCACTATATATACTCTATATGCACACTGTACAGGCACCATATATGGACTGTATACACACTGCACATGCATCATACATGCACTGTATGCACACTGTACAGGCACCATATATGCACTGTATACACACTGTACATGCACTATATACACACTACACATGCACCATATATACACTGTATATGCTCTGTATGTGCACCATATATGCACTGTGTACACACTGTACATGCACCATATATGCAATGTATACACACTGTATATGCACTATATATGCACTGTATACACACTGCATGTGCACCATATATGCTCTCTATACACACTGTACATGCACTGTATATGCACTGTATACACACTGCACATCCACCATATATGCACTGTATACACCACGGGTACACTATCGTCCTGTAACATCCCCAAGGTAGGCAACATTATCATCAGTTTAGAGGTAAAGAAACTGAGGGTAAAAGGGGAAACGTGCCGGCCCCTTCTAGACGGAAGCAGCACCTTGGGCACATGGCTTGGGGATTGGAACTCTGGCTGGATTCCACCCCACTTGCCCCTCAACCAGGCCCCCTGTGCAGAGAAAACTGCACAACTGTATGCAGTGGCCCTAACAGTGTTTTCCCCAAGGGATCACTGCTAGAAGAGAATCCAGCTCCTGTTACTCTGGTGAAACCGGTGCCTCCGACTGTGATGTTAGTTCTGAAGATTATCAATAGTGTTTAAGCAGGCGAGGCCAGGGGGAGGGAAGGGCAGATGGTGGGGAAAGTTGTATGATCAAACAGCTGTCGTAAATTCAGAGCTAGACAATGTAAACAGATTGTTTATTGCAAATTTTCTCAAAGACTTTAAGGGCTAAAGGGCACTTTGGTCCTCAGAAACTCGTTTTCCCTGCAGAGCTGGTGCTGACACCCTCCATCCACAAACCCCCAAAGGGGTTCACTCCACACCTCCCCACCCAAGATCACCCCTCCAGACAGATGCAAAATTCCTACCTCCACCCTGCAAAATCAATTAGGAGGCCTGAAATCTCCATGCCTCACCAAAGGGAGCCCCCAGACCTCCCAATGGGTCATCAGAACAAGCAAACAGCACCAGCCACTCCACTGCTCACACCTCCATTAACTCACAGCCTTTGGAAAGGGACGAGTTCTCCAGAGTCATCTGATCCAGGGATGCCCATGAATTTGCGTCCTCCATGTCAGTCCTGATAGGCCAAGAGTGGCTGCCTGGTACAGTGTTATGAGAAGAAAGAGAAGGCTGCATCTGAACTTGGGAGAGAATTCTGTGATCGATTAGTCATGCCTGCTATGAGCAGACTATAAAAATGAAGGTATGTATGCTGTGCATTTTCCATCCCTTATAGATTCCTAGTTCTACTTGCTCCATCTGCAAAGATAGAGGCTCTGAGAGGACAAGAGATGGGGGAGGGACAAAACAAGGACCACAGGGGCTTTTCACCACACCACACTGTCAGGAATGACTCAAGAAAACTCCCAGTGAACCTAACCCAGCACCACCCTCCCGCCTGCAGCTCCTCCCTGGATCCTGCTCCTCTGTGCTGGTGAGGACAGCTCTGGGCCTGCTTTGCCCAGAGAGGGAAGGGACATGGAGATTTTTTTCCCTGCTCAGGTTCTGCTCTTCCTCTCTTTCCTATTTTCTCACTTTGCTGGGAGATGTCCTTTTCACTTTGAATAGCTGTTCTCAGTGCACGTGGCTGAATTCCCTCCGGCTCCTAAAGGACGTCACAGTGTCCGACCCCACATTCTGCTCCAGACCCAGCATCTTCCCCTGCACCCCTCACCCTGGTTCTGTCACCTAGAAATGTCCATACAAGCCCCCCCCCAATCAGATAAGGGGCAACTTGAGCCCCAAGTTTTTAGCTCTGTGACCTTAGGCTAGTGGCTTGACATCTCTGAACCTCCATTCCCTCAGCTGACAATGGGGCTAATGGTAGTTTCTGCCTGATGAGGTCATGAGGATCATCAAGTGAGGTAATTGCTTAGCAATGTTTGCTATTCCCATGGCTCCTGCCAGCTGTGAAGCCCCCCAGGGTTGGACGGAGGCATGGAAGTGCAGGTGGGAAAGGGGGTGCTCGGAGAAGAAATCTCAACTGATAGGAGGGGTCTGAGAGCTAAAAATGGTCCTGTGGCCACCCGGGCGCACCCCTTAATGCACCCCCACATCCTGACCCAGCAAAGGGAGACATCTGGAAGGAGCCCGGAGGCCGGGGCTTTTGCAAGTGCATGCAGACATCTCAGGCACCCCCCTGTGCTGCCACCTGAGGATTGTGATGTTTCGCTGGTGCAATGCACAAGCTGTCCATACAGCCAGGGGCATGTGGTCCAGTGGGAATTGGCTAACGACATCCCCTGTCAGCTGGGGACTGGATGAGCAGGGCCTGTGACCTTCGCACCCAGGAGGGCCCAACTCTTCTCCCAGCCCTGGCCTCCCCCCGGCTGGCTCGTGGGATCTGCTCTCCACGGACGGACCATCCCAGGGCCTGGCATTGGCTGCAGACCCATTTACAAGCCCAGGCCTAATAAAAAGTGGTGTTCCTGGTCCCCAGAAAATATGGCGCTATTTCTGCATTCGCGTCAGGCCCAGTGTGGGGGGGGGCTGCTGGTCTGCCTCTGTCGCCACGGCCTCCTGGCAGGTCTATTGCCATTATTAATGGGGGGCTGCCTCCCGGGGCGGCCGCCTGGCACAGGGGCATCCATCTCACACCCGAGCAGCCATCACCCTGCAGCTTAGCACCCACTGGGGCCACACTCAGATGGGAGTTCCGGGTCCCACCCCACTTCCCTCCCAGCTCCCCACCTCCCTATTTGGGCAAGGCCACATGCTGAGCTGTCCAGCAGAGATGCCCCAAGCTGGGAGCACTGTCCTCCAGAGGAGGTGAAAGTTTTGTTCATTCCTTCAGCCAAACATTTATGAAGCACCTGCGGGTGACACCTGCTGTTCTTGGCCCCAGGATCAGACCAGTGGACAGAACACGGGTCCCACCCTCATGGAGCGATGTTCCAATGGGGGCGACAGACACATGAGGAAATGAAATAATTTCAGATGTTACAGGTGTAGTCTTAGGTGCGATGAAGCAAGTATGACAGGTGGAGCAGGTAGAGAGCACCTGGGGATCCTTGGACATGGGCGTCAGGGGCAGGCTCTCCAAAGAGGGGCCCCCGTGCTGGCCCCAAATGATGCAGAGGAGCCAGCAGTGAGAAGGTCTGAGTAAAGAAGCTGAGAGAGTGGTCGGGACAGAGGGCAGAGGGGGGCGAGTGCGGGCAGAACCGGGTGCAAGAGCCATCATGGCTGGGGCGGTGGAGGGGGGTCAGCAGGATGAGCAGCCATGTGGGACTCGGTGGGAAGGTTCGTTTGTCCTACATAGAATGAAAAGCTGTTGCAAGCTTCCAGGAGGGTGGTGATGGAGTCTGGTTTGTCCTTTTAAAAATCCCTCTGGTATTTACTTCTAGCTATTGTGGATCACACTCCCTTTATCTAGTGTATGGATGGATGGGTAGGAAAATGGGGACAAAAACTAAATGAAAAATAGGGTGGGTTGGGGTGGGATGATTGGGTGTTCTTTTTTACTTTTATTTTTTATTCTTATTCTGAGTCTTTCTGATGCAAGGGAAATGTTCAAAAATAGATTGTGGTGATGAATGCACAACTATAGGATGGTGCTGTGAACAGTTGATTGTACACTGTGGATGATTGTATGGTATGTGAATATATCTCAATAAAACTGAATTTAATTAAAAACAAAACAAAACAAAAAAACGAAAAACAAACAAACAAACAAAATCCCCCTGGCTGCCAGGGGAGAACACCCTGTAGGGGGCAGGGGTGGGGGAAGGAGCCCGGGGGAGGCTACTGGGTTGTGGACGCGACAGGTGTCAGGGAGCTGAGCGGTGCGGGTGGTGGGGAAGGAGAGGCCCTGCAGATTCAGGGTATTTTGCAGGTGGAATCATTAGTGCCTGCGGGTGCCTGGACCCTCCTGCTTCCTCCTCTCCAAGCAGGCAGAACCTGACCACCTGAGGACTGTGTCCCCCACTGTCCCTCTGCCTCCCCAGCCCGAGTCTTGCTCCTCTCACCCCCAGCTGGAGCAGGAAGCCATGTGTGTGGTTACCTGGAGGGAAGGTGAGGGAGACCCCAGACCAGAAAGGGCACCCCACAGCCAGGCCTCTAGCTCAGGGAGAGTCCAGCTCCGCTCCCGGCCTCACTGGAAAGCTCAACCCATCGCGCAGAAGGGGATGTGAAGGCACTGGGGTCAGCTCATTCTTGGCTTTGGTGCTCAGCGTGGGACTCGAGCTCCTCCTGGAAACTCCACCCTGCCCTGAGCAGCTCGGGGGAGCAGCTATGAGCTCAGGCTGTGCAGTCAGCAAACGGTGTGAACTCCAGCTCTACCACACAAGCTGTGTAACCCTGAGGAAATGACTTCCCTCTCTGAGCCTATTCCCGTGATTAAGTCCTTCATTTATCCAGTAAGTATTTAGGGAGCACCTGCTAAGTGCCAGGCCTTACACTGGATGCTGGGGGTGCCCTGGTGAACAAGAGGGATTTACAGTCTGGAAGGGAAGGCAGGCCACGGTGAACAGCACATAGATGCCATGGCGTGTGGTCAGCGCTGGGAGGTGAAGAGCAGGGGTGCAGCGGAAGACAATACGTGGCGGGTAGGACCTGTGGGAAAGGCGGTGGGGAGGATTAAATGAGATGATACGTGCAAGGCCCTCGACACAGCCTGGCACGTATTGAGTGCCGATGCCTGCTAACCACTACTGCTCTCAGATGCCATCAGGACCGGCTGAAGGGTGATCCAGGGCAGCCAGAGAGGAGAAGTAGAAGGGGATAGAAGGAGACTGCCTGCTCCTTCTCCCGTGATCCACCCACTGGGCCCTGGATGAGGGACGGGAGGGACAGCGGCTCAGCTCAGAGCTACCCACGGGAGTCCCTCTTGCTAGTCTCTAGATAGAATTTGCACAACCTCTGCTTCCCCTGGTCATGGGGGCTGGGAACCCCTCTGAGACTCTTCCTGAGGAGCCCAAGGCAGACAAGACAGCGCCGCGCCTCCTGCGCTCCCCCGCAGCCTCCCTTTTGCTGCAGTCATAAAAGTGGTTTACAACCCACTCCGCGGGTAAAAGGTTCAGCAGAGCTCCTGAGCTGCGCGGGCGGCCGCCCCGACTTCTCCTGGACCAGAGGGGAGGTGGCAGCACCTGCAGGAGCTCAGAGTCGGGGCGAGGTGGTGGGGGGAGCTGGGTGTCCATCAGTGCGGTCCTTCCCCATGGAGCCCCTGCCCACTGCCCGGGGACCACAAAGCAGAGATGGGGCCGAGCTCCTGCAGGAAGCCCCTCCTGCCCCCAGGCCCCAGCCCGGCCCCCTTCCGGGCTCTCCCTCCTCTGTCAGCCTTCCTTCTGCTCCCCTCCCGGAGAGAGGGGCAAACTGGCACCTCGAAAGTCACTCCGAAGCCACAGAGCTCTCCTTCATAGGCCTCCAGGAGGAATGCCCCAATTTTTTTCTAGGCACCTCCATTTCCTGGGAGCTCCTTTGCCTTTTCCAGTTCCCCATTTTGGGCCCCATGGTCCTGCCCTGATTCAGCTTCTCCCCCTCTGCTGCCAAATCCGGGGCTCAGCACACGACTGAGCCACCAGGGACCGGACGTATCAGGGACCGATGTGGGCCCTGCCCCTCCTGGCACTTGCCCCGGCTTTCCCGTGTCCAGTTCATGATACCTGGTCCAGTTCACGGCCCCCACGTACCTGGATGGACGGATGGATAAGGGGCATGCCGGGCTGAATGGTGTCCCCCCAAAACGCATGTGCTCCCAGAACCTCAGAATGTGTCCTTGTTTGGAAATAGGGTCTTGCAGATGTAGTTAGCAAGTTAAGATGAGGTTCTGGGTAAGGCTGGGCTCTAACTGAATACTGAAGCCCTGATACAGGGAGAAAGCAGAGACACAGATGCTGAGAGAACGGTCCGTGAAGACGGAGGCAGGGGCAGGAGCTTCGCTGCCACGAGCTGAGGACTGCCTGGAGGAGGCAAGGAGCCTTCTTCCCTAGAGCTCTGGAGGGGGCGCAGCCCTGAGACACCTCCGTTTCGGACCTCTGGCCCCCAGATCCGAGAGGGAATGAATTTCTGCTGCATCACACTGCCAGCCACGTTGGTGAGAATTATCAAGGCAGCCCTGGGAGGTGGGCAAGAGCCGTCAGGAGGCGGGGGCACCGGGTGGGACACCCCAACCCTCCTGTGGCTCCAAGGCCACCTCCTCCTCGAGGGTCCTGCCAGGGCAGGGCCAGGGCTGGGGCTGGTGGGACAGAGCCCGGAGAGACACTGGCTGCCCTCGGGTCCCTCTGGCTTCTCATAAGAAGTTAATAAAATGCAGGGAAGGATGACCCTGGGGACGTGATTTACTCAGGCTGGGAAATCTTTCAATAAGACCCCTCCATAAAAGGCCATTAAGGGAGTGGAATCACCACAGGCAAAGGGGCAAGCATTATGGATTCCAGAGTGGTTTAAGCAGAGGAATTAGGTCCTTCGGAGCCCAGAGTGGTCATTAATAACCGCACGGGGCACTGGTAACCGCTCTCCGGCTTGGCTGCGTTGCTAGCACTGACCACTGAGCTCTCGGGTCTCTGGTGGAGACAGGGAGAAGCCAGCTGGGGAACAGGCTCAGCCTGCTTTTAAGCTGGCAGATGGGGTGGGCTGGGAGCTGGGGGCTTGGGGGGTGGGGTCCCTGGAAGTTCCCGATGACACGTTCTAGAGCGGGGAGACGGAGTGATGGGAAGGACGGGCCAGTCTCGGGGGAGGAACCTTGAGGTGGACACCACATGCAGCCCCCAATCTTGCAGCTGGGGCTGAGAATTTTGTAACAGCAGGAGGAAAGAATCCACCTTGTCCACGCTGAGGAAGAGGAGGCTGCTCTCCCTCACCTCCTTCCAGCTTACCCATCCGGGTCCTTCTGGAGCCAGGAGCTAGCCTGGGTCTTCTCCATCCCACCCAGATCAACCCTAGTGTGGTGAAGGAGCAACTTTCTCTTCTGGATGAAAAGCCTAATGTCCATGAGGTCCCATCCCCTCCCTCTAACCATCTGTCAAGGTGCAGTTCAAGTGACACCTCCTCCATGGAGCCTTCCCGGCTCACACCCTGAGTTTGCCCTTTAGACTTCACCCCCTTTCAGTTCCCACACTCCATAATGCAGACAAGGACACCCACCTCAACAAGTTTTCAGCCCAGTTCAGCGCAAACCTAGGTCCAGGGTCGTCCACCTGCCCCACTTTCTGCATGGGGTCTTCCTTGGGGTCTTTGCTCTAGGAGACAGATGGGCACAGAGAGGCCCTTGGTGGGGGGCTGAATCCTAAGCAGGGCTGCCAGGAATCTCCAGCCCAGCCCCACCCAGGCTGCAGCTCTGTCCTCTGTAAGTTCTCCTTCCCAGAATTTATCACTCCTGCTGAGATTAGCATTCCTTTTAAATGTTTTCACATTCTCAAATCGCTCCTTAAATGTGCATATTAACTGGCAAAATGACTTGCCTTCGCTACTTCACCCGGCCTCACATTAATCTCCACACAGCCCCATTACACTTCACTTGCTTTGTCCTCTGGACTCAGACTCCCAACAGTCCAGCAAATCTGGAACATTCTCGGGCCCAAGACCTGCTGCTGCAGAGAGTCGGGTGCCAGCTGGAGGGCCCGGGAGAGGCAGCCAGACCACAGGCAGGGCCGGGGTGCCCGAGACCCCCGGGAAGCTGCCTGCCTCAGCCGCCCCTCCCTGAGTTACAAATAGTAACTTCACCTTAGGCAGCATCTTCCTCATTTTCTAGGCGAGGAGACTGAGAACATGAGAAGGGAAATCACTTGCCCAAGGTGAAGGCAAGATTTGAACCCCGCTACTCTGGGCCCCAAAGCCCTTGATGTTCCCCCGGGAGTAGCTTGCAGAAGGAAGGTGATGGGCAGGAGGTGGTGCGCTTGGGCAAGTGCAGCTGGGAGATAATAAGAGTGGACTTTTATCTGCAGCTCTTCTTGTAGTGATACGTTTAATCCTCTTTCCAGCCCTGGGAGGAAGATACCGTTACCATCATTCTAGAGATTAGAAAATTGATGCACAGAGAGGTTAAGTAAGTTTCTTGAGGATGTACAGCCAATACATAGCAGAGTCGGGATGCATAGCTGAGTCTGTATCCAGAGCCCGTCCTCAACCTCTACGTTGCACTGCCCCTGAGGAATGAGGGGGAGGCCGTCCTCCTCCAGTCTACCAACCATTTGCAGCTTGTAATTTCTTCTCCTGGGTCCAGCTTAACCTTTGGGATCAGACAGCATCTTTAGAGCCAGTTTGAGCTCTCCATGTTTGTCCAGCCCGAGCGAAGGTGACAAAGGGCAGGGACCTTCCCCTTGGCTCTGCCCTGCACCCCAACCAGCCACCACTTACCTGGCAAGAGCCCCAAAGTGATGGCCAATTCTCTGGGCTTTTCCACCGGGATTGGGACCCCCTCTGAATCAGCCTGTGTCCAGGAGACGGGGGTGGAGGCCCTGGTACTCCCGAGCCTCCTGGGAAGATGCCAGTGGGTCCTGTGACCCGAGACACCTGCCACCCCCACTCCAGCTCCCTCTGCTGCTGGGCTAATGTCCTGACGCCCCCACCTTTGGGCTAGGCTGGAAAGGGGCCCGGGCAGAGCACCCTCCAGATTCTGCCCCTGTCCCGCCGTCTGCCCCACGGTGCTCAGGCTGGTTTCGGGTCACGAGGACCATCTGGTTCCCGAGTTTGCTCCAGAAGGCTGAGCCCCACGACGGGCGAGAGGCAGGACGGGGCGAGCGTGTGGCCAGGGCAGGCTCGGGATCCTCACTCCCTCGCGGGGTACAGCAGTTCCGGGGCTTCCCCGAGGTGATTTACCAGACAGTGACAACCTTTAATGTCCACTCTCGTATAATCTCCTTTCTCTTAACACAATCTTTTCCTGTTGAACTCTCCAGAATCCCAACCGCTATGTTCAATGGAAGGATTTTTTTAAATTATTATTACAACTTGATACTGTGATTACTGTCGAACTCTCCGTCTTTGTGGAGGGGAAATTAATAAGTTTTTCCTTAAGCGCTCCACACAAGCACTGCACGCTGATGAAGGGGCCGGCTCCCCCAAAGCCGGAGTCCATTATCCATCTGGCCTCCCGCCGGCTGAGACCCCACAGTTCTCACAGCTGCAGGGAGCCAGACTCAGGTGCCAGCGCCCCCATCAAGCACAGGGCACCCCACGAGGGGTCGGGAGTCTGCCTGGCTCCATGCCTGACTGTCTTGGGGTGTGAATGGTGGGTGCCCCTAGGAGGAGACCTTGGTTTCCTCATTCAGCTCATCAGCCCTTCCCATCCCAAGTGAGGCCAAGTGAGCTGTGACCGGCCTGGTGGCAGGGCTGGGCTGTCCTTCCTAGAGTAACATCTCTGTTCTCTCACTCCCCTTCCTTGCGGGAAGATGTGTTTCCCCTTTCAGGCTAGGGGGACTCTCTCTTGCTGCATTGTCTGTCTTTCCCTGCTTTAATTGGGTTGAAGGATTGATGGGTGGGGTCCCTTATCCCCGAAGGAGGATGAATGAAAACATAACTGATCCCCCCAAGCCCTGCTCCCCACCCAGCGCAAGTCATGCTTGGCTAGGTTGAGGGGAGGGCTCCCGCGGGTGTCCTGCCAGTCGGCTGTCTGCTTGGGCAAGCATGGCAGGGAACAAACCAAACAAACGCCACCCTCCTCTCTCCCGACCACGGCCATCCACTCAGCCAAGCTTGTCACCACTGCCCTGGGGAGGAGGGAGACTTGGGGAGCAGCTGGGCTGGTGCCAGGCCCAAGGGTACAGCAAGACATTGGTAATGAGGTGGGCCCAGTGCCAGGAGACACGAGGCACTGCCAGGTGGAACACAGCTCCTAGGCTGCCCCTGAGAAGACACCCCTACCCCAGCCCCCAGGCAACTGCACCGATGGGGAGCAGCAGAGAGGCAGGTTAGATATCAGGAGAAGACTCGGTCACAAGGAAGTTTTGCCCCTCCTTGGGATCCCCAGAAAATGAACCAGGCAAGGGAGGTTCACGTTGGAGACTCGACATCACCCACTGGAAATCAAGCCCTGGGCCCTCCTGGCTGATGGGGCAGAAGGGCTCTGGTCTTGATCTTGCTCCAGTGTACATTGCAATGGGCTCAGATAATCAGGGTCCGACCCTGTTCAGTCTGTGGGCTGCATGGCTTGCATTTCTCTGATGGCAGAATAAAGACACAAGGCCACCGGCCACCTATAGACCACCTGGGAGGAGAGGTGAGAAGGGAGATACACTCAAGATTTGGGGAAGAAAAGCACCCAGACCCAAAGTCCTCTTGTTATAAGGACTGAGGCACATGGGGTGGGGGAGGTGAAGTTTTCATTCATTCATTCACTCATTCATTTGGCAAATGTTGACAGAGCACCTGGGAAGGTCCCTGTCCTCATGGGTTCTCATGTTCTGGAGAAGGAAGGTAGCCAGGAACAGGGAACTAAATCAAATAACTCCAGCTAGTGCCTCAGGGATAGAGAGGGACAGGGGGTCAGAGGCTGGAAATGAGGGGCTCCCTCTGTGCCTGCCCTGGGCAGGGGTGACTTGCGAGCAGTGGGAAGGTCTTCCCTGCCCAGCTGCAGCCCCACAACTCTCTAGCAGTGGGGCAGGTAAGAACCCTCCCCTGCCACCAGGAAAGCAGTGGGCAGGCCCCAGGCAGGCATGGTGATGGGGAGGCAGGGGTCTGGATTGAAGGGAGGCAGCACGAACTTGGGTGGGCACCTGTTGGGGAGAGGGAAGGGAGCAGACACTGGGGCTGAGCTCTGACAATGGAGTGACAGCACATGACTTTGCCTAAGTAAATTAAACCCATAAATCACTGTAATCAGCAGAGCTGTCCAGCAGGCCTTTGCCAAGCTATTGATATGTTGGCACAGGCTCCCCCGTGGCCTGGGTGATCTGCCCCCAGCTGGCTGGCATGGGAAGGCTTGGGGCTGGCTGCCAAGCTCAGCAGGAGGATGGAGAATGGGGCCCAGGGGTGTTTTGGCCACTGCCCCTTCCACACGTGTCCTTCTGGCCTCAGGACTTTTGGGATGCCCCGGATGACCACATTTCATGAGCCTGTAAGTCCCAGACTTGTCTGCCTGTTCCTGGCTGTAGCCCCAGCATCTAGAGGATGGCCTGGCACATAGTAGGTGCTGGGAAAAGTATTTGTTGAATGCATGAATGAATGAATGCTCTCTCTCTCCTCTGAGTACCTCCACTGACTAATCACTGTGGGAACACGTTTTGCTTTGCCTGACTAATCCCTGAATCCTTCAGGTATCAACTGAGATGTCACCTCCCCTGCAAAGTCCTCTTATCCCCCCCAGAGAGAGGGTAAGGACCTCCTCTTTCACACCTCAGTATACCTGTGTGTATACCTGTGGTAGACCCTAACACATAGCACCACAATGGCGTCTTTATGCATCTCTCTCCTCTGCAAGACTAAAAGCTCCATGAAATCAGGGGCTGTATCTGGGTCACCACTGTAACTCCAAGGCTTAGCCCAGTTCTTGGTCCATAGTAGATGCTCAATAAATATCTGTTGGTTGACTGAATGAATGAATTGGTGAATCACTGAATGAGGAACGGGAAAACAGCTCCTGGCCTACCCTGGGTCGCACGAGCTCTTCTCTGATTTGGAGGCGGCAGCCAGCAGCGGGTGTGGACAAAAGAGAGAGGCAGAGCCTGAGGCCCGGCCCCTGGTGCTGGGGCTCCTCTAACTCTCACCCGACCCCTCCCGGGACCTTCAATTTCGTAAGACGATGCCGATCTCGCAGAGCAGAGCAGAGCCCCCGGGCGTCCAGGCGGGGTCACCCTGTCAGGACACCTGTCTCTGGAAGCCTCTGGCCTGGGCATCCCCAGGCTGGTGGTCCCCGGGCCCCCGCCCCGCCCACGAGCGCCGGGAGCGGACATGGCCAGGCCGCGCGCGCCCTCTAGCGGCGGACAGGCGGCTCAGCTCCGGCTCCACCTTGCGTCCAGGACGGGCAGCGGGCGAGGGTCATCCTGACAGCGAGCATGGCTGTGAACACGCTCAGGAACGCGGAAGGTGCCGCCCAGGTGCAAGTGGGAGTGGGGAAACGCTACGAGGGCAGGCGCCAGGGGTCTCGCTGGGTTTCTAGGGGTGGGTGGGCCCCAGAAGGGGAGGCCAGGGATCAGGAGATGGAAGGCGATCCCCGGAGCTCGTCGCTGGGAGTGAGAGGTGAAGGGTGGGTGTCTTCTGCGGGGCGCCTCCGTGGCGTCAGGGTCCGGTGGGCTCCGTGCAGGGGCTTGGAGTCAGCACACCAGAGTGAGATTTTTTCTGTTACTTCACCTGCCTGAGCCTCAGTCTTTTCACCAACAACATAATACCCCCTACCTGGCAGGTGTGGGGCTTCAATGAGACAAAGCAGGTGACACTCCTGGCACTTACGTGCTCAGTGCTTAGCAACACCCGCGAAGCCCCCACTGACCCACCAAGAAAGGGACCAGGAGCCTCACTCAGTTTCCTGCTCTCTAGTATGGAACCCCCACCCCACCCAGGCCCCACCACTTTTCTTCTTCCCCCAAACGGAAAGCCACAGCTGTGCTGCTGTTGGGTAAACGGTCCCGACCCCTGACCCTTCTCTCTGATCAGGAGGGGAGGGGCTTCCACCTGAGAGTGGCCAGCGACTGAGCCCATTACTCCTCCCAGAGTGAGGAGACCCAGATGCGTCCCAAGGCAGGTGAGATATTATTAGTCAGGGAAGGGAAGGCCCAGGATTATCCCAGGATCCCACGGGTTAGGGACATCAGTTCTATCAGCTCAGCCCTCCTCTTTCTTCTGAGCAACCGCCCCCATCCCGGGCGGGACAGGCGAGGCTGTCAATCAAGCGCCTTTCCTCCCCCAGGGGGTGGGCATCGGCCGGCTAAGCCAATCACAGCCCACATTCATTCCCTCTGGCCCCTGTGATTGGTGCAAAGGTGGGCATTTGACCCAAGCAAAGTCAGTCTACGCCCTTAGGAAAATGTAAGCGGCAGGAGGGCAGGGAGTTCTGCCGCCTTTTCTCTGTGCCCAGCCTGGGGCGGGGGTTCCACAGATAGTCACCGACGGAGTGAGTGACTCGGTCGGATTTGCCCCCTGCGGAGATTGGGGTGTGAGGCTGGCCCCAGGGGCCGGGAGCAGGGGCCACCCCAGCCTGTAAGCGTCTCGAACGAATTAGGAAGACAGAGCAGGAGGACCCCCCTGGGCCCACGTGGCCTGTGCCAGGGCTCAGAGCTTGGCGAGCAGAGTCAGCTGCACTTGACCCCTCAGCCTAGAGCCTTTGGGCAGCGCCCAGACTGCCAACGTATATCGCTCCCCACCCCTTCCCCGATATGAGGACAGAAGAGAGAACCTCCGGGGAATGAGGCCAATGGAGGGAGAGACAGACAGACAGAGCTCTGATGACATCGTTTGATCCCTAGATCCACCCCCAGATTCCCTCCTCACAGGAGTCAATCAAGTCCCTCTTTGGCTTAATCCACTCAAGTTGCGTGTCTCTAAACTTGCTACTGAAATGTCCCGATGGAGATACACAGCCAGATGGGAGGGGATGGGTGAAACCACTGGTCCTCATACACAGTAGGTGCTCAATAAGTGTTAGTTGGATCTGAATCTTTGGCTGCTTCGCTGGATCTTTGAGCAGAGTTCTCCTGCCGAAGCCAAGCCGAGACATGCATTGCACTTCAGCTGGAAGCCCTGCGAAGAGGAAATAAATCCTCATGCATATTATTCCTGAGTAAAAGTTCTCCTGGGACGCTTCTTGCGAGGAGCTTTCTCATTCCACATCCAGAAAGGAACAAAGACTGCAGCAGTTCACCTCTAGCTCACTCCCTTGCTTGCAGGCTGGCTCATCCCCTAGGGCAAGAGAAGGGGAGAGGAAGGAAATTGAAAAGTCTTTGATTTGTTGGGGAACCTGCATCACTGAGACCCGAGGCCCAGCCCGCCAAATCCCCAGCCTCGGTTCTCTGCCAGCCCCTCTCTACTTGTAATTAGTCTAAGTATTTAGGGCAGCCCTGGGAGGGGGGCGGTAGCGGGCAGGGGGAAGGGGGTGGGAGTAGGGGATGGGACATAAGGCCGTGGGGAGGGAGGAGTGCCTGAGGCTGGGGCTGGAGAGCAAAGCAGAAGTGGACCCTGCCCAGGAGAGAGGAAGAGCAGAGCAGCGCCCCACGCCCTCACACCCTGACCTTGTGGAGAGCACATCTGTCCTGGCTAAGCTGTCCTCTGGTCTTCACACCACAGTGCAAGCCAGGATCTGGCTTCTAGCCTGCCTCGGCCATTTACTAGCTGTGTGGCTGAATCTGTGGAGGGCGAGGGATGGATTGCCTCATCTGGAAAATGGGAATAAGCAACATTTGCCAAGTCTGCCTAGGAGATGACGTGAAGTCTCCATGAGGACAAAGATGGGGACATTGTCTTGGAGGGTCCAGCTTTCCCTGCCTTTTGAGGAATCAACTTATCTTCCCCCAAGAGCTCCAAGGTGTGGGTTTCCCAGCTGGCTCACTCCTGCTTCATTTCTAGGGATGGGGAGGACTGAAGTTGACTCCATTTTAGAGATGAAGAAACTGAATCTCAGTCAGAGAGGGGACGGTGACAGTCAAAGTCAAGCCAAAAAGAGGCTGTCTCTGGGACGAGGGGCAGCAGCATGGCTGGGGGATGAGAATAGCCCTGCCAGTTGCCACCTGTGTGATCCTAGGCAAGTTTCTTAACCTCTCTAGGCCTCAGTTTTCTTATCTGTAAAATGGGGGTGGGGTGATGATAATAATTGTATAAAGATAAATCATTAAAGGACATGGCACATAAATGTTCAAAACAATAGCAAATACACACTGAAATTGCCTTATGTGGCAGGCACTGTTCTAAGTGTGTGATTATTATCCTTCATTAGCAGGCGAAAGGCTCCCCTCTTATTTTCTCATTTCTGGTGAGCTAGATTTTAAAACTCCACTCTGTCTGTTCTCCTGCTGCTGCTGCTGCTGCTTTGGTTTCTTTATGTCACAGAAACATCTTCCAGAAAACTGTTTCCCTGAGCCCTTTGCAGATAACGAGTCAGCCCAGGAAAGGCAGAATTTGAGGCCTCCGGGCTTGGAGGTGCTCAGAAAGGGGTGAGCCCCTGGGGGTCTATCTAGTCCCCTCAAGGCAGGCTCAGGAGGCCTTTCTCTGAGCCCGAACGACTGTATTTTCCATCCATGTACACCAGGCTGGGTCAGAACATGCATCAGCTCTGAACGGGAGCAAGAAAGCAAAGCTCCCGAAATGAGCAGCTGGGAAATCCTACAAAAACGGCTCCCTCCATTTCCCTAATTTTCAGAGATGATGATTTATGGAGACATCCATCTTCCAGCCTAAATCTACTTCCTAGAACTTGAGCCATCATCAATATAAAACTAATGAAAGCTTTATGAGTTACTGAGCTCCAGGTACTATAGATAAACTCCCTTTTATGCCGCTCTCACAGCCTGGCATCTGCAGAGCCGATGAGAGCCTTTGAAGCAGAACCGGAGCCTCAAAGGTGGATCATTTTAATATCGCCCCTCTGCAGAGGAAAGCCTGTGACTGTGCTGCTCCTCCCGCCCCTGCCAGCAGCACGGTCCACCTTCACAGAGGTAGGCAGGGAGGGAGCCCGGCTGGCAAGAGAAACCTCAAGAAAAGTCCACGGCCCTCGCTGTGGCCTGGCTGCCTGCCTCGGCACTCACTGCAGCCAGGAAAGACCCTGCTCTCTAAACACTGAGGACAGAGCTACCCTGGGGCCACACAATTTGTGGCCTGGTGAGTCTTCCAGGAGTTTAACCTCTGTCTTTCTTGCTGCACTCTGAACCCCAATCTCTGTCTGATAAACTGTGGCTTCCTTATGGAAAGGGTATTTAGCCTCGCATCACAGGGGCAATAAATGTAAGGTTAGCAGAATAGGCTCTGGAGGCAGATCACTGGGGTTCAAATCCTAGCTCTGCCACCTAGGAGCTGTGTGGCTTTGGGCAAGTTACTTAACCTCTCCGTGTCTCAGTTTCCTCATCTAAAGAATGGGGGAAGAGGGTGACTAACCCAGAGAGGCTGTAAGGAGCTACAAGTTTTACTGAACTCAGTACCAACTTGCCACATAGCACGTGCTCCACAAAGGTTGGCTGTTTTGGGGTCCAGCTTCCCTCTACTCCAGGCAATCACTGCTGATAGCATCTTCTTTGGTTATGAAAGATGAAGCAATGACAGGGGCACAGCAAGGGGAAGGTGCAGGTGGGAGGAGAGCAGGAGAGTTCAAACTGGGTGTGCAGTGAGGGTCTGCCTTCCCAGACTGGAGCTGCTCGCATCATGGTTTCCAAAAAAGAGTCACTGGGACACTGACCTCACAACCTTTAGGGGCTGGCCCTCTCTCTGGAGGAAGCCACAGCCACCCCAGGCACCTTTAGTAGCCTGGCCATCAGCAGTGGTTGAAGTGTAGGCAAAGCTGCACACAATAGCAGCCAACCTCCATGTCTGTATTTGACTTCTGAGGCTAATTCAGTAAAAAGCAGGGAAGCTTCTGCCTTGTTCTCTGCTGGATCACTCACTCTGGGGAAGCCTGACACCACGTTCAGAGGCCTGTATGGGGAAGAACTGGGGCCTCCTACCCACACCCAGCACCAGGTGTATGCGCCATCTTGGAACTGGACTCTCCAGCCCTGGTCAAGCCTTCAGGTGACTGCAGCCTCCTGAGAGAACCAAGTCAGGTTATTCCCCAATCCTGACCCACAGAAACACGTGAGAGATAATAGGGGTGCATTGCTGTTTTAAGCTGCATTAATTTTCATGTTTTGGCAGCCATAGATAACTAATACAGGCAGGGAGGGAGGTGGGTGGGCAGGGTCTGGGGTTATCTCACTCTAGAGTGTGGAGCTGCCAGAAAGAATCCCATCCCCATGCATCCTCCCCACACTGGATGTTTATTCAAGTGAATTCCACTTATTGTGTTTTGCCACTTCCCAAACACACCCTGCTCCCTCCCTCCCATCTCTGTGCCTTGAACTTGGTGTCTCAAGGCCTGAGCTGCAGCCTTGGGCCCTCCCACTGGAGCTGGCAGCCCAGGGCTGTCTAATAGAGAGATCACAGAGGGAACCTGTAGATTCTAATCCTCCCCTCTTTCATCTTTCTTTCTCCTTCTTTGGTTCACAGGTTTCCTCATACACTGCTGAGTTTCAAGAGATAAGCCCCACAACCAGAGATGCTAAACCAGCCCCTTCTACCTCTGATAGGGGAAGCATTCAGCCAAGCAGGAAATCATGAAATCACTGCTTGGCTGCTGGGAGCTGGAGGAGCCTGTGGGAGGTGAAGACCCAGGAACCTCAGCCCCCAGGTGTCATTTCCTTCAGCCTCTGGCTCAGTCCTTCTGAGAGCTCTATGAGGCCCCTGGAGGGGCAGGAGGCTGGGACCTGCCTTATCCCAGGAGGGGCCGGGGCCAGGGGCTCCCCAGGCTGGAGCAGCTTTGCTCAGTGCTCAAGAGGAAGGCCTTTGATATCAGGGAGACCCGGAAACAAATCTCAGCTCTGCCAGTTCCTGCTGTGTGACCTCAGACAAATGAGTTGATCTCTCTGGGCTGGCAAAGCACTCAATAAATAGCAATGGCTAACAGTAGGACTAGAGTCTGCAGGGGACCTTGGGACCCCTCTGCCTTCCTCTCAGTAAACAGACTAGAAAAGCAGCTCTTCCTTCAGGCCAAAGAATCCCCATATAACAAATTCATTTCCAGCCATAAAGAACTTGGCTGCACCCCTGCTTGGGGCATTTGGGATCCAAATTGCTGCCTTGGCACTTCAGAAACAGAGAAAGGAGAAATGAGCTCAGGGTCTCTGGGAAAAGACCTTTAAACTTGTTTTAGAAACAGATTTGTCCAACTATTGCTTATCTGCCCTCCGGGTTTGGAATGAAGAGAAAGGACCGTGGTGGGCTGCCTGGCGGGCAGGGAACATAGTGGGCAGGGGAGGGCAGGGTTCAGGAAAGGGGTATGACAGGGACACAGACACAAGGGCCTTCCATGTGACGCCCCTTCCCTTGACCCAGTGGGAGAGAAGAGCTCCCTGGCTTGTGGTGGAATGAGCAGACCTGAAGCTCACAGGCTCAGACCAATAAACAGCCCCTGCCCCCTTCCGTGTAACCAGGCCAAGCACCACCCTCCTCCCCAGCTATGCAGGCTTTGTGTGGTCCCTCTTTTCCTCCCCAAAGCTAGCTTTGATGTTGGCTCATTCATTCATTCAACACTCCTGCGTTGAGCATCCTCTGGGTGCCAGGGAGCAGGGGAGGGAGGGCAAAGTTGACTAAGGAAACCCAAGTCATGGGGAGACCAATCATTATCGCTCAACTCCCCCTCAGGTGTCCACTGGAGGAGCAGGTAGAGTATCACAGGAATGTAGAGAAGGTGACAAAAACTGCCCAAGAGAGACTGGGAAGGACTTCTTAGAGGAGGGCACATTTGAGCTGGGTTTTGAAGGCTGAGGAAGAGTTCATCAAAGGAGAGGAAGAGGAGAAGGGAAAAGGAGAAAGAAGAGGAAGGACAGGGAGAACGGGGTGCACAGAGGAGGTGGGGGGTGTTGGGGCAGGGAGGGAAAGAGGAGGAAATGTGTTCCAGGCATAGAGAAAGCAGTATATTCAAGGCAAGGAGGTGGGAGGGAAGGAGCAGGGTGTGTTTGGGAAGTGGCAAAACATAGTAAGTGGAATTCGCCAGAATAAAAATCCTGGTGGAAGTGTGGGGAGGATGCATGGGGATGGGATGCCTTCTGGCAGCTCCACACTCCAGGGTGAGAAAACCTGGGGCCCTGCCCTCCCATCTCTCTCCCCACCTATATTGGTTATCTATCACTGCCTAACACATGAACCAAAACCATGTACACCTATGATCTCTCACAGTTTCTATGGGTCAGGAAGTGGCGAGCGATCTGGCTTGGGGTCTCTCATGAGGCTGCAGTCAAGATGTCAGCCAGGGCTTGACCGGACCTGGAGAGTCTGGTTCCAAGATGGCACACTCACATGGCTCTGTGTGTTGCTAGGAGGCCCCAGTTCTTCACCACACCGACCTCTGCACATGGTCTCTGGCATTCCGGAATGAGTGAGCCAAGACAGAACAAGGCAAAAGCCTCCCTGGTTTTTAATGAGTTAGCCTCAGAAGTCACATACTGCCCATCTGCTATATCCTACTGGTTACTCAGATCAGCTGTATTCAACATGAGGGAACCACACCAGGGGTTGGGGGCTTTGGAGAGCCATCTTGGAGACTGGCTGCCACCCCACCTCCATGGGTGGCCCTAGCCTACAGTTTCAGGGAAGCAAGCCCTCAGCCTCCCGAGAGTGACTGGTCACGTGGGAGGGCTTGGTGGGACAGGGCTGGGACTGACCTCTTGGGAAGGGGCTGGGAGGCAGGAGGGCCATCTGTGCTCCTCGAGCCATGGACTCTGCCAACACATAAGATGGAGCCTACCCCTAGCCATTGCCCACAGGCCCCAGGGCTTCTGGAGAGGTTCTCAGAACAGGCCCCTAAATGTGCCCTCTGGCCAACCCTGGAGATTCTGCCAGTTGGATGGCCCACCCTTGGTTAGGAAGCAGCCATTGCAGCGAGCTCCATGCTGGGGCCTGGGACGTGCTCAGAGGTTGGTGTGGAATCTGGGGGCCCCAGTGAGTCTCTCTATGCCTAGCCCAGTGCCTGGACAGCTCGGAGCTGCCTGCCCCTCGGGCCCTGTAGGCTTTGTGTAATTGGAATGCCACGCAGCACCTGCAGACAATTTTATCACACTCTGTATAATATGTAAATACCATTAAGTTAGACAGATTTTCTCATTAATTCTTGGTCCCAGTGACAGACCAGGAATTAACACAATTGATTTTCCAGTCCCCACTCATTATCAATCATCCCCCCCCAGAACTTAGTCACATTTCATCTGTTCCACCTGAGCCCCAGCATCTATTTGGAGGCTTCAACATATATTAAACTAATGAAGAGCAATGGGCGCTGCTGTGTCAGCCCTGGAAACTGGTAGGGATGAGTGAAGAAACAAATCTTGGGCAGAAAGTTGATTCTGGGGCTTCCAGATGGGAAGAAGTGGACCAGAGCATTTGAGGACATTGTCTTGTCCCCAACGAGGCTGGAATTGGCCAGTGGGTACTCAGGCACGGGTGCTGCTAACTGCATCACTTAGGAATTGCTGCGTGACAACCCACCCAAAACGTAGTGGCTTCAAACAACAACTGTGTATTTGCTCATGATTCTGGGGGTTGACAATTTGGGCTTGGCTCCACTGGGAAGTTCTTCTACTGGTCTCGCTGGGCTCACATGTGTGGCTGACATCAGTTGGTGGCTGGAATGGCTGCTGGTCTACAAACGGCCTCCCTCCCATGTCTGGCTGCTGGTGCCGGCTGTCGGCTGGATGGTCTAGGGCCCCCAGCCAGGACAAATGCCTCATCCTCCAGCAGGCTGGAGCAGACTCCGACCTGTGAAATTGTTCCAAATGGCACAGTTAAGTAACTCCAAGGCCCCTTGAGGGCTGAGCTGGGAAGTTGTACAACATCACTTCCACCTTATTCTTTTGGTCAAAGTTGAAGGCCAACCCAGATTCAAGTGATAGGGAAAGATGCCACCTCTTGAGAGAAGAGGGGTGAAGTCACGTGGCAAAGGGGCATGCCTAGGGGACGGGGGTGGGAGGGGGGAATCGTTGCCAACAGTCTACTGCAAAAACAATCCTGGGATCAGACTCTCAGACCCTCCTCCAGTAGGAAGTTTCTTGCTGATCTCTCATGCCAGGACAAAGCAGCTCTCCTTCTTCAAGACCCATCTTTGGTACTCACCAAAGCAGGAGAGAAACGTGCATTCCGGTGACCTGCACAGCGACTATGGCGTCCAGCGCTGAGCTGAGGGCTGGGAGGTGAGGGGAGGAGAGATCAAAGTCAGCTGCTTGGTCCTGCCTCCATCTGACATCCCTGCTACTCGGAATGCTTCTGGGCCGTCTCAACCCCAAGGTTGAGTAAACTATGTTCAGAAATTGCCATTAATTTTTATATTAGCAAGAGCACGTGCAGTTACAACAATGTGATGCACTCATTCAAAGCTCAAAGAAAAGACTATTTTGGATTATCCACTGTTTTCTAAAATCTGGGCCAAGCTACTCTAACAGATAATTTTATTTTGATGGCATAATTATGGAAATAATAACAGTCTCTCTACTTGACAAAGGGCTTTTTGGTAAACTTTTCATTGAGGTGTAACATACATTCAGAAAAGTGCACAAGTGATAAGTGCGCAGTTTAATGAATTTCCACAAAGTGAATACACCTGTTTTTAGCACCCAGAATCACCCCCAACCCCACCTCCCGACAAGACAAACAGTCTTCTGACATCTGACACCACAGAATAGTTTTGCAGATTGTGCATGTGCAGGGAGCCTGCTTTAAGGAGGCCGTGATGTCCCCACCTGCCCAGCCCAGTCCCAGACGTACAGGATGATGAAGGCACATTCACTGCCCTCGAGCCCATTGGATCAGCAGCTCCTGCTTGGAGGGCTCTTCCCCACCCTAAGTCCCCTCCACAGGGCAGAAGCCCTTTGTTGCAGAGAGCTCCTTTTTTGCCACACCTGACCTGGGCATGAGAGCAGGGGTGGGCAAGGAGGTGGAAGAGGGAGAGAGGGAGAAAAGGGCCACCAGAGGTAAGCAAAAACCTCAGGGAGTTCTAGCCAGTTTCCTTCCATTTTCTCCCGGATGACGTTCCTCATCCAGCTCCTTGCCATATGGGGGTGCAGGGCAGGTTGCTGGGTGCTGTGTCAGGGCTGGTATGGGAGCAGAAGACCTGGCGGGGATGCAGCGGGGAGAGTGATGGGGTGGGAGGGCAGGGAGAAGCACTGGCGCTAGGGGACCTTCAGCAGACCCTTCCTGAGCGTTTCCTAGAGCAGGAACAAGTGCGTGGGCCCGGGGTGGGGGGCGGCATTGGCTGGAAGGCTGACCCCGACCTCCCCCCAGCCGCCTGCATTCGGTGAGACCCCGCACCCACCCCAAATTATCACTAGATAATAGTAATTGTCTTTATGGAAACCACTTAAGATGAATTCTAATGTGCTTTATTATGTGACTTTTTTAGATCTTCTGCTACAAGGAGGTGAAATAGGTTCTGAATATTAAGCAGTACGAGGTTAAAAAGGGCATCTCTGCCTGATGGGCACCTCCCCAGTTAATTAGCTCCCTAATGCCGGCAGGTGAAGGGGGTGGGTGGGAATAGGGTGTCTCCCTGCCTCCTCCCCTACCCAGTTATCTGAGTCCTCTCTTCTTTTATCAAAATTGTCCTGGCCCACCCGGACACTCTCTGCCCCCGGGTAGCCCCTGACCCAGAGCCGGAGCCCACTGCAATCAGCCCCTCAACTCCAGCTGGGGGAGGAGACAGGGAAAGAGCAGGTGCAGGTGCAGGACAAAGGTAGGTCCCAGGGGCACAGGAGATGGATCGGACACGGGGCCTCCGTCCCCACCCCATCTCTGCCCCTTATATCCCACTGAGATATGGAGAGAGGCACCTACAGGGATGGAGTGGCGCCATCCCTGAGATTCCTGGTTTTGAGAGCCAGTAGAGCATAAAATGCACCCCACCCCCTAGCCAGGGCCAGACAAGGTCGAAGCTTATGCTGCCAGCCCCAGAGCAGAACAGTGCCCACTGGTGCTTAGAACCAGATGCTTCTCAATGCCCACCCCCACCCCCAAATTCCCAATTCTCCCATGTATCACACCCCCTAATCCCTCCTTCCCTGGGCAGCCACCCATGTGCTGGAAATTTCTCTTCCTATCAAAATTTTCTTTCTCCCATCAAAATTTACCTATCCTAGGCTGGATATAGGATTCCCAGCTCCTCCCAACCCCTCCCCGAAATGAGACAAACTGGGGAGAGAGGCCGAGAGAGGTAAGATCTAAGATGATGTATGATCATTCAGGAATCTGGAGCCTTTTCTGTGGCCACTAAAGAACCACTGACATTCAATATTCACATGCAAAGTATTACCCTGCTCGTGAAAGATAATTTGTTTTTAAAATGTGTGTATATATTGGTATATATTTCTGTGTCTATGATATATACTTATGAAAAGGCTTGTAGAATATAGATCAAAATAATATAATGTTTTTCTTTCCCTAAAAAAAATTAAAGCACCCATGTTGCATAACATTCATTCTGGGCCCTGATTCTCTGTTTTCCATGGTGACAGGCAGATTTTTTTTTTTTTTTTTTCTGCTGTGGTTCTGTTAGCCCTCTTTGGTTATACACTTGTATTTTAGCAAGGACCTTTGGGAAATATAAGCCTTCATTGAAAGGACTGACTAATGGTAGAATTCCAGGCACTGAGGCAGGTTGATGCAGAGCTATTTAGGTGCAGGAGAGCCTCTTAGCTCCCATTAAATCATACCCACGGCTGACCAGATGTAAAAGATATACTGTTCTTTCCATGAAAACTTTTCACCTGCAAACCAGTATTCTGCTGTCAGGTGTAGGTTAAGCCTTTAAGAACGTGCTCAGTAGCAGAGAGTTGAATGAATAAATGAATGAATGGAGCCGAAACAAGAATGGAACCCAGTTCCTTGACCTCATCTAACCTTCCAAATTATGGACTCCAGGCAGAAGGACAGAAGGACAGGGGTCTCCAGCATCCCTTCCCTCTAGCCTTAGCTTCGGGTCTTGATGGTGCACCTAGGAGAGCAGGAAGGCCCCTCCTTCCAGATCCAGTCCTCAGCGCCCACTGGCCTGGACGAGGGGCCAACGGGGCAGCTTCTTTCTCCCCAAGGCTGTCCAGGGAGGCTCTCAGCAATCCCAACCCCCATGTCCAAGCCCCACAGAAGCCCAAGCTGCCGGAAGGAGCCTGAAATAGTCACACTTTTCTCATTCCCCTCCTTCACTTAAGTGCCTATTAGGGACAAAGGGATGGGTAAAGAGGACAATAACATCTGTTTCTCCAACAAGCCTGTGACGATGTGGAACTGGGGGCGGATTTGCATCAGCACAGGCGGCAGATGCAACTCTGCAGCTGCGGAGACAACTGGCGCGGGATTGGTTCTTGGGGAGATGATCTCCCCATCAGCGGCTCTGCGCTCATTTGCCTTTATCCTCATCCTGGGAGCCATCGAGGCTCTCAGCAGGATCAGGCTGGCCCCTCCGCTTGTTTTTTATCTCTGTCTGGGCCAGGCCCTGGTTTCAGCAAGAACCGGGAGGCCGCGAGCCCTCCCATCTGGGCTCTGCCTTCTCAAGGCTGGGACTAAGGGCGGGATGCGTCCCCACAGGGCAGAGCATGGAGGGCGGAGCACTAGGTTCAGAGTCCAGTGGGCCTGGCTTCCAATCCCGGCTCAGCCACCAGCTCTGAAAGCCAGGGCGGCCGCATCGTTCGGGGACACTGGGAGCAAGGTGCTTAGCCTAGCTGCAGGAGCCTCGTTTCCTCATCCATAAAACAGGAACTATTATAACTCCTCCAAGGACTTGCTGTGAGTCTCAGATGGGTTAACCCACAGCTGTGATCCTGATTCAGCTCAGACAGGTGAGCATCAGGTTGGTGAGACGCTGTGGGGCACATTTCCGTGGGAGATGTTGTCTGAGGCTCTCCTGCCAGATCCACAGGAAGGACATTTCTGCTCAGAACCCGAGGGGCGGCTCAGATGACCTCCAGGGGTCAGACTGCACAGAGCAAATACGATGAAACAGCAGCCACCCCTGAGGCTTCCTCTGATGGGCCCCTCAACCCACCCTGCCACCTCTCCTCCAAGGCGCAGGGCGAGCAGGAAATGTGCCACGAGCAGGAAATGTGCCACGTGCAGGGTGAGCTCAGGGGAGACGTGTAAAGGGTTAAGGGAGAGCGGGGGAGGAGAGCAGTGAGGAGAGAATAGGAGGGAAAGACAATGACAAGCAAGGCAGCTGTGGCTCTTTCAACAATTTAAAAAAGATTTAAATTGAAAATGAGATTTACATAAAAATAAAATCAACCTATCACCCCTCCACCCCCACCACCCCACGTTCAAAAGAAAGGAAGAATGTTAAAAATGGAAAAGATTTTTAACTGAATGAGTGCTGCATTTAGGGTCAAGAAAGAGCAAATCTGGGCCGGGCCGGGCGTGGCTACGCCACGGCTGTGTGACCTTGAGCAAGTCCCGTTACCACTCGGGCTGTGAAGGAGCTGAGCAGATGGAACTTCTCAGGTCCCAGGGAGGCTGGGGTGAGAGGCGATGGAAAAGGGCTTGGTGAACAAACCCCAACTCTCTGGGTCACAAGCACTGTGGTCAGGCGGCTTGGAGGGATGGCCATGGCTCCCACAACTTCTCCATCTGGGGTCAGACCCCAGAGGAGGAGCGTGAGGACCCCTTCCTTGCAGCAGACCAGGCAGCTCCAGCAGGCCAGCCCCTGGGTGGCTGCTCTGCCCTGGAACGGTCACCAGACCCACCGAGAAGGACGAGGAAACGAGTGTCTGGGGTCCCCCGACGCAGGCGGCTGGGTTTCCAGGGCAGGGCCCCACGGGGGAAGCAAATCCCCGCCCAGCTCTTGGGCACAGCAAGATGCACGGGCGCCACCCCGATGGCCCGGGGCACAGATTATAACCGCTCTTCCCACTTGGCTGATCGGGTATCTTTGCTCTTCACCACCCCCTCCCTGCCCCTTCTTGGAAAAATGGGTCTTCTCCACAGAGCAGCCCAGCCCCGCTCCTAACCCTCTCTGGGCAGGCGGGATGACAAATCACTCCCTCCCCCTGCCTCGGTGCCCAGCAACTCCCAGGCTATCATCTGCTCACAGCCCCCGTGGTTTCCTTTCACCCTCTCTGGAACTGCAGAGAGATTGGTTATCTGGTAATTGAGATTGTTTTATAAGGTGTTGCTCACTGCATTGAGCTCCATTAATTTCCTGCTCCTGTTGAACACCCAGAATCACTGCTGCCCTGGTGCCGGTGTGGGGGTGGGGGGTGGGGGGGAGGGGAGGATCCCTGGATGTGCACAAGCACACACTGTGCACACAACCTGTGCATTCACACATGCACATGGTGATATTTACAAATATGACAACTCTGGTGAAAATGGACTCCAGATGTTTTCCAGATGTTGAACTTTGATGGTGACCCCAAGGTGAGGTCCCCTTTCCCCACGGGGTGTCTGGGGAATAGGAGACCCTTCAAATTCCTTTAAAATGGAGATTCTTGAAGCCCCTCTGATTGGCAGGCCACTCACCACCACATGAAAGCCCATCCGTCCATCCCTCCATCCATCCACCTAAGCACCTGATCAACAGCCAGGCCTGGGACTGCAGAGCAAATGGGAAGCCGTCTTGATGCCCCAAGGCCAGGACCCCAGGGTCCTGGGATGTAGGGTGGGGAGGGGCAACTTCCCCATAGTCACCCCACTAGGATGCCAGAGTAGGCACAGCTGAGAAAGATTCCAAATGGGTCATCCTCATAGAACCCTGTGCTAGTCCCAGAGGAGAGGCCCTCAGGAAGTCACCAAAAGGAGCCCCTCACTTCCCCCCAGGTTCAAAAAGAACAGTTGTTTCTCTTCTTTTCTGTCTCCCACATGCTCTCATAAGCTCCTTAAGGGTGGGGACTTGGGCTGTTCATCTTCTCTTTTTAGTTTTTTAACTCAGTGTCTGGTACTTATCAAATGTCTGGTGAATGAATGAACGAGTGAATGAATGAATAATTCTCTACCAGGCATTGTGTTGGGCCCACGAAGAACAGTCCCTGTTGGCCACAGGACCTCCGCCCTTTAGTGGGGAAGTCTGAGATTGCACAAAACCACCACTTCCTAAGACACTCATCAGCAAGGGAAGGGGACTTGCTGTATGGAGGGCCTCCTGCATACCAGCTCCGTGCTGGGCACTTTATGGACAGGATTTCATTCAAACCTCAAAATGACCCTCTGCTTAAGAGGCACAGAGTTTCCATCTGGGGTCATGAAAAAGTCTTGGCAATGGATGGTGGTGATGGTAGCAGAACACAGTGAATAGAATTCGTACAACTGAAATGTACAATTAAAAATGGTTAAAATGAGAAAATTGTTGTTATATATATATATATAACCACAATTTTAAAGAGGGTGGTGGGGCAGAGAGAGAAAAAAACAAAACTACCCCACAAGCCAAGTGCTATCATTCATTCTGCAGAGGAGGAACTGGAGGCTCTAAGAGGTTGAGTGACTTGACTCCAGTCAGGGAGGGATAAAGCCAGGACCTAGACCCAACACTGTCTGAGCCCCAGGCCCAAACCCTCGGTGCTTCACAGGTCAAGCTGCATGAGTGATGGAGGGGGTGCCTGTTTGTCCATCTCTCCTTTGAGACTGTAGGTCTCAGGGCCAGGTCTCATTCACCATTATACCTCCAGAGACCAACTATGTGCCTGCAACATACAACTTGCTGAATAAATGGTGACTGACTGGCTGACTCGCAGCCCCGTGCAGATAGCACCGGAGAGGAGCAGAGGTCAGAAGACCCAGCAGGAAAGAGGTTCTAGTTGTACAGAGGGAACTGATCCGGGTCTGGAACAATGGGGCAGGGAGAAATTCTCCTCTGCCCCCTCAGTAGGAGCTCTCTGGGCCTCTATTACGACACCCTGGATGGGCTGCCTGGCCCCAGAATAACTTACAGAGGCGTGCTCTCACTGCCAGCTGAGTCGCATAGGGTGGGGGCATGGCCTATTTCTCTTGAGTCGGTAACAAAGGGCTTGGGGAAGAGCTGACCCAGGGCAGGCTCTCAGGAAAGCTCCTTGACCAGGGGAAGTGTCAGCTGGAAGGCCCTAGATGGTGACAACTGGGGACAGTGGTGACCTCTGGGCTCCTCATGGCCAGGCGGTCCCCGGGCCTCAACACAGGGCAGGGCTGAGGGAGTCTTCCATTCGGAGGAGACTTGGTCGCAGCGTGCCTGCTCGCCACAATGCCTTCCCTGGGCCTCACCTCTCGTGGCCGTTCATCTTGATTAGGTATTGGCAGCCGCGGCTGATTAAATGTCCACCATCCCCTCCTGGTTGTTTCTCAGCAAGGAGGGGTCAGGGATTTTCATTCTTCAGAAGGCTTTGACCTTGGAGGTAAGACAGCCCTTGGCACACCTGTCTCAACGCTCCAGTTGTCTGTCTGCACAGCCAGAGAGGTGGATTAAGGAAAACGTGGCTGACTCACTCACTCAAGCAGCAAGCAGGGGACTTTCTCCACCCAGGGGAGTGGGGACAGCTGTCCATCAGCACTTCAGTTTCCAAGGAAACAATCACCTCTCAGGCCACCTCTTCCTGGAAGCCTTTCTGATCAGCTCTAGCTAGCAGCCCCATCTCTACCCTCAATGCACTACGGCTGTCAGTGTTGCTTTTGAGTTGACATGTGTCACCCTCCTCTCTCTTACCATAAGCATACTGAACCCAAAGTCTGGATCTTCTGTGTCCCAAAAACCTATAAGAATTCCAGCTCTAGGTGGTCCACACCCTGAAGGTGGGGCACGGGTTCTTTTGAATCTGCTCCCAGGTGGTCCCCCACATTCTCAGGAGGCAGAGCCACCAGGCAGTCTATAGGAGACTCGGCTGCTCCCACACCCCTGCTGCGCTCTGACTCAGTGGCTGGGGAAGGGCTGGAAGAAGGATAAAAGAGAAAAATGAACAAGGGCCAGAGGAGGGAACTGGAGTACAAATTTTACCAGAGAATGGACCGTCCTCTGTGTTGTCACAGGTGGGAAGTAATCGCTCTCCATGGGAAAGCAGACTTTGACCCGAAATGTTGGCCCAAGCAGCCACAGCAGGTTAGACAAGTGGGGTTTAATTATGACCCCCATACAGCAGGTGTCCTGGGAGTGTAGGCAGGCAGAGGGACAGAGGACCTTAGGGGATCTCACCTCGAAGGCCAGAGGGCAGCAGTCCAGGGTCCATGGTGCCTTCTCTTGCTCTGCCTGCTCGTCTCCTCCACCCTGTCTCTGCTTTCTGCCTTGGATGCCACCAGCTAGAGACGGCCGCCCCACTCTGATGGGAACCATCTCCTTGGCACTGGGTACGTGGCCCACCGCACCCACGCCCTGGTCCACATCTGTGGGCCTGCAGCCTGCACAGCCACTGACACATCCTTGGGAGCAACTTGAGGAGCCCCTGTCTGAAAGCCATGGTGGGACCATGGCAACTGAGAAGGCTGTGTCGACTTGGTGTCCTTCTGCAGCCCCCTCTCAGGCACCCACCACCATAAGGCCCGTTTCCCCCTCCTCACTGCCCTCTACCTCCTACGGACGGGCCAGTCGACTGAATTCTTACACACAAGGCACTGCAGAGCCCCGAGGACAGAGAATCGAAGGGCTGAGGCTCACAATCAAACAGACAAGGTTTGAGTCAGGGTCCGTCACTACTGACTGGATGACTCTGGGCAAGTTGAATAATCTCCTTGGACTTCAGTTTCCCCTCTTAGATAAAAGAAACCTTGACACCCCACTCATGGGGTTATGATGGCAGATTAGGAAAGATAGTCCAAAATTCTCTGTCAAAAACACTAGACAAAGGACAGAAACGGCTCCAGAATTGTGCCTCCAGGGTTCCACCGGCTGGGCAAGGACTTCTACACCCATAGTGACTGTGTACTTGGAGAAACTGAGAGGCTGTGGTTGGAGACGGGTGAGTGTTCGGCCTGGAAAGCTGCTGGGGAACGGCCAGCTGGAGCCGTAGTCAAGTATGGTGGGAAGTAGCCTTCCATGCCCTGGGCACATTCCTCAGTACCTGGCATGGGTGATAACCGTTCACAGACCCTCAGCCAAGAGCCCCCGTGCCAGGGACTGTCCTTTGGAGCAGGCAGATGATCACAGAAGAGGATAGCTTTCTATGCCCCAAGCAGCCATCTTTGCAGCTGGCTGGGAGATACCCATTCACAGCACCATGGCTGAAAGCTTCCTTGAGGGAATTTGGGATTTGGCAGGCTTGTGGCAGCATCCACTCTTCCTCCCTGGAAGCCCACGGTGCACAGAGTCTAGAGGCAGGGATGCCGCACAGAAGTGCCGGGAGCACTCCCCCAATCACAGGGACTCATGGGCCCATGGCAGAGAGGGACTGTGGGGAATCTGAGCTGGAGGGTGAAACACACAGTTGTGCAGCCCCAGAGTATTCCACCCGCAGCCCCAGAATGGCCGGGACCACCATGTCCTGGAGCGGACTCCCTGCCAAACTGTACAGGGCACGCCCCCCACCCACTGCACACAGAAAATTGGTGCACTGATTGGACCTCCACATGGCCTAGGCTCCCACTCAGGGCATAGATGAAGTTGGGGAGAACTGGATTGAGGCTAAGTAGTGGCTCGAGAGCACCATCTGCTGATAGGTCAGGGAAAGTGCACTCCACCAAGCTGTAGCTCTGTCAAATCATAGATAAATGTTCAAATAAGCCTGCATATCCTAAAAGAACCCTATCAAGATAAGAAAATGCCAAGATGTCAAAAACAACAGAAAATTATAAAGTGTATGAAGAAACCAGAAGATATGGAAACCTAAATGCCTAAATTAAAAAACCAGAGGAGACACAGAACTTGGAGCAATTAATCAAAGAAGTACTCACAAACATCAATACCATGGCTCAGGATAAAAAGGACATGAAGAAGACCCTAGAAGAGCATAAAGAAGAATTTGCAAGAGTAAATTTAAAAATAGCAGATCTTATGGAAATAAAAGATAGTGTTCATCAAATTAAAAAGATTCTTGAGTTACATGACACCAGATTTGAAGAAGTAGAGGAACAATTTAACAAACTCAAAGATAGGGTGATGGAAAGTGAAAGCACAAAAGAACTAATGGTGAGAAAATCGAAAAATTTGAAATGGAGCACAGGGAAATGATGGACAACATGGAATACACAAATATAAGAATCATTGGTGCTCCAGAAGGGGAAGAGAAGGGTAAAGGACTAGGGCAAAGAAATTGTTGGGGAAAACTTCCCAACTCTGCTAAACGACATAGATAAGCAAATCAAAGATGCCCAACAAACTCCAAATAGAAAAAAATCCAAATAAACCCACTCCAAGTCATATTCTGAGCAGATTGTCATATTCTGATCAGATTACCAAATGCTGAAGAGAAGGAGAAAGTTCTGAAAGCAGCAAGAGAGAAATGATTCACCACATAAAAGGGAAACAACTTAAGACTAAGTAGTGACTACTCAGCAGCCACCATGGAGGCAAGAAGGCAGTGGTATGACATATTTAAAATTCTGAAAGAGAAAAATTGCCAGCCAAGAATTCTTTATCCAGCAAAGCTCTCCTTCAAAATTGAGGGAGAGCCTAAAATTTTCACAAAGAAATGCTGAGAGAATTCGCTAATGAGAGACCGCTCTACAAGAAACACTAAAGGGAGCTCTACTGCCTGAGAAACAAAGAAAGGAGAGAGTGGTCTGGAGAAGGAACTCAGAACTGAAGAGTTTTAGTAAGGGTACCTTAAAGGAAATAAAGGGGGTGGTGGTGGTGGTGGAATACACCTGACAAAAACCAAAAAATAAGATGGCTGATTCGAGAACTGCCTTCATAGTAAGAACACTGAATGTGAGTGGATTAAATTCCCCAATTAAAAGATATAGATATGAACCACCAGTATGTTGCTTACAAGAGACTCAGACTCAGCAATGCAAAGAAATTGAAAGGGAAAGGATGGGAAAAAATATTCTATGCAAGCTACAATCAAAAGAAAGCAGGAGTAGCAATATTAATTTCAGATAAAATAGACTTTAAATGCAAGAATGTCATAAGAGAAAAAGAAGGACATTATAGACATTATATACTAATAAAAGGGACAATTCAGCAAGAAGAAACAACAATCATAAACGTTTATGCACCCAGTCAAGGTGCTCCAAAGTACATGAGACAAACAATGGTAAAACTGAAGGAAGCAATAGATGTTTCCACAATAATTGCACGAGACTTCAATACATCACTCTCTCCTATAGATAGATCAACCAGACAGAGGACCAAAAGGAAACTGAGAAACTAAACAATGTGATAAATGAATTAGACTTAACAGACATATAGAGAGAATTACATCCCAAATCACCAGGATATACATTCTTACCTAGTGCTCATGGAACTTTCTCCAGGATAGATCATATGCTGGGGCATAAAACAAGCCTCAGTAAGTTTAAAACATTGAAATTATTCAAACCACATTCTCTGATCACAGTGGAATACAACTAGAAGTCAATAACCATCAAAGATCTAGAACATTCACAAATATCTGGAGGTTGAACAACACACTTCTAAACAATCAGTGGGTCAAAGAAAAAATTGCAAGAGAAATTGCTAAATAGCTTCCCACAAATAAAAGCCCAGGGCCAGATGGCTTCACAGAGGAATTCTACCGAACTTGCCAAAAAGAACTGACACCAATCCTACTTAAACTCTTTCAAAAAATTGAAGAAAATGAAACACTACCTAACTCAATTTATGAAGCCAACATCACTCTAATACCAAAACCAGATAAAGATGCTAAAAGAAAGGAAAACTACAGGTCAATCTCCCTAATGAATATAGATGCAGAAATTCTTAACAAAATATTTGCAAATCAAATCCAAAGATGCATTAAAAAAATCATACACCATGACCAATGGGGTTCATTCCACGCATGCAAGGGTGGTTCGACATGAGAAAATCAATCAAAGTAATGCAACACATTAACAAATCAAAAGATCATCTCAACAGATGCTAAAAAAGCATTCGACAAAATTCGGCATCCTTTTTTGATAAAAACACTTCAAAAGGTAGGAATTGAAGGAAACTTCCTCAATATGATAAAAGGCATATATGAAAAACCCATAGCCAGCATAGCTCTCTAATTACTTGTGAAATCATACATTGAAAGTTATCACTGTTACGTATATATGTTAAAGTTCACAATAAAAAAATGAAAAAAAGAAAATTAACAAAGATCATGAATTAAAAGTTTTTAGCACAGTACCTGGCACATAGTGAGCCCTCAAAGATGATGGTTTCATTACCGTCATTCATTCAGTCATTCCTCCAACACTGATTTATTCAGAGGCTTTCAGGCACCAGGAACACACACTGGATCTCAAACGACAATCACATCACCACCAGGTTTCCCTTGAACTCTCCTGTCCTTGTGGCTCGGGGTCAGTCAGCTGATGTGATGACGTTGTCCAAACTCTCACACCTGTCGGTCAGCCCTAGAGGGTCCAGTCAATCACCCAACAACTAGCTATTGAATCTGGCTCTGTTGTACCAAGCACTGTGCTAGATGCTGAGACAGATGGTAAATAAAACAGACGTAGTCCTATACCCCTTGAACTTACCACCCACCAGGGCAGGTTGGCAATAAACATGTTGACTAGATGTGGAACACACACGCCATTATGTTGCCCTCCCTGTGAGGCCCACTTGTAACCCTAATGGGGGGCAATTCTAAGCCAGGCTGGGGGTAGGAGGTACAAGGATATGGCAAGAGTGCTGGAGTGTGGGCTTTATGGTGCCACACAGAGGGCTGCCCACTGTGCTCAGACTCTACCTCCCTGGACGCATTAGCCTCATTAGTAAGGCCCCAGAGCCACTTTCCTTTACACAGGGCCAGCTGAGGGCATGTGTTCCACCCCTTCTCTGTCCCTATCTAGAACCAAGACCCTCTCAGAGCTCCCTTTGTTCCAAGCCATTGTGGTGTCTGAGGTGGGTCGGGGCACTGGAGGAGTCTGTGCCTTGCAAGTGCAGCCTTTCCCCATCCCAGGAAGCCACTCACAAGTCCCCCTCGAAGAGCCAGCCTCAGTCCTTGTTACCTCTGCAGGCAGGGACCCTGACTTGGTTTGTGCCACGGTCTGACATCCTGGAGCAGTCACTCACCATGGGAGGGCTGTCCCAATTTGAAGAAGGGCAAATCGCGAATGTGAACCGGCTGAGACCCAAGTGTCAGGTTCTTGCCAGAGGCACTACTTTGACACCAGCCTGCACAGTCTGCAGCCTGTAATGACAGAGGCTGACAGTCCATTAGCAGCAGGGCTTGGAGGAGAGGAGCTGTCATCCACCCTCACGTCAAGAGCTGTCGAGGGTGAAATCAACTGTGTGTGCATGTGTGTGTGTGTGTGTGTGTGTGTGTGTGTGTGTGTGTATACTCTTAAAAAGAAAAAGGAATATCAGTCACAGCTGTGCCTATTAAAAGGGCAGGTAGACAATCTGACACCAAGGAGAGGAAACGTCAGCATTTTCCTTGTACTCTGTCCTTTAATTTGATGATCTGATTCAGGTCAGATCTGAAACACATTCCCATAATTTCAGAACAACTGTGTCTCAGGATTGGAAGACTCTTAAAGGTCTTCTCATCCAACCCCTCTCTCATGTATGGCTTCTTGCTTCAGTGTTCCTGACTAGGAAACATCCTTTCACTTGAATGCCTCTAGTGCTGGAGAACTCATCACCCACTGAGATGCTTCAAACATCCCACATGCTGATTTCCTTAATGGTTAGAAAGTTCTTCATGCTCTAAGAGCTTAAACTTGGGGCCATCTAAGTTCCAACCACTGGCCCTAGTTTTGCCCTTTGAAGTCATAGGTGAAAAGCCCTTCCCAAAACCCTCAAGAGTCGTCTCTTTTCCATATGACATGGTTTAAGTGCTCTCACCAGTCTGCCTACTGCTTTCTGGACAAGATCCAGTTTGTTAATAACATCTTAAAAAAACTGTGGTTCCAAAATTGAGAACCTAAACAATATGATAAATGAATTAGACTTAACAGATATATATAGATCATTACATCCCAAAGTACCAGGATGTACATTCTTCTCTAGTGCCCATGGAACATTGATCAGGATAGATCATACCCTGGGGCACAAAACCAGTCTTAATAAATCTTAAAAAATTGAAATTATTCAAAGCACATTCACTGACTACAATGGAATGCAACTGGAAATCAACAACTACCAAATACATGGAGGTTAAACAACACACTCTTAAATAACCAGTGGGTCAAAGAAGAAATTGCAAGAGAAATTGCTAAATATCTAGAGATGAATGAAAATGAGAACACAACATATCAAAACCTGTGGGATGCAGTGAAGGCGGTGCTGAGAGGGAAATTTATAGCTCCAAATGCATATATCAAAAAGCAAGAAAGAACTAAAACTAAAGACCTAATTGAACAACTGAAGAGGCTAGAGAATGATCAGCAAACTAACCTTAAGGCAAGAAGACAAAAAGAAATAACAAAGATTAAAGCAGAATAAATGAGCTGGAGAACAACAACAAAAAACAATAGAATAAATAAAACCAAAAGTTGGTTCTTGAGAAGATCAACAAGATTGACAGAGCTTTAGCTAGACAGACAAAGTTAAAAAGACAGAAGACTCCCAAAAATAGAATCAGAAATGAGAAGGGGATAATTACTACAGATCCTGAAGAAACAAACAAACAAACAAAAAAGTCACAAGAGGATACTATAAACAACTGTATGCCAACAAGCTAGACAATTTAGAGGAAATGGATAATTTCCTGGAAACATTTAAACAACCTAGACCGACCCAAGAAGAAATAGAAGACTTCAATAAACAAGTCACAAGCAAAGAGATCCAATCAGTCATCAAAAATCTACCTACAAATAAAAGCCCAGGGCTTTTATGCAGGGGAATTTTACGAAAATTCCCAAAAAGAACTGACACCATTCCTACTCAAACTCTTTCAAAAAATTGAAGAAAAAGAAACACTACCTAATTCATTTTATGAAGCTAATATCACTCTGATACCAAAACCAGATAAAGATGCTACAAAAAAGGAAAACTATAGGCCAATCTCCATAATGCAAAAATCCTAAACAAAATACTTGAAAATCAAATCCAAAAGGCACATTAAAAGAATTATACACCATGACCAAGTGGGGCTCATTCCTGGCATGCAAAGTGGTTCAACATAAGAAAATCAATTAATGTAATTCAACACATTAAGAAATCAAAAGGGAAAAATCAAATGATCATCTCTATAGATGCTAAAAAAGCATCTGACAAAATTCAACATCCCTTTTTCATAAAAACACTTCAAAAGGTAGGAATTGAAGGAACCTTCCTCAATATGATAAAGAGCATATATGAAAAACCCACAGCCAGCATAGTACTCAATGGTGAGAGAGTGAAATCCTCCCCCCAAGATAGGGAATAAGACAAGGATGCCCGCTGTCACCTCTATTACTCAACGTTGTGCTAGAAGTTCTAGTCAGAGCAATTCGCCAAGACAAAGATATAAAAGGTATCCAAACTGGAAAGGAAGAAGTAAAACTGTCATTATTTGCAGAAGATATATTTGAAAAATCCTGAGAATTCGACCATAAAGCTACTTGAGCAAATAGTTGTGGGATATAAGATTAATGCACATAAGTCAGTAATGTTCCTGTACACTAGTAATAACCTAACTGAAAAGGCAAACCAAAAAAAAAGAAAGAAAAAATTCCATTCACAATAGCAACTAAAAAATCAAGTACCCAGGAATAAACTTAACCAATGACATAAAAGACCTCTACACAGAAAATTACAAAATTTTACTGAAAGAAATTAAAAAGGCCCTAAATAGGTGGAAAACCATTTCAGGCTCATGGTAGGAAGACTGAATATTGTTAAGATGTCAATTCTACCCAAACTGATCTACAGATTCAATGCAATTCTAATCTAAATTTCAACAACCTGCTTTGCAGACTTGGAAATGTTAGTGATAAAATTTATTTGGAAGGGAAAGGGGCCTAAAATTGCTAAAAACATCCTGAAAAAGAAGAACGAAGAGGTAGGATTTACACTTTCAGACTTGAAGCCTACTATAAAGCTACAGTGGTCAAAACAGCACGGTATTGGCATAAAGTTACACATACTTTTCAATGGAATCGAATTGAGAGTTCATAAATAGACCCCCAGATATATGGTTGACTGATTTTTTTAAATTAAATTCTTTTATTGAAATATATTCACATACCATACAATCATCCATGGTATACAATCAACTGTTCACAGTACCATCATATAGTTATGCATTCATCACCCCAATCTATTTTTGAACATTTTCCTTACATCAGAAAAAATCAGAATAAGAATAAAAAATAAAAGTAAAAAAAGAATACCAAATCATGCCTCCCATCCCACCCTATTTTTCATTCAGTTTTTTTCCCCATTTTTCTACTCATCCATCCATACACTAGATATAGGGAGTGTGACCCACAAGATTTTCACAATCACAGTCACCCCTTGTAAGCTACATTGTTATACAATCGTCTTCAAGAGTCCAGACTACTGGGTTGGAGTTTGATAGTATCAGGTATTTACTTTTAGCTATTCCAATACATTAAAACCTAAGAGGTGTTATCTATAAAGTACATAAGAATGTCCACCAGAGTGACCTCTCGACTCCATCTGAAATCTCTCAGCCACTGAAACTTTATTTCGTTTCATTTTGTACCCCCCTTTTGGTCAAGAAGATGTTCTCAATCCCATGATTCCAGGTCCAGATTCATCCCTGGGAGTCATATCCTGTGTTGCCAGGGAGATTTACACCCCGGGAGTCGGGTCTTATGTCGGGGTGGGGGGAGGGCAGTGAGTTCACCTGCCGAGGTGGCTCAGTTAGAGAGAGAGAGAGGGCCACATCTGAGCAACAAAGAGGTACTCAGGGGGAGACTCTCAGGCACAATTATATACAAGTCTAGCCTCTCCCTTGCAGTAATGTGCCTCACAAGGGGAAGTCCCACAATAGAGGGCTCAGCAAACCAAACCGCCAGTCCCCAATGTCCGTGACAACATCAGCATCAGTCCAGGTGAGGAAGTCCAACTCTTCCACATTTTCCCCCAGTTCCTCAGGGGGGTCCTGCAAATATATTTTTGTTGGTTGACTGATTTTTGACGTAAGTTTCTTCAACAAATGGGGCTGGAAGAACTGCATAGCCATAACAAAAGGAATGAAAGAGGACCCCTACCTCACACCCTACAGAAAAATTAACTCAAAGTGGATCAAGGAGCTCCATATAAGAGACAGCACCATAAAACTCCTAGAAGATAATGTAGGGAAACATCTTCAAGATCTTGTATTAGGAGGTCGCTTCTTAGACCTTACATGCAAAGCACAAGCAACAAAAGAAAAAATAGATAAATGGGAACTCTTCAAAAGCTTCTGTACCTCAAAGGAATCTGTCAAAAAGGTGAAGAGGCATCCAATGCAATGGGAGAAAATATTGGAAACCATGTACCTTATAAGAGACTGATATCTTGCATATGTAAAGAAATCCTACAACCCAATGACAATAGTACAAACAGGCAATTAGAAAATAGGCAAAAGATGAAAAGACAGTTCTCTGAAGAGGAAATACAAATGGCCAAGAAACACACGAAAAAAATGTACATCTTCACTAGCTATCAAGGAGATGCAAATTAAGACCACAATGAGATACCATCTCACACCAATTAGACTGGCTGCCATTAAACAAACAGGAAACTACAAATGCTGGAGAGGATATGGAGAAATTGGAACTCTGATTCATTGTTGGTGGGACTGCATGATGGTACAGCCACTCTGGAAGACAGTCTGGTGTTTCCTTAGAAAACTAGATATAGAGTTATCCTTCAATCCAGCAATTTCACTTCTCAGTATATACCCGGAAGATCTGAAAGCAGTGTCAAGAACAGATATTTGCACACCAATATTCATAGTGGCATTATTCACAATCGCTAAGAGATGGCAACAATCCAAATGTCCTTCAACAAATAAGTGCATAAACAAAATGTGGTATATACACACGATGGAATACTATGCAGCAGTAAGAAGGAATGAGGTCGTGAAACATATGGCAACATGGATGAACCTTGAAGACATAATGCTGAGTGAAATAAGCCAGACACAAAAAGAGAGATATTGTATGTTGCCACTAATGTTAACTCTGTGAAAAATGTAAAATAAATGGTTTATATTATAGAATGTAGGGAACTGAGCGATAGGCAGCAAATAGTGAAGGGGGAACGATAATCTAGTAAGAACAGATAAGTAATGGAGGGTAAATTTAATGTTATGGGAATGCTCAGGAATGACTACGGTTTGTTAATTTTTGGGGGATATGGTAGGAACAAGTTGGCAGCAATGTAGTTATTTCAGTTTATTTGTTTTTCATATTCCTTTGGTTATAGTTTATTTTCTTGGGGTAGAGTAGGAACATGTTGGAAGCAAAGTAGTTATTTGAGGTTATTTGTTTTTCTTATTCTTTTGTTAGATTATGGTTTGTTACTTTTCTTGGGGTAAGATATGTTGGAAGCAATGTAGTTATTTTAGGTTATTTGTGTTTTCTTATTCTTTTGTTTTGGTTTTGTTTGAAATGTTGCTTTTTTATTGTTTGTTTTTTAAATTTTTTGATAAAGTTAAAAAAACCACAATGAAAGAGTGTTTAAAAAAAAGTACATGAACCATGTGGGGGGAGGGGAATGGAATGTTTTCAGTGTTTTTATTTTAATTTTAATTTTATTTTTTGGAATAATGAAAATGTTCAAAGATTGATAGTGGTGATGAATGCACAAGTATATGATGATACTATTGACATCTGACTGTACACTTTGGAGGACTGTATGTTATGTGAACATATCTCAGTAAAACTGCATTTAAATAAAACTAGAAAAAATGGGCAAAAGATATGAAAACACATTTCTCTGAAGAGGGAATACAAATAGCTAAAAAACATATGAAAAATGTTAATCTTTACTACCTGTTAGGGAGATGCAAATCAAGACCACAATGAGATATCATCTTATACCAATTAGAATGGCTGCCATCAAACAAACAGAAAACTACAAGTGCTACAGAGGATGTGGAGAAATTGGAACTCTTATTCATTGCTGGTGGGATGTTATAATGGTACAGCAACTCTGGAAGACAGTTTGGCAGTTTCTCAGAAAACTAGATATTGAATTACCCTATTATCTGGAAATTCTACTTCTCGGTATATACTCAGAAGATTTGAAGGCAGTGACATGAACAGACATTTGTTGTTCATAGCAGCGTTGTTCACAATTGCCAAGAGATGGAAACAACCCAAGTGTAATTCAACAGATAAGTGGATAAACAAAACGTGGTATATACGTATAATGGAATACTATGCAGCAGTAAGAAGGAACAAGGTCCTGAAACATATGGCAACACGGATGAACTTTGAAGATACAATTCTTAGTGAAATAAGTCAGACACAAAAGGGGAGATATTGTATGTTATCACGTCTATGGACTATCTGAACAATGTAAAATCAATGTCTTATAATGCAGAATATTAGGGACCTAGTGATAGACAGTAGCTGGTGAGGGGGAATGAAAATCTAGTATGTTCAGATATGTTAACCATGGTGAATTCAATCATATGGTAATTGATAGGGGTTATGACTATATGTTAATAGGATTATAAGTACCAGAGCTGTATTGAAGATGAATAGGATTGAAAGGGGCTGTTTAAAGGCATGTTTCCCACAGATCAGCAAAACAAATATAAAAACTTCTAAGGTATGACAAAAGTGCAGAGAGTTGACAACAGAAGGGTATACAGGAAAAATCTACCTATTGCATACTAGGGACCATAATTAATAGGAATACCATAAAGTGTTACACAAAAATTAGGGACAAATAATTGAGGGCAGATAGGAACTATGAGATGTTTTGGGTCATGAGAATTGTTTAAAATGGAGAATGATGAGGACTGTACAGCTAAGTGATGATAATGTGAGATATGGATGCATTACTGTGGACATAATATATGCTATGTGAACTTAGGGACCCCCTACTTTGTAAGTCAAATCCTCTACATTGAAGCTTGCTTGGATGAAATGTATGGTTGTAAAGGGGAGGCTAAGCCACCTATAATTATGCCTAGGAGTCACCTCCAGAGAACCTCTTTTGTTGCTCAAATGTGGACTTTCTCTCTCTAAGCATAACTCTGAAAATAAATTCATCACCCTCCCCCCAACATGAGACAGGACTCCCAAAATGAATGAGCCTTCCTGGAGATGTGGGGCATGGATTCCAGGAATAAGTCTGTCCCTGGCATCGAGGGATTGAGAGTGCCTTTTTGACCAAAAGTGGGGAAAGAAAGGCAACAAAATAAGGTTTTAGTGGCTAAGAGAGTTCAAATAGAGTCAAGAAGCTGTCCTAGAGGTTACTCCTGTGCAAGCTTCACCTAGATAAGCCAAATGACCACAATATGATAAGCCCAAGTCAACAGTGGTCCTGGAAACCTTAAACAATAACCAGATCCCTATCTGGGATTCTATAAAAGTTTCCCTCACTAAGTTTATTCTTCAGAGACTTAAATCCCTTAGAGTGCTCCTATGCCAGCTAAGTGCCAAAACCCAGAAGCAATAGCCTCTTCAAGAAAATCAACCAGATGTGTTCCCTTTGCTCATAAAGTTGACACCCCTTTTCAACATGAACAGGTTAGGGCGGTCACTGCCTAGACATCCCTGACGATTGGGAAAGTGATTAAACAAGAGGAAGGGGTAGCAACAGACAAGATGGAATTTAACAAAGGATTATGAATACTGAATCTTTATATAATTTTCTTTTTCTTAGTTGCTATGGTATTAAAAGAGCTAGAAGGAAAGAATTGAAATGGTGGAACTGTAACCTGTAGCATCCTTTGAAATTTGTACTCTACCTACTTGTTAAATTGTAATTTGAAAGTTATATGTTTGTATATATTTGTCATATTTCAGAATAAGAAAATAACTGAAACTATGGTACTATAACTCATAACAACTTTCAAAATTTCCTATATATCTGCTTGTTAAATCATACTTTGAAAGATATTCTTTTTGTATATATGTTATATTTCATAATAAGGAAATAACTGAAACTGTGGAACTATAACCTATGATATTCTTTGAAATTTGCTCTCTACTTGTTAAATTACACTTGGAAAGTTATCACTTCTATGTATATATGTTATATTCCACAATAAAAAAAAATATGATTAAAAAAAAAAAAAGCTGTGGTTCCCATACTGAGACACACAAAATCTCAGGCATGGCTGTTACCGATGCCTAAACACACATGACACAGAAATAAAGCCTATCAACTATAGTTTCAGCCATTCCCCATTTCCCATCATATTCTTGAATGCCTTGCTGAAATCCAAACGTACTATATTCACAACATGCTCTTGATCTATCACCACATTGACTCTATCAAGACAAAAGAGAAAAAAGACAGAAGGTGCCCAAAACTGCATCCAGCCCTCCATGTGGGGTCTGCCAGCACTGGGATGGGCAGGACTTCTGCCTTCTTTGTCCTGGACACTGCCCTGTAAATTCTACCTCAGCTCACATTAACCTTTGAGTGGTCAGAGCCCAGGACTATTGCAAACTGAACTTTGGGCCAAGTCACAGACACAGATTTTTGTGGTTATTTGAATATTGGTGTGATGGAAGAGTTAGTAAGACAATTCACAACTTGCTGGCATCTTGTTTCCTCACCCCACACCAGGAGAGGCCAGTATTGAGCTTCAAAGGCCCCTGGGTGGGATTCTGTGCAAAGGTCCTGCAATGGGAGGGAAGGAGGGAAGTGCTCTGAGTAGACCAAGGTAGACAATGGAGAGAATGGGCACCCCGAGCCTGCAGTGGAGATGGGACTGGGGTGGCAGGGATGGGTGCCCTGCAGGATGCCACATCTGTGAACAGCAGGGAGGGCTGCTATCAGGGGAGCTTTGAACACTTCCAGAGCAACAGGGCCAGAGCCCAGCAGCCAGTAGTAGAGAAGTGACCGTAGAAATGGAGAATGAGTGGAGCAAGCGCCCAGCCACACCACGGTTCCTGGCTGAACTGAGACGGAGGGTAAGGATCTCTCAATATGACTGAGGTTAAACTTCCAGCTATCCACTGGGAAGCAGAATAAATCTGACTTTGAGAAGTAAAGGCATGTGACATTGAATGCCAGTCATGGATAAAATTCATTCCCACCCCATCTACTGCAGTCATTCTGTGGCCCTTCTCCTACCTGCTGTTATACAGTTGATGTGGGGGACCCGAGGATGTTACTTTACATTTTTTCATACTGAATTTTTCCTTTGACCCATCAAAGCAGCCTTTTCATGTATGAGGATCCTAATAGTCTTCCTCTGAGGTTCATGAAACCTGTAATTCTGGCCACATCTTCAGAGGCCTCATTTTAGTCACTGATTTGTGATGAACCCTACCAAGCTGAGGGTGGGGTTCTTGCTTCCAGAGGCTTCCTTCTGAGTTAACACTGACACCACTGAGTTCTCTGGTGGCTGGTTCAGCCACTTAGAAATTCATCTAACTATACTAATACCCATTCCGCAACTCTTGGCCTTGTTCAAAGGGTATATTGTCAAATGCTTAGTTGAAACCCAAATGGACTTGTTCTAGTACATTTTCTCAGTCTATCAGCACAGCAACTCTATCAAGAAAAAGGAAAAATGAAAGGAGAGGACAGAAGGAAACAAGGTTCACCTGGGCTGACTGGCTCTTGGCGAGTCTACGCCAGCTCTAAGTGGTCCCGACTGCCTTTTCTGAGGGGCTGTTAATCTGGTCTAGAAGACATAAATCAAACCTTATGCAAATTCCACATCCTGATCTTCCTGAGATTTATGAGAGTTTACAATTAGACAAGAGGAGAAGTAGGAGAAAAGCAAAGGACCGGAAGCCAGACCACTGATGAAAATTTTCACTCCTTTTATTCATTGTTTTATTAAGAAATAAATAAAGAAAACCTTCACTGAGTCAGAGGATGCAACACCAATGATGGTGACCTGTGTATAAAACCTGGCACCAACTCTGGCCTTTTGGAAATGTGTATATAAATAAATGTACATTAAAATCTGCACCTGAACCAGGCAGCAGCTGAACAGACAGGTCTGTCTGTGGACTCAGGGTGTCCTCGGTCCTACAGCCTCAGGGGTAAGCCCTGCTTGAGTTGGAGCCAGGAGAGCTTGTCTTCGCAGGTGGGACCCTGTGAGCACTGAAACGCCACAAGCGTGTCATAAAACAAAAATGGTGCTGGGAGGAAAGGCAGGGGAGAGAAGGGTCATCTCCCTTCCCTGCTCCCTGACACTGACCACTATTCAAGGATCCTGGGTCTCTGGTAGACAGCACACCTGAAATTTAGAGGAACTTCTGCAATTTCCAAATATGTGGTTTCCAAGTAAGCTGACCAAATCTCAAGTAGCCAAATCATAATTATTCTGATTTGAAGGATTAAGAACTAGTTCTGACATCATTTTCCACAGGCCAAGACCTTGGACACCGACCAGAATGGCTATAATCTCCCAGGAAGAATGCCGATGGCACGCACAACCTAGTCCAGCCTGGGATCCAGCGCGACTGGGCAGTTCCAGCCCAGAAATCAGGCTTCCCAGGCAGTGACAGGAAAAGCAGCAATGATCAGTGCTGGACGTCCCCCCATGCATAGTGTGACCTCACCGAAGCCCTCAGTCTCTACGCACAGGCAACAAAAGCCAATGGGAGAGGCAGAGTCAATATTGTCCTTGCGGCTTCAAGGATGAAGACAAAAGTTTCTCGGTGGCCAGGCCTGCTGCTCGGGCTGAATGGGGCTCAGGGCCATGTGGCCGGTGGCTTATATGTTCATCAGGGGTGCGGATGTCCCTGGTCCACCCATCCTGAGGCTGTGGAAAGTGACAACCGCCCGGACTCAGCCCCAGAGCCTGACATCACTATGGGGGCCACACAAATGGGGATATGACAGAAACGGAGGATGGAGGCAGAGGAGAATTAGGAGAGGGGAATGGGAAGAAAAAGCCACGTGGGCTTTAAACAGCCTAAGAGGGTGATGGTGCTTCTACAATCCCAGGGTTCCCTACAGTTACTGAAAGGGCTGGGAGTCCTTGCTGTCATTCTAGTGGATTCTACAAAAGGAAATCAGTTGCCCTACCAATTCCTATCCAAAACCAGAGTGATTTTCTTGGCTGCCTCCAGTGTGTGTATTTTAAATTTTCCTTCCCAGTTCCAGGCTTGACTGTCTTGCTGCAGGGGGATCTGACACTTTTCCTTAACTGTGGCAGTGAGAGGCAAGATGAAGGACAAAAGCTTCTGAATGGCACCTGAAGCATAAAACTGGGGGCTACTCTAGGCTGTTATGAGGCACTGTGTCTCTAAGCAACATATTTTAGGTCCTGGGTGCCAAGAGTAAGAGACAGGTGCTCCCCATGTTAATGAGGCCTGGCACCCATCACAACACACCCTACAAGGCCCAGATAACAGAAGGACACTTCTCCTCACTACTCTGGCTCTTTCAGGATAGGAGGCCGAGCAGGGCAGCTCCTTCACAAAGTCTTAGGACATTTTGTGAGGAACAAGGGGGAAAATCTCTGTTCATTTGAAAGTAAGTTGACAACACCCTCTAGTGGAAATTACAAATAAAAAAGGACTGTGCATCCAATTCACCTTCTTCCAATACAGAATGGTTTCAAGATTCCCCATAAAATGGAAAAAAAATCAGTAGACATCTTTAAAACCAGAGTGATAAAAACGGTGGGGTTCACATTCCACCCTCAGGAACCTCACTCCAAGCATATTCCCTTCCTGGAACTCTGACTTCAACACCTCTCTAGAAGGGAGGCACGTTGTGGAGGGAGCTACTGGTCCCCTCAAAGCTTGGGCAGCCTGCCTGCTGGGGCCAGGATGATGCCAACAACGCGGAAAAGTCCCAGGAGGAGGTTGAGCTTGGCAGTCCTCTGGGGCAGTTTGCCGGAAGTCTGGCTTCGGAACTGTCTCTCCAGGGAAAAGGCCATGGGACTGGTGAGCAGAGGGAGCGCCAGGCTGATGCTGCAGCGCGTGGCCAGGACGCTGAAGATCAGGTAGGGCAGGAAGAGCAGCGTGTTGTAGAGCACGTAGGAGAGGGTGGGCCCGATGAGGATGGCGAGCGTGACGATGCCAGCCTCCTGGTCAACTCCATGTCCCTGGTATTGTTGGAATGGTGAATGGCCTCAGTGCTAAGGGCCAGGGGGATGGCGTAGAGGAGCGGGAAGACCGCCAGGGACCCCACCTGGATGGCGCAGGCAAACATCACAGCCAGGGGCCAAAGGTGATGAGGATGACAAGGTCTCCCAGAGCCAACTTGAAGCCAATTCCTATGGCCAGAAAACCAGAGAACCGCGGTGAGACCACGGGCTGGAAGCGTAAGGACTGTTCCTCAGTGAAATGGTGGAACCCCGCGGGCCGGCAATGGCAATTTTTAGACTGTGGGTGCGGGAAGTCACTCAGCTCCCTGCCCCACAGAGCAAAGCCTGGCTTCTTCTCCAGCGTGACACAGAGACATGGAGAGAACACCAGTCCTTCAGCATCCAGCTGGGTTTTAGGACCTCTGGTCTCTGTTTCATACCCAAGGTTCCCTTCCTAATGTCTCCCAACAAAGTCCTGCAACAAACAGCACTGGGGTCCCACTACCTCTATGGCTGAATGGGAGAGCCAGTGCAGGCTGGAAAAGGCTTCCCCGTCCATTCTTCGGTTTCTTTCACCCCCCACCAGGCCCTGTCAGACCTGGCTTCCATCTGGAATGGCATTTGCTCAGTCCCTTACAGAACTTCGACCCTACCTTCCTTCCTTTCCACCTCCTTACTCAACAATGAGGCATCTCTGGTTTTGAAAATCCCAAATGAACCCCTGTGAAAATTCCAGGGTTCCCAAGTGCCACACAGAAATGCTCACCCACATAGCAAGAAAAAGCACTAAGAGTAGAGTGGTGATGCTGCTTCCCCTCTCTGGCTCTGGTGAAGCTGGGACTCTAAACCACCTGAGTCATCCTCCTGTCCTGCTGAGCTACTGCAAGTCCTAAGCCACCTGGCAGGACCTTGCAAACCTGCAGGGTTCTCTCCAGCCCCGTGCCACACCCCATCCCACCACACCCCTAACTCCAAGCCTGGAATACTGTAACCCCCTCCTAATTGGTACCCCGGCTTCCACTCTCCTAACACCACCATCCCTAATCTAATCACTTGCAGACAGAGCCATCTTTTAAAAACACTAATCTGACCATCTTCCCCTCCCCACCCCTCCCACCTTAATTATCAACAATTTGTCCTGCGGTTAAAAGTCCTAATTCTTAAACCAGGCTCACCACTGGCCTTGCCCTAGCTCTCCCCCACCTTACCTTGAACTGGCCTCCTACACATCCTTCAAGACTTTAAAGACCTCCAGACAGCCTTCCCTCACCCCCAGCCACGCTCAAACCCCAGCAATATGGCAACCTGACTCCCACTTTCATAACATTTATCACACTTTTAATGACTTAATCTTTGTCTTTCCCACTAAACTGTAAATTCTGTGAGGGTGGGGCCTTTGTCTGGCTTGTTCACAGCTTGGGCCCCAACACTGGGCACAAAGGTGGAACTGAACACAGAGCTATAGTGACAAGCACCTGGCATATGGGACCAAGGTTGGGGCTGGGGCAAATCTCCCATGCAACTGAAACAGGTATGGCAGCATAGGGTGGGTGAGAGGAGCCCAGTGAAGGAAAAGATCTAGGAACATATTGCTACAGGAGCCCAGGTAACATCCAAATCTAACCAAGCTACCAAGGTGTGGCCTCAGGATGCAAAAAAAATGATCCATTGCATTTTAACCAGTCTGCAGTGACAAGGGGCAATTATCTGCAGATCTAAAAACATGGGAGCCAAGGAACAAGGTTCAGTCCAAGTTTGCCTTTCACACTAGGAGTTGGGGTCCTTTGGTGCTACCTGAACACCCCTGGTTCTTTAGAATGAAGCATCCCCAGGGGAGGACATCCCAGCTATGGCCCCTGATACTCTCCAGCACCTGGCAAGGTAGTACTGTACTCTCCAAGCCATCTTTTGGTAAATAGTTTGGTTACCTGAAGACTTGCCCCTACAGGAATAAGTTCCCTCTACCAGCTCTAGTTTATATCAGTAAACTGATGTGTCCTGTAATATCTCACACATTTAGGGGACTAAACTTGCCCCCAAAAAGATACCAGGCAAGAATATTCATAGTGCAGCTGTAGCAAATTTCCCCATTAGCCACTCCTTTTGCTCTTCTTTTGCTTATTTTCTCAGCTCCCCAAGCAGACTTCAGGTCTCTGACTATGGAAGGAAACTCAACAGTGCTACAGCACTGGCCTTTGGCTAAATTCTCCATGAACACTGCCTTGGGTCACTTGGTAAAAAATGAAGACAGCAAAGCTGAACAGAGACCTGTGTCTGCAAGGATAAGCCCCTACCTTTAATAGGCCCTGCACAAAAGCCAACCCAGTGTAAGGACGTGAAAGGTCTGCCTTCTTGGAGGTGACATATTATCCCACACCACAGTAGATCCCTTGCAAGGAAGCTCTGTTTCCTACGTGTCCACATTTGGCTGGAGGCCAATGTGCTCCACTTGATTGAGAATGAGGCCCAGCTAGGAGTTTCCTTTAGGCAGTGCCACCCTCCCAATACTACTTAACAGATTAGTCGGCGCATGAAATATTGGGCCAGTTCCCCGCACAGCAGCCAGAATTAATTTGTTAAAAAATAAAGAATAGCCAATCAATAAACTGTCGGAAGAGTGAATAAAATCCCATTCATTAAAATAAATAAATAAAATTGTAAAGCTGGCAAGGACGTGAAGTAACTGGAACTCTCATACACGCTTGTGAAAATGTAAAAAAGTACAACCACCTTAGAAATCATCTTGGCAGTGTCTCCTCAAGTTAAACATCCCCTTTCTTATGACCCAGCAATTTCACTCCTAGGCACCTACCAAAGAGAAATGCAAATATACATCCACAAAAACTGCGGTTGCAGTTATACAATGGAAAACTTCTCAGCGATGAAAGGCTCTACTGAGTCTCAGAACAGGATGAATCTCAAAACACAGGGTACATACGGAATGATGCCATTTAGATGAAGTTCTAGGTCAGACAAGCAAATCTATGGGAAAGAAATCAGAACAGGGTTCCCCTGCATACGGACGCGGAGAGAGGGGACTGACCTGGAAGAACCACAAGACGTCATCCTGGGATGAAGGAAATGTTCGTCCATGAGAGAGGTGTGGGGCACACATCAAAACTCATCAAACTGTGATACTAAAGATCTGTGCAGTTTGCTGTATGTCAATTATACAGCAATAAAAGTTTAGTGTTAAAAATAAATAAATCAGATCATGCCATTATTCTGCTTGATGCACTTGGACGTCTTCCCATTTGTTCATTCAGTGAATTATTATGTGATGACCACAGGCCAGGCACTGTTCTGGGCACCTGGGGTTCAGCAGAGAACAAGGAGACTAAAATCCCTAACCCCAGGGAGCTTACAATCTAATGGGGAAGATGACAAACAAAATAAGCACTTTATATGCTATGTTAGAAGGTAATATGCTCTGTGAAGGAAACTAAACCAGGGAGGGTATTGAGGGAGAACGGGTACAGGGGTGGAGGGTAGTGTAATTTTTTTTTTTTAATCATTTTATTGAGATATATTCACATACCACGCAGTCATACAAAACAAATCGTACATTTGATTGTTTACAGTACCATTACATAGTTGTACATTCATCACCTAAATCAATCCCTGACACCTTCATTAGCACACACACAAAAATAACAAGAATAATAATTAGAGTGAAAAAGAGCAATTGAAGTAAAAAAGAACACTGGGTACCTTTGTCTGTTTGTTTCCTTCCCCTATTTTTCTACTCATCCATCCATAAACTAGACAAAGTGGAGTGTGGTCCTTATGGCTTTCCCAATCCCATTGTCACCCCTCATAAGCTACATTTTTATACATCTGTCTTCGAGATTCATGGGTTCTGGGTTGTAGTTTGATAGTTTCAGGTATCCACCACCAGCTACCCCAATTCTTTAGAACCTAAAAAGGGTTGTCTAAAGTGTGCGTAAGAGTGCCCACCAGAGTGACCTCTCGGCTCCTTTTGGAATCTCTCTGCCACTGAAGCTTATTTCATTTCCTTTCACATCCCCCTTTTGGTCAAGAAGATGTTCTCCGTCCCACGATGCCGGGTCAACATTCCTCCCCGGGAGTCATATTCCACGTTGCCAGGGAGATTCACTCCCCTGGGTGTCTGATCCCACGTAGGGGGGAGGGCAGTGATTTCACCTTTCAAGTTGGCTTAGCCAGAGAGAGAGGGCCACATCTGAGCAACAAAGAGGCATTCAGGAGGAGACTCTTAGGCACAAATATAGGGAGGCCTAGCCTCTCCTTTGCAGCAACCGTCTTCCCAAGGGTAAAACTTATGGTAGAGGGCTCAACCCATCAAACCACCAGTCCCCTATGTCTGTGGTCATGTTAGCAACCATGGAGGTGGGGTAGGAGAATACCCCTGCATTCTCCACAGGCTCCTCAAGGGGGCACTACCTCATTTTTTTTCCTTGTTTTTCTTTCTTTTTTTTTTTTTTTTTTAACTTTCCCTTCTTTTTTAAATCAACTGTATGAAAAAAAAAGTTAAAAAGAAAACAAACATACAATAAAAGAACATTTCAAAGAGACCATAACAAGGGAGTAAGAAAAAGACAACTAACCTAAGATAACTGCTTAACTTCCAACATGTTCCTACTTTACCCCAAGAAAGTTACATAATATAGCAACCTTTCTGTGAACTTGTTCCTACTATATCCATCAGAAATTAACAGACCATAGTCATTTCTGGGCATCCCCAGAACGTTAAAAAGCTTATCTGTTCTTCTTGGATTATTGTTCCCCCTTCCTTAATTACTCTCTACTGCTAGTTCCCCTACATTCTACATTATAAACCATTTGTTTTACATTTTTCAAAGTTCACATTAGTGGTAGCATATAATATTTCTCTTTTTGTGCCTGGCTTATTTCACTCAGCATTATGTCTTCAAGGTTCATCCATGTTGTCATATGTTTCACAAGATCGTTCCTTCTTACTGACGCGTAGTATTCCATCGTGTGTATATACCACATTTTATTTATCCACTCATCTGTTGAAGGACATTTGGGTTGTTTCCATCTCTTGGCAATTGTGAATAATGCTGCTATGAACATTGGCGTGCAGATATCTGTTCGTGTCACTGCTTTCCGATCTTCCGGGTATATACCGAGAAGAGCAATCGCCGGATCGAATGGTAGCTCTATATCTAGTTTTCTAAGGAACTGCCAGACTGACTTCCAGAGTGGCTGAACCATTATACAGTCCCACCAACAGTGAATAAGAGTTCCAATTTCTCCACATCCCCTCCAGCATTTGTAGTTTCCTGTTTGTTTAATGGCAGCCATTCTAACCGGTGTTAGATGGTATCTCATTGTGGTTTTAATTTGCATCTCTCTAATAGCTAGTGAAGCCAAACATTTTTTCATGTGTTGCTTGGCCATTTGTATTTCCTCTTCAGAGAACTGTCTTTTCATATCTTTTGCCCATTTTATAATTGGGCTGTCTGTACTATTGTCATTGAGTTGTAGGATTTCTTTGTATATGCAAGATATCAGTCTTTTGTCAGATACATGGTTTCCAAAAATTTTTTCCCATTGAGTTGGCTGCCTCTTTACCTTTTTGAGAAATTCCTTTGAGGTGCAGAAACTTCTAAGCTTGAGGAGTTCCCATTTATCTATTTTCTCTTTTGTTGCTTGTGCTTTGGGTGTAAAGTCTAGGAAGTGGCCGCCTAATACAAGGTCTTGAAGATGTTTTCCTACATTATCTTCTAGGAGTTTTATGGTACTTTCTTTTATATTGAGATCTTTGGTCCATTTTGAGTTAATTTTTGTGTAGGGGGTGAGGTAGGGGTCCTCTTTCGTTCTTTTGGATATGGATATCCAACTCTCCCAGCCCCATTTGTTGAAAAGACCATTATGGCTCAGTTCAGTGACTTTGGGGGCCTTATCAAAGATCAGTCGGCCATAGATCTGAGGGTCTATCTCTGAATTCTCAATTCGATTCCATTGATCTATATGTCTATCTTTGTGCCAGTACCATGCTGTTTTGGCAACTGTGGCTTTATAATAAGCTTCAAAGTCAGGGAGTGTAAGTCCTCCCAGTTCGTTTTTCTTTTTTAGAGTGTCTTTAGCAATTCGAGGCATCTTCCCTTTCCAAATAAATTTGATAACTAGCTTTTCCAAGTCTGCAAAGTAGGTTGTTGGAATTTTGATTGGGATTGCATTGAATCTGTAGATGAGTTTGGGTAGAATTGACATCTTAATGACATTTAGCCTTCCTATCCATGAACATGGAATATTTTTCCATCTTTTAAGGTCCCCTTCTATTTCTTTTAGTAGAGTTATGTAGTTTTCTTTGTATAGGTCTTTTACATCTTTGGTTAAGTTTATTCCTAGGTACTTGATTTTTTTAGTTGCTATTGAAAATGGTATCTTTTTCTTGAGTGTCTCTTCAGTTTGTTCATTTCTAGCATATAGAAACATTACTGACTTATGTGCATTAATCTTGTATCCCGCTACTTTGCTAAATTTGTTTATTAGCTCTAGTAGCTGTATCGTCGATTTCTCAGGGTTTTCTAGATATAAGATCATATCGTCTGCAAACAATGACAGTTTTACTTCTTCTTTCCAATTTGGATGCCTTTTATTTCTTTGTCTTGCCGGATTGCCCTGGCTAGCACTTCCAGCACAATGTTGAATAACAGTGGTGACAGCGGGCATCCTTGTCTTGTTCCTGATCTTACAGGGAAGGCTTTCAGTCTCTCACCATTGAATACTATGCTGGCTGTGGGTTCTTCATATATGCTCTTTATCATGTTGAGGAAGTTTCCTTCAATTCCTACCTTTTGAAGTGTTTTAATCAAAAACGGATGTTGGATTTTGTCAAATGCTTTTTCAGCATCTATTGAGATGATCAATTGATTTTTCCCTTTCGAGTTTTTAATGTGTTGTAATACATTGATTGTTTTTCTTATGTTGAACCATCCTTGCATGCCTGGAATGAACCCCACTTGGTCATGGTGTATGATTTTTTTAATGTGTCTTTGGATTCGAATTGCAAGTATTTTGTTGAGGATTTTTGCATCTATATTCATTAGGGAGATTGGCCGGTAGTTTTCCTTTTTTGTAGCATCTTTGCCTGGTTTTGGTATTAGATTGATGTTAGCTTCATAAAATGAGTTAGGTAGTGTTCCATTTTCTTCAATGTTTTGAAAGAGTTTGAGTAAGATTGGTGTCAGTTCTTTCTGGAAAGTTTGGTAGAATTCCCCTGTGAAGCCATCTGGCCCTGGGCATTTATTTGTGGGAAGATTTTTGATGACTGATTGGATCTCTTTGCTTGTGATGGGTTGGTTGAGGTCTTCTATTTCTTCTCTGGTCAGTCTAGGTTGTTCATATGTTTCCAGGAAATTGTCCATTTCTTCTACATTGTCCAGTTTATTGCCATACAGTTGTTCATAATATCCTCTTATAATTTTTTTAATTTCTTCAGGATCTGCAGTTATGTCACCTTTTTCATTCATTATTTTGTTTATATGGGTCTTCTCTCTTTTTGATTTTGTCAGTCTAGCTAGGGGCTTGTCAATCTTGTTGATCTTCTCAAAGAACCAACTTTTGGTGATATTTATCCTCTCTATTGTTTTTTTGTTCTCTATGTCATTTATTTCTGCTTTAATCCTTGTTACTTCTTTTCTTCTACTTGGTTTAGGATTGGTTTGCTGTTCATTTTCTAGCTTCTTCAGTTGATCCATTAGTTCTTTGATTTTGGCTCTTTCTTCCTTTTTAATATATGCGTTTAGTGCTATAAATTTCCCCCTTAGCACTGCTTTTGCTGCATCCCATAGGTTTTGGTATGTTGTGTTCTCATTTTCGTTTGTCTCTATATATTTAGCAATTTCTCTTGCTATTTCTTCTTTAACCCACTGATTGTTTAGGAGTGTGTTGTTTAACCTCCAGGTATTTGTGAATTTTCTAAGTCTCTGATGGTTATTGACTTCTAATTGTATTCCATTGTGGTCAGAGAATGTGCTTTGAATAATTTCAATCTTTTTAAATTTATTGAGGCTTGTTTTATGTCCCAGCATATGATCTATTCTGGAGAAAGTTCCGTGAGCACTAGAAAAGTATGTGTATCCTGGTGATTTGGGATGTAATGTCCTGTATATGTCTGTTAAATCTAATTCATTTATCAGATTGTTTAGGTTTTCAATTTCCTTATTGGTCTTCTGTCTGGTTGATCTATCTATAGGAGAGAGTGATGTGTTGAAGTCTCCCACAATTATTGTGGAAACATCAATTGCTTCCTTTAGTTTTGCCAGTGTTTCTCTCATGTATTTTGTGGCACCTTGATTGGGTGCATAGACATTTACGATTGTTATTTCTTCTTGCTGAATTGCCCCTTTTATTAGTATGTAGTGGCCTTCTTTGTCTCTCAAAACATCCCTGCATTTGAAGTCTATTTTATCTGAGATTAATATTGCTATACCTGCTTTCTTTTGGCTGTAGCTTGCATGAAATATTTTTTCCATCCTTTCACTTTCAGTTTCTTTGTGTCCCTATGTCTAAGATGAGTCTCTTGTATGCAACATATTGATGGTTCATTTTTTTTGATCCATTCTGCGAATCTATATCTTTTAATTGGGGAGTTTAATCCATTTACATTCAACGTTATAACCGTGAAGGCATTTCTTGAATCAGCCATCTTATCCTTTGGTTTATGTTTGCCATATTTTTCCCCTCTCTCTATTAATATCCTTTATTGTACCCATACCGAATCTCTTTAGTACTGAACCTTTCTCCAAGTCTCTCTGTCCTGTCTTTGTTTCTCAGTCTGTAGGGCTCCCTTTAGTATCTCCAGTAGGGCAGGTCTCTTGTTAGCAAATTCTCTCAGCATTTGTTTGTCTGTGAAAAATTTAAGCTCTCCCTCAAATTTGAAGGAGAGCTTTGCTGGATAAAGTATTCTTGGCTGGAAATTTTTCTCACTCAGAATTTTAAATATATCGTGCCACTGCCTTCTCGCCTCCATGGTGGCTGCTGAGTAGTCACTACTTAGTCTTATGCTGTTTCCTTTGTATGTGGTGAATTGCTTTTCTCTTGCTGCTTTCAGAACTTGCTCCTTCTCTTCTGTGTTTGACAGTGTGATCAGTATATGTCTTGGAGTGGGTTTATTTGGATTTATTCCATTTGGAGTTCGCTGAGCATTTATGATTTGTGTATTTATGTTGTTTAGAAGATTTGGGAAGTTTTCCCCAACAATTTCTTTGAATACTCTTCCTAGACCTTTACCCTTTTCTTCCCCTTCTGGGACACCAATGAGTCTTATATTTGGACGTTTCATATTATCTATCATATCCCTGAGGTCCATTTCGATTTTTTCAATTTTTTTCCCCATTCTTTCTTTTATGCTTTCATTTTCCATTCTGTCATCTTCCAGGTCACTGATTTGTTGTTCAACTTCCTCTAGTCTTGTACTATGAGTGTCCAGAATCTTTTTAATTTGGTCAACAGTTTCTTTAATTTCCATAAGATCATCCATTTTTTTATTTAGTCTTGCAATGTCTTCTTTATGCTCTTCTAGAGTCTTCTTGATTTCCTTCATATCCCGTACTATGGTCTCATTGTTCATCTTTAGTTCTTTGAGTAGCTGCTCTAGGTGCTGTGTCTCTTCTGGTCTTTTGATTTGGGTGCTTGGGCTTGGGTTATCCATATCGTCTGGTTTTTTTCATATGCTTTATAATTTTCTGTTGTTTTTGGCCTCGTGGCATTTGCTGAACTTGATAGGGTTCTTTTAGGGTTTGTAGACCTATTGAAGTCCTTATCTCTAATTTATCAGATCTACAGCTTCGTGGAGTACACTTTCTCTAACTAACCAGCAGGTGGCGTCCACGAGCCACCTGTTCTCCACAAGCCAGTTCTCCCCTGCTTAGCCTTTTTGGTGAGTGGGGGAGTGAGTCTTGTGGGGCCCAATTGGTGTACCAAGCTTGCGTGTGTAGTTGGTGTTGCCAGCCCTGTATGTGGGGCGTGTTTCTGGGCAGTCGGGGAGGGGGGGTGGCCCTAACAATCAAATCTCCCTGGTGATCCTAGAGTTTTAAAGCTGGTGCAATAGTCTAATCCTTCAGTTCAGTCCTGCCACAGTTTGTCTCTGCCACTGACCCACAAGTCCTTGGTATTGGCGTATGGCTCCTGAGACTTGCAAGTGGGCCCCTCTTCCAGGCTGTGCACCCCGGGTCCTCTGTTGAGGGATGACTGTGCTATGTCACAGGTGAGTGCCGTCCCCTCAGGGCAGTTCTGGGCTGCTGGGCTGTGTAGGGAGGCTCCCAGTCTGCTCAAATGATGGCTGAATGGGGCTTTGTTAATTCACACTGCTCCACCTTCCCAACTCTGGGACAATCAGCTGAGGTTGCAGGGAAGGCTAATGTCCACGCCCAGTTTTGTGGTGTGTGCCTGTTATTTGAAGCCCTTCCGTCACACTGGGTTGTCTGGGGCAGCTCTGGGCTATGGGGCTGGCGATGGGCAGGAGTGTTTCCTGTCCACCAGGATGGTGGCTGTGAGCGGACACCCCCGTTTTCTTGGGAAGTTGTGGTGTTTAGTGAATTTTCTCAGCCACTGAATTATTGCCTTTTGTCTCAGAGCTCTCTTAGTTCTGCTCTTGACTTGACGTGCCCAAATTGAAAGTCTTTGAAGCTTTCTGTATTGGGCTTCTTAGAGTAATTGTTTTAGAAAAAGAAAAAAGGATTAAAAAAAAAAAAAGGGCCCTCCTCAGAGATCTAATGGGTTATTGAAATGCTAAGAGACAAAGCAACCAGGGCCATTAAGGAAAGGTCCACAGGGCAGAGAGATCGGCTTTTCTTCGGGATTTGCATATGCGCCTTAGGGCCTGAGCTCCGCCCTTCCCCTTTCTGTGTTCACCAGAACTCTAAAAATCCTCTGCTTTTATTTTGGAGTTTTTCGTGTTGTTTTTTTTTTTCTATGCCTGTCTCCTCTCTGCTGGGCTGGCTGCTCACAGATTCTCTGGTGTCTGGTCTCTGTCTATCTATGGTTGGAGTCTGGATCAGTAGAATGAGTTTCCGATAAGAGCAGCCACTGCAGTTCTCCCTTCTCCTTCCCGGAGCTGACAGCCCCTCCTCCCACGGGACTGAGCCTGGCAGGGAGGGGCGCGGGTCCCCTGGCCGCAAAAACTTACAGATTTCGCCGATTTCAGCAGTTCGACATTTTCATGAGTGTTGTATGAAGTATGCCCAATGACAGATTGCTCTGTGGTGTCCAGTCCACGCAGTTCCTGGCTTTCTACCTACTTTCCTGGAGGAGTAACTAAAACATACAGCTCACCAGTCTTCCATCTTGCCCCGCCTCTCTCGGGTAGTGTAATTTTAAATAAGGTGGAGAGCAAGGCCTTCCCAAGAAGCTGACAGGTGAGCAAATGCATGAAAGTTCTAAAGTGAACCACACAAAAAGAGGGGGGAAGAGCTGTCCAAACAGAGACAACAGCACGTACAAAGGATGGGGCAAGAGCCTACCTGGCGTCTTCCAGGAAGAGCAAGGAGGGCAGTGCGGCTGGAACACAGTGGGCAAGAAGGAAAGGAAGAGGGGGGCAGCTCAGAACTGGGGGGAGAGGGTGGGCAGACGAGGGAGGGCCCTGGGGATCAGCATAAAGACCTTGGCCTTTACTCAGAAGTAAATGGGGAATCATTGGGGAGTTTTGAGCACAGGTGGAACAAATCTGCCTTCTGTTTTAACAGGATTACTCTGGCTGCCAATTTGTGAACCTGCAAGGGACAAGAGCAAATGAAAGAGACCTAGTGCTGAGATCCTGCAGCTCAGACCGGGTGGTAGAGGCAGGGGATGGTAAGAAGTGCTCAAGATCCCAAACGTACTTTGAAACTAGAGTCCACAGGATTTGCCAACAAATCCTGGAAGTGAGATGTGAGCGAAAAGTGTCAAGGATGATGACCATGATTTTGGCCTGAAGAATTAGAAGGATAAAGTTGCCTTCAAGTGAGGAGGGGAAAGTTGTGGGTATGGCAGGTTTCTTTGGGGGAGAAGATCAGGAGTTTGGTTTCAAAAAATTAAATTTGAGATGCCCATGAGCCCTCCGAGGGGAGTTACTAAGTCAGAAGGTGGACATATGTGCCTGGAGTTTAGTGGAGCGATCTGGGCTGAAGTATACATTTAAGAGCCATAAGCTTAAGAGATGGCATATGAAGCCATGAGACTGGTTTAGAACACCAAGGAAGTACTGAAACAAGAGAAAAAGAGGTTGAAGGACTAAGCCCCGGGGCCTCCAAGACTAAGAGTGGGGGAGTGAGGAGGCCATCAAAGTCCAGCATGATTCGGCTCCTGCCTACCTGTCCAATCAAATCTCCCCCGCTCCCCCCCAGCCTTCCTTTCTATCTCACTGGCCTTTCAGTAGATCCTAGGACGAGACGAGCACTCACCCTCACCAGGGTGTTTGCCCTCGCTGTTGCTTCAGCCTTGAAAGACCCGGACCCCAGCCAGACCCCAATCCCACTGCAGGCCTGGTGTCTTATCCTTCAAGTCTTGGTTTACGTATCACTTTCACAGAGAGAGCCTCTCCCCTCCACCACCACCACCACCACCCTATATTCTCTACCATAGCACTCTACTGATTTTCATCACTGAACTTTCTGCAATTCCACTAAATTTATAACTGGCTGCCAGCACAGTCTCTTGGTTGTCCTCTTAGTCCTCTGGACACTCACTCCTTCAGCCCCCATGAACTGTTCCTTCTCTTCTCCCCTGCCTCCAGAATGGAGTGCCCTGGGGCTCATTCCTGGTCCTCCTCAGTTCTCTGTCAACACTTCCTCCTCTGGTGATCTCATCTGGTCTTATAATCTTACCTATCCATATGCCAGTGACTCCAAAATATCTATTATCTGCAGCCCAGATCTGTTCCCTGAACTCAGACCCTATAACCTACTGCCTATTTAACATCCTCACTTAGAGATCTAATAGGCATTAAGATGTCCAAAGTCAAACACCCTCCCCCCCATCTATTCTCTTCTCAACCTTTCCCATCTCACTCCATGACATCGACTCCAGTCTTCCAGTTGCTTAGGCCAAAAACTCTGAGTTATGCCTAATTCTTGTTTTTCTCCTACCTCATATCTAATGCATCAACAAACTCTGTCTACCTTCAAAATGTATTCAGAATCTAAACAAAATGTGGTATATCCATACAATAGAATAATATTCAGATATAAAAATGAAGTTCTGATACATGCTACAACATGCATAAACCTTGAAGATGGCATGTGGAAAGAAATAAGCCAGACAGAAAAGGACAGATATTGAATGATCTCACTTATATGAAATAACTAGAATATGCAAATTTGTAGACAGGAAAATATACCAAGGTAGCAGGGGCAGGGGTGGGTAATGGTCAGTTACTGCTTAATGGGTACAGAGTTTCTGCTTTGGTTGATGGAAAAGTTTTGATCATGGATGGTGGTGATGGTAGCACAACATTCTGAATGTATTTAACATCACTGAATTGTATACTTGAAAATGGAAAATGTACATATGTTACAATAAAAATTTAAACATATATATATACACATATATATATATTCAGAATCTGAATACCTACCTCCTCCCACTACTACCATCCTGATCCAAACTAGATATTGTCACTCCTTTGCTCAAAACTATGCAATGGCTCCCTCATTTCAGACAATAGACCAGTGACCCACAAAGCTTCCATAATCTGCATTACTATTTATCTTCCCCAAATGTACTTCTCTTAACTTTATTTCGTGTTACACTGTCACATTCATCTACCAGCCACGCTGGACTCCTTGCTTGTCCTCAAATTCTCTAGGTACACTCCTGCTTAAGGGCTTTGCATTGCTGTTCCCTGTTTGGAATGCTCTTCCTCCAGAATTTGCCTAGCCAAGTCCACCTCTTTCAATTTTTGCTCAAATGTTACCTTTTCAAGGAGGCCTACCCTGATCAGTCTACTTAAAATAATAACACTGTGTCCCCCTTCCTTGTTATACTTTTTTTCCCATAGTACTTACTTGCTCATATACTGTAATTAGGGTGACCACCTTATCCTGATTTAATAAGACCTTTCCTAGTTTCCAGGATGTTGGTCACCCTAATTATAATTTATTTTTATTTTCTGCCTCCCTTCTATCATATATATTAAGTTCCACAAGGGTAGGGATCTCTGACAGCTGTGTTCACCTAGAACAGCGCCTGATACACAATAGGAGCTCTATAATTAGGGCTTAACCACCTGTCCATTACTATCTTACTTCACCTGCTGCCAGGTGTCACACTAGTTAACTAGCTGAAAGTAATCCACTGTATAATTCTGCACTCTTCCAATTTAATTCCATTGAAATTAAACATTGAAATTTTGGCATTATTGAGTAGGACCAACAAAAAGAAAAGAGATACCCCAAAATTCCCTATATATATATTTGAGTCATTCCCAACATCCCTAAGCCAAGTCGGGATCTTATCAATTCAATATATTAAAAAAAAAAAAAAAAATCCACATAACCCACAATTAATGGATTTCACACAGTGTGGCCTAATTCTGAAAAGAACATTTGACCCCTGCCCTGGCTCCTCTGCAAGGCAGCAGTTTCCAGTACCAAGATGTACACAGCACAGGAAACAGGCCAATTCTTACCGCCTGTGGAGAGAAAGGAGCCGGACAAGCCTCCAAAGTAGATGAGAGCTAAGTGCTCCAGTTTCAGGGGGGACAGGCAATAGAGGCAAGAGGCACAGACACAGCCCAAGGTGTAGAGGAAGACTCCAAACCAGACAACATCCTGGGGCTCCAAGATTCGGTCCACCAAGGTCCTGTCACCACTCTTTTTGCGGTCAATGCCCTTGGAGAAGTCATAGTAAGTGTTAACCAAATTGCCCGCCCCGTGCACAGCCAGGACGGCCACGGCACAGCCCACCAGCAGCCTGGGATCCCGGACGCCCTGGGATCTATAGGCCAGGGCGCTGCCCAGGGCCACGGGGCTGAGGGAGGCACTGAAGCTCCAGGGCCGCAGGGCCAGCACGTAGGAGGCGCACTTCTGCCTCCAGGAGCGCGGAGGTGGCCGGTCGGGCTCGGGGTAGCCGTTCTCCAACGGGTCCTGGTCCCCCGCCTCGGCCGTCTCTCCCGCCTGGATGTTAATCTTCTCCCCCGGGGCCTGCGAGGCCACCAAGGAGTCAGTCCTAAAAGTGAGCCAGCCCCGGACAGCGACCGCTCCAGAGCGAGGAGGGACTGGGTAGGGCGACCGGGCCTGACCGTCCTTCGGTTCCGTCCCGGGACGGGGGCGGGGAGGCGACAGGGACCGGAGGGGAGAGATACGCGGCCGGACACACGCGGGGCCCGGCGGCGCCGCCCGACCACCAGTCACTCGCAAAGCCGACCTCCCGCCCCCAGCCCCGAGCGGGAGTCCAAGGCCCAGCCGCGGCCGCCCCTCCCGGGCCATCGGAGCCGCCATCTTGCGCGCCGGCCTGGAGAATCCCTCCCGGAAACAGGGGCCGGCAGCGCGGGCGGGGCCGGGAGGGGCGGCCATCCCCGGCCCAGCCCCCCGGAGGCCGGAGGTCGGCGCCCGGCAGCGACACCTGGACCCGCTGAAAACAGCCTCACTTAGCCTCTCAAGGGCGACCACATCTGCGTGTCGCTGTGTGGCACATCGGGCGCCTTCACTTATTCATGCAACAAGCATTTACTGCTTCCCTACTGTGTGCAGAAGGGGACTCGGCAGTTAACAAAACGGACAAAAAGCAGGGAGCACATTGAGGTCAATTAGCCCCCCTTCCCCTTTCTTTAATTGAAGCTCGGAATGGGAAGTGAGGCCTAATAAATTAGCCTTAGTAATAATGACAACAGCAATAATTCATGCTTTTTATTGTGCAATTACTATATGTCATATGCTATCCGGCCTGCCTTTTCTCTCTTCAGCTCTAGTTTATTTACCTATTCATGCAGATAACCGCCCTCTTCCCCACCCCACCAGGTGTCCAGCTCTGTCTTCATTGCCTGCCTTCTGGAAGCTTATGGTCTGTGTCTGTGTCTGTTCTGACTCGCTAAGGCCAATTGTTAAATTTTCCGGAATTTTGTGAGCCAGTCTATTAAACACAGCTATTAATAAAAATTAAATTATGCAAACCTCCAATTAAATTATATTAACAGTAAAGTTAACAAGTACTCAAAATGTGAGAAACAAGCACTATTCCTAAAAGGAATAAATGCTCACCTGATTGTGGAGAAGAAAAGAATTTATTTACGATCTTGCAAGAACCGGCGCCCAACCAAAATGTGGAGGGTTGACGCGCAGAACAATAGACCCAGCAGAATTTATTTCCTACACCTAACCGCAAGTCCCTCCCCTGTTCCTCCAGTGGCTGGATACTCCAGAGGTTACATTCTATTAGACAAGCCTAACTAGCAAATTTTAAACATGCAGCCTGTGCAAATTAGAAACATTTGAAATAAGTTTCCTGTGTGAATTTGCAACATTTGGAAAGGTTGGAACAAATCTCCACCCCTTACTATAATGGTTATGCCCAGGCCTGGAAGAGCCAGTCTGGGCTAGTTTGGTAACAAGTTATGAGGCTATTTTGGAAACCTCTACCCTGAGTCTCCACCTTGCAAGGATAGTAGATAGTGGGCAGATAAATAGGGGGACTGACTGTGGAAAGTGGGCGGATAAACAGGAGGACCAGCCACCGATTATAGCTTGGCTTCTTGACCCTCTGCCATTCCCCTGAGCTGCCCCCACCCTGTGTGAAAGCTAAACTTAATCTAATACTCACAAAAACTCATGACTTCCTAATTATTTTATTTTTATTTATTTATTTTTTTACCACTTATGCTCTTCAGGTTATTTACATCTATTGTATCTGTATGATGGAAATGCTATAATGATAAGCTACTGCATGTCTTTTCCCTTCTGTTCATCCGGTGACATCAATTAGTAGCTTGAAATCTGTGATGGTGGGAATACTTAACAACACCTGTCACAGCCCAAGAGGGCTTTTGCAGGCGAAGGACTAAAGAAAGTAAAGGACTAAAGAAAGTACTGGACACGTTCTGAGACATGAGCTTGTATTTGGGGGCTTACCTACAGGGTGGGAAGTCGGTCATGTTTCCCTGAATTCAGGAGCTTCTCTGAATGGTGGCGGGTTCAGAGCTCAATGTGAAGATACTCCGCAAAAGCAGGGGGTGCCGGGGAGTGGATTATAAGGGTAGCACTAAGACATTCACATGGGTATGAGAGGAGCGGGGTTTTATGACATAGGGAGGGACTGATTGCAGTCAACAGGGAAGAGGGGAGGATTATAGATTATCTTGTAGATAGCAGTACCTCAGAGAGTTTCAGGGAGGAGGTAGTTTCAGGAGGGCAAGTTACAGATTACAGTTAGTGCCGGAGCACTGATTTCACAAGGAGAGTAGGTCAAACTTTAACTGTCCTAGGTCAAGCAAGCTGCTGTGTGCAGCCTTCAAGGCACTTGGGGAAGGCCCACACCATGCAAATAAGCAAATACTTGATAAATGATTTGTTGATTATCTAGACTTAAGAAGGTGGTGGACAAAATGTTAATAATGTATGTTAAACTTATGAGTATCAATTCTGTAGTAATTACATAATGAACACCACTGGTTTAGTCTCCCATCTGCTGCAATAAATACCATGCAATGGGTTGGCTTAACAACAGGAACTTATTGGTTCACCATTTCAGAGGCCAGAAGGCTCACTTATTCCTGGGTTGGTACTTTCTGACTGGCAGGCAATCATTGGGATTCCTTGGCTTTTCTATGCATGCCAACACATATGGTAGCATCTTCTTTCTCTTCTGGGTTCTGATGACTTCCAGCTTCTGGCTGCTTCTAGTGGCTTCTCCCTCTGTGTCCAATTTCCTTATAATGACATCAGCCCTGTTGGATGAAGACCCACCCTCATTCAGTCTGGGCACATCTTAGCTAATATCATCTCCAGGTCCTGTTTACAAATAGGTTCACATTCACAGGACCAGGGGCTGGGACCTGAACCATACTTTTTGTGGGGTACAAGATTCAATCCCCAACAACCACCAAAAATTTGAGTGAATAGTCTTCCAGTATTGGAAAGCTATTATCTGATTCATCAAAAAATCATTCATGTCATTGACAAAGGAGTGAAGTTCCAACATATTTGTTGATTGTTTCACATTCTTCTTGTTAACATAAAAGGAAACATCGACCAACATTCATGTCAGAGCTACACTCATTCATCAAATTCAACCACAAATAGGCTATACTTTATCAAGGAAAGCATTCGGTGAGAATCAATTGACTGTGGAATTTACAATAAAGACTATTGTATATTTTATTATTATTTTCAAATTGTGTACTACACATTCTCTAAATCAGTAAAATTTAGAACACACATAATATATATGTACCCAGGACAGATTACATAATTTGCAGCACCCAGGATTCAAAAGGTTGAGCCATTTGCTCAAAATCGTTAAGAATTTCAAGACAGAGCATTATAACATCACAGGTCCTGTGCCCATGAAGCTGGCTTTGTAGATGCATACATCATCCTCACCCCCTACAATAAGCCCCCTCCCCCCAAAAAAGAAAAAAAATACAAGTGTTAAACATTTACAAGTTCAGCTCTGGCCAAACCCTAGTTGATAGATTAAAACACTGGCTCTATCACATACCAGCTCTATGACTCGATCTCTCTGTATTTCAGATTGCTATTGTATAAAGTGGGAATAATACCTTCTGCCTCATACTAATGTTCAGGGATAACAGTCCGGCATTTGTGAACTGGTAACATGACCAGATACTGTTGTAGGCATTCTATAGGTATTATCGTTTAATATCCAAGACACTGTCTACAGAGGTAGGTACTATAATCATTACTGTTTTACAGATAAAGATGTAGGCACACAGAGATTATTTGTGCCCAGACTCAAACAGTAAGTTCTGGAGCCAAGTTGTAGATTCAGTTTTACTCCAAGCTTCTTTCAACAGCTATCCTATAATACCTAACAGAATGTCCGAAACAATTTAAGCGCTCAATAAATCTTAGCATTTGTTTTACATAATATTTAATAAAGCTTCTTGTAAACTGAAGAGATCTACAAATGAACTGATTACTGTTGTTATAAAATCATCTTTTAAAATCAAAAAAACAGGGACTTTTCACATCTTAAGAGTGGAAAAATCTTATATATTGCTGGCGGGAGTGAAAATTGGTACAACTCTTATTAGGGCAATTTGGCAATATCCATCAAAACTACACTACCCTCTGGGCCTGCAATCGCATTTCTGGGAATTTATCTTGGGATACCCGTCAGTGAACAAAATGATACATATATACAAAGGCATTCATTGCATCTTCATTTGTAAGAGGAAAAAAATTGGAAACAACACAAACATCAATAGAAGACTGAGAAAATAAATTATGGTGCATTTGTGTAATAGAATACCATGCAGCTATAAAACACAAACAAACAAGGAAGCTTTCTATATATTGATATGGAAAGGTTTCCAAGATATCAAGTGCAGAACAATGTATAGAGTGTAAGAAATGAGTAAAATAAAAATATTCATTCTTGCTTGTATTTGTATAAAGATACTCTAGAAGGATAGATAGGAAAATATGATAAAAATTTGAAGGACAGGAGTGAGTTCATGCCTTTTCATGACACATATGACTTATTTGATACGTGAACAGTGAACATATTCTTTTTTACTTAGAATGTTTTATTCTGGTTATATATATACATATACATATATATTACAAATTTGCCATTTAAGACATTTTTAACTGTACAATTCAGATGACACTTATTTACAGTGTTGACTGACCACCACCACCATCCATTATCAAAACTGTTTCATCACCCCAAACTATTAAGCATTAACTCCCTGTTCACCCACAACCAGCCCCTAGTAACCTCTAATCTACTTTCAGTCTCCATGAATTTGCTTATTCTTTTTTTTTTCCAGAAATTTCAGAAAATTTCAACATTATGACAAAATTATGTGGTAGAAAATTACACAGCTAGAATTAGAATTTTTCTCTGCTTTTCCCCAAGCATACATTACTGGAGTTTTATACATCACTCACAGGTTTTTACATGGAATGTCCCTCTCACATCAAACATCAGAGTTCCCACTCTGGGGCTACAACCTGCTCTCCTGGTTTCTCCACAAAAATACTCCCTATACCCAGATTCCTCTCTGTATACTGCTCTGGCCCCTCTCAACAAACATCATTTGGTAGCTCTCATTTTTACTGCCCAGTTTACTCCAGAGTTTGTAATTTCAACAGTTTACTCCAGAGTTTGTAATTTCAACAGATACTACCAAGGCAAAAATTATGTCCATCTAACTGTTTACAGCATTTACCAATGAAAATCTCAACATTCAATGACTTCAAATACCTGTAATTATCCATGACTACATCTTACAAAATACATAAGATATTGATCCATGAATAAGCACAGATTCACAAGTTCTAGAGGTTTTCAAATATACCTGGGAACTGTACTATGTCTTGCTAATTAGATCATTCCTGCATACTCCATAACTACTCCAAACCTTCTCCATACCTTTTGAATCTCATGCACTCTATCATTTACCCTCATTTTTTTTAATCTTCATTTTATTGAGATATATTCACATACCACGCAGTCATACAAAATAAATCGTACATTCGATTGTTCACAGTACCATTACATAGTTGTACATTCATCACCTAAATCAATCCCTGACACCTTCATTACCACACACACAAAAATAATAAGAATAATAATTAAAGTGAAAAAGAGCAATTGAAGTAAAAAAACTGGGTACCTTTGTCTGTTTGTTTGTTTGTTTCCTTCCCCTATTTTTCTATTCATCCATCCATAAACTAGACAAAGTGGAGTGTGGTCCTTATGGCTTTCCCAATCCCATTGTCACCCCTCATAAGCTACATTTTTATACAACTGTCTTCGAGATTCATGGGTTCTGGGTTGTAGTTTGATAGTTTCAGGTATCCACCACCAGCTACCCCAATTCTTTAGAACCTAAAAAGGGTTGTCTAAAGTGTGCGTAAGAGTGCCCACCAGAGTGACCTCTCGGCTCCTTTTGGAATCTCTCTGCCACTGAAGCTTATTTCATTTCCTTTCACATCCCCCTTTTGGTCAAGAAGATGTTCTCCGTCCCACGATGCCAGGTCTACATTCCTCCCCGGGAGTCATATTCCACGTTGCCAGGGAGATTGACTCCCCTGGGTGTCTGATCCCACGTAGGGGGGAGGGCAGTGATTTCACCTTTCAAGTTGGCTTAGGTAGAGAGAGAGGGCCACATCTGAGCAACAAAGAGGCATTCGGGAGGAGGCTCTTAGGCACAATTATAGGGAGGCCTAGCCTCTCCTTTGCAGAATTTGCTTATTCTTGATATACATATTTGCTTATCTCATATAAGATATTTCATATAAGTGAAACCATACAATGTTTGTTTCTGGCTATTTCAGTTAGCATAATGTTTTCAAGGTTCATCCATCTCATAGCATGTACCAGAATTTCTTTCCTTTTGATGGCTGCATAATATCCCATTACATGTATACATGGTGAATATATTACCTACTCAGAGATGCTTAATCATTAAAAATGTAGTCATATTCTATTTTTACTGTTGAATTTTGAAAAGATCTTTAAACAATAATGTTGCTTTGACATCATGCGTAGCTCCTTTAAAAATGGTTATGATTTCTCAAGAATGATGTGAGCCCAAAATAATTTGAAAACTGAGAAAATCTAACTTTATAAACGTTTTCAAATGCAAATTAAATTTAGCAAAAGGGAATTCAGGGGGCCATAAATAGAGCCAGCCCAAAGATTCCCCGTGAGAGTCTTATCTACGATTTCTCCCAGCCACGGTCTCAAACATTCAGCTACCGCCACTTGCTCTGGGCCCGCAGAACCCAAGAAAATGGACTCAACGTAACCACAACCCCGACGCAGAGGAGAATTTTAGTAGTGACACACCGGATGTGTGAGTGGAAGTGACTGAAGTCCACTCAGGTCCGACTGGTTCTTCCGCGTGGACCTCAGACTGCTTTCGACTGCCGTTGGTCGACTGGGTTGTTTATTTGCTGAGTCCCCGCCCCCCTGGAGAAGCCGGGTCCTGAGGCTTCATTTCTCCTTCATTACTATTGGACAGTGTTCCAGCCTATCTTGTTGTTCCGCTTGTCGATTGGTCTTCTGGGATGGGAGTCCACCCTCTGCCCGCCCTCTGCCCGCCCGGCTTAGAGGACAGCGGGGAAGGCGGGTGGCGGGGTTGGGGGCCTGAAGCGGCGGTACCGGCGCTGGCGGCGGCAGCTGAGGCCTTGGCCGAAGCCGCGCGGTGAGTCTAGGACGACATCGACCCCTTCAGGGCCACGGAATGTCCGGACCCACGGCCAGCCTGGTCCGTGTGGGGTCCCGGGAAGCCGCCTGTCGGGGACGCGGGAACCCCTTAGTACCGGCGACTCGCCTCTGGGCGCCCCCTGGGCCCTTGACCGCCCCCGGCGGGGCAGCGCCCACCTCCCGCGCGACCCCCAGCGCCCTCTGTCCCGCTGTGACTCCCAGGCGCCCGCCAGGCCTGCCGTCAACCCCGGTCCCGCTGAGGCCTCTGCGGGGCTCCTTGCCCTGCCACAGGCTCCCCTGCGGAGCCACCTACAAATCCGGGACCCTCCGCCTCGGAGAGGACGCCCTCAGTGTCAGCCGCTTGTCCCCACCCTGGGGACTTCTCAGGGACTCGGACCCGGAGCTGAGCTCGGTTCCTCCTGGGGTTTCATCCCCTCTGCCTTTCCCCCCTGCATCCCTAGTTTCATCCACCCAATTTAAACGGGCTTCTTTAAAAGACCCTTGGACATTTGCCTTCAGGTAGTTTAACAATTCCGCCTGCAGCCGACGGACTGTGGGCTTGAGACCTTATAAAGAAACACTGGTCCTTTCCTGAGAATGGGAAATCTTCGGCAACCGCCCCACCACCACTGTGCTACCACTACCACTGCTGCCACCGCCAAACGCACACAGACACACATATTGTGCGGTACTTTTCTCCGGAGAGCCTTGGGGTTTCTCTTCTGTAAAAGTTGGCGTTTCCTTCTGCAGTTTCCTTCTTGGTACTGGAGTGTTTGAAAGCTTTCATAAGGAATTATTCTCTGTTTTTTTTTTTTTTTTTCTCCTCTGAGTGTTATAGGGTTCAAAAACTAAGAATTTTGAGTAATTTTATGGTATAATCTGGACATACCAAGATAGGTATATGTGTTATTCCCAAAGCAATCTGTACTGAGTCCCACTATGGCCACTTTATTGTGGTTGCCTGATCATTTGTGTATTTGCCACCGGATCAGAAGCTCATTGAGGGAAGGAGCAGTACATAATTGAGGAATGTGTGAATCATCTCAAGAATTAATCACTCTCTTTTAGCTTACCTCTGAGAGTCTGGTATTCTATGGAACTGAACTGTCCAGTACAGTAGCCACCAGCCACATCCGACTACTGAGCCCTTGAAATTTGGCTAGTCCAAGTTGAGATCTCTGTAAGTGTAATATACGTGTAGAATTTAGAGACTTACTACAAAACACAATGGAAAATAGATCAATAATTTTTAGAATGATAACATGTTGAAATGAAATTTGGGGTATATTGAGTTAAATAAAATATTAAAATTAATATCATTGGTTTCTTTTTACTTTTCTTTAATATGCTGCTAGTACATTTAGAATTACATTTGTGATTCATATTATATGTCTTTTGGACAGTGTTGCAATAGAATAATAATCTCTCACTTTAGATTAAACTCCTTGAGGAGAGGGTCGGTCTTAGTCATTTTTTATTCTCTCCAGTCCTCCCTGCCTCTATTACTGGCACTGTGCCATGTATGTGGTGTAATGATAAAAATAGCTAACACTACTTGAGAACTCACTGTGTGTTGGCACAGTTTAAGCACATTTTTTATCATATATCAACTGACTTGATCCTCACATCAACCCCATGAGTTAGGTACTATTATCCTCATATTGCGGTTGAGGAAACAGATGCAGAAATTTTAAGTGTTTTCCTCAAGGTATATAACTTTGGAACTGAATTCATATGCAAGTAGTCTGGCTCCACAGCCCACACTTTGAGTCACTGTACTATGCTGCCTCTTTAAAATGTCAGTCACTGCTCAGTGAACGTTTTCTCCGTTTTCTTCACTTACCTCAGTGAAGTCTCCCAATCTTTTGGAATCCCCTACCTGACCAAAGTGGAGTAGAGATCTGTGTTGTAGAATCAGGGCCAATAAATTCATTGCCATAGTCATGGTTCAGAAAACTAAAGGAACCTTATCTTCAAAGAACCTCAGGGCAAGATGCTTGGAAGTAGACCTGCTGACATGACGCTACTACCTCATCCAACAATGTGAGTGATTTGCAGCAGTTTGCCAGTGGCCTCAAGAGTTGGAATGAGGAGACCAGGGCCAAAGCTGCCAAGGAGCTCTGAGAGGTTGGAGACTTCTGTGATTTGGGGCGAGAGTGGGGTGTTTGGGCTAAATTGCCGTCACTGTTTTAGATGACTTTTGACTGCTAAAGAGGCTTTGGAAAATGCAAACATTCTGTTTTGGAAAAATGACCAACTTATAATGTCCGTAGAAGGTGCAGGTTCCTTTGCAGTGGTTTCACATTTCTCTGGCATTTCTTGCATATTATGTAGTAACATTTTTGGAGTCAGAGTAGAGGCTGTTTCTTCTAAATTGCTTCTTTTTCCCACCTCATACCAGACCCTCACTTCCTTCCTCCTGATTACAGTGGTTGGGATGGGTTGGGGAAGTTGATAGTCTGGGGCTGTCTAAGTAGAGACTTTACATGAAGTCAAGGACAATGTCTTGTTCATCCTGGTACCCCAAGCACTAGGTAGAACCTAGGACAGGATGTTTCCTACCATAGAGTAGATACTTAATATTAAGGTTTGTTAAATGAACAGATCAATTATGAGTTCTGTTGCTGCAGTTTAAAGCTGTAGAAATGGGCAGTAGCTTTCTCTTTGGTTTGAACTGTACCTGCCAACAACCTTTCAGGTCCTAATCTTTGGAAGAGGTCACCTCTTACCAGGGGAACATTAGAAATTGTTCTTTTGCAGATGAGTCAGGAGGAGTCTACTTGCTTCTATGATCAGCTGAAACATCACATTTTGAATTGGTCTCCAGTTCAGATGCCAATGAGAGGAAAGGTGGCATCTTGGCCATAGGTAAGCATGGAGCCTCTGGTAACAGTAACAACCAGAAATAAAGGTCTTCTCATCTTTGTGTGCACTGCACCCTGTGCTTGCCACTTAATACACGCTAGTTCATATTTGTTTAATGAACTTCACGGAACAATATGACTTTCAGTGCTCTTATATTACACATGTCTTCATTCTAACAACAGTCCTGAGACATAGGCAAAGCAGGTATTTTCAGAACTGAAAACTGAGTCTCAAGACTGTTAAGTTGCTTTTCTAGGACCAGACAGCTTGCCAGAGCTGGGCTTAGAAGCCAGCTTCCTTTCCACTCCCCCGTGTTGCTTTTTACAGGCTCTCGCTTCTGTGTAGAGCAGGGTTTAGCAGAGGGAGGCTCCAAATAGAGATCTGTCAGAATGGCTGTTTTTGTTGACTTAGGGGCATAGTTAATTAAAGGTAGGTAATTTTCAACTTCCAAGGACTGCTAGTCCCTTCTGTGACCTACTTTGTATTCCCATTTTCTTGGGAAAATAAATTATATTAAAATGAGAAATGGCTAGACTCTGAATTTGGGGTTTGCTGATACATTGGAGGTGGATGGGAAAGAAAGAAAGGTCAAGATGTTTGGCTTGAGGAGCTAGAAGGAGGAATTGCCATTTACTGAGAAAGGAAGAGCAGGTTGGAGGAGGAGGTCAGGAATTTGGTTTCGAACATATTATGTTTGAGAAGCCTGTTGGGCATCTGCACAGAGATTCTGAGGAGTTCTGGGGAGAGATCCAGGTTAGAGATACAGCAGCATATAGATGTTATTTCAAGTCATGAGGCTGGATAAGAACCACAAGGAACTGGTGTAGTTGGAAAAGATGAAGTCAGGAAATAGACTGAGAAGGTGCAGCCAGGGAAGAAGGAGGAGAGGCAGGAGAGTTCTGGGTCCAGGAAGGGATCTAAAGAGAAGGAAAGGTCCAGTTAGGTCAAATGCTGCTGAAAGGTCAAAGAAGATAAGGATGAAAATGACCATTGGATTTAGCAACATGAAAGTCATTGGATGTGATTTTCTGTGAAATAAAAGTATCTGTGCCAAGTGAAGTTTGGAATGCTTGTATATATATATATATATTTATATATTTATATATTTATATATATGATAACATGACATATCTATGTACAATATGGCTGGGACAGTTGAGGAAACTATACAAGGATGTTCAGCACTTTACCCTTCCCACATGGAATTTAGACTAAGGAAGACAGCATGAGGAAATGGAGCAAGAAACACAAAAATTATATACAATTACAAGTGACAGTTAAGGAGTTTAGGGGCTGGGGGAGTGCAGGGATCCTGCTCTCTCCATACCTTCCTCACCAACTTTTTCTTAAACAATCTGAATGATAGCCTGAAAACTGAATGGCCAGTTAGGATAGAAGTATATATCTACCCCATCCCACACACAGGCACACCAGCAAGTTCATCAGTTATTCTCACCAGGCCAAATGTTTGGCACGTCACAATTTGTGAGGTGAGAGAGCAAGAGAGGATTAACGAATCTTGCTCTCTTGAACAGTTTGTTCTCACCCTGGCCCCTTCTGTAATAACTAGCAGGTTGCATTCAGTAAGAATCAGGCCAAGCTGGTGATATCTGAATTGAAGATGCTGGCCACCCCCAATCCCTTTCCTTCACCTGTTCATGACTCAGCATTGCTATCTCTCTTCATTGCCCAGGAATTGGGTTACTCACCCAACTCCCTCCCCACCTTCCTCAGCTTCCTCCAAGGTGAATCATCTCCTAAGAACCTGCTGCTCCAGCCCTGCAATAGTACTAAGTCCTGGGGGCTAGCTAGCTCAGTTCATCCTTTTTCTTCCTGTTGCCCTAACAACTCACCTGGCATCTGATTACATCCGAAATGTGGGGCTCCACGTGTGCATGACGAAGCATGTTTCCTTAGGCCCACAGCTCTGCTGCCAGAGCAGTTTAGCTAAGGCCCAGATGTAGGCCAGGAAAGAGGCAGGGGGCAGAGACAAGAAGCTTCCATGGCTAGCTTTGTAGAGTTTTTACCTTGATCCTCAAGTCCATTATACCTATGAAGTCCTCTTGCCTGAGTTTATCACCCTCAAATCTCAATTTCCTTTCCCCCCCCCACCCCGCCCCGTAGCCCTCGAATGGTGCCCCTCTGTTACTTTCCCAGGCAGAGGCTTGCCCACGGGCTGCCTTCACTTTCAGTTTTACAGTGAATAGCAGAGTTTTTCAGTCGGTAGTTACAGGATTTTAGAATCAGAATCAATCTTATATATATTCAATTCTATTTTACAGATGAGGAAATAGAATCCAGAAAGGCCAAATGACCTGACCAAAGTTACATGTTAGTTCTGCAAGACTGAGTGGGACTAGAACCCAGATATCTTGACTCTTAAATCAGTGCTCTTTCCACTATCCCATGAAAGCCTTCAAAAGCAACATGCTGGTAAAGACACTCTAAAAAAGAAAAACAAAGTGGGAGGACTTACACTCCCTGACTTTGAAGCTTATTATAAAGCCACAGTTGTCAAAACAGCATGGTACTGGCACAAAGATAGACATATTGATCAATGGAATCAAATTGAGAATTCGGAGATAGACCCCCAGATCTATGGCCGACTGATCTTTGATAAGGCCCCCAAAGTAAATGAACTGGGTCGTAACAGTCTTTTCAACAAATGGGGCTGGGAGAGTTGGATATCCATAGCCAAAAGAATGAAAGAGGACCCCTACCTCACCCCCTACACAAAAATTAACTCAAAATGGATCAAAGATCTCAATATAAAAGACAGTACCATAAAATTCCTAGAAGATAATGTAGGGAAACATCTTCAAGACCTTGTATCAGGCGGCCACTTTCTAGACTTTACACCCAAAGCACAAGCAACAAAGGAAAAAATAGATAAATGGGAACTCCTCAAGCTTAGAAGTTTCTGTACCTCAAAGGAATTTCTCAAAAAGGTAAAGAGGCAGCCAACTCAATGGGAAAAAAATTTTGGAAACCATGTATCTGACAAAAGACTGATATCTTCCATATATAAAGAAATCCTACAACTCAATGATGATAGTACAGACAGCCCAATTATAAAATGGGCAAAAGATATGAAAAGACAGTTCTCTGAAGACGAAATACAAATGGCCAAGAAACACATGAAAAAATGTTCAGCTTCACTAGCTATTAGAGAGATGCAAATTAAGACCACAATAAGATACCATCTCACACCAATTAGAATGGCTGCTATTAAACAGGGAACTACAAATGTTGGAGAGGATGTGGAGAAATAGGAATTCTTATTCATTATTGGTGGGACTGTATAATGGTTCAGCCACTCTGGAAGTCAGTCTGGCAGTTCCTTAGAAAACGAGATATAGAGTTACCCTTCGATCCAGCGACTGCACTTCTCGGTATATACCCGGAAGATCTGAAAGCAGTGACATGAACAGATATCTGCATGCCAATGTTCATAGCAGCATTATTCACAATTGCCAAGAGATGGAAACAACCCAAATGTCCTTCAACAGATGAGTGCATAAATAAAATGTGGTGTATATACACAAAGGAATACTACACAGCAGTAAGAAGGAACGATGTCGTGAAACGTATGAGAACATGGATGAACCGTGAAGACATAATGCTGAGTGAAATAAGCCAGGCACAAAAAGAGAAATATTATATACTACCACTAATGTGAACATTGAAAAATGTAAAATGAATGGTTTATAATGTAGAATGTAGGGGAACTAGTGATAGAGAGCAATTAAGGAAGGGGGAATGATAATCCAGTAAGAACAGATAAGCTATCGTGGGTAAATTTAACATTGTGGGAATGCCCAGGAATGACTACAGTCTGTTAATTTCTAATGGGTATAGTAGGAACAAGTTCACAGAAATGTTGCTATATCAGGTTACTTTCTTGGGGTAGAGTAGGAACATGTTGGAAGTAAAGTAGTTAGGTTAGGTTAGTTGTCTTTTTCTTACTCCCTTGTTATGATCTGTTTGAAATGTTCTTTTAGTGTATGGTTTTTTTAATTATTATTTTTTAATACAGTTGATTAAAAAAAAAAAAGAGTTAATTAAAAAAAAAAAAAAAAAAAAACAAGGAAAAAATATGCAGAGCCCCCTTGAGCTGGTGGGGAATGCTGAGAATTTGGGCTTCCCCACCTCGATGGTTGCTGATGTGCCCACAGACACAGGGGACTGGTGGTTTGATGGGCTGAGCCCTCTACCACAGGACTTGCCCATGGGAAGACTGTCGCTGCAAAGGAGAGGCTAGGCCTCCCTATAAATGTGCCTAAGAGCTTCCTCCAGAGTGCCTCTTTGTTGCTCAGATGTGGCCCTCTCTCTCTAGCTAAGCCAACTTGGCAGGTGAAATCAACGCCTACCCCCCTATGTGAGATCTGACACCCGGGGGAGTGAATCTCCCTGGCAACGTGGAATATGACTCCCGGGGAGGAATGCAGACCCGGCATCATGGGATGGAGAACATCCTCTTGACCAAAAGGGGGAAATGAAAGGAAATGAAATAAGCTTCAAAGACAGAGAGATTCCAAAAGGAGCCAAGAGGTCACTCTGGTGGGTACTCTTACTCACAATATAGGCAACCCTTTTTGGGTTCTAATGAATTGGGGTAGCTGGTGGTAGATACCTGAAACTATCAAACTACAACTCAGAACCCAGGAATCGAAGACAATTGTATAAAAATGTAGTTTATGAGGGGTGACAATGTGATTGGGAAAGCCTTGTGGACCACACTCCCCTTTGTCTAGTTTATGGATGGATGAGTAGAAAAATGGGGGAAGGAAACAAACAAACAAACAAAGGCACCCAGTGTTCTTTTTTACTTTAATTGCTCTTTTTCACTTTAATTATTATTCTTGTTATTTTTGTGTGTGTGGTAATGAGGGTGTCAAGGATTGATTTTGGTGATGAATGCACAACTATGTAATGGTACTGTGAACAACTGAATGTACGATTTGTTTTGTATGACTGTGTGGTATGTGAATATATCTCAATAAAATGAATTTAAAAAAAAAAAGCTCAATTGCAGAAAGTTTTACTGTAGCCATGAGCAGGGTGGCTGAAGCCTAAGAGTGGCAACAGCTCTAAACAAAGGTGGGAGTATACTTTTATAGCTTTTTGGGAGAGGGTTTGGGGGAATAATTGTTGTTGTGTAAGATAGAGAAGTAAGGAGTTGAGTCAGGGGATTGGTTTACTCAGCGTAGGATAAGGATTTGAAGTCAGAGTAAGATGAGGAGTTGACCTCTGGGGTGTTCAGGGTAAGATAAGGAGTAGACATTAGGGTAATATAAGGAGTTGAAGTTAGGGAGCTTATTACTTTATGGAAAATTTTTGTTTTTTTTCCTTGCTCAGACTTTACGTTAGCTGAAAGTGGGTTTTATATAAACAGTCACATAGTTGTAGAAGAGCGTTTTGGAATAATTGCTAGGGTCGGTACCGTATGTATTGGGGTGCAGAGTTTTGCCTAACAGTTAGGATGTGAAAAAAAAAAAAGAAAGAAAGAAAACTATATGATCCACTGCATTTCAACCAGTCTGCAGTGATAAGGGGCAATGGTCTGCAGAAGATCCAAAAACATGGGAGGTAAGGAACAAGATTCAGCCCAAGTTTACCCTTCACACTAGGAGTTGGGGTTCTTTGGTACTACCTGAAAACCCCTGGATCTTGAGAATGAAGCTTCCCTAGGGAAGGACATCCCAGATATGATCCCTGATACTCTCCAACATCTAGAATCTAATTCTGTACTCCCCAAGCCATCTTTTGATAAATAGTTTGGTTGCTTGAGGACTTACCCCTACAGGAATAAGTTGCCTCTAGCAGCTCCAGTTTATAGTAAATTGATGTATTTTGTAATATCTCACACATTTAGGGGACTAAACCTGCCCCAAAAAGATACTGGGCAAGGATATTCCAGGTGCAGCCGTAGCAAGTTTCCCCATCAACCACTCCTTTTGCTCTTTTTTTGCTTATTTTCTCGGCTCCCCAAGCAGACTTCAGGTTCTGACTATGGAAGGAAACTCAACAGTGCTACAGCACTGGCCTTTGGCTAAATTCTCCAGGAACACTGCCTAGGGTCACTTGGCAAAAAAATGAAGAAAGCAAAGCTGAACAGAGACCTGTGCCTGAAAGGATAAGCCCCTACCTTTAATAGGCCCTGCACACAACCCAACCCAGTGTAAGGACATGAGAGGTCTGCCTTCTTGGAGGTGACATATTATCCCACACAATAACAGACCCCCTGTGGGGAAGCTCTGTTTCCTAATTGTCCACATTTGGCTGGAGGCTGATGTGCTCCACCTGATTCAGAATGAGGCCCAGCTAGGAGTCTCCTTTAGGCAGTGCCGCCCTTCCAGTACCCCTTATCAGATTATTCAGCACATAGGAAATACTGTGCCAGTTCTCCACACAGCAACCAGAATTAATTTGTTAAAAAATACAGTACAGCCAATCAATAAACTGTTGGAAGAGTGAATAAAATCCCATTCAAAAAAATAAATAAATAAAATTGTTAAGTTGGCAAGGACGTGGAGTAACTGGAACCCTCATACACACTTGTGGGAATGTAAAAAGTACAACCACCTTGGAAATCAGCTTGGCTGTGTCTCATCACATTGAACATCCCCTTCCTAATGACCCAGCAATCTCACTCCTGGGCATCTACCCAAGAGAAATGCAAATACACAGCCACAAAAAGGCTTGAACATGAATGTTCACAGCAGCTTTAGTTTTAACAGCCAAAATTTGGAGACAATTCAAATATCTGTCAACAGAAAAATGGATAAACAAACTGAGGGTACAGTCTTCTCAGCGATGAAAGGCTCTACTGATTCACAGAACAGGATGAATCTCAAAATGCCCTGCTGTGCGAAAGAAGCCAGACACAAGGGTGCATATGGAATGATGCTGTTTAGATGAAGTTCTAGACCAGGCAAGCGAATCGATGGGAAAGAAATCAACAGGGTTCCTCTGGATAGGGATGCGGAGAGTGGGGACTGACCCAGAAGAAGCACAAGGCGTCTTCCTGGGGTGAAGGAAATGATCTGCAATGATAGGGGCATGGGGAACAAGTCAAAACTTATTAAACTGTGATACTAAATATCTGCAGTTTGCTGTACGTCAATTATACATCGATAAAAGTTAGTGTTAAAAATAAATAAATCAGATCGTGTCATTATTCTGCTCGATGCACTTTGATGTCTTCTCATTTGTTCATTCAGTGAATTATTATGTGCTTACCACAGGCCAGGCACTGTTCTGGGCACCTGGGGTTCAGCAGAGAACAGAGAGACTAAAATCCCTAATCCCAGGGAGATTACAGTCTAATGGGAAAGATGACAAACAAAATAAGCACTTTATATGCTATGTTAGAAGGTAATATGCTCTGTGAGGAAAAGTGAAGCAGGGAGGGTACTGAGGGAGAACGGGTACAGGGGTGGAGGGTAGTGTAATTTTAAATAAGGTGGAGGGCAAGGCCTTCCCAAGAAGCTGACAGGTGAGCAAATGCGTGAAGGTTCTAAAGTGAACCACACAAATATAGGAGGCAACAGCATGTACAAAGGATGGGGCAAGAGCCTGCCTGGTGTCTTCCAGGAAGAGCAAGGAGGGCAGTGCGGCTGGAGCATGGTGGGCAAGAAGAAAAGGAAGAGGGAGGCAGGTCAGAACTGGGGGGAGAGGGTGGGCAGATGAGGGAAGGCCCTGGGGATCAGCATAAAGACCTTGGCCTTTACTCGGAAATAAATGGGGAGTCATTGGGGAGTTTTGAGCACAGGCGGAACAAATCTGCCTTCTGTTTTAACAGGATTACTCTGGCTGCCGGTTTGCAAACAGCCTAAAAGGGACAAGAGCAGATGAAAGAGACCTAGTGCTGAGAACCTGCAACTCAGACCAGGACCGAAGAAGCAGGGAATGGTAAGAAGTGGTCAAGATCCCAAACGTACTTTGAAAGTAGAGTCGACAGGATTTGCTAACGGATTGGAAGTGAGATGTCAGAGTTAAGTGTTAAGGATGATGCCTATGATTTTTGGCCTCAAGGATTAGAAGGATAAAGTTGCCTTCAAGTGAGATGGGGAAAGTTGTGGGTATGGCAGGTTTCTTTGGGAGACAAGCTCAGGAGTTTAGTTTCAGACAAATTAAATTTGAGATGCCCATGAGCCCTCCCAGGGGAGTTACTCAGAAGTTGGACATATGAGCCTGGAGTTTAGTGGAGTGATCAGGGCTGAAGTATATATTTAAGAGCCATAAGCTTAAGAGATGGCATATGAAGCCGTGAGAGTTGTTCAGAACACCAAGGAAGTATTGGAAATAGAGAAAAAGGGACAAGGATAGATGCAAAGAGACCTAGTGCTGAGAGCCTGCAGCTCAGACCAGGGTGGTAGAGGCAGGGGATGATTAAGATGTAGTCAAGATCCCAAATGTACTTTGATCAGAGGCTAAGAGTGTGGGTGTGAGGAGTCCAGTAGAGGAGACTGAGGCCATCAAAGCTCAGCAAGATTTGGCTCCTGCCTACCTGTCCAATCAAATCTCCCCCCACTTTCCCCCCAGCCTTCCTTTCCATCACACTGGCCTTTCAGTAGATCCTAGAGACGTGCCAAACACTCACAAACACCAGGGTGTTTGCACTTGCCGTTGCTTCAGCCTTGAAGGACCCGGACCCCAGCCAGTGCCCAATCTCACTGCAGGCCTGGTGGCTTATCCTTCAAGTCTTGGTTTACATATCACTTTCACAGAGAGAGCCTCTCCTGCCCACCATCACTACCTTATATTCTCTACTATAGCACTCTACTGATTTCCTTCATTGAACTTGCTGCAATTCCATTAAATTTACAAGTGGCTGCCAGCACAGTCTCTTGGTTGTCCTCTTAGTCCTCTGGATCCTCCCTCAGTCCCCATGACCTGCTCCTTCTCTTCTCCCCTGCTTCCACTATAGAGTACCCCAGGGCTCAGTCCTGGTCCTAAGTTCTCCGTCAACACTTTCTCCTCTGATGATCTCATCCGGTCTTATAATCTTACCTATCTATATACCAATGACTCCCAAATATCTATTATCTGCAGCCCAGATCATTTCCCTGAACTCAGACCCTATAACCTACTGCCCATTTAACATCTCCACTTAGGGATCAAATAGACCTTAAGATGTTCAAAGACACTCCCCCACCCCCCAAATCTATTCTCTTCTTAGCCTTTCCCATCTCACTCAATGAAATCAACTCCAGTCTTTCAGTTGCTTAGGCCAAAATCTTGGAGTTATGCCTAATTCCTGTTTCTCTCCTACCTCATATCTAATCTATTAACAAACTCCGTGTATCTTCAAAATGTATTCAGAATCTAAACAAATTGTGGTATATACATACAACAGAATAATATTCAGCTATAAAAATGAAGTTCTGATACATGCTACAACATGTATAAACCTTGAAGATGGCATGTGGAAAGAAATAAGCCAGACAGAAAAGGACAGATATTGTATGATCTCACTTATATGAAATAACTAGAATATGCAAATTTGTAGATAGGAAAAGATACCAGGGTAGCAGGGGTGGGTAATGGGGAGTTAATCCTTAATGGGTACAAAGTTTCTGCTTTGGTGGATGGAAAAGTTTTGATAATGGATGGTGGTGATGGTAGCACAACATTCTGAATGCAATTAATATCACTGAATTATATACTTCATAATGGCTAAAATGGAAAATGTTGTACATATGTTACAATGAAAATTTAAACATATATGTATATATTCAGAATCTGAATACTTACCTCCTCCTTCTACTACCATCCTGATCCAAGCCAGCAAACATCTCTTGCCTGGATTACTTAATGGCCTATTTGGTCTTCCCACTTATACTCCTGCTCCACCCCTCTTTATAGATACTCAGTACCTCAGCCAGAATGATTCTTTGAAAACACTGTCAGATCTTGTCACTTCTTTGCTCAAAACTATGCAATGGCTCCCCCATTTCAGAGAAAAGAACAATGACCCACAAATCTGCATTACTATTTATCTTCCCCAAATGTACTTCTCTTAACTTCATTTCCTGTTATACCCTCACACATCTACTGGCCACACTGGACTCCTTGCTTGTCCTCAAATTCTCCAGGTACACTCCTGCTTAAGGGCTTTGCATTGCTGTTCCCTCTGTTTGCAATGCTCTTCTGCGGGATCTGCCTAGCCAAGTCCACCTCCTTCAATTTTTGCTCAAATGTTACCTTTCCAAGGAGGCCTACCCTGATCAGTCTACTTAAAATAATAACACTGTGTCCCCTTCCTTGTTCTACATTTTTTCCCACAGTACTCACCTAATCATGTACTATAATTAGGGTGACAACCTCATCCTGGTTTAATAAGAACTTTCTGGTTTCCAGGATGTTGGTCACCCTAATTTATTTATTTTCATTTCCTGCCTCCCCTTGTTATCGTGTACAAGTTACACCAGAGCAGGCATCTCTGACAGCTATGTTCACCTAGAATAGTGCCTGATACAACAGTTGTTCAAAATATAGGGCTTAATCATCTGCCCATCACTACCTTAATCTGCCTGCTGCCAGGTGTCACACTAGTTAACTAGCTGAAAATAATCCACTGTATAATTCTGCACTCTTCCAATTTAATTCCACTGAAATTAAACATTTAAATTTTGGCATTAGTGAGTAGGACCAACAAAAGGAAAAGAGATACCAAAAAATTCCCCATATATATTTGAGTCATTCCCAACATCCCTAAACCAACTTGGGATCTTATAACTCAATATATTAAAAAAATTAAAATAAAAAATAGTTAAAAATAAATCAATATAACCCACAATTAATGGATTTCACAGAATGTGGCCTAATTCTGAAAAGAACCTCTGACCCCTGCCCTGGCTCCTCTGCAAGGCAGCAGTTTCCAGTACCAAGATGTACAGCACAGGAAACAGGCCAATTCTTACCTCCTGGGGAGAGAAAGGAGCCAGACAAGCCTCCAAAGTAGATGAGAGCTAAGTGCTCCAGTTTCAGGGGGGACAGGCAATAGAGGCAAGAGGCACAGACACAGCCCAAGGTGTAGAGGAAGACTCCAAACCAGACAACATCCTGGGGCTCCAAGAATCGTTCCACCAAGGTCCTGTCATCACTTTTTTTGTGGTCAATGCCCTTGGCTCATAGTGTTAACCAAATTGCCCGCCCCGTGCACAGCCAGGACGGCCACGGCACAGCCCACCAGCAGCCTGGGATCCCGGACGCCCTGGGATCTATAGGCCAGGGCGCTGCCCAGGGCCACGGGGCTGAGGGAGGCACTGAAGCTCCAGGGCCGCAGGGCCAGCACGTAGGAGGCGCACTTCTGCCTCCAGGAGCGCGGAGGTGGCCGGTCCCGCTCGGGGTAGCGGTTCTCCAGCGGGTCCCGGACTCCGCCTTGGCCGTCTCTCCCGCCTGGATGTTACTCTTCTCCCCCGGGGCCTGCGAGGCCACCAAGAAGTCAGTCCTAAAAGTGAGCCAGCCCCGGACAGCGACCGCTCCAGAGCGAGGAGAGACTGGGTAGGGCGACCGGGCCTGACCGTCCTTCGGTTCCGTCCCGGGACGGGGGCGGGGAGGCGACGGGGACCGGGGCGACAGCTGGGCGGCCATGCACCCACGAGGCCTGGCGGCGCCTCCCGACCACCAGTCACTCGCAAAGCCGACCTCCCGACCCCAGCCCCGAGCGGGAGTGCAAAGCTGAGGCACGGCCGTCCCTCCCGGGCCACCGGAGCCGCAGTCTTGTGCGCCGGCCTCGAGAATCCCCCCCGGAAACAGGGGCCGGCAGCGGGGGCGGGGCGGGGCGGGGCGGGAGGACCCGCGGGGCGTCCCAGAGGACGGCGACCGGCAGCGGATCTCGGACTCGCGTGCACAGGCTCACTTAGCATCTCAGGGCGACCGTGTCTGCGTGTTGGTGCGTAACACTCCCGACCATGTCTGCGTGTCGCTGCCATAGGATTCCTTCACTTATTCATGCAAAAAGCATTCACTGTGCCCCTACTGTGTGCTGACAAGGGACTCGGCAGTGAAAAAAACAAGACAAAAAGCAGGGAGCACATTGAGGTGAATTAGCCCCTCTACCCCTTTTTAAAATTAAATCTCTGAATGGGAAGTGATGCCTAATAAATTAGCACTAGTAATAATGACAACAGCAAGAATTCCTGCTTTTTATTGTGCAATTACCATATGTCATATGCTATGCGGCCTGCCTTTTATCCTTTCTCTCTAGTTTATTTACCTATTCATGCAAATAACTGCCCTCTTCCCCACCCCACCAGGTGTCCAGCACAGTCTTCAGTGCCCGCCTTCTGGAAGCTTAATGGTCCGCGTCTGTGGCTGTTCTGCCTGGCTAGGGCCAATTGTTAAATTTTCCGGAATTTTGTGAGTCAGTCCATTAACACAGCCACTAATAAAAATTAAATAATGAAACCTCCAATTAAATTATTTCAAATTCCATTTTATTGAGATATATTCACATACCATGCAGTCATACAAAGCATACAATCAGTTGTTCACAATACCATTATATACTTGTGCATTCATCACCAAAATTAATTTTTGAACATTTTCATTATCACACACACAAAAATAATGAGAATAAAAATTAAAGTGAAAAAGAACAATTAAAGTAAAAAAGAACACTGGGTGCCTTTTCTGCTTTATTTATTTATTTATTTTTGCCCCCATTTTTCTATTCATCCATCCATACACTGGACAAAGGGGAGTGTGATCCACATGGCTTTCCCAATCACACTGTCACCCCTCATAAGCTATATTGATATACAATTGTCTTCAAGATTCAAGGGTTCTGGGTTGTAGTTTGATAGTTTCACGTATTTACTGCTAGCTATTCCAATTCATTGGAACCCGAAAAGGGTTATCTATATCATGTGTAAGACTGCCCATCAGAGTGACCTCTTGGTTCCTTTTGGAATCTCTCAGCCACTGAAACTTATTTCATTTCATTTCACATCCCCCTTTTGGTCAAGAAGATGTTCTCCATCCCATGATGTGGGGTCTAGATTCCTCCCTGGGAGTCATATTCCACATTGCCAGGGAGAATTACACACCTGGGTGTCAGATCCCACGTAGGGAGGAGGGCAGTGATTTCCCCTGCCAAGTTGGTGTAGCTGGAGTGAGAGGGCCACATCTGAGCAACAAAAAGGCATTCAGAAGATGGCAGCTAGGTGAAGACAGGGCAAAAAAACACCTCCGTGAAAAATACTAGATAAAAACCAGAAAGCGACCCAGAACATCAGTTCCAGCGATGCACCAGCCCGACAAGGTCTGCTCAATCCACAGGGACCATGCATTTGGTGAAACCGGGAGTCTGCATTCTGAAACGAGTGACTGAGCCAGCTGAAAGTCGGGTAGCCGCACTGCAGTATGGGGAAACCATGGGTTGGCGTTTGCAGATGGACTAGTTCTTCTAAAAAAAAAAAAAACCCAGGAGCAGCTGTGGATACAACGGGGAGAACCATGCAGTGAAGCATGGCAGGAGCAGGCTGTATCAATGCCTTGGTGTCTGGCGTGGAGGATAGCCCTTCCTATACCCACTGCTGATTGTCTGAGGGCCAGGGGGGCAGAGGGAAGCCAAAAGGGGAAAGAAACCGCACCCCTTGCAGCCATCTCCCCCGGTGGCTGGGGACGCTCCTGCCCGAGGCCGGACCCACAGCCCAGAGCCACACCAAGAAACCCAGTGCAATGGGGAGTATTTCCCATAGCACTGCACACACACCACAATATCAGCCATGGACAGTGGCCTTTAGTGCACCCACAGCTAATTGTCCCAGAGCTGGGAAGGTGGAACTATGCGAAAAGGGGGAAATTAACACGCCCCATTCAACCATCTTTACATCAAGCTGGAACACCCCTGCACGGCCCGGTGGCCCAGGGCTTCCCTGGAGGGCCGGTGTGCACTTGCGACGTGGCACAGCCTTCCCTCAGCAGAGGTCCTGGAAGAGTACAGCTGAGAATGGGGACCTGCTCAGAAATCCCAGGGACCCTACGCCAATTCCAAGGACTTGTGGGTCAGCGGCAGAGACAATCTGTGGCAAGACTGAAATGAAGGCTTAGACTCTTGCAACAGCCTTAAATCTCCGGGAACACCTGGGAGGTTTGATTATTAAAGCTTCCCTGCCTCCCTAACCACCCAGACACACGCCCCCACATTCAGGGCAGAGAGCACCAACAACACACCCAAACTTAGCGCACCAATTGAACCCCACAAGAATCAGATCCCCACACACCACAAAGACAAAGTTGGGGGGAACTGACTTGGGGGGAATAGGTGACTCACGGACACCATCTGCTGGTTAGTTAGAGAAGTGCATGCCACCAAGCTGTAGATCTGACAAATTAGAGATTGGTATTTTTTATAACCTGAAAGAACCCTATCAAGTAAAGCGAATGCCAAGAGGCCAAAAACAACAGAAAATCTTAAAGCATATGATAAAACCAGATGATATGGAGAACCCAATCCCAAACACCCAAATCAAAAGATCAGAAGAGAAACAGTACTTGGCACAATTAATCAAAGAACTAAAGACAAACAACGAGAGCATGGCACAGGATATAAAGGAAATAAAGAAGACCCGAGAAGAGCATAAAGAAGAAATTACAAGAGTAAATAAAAAAAGTAGAAGATCTTATGGAAGTAAAAGAAACTGTTGGCCAAATTAAAAAGACTCTGGATACTCACAGTACAAGATTAGAGGAAGTTGAACAACAACTCAGCCTCCTTGAGGACCACAGAACGGAAAATGAAAGAACAAAAGAAAGAATGGGGAAAAAATAAAAAAAAAATTGAAATGGATCTCAGGGATATGATAGATAAAATAAAACGTCCAAATTTAAGACTCATTGGTGTCCCAGAAGGGGAAGAAAAGGGTAAAGGTCTAGAAAGAGCATTCAAAGAAATTGCTGGGGAAAACTTCCCAAACCTTCTACACAATATAAAGACACAAAGCATAAATGTCCAGCGAACTCCAAAGAGAATAAATCCAAATAAACCCACTCCAAGATATATTCTGATCAGACTGTCAAATACTGAAGAGAAGGAGCAAGTTCTGAAAGCAAAAAAAGCAATTCACCACATACAAAGGAAACAACATAAGACTGACTAGTGACTACTCAGCGGCCACCATGAAAGTGAGAAGGCAGTGGCATGACATATTTAAAATTCTGAGAGAGAAAAATTTCCAACCAAGAGTACTTTATCCAGCAAAACTCTCCTCAAGTTTGAGGGAGAGCTTAAAGTTTTCACAAACAAATGCTGAGAGATTTTGCTGATAAAAGATTTGCCCTACTTCAGATACTAAAGTGAGCCCTACCAACAGAGAAACAAAGAAAGCAGAGAGCGATATAGAGAAATTTAACAGACATATATAGAACATTACATCCCATGTCACTGGGACACACATTATTCTCTAGTGATCATGGCTCTTTCTCCAGAATGGACCATATTCTGGGACATAAAACAAGCCTCAATAAATTTTAAAATCTCTGACCACAATGGAATGCAAACAGAAGTCAATAACCATCAGACACTTGGAGAATTCACAAACACCTGGAGGGTAAAAATGAGGGGGAGATCAAAACATTCCCGGATAATCAAAACCTGAGGGACTTCATCACCAGTAGATTAGTCTTATAAGAAATGCTAAAGGGAGTTGAGCAGGCTGAAAGGAAGGGACACTAAACAATTGACTGAAACTACATGAAGAAATAAAGATTTCCAGTAAAGATCACATGGTAAATATAAATACCAATACTACTGTATTTTTGATTTGTAATGCCACTATTTACTTCCTACAGGATCTAAAATACATAAACTGTAATGATAAATCAGTGGTTTGGATTCAATGTAAAATATGTAATTTTCTACAAGAACTACATAAAGGTGGGGGAATGGAGGAGTATAGGAACATAGTTTATGTGTCCTATTGAAGTTAAGTTGGTATTCTAGTTTGCTAATGCTGCCAGAATGCAAAACACCAGAGACAGATTGGCTATTATAAAAGGGGGTTTATTTGGTTACACAGTTACAGTCTTAAGGCCATAAAGTGTCCAAGGTAACACATCAGCAACTGGGTACCTTCACTGGAGGATGGCCAATGGTGTCCAGAAAACCTCTGTTAGCTGGGAAGGCACGTGGCTGGCATCTGCTCCAAAGTTCTGGTTTCAAAATGACTTTCTCCCAGGACGTTCCTCCCTAGGCTGCAGTTCCTCAAAAATGTCACTCTTTTGCACTTGGGATATCTGTCCTCTCTCAGCTTCTCCGGAGCAAGAGTCTGCTTTCAACAGCCGTCTTCAAACTTTCTCTCATCTGCAGCTCCTGTGCTTTCTTCAAAGCGTCCCTCTTGGCTGTAGCTCCTCTTCAAAACGTCACTCACAGCTGCACTGAGTTCCCTCTGCCCATCAGTTCATTTATATGGCTCCACTGATCAAGGCCCACCCTGAATGGGTGGGGCCACGCCTCCAGGGAAATATCTCATCAGAGTTATCACCTACAGTTGGGTGGGGCGCATTTCCATGCAAATCTAATCAGCACCAAAACATCTGCCCCACAAGACTGCATCAAAGAATATGGCTTTTTCTGGGGGACATAATACATTCAAACTGGCACAGTTGGTATCAAAGAAAAACAACATTGTTATAGATTTAAGAGGTTAAATTTAAGCCCCATGGTAAACACAAGGAAAGTATCGGAGAATATGACCACAGAGATGAAAGAGTAGGAATCCTGAGAAGGGGAGAAGGGGCAATGTGGAGTTAAGAAACGAGTGTAGGGTTTCTGTTCGGGGTGAAGGGAAATTTCTAGTAATGGATGGTGGGAAGGTGATAGCATTGCAACGTTCTAAATGTGATTAATCCCACTAATGGAATGCTAGGGAGGGGTTGGAATGGGAAGATTTAGGCTGTCTATATGTTTCCACAATTGAAAAAAAAAAAAAAAGACAGTCTAAATAGATGACAATTAAATGCCAAGGATGATCCTGGATGGGATCTGAGGATGGAGGAGAGAAGGCTCAAAGGGACACAGATGGGACATTAAAAAGAAAAAAACGGAAATATAGAATGTAAGCTTTGTATCAATGTTGAATTTCTTGAACTTCTTAGCTGCACTTAATGGGATTGCATAAAATAATGTTCTTGTTCATGGGAAATGTATATGTGAATTATATTGTTTGTTCAAGGATGTGTGCAGCTTGCTCTCATATGTTCAGAAGACAGAGCAATAGAAGATGGATGATGGAGAGGGAGGGAAAGAAAGAAATGGAGGTGTGACAGGATGTTAAAGTCAGTGGATCAGGGTATTGGGGGAGAGGGGTCGGGGTATGCTGGAGTTCTGTGTATGGGGTTTGTATTGTTTTTGCAACTGTTCCTGTAAGTTTGAATTTATTTAAAAAAAAAAAAGGCATTCAGGAGGAGACACTTAGGCACAATTATAAGCAGGCCTAGCCTCTCCTTTGCAGCAACAGTCTTGCCAAGGGCAAGTCCCGTGGTAGAGGGCTCAGCCCATCAAACCACCAGTCCCCACTGTCCGTGAGCACATCAGCAACCATTGAGGTGGGGAAGCCCAACACCCCTGCATATTCCCCCAGCTCCTCAGGGGGGCTTTGTATATTTTTTTGTTTTTTTTTTAATTAACTATTAACTATATAGATAAAAAAATTTCAAATAAACCAAAACAAGGAAACAACAAAAAGACAACAAACCTAAAATAACTACTTTACTTCCAACATGTTCCTACTCTATCCCAAGAAAATAACCTAATATAGCAACATTTCTGTGAACTTGTTCCTACCATACCCATCAGAAATTAACAAACCACAGTCATTCCTGGGCATTCCCAGAATGTTAAATTTACCCACGATAGCTTATCTGTTCTTACTGGGTTATTGTTCACCCTCAGTAATTGCTGTCTATTGCTAGTTCCCCTACATTCTATATTTTAAACCATTATTCTTTACATTTTTCAATGTTCACATTAGTGGTAGCATATAATATTTCTCTTTTTGTGCCTGGCTTATTTCGCTCAGCATGATGCCTTCAAGGTTCATCTGTGTTGTCATATGTTTCATGACATCGTTCCTTCTTACTGCCGCGTAGTATTCCATCGTGTGTATATACCACATTTTATTTATCCACTCATCTGCTGAAGGACATTTGAGTTGTTGCCAGCTGTGATGGTTAGGTTCATGTGTCAACTTGGCCAGGTGATAGTATCCAGCTGTCTGGTCAAGCAAGCACTGACCTAACAGTTGCTGTGAGGACATTTGTGGCTGGTTAATAAACCAACAGGCTGCTTTATTAAATTATCAGTCAATTGGCTGCAGCTGTGACTGATGACTCACTGAAGGGCATGTATTCTACAATGAGAGAATGCAGTTGGCTGGATTTAATCCAATTAATCAGTTGAAGGCTTGTAAGCGAAACAGATAGAGGACCTTCACTTCTTCTTTGGCTGACCAGTGAAGCGGTTCTTGAGGAGTTCGTTGAAGTTGCCAGTTCATTTCCTGAGGAGTTAATCAGACATCTTCACTGGAGTTGACAGTTTGCTGACTGCCCTACAGAATTTGGACTTGTGCATACCCACAGTTGCGTGAGTCGCTTTTATAAATCTGATATTCATAGATATCTCTCATTGATTCTGTTTCCCTAGAAAACCCTAACTAATACACCATCTCTTGGCAATTGTGAATAATGCTGCTATGAACATTCACATGCAGATTCTGTTCGTGTCACTGCTTTCAGATCTTCCGGGTATATACCGAGAAGTGCAATTGCTGGGTTGAAGGGTAACTCTATATCTAGTTTTCTAAGGAACGGCCAGACTGTCTTCCAGAGTGGCTGTACCATTATACAGTCCCACCAACAATGAATCAGAGTTCCAACTTCTCCACATCCTCTCCAGCATTTGTAGTTTTCTGTTTAATGGCAGCCATTCTAATTGGTGTGAGATGGTATTTCATTGTGGTCTTAATTTGCATCTCTTTAATAGCTAGTGAAGCTGAACATTTTTTCATGTGTTTCTTGGCCATTTGTATTTCCTCTTCAGAGAACTCTCTTTTCATATCTTTTGCCCATTTTATAATTGGGCTGTCTGAACTATTGTCATTGAGTTATAGGATTTCTTTATGCATGCAAGATATCAGTCTTTTGTCAGATACGTGGTTTCCAAAATTTTTTTCCCATTGAGTTGGCTGCCTCTTCACCTGTTTGAAAAATTCCTTTGAGGTACAGAAACTTCTAAGTTTGAGGAGTTCCCATTTATCTATTTTTTCTTTTGTGGTTTGTGCTTTGGGTGTAAGGTCTAGGAAATGATCGCCTAATACAAGGTCTTGAAGCTGTTTCCCTACATTATCTTCTAGGTGTTTTATGGTATTGTCTTTTATATTGAGATCTTTGATCCATTTTGAGTTAATTTTTGTGTAGGGTGTGAGGTAGGGGTCCTTTTTCATTCTTTTGGATATGGATATCCAACTCTAGCAGCCCCATTTGTTGAAAAGACTGTTATGTCCCAGTTCAGTGGCTTTGGGGGTCTTAACAAAGATCAGTTGGTCACAGATATGGTGGTATATCTCTGAATTCTCAATTTGATTCCATTGATCAATATGTTTATCTTTGTGCCAGTACCATGCTGTTTTGACTACTGTGGCTGTATAATAAGTTTCAAAGTCAGGGAGTGTAAGTCCTCCTGCTTCCTTTTTCTTTTTTAGAGTGTCTTTAGCAATTTGAGGCATCTTCCCTTTCCAAATAAATTTGATTACTAGCTTTTCCAAGTCTGCAAAGTAGGTTGTTGGAATTTTGATTGGGATTGCATTGAATCTGTAGATGAGTTTGGGTAGAATTGACATCTTAATGACATTTAACCTTTCTATCCATGAACATGGAATATTTTTCCATCTTTTATTGTCCCTTTCTTTTTCTTTTGTAGAGTTAAGTAGTCTTCTTTGTATAGGTCTTTTACATCTTTGGTTAAATTTATTCCTAGGTACTTGATTTTTTTAGTTGCTATTGAAAATGCTATCTTTTTCCCGAGTGTCTCTTCACTTCGTTCATTTCTAGCATTTAGAAACATATCTGACTTACGTTCATTAATCTTGTATCCCACTACTTTGCTAAATTTGTTTATTAGCTCTAATAGCTGTGTCATCAATTTCTCAGGGTTTTCCAGATATAAGATCATATCATCTGCAAACAATGACAGTTTTAATTCTTCCTTTCCAATTTAGATGCCTTTTATTTCTTTGTCTTGCTGGATTGCCCTGGCTAGCACTTCTAGCACAATGTTGAATAACAGTGGTGACAGCAAGCAACCTTGTCCCGTTCCTGATTTTAGAGGGAAGACTTTCAGTCTCTCATCATTGAGTACTATGCTGGCTGTGGGTTTTTCATATATGCGCTTTATCATATTGAGGAAGTTTCCTTCAGTTCCTACCATTTGAAGTGTTTTTATCAAAAAGGGATGTTGGATTGTGTCAAATGTTTTTTCAGCATCTATTGAGATGATCTTTTGATTTTTCCCTTTTGATTTGTTAATGTGTTATATTACATTCATTGATTTCTTATGTTGAACCATCCTTGCATGCCTGGAATGAACCCCACTTGGTCATGGTGTATGGTTTTTTTAATGTGTCTTTGGATTCGATTTGCAAGTATTTTGTTGAGAATTTTTGCATCGATATTCATTAGGGAGATTGGCCTGTAGTTTTTCTTTTTTTGTAGCATCTTTGCTTGATTTGGTATTAGATTGATGTTAGCTTCATAAAATGTGTTAGGTAGTGTTCCATTTTCTTCAATGTTTTGAAAGAGTTTAAGTAATAGTGGTGTGAGTTCTTTTTAGAAAGTTTGTTAGAATTCTCATGTGAAGCCATCTGGCCCTGGACGTTTATTTGTGGGAAGTTTTTTGATGACTGATTGGATCTCTTTGCTTGTGACTGGTTGGTTGAGGTCTTGTATTTCTTCTCTGGTCATTCTAGGTTGTTCATATGTTCCCAGGAAATTGTCCATTTCCTCTACATTATCCAGTTTGTTGGCATACAGTTGTTCATAGTATCCTCTTTTAATTTTTTAAATTTCTTTGGGATCTGCAGTAATGTCACCTTTCTCAATCAGTATTTTGTTTATGTCAGTCTAGATAGGAGCTTGTCAATCTTGTTGATCTTCTCAAAGAACCAACTATTGGCATTATTTATTCTCTCTATTGTTTTTTGTTTGTTTGTCTGTTTTTGATCTCTATGTCATTTATTTCTGCTTTAATTCTTGTTATTTCTTTTCCTCTACTTGGTTTAGCATTAGTTTGCTGCTCATTTTCTAGCTTCTTTGGTTGCTCCATTAGTTCTTTGATTTTAGCTCTTTATTCATTTTTTTTAATATTCATTTTATTGAGATATATTCACATACCATGCACTCATACAAAACAAATCATACATTCGATTGTTCACAGTACCATTACATAGTTGTACATTCATCACCAAAATCAATCCCTGACACCCTCATTACCACACACACAAAAATAACAAGAATAATAGTTAAAGTGAAAGAGAGCAATTAAAGTAAAAAAGAACACTGGGTGCCTTTGTCTGTTTGTTTGTTTCCTTCCCCATTTTTCTACTCATCCATCCATAAACTAGACAAAGGGGAGTGTCGTCCATATGGCTTTCCCAATCATATTGTCTCCCCTCATAAGCTACATTTTTATACAATCGTCTTCACGATTCATGGGTTCTGGGTTGTAGTTTGATAGTTTCAGGTATGTACCACCAGCTACCCCAATTCATTAGAACCTAAAAAGGGTTGTCTATATTGTGCATAAGAGTGCCCACCAGAGGGACCTCTCGGCTCCTTTTGGAATCTCTTTACCACTGCAGTTTATTTCATTTCCTTTCATTTCCCCCTTTTGGTCAAGAAGATGTTCTCCGTCCCACGATGCCAGGTCTACATTCCTCCCCAGGAGTCATATTCCACGTTGCCAGGAAGATTCACTCCCCTGGGTGTCTTGTCTCACGTAGGGGGGAGAACAGTGATTTCACCTTTCAAGTTGGCTTAGCTAGAGAGACAGGGCCACATCTGAGCAACAAAGAGGCATTCGGGAGGAGGCTCTTAGGCACAATTATAGGCAGGCCTAGCCTCTCCTTTGCAGCAACAGTCTTCCCAAGGGCAAATCCTGTGGTAGAGGGCTCAGCCCATCAAACCACCAGTCCCCTGTGTGTGTGAGCACATTAGCAACCATTGAGGTGGGGCAGGCCAATACCCCTCTCTTCTCCACCAGCTCCTCAGGGGGCTCTGCATATTTTTTCCTTGTTTTTTTTAAACTATTTTTTTTAATCAACTGTATAAAAAATAAACAAATTTAAAAAAAATAAAAAAAATACAATAAAAGAACATTTCAAAGAGACCATAACAAGAGAGTAAGAAAAAGACAACTAACCTAACATAACTACTTTACTTCCAATATGTTCCTACTCTACCCCAAGAAAGTAACCTAATATAGCAACATTTCTGTGAACTTGTTTCTGCTATACCCATCAGACAGTAACAGACCATAGTCATTCCTGGGCTTCCTAGAACGTTAAATTTACCCACTATAGCTTATCTGTTCTTATTGGATTATTGTTCCCCTTTGCTTGATTGCTCTCTATCGCTAGTTCCCCTACATTCTACATTATAAACCATTTGTTTTACATTTTTCAAAGTTCACATTAGTGGTAAAATATAATATTTCTCTTTCTGTGCCTGGCTTATTTCACTCAGCATTATGTCTTCAAGGTTCATCCATGTTGTCATATGTTTCAGGACATCATTCCTTCTTACTGCCATGTAGTATTCTATTGTGTGTATATATACCATATTTTATTTATCCATTCATCTGTTGAAGGACATTTGGGTTGTTTCCATCTCTTGGTAATTCTGAATAATGCTCCTATGAACATTGACGTGCAGATATCTGTTCGTGTCACTGCTTTCAGATCTTCCGGGTATATACTGAGAAGTGCAATTGCTGGATCAAAGGGTAACTCTATATCTAGTTTTCTAAGGAATGGCCAGACTGACTTCCAGAGTGGCTGAACCATTATACAGTCCCACCAACAATGAATAAGAGTTCCAATTTCTCCACATCCCCTCCAGCATTTATAGTTTCCTGTTTGTTTAATAGCAGCCATTCTAATTAGTGTGAGATGGTATCTCATTGTGGTCTTAATTTGCATCTCCCTAATAGCTAGTGAAGCTGAACATTTTTTCATGTGTTTCTTGGCCATTTGTATTTCCTCTTCAGAGAACTGTCTTTTCATATCTTTTGCCCATTTTATAATTGGGCTGTCTGTACTATCGTCATTGAGTTGTAGGATTTCTTTATATATGCAAGATATAAGTCTTTTGTCAGATACATGGTTTCCAAAATTTTTTTCCCATTGACTTGGCTGCCTCTTTACCTTTTTGACAAATTCCTTTAAGGTACAGAAACTTCTAAGCTTGAGGAGATCCTGTTTATCTATTTTTTCTTTTGTGGATTGTACTTTGGGTGTAAAGTCTAGGAAGTGGCTGCCTAATACAAGGTCTTGAAGATGTTTCCCTACATTATCTTCTAGGAGTTTTATGGTAGTTTCTTTTATAATGAGATCTTTGATCCATTTTGAGTTAATTTTTGTGTAGGGTGTGAGGTAGGGGTCCTCTTTCATTCTTTTGGATATGGATATTCAACTCTCCCAGTCCCATTTGTTGAAAAGACTTTTATGACCCAGGTCAGTGACTTTGGGGGTCTTATCAAAGATAAGTCAGCCATAGATCTGGGGGTCTATCTCTGAATTTTCATTTTGATTCCATTGATCAATAAGTCTATCTTTGTGCCAGTACCATGCTGTTTTGACAACTGTGTCTTTATAATAAGCTTCAAAGTCAGGGAGTGCAAGTCCTCCCACTTCGTTTTTCTTTTTTAGAGTGTCTTTAGCAATTCGAGGCATCTTCCCTTTACAAATAAATTTGATTACTAGCTTTTCCAAGTCTGCAAAGTAGGTTGTTGGAATTTTGATTGGGATTGCATTGAATCTATAGATGAGTTTGGGTAGAATTGACATCTTAATGATATTTAACCTTTCTATCCATGAACATGGAATATTTTTCCATCTTTTATCGTCCCTTTCTTTTTCTTCAGTAGAGTTAAGTAGTCTTCTTTGTATAGGTCTTTTACATCTTTGGTTAAGTTTATTCCTAGGTACTTGATTTTTTTAGTTCTATTGCAAATGGTACCTTTTTCTTGAGTGTCTCTTCAGTTTGTTCATTTCTAGCATATAGAAACATTACTGACTTATGTGCATTAATCTTGTATCCCACTACTTTGCTAAATTTGTTTATTAGCTCTAGTAGCTGTATTGTGGATTTCTCAGGGTTTTCCAGATATAAGATGATATCATCTGCAAACAATGACAGTTTTACTTCTTCCTTTCCAATTTGGATGCCTTTTATGTCTTTGTCTTGCTGGATTGTCCTGGCTAGCACTTCTAGGCCAATGTTGAATAACAGTGGTGATAGTGGGCATCCTTGTCTTGTTCCTGATCTTAGAGGGAAGGCTTTCAGTCTCTCACCACTGATTACTATGCTGGCTGTGGGGTTTTCATATATGTTCTTTATCATATTGAGGAAGTTTCCTTCAATTCCTACCTTTTAAAGTGTTTTTATTAAAAAGGGATGTTGGATTTTGTCAAATGCTTTTTCAGCATCTATTGAGATAATCATTTGATTTTTCCCTTTTGATTTGTTAATGTGTTGTAATACATTGATTGATTTTCTTATGTTGGACCATCCTTTCATGCCTGGAATGAACCCCACTTGGTCATGGTGTATGATTTGTTTAATGTGTCTTTGGATTTGATTTGCAAGTATTTTGTTGAGGATTTTTGCATCTATATTCATTAGGGAGATTGGCCAGTAGTTTTCCTTTTTTGTAGCATCTTTGCCTGGTTTTGGTATTAAATTGATGTTAGCGTCACAAAATTAGTTAGGTTCTTTATTCCTTTTTGTTGTATGCATTTAGTGCTACAAATTTACCCCTCAGTACTGCTTTTGCTGCATCCCATAGGTTTTCCTATGTTGTGTTGTCTTTTCATTTGTCTCTATACATTTAGCAATTTCTCTTGCTATTTCTTCTTTAACCTACTGGTTATTTAGGAATGTGTTGTTTAACTTCCATATAGTTTTGAATTTTCTAAGTCTCTGATGTTTATTGACTTCTAATTGTATTCCTTTGCAATCGGAGTATGTGCTTTGAATAATTTCAATTTTTTTTTTTAAATTTATTGAAGCTTGTTTTATTTCCAAGCATTTGATCTATTCTGGGGCAAGTTCCATGAGCACTAGAGAAGAATGTGTATTCTGGTGATTTGGGATGTAATGTTCTATATATGTCTGTTAATTCAAATTCATTTATCAGATTGTTTAAGTTTTCAGTTTCCTTATTGGTATTCTGTCTGGTTGACCTATCTATAAGAGAGAGTGATGTGTTGAAGTCTCCCACAATTATTGTGGAAAGCATTCGGTGAGAATCAATTAGCTATATGGAGCTTACAATAAAGAATACTGTATATTTTATTATTTTCAAATTGTGTCCTACACATTCTTTGTATCAGTAAATTTTATAGTACACATATATGTGCCCAAGAGAGACTACATAATTTGCAGCACCACTCTTCCAAAGGTGGAGCCCCTTGCTCAAAAATCACCAAGAATTTCAACACAGAGCTTTATGACATCACAGGTCCTATGCCCATGAAGCTGGCTTTGTAGATGCATACATTGCCCCATACCCACAACCCTCTCCCCGCACCACCCCCCCCCCAAAAAAAAAAAAAAAACACAAGTGTTAAACATTTACAAGTTCAGCTCTGGCCAAACCCTAGCTGATATATGAAAATCTTGGCTCCATCACTTACCAGCTCTATGACTCAATCTCTCTGTATTTCAGATTACCATTGTATAAAGTGGGAATAATACATCCTGCCTCATAGTAATGTTCAGGGATAACAGTCCAGCATTTGTGAACTGGTAACGAATCCCAGATACTGTTGTAGGTATTTTACAGGTATTATTCTTTAACCCCCATGAAACTGTCTACTGAGGTAGGTAGTATAATCATTCCTGTTTTACAGTTAAAGATTAGGCACATAGAGATTATTTGAGACCAGGCTCAAATAGTAAGTTTTGGAGCCAAGTTGCAGCTTCAGTTTGACTCCAAGCTTCTTTCAAGCACTACCCTATGATACCTACCAGAATGTCTGATACAATTTAAGCACTCAATAAACATTAGCTATTATTTTACATAATACATAATAAAGCTCCTTGTAAACTGAAGAGATCTACAAATGAACTGATTACTGTTGCTATAAAATCATCTTTTTAAATTAAAAAAAGGGGGGACTTGTCACATCTGAAGAGAGGCAAAAATCTCATGTATTGCTGGTGGAAGTGAAAATTGGTACAACTCTTATTAGGGCAATTTGGCAATATCCATCAGAACTACACTATCCTGAGTCTGCAATCCCATTTCTGGGAATTTATCTTGGTACACTCACCCAGGAACAAAATGATGTATGTACAAGGTCATTCACTGCAGCTTCATGTGTAAGAGGAAAAAACTGGAAACAACACAGACATCTATCAATAGAAGACAGAGAAAATAAATTATGGTACATTCGTGTAATAGAATACTATGCAGCTATAAAACACATAAACAAACAAGGAAGTTTTCTACATATTGACATGGAAAGATTTCCAAGATAAAAAGTGCAGAACAATGTATATAGTGTAAGAAAGGAGTAAAATAAAAATAAATATTCACTCTTGCTCGTATTTGTATAAAGATACTCTAGAAGGTATATAGGAAAGTATGAGAAAAAATATTAAAGGACAGGTGTTAGTGCATGACTTTTCATGATACATATGACATTCATTTTGATATGTGAACAGTGAATATATTCTTTTTTACTTAGAATGTTTTATTCTGGTTATATATATGTATATACATACATATTACAAAATTTGCCACTTTAGACATTTTTAAGTGTACAAGAAATCAGATGCCCCATATTTACAATGTTGACTGACCATCACCGCCATCCATTACCAAACTTTTTGAAGACCCCAAACAGAAACTGCATCTATTAAGCGTTAACTCCCCATTCACTCACAACCAGCCCCTGGTAACCTCTAATCTACTTTCTGTCTCCATAAATTTGTTTATTCTTGATATAGATATTTGCTTATCTCATATAAGATATTTCATAGAAGTAAAAGCATACAATATTTGTGTCTGGCTATTTCACTCAGCATAATGTTTTCAAGCTCATTGATCTCATAGCATGTATCAGAATTTCTTTCCTTTTGATGGCTGCATAATATTCCATTGCATGCACACACGGTGACTATATCACCTACTCGGAAACGCTTAACGATTAAAAATGTAGTTGTTCAAATTTAAAAAGATCTTTAAACGATAATGGTGCTTTAACATTATGAGTAGCTCATTTAATTAACTGATTATGATTTCGCGAGAATGATCTTGTGAGCCCCCCCCAAAAATCTGAAAACTGAGAAAATCTAAATTTATAAACGTTTTCAAATGCACATTAAATTTACCAAAAGAGAATTTAGGGGGACATAAATAGAGCCAGCCCAAAGATTCCCAGTGAGATTCTCATCCAAGATTTCTCCCAGCTGCGGTCTCGAACCTTCACCAACCGCCACTTCGGCTGGTCCCGAAGAACCAAGAAAAAGGACTCAACGTAACCACAACCGCGATGCAGAGGGGAATTTCAGTAATGACACACCGACTGTGTGAGTGGAAGTGATTGCAGTCTACTCACAACCAAATGGCTCTCCCACGTGGACCTCAGATTGCTTTTGACTGCCATTGGTCGGCTGGGTTGTTTATTTGAAGAGTCTCCACCCCCTGGAGAAGCCGGGTCCCGAAGCTTCACTTCTCCTTCATTACTATTGGACAGTGTTCCAGCCTATCTTCTTCTTCCGCCTGTCGATTGGTCTTCAGGGCTGGGAGCCTCCGCCCTGCCCTGCTTGAAAGACAGCGGGGAAGGCGGGTGGCGGGGTTGGGGGCTTGAAGCGGCGGTAACCGGGATAGCGGGGCAGCTGAGGCCTTGGCAGAAGCCGCACGGTGAGTCTGGGGCCCGGCACCGACCCCTTCAGGGCCGCGGAATGTCCGGACCCACGGCCAGCCTGGTCCGTGTGGGGTCCCGGGAAGCCGCCTGTCGGGGACGCGGGAACCCCTTAGTACCGGCGACTCGCCTCTGGGCGCCCCCTGGGCCCTTGACCGCCCCCGGCGGGGCAGCGCCCACCTCCCGCGCGACCCCCAGCGCCCTCTGTCCCGCTGTGACTCCCAGGCGCCCGCCAGGCCTGCCGTCAACCCCGGTCCCGCTGAGGCCTCTGCGGGGCTCCTTGCCCTGCCACAGGCTCCCCTGCGGAGCCACCTACAAATCCGGTACCCTCCGCCTCGGAGAGGACGCCCTCAGTGTCAGCCGCTTGTCCCCACCCTGGGGACTTCTCAGGGACTCGGACCCGGAGCTGAGCTCGGTTCCTCCTGGAGTTTCATCCTCTCTGCCTTTCCCCACTGCATCCCTAGTTTCACCCACCCAACTTTGACGGGCTTCTTTAAAAGACCCTTGGACATTTGACTTCAGGTAGTTTAACAATTCCGCCTGGAGCAGACGGACTGCTTCTTTCCTGAGAATGGGAAATCTTTGCCAATCACCACCACCACGGCCGCCGCCACCACCACCACACACGTGTACACACACACACACACACACACACACACACACACACGGTGTCGTATTTTCTCTGGAGGGATCCTTGTGGTTTTTCTTCTGTAAAAGTTGGCATTTCCTTCTGCAGTCTTCTTGGCACTGGAGTATTTGGAAGCTTTAATAAGGAATTATTCTCTGTGTGTGTGTGTGTTTTGCTCTGCGTGTCACAGATGGGTGAAAAAAATAAGAATTTTGAGTAATTGGTTTTATGGTATAATGAGGACATATCAAGATAGGTATATGTGTTATTCCCAAAGCCATCTGTACTGAGTCCCGCTATGGCCACTTTATTGTGGTTGCCTGATCATTTGTGTATTTGCCACTGGATCATAAGCTCATTGAGGGAAGGAGCAGTACATAATTGAGAAATTTATGAATCATCTCAAGAATTAATCACTCTCTTTTAGCTTACCTCTGAGAGTCTGGTATTCTATGGAACTGAACTGTCCAGTACAGTAGCCACCAGCCACATCCGACTACTGAGCCCGTAAAATTTGGCTAGTCCAAGTTGAGATCTTTGTAAGTGTAATATACGTGTAGAATTTGGAGACTTATTACAAAACACAATGGAAAATAGGTCAATAATTTTTTAGACTGATAACATGTTGAAATGAAATTTTGGATATATTGGGATAAATAAAATATATTAAAATTAATTCATTGGTTTCTTTTCTCTTTTTTTTAATATTCTGCTAGCGTGTTTAGAATTACAGTTTTGGATTATATTATTGGACAGTGCTGCTATAGAATAATAATCTCTCTTTTTAGATTAAACTCTGAGGAAAGGGGCAGTCTTAGTCATTTTTTATTCTCTCCAGTCCTCCCTACCTCTATTACTGGCACTGTGCCATGTCTGTGGTGGTAATGATAAAAGTAGCTAACACTAATTGAGAACTCACAGTGTGTTTGGCACTGTTTAAGCACATTTTTTTACATATATTAACTGACTTGATCCTCACATCAAACCTATGAGTTAGGTGTATTATCCTCATATTGTGGTTGAGGAAACAGATGTAGAAATTTTAAGTGTTTTCCTCAAGGTGTATAGCTTTGGAACTGAAATTAAACCCAAGTAGTCTGGCTCCACAGCCCACAGATTGACACACTGTACTATGATGCCTCTTTTAAACGTCAATCACTGTTCAGTGAATGTTTTCTAGGTTTTCTACATTTGCCTCAGTGAAGTCTTCCAATCTTTTTGGAATCCCCTACCTGACCAAGATAGGGTGGAGATCTGTATTGTGAAAGGAGGTCCAATAAATTCATTGCCATAGGTCAGTATTCAGAGAATGAAAGGAACCTTATCTCCAAAGAGTCTCAGGGCAAGATGCTTTGAACCAGGCCTGCTGACACCACACTACCACTACATCCAACAATGTGAGCGTTTTGCAGCTGTTTGCCAGTGGCCTGAAGAGCTGGAATGAGGAGACCAGGGCCAAAGCTGCCAAGGAGCTCCAACACTGTCACCATGGAGCTACGAGAGGTTGGAGACTTCTGTGATTTGAGCAAGTGAGAGTGGGGTGTTTGGGCTAAATTGTCATCACTGTTTTAGATGCCTTTTGACAGCTAAGGAGGCTTTGGAAAATGCAGAGATTCTGTTTTGGAAAAACAACCAACTTCTAATGTCCATAGAATATGCAATTTCCTTTGCAGTGCTTTCACATTTCTCTGGCATTTCTTGTGTTCGTGGTAACATTTTTGGAGTCAGAGTAGAGGCTGTTTCTTCTAATTGCTTCTTTTTCCCACCTCATACCAGACCCTTACTTCTTTCCTCCTGATTACAGTGGTTGGGATGGGTTGGGGAAGTTGATAGTCTGGGGCTAAGTAGAGACTTTACCTGAAGTCAAGGACAATGTCTTGTTCATCCTAGTACCCGAAGCACTAGGTAGAACCTCGGACAGGATGTTTCCTACTTCAGAGTAGATACTTAATAAAGATTTGTTAAATGAACAGATCAATTATGGGTTCCATTCATGTAGTTTAAAGCTGTAGTAATGGGCAGTAGCTTTGTCGTTGGTTTGAACTATACTTGCTGTCAACCTCTCTGGTCCTAATCTTTGGAAGATGTCACCCCTCACCAGGGTGTGCCCTAAACCACAGAGAAGCTGCAAAGTGCATGCATGGTTACCCATACTCTACCAACCACAAACCTCCTGTTCTTAGAAATATATTCCCCCAGCAGGGTACAGTCAGAGGGCTGGCTTAAAAGATACTTGAATTATTTTTCCCTTTGTGATCAGATTATCAGTTTGATGCACATTTAGAAAGGGTAGTATGGTTTTAGAACTTGCATTTTCTCCTTCATGTCTGGAAGATAGAAGTGCATTTTCTTTTTGTATATTATACTAATAAGTAGCAACCACATTGAATCCTCTTACTGATTCTAATAATTTACCTGTAAATTTTCTCAGGTTTTCATTCCAGATAATGACATAGTCTGTGAAAAAATGAAAGACGGTTTTCTTTTTGTTTTTTTTTTTTTTATCTATAAACCATTTATTACTTCTCCTTAACTGCATTCCTGGGACCTCCACCACAGTGTTGACTAGCTCCAGTAGAGTGGGGATCTTTTAATCTCCTGTCTGATTTTAATGGGACTGTTGTTAATATTTCACCATTAAGTATAATGTTTATTGTAGGTTGGATGAATAGCTTGTTGATTATAAAAATCCCCTTATAGCCGTAGTTTGCTAAAGAGTTTTTATCTTGAATGGGTATGGAATTTTTCAAATGCTTTTTCTTTATCAATTGTGATGATCATTTGGCTTTTCTCTTTCCATGTGCTAATATTTTGAGTTACATTTGTATGTGTTCTAATGTTAAAACCAGCTTGGTCATGATGTATTTTTGATACATTGATTTCATATCTAGTATTTAATGTAAAATTTTTGCATCTATGTTCTTAAATGGAATTAACCCATAATTTTTTTAACTACAGGTGCAAACGTCTGTTCAGCTTTACTGTTTCTTAAAGTTTTGGTGACATTTTTCTAGGAAATTATTCATTTTATCTAAATGATAAGGAGTGTTGGCATGAAGTTGTTTACACTATTCTCTTATTTTTTAATTTTTAAAAACTTTTTTCTGAGAAATTTGTCTATACTATTTTTCAAACAACCAACTTTCCATTGTTGGTATTTTCAGTTTTATCTTTGTTTCCTATTTCAGTAATCTGCTCTTATCTTCATTATAACTTTTTATTTTCTTCTGCTTTTCTTTTTAACTTCTTATATTGGAATTTTGGCTCATTAATTTAAGTGTTTTCTTTTTTGTTGTAATCTGTTAAGGCTAAAAATCACAGGTGTTTCTAGCTGCATTCCAAAACTCAGGTTTTATTGATTGAGATATAATTCACCTACCATAAAATCCCCCCTTTTAAGTGTAAAATTCAGTTATTATTAATGTATATACAGAGTTTGGAAACCATCACCACAGTCTAATTTTAGAAAATTTCCATCACGTCAGAAAGAAAGCTCAAGCCACTTTAGTCATTCCCGTTCCTACCCCAACCATAGGCAGCCACTAATCTACGTCTGTCTCTCTGGAGTTGCCTTTTCTGGACATTTCACATAAACAGAATCATGCATCCTGTGGTCTTTTGTGTCTGCCTTCTTTCACATAACAATGTTTTTGAGGTGCATCTATGTTATAGCATGTAGCAGTAGTTCATTTCTTTTTATTGCTGAATAATGATACTGTATTTTCATTATTGGTTAGAAAGAAATATTTTTCTGTTTCTTATGATTTCTTCTTTCACCCTTAAGTTATTTAGAAGTGATACTATGGAATTATCGGAATTGGTTGGTTTATCTATACCATGGTGTATCTAATTCTCTATCTGTCCCTCTTTTCTTTCCCATACCATGTGTTTGTGGAAGAAACCAGATCATTTGTTCTATAGATTTTCCCATTCTGGATTTGACTCATGGAATCATCCAGGTACATTTTAAGTTCCTGTAAACTAGTTAGATTTAGAGGCTTGATTAGATCCAGTTCCATTCCTTTGGCAAAAAATACATCCTAGGTATTGTTGGAAACTTCCTGTTTCAACATAATAGGAAGCAAATATTTTTTACATCATCTACTTACAAAGAGGTGAGTTAGTTGGTTCAGGTGCTGTGATCCTGTGATCCCATCTATTATAAAGTTCCTCATCATTCTTTCTTCTAATTGTTTTATGGTCCATTCATGACTGTTTCCAAGATCCATTATTTCATTAGAAGCTATAACATTACGATTTTCTAATTCTCTCATTGCTTCTGGATTTATTTTCTAGAAATCATCTATAAAGAACTTTGTATCGTTACCTAGATAACTTGAAATACAGTTCATGCAGGAAAGGCAGAATAAATGCAAATGCATGGTTCTTTCCCTTTATCAGTTTTTCACAATAATGGGTCATGGCTCTGGCAACCTCTGAAAGATAACCAAGGTTCACAGACACACACCCATTTTTTTTTTTTTTTTTTTTTGAGTATCATTATTAACTCATGGACTGAAGTATGTCTGGTGTATTTCACTTTGTTGCAGGTATGTTCACTTTTTTCTTCTTCTAATGACCACTATCAGCCTGACTTATTGTGTCCTTTCTACAGAGCAGAGTAGTCTTACTTTGATTACTTTCTTTCTTTCTTTCTGGAAAAAAGGTGATCAAATACATGTCACTTAAACCTGGGCATAGCCACTTCTTCAAGGAGCTCTGGTTTCTTTTAGTTTGGATGTACCCCAAATTTTTGTTGGGATGTTCATTGCTGTTGCAGTATCATTATTTCTAGATCTTTTCTAGTGAAGAGAACTAGAAATATGTAATTTTAAGAATGAGAAAAATAAATTATAGTAATATTGGTATTTCTAATTCAAATTTAAGATTAAAGAATTTTTACTTCTTTGATTTTAACTTATATCTCTTTTCTGTTACACTAAAAATTTGTTTCTTGGTTCTGGCATTTCCATAATTTCTTATTTGGTTCCTCTTACAAAATGTATACAAATAGGAATTCAGGGAAGATGGTGGAGTAGGTGAGGCAGAACAGGGTTTTCCTCCTTCAGAGTAACTACAAAGGGGCCAGAGGACACCAGGGACCACAGTTCCAGGGTGTGACCAGCCATAGAGTGTTCCTCACAGGGGACATCCCACAGCCCCCCCTCACCCGCCAGGCCAGCAGCAGCAAAACCGCCACTGGGCAAGGGAGTGAGCAGCGGCTCTCCACTCCCATCCACCTACCTTGACAGTTTGCTGGGGGATGATCCTCCACAGCCAGACTTTGGGGAGCCACTCTGGAAGGCTGTGTGGCACTTCTGCAGGAAGCTAAGTACAGAATTGCCATATGATCAGCAATCCCATTACTAAGTATATGCTCAGAGGAACTGAAAGCTAAGACATGAATAGACATTTGTAAACTGATGTTTATAGCGGCATTATTTATGGTTGCCTAGAGATGGAAACAGTCCAAATGTCCATCACTGGACTAGTAGATAAACAAACTGTGGTATAGACACATGATGGAATATTTTGCAGCTGTAAGACAGAACAAAGTCACTAAAGATATAATAACGTTGTTGAATATTGTTCTAGTTTGCTAATGCTGCCAGAATGCAGAACACCAGAGACGGATTGGCTTTTATAAAAGGGGGTTTATTTGGTTCCACAGTTACAGTCTTAAGGCCATAAAGTGTCCAAGGTAACACATCAGCAATCGGGTAGCTTCACTGGAGAATGGCCAATGGCGTCCGGAAAACCTCTGTTAGCTGGGAAGGCATGTGGCTGGCGTCTGCTCCAAAGTACTGGTTGCAAAATGGCTTTCTCCCAGGATGTTCCTCTCTAGGCTGTGGTTCCTCAAAAATGTCACTCTTAGTTCCACTTGGGGTATTTGTCCTCTCTTAGCTTCTCCAGAGCAAGAGTCTGCTTTCAATGGCCGTCTTCAAACTTTCTCTCATCTGCAGCTCCTGTGCTTTCTTCAAAGTGTCCCTCTTGGCTGTAGCTCCTCTTCAAGATGTCACTCTCGGCTGCACTGAGTTTCATCTGTTAGCTCATTTATATGGCTCCAGTGATTTAATTTAGACTCACTCTGAATGGGCAGGCCAACACCTCCATGGAAATTATCCAGTCAGAGTTATCACCTACAGTTGGGTGGGGCGCATCTCCATGGAAACACTCAAAGAATTACAATCTAATTAACACTGATAGGTCTGCCCACACAAGGTTACATCAAAGATAATAGTGTTTGGGGGGACATAATACATTCAAACTGGCACAAATATTGAGGACATTTTGTTGAGCGAAGTTAGCCAGAAACAAAAGGACAAATACTGTATGGTCTCACTAATATGAACTAATGTTAATGAGCAAACTTTGAGAGTTGAAAGCTGAGCACGCAGGCACTCAGGAGACAGAAAGAGGGTAGAGAGTGGGCATTTGATGGTGAAGAAGTATAGAATGTTCAACAGAATTGATTATATAGACCCAGAAATGGATAGCACAATATTGTGTGATGGTAGCAGAATATTGTTAACACACTGAACAAAGATGTCTGTGAGTATGGTTGAAAGAGGAAGGCTAGGGGCAAGTATGACATCAGGAGGAAAGATAGAGGATAAAACTAGGACTATATATCTTAGCAAAGTGCAAACATAAGAATGTTTTTATGTGAGGGAGAACAAATGAATGTCAACTTTGCAAGCTGTTGAAAAATCGGATGGTATAGGGGAAAAATACAGTCAGTGCAAACTAGAGTCTATAGTTAATGGTAACTTGTAAGATGCTTCCATTAATTGTAACAAAGGCAATATACCAAAGCTAAAAGTCTATAAGAGGGGGATATAAGGGAGGGATATGGGATTCTTGGTAGTGATGGTGTTGTCTGACATTATTATATTGTATTGTATGGTATTTTTTTATTATCTTTTTTATTCTTTAACAAATTTTTTTTCATAGTAATGAATATGCTCAAGTGCTGATTGTAGTGATGAATGCACAACTACATGATACTCTGAACAACTGATTGCACACTGGGGATGATTGTATGGTATGTGAATATATCTCTTTAAAATGGTAGAAAAAATATAAATAGGGATAAAAATGCTGTAGAAAACCTGGAGAGAGGGATGTACCTATTTACTCTTGGTGGGGAAGTAGAATGGTGTAGCCTATCTGGAGGCAAGTATGGTGGTTCCACAAAAAGCGAAGTATGTGGGTGCCATGAGGTCCTGCAACCTCATTATGGGGTATATACTTGGAAGTTCTCAGAGCAGGGACATAAATGGACATTTGCTCACTGGTGTTTATAGAAACAGTATTCGTGACTTGCAGTGGGTGAAAGTGGCCTAAGGGTACATTGACTGATGAACAGAATGGTGAACTGTGGTATAGACATCAGTGGAATATTGAGTAACTGCAAGAAGGAGTAAAGCTGTGAGACACACAATGAGGTGAATGGATCCTGTGGATAGCATTTTGAGTGAAGTACACCAGATATGAAAAGACAAACGTAAAGCCTCACCAATATGGACTAACTACCATGTATAAACCCTGAGAATTGAATCTTAGAGCACAGCTTATCAGGAGAATGTTTATTGTAGTGGTCACTAGATTGTAAGCTCTTACAGCAGTCACATCTCTTCCTGAATTGTAATGGCTATGTGCAGATTCTGAGACGGTGATCCCTTTGTGTATAACCTGGTCAATCTCTGGGTCTTGGGGTTATCTGTGTGACACCTGAAACTCAGAGCTATGAATGTCAGTATTAGCACATACAGCAACTGTTAAAAAAGCTAAAAAAGAGTCTAGACTTCAATTAGAGATATGAATGAAGCAGATCTGGTTGGGACTAAGGTAAATCAGGCCAAATGGTAGAGGACGATTTTGACTATGCTTTAAAACTTCACCTTCACTGTCATACCAAGGGAAGAGATGTTTATTTGGTACAGGATATGTATCTTCTACAGCACACTAAATAATTTAACTTGTATGGTCAGTTTATTCAAACACTGAAATTACATGGAACTTTGAATAGGAAGTGAGATCTGGTAGGTTTGTAGAGGTTATTGTGGAATAGTGATACACCCCAAAGTAATTTGGGCAGAGAATAAAAATGTGTCTGCAGGACCCCCTGAGAAGCTGGGAAAAAATGCGAAAATGTTGGATGTCCCTACCTGGATTATTGCTGATATTCTCACAAGCATTGAGGACTGATTTTTGGTATGCTGGGCCCTCAGTCTTAGGGCTTGCCTTTATGAGGCTTGCTACTGCAAAGAGAGGCTAAGCCTACTTATAATTGTGCCCAAGAGTCTCCCCCAGAGAACCTCTTTGTTGCTCAGATGTGGCCCTCTCTCTCTAGCTAAGCCAACTTGGCAGGTAAACTTGCTGCCCTCCCCCCACGTGGGACCTGACTGCCAGGGGAGTAGCTCTCCCTAGTAATGCAGGATATGACTCCTGCGAATGAGCCTGGGGGTTGAGCCTGGAGCCAGCATCGTGTGATTGAGAAAATCTTCTTGACAAGAAGGAAGAAGAAAAATGATACAAAATAAAGTTTCAGTGACTGAGAGATTTCAAATGGAGTTGAGAGTTAACTCTGGAGGGCATTCTTAGGTGCTATATAGATATCCCGTTTTAGGTTTTAGTGTATTGGAATAGCTAGAAGGAAATACCTTAAACTGTCGAACTGCAACCCAGTAGCCATGGCTCTTGAAGACGAATGTATACCTATGTATTTACAAGTGGTGACAATGTGATTGTGAAAACCTTGTGGCTCACATTGGTTTATCCAGTGTATGGATGGATAAGCAGAAAAATGGGAACAAAAGCTAAATGAAAAATAGGGTGAGAGGTGGGGGAATGGAATGTTGGGTGTTCTTTTTCACTTTTACTTTTTATGCTTATTTTCATTCTTTTTGGTGTAAGGAAAATGTTCAAAAATTGATTGTGGTGATGAATGCTCAACTATATGATGGTACTGTGAACAGTTGATTGTACATGATGGATGACTGTATGGTATGTGAATATAGCTCAATATAAATGAATTTAAACAGCTTATTGCAAAAGGAAAAGAAACTTTAAATGTTTAAAACACAAGCTAGAACATTTTATTTTTATAAAGGAAGATGCTTACATACGGCATGAATTATTAACCATAGCACCATCTACCTTCATTTTTCAGGCATTTTTAATAGACAAGGTATAAAATGAAGCTCTTTGAGACCCTTTCTTAGAATAAGTAAATAAAAATAGATTGGTCTATACTGATTGTGAATATTTTCATGTGGTTTTGTGCAAGCGTCATGGAAGCTTTCTCCCCACCCCATGGGTGCTCCTCTGACACTGCTGGGCCCTGTCATTCCTGGGAGGGCTCTGCCCTGAGGGAGGCCGAGTGTGGGCCTGGGTCCCTGAAGCCTCCTCCAAGCAGCACCAACCTGTGCCAGCTCAGCCCCAGCAGCACAGTTTTTGTGTTTTGAAAACTAAGTGTGTAGACAGAAAGATATTACAAAAGACTTAAAAATGGAAACTGCCTCCTCCTCCTCTTTTATACCTTTTCCTAACACCCAAGGCCTCTCCCTTGAGAATCAAAATAATGTAGTTCTTTTAAGCAAAATGTTTTGTTTAATGCCCTCATGTAACCTAAATGTAGTGAAAATGGATTAAGTGAGCTCACAGTTGTTTTTTTTTTTTCCACAGAAAACTCATGTGGAAAAGACAGGCTGCTGCTGTCAGGGATCACAGGCAGAGCCCACCCAGTGCAGCCCCCTGAGAAGTCTATCTCAGGAACCATTATGATTAAATGCCTCATCCTATTAGCTTCTATGTCTTTTGTTGTCCTCCTCAGAGATGTATCCTCTTATTGGAGATTATAGGCTGTTTTCCATCCCTACCCTTTCTATCCTCTCTTCCTCCCTTTCTCTGCCCTTGCCCAACCTCCATTTGTCTCTATTTCTGCATCATTTTTCCACAGAAGGTCTCTTTTTAGGGCCTGAAGTCTTCCGGGCGGATTTTCATCTCCACCCGTTTGAGGGAGTAGTTAGACCCATGCCATCCATTCCAATTGATGCCATCCATGTGCTTTTTGTGTTCTCCAAGGCGGTAGTACATCCCATTGAGGTTCGAGTCTGCACAGCAATTGTACCAGTATCCACCTGACACAAGAAGCAGATCATAGCCAGTAAGCTGAGTATGCCCACACCCTTGGAAAATAGATGGTAGCCCAGATATCAAGGATTTGATGGTAAGCTGTCAGAGCCCATATCAAAAATTAATTACCAAAGCCAGAACACCAATAGTACAGTTCTAAATTCATTCTCTCATCTTAAGGAGGATTACAGGCTTATACCTAATCTCCACTCCCCATCCCCACCTCCACACGCACCCATCTTACCTTTAAGTATCTCTGCACAATTTTCCAAGCAGTTGTCATTGTCCTTGTCATGGGTGCTGAAAGCTGTGTTGTTATGATAGAGGAGGGCGTCATCCTCCACACTGCCACTGTAGTTCGCCAGGAAGAGGCGGTAGCTGCTCACTTCATCACCCAGAGCAAAGTGACTGTACTCAGCATAGCGCACGTTGCCCTCCCAGTCCTGTCAGGAAGAGTCAGAGCCTTAGAGAAACCGCCCAGGGCTTTCACTTCATCTCAAAGAGAAGACCCAGCCCTGTAGCTCCTCTCCCTCTGCAGGCCCATAGCCAGGCATCTTTTATCATAGCTCTGGGTCTAGTTTACCTCTGTTCCATAGCAACCTGGAGATCAGAAAGCATGAGCCCAAGGCCAGACTTCTCTCTTGATTCATTGTATGACCTTGATTAGTCTATCTGTACTCCCTCATTTCCCTGGATGTAAGGTGTAGATTTACAATTTCACTGTGTCTCACACAGTTTTGTTAAAAAAAAAAAAAAAGTAATGTGAGCCTATAATGTGAGAACTTCACAGACTTTGAGAAGGGGCACTAACAAGCATTGGTAAAGAACTGTGTTCCCAGGCCAGATTGGAGTCAGCAGTGTTTCAGCTGAGCTGCCTATTGGACTTGCTCTGCTCTGGCCTGGGCTGGCCGCCTCTTCATGCAACCTTTAGCCCCGCTTTTGTGCAAAAAAGGGAAAAAACTATTCTTCCTCAACTGTCCTACAACCTGCAGGAAAACCATCATAGTAAATATTCACATCTTAGTGGATAAGCTTAGGAATGGTGACCCCAGATCTGTGCACAGATGTGTGGTGGCCTTGGCTCAGTCCCAGGGACCCAGGCCCAGCGTTCACCTCCATTTCCACGCGTAGCCGAGTTGGCCATCTGGAGAGCCTGTGGATGTGTTCATTCCCCAGCCAGAAGTCCCTACGGATGCGACCAAAGCCATGCTTGTACCGCTTCCAGTCCTGGTGGAAGGAGACAAGGCCATTCTTTCGTCTCTGAATGGTGGTCCAGCCACCGCCTGAAGTCTCCATGTCACAGAACACCTAGCAGAGAGAATTGCTCTGGTCAGGGCCTAGCAGAAGCAGGTGGCAGGAGTGTGTGGGTAGGAGTCACAATCTTTTCCCAGCCTCACAGCCAGTGGGTGCATGCACTTCCATAGTCATACTGGCTCACTGGCAGCAACGACTCTACCCCAGTGTTGGCAGAGCTGGGGCAGGGTAGTGGTTTACTGGGGAAGAATTGTCAGAATTGGGGATGTGGGGAGCACATGTAGTTCAAAGGGAGAAATCCAGGTACTTCTGATATGCCCACTTCATGTTCTCTCTTTTCTTCTCCCCACAAAAATAACTATACTAGGACATGGGAAGAGATCTACACTAGCATGGTGTTGGTAATAAGAATAATCTAATGTATTTTAGAGGGTCTGGTTTTAGTTGTTACTGAAATAAAGGGGTAAAATACATGCCTGGGTTTTTGGCAGGGTTTTTTGGCCTATAAATTGAGTGTTTAGTGTTTCTGGTATTTGGCGTCTTTGCATCTCTGTTTTGTGTTTCCTTTTCATTAGACTAGAAATAATACATTTTGTCTCCATACCTTTGAGTGGGGTGGAGGACAGAGGGTAGAACATCAACAGTGTGCTTATTGGACCTCACCTGCAGCTCAGGGCTACCAACGAGGACATCAGGAGGAAGCTTATACACTCCAGATGTGCGGTAGTTTTTCCGATACAGGGAAGAGCAGTCATAGATGGCATCTAGAAAAGGAGCAGACCACAGGGTGAGCATCCAGATTCAGGGCTCCAGGGCAGGCAGGATGTTCCTGCTGCATCTAAACTGAATGTGTCAAAACCGAGACTTAATTTCAAAACCACAGAATTGACATTGCTCGTAATTGCTGGGCAGTCTCTGGATTAGGAAGAGAAGTGGATAGAGAGAAGGTGATTTTAGCCTCACTAGTGGTACGGCAGTGGGGTGGGGAAGCCCTGCACCTGGATGGCATCAACAGAGCACTCAAACAGGCACTTGCAGGCTAACTATGGAATGAATTATCCAGCTATCATCCTGGATCATGAATTCTAGAAATGTTACATTGTGTGAAGACCACGGATTATGACATTTGTTGTAACTGATGCTTCTGTTTGACAGATTTAGACTTGTCAGCCAGTTTGCCTGTTACCAGACAAGTCATGAGTATCTCACAGGGTCTGGCTTTGGTGCTGGTTGGTTGGTTAGTTGGTTGTTTAGTTTGCTCGTTGGTTGGTTTTGGTTGTTATTGTTGTTTAGAGGGTAATGGTTACTACCAACCAGGACCTCAATTAAGGGAGATAGGTTTTACAATCTTATCTTTCCCCCATTAGTCTAAGAAAGGCCGAATGAAATGAAAACACCCCAAAGAACCCTTTGAGGTCTTGCCCTGACAGTGTTATTAAAACAAAAAAATGAGCACATTGGACAGCGTGATTTTCACTCTGGGGTTGATTTAAATGCTTACTTGGCTGCCCAGTGGGCATCTGCTTTATGCTGGATTTTGTATCCCTATTGTGAATATCAAAGAGCTCTGTGAGAGAGCCAGCCTGCCCTGATAGGATCCAGAGTGTGGGAAATCGTAGTGTCCAGGAGACGCTTCCTGTCTCTGTGTCTTGGGAACTTTTTCTTGGTGGCCACTCCTGTGGGCTCTGGGAGAAGAGCACAATGATGGCAACTGGATGCCTCCTGCCCCAGGAGTTGTCAGAGGCTGCCTGGCTCCCTTACCGAGCACACTGGGGCGGGGGAACAGGACACACGTGCCTTTGCCCTCAGAGTTCTTCATTTCCTGTTACTGATGAAAGCATCTCAACTCACTGCTTTTTCCAAGGGCACCTCCTTATAGAGTAGAAAGGTGGCCAGCAGCTGGTAATGCAGAAGAATAAGGAATGACCCCCTGCAAGAAGTATAAGAGGCAGACTGGGGGATTGCCTTTGGTCCCCCAAGAAACTCCCTCTGGGTGGTAGGAAAATCAACTGTTTGGAGGAGAAGGAAGTCGCCTGGCAGATTTCTCTCTCTGGCCTTATCTTCTGCATATCTAGTTTCATCTCCCAGGCCCAATCAAGACTCATTAGTATGGAAAATGGCCTAAAGATACCTTTCTAATCCTAACTGAGAGTCAGGAAGTAAATGCTAAGAAAATGATCTGTACACTCTGGTTTATGTAACAGAATTTTCAAGCTTATTTCATGTTGAAACTTTTTCTTCATCTGAACTGAGGATAAAGACAACCTACTCGTTAGAGCCATCCTCTTTTCCAAGAAGCTAAGCATTTCTTTGTTTGCAGTTTGGTGTGTAAGGTAACTAATGGTTTTTATGTCAGCAAGACATGACGTATCTATAGAATATGTTTCTTACACCTAATCATTTCCTGACACTTTCAGAAAGCTAAATTAATATCTAAATGATAAATTTACCTGTAAGCCTATCGGAACCAAGCGAGCCAGAAACTGAAAGTTATTTGGTGAAAGAAAATAATTTAAAATATATCTTATTTTTGACCTTTCAAAATCCTGATTTCAGGATGGCATTTTTGTATTTTCTGTATTATTTGAGAATTTTATCTGAGACCCTGAAGAAAAATAGAAAGCCTAAAACTGAGGAGCCTTGAAGAGCCTGTCATTTCCTGAACACAAAGGGGTTCTTCAGATGGCTGTGGGCAGTGTCTAACACTTAATTTTGTGCCAGTAAGAAGAGTCAGTTTCAGGGTTGACACAAAACTGCAGTAATGCCCATCCCCACTAAATCATAGGAGTACCAGAGAAGCATTTTGACAAAACTTTGCTCCTAGAGCAACAGATGTGAAGGTTTGGGTGTTTGTTTCTGCTTCCCTTGATCAAAGAGTCAGCCTGTCATCTCTTGGTCAGAATGCAGCAAGGCTAGACCAACCAAGGGAAACTTGAACTCTGTTCTGAGACTTGCTCTGTGAAATGGAAGGAACCAGGAAATCTCCCTGTGCTCCAAGACAGGAATTCACACCTTCCTTATTTTGAAGCATTGTTTGAATAAAAGGGTAAATTTACAGAACTTCAGAAGTCAAAGGAAGTTTTCCTGAAGACTTTACCAAATGGGAAATAGAGCTGGTGGCACGTACTCAAGAAAGTAGACCCCAGTAGTCACTTAGAAGCAACGCTGTAGATGGAGAAGCACTCGGCTATTTGGGGGGAAGGTGGACATGTTCTCCTTACCTGCTGAGGTGTGTGCTATATGTAGCTGTATAATGTCGATCTTCTTGTTCATTTCAGAGTAATTGGTCTTAGCATCTGTGAGCCGTGACTCTATGCGCTTGTTACTGGTCTCCAGTTCCATCAGCTGTGTGGCAACGCTGGCCCAGGCTGTCTCCTTCCTCTGGCTCAGTTCACTCAGCAGACTGCTTAGGTTGGCAATTTGGGCCTTGAGCTCCTTCACCTCCTCAGAGCAGGCAGCCAGTTGGAGCGGTATGGGCATCCTGTGACTAGGGGGCTTCTGTGGCCAAACTGGGTGACTGGCAAATGCCGCAATGAGAATGCAGAGCCAGGTCATGGATGAGAGAGTCTTTTCCAGCATCTTCTTTGGGCCTTGCTGAGGAAGGATCTTCCTTTAAGGGAATCAGGATTGCCAGTTATGTTTGTGAAGCGGCAGCAAATTATCACCTTTTACCTTCGCTCCTGATGGTCTCACCACTTCCTTGTTTTCTTCCTTTCCCTGCTCTTTCTTAGTCCTCCTCAGAGCTGTCAGAGTTTCTGAAAGTGGAGCTTAACTGGGTATCTCAAAGCCATCCTTCCCAAGCCTGAATGCTCTGCAAACTGAGCATCTTAAATGTTGTTTGCTTCCTTAACCTCCACCCCAACCAGGGCCATGCACTGTGCTTCAGTCCCTCCCAGCTCCTCGGGGAGGGTCAGGTGCCTGCTGGGTGAAGTCAGCGTCATCTTAGGCCAGAGCAGGGGAGGCGGGGAGGGATACAGGGGCGAGTCTCTCTTTTCTTGCCTGCACAGTGTCTGGGCTGAGACAGGAGGACTGTGACTTTGTGTATTTCCACTGTGTTTTGTCTGTTAGATTATGACCCTGCCAGCCACAGGCTCCACTCTGTCAGCAAGCAGGGCAGCGTCAGAAGAATTTCCAAATCCATTCTAAAGGTTCTAAAGGAATATGGGAGAGATGAAAACTCGGAAGTGCCAGGCCTGGTCCTGGGATTGATCCCCCACACTTCCCTCAGGCTTTAGGCAGAATAGAGAACAGGCTCATCTCTGAGACAAGGGAGTATATTACCTTTTTTTTTCCTGTTTATATAAATAATATATGCCCATGGTTCAAAACTTGGAAAATATATTAAAGAATCCCCATTACCAAATAAGTACATGTCCAGAGTCTAATTCCCTCCTCCCATGCAATATGATTTGCAATTTGAAATTGTATTTCCTCCCTCTCTGCCTCTGTCTCTCTATGACTTTCTCTCTCTCCCTCTCTCTCTACATTTATGATTTTCTGTCTTAAAATAGGGATATTTTAATTTTTCACGTACCATATATGAAGAATACTCTTGCTTTGGGAACAAATGTAAAATCCTGGAATTTCAGCAAATACCCTTGGAATAAGCTTTTCTCTAAGAATGTAAACATTCTGTCCTTAAAACAGTACTTTGTCCTTGGAACGTGCTATTGCTGTATCCCATGTGATTGAGACACTGGAGCAGAGTTTACTTATAATGTGGAATTTCAGTGTGGGATTTTCACACATGAGCCTGATGCTTGACAACTCTCCTCCATGCCATAATCCACCCCAGAGCCCTTTTCCAGTCAGGGCTTCTAGCTTCTCAGAAAGTAATTTCTGTTTCAGCAGCTAGAGTTACCAAACAGTTTTTCTTCCCTCTAAATCAAAGAGCAATAGGAGTTCAAGATGGGCCAGGGTTAGTTTCCTCACATCCTTAGTCACCTTTACCTGCTAAGGGCTGAGGAATTTGCAGACACCCGGCAGCAACTTGACTTTTTGCTCAAAAGATTCCATTTAGAATTGGCACTGTCTGCCAGTCCCTGCTCTCTTTTGGCAAATATCTCACCCAGCCGGGCAAGCCCCAAGTTGTCAGCATCTGACAGTATATGCTAAACTCCATGAGGATCTTCAAAGTTATCTGGCCATCAACTAAGACTGAGCCTAAACCATGACCACAGAAGGGCTGTGCACCACCCATACCTGCCACGTGACCCTGCTGCCTTGGTGCTCCATCAAGTGACTCAGAAGAGAAAGCATAAAGGAACATTGCAGCTCTGTGGATTCCCAACCAGCTTTTTGTTTGCTCTTCCCCATAGCCACCCCCTCACTACTCACCCAGAAGTTATGAATAGACTTTCATATCTGGACAGAAAATGAACCAGTCATTCTTATCTGCAACCCACGAAACAGTCGTTTCTAGGGAAGGTGTGATGGTTAAGTTCATGTGTCAGCTTGGCCAGGTGATGATACTCAGCTGTTTGGTCAAGCAAGAACTGGCCTAACTGTAACTGCAAAGACATTTATGGCTGGTTAATAAACCAGAAGGCTGGTTTATTAAATCATCAGTCAATTGGCTGCAGCTATGACTGATTATATCAATGAAGGGAGTGTCTTCCACAATGAGAGAATGCAATCAGCTGGATTTAATCCAATCAGTTGAAGACTTTTCAGCGAGACAGAGGACCTCCACTTCTTCTGCTAACCAGTGAAACATCTCCTGAGTTCGTCAAAGTTGCCAGTTCACTGCCTGAGGAGTTCATGGAACATCGTCGTTGGAGTTGCCAGTTTGCTGCCTGCCCTACAGAATTTGGACTCGTGCATTCCCACAGTTACGTGAGACACTTTTATAAATCTTATATTTATAGATATCGCTTGTTGATTCTGTTTCCCTAGAGAACCCTAAGTAATACAGAAGGTAAGACAGGTTTTTTTTTTTTAACTTTATCAAAAAATTAAAAACAAACAACAACAACAAAAAAACACCATTTCAAGCAAAGCAAAGCAAAGGATTAAGAAAAACAAGTAACCTAAAATAACTACTTTGCTTCCAACATTTGCCTACCATATGCCACAAAAATTAATAAACCGTATCCAAACAAAGGAATAAGAAAAACAAATAATCTAAAATAACTACACTGCTTCCAACATGTTCCTACCATACCCCAAGAAAATTAACAAACCATAATGAACAAAGGCATAATAAAAACCAAATAACCTATAATAAGTGAACTGATCTAATTTTTAATGCAATAGTTTATCAAAAATTAAAAAAAAAATAATTCAAACAAAACAAAACAAAGGAATAAACAAAACAAATAGCCTAAAATAACTTTATTGTTTCTAGTATGTCCCTACCAGGAAACAATCTTTTCTAGGGAAGGTAAGAGAGGTTTTATAAATTTGGACAGGAAGCATCTAACCTTTATTTTGAATAACTAGTTTCTGACATTTATTTTCTGGAAATTTCTAACATGAGGCATAATTTGGAGATGAAGCTTTTTGTAAGTTGTTTGCAATTTTCTTCAGCTGTCTAATCTGCCTAAATGTCAATTATCTCCCCCCACAAAAAAAAGCTAATTAAGGGAATTTCCCATGCCAGATTATCTATTTGCTAAAGCAGCCACAGCCCTGTGATATCCTAGAATCTGCATTTCCAAAAGAAGGAAAAGTAAGTCTTTTCTGAGCACAGCTAAGCCCACAGAGAAAACAGTGAAGAATGTAGAGGACTAGAGTACTTTTCCCCTTCTGTGAGAGGCTTTTAATCCTTTCTTCTGCCTTTCATTGAACAGAGTAAGCATAAAAAATGTGAATTACCTGAGCAAGTATGGAACACCTGTTTTGGATATCTTACAGTTTCTCCTGTTCTCCCATGTCTTGGTGGTGAAAGAGGGTCAGCTTGGTGCTTCTGGGAGAGATGTTTATGAAAATAAGGTTCATATTACTAATGAAAAAAGCTAGTGAGCTTTTACTTAGTCGGGGAGTTCTCAGGCATCACGGTGTTTGAGCTGACTGCCTTCAGGCTGGCAGCAAGGACTGCAGCCTGCAGAACAGCCTCAGGACTGCACATCTAGAAAGGCCTAGAGGTGGTCTCTCCCTCTCCCCCAAATAGGAGAGGGGTTTCATTTTCTTTAAAAGTCCCCACATGAGAGACTGCTGCTTGTTTGCTAGTGTCTTCCTGCCCAGGCCTCCCCTTAAACTTTCACTTTCAGAATTGCTGAGAGGGAGAATCAGCTCCCTCAGCACCAGACTCTCAGAGTTTGTTGAATGAATAAATCTCAGAAGAGCCTGCTTTGTTGTTCGTTTTATTGTGTTCTTCATATGAATCTTTTACTTCTTCTCAAGTCTTTCAATGAGTCACAGCTTGCCTTACTGTGCACTCTTTCAGTAGCTAACCCTTCTGTCACTTGATCTCATTTCAGTCTCATCTGAAAGCCCAAGTCTGTCACAGAAGTTTCCCCTCTCTTTCCTAAGCCTTCTGATTTGCTGCTTCTACCAAAGAGCGTGCCCTGGACCTCTCAGAAATCATTTCTCTTAGACTTCCTCTCAGAGACTCTGAATTAATTATAGCACATGGCTAAGAAAAGTCTCTGTGATTTCCCCAGGACTTTGTAGCAATGCCAGCCCAGCCTGAAGTGCCTTGTGGTCCAGTAGGAGCGCCCAATGCCTAGGGCAGAGGGGGGTGAGAGCAGAAGTACCCACCCCAGGTGAGGTCCTCAAAGGCCTCCTGAAGCTTAAAAGGCAAAGGAGAAGCCAGAGTGGGACAGAGGTGCAGATATGTGAAAGGTCTTGGTTGGTAGAGGAACCTAAGCAGTTGAGCGTGGCTTCCAAGGAAAGAAAGGAGAGGTGTGGTGGTGGAAATTGGAGCTGGGGAGGTGTGGAGGGGCCTTGTGATTCTGCTGACAGAGGGGCTGTGGAAGGAACACAGAGATGCTTTTATCTCTTGGTGGCTTTGTTTTCCTTCATCTTAGCAGGAAAGTGGATTTTTGTAGCTGCCAAACAAGACTTTTAACTAGAAAATGGGTGAGTTAGAACATTTTAATTTCTTACTGCATTTTTACTAAATTCCCTGGGGATGGCTGGCTTTAGGATTAAGGAGACAGTATAAGGCTAGAATCAGACAAATCAGTGTTCTAATCCCTTCTCACTTCCTTCCAGAAAAGGTACATAGTCCTGTTCATTTCCTGCACCTCTGCTGGAAGAAAAAGTCCTTAGTCCAGAGTGCTGAGGATTTGCTCAAAGCTCCTCACTTCTCAACAACAACCGATTCCAAATTTCTGGGTTCATGGTATCTTCAAAAGTGCCAGTGTACCGCTAGTAATCTCCACCCTCCTAGGAAGCTCCAAACAGCAAAAAATAGGACAAGAGAAACCCCTTGTGTAGTGAATGCACAGGCACAGATTGTGCCTTTGTGGTTAGAGTTTCTAGCCCCATCTTTCCTTTCATGCCCTTTTATTTTCAGCCATACCCCAGGAGTCAAGTCTGTCACCAATTATAAATTTACTTCTGGCTGGTCTAAGGACGTCCTTTAGGTTCATTGTATAGCAGCTTGCCTTTGTAAAGCAGCATACAAGCCCCAAGGAAGGTTGTCGATCCATGCAGAAAGCTGGCAACAATGAGGAACTGTACAAAGTGAAGAGTTTGGTGGGTTCTATAAAGCTGGACAAAAGTCCAGAGAGTCTTTTATTACAGCCCAAGACCATTCTAAAGGGAGAAGCTTGCTGTGTTTCAGTGGTAAACCGCTACTCTCCCACAGCATTGAGTTCATCCTCGGGAATACCTTGAGATTTAATGGGACTACTCTTACGGTGAATTAGGAAAACCGTTTCTGATTTTTAGATACTACTATGGGGAAAGAAGACCTGCTGGAATATAAACAGTATCACAATGCTCTGAAACCTTGACTTGTAAACCACATCCTGATTTCTAAGAGGCCAACCTCTGAAAAAGTGAATGTCTTAGAGTTGAAGAAATACAAACGTTCTGGATTCTTGCCCTTGGCTACCTCTGACACAGCCTGTCCCAGTAAAGATGGAATATCTCAGTGGTGACACCACTACCCTCTCCAAAATTATTCTGGACATCTCACTTGCTATGAATCTTAGCAATCCAATTAAAGTGGGCCACTTGCATAAACTTTTCTTTACCAAGAAGTTTGGCCTAGTTTTTCCTTTCCCTGATCCCAGAATAGGCATCAGTATCCCTACAATGTGGCTAACTCCTTAACAGAACCAAAGCCAGCTCACATCTGCTTATTCAATTAAATGTGGAGAATTAGAATCCAGCTAGCTCTAACTAGGTTCTGGCTCATTTGAAACGTTTCCCGACTTCATCCACACAATAGACTGAGTCAGAGCTCTTGGACATTCATAAGCCAAGAAATCAGGATTGTACCCAAAATATAAACTCTGCTTTGAGTCAAGGTAGTTAAAAATTGGATTCAACCTATCAACCTCCATTCTTCCAACCCCCCCCCCCCCGCCCCAGCCCCTGCCCCCTACTTTTGTTCCTTTCCCCTTTCTTTTCCTGACAGCTTCTTCTACCAGTCTCTCTCAGAGCTCTTCATTTCTCTCTGGATATAAAAAAGTGGAAAGGGAGAGTAAAACCTCCAGGCATCACCAGAAAACTGAGCAGTGCTCATTGTTGTAGATTAAAAAGATAAGGGCCAATTAGTCAAGAAGTGTTGACAAGAAAGATAAAGTTGGAAATAGTTAACTGGCTGACATGCTGGGAGTGATGTGTCTGCCAATAGATCCCTAAATCAGCACTGGAGGTGTGACAGCCATTCATCATTTTTACCACCAGCCTCTGACAGGCCCCTCGTTTGGACACCCAGCCAGCACAAATTGTGGGCTGTCACATGCAGCTGTGTGGCCTCGCTGGGCTTTAAGTCAGATTGTCTTAGGGTGCCTGGGCCCTGCTTCCAGCCAGGAGCTTCCTGGAGGTGATGGCAGAGTGGGCAACTTGCCTGGCTTATCTCCACGCACTGCAGACATCCTCGAGCAGAGGACCATGATGCCTAGAGCCTCCTCATAGAGCTCTACAAGGAGACCACCTACTGAGCGTAGATAATGAGTCTGGTTAGCCCTTGGCCAACAGGAGGTCAGGCCCATGAAGCTCTCGGTGGGGTCTCTTGGGGTCTGTCAGTGGGATGAAATGATTACACAGCCCTTGGAAGTAATTATGAAGACTCTGAATAAGGTGGGATACACCTAGGTGAAAAAACAATTCAAAATTGTATGTACACTCTGGGCACCACTAAAATACGTATTCATTTGTATAGAATATGCATAGATGAAAATAATATGTTGGAAAAGTGATTATATGGTGGTGAACTTTCCTTCCCCCAAATGTTTTTCATTAAAAAAAAAATGTAGCTCCCCCCACCAATCTTGAAAAGATAGAATTTTGCCCTCCTTCTACCTAATACAGACAGTTGTTTGCCCATACTTTCTCACATAGAGATTTAGTGTGTCCTTTAAATAACATGACAGTCTTGCCATTTAAACTCTGATCACCCAAAGGAAGGGCTGAAGATGAAGAACTGTTTACTCTCAGGCCATTCTGGGATGAGACAATGCATCAGGAATCCATCTTGATTGTCTGAGCTGGCCACTGCTCTAGCACCAGATCTTTTTTATCTTGGTGCCTGTTCTAGTTTGCTAATGCTGCCGGAATGCAAAACAGCAGAAATGGATTGGCTTTTATAAAAGGGGGTTTATTTGGTTGCAAGGTTACAGTCTTAAGGCCATAAAGTGTCCATCAACAAAGGGTACCTTCACTGGAGAAAGGCCATTGGCATCTGAAAAACCTCTGTTAGCTGGGAGGGCATGTGACTGGTGTCTGCTTGCTCCTAGGTTGTGTTTCAAAATGCCATTCTCCAAAATGTCTGCATCAGCTTCCAATGGCCATCTTCAAAATATCTGTCTCAGCTCCAGCTCCATATGAGCTCCTTCTGTGTGAGCTTATATATTGCTCCAGTAAACTAAACAAGGCCCACGTGGAATGCGTGGGGCCACGCCTCTGTGGAAATTACCCAATCAGAGTTATCACCTACAGTTGAGTGGGTCACATCTCCATGGTCACTGAACCAATTGGTTTCAATCCAATCCACACTAATAAGTCTGCCCCCACAAGAATGCATTAAAGATTATGGCTTTTTCTGGGGGACATAAATATACAAACAGGCACAGTTAGATGCCTGAGAATTCCAAGGACACTGATGTCCCAGTTTTGATGCTTTCTAATGATGGCAACTTTCCTTTCTTAATATGTGGAAATGGAGTAGTTATTTTTCCTAAATTCTTAAAGATAGAATGAAAAGTTTTGACCCTGCCAGAATCAGAAGTGCTATTTCCACTTGGCTCTCACTTTAAGCTATAGAACTCTTAAGGTCTTCTAGTCTCCCTTCCCTTTCTCTACTGTCTGCATGTAAATTGCCCCTCACAAACTTCCTCCGCCTTCACTGTTTCAGTGCTATCCTTTAGCTTTTTTTTAAAATTCCCCTATTCATAAAGAAACTCTTACATCCTTGAGTTCCCCAGACCCTGCTGCTGCTCCCAGAGTCCCAGGGTAGCTGCTTCATAAAAACACTAGGGCCCAGCCAACCCCAAATCGTCCTGACACCATAAGGGAGACAAGCTGTTTTGCTTTTCATCATGTGTTGGATACAGGGTTGTCTCAGTGCTGGATCTGAAGAAATTACCACTCTATAGAAACAAGAAAACTTGCTTGCTGTAGTGGTTAGGACCCCACACAGTGTCTACTTTGGCCTCATCTGGCAGAAGCTCCTCAGTCAGGCCTGCTGCAGACCCCCATCAGCTGTGTGGCATGTGTCACCAGCCCAGGGCCAAGGGAATTCAGAGAATTCTTACTTGACAGGGAACCAAATGAAACACAGACCATGGCTTGTGGTAGAAATAGACAAGAGAGGGAAGGCCCAGAGCCTCATGGGAAGAAAATAGGTGATCTTCTCATAAATTCCTAATGGACTCCCTATGAAAATCTGAGCCGCCCTCAGAATTCATTGCAGATACTCCACATTTGACCAAGGACTTTGCACAGGATTGGGGATCGTGCTGAATCTTCTTGTACCACTTTGCTCTAATAGCTTGTGGGTCACTGAGGCACCAAAGCTGAGAGATGGGGTTGATAAACCAATGGGCCCTGCAAGAAGGAATTACTAACCCAAGTTACTTTCGGTTTGCTATCAACCCAGAAGCCTGTGGAACAGTGATTTAGAAATGCCTTTAGCCATCAACAGTGTTCTTCTGCTTTCTCTTTCCAGGTGGTAGGAATGGCATGTGAATGTCAAGTCCCTGTTATTGGCTTGAGAGGCCTTGAGCAGGTAATGACCAACCCTTTCTGTCAGTCTCATTTTCCTCTGGGAAACTGCTCAGGACCTGCCCATGGAAAGCCCTGAGGGAAAGCTTTCTGGAAAGGGAAAGGTCCTGGGGGAGTAAACACGCTCTGCTCCCAGCATTAGCTTCCCTGGATCACTGTTGACAGAGAACTGCCAAGGCCATGAGAAACTCCTTCCCACCTGAACCACTTCCTCAGCTTACCTGCTGCGCCTGCTTGGGTATGCCTACCTCTGCAATGAGATTTTTGGATACTGGGGAGAAAAGATGGTTGGTGTAACACATACAAAGGCATTGAGGCATTTTCTTATCTTAATTTGTTAATTCCATGCAAATCTTGGAAGCATTTTTCCCCAAATGCCAGTTTTCCCCAGTCTCAATCTCTTCAATTGGCCTCCTTTAATAAAATCTAAATCATGGAATGGGGAAAGGGGAGACAGCTAACAGGTGAGAATGAATATGTCTCTATAATTGCCTCTTCCTCTGATACCCTACTGACTGAGTCACTGTGTTCTCTCCATTTCTGTTCAGTGTCCATTTGTGGGCTCTGGGTTTTATGATGCAGATGGGCAGTTTCTGTTTGCTTTCTACAGATTTGCAATTATGTAAGGTTGTATCTGGATGTTCTCACTGTATAACAGAACAGGTTGCAGATATACCCCTCACACCCATGTTAAGGCAGCAGTAGGAATCACTAACTTTGAAATCCTTTTGATACAGTTCTCCTTTCCTTTGAGCCTCAGTGTGCAACCAGAGGAGATGGGAAATCTGGCCAGCCTATCTTTTCTGCACCCTGCTTTTGGGCACGTTGCTGCCAAGCCTGTGTCTCTGTAAACTTGTTTGCTTGCAGACCTTTCAGCTGGACCCGAGTTCAGGGGGTCTGGTTTGTGTTCTCAAACACTCCTCTGCCACTGGGCTGGGCTTCAAACTGTTTGCCCTTTATAAGCCCCAGCATTAATAGGGAAAGACGTGAGGAGCACACAAGGAAGCATTTATAGAATGGGCTTTATAAAACTCCCGGCTACCCCATAAAATGAGAGTTCCTCATTAAGGGGGCTCTTGAGCAAAGGTGATTTCTTAACATGAGCTGAGCATATAGTCTCCCCCGTCAATGTCATAAAACCACATCTGAATTTAAAACAGGAATATTTCAAAGGACAGCCTTGTGTCACCCAAGTGGGCAGGAGACTTGGGGGCTTTGAAGCCAGAGACTCCAGAGTTTTCAGTCTCATTTCACACCTTGTGATACGGACATTGTGTCTAAGCCCAGCAGCTTCAGACAAGCGTCCTCAGAGAAGCCTGCTATGGCAGCATGGCTGACTGTCATATCGGGAGGCCTTAAGGTTTATTAGTAGCTTTTGAAACGAAATAAGAAAGGGAGGGGGTTAGAGGAGTGTAACACAGTGTCAGTAAGGGGGTTGAAATGAAGGCACAGTAGGGCTGCTTTGCCCTGCACAGCGAATTACAGCGAGTTCCCTAATGAAAACACCACACCCATTGCTTTTAAGTATTCACTCATCCATTCAATTTACAAGTGTCTACTTAGCACTTACTGATGCTAAAGATAAAAAGCTAAGATCAGTCTTTCACATTAAAAAGCTTATAACACATCCTCTATTTAAGACTATCTTAAATGCTAAGTTTTTTAAGGGAAAGGATGACATCCTACAGCCTGTGACCTACTGGGGCACATATTCTTCATCTGTAAAATGTGATTATTATTAATAATAGTGCCTACCTCCGAGGGCTGAGATAATGCAGATAAGCAGTTAACACAGTGCCTGGCACATATAGTGAGCTCCCAGTAATTTTGGGTATCTTTTCATTGTTGTTGTCATTATAATACATTGCCTCCCATGGTTGTGTGCCAGAAGTTGGAGGAAGAAGAAAATATCAAGGTACCAAACAAGGTGAGAGACCCGTTGCTCATGCCTTTTGTTCCCTTTAACTCCCCAGAACCTCTACAACGTCTGCAGTTAGCTTTCACCAGCAACCTTGTAGGCAAGACCCTACAGAAGGCAAGAGAGAAGTGCAGACTAAGAAGGACTTCATAGGAAATTTACATGTCAAAATGGGAAGAAGAAACAGTAAATAGGGTGATATCAGCCAGGTAACAAGTTTAAAATCTTTTTGACTCTCCAAACCAAAGTGAATGGGTGTGTATACTCTCCTTCTTTCCCTCAGGTCCTGAAATCAGAGACCAAGAAATTAAATTTTTTCAAATTTCATTCTCAGTTTTCATGGGTATTTTTCAGTCCATTTAGTCAAAGCTGTAATTTTTCAGTGACTGTCCTTCCATTTGGACAATAGCTTATCATGAAGCTCCGTCTACATCCCCAGGGCAGGTGCTAAGGGCCCTGGTGGATACTCCCCTCCAACAAGCCCAGTCTCTCCCCTCCCCACTGAGCTGTTTCTGGATCATCATCTGCTCCCAATTAAGTAGGAAGTATTATGTGGATGAGTCATTTATGCATTGGGATGTTTGGACTTTGTCTAAAAGCAGTTAGGTTATTTGATGGTTTTCTTTTCAATCTGTAAATCTGTGCTGGCCTGTATTTAGAGGAGATTTATCAATGTGTATTTCTCCTGTCAGGTTTCTACTCACTACTTCCTGACTTTGATCAGTTTGTTTAAAACTCCTTTATATGCATAATGAGTGGGATGGTGAAGTGGGGAGAGGTTTTTGTTTGTTTTTAGTTTTCTGTTGTTTCATCCTTGGAATGAGGCGTGCTTTTTAGTAGATGTCTCCCTACATTATCTTCTGGGAGTTTTATGGTACTGTCTTTTATATTGAGATCTTTGATCCACTTTGAGTTAATTTTTGTATAGGGTATGAGGTAGGGTCTTTCGTTCTTTTGGATATGGATATCCAACTCTCCCAGTCCCATTTGTTGAAAAGACTGTTATGTCCCAGTTCAGTGGCTTTGGGGGCCTTATCAAAGATCAGTTGGCTGTAGATCTAGGGGTCTATCTCTGAATTCTCAATTTGATTCCATTGATGGATATATCTGTCTTTATGCCAGTACCATGCTGTTTTGACTACTGTGGCTTTATAGTAAGCTTCAAAGTCAGGGAGCATAAGTCCTCCCACTTTGTTTTTCTTTTTTAGAGTGTTTTTTGCAATTTGAGGCATCTTCCCTTTCCAAATAAATTTGATAACTAGCTTTTCCAAGTCTGCAAAGTAGATTGTTGGAATTTTGATTGGGATTGCATTGAATCTGTAGATGAGTTTGGGTAGAATTGACATCTTAATGACATTTAGCCTTCCTATCCATGAATATGGAATATTTTTCCATCTTTTAAGATCTCATTCTATTTCTTTTAGTAGAGTTATGTAGTTTTCTTTGTATTGGTCTTTTACATCTTTGGTTAAGTTTATTCCTAGGTACTTGATTTTTTTAGTTGCTATTGAAAATGGTATCTTTTTCTTGAGTGTCTCTTCACTTCTTTCATTTCTAGTGTATAGAAACATTACTGACTTACATGCATTAATCTTGTATCCCGCTACTTTGCTGAATTTATTAGCTCTAGTAGCTGTATCGTCAGTTGCTGAGGGTTTTCCATATATAAGATCATATCTGCAAATAATGACAGTTTTACTTCTTCCTTTCCCATTTGGATGCCTTTTATTTCTTTGTCTTGCTGGATTGCCCTGGCTAGCACTTCTAGCACGATGTTGAGTAACAGTGGTGACAGTGGCATCCTTGTCTCGTTCCTGATCTTAGAGGGAAGGCGTTCAGTCTCTCACCATTGAGTACTATGCTGGCTGTGGGTTTTTCACATACGCTCTTTATCATATTGAGGAAGTTTCCTTCAATTCCTACCTTTTGAAGTGTTTTTATCAAAAAGGGATGTTGGATTTTGTCAAATGCTTTTTAGCATCTATTCAGATGATCACTTGATTTTTCTCTTTTGATTTGTTAATGTGTTGTATTACATTGATTTTTGCAAACTTTTTAGTAATGTTTATAATTTGTTTTTGAAAACAGAGTATGTTCTAGCTTAGAAGCTTAGAAGACAATATTAGAACAAGACAAGGGAAGATTAGAACTCCTGGATTTTTATGTGTGATTCTTAGTTAGCTCCTGGTTCAACCAAAGAACCACTTCATTGTCTTCATCAGAGCAATTAATTACTCCTACCAGGGCCATCCCAATAGTCCTTGTTAGGGCTAAGGTATCGAGAAAGGATTCCCTGCCGGCATTCTTTTTTCTGGCTTCATATGCTTCCAAAATCTATTTGGGTTCAAGGAACTAGATAATTAGAAATCTTCTCCTGTAATATTTATCATTACTACAGTTCACCCAGCCCCATGAAAGTGGGCAACAAAGTATAGTCCCTGACCTAAGGGCCAAGTGGCGTCTAGCTCCTGCAGTAGAGTTAGTGCCTTCGGGCTGGCTTTTCATCTTCAGCTGGGAATAATTCATATAGGGCTTCTTGAAGGAAACAGTGATGCTACATTTTCACTCTGAAATAAGAACATTTCTGTCTTCTGCAGCAAACCACCTTTCAGAGAGTGAGCTGGCTGATTACTTTCCTTAGGACAGGGGCAGAAGCCACAGTGGGTCCTCCCAGGAGATCCTGCACCAAGTGGCCTGTGTCCTCTGAACACAGAAGGACAGCAACACTGTGAAAGAAGGGAGTCGACTCTGTCTTTGTGTTCATGCAAAAGAAACTATTCTACTCATTCCTACAGGTTTTTATAGCCTACAAGGTAGTTTCCTACGTGACTGTTTTCAGGTTTTTCAGGGAGGGTGCATTTTTTTAATGCCATAAGGTCGTGATTGCATGTCTTTGATCTCAAGGGACAATCTCTTTGGGGCCTGACGGGAGACAGAGCAGGAGACAGGAGCACGGAAGGAGCCCGGCATCTTTATCCTTATCTAAATTGCCTGCCTTCAGGCACACAAAGCTTTGGCCTTCTCCCAGCCTGGTGCCCGCCTTCAGGCACACAATGCTTAGGAGGCAGCCTCTCTGTATAACCTATCAAGCCAGGGAACCTTCCCTGTCTCCACACAACACCATGTTCATCTCTGGTTGCAGCCCTCCCAAGCACCTGGATACCCAACTAGAACAGGGGTATTCGGGAAGCATTTGGAACTCAAACACTGATGATTTCATAATGCTAGCTCAAGTCTCAACCATAGCAGTGTGTATCTCCAGTTCACAAGCAGCTAAATAACTGTTTCTAGTAACTTTTATCTTTGGGCAGAAATTTCATACCGATTATTTCATTTAATTCCCTGAAGAACCTGTGAGGGAGGTAGTATTATCCCCAGTTATAGATGAGGAAGTTAAAACTCAAAGCAGGTGACTTGCTAAAGGTCACACAACCCGTAGGTGGCAGAATTGGATCTGCAGAGTTTTAAACCCAAGTCTTCTGACTTCAAACCCAGAGCTGCTTCACTCCCTTCCTCCCCTCAACAAAGAAGAGACATAAGGTTGCTTCAGATACCATGTGCACTGTGCAGATTCGTTGTGCGGCTTGGGGGAAATTGCTGTGCATGTCCCCCCACCTCTCCGGGGCCTTAGGGCTGATAATTCCTTTCTCCTCCTGCTCGCCCAGGGAGGCGTGACACCAAAGGAGTGATCGTTAGAAAGATTGTTTGAAATATGCCTTCTAAACTTGAGGCATTAGATTATTATTTTTACAGATGTTAACTTCTCTAGTTCATCAGATTTCTGGGCAGATCCATCTAAGTTTTATTGTAAGAAATGTGGTAGAAATTGAATTTTTAAAAATAATATTTATAACAGCAATCCCTTGCCATATTATCATATTGAACTCAAATCCTGGAATTTCCCAAAACCACTGAAAAGTTAGTTCTAGTCAAGTAGACAGTTTGTACTTGAGGCAATACTCAATCCTTGCTCTTTAAAGCACTCTAGACTCCCAAGTTAATGTGTTGTTTCTTGCTCCCTATCAAGAAACAGATATAATCCTTGTTTTCATATGTCTTTCTCCAACCTGCTCCTCCATCTCTCTTGTCCTTCCTCCCATAACTTAGGCTTATGGTTAGTATCAGGGTTCGATACGATTTACTCCCATTGGAAGAGGAGTCCAAGGCCCATGCCCTCCCACTTTCTGGAGCTCTTTGCAATCTCTGATTAACCAATCCTAGGCACCAGGCTTTCCAGGTCTCTGCCTCATTGCCCCATTCCAGGTCCAAACCTCCAGCCCCACTGGCCGCATACCGCCTACAGATACCCAGCAAGGCAGTGTGGTGTTAGCGAAAAGCATCTCTAAACCAGAGAGAACAATCCAAGTACCTGTACATGGTGCCCCTCACAGCCCAATGCTGATGGAGGGGTAGTCCTTGAGGAGGGACTGAGGAGGTCTCTGAGTTTGAAGATGAAAGGAGATGGGCTCTGTCAGGGGAGCAGCCAGGATGGTTGCACAGCTACAGGCCCAGGTTCCCTGGCACTGACATGGGTGGCCCAGTCTTGGTGCCTCTTCTGGGTCGCTCACAGGGTCAGAAGATGTTTTATTTGTTTTGATAATTCTTGTTACTGAAGGTAGCTGAGAAAAAGTAAGAGTTAAAAGTTTGGAGGGACCTCTTATTGTGGTGCACCAGAACAGACAACTTTGGATCCAGGGTTTCTAGTTTTTTAAAAGTAGACCTGTGCTGCCTGACCTACAGAATCTGAGAGGAAACCACTCTGTGCAGCTTGGAAGAAGGGCCCCAGAGGAAGCAAGGCTTCCTGTCTCCACAATATTAGCATTTGTTTTTATGCCTCTGACCCCACCCCCCCAAAATTGAGGGGTAGGGAATGAAAAACCTTTCTAAGGTGAAATCATTCAAGCTAAACTTTCCAGATGGCATTAAATAATTGATGCTTGCTCTGCATCTGCAAGACATTGTCCCCAACAACCTAGGAGCCATCTGCCCACAAATGATCCTTCCTTCCACCTCTTCCTTTTATTTTTCCAGCATTAATAATAAGCTACAGTAGCCACAGGCAGCTGCCAGGATGTTAAAATATGCCACGAAGCTCTTTGGAGAGCTGATAAGTGCCTCGTTCAATTAGAAAAGGAAGAGGTGGGGGGAGACCTGGCAAGGAAGTTATTTCCTTTTTTGGTTTTTAATAATCTCTCACAGTCTGGCTCCCTTTCTTTTTCTTTCTTTTTTTTTTTTTTTTTGGTATATTAGAGAAGTGGTAGGTAGACAGAAAAATCATGCACAATTACAGAGTTCCCATATACCCCCCTCACACACACAGTTTACCTTATAACAGTCTGTATTAGTGTGGTACCTTTGTTAACAATTGATGAAACAATTTTATTCTAATTGTACTATACCTATGGTCCATAGTTTACATTAGGGTTCACTGATTGTGTTGTACAGTTCTATGTATTTATTAAAGTTTAATTCTGATAATATATACAATCTAATGTGTCCCCTTTTAACCACATTCAAATATATAATTCAGTGGTGTTAATTACATTCACAATATTATGCTACCGTCACCACCACCCATGACCAAATCATTTCCATCACCCCAAACAGAAACTCCACATTCCCTGCGCCCACCCCAGCCCTTGATACGGTGAAATATTCATTGTCTCTATTAATCTGTATATTCTAGTTATTTCATATCAGTGAGATCATATGATATGTGTTCTTTGGTGTCTGGCTTATTACACTCAACATGTTGTCATATGTTTCAGAACTTCACTTCTTTTAATGACTGAATAATATTCCATTGTACGTATTTACCGTATTTTGTCCTGTTGATAGAAGCTTGGGTTCCTTCCATCTTCTGACAATTATGAATAAGGTCACTATGAGCATTGGTGTGTAAGTTGGTGTGAAAGTCCCTGCTTTCATTTCTTTGGGGTAATTCTATACTTCACTTTTTGAGGAGCCACCAAACTGTTTCCACAGCACTGCACCATTTTACATTCCCACCATCAAAGAATGAGTGTTCCTATTTCTCCACATGCTCTCCAAAAAATTTGTCGTTTTCTTTTTTTTTTTTTTAATATTAGCCATTCTGGTGTGGGTGAAATGGTATCTCGTGATTTTGATTTGCATTTCTCTGATGACTAATGATGCTAAGCACCTTTTCATTTGCTTATAGACTATAGTATTTCTTCTTTGGAAAAATGTCTGTTCAAGTCTTTTCCCTTTTTTAAAATAGGGTTATGTGTCTTTTTGCTATGGAATTGTAGGATTTCTGTATATAGTCTGGATATTAAACCCTTACCACTATGTGGTTTCCAAAGATTTTCTCCCATTCTATTGGTTGTCTTTTTACTTTCTTGATGAAGTCCTTTGATATACAAAAGTTTTAAATTTTAATAAAGTGGCCTTTGGCAGTCAAGGAGGACTTCCTGTATGAGGCAATGCCTCAGGTAAGCCTTGAAGATAGGAAGGCTCAGGCCGGACAGATGAGATAGATCATGTGGTTCTTTTTTCTTAGCAAAGAACAGTTGATGGATCTAATTTGAGTTGTTCCATATGACCACCTGCCAACTTCCCCAGAGCTGCCTTCCTCCTCCCCAGGGCCCGCACAATGTCAGGGACACACACCACCAGGGCTTCCAGGGAGCTCTGCCTCCTCACTCCCTGCGTCTCCCATGAAAAATATCAGCAGGGCCTGCAACTATTCTCTGCCCTATAGAGTCACCCAGAAGAGGGGCTTGTGGCCGAGAGAGAATGTGAGCAATCCACAGGTACCACTTTGGAAAAGGTTAATACTTCAATGACAGAGTTGGCTCAAAGCTGTTCCCAGTTAACCCATGGGAAATGCACCGGAAGGAGGCAGCAGCGGCATCTGCAACAAGAGCAAACCCTGCTCTTAGTGAACTGTGGACTGGTGTTGGGTTGGAGGGTTTGCATTATATAACGTCATTTAATTCTCCTAACAATGACTCCCAGGACAGTAGTATTATGAGAGTCAGAGAAGTTAATGTCACACGCCTATAAAGAAGCAGAGTTGGGATTTGAACTCTGGCTGTTTCACACAACGTCAGAGTCTAGGATCTGGGGGGATGGGGGCGAGGAGAGGCAAGGAGCCTGGAGGGAGCAGACATTCTTTGTCCCTTTGTATAAGTCCAGCCAGAGGCAAGCTTCCACCTCTGTCTAATGTGGCATCCTGAATGGCGGAAGCCACACAGCTAAATATTTTATTTCTCAGACTCCCTTGCAGCTAGGATTATGGCAGCACTCATGTGAGATCTGGAAGCAGGTGAGGCAGAGCTCAGCTTCCTGCCACCTTTGGTTGTTTCTGCCAACAACAAGTCTGTGGGGACACTGTGTGTCTGTGTTGGCCAGTGTTCCCTATGCCAAGGCTCCAGCTTTGGGAGGCATTGCAGCGTCAGCTTCCTGTCCCTGGGTGGTAACTACAGCACCACATCCTTGATCTTGACAGTGAGAGTGAAAGCAGCTCCATGGGATTAGGCACCAACTCTGGACAGGGCATCACATGTGGGGATGTGGGTCTGTCACATATTGTCCTCATACCCTCCTCCCTGCAAGGTGGGTGGTTTTCTCACAGCGTGATGCTCAGAGGGGCACAGCTGGTGAGTGGTGGATTCTGGAGATGAACCCAGACTTGATGGCCCAAGGCTGCCTCTCTATGGGCACAGCCCTGCCCAAGCCAGCCGCAAATGGGGACCCCCGACTCACTGCCTTGTGACATTGCAGATTCCTGACTTGGAGACAGGGTCCTGCCTCTGACCATGGTTACTTCGCCTCTGTTTGCCCATTCCAGCCTCCTGGCAGTTCATCTGGCAGGTCTGCCATCTGAGTCATGTCCATCAAGCCCCCTGGGAGGGGGAGCAGAGCACAGTGGGACTCTACCCAACAGGCCTAAGGAAACTACTACACTTGCATTTCATTTGGACTTGAGACAACTGATACTGTGGGCTAAAGACATGCCAACTGATTATTAGAAACATATTTGTGCAACAGGCATCACTCATTAGGCAGGAATTTCAACTCCTGCTCATCAAACACAGACATCCAGGCAGCTGTTGGCAGGTGCACCCCATCTTCTTGCCTCTTGGAGTTGTGGTCGCTGCCCAGATATCACTGCTTAGGAAAACGGGTCTCCAGGATCGGGCTAAGGGTCTCAGGTCTCACTCCCTTCTCAACCTTGCCTTCCTCGTCTGTAATGGAGGCAATAGAACCCATCTCATAGGGCTAGCTGAGTTCACAAACATTCTGTCAACAAACAGTGAGCATCCACTGAGAGCAAGATGCTGGGTCTAAAGATGCAGGGAGGGAGAAGACACAGGCCCCATCTCAGGGCATGCTGCAGGCCTGGTGAGAGCTACAGAAGCAGTGGGTCCAGGGGGAGCGCGTAGGAGGAGCTCCTCATGGAGACTAGACAGGTGCAGAGAGGGCTGGGAAGGCTTCCAGGAAGAGATGACATTGAGCCAAGTCACAAAGAGTGGATAGGAGCGGGCAGGAGATGAAGGGCATTCCCAGTAGCAGGACCCAAGCAAAGGCTTGGAGGCCAAAGAGAATCTGGGATGCTTGGGAAATTCAGTGTGACTCATTTGGGCTGGAGCACAGGGTATGCATGAGTTGCTGAATCCTAGAGGTGAGGGAGGTGCGATGCTGCTGGCTTCGAGGATGGAGGAAGGGGCCGCAATTCAAGGAAAGTGGGCAGCCTCTAGAATTGGAAAAGGTGGGGCAAGGTTCCTCCCCAGCACCTCCAGAAGGAATGCAGCCCTCCTGACACCTGGGCTTTAGCCCAGTGAGGTTGACGCCAGGCTTCTGACCTCCAGAACAGTCATGATAAATTTGTGTTTTTAAGCCACTAAGTTTCTGGTGATTTGTTACAGTCACAACAGGAAACTCAGACAAGGCCAAACTGAAACTTTTTAGCCCAGTTGTCTGTGGAGACCTGATGGGATGCTAACAAGCATGAGGACTCTGGACCTGTGCTGTCCAATAGAATGGTCTGTGATGGTGGAAATGTTCAGTATCTGCTGTCCACTGTGGCCATCAAGCTGCAAATGGACTCAATTTCTCACCTTCCTTCATTTTAATTAATTTAAATTTAAGTAGCCATCTGTGGCCTGTGGCTACCTCATTGGACAGCCCAGAGAATGAACATTTCTGTCATCACGGAAGGTTCTACTGGATCACACTGTTTGGAGACTCTGAACTGAATCCAGGAGAGGAAGCCGGGTAGCAGCAGGTGGTGGTAGGTGCTCATGCTCTGCTCACCACCAGGGCTTCGAAGAGCCCAGACACCTGCACAAAGCTTCCCTTGGGTCCCTCCTTTGGTCTGGCTGATTGTCTGAGGACTTCCCCATGCCCTTGGGCCCCCTAAAAGCCCTAGTAGAGCCTGGTTCCCCTCTGCTGCATAGACATGGACACCTGCCACCTTCAGTAGTAAGATGCAAGTCTTGGTGCAAAGCATCTGGGCTGACCAGTGGAGCTGCTGGCAGCAGACCACTTGGAGAAGATGTCTGAGTTTGCCCAAGCTGCTGTAATGAAGGACCACAGACCGACTGGCTGAAACAGCAGGAATCTATGAGCCGACAGTTTGGGAGGCTGGAAGGGCAAAATCAGGCATTCCACAGGGCCATGCTTTCTCTGAGGTCCGCAGTGCTCTGGTGGTGGCTTGCTGGCCATCCGTAGCTCAAACTCTGCCTCCATCACATGGCTGTCTGTCTCCTCCTTCCTCTGTCCAAACGTCCTCTGCTTTTAAGGACCTCAGTCATATTGGATTACGGCCTGCCCTGATTCAGCTTGGCCTCACCTTAACCCGAGGATCTTCAAAGGTCCTATTTACAAGTGAGTTCACACCCACAGGACCTGGTTAGGGCTTGACAGTGTCTTTGTTGGTGATGTGATTCAATCCCTAACAGAAGATGAGGCTCCAGCAAAGCTGCCTGGACCAGGCTCTCTGTGATCTAGAAAAACCAGGTCAGAGGTTCTCCCGGAGGTGGGCTCCAGATGGCCCTGGCCCCTAGCAGAGCACCCCGATTTCCCAAGGACAGAGGAATGTCCCAGGTTACTAAGGACCAAGCTTGTCTTATCTTTTCTGAGTCATCTGGGACCCCTGGGAAGCCAGAACCACTGAGGAAAGGGGGTTCAGGACTATAACACCCTGAGTTGTCAACAAGATGTGATCGGTGCGTTTTTCAGGGGTACTGAATAGTTTTCATAAGATTTTCCAAGGGGTCTCTGACTCCCTAGAAAGGTTAAGAAGTGCTCTGCTCTTTCATGGCCTGGAAGGTACCTCCTCTCTCTGCTCTTCAGCCCTCACCTCTACTCTACACCTCTCTCTGCCTGTTATAAATACTGCCCCGGCCTGCACCCCTCCAGGGTGGGGGCGTGGAGGACCCTGGTGGTATATATATTTGCACATGGGATGATAGGGGGTCTGCTGTGCATGTTTGTGTGTTCAGGGGTGTGTAGTGGCCTGCTGTGTGAGAGTACAAATTCATGCATTCTAGAAAACCATCTGGCAGGAGATCCATCAAGCTTCTATCAGTGGTTACCTTTGTGGAGGAGAAGGGAGCAGGATAAAGAAGGAATTTTGCTTTTTACTCTATAATATGCTTTTCTATTTTTACTCTATAATGTGCTTGAATTGCATATAGTGAGCATATATTCAGGTATAATACATGCATTTAAAAATTTAAACAAATCAATATAGTCATGATCCATTGGGCAGATCTTCATGGTTGAGGGCCAGGCTCTGGGCTACATGGGCCCAGACTATCCTGATCTTTCCTTAGGGAGTGCACGGCTGTATGTATTTGTGTGTTCAGGTGTGTACATGTGCAAGTGTGTATGTGCACACACATGCATCCACATGCCTGTTCAGACTGGTTGTAAAGAATATCCCCACCCTTACAGGCTCAAAGGACTTGGCCCAGCTGGGAGTAGCCCTGGTTCTGCTCTCCTGGGGTGGGGGGAACCAGCCCCTGACCCTTCAGCTATTCCAGGCCAAAACACCTCCCCTTTGGGGACCCTTTCCTGGAGGCCCCTCCCATCCCTGAATGCTCTGCCAGACTTAAAGTCAACCCTCGATGAAACCATGGACGCCTCCTCTTGCTAGGTGGACCACCCGCCTGCTGCAGTTGCTCGCTGTTCCCTGCCAACATGACAGAAGAAAAAATATTAATTAGGCTGCCCTTGTCATGTCCTTTTTATAGAGCTGCTTCTTGGCAGGGAGGAGGCCTTCTAAGGACAGGCTGGGAGGAAAGCATGTCCCAGCTTGGGTCTGGCTCTGATTTCATGGCGGGTGGGAAGTCACTGATGGGCCAGGTGGCTGGGGGCAGGGAGAGGTTAAGGATTGGAGAGGCTGGGTCTTTAAGGCAGGAAGGTGGGAAGATGGGAAACCATCCCTTAGCACAGAGGTTGGGATCCCAATTCCTGGGACAGACTGCCTGGCTTCCGATTATGGTACTGCCACGTTGCAACTAAGGGAAGCAGGGCAGGTTACTTAACCCCTCTGTGCCTCAGTTTCCCCCATCAGTGAGCTAGTAATAGTGCTTCCCTCATGGTGTTGCTGAGAGTTGGTAAGATGATACAAATAGAGCACTGAGTACATGCCTGGTATGTAAGAAGAGCTCAATAAATGGCAGCCATTGTTGTTATTTGTATTATTACTCCTCTTGGAGGGAAGTCCAAATGCCATAAAGGTTCTCTTTGAGGGCCTTTACTTTAGAGTGAGTTCCCAAGAGCAGGGACTGTGTCTTATTCTGTGTATCCCTTTGGCCCTACCCAGGACGTGGCTCTTGCAGATGCTCAAGGAATGTTTGTTAAGTGAAAAGTGAGTGAAGAAGAATAAATAAAACTGGGCCATGTTTCTGGCATCTAATCTGGGGATACCTTGCCAACACAGGATTCTGAAAACTGCTGTATGAACTATTTAAAATAGCTGTTTTTGATCATAATATTCTGGTAAGGGATGGTGGCGATGGTAGCACAACACTGTGAATGTAATTAACAGCAAAGAATTATATGAATGTGGTTAAAAGGGAAATATTAGGTTGTATATCTGTTCCTAGAAAAAAGTTTTAAAAACACATTGGACTGTACAACACAAACAGTGAACTCCATTTTAATCCATGGACTATAGTTAATAGGACAATTATAAACATGTTCTTTCATAAATTGTAATGCACCACATTAGTGGAAAGTGTTTATAATAGGGTGGTATGTAGGAACTTGGCACCTTCTGCATGAATTTTCTGTAAACCTACAACTTTTCTAATTTAAAAAAATGGGAAGGAGGCAGGGCAAGATGGCGGCATAAGGAGGTATGGAAAAAGTTAGTCCCCTAGAGCAACTAGTGAATAGCCAGGAACAACTAGAACACAGTCTGGGACAACTGATGGGGGAGCATCTGTGACCAGACAACACTGTATACTAGTTAGGAATGGGTGGCATGGCTGATCACAGAATAGAACTGTAAGTAAAGTTCCCCGAACTGTCAGCATGGCAGGCTGTGTTGAAAAACTTCGCTGCTAGAAAAAGAAGCAATCCCAGCCAGAAACAAAGGAATGTAACCCAAGCAAGCTCCAACTGTGGTGTTAATTAACAAATTTGGACTACTGAATACATGCTACAAGCACAGATAAACCCAGAGCAAGCAGGAAAGGAACCCAGAGATTTATCCTGGCAGAGAGGAGGCAGGGCTGATGGAAAAAAAAAAAACGTAAATAAATAAAAACAGAGGCATTTGGAGTCTGCTGAGCTGAGAATACTGGAAAATGGCTGTGTCCCAAGATAAGGGCACATAGAACTGGGTACCAAATCTGATTCCTGCCTGGTGAACTGGAGGGTTGGGGACCGACTCTAAAAGGGGGAATTCTTGCTTTTTTTCCCGTATTTCTCTCTCAGTTTCTAAGCAGGTCATTAGAGAAAGCCTCAGGCATTTTCAGTTGTCAGCATGGACACAGGCAAAGGTGGAGTTAATATTCAGGGAGTCAAAGGAAAAACTCAGTGCAGGAGACAATTCCCTAAAAGGCTATTCTTCCCTAAGAAAAGGGGTCACAGCAAAGCCCAGCTTAAGTGGTGGCCCTCCCTCAGACTACTCAGACCTCAGGGCCAGTGGTGGGGAGGTGGGGTACAGATAGAGTAACAGAAACAGCTTACGCTTGGCTTCTGACACCCTCAGCCCCTGACTGGGACAAGGTCCACTGACAATTAAATACACTGTACCTCGTTATGCTGGTGAGGAGCTGTGGACTGACAAGTGCCACCTGCTGGGAAGGATAGGAAAAACACAGTCTAGAGGCCTCACAGGAAAGTCTTCTGATCTTCTGGGTCTCACCCTCAGGGAAACCTGATATTGAATATAGCCTCCTATTGAGACCTGGGCACATCTGGCCTGGGGAAATCTGATTGGGGTAATAAAGGAAACCAAATGCCTAGACAACAGAAAATTACATATCACAATAGGAAGAGCAAAGATATCGCCCAGTGAAAGGTACAGACTTGCACTTGAACTGAGATACAGGAATTGAAACAGCTGATTATTGATCAAATAAATTGCCTAAATCTATTAAAAAATAAAATCAACAAGTTGTGGGAAGATATGGCAAAAGAGATGAAAGATAAAAAGAAGACATTGAGCAAACATAAGGAAGAACTCAAGAGTTTGAAGAAACAATTGGCAGAATTTATGGGAATGAAAGGCACAATAGAAGAGATGAAAAATACAACAGAGACATAAAATGGCAGATTTGAAGAGGCAGAAGAAAGGACTCATAAGCTGGAGGATAGGGCATCTGAAATCCTATACCCAAAAGAACAGATACAGAAGAGTGGAGAATATAAGTAGGGTCTCAGGGAACTGAATGACAACTTGAAATGTATGAATATATGTGCCATGGATGTCCCAGAAGGAGAAGAGAAAGAAAAGGGGGCAGAAAGAATAATGGAGGAAATAATCACTGAAAATTTCCCATCTCTTAAGAAACATAAAATTACTGATCCAAGGAGTGCAGCATACCCCAAACAGAATAGATCCAGTGGACTGATTCCAAGAAACTTAATAATGGGATTATCAAATGTCAAAAAGAGAAAATTCTGAAAGCAGCAAGAGAAATGCTATCCATCACATAAAAAGGAAGCTCAATAAGACTATATGAGTTCTCAGTAGAAACGATGGAGGCAGCAAAGCAATGGCATGATATATTTAAGATACTGAAAGGGAAAAACTGCCAACCAAGAATTCTATCCAGCAAAACTGTCCTTCAAAAATGAGGTAGAGACAAACAAATGTTGAGAGTATTTGCTAACAAGAGACGTGCAAGCAAATACAGCTCATTTGAGCTCCAACTGGGGTTTTAATTAACAAACAGGCTCTGTTCAATACCAGATACAAATCCCCAACAAGCAGACAGAGGCTTTTGGTGATGACTGACCTTGAAGAGATGGAGGGTGACCACAGACTGGCCCTGAAGGCGGCTTTCTGTCCCTGTTTTGGCTCAGTGGAGAAAGCCTCAGCCATTTTCAGTTCCCAGCACTCTGATCCAGACAAGGGTAGAGATAGCAAAGGCAGAGAGACTATTCAAATGCTAATGACCTCTCCTTAGGAGGTCTAACTTCCCTAACAGAAAAGAGGTGGGGCCCAGCTCTGCTACCTGCCTTCCATTTAGAACCAGACCCCAGAGCCTGGGGGAAAACAGCCACGTGCCACACCTCCTTACACTAGTCTGGAGTGACAGGCTTACAGGTGCCACCTGTTGGGCAGAAAACCACAGTGACTTGTGGCCTCACAGGGTGTACCAATTTTCTAAGAAACACCCTCATGGAAACTGGATACTGAATATTTCTTCCTTCTGGGACCTGAGCCCATTCTGGACTGGGAAAACCTGATGGAGGTAACCAAGGAAACCATGCCTAGACAACACAAAACTACAACCTACACTAAGAAAAATGAAGTTATGGTCCCATCAAAGGAAAAAACATACATTTCAACTGAGATACATGAATTTAAACAACTAATGCTAAATCAATTCAAAAAGATTAGGCAAGACATGGCAAAAGAGATGAAGCATATAACGAAAACACTGGGCATACATACGGTAGAAATAGAAAGTTTGAAAACACAACTGACAGAATCTATGGAAATGAAAGGCACAACACAATAGATGAAAGGCACAATGGAAACATACCACAGCAGATCTCAAGAGGCAGAAGAAAACATTCAGGAACTGGAGAACAAGGCACCTGAAGCCTACACACAAAAGGACAGATAGAGAAAAAAATGGAAAAATATGACCAATGTCTCTGGGAACTTAAGGACAAAATGAAAAGCAGGGATGTACATATCATTGGTGTCCCAGAAGGAGAAGAGAAGGGAAAAGGGGCAGAAGCAATAATAGAGGAAATAATGGAAATTTCCAATCTCTTATAAAAGACATAAAATTACAGATCCAAGAAGCTCAGTGTACCCCAAACAGAATATATCTGAATACGCCTATGCCAAGACACTTAATAATCAGGTTATCAAACATCAAAAATAAAGAGAGAATCCTGAAAGCAGCAAGAGAAAAGTGATCCATCACATGCAAAGGAAGCTTGATAAGACTATGTGCGGATTTCTCAACAGAAACCATGGAGGCAAGAAGGAAGTGGGGTGATATATTTAAGATACTGAAAGAGAAAAAGCACCAACCAAGAATCCTACATCCAGCAAAACTGCCCTTCAAGTATGAGGCAGAGCTTAAAATATTCTCTGAGAGGACAAGACAGAGTTTGTGACTAAGATACCTGATCTAAAGGAAACACTAAAAGGAGCAATACAGACAGAAAGGAAAAGACAGGAGTAAGAGGTTTGGAACACAAGTTTTGGAAGATAGTAGCACAGCAATTTAAGTACACTGAACAAAGATGACCGTAAGTATGGTTGAAAGAGGAAGATTAGGACCATGTGGTACACCAGAACAAAAGACGACAGATAAAAACTGGGACTGTATAACTCAGGGAAACCTAGGGTGCTCAACGATTGTAATAAAAGGTACAAATATGTTTTTACATGAGGTAGAACAAATGAATGTCAACATTGCAAGGTGTTAAAAATGGGGTGGGATTGGGGGGAAATACAATCAATGCAAACTAGAGACTATAGTTAACAGAAACATTGTATTATGCTTCCTTTAATATAACAAAGGCAATATACCAAAGCTAAATGAATATGGGGGTGGGGGATGGGGAAGGGTATGGGACTCCTGGCATTGGTGATGTTGTCTCTTTTTTCTACTTTAAGTTCATGCTATCTTTCCTATTGTTGCTTTCTGGCTATCATGTATTTTTTTTCTCTCTTTCTCTTTTCTTTTTCTTTTGTCTCACTGCCTTCTTTGATTTTTCCTTCTTCTTTGTGGAAGAAATGGAGATATCCTTACATAGATAGTGGCAATGGTGCTGATACATAAATATGTGACTATACAGGGAACCAGCGATTACTTAGGATGGAATGTATGGTGTGTGAACAAAACCATCTTTTAAAAAATGGGTTGATGAAGAAACCTTGAGGGCAGTACATTGAGTGAAATAAGACAGAGACATAAAGATAAATATTGCAGGGTCTCACTGATATGAACTAATTATAATATGTAAACTCATAGACATGAAATATAAGTTACCAGGTTATAGAAGGAGGCTAAAGAATAGGGAGCAGTTGTTTATTATGAGCAGAATGTTCAACTAGGATGAACATAAATATTTGGAAATGGACAGAGGTGATGGTAGCATGTTGTGAGAATAACTAACAGTGCTGAAAGGTGTGTGGAGGTGGTGGAAAGGGTAAGCTGAGAGTCGTGTATGTCACCAGAAAGAAAGCTGGAGGTTAAAAGATGGGAATGTATAAAACAGTGAATCTTGTGGTGGATAATGTCCATGATTAACTGTACAAATATTAGAAATCTCTCTCATGAACTAGAACAAATATATGACACTATAACTAGAAGTAAATAATAGAGAGGAATATAGGAAAAAATATATACCTATTACAATCTATATACCACATGAAAGTATTTTAGCATTCTTTCATCAACAGTCACAAATGTAGTATACCAAAACGGTGAATCAATAATGGAGGGGGGTGTTTAGGGGTATGGGAGGATTTGAGTTTCCTTTTTTGTCTTTATTTCTTTTCTGGAGTAATGAAAATGTTCTAAAAATTGAAAAAAAAATTAATTGTGATGGATGCACAGCTGCATGATGGTACCATGGGCAACTGACTGTACACTTTGGATCTTTGGATAGTTGTATGGTATGTGAAAAATCTCAATAAAAAAATAAAAAGAATAAAAAAGTAATGGAATAACTGAAGAAGCTAGAAAATAAACAGCAAACTAATCCTAAACCAAGTAGTAGAAAAGAAAGAAAAAGGATTTAGCAAGTGATATAGAGAACAATAACAAAAATAGAATAAAATGAAAAGTTGGTTCTTTGAGAACCAAGATTGACAAGCCCTTAGCTAGACTGATGAAATCAAAAATAGAGAAGACCCAAATAAAGAAATTAATAAATGAGAGAGGAGATGTTACTATGTATTTTGAAGAAATTTAAAAAATCATAGGAGGATACTATGAATAATACTGCAGATCCTGACAAAATTTAAAAAATCACAGGAGGATGCCATGAACAACTGTATGCCAACAAAATAGGCAATTTAGAGGAAATGGACAATGTCCTGGGAAAACATGAACAACCTAGACTGTCCAGAGAAGAAAGAGAAGATCTCAACAAACCAATCACAAGCAAAGAGATCCAGTCATCAAAACACTTCCAACAAATAAAAGCCTAGGGCCAGATGGCTTCATGGGGGAATTCTATCAAACTTTGCAAAAAGAACTGACACCAGTCTTACTTAAACTCTTTCAAAAAAATTGAAGAAAATGGAACACTACCTAACTAATTTTCTGAAGCTAACATCACTCTTATATCAAAACCAGTCAAAGATGATACAAGAAAGGAAGACTACAACCCAATCTCCCTCATGAATATAGACGCAAAAATTCTCAACAAAATACTTGCAAATCAAATTCAAATACACTTTAAAAAAATCATACACCATGACCAAGTGGAGTTCATTACAGGCATGCAAGGATGGTTCAACATAAGAAAATCAATCAATGTAATATGACACATTAAGAAATCAAAAGGGAAAAATCAAATGATCATCTCAATAGATGCTGAAAAAAGCATTCTACAAAATCCAGTGTCCCTTTTTGATAAAAACACATCAAAAGTTAGGAACTGAAGCAAACTTCCTCAATATGATAAAGGGCATATATTTAAAACCCACAGCTAGCATAGTACTCAATGGTGAGAGACTGAAAGCCTTCCCTCTAAGATCAGGAATGAGACATGGATGCCCACTGTCACCACTATTATTCAACTTAGTGCTAGAAGTGCTAGCCAGAGCAATCCGACAAGACAAAGAAATAAAAGGCATCCAAATTGGAAAGGAGGAAGTACAAGTATTATTATTTGCAGATGATACGATCTTATATTTGGAAAACCCTGAGAAGTTGACAACACAGTTACTTGAGCTAATAAATAAATTTAGTAAAGTAGCATGATACAAGATTAATGCATGTAACTCAATAATGTTCCTCTACACTAGTAATGACCCAACTGAAGAGATACTCAAGAAAAAGATTCCATTTTCAATAGCAACTAAAAAAATCTAGTACCTTGGAATATACTGAACCAAAGATACAAAAGACCTATACATACAAAATTACAAAACTTTACTAAAAGAAATAGAAGATACCTAAAAAGATAGAAAAATATTCCATGTTCATGGATAGGAAGGCTAAATGTCTTAAGATGTCAATTCTATCCAAACTGATGTATAGATTCAATGCAACTCCAATCAGAATTCCAACAACCTACTTTGCGGACGGGGAAAAGCTAGTTATCAAATTTATGTGGAAGGGAAAGATGCCTCAAATTGCTAAAAATACTCTAAAAAAGAAATACAAAGTGAGAGATCTTACACTGCCAGAATTTGAAGCTTACTATAAAGACAGAGACAGCATGGTATTGGCAGAAGGAGAGATATACCAATCAATGGAATCTAATTGAGAATTCAGAAATTGACCCCCAGATCTATGGTTGACTGATTTTTGATAAGTTCCCCAAACCCACGGAACTGGGACATAAAATGCTCTTCAACAAATGAGGCTGGGAGAAGTGGGTATCCATATCCAAAAGAATGAAAGAGGACCCCTACCTTACACCATACACAAAAGTTAATGCAAAGTGGATCAAAGACCTCAATATGAGAGACAGTGCCATAAAACTCCTAGAAGATAATGTAGGGAAACATCTTCAAGATCTTGTATTAGGAGGTCATTTCTTATACCTTACACCCAAACCACAAGCAACAAAAGAAAAATTACATAAATGGGAACTCCTCAAAACTAAAACCTTCTGCACCTCAAAGGAATTTGTCAAAAAGGGAAAGAAGTAGCCAACTCAATGGGAAAAAATATTTGGAAATCCTGTGTATGTTAAGAGATTGATATCTTGCATATATAAAGAAATCCTACAACTCAATGACAATAGAACAAACAATCCAATTATAAAAATGGGGAAAAGATATGAAAAGACATTTCCCTGAAGAAGAAATACAAATGGATAAAACACACATGAAAAAATATTCATCTTCACTAGCTATAGGGAGACACAAATTAAGACTACAATGAAGAGGAGCTAAGATGGCGGCATAGAGAGGAGTGGACGACTGTTAGTCCCCCCCTCCGGAGCAATTCATACATGACCAAAAAACTAGTAAATAACCTGGAATAATTGTGGGGAGACAAACGTGACTATCCACTCATCATCCACCAACCTGAATTGGAAGGAATGCCTGAGATCGCAGCATAAAATCTGTAAGTAAAAACTGCGAACCTGCACTGAGAGCTGAGAGCCCTTCCCTCACGGAAGCCTCGTGGTGCTAGAGAGCAGCACTCTCTCAACCCAGCTCCAACTGGGGTTTTAATATTAACTGCTCAATACAGACAGTGAATCCTCAACAAGCAGACAGAGGCTTTTGGTGAAAAATGACTTTGGGAAAGTCGGGGGACATATCTGTTTCAGGATGGGGAGCCCAGAGGATCGGGTGCTATCTCTGGCTGATGGGTGAATTTGGGAGCTTTCTGTCCCTTTCTCTCTCTGTGGAGAAAACCTCAGCCGTTTTCACCTCACAGTGCTTTGCAGTAAAGAAAGCCTCAGCCATTTTAGAATCAAAACACTTTGATCAGCAGAGTCAGAGAAACAAAGAACTTACTGAAATGCAGATGACCTCTCTGGAAGGGGCATAGCTTCCCAAGAGGAAAGGGAGAGGCCCAGCTCTACTGCCTGCCTTTAGGAACCAGACCCCAAAGTCTGGGGGAGGAGAGCCACAGGCCACACCCTCTTACACTAGCCGTTGACAGGCTGACAGGTGCACCTGCTGGGCAGGAAAGCACAGGTGTGTCAGTCCTCTAAGAAAAACCATCAGGAAACTGGATATTGAATATTTCCTTCTTCTGTGACCTGAGCCTGTTCTTCTCTGGGAAAACCTGATTGGGGTGGCCTAGGAGGTCAGATGCCTAGACAAGAGAAAACTACAACCTACACTAAGAAAAACGAAGTTATGGCCCAGTCAAAGGAACAAATGTACATTTCAACCGAGATACAGGAATTTAAACAACTAATGCTAAATCAATTCAAAAAGTTTAGAGAAGATTTCGCAAAAGAGGTAGAGGCTATAAGCAAAACACTGGGCATACATAAGGCAGAAATTGAAAGTTCAAAAAAACAACTAGTAGAATCTATGGAAATGAAAGGCACAACACAAGAGATGAAAGACACAATGGAAACATACAACAGCAGATCTCAAGAGGCAGAAGAAAACTCTCAGGAACTGGAGAACAAAACACCTGAAAGCCTACACACAAAGAAGCAGATGGAGAAAAGAATGAAAAAATATGAGCAATGTCTCTGGGAACTTAAGGATGAAACAAAGTACAAGAATGTATGTATCATTGGTGTCCCAGAAGGAGAAGAGAAGGGAAAAGGGGCAGAAGCAATAATAGAGGAAATAATCAATGAAAATTTCCCATCTCTTATGAAAGACATAGAATTACAGATCCAAGAAGCGCAGTGTACTCCAAACAGAATAGATCTGAATAGGCCTATGCCAAGACACTTAGTAATCAGATTATCAAATGTCAAATGTAAATAGAGAATCCTGAAAGCAGCAAGAGAAAAGCGATTCATCACATACAAAGGAAGCTTGATAAGACTGTGCGGATTTCTCAGTAGAAACCATGGAGGCAAGAGGGAAGTGGGGTGATATATTTAAGATACTGAAAGAGAAAAACCACCAACCAAGAATCCTATATCCAGAAAAACTGTCCTTCAAGTATGAGGGAGAGCTTAAAATATTCTCAAACAGATAATGACAGAGTTTGTGAACAAGATACCTGCTCTACAGGAAACACTAAAGGAAGCACTGCAGACAGAAAGGAAAAGACAGGAGTGAGAGGTCTGGAAAACAATTTTGGGAGATAGTACCAAGGCAATATGGGTACACTGATCAAAGATGACTCTGAGTATAGTTGAAAGAGGAAGGTTGGGACCATGTGGGACACCAGAACAAAAGACGAACGATAAAGACTGGGACTGTGTAACTCAGGGAAACCTAGGATGGTCAACGATTGTAATAAAAGGTACAAATAAGTTTTTACATGAGGTAGAACAAATGAATGTCAACATTGAAAGATGTATTTTTAATACATTGATTGCATATCTAGTATTTAAGTTAAAATTTTTGCATCTATGTTCTTAAATGGAATTAGCCTATAATTTAACTACAGGCTCAAATGTCTGTTCAGCTTTTCTATTTCTTCTTAAGATAGTTTTCATCACATTTTTCTAGGAAATTATTCCTTTTCTATAAATGATGATGAGTGTTAGCATGAAGTTGTTTACAACATTCTCTTATTTTTTAATTTTTTAAAAACTTCTTGTGAGAAATTTGCTTTTGTACTTTTCTTTTTCAAACAACCATGTTTCCATTGTTGGTATTTTCAGTTTCATCTTTGTTTCCTATTTCAGTAATCTGCTCTTATCTTCATTATAACTTTCTATTTCCTTCTGCTTTTCTTTTTAACTTCTTATGTTGGAATTTTGGCTCGTTCATTGTAAGATTTTTCTTTTTTGATGTAATCTCTTAGGGCTACAAATCACAAGTATTGCTAGCTCCATTCCAAAACTCAGGTTTTATTGATTGAGATATAATTCACCTACCATAAAATCCCCACTTTTAAGTGTAAAGTTCAGTTATTTTTTTTTATTTTTTATTTATTTTATTTATTTTATTTTGAAATAAATTCAAAGTTATAGGAACAGTTGCAAAAACAATACTAACCCCATACACAGAACTCCATCATACCCTGACCCCCCTCCCCCAATAGCCCAATCCACCAACTTTAAAATGCTGTCACATCGCTATTTCTTTCCCTCCCTCCCTCCCTATCTGTCATCCATCATCTATTGCTCTGTCTTCTGAACAAATGAGAGATGGCTGCACACATCCTTCAACAAACACTATAATTCACATATACACTTCCCATGAACAAGAACATTCTTTTATGCAATCCCATTAAACACAGCTAAGAAGTACAAGAGATTCAACAATGATACAAAGCTTACATTCTATATTTCCTTTTCCTTATGTCTCAACTGTGTCCCTTTGAGCCCCCTGTCCTCCATCCTCCAATCCCATCCAGGTTCATCCTTGGCATTCAATTGTCATCTATTTAGACTTTTTTTTTTTTCAATTGTGGAAACATATATACAGCCTAAATCTTCCCATTCCACCCCCTCCCTAGCATTCCATTAATGGGATTAATCACCTTTAGAATGTTGCAATGCTCTTTCCCACCATCCATTACTAGAAATTTCCCTTCACCTCAAACAACAACCCTACACTCATTTCTTAACTCCCCATTGCCCCTTCCCCCATTTCTCTTAACCCATTCTCTACTTTTCATCTCTATGGTCTTATTCTCTGATAATTTCTTTGTGTTTACTGTGGGGCTTAAAATTAACCTCTTAAATCCATAACAATCTTGTTTTTCTTTGATACCACCTTCACTTCAATAGGACATATAAATTATGTTCCTATACTCCTCCTTTCCCCCACCTTTATATAGTTGTCTAAAATTACCTATTTTATGTTGAGTTCAAAACCACTGATTTGTCATTAGAGTTTGTATATTTTATATCATGTAGGAAGTAAATAGTGGAGTCACAGTTCAAAAATTATTGACTTCTATTTGTATTCCATTGTGGTTGGAGAATGTGCTTTGAGTATATTCAATTTTTTTTTTTTTAATTTATTGAGGCTTGTTTTATGTCCCAGCTTATGGTCCCTTCTGGAGAAAGATCCATGATCACTAGAGAAAAATGAGTGTCCTGGTGATTTGGGATGTAAGGTTCTATATATGCCTGTTAAAATTCTCTATATCTCTTTCTCCTCTCCTTGTTTCTCTGTTGGTAGGGCTCCTTTTAGTATCTGAACTAGGGCAGGTCTTTTATTGGCAAAGTCCCTCAGCATTTGTTTGTCTGTGAAAAATTTAAGCTCTCCCTCAAATTTGAAGGAGAGTTTTGCTAGATAAAGTATTCTTGGTTGGAAATTTTTCTCTCTGAATTTTAAATATGTCATGCCACTGCCTTCTTGCCTCCATGGTGGCTGCTGAGTAGTCACAACTTAGTCTTATGTTGTTTCCTTTGTATGTGGTGAATTGCTTTTCTCTTGCTGCTTTCAGAACTTGCTCCTTCTCTTCAGTATTTGACAGTCTGATCAGAATATGTCTCGGAGTGGGTTTATTTGGATTTATTCTATTTGGAGTTCGCTGGGCATTTATGCTTTGTGTATTTATATTGTGTAGAAGGTTTGGGAAGTTTTCCCCAACAATTTCTTTGAATACTCTTTCTAGACCTTTACCCTTCTCTTCCCCTTCTGGGACACCAATGAGTCTTAAGTTTGGACGTTTTATTTTATCTATCATATCCCTGAGATCCATTTTGATTTTTTTGATTTTTTTCTCCATTCTTTCTTTTGTTCTTTCATTTTCTATTCTGTGGACCTCTAGGACACTGAGACGTTGTTCATATTCCTCTAATCTTGTATTGTGAATATCCAGAGTCTTTTTAATTTGGCCAACAGTTTCTTTTATTTCCATAAGATCTTCTATTTTTTTATTTACTCTTGCAATGTCTTCTTTATGCTCTTCTAGGGTCTTCTTTATGTCACTTATATCCTGGGCCATGGTCTTCTTGATGTCCTTTAAATCCTTTGCCATGTTTTTGTTCCTCGATTGTAGTTCTTTGATTAATTGTGCCAAGTACTGTGTCTCTTCTGATATTTTGATTTTTATGTTTGTAATCGGATTCTCCATATTGTCTGGTTTTATCACATGCATTAAGATTTTCTGTAGTTTTTGGCCTCTTGGCATTTGCTTTGCTTGATAGGTTTCTTTCAAGTTGTAAAAAAAAGATACCAATCTAATTTTTCAGAAACACAGTTTGGTGGCGTACACTTTCTCTAACTACCCAGCAGATGGTGTCTGTGAGTCACCTATACACCTCAAGTCTGTTCTCCACCTTGTCCCCATGGTGGCTGGGGAAATGATTCTTTTGGGGTTCAGTTGGAGAACTCAGTTTGGGTGTGTTGCTGGAGCCATCCACCCTGAATGTGGGGCATGTGTCTGGTGGCCAGGGAGGAAGGGTAGCTTTAATATTCAAATCCCCAGGTTCCTGGAGATTCAAGACTGCTGCAAGAGTCAAAGCCTTCATTTCAGTTCAGCCCCAGACCCTCTCTCTCACTGTCCCACAAACCACCGGAGTTGGCATAGTGTCCCTGGGTTCTCCGAGTGGGCCCCCCTCTCCCAGCCGTGATCCTCCAGGACCTCTGCCAAGGGAATGCCGTGCTACGTCACCAGTGCGCGCCATCCCTCAAGGGAAGCCCCGGGCCGCTGGGCCATGCAGAGGTGCTCTCAGCCTGATGCAGAGATGGCCGAACGGGGCTTCTCAATCCCCCCTCCTCGCACAGTTCCTCCTTCCCAGCTCCGGGACAACTGGCGGGGCTCTGGACTGTGGGCACGGCCCGGGCGGGAGTTTATCCAGCCCTTCAGGGAGCCAGCTGCTAGCCGTGGGGATTCTTTCAGTTTCCAGCTCTCCCCTCTGTTCCCCTGGCCCTGAGGGTATCCACAGCGGGCTATCATCCAGGCCAGACACTGAGAGGCCGGCCCAGCCCCCTCTTGCTGTGTTTTACTGCATGGTTCCCACTGTCACAACTGCAGCCACCCCTGGGTTTTTCTCTTTTTAAAAGAACCAGTCAGTGTCCAAATGCAAACCCCTGGCTTCCCCACAATACTGCACAGCTGTGGGTCTTCCAGCCAGCTTACTCACTCGTTTCAGAATGCAGACTCCCAGTTTCACCAAGTATACAGCCTCTGTGGTACTAGCAGACCTCGTCCAGCTGGTTCATCGCTGTAACCGGTATTCTGGGTCACTTTCTGGTTTTCATCTAGTGTCTTTCACAGAGGTGTTTTTTTGCCCTGTCTCACCTAGCTGCCATCTTAGTTTTCCTCTCAGTTATTTTTAATGTATATACAGAGTTGGGAAACCATCACCACAGTCTAATTTTAGAAAATTACCATCACCTCAGAAAGAAAGCTCAAGCCCCTTTAGTCATTCCCATTTCTACCCCCACTATAGGCACCCACTAATATACTTTCTGTCTCTCTGGAGTTGATTTTTCTGGACATTTCACATAAACAGCATCAAGCACCATGTAGTCTTTTGTGTCTGCCTTCTTTCACGTATCAAAGTTTTTGAGGCACATCTGTTATAGCATGTAGCCGTAGTTCATTTCTTTTTATTGCTGAATAATGATACTGTATGTTCATTATTGTTTAGAAAGAAATATTTTTCTGTTTGTTATGGTTTCTTCTTTCACCCTTAACTTATTTAGGAGTGTATCATGGAATTATCAGAATTGGTTGGTTTATCTATACCATGCTGTATCTAATTCTCAATCTGTCCCTGTTTTCTTTCCCATACCATGGATTTGTGGAAGAAACCAGATCATTTGTTCTATAGATTTTCCCATTCTGGATTTGACTGATTGAATCCTCATTTTAACTTACTGTAAACTGGTGAGATTTAAAGGCTTGATTAGATTCAGTTCCATTCCTTTGGCAAGAAATACTTCCTAGGTATTGCTGGAAACTTCCTATTTCAACATAATAGGAAGTAAATATTTTTTACATCATCTACTTACAAAGAGGTGAGTTAGTTGGTTCAGGTGCTGTGATCCTGTGATCTCATCTATTATAAAGTTCCTCATCATTCTTTCTTCTAATTGTTTTAGGGTCCTTTCATGACTGTTCCCAAGAGGCATTATTTCATTAGGGACTATAACGTTACAGTTTTCTAATTCTCTCATTTCTTCTGGATTTATTAGCTAGAAATTATCTATAAAGAATTTTGTATCATCAACTAGATAATTTGAAATACAATTCATGCAGGAAAGGCATAATAAATGCAAACACATGGTTCTTTCCCTTTATCAGTTTTTCAAAATAAGGGGTCATGGCTCTGGCAACCTCTGAAAGATAACCAAGGTGCACACCCCCTCCCCCCATTTTTTTTTTTTTAAGTATCATTATTAACCCATGGACTTATGTATGTCTGGTGTTGTACTGGTTTGAATGTATTGTGTCCCCCAGAAAGAGCCATATTCTTTGATGCAAACCTTGTGGGGCAGACATATTAGTGGGGATTAAGTTGGAACGTTTGGATTAGATTGTTTGCATGGAAATGCACCCCACCCAACTGTAGGTGATAACTCTGATGAGATATTTCCATGGAGGCGTGGCCCCACCCATTCAGGGTGGGCCTTGATCAGTGGAGCCATATAAATGAGCAGACGGGCAGAGGGAACTCAGTGCAGCTGTGAGTTACATTTTGAAGAGGAGCTACAGCCAAGAGGGACACTTTGAAGAAAGCACAGGAGCTGCAGATGAGAGACAGTTTGAAGATGACCATTGAAAGCAGACTCTAGCTCCAGAGAAGCTAAGAGAGAACAAATGCCCCAGGAGCAGCCTAGAATGACATTTTGAAGAGGAGCTGCAGCCTAGAGAGGAACATCCTGGGAGAAAGCTATTTTGAAACCAGAACTTGGAGCAGACGCCAGCCTTGTGCCTTCCCAGCTAACAGAGGTTTTCCAGATGCCACTGGCCATCTTCCAGTGAAGGTACCTGATTGCTGATGTGTTAGCTTGGACACTTTATGGCCTTAAGACTGTAACTGTGTAACCCAATAACCCCCTTTTATAAAAGCCAATCCATCTCTGGTGTTTTGCATTCCGGCAGCATTAGCAAAACTAGAACAAGTGTGTTTCACTTTGTGGCAGGTATGTTCACTTTTTTCTTTTTCACAATCTAATGACCTCTGTCAACCTGACTTATTGTGTCCTTTCTACAGAGCAAAGTAGTTTTACCTTGATTACTTTCTTTCTGTCAGGAAAAAAGATTTTCAAATATATGTCAGTTAAACTTGGGCACAGACGGTTCTCCAAGTAGCTCTGGTTTCTTTTAGTGAGGATTGGTATTTAGTGCCCACAATTTTTGTTGGGGTGTTCATTATTATTGCAGTATCATTATTTCATTATTCCTAGATCTTTTCTAATGAAGAAAACTTAGAAATATGTAATTTTGAGAATGAGAAAAATAAATTATAGTTATACTGATATTTCTAACTCAAATTTAGGATTAAAGAATTTTTACTTCTTTGATTTTAACTTGTATCTCTTTTCTGTTATACTTAATATTTGTTCTTTGGTTCTGACATTTCCATAATTTCTTATTTGGTTCCTTGTACAAAGTATATGCAAATAGGACTTCAGGGAAGATGGTGAGTAGGTGAGGCGGAACAGGGTTTTCTCCTGTCAGAGTAACTAGAAAGTGGTCAGAGGACACTAGGAACTGCATTTATGGGGTGTGACCAGCTATAGAGGGCCCCCACAGGGAACACTTGTCAAAACACAGAGGAGAGACTGTGGCTGGAAGGACATGGTGTGAGTGTGTTCCCCATTGGGACTACCCTACTCCCCACCCCCCACCAGGCCGCCGCTGGGCAAGGGAGTGAGCGGCAGCTCTCCACTCCCATCCACCTACCTTGGCAGTTTGCTGGGGGTGACCAGACACTGGGGAGCCACTCTGGAAGGCTGTGTAGCACTTCCACAGGAAGCTAAGTATAGAATTGCCATATGACCAACAATCCCGTTACTAGGTATATACTCAGAGGAACTGAAAGCTAAGATACGACTGGACATTTGTAAACTGACATTTATAGTGGCATTATTCATGGTTGTCAAGAGATGGAAACAGCCCAGATGTCCATCAATGGACTAGTGGATAAACAAACTGTGGTATATACACATGATGGAATATTTTGCAGCTGTAAGACAGAACAAGGTCACGGAATGTATAGTAACATGGTTGAATATTGAGGATGTTATGTTGAGCGAAGTTAGCCAGAAACAAAAGGAAAAATACTGTATGGTCACTAATATGAACTAATAATAATGAGCAAACATTGAGAGTTAAAAGCTGAGAACAAAGGCTGTCAGGAAATAGAAATAGGGTAGAGAGCAGGCATTTGGTGCTGAAGGAGTATAGAATGTTCAACAAGATTGATTATATAGACCCAGAAATGGATAGCACAATATTGTGTGATGGTAGCAGAATATTCTTAATACACTGAACAAAGTTGTCGGTGAATATGGTTGAAAGAGGAAGGCTAGGGGCAAGTATGACATCAGAAGGAAAGGTAGAGGATAAAAACTAGAACTATATATCTTAGCAAAACCTAGAGTAGTCGATGATGGTGATTAAATGTACAAATATAAGAATGTTTTTATGTGAGGGAGAACAAATGAATGTCGACTTTGCAAGGTGTTGAAAAATTGGATGGTACAGGGGGAAAATATAATCAATGCAAACTAGAGTCTATAGTTAACAGTAACATTGTAAGATGCTTTCATTAATTGTAACAAAGGCAATATACTGAAGCTAAATGTCTATAAAAGGAGGATATAAGGGAGGGATATGGGATTCTTGATAGTGGTGGTGTTGTCTGATATTATGTTGTATTGTATGGTATTTTTTAAATTATCTTTTTTATTCTTTAACAAAAAATTTGTTTCATAGTAATGAGTATGCTCAAGTGCTGATTGTGCTGGTGAATGCACAACTATATGATACTCTGAACAACTGATTGTACGCTGGGGATGATTGTATGGTATGTGAATATATCTGTATAAAATTGTAGGAAAACATATAAATAGTGATAAAAGTGCTGGAGAAAACATGGAGAGGGGGATGTACCTATTTACTGTTGGTGGGGAAGTAGAAAGGTGTAGCCTATTTGGCAGAAAGTGCAGTGGTTCCACAAGAAGCTAAGTATGTGGGTGCCATAAGGTCCTGCAACCTCATTATGTGGTATATACTTGGAAGATCTCAGACCAGGGACATTAATGGACATTTCCTCACTGGTGTTTATAGAAGTAGTATTGATGACTTACCATGGGTGGAAATGGCCTAAGGGTACATTGACTGATGAACAGAGTGGTGAACTGTGGTGTAGGCATCAATGGAATATTGAGCAACTGTGAGGAGTGAAGCTTCTGCAATGAGGTGAATGGATCCTGTGGATAGCATTTTGAATGAAGTACACCAGAAATGAAAGACAAACAATGTCTCACCAATATGGACTAACTACCATGTGTAAACCCTGAGAATTGAATCTTTGAGCACAGCTTATCAGGAAAATGCTTTTTGTAGTGGTCACTAGATTGTAAGCTCTTACAGCAGTCACATCTCTTCCTGAATTGTAATGGCTGTCTCCAAATTCTGAGATACTGATCCCTTTGTGAATAACCTGGTCGATCTCTGGAACTTTGGGTATCTGTGTGACACCTGAAACTCAGAGCTATGAATGTCAGTATTAGCGCATACAGCAACTGTTAAAAAAGCTGAAAAAGAGTCCAGACTTCAATTAGAGATATGAATGAAGCAGATCTGGTTAGGACTAAGGTAAATCAGGCCAAATGGTAAAGGACAATTTTGACTGTGTTTTAAAACTTCAACTTCTGTGTGAGACCAAGGGAAGAGATGTTTATTTGGTGTAGGATATATATCTTCTACAGCATGCTAAATAATTTAACCTGTATGGTCAGTTTATTCAAACACCGTAATTATGTAAAACTTTGAATAGGACGTGAGATCTGGTAGGTTTGTACAGGTTAGTGTGAAATAGTGATATATCCCAAAGTAATTTGGGCAGAGAATAAAAATATTGTTGCAGGACCCCCACCCCCCCGAGGAGATGGGGGGAAATGCAGAAATATTGGATATCCCCACCTGAATTATTGCTGATATTCTCACAAACATTGAGGACTGACAATTTGTTATGCTGGGCCCTCAGTCTTGGGGCTTGCCCTTATGAGGCTTGCTACTGCAAAGAGAGGCTAAGCCTGCTTGTAATTGTGCCTGAAAGTCTCCCCCAGAGAAACTCTTTGTTTCTCAGGTGTGGTCCTCTCTCTCTAACTAAGCCAACTCGGCAGGTAAACTTGCTGCCCTCCCCCACTACATGGGACCTGACTCCCAGGAGAGTAGATCTCCCTGGTAAGGCAGGATATGACTCTGGCGGATGAACCTGGGGGATGAATCTGGACCCAGCATCGTGAGATTGAGAAAATCTTTTTGACCGAAAGGGGGAAGAGAAATGATACAAAATAAAGTTTCAGTGGCTGAGAGATTTCAAATGGAGTCAAGAGGTTACTCTGGAGGGCATTCTTATGTGCTATATAGATATCCCTTTTTAGGTTTTAGTGTATTGGAATAGCTAGAAGGAAATACCTGAAACTCTCATACTGCAACCCAGTAGCCATGGCTATTGAAGATGATTAACTATGTAGCTTACAATGGGTGACACTGTGATTGTGAAAACCTTGTGGCTCACATCTGTTTAACCAGTGTATGGATGGATAAGCGGAAAAATGGGGACAAAAACTAAATGAAGAATAGGGTGAGAGGTAGCGGAATGGAATGATTTGGGTGTTCTTTTTTAATTTTATTTTTCATTCTCATTTGAATTCTTTTTGGTGTAAGGAAAATGTTCAAAAATTGATTGTGGTGATGAATGCACAACTATATGATGGTACACTGAACAATTGATTGTACAAAATGGATGACTTTATGGTATCTGAATATATCTCAGTAAAAATGAATTTTAAACAAGCTTATTGTAAAAGGAAAAGAAACTTTAAATGTTTAAAACATAAGCCAGAAAATTTTATTTTTATAAAGCAAGAAGCTTACATACAGCATGAATTTATTAATCATGAATTTATTAACCATAGTGCCATCTACCTTCATTTTTCACAAATTTTTAATAGATAAGGTATAAAATGAAGCTCTTTGAGCCCCTTTCTTACAATAAGTAAATGAAAATAAATTGATCTCTACTAATCATGAATATTTTCAGGTGGTTTTGTGCAAGCTTCATGGGAGCTTTCTCCCCACCCTGTGGGTACTCCTCTGACACTGCTGGGCCCTGTCATTCCCGGGAGGGCTCTGCCCTGAGGGAGGCTGAGCATGGGGCCTGGGTCCCTGGAGCCTCCTCCAAGCAGCGCCGACCTGGGCCAGCTCAGCCCCAGCAGAGCAGTTTTCGTGTTTTAAAAACAAAGTGTGTAGACAGAAGGACATTATATAAAAATGGAAACTGCCTCCTCCTCCTCTTTTATACTTTTCCTAACACCCAAAGCCTCTCCCTTGAGAATCTGAGTAATGATATTCTTTTAAGCAAAACGATTGGTTTTCTGCCCCTCATGTAATCTAGACATAGTGAAAATGGATTAAGTGACCTCACAGTTTTTGTTTTGTTTTTTTCACAGAAAAATCATGTGGAAAGGACAGGCTGCTTCTATGTCAGGGATCACAGGCAGAGCCCACCCAGTGCAGCCCCCTGAGAAGTGTCTCTCAGGACCCATTATGATTAAATACCTCGTCCCATTAGCTTCAATGTCTTTTGTTGTCCTCCTCAGAGATGCATTCTCTCATTGGAGATTATAGGCCGTTTTCCATCCCTACCATTTCTATCCTCTATTGCTCTCCTTCTCTGCCCTTGCCCAACCTCCATTTGTCTCTATTTCTGCATCCTTTTTCCACAGCAGGTCTCTTTTTAGGGCTTGAAGTCTTCTGGGCGGATTTTCATCTCCACCCGTTTGAGGGAGTAAGGAGCCTCATGCCAGCCGTTCCAGAAGATGCCATCCACGTGCTTCTTGTGCTCTCTGCGGTGGTAGTATGCCCCGTTGAGGTTCGAGGCTGCACAACATCTGTACCAGTATCCACCTGACACAAGAAACAGAACAGCGCCAGTAAGCTGAGTATGCCCACCCCACACCCCTTGGAAAATAGACGGTAGCCCAGATATCAGGGATTTGAAGATAAGCCTTCAGAGCCCGTTTATAAAAAAAAATTACCAAAGCCAGAACACCAATGGTACAGTTATAATTTCATTCTATATTCTTAAGGGGATCACAGGTTTATACCTAATCCCCCCACCCACTCACCCATTTTACCTTTAAGTATCTCTGCACAATTTTTAATGCAGGGGTCATTGTCCTTGTCCTTGGTGCTGAAGGCTGTGTTGTTATGATGGAGGAGGGCGTCATCCTCCACATTGCCACTGTAGTTCCCCAGGAAGAGGCGGTAGCTGCTCATTTCATCGCCCAGAACAAAGTGGCTGTACTCAGCATAGCGCACGTTGCCCTCCCAGTCCTGTCAGGAAGAGTCAGAGCCTTAGAGAAACCGCCCAGGGCTTCATTTCATCTCACAGAGAAGACCCAGCCCTGTAGCTCCTCTCCCTCCAGGCCCATAGCCAGGCAACTCTTCATATAGTCCTGGATTTAGTAAACCTTCATCACTTCTTCACCAGTGTTCCGTACAAACTTGGAAATCAGAAAGCATGAGTCCTACATCAAACTTCTCTCTTGATTCATCATACGACCTTGATTAGTCTCTCTTTCTGTACTCCCTCACTTCCCTGGTTTAAGGTGTAGATTTACGATTTCACTTTATCTCACTCAGTTATGTTAGAAAAAAAAAGTAATGTGAGAATATAATTTGAGCACTTCACAGCCTTTGAGAAGGAGCATTAACAAGTATTGGTAAGCTTTTCCCATAAAAAACCTTGTTCCCAGGTCAGATCAGAGTCAGCAGTGTTTCAGCCCAGCTGCCTGTTGGACTTGCTCTGCTCTGGCCTGGGCTGGCTGCCTCATGCCACCTGTAGCCCTGCTTTTGAGCAAAAAAGGGAAAAAACTATTCTTCCTCAACTGTCCTGCAACCTGCAGGAAAACCTTCACAGTAAATATTCACATCTTAGTGAATAAGCTTAGGAATGGAGCCCTAGAGTGGTCCACAGATATGTGGTGGCCCTGGTCCAGTCCCAGGGCCACAAGCCCAGCATTCACCTCCATTTCCACATGTAGCCGAGTTGGCCTTCTGGTGAGCCTATGGATGTGTTCATTCCCCAGCCAGAAGTCTCCACGGATGCTGCCAAAACCCTGCTTGTACTGGTTCCAGTCCTCATGGAAGGAGACAAGGCCACTCCTTCGTCTCTGAATGGTGGTCCAGCCACCGCCTGAAGTCTCCATGTCACAGAACACCTAGCACAGAGAATTGCGCTGGTCAGGGACTTGCAGAGGCAGGTGGCAGGAGTGTGTGGGCAGGAGTCACAATCTTTTCCCAGCCTCACAGCCAGTGGGTGCATGCATTTCCATAGTCACGCTGGCTCACTGGCAGCAATGAGTCTACCCCAGTGTTGGCAGAGCTGGGGCAGGGTAGTGGTTTACTGGGGAATGATTATCACAATTGGGGATGTGGGGAGCGCATCTAGTTCAAATGGAGAAACCCAGGCACTTCTGATATGCCCCCTTCATGTTCTCTTTTCTTCCCCCCACAAAAATAACTACAGTGGGACATGGCAAGAGATCTAAACTAGCATAATGTTGGTAACAAGAACAATCTAACTTATGTTAGAGGGTCTGGTTTTAGTTGACACTGATATAAAGTGGTAAAATAGATGCCTGAGTTTTTGCCGGGGTTTTTGGCCCATAAACTCAGTTCTTAGTATCTCTGGTATTTGGCGTGTTTGCATCTCTGTTTTGTTTCGCTTTCATTAGATTAGAAATAATCCCTTTTATCTCCATCCCTTTGAGTGGGGTGGGGGACGGGGTAGAATATCAGCAGTGTGCTTACTGGACCTCACCTGCAGCTCAGGGCTGCCAACGAGGACGTCAGGAGGAAGCTTATACGCTCCAGATGTGTGGTAGTTTTTCCGATACAGGGAAGAGCAGTCATAGATGGCACCTAGAAAAGGAGCAGACCACAGGGTGAGCATCCAGATTCAGGGCTCCGGGGCAGGCGGGATGTTCCTGCTGCATCTAAACTGAATGTGTCAAACCTGAGACTTCATTTCATCCACGAAATTGACATTGCTTATAATTTCTAGGCAGTCTCTGGATTCGGAAGAGGTGTGGGTAGAGAGAGGAAAAAGGTCACTTTAGCCTCACTAGTGGTAGGGCAGGAAGTGGGGAAACCCATCACCTGGATGGCATCAACAGAGCACTCAAACAGGCACTTGCAGACTAACTATGAAGTGGATTATCCTGCTATCATCCTGGATCATGAATTCTAGAAATGTTACATTGTGTGAAGACCATGAATTCTGACATTTATTGTAACTGATGCTCCTGCTTGATAGATTCAGACTTGTCAGACAGCTCGCCTGCTACCAGACAAGTCATGAGTATCTCACAGGGTCTGGCTTTGGTGCTGGTTCGTTGGTTGGTTTGTTGTTGGATTTTGTTGTTATTGCTGTTTAGGGGTAATGGTCATTGCCAACCAGGAACTGAATTACGGGAGATAGATTTTGTAAACTTATCTTTCCTCCATTAATCTAAGAATGCCAGAATGAAATGAAAATACCCCAAAGAACCCTTTGAGTTCTTCCCCTGACAGTGTTATTAAAACAAGAAAATGAATGCATTAGACGGGCTGATTTCACTCTGGGTTGATTTAAATGCTTCCTTGGCTGCCCATTGGCCATCTGCTTTATGCTAGATTTTGTATCCCTATTCTGAATGTCAAAGAGCTCTGTGAGAGAGCCAGCCTTCCCTGATAGGATCCGGAGCCTGGGAAATCGTACTCTCCAGGAGATGCTTCCTGCCTCTGTCTTGGGATCTTTGTCTTGGTGGCCACTCCTGACAGCTCTGGGAGAAGAGCCCAATGATGGCAACTGGATGCCTCCTGCCCCAGGAGTTGTCAGAGGCTGCCTGGCTCCCTTGCAGAGCACGCTGGGCCAGGGGAACAGGGCACACGTGCCTTTGCCCTCAGGGTTCTTCATTTCCTGTTACTGATGAAAACATCTCAACTCACTGCTTTTCCAAGGGGCAGCTCCTAACAGAGACTAAAAGTGGCCAGCAGCTGGTAATGGAGAAGAATAAGGAATGACCCCCCGAGCTAAAGAGTAAGAAGCAGGCTGGGGAGCTGTCTTTGGTTCCCCAGAAACCCCCCCTGGGTGGTGAGAAAATCACCTCTTTGGGGGAGCAGGAAGTGGCCTGCAGATTCCTCTCTCTGGCCTGATCTGCTGCATATCTAGTCTCATCTCCCAGGCCCAATCAGGACTCATTTGTCTGGAAAATGGCCTAAGAATAACTTTCTAATCCCAAACTGAGAGTCAGGAGAAGGAAATGCTAAGAAAATGGTCTATTCACTTTGGTTTATATAACAGAATTTTCAAGCTTATTTCATGTTAAAACTTTTTCTTCTTCTGAACTGAGGATAAACAGAACCTGCTTGTTAGAACCATTGTCTTTTCCAAGAAGTTAAGTGTTTCTTTGTTCGCAGTTTGGTGTATAAGGTAACTAATGGTTTTTATGTCAGCAAGAAATGACCTATCTATAGAATATGTTTCTTATACCTAATAATTTCCTGACAGGTTCAGAAAACTAAATTAATATCTAAACAATAAATTTACCTGTAAGCCTATTGGTGCCAAGCAAGCCAGAAACTGAAAGTTATTTGGCAAAGGAAAATGTTTTAGAATATATCTTATTTTTGACCTTTGTCCTACTTTCAGCATGGCATTTTTTAATTTCATGTATTCTTTGAAAATTTTATCTGAGAGCCTGGGGAAAAATAGAAAGCCTAAAATTGAGCAGCCTTGAAGAGCTTGTCATTTCCTGAACACAAAGGGGTTCTTCAGATGGCTGTGGGCAGTGTCTAACACTGAAAAGAATCAGAGTTTCAGAATCGACACAAAACTTCAGTAATGCCCATCCCCACTAAATCTTGGGGGAACCAGAGAAGCCTTCTGACAAAGCTTTGTTCCCAGAGCAACAGATGTTAAGGTTTGGTGATTGTTTCTGCTTCCTCATGATCAAAGGTTCAGCCTGTCAGCTCTTGGTCTGGATGTGGCAAGGCCAGACCAACCCAGGAAAACTTGAACTCTGTTCTGAGACTTGCTTTGTGAATCAGGTAATCTCCCTGTGCTCCTAGACAGGAATTCGCACCTTTGCTGAAATATTGTTTGAATAAAAGAGACCCGGTCAAGTACAGGGTAAATTTACAGAATTTTAGAAGTCAAAGGAAGTTTTCCTGAAGCCTTTACCAAATGGAAAATAGAGCCAGTGGCAACTACCCAAGAAAGTAAACCCAAAGAGACCCCCCCAGTAGTCGTTTAGAAGCAGCTATAGATGGGGGAGACACTTGGCTATTTGGGGAGACGGTGGACACGTTCTTACCTGCTGAGGTGTGTGCTACATGCAGCTGTATAATGTCTATCTGGTTGTTCATTTTGGAGTACTTGGTCTTGACATCTGTGAGCCGTGACATTATGTGCTTGTTACTGATCTCCAGTTCCAGCACCTGCATGACAACGCTGGCCCAGTCTCTCTCCTCCTTCTGGCTCAGTTCACTCACCAGACTGCTTAGGTTGCCAATTTGGGCCTCGAGCTCCTTCACACCCTCACAGCAAGTAGCCAGTTGGAGCAGTATGGGTATCCTGTGACTAGGGGGCCTCTGTGGCCGCACTGGGTGACTGGCAAAGGCCACAATGAGAATGCAGAGCCAGGTCATGGCTGAGAGAGTCTTTTCCAGCATCTTCCTTGGGCCTTGCTGAGGAAGGATCTTCCTTTAAGGGAATCTGGATTTGCCAGTTGACGTTTGCGAAGTTGCAGCAAAGTATCACCATTTACCTTTGCTCCTGATGGTCTCACCACTTCCTTGTTTTCTTCCTTTCCCTGCTCTTTCTTAGTCCTCCTCAGAGCTTTCAGAGTTTCTGAAAGTGGAGCTTAATTGGGTATCTCAGAGCCCTCCTTCCCAAGCCTGCTCTGCAAACTGAGCATCTTAAATATTGTTTGCTTCCTTAACCTCCATCCCCACCAGGGCCGTGCACTGTGCTTCAGGCCCTCCCAGCTCCTCGGGGAGGGTCAGGTGCCTGCTGGGTGAAGTCAGCGTCATCTTAGGCCAGAGCAGGGGAGGCGGGGAGGGATACAGGGGCGAGTCTCTCTTTTCTTGCCTGCACAGTGTCTGGGCTGAGACAGGAGGACTGTGACTTTGTGTATTTCCACTACGTTTTGTCTGTTAGATTATGACCCTGCCAGCCACAGGCTCCATTCTGTCAGCAAGCAGGGCAGCATCAGAAGAATTTCCAAATCCCTTTCTAAAGGTTCTAAAGGAATATGGGAAAGATGAAAACTTTGAAGTGCTGGGACTCTTCCTGGGATGGATCCCCACACTTCCCTCAGTTTTTAGGCAGAACAGAGAACAGGCTCATCTTTCAGACGAGGAAGTATACTATTTTTTTTTCTGTTTATATAAATAATATATGCCCATGGTTCAAAACTTGGAAAATATATTAAAGTATAAAGAAAAGAATCCCCATTACCGAATAAGTACATGTCCAGAGTCTAATTCCCTCCTCTCATGCAATATGATTTGCAATTTGAAATTATATTTCCTCCCTCTCTGCCTCTGTCTCTCTCTGACTTTGTCTCTCCCTCTCTCTCGATATTTATGATTTTGTATCAAAATAGGGATATTTTAATTTTTCATATACCACATATGAAGAATACTCTTGCTCTGAAAACAAATGTAAAATCCTGGAATTTCAGCAAATACCCTTGGAATAAGCTTTTCTCTAAGAATGTAAACATTCTGTCCTTAAAACAGTACTTTGTCCTTGGAACGTGCTATTGCTGTATCCCATGTTATTGAGACACTGTAGCAGAATTTACTTATAATGTTGAATTTCACTGTGGGATTTTCAGTTGTCTGAGCCTGATGCTTGACAACTCTCCTCCATGCCATAATCCACCCCAGAGCCCTTTTCCAGTCAGGGCTTCTAACTTCTCAGAAAGTAATTTCTGTTTCAGCAGCTAGAGTTACCAAACAGTTTTTTTTCCCTCTAAATCAAAGAGCAGTAGGAGCTCAAGATGGGCCAGGGTTTGTTTTCTCACATCTTTAGTCGCCTTTACCTACTAAGGGCTGAGGAATTTGCAGACACCCAGCAGCAACTTGTCATTCCACTCTAAAGTTTCTGTTTTGAATTGGCACTGTCTGCCAGTCCCTGCTCTCTTTTGGCAAATATCTCACCCAGCTGGGCACTCCAGTTTTAGCTCCATTTCATTATTGAGAACCTAGCCCCAAGTTGTCAGCATCTGACAGGATCTGCTAAACTCCATGAGGATCTTCAAAATTATCTGGCCATCAACTAAGACTGAGCCTAAACCATGACCACAGGAGGGCCGTGCACCACCTGGACCTGCTATATGACCCTGCTGCCTTGGTGCTCCATCCAGCGACTCAGAAGAGAAAGCATAAGGGAACATTGCAGCTCTGTGGATTCCCAACCAGCTTTTTGTTTGCTCCCATAGCTACCCCCCCCCCAACTTCTCACCCAAATGTTATGAACAGACTTTCATATCTGAACAGAAAATGAACCAATCATTCTTATCTGCAACCCAACCCTTGAAAGAATCCTTTCTAGGGAAGGTAAGAGAGATTTTGTTTGTTGTTTTGTTTTGTTTTTTAACTTTGGAAAAATTAAAAACAAAAAAAAGACACCATTTGAAGGAAAACAAAGCAAAAGGATTACGAAAAAAATAACCTAAAATAACTACTTTGCTTCCAACATTTTCCTACCAAATCCCAATAAAATTAATAAACCATATCCAAAGGATAAGAAAAACAAATAATCAAAAATAACTACACTGCTTCCAAAATATTCCTACCATTCCCCAAGAAAATTAATAAACCATAATCAAAGGCATAAGAAAAACCAAATAACCTATAACAGAATTTTGCTAATTTTTAATGCAATAGTTTTATCAAAAAATTAAAAAAAACACTCAAAACAAAGGGATAAGAAAAACAAATAACCTAAAATAACTTTATTGCTTCAGATATGTCCCTACCAGGAAATAATCCTTTCTAGGGAAGGTAAGAGAGGTTTTATAAATTTGGAGAGGAAGCATCTAGCTTTTAGTTTGAGTAACTAGTTTCTGACATTTATTTTCTGGAAACTTCAAACATCAGGCAGAAGTTTGAGATGATGCTTTTCTTAAGTTGTTTGCAATTTGCTTAAACTAAGCTGCCTAAATGTCAATAATCTCCCCAAAACAAAAAGAGCTAATTAAGGGTATTTCCCATGCCAGATTATCTATTCACTAAAGTGGACAGAACTCCTTGGTATCTTAGATTCTGCATTTCCAAAAGAAGGAAAACTAAGTACTGTTTTGAACATAGCTAAGCCCACAGAGAATACAGTGAAGAATGTGGAGGACTCGAGTGCTTTCCCCCTTCTCCGAGGGGCTTTTAATCCCTTCTTCTGCCTTTCACTGAACAGAGTAACCACAGAAAATGTGAATTAACTGAGCAAATACGGAACACCTGTTTTGGATACCTTACAGTTTCTCCTTTTCTCCTTTTTGCTTATGGTGAAAGAGGGTCAGCTTGGTGCTTCTGGGAGAGATGTTTATGAAAATAAAGTTTATATTAATAAAAAAAAAGTGAGCTTTAACTTAGTCTGGGAGTTCTTAGATGTTAAGGTGTTTGAGCTGACTGCCTTCAGGCTGGCAGCAAGGACTGGAGCCTGCAGAACAGCCTCAGGACTGCACATCTAGAAAGGCCTAGAGGTGGTCTCTCCCTCTCCCCCAAATAGGAGAGGGGTTTCATTTTCTTTAAAAGTCCCCACGTGAGAGACTGCTCCTCGTTTGCTAGTGTCTTCCTGCCTGGGCCTCCCCTTAAACCTTCACTTTCAGAATTGGTGAGGGAGAGAAGCAGCTCCCTCAGCACCAGACTCTCAGAGTTTGCTTTGTTGAATGAATAAATCTCAGAACCACCTGCTTTGTTTTTCATTTTATTGTGTTCTTCATATCAATATTTTACTTCTTCTCAAGTCTTTTAATGAGTCACATCTTACCTTACTTTGCAGCCTCTCAATAGCTGACCCTTCTGTCACTTGATCTCATTTCAGTCTCATCTGTATGCCCAAGTCTGTCACAGTAGTTTCCCCTCTCTTCCCTAAGCCTTCTGATTTGCTGCTTCTACCAAAGAGTGTGCCCTGGACCTCTCAGAAATCATTTCTCTTAGACTTCCTCTCAGAGACTCTGAATTGTTTATAGCACATGGCTAAAAAAAGTCTCAATGATTTCACAGGACTTCGTAGCCAATGTGTTCTGTTAGCCACCAGGCCAGTTGCAGAACACGGTGACAATGCCAGCCCAGCCTGAAGTGCCTCGTGGTCCAGTAGGAGCGCCCGATGCCCAGAACAGACAGGGGATGAGAGCAGGAGGAGTGCCCACCCCAGATGAGGTCCTCAAAGGCCTCCTGAAGCTTTAAAGGCAAAGGAGAAGCCAGAGTGGGACAGGGCACTCTGAGCAGAGTTGCAGATAATTGAAAGGCCTTGGCTTGTAGAAGAACGTGAGCAGTTGAGGATGGCTCCCAAGGAAAGAAGGGAGAGGTGTGGCCGCAGGAATTGGAGCTGGGGAGGTGAGGAGGAGCCTTGTGATTCTGCTGAGGGAGGGGCTGTGGAAGGAACGCAGAGACGCTTTTATCTCTTGGTGGCCTTGTTTTCCTGGGTCTTATCAGGAAAGTGGATGTTTTTAGCTGCCAAACAAGACTTTTAACTGGAAAATGAGTGAGTTTGAACATTTGAATTTCTTAATGCATTCTAACTAAATTCCCTGGGGACAGCTGGCTTTAGGATTAAGGAGGCAGTAAGGGTCTAGAATCAGAAAAGTCAGAGTTCTAATCCTTCCTCACCACTTGATAGCTGTATGACCGTGGGCAAATTACTTAACTTCTCTGAGTTTCTGTTTATCTCAAGATAAAAACTGTAACTACCTCATATCACTGGATTGTTGTTTGGAGTAAGTTAAATAAAGCAAAGTCATTCTTGAATAAGGAAAACAAATTTGGAGGAATTACACTATTAGATACCAAGATTTATCATAAGCTACAGTAAGTAATTAAGGCAGTGCAGCATTGGCACAAGGATAAACAATAGACAAATGGAATAGAATAGAATATGCAGAAATAGACTGAAACATATATGCACACTTGCTTTATGACAGAGTAACACTGCAGGACAGTGAGGGAAGGACAGTCTTTTCAATAAGTGCTACTGGGTCAACACCAGAGCCATTCAAGGGAAAAAAAAAAAAAAATCCAGGAAAAATTTAACTTCTAAATGTGAAACTAAAACAATGAAGCTTCTAGAAGATAGCTGAGGAGAGTATCTTCAGTATATTGGGATAAGCAAAGATTTCTTAAGCAAGATACAGAAATCATGAACCAGGCATCAGAAAATGAAATAAAAATAGTTATTTCTATTCATCAGAAGATATCATTAAGAAAGTGAAAAGGCAAGAAGATATTTCCTATGCATATTCTTGTATGTATTGTATCCAGGGTATATGAAGAACTTTTGCCCAACAATAAGAAAAAAAAGGTAGCCCAATTAAAAGATTCACAAAAGATCTGAACAGGTACTTATTTCTCAAAATAGGCTGTCCTAAAGGCTAATAAACATGAGAGTCTACTAGCGTCACAGAGAAATTCCAATTAAAACCATAAGATACTGCTACACACCAACCAGAATGGCTGAAATTTTAAAAACCGAAAACACAGGCGTTGACAAAGATGTTGAGCAATCAGGACTTTCATGCGCTGCTGGTCAAAATGTAAATTGGTAAAACCACTTTGGAAAACAATTTGGCTGTGTCTTCTAAAGCCAAATATACCCCATAACCCAGCAATTCCACATCAAGGTGTATTCCCAACAAAAATATGAGTATATGTGCACCAAAGGTATGTACAAGAATATTCAGAGTAGCACCATTCACAGTAGACAAAAACCAAAATTAACCCAAATGTCCCTCAAGTGTGAAATAGATGAACTGTGGAATATTCATAGAGTCAGATACTATTCAGCAATAGAAAGAAAAAAAACTATTGTGATTTGCAGCAACATTGATTCATCCCTGAAGCTTAATGTTGGGGTTTAAAACTGGGAAACTAACCAGTTGTGTTAGAACTCAGAACAACAGTCACCTCTGGGAGTGAGGAAGGGAGCAGGGATTGGGAAGAGGCTCGGGTACTTCTGACTGTTGGTGTTTGTGTTGTGTTGTGTTTGTTGGTCTGGATGGTAGTTACAAGGCTGTTTTCATTTTGTGATAATTCATCCAGCTGTACACATGGTTGTATACTTGCCTCTACATGTTATACTTCAAGTAGGAATTTCATTTTAAAAATAGATGATGTACATAAACATATGGAATAGTCTGACACATAGTCAATGTCCAGCAAATATTAAAGCATTATTTATTATGGTATGCAATTGTCATACCATCTCATCATCACCCTAATCTAAAATAAGTCCTCTGTGTTATTCTTAGTCCAAGCATTTTCTCCTTTCTTCATATTTACCTCCACAGTACTTACTTCAGTTGTTTGTTGTTTTTTCTCTCTCTACTTTGTTACATGTAACTTCTGAGAAAGCAGAGACCTGGTCTGTCTTCTTTGCCACAGTAACTCTAGCATCCAGCACTTAGCACAAAACCTAAGAAAAAACAGATACTTAGTTGGAACTTGTTGAATGAATTAATGAATGACTTTCTACCGACTAAATAAACATTGTCTATTACAGACACCAGCTGTCTCTCTCCAAGGTCATTTTCAGTATTTTACCTCGGTAAGTTCTTCATTAGGCATCACATTCTCTCTTGCTTTGATTTAAATCCATTTTTCTTCCTTAAGTCTTACTCATAAAAAAGAAAGAAAGAAAAAGAAAGAGAGAGAGAGAGGGAGGGAGGGAGGGAGAGAGAGAGAGGGAATGAAAGAAAGCACTCAAAGAGCTAAGACCATTTGTTTCAACCCTCTTGTTTTTATCAGTAACAAAAGGTAGCATCCTCATTGTATAATCACTTTACCTCATATCCCTGGAAACCATCCATTTGTGTCTCACCTCTCTTTCTTCACAAATGAAGATCAGGAGGACCGCAGAGCATTTGGGGGTGGGGTTTTGTTCCACTCCTCTTTATGCTGGGGCTCCTGTAAATGGCCTGTCTGATTACTTCTACCTGCATCAGCCTGTCAGTTAACCTTTATCACAGCCTGAGGGGCCACAGGCAGTCACTGTTGTAGACAAAACAAAAGAAAGGAATGTGTCCCCTAAAAACAGCTTTATCTCTGTGCTACCAAATTCCCCATAATTTATCCAGGATCCTGACAAATCTTGTCTATCTCCAAAGGGAAATCAAATGCCCATTACATTGCATTTTCAGCATGTCACACTTAGCCAGAGACGAGACCCTGTTGGGGGTTACAGAACAGGATCATGAGCCCATGCCCCAAGTTGCCCCCTAAACTGCAGAGGTTCCCTTTGGGCTGGATCTCTGCCACGCTGACTCAAGAAGCACTAAGTGCAAAACAGGCTTGTAATTCTTTAAGACTGTTAGAGAACTTGAGCCAGTTGTGCCTGAGCAAACAATTAATGGCAAGGATGATGGAGCTTTGCAGTCTACAGGGAGGGGCTAGATGGGTGAACAAAACCCACTCTCATGTCTTAATTCTAAACACATGTTCTCAAGGTGCCGCTGCTATGCTGCTTGGAAGTAGGAGTCCTGCTTTTACAGTTGTTTCTTGGCTTCCAGAAAAGCTACATAGTCCTGTTCTCTTCCTACACCTCTGCTGGAAGAAAAAGCCCTTAGTCCAGAGAGGTGAGGAGGTGGTCAAATCTCCTCACTTCTCCACAAGACATTCCAAACTTCTGGGTTCATGGGAATTTCAAAAGTGCCAGTGTACCGCTAGTAATCTCCACCCTCCTAGGAAGCTCCAAACAGCAAAAAATTGAAGGACAAAGAAAACCCCTTGTGTAGCAAACACACAGGTACAGATTATGTCTTTGTGGTTAGAGTTTCTGGCCCCATCTTTCCTTTCATGCCCTTTTACTTTCAGTCATACCCCAGAAGTCATGTCTCTCACCAGTAGTCAGTAGAGTATAAATTTACTTCTGGCTGCTCTAAGGACCTCCTGTAGGTTCACTGTATAGCATTTTGCCTTCATAAAGCAGCATACAAGCCCCAAGGAAGGTTGTTGTTCAGTGCAGAAAGCTAGCTAATGATGAGGAAGTGTAAGAAGCAAAGAGTTTGGTGGTTCCTATAAAGCTGGACAGAAGTCCAGAGGGTTTTTCATTATAGCCCAACACTATTCTGAAGGGAGAAGCTTGCTGTGTTTCCATAGTAAACTGCTACTCTCTCACAGCATTGAGAGAGTACCTTGAGATTTAATGGGACTACTCTTATGACGAGTTGGAATAGTTTTTTCTGATTTTTATATACCACTATGGGGAAAGAAGTCCTGCTGGCAAATGAACAGTATCACAATGCCATTAAACCTTGACTTGTAAACTGCATTATGATTTCAGAGATGTTAAACTGTGAAAAAGCATGCGTCTCAGAGTTGATGAAATACAAAGGTTCTGGACTCTTCCCTTGGCCCCCTCTGACACAACCTGTTCCAGTAAAGATGAAATATCTCAGTGGTGACACCACTGCCCTCTCCAAAATTTTTGGACATCTCACTGGGCATGATTCTTAGCAATCCTGTTAAAGTGTGTCTTGGTCCTCTTGCATAAGTTTTTCTTTACCAAGAAGTTTGGCATATTTTTTCCTTTCCCTGATCCCAGAATAGGCATCAGTATTCCTACAATGTGGCTGACTCCTTAGTGGAGCACAAGGCCAGCTCACATCTGCTCATTCAATTAAATGTGGAGAGTTAGAATCCAGCTAGCTCTAATTAGGTGCCGGCTCATTTGACATATTTCCTAACTTCATCCACACAACAGACTGAGTCAGAGCTCTTGCACATTCCAAGAAATCAGGACTTTATCCAAAATATCAACTCTGCTTTGAGTTAAGATAGATAAAAATTGGATTCAACCTATCAACCTCCCTTCTTCCACCCCTTTGGGCATCCCCGCTACCTCCTTTTGTTCCTTTCCCCCTTTCTTTTCCTGATAGCTTCTTTCAAACAGTCTCTCTCAGAGCTCTTCATTTCTCTCTGGATATAAAGAATCTGAAGGGGAGAGAAAAACCTCCAGGCATCACCAGAAAAGCAGCAATGCTCATTGTTGTAGAATAAAAAGATAATGGCCAATTTGTCAAGAAGTGTTGACAAGAAAGTTAAAATTGGAAGTAATTAACTGGCTGACATGCTGGGAGTGAAGCATCTGTCAATAGCTCCCTAAATCAGCCACAGCCCTGGAGATGTGACAGCCATTCATCATTTTTACCACCAGCCTCTGACAGGCCCCTCGGTTGGACACCCAGCCAGCACAAATTGTGGGCCATTACACGCAGCTGTGCAGCCTCTGTGTGCTTTACCTGGGGTTGTCTTAGGGCACCTGGGCCCCACTTCTAGCCAGGAGCTGCCTGGAGGTGATGGTAGAGTGGGCAACTTGCCTGGCTTATCTCCATGCTCTGCAGTCATCCTCACGCCAGGCACCATGATGCCCAGAGCCTCGTCCTAGACCCCTGCAGGGAGACCCCCTACTGAGTGTAGAGAATGAGCCTGGATAGCCCTTTGACGACAGGAGGGCAGGCCCACAAGGCTGCCAGTGGGGTCTCTTGGGGTCTGTCAGTGGGATGAAATGATTACACAGCCCTCAGAAGTAATTATGAAGACTGAATAAGCTGGGATACACCGAGATGAAAAAACAATTCAAAATTGTATGTCTGCCCTGGGCGCCACTAAAATACGTATTTATTTGTATAGAATATGCATAGATGAAAATAATATTTTGGAAAGATGATTATATTGTGGTGAACTTTCCTTCATCCAAATGTTTCTCATTTAAAAAAATGTAGCTCCTCCCACCAATCTTGAAAAGATAGAATTTTGCCCTCCTTCTACCTAATACAGACAGTTGTTTGCCCATACTTTCTCACATAGAGATTTAGCATGTCCTTTAAATAATATGACAGATTTTCCATTTAAACTGTGATCACCCAAAGGAAGTGCTGAAGAGGAAGTAAGAACTATTTACTCTCAGGCCATTCTGGGATGGAACTAAGACATCAGGAATCCATTTTGATTGTCCGAGCTGGCCACTGCTCTTGTACCAGATCTTTTTTTTTTTTTTTTTTTTGGTTTGGATTTACTTTTTTTTTTTTTTAATCTTCATTTTATTGAGATATATTCATATACCACGCAGTCATACAAAACAAATCGTACTTTCGATTGTTCACAGTACCATTACATAGTTGTACATTCATCACCAAAATCAATCCCTGACACCTTCATTAGCACACACACAAAAATAACAAGAATAATAATTAGAGTGAAAAAGAGCAATTGAAGTAAAAAAGAACACTGGGTACCTTTGTCTGTTTGTTTGTTTCCTTCCCCTATTTTTCTACTCATCCATCCATAAACTAGACAAAGTGGAGTATGGTCCTTATGGCTTTCCCAATCCCATTGTCACCCCTCATAAGCTACATTTTTATACAACTGTCTTCGAGATTCATGGGTTCTGGGTTGTAGTTTGATAGTTACAGGTATCCACCACCAGCTACCCCAATTCTTTAGAACCTAAAAAGGGTTGTCTAAAGTGTGCGTAAGAGTGCCCACCAGAGTGACCTCTCGGCTCCTTTTGGAATCTCTCTGCTACTGAAGCTTATTTCATTTCCTTTCACATCCCCCTTTTGGTCAAGAAGATGTTCTCCGTCCCACGATGCCAGGTCTACATTCCTCCCTGGGAGTCATATTCCACGTTGCCAGGGAGATTCACTCCCCTGGGTGTCTGATCCCACGTAGAGGGGAGGGCAGTGATTTCACCTTTCAAGTTGGCTTAGCCAGAGAGAGAGGGCCACATCTGAGCAACAAAGAGGCATTTGGGAGGAGGCTCTTAGGCACAACCATAGGGAGGCCTAGCCTCTCCTTTGCAGCAACCGTCTTCCCAAGGGTAAAACCTATGGTAGAGGGCTCAACCCATCAAACCACTAGTCCCCTATGTCTGTGGTCATGTTAGCAACCATCGAGGTGGGGTAGGCCAATACTCCTGCATTCTCCACAGGCTCCTCAAGGGGGCACTACATCTTTTTTTCCTTGTTTTTCTTCTTTTTTTTTTTTTTAACTTTCCCTTTTTTTTTTTTAATCTTCATTTTATTGAGATATATTCACATACCACACAGTCATACAAAACAAATCATACTTTCGATTGTTCACAGTACCATTACATAGTTGTACATTCATCACCAAAATCAATCCCTGACACCTTCATTAGCACACACACAAAAATAACAAGAATAATAATTAGAGTGAAAAAGAGCAATTGAAGTAAAAAAGAACACTGGGTACCTTTGTCTGTTTGTTTCCTTCCCCTATTTTTCTACTCATCCATCCATAAACTAGACAAAGTGGAGTGTGGTCCTTATGGCTTTCCCAATCCCATTGTCACCCCTCATAAGCCACATTTTTATACAACTGTCTTCGAGATTCATGGGTTCTGGGTTGTAGTTTGATAGTTTCAGGTATCCACCACCAGCTACCCCAATTCTTTAGAACCTAAAAAGGGTTGTCTAAAGTGTGCATAAGAGTGCCCACCAGAGTGACCTCTCGGCTCCTTTTGGATTCTCTCTGCCACTGAACCAGATCTTTTTTATCTTGGTGCCTTGGCTCCCTGAGAATTCCAAGGACACTGATAACCCAGTTTTGATGCTCTCTAATGGTGGCAACTTTCTCTTTCTTAATATGTGGAAATAGAGTAGTTATTTTTCCTAAATTCTTTTTTTTTTTTTTTTGCTTTTTTTTTATTTTTTTAATTTATTTTGAAATAAATTCAAAGTTACATGAATAGTTGCAAAAACAATACTAGCCCCATACATGGAATTCCATTATACCCTGACCCCCCTCCCCCGATAGCTCAATCCACCAACTTTAACATGCTGTCACATCGCTATTTCTTTCCCTCCCTCCCTCCGTCCCTCCCTATCTATCATCCATCATCTATTGCTCTGTCTTCTGAACATATGAGAGCTAGCTGCACACATCCTTGAACATACACTATAATTCACGTATATACCTCCCATGAACAAGAACATTCTTTTATGTAATTCCATTAAGCGCAGGTAAGAAGTATGAGAGATTCAACAATGATACAAAGCTTACATTCTATTTTTCCTTTTCCTTATGTCTCAACTGTGTCCCTTTGAGGCACCTGTCCTCTATCCTCCAATCCCATCCAAGTTCATCCTTAGCATTCAATTGTCATCTAGTTAGACTGTCTTTTTTCTTTCTTTTTTCAGTTGTGGAAACATATATACAGCCTAAATCTTCCCATTCCACCCCCTCCCTAGCCTTCCATTAGTGGGATTAATCACATTTAGAATGTTGTAATGCTCTTTCCCACCATCCATTACTAGAAATTTCCCTTCACCTCAAACAGCAACCCTATACTCATTTCTTAACTCCCCATTGCCCCTTCCCCCATTTCTCTTAACCCAAACTCTACTTTTCATCTCTATGGTTATATTCTCTGATAATTTCTTTGGGTATACTGTGGGGCTTAAACTTAACCTCTTAAATCCCTATCAATCTTGTTTTTCTTTGATACCACCTTCACTTCAATAGGGCACATAAACTATGTTCCTATACTCCTTCATTCCCCCACCTTTATATAGTTGTCTAAAATTACATGTTTTACATTGAGTTCAAAACCACTGATTTGTCCTTAGAGTTTGTGTATTTTTTATCATGTAGGAAGTAAATAGTGGAGTCACAGTTCAAAAATTATTGACTTCTATTTGTATTCCATTGTGGTTGGAGAATGTGCTTTGAGTATATTCAATTTTTTTTTTTTTAATTTCTTGAGGCTTCTTTTATGTCCCAGCTTACGGTCCCTTCTGGAGAAAGATCTGTGATCACTAGAGAAAAATGAGTGTCCTGGTGATTTGGGATGTAAGGTACTATATATGTCTGTTAAAATTCTCTATATCTCTTTCTCCTTTCTTTGTCTCTCTGTTGGTAGGGCTCCCTTTAGAATCTGAAGTAGGGCAGGTCTTTTATTGGCAAAGTCTCTCAGGATTTGTTTGTCTGTGAAAAATTTAAGCTCTCCCTCAGATTTGAAGGAGAGTTTTGCTAGATAAAGTATTCTTGGTTGGAAATTTTTCTCTCTCAGAATTTTAAATATGTCATGCCACTGCCTTCTTGCCTCCATGGTGGCCGCTGAGTAGTCACTACTTATTGCTTTTCTCTTGCTGCTTTCAGAACTTGCTCCTTCTCTTCAGTATTTAACAGTCTGATCAGAATATGTCTTGGGGTGGGTTTATTTGGATTTATTCTATTTGGAGTTTGCTGAGCATTTATGCTTTGTGTATTTATATTGTGTAGTAGGTTTGGGAAGTTTTCCCCAACAATTTCTTTGAATACTCTTTCTAGACCTTTACCCTTATCTTCCCCTTCTGGGAAACCAATGAGTCTTAAGTTTGGATGTTTTATTTTATCTATCATATCCCTGAGATTCATTTTGATTTTTTTTATTTTTTTCTCCATTCTTTCTTTTGTTCTATCATTTTCTGTTATATGGACTTCTAGGACACTGAGATGTTGTTCAGCTTCCTCTAGTCTTGTATTGTGAATATCCAGAGTCTTTTTAATTTGGCCAATACTTTCTTTTATTTCCATAAGATCTTCTATTTTTTTATTTACTCTTGCAATGTCTTCTTTATGCTCTTCTAGGGTCTTCTTTATGTCACTTATATCCTGGGCCATGGTCTTCTTGATGTCTTTTAAATCCTTTGCCATGTTTTCATTCCTCGATTGTAGTTCTTTGATTAATTGTGTGAGGTACAGTGTTTCTTCCGAAATCTTGATTTGTGTGTTTGGAGTTGGATTCTCCATATCGTCTGGTTTTATCATATGCATTAAGATTTTCTGTTGTTTTTGGCCTCTTGGCATTTGTTTTGCATGATAGGGTTCTTTCAAGTTGTAACAAAAAAAAGGATATAGATCTAATTTTTCAGAGACATAGTTTGGTGACGTACACTTTCTCTAACTAACCAGCAGATGGCGTCTGTGAGTCACCTACATCCCTCAAATCAGTTCACAACCTTGTTCCTGCGGTGTGTGGGGAAATGATTCTTTTGGGTTCAGTTGGAGAACTCAGTTTGGGTGTGTTGCTGGAGCCATCCGCCCTGAATGTGGGGCATGTGTAAGGGTGGCCAGGGAGGAAGGGCAGTTCTAATGTTCAAATCCCCCTGGTTCCAGGAGATTCCAGGCCGCCACAAGAGCCTAAGCCTTCATTTCAGTTCAGCCCCAGATGCTCTCTCTCGCTGCTCCACAAACCACTGGACTTGGCGTAGCACCCCTGGGTTCTCCAAGCAGGTCCCCCTCCCAGCCGCGATCCTCCAGGAGCTCAGCCGAGGGAATGCTGTGCTACGTCACCAGTGCACGCCGTCCCTCAATGGAAGCCCTGGGCTGCCGGGCCATGCTGCGGTGCGCGCTCAGCTCATTTCAGAATGCAGTATGTCTGAGGCTGTCTGTACTGCAACACCTTGTGGGCTGAGAACAGTTGAGGTTTTCTCCACAGAGAGAGAGAGAGGGACAGAAAAACTCCCAGGTTCTCCCATCAGCCAGAGATAGCACCCGATCCTCTGGGCTCCCTATCCTGAGACAGATATGTCCCCTGATTCTCCCAAGGTCAGTTGTCACCAAAAGCCTCTGTCTGCTTGTTGAGGATTCACTGTCTGTATTGAGCAGTTAACATTAAAACCTCACTTGGAGCTGGGCTGAGAGAGTGCACAGCGCGGCTTCCGTGAGGGAGGGGCTCTCGGCTCTCGGCTCTCTGCTCTCAGCGCGGGTCTGCAGTTTTACTTACAGATTTTATGCTGTGATCTCAGGCATTCCTCCCAATTCAGGTTGGTGGATGATGAGTGGGCAGTCACATTTGTCTCCCCACTGTTATTCCAGGTTATTTACTGGTTTTTTGTTCATTTATGAATTGTTCTGGGGGAGACTAAGTCTTCCACTTCTCTATGCTGCCATCTTCCCAGAATCCTCCCTAAATTCTTAAAGAATGAAAAGTTTTGGCCCTGCCCAAATCAGAAGTGCTATTTCCACTTGGCTCTAGCTTTAAGCTATGGAACTCTTAAGGTCTTCTAGTTTCCCTTTCTTTCGCTACTGTCTGCATGTAAATTGCCCCTCACAAACTTCCTCTGCCTTCACTGCTTCACTGCTGTCCTTTAGCTTTTTTTAAAATTCCCCTATTCATAAAGAAACTCTTATACCCTTGAATTCCCCAGACCCTGCTGCTGCTCCCAGAGTCCCAGGGTAGCTGCTTCACTAGGCTCCAGACAACCCCAAATCGTCCTGACACCATAAGGGAGACAAGGTTTTTGCTTTTCAACATGAGTTGGATACAGGGTTGTCTTAGTGCTGAGAGAAGCAAAAGGGCCTGAGCTGAAGCAATTACCACAATAGAAACAAAAAAAACCCTGCTTTCTGTAGTGGTTAGGACCCAATACCATGTCCAGTTTGGCCTCATCTGGGCTGGTCAGAAGCTCCTCAGTCAGGCCTGCTGCAAACCCCCATCAGCTGTGTGGCATGTGTCACCAACCTAGTGCCAAGGGAAGTCAGAGAATTCTTACTTGACAGGGAACCAAATGAAACACAGACCATGGCTTGTGGTAGAAACAGACAAGAGAGGGAAGGCCCAGAGCCACTTGGGAAGCAAATAATCATAAATTCTTAATGGACACCCTATGAAAACCTGAGCTGCCCTCAGAATTCACTGCAGATGCTCCTCATCTGAATGAGGACTTTGCACAGGGTTGGGGTTTGTGTTGAATCTTCTTGTACCACTTTGCTCTAATAGCCTGTGGGTCACTGAGGCACCAAGGCTGAGAAATGGGGTTGATAACCCAATGGGCCATGCAAGAAGGAATTACTAAGCCAAGTTACTTTGGATTTGGTATCAACTCGGAAGTCTGTGGAACAGTGACTTAGAAATGCCTTTAGCCAACAACAGTATTCTTCCAGTTTCTCTCCTCAGGTGGTAGGAATGGCATGTGAATGTCAGGTCCATTTTATTGGCTTGAGAGGCCTTGAGCAGGTAATGACCAACCCTTTCTGTCAGTCTCATCTTCCTCTGGGAAACTGCTCAGCACCTGCCCACGGAAAGCCCTGAGGGAAAGCTTTCTGGAAAGGGAAAGGTCCTGGGGAAGTAAACATGCTCTGCTCCCAGCATCAGCTTCCCTGGATCACTGTTGACAGAGAACTGCCAAGGCCATGAGAAACTCCTTCCCACATGAACCACTTCCTCAGCTTCCCTGATGCCCCTACTTGGGTAAGCCTACCTCTGCAAAGAGGTTTTTGGATACTGGGGAGAAGAGATGCTTGGTGTAACCCATAAAAAGGCATTGACTTATTTTATCTTTATTTGTTAATTCCACACAAATCTTGAGAGCATTTTTCCCCAAATGTCGGTTTTCCCCAGTTTCAAGCTCTTCAACTTGGCCTCCTTTAATGAAAATTAAATCGTGGAATGGGGAAAGGGCAGGTGACGAATGAGTGAGAATGAATATGACTGTATAATTGCCTCTTCTTCTGATACCCTACTTAGTCACTGTGTTCTCTCCATTTCTGTTCAGTGTCCGTTTGTGGGCTCTGGGTTTTATGATGCAGATGGGCAGTTTCTGTTTGCTTTCTACAGGGTTGCAACCACGTAAGATCACAACTGGATGTTCTCACTGGATAAAAGAACAGGGTGCAGATATACCCCTCACACACGTGTTGAGGCAACACTGGGAATCACTAACTTAGAAATCCTTTTGACGCAGTTCTCCTTTCCTTTGAGCCTCAGGGTGCAACCAGAGGAGATGGGAAATCTGAGTGGCTGGTCATCTCTGCACACTGCCTACGTGACGATGGTGCTGCCTGAGCCTGTGTCCCTCTAAACTTGTTTGCTTGCAGAACTTTCAGCTTGACCAGAGTTCACGGTGTCTGCTTTGTGTTCTCAAACACTCCTCTGCCATTGGGCTGGGCTTTGAACTGTTTGCCCTCTATAAGCCCCCAGCATTAATAGAGAAAGACCTGAGGGGCACCCAAGGAAGCATTTATAGAATGGGCTTTATAAAACTCTCAGCTGCCCCATAAAATGAGAGTTCCTCATTAAGGGGACTCTTGAGAAAAGGTGATTTCCTAACATGAGCTGAGCATACAATCTCTCCCTTCAGCCTCATTAAACTGCATTTGAATTTAAAACAGAAATATTTCAAAGGACAGCTATGTGTCACCCAAGGGGGCAGGAGAACTGGGGACTTGGAACCCAGAAACTGCTGAGCTTTTAGAGACTTATCTCACACTCTGCAATATGGAGATTGTCTCTAAGCCCAGAAGCCTCAGACAAAGCTGCCTGAGAGAATCGTCCTATGGCAGCATGGCTGACTGTCATACTGGGAGTCTTTATTTTTATTTTATTTTTTTTTTATTTATTTTTTTAATCTTCATTTTATTGAGATATATTCGTATACCACGCAGTCATACAAAACAAATAGTACTTTCGATTGTTCACAGTACCATTACATAGTTGTACATTCATCACCCAAATCAATCCCTGACACCTTCATTAGCACACACACAAGAATAACAAGAATAATAATTAGAGTGAAAAAGAGCAATTGAAGTAAAAAAGAACACTGGGTACCTTTGTCTGTTTGTTTCCTTCCCCTATTTTTCTACTCATCCATCCATAAACTAGACAAAGTGGAGTGTGGTCCTTATGGCTTTCATACTGGGAGTCTTTAAAGTTTGTTAGTAACTTTTGAAAAGAAATAAGAAATGGAGTGGGGTCAGAGGGGAGTGTTAGCACAGTGTCAGTAAGGAGGTTGAAATGAAGGCATGGTATAGCTGCTTTCTCCTGCACAGCGAATTATAGACAGAGAATTAGCTAATGAAAACAGGGCACCCATTGCTTTCAAGTATACATTCATTTTACAAGTATTTACTGGGCACTAACTGATGCTGAAGGTAGAAAGCTACGAGCACAGTCTTTCATATCACAAACCTTATAACATATCCTCTATTTAAGACTATTTTAAATGCTCAGTTTTTTAAGGTGAAAGTATGACATCCTACAGCCTGTGACCTACTGGGGCACATTTTCTTCATCTGTAAAATGTGATTATTATTAATAATAGTGCCTACCTCAGAGGGCTGAGATAATGCAGATAAGCATTTGACACAGTACCTGGCACATATAGTGAGCTCCCAGTAATTTTGGGTATTTTTTCATTGTTGTTGTCATAATACATTGCCTCCCATGGTCGTGTGCCAGAAGTTGGAGGAAGGAACAAAAATTAAGGCACCAAACAAGGTGAGAGACCCTGTTGCTGAGGCCTTCTGTTCCCTTTAACTCCCCAGAACCTCCACAACGTCTGCAGTTAGCTTTCTCCAGCAACTTTGTAGGCCAGACCTCACAGAAGGCAAGAGAGAAGTGCAGACTAAGGAGAACTTCATAGGAAATTCACATGTCGAAATGGGAGGAAGAAACAGTAAACAGGGTGATACCATCCAGTAACAAGTTTAAAATCTTTTTGACTCTCCAAACCAAAGTGAATGGGTATGTATATTCTCCTTCCTTCCCTCAGGTCCTTAAACCAGAAACCAAGAAATTAAATTTTTTAAAATTTTATTATTAGTTATCTTGGGTGTTTTTCAGTCCATTTAGTCAAAGCTGTAATTTTTCATTGATTGTCCTGCCAGTTGGGCAAAAGCATATCATGAATGTCAGGGCACATCCCCAGGGCAGTTGCTAAGGGCCCTAGTCAATATTCCCCTCCAACAAGCCCAGCCTCTCCCCTCCCCACTAAGCTGTGTCTGCATCCTCATCTGTCTCCCAGTTAAGTAGGAAGTATTATGTAGATGAGTCATTTATACATTGGGAAGTTTGAACTTTGTCTATAAGGAGTTGGGTTATTTGATGGTGTTCCAGTTTGCTAATGCTGCCTTTTTGCAAAACACCAGAAGCGGATCGGCTTTTATAAAGGGGGTTTACTTGGTTACAAAGTTACAGTCTTAAGGCCATAACGCATCCAAGGTAAGTCATCAACAATCAGGTACCTTTACTGGAGGATGGCCAATGGCGTCCGGAAAACTTCTGTTAGCTGGGAAGGCACGTGGCTGGCGAATGCTCCAGAGTTCTGGTTTTGAAATGGCTTTCCCCCAGGATGTTCCTCTCTAGGCTTCAGAGCCTCAAAAATGTCACTCTTAGTTGCTCTTGGGGTGTATGTCCTCTCTTATCTTCTCAGGAGCAAAAGTCTGCTTTCAAAGGCTATTTACAAAATGTCTCTGTAAGCTGCAGCTCCTCTCTCAGCTCCTATGTGCATTCTTCAGTGTCCCTCTTGGCTGTAGCAAGCTCGCTCATTGTGTCTGAGCTTATACAGTGCTCTAGTAAACTAATCAAGGCTCATGCTGAATGGGTGGGGCCACATCTCCATGGAAATTATCCAATCAAAGTTATCACCCACAGTTAGGTGAGGTGAATTATCCAATCAGAGTTATCACCTACAGTTGGGTGGGGCGCATCTCCATGGAAACACTCAAAGAATTACAATCTAATCAACACTAATATTTCTTCCCACACAAGACTGCATCAAAGATAATTGCGTTTTGGGTGTATAATACATTCCAACTGGCACAGATTGTTTTCTTTTCAATTTGTAAATCCATGCTGGCCTGTCTTTAGTGGAGATTTATCAATGTGTATTTCTCCTGTCAGGTTTCTACTCACTACTTCCTGACTTTGGTCAGTTTGTTGAAAATTCCATTTACGCATAACGAGCGGGAGGGTGGAGTGGGGTGAGGTTTTTGTTTGTTTTTAGTTTTCTGTTGTTTTATCCCCAGAATGAGGCAAGCTTTAGTAATGTTTATAATTTCTTTTTGAAAATAGAGTGTGTTCTAGTTTAGAAGCTTAGAAGACAAGATTAGAAATGACAAGATTAGCACTCCTGGATTTCTATGTCTGACTCTTAGTTAGCTTCTGGTTCAGGCAAAGAACCACTTCATTTTCCTCATCAGAACAATTAATTACTCCTACCAGGGCCATCCCAATAGTCCTTGTTAGGGCTAAGGTATTGAGAAAGGATTCCCTGCCAGCATTCTTTTTCCTGGCTTCATATGCTTCCAAAATCTATTTGGGTTCAAGGAACTAGATAATTAGAAATCTTCTCCTGTAATATTTATCATTACTACAGTTCACCCAGCCCCATGAAAGTGGGCAACAAAGTATCGTCCCTGACCTAAGGGCCAAGTGGCGTCTAGCTCCTGCAGTAGAGTTAGTCCCTTCGGGCTGGCTTTTCATCTTCAGCTGGGAAAAATTCATATAGAGCTTCTTGAAGGAAACAGTGATGCTACAGTTTCACTCTGAAATAAAAACATTTCTGACTTCTGCAGCAAACCACCTTTCAGGGAGTGTTCTGGCGCATTGCTTTCCCTAGAACAATGGGAGAGCCGCAGTGGGTCCTCCCAGGAGATCCTGCACCAGGTGGCCTGTGTCCTGTGGACACAGAAGGACAGCGACACCACATTCACCTCTGGATGCTGCCCTCCCCAGCGCCTGGATACCCAACTCCAGCAGGGCTGTTCAGGAAGTGTTTGGAACTCAAACACCGATGATTTCCTAACGCTAACTCAAGTCTCAACCATGGATGTGTGTTTCTCCATTTCACAGGCAGCTAAATAACTATGTTTCTAGCAACTTTTATCCTTGGACAAAAATTTTATGCCCATTATTTCATTTAATTCCCTGAAGAACCTGTGAGGGAGGTAGTATTATCCCCAGTTATAGATGAGGAAGTTAAAACTCAAAGCAGGTGACTTGCTAATGGTCACACAACTCATAGGTGGCAGAATTGGACCTCCTGAGTTTTAAACCCAAGTCTTCTGACTCCAAACCCAGAGCTGCTTCACTCGCTTCCTCCCCTCAACAAAGAGGAGACATAAGGTTGCTTCAGATAACATGTGCACTGTGCAGATTCGTTGTGGGGCTTGGGGGAAATTGCTGTGCATGTCCCCCCACCTCCCTGTGGGTCTTCGGGCTGATAATTCCTTTCTCCTCCTGCTCGCCCAGGGCAGCATGACACTGAAGGAGTGATCGTTAGAAAGATTGTTTGAAATATGCCTTGTAAACTTAAGGCATTAGATTATTATTTTTACAGATGTTAACTTCTCTAGTTCTTCAGATTTCTGGGCAGTTTCATCTAAGTTTTATTGGAAGAAATGTGGTAGAAATTGAATTTTTAAAAATAATATTTATAACAGCAATACCCTGCAATATTACCACATTGAACCCAAATCCTGGAATTTCCCAAAACCACTGAAAAGTTAGTTCTAGTCAAGTAGACAGTTTGCACTTGAGGCAATAAACTCAATCTTTGCTCTTTAAAGCACTCTAGACTCCCGTGTATCATCTCTTACTCCCTATCAAGAAACAAATGTAATCCTTGTTTTCATATGGCCTTTTCCAACCCGTTCCTCCCTCCCTCTTTTCCTTCCTCCCCTAACTTAGGCTTATGGTCAGTATTGAGGTTAGATACTCTTTACTCCCATTGCAAGAAGAGTCTAAGGCCCATGCCCTCCTACTTTCTGGAGCTCTTTGCAATCTCTGATTAACCAATCCCAGGCACCAGGCTTTCCAGGGCTCTGCCTTGTTGCCCTATTCCAGGTCCAAACCTCCAGCCCCACCGGCCATGTGCAGCCTACAGATACCCAGCAAGGCAGTGTGGTGTTAGCGAAAAGCATCTACACCAGAGAGACCAGTCCAAGCACCTGTAGATGGCGCCCCTCACAGCCCCATGCTGATGGAGGGGTGGTCCTTGAGGAGGGACTGAGGAGGTCTCTGAGTTTGAAGATGAAAGGAGATGGGCTCTGTCAGGGGAGCAGCTAGGACTGTTGCACAGCCACGGGCCCAGGTTCCCTGATGCTGGCATGGGTGGCCCAGCCTCGGTGCCTCTTCTGGGTCACTCACAGGGTCAGAAGATGTTTTATTTGTTTTGGTTATTCTTATTACTGAAGGTAGCTGACTAGAAGCAATAGTTAAAAGTTTGGAGGCACCTCATATTGTGGTGCACCAAAACAGGTGATTTTGGATCCAGGGTTTCTAGTTTTTTAAAACTAGTCTTGTGTTGCCTGACCTACAGAATCTGGGAGGAAACCACTCTGCGCTGCTTGGAGGAAGGGCCCCAGAGCAAGCAAGGCTTCCTGTCCCCCAAGTATTGGCATTTGTTTTACTGCCTCTGACCCCACCCACCCCCCAAAAAATTGAGGGGTAGGGAATCAAAAACCTTTCTCAGATGAAATCATTAAGCTAAACTTTCCAGATGGCATTAAATAATTGATGCTTGCTCTGCATCTGCAAGACGTTGTCCCCAACGTCCTAGGAGCCATCTGCCCACAAACGATCCCCTTCCTCCCACCTACAGACACGTTGAGTGTAACCACCTCTTCCTTTTGTTTTTCTGGCATTAATAATAAGCTACAGCAGCCAGAAGCAGGTGCTGGGGTGTTAGAATATGCAATGATGCTCTTTGGAGAGCTGGTAAGTGCCTCGTTTACTTAGAAAAGCAAGAGGTGGGGGGAGACCTGGCAAGGAAGGCACTTGACCCCTACCTAAAAAAAGTTATTTCCTTTTCTGGTTTTTAATAATCACTTACAGTCTGGCTCTGATTACCTATATCACCCCCCCCCCCCCTTTTTGGGTATATTAGAGAAGTGGTAGGTGGATAGAAAAATCATGCACAATTACAGAATTCCCATATACCCCCCTCACACACACAGTTTTCCTTATAACAGTTTGTATTAGTGTGGTACATTTGTTACAATGGATGAAACAAGATTATTATAATTGTACTATTATCTATAGTCCATAGTTTACATTAGGGGTCACAGACTGTGTTGTACAATTCTACAGATTTTTTAGAGTTTAATTCTGATAACATATATACAATCTAATATATCCCCTTTTAACCACATTCAAATATATAATTCAATGGTATTAATTTCATTCACAATATTATGCTACCGTCACCACCACCCATGACCAAAACACTTCTGTCACCGCAAACAGAAACTCCACATTCCCTACTCCTACCCCAGCCCCTGATAACGTGTAATATTCATTGTCTTTGTTAATTTGCATATTCTAGTTATTTCATATCAGTGAGATCATACAATATTTGTTCTTTTGTGTCTGGCTTATTTCATCAACATGAGGTCTTCCAGGTTCTTCCATGTTGTCTCATGTTTCAGAACTTCACTTCTTTTATTGGCTGAATAATATTCCATTGCACGTATTTACCATATTTTGTCCTGTTGATAGAAGCTTGGGTTCCTTCCATCTTTTGACAATTATGAATAAGGTCACTATGAGCATCAGTATTTAAGCTGGTGTGAAAGTCCCTGCTTTCAGTTCTTTGGGGTAATTCTATACTTTACTTTCTGAGGAGCTACCAAACTGTTTTCCACAGCACTGCACCATTTTACATTCCCGCCATCAAAGAGCGAGTGTTCCTATTTCTCCATGTCCTCTCCAAAAATTGTCATTTTCTTTATTCCTTTTTCTTTCTTTGTTTTTTTTCTTTAATATTAGCCATTCTGGTGTGAGTGAAATGGTATCTTGTGGTTTTGATTTGCATTTCCCTAATGACTAATGATGCTTAGCACCTTTTCATTCCCTTATAGCCTATTAGTATTTCTTCTTTGGAGAAATGTCTATTCAAGACTTTTGCCATTTTTTAAATAGGGTTGTGTGTCTTTTTATTATGTAATTGTAGGATTTCTGTATATACTCTGGATAGTAAACCCTTACCAGTATGTGGTTTCCAAAGATTTTCTCCCATTCTATTGGTTGTCTTTTTTAGTTTCATGATGAAGTCCTTTGACACACAAAAGTTTTAAATTTTGATAAAGTGGCCTTTGGCAGTTAAGGAGGGCTTCCTGTAGGAGGCAGTGCCTCAGGTAAGCCTTGAAGATAGGAAGGCTCAGGCGAGATAGATAAGATAGATCATGTGGTTCTTCTTTCTTAGCAAAGAACAGTTGATGGATCTAATTTGAGTTTTTCCATATGACCACCTGCCAACTTCCCCAGAGCTGCCTTCCTCCTCCCCAGGGCCTACCCTCTGTCAGGGGCACACACCACCAGGGCTTCCAGGGAGCTCTGCCTCCTCACCCCCTGCCTCTCCCATAAAAAATATCACCAGGCCCTGCCACTGTTCTCTGCTCTACTGAGTCACCCAGAAGATGGGTTTTCCGACAGAGAGAATGTCAGCATTCCATAGGTACCATTTTGGAAAAGTTTAATGCCAGTGTTAGCTCAAAGCTGTTCCCAGTTAACCCACAGGAAATCCACCAGAAGGAGGCAACAAGAGCGAATGCTGCTCTGAGCGGGCTATGGACTGGCGCTGGGTTGGAGAGTTTGCATTATATAATTTCATTTAACCCTCCTAACAATGACTCCCAGGAAGGTACTATTATGAAAGTCAGAGAAGTTATGTGACCTGTCAAGTGTCATACACCTATTGATAGGCAGAGCTGGGATTTGAACTCTGGCTGTTTCACACAATGTCAAAGTCCAGGAGCTGAGGGGATGGGGGTAAAGAGACACAAGGAGCCTGGAGGGAGGAGACATTTTTTTGTTCCTTTGTTATAAGTCGAGACAGAGGCAAGTTTCCACCTCCTTCTAATGTGGCGTTCTGAACATCAGAGGCCATAACTAAATATCACTTTTCCCAGACTCCCTTTCAGCTTGGATTCTGGGAGCACTCGCGTGAGATCAGGAAGCAGATGAGGCAGAGCTCAGCTTCCTGCCGCCTTTGGCTGTTTCTGCAGCAACAAGGCTGTGGGTACACTATCTGTGGTGGCCGGTGTGCCCTGTGCCAGGGTTCCAGCTTTGGGAGGCATTACAGCTTCACCTTCCTGCTCCGTGGGTGGTAACTACAGCACCACATCCTTGAACTTGACAGTGGCAGTGAAAGCAGCTCCATGGGATTAGGCACCAACTCTGGACAGGGCATCACATGTGGGGATGTGGGTCTGTCACGTACTGTCCTCACACCCTCCTCCCTGCAAGATGGGTGGTTTCCTCACAGCGTGATGCTCAGAGGGGCACAGCTGGTGAGTGGTGGATGCTGGAGATGAACCCAGATTCGATGGCCCCAAGGTGCCTGTCCATGGGGCACGTGGGGGACTCAGGGAGCCCATGCAGAGGTGCAGGCTCCTTGGCACCCAAGGACTTGTGGCCTTGCCCCTGCCCAAGCCAACAGCAAATGGGGACCCCTGACTCACCACCCTCTGACACTGCAGATTCCTGACTTGGAGACAGGGTCCTGCCTCTGACCATGGTTACCTCCTCACTCTGCCCATTCCAGCCTCCTGACAGTTCATCTGGCGGGCCCTGCCATCTGAGTTGCGGTCATCTAGCCCCCTGGGAGGGGGGGCAGAGCACGGTGAGACTCTACCTATGAGGCCTAAGGAAATTGTTACATTTGCATTTCATTGGTCATTGAGACAACTGCTGCTGTGGGCTAAACACATGCGCCAACTGATTACCAGAAACATATGTGTGGGAGAGGAATCACTCATTAGGCAGGGGTTGCAACTCCTGCTCATCAAACACAGACATCCAGGCAGCTCTTGATGGGTGCACCCCATCTTCTTGCCTTTTCTGATCGGGGTTGCTGCCCAGATGTCATTGCTTAGGAAAATGAGTCTCCAGGATGCGGCTAAGGGACTCGGGTCTCACTCCTTTCTCAATCCTGCTTTCCTCCTCTGTAATGGAGGCAATAGAACCCATCTCATGGGGCCAGCTGAGTTCACAAACAGCTGGTCAACAAACACTCAGTGAGCACCCACTGAAAGCAAGATGCTGGGTCTGAAGATGCAGGGAGGGAGAAGACACAGGCCCCATCTCCAGAGAGGCTGCAGGCCTGGTGAGAGCTACAGAAGCAGTGGGTCCAGGGGGAGCGCGTAGGAGGAGCTCCTCACGGAGACTGGTCAGGTCAGAGAGGACTGGGAAGGCTTCCAAGAAGAGATGACATTGAAGTCCCAAAGAGTGGACAGGAGCAGCTGGGAGGTGAAGGGCTTTCCCAGTAGCAGGACCAGCCCAGGCAAAGGCTTGGAGTCCAAAGAGTATCTGGGATGTTTGGGAAATTCAAAGTGACTCATTTGGGCTGGAACACGAGGTATGTGTGAGTTGGTGAATCCTAGATGTCATCAGGGACCAGAACATAATGGGCCCTGCACACCAAGGTGAGGAACTGGGACTTTAGCCCTGCTGCATACAGTTGGAGCAGGAGAGGCACCTGTACGGAAACAAGGATAACAGGACTGGGCAGAGGGAGAATCTGGCCCACATTGCAGGTGCAACTGAGACCTGAGCCAATCCTCTGGGGAGTTCTGGACCTGGACATGTCCTTTAGAGTGGTTGCAAATGGAGACAAGGCAACCACATCAGCCAGTCCTTGGCAGAGGCTGGGCCCTGTGGAAGGGGATGTAACCTTGATCAAGGAAGTTCCGTGTGGCCAAGGGCAAGGCTGAGTGAGGGGCACGGCTGTGAGCCATCAGTAGCCCACGATCCCAGAACTTGGGGGTGGGTGGTTGACCCTGAAGCAGGAACCAGGGGGAGCCCTGCAGTGCTCTGCTTCGCTGCACCCCATCTGTCCTTGGAGAAGGTCCCTCTCCTCTCTACATCTCAGGGCCCCCATCTGGAAAATAAGTTTGAGACTAATGGGAGGCAGCAATAGGGGTCCCCCCAAAATGTCCACATCCTATTCCCTATAACCCATGAATATGTTCCCTCATGTGCCAAAAGGGACGTTGCAAATGTGTTTAAGGTTATGCACCTTGAGTTGCAGAGAGGATCCCGGATTACCCAGGTGGGCTGACTCTAATCAGGGAGCCCTGAAACGCAGAGAACCTTTCCCAGGTGCAGTGAGGGAGGTGTGATGCTGCTGGCTTGGAGGATGGAGGAAGGGGCCACAAGCCAAGGAAACTGGGCGGCCTCCAGAATTGGAAAATGCAGGGCAAGTTTCCTCCCCAGCACCTCCAGAAGGAATGCAGCCCTCTTGACACCTGGGCTTTAGCCCAGTGAGGTTGGCGCCAGGCTTCTGGCCTCCAGAACAGTCATGATAAATTTGTGTATTTTTAAGCCACTAAGTTTGTGGTGATTTGTTACAGCCACAACAGGTGGGCTGGTTTGAATGTATTATGTCCCCCAGAAAAAGCTATATTCTTTGATGCAATCTTGTGGGGCAGACATATTAGTGGGGATTAAGTTGGAATGTTTGGATTAGGTTGTTTGCATGGAAATGTGCCCCAACCAACTGTAGGTGATAACTCTGATGAGATATTTCCATGGAGGCGTGGCCCCACCCATTCAGGGTGGGCCTTGATCAGTGGAGTCATATAAATGGGCTGACAAACAGAAGGAACTCAGTGCACCTGAGAGTGAACTTTTGAAGAGGAGCTATGGCCAAGAGGGACACTTTGAAGAATGCACAGAAGCCGAGAGAGGAGCTGCAGATGCAAGACAGTTTAACGATGGCCGTTGAAAGCAGACTCTTGCTCTGGAGAAGCTAGGAGAAGACACCCCAAGAACAACTAAGAGTGATGTTTTTGAGGAACTGCAGCCTAAAGAAGAACATCCTGGGAGAAGGCCATTTTGAATCCAGAACTTTGGAGCAGACGCCAGCCACATGCCTTTCCAGCTAACAGAGGTTCTCTGGACACCGTTGGCCATCCTCCAGTGAAGGTACCAATTGCTGATGTGTTACCTTGGACACTTTATGGCCTTAAGACTGTAACTGTGTAACCAAATAAACCCCCTTTTATAAAAGCCAATCCATCTCTGGTGTTTTGCATTCCAGCAGCATTAGCAAACCAGAACAACAGGAAACTCAGACAAGGCAAATTGAAAATGTTTAGCCCAGTTGTCTATGGAGACCTGACGGGCTGTGAACAAACATGAGAACTCTGGACCTGCACTGTCCAAAGAACATTCCGTGATGGTGGAAGTGTTCAGTATCTGCTGTCCACTGCGGCTGTCAAGCATTTGAGATACGGCTGATGCTGCAAACGGACTCAATTTTTCATTTTCCTTCATTTTTATCAAATTAAATTTAAATAACCATATGTCATCTGTTGCTACCTCATTGGACAGCACAGAGAGGGAACATTTCTGTCATCACAGAAGGTTCTACCAGATCGCACTGTTTGGAGGCCCTGAACTGAATCCAGGTGAGGAATCTGGGCAGCAGCAGGTGGTGGTAGGTGCTCATACTCTGCTCACCACCAGGGCTTCGAGGAGCCCAGACAACTGCAAAAAGCTTCCCTCGGGTCCCTCCATTGGTCTGGCTGATTGTCTGAGGACTTACCTGTGCCCTCAGCCCCCCAAAAAGCCCTAGTAGAGCCCTGTTCCCCTCTGCTGTGTAGACACGGACCCCTGCCACCTTCAATAGTAAGATGCAAGTCTTGGTGCAGAGCATCTCGGCTGACCGGTGGAGCTGTCGGCAGCAGACCACTCAGAGAAGATGTCTGAGTTTGTCCGAGCTGCTGTAATGAAGGACCATAGACCGACTGGCTGAAACAACAGGAATCGACGAGCCGACAGTATGGGAGGCTGGAAGTGCAAAATCAAGCAGTCAGCAGGGCCACGCTTTCTCCGAGGTCTGCAGTGCTCTGGCGGTGGCTTGCTGGCCATCCGTAGCTCAAACTCTGCCTCCATCACATGGCTGTCCATCTTCTCCTTCCTGTGCCCAAATGTCCTCTGCTTGTAAGGACCACAGTCATATTGGATTAAGGCTGACCTGATTCAGCTTGGCCTCACCTTAACCCAAGGATCTTCAAAGGTCCTATTTACAAGTGAGTTCACACCCACGGAACCTCCTTAGGACTTGAATGTGTCTTTGTTGGTGACATGATTCAATCCCTAACAGAAGATGAGGCTCCAGCAAAGCTGTCCTGGACCAGGCTCTGTGATCTGGAAAAACTGGGTCAGAGGTTCTCCTGGAGTGGGCTCCAGATGGCCCTGGCCCCTAGCAGAGCACCCTGATTTCACAAGGACAGAGGAATGTCCCGGGTTACTGAGGACCAAGCTTGTCTTCTCTTTTCTGAGTCATCTGGGACCCCTGGGAAGCCAGAACCACTGAGGAAAGGGGTTCAACACTGCAACACCCTGAGTTGTCAACAAGATGTGATGGGTGCATTTTTCAGGGGGACTGAACAGTTTTCATCAGATTTTCCAAGGGGTCTGTGATTCCCTAGAAATGTTAAGAAGTGCTCTGCTCTCTCGTGGCCTGGAAAGTACCTCCTCTCTCTGCTCTTCTGCCCTCCCCTCCACTTCCCCACCTGTTTCTGCCAGTTATAAATACTGCTCTGGCCTGCCCCCCCTCCAGGGCCATCTTTCTCCTCCTCCCTGCCCTGCCCCTGCCCCCTCCTCTACCCAGGCCTTGCTCTCCTCCCCCCACCTTCTCCCTCACCCAAAGCTCATCAATTCCGAAAGAAAAAGCCTGGCACCCGATGTACTTTTTGGGGGAGACAAAGGAGGGGGAGAAGGGGAGTGCCTGTACAAACAGACAAATCTTCAGAAGAGAGGAATTATGCAAATTACAATTGATTTTCCACCATTAATGAAGCACGAACCCTTGTGATTGCATCTTGAAAAGATTTACAGTTATTCATTGAATCTTGGAAGATAATTAAGCTTCATTAAATGCATACATGACAGGCCTTCAGAGTGAGCAGAGACCTCCATGCTGGGCTCCAGATCAGGGCAGGAGATGGGAGCTGGGACACAGTTGGTGGGGGGAGGGGCAAGGGAGGAGGGAGCTGATGGGAAGGGGTTGGAGGGAGAAAGGGGAGGGGGAGATCCTGGAAAACAGCTTTCTCCTTGAAAACTCAGCCACTCTTGGGTCTTTTGATTTGTCTCCCCACCCTTTGGGGACTGTCCCACCCTCCAGCAGCTGCCCACAGGTCCCTGCCCCATTCCCTCCCTCACTCTCAGCAGAGGGGATGAGGAGCCTCTGGCATCTGCTCAGAGTCCCTGCTGATCTGGGGGCCACAGGGTGGGGGGAAGGGAGAGCAGGACCTCCCAACAGGGAGAGGAGAGGAAATGGGGGGGGCACTTCCAGGTCTGGGGATACAAAAGTAAAAGTGGGGGTGAGAGGACCCTGGTGGTGTGTGTGCTTGCACATGGGGGGATCGGGGGTCTGCTGTGCTATGCGTGTGTGTGTGTGTGTGTGTATGTGCAGGTCTGTGGGGTGACCTGCTGTGTGAGAGTACAAATTCATGCATTCTAGAAAACCATGTGGCAGGAGATCCATCAAGCTTCTATCAGTAATTACCTTTGTAGAGGGAAAGGGAGCAGGATAAAGGAAGGAATTTTGCTTTTTCACTCTATAATATGCCTCTCTATTTTTACTGTATGTTGTGCTTGAATTGCATACAGTGAGCATATATTCAAGTATAATACATGTAATTTTTAAACAAATCAATATAGTCATGATCCATTGGGCAGATCTTTACAGTTGAGGGCCAGGCTCTGGGCTATGTGGGCCCAGAATGTTCTGATCTTTCCTTAGGGAGTGCACAGCTGTGTGTGTGTGTGTGTGTGTGCACGTGTGTACATGAGCAAGTGTGTATGTGCACACACATACATCCACATGCCTGGTCAGGCTGGTTGTGAAGAATATCCCCACCCTTATAGGCTCAAAGGACTTGGCCCAGCTGGGAGTAGCCCTAGTTCTGCTCTCCTGGGGTGGGGGGAACCAGCCCCTGACCCTTCAGCTATTTCAGGACAAAACACCTCGCCTTTGGGGACCCTTTCCTGGAAGCCCCTCCGATCCCTGACTGCTCTGCCAGACTTAAACTCACCCATCAGATGAAACCACAGATGCCTCCTCTTGCCAGGTGGACAGCCCACCTGCTCCAGTTGCTCACTGTTCCCTGCCAACATGACAGGAAAAAATATTAATCAGGCTGCCCTCCCCATGTTCTTGTTATAGAGCTGCTTCTTGGCAGGGTGGAGGTCTTTCTAAGGGCAGGCTGGGAGGGAAGCATGTCCCAGCTTGGGTCTGGCTCTGATTTCATGGCAGAGATGGGCCAGGTGGTTAGGGGCAGGGAGGGGTGTTAGCGACTAGAGGGCTGGGTCTCTAAAGCACAGAGGTTAGGACCCAATTCCTGGGACAGACTGCCTGGCTTCCAATTATGTTACTGCCACGTTGCAACTAAGGGAAGCAGGGCAGGTTACTTAACCCCTCTCTGCCTCAGTTTCCCCAGTGAGTGAGTTAATAATAGTGCCTCCCTCATGGTGTTGCTGAGACAGTTGGTGAGATGATACACAGAGAGCCCTGAGCACATTCCCCACACATAAGAGGAGCTCAATAAATGTCAGCCATTGTTGTTATTTGTGTTATTCCTCTTCTTGGAGGGAAGTCCAGATGCTATCCAGGCTCCCTCCAAGGGCCTTTACTTTAGGATGTGTTCCCAAGAGCAGGGACTGTGTCTTACTCTCTGTATTTCTTTGGCCCAACCCAGGACGTGACTCCTAGCAGATGCTCAAGGAAATGTTTGTTAATTGAATAAGTGAATGAAGAAGAATAAATAAAACTGGGCCATGTTTCTGGCATCTAATCTGGGGATACCTTGCCAACATAGGATATTGAAAACTGCTGTATGAACTATTTAAAAGAGCTTTGTTGGATCATAACATTCTGGTATGAGATGGTGGTGATGATAGCACAACACTGTGAATGTAATTAACAGCAAAGAATTACATATTGAGTGTGGTTAAAAGGGGAATTTTATGTTGTATATCTCTTACCAGAATAATAGTTTTAAAAAAACACTGGACTGTAAAACACAGTGAACTCCATTGTAATCAATGGACTATAGTTAATAGGACAATTATAAAAATGTCCTTTCATGAATTGTAACAAACGCACCACACTAGTGCAAAGTGTTAATATAGGGTGGTATATGGGAACTTGGTACCTTCTGCATGAATTTTCTGTAAACCTTCAACTTTTCTAATTTAAAAAAATGGGAAGGAGGCAGGGCAAGATGGCGGCATAGGGAGGTATGAAATTTATTTAGTCCCCTAGAGCAACTAGTAAATAGCCAGGAACAACTAGAACATAGTCTGGGACAACTGATGGGGGAACATCCATGACAAGACAACATCATACACTAGTTAGGAATGGGTGGCATGGCTGATCACAGCATAGAACTGTAAGTAAAGCTTTCCGAACTGTGTAGATGGTGCCCCTCCCCCATTGGCATGGCAGGCTGAATTGGAAAACTTTGCTGCTGGAAAAAGAAGCAATCTCAGCCAGGAAGAAGGGAATGTAGCTCAACCAAGCTCCAACTGTGGTGTTAATTAACAAATCTGGACTACTAAATACATGCTATGAGCAACAGATAAACCCAGAGCAAGCAGGAAAGGAACCCAGAGGTTTATCCTGGCAGATTGGAGGCAGGGCTGATGGAGAAAAAATACATAAATAAATAAAAACAGAGGCTTTTGGAGTCTGCTGAGCTGAGAATACTGGAAAATGGCTATGTCCCAACATAAGGGGCACATGGAACTGGATACCAAATCTTTTTCCTGCCTGGTGAACTGGAGGGCTGGGGAACGGCTTTAAAAGGGGGATTTCTTGCTTTTTTCTTTTATTTCTCTCTCAATTTCTAAGCAGCTCATTAGAGAAAGCCTCAGGCATTTACAATTGTCAGCACTGATACAGGCAAAGGTGGAGTTAAAATATTCAGGGAGTCAAAGGAAAAACTCAAATTTAGGAGACAATTCCCTAAAGGGCTTTTCTTCCCTAAGAAAGGGGGTTGTGGCAAAGCCCAGCTCAAGTGGTGGCCTTCCCCCAGGAAACTCAGACCTCAGAGCCAGGAGTGGGGTATAGGGTGCGGGGTGCAGCCAGAGTAACAGAAATAGCTTAAGTTTGGCTTCCGACACCCTCAGGCCCTGGCTGGGACAGGGTCCACTAAGAATTAAATACACTGCACCTCTTTATGCTGGTGAGGAGCTGTGGACTGACAAGTGCCACCTGCTGGGAAGGATAGGAAAAACAGAGTATACAGGCCTCACAGGAAAGTCTGCCAAGCTTCTGGGTCTCACCCTCAGGGCAGCCTGATATTGAATACAGCCTCTTAATGAGACCAGGGCATGTCTGGCCTGTGAAAAACTGATTGGGGTAATAAAGGAAACCAGATGCCTACACATCAGAAAATTACATATAACACTAGGAAGAGCAAAGATATGGCCCAGTGAAAGGTACAAATTTGTACTTGAACTGAGATACAGGAATTGAAGCAGCTGATTACTGATCAAAAAAATCTCCTAAATAAATTCAAAAATAAAATCAACAAGTGGTGGAAAGATACAGCAAAAGAGATGAAGGATATAAAGAAGACAATGGGCAAACATAAGGAAGGACTCAAAAGTTTAAAGAAACAATTGGCAGAATTTATGTGAATGAAAGGCACAATAGAAGAGATGGAAAACACAATGGAGATGTACAATAGTAGATCTGAAGCTCATAAGCTGGAGGACAAGGCATCTGAAATGCTATACCCTAAAAAACAGATACAGAAAAATGGAAAATATAAGTAGGGTTTCAGGGAACTGAATGACAATATAAAGTATACAAATATATGTGCCATGGATGTCCCAGAAGGAGAAGAGAAGGAAAAGGGAGTAGAAAGAATAATGGAGGAAATAATCACTGAAAATTTCCCATCTCTTAGATGCATAAAATTACAGATCCAAGGAGTGCAGCACACCACAAACAGAATAGATCCCAATGGACCGATTCCAAAACACTTAATAATGAGATTATCAAATGTCAAAGAGAGAAAATTCTGAAAGCAGCAAGAGAAAAGTGATCCATCACATACAAAGGAAGCTGAATAAGACTATGTGAGGATTTCTCAGGAGAAATGATGGAGGAGACAAGGCAATGGTATGATATATTTAAGATACTGAAAGAGAAAACTGCCAACCAAGAATTCTATCCAGCAAAACTCTCCTTCAAAAACGAGAAGAGACAAACTAAGCTGAGAGAATTTGCTAACAAGAGACCTGCCCAATAAGAAATACTAAAGGGAGCTCTTCTGGCTTTAAAAAAAAAGAAAAAGAAAGAAAGGAGAGAGAGGTCTGGAGAATGGCACAGAACTGAAGAGTTTTAGTAAGCATATATTTAAAGGAAATAAAGAGAAAGGGAAAAAAGACAGCCAACAAATAAAAACCAATGGATATGGTGGCTGATTCAAGAACTGCCTTCACAGTAATAACATTGAATGTGAATGGATTAAACTCCCCAATTAAAAGATATAGATTGGCAGAAAGGATTAAGAAATATGAACCATCAATATGTTGCTTACCATAGACTCATCTTAGACCCAGAACCACAAAGAAATTGAAAGTGAAAGGATGGAAAACAAAATATTCCATGCAAGCTAAGCCAAAGGAAAGCAGGGGTAACAATATTAATCTCAGATAAAATACACTTTAAATGCAAGGATGTCATAAGAGACAAAGAAGGACACTATAAACTAATAAAAGGGACAAATTACCAAGAAGAAATAACATCATAAATGTCTAAGCAACCAATCAAGGTGCCCCAAAGTACATGAGAAACATTGGCAAAATTAAAGGAAGCAACAGACATCTCCACAATAATCGTGGGAAACTTCAGTACATCACTCTCTCCAAGATAGATCAGTCAGACAGAGGACCAATAAGGAAATTGAAAAACTAAACAATGTGATAAATGAATTAGTCTTAACAGACATATATAGAGCATTACATCCCAAATCACCAGGATACACATTCTTTCTCTAGGGCTCACAGAACTTTCTCCAGGACAGATCATGTGCTGTAGCATGAAACAAGCTTCAATAAATTTAAAAAGATTGAAATTACTCAAAGCACATACTCTCATCACAATGGACTACAACTAGAAGTTAATAACCATCAAAGACTTAGAACATTCACAAATACATGATGGAGGTTAAACAACAAACTACTAAACAATAGCAGGTTAAAGATGAAATTGCAAGAGAAGTTGCTAAATATCTAGAAACAAATGAAAATGAGAATACAACATATCAAAATGAATGGGATGCAGCAAAGGTGGTATTTAGAGGGAAATTTATAGCTCTAAATGCTTACATTAAAAAGATAAAAAGAGCTAAAATCAAAGAACTAATGGAACTACTGAAGAAGCTAGAAAATGAACAGCAAACTAATCCTAAACCAAGTAGAAGAAAAGAAATAACAAGGATTAAAGCAGAAATAAATGACATAGAGAACAAAACAACAATAGAGAGAATAAATAAAACCAAAAGTTGGTTCTTTGAGAAGATCAACAAGATTGTCAAGCCCTCAGCTAGACTGACAAAAACAAAAACAGAGAAGACCCAAATAAACAAATTAATAAATGAGAGAGGGGACATTACTGTGGATCCTGAGGAAATTTAAAAAGCATAGGAGGATACTATGAACAACTGTACAACAACAAACTAGATAATTTAGAGGAAATGGATAATTTCCTGGGAACGAATGAATAACCTAGACTGTCCAGAGAAGAAATAGAGGACCTTAACAAACCAATCACAGGCAAAGAGATCCAATCAGTCATCAAAATGCTTCCCACAAATAAAAGCCCAGGACCAGATGGCTTCACAGGAGAATTCTACCAAACTTTGCAAAAAGAACTGATACCAGTCTCACTTAAACTCTTTTGAAAAATTCTGAAGCTAACATCACTCTAATATCAAAACCAGGCAATGATGATATGAGAAAGGAAAACTACAATCCAATCTCCCTCATAAATATAAATGCAAAAATTCTAAACAAAATACTTACAAATCGAATTCAAAGACACTTTTAAAAAATTATACACCATGACCAAGTGGGGTTTATTACAGGCATGCAAGGATGGTTCAACATAAGAAAATCAATCAATGTAATACAACACATTAAAAAATCAAAAGGGAAAAATCAAATGATCATCTCAATAGATGCTTAAAAAAGCATTCTACAAAATCCAGCATCCCTTTTCGATAAAAACACTTCAAAAGTTAGGAATTGAAGGAAACTTCCTCAATATGATAAAGGACATATATTTAAAACTCACAGCTAGGATAGTACTCAATGATGAGAGACTGAAAGACTTCCCTCTAAGATCAGGAATGAGACATGGATGCCCACTATCACCACTATTATTCAGCTTAGTGCTAGAAGTGCTAGCCAGAGCAATCTGGCAAGACAAAGAAATAAAAGGCATCCAGGTTGGAAAGGAAGAAGTAAAACTGTTATTTGCAGATGATATGATCTTATAGTTGGAAAACCCTGAGAAGTCAACAACACACTTACTTGAGCTAATAAACAAATTTAGTAAATAAGCAGGATACAAGATTAATGCACTGTTCTAGTTTGCTAATACTGCTGGAATGCAAAACACCAGAAATGAATTAGCTTTTATAAAGGAGTTTATTTGGTTACAAATTTACAGTCATAAGGCCATAACATATCCAAGGTAAGTCATCAACAATTAGGTACCTTCACTGGAGGATGGCCAACTGGTGTCCAGAAAACCTCTGTTAGCTGGGAAAGCACATGGCTGGCGTCTGCTCCAGAGTTCTGGTTTCAAAATGGCTTTCTCCAAGGATGTCCCCCTCTAGGCTGCAGTTCCTCAAAAATGTCACTCTTAGTTGCTCTTGGGGCATTTTCCTCTCTTAGCTTCTCCAGAGCAAAAGTCTGCTTTCAAAGCCCATCTCCAAAATGTCTCTGTAAACTGCAGTTCTCTCTCAGCAACTGTGCATTCTTCAAAGTGTCCCTCTTGGCTGTTGCAAGCTCGCTCCTTCTGTCTGAGCTTATATACTGCCCTAGTAAACTAATCAAGGCCCATACTGAATGGGTGGGGCCACACCTTCCTGGAAATTATCCAATGAAAGATCTCGCCCACAGTTCAGTGATCACATCTCCACAGAAACATCCAATCAAATGTCTGCAACCCAATCAACATCAATACGCTTCCTGCCCACACTAGACTGCATCAAAGATAATGGTATTTTGGGGGACAGAATACATCCAAACTGGCACATGCACTTAACTCAGTAATGTTCCTATACACTAATAATGACCCAACTGAAGAGATACTCAAGAAAAAGATTCCATTCTCAATAGCAACTAAAAAAATCAAGTACCTTGGAATAAACTGAACCAAAGATGTAAAAGACCTATACATACAAAATTACAAAACTTTACTAAAAGAAAAAGAAGGGGACCTAAAAAGATGGAAGAATATTCTGTGTTCAAGGATAGGAATGCTAAATGTTAAGATGTCAATTCTAACCAAACTGATCTACAGATACAATGCAATTCCAATCAAAATTCCAACAACCTACTTTGAAGACTGGGAAAAGCTAGTCATCAAGTTTATATGGAAGGGAAAGATGCCTTGAATTGCTAAAAATATTCTAAAAAAGAGCTACGAAGTGAGTGGTCTTACACTTCCTGAATATGAAGCTTACCATAAAGACACAGTATGGTATTGGCACAAAGAAAGACATACTGATCAATGAAATCTAACCGAGAATTTGGAAATTGACCCCCAGATCTATGGTTGACTGATTTTGATAAGTTCCCCAAACCCATGGGACTAGGACATAAAAGTCTCTTCAACAAATGGGACTGGGAGTACTGGATATCCATATCCAAAAGAATGAAAGAGGACCCCTAACTCAACCCTACACAAAAATTAACACAAAGTGGATCAAAGACCTGAATATGAGAGACAGTAACATAAAACTCCTAGAAGATAATGTAGGGAAACATCTTCAATACCTTGTATTAGGAGTTCATTTCTTAGACCTTACATACAAAGCACAAGCAATGAAAGAAAAATTAGATAAATGGGAACTCCCCAAAACAAAAAGCTTCTGCACCTCAAGGGAACTTGTCAAAAAGGTGAAGAGGCAGCCAACTCAATGAGAGAAAATATCTGGAAACCACGTGTCTGATAAGAGACTGGTATCTTGCATACATAAAGAAATCCTACAACTCAATGACAATAGAACAAACAACCCAATAATAAAATGGGCAAAAGATATGAAAAGACCTTTCTCTGAAGAAGAAATACAAATGGATAAAACACACACAAAAAAATGTTCATCTTCACTAGCACATTAAGGCTACAATGAGGCATCATCCCACACCAATTAGAATGGCTGCCATTAAACAAACAGGAAATTACAAATGCTGGAGGGGATGTGGAGAAATTGGAACTCTTATTCATTGTTGGTGGGACTGGATAATGGTACAGTCACTCTGGAGGACAGTGTGGCAGTTTCTTAGAAAACTAGACATCAAGTTACCATATGATCCAACAACTTCACTTCTCAGTATATACCCAGAAGATCTGAAAGCAGTGACACGAACAGATATATGCACACTGATGTTCACAGCAGCACTGTTCACAATTGTCAAGAGATGGAAATAATCCAAGTGTCCTTCAACAGATGAGTGGATAAACAAAATGCGGTATATACACATGATGGAATACTACGCGGCAGTAAGAAGGAAAGAGGTCGTGAAACATATGACAACATGGATGAACCTTGAAGACATAATGCTGAGTGAAATAAGCCAGACACAAAAGGAGAGAAACTGTATGTTACCACTAACGTGAACCCTGTGAAAAATGTAAAGTAAATATATTATGTTGTAGAATGTAGGGGACCTACATTCAGCGTCACAGGGCTGGGGCGACGGCTCCCTGGGCTCCCCCTGCCACCTCCACCCTCCGGCTCTTGGATTCCAGCTGGTTCCCCCCAGGACCTCAGGCCCCGAGTGGATGCTGGGAGACAGCGAGCCGGACAAGAACGGCCCAGAGTGGGAACCCAGGCCCCAGGAGCGGCAGGAGGGGGTGCAGGGGCTGGCCAGGGAGGAGGGACACACTCCTGTTGGGGACCACACTCACCCTCTGGTGGGAACAGACTCCCCTTGGGACCCTGGGGCACCCCAACACGAGCTCGTTCGCTGTCTCTTCCAGCGGATGTGGGCCCGGCTCCGGCTCTGCTTCCTATCCTGGGTGGGGCCCGTGTGGGGCCCGTGTGGGGCCAGGATAGGGTTCAACCTCGCAGCCAGTCCTGGGGGCACCCCAGGTCCTCCTGCCCCACAGGGCCAAGGTGAACGGGACGCCCTCGGAGGTTCCCATGTGTGGGGGGCCTGCGAGGGTGGGTAAATCTCCCTGTCAGAACAGAGGTTGGCCCTTGGCATTTGTCCACCCTGAAGGCAGCGTGGACAGCCGGCCCGGCCACCTGGGACAGCGCATCGGGGCCAGTGGGTGCAGGGGCCATGCACCCCGACTCCCACCAGAGGTCCCGCTCACCCTCCTCGCAGCCTCCACCCCAGGGCGAAGGGTCCGGTCAGCTCCACCCGCTGGGCCCCCTTTCCAGGCTGGCTGCTGCCTTCCGGAAGGGCCCAAGCTCCTTGGCCGCCTGTGAGGCCCTCACGCTGATACCATCGGCCCCCTAGCTCCATCCCCTGCTTGGGGCTGCCCCTGGCAGATGCTGCCCTCTGAGCTCCAGACCCCTGCCCGTCTCCCTCTGCACCTGCCTCTGTCCCGGTGCACCCGCGCACCCCTCTGGCCCCGCGATTTCAGATTTCACCATCAGAAAAGGGTGATGTGACCAGCCCAGCGCCCCGTCGTAGCTCGTACGGTTTACTGGACTTGGGTGCAGGAGGGCAGGGGTCTGGGGGTGGGGGCCCCTCCCTGCTGGACGTCAGGGCCTCAGAGCCAAGGGGGTGGCTTGGGGAGACCCTGAGGGAAGCCCCAAAATGGGACCTGGGGGCTATGATGAATGAAACAGGCACCTCCTTTGCTCCAAAGCTTGGGTTCTGCCCCCAGCCTGCCCTCTGCACAGCCCCTGGTCTTTGGGGGTCCGGGAAGGGCTGCTGGTGACCTGCCCTGGGATCCCCTCAGGGATTGAGGGGAACAGTGGTCAGTGGTGATGGCCGCAGTGATGGAGCTCAGTGTCGGATGAAGACCATCCTGCGGGATGAGCCCCCTGCCCTCCCCTCACACTCACACCCCTTCCCCTAACTGCCCAGCGCAGTGGGCCACTCTGGAACCCCGCTTTCCTTCCAGGGCTCTTTCCCCCGACTCAGTAAGGCGGGTGGCAGCCCTGGGCCCCCCTCAGCCTGGCCTCCTGCTCGGCCTGGCCATGGACCCATGGTGGACAGCAGGGCCCGAGGCAGCCCTCCCCCCTCCCCCACCCCCATCCCCCTCCCTCCTCCCCCCTCCCCATCCCTCCTCCCTCCTCCCCTCCCCTCCTCCTCCCTCCTCCCCTCCCCTCCTCCTCCTTTGCTCCAGCTCTGCTCCCTGCCTCACCTGCAGAGGGACACACTGTGTGCATGTGCATGTGTGTGTGTGTATGGTGAGGGTGATACTGTCCCTTGGAAAACTGATCCTACGAGGGGACCAGGAGCTGGAGAGCCTCTCGTTGTAATTAGACAGTGGGGTTTGGAGCTAAAGCGGAGTTTAATGGGGATCACTCAGCAGGCCTGAGGTAAACAGGGGGCGGCCCCGTCCCCAGGCCCAGCCACAGGGCCCCAGTGAGGACAGGGGTGGAGCTTGTCTGTGCCGTAGGGAGCCCCTGCCGTGGGGAGACCCCTGCCCAGCCAGCAGAGAGTGCTCCCCTCCCTGACTCGTTCCCTCGGCTGACTGTGGACTCGGGCGTCCGGGGTGCAGGCCTGGTGGCCGCCCCTGCCTCAGAGCCCTGGGGTTTCTCCCGTGAAGCTCCAACAGTGGCTTGCACAGCTGTTAGGGCCCAGGTGACATCGGAATTGTGCTGGGGTCCGGCCCCCTGCCTTTGGGGGTGACGCTGATGAGCCTACACCTTCCCCTTGCTTGGGTCAGACACGAGAACCCCAGGGGCACCCCGGGAAACCCATCCTGATGGAGGAGGTGGCCTGTCCTGGGCCAGACAGCAGGAGAGCAGCTCCTCCCCGGGGTTTCCTCCTCACCCTGCTCCCCGGAGCACAGCCTTGGAGTCCCCCCACCCCACACAGGCCCCAAACCCAGAGAGGCTGCGGGTTCAGGGCCATCAAGTTGACATCCTGCCTGGGCCCCGGGTGCCCGGTTCGGTTGGTGCCTCCACGCCAAGGCAGGGGTGGCTGGGACGGCCATCAGCCCTTCTGGAGCTCCAGGCGGTCACGCTGGGGGCCCCGGGGGCACCTGCCCGACCCTTGCAGGCGGCATCCGTGAGCTGGACTTGGCAGACCCGGTGGCATTTCAGGGCCACGGGTGGGCCTGGCCCTCAGGCCTCAGTGTCTCCGGGGTGGGTTGGAGCTGAGGGGAGAGAGGCTCTGCCGCCCACTGGGGGTCAGGGGTGACGGACCGGATGGACGGGTCAGACTCGTGCCTGCCCTTGGGCTGGGTGCCGGACCTCTGTGCCTCGGTTTCCTCGTTTCAGGGGCGGTTGGGAGGAAGCGCCCAGTGCCGTGCCTGGGTCACAGGAAACCCCCGTGGGCAGCTCCTGTGGCTGAGGGTGAGGGGTGGATGACGAAGCTGGCAGGTCCCCGGCAGGCCCTGGGCCTGGCTGCCATCCGCAGGGGCTGTGCAGGGTGGGAATCCCCTGGGAAAGGGGGTGCCGGGCTGGGTCTGGGAGAGGCTGCACTGGGTGGCCTCTGAGAGGGCCCCGGGGGCCCCACCTCCCGGGAAAATCCCCTCCCTGAGCGAGCCATGTCTCCCCGTGAACCGACCATGGCCTGGGTGATGGACGCCCCTCCCCAGGTCAGACCAGAAGGGACCACAGCCCCTGTCTGGACACACGCCCTGCTCTCTCTCGGGGCCCTTGCCCCGGGGAGTCAGCGGCCGTGTCCCGAGGCAGCCCCGGAGCAGCTCTCGCACCGAGGAACCGAGGAACCGATGTCTCCCAGCAGCGGCCACGAGGAGATGAGGCTTCCAGACAACAGTCGGCGCCAGAGCTCAGACGTGGAGCCCCAGTCGAGCCTTTGGCTGATGGCAGACCTGGGGGACACCCCAACTGCTGCCCCAGTAGACACCTCGACAGCAGCCCCGGAGGACACCCCACAGATAGCCTGAGGCTCCCGCCAAGCCATGTCCGGATCCCTGACCCCGAGTCCGTGAGGTCACAGCACGTGCCACTTGAAGCTGCGCAGCCCTGGCCACCCGGGCCCCGGGTTCTCCTTGACCCGGGCAGCCCTCCCACCCCACTGGACCTCGGTTTCCCTGTCTGGGGTGGAGGAGTCAGGCTGGCCACCCGGTGGGCCCCTCCAACCTTCCCTGGCCACCCCCCCAACCCCCAGCCGGAGCAGGGGCGACCCCGTCACTCCCGGAGGCGCGGGAGGACAGTGGACGCCGGGGCCAGCACTGCTGGCAGCGCTTCGTCTCCAGCTGCGGAGCAGGGATTTGCTTACTCGGGGCTTGTGACGTGACAGACAGGCCATTAGTGCGATAAGGACGGTGAGGCTGTGACCGCACACCAATCAGCCTCCCGCTGGTGGAAGGGGCCCCGCGAGGCCGCTCAGGGGCTGCTCCCAGGGTGGCCGGGCTGGGGGCTTCTGCCACCCCGGTCTGGCTGTGGGGTCTGTTCCACGACCTGCCCGGCTGTCTGTCCGTCACCACATCAACTACGGACAAATGCAGAGCTCTCAGTTTCCATGGTGACGGCCCATGAAAAAGGAGCATCCTGGGCACCTGCTGGGAGGCTGGCTTTTGTAGCCCGCGGGAAGCAGTGGGGGAGGGTCCTGCCCCCCATTCTGCCAAGCACTGGACCCCCGATTTGCAAGGTGAACTCATCATCTGGATACCCACCGGCCGCACAGGCCTGACCCTGAGCAGCGATTTGTCAGGGACAAGTGGATGTGTGACAAGTGGGCTCTGGGGACGAGCGGAGGAGTGGGGCTGAGGCCTGGGGGGTCACCGTCGGCCCAGCTGGGACGGCCCGTGATGGTCTGGTCGCAAGGGCTCCAGGCAACGGCCGTGGGGTCTGCTGAGGGCATAGGCGGCTTCTGGACCCCGGGCTGTGGGAGACCCTCCTGCTGTGGGCCGCCCCGTCCATGGGAACTCGGCGCCTCCTGTGTCCAGATGGTTCCTCCCCACAGGGGACTGGGCTAGGGGCCTGGAGTCGAGGGCCCCCATGCTCCCCTCGCCTGTCCCCCGAGGGCCGCAGGGCCACAGACCCCCCTGCAGCCATAAGTGACACCCCCAGTCCTTATGCCCCCACTTGCTGGGGGCTGCGGAGGGATTATGGGGAATGGGCTGACAGCCCCGAATGGACGTGGCACTGACCCACCACAGACACACCACATGCTCGCTGGGGCTTTTAAATAAGGTTACACACCACAGCTCATGAAGCAAAACCCCACGTTAAACGGCCTGCAACAAAAATATTAAATGTGTTCTGGCTGCAGGTGAGGGGGCCTTACAGGAGAGGAGCTGATTATTCCCGGGGAGGAACCTCAGCAGTGTCAGGTGTCAGGCCCTCACCGCCTGGTGGAATTTCCACCCGGTTTTTCAAATCACGACTTCCACATCAACAGCTGATGAATGGAGCCCCCCCGCGGTGGTTCTGGGGGAGCTGGTGATGTTGTTGAAGGAGGGGGATGCATGGGGAACCCCTGGGGCAGCCTGGGGGGCAGCCGTCTCCTCGCCGTGCTGGAGCCTGGAAGTGCAGAGTCCATGGGTGGCCGTTGCTCCTTGCTGCAGCCGCGGCTCACCCAGCTCCGCCTCGTGTGTCGTCATGTGGAGGCTCCCCCAGTCTACTCCCCTTCTCATAAGGATGCCAGTCGCCCTGCTGCAGTGAGACCCCACTTAACGCGGTCTCATCCACCTGTAATGACCTGTGTCCGAATAAGGCCACATCCTGGAGCAACGTAATTCTGGGGGGACCTGATTCAACCCATAATTGGGGGGCATCCTCCAGCAGAAGTGGCAGGGGTGAAAACCATCCTTGGGGTGGTTGTGAGTGTGGGCTGCACCCAGAGGGTCCCTGCCAGCATTGGGGTGCGCAGGCAGCTGGACAGGCCTGGCCTGGCTTCAGACAAGGGTTGCAGCGGCCTCAGTCCCTCCTGACCCCTGCCCCCGCCTGGCCTCTCCCCAAAAATCCAGGCGAGGGTCTGCGAAAGCCCTGGTCCAGCTCCCTCGTGTCACAGAATGTCACGTTTGCCAGAGAACTTTGGTGCATCTACCTGCCCCCCACAGCCCTGTGACAGCTCCGATTCTCTCCACTTTGCAGCTTCGAGGAACAGAAAGCCAGACTGACAGGCCACTTCCTAGGCATTGAGAGACCTCATGTCAAAGGCCGGAAATGGCCCCGAAAGAGCCAGGGCCTAATCCCTGGAACCTGTTACTGGCAAATGTGCCTTGCCTGGCCGAAGGGGCTTGGCAGGTGGGATTAGGGTCGAGTTGGGGGCTCTGCTGCCAGGATATGGGGGATGGAGGCGGGATGTGAGCAGCAGGGCTGCCCGGGGGGTAGGGGGCCCAGAGGGGACGGGTGGTCTCTGGGACGCATCAGAGTCAGGCTGGACAGGCTTGGGTGGGCCCTTCTGGGCCCTGGCCACCTCTCTTGGGCACCTGGAGCTGTCTGTTCCAGAGGGTCCCAGCAAGGATGTCCTCAGTCACCCCTCTGCCCTCAGACCCACCCAGCCCCTCACTCTTCCTTGAGGGTCACCCCTTCCAAGGGGACCTCTCCACCGACAGGCTGTGTGTCCAGCTGGGGAGAAGACGAGGGTCTCGCTGTTTGACAGCTCAGCCGGACCCCTGCCCCATTGTGCCCCCATCGCCCCGCACGAGAGGCTCTCACCCCTTCCCGGGGGCTTCCCGGCCTCGCAGGCTCTGACGCACACCCTGGGACCCGCGCAGCCGTCTCCACGTCGCACACAGGGACCGGCCAGCGGGCGCCGTCCCGGGGACTCGGAGGCCCGGCCGCCCCCTGCCCCTGCCGCCGTCCCCTCCTCTCCCCACTCTGTGCAGCGGCAGCTCGTCCCCGTGTTGTTTTTATTTACCCACCTGACTCCTCTGGAACAGCTGCGTTACCGAGAATCATCCGTCAAAAGCCTTAATTAGAAGAACGCGCCTCTCAGCAGCGGCAACTCCAGAGCTAGTGTTTGTTTTGCTGCCATCAATTAAGGCTGCGCGGGGAGGGGGGAGCTGCAGCCCCTGCGACGCCCGCGCACCCCTGCGCCTCTCCGCGCTGCAGCCCCGGCCTCCCTCCCCGGCGCCCAAGGCCTCCCCCTGGCTGACTGGCCTGGTCCTCTCAGCGCTGAGGCCCAGTGCGGACCTCAGGCCGTCCACCCGCCCCGGGTGCATTTCCAGGCCTCCCTGGGGTGGGCCTGGCGGGCTGAGCGAGGGCTGCAGGTCTGGACCCCATCGGGTCCCACCTTGAGATCTGCGTCCTGAATCCCTCGGGCGGGGCGGGGTGGGACCCGCTGTCCTTGGGGCAGGTTCCCCAGGGCAGGACGGCCAGGAGGGAGGTACCGGGTCTAGTTTCCTGTGGCTGCCACGGCGAGGATCCCAGAGTTAGTGGCCTAAAACCACACAGAGTCGTCGTCTTTCGGCTCTGGAGGTCGGAAGAGGGGGCAGCAGGGCTCACTGCTCTGGAGGCTCCGGGGGCTGCGTTTTCCGGCCTTTCCCAGCTCCTCGAGGCGGTCCTGTCCCCTGGCTCTGGGCCCTCCGTGCCCTCTGCTCCCGTCCCTGTCTCCCTCCTCCTCGCTGACCCCCACCTGCCTCTTTAAGGACCCTCGTGGTTACGTCGGTTCCACCCCGATGTCCAGGAGGGTCTCCCTGTCCCACGACCCCGAGCTGAATCCCATCTGCAGGGCCCCTTTGACCACATAAGGTGACCAGTGACCAGGCCCTGGGGATCAGGACACAGCTACCCTGCGGCCATTAGTCAGCTGGGCTCAGAGGAGAACCCGCAGCGTTTCCCCTGGCTGCTACTCGGCCAAGGGAGGGGACATGGGCAGGCGGCAGGGGGGTCTGGGGGTCACCCTCTGGGGCAGGAGGGGCAGGAGGAGCTGCTGGAGCACCCTAGGGTGGGCGTCCCAAGGTCCACACTGGGGCCTCCCGGGAGGAGCAGGAAGACACGTAGGTATTGATAACTTTTATAAGAATACGTATATATCCAGAGGCCTAGGCCAACTACCGTAGGAAAGTAACTTGCTGTGAAAATAGTATTTTTAACAAGACTATGATGAATTCCAGAACAGCTGTCAGAAGACACTACATGCCAATCAGATGCTTTAAATACAGTCAAGCCTATATGTGGAATGGGGGCTTCTCTCCAACATTCAGTCTAACGTAGCAAACAGTGTTACAGTGATGCACCTGATGCACCTCAATTCTTCACCTTTCTTCTGGAGAGGAAAGTTCACGGCCTCTTGTGCACTGCTAATTAGCAAAACAAAGTGCCACAGGGAAGCCCTGCTGACCACAGGAGAGTTTCTGCAGAAGTTAATTTTTTTGTTTCTTTACTCTTTTCTTAAAATATATTCACTATATATGTCTATGTATTTACAAACATTTAAATTAAATATGAACCTTGTATTTAAGAATGAAGTTGCCAGTAATATTTCATCTTTCTGTGTGGTTTAAAAAGTCTGATGGCCAGCAGGATTTTTTTGTTGTTTCTTTTTCAATGGACCATATGCCAGAATGTCATTTGGTCTACTGAGCCTTTGGTTCTGCCTCTCTGTCTCATTGTTTCTTTAAAAGAGTCATCCCTTCTCTAAAGGCTGCATGTGAAAATACACAGTGGAATGGAGCTTTAAAATGCACACCACTTTCGTATGTGTTATGTGTAAAAGAGACAGAGGGTATTTTATTATTGTATCTTGATTGTAGAATAAGCATGATATACTGACTTTATGCTCAATATCCATGTTTTAAAACAATACTTCTTCAACTGTGAAAAGGTTCTGTTCCACCCCGCATGCATGTTGTCAGTGGGACCATCCAGAGGACCATGGCTGTCTTCTCCACTGGGCATGTTCATAGTGTCTGTGTCCTGATCCTCGGTCTCTCCAGTGCTGCCCTTGACTTGAGTGACCAGACCGGTGGCCTGTTCTTTGGTAATTAGAGCCTTGTCTTCACCATGTTGCTATAAGCTCACAAGTTGACTAGCTGATTTTCCTTGGAGGCACACAGCCTGGAGCAATAAAAGCATGCAAATCCTTGGGGCAAAGAGGTATATCAAGAGGCAGCATAAAGCTTTAAATGGGTTTTCTAAAGTCTGCAGCTCTCCTCTTGCAGAGGAAAGATTGAAGCAGGCCAGGAATGTGTCAAAGCGCAGGCCTTGGATTCCCGGCTACTGGTTCAGCCACAGCCTTTTCAAACTAGGTGTTCCCCCTGGAATGTTCATCTGTAGAGGCTTAACCAGGTCTGGAGGCCTCAGTGGGTTCCCCGAGTACACAAACCCCTCCTCCACTGTGGAGCAGGCACTAGCACCGTCTCCACAGTCTCCCAGAATGAGTGAGTCAACTCTCTGTGGGACGGGACCGTAAATGAAGGCCTGGCTCGGTAGAACCTGATCAAGCTCATCTTCCAAGGTGTTGCCACATTTGATCTCTCCCCTGCACATAATACTGTACACCAGATAGCTTTCCACTTGGACATGATGTATTCTTACAACCACAAATGCCTGCAAGCCTCTCACACCCACAACGGAACTCCTGGAAAGGATCCTTCATCTTAACAGTCGGTTCATTTCACTGTCTTCTTTACGAGTCCTGAGGGCTTTAAAAGGGTGCCTAGTATTATTGTGAAAATTAGATTAAGCTTAGCTTTCACACAGGGTGGGGGCAGCTCAGGGGAATGGCAGAGGGACAAGAAGCCAAGCTATAATCGCTGGTCCTCCTGTTTATCTGCCCACTGTCTTTGCAAGGTGGAGACTGGGTGGGGGGGGGCGGTTCCTTAAACAGCTTCATAAGTGGTTACCAAACTAGCTCAGACTGGCTCTGCAGTTCAAGAACAAAGGAAAGAGGGGCGGAGACTTGTTTCAAATGTTCCAAGTTTGCATAGGAGACTTTTTTTCCAAATGTTTCCAATTTGGGCAGGCTGCATGTTTCAAATTTGGGCGGGCTAGTTAGGCTTGTCCAATAGAATGTAACCTCTGGAGTATCAGCCACTGGAGAAACAGGGGAGGGACTTGCGGTTAGTTTAGGGAATAAATACTGTTGAATCTATTGTTCTGGGCGCCAACCCCCACATCTTGGTTGGGCCTCTGTTCTTGAAAGATCGTGAATAAATTCTTTTCTTCTCCGCAATCGGGTGAGTGTTTATTTCTTTTTAGGAATAGTGCTTGTTTCTCACATTATTACGCTCCAGGTCTCATGCTACAAGCTGCAGATACAACAATGAAGAAGACAGAGTCCCTAAAGGAGATGCTGAATTTTCAAAGAAGGCAGCAAATTGAAGGCAGTTGGAGAAGAAGGAGGCACATCAGCGGTTGCCTAGAGACGCGCGCGCGACCACCTGGAGACTCACCTGCGCGGGGGGCCGCTGCCGCCACCACCGCAGCCTCCGCCGCAAACACTCCGGGCACCGGGTAAATTCATAAAAAACGCTTTTTTTCTTTGCCATGTACTTTAGTCTGGGTTCCTCCCGAAGCAGACTGAGACAAGGGTCCTAGTGTGGTCTCAGAGGTGATCTCAGCAAGCACTGGTAGGGGAAGCAGGAGGGAAGGGAGCGAATAAAGGACACAGAGCAGGTTACAGCTGGGGGCAATTGAGGCTAATTCTGCTGGGGAAGTTTGGGAAACAACTTAGAACACGCCTCAGAACCTGGCTCATGGAGAAACATGGAAGCTGGGGTATTCTGATCCAACTCGCAGCCCTCACTGGCTGAGGACTGCTCTGAGTTGACAACTTGCAGTGACTCTGGGCTGCCCCTCTCTGGGTCAAGAGAGAGCCTGCGGGTGCAGAGTCACGGGTGGTTGTAAACTGGATGCCACCAGCTTGTGCTGGAACCATGAGTGCTGGGGAGAAACGGGCAGAGCATGGAGAACATCTGCTACAACCCCTTCCTAGAGGTGTGTGCTGTATTTTCATATGCTGTCTTACATTTACAGTTTATGTTAACATTTTCACAAATATCACAATAAATTAGATGAGTAGGAGATTATTTTATTTGTAATGATAAATCCCAGCTAAATCAATTGACTCGCCTGAAGCTTGAAACTGTGTCTTTTGACCCCAAGTCCAATGCCCACTAAGTTGCCCTATAATGGTCCATTAACTTACATGGCTGCTGTCTACCTATCCTGGGGGTTATTAAACTATGGTCTGTGGGGCAAATCTAGCCTGCTGTTTGTTTTTGTAAATAAAGTTTTATTAGAACTCAGCCATGCCCACTCATTTACATACCATCTATAGCTGCTCTCATGCTACACTGGCAGTATTGTGTAGTTGCAACAGAGGCCTGCAAAGCTGAAAATATTTACTGTCTTACCCTTTACAAGAAAAGTTTGCTAACCCCTGCTCTAAACTGTAAGTTAGCAGAAAAGTTAACATTTTCAAGAATTTTGTGAACAGGCTTGTAAGATGAAAAATACTTTTATTACTTATAAAAATTCCATTTTTATGAAGTGGGTTAAGGGCAAGATAGCCTTTAAAAACCCCTTCCACAAGAACAAATGTTGGCCATTTGCCTTAAAACATGTATCGAGAGCCAGGAAGAAACTTGAGGCATTTCCATCTCTATAGAGGAATGAATTGTAAGCACCTAGTTCAGACACAGAAAATAGTTATCATTTATTGTGCCAAATCCCAACTGTTTAAAGATTGTGTGGATAATGATTCCAAACCTTTATCCAGGCTTAGTGAAAGAGAAGGCCATAACTGGGGAGTAATGTCTGCAGTGGGCACAGGAGGGGACACGGAGTCACCGGTCATGGGATGGCAGGAGAAAAGAGCAAGGAGAGGAAAGCGTGCACTTAGAGTAGACAGTCAGAGCAGGCTTTATCTTCTGAGATCACAGGGAGATGGGGAGGACTGCTGAAAGAGAAACATACAACAAGCAGGAAAAACCGGGCTGGGGTCTTAGGCTCCTGTTTGGAAGGTGTTCGAAACTGGCAGCCTTCTTTGGTTAGGTTTTGTTTTCATTAATAGACTTTATTTTTAAGAGCAATTTTAGTTTTACAGGAAAATTGAGCTGATAATACAGAGTTCCCATCTACTCTTCTCCCCTACTCACTCACGGTTTCCGCTTTTATTAACATCTTGCCTTGGTATCATACATTTGTTACAATGAATGAACCAATATTGATACACTATTATTAACTGAAGTCCATAGTTTACAAGAAGGTTCACTCTTCCTGTTGTATAATCCTTTGTTACAGAGAACAGAATATTCTGGACATATTTCAAAATGGTTACTTTCCCTCTCCCGTTGCCTAAAGCAGTGGAGATCTTTTCCAATGTTCGCCTTGAGAACCTGGTGGGGCCCCTGAAGTTAAAACACGTGAAAGTATGGGGGCCTCACCAGGACTGTCAAGCCAGTCCACATTCAGTTTCCAGCAATTCGTCAATTTATCGATTACCATTTAAGTGTTTCTACCAGTTATTGGTGCCAGAGGCTTCTGCTCCCAGTAAACTGTGATTTTCTGTTTTTGCCTATCTCTCCAGTTTTAGGGGTGTCAGTTTGCCCTGGGACTACTATTCTCTGGTGGATCTAAGAAGAGTTGTTCATTTTCAGTTTGTTCAGCTTTTTTTCCTATTGTAAGGATGGGAGTGATGACTTCCAAGCTCTTTACATGTCAGAAATCAGGAGGCATGACCAGTATACAAGAGGCATCACCAGTATACAACTGAGTGTGATTAGCTGATGACCCTTGGGGATTAGGTATATTGATTACTGCCAACAGCTACTGACCCTTTCATAAAACCAACTCTTCATCTAAAATAATATTCTACAAATACAGAATTTTTCTGAATTATTGGTCAAATTAAATGCAATTTTCAAAAGAGGGACCTTTTGGTGACAGAATGAGTTTCTTGAAAATTCTGTGCATGGCAGTTGTTCATTCTCAAGCAATGTTGTTCTGGAACGTGCTTTCTCTGAGTTGTAGGCAGTCCTCCACCCCACCTCATGAGTTTCCAGCTCCTTGCCCTTGAATCTGAAACAGGTTGGTGGATTGCAGCCTGAGAGACCTACTGCTTACTGAGACACTCTTCCTAGGATGAATGAGCATTGGACTAAAGACAAGAATTACAGCTTTTATTCGAGTAGCTAAATCTGTGACTATATCTTTCTAAATTAAGTCTGTTTTGTTATGGCCTGTGTCTAGATTGCAATTAGCAGTCTTATTGGTCAGGATGGTATGGAGAAAATAAAAGAACCTCATGCTTTTAAAATTTTATTCCTTGATCCATTGGTTCTCAAATGCGGCAATTCTGCCCACCCCCCACCCCAAGGGGCATTTCACAATTTCTAGAGATATTTTTGGTTGTCACAACTGGGGTGGGGGTGGGGTGGGGTTGCTATTGGCATGCAGTGGGTAGAGGCTGGAGATACTGCTAAACATCCTGCAATGCACAGGATGGCACCCCACAACAAAGAATTATCCAGTACAAAACATTAATAGTGTCACTGGAGAAATCCTGCTATATTCTGAGAAATTAGCCACCACGGCCCATAACTCTCCTTGGCTTACCAGGATCCTAATGACATCATTATTCTTATCTCTTTCATTAATTTTTACATTACAAAGATCACACTTCTCTCTGGACCGACTCTTTTTCATAAGGCCCAAGGTTTTCATTTTGAAATCCTACCCCACAAATCCCACAAGTCAATGATTCCCAGTAACAGCTACTTACTGGAGGCCTAACTAGGTGCCAGAGCCCTAAGATTTAAACAGCCTTGAAAAAATTATACGCTGTTTGGCAGGCAGGTTATACATGGAAAATAAGTAATAATACCAGGTAACTCCAAATTCTAGGTATCGGTAAAATTGCAGAAACAAACTTGGTGGAGAGAGGACAACCAGCATCTTTTGAGTTACTGAGCTGCAGATATAGTTTACAGATGTTCTCTGACCTGGTCTTCATAGCAATCCCATGGGCGGACTTGTTTTTGTCAAATGAAGCAGTCAAAAAGGGAGCAGGGTGATACTTTAAAGGCAGTTTTCCCCCTTTCTGCTAATAACTCAAATATGTGCCTTGAAGAAATGTAGAAGTTAAACAATAGTCTAAGGAGGAACATAAAAATCACCCTTATTCTACTTGAGATATCTGTTTAGCATACTTCTGTGCAGCTTATTGTTTGCATGTATAATGCATTTTAAGTTTACCTGGGTTTATAAGGCATATATATCACATTATATATTTTCCTCTCCCCACAATATTATACTTAATGGGCATTTCTACAGCTCAATAAGTACTTTCCAAAGCATGATTTTTAATGGTTCCATAATCATATGACTACTTCCTGATATATTTGACCATTCCCTTTGATGTGTGGCAACATTGTTCCAAAAAAAGAAAAATAAGAAAAGAGAACAAAAGGGTCAGAATATTTCATTGGTGTATTCAAACACCAAACTTCAAAAACAACAACAAACAATACCACACCAACACAAAGAATAGACAACAGATCTTTGATTTTTCCGTCCTACCTAACAATCCTGGGTTTTATAAATATCTGTGAAATGATGCACAAATTCACGTACACAGGTGTTGATATTTTTCACTGGGCCCAGAAAAATATGATTGTTGTGATATCTGCTTCTATGAAACTGATAAGATAACAAAGTTAAGTCGTCAGAATTCATAACGGGGTTTCATTTTTAAGATAAATAGAATAGCTTCGAAGAGGTACCCTGTTGTGCGTGTGCGTGCATGTGTGTATGGTCTCTCTTGACTTTTTTTTGTATTATTTTTGTAAAGTACCAAAATAGTAATTTTAGTATCAGTCTCAGAAGTTCTAAGGTTGTTACATAAAAAAAATTGTTATTATTGTAGTGTATTGTTGCTTTTATTCAGACATAATGATCAATATTTGAGCCATGAATTAATTTTAGAGTACAGAGTTAATTTTAGAAATCATCTAAATTGTGGCCTGCGAGAGACTGTGTAAGACTGCTAAGGATAAGGGACCTTGGTGAATCAGGGTGTGCCCGGGCTGGAGGCCCAAATGCCAGACCTTGTCTTCTGCTTAGCCTGAACCCAGGACCAGCTGTCCTTGATGCCATCTGACACAGACTCTTTAGTTACACTCTCACCGCCAAACATTTTCTTCAGTAAGGTCCAATGATAAAGGGAAAACCCCAAATGATACGGATCCCATAAGTTTTGGACAAAAAATCCAGTTAGTAGCACATTAGACTGATTCTAAAGCACATTTCATTCCCTGCAAGGCAAGAAATGATTGCATTTGAATTCAATCTATATGGGTAATAAGATCATTACTGCCAAAGAAGGTAATCATTTTCACCAGCGACTCAAAAACCAAACTGAGGGATGGGTGTGAAGTGGGTTTAAGAGACAGAAAACCTTCTCAGGAATAGTTCATGTTTAATTGTGGCACCCAAATTGTTTCTTGTGGCTGATGCCTTCATTGGCTGACCCTGGTGAGTGGAAGTGGGGAGTAGCTAAGAGTAATCCTGAAGAAATATAACATTTTCTTTTAAAAAAGGAAAATTGGCGATATACCAATTTTATATTTAGCATCACTGCAGTCTAACTTATCAGTATTCCATTATTGGGGAAGGTTACAGAAAAAGTGGGAACACTAAGGGAAATAAAGAAATAGTAAGCTAAGACCACCATTGTCATGAAAAAAAAATACTTATTTATTGCAGGTTGCTTCTGCTGCTCTCTGAGCATTCTGAAGGAAATAGTCACAGAACTGCAGCCACAGGGTATGCTTTTTTTTTCCCCCCCAGAATTGCCATAACATTGGCTCACACACTGGACATTTTACTTGGTTTTCAAAGAAATTACAGATTAGGATTCTTGTGAAATCTAAATGTCATTACTGATAAGAAATTTAGGTTGTCCCAAAAGCACAATAAGAATTTTACATGGTGTGGAAAAGAAAAGATTTGCTTTGGTAAATGGGTATCAAAAAAATACACACACACACACACACACACACACGTGTACATATGTATATATATGTAATTTTTTTTTGCTAGTTCTAATAATATTTATTGTATCATTTTTTTCTAGGAAGTTTCTAAACTTTGGACCTATTGAGATTAGGTAAATCCCTGGCCAGCATAAAAATTATAGTGAGTAATTTGTACTGAATGTGCTTAACCATCTTTTCCATCAAGTATAAAAATAAAGAAAATAATATGTTTTAAGGCATGTCTAGAGCAAACTGACATATTCCTTCATCCACAAAGTCACATCCAATTCATGAAAAAACAAGAGACTGAGTTGTCACTACTCTGTAGTGTCTCTCCCTGTTCATTCATTACTTTATTCAGCAGCACATCCTAGAAAATCATTAATAACTAGCTCCCCTCAAACAAAAGCCCTGATGGGTAGCATTTGTCAGTTTCTGTGGTGAAAATACTCCCAGCCTGGCCAGTTTCAAGGCCACCGATCACTGAACACCAAGTGATAAAGAAACGTTGATAATCGGCTCTCATGCGATGATAAGGGCTGCCTTGAGCACTCTAATGCCCATAACCAGGAGAGAAAGGAATATTTCAGAACATGCAGCTGCTTAGAATGCTTACATCATAATGGACTACTGGGAGGGCAGGGGCTGGAGCTGGGAAGGTAGGCAGGAGTCAGAGCATGAAGAGCTCGAATCCCTCTCCAAGATATTCAGTGACTATAGCATTTGGCAGATGTTATGGTAGGAGATGATGGTGGCTCCTACAATTGTAGTGACCATTGTATTTTGAAGGACAGTGACCCTAACCATGTGGTAGTGTCCATGGGATTTTGTAGATATCCAGGCAAGAAATGAGGGTGTTCCTACCTAAGTAGTGGACATGGGATATTGAAGGGATATAGGTAGGAAACAATGATAAACCTAACTATGGAAGTGATCATGGAATCTCTCAGGTATCCAGGTAAGAGAGGATGTGTCCTTAGCAATGGCATTTATCTGGGGGTTTGTAAGTATCCATATAAGAAACAGCGTGTTTCTCAACCTGGTACAGACCAAAGACTTCTGTGGGTATCAGGGTAAGAGAAGATGTGTCAAAACCATGATTGTGACAAAGGTATTTTCCACGTATCCGGACAAGAGATGACAGTAAATCTAAACAGTGGAGTGAATATGAGATTTTGAAGGCATTCAAGTTAGTAGTGATGGTGACTTGAACCATGGAATTTCCACATAGATGAGGTGTCTCTAATTTCAGTTATCACCATGGTTTTTTTCAGGTTCCAAGAAAGAAATGAAGGTGAACTTAGCCATGATAGTGAACATGGAATTTGGTAAGTATTGGGTGAAAGAAATCATGTGGGCTATAACTGAGTGGAGACCAGGGTATTTTGGAGGTGTCCGGGTAAGTAATCATGTGTCCTAAGCACAGGAATGACCATGGGATTTTGAGGTTCCAATGACTAGATGATTGTGAACTTAACAGTGGAAGTAAATGTGAGAAATTACTGGTATCCAGATAAGAGATGACACTGGCCTTCAATACATTAGAGATTTATGATTTTCAATTATTTAGGTAAGTGATGATGGTGTCCCAATCTCTTACTGTAACTATGTGTTTTTGCAGGAATTCAGTTAAGGAACAATGATGTCCCTAACAACTGTAGGGACCATGAGATTCTACAGTTTTCTAGTTTAAATATAATTTCTCTTAAGCCCTGATAGTGAATAAGGGATTTGTAAGTATGCAAATTACCAGGTTGTTCCTCAGCACGGTAGTAATGCAGGGATTTTTCTGGGTATCCAGTCATGAGATAATGGTGACTCTAACTAGATGCTGACCTCAAAGTTCTGCAAGTATCAAGGTGGAATTGTTGATGATTCCCCCAATGATGGTGGAGTCCATGGGATTTTTCAGGGTTCCAGGTAGAAGAAGGTGTTTTCCTTTAACATAGTTGTCCTCATTTTTAAAAAACAAGCTCCAGTCAAGAAATGATGATGAACCTAACAATGGTAGTGAAAGTAGCACTTTGCTGGTATCCAGGTAAGGAACACGTACAGTATACACCATCTCATTTTCAGATACCTAGAAAGGGATGATGGTATCACTAACATTTGTTAGTACCATGTTTACTTCTAGCTATTCTTGTAATAAATATGTGTCCATACCAATACGAGTGAGCAAGACATTGTACTGTTTTTCTAGTTTAGAGATAATGTGTGTATAACACTGGAAGTAACTAGGGTTTTGCAGGTATCTAGGTAACTTCTCAGGGATTTACTCAGTGTAGAAGGGCTCATGTGATTTTTGCAGGTGCCCAGTCAAGAGTGATGGTGTCTCTAACTAAGGTGTTGACCTTGACATCTTAAATCATCCGGGTGGAGGTGATGGTATGTCAAATGATGGTGGTGACTGTTGGATTTTGCATGGGTCCAGATAAAAGGAGATGTGTCCTTTAACACATTATTTATGATGTTTTGGGGTAACAATCAAGATATAATGATGAAACCAAAAGTAGTAGTGAACTTTGGGGTTTGCTGCTAGCCAAGTAAGAGATGATATTGGCTTAGACCCACAGTAGAGACCTTCTGAATTTCAGTTATCTACATAAAACTGACTGTGTACCAAATTCTTAATAATATTTTGCAGTTACACAAATAAGAAATTATTGAGTCCCTTCCAATAGTAGTAAGAATGAGTTTTATTTTTTTCTTGTTTAGAGATTTGTGTTTAACATTGGTGGTGAGTGAGGAATTTTCAGGCGTCCAGGTAAATTATCATGGGGTTTCTTATGACAGTAGTAGCCATGGGGCCTTACTGATGTTCAGTCAAGAAAGGATGGTGTATCTAACTACAGTGTTGAACTTGTAATTTCTCCAAGTACTCAGGTAGAGTTGATAAGTCCCTAACTGTGGAAATGACCAAGGCAATTCTCAGGTGTTCATGTACAGAAGAGGTATCCTAAAAACATTCATCAAAATGTTTTGCATGATCTAGGTATGAGATGATGATAGATGCAACAATGGTTGCAGACATGGGGGATTACTGGTATCCAGGTAACTGATAATGTAGGCCTTAACAACAACACACTCTGATATTCAGATATCTAAATATGTGATAATGGTGTCTTCAACATTGGCTGTGGCCATGGGATTTTGCAGGTATTCAGACCCAGTTGATAAGGATCCTTACAAATACTTGTAGGAAGATGACCTTAATGTTCTCCAGTTTAGAGGAAATGTGTGTTTAATCTTGGTGTAGTGACTGATAGTTTTGGAGGTATCCAGGAAACTTGTCATGGGGTTCTTCAAAACAGTAGGATCCAAGGGATTATTGCAAATGCCCAGTTAAGAGAAACTGTGTTTCTAGCTACAGTGTTCACCATGAAATTCTGCAGGAATGCAGGTAAAGTTGTTGGGTACAATTAAAGACAAAGGAAGCAAGGATATCTGCAGGTCTCCAGATGGAAAAAGACATGTTCTTAAACACATGTTTGCAAAAAAGTTTTCTGGTTCCAGTTAAGAGATCATAACGAACCTAACACTGCTCGTTAATGTGGGACATTGTTGGTATTCACGTAAGGAACAACATGGGCATTTGCCACAGTAAAGCCCATCGGATTTTCAGATATCTAAAGGAGTGAAGCTGAATCCCTATACTTGTTAGTATCAAGTTTTTTGGCAGGGATTCAGTAAGAAATGACAGTGCCCCAACCAATAATACTAAGCATGAAATGTTACTGTTAACATGTTTAAATAAACTGGATGTTTAACCTAGGTAGATCGAGTGAGGGGCCTGCATTTATCCAGATGAGTTATTTTGCTGTTGCTCACCACAGTAGTTATCATATTTTAGAATTTTAGCAGGTAGACAGTCAACAGATGCTGATGTCACTAACTACAGTGTTGACCTTGGATGTCAGGAAACACCAGGTACAGATTGGGGTCCCGTCAAGGTATAAATGACAAAGCTCCTATAGGGTAACAAAGGAGAATAAGATGTGTCCTTGAAAGGAAAAGCTGCTAGGTTGTCTAGATACCAGTAAAAACTTCAAGGAGAATCTAAAACGGATGGTTGACATGGAAAAAGGACAGTAATCATCTCCGTAATGGAAGGTGTGGGCTTTATAAAACTCTTCAGGTATACAGGTAACAGAAAACGAAATCTATAACAGTACATACCATAATTTTTATAGACATTCAGGTAAGACATGGTAATCTTTCTACAAACACTAGAAAGCATAAGATCGTACTGAGTTCTAGTTCACAGAAAATGTATGAAAAAACACACAAGTGAGGAAGGGATTCAAGTACGCAGATAAGTTATGATCATGTTCCTCATCAAAGTAATGACCATGGGATTTTTGTACTGGAGTAAAAAGATATATTTATCTCTAATTGCAATATTCAATTCAGATTTCTGCAATATAAGGTTAGGTGAAGGAAATCAAAAGGATAGAAGTGGCGAAAGATTTCTGAGGGCAACCAGGTTGAAAAAGAAGTGACTGAGGGATTTAAAGATATCAAAAGAAGTTCTTAGAGTGTTGCCCAAAAAAGTGGTGATCAGGGGATTTTTAAAGGACTCTAGTCAAGAGACGTTGGTGTCTCGACTTCATTACTGACCTTGGATCTCTGCTGTGATGTCGGTGTAGTTGAGGGGTCCTGTCAGGGTCGAAGTAACTAAGTGTAGTTTTTCAGGTGTCAAGGAAGAAACCGAGGTCTCCTACAAAACCTTTCTCACGCTGTGTTTTTGTGGTTCAGGAAACGGAACGTGGTGAACCTAACTATGGTCATTAACGTGGGGCACTGCTGGATCCCAGGTAGTGTGGAAGTGGGCCTTCACTGCAGTACAGACCATCTGATCTTCTGATATCTAGGTAGGCCATGATGAATTCTGTTTACACATAGTAGTTGTGCTCTTTCTGTCCTGAGTTGGGACTTACACTTTGTGCAGGGATTAGGTTTAGAAATGGTAGTGTCCCCCACACTGCCACAAAGCACCAAGTCTTATGGTTTTCTAGCTCAGGGAACAAATGGGTTTGGCCCTGGTAGTTTGTGAGCGATGTGCAGTTGTTCAGATGAGTTCCTTTAGGGTCCCTCCGTGCAGTAGTGACCTTGGAATTCTCGCAGGGGTCCAGGCAAGACAAGTTGGTTTCCCTAACCGTGGGCTGACCTTGGAGTCCTGCAAGTATCCAGGTGATGTTTGTGGGTCCTGTAATGCGGGCAGTGACCAAGGTAAATCGTCGAGGTGCAGTTCAATCATGCGTGTTCTTCAACACATTTATCATTGTATGTTTTTCAGGTTCCAGTCAAGAGGTCTCGGTAAGATAAAGCTGCTTGCTTACGTAGGATATTGTGGCATCCAGGCAAGGGATGATATGACCTTTAACCGCTGCACAGACCCTCATGTCTTCAGTTATCTAAGTAAGTGATGAGGAAATCCCTACCACCTTTGGTGCCATGTTTCCTTGCAGAAATTCAGGTAAGAAATGACAGTCTCCTTACCAATACTACTCATCATGCGGTCTTAGCATTTGCTGCCTCAGAGACTCGGGATGGCCAGCACTGGTAGTAGTGAGGGAGGGATTCAGAGTATCCAGATAAGTTATCATCATGTTCCTCACTGAAGCGATGACCATGGGATATTTGCAGGGCAGTCAAAAGATGCTTTGGCTTCTAATTTCAGTGCTGACCTTGGATTTCTGCAAGTTGTCAGGTTAGTTGAACAGACTCAAAAGGGGAGAAGTGGCCAACATTCCCCGAGGGTATCTAGGTGGAAAAAGAAGTGCTCTTCAACACGTCTCACTCTGTGTTTTGCAGTTTCCAGTGCAGACATCCTGTCTGAGCCGCAGTGGCCGTTAACTTTGGATACTGCTGGAATTCGGGGAAGGGGTGATGCGGGCCTTAGCCACAGTGCAGACCACCTGAGCTCTCCCATAGCTAGGTAAGTGATGACTAAATGCCCACCTGCTTGTCATCATGTTCGTTGGCAGGCATTCAGGTAAGAACTGATAACCTCCCTGCGAAAACTCCTAAGGATAAGTGTTTTCTGTTTCCTACTTGAGAGAATTGTGTCTTTGACCCAGGTAGGAGTGACCGACTTGCAAGTAATTCAGGTAAGTTACGCTGGGGTTCCTCACCATGGCAGTGATCATCTGACTTGTTTTCAGGTCAAGACAATTAGGTTGTCTCCCTGACTACAGTTTTGACTCTGGAATTCTCCTGCTCTCCAGGTAATAACCTTGGGTCCCCTAACGTTGGAAGTGATCAAGTTAGATTTCAGAGTTCCAGTTTCAAGAAAAAGGAAACGTCCTCCAACACATTAATCATACTGTGTTTTTCAGGTTGAGGTCAAGATATCCCGATGAACCTGACAAGGGTTGTTAACATGGGACGTGGCTGCTATCCAGATAAATGATTACAAGGGCCCGAACCACAGCATGGACCCTCTGATCTTCAGCTATCCAGGCAAGTGACCATGATTTCCCTAGCACCTTTTGATGATGAAAACCCTAACATGTGTAGGTACCATGTCTTTTCTCAGGAGACTAGGTAAGAAAGGATTGTGCCCCTCCAAGTTTTAGTATCTTGAGTCTGTCTATTGATAAGGTCAACAAGATATACACACATGCGTTTGATCTGGGTACTGAGTGAGGGATGTGCAGATATCCTGATTAATATTGGTTCTCTCAGTAATTGGCCCTGTGATTTCTGCAGGTTTCAGGTCCAAAGAAGTTGGTTTCTCTAAGTACGCTTTTGAGCTTGGAATGTACTTTGTCCCAGTGTTTTTATTATGGGATAGTTCAAATATTCACAAAAAATTACTTAAGGTAATACATACCCCCTCACCCAGATTTAACAAATGTTAGCATTCTACATATTTGCTTCAGTGAATGTATTTTAGAAGTGAAATATTACAAACACCAATCCCATTTCCCTCCCTCCCTCTCAACAGCCTTAGCAGCCATATTTTGATCTCTTTCTTAAAAAATATCATGTTGCTTTAGTAAAGATTCATGTGCTTTACACGTTAACACAAATGGTGCCAAATTCTGCGACGTGTTTCTCTTTTCACGCCAGTTTTTATTTTCCAGCCGTTCATGTTGGTTCAGATGTTGCTGCTGTGCCATGTCCCATGGCCCATCTCCCCCAGCAGGCCTCTGACCGGCCTAGGGGTCACTGCTGTGTGGCTGTGCACAGTTCCAGTCGCATCGGCGCAAGCACACGACGGCACAGCCGGAGTTGGCAGGGGTCTGTCTGCTTCACCGGAGAGTCAGCCCCTCCACGGAGCAGAGGAGCCAGCTTCCTCTCCACTGCCAGCTTTGTGCTGTCGGACCCTTAATCGCTGTTAACCGGTAACTGCAAAGTGATGGCTTTTGTTTGCATGCCCCTAGTTCTGGGGAGAAGCTACATCTTTTCATGCCTGTCGACCATTCCATTTCCCCTTCTGCTAATTGCATGCCCTTTTCCTTTACCTATTTTTTAATTAGTTTTTTTGTTCATCCTTGTCTTATTGATTTGTGTGAACTCTTTACATATGCTGAATAATACGCACATATCTGTTATGTTTATCCAGATCTGTGGCTTATCTTTTAACTTTGCTTGTGGTGCCTTTTGTTGTACAGAAGCTATTAATTATAATGTCATATCTATCACTCTTCGGTTTTACGGTTTGGGTCTGCGTGTCTTGTTGAAGAAATGTTTTTGCATCCAGACATCATAAAGCCATTTCCCTATAGTTTTTCCTAAGTGTTTAAAATTTTCCATTATATGTAGGACTTTGACTCGTGAAATTTACTCTCTGTACAGAATTAAAGAGCTGGTTTATTTTATTTTACTACCTTTGGGCACTTACCGACCAGCCCACCAGCCGACTGCTCTGTGGTGATTGTCACAGCAGCCCTGCCCGACCGGAACAGCTGCTGCTCTGTTACTGGAGCTCGTGCCTGGGGTTGTCGTGTCACGATGCCAGGACAAACACCAGAAACAAACCAGAAGGCTTCTCACTACTGCAGCCACGACGCCTTAAATACCAAAGTGAAGCCAGCGCTCCGCGGGAGAGCAAGCCTCCACTAAAGCAACAGCGGATGCTGAACGTGCCCCCCAAGGATTCTCCGTAGTTTCCTGTTGCACATGTAAACCATGTTTAAACGCTTAACTTCTCCAAAAGAGGAACATTTATTTTTATTATTTCAGCAATGTTAGGTGTCATTTTAGAATTCTGTTTCTTTACCTTGCACATGGAATTCAATTTTGTACTCTTTATAAGCATAATGGTATTTATAAGAGAAAAAAGCAGTGATCAGCAGGCAGACCCCACACCCACAGCTACTGGAGGGCCAGGTCCCCACAGCCCACCCTAGCACCAGCAAGCTGCCCAGGAGCCTGGGCTGCCGTCCCCCTGCCACCTGCCACGAGGCCAGGGGTGGGGTGGCAGACGGTGCCGGAGGGTGGAGTTCCCCGATGTTCACTGTAGCTTACCAGCCTCAACCTCCAGCTCCCGCCTGGATGCTGCACCGTGTTCCACCAGACGCCAGAGGTTCAGGATAGTTGGACCAGCCACTTCCTGCCACTTCCTGCCAGTTTTGGTGAAGGGACTGGTTCCTGGAGCCTCCACCACCTTTCTACCTCAGAACGTTTAAAACTCAAATGCAAAAAAAAAAAAAAAAAACCACAATAGAATAAAATTTAAGAACATATTTGCATAATCTTAGTAGAGGGCAACACTTCCCAGCAATACAGGAAATTCAGTAACTATAAAAGAAAAGTCAGAAAGAGTAACCCACTCAAAAATTAAAACCCACTCTAGGGGCTACAGTTCCACTATTTCAGTTATTTCCTTATTGTGAGGTATAACGTACATACAGAAAGGTGATAACTTTTAAACTGTAAGTAACCCATAACATTCTTTGAAATTTGCTCTCTACTCATTAAATTGTGCTTTGAAAGTTATCACTTTTCTGTATATATATTTCACAATAAAAAAATGTTTAAAAAATACTCTATGTTAGAGCAGAACATATTATCAAAGTCAAAAGAAAAACAACAGATTAAGAGAAAGCATTTGCAACCCATGTAAACAAACATGGTTTAATTCCCCAGATGTATGAATAACTCCCTCAAATTCATAAGGAAAACAAAGGGCAAAAGTTAAAAACAGATCATTCACAGAAGTGGAAATGCAAACAAGAATATAAAAAGAGGCTCACTCTCTCTAGTAGTGAGAAGAATGCAAATCAAAACAAAAATAGCAAAACTTAAGAAGACAGGTAACGTCCACTCCCGGCCGGTTGAAGCTGGGTGACTCCCGCGCGCTGTTGTCAGGTTCCCGGAGAGAAACTGGCAGCGCTTGATGGAATGTAAGATCTGTGCCGATCCTCTGGCCCCGCTCTGCCACTTCCGAGACGCTGTGGTTCAACAAAAGCTGCTTTTTTGTAAGGACATATGCACGTGGAAATGTTTATAAACCAGGGAAAGGTGGAATAAATTCTGGTACCTCCTTCTGACAGGAAATCACAGCTACTAGACGGAAGGCGTTGGATCTGTGTGTACTGTTTGAAGGATTCACCCTCAGGGAGGTAAACTCACAGAGCAAGTTGCTAAGTCGTGTGTGTGGAATTGTCCCGTTTTATAGACAGAAACCGTGGATATTTGGATGCACTAGTGGGGGCACAGGGACGCCCCCTCCGACCTGCTGAGGCTGCGTGTCAGGTGCAGAGATGTGCCAAAAGGAGGACTCGGTTAACTGCCCCCCAGGCTGTGGCCTCAGGAATGGGAGGGACCCACCGGCAGGGCCTCACCCGATGACCCAGCCGGGCGTTGGCACGAACATTGTCCCCTCCCGCCTGGGGCTGGGGGAGGGGCCTGAGCGCAGCCCCACAAATGGGGGAGGGCCGTGAGCCAAGTGGATGGAAGAGGTGGGGGTGCAGCCTGGAAGGGGCAGCTGGAAAAGCCTCCCCGAGCCGCAGAGCCCCCATGCCCGGAGTGCCAAGGCAGGGTGCACGAGGACCAACATTTGGAGTGAGTCTCCCCAGACGCTGACGGGCAGATGGAAGCAGAACATCCCCGTGGAGCCTCAGGGGTGAAGCCCCGAGCCCCGTCCCAGAGGCTGGCGCCTCCCCCTGCACCCCTTGTCCCACCCCCGACCTGCGCCTCTTCCCGACTTGGCTCCAGCCGGGCCCTGGGAGGCTCCCCGGCCTCCTGGGTGCGCCCAGCACTTTCCTGCTTCCGGGAGGGCAGGGCCTGTCCCTTTTGCTCCCAGCCTAGCCCGGGAGAGGCTGTCCCCGCCCCAAACCTGACCATGGCCCCCTGAACGGAATCCCGCCGTGCCGCTGCTCCAAAAACGCCCGTCGGGACAAAGTCTGCGTGGGATCCCGAGCCTGCCCCGCATCCACTGCGACCCCGGAGCCTTTCCCGGGTCCTCTGCAGCCACTAGACGGTCAGCGGCCGCGCACACTGGGGATGCCCTGCACAGCCCTGGCCCCTCTTGAAAATAAGTGGCAGGCTGCAAGGCTCTGGCACTGGGAGACGGGGGATCCACCAACCCCAAATTCACAAGGCAGCACTGAGGAACCAGCGGCCGTGGTCGGTCGGGAGCTGCTGGTTCCAGACATGACCTGCCAGGCACCATCTCCGCCCCGTGCTGCTCTGCAATTCGCTCTGTCTCCAGCCACAGAGCAGCTGCCCCAGGTGGGCAAGGGGTACCTGCTGCCAGTCCAGCTGCTCCGGCCAGGGTGGGAGGGCCACTTCCAGCCTGGGGACCCTGCAATACCCTCCCACTGTGGCCTGCTCTATCCCAGCCCCGGGCGAGCGGGGTCCTGTCCTCCAGGAGCCCCAAGCCTGAGCGATGGGAGACAGATACGAAGTGAGTACATCACAGCTGTAGGCACCACAGGGGCGGGCGACAGGGTGCGGGAGGAAGGAAGGGACAGCTGATCTGACCGGGATCTAGAAGGATCCGGAAAAGCTGGACGTCACAGGGTGGTTGAGGGGAGTCGAAAATGCAGTTAGGGGCCGAGAGCATCTGAGAGCTTTTTAAAAGTAGGAGGAGTATAAACTGGTGACTCTGGAAGGAGGTGCGTCACCAGTCACCTACCCAGTCTATTCTGGGTAGAAGGGGAGTGAGGTGGCAGAGGCCAGCAGAGCCCTCCATGAGCAGTGGACACTAGGCAGGAGGGACAGCCTGTGGGTGGCACCCGGCTGGAGGGGGAGCCGGGCTGCAGGAGGTCCACGGAGAGCAGCTCCGAGCACCGGAGACTGTGGGAGACAAGCGTCTCTGTGCTCTAGTCACACGCACAGTGGGCCGTCGGTGGTCTCAGCTGACCTGGGTGACTTTGTGCCTTGGCTGCTTGTGTCCAGCATCATCCGGGAGAAGAGTGACCTCAGTCTGACCTGTGCCTTTTAGACAACCTGGACTCCGCCCTCTTTGGGAGCCTTTAGGATTTTCTCCACATCGCTGAGGTTCCAAGCTGCAGTTCGATGTGCCAAGGATGAATCTGGCTTGTTGGTTTGTGTGTGTTGACCCTGCCTGGGGCTTAGTGGGCTCTTTCGGTGAAGCCCGTGTCCGCAGTTAGCTCTGGAAAAGTCCATCAGAAACTGCACTGATTTGCCTCCCCTGCCTTCTCCTCATTCTTTCCTCCAGAATCCTCCTGGGTGGATGTTGGGACTTCTAGAAACATCCTCCACATCTCGCTGGTCTTTCCGGCCTCCTGCCCGTTGTCCCTTTGCACTGGTGGAATCCCTCAGTGCTGTCCCAGCTCATGAAACGCTCACTCAGCCCATCTGTGGAGACGTTTTGGGATTTGTTTTTAAAGATTTTTACGATTCCAAGATCTCTCGCTCATTCTCTGAACCGTCTCATTTCTCTCTGGGGAGACGGGTCACACTGGCTTCAGACCCTGCTCTACACGGCTCTGTCCAGCGGCTTCTCCTCCTTCCTGAGTCGCGTGTCCCTCTCGCAGTGTGGGCTTTCCTCGGAAGCAGGCTGATGCCCGACTGCTCCGTGTTGCAGCGGAGCTTTCCCGGTGGATCCTCTGCTCCACTTGCCTGCTAGACCCCTCACGGGGAAGGTGGCGCTTCAGCTGCTCTGTCTCCAATAGGAGCAGGAGCGGGTGCCACGCCCGCGGGGGTCGTGGGGTGTGGGATGCCCTGGGCAGGGGTGCGCCACAGGCCTCCCTCACCCCGGACGCTGGACGCTCGGACGCTAGGAGGAAGGCCCCGTGGTCATCCTCGCTGCCTGGGGTAGGTCCTTCCTCAGTGCAGCCCGGCCCGAGGTGGGGAGGAGGGCTGTGTGCAGGTGGCACCCCAGCGGCTTCCCCTGCAGGATCCCAACCGGACAACCTGCCAGGGGCCTCGGATATCCTCCAGGCCCCCCAGAGCAGACACGCTCACGGCCCTCCCCCTTCACGACCTTGCCCTTCACAAGCGTCCTGGGCTGTCATTTCCGTCTTGGCAGCAAATCCCTTCTGATTCCCTAGCTGCCGACCCCCCAAAAGCCCATGTGAAAGCCCAGTTGATGATGCAAAGCTGAGACAACTAAACTTTCTGCAGCAAGTACACCACCTCTAGAGAGTCAGTGGTGTCCCAGAAGTGGAGGTGGAGGGAAAACACCTACAGGGTTTGGAGTTTGAGAGCAAGTGGTTTAGAGTGGGTTGTTCGGTGCAAGGACCTGTTGGAACTGGGCAAAGCTCATGACATAATGATTTAAATTGGAAGACACAGTGAGGGGTCAAGGATCTTAAAGTGAACCTTAGTAAATAAACTTTTTTCTGATATGTAAGTTCTTTGTTTAGGTGGGCAATTTACTGTCTTGATAGGAACGCTGTGTGCTTGTATGAGCAAATTGTTGGCCCAGACAAACTGATTTGCAAGAATTTCCTGAAGTGCAGATTTATGTTATTTATTAGCCAACTTATTTTCTTGGGTAAAAGTTTCCTGGAGCCTTCAAATCATGTTGATACAGGTGGTATTATTTCTTAGCACCAGCAGTTATATTTATGCATGTGGATTTGATTCTTACTTTCTTTCAGGGATTCCTCAAAGTCTCTAATATATCTCATTTATATTTTCCAAGGATTGGGAAAAGGAAGTTTCCATATGAGCCCAGATAACCATCTTGAGAAAGAAGTCGCATTCTTTCTCCAGGTCCATTAACAACTTCAGGGCAAATCCTCTGGAAACTACATGCCTGGGGCAACTCTGCTCTAACCCACTCAATGTGGTTCTCCCAGCCCAGCTCTCCAGGGATGTCCTCATGTTTATCATTTTCGGGTTCTTAGGAGACCATTTGGGTAAACGGAATGGTGACTGGATAGATGGGTGGTGAAATAGATTCAAGCCTTCATGTACTGAGATGGATGGATGGGTGGGTGGGTGGATGGATGGATGGAATGGTCAATGGACATGTGGATGGGTGGATAGATGGATAGATAGATAGATAGATAGATGCCTGAGTGGACCAGGATGGATAGATGGATGGAATTATTAAGTAAGGACTCTGATTCCAGGCCTTCTCTGTTAGCAGTAATGTGGAGAAAAAAGAGCTCAGACTGAGGGAATGAGGGGATTTAAATTCAAGATTGGAGTAAGTGAAGGACACTCGGCATGGGCTGTAGGAGTGAGGCAAGACATCCCTGGGTATCTAGAGCAGTCACTGAGTGCTATCTGTCTAATGGAGTCAAAACCGGGACCCCATTAAAAGCCACGGCACCGTGGCAGGCATTTGGGGTAAGACACAAAGATTGTCTCTGAAGGAACCTTCTAACTCCAAGCTTGAATGTCCTATCAGCATCACAAATTCACCACCTCAAAGCAACAGTTCACATTTCCACTCCTAGACATATATTCAAGAAAAAAGAAAACACATCCACACAAAAACTTGCACATGGATGTTTCTAGCAGCATTATTCACAATTGCCAAAAGGTGGAAACAACCCAATGTCCATCAGCAAACAAACTGATAAAAGAAATGTGGTGCATCCATACAATGTCTTATTATTTGGCCACAAGAAGAGATGAGGTGCTAATATACACTACAACCTGGGTGACCCTTGAAATCATCAGGTTAAGTGAAAGAAGCCAATTGCAAAAGTCCACATATCATATACTCCCATTCGTGTGGAAGTCCAGAATAGGGAAATTTACAGAGACAGAAAGTAGATTAGTGGTTGTTTAGTGGAGGGGGCAGAGAATGCGGGATGGGGAGTGATAGCTAAAGGGTTTCCTTTTTTTCTTTTAATCAAAATTAACTGTAGCCAGTAAGCCCCTGAGTGCAACATCCACGAAAACAGATTGAGCACCATGGAGAGACGTGCCTGCACACCACAGCTCTTGGAACAAACATAGACACGGGTGCCTGGTCCTGTGAAAATAACTTCTGGTAAATCCTCATTCCACCTGGTTGTCTTCCAGCTGGTGTGATCCCCGAAACACACTTTGGCTACCAGCGATCCCCACCTCTGAGCATCGCCACCCCTGTGCACTGAAATCACTCCCCCGACACCAGGGTTGGTCTTTGAGATGAAAAGAATACAGAAGTGATGGCAGTCACTGCAGAGATTAGGTGTTTTTGTCATTATTGTTTCTGGGTTTCCTTTTGAGGTGCTGAAAATGTTCTAAAATTGCCCGTGGTGCACATATCTGTGAACTTAGTAAAAACCATTGAATTGTACACTTCAACGTGTGGATTGTGTAGTATGTGAATCATCTCAATAAAACTGTTCAAGACTTTTTAAGGTAAATATTTTTTAAACCCAATTCAACATATTCCTCTAAATTCTGGTGCCAAAAGTAGGAAGATAGTCGTCCATTTGATATTGTTTCCGTGTTCATAGAAACATTCCTGACTCCTGTGCTGGCACAAACCAAGTGCCCCAGGCTGCGGACTCAGGAATCCAGGAAGCAAATCGCTGCCCAGGTGAGAAAGCCTCGTGTAAATATAGGCTCTCATTGTTACGAGGCCAGAAAACAGTTTGCGCAGGTGGAGAGGGAAGCTTGGCTGCAGTCAGAAGAAGGAATGGTGCTCGCCGGGAGGAGAGGTGGGGGCAGGGTGTGGAAAGCTGAGAGGAGTGAGAAGGGAGCCGGCTTTCCTGAGCCCTTTCTGTGCCCTGTTTGATTTAGCGGGGCGCCCCCATGCCCCAGGAAGTCCAGTTGACTCCAGCCATTTCTCAGAGCTGCGAGTCAACAGTAGGAATGTTGAAATCTAGCAGGGATGGAAGGATGAGGGATGGGGGGATCCAAGTTTGGGGAACTTCTGCCCTTACTTTGGTACTTCTTTATAAAAAAAAATTTCAATATGTCTAGAGACCAAGATATGAACTAAAAATAAAAAATTGGTCTATTAGTGCTTTTCTATTGGATGGCCAATTGCAACTTATCGGATTTGTGCACATGGACAAGGAAAATTGTTCCTGAAATAGTGCAAATGGGCAAAGAAAATTATTCCTGAAATAGTGCAAATTGCTACTCCACTGCATCTAAATGAACTGCTAATTGTTTTTTGCAAACAATATTTATGCAAATGGCCCCACACTCTGCAAAGCTGCACAGATTATGCATTCACATTTCCATTTGTCACCACCCTTCCCTTCATCTCTTGGAGCTGAAGATCCGTACACCCTACTGGGAGCCACAGGACACACACACACACCCTTACTCTCCTCTGTGCCCCTGCAGAGGCCCCTCTCTGATGCCCCCTCCTCCCCCACGGCCTCTGCCCCCCCCCCCAGCTCCTCGGGCCCCTGCTGGCCTTCCTCCTGAGCGTCCTGTTCTCAGCCCTCTGTCCCCCGGGGTGCTGGGGTGACCTCCCCTCCCTGCAATCAGGTGACACCATCAGGCGCCATCTGCAGAGTCTCAGACAACCCAGGAGCTTGGAAAACAAAATTGCAAAGCATACGGCAATTTCTCTAATATGCAAAAACTTTCTAAAATCCAGAACAAGAAGGGCCAGCCAGCCAATAGAATAAAATAGTAAAGCGAGATGAACAGTTAGAGAAAATACAATCAAATTCTGACGCACGTGAGAAGAGGCTCAACGTCACTCACGATAAAGAAACGCGCATTAAAACTACCCGCGAGAAGGGCGGCAGCTTGCGTTCCCGTCACCCCAAAGAGAACAACAGGAACAAACAAAACCACCCAAAAGCCACTTCCTCAGTACAGCTGGAAGACAGGGGATGTCAACTTCAAAACAGCTGTAAATGAAAAAAAGAAAAGAACAAACAAAACCCAGCAAGTGATCTCTGAGTCTTCACTGTGAATAAAAGCCGACTGAGAACGATCCCGGGAAGGAGAGGAGGAAAGCTGGTGGCAGCTGTGCACTTCCCTAACACCTCGGAAGGTGGCATCCACCCTGGGTGTGGAAATACCGCGCGAATGGACGGATCAGGAAGCTGCCTGCAGGAACGGGCCTTTATAGTGCTGGCAATTTGAGGCGCATCCTCGAAAGACAAAGCTGTAAGACAAGAAGGGAGGCGTGTTTTTCAGTAATCGGGCAGTGACGGCAGAAAGGAGTGAAAGATGGAAATTTCAGATCCTGGAAGACAAAAACGAACCAAAGCAAAAATCAGAGGACACGTAACCTTTCCCCTCCCACCACTCATGTACACACACATGCGCGTGCGCACACACACACACATCCATAAAGGAAACTGCATTGCTGCACTTACAGAAAAGGACGCCATTCATTGAACCAAGAATCTTATAAACCATCCCAAATCCACAGAACAAACAGAAGAAAATTAAATGATTCTATTCAAAGTTACTACAAAAATCAGACAGAATCAACATACCTCAGCTGATAAAAATCCTCTCTCCTAAAAAAAACGATAAAACAACAACACATTGTGGGGGTCTGGGCAGTATGTGCCCCATAAAAACATGTTCTTAAACTTAACCCATTCCTGGGGTGCGGACCCTTGGTGAGTAGGACCTTCTGATGAGGTGACTGCAGGTAAAGTGTGGCCCAGCCCAACTAGGATGGGTCTTAATCCTATTCCTGGAATCCTTTAAAAGCAGAATGAATTTAGACATGAGAGAGCCACAAGGAAAAAAAAGCTGAAGATCAATGGATCCCAGAAGAGAAGGAGACACTGGGAGAGGCCACCACGTGCCTGGCCATGTACAGAGGAGCCTGGGGCCAGGGATCACCGGCAGCCAGACCCAGAGCCCCACAGTCTACAGGAAGAAAGCCTCACCTCGATGATGCCTTGATTTGGGCTTTTTCTTAGCCTCAAAATCATGAGCTAATAAATCCCTATTGTTTAAATCACCCCATTGCATGGTGTTTGCTTGAGCATCCAAGGAAATAAAACAAAGATGAAGCAGAAAAGCTGACACAACACTTCAAACTGAATTAAATATATTCACAAAAGCATTTGGTGATATGGAAAGCCATCTTGAATCAGAACTTCAAAATCCAAGAACATAAGTGGACAAAACAGGAAGAAACAAAACAAGTTGGTTGAAATCAGAAAAGAAATGGAAGAAACAGACAAAATCATCCCAGAAATGAAAACTAAATCACAAGATTCCCAGGAAAGAATAGACTTAAATCAAGAAAGGCATTAGAAAAAGATAGGAAACAACCAAGAAAATGAAAAGGAGATCATAAAAGTAAAAAGGGCCAATAAAAAAGTGGTGGAAATAGAAAACAAGCAAAGAAGGAATTACACATGCATAATTGGAGACCCTAAAGATGAACAACAAGACGGATTAAAGGAAATAATATTTAAACCCATAATCCAAGAAAACTTTCCACAAATAAAAGACTTGAAGCTCCATATTGAAATCCCCACCCCACTGGGTTCTGGGTTTATTAACCTGGAATGATCTGAGGAGTTTCTTGTTAAGGGTATCATGTTTCAAAGCTAAAGAAAAAAGTAGCTCACAAGACCAAAAGAATCAGCTTAGCAACAGACTTCTCAAAAATAACATCAATGCAAAGCTACAATGGGGCAACAAATTCAAAATATCAGTGAAAGTCTGAACCAAGGATTTTATAGCTATAGAGAAAATATTTCTTTCTGCATGTTCAGGGCTTTCTGAGAAAAATTACTGGTGACCCCAGGTCAAAAGTTTTCTAAAAGGCAAACAAGCCTTGAGAGTTTATGAAAGCAAAGTACCCAGGAGAGGGACTTCCAGGTGGGTCCCCCTTTTGGTGTGTGTTCCAAATCCAAAGTGACATAAAAACCCAGAGCCCTTTCCTCACATTCCAAAGGGTATAACCTGGGGAACTTTCCCTTTTCTCACAGAGAATCTGTCTACACTGGAAAGAGGAGGCTTCTCTCCAAGTCTCCCCAGGGGAGGAAGTCTGCCCAGTGACTCCCAGGTGAGCTCCGAGAGTCACAGCTGGGGGTCTCTCTCCCCCGTGCACAGCCTGACCCGAGGGACTGACCCCGCAGAGGTGTTCTGTGAGTAAATGATTGGGCTTCCATAAATCCAGAAGTCGGGTGGCTATTTTCAAGGTGGAATAAATAAAAATGGAAATTACAATGTATCAGTATTCAGCCAAGCAGCCCTTCAAGTATTGAGGCTACAGAGAATGGTTTTCCAACTGAATTTGGGGAACTCTGAGCCCCTCTTGAATCTACCAGAAGATAAACTTCATCCAACTCAAAAGATGGCAGAGAAATGGCAGCAAAACGACTAATGCTGGGGGGAACTAGAACCCAAGGTGCTAGTGTCATATGTCAGGACAAGCAGAAATAAAGCAACTTTTTTAAGTGGGAGGAGAAGAGAGGGAAAGAGTAAAACAGAATAAGCTCATTGCTTGTCACGAGAGAGTTCAAGTTGCCATGAAAAACTGACACATCAACAGTAAAAGTTTAAACAAGAAAACAGGAGACTACGGCCATTTGAAAAGTACACGTACAAAGAGAACCACCGGAATAAAAACGTGAACCTTCCTAAAAAAATGCGAACAAAAAAGAAAAAGCAAAGGACACACACCAAACAGCAAATACAACAATGTACACATAAGTGTAAAATATTATATAACGGCTGACACCAAGCATAGAAGTCATAATAATAAAGGTTAACAGGTTGGCTCACCTATTACAGAATATTTCGAGAGCGCGGCGGCCACGGTGGAAACAGTGGCCATGGGAAGCGGCTGCCCAGGCCTTCCCCACCCCACCCACCCGGATATGGAAGCTTCTAGCCTCCGGCCCAGGCCGCGGCCCGACGTGAGCGTCCGGGAATCCACGAGAGCCTTGCCCCGGCCTCCGGAACACAAGCCGGGCTTCAGAATCCCCGGGTGCCTGGAGTAAGAGTTTACGACGACTTCATCATAACCCCTCTCGAGGACGGGGGGCGCAGAGCCGGGTGTTTCCTGAGAAACTCCAGAGGAGTGTGGCCCCTGTCACGGGCCCCCCAAGCCGGGGCAAGGACCCCCTAAGAGACACCGTCCTGGCAGGCCGTCCCCCGCGGGGATGGGGACCCAGAGAGAGAAAGGCGTTTGTTCACACGGAACCTGCACACAGATGTCCACAGCAATTTCCCGGTAATCCCCCAGCCCCGCGTCAGCCGGCGGCTCACACCTGGTCTTCTGGAACCCTCCTCGAGAGAGCGCCGTGAGCTTGGCCAGGGGCCCAGGCGGGGTCGGGCAGCAGGTGACCCCCATGGGTCAGTCAGCCTGAGCTGTAGGCACCTGTGCTCAGGGGTGGGCCCACAGCGGCCCCCGCCCCACCCTGGACCCCAAGACTACAAGTGCCCCCCTCCCCAGCTCAGCTTCAGGGGAACGGACAGACAGAGGCAGGGACAAAGGAAGAGCGAGAAGGCACGGCCCCAGGACCCCACCCTGCCAGGCCACCCCCTGACGCCCCGAACCGCTGGCACAGCCCCCCACGAGGCCCTGGGGTTTCCTGGGTGGTCTGTGTCCACCATGTTGGGGGACTGGTCGGCAGGAACCGGGTGGAGCAGGGACCTGGTGAGGAGCCGTTCCGGCTCAGGCGAGAGCGAGGCCCCCACGGGGACAGCTCTGGGGAGAGGAGGCCACGGCAGGAAGTCCTGGGGAGGGGTTCCCGTGGGGGGCTGTGCCTCCCCAGCCGCACGGACTCTGGCCCCCGTCACCTCCCTCCTGTCGGGTCCCAGCCCACCTGCCCCTCTCTGGGCTGTTCAGAGGCCCCGAGTAGCCCCCGGTAACAGCGACACCCCCCATCAGGGGGGCCACGGAGGTAGGGGGTCACTCCCCCCTGGAGACCACAGCACACCCCAAGGCCCCAGTGTACCCCGAGGCCCCAGTATACCCCGAGTCCCAGCCCACCCTGAGGCCCAGCGCACCCCGAGGCTCAGTGCCCCCTTGGGCCTCCAGGGAACTCCAGAGGTCGGCTGGGGGCAGGGACAGAGGAGGAGGGGGTGTGGGGTGGCGGCTGGCCATAGGCTTTGCCCCTGAAAATTGGGCCAACCGAGGTGAGCAGCCCCAGGTGGGCAGGGATGCCCCCTCCCCATCGCTACCCCAAAACTCGGCCTGTGAGACGGGGCTCCTGGGTCCCACCCCCCAATCCAGCCCACCTTGGCCAGGACGGGCCCTGCCCCCTCCAGCCCCCACCAGGACGTCCACTGAGCTAGTGTCCAGGTCTGCCACGTGGACAGGCCAGTGGGGCCTGGCTGCACCCCCTCCACTTCCGACTGCCTCCTGCCCCCACTCCTGGACCCTAACCCAGGGCCCCCCCATTTCCCTGCCCCACCGCCCAGGAGGGGAGGAAGTAGCACTCCCCAGGCCCACTGCAATGACTCGAAGATTGCTGCCCCATCCTACAGAGAGGGAGACTGAGGCTCAGAGAGGGAGGTGACCGGCCAAGCTCACGCCTCTTCCCTAGGGAAAAGAAGGCTAAGCGGTCCCACCCCACCCCACGCTCGGCCAGAGCCTGCCCCTGTGCTCCCCACCCTCTCCAAACCTACACTGCTCCCTACTCCTGCACCCCATCCTTCCAGGCCGGGCCGCCCCTCCCTTCCTGGCCCCGAAAGTCCCCGCAGGCCCCGCCTGGTGCCACAGAGCTGACTGGGAACATCCTGCCCCGGGACAGCCCACAGGGGCAGCCGGAGCCTGGAGCCCGTGTCAGGAAGGAGCTGGCACAGGTCTGCACCCCCCGTGGGCCTCACAGAGGCTCAGGGACACCTCAGGTCCCTGCCCAGCACACGCTCCGGACAGACCCGCAGGGGCGGCCGAGCTCCCAGGGCAAGCATGTCTGGGGGAGCTCTCGGCTGTAGGGTGAGGCCCCCGTGCCCCTGCTGCACCGACAGGGGATGTGGGCACCGTGGAGCTTCCCTCTGCAGGCGCCGAGCCCCCAATGGCAGGCCCACCTGTGCAGGTGAAGGCACGAGGGCCGGGCTGCTTGTTACCGCGGCGCAGCCTTGCTGTCCTGACCATCGTGGGCCTGGCCGGCCACTGCTCTCTCCCACGCCACCTCCTCCCCGGCGTCAGAAACATCGTCGCGGGGCTCCTGTTGGCACAAGAAGTGGGTAAAAGTCCAGAAAGTTCTGATGTGGGGGCCCCAAGGGCAGATGAGGACTCCTGGTGCATCTGTGGGGCTGGGGTGTGGTTCCCCAGAGACCCCCCGGGGCCTCCAGCTGCTCCCCCAGCCCAGGACGCGCCTCCCGCCCCTGCCACACGGACCCTCAGCCCCTCGCCCTCCGCACAGCGCCAGCCTCCGTGACCAGGCCGCCCCTTCCCCTTCGCGAAGAAGCGCCTCGGGTGGGGGCTCCCCCATGAGGGGTCCAGGCCGCTGTCCCTGGGGGACACGGAGCCCCTCCCTGGGGCACAGCCCGCTGCAAACAGGCTTCCCAGGCCACGGGTGGTGGGGGGCTCTGGGTCTTGTTTGCCCCCTCCTCGCTGCCCCCGTCCCCTCGTCCCGCCCGGCAAATACTTCGCACGGTATTTTGAATTTAATAGTTCACACAGGCTGCTCTCTGAGCTACTGCCTTTTATTTTATGACTAAATTAATATTATATACACAATAGCACGTTTAAAATACCCACTAGAGTAGCAAGAATGGTGGCTGCACGGAAAAGGATACATTTTTACACGCGCGTCGCAGGGCCATTAACCAGCCAGCGTGTCCATCCGTCTTTCCCGCTGATCTTTATTCCCAGCCGGCCCCGCACGGCCCCACGCTCGCTCTCGGAAAATCGCCGGCACGTCTGCTTTACGGCCCACTAATTTATCTGTACTGAAATATATTGGACTTCATAACTTTACATGCAAATCAATAAAAAGTCCTTTGCTATCTCATTTAAATCACTGAATAATCAACCAGGCCCCTGCCCCACCCCTGGCTCTCAGCAAACCCCAGGAAGGGAGAGCAGCCGGCCGGGAGTCACACAGGGCCCGGAGAGTGGGCCCAGGCGGCACGCAGCCCGTACCCACCCAGGACGCCCCTCGGTCTCCTGGTGCCCTGGCGGGGGCTGTGCTGGCCCCAGGGGCCTGGGGATGGGTGAACCCGGGTACCCGAGAGTCGTCTTCTCACCCAGAGCCCGTGACACGGGACCACAGCCCCTGGATACGGCCCCGGGCAGGTGACCCGCGCCCTGACCCCACCCCTGACGGGGAGACTGCCTGGCAGCAGGCCAGGGAGGGGCGCATCTGCAAACCCCACAAGGCCCCAGGGAAGGTCAGCTCGTCCCCTCATCAGGATAGTCACACCCCGACCAACTCCCTGCACACCCTCCATCCTCCTTCCTCCATCCTCCCGTCCTCATCCTTCTTCCTCATCCTCCTTCCTCAATCCTCCTTACCTCCATCCTAAGCCCTCCATCCGCCCTCCTCATCCCTCCTTCCTCTGTCCTCCTCCCCTCCATCCTCCTTCCGCTGTTTGTCCATCAATCTTCCTCCTTCCTCCATCCTCCTCCTCCTTCCTTCCTCCCTCCTCCCTCCTCCGTCCTCCTTCCTCCTTCCTCTGTCCTCCTTCCTCTGTCCTCCGTCCTCCGTCCTCCCTCCTCCCTCCTCCATCCTCCTTCCTCCATCCCTCCATCCGCTCACCCAGCAGCTGCCCTGGTGCCCACCATGTACCTGGCCTCTCAGAGTCTGGGGTCATGGGGGCAAATGAGTGAGACGCATCCTAGGCACTCATTGGTCCCGCCGAGAGGGTGAGCCTGGCTCACACTTCAGCCACGGCCACACCCACGACTCACAGTTTTCTCCACCGTGGTGCATCCTGCTCATGCTGGGGGAGGCTGTGCCCACACAAGTACCCCGGAGCTCCGCATCCAGGCCCAGCCAGGGCTGCAGGAGGCAGGGATGGCCCGTCCCCGACCCTGCACTCACAGGGCCCCAGTGTCGTGGGAAGAGCAGCCGTGCATTTGGCTAAGCCCACAGGAACCCACCACAGCCCTAAACAGGAGGTTCTAGCATTTTCCTGTTCTGCAGGCAAGGCACCGAAAGTACAGGGCCCCAAGTGACCTCCTAGAGGACGCACAGCTAGACGGCCAGGCAGCCAGGGTTCGAGCCCTGGCACAGGTGGAGGCCCCTGGGCTCAGAGCCCGCACTGGATGCAGAGGCTGCACAGGAGGGGCGCCCGGGGGCATGAGGCTCGGGACATGTGCAGCTGTGACAAAAGAGGGGCGAGGGCATCTGAGCAGGACCGGGAAGGAGGAGCCGGGTCCACGGGGTGCAGCAGCGAGAGGGGTCAGCAGCAGCAGGAACAGGAAGTGTGAAAATGTGTGGCCCGGCCTGGCTGGAGAGGGGGTACCCGGCGGCTCGGGAGAGGAGAAGCAGATGCCAGGCACAAGACGAAGGGCCGGGAGTGCCAGGCTCAGCAGCCCAGCTGGGTGGTCTGGGCAAGGGGAGCCTGTGAGAGCTGGCAGAGGAAAGGTCCCTTCTCACCTTCAGGAAGTTCCCCGCTGAGGACGCGGTGGGATCTGCTCACCCCCAGGTGGGGCACACTCGGCCTCACCTCTTCCTGCCCCTCTGTCACGGCAGCTCCGGTGGGCATGGCCTGAAGCCCCCACAAGGCTTCTCTGCTGAATTGGAGGCATGGGGTCCTGGGCACTGGCTTGGGTTCCTCAAAAGCAAACCTGTCGGTCAGTGAGGACACCCCCGGCCAATTGGGGCAGCGACCAATGGGCACATTCATTAGTCAGCATTTTCCAGAGAAACAGAACTGACAGGAGATGGAGAGAGAAGGAGGGATCGGTTAGAGGAGTTGACTCAAGCAACCATAGGAATCGGCAAGTCCAAATTCCACTGGGCAGGCCTCAAGCTGGAAATTCCGATGAAGGTGAAGTTGAACTCTCCGGGAGAAGCTAGCTGGCTAAAGGAGAAGTAGGAATTCTTCATTCTGACTTCTGAAGTCCTCAGTAGTTCTGGCTTTAGACCTCCAACTGATTGGATGAGGAGCCTCCCCTCATTGCTGAGGGCAAGTTCCTTTGTTAATTGTAGATGCAGGCAGCTGTAGATGCAATCAATTGAGCATAGTTGCTAAACCATCTATGAAATACCCTCACAGTCACAATCAAGCCAGTGCTTGCTTGACCGAACTGGAAACCAATACCTGGCCAGAAGGACACATGAAATTAACTGTCAGAGTACATATTCGCTCTTCCTCCCCATGGACGTTGATTCTGGGGCACACCTCATGCAGCGTCCTGCAGGGTGGCGCACTCAGCTGACCCCACTGTCGCCAGCTCAGTGACACTCTCCCCCCCTCCCCCTGCGCCCACCGTCCCTCACCCCTGCCCCTGGGATTCCAACCCCAGTAAGGTGCTCCCACCTGCCCTGGGTCCCAGGTTCTGCTTTCTATGGGATCAGGGCTCCAATGGAGGAGAGCCGCACACCCATTTCACGAGGCCAGTGTAGCCCAGTCCACCACTAAAGAAGAACAAGATCAGGAAGGAAAGCGAGTCCTAGCTCATGCAACGGGGAATCCTGAATAAAGGAGAAGCCCCTGAGCCCTCGTCTGTTCCCACGGTCCTTCCTCCCCGGGCTGGTGGTGCAGGCCAGGCAAGCACAGGGACGCAGCCGCGTCGCGCACACAAGCGGACCCGGGCTGGACACCCAAAGAGCATCTGAGGAAGGAGCCCAAGGCCAGTTCTGGCTGAAAGCCTCCCCTGCCGTGTTCTAGTGCAAACAAGAAAGGCCCAGCATCGAGCTTGCACACGGGCGTCCACAGTCTGGAGGGAAAGCCTGGAGCGAGGGGATGCGTCTTCCCAGAAATGCGCCGGTGCCCTGGCTGCCCATGGCACAGAGGACAATTCTGGGCAGACAAACAGGGACAGCCACGTCTCCCAGGGCAAAGTGACCCCAGCTCTGAGAGAAGACATTTGGGGATGACCTGAACTAATTTATTTTGCCTTTATTTTCCTTTTCACGTATGCGTAAGAGTTGCCTGTGATAAAATCCTATGATTAAATACGTCTAAAAGAGCTCTTCTGATGAACAGAAAGTACAGATTCTGCATGATAAAGCATGTGTCATGGTTTATAGGCCACGTTTTTTCTTCCTTAGAGGTACAAAAGTTACAGCACATCCTACAGTCAGTGGCATTCAACAAAATGTGGTTAAAATAATAACATCGTGTCCAGGCAAGGTCTGCCCAAGGAAAGGGGGGAGGCTCACCCCAGGACAATCCCTCAGTGCGATTTCACTGAGCCCTTCAAGGGACTAAAGGATACAACCCAGGAATTATCTCAACAGACACGGAAAAGCTCTGCATAAAGCTCAACGCCTGTTTATTAGTTAAAGAAAAAAAATCAGAAAGCCAAGGAAAAAAAGAGAACGTCCTTAACCTGATAAAATCTATTTTCTCAAAGCCCTCAGAAGACGTTCAACTTAACAGGGAAATCTAAGAGCCATCTCGATTAAACTTGAAATACACCAAAGATGTCCCTTATCACCGCCCTGCTTAACTTAATCCCGAAGTCCTGGCCAGCGCTCACCAGAGGAGGGAGGCGAGCGAAGCGGGGGCTGAGGTCTGCGGGGGGGCGGCCGAGAGCCTGGGGCCTGCAGAATGGACCATCCACGCAGAAAACGCACCGAATCACCTACTAGAACTAATAAGATTTACAAATAAACCTGCAGAAATCATGCTATTACTCTATAGCAGCAATAATCAGCAGAAAATAAGATGCTATTCACAACAGCAAGCGAAAACCATTAAGTAGCCAGGAATAAATTTTCAAGAACGGCCGGGCTCCAAGAACACCTTAGCTCCCCCTGAAAGGAGCCTCGGGCCACATT